>NC_139459.1:249810000-252210000 GCF_057233095.1 Heloderma suspectum
TTCGCAAAAAAACAAAAAAACAAAACCCTCATAAAGAGGGAGGGGGGAGCCCACGTCGCTTACAAATATGTGGTGCCCATTTCTTTTTCTTTCTTTTTTATTAAAGTGATTATGCCAGCATTGAAGTCTGAAGTTTGTTTGAAATAAGAATATTTTCCCAAACGTGTAATGGGTTGCTTTAGAACGTTAAGAGAGAGAGAGAGAGAGAGAGATTGAATTATTTGTTTTTTAATGACTTTGAATAGCCAATTCTGGGCTATCAAGGTGCTGTGTTAAATAACAAACTTGAGTGTCCTGGAAACAGCAACGGGGCGGGGGGGGGGGGCAGTTCAGAATGAAAAATAAGCAGCCAAGATAATCCCCAATCGCGAGCCAAAAAATGCAATAAAGCTAATTTAAGACTGTCAAAACTTCAAAGCTGAGAAAAGGAGCTGCTAAAATAATGTCTCTTGATAAGGAAATAATAAACACACTCGCGCGCGCGCGCGCGCGCACATCCCCATCCACACAAAATGTCTACTCAATAAACTCCCCTGGATCTCGGGGTCTGGGCTATATTTTATTTGGTGATGAAAGCACTTTGATGTCAGTGTATTCCAAACAATTATTATTATAATTTGAAACAACCTGGTGTTTTCCATTACTAACGGCTTAGGCTTTGAAGTTACACCTCATAATTTCTTAAATTAAATAAATCATTTTAAGTTTGCACTGGGAGCCTTTTAATAGCAGAGAAAGGAATATCATTATCTTATTGAGAGGCAATTGCCGCGGCTCCAGTTTGGCTGTAGCTGGGGGCAACGTGGTTCTCTCGAACAGACAGACTTTATTAGCCTCCCATAACTCTTGAAAGAGCATTTTTATATTTTCTTTGATTCGGCCCCCTTCCCCCACCCGGCTCTTGTTTTCAAGCTGTCCCAACCTTTAATTACTGCCTAATATGAAAAGCATTATTTTTTAATGCTGTGTAATTTACCAGAGGCAAGAGGCCAAGCTAACAATTGTTTATAGGGCTTGTTGTTGCTTCACACAGGGGCAACGAATGCGGCCTCGGACCCCTGCCTTTCATGGGTGGTTGCACTAATTAAGACGGTGGCTGAGGCTCCCGGGCGGGGAGGGGGGTTAATACCGAAGCCGACGGGGGCGGAAGGCTTTTGAGGACGCCCTGCTCGGAGTTTCTGCTCCTGCCTTCTTTTAATCCTTGCTTCCAGTCTTGCTGCTTCTCCCCAGGCCCAGTTTAGTGCTCCTAGATTAGGAAAGGGAAACTGGAACTCTTCACGCGCTTACTCTGGAGGAGCCCCCTCCCTCGCAAAAGTGCGTTCGGGTGGATTCACCTAGGCCTGTTCTCACGACCCTCCAGGACTGGCTGCAAGCAACACGTCAAGGGATGGTCGTCGCAGAGAGAACGTTCGCATTCAGGTGTTGTTGTTGAAACTGGGCCCAATCCACACATTTTGCTGCAAATGCTGTGGTAGGTGGTCACAGGGTGAGGAAGGAGCTGGCGATGCAGGTGTGAATTTGTCTTCGTACTTTCTGCATTCTTATGCTGCTTATGCCAGACAATTACTGTCTCCTAAAGAGGCTCATCAATACATTTAAGGGGGGGGGGAGGCCCTGCCCACTAAAAACGACAAGACACACCAGGGAAGGGGAGTGGAGGAGAAAGGAAGCAGAGGGAGACCAGCTTTTCCAGGCCAGAACAAGCTGGTGAGTGGGCATTTAAATGTCCTTCTAGCCAGGCTGATCTTCAGCTGCTGGTGTTCTTTCTTGAATAGTAATCGATGGCTCCTGCTCCTTGGGCGGGAGTGTTCTTTCACCATCCTTCTGCAATCCCAGGGGACAGTTGCCTGTTGAAGCTGAGTGTTCTTTATGTAGGGAGTGGGGAGCGAGTGCCCTGCAACTGCTCCTTCCTCGGCTGATGGATGGGCCAGGTTGGTCTCCCCCTTGGCTTGATGTGGTTCCTGGGAAGCAGGGGGTGCAGCCTCCCAGTGGCCCTGGCTGAGGGCAGACGCCTGAGTGCGCTTCCCTGCTGATCTCCAGTCGCAGGGCAACTTAGGGCCAGTCTATACTTTTAGCGTAGAGTAGAAAATACGCCACATGTCCCTAAGATCAGTCTCTGTACCAGAGGACTGGAGAGTGTCTAATGTAACAGCAATTTTTAAAAGGGATTGGGGAGGGGGGATCTGGGAAATTACAGGCTGGTTAGTTTAATGTCTGTTCTAGGTGGAAATCAGTATTAACGTCTGATGGTGGAAAGCATTATTAAAGATGAAATTTCAAGCATATAGAAGGACAAGCCCTGCTGAAAAAGAATCAACATGGCTTCTGCAAAGATATGTCCAGTCTTGCTAGTCTTTTCTTTGAGAGAGTGAATAAACATGTAGACAAGGTTGATCCAGTAGACACTGTTTATTTGGACTTCCAAAAGGCTTTTGACAAAGTACCTCACTAAAGACTCCTGAGCAAATTAAGCAGTCATGGAATAAGAAAAGAGGTCCTCTTATGGACCAGTAACTGGTTAAATAACAGAAAGCAGACAGCAGAATAAATGGTCAATTCTTACAATTGAGGGAGAAAGTGGTGTCTCCCACAAAGATCTGCATTGGTGTTTTTTAACTTGTTCATAAATGATCTGGAATTAGGAGTGAGCAGTGAGGTGGCCAAGTTATTTAGAGAGGTTAAAACAAAAAGGGATTGTGAAGAGCTTCAAAAGGATCTCTCCAAACTGGGAGAATGGGCATTAAAACAACAATGACATTAAAATGTAAGCAAGTGTTCAGTGATGCAAATGGGGAGGGGGGGATCCCAGCTTTACATATACACTGAGCTGGTGGTGACTGAGCAAGAAAGATATCTTGGTGATGTGGTGGAGAGCTCAATGAAAAGGTTGAACCAGTGTGTGGCTGCTGTGAAAAAGGCAAAATCAATGTTAGGTATAATTAGGAAAGGCATCAAAAATAAAACTGCCAATATCATACTGCCCTTATACAAATCTATGGTGTGACCACACTTGCACAGTGTACAGTTCTGGTCACCGCACCTCCAAAGGGATATTGTAGAGTTGGCAAGGGTATAGGAAAGGGCAACCAAAATGATCAAGGAGCTGGAGCAATTCCTGTATGAGGAAATGTTATGTCTGGGAAAGTTTAGGTTAGAAAGAAGGCAAGTAAGGGGAGACATGATAAAGGGGGAGAAAGTTGATTGCGAGAGGGTTTTCTCCCACACTCATAATACCCGAAACTGAGGTCATCCCACTAAACTGAATGGTGGGAGATCCAGGACAGATAAAAGGAAGTATTTCTTTACATATCACATTATTAAACATGGAATTCAGTGCAGTACCACAAGATGTACCAATGGCCTCCAACTTGGATGGCTGTAAAAAGGTATTGGACAGATTAACGGAGGATGAGGCTGTCACGAACTACCCCACTGGATGAGACCAAAGTCCTTCTAGTAGGCATTTTGTTTCCAATAGAGGACAGCCATATGTCCCTTGGATTGGCTTTCCCTGTTGTTTGTCCTGAAGAGCCATTATCCAGAGGTAGGTACACAGAAGAAGAATAACTACATGGAACTTCCACACACAGAGGCAGTATACCTCTGAATAATAGCTATTAGGGACAGAGATTGACCCTCAGTTGATGTCTGAATTATTTCCCTGATTCTCTCTCTCTCTCTCTCTCTCCCCCCTCTCTCTCCCCCTCCCCCCCCTCTCTCTCTCTCACACACACACACACACACATTTTGGAATGGCAGTATAGTAAGAATTGTCTTTTAAAAAAAAACTTCAGTGGCAAATTCTTTCTTCCCATTTTATCTTCCAGACAGCTCTTGTTACATTCCAGTAGAAGCCATGGTTTGATTTCTCTAACAATTTATGAACTTTCTTGGTTGGATGTTAAATCTCCCCTTTTATGATGTTGACCTCTTGGCTACCATTTCAACCGGGTTCACTGTGGTGGGGAATCAGGGGGGTACGAACTTCTAGGATGCACCCAGCAGTTCCCACATGAGAAAGCTTGTGTGGCACAGAACCTTTGGTAAAGATAGGGGTGAGTGGCAGAATGAGGAGCCATTGACTTTTCCACAGGCACCAGAGGGGAATTTACTCAAGCAGTAAGAGGTCCGCATGGTCCTTCTTTATACAAACAGCAGAGTAGTACCACTCAGATACAAACAAGGATTCAGCAAACAGAGCTTGCTTGCTTGTTCTCTGGGCTGCAAGGGAAACTGGTTACTGAGTTCTTTAAAAAGTGTGCCAAGGAGTGCCAAGGATGGTGCCAGAGTTGGTTACTAGTCCCCAGTTCTTTCTTTGTTGGAAAGGTCAAAACAGAGCCCGTGGAGGCTGGTGGCTCCTGCTTCAGTGGGGCTGTGCATCCACGCTGGGTACCAGCCAGAACCAGTCAAAACTCTAAAGGAGCTATCCAGAGTGCTGAACCCTATCCCCAAATGGGTTCAACACCTTGAAAAGCTCCTTTAGAGTTCCGGCTGGTTCTGACTGAAACCCAGATTGGATTTACAGCCCCACCAAAATAGGAGCCACCAGCCTCCACTGAACAGAGCTCAACCAGTAAGCTGAATCAGTGGCCCTAATGTTTCTATGCCCCTGCACCCTGAAATCACCTTAGGACTACCTGGTGTTATATATTTCTCCCCTGATCAGTGAACACGAGAAACAATAATTGTTTCAAGAGAAACAATAATTATCTCCAATCAGAACTATCATTTTTGTGCAACAGACATGAATACATGATGACCCCAGATGGCAATTACAAGTAAGGCACTGGGGGTATGAAGCCCACCATAAGCCTAGCCTTGGGCCACCCCAGCCACATGTCTAGGAGGGTGTTCTCTAACCAGATAGGACTGACTCCCATCCTGCCCAAAGCTTTCTTTGCATGCAGGGTAGGGCATTGTCGAACATGGAACCCAGGGCCAGCCCAAGACATTTTGTGTCCTGAGGCAAACGACAAGAGTGCCCCACCCACTGCACATTCAGAAGCAGACTGGACTGATGGGCAGCTGAATCGTACTTCAGTACTGGCGACAGGAGAGCATCTGAGCACAGTGGGCTAATTTAGGGAGTGGAGGGAAAGCCGCTGCAACACCTTGCCGCTGTTCTGCACCTCCCAACATCCCCCACCTGAGGCAGCTACCTCACTCAGCCTCATGGTAGGGCTGGCCCAGGTGCCACCCCCATGTCAATATCCAAAATATGTAGAAAATAATGGGAATTATTGTTTATCTTGAAGGGACTAGTCCTCATTTGCAATGGGCATGGCTTGGTCCTAAACTGATTTTGGGATCCAGGGACATATACACTTCAGGGGCTCCTTCACACGGAGCTTTTATCCTGCGATTGAGATTGCTCCTTCATGGAAGTTTGCGGGCTCTTTACATGAGCCGTGATCATTCAAGGCGTCTCCTGCACTAAATGCCCTTTGTTCCATTTTTAAATAGATCGCAGATAATGAGCTATCAAATTACCCCCTTGTGTTCCGCTTCAGTTTCCTCTGTGAAAAGAGTAAAAGCATCTGTGAAAAGAGTAAAAGTGGCAAGCAGAGGAGTGAGATCAATGAATGAAAATGGAAGACTCAGATACGGGGGTGGGGGGAGGAAGTGGGCAAAAAAAGGAGTTGTGATCCTGCATTCAAAACGGAGGCAGAAAGCCCTGTTTTAAATGCAGGATTTTAGGCTGGTGTAGAGATGCCCTAAATCTTTATTCAGTTTACTGACTGAGTTCTGATTCAAACTTTAGCAAAAGTTCCTGGAAGTAGGTCCCACTGCTTTTACATGCCCCCCCCCCATCCCCGAGGACATAGTACAACAGTCCTAGGCAAAGATTTCCTTTTCAATCCTAGCAATCCTTCTCCTCTCTTTTCCCTTCTTCTGACCCCCCCCCCCAATTTGAACAAAAATGATCAACTTTCTTCCCTTCTCCCATCTTAATCAACATTATTCTGCCCTGTTTGCAATTTAAAACCCAGATCAAAGTCAACCCACACATACAGATCACATATCTGGGATGGCTATCTTTTAATTCTTACAATTTTTAGTGGGGAGGAGTCCTGGTGAGCAAAGGCAGGGGACACAAACCACTGTCCAGTGTCTGAAGTACATGGAGTGTTTATAGCAGGGATGGGCAACTTATGCCCTCCAGATGTTTTGACCTACAATTTCCATCAGCCCTAGCCAGCATAGCCATTAGTGAGGGCAGATGGGAGTTGTAGGCCAAAGTATTTTTATTTATTTATTAATTAAATTTATTATTCACCCATCTAGCTGGTCACCCAGCCACTCTGGGTGATGTACAAAGCATATAATAAAACAGTTTAAAACAATAAAATTCTACAATAAAAACATTTTCTAAAATACCCTAACCCACCCCAAATGCCTGCTTGAACAACCACGTTTTTAATGCATGGCGGAAGCTCATTAAAGAGGGGGCATGGCGGAGTTCCCTAGGGAGGGAGTTCCACAGAGTGGGGGCTACCACAGAAAAGGCCCTCTCCCTCGTCCCCACCAGTCTAGCTGTCCTGGCTGATGGGACAGAGAGAAGGTCATCCGAGGCTGATCTTGTTAAGCTGCCTGTCTGGTGTTGCTGGAGGTGCTCCTTAAAATAGGCTGGGCCGGAACCATATAGGGTTTTAAAGGTCAAAACCAACACCTTGAATTTGGCCCAGAAAACAACTGGTAACCAGTGCAACTCCTTCAGCACTGGAGTGATGTGATCCTGCCAGTGGCTGCCTTTAATCAGGCAAGCCGCCGCGTTCTGTACCAGCTGCAGCTTCCAAACTGTCTTCAAGGGTAAGCCCACATAGAGCGCATTACAGTAGTCTAAACGAGAGGAGACCAGGGCATGTACTACCGATGGGGGCAGATGGTCGGGAAGATAGGGGTGCAGCCGCCGTATCAGATGGAGTTGGTACAGTACTGTCCGGCTCACAGCTGAAACCTGAGCCTCCATGGACAGCTGGGAGTCCAAAATGACCCCCAGGCTGCGGACCTGGTCTATCAAGGGTAGCCGTACCCCATTCAACACCAGGTCAACATCCCCCAGCCTCCTCTTGTCTCCCACCAAAAGTACCTCGGTCTTGTCAGGGTTCAGCTTCAGCTTATTCCTCCCCATCCAACCACTCACCGTCTCCAGACATTTGGACAGGGATTCTACGGCCAACCTTGGTGAAGATTTGAACGAGAGGTAGAGCTGCGTGTCATCTGCATATTGATGACACTGCACCCCAAACCTCCTGATGATAGCCCCCAGCAGCTTCACATAGATGTTAAATAGCATCGGGGAGAGGATGGAACCCTGTGGCACCCCACAAGTGCGTGGCCATGGGTCCAAAACCTTCTCTCCCAGTGCTACCCTCTGGTACCTGCCGGAGAGGAAGGACTGGAACCACCGCAATACGTGTCTCCAGTGCCCAACCCCTCCAGGCGGTCCAGGAGGATACCGTGGTCAATGGTATCAAAAGACGCTGAGAGGTCGAGGAGAACAAGGAAGGAGCATTCACCCCTATCCAGAGCCCTCCTCATATCATCCACCAAGGTGACCAAGGCCGTTTCTGTCCCATGCCCAAGCCTGAAGCCTGAAGCCTGACTGAAATGGGTCTAGATAATCGGTTTCTTCCAAGTGTGTCTTCAACTGCATCGCCACCACCCACTCAATCACCTTGCCCCAAAATGGCAGATTTGAGACTGGGCGAAAGTTGTTCAGAACTTGGGGATGCAAGGAGGGCTTCTTTAAGAGCAGTCTTATCACTGCCTCCTTGAGGGCTGATGGCATCACTCCCTCCTCAAGGGAGGCATTCACCACTACCCTGATCCCCTCACCCAGTCTCCCTCTGCAGCCCATAATGAGCTAAGATGGACAAGGATCAAGTAAGCAGGTGGTCGGCCTTACAGATGAAAGCACCTTGTCCACTTCATCAGAAGGAAGACGCTGGAACCGATCCCGCAAAACCGGTTTGCCACAGGCCACCTCTTGCTCACTAACTGTATGCACAGCGCACGGAGTAACACTCCTAATCCGATCAATTTTATCTGCAAAGTGCCTTGCCAAGGCCTCACAGGAGGCCTTAGAATGCTCCAGTGGTTCCAGAGCCACTGGACTGACCAGGCTCCGGACTACTTGGAACAGCCTCCTGGGACAGCACTCTGCAGACACGATAGAGGCAGCATAAAATTCCTTTTTTGCTGCCTTCACCGCCACGTGATAGGCTGAAGATACAGCTCTAGCCCGTGTCTGATCATCTTTGGCGCGAGACTTCCACCACTGTCGCTCTAGCCGTCTCACCTCCTGTTTCAGAACTCGTAACTGAGGACTGAACCATGGTGCAGCTCATAGGCATGGCGGAGAATTCCACCATGGATCTCGGTGAGGCTGAATACCAGTGCATTCGGCCCCCCGAAATCCATGGTGGAACGAAGCCCCCCTGCCCCCCCACCCCATGAAATGGGCCCGGAACGGAGCACCTACCTGCTGCCGTCCATGTTGCATAGTGAATGGCATCCGCCATTCGCTTCGTCCATATAGCCGTCATAGGCTACATAAATACTTACGTAGCCTATCATGGCTAACACAGGGATACCATTTGCGTCCCTGCAGAAGCCATGATAGGCTACATAAGTATTTACATAGCCTATCATGGCAAAACTAAGGGGACGCAAAAGGCGGCGGCTACGG
The DNA here is from genome assembly GCF_057233095.1 of Heloderma suspectum. Lineage (NCBI taxonomy): Eukaryota > Metazoa > Chordata > Lepidosauria > Squamata > Helodermatidae > Heloderma > Heloderma suspectum. Next base: position 249,818,693 of record NC_139459.1, read on the forward strand.
CAGCCGCCATTTGCGTTCCCTTTTTTTTTCTGCCATGATAGGCTATGTAAATATTTACGTAGCCTCTCACGGCAAAACAGGGGGGCGCAAATGGTGGCCACTACATCATTTGCGCCCCTCTGTTTTGCTGTGAGAGGCTACGTAAATATTTACGTAGCCTATCACGGCAGAAAAAAGGAACGCAAATGGCGGCCGCCATAGCTGCCGCCATTTGCATTCGCTGTTTGTTTTTTTCGTGATAGGCTACGTAAATATTTACATAGCCTTTCACGGGCTGGCATAGGGATGCAAATGGCGTCCCCTACACAGGACGCCATTTGTGTCCGCACCAACCCAGCAGCGGCTGGAGGCCCTGCTGTGGGTTGGCCCAGCCGGCAGCTCTGTGGCCTGGCCGTGGAGTGGAGCCAGCCGGGCAGGATTCCAGGGGGGAGGAACGGATTGCCTCCCCCCCATCGAGGATTCCGGGGGGAGGAATGGATTGCCTCCCCCATCTGCGGAACCCGACGGAGCCAGGTAAGCAGGGTTTCGTACACCCCTACCTGTTCAGGGGGAGAGGGTGTTTCGGAGCCACCCGATCTAATGCCTCAGTGATTGCGGCATTCCAGCCACCCACCAGGGTCTCGAACGAGTGGCCATTGGCATGCTCCAGAGAATCCCCAAGTGCGTTCAGGAATCCATTTGGATTCATAAGACGCCTGGGGTGGACCATTTTAATGGGTCCTCCACCCCTGTGGAGGGGTTGTGGAACCGAGAAGTCCAACATCACCAGATAGTGATCTGACCATGACAAGGGGGTGGTGGATATACCCCCGACTTCCAGATCACTCCCTGCTTCTCCAGAAACAAACACAAGGTCTAGTGCATGACTGGCTACATGGGTGGGCCCAGTTAGAATATGGTATAGCTCCCAGGAAGCCATGGTCTCCATGAAGTCCTGAGGTGCTCCTGTGAGGATGGCCTCTGAATGTACGTTGAAGTCCCCCAACACCAATAAGTTAGGGGACTGCACACGCACATCAGAGACCACCTCAAGCACCTCGGCCAGGGGGTCAGCCGTGCAGCGGGGTGAACGGTACATGAGCAGAATCCCCAGACTGCCCTTGGAGCCCAACCTCCAGTACATGCACTCAGCAACCTTGGCCTCCCAGAGAGTGGGTCTGGTGAAGACCAAGGACTCTCGGTAGATAACAGCCACTCCCCCTCCCCGATCCCCAGCCCTCGGCTGCTGTGCGTACGAAAATCCAGCTGGACACATGGCCGCCAGAGTTGGAGCAGCGGCCTCAGCCAGCCAGGTCTCTGTAATACATGCCAGGTCTGCACCCTCATCCAGGATCATGTCGTGGATGAGGGAGGTTTTCTGGGTAACAGACCTGGCATTGCAGAGCAGCAAACGAAGGCCCGAAGCTGGAGTCACGTCTCCTCCAGCCATCCTTTGGCTCTGGACAGGCCCGGAACAATGGACAGGTATTAAACATCTCCGCCTTGTTCCCCTTACCTGGCATGGCCTGCCCATAGTGCTCCGCCAGCACCTGCCGCCCAGCCTCGGTATGTTCTGTTCCCCAACACTCCCCCCCACTGCCTCCGTCAGGCAGACACATGCCCCCTCGCTTCCGCCTATCAGGCAGGCTACCCACCCCTGAAAACTCAACAGAATTCCCCAGAATTTTTTTAAAAAAACAAATAAAAAATCCCCTTAAAAATAATGCCAGGCAGGAGTCCACGGTAGTGATAGTGGAGGCAGTGGCATAGCAGCAGCAGCAGGTCCAGCAACAGCAGGCACGCCTCTTCCCCGGTGGTGGCAGCTTCTCCTGCAGGCCCTGGCTCTGGAAGGTATCTGGAAGTATCTGGAACGAAGGCCACAAGTTGCCCACTCCTGCCGAAGAGGAAATTGACCAGGAGGAACCTAAAGGTGGCAAACAAGAGTGTCAGCAGAGCCTCAGGCTGCAATCCTATCCCCTTTTACCTAGGAGTAGGCCCACTGAACTCAGTGGGACTTGCTTTTGGGTAGACATGTATAGTATTGCTCTGTAAATTAATTGACACAGTGTCATGTGAAATACAGCATGATGTAGCTGAACCAGATCCTGGGTGGGGAATGAGAGTCCCTCCAGATATTGGTGGCCTGAGACAACAGATTTTATTTATTTATTTATTTATTTATTTATTACATTTCGATATCACACAATAGCTGATGCTCCTATGTTGGTGGCCCAAGCCAGTGTGGCCAATGATGGGATTGATGAGGGCTGATAGGAGTTGCAGTCAGTAACATCTGGAGGGCCGCACATCCCCTGTCTATGGAATGGGGCCATGGCTCAGCGGTGGAGGTTCAGGAAGATGGTCCCAGGTTCAATCCCCAGCATCTCAAGGCAAGGTTTGAAATATTCCTGCCTGAAAGCCTGGAGACCCACTGCCAGTCAGTGAGCTTTTCTACACAAGACTGTTAATCTGCTGCATATACTTTTTGGTTTCATCACAGAATTGAGATCCAAGAACTACACGAAGAGCATTTCCTTTCCTGCTTTTCTGCTACATAACCTCTAGGTGGCACTGTGGTATAGCGGAATATCACACCTACACAAGTGTAAAAAGTGTTTTCTTTTGCTTTCACAACTGATGCTGCATTTTCCCTGCTGTAAAAACAAACAAAAAACAAAACACCTCTCCAAAAGTGGTGTTTAAAAACAGAAGCAAAACCGGAGGGTCACAATGTTGGCTAAAGAACCCAAAAACAAATGTGAGTAGGGAATGAGGAGTGCACAATAAATGCCTCATGTAGAAAAGCTCAGTGTTGACAATACTGGGCTAGATGGACCAACGGCCTGACTCTGTATAAAGCAGCTTCCTATGTTTCCATGATTAGATCAAACCCCTGCTCAGTCACGAAGCTCACTGGGTGACCTTGAGCCAGTCCTCACGACGCACCTGCGAGGTTCTGCTGTGGTGAATTATCTGTCTCCCAAGATTGTTGTGAGGATAAAAATGGAGGACAGAGAGAGAACTCAATGTATCGCCCCAAGCTTCAGGCGGGAGGGGGGGAGGGGGCTAGCAGAATAAATCACCACCACCGCGACTACCACTTCATCATCGCCATCATCATCTCCTGCTCTCTCTCACTGTCTCTCCCCACCCAAAGGAAGTGCACGGCCATCTTGACGCACTCAACCAGGCCTTAACAAATACGGATGTGCCGCTGGCTCTCGGCCCCCGAGTTTATTTTCTTAAACTACTGGGGAAAGGAGCTAACGACAGAACAAACACCCCTAACAAACAGTCGACAGTTTTATGAGCAAGGTTCAGTTCCCAGGAGGGATGTAGGTGAGGATGGAGATGTGCTCCTGAGCTGAGGCAGCCCGTCTTCGATGCATGTGCAGGCCTCGCTCAGTTTCACTTTTGCCTGGTCTTTGAAATTACAGACAGGCCTTGGACATTTTTATATATTTTTTAAAAGGAGTTACGGAGGGGTTTGTTTTATGGGCGGAATGCTTGCCTGCTTGCCTGCTCTCCCCCCCCCCCCCCGGTCCACTTTAGTTCAGCTCCTTTAAAAGTCTAATCTGCCCAACCCCATCGCTATTTTTCACACCGGACTCCTGCATTTCTCAGCTAAGCCCTTTTCCTTTTTGATGTTGGGAGTCAATGGAGGAATGCCGGTCTCGGTTATCAATCACCCAGCTGGGGCTTAAAGGGCTCCGACTAATCAGATTTAATTGCTCATGTAGCGCCACTCCTGCCCTGGGCCACGACCGACTTGCTCAATTAAACCCCAAATACCTCCAATCAATAAATAAGGAACGACAACACGTTTAAGGGATTTATCCAGCCAAGGAACTGAGCTGGAAACGGATTACAACCAAGAAGGGGCCTTTCATAATTAAACATACCCCTCTCCCAAAGCTGGTGGGGGCAGGGGAGGAAGAGAAAGAAACCCTTTCCTACTGGAGAAGTTAATATGCACCTGCTTCGTCAAAGGGCATTCAATTTATTGTTGTTATTATTGTAGCCCCTCTGCCATCAAAAAATAAAATAAAAATAAAGGAAGTCACAGAGGCCAGGTTCAAATGGGGGACAATTGGGAGGAGGGCATTTTTTTTGGCATAGTCCTAGTTTGCTGTTATATAACGTTTGGGGAGGATGTTGTGACTCCATCCCTCTGAATCCTGATCCAGGCATTCTGAAATCCAGCTCTGACAAGGCAAAGGGAGGACTTCCTGATTTGTGGCTCAGTCACTTAGCCATTACATGAAACTAGCTTTCAAGTTTAAACTTGGTTGCACCAGGCCATGTGCTTTTTTTTTTGCTTTTTGTTTTTTTTTTACAATATTTTAACCAGGACATACCAAATTGGGTTGTTGTTGTTTTTCATGAGGAAAACACACACATACAAAAGCCAAGCTATCTGTATTCTCACAATGCCTTCATCCTTTTGTGTGAAAACCTCTCTATTCAGAGGAGTGGAATACACATGCTCAAGAAGAACTGATTGTTTATTTCATCAGATTGCATCCAATGAAGTGAACAGTGTCCATGAAAGCTTATGCCAGAATAAAGACTCTTTGTATTTTTTGCTGCAACGGATTTGAACGGCTATTCCTCTGGTGACTGTTTATGCAGTTTTAAGATTACGACATACTGTATGAGTGTTTTCCCTGCCCCAGGATGTGCAACCTTTTCATGAGGTCCTGCTCCAGATTCCTTTATATGGGCAAACTGGATTAGCCTTCATGAGAAGCAGGGCTTTTTTTGGTAGGAGCCCCCTTGCTTGGTAACACCCTTCCAAGAGAGGTGTGTACAGCCCTCCTCCCTTTTCAGAAACCTTTTGAAAACTACCAGGAGCTGTTGTGACTCCTGCTGCAACCTATAAATATGTCTAGGTATTGCTATTTGTTTTTTCAGTTGTTTTATGGTGTGGTTCCAGTGTTGTATTCATGTTTGTTGTTGTTGACTTTGTTGATTTTGCTTTAGGGTTGGATCCGGGACCTACCATGAGAAGAAGTGCTCTACGCACAGAAGGCCCCTCTGCCTGTTTTGGAGGATCTTCTCTCCGCCCCCCCCCCCACATACCACACTCATCTCCCCACCACCACCACACACATACACCACAGCTTATTCAGCAGGGTCTCCTGACTCTCCATGTAGAATTTCCAGGGGGCTGAAAGGGCTGGGAAGGAAGAGGCATGGAAGTCTACTTCCACCAGCCCAGGTGCTTATGCTTAGATCTGGAGCCAACCCTTAAAGTTGTAAACGGGTGTGAAATTTTGTATAAACAACAGGATAGAAATGTTTGAAAGAAAGAAAGAAAGAAAGAAAGAAAGAAAGAAAGAAAGAAAAGAAAACACACACTGCAGTGTGATTCTAACCAAATCTCACATGTGCACAACATATGGGGTATCTAACCCAAACAGAAAGAAATTGAGAAAATTGGAGGAACTGCAAAAATTCAAACTGCAAATGCAATTTTAGGTTGCATCAATAGAAATATAGCTTCAAAATCACTGGAAGAAATAGTTCCACTCTATGCTGGTCAGACCTCACCTTGAATATTGTGTCTAGTTCTGGACACCACTCCTCATGAAGGATTCATATAAACTGGAACGGGTTCAGAGAAGGGCTACAAAGACTAGAAACTAAGTCCTACAAGAAAAGATGGAAGGAACTGGGTATGTTTAGCCTTGAAAAGAGAAGACTGAAGGGAGATACGATAGCACCTTTCAAGTACCTAAAGGGCTGTCACACAGAAGAGGGTCACAACCTGTTATCTATCAACCAAGACTGTAGGACATGAAATAACAGGCTTGAGTTGCAGGAAGACAGATTTCAATTGAACAGGAAAAACTTCCTAATGGTCAGAACAGTCGGACAGTGGAACCAACTGCCTAGGGAGGTGGTGGGCTCTCCTTCGCTGGAGATATCCAAGAAGAAATTGGACAGCCATCAGTCAGGGACGCTTTGAACTAGATTCCTGTACTGAGCAGGGATGTTGGACTTGATGGTCTAAATGGCCCCTTTTAACTCTATGATTCTATGAATTCAGGTAGGCAGATGGATTTTACTGCTCACAGGGGTTGGGCAGCATAATTTTTTTTAACAAAAATTGCTAAGCCAATCAGTGTCCAGAGTGGTAGGCCTGTTAATACAGCCAATCTTAGAATAACCTTTAACAGTGCAATCCAATATATGTCTGCTTAGAAGTACGTCCTAATTAATTCAATGGGATTTAGTCCTAGGTAAGTATGAATGGGATTGCAGCCTAAAGCTTTCAACAGTCTTACATTTCTGAGGCAGTATTGTATAGTGGATCAGTTGTAGGACCAGAATCAGGAAAACCTAGACTGAAATCCCCATTCAGCCACGAAACGCACTGCGTGACTTTGAGCCAATCACTCTCTCTTGGCCTAACCTACACCTCAAGTTTCTTGTGAGGATAAAATGGGGGTGAGCCATGTATCCTGCTCTGTACTCCTTGAAGGAAGAGTAGGATTTTTTAAAAAAAGTATTAACCAAAGCAAAGCAACTTATTTTTCTCTTTCAAAGAAACATAACTGCATTTACCATCTGAATGCCCATTCCCCCAGTTTGGAGAGATCCCTTGGACCTCTTTGCAATTCCTTTTTGATTTCACCATCCTAAATAATTTGGTGTCATTGGCAAAAATGGCCATCTTGCTGCTCCCCCCTAACTCCAGATCATTTACGAACAAGTCAAAATGCACCCATCCCATTACCGATCCTTGGGTGACCCCATCCCTCCATTGCCAGAACTGGTCATGTATTGTGACAATGCCCAGAAATAAGGAGCTGACACACTTCAGAAGGCTGAGTGAACCAGGGCCCCAACTCTATGAAATTAACATCCACTGGATCTGCCGTGGTGAAAGCAGTGTGGGTGTCACATGCTAATCTCTTGAGGCCTGGCCCTCGGGTGGAAGCAGCCAAACCACCAACCCCACTCCTTGGCTACACTTTAAAGCAGGGATGCAGAGCCTCTCTCAGCCCGAGGGCCAAACTGAATTTCCAAGAAGCTCTCTGGAGCCGCATTCCAATGGTGGGCAGGGCTGAAGGCAAGAGGGGCGATGCCATACATACCCAAAACACCAGCCTATTGTAGCTTGAAGCTCTTCCTGCTGCTAACTAAGGAGAGGGATTCCAACCTTTTAGAGTGGCGGACAGCTGCACAAAAGCTGGGAAGCCACCTACCTGTCAGTGGTTGGGGAAAAGGAGTGGGGCCAGGGACCATCTGGGGATCCCCAGGATGGCTGGATTTGGCTCCCTGGACCCAGGCCTGTAGTTCTGCACCCCTGCCTTAAAGTGTCAAGGGATGCTCTCCTGGGTCACAGCCAGTGGTGTAGTGGCAGCAGGGACTGCAGGGAGGCAGCCCTGGCACTTTTTCATTAGCAGGGACTCTGCTGTCATCTGCCACCCCGCTCAGAATTTCCTGTTCCCTCTGAGCTTAGCTGCGATCCTCACTGTAGCTGTGGGGGAATGAATTTTCCAAGCAACAATATATTGTTCCATGTTGGAATGCAACATGGGGATGACTTGGTCTGGAGTGGGCAATTAAGACCTATTCTAGTGGGCAATTAAGACCTAAGGCCTGGTGGAGATGAAAACTCCTAGAACTGGTTTGTTGATATGGATCGACACAGCTGCCTGAAATTTTTGGACTGCCCTTGAGGACTGTCACAATGAGCTCCTGCACTTCCAAATTTACCGCTACACCAGTGTGTGTGTGTGTGTGTGTGTAGTTCAATCCAGCTGGGTGTGTGGACATTTCTGCTGGAGTGGGGGGATATAACGAAGGAGCTTAGAGAAGACTAATGGGTAATGTTGGGGCACTAAGGGAATGTGCAAGGAGGCTGTTTAAATGAGAGGGGCTCTGTCCATGAGGGCTGAGCAGAGAGGGTGAAGCTTCCATAGAGTATCATATTTTGAAAGCTTAAAATGTTTGTGTTTGAGTGAGTGGGTGAAAAAGATTTTAACACCCCTGCATTTTTTCTCAGATGTCCAATTGAAATACCACTGCCTTGCTCTCAGCTGCAGTTTTGGGATCCCAGTTGAATGCTGCATATCTTACAAGGTTGTATACTCTTAGAAGGGGATGTGGCTGTGACTGTCACAAAGGGACCCTGCACTTCTGAATTTGCCACTACGCTACTGGTCTCAGCCCCCCATGTCTCAAGACTCTATGTATACCCACTTGGGATCCAAAGGGGGGGGGGTGGTCCTTCCCTAACCCAAAGCGTAGGTGGCAGGTCACAGGAGATCCATTTCACCTTAAGGACAGCTCTGGGTCCTCACTGATGACTCCCTCACAGCTTCCCTACCCTCATTGCTCATCCTGAGGAAGGGGCTCTCATAGTTTAGCGTCTTCCCCCAACCCACCTGTGCAGAATTAATTCCCACAGGCACCACTGCAGATCTTCCAGGAAAAATGCCATGGAATGTTACATGCACCCCCCATCACCTCAGCAGAAGTGTGGCAATGAAAATCTACTTTCTGGGTGTGGCAAATAATCACGCAGCCCCCGGCCACTGGTGTGATTCATAATTCCCTATCCACAGTGTACCTTGCTCTAACAAGAGAGTGGGGGATCTACTTCTCCCCTCCAGAGCCATCTGGGAAGGGGTTCGGACCAGATGATGTGTACTCCTGCACATAATCAAAGATTAACTCCTCCATCACTTAGAGCTTTTATTGTGTGCTTGCCACTCCTCACTCATGGTTGTTTGTGGGTGCTTTAGACAATGTTGTAATCTTCCAAGGCGTCTCCCATGTTTTCCAAGCATTTGTGTGTGAGTGTGTGTGGGGGGGTGACTGGGGGAGATCTGGCATTTGTGGGAATGGTGGAATGAAATGCTAATGTGTAGTTGTGCAATTCCATTATACCTCAGTGCCACCTAGTGGTCACATAGCAGAACACACAGAAATGCAGGAAAGGAAAAATCCCAGGGGGGAAAAAATGGGTGTAGAGGATCTGATCTTAATCCCACAAAGAATCCTGAAGCAGAAGTCATGGTAAAGTGGCATGTTAAAATCCTCATCTAGAAAAGCACTTAGTCCTAGCATGAAGGATCAGCCAGTGGCATAGGCATGTGGGTAGGCTGGTGAGGGGCTGCAGGTGACCCTCAGCAACCAGCTGAACAGGATGGGTTCTTTGGCTGACCCCAGCTGGTAGTGCCACTAGTGCAGCTTCTCCCTGGGTTGCAAGATCACCTGCAAAGGTTCTCCTCCTTCTGCTCCCTCCTCCCTCTCTTCCTTCACTGACTGATGCCCCATCCCATCTGTGCTGGATCCTCAACAGATTGGCAATTGCCTATAAAATCACAGCTTTACCTCTCATGAAGCCCAGGTCATTGCCTTGCATACTCAGAGCGGGTCTTACCGTAGCTTAATCTGGTCCTTGGTGTCTCCACACATACAATCACACACTTTTTAATGCAAGAAGATGAGCGTGCAGTGCCTCCAGACATCTCGACCCACCTGATTTATGGATATTGGCAATGTTCGCGTGCAATGCTACTAAATATTTAACTGTGTTTTGTCGTATTATTATGATTATCCCCTTGCAAGGAACCCAAGGTGGCATACATGATCCTCCTCCTCCATTTTATCCTCACAAGAACCCTGTGAGGTAGGTTAGGCTGAAAGTCAGTGACTGGCCCAAAGTCACCCAGTGAGCCTCATGGCCAAGTGGGGACTAGAATCCAGTCCAACACTCTAACCACTACACTACACTGGCTCTCAGTTGGCATGCAATGGTATTTAACACTATCTAACATCCACCCAGTGGCAGCAATATGCTAGCTATTGTACAAATACCATTCTTGCCCAGTCTTGCAATCTCCATGAAATGGATAGGTCAGAAATGAGAAGCAAAGCAAAACAGGTGTCAGCAGACTTCTGGTTTGCTGGGTCTATTATTTTGTTATTAGAACCCCAAGATCCACCAACCAGAGCCAGATGCAAAAGAGTGTGTGGGTAGGAATGCTGGAGAAATCTGCAATGGATTCAAATGGCTTCAGATATCGATGAATTCAATGCACAGATTCTGCAGCGGACTGGCTTCTTCTGAGTTGCACAGATTCTGCAGACTTGTGGACCGGCTCTTTACTTTCTGGAATAGTATGCAAATTTATTCATACAAAAATAAAGGAGCTGCTGAAAATATGCTAATATGTATGCCATTAAAAACACACACATTTTAAACCTCTCTGATCACTCTTCAGCCTCTGCTCTATTGCGATCTTTCTTCTTCTTCCTCTTCCTCCTCCTCTTCTTCTTCTTCTTCTTCTTCCTCTTCTTCTTCTTCTTCGTGCTCTCTGCTCATTGATTGTATGCTGAGCTAAGAAAAATATACAAAATGCTACATGGCAGTGAAAGTTCTGTAAATTGTGGTGGATATTTTTGGCATGCTTTTCCAAAGGGGGAAAACTCTGAATCCATCCATGAGTGGACAATGGAGTGAAAAAAGCCTGACAATCCACAAAACACAGATGCAATGGATTGCACAAAATCCATATTGCCATGGGGGTGTTTGTGTGTGCTGGAGATGGAGCAGGATAAAAAATGGCAGGTAGAGGGTGAAGTCAATAGTCTACTGTACAGTATGAGATATACAATGGGGTGATTTGCATATACAAGTTACTATAGATCAGGGATTCTAGTAGCCTTAAAAACAGTACTGTGTTGTTAATATTGTTAAACAATTGTGACTTGGAAGCACTTGCCAAACTTCTCCAATTTACTGTGATCTATCAGTAGATGCCAATCTGTCTTCTACTGAACACTGGAGTAAAAGGTAGAAGAAAATGTACTTTGTAAGTGCCGGTCAGATTCTGGAAGGGAGACCCAGTCTAACAGGTGTCTGTTAGAAATGGGCCTTTCATCGCCTTTGATAAACTACTGTACAACATATTTTTCCAGGCAGTTCACATTTCAAGTTCCATATATTGCCCAGCAGGTACCAAGTAAATATACAGAGGCACTAAATACAGGAACATTAGTCTTCATTGTTCAGAATATGCCATTTTTCTCCCTATAAAAAACAACCAAAATAAGCCAATCCAATCACATGTTCTTTGGTTTCTCTTCTGTTTAAACCATCATAACAAATGACTGATCAAATCACACCAAACTTGCCGAAAGCACCCGTGGCATGCAGAAGTCCTGCAGAAGTCAGGAAAATAGTTTTAAACTGACAGATGGGAGTAGGATTTTGGCTTCTACAAAATTACCTGTTTGTAATTTACAAACCCTACCTCAGTGCAGCCGGTGTGAGTTCAGCAACAGCTGCTCTCCCCGAAGCCTCTTTTACTTCTTCATTTTGCAAAATGTAATAATAATTTTAAAAAATGTCTCCTCAGCAACACTGCTATCAGCGTTTTGGGACATCCTTGAGGGTTCCGTTTACCTTGTGTCAGACACAAAGGAGAGAAGAATAAAAGTTAAAAATAAGGGGGAACATCATCTGAAACATGGGGTACACGGAAGGAGCCTCCTCGAAGATTGTTGTACAGTTGGGTGTACCCTGGTAATGGTGCATTGCGCCGGCTAATCCTTCTACCACCTGATCGAACCGCAGCTCAGCAGTGTGGCGGTGGCTACATTTTGGCGGAGCGGTGTTTGGTCTGGACACAACACCACGATGACAATCTGAAAAATGAAGGATATCCATTGCAGGTAATTTTGCTACAAAAATAATATCCTAGCTTAGGATGTGATAGGCTGTTGATTTCGTGTTGAACAAAAGTCTCCCTAAAATGAATAATAGAGTCAGTAGTGGCTGTTCAGTGACTTAACACAGCTCATTGGAGCACAAAACTGGCCAATCTGGGTTGGAAATCACTTTTACCAGTTACTGAGTATTACTGTGTTTGGATCCCCCCAGCCTGCCTACCAATCCAGCAAAATTTATTTTTCCTTGACAACTCTAAAAATGCTCATCATAATAATCATAAACAACAAAAATAATCAAACACCCATGTTTGAATTTTTTATTGATCAAATTAACAAATAATTCACGAACATTTTCTACACTTCCTTTTTTTTTCAACCTGTAAATTAAGTTAATAAATTCTAGGGATGGTGGAGAAATCCGCCACAGACTCCAGTGAGGCCAGATTCTTTAGAATCTGGCCCCCTGGAGTCCGTGGCAGAACACACTACCCCCCTGCTATCCCGTGGAATCCCCACGGGACGGACCCTACCTGGTCGTCAGCAGGTCGGGTCCATCCAGCTGCCTTCCACCATCCGCTGCTGCTTCTCTTCGGATGCAAATGGTGTCCAGCGTAGCGGATGCCATTTGCGTCCAAAGACCGGCCGTGGCCAGAAGTCAGGCCGTGGCTGGCCCCAGCCAGCAGCTCCGTGGACTTGCCACGGAGCGGAGCCAGACAGGGAGGATTCCAGGGGGAAGGACGGATCGCCTCCCCCCACCGCGGACGCCCCCACCTGGAACAAGGTAAGGGATCTGTACAACCCTAATAAATTCTGGGCTGTCCGGGGGGGGGGCACACCCAACGAAAATAACCTTCATGCTCCAATTCTTCCTCCCTCCTCAACACCAAAATACAACTACTGAACAAGTAATATCCAACATTTAATCCTAGAAAGTTAATGGATAATTTTTGACTAAAATCTTTACAGCTGTTTACCACTTTTTCTTCCAGCGTAATTTTCTCTGATACTACTCCATTATTCATTTTGGTGGTAAATAGTTTCTTTCTGGCTCAGCCACATGCTCTCAATGATTGCTAATGCAATTATTAACATTTGCACCTATTTGATTTCTCTCTTTTCCTTCATCATTTTTCTGATCAGTGCTATCCTAAAGTGAGTAATAGCCTATGTCACTTGCTAGGGATTCTCTAGCCATCTCTTTCTTACTGGGAAGTCAAATGCTGTTCAGCGTGGCCTATCAGAATATGGGTGATACTCGTTTAGAAATAATTGTTAAACAAAGACAATGAACTAGCCCAGTTTTGTCCAACCTGGTGCCCTCCAAATGTGTTGGAATACAACCCGCATCATCCCCAGCCAGCATGGCCACTGGGGAAGGCTGACTTGGTCCATTACTCCAGGCAAAGGGATAGTTGGAGTTGATTTATACATTAAACTGTTAGTTCTTTCCCATCCTTGGTCCACAAGGAAGTCAGAACTTGGCTCTGGGAGGGGCTGTGGCTTAGTGGTAGAGCCCCTGCTTTCCATGCAGAGAGTCCAGAGTTCAATCCCTGGCATCTCCAGGTAGGGCTAGGAAAAATTCCTGCCTGAAATCCTGGAGCGCTGCTGCCAGTCAGTGTCGACAATACTGGGCTATATGGTCCAGTGCTCTGACTCAGTATAAGGCAGCTTCCTAGGTTCCTAGTGCAGCCAAACCACATGGAAGCCTTCCACCCCATCTTCTTTTCAATGTTATGTATATATACATACATGGACTTTAAGGCTAGATATGTAAGTTTGGGTAAGACCTGAACAGCCTTTCCCCCATATGAGGCCAATAAGAGTCTTGGGTCCAAACGCACCCCAGCCCTGTTTAAAAAGCAGATATTTCCTTGTAATTAGCATTGGTAGCTGGTGACTTCCAGTATCTTCTGCCATCTCCCTGGTGAGGGTCACCCCCACAGCAACAGGTGTTCAACAGCTCTGGCAAGTTGGGGTTTGCAAAGCTGATCCATTAACACGATGTCAAAACCTTCGTGCATCTGAATCACCTTGCCACAGGCTGGCTGCATGATGAAGGTTGTAGGGTGGAAGAAAAGGTTTGCACACATCCAGGCAAGAGAGCAAGCACAACAGTGGTGGGACGCAGTCAGCTGAAGAACACATGAGTGCATTTTGGGGAGAGAAAAGCACACATGTTCCTGAACTTGCTTTCGCATTCAGAACAGTCGCACTGTAAAAATGTAATCTTTTTTTAAAAGGGTGTTTTCATACTTTAGTATATGGGGGGGGGGAGTGGAGTGCACATTTGGGTGTGCACTTTCAAACAATGAGTTCTGAAATGCGCATTTCCCCCAGTTGAACAAATCCCACCCCAGATTGTAATCAAAAACTGGAATGAAGTGGACCGAGCTTTGAGGTGGAAACAGAAGACCCCAAGTCTAGGGGTCTTCTGCTGCTCCAGGGGGAAACTGCCTGCAGGGGGGAGGCGATCCGTTCCTCCCCCCAGAATCCTGGCCAGCCGGCTCCACTCCTTGGTGATTCCGCGGAGCTGCCGGCCGACTCCGAAGCGCCAGAGATATGGCCGCCATGCCGTATCGCTGGCTGAGGGGTATTGACTGTGGACGCAAATGGTGTCCAGTATGCCATTTGCGGACATAAAGGTCTTAGTTTAATGTAAATGCAACCGTAAATGGCTGCATTTAGCTTAAACTAAGACCTTTAGGGCCGCAAATGGCGTAGTGGACGACATTTGCGTCCCTGCTTTTTTTTCACACGATAGGCTATGCAAATATTTGCATAGCCTATCGCATGAAAAAACAGGGCTGCAAATGGCGTAGTGGACCTCATTGGGGTCCATGGCAGAATTCTCCTCCATCCCTACTCAAGTCTCTCTGATTTTCCCATCTCTAATGGAGAAGTCCCAGCAAGAAAACAGCAGAACTGTTCCTCTTTACTGAAGGAAAGGGAAGATAGTGGGAAATAAGATAATTTCCTTTCAACTGTCCTTTTGTTTTAAAAACAAACTTCATTTTCACTATGAAAGAAAGAAGAAAATAGCCTTCCCCAAAGTATGATTTTCCCCTTGTAGTATTTAGGGCATATTCTATTGGAAATAGTCAAGAGAGATGAAACCTGTTTGCATGAGTAGTACAACTGCCTATCCAAGACAGTCCTGCAAAGTTTTGAGAAGCAGCCAAATTCATTTATCAGATGGAACTTCTGAACTTTCTGAAGAAGCTTGTCATCAGCACACTGGACATGCCTCCTCCTCCTTTTGAGCTCAGAGAGTTCTGCCAAGCCCATGAGAGAAACTGCTGTTTCTTTTTTTCCCTTTTCTTTTCTTGAGGTGATGATGGTGGTTTAAATGTCCATGAGTCACTGGGTTAATAGCTGTTATTTTAAAGAATGCACAGGAAGAAGAAGGGCTATCTGATGTTCTCATCTTCAAGATCTGTCTGACGTTGAAGGCTGTCACAGAGACAGTCCTGTGGTTAACAGCTTCACAGATAACATTAATTCTGAACAGTGGTGGCCTTAATGTTCTCCCAATAGAAGGAAAGTATTTACTGCAATTAGAAGCCAAAATGATCTGGCTTGTTGCGCTGCCAACATTTCAAGTGTAACTGAAGTGTCTGCATTTATATATAGCTTTGTTGTGGTAGAAATGGTAGCATTCTGGAGTGTAGTCATACCACTATGCCACATGGGGTGGGCAGCATTTAGGGAGGGCAGGATGGGGTGATGCTGTCCCGCCAGCTTCCCAGTGGTGTTTCAGGTCACATGTGATGATTTCTCTGTAGGATCTATATTTTTTGGCCAACTCACTGCTTCTATCTACTGTGTGACTATTGTTACTTTGAAAAAGTAAGATAAAAATGGGCCTACGAATCATCTGTGCACGTCAAAGGCACAAATCCTTTTGCTTCGAAGAGGACTGGATGTTCAGCCCATGTTGATAACATTGCTATAGCTCTTACAAAGTATAACAGCTAACCATGGCAAATGCTATTTAAGCATAATGGTAGTTGCACTGTTTCTGCCATTTTGCTTGAGTTTATCCAAAAGCAAGGCCTTAAAGTTTGCAGAGAATGTTTCCCCGTCCTCAGTATGAATTGGTGCTCCTCTATGCATGTCCGCTATATATTTGTCTAATCATACTAGGAGTCTTTTGAACACCATTCAGATGAAAGAAGCCTGCTCCCCGCCCGCCCTCCTGGCCATTGTCTGTCCCGGGGCCACTCAAAGTTTTTTAAGGCAAAGGGCAAAAATAAGTTGCAAGTTTCTTAGCTCTGACACAGTGTTGGCATATAGGTTGTTAGCTCATGGCTAACAACTGACAGAACAAAACAAAAATTAGTTGATTAATCATTATTCTTTAACCAATTAATCAACTAATCCTTAAAATTAATTAAAATGTATTCTTTATTTTGCCAAAATTTCAGTACAGATGTCTACTGGAGGAAATGTGAGACGGTCATTAAAAACACCTCCCCACTGCCCAATATTTTAATTTTTCAAAACTAAAGCAACACACCAGAATCAAGTAGTCTCAAAAAATAAGTGTATCCTTATCTTGAAGCCCCACTAATTAAATTAGCCTCTAGCAATGATGATGATGATGTACCTCAAACTCTAGCATTGTATATTATAAGCATTGTACTATAAGCCATCACGGATATTATACTTGATGATGCTACAGGATATCTAACTACCAAACAATGCTATCTCTGCTTCTGACCCCAAAATGTCTTCTCTATTTGAGATACATTGATGAGATCATTATTATCCAGTCCCATAGACAGGAGGTTTTGGTTTAGTTCCATCAAGTCTACAATAAGTTTCATCCCACTATCAACCTGACCCTAGAGACCAGTCCATGCAACATGTTCTCTTTCTGGACAGTATTGTGCAACTTCATAATGGACACAGAAGCATTGCCTTGTATCAGAAACCTGCTGACTGCTACACATACTTGCATGCCTCCAGCTTCTACCCAGAACACCACAAAATCCATCATCTAGATCCAATCTCTGTGATGCAGTTGTATACGCTCAGATTTGTTGGACAGAGACTCACATCTGGAGGAGTTAAATCAGGCATTTCCCAGGCTATAATATCCACCCAATGAAGTGGGGGAAAAGGAAGGAAAGGAAAGGTTCCTAAAACCCCAGATCAATTGGGCCAGACTAATACCTAGGAACAATTTACTACAGGACAGATCCAAAAGAGAACACCACTTGTCACTGGCAGTTCCCAGCGAAAACCACCATCAGTGGTCTACAGAGCACCCTGGAAAATGACACTCTGAGGAGATCTTCATGACAACAGAATGAGAAGTGTGTTGGAGTATTATCCAGATTTTCGTGGAATCGGCTTTGGTCCATCAAGGACACACAAAGCAAGAAAAGAAATTGTACCATAAAAATTCTCCTTTTCACTGGTCACACAGTGCTTGAAAGCAACATACTTACGGGTTGGGTGTGGGGAATAGAAGTGAACATCATCAACCTGGCAGGGGATGCTCAACCAATGAGAGAGGCTTGTTTCCCACCCCTGTCCAGGCTGCTGCTGGCTACTACATTATTATCCCTGACAGCACCTGAAGGCTCCCCATGAGAGCACCCCACCAGCTCAGTTTTGCCCCATTCCATCCAATAGCCAGGGACTTAGAGCTCCCACCCCTTTTCTCCTTTTCCAGGGAGTAAATACAGGGATCCAGCTGCTTCACCCATGCTCAGTCTGCCGCCTCTGTTGCTTGCTTTCCCCCCACTGAGAAACTGTAGCGTCTGTTTCTCATTGAGAAAATTGGAGCTGCGCTGTTTTAAGTACTACCTATCTAGCAAGAGGAGGCAGCCAGGAGCAGCAGCCTGCAGCCCTGGTATTTCGCTGTATCGATTGGACAATACAGTGAAATCTAAAGAATGCAGGCAGGAGAGGAGGTGGCAGCAGCAGCGGCACTAGCGGGGGGTGGGGGACTCCAGTCAGTCCTTTCCACCCATGCAGAGAAGCAGCGAAGTAACACAAGCATCAGAGAAGACTCTCAAGGGGGACAGGCTGGGAAATAGAGACTAGTTACTCCCACTGATGAAAAGGAAGTCCAGCATGAGGCACAGAAGAGCACTGTAGCGCTTTGATAAGTTGGAAAGGCAGGCTAGTTACTCTAGTTACCTAGGTTACCAAAGTCACAGCCAGGTGATAGACACACCCCTAGGAATGCTTGATCATACCAAATTTAAAGCAGAGGGATGGGCACAGAACAGTTGAACCACAGGGGAGCTGAATGAAAGAAATACAATGGAGTAAAAGTACTCTGCAAAAATGTGGCTTCCCCACAGGTAAACTCAGGGGTGGCTGCTGACTGGCCACAATGTCATATGCCGTAAAGGACCTCCAAACAGTCCCACTCTGCAGCAAATCACCCATGAAGACAGGCCCCTGCACAAAGACAGTTTCCAGCATGAAACTGCTGAACTACAATACATCAAGAGATTCAAATCCATCTCCTGTGGTTTGAACAGGGACAAATGTGGTTTTTAAAAATCGCACCACATGTATTAATCAGCTCACCAATGCAAGGATGTCTGTTTTATCATTTTGTGAATGGCCACTGTTAAGGTGATTATCACCTTATCTGTACTTCCTCCATTTCAATTCCCTCTGACTTGACTGTTTACAGTTCCATCTCCTCCCCCAACCATGTGTATATAAATCTTCCAACTGAGGGTAACACTACATGAATCTCATGAAGTGGATTCAAAGTCCAGAAAAAGCTACTGCCATAATAAATTAGTCTTTAAGGTACTGCAAGACGATTCATTGTTTTGGCAACAACCAGTGGTGCAGCTAAGAAATTTTATACCCTAATGTTCATATGGGGGCCCCCATGTGTATTTCCCCCGCCACCACTTCCACAGATAAACATTTTGTGTGATGCAACCAGATCCTAGGCCTACTTACTCCAAAGGAAGTCCCACTGTGTTAATAGGTTTCCCACTATTTCCCTGGAGCCACGTACGTTGCTCCAGCAGGAGTCTGCTTCCATATTAATTCAACAGACGAACATGGCTGCCCCTCTGGAAATGGCCACTCTACTGATAAAGCCAATTAAAGCCTGACGCCCCAGTGAAAACAGAGACAAATTATAAAGCCAATGATAAAACTACAACAAAAAGAGCGATGACAATGTGGCTTTGAACAATGTAAAAAACTGATATTTGATCATATGACCTTGCTAGTTACTGATGGTGATTCTAGATTTTATAAGGAAGTCATAGCTTTCTGGGCAAAAGGAAGATGCAACAATGCTTCCTCTTCCCTTGAAACCATACCCTAGGATTTTGGATCGCACACTGACTCTTTTGCCTGAAGAGTTTTCCTTACTGGTCTTCCCTAATTCTTTTTCATTTAGGCTTTGGCTCCGTAGCCTCTGATTAGCAAGGAGCAGTGCATATCCATGGCACTTCTTCCAACACATAGCGTACAAGCTTTAAGGAGCGACATCTGTCCAGAGCTCACTCAAGGTGCATAGTGCTCAAGGCTGGCCAAGTGATTTTGGGACCTGAGGCAGAAAAACCCACACTCAGCTCTCCTTAGGAGTAAAAATATTACAATAATAAATTAAAAAGTAACGATGTGATGCTCTTGCATGACACAGAGATTCAGCTGTGTGACACACAGACTCGGAATCAGACACACAGAATCAGACATGCAGAAAAGGTTTGCATGATCACGGAGAGGAAAATAAGCCACAGTGGCTTATTCCTCCCTCCAGTTGTGTGCCAGGGGGATTTGCATAGTTACCCTTAGTAGCGTAGCATGCCTTCATCGTGTCATGCAAATCCTACAGCAGTCCATGATTTCTGGGGTAACAAGCCATGCTGGATGGGTTCGCATGACATGACAATCCACACTGCCAAGAGTAATTATGCAACTCCCTCCATCCCCGGCACGCAACTGGCATGTGTGTGTGTGTGTGTGGGGGGAATAAGCCACCATGGCTTCTGTCCCCTCCATGATCACGTGAACTGGGCCATGGATTCTGTGGCTGCTTCACTCTACCTAACGGAGGTCTTAAAATATATTTTACATGATGGTAGAGGAGGAAAGCATACAAGTCAGGCTCAGGGCAGCAGCAATACAGCCAAATAGTGTGCATATATGAAGTACACACATGTTCAAAGAGAACTTTGTGTTGGTCCAGTGGTGGCAGTCCTTTCAGAGCAACCTTCCCCAGCCTAGTGCCCTCCAGATGTTTTGTTCTACAACTCCCAGCATTCCTGACCATTGGCCATGCTGGCTGGGGCTGTTGGGACTTGAATTCCAAGACAGCAAGTCCAATGTGTTGATTTAAAAGACAGTAGAGTAGATGTCAATAGTGGCAGATCTTGAACAATTGCTGATCAAGAGTCTGGTCCACTGAGACATCCTCCCATTGAAACTGGGAGCTGTGCAAGAGCAGCAGGATACAGCTCTTGCCAGAGCTCCTGTTCATTTCATGGTGGCTTGCACCAGAGAACTTCCCCTTAGGTTGTGCCCAACATATGTGACTGTTGTGTCTGCACAACACTGAGGAGGAAAACCAAAGATCTCTTGATCAAATCAGGACCCTGGGGGAAGATGCTTCTGGTAGCTGTACAAAGCATAGCCATTCTAAAGAAGATCTGCAGCACGGTGGCACCTAAATATGGAGAGGCTGGTCTCCTTTCCTGGTAGGTTTGCCCCTTGCTGATGTGAAGGTGACCAGAGAGCATCAGGCTGGTTCATGGCACCTGATAACGAGCAAGTGCTGTAATGTCACCACTTCTGGGTGTTGTGGGCCATTGTCTAGAAGTCTTCTGCTCGTGTGAGTGACTCCTCTTGCTGCAGTATTGTTATTACTGATGGGACACCACTGGTAATAACTGAGCTGGCGTGCTTGCACTTGGTAAACGCTCCAGCCTAGTAATTGCTGGTAGTCTTCCATCATTCATATCTACAGTGGCATTTGTTCATGTAGCTGTGGCTCAAAATAAAGTTGTGTGCTCTGTGCTTCCTCAAACCACATTCCAGCTGTGGGAATGCTGAACTTTCTCTCACACTTGGGTAACAGAGAGAACATATTAATAATAACCATTTCAAAATGTAACTGTAGGGTACTGCTTCTTCCAAGCACTTGCCTAGCCACTCCTTCATGCCTTTCTCAACAATAGAGAAAGGCATCAACAAGAACTCTTGCAACACGGGACTCCAACCTGCACAGACCGTGCTGCTGTTTGTTCTCCATCTTGCAGCACATATCTACCAGGGATTGTACTATGTAGCCTGTAGGAACCTAGGAAACTGCATTATACCAAGTCAGATCGTTAGTCCATCTAGCTCAGTTGATTCAGCCTATACTAATTGTCAGTGGCTGTCCAGGGTTTCTGATAGGAGTCTTTCCCAGACCTACCTGGATATGCCAGAGATTAAAACTGAGACCTTCTGTATGCAAAACGTGCTTCACCACGGAGCTATGGCCCTTCCCTCTTTCTCTTACATATATTGTTATCTCAGTAAGTCTCACAGAGCATCAGATGGTGAAGTCCTTAATTCTGTGAGTGCACAAGGCAAGCATTTTCTGTGGTGGCACTGCAGTTAGGGAACCCCCTCCCTAAAGAGGCCTGCCTTGCTTTATCGTTGTGTCCTTTCAGAAGGGCAACATTTCAAAAGGCATGAAGAACTTAGGGAGAGTCCTGCTGGATCAGACCGAAGGCCTCTCTAGTTCTGCACCCTGTTTCCCACAGTGGCCAACCAAGTGCTGGTGGAAATGCCAGAAGCAGAACATGAGGGCAATATAGCTCTTGCTCCCCAGGGACTGGTATTCACAAAGGCATGGTGCCTCGGATCCTGGAGGTAGTATATAGCCATCATGACTAGTAGCCATTGATAGTCTTATCATATCTGAATGTGTTTGAGGTTGATGGCCATCATCATCACATCTTTTGGGAGCAAATCCCCGTTCAGCTATGTGCTTTGTGAAGAAATACTTCCTTTCATCTGTCTTGAATATCCCACCCATCAGCTTCATTGAATGACCCCCAGTTCCAGTATTATGGCAGAGGGAAGACAAACCAATCTGTGTACATCTGTTCTACACCATGCACAGTTTGTACTATAAACTGCTTTCTTATCCCCCCTAACTCACTTTTTTTCTAAACTAACCCCCCCCCCCAACATTATAAGCTTTCCTCATAGAGGAGTTGCTTCAGCTGCCTGAACGTATTGGTCGCTCTTTTCTGCACCTTTTCAAGCTCCACAATATCCTTTTTGAGATGTGGCAACCAGAACGGTAGGCAATATTCCAGCCGCAGTCCATGGCTACAGCATAGTTTCATATAAAGGCATTACGGTATTGGCAGCTCTGTTTTAATCCTTTCCTAATGATCCCTAGAGTTTTAGAAATTTGAACTGTTTATGGTAATTTGAACTGTTTTATTGGGTTGGATCCAAACTTAGCCATACCTAGAGCAGATCCACTGAAATCTACTCTAAATATGATTAAGTCTGGATCATGCATTTATGATTTTTTATATTTATTATATAAAGAAAAGTGTGGCTCCCCCCAATAAATAAATAAATAAATAGCATGGAACTCACCTATTTCACAGCTGCCACACACCAGATCAACATTTTTACTGAGCTATCCACCACTACCCCAAGATCTCTCACTGCCATCTAAGACCCCATCAGTATATATGTGCCATTTTTATTTATTATTACACCTATAATACATTTATTATTACATTTACATTTTGCCCTTTTCCCTCTCACAAGAAACCCAAGGCACCTCACATTATTATTATTAATTATCATTATTATTATTTTGCTCCAGTGTACACCACTTTATACTTTCTTACACTGAACTGCATTTGCCATTTTGTTGACCATTCACATTGGAGAAAATATTTTGGAGTCACAATCCCTCTTTTAGTTTTACCACTCTATAAATAAATGTGGCCACCTCAGTGCTCACCGCTAACTCTAGGGTATTTATGTTCAAGTTTAAGCATTGGTCCCAATGCAGATCTTTGGGAATCCCACTTCTTGCCTCTCTCATTTGTGAAAACTGTCCATTTATTCCTACTGTGTGGTTCCTGTCCCTTAACCGGTTACTACCACTAATCCATGAGAGGAACGATCCTCTTGTTCCATGACTGCTTTATTCAGGAGCCCCTGGGGAGGGGAAAGGGGCCATGGTGGCTTAAAGGGGCCGCGGTGGCTTAGTGGTTAAGATGCTGAATTGCAGACCGGAAGGTCAGCAGGACAGCAGTTCGAGACCCGAGTGCTGCGTGACGGAGTGAGCTCCCGTCTTCAGTCCCAGCTTCTGCCAACCTAGCAGTTGGAAAGCAAGAAATTGCAAGTAGATAAATAGGTACCGCCTCGGCGGGAAAGGTAACAGCGTTCCGTGCACCTCGGTGTTCAGTCATGCCGGCCACATGGCCACGGAAGCGTCTTCTGACAGCGCTGGCTCTTCGGCTTAGAAACGGGGATGAGCACCACACCCTAGAGTCGGACACTGGTTGGGAACACCTTTACCTTTTTTTTACCCAGTGTCTACTGAATCACCCCTATCTACATGCTTATCAACACTCTCGAAGAACTCTAAAAGGTTAGTGAGATCCATCCCTTTTGCACTTAAAGGGGGGCAGAGCATTTCCTTTGAAGATTTTGCCCTACCTTGGTAGCAGTTACAGTTGCCAGGTCTCCTGAAGCTGAGATCCAGCAACTGCGGGGGGCAAAGCCTGGAAACTACATTGTAATTTTTATTTTAGAGAGCTCTCAAGCTGTTCCTTCTAACTGATCTTCTGTGATAGGGATGTCAGAAAATTCCACCACAGATCTCGGTGAGGCCGAATGCCAGTGCATTCACCCCCAAAATCTGTGGCGGAACGGCCTGCCCCCCCGCCCCCCCGCAGATCCCCCCCGGGATGAGACTTACCTTCCGACCGGCTGCCGCCACCGCCATTTGTCTTGTAAAAAAACAAAAAACAAAAAATGACGTGATAGGCTACGTAAAGATTTACGTAGCCTATCATGGCTGGGTTAAAGAAAAAAAAAAAACTGCGTACGCAAATGGCGGCGGCTACGGCCACCGGCATTTGTGATCCTTACTTTTGGCCGTCTTAATCTACGTAAATATTTACGTAGACTATGACAGCGAAAATGAAGGGGAATGTAAATAGTGTAGCGGGCACTATTTGCGTCCCTTTTTGATTCGCCGTTTTAGCCTACGTAAATATTTACGTAGGCTAAAACGGCGAATCAAAAGGGGATGCAAATAGCGCCCGCTACACTATTTGCATTCCCCTTTATTTTCGCCGTCATAGTCTACGTAAATATTTACGTAGATTAAGATGGCCAAAAATAAGGAACGCAAATGGCGGCAGCTGTAGCCGCCGCCATTTGTGTACACGGTCCCCCCCCCCCCGAGCCCTCCACGGCCGGAAATCTGGCTGCGGACGGCTCTGGGCTGGGCTGGGCCTGGCCGGCTGCTCCACAGAGCTGCCGCAGAGCACAGCCAGCCATGCAGGATTCTGGAGGGGAGGAACGGATCACCTCCCCCCCGTCGAGGATTCCGGGGGGAGGGACGGAACGCCTCCCCCCCATCAACATAATCCACGGAAAAGTAAGTGACTTTCGTACATCCCTATTATGTGATTCTTTTGCATGTGTTTTCAAAATGTATTTATTAAGCTTGACTCAGCCACTCTTCTACACAAAGCTATTGAGGCTGAAGGAGATTTCTCTGGAAAAAGGAAAGGTTAAAGTTTAGAATGGAGGAGCAGGCTAGGGACCAGTCTTGTGGAAAATAGCCTGTCCCTTTGCTTCTGGCTCCTCACCCTGAGATTTAATACATTTCTCTTGGAGAAGAGTTAGCCTAAAGAGTTGTGTCACCTTAAATGAGGTAACTCTTTGTCCTCCTCCCCCAACATTTTGGTGGTGGTGGTGGTGTCATATTCCCAGTGAATTCTCACCATTTCACACACTGGTGAGGACTATCCACCCCTCAAGTCACCACTGATCAAATCAGAAGAAAGGGAGTACAAACAGTTCAGAGAGGTACTTAAAGCAAATAATTTCAGGTCACTCAAGCAAGTGAGCCAAGCCACATGCAGCGGGCAGGTGTAGCCACAAAATAACAATAACAATAATAAAAGGTCTGGATCAACAATATGAATCTTATCTGGGGAAAATGCCTTTCCAGCATCGTATTTTATTGGCCAACCATGACATGTGAGCAAACCTAGCTCCATATGTTACAGTGGCAGGGGGAAAAAAAACACAGTTTGTACCCAATTTAACATGGTAAAATTAATTCCTTCCTTTCTTCATTTATTTATATTGATTGATTTGTACCCTGCCTTTCTACCAAGAAAATGGCATTCACAGCAGCTTAAGATCACAGTTAACTAAAAACTGATTTAAACAATAATAAAACAAATACATTAAAACTTAATTAAAAACACAATAATAACAGAATAACAACAGGACCTGACCCAACAGCCCATTTATACCTCAAATACCTGCTTAAATAAAAACATATTTGCCTGCCAATGGAAGAACAGCAGAGGGGGAACCAACCTAGCTTGCCTTGGCAGGGAGTTCTACAGCCTGGGAGCGGCTACTGAGAAGGCCCTCTCTTGCGTCGCCACCAAATGTGCCTCTGAAGGTGGCGGCAGTGAAAGAAGGGCCTTCCCTGAGGACCATAAGACCCAGACAGCCTCAAAAGGGAGAAGGCAGACTTTCAGGTAGCCTGGTCGGTTCTAATAACATGTATGCTGAAAGAGAGTATGTAGTGGAGAGGGTGAATGTGCATGTAGACACATGAAAGGCACACGGTACATGTGCAGAGGCGTTCTTTCCTTATTATTTCAGATATTATGAAAACAGGTCAAGGAGCTATGATTCCTATGGCTAGTTGGTAACAGAAGAGGCGGGAAATGCATCAAATAAATACAAATGCTTGATCTAGAAATATATATGCATAATTCACTTGGACTTTTGTTGGGACTTCCTCTGAACCAGAAGAGGCTCAGAACTGATGTTTGATGTAAACTTACACACCAGAGAATATCAAAATACATACTTGTGTTGGTCCATTAAAACAGCATTAACGTGGACAGTAAAACAATACCTTTTATGAGTGCATTCTGAACGTTGATTGCTGTGTTTGGTCCCAGTAAAACTGAAAACAACAACAAACTATCCGTGTGCATTTCATACACACCGCAGTTACTTTGGCAAATTATTTAAGCAGATCATTGCCAGGGACAACACCTACAGCCTAATCTTCTGCATGTTTACTCAACAGTAATTCTCACTTTGTTTTATGGGGCTTATTCCAAGTACAAGGGATTGTATCCCTCCTTCCCCAACACCACTATTGCAATTTGCAATGCAAAATCAACATGAAAGGTGCAGCCAAGGTTCAGGACAAAGGAATGATCAACTCACTCTTAGAGAAGTGACTGCCGAATGGCTGCCCGCTGAGCAAGCCAGCTGCTGCCGAGAGCGGCATTGTCTATTGAAAGGGAAACTGGCTGGCCAGCCAAATCCACTTTTGTCTCCATCTTCGACTATTACAATTGCAGACTTTGTGGCTTTAACATTATGCTAGCTTCCCCCCGCCCCTCTTTTGCCAGAGGAAGGATGAAGAACTCATAAGCTTGCTCATTGTTTTGTGACTTTGGGGTTGGCCCTAATAAAGGTATTGCCCTACTTAGATTTGGTCAAACATGAGATGGCAAGATTGAACATTGACATCTTGGGAATCAGTGAATTAAAATGGACAGGCATGGGCAAATTTAATTCAGGTGACCATTATATCTACTACTGTGGGCAAGAATCCCTTAGAAGAAATGGAGTAGCACTCACAGTCAATAAAAGGGTGGGAAAAGCAGTACTGGGGTACAATCTCAAAAATGATAGAATGATCTCAGTACGAATCCAAGGCAAACCATTCAACATCACAGTAATTCAAGTCTATGCCCCAACCACTGAGGCCGAAGAAGCTGAGGATGATCGGTTCTATGAAGACCTACAACACCTTCTAGAACTAACACCAAAAAAAATGTCCTTTTCATCATAGAGGATTGGAATGCTAAAGTACTAGGAAGTCAAGAAATAACTGGGATAACAGGCAAGCATGGCCTTGGTGTACAAAATGAAGCAGGACAAAGGCTAATAGAGTTTTGCCAAGAGAACATGCTGATCATAGCAAACACTCTTTTCCAACAGCACAAGAGGCGACTCTGCACTAGGGTTGTCAGAGAATTCTGCCACGGATATCGGTGAGGCCGAATGCCAATGCATTTGGCCCCCCGAAATCCGTGGTGGAACGAAGCCCCTGCCCCCCCATCCCATGAAAGGCGCGCGAAACGGAGCACTTACCTGCTGCCATCCGCACTGACTTGAGAATGACGGCTGCGCTGCGGCCGCCATTCGCTTCCTCATCATAGCTGTGATAGGCTACGTAAATAATTACGTAGCCTATCACAGCTAACACAGGGATGCCATTTGCATCCCTGCGAAGGCCATGATTGGCTACGTAAGTATTTACGTAGCCTATCATGGCAAGCTAAAAAAAAAACCCAGGGTATGCAAATGGCGGCAGCTACAGCAGCCGCCATTTGCATTCCTTTTTTCCCCCGCTGTTTTAGCCTACGTAAATATTTATGTAAGCTATTACAGCAAAAAGAAGAGGAACGCAAATAGCGTAGTGGGCGCTATTTGCATTCCTTTTTTTCCCACTGTAATAGCTTACGTAAATATTTATGTAGGCTAAAACAGCGAACAAAAGGGAACGCAAATGGCAGCCGCCGTAGCCGCCGCCATTTGCATACGCTGTTTTTTTTTTCCTGCAGGCTGCCCAGTGGCTGGATGTCCGGCTATGGGTCACCCCGGCCAGTGGCTCTGCAGAATCTCCGTGGAGCGGAGCCAGCCGGATTAGGATTTCGGAATCTCCCCCACAGCGAATCACCCCATTGAAAAGGTAAGTGACTTTCGTACATCCCTGCTCTTCACATGGACATCACCCGATGGTCAATATCGAAGTCAGATTGATTATGTCCTTTGCAGCCAAAGATGGAGAAGCTCTATACAGTTAGTAAAACAAGACCTGGAGCTGACTGCGGCTCAGATCATGAGCTTGTTATTGTAAAATTTTGGCTTAAATTGAAGAACATAGGGAAAACCACTAAACCATTCAGGTATGACCTATATCATATCCCTTATGAATATACAGTGGAGGTGAGGAATAGATTTCAGGGATTAGACCTGATAGACAGAGTGCCTGAGGAACTATGGACGGAGGTCTGTAACATTGTTCAGGAGGCAGCAACTCCATCCCAAAGAAAAAGAAACGCAAGAAAGCAAAGTGGCTGTCTGATGAGGCTTTACAAGTAGCTGAGGAAAGAAGGGAAGTGAAAAGCAAGGGAGAAAGGGGAAGATATATCTAACTGAATGCAGAGTTCCCGAGAATAGCAAGGAGAGACAAGAAGGCCTTCTTAAATGAACAATGCAAAGAAAGAGAGGAAAACAATAGAATGGGAAAGATTAGAGATCTAGATTTCAAGAAAATCGGAGATCTCAAGGGAACGTTTTGTGCAAAGACGGGCATGATAAAGGACCAAGAAGGCAGGGACCTAACAGAAGCAGATGAGATTAAGAAGAGGTGGAAAGAATACACAGAAGAACTATACAGGAAAGATCTTAATGTCCCTGATAGCCATGATAGTGCGGTCCCTGAACTTGAGCCGGACCTCCTAGAGAGTGAAGTCAAGTGGGCCTTAGCAAGCATTACTAACAACAAAGCTAGCGGAGATGACAGTCTTCCAGCTGAGCTATTTAAAATCCTAAAAGATGATGCTGTTGAAGTGCTGCACTCAATATGCCAACAAATTTGGAACACTCAACAGTGGCGACAAGACTGGGAAAGGTCAGTTTACATTCCAATTCCAAAGAAGGGCAATGCCAAAGAGTGTTCAAACTACCGTATAATTGCACTCATTTCACATGCCAGCAAGGCATGCTCCTACAAGCTAGGCTTCAGCAGTATGTGAACCGAGAACTACCGGAAGTACAAGCTGGGTTTCAAAGAGGCAGAGGAACTAGAGATCAAATTGCCAACATTCGCTGGATCATGGAGAAAGCAAGAGAATTCCACAAAAACGTCTATTTCTGCTTCATTGACTACGCTAAAGACTTTGATTGTGTGGATCACAACAAACTGTGGCAAATTCTTAAAGTGATGGGAGTACCAGACCACCTTACCTGTCTCCTGAGAAACCTGTACGAGGGCCAAGAAGCAACAGTAAGAACCAGACATGGAACAACCGATTGGTTCAAAATTGGGAAAGGAGTACAACAAGGCTGCATATTGTCGCCCTGCTTATTTAACTTATATGCAGAGTACATCATGAGAAATGCCGGGTTGGATGAATCACAGGTCGGAATTAAGATTGCCGGGAGAATTATCAACAACCTCAGATATGCAGACGATACCACCCTAATGGCAGAAAGTGAAGAGAATCTAAAGAGCCTCTTGTTGAGGGTGAAAGTGGAGAGTGCAAAAGCTGGTTTGAAACTCCACATTAAAAAAACGAAGATCATAGCATCTGGCCCCATCACTTCCTGGCATATAGAAGGGGAAGAAATGGCAGCAGTGACAGATTTTACTTTCTTGGGCTCCAAGATCACCGCAGACAGTGACTGTAGCCATGAAATTAAAAGACGCTTGCTCCTTGGGAGGAAAGCTATGGCAAACCTAGACAGCGTAGTAAGAAGCACAGACATCACCTTGCCGACTATAATCAAAGCTATGGTTTTCCCAGTAGCAATGTATTGCTGTGAGAGCTGGACTAGAAGGAAGGCTGAATGCCGAAGAATTGATGCTTTCGAACTGTGGTGCTGGAGAAGACTCTTACGAGTCCCCTGGACTGCAAGGAGGTCAAATCAGTCCATCCTAAAGGAGATCAACCCTGACTGCTCATTGGAAGGACAGATACTGAAACTGAAGCTCAAATATTTTGGCCACCTAATGTGAAGAGAAAACTCCCTGGAAAAGACCCTGATGCTGGGAAAGACTGAAGGCAAAAGGAGAAGGGGATGGCAGAGGATGAGATGGCTAGATAGCAGCACTGATGCAATGAATATGAACCTGAGCACACTCCGGGAGAGAGCGGAGGACAGGAAGGCCTGGCGTGCTATGGTCCATGGGGTCATGAAGAGTCGGACATGACTTAATGACTGAACAACAACAACAAATATACACACACACACACACACACCCCAACACGACTATCTATCCTGGAAGAATGCCAAACGTAGCTGTCCAGGAGAAGGATCCTAAGCTGGAGGAAGATGCTTTCCCGCCACCTGAAGATGGGACTATGATTTTGAAGGGGGGCATTTCCTCCAAGCACTGGCTCACTAGGTCAGGGGTGCAGAACCTCAGATTCGGGGGCTAAATCCATCCCTCTGAGGTTACCCAGATGGCCATGCCCCTCCCCTGGCCACTGATCATTTGGTGGTTTCTGGCTTTTGCACAGTTTTTCCCCCATTCTAAAAGATTGGAATGCCTCTCCTAAAGCTTAGTGACTGGCAGGAAGCAAGAGCTTTAAGCTACAATATGCTGGTAATTTTTAGTATTTTGGCCCTGTCTGGTTTGGCTTCAGCTCCACCCACCACTAGAACACCCCCCCTCTCCGAACATCCCTGAATGGAATTCATCTATCAGGCTGAAATGAGTTGAACACACTGCAGTAGGTATTGCTACCCAATTTGGCTTCACCTAGTGCACCACCTAAATTTAATCTCCGGCTTTGCCATTACAAAAGACTATCCTGTTTTGTTTTGACTTCTGTTCTCTGCCTTACAAGGAACCTCTGTGGGGATAGATCCAAGTAGGGATGTCAGAGAATTCCGCCACGGACCTGGGTGAGGCCGAATGTCAGTGCATTCAGCCCCCCGAACTCCGTGGCGGAACGGCCTGCCACCCCCCACCCCCCCGTGGATCCCCCCCGGGACGAGACTCACCTGGGGCGGATCTTCCGGGTGGCGGCGGCTCCGGTGGCGGCTCTGGCGGCGGCTTCGGCGGCGGCTGCCGGTCTTCTGACCGGCTGCCGCCATCGCCGCCATTTCCAGGCTTGTGTAAAAAAAAAAAAAAAGACGTGATAGGCTATGTAAAGATTTACGTAGCCTATCATGGCTAGGTTAAAAAAAAAAAAAAGACGTGATAGGCTACGTAAATCTTTACGTAGCCTATCATGGTTGGGTGGGTTTTTTTAAAGAACACGTACGCAAATGGCAGCGGCTACGGCCGCCGTCATTTGCGTTTCTTCTTTTTACCGTCTTAATCTACGTAAATATTTACGTAGACTATGACGGCGAAAATAAAGGGGAACGCAAATAGCGTAGTGGGCGCTATTTGAGTCCCCTTTTGATTCGCCGTTTTAGCCTACGTAAAGATTTACGTAGGCTAAAACGGTGAATCAAAAAGATTTACGTAGGCCAAAACGGTGAATCAAAAAGGGATGCAAATAGCGCCCGCTACGCTATTTGCGTTCCCTTTATTTTCGCCGTCAAAGTCTATGTAAATATTTACGTAGATTAAGACGGCCAAAGAGAAGGAATGCAAATGGTGGCGGCTGTAGCCGCCACCATTTGCGTACGCAGTTTGTTTGTTTGTTTGTTTGTTTTACCCAGAGCCCTCCGCGGCCGGAAATCCGGCTCCGGACGGCTCTGGTCTGGCCGGGCCGGGCCTGGCCGGCTGCTCCGCAGAGCTGCCGCGGAGCACAGCTGGCTGTTCGAGGATTCCGGGGGGGGGGGAACGGAGCACCTCCCCCCCCCACTATCAACATAATCCACGAAAGGTAAGTCACTTTTGTACATCCCTAGATCCAAGGAACAGCTACTCTCTCTCTCTCCCTCTCTCTCTCAAATGGGGGATGTACCATCACTGAGTCTTTGTCCCAAGCCTTGGTGCAACCTGAAACCTGTTAGCACCTAACAGAAGCTAATCCATTTATGTCTGCATGTCTCCCACAGGATTATATCTTAGACTATTACAACTACAGCCTTTGTGGCTTTAACATCATGCTAGCTTTCTCTCTCTACCCACCCCTGTTTTGCTTAACATCACAGCCTGATAAAGGCTTCTGAAGAACCGGAAAGCTTGCTCACTGTTTCTGACAGTTCGGGTGGTTCTAATAAGATTTTGCTCTACTGTAGATTTCGGGGGTGGTGACTGTGGTGGTGGTTCTGCTGTAATTCCTGCCTGACCTGACCCTATTTGAAGATTCTGTCTCTGCAAGCTGTAAAAAATGGGGGGGGGGAGAGCAGCATCTTGCATCATAGTGATCTACATAAATGGATCCTCAACCAGATTGGCTGCAGCTTTGATTTCCTTCCCTTCCCCACTTCTCCGAACTGCTAGACAAGATTTCCACAAAACGGAACTGCTAGACAAGATTTCTAAACAGTGGGATCCTATGCCTGTCTCCCCAGAAGCAAGTTCAGTTCAATTCATTTCTGCTTAATGGACCTTACTCCAAGGAAAGGATGTATAGCATGGGTGAGCAACCTGAAGCCCTCCATATGTTTTGGGCTGTAACTCCCATCAGCCTTAGCCAGCACAGCAAATGGTGGGTCATGATGGGAGTTGCAGTCTAAAACACCTGGAGGGTCTCAAGTTGCCCACCCCTGACATATAGGGTCGCAGCCTGATTCAGGTCTGTCTCTCTGTTGCATCCTAATCAGCCATGTCGATGGCTTCTCTGGCCGAGCTGTCCCTGCCCTGTTTTTTAACCAGTGAGGTTAAAAACCCTTACACTTTGGGACAAACCCTGAGATCATCTGGTACCTTCCAGATGTTTGGACTACAACTCCCATTACCCTAGCCACCATGGCCAATGGTCACTGATGATGGGAGCTGTTCTCCAGAACATCTGGAGGACACCAGGTTGGGGTTTGCTGCCTATGGGTCCCCAAATAAAAATATTGTAATTGACCCTTTTCTTTGACTGTTCCAGTCTGGGCAATTGAGTTTGTTTTGTTCTGTTTCCTTCAAGAATATACACATTATTTAAATGGTAAATTGTACCCTTTCATCTTTTTCATCAGTGGGCTGGAAAAAACAAAAGTTGTCGAATACATTTCAGTACAACAATGACACCGCTAAGAAGAACCTTTTATAGAGCCCCTTTGCCCCCTAGCAGTTAGTGTATTAGGGTCATAAGATAAGAATGGTTCCCAGATACAATCCATTTACTTTGTACTTCGCTTCTAATGGGCAGTTTGGCGATGAACATTCCGAAACCTGTATTTAAAATGATCCATTTGAAAGATAAGTAAATTGCAGCCGCTCATTAAATCCAGCACTTCATGCCACACTGCAAAACATATATTTAACTAAGAAAGGAGCACTACTGTGGGCTCTCTCTGTTTTCCTCTTTCCTCTGAGATCTTGAAATGTTGTGATTCATCATCATTTCCAAAAGTGCCTGAAAATTACAGGCCAAGCAAGATTGCAAAACACTGCAAGGATCAGGGAACCATTGATGAGTGGAGGAAGCATTTTCCATCCAGCTAGCTAGGCTTGCTTCTGGATAGAGTTGAACACTGTTTGATCAAGGGGCTTGTTTGATCACTCACTATAGGCGGCGGGGGGGGATGTATCTTCCACATTTCATGGTGCTTGTAATGGCACAGTCCCCTAATGGAACTGGGAAGCACTATCAAGAACGTTGTAAAGATACCACACTGACAGCTCACTATGTCTACTCAGAAATAAGTCCCACTGAATTCAGTTGGGCATACTCCCATTTAAGTGTGTATAGGATTGTGGCCTTTGTAACCAGGAAAGTAGCAAGTGTTTTTTTTTTTTTTTTTTTTACAATGTTAATGTTTGTTGAAGGTTGCCAACATTTCAAGCACCCCCTGCTCCTGTGCAGCAACTGTGACTTGCTTTGCAGACATTGACAGGTGAGAGCACTTGACTCCATGGCTGCTGATTCTGTAGATCAAGTTGCTGTTAAAGGAAACTGGCCAGACTGCTTCCGCGGGGCATTGTTGACCCAAGGGAGGCACAAGCAACTGCGGAGGGAATGTCTGAGTTCCTCTAAGACTGCCCTCCCTATCTAAATTTGACATATATCTTGATTGGTTTATAAAACAATATTGACCGTCCTAATAAGTACATCTTTACTATCTCGTTGTTGGTGTTCCTGCCTGATAGAAAAACCGTGGAGCAGCCATCCATGTTCCTGTTGCTTACTTTCCTTACTTTGTGCTTATACAAGAGTGATGTATGTTAACTGATTTATGTTAGTTCAGTCTTCTTTATATCAGGTGCTAAACACATAGAACAGCCTTTCCCACCCTGGTGCCCTCCAGATGGTTTTGATAACTCCCATCATCCCCAAACGTTGGCTATGCTGGTTGTGACTGAAGGGAGCTGTAGTCCAAAAACATCTTGGCAGAAGCCAGGTTGAGAAAGGCTGACACAGAACTAAATTCTGGATATATACACCAATACACTCTCCCTCCCTCTTCACAAACAGTAGGTGATTCAAACATTGGGCTGCTGAGGTGATACTCTCCTCCTCCTACGTGATTGTAGTAACTATTTTCAAATGGAAAGTTTCTTGTTTGAAGCTCGCTCATGTGAAAATGTGCCCCACTTCAAGGGTTGCCACCTCAGAGACAAGTAAGTTTTGGTTTAAAGCGTGAGGTGGCACAACTGCACAGCAGAACTGTGCTACCCAAACAACAGAATATTTGAAATGGTCTGTAGAAGAAGTCATACAAAAACACTTGGGCGGGCGGGGCGGGGTGAATGAAGTGTGCTCTGTTCTAATGTAAAGAGTCCATATAGCCAATATAGGTCTGAGCCAAAAACTTCTCCCAGGAAGCACCTCCTTTGCTTTGACAAGTGGAGGGCAGTGGGAAGCAAGGCAGAAATATCCACCCAATGGAAGTGCAGGTGGAAAGCTACATGACCGGTTGTCCTATTCAGAGTGTCAAGAGTGCTTCTTGCCTTCACTTTGATTTGGCTTTGTGATATTATTAGCTGAGTGACATGGCCTCATCATATCTCTGTGAGATCTCTGTTTGACTGGGATCACCTCAGGAAGAATTTCATGGGGTGTTTGCTTTAAATAGCCCTGATCCTCTATACCTGATAGAGAAGTGGCAATGAACATGAAAAGAAGTTCAGGAAGGGGGCTTCATGACTGTTTTCACACATACCCCTAAATTCCCCTTATGTTTATGGGTGAAAAACTGGCAAAGCCGTACAACTGAGAAATATGTTGTTCATGCAGGACAAATGATCAGTATTTGTAATCTTCTCACATCTGGTTTTCTCTACTCTAATGTGACATAATGAGAGAACAGCCAGCATGTTCTATACTACAGGTATTAAAGGAAATCAGCCTAAGGATATAGATAGATCTGCTCTCTACAGAGAAGCATTCACAAGTGAATTACTTATGACAGCAAAGTGTATTTGCATGTGGTCCTGCCCTGTAACATACTTAGCATAATGGGTTATTTCATCCCTGCTCAGATGATGAAGAGACCATTGGGTCATCATAGCAAATGGCAATCAATTATAGGTAATTGAGTCCTGTGATGAAATAACAGAAGATGAAGATGCTCAGTCTTATTGGCTTTGATGCTTATTAAAAGACAACCTCAGGTAAAACATCAGCTACAACTGTGCTGGAGGGCTAGAGCAATACTGACAGTGTTTAATGGCCCATCATCCTTTGGACATATTTTTTTTCTGCTTTGCTTAGTAATCCAAGATGACCTGACTAATTGGCCTAGCTCTTTAAAAGCCAACAATAATTTGCTTCTCAGATCACAGTGAAAGCTTCTGCTCATGCATTTTAAAGACATCTTCAGATCCAGAATACAGGTTAACTGCTTCTGCCTCTGGCAGCACAACTGTTTTTAATACATGATTTGGTAAGTCTGCATTCCCAAGTGAATGTGCTCAGGGCTGAACCCTAAGGGTATGCTTAACCTTCCCAATGACATCACTGGGCCTTAAAAGAGATTTTGGGCTGAGTGGTTTGTGTGGGTTTTGTTGACTTACATTTATACTTCACTCTGCAAGCACATTATCAGGGCAGCTAAAAATGAAATATTTAAAATACCATAAAAATACATAAAAATAAGATAAAACAGCAAATCTATAAAAGCAGCATAAAAGTAATATATGAACCAGAACAAAACAGATCAACATGACTTTAAGGGCTTTTCTACATGAGGCTTTGAACCTGGCACTTTACCGAATCTGCTTCCAAAGTCTTTGTGGGCTTCTACTTCCGGATTCTTCACGAATGGTTTTTTTCCAGGGTTTTTCCTTCTCTATCTTTCTATTGCTTCCATTACAGAACCATTAGGTGGTGTTGTGGTATAGTGGGATTGTGCGAATACCGCATTTGCACAATTCTGTATACCAGAGCACCACCTAGTGGTTCTGTAATGGAACCTATAGAAAGACAGAGAAGGAAAAACCCTGGAAAAAACACGTGTGAAGAATCCGGAAGTAGAAGCCCACCATGTAGACCGCCTGATGAATTGCCTCCCTGGTGTGAAGGCTGTGGATATCACGTGCCATCTAGATAGCCTGGTAGATAGTGCTGGGGTGGAGTCAGTCACCGTGGTCCATGTTGGTACCAATGATGTGCGGAAATATAGTCGTGCGGCCCTGGAAGCCAAATTTAGGTTGCTAGGTAGGAGGTTGAAATCCAGGACCACCAAGGTGGCTTTCTGTGAAATACTACCTGTTCCACGCGCAGGGCCAGCTAGGCAGGACAAGCTGAGGAGTCTCAATGCATGGATGAGACGGTGTGCAGGGAGGAGGGGTTCAGATTTCTTAGGTATTGCGGAATGTTTTGGGACAAGCCGGGCCTGTGCAAGAGGGATGGGTTCCACTTAGGGATGTACGAAAGTCACTTACCTGTAACGAAATTTGATTCGCGGTGGGGGGGAGGCGCTCCGTCCCTCCCCCTGAAATTCTGGCCAGGGGGGAGGCGCTCTGTCCCTCCCCCCCGAAATTCTGGCCGGGCGGGAGGCACTCTGTCCCTCCACCCCCGAATCCTGGCCGGCCGGGCCGCAAATGGCGGCAGCCGTAGCCGCCACCGTTTGCGTCCCTGCAGTCAGCCGTGATAGGCTACGTAAATGTTTACGTAGCCTATCACGGCTGAGAAAAAAAACAAAAACAAAACCACGAGTACGCAAACGGCGGCGCCCATGGGCGCCGCCATTTGCATTCCTTATTTTGGCACGTCTAGTCTATGTAAACATTTACATAGACTATGGCGAAAATAAGGGGAACGCAAATAGCGTAGATGCTACGCTATTTGCATTCCCCTTATTTTCGCCGTAGTCTATGTAAATGTTTACGTAGACTAGACGTGCCAAAATAAGGAACGCAAATGGCGGTGCCCATGGGCGCCGCCTTTTGCGTACTCGTAGTTTTGTTTTTGTTTTTTTTCTCAGCCGTGATAGGCTACGTAAACATTTACGTAGCCTATCACGGTATTTTTTAAAAATCTAGCCGTGATAGGCTACGTAAATCTTTACGTAGTCTATCACGTTTTGTTGTTGTTGTTATTGTTTTTACTGGAAATGGCAGTGCCGCAGCCGCCACCACCACACCGCCGCCACACTGCCGTTGGAGCCACCGCCGCCAGGAGGATTCGCCCAAGGTAAGTCCCGTCCCGGGGGGGGGGGGAGACCGTTTTGCCACCAATTTCAGGGGGCCAAATGCGCTGGCATTCGGCCTCCCCGAGATTCGTGGCGAAATTCTCTGACATCCCTAGCGCCACTTGAACCGAAATGGAACCAGACTGCTGGCACTAAGCATAACAAGTGTGGCAGAGCAGCTTTTAAACTAAACCCTGGGGGAAAGCTGACAGGAGCTGGGGAGCGTCCGGTTCAGGTTAAATC
This sequence comes from Heloderma suspectum, assembly GCF_057233095.1. NCBI lineage: Eukaryota > Metazoa > Chordata > Lepidosauria > Squamata > Helodermatidae > Heloderma > Heloderma suspectum. The sequence continues at coordinate 249,856,328 of NC_139459.1, forward strand.
ATCCCAAAGGGATGAAGATGAAAATGTTTTTGATTGCCCAAATGTAGAAGGGGAAGAAATAGGCCAGGAGTATATGGCAGAACATAACAGCCAATCAAAGGGGCCAGCATCCCATAGCAAAAGATGCACACACCAGAGGCATCTAGGAAGGCATACTGTGTATAGGTGTTTTATGCAAATGCTAGAAGCCTCCAAGCCAAAATGGAGAGCTGGAGTGCTTGGTTTTAAAGGAAGATCTGGATATAGTGGGCATTACAGAAACCTGGTGGAGTGAAGAGAACCAGTGGAATACTATCATCTCTGGATATAAACTCTACAGGAAGGACGGGGAACGGCATACTGGGGGAGTTGTTGCCCTGCATGTCACAGAGGGCGTAGTGTCAAGCAGACTAGGGCCCCGTCGACACGGCAGCACTTTCACCCTTCACTCCATCACAACTGCGCAGCATTGCTGCTTTGAATTAGCTTCTGATGGTATACACTTGCAATTTACTGTGGGCTTCCCTAACAGACTCCACCGTGCCCTCTTTTTTGCCATTATACTTTAATGTGCAACTGTGCAGTCCCGTGAGCATGGGGGTGTGATGCTTCAGTGGCTGTTCTGTATTTTAGGGGTTCTGTTGTGTCTTTCCAACCCTCATTAGGTAAAAAGTGGGTGTTCTGTGCTCCTTCATTTCCATGCCATCTGTTTGTCAGTTCCCCAGCCACTCTTGCGATGGTTCGCACTCACAGGCGTGAGTGGTATGTGCCCACCCATCACTCCGAAATGGTGGCCGGACAAAGTTGGTCCTCCCTCAAGACCCCCCAGCCCTTGGGCACTAAGTCCAAAGGCAACCATTGTGAAGATACGAAGCTGCAAAAATATGTGAAAGTGTGATTAAATAAATGAAAACGCCTGTCTGTGCCTCTGTAACTGCACAGATACGAAGGGATGGGGGGAGTAACGGGGCATCACAGAGCGACAGAAGCACTATGCACACCTATAACATGCCCACTGCAAAATGCAAAGTCAGTTTGGGGAAGGGACAGATGCTTGCAACCATGGGGAAACCAGCAGCAAACGAAAAACATTGCAGCAAAACACCTCCTGGGAAATCCGCATTTTTCCAGGAGAAAACCACAGATGGCTGCAAAGTGGCGACTACTTCGTCTGTCCTGAGGGACCTTGACTTGCAGCCACCCTGGCATAAAAGGCTCATGTAGATGGGGACCTGAACACCTAAAAGGAGTGGGCTCTTCCACAGAAGCACTGCGGGTGACAACACCAGGCTCCAAAACTAATTTAGTGCTAGGAACATGCTATCGTCCCCCAGACCAGAATGCTCAGAGTGACCTTGAGATGGAAAACGAAACCAGGGAGGCCTCCAAACAAGGAAGTGTTGCAATAATGGGCAAACTTCAATTATCCCCACACTGATTGGATAAATGCATGTTTCAGCCATGACAAAGAGGTTAAATTTCTTGATGCCCTAAACCAGTGGTCTCCAAACATTTTTGATTGCGCACCCCTATCAGTGAAAAAGTTTTGGGCACGCACTCCCAATATATATTTATTTATAAATTATATACATGTACTACTGTACAAATATATTACGTACATTATAAAACATACACAAAAAATAAAAATTAAACAGGATGAGATAAAGATGAAATAAACAATATTCTTAAAATAATTATTTTATTTTATTTATTAATGATACAAAACCCCTTTTTGCTCTCACTTAAAAAAATGATTACTAATATAATCTGTAAATCCACTTAAGTGTGCACACGTCATTGCTATATGCTGACAGAGCCAGGAGTCCTGGTCACCAGCCCCACACCCTGTGCAGAGTCCCCACTCCTTGGCTGATGCATGGCTTGGCCTGGGCTGTTAACCTTTCCCGTTGTCCTTTGGCAGGATGGAAGCTGAGAGGAAAGCAAGCTTCTCTGGCTTTCTTCTCAGCTTCAGTCTGCCAAAGGAGAGTGGAAAGGGTTAACCTCTTCCTGCGCAGTTAATCCTTCCCACTCTCTTTTGGCAGGATGGAAGCTGAGAATAAAGTGCCAACTTCTTTCTTGGCTTCATTCTATGAAAGAAGAGTGGGAAGGGTTAATTTACTTCCCGCTTTGCTAAACGGCAGCTCGTAGGAGCAGTGGGAGGCAGCTTGCACACCCCAGTGGATCGTCTTGTGCACCACTTTGCAGACCAGTGCCCTAAACAATTGTGCCCTAGAACAGTTGGTCATGGAACTGACCAGAGGGGAGGCAACCTTGGATGTAATCCTAAGTGGTGTTGCCCAGGACCTAGTACGAGATGTAAATGTGAAACAGTGACCACAGTGCTATTGGATTGAATATATATTTAAGTGGAAAATTGCCCAGGAAGTCCAATACAGTCACATTGACTTCAAAAGAGCAAACGTCGCTAAAATGAGGGAACTGGTGAAAAGGAAGTTAAAAGGGGGAGTCAAGAGAATTAAAACCCTTCAAAATGCTTGGAGATTACTCAAAACCACAATAACACAAGCCCAGCTAAAATGTATACCACAGGTTATAAAAGATAGCACCAAGTCCAAGAGGTCACTGGTATGGTTAATGAGCAGGGTTAAGGGAGCTATTCGAGAAAAGAAGGCTTCCTTCAGAGAATGGAAGTCTTGCCCAATGAGGAAAACAAAAGGCAGCACAAGCTTGCACAAAGGTGATGCAAGTAGACAATAAGCGTTGCAAAAAAGCATTTTGAAGAGCGTATCGCTAACAACATCAAGGCCAACAATAAAGAATTCTTTAAATATATAAGGAGCAGAAAACCAGCTAGGGAGGCAGTTGGGTCATTGGATGACAATGGAGTTAAAGGAGTACTGAAGGTGGACAAGGAAATTGCAGAGAAACTGAATGAATTCTTTTCATCCACCTACAGAAGATATAGGACCTACAGAAGATTCATCCTACAGAAGATATAGGACTGTTCCTGAACTGATGTTTTCAGGAAGGGATTCTAATTGAGGCAAATAGTGACAAAAGATGAAGTTCTCAACCTTATTGATAAAGTGAAAGCAAATAAATCACTGGATATATCCATCCTAGAATTCTCAAAGAACTCAAATATGAAATTGCTGATCTTCTAACCAAAATATGCAACATGTCCCTAAGATCAGCCTCTATACCAGCAGACTGGAAGATGGCCAATGTAACACCAATTTTCAAAAAGGTATCCAGGGGAGATCCAGGAAATTACAAGCCAGTTAGCTAAACATCTATTCTCGGTAAAGTGGTTGAAGGCATTATTAAAGATAAAATTAGTAAGCATATAGAAGGACAAGCCCTGCTGGAAAAGAATGAACATGGCTTCTGCAAAGGTAAGTTCTGTCTCACTAATCTTTTAGAGTTCTTTGAGAGTTTCAATAAACATGTAGACAGGGGTGATGTGGTAGACATTATTTACTTGGGACTTCCAAAAGGCTTTTGACAAAGTCCCTCACCAAAGACTCCTGAGAAAACTTAGTGTTCATGGAATAAGAGGACAGGTCCTCTTATGGATCAGTAACTGGTTAAAGAACAGAAAGCAGAGAGCAGGAATAAATGGTCAATTCTCCCAATGGAGGGAAGTAAACAGTGGGGTCCCACAGGGATCTGTATTAGGACCAATGCTTTTCAACCTGTTCATAAATGATCTGGAATTAGGAGTGAGCAGTGAAGTGGCCAAGTTTGCAGATGACACCAAATTATTTAGGGTGGTTAAAACAAAAAGGGATTGTGAAGAGCTCCAAAAGGATCTCTCCAAACTGGGAGTATGGGCATCTAAATGGCAAATGTGGTTTCATGTAAGCAAGTGTAAAGTGATGCACCATGGGGCAAAAAATCCCAACTTCAAGTATAGCCTGATGGGATCTGAGCTAGCGGTGACCAACCAGGAAAGAGATCTTGGTGTTGTGGTGGACAGCTCAGTGAAGATGTCAACCCAGTGTGCAGCTGCTGTAAAAAAGACAAACTCCATGTTAGGCATAATTAGAAAAGGAATTGAGAATAAAACTGCCAATATCATACTGCCCCTAAATAAATCTATGGTACGACCACACTTGGAATACTGTGTACAGTTCTGGTCACCACACCTAAGAAAATCTACTGTAGAGCTGGAAAAAGTGCAGAAAAGGGCAACTAAAATGATCAAGGGGCTGCAGCATCTCCCCTATGAGAGAAGGTTATAAGAGCTGGGATTGTTTAGCTTGGAAAAAAGGAGGGCAAGGGGAGACAGATCATGATGCGGAGAATGTGGATAGGGAGACATTTTTCTCCCTTTCTCAAAATGCTAAAACCCGGGGTCATCCCATGAAGCTGATTGCTGGGAGATTTAGGACAGGTAAAAGGAAGTACTTCTTCACACAGTGCATAATTAAACTATGGAATTCACTACCACAGGATGTAGTGATGGCCACCAATTTGGATAGCTTTAAAAGGGGGGTGGACAAATTCCTGGAGGAAAACACTATCAATGGCTACTAATCTTGATGGCTATAGGCTACCTCCAGAACTAGAGGCAGTGAGCCTATGTATACCAGTTGCTGGGGAACATGGGTGAGAGGGTGCTGTTGCACTCATGCCCTGCTTGTGGGTTCCCGGTTGACAGCTGGTTGGCCACTGTGTGAATGGAATGCTGGACTAGATGGACCGTTGGTTTGATCCAGCATGGCTCTCATGTTCTTAGATGCAGCAGGGTTTCATTCAGGGATATACCAGACTTGCCTCATTAGAGAAAACAAAAAATGCTAAGGTTGTTCCAAAGAACAGGAGATGCCCTGGAGGATGACGATGTCATGTAAAGCACCCCCCTCCCCAATTACCGTGAATGAGGAATCGCGAGTGCATAATAAATGCCTTGTGTAGTAAGGCTCTTAACATTTGGGAAATAATACAAAGGTCTTCACTTGGCACCAGAAAGATATCAGAGCAGGTGCCAGGCAAGCCTTTCAGGGGAGAGCATTCCAAGGCATGGGTGCCACCACTGAAAAATCCTTCACCTCAGTAACCACCCACCGCACCTCAGATGGTAGGGGGACCCTCAGAAGGGCCTCTGTACCCAGAGAGCAGCCTCCAACTGTGGACAGGCACATGTGGATGAGTGAGGCTTCAGGCCCCCTGGCCCTCAAGCCATGAATGGCTTTAAAGATCAGGACCAGCACTTTGAATTGGGCCAAGAAAAGGACTGGAAGGAGCCAGCGCAGCTGGTGAAGCACCAGTGTAATGTGATCATTGATGGCGCTATATAAATAAATGAATTAATAATAATAACAACAACTGCATTACCCCACTCCAAAAATTAGAATGAATGAATCTAATAAAACAGAAATGTTAAGCCTTGGCTCATGCCTTAAAATTGCAATAGACGTGCTTAGCTTTGGCTGGATCATGCTTTGAAAGTGCAAAGGACATAATCACAAGCTACAATCTTATGAACACATACCTGGGAGTAAGTCCCATTGTGGGACACTCTGAGTAAGTGGGATTTCTTTCTCAGTAAACAGGTATAGCACTGGTCTGTAAAATTAATAAAGGTGAGCAAAGAAATTACATAGTTATTTCCCCCATCACTACTAGCGCTTAGTTACAGCATCACCAACACAGTGCCATACTGATGTCTCCATAGATGTAATGATGTTAAGAACACAAGGGCTCTTCTGGATTAGACCAAATCAATCTAGGCTGGAACCCCAGACTAGACACTGATCTAACTAGATGCCACTAGAAAGTAGAAACCCCACAAGGAGGTAGTGGGCTCTCCCACACTGGAGGCATTCAAGATGAAGCTGGACAGCCATCTGTCAGGGATGCTTTGGCCTGGATTCCTGCACTGAGCAGAGGGTTGGACTCAATGGTCTTGTAGGCCCCTTCCAACCCTACTATTCTATGATTCTATGATTCTAGGAAGGCATGGAAGTGATAATCCTCCCTTTCTGTTGCCTCCCTTCAGTGGATATTCAGTGGCCATATTCCATGGGTTCCATTTAGCCATAATGGCCATTGATAGAGCAATCTTCTGTACATTTGTCTAATCTCTCTTGAAAGCCATCCAAGCCTGTGGCAGCAAACCCCTTCACTTAATTAGGATGTTGCCTGAAGAATCAGTTTCAAGTCGGTGACCCCGAGTTCTAGTGTTTATGGGAGAGGGAGAAAAAATCTTGCTGCCCTCTTTCTCTGCACCAACCTTTCCTTTCCTAACCCCAGCATTCTCCAGATGTGTTGGGCTACAACTCCCATCATTATCATTCAACATGGTGGCTGAGGATGATGGAAGTTGTAGTCTAAAACATCTGGGTGGGGCACAAGGTTGGGGAAGGCTGCTCTATACCTTGAGTAATTTTATAAACCACTATCATGTCCTTTACTCGTGAGTTGCTGAATTGTTGTTGTAAACTAAGGCTGCAATCCTAAGCATCCATTCCAAGGAGTAAGTGTAATTAAACATAGTGGGACTTCTGAATAAATATTTATAAGACTGCCCTGTCAAAAGCCTCAAATGCATTAGCTTTTCTTCATAGGAACCAGTTTCAACAGGATAGGAGTTGATTAAAAAGGAACAGTTTTTCCTAACACTGAATTGAAATTATTTATTTAATTAAGTTAAAAAATCATATTAAGTGTCTGGGAGCCTGTACAGCTCCATAAAACAGCCAATCCACTACCAATGCTCTGCTTCAGAAACTACAGGAATTAACGAGTCTGTTTCCTTACTACAATGCATCAGATGAGAACATTCTCATTCCTAGATAGCTTTAAGTGTCTTTAGCTAGGCTGGGAATTAAGAAAGGAAGGGTTAAAAAGAAATTAACTTTGCATTCAGAACTTTCTGTGTTAAGCCATCTGTTCTCACGCAATGAGTTATGCTGGTGTGGGCAGGAACGACTGTGAGGGAGGAGAAGCTAGCCGCAGATTTTCATCAGCAAGCTGTTAAATTAGTCCTCTTGCTTCTAAGGGCTTGTTTTATTCAATCTTCCTTTATTAAGAACACAGGTTTGATTCTGTGAGGAACAAATTCTTCTAAGTTCCTAAAAGGAAAATGGTTGTAAGCATGCTTTTATTAGGCTGCATTACAGGATAACCAATACAACATGTTACCATTATGAATCATCTGATTTAGAGTGACACGAAAGGAACGTGGGTCGGGGGCGGGAGGAGACTCTCAGCCAGAGCACTGGCAGGCAACAGCTCACCAGAACAGATTTGATTGGTTCGTGCTGTGTTTTCTGTTGCAATTGGTTGCCACCATCTATGGCTTATCGTTATTTTGACTACATTTCTCAGACGTGTATCAGGATTGAGGAAATCAGGGCCAGACTGGAGGCACGTCTATATTACAAATGTAAACCAGTTTCAAACCTGTTTATCCCTTATGGGCTGTATCTGAACTGAGGAACTCTGGAGACTGTAATTCTACAAAGGAGCTGTGAACTTTTAACAGAATTCTCACCCATCCAAACCTCCAAGTCACAAGAATTAATTAATTAATTAATTATTGAGGGCAGCCAAGACAGCTAACCTGAAATCAAGCTAGTTTGTGTTTATGGGGCAGATGTGCTTCTGAGACACAGTTTCATAACTCTGAACAGACTCTGCTACAAAGATGATTCCACTGATATTACAATGCAGTGACAGCATTGCCCATCAAAATTAAAATCATCATACCCTCCTCAGTAAGAAAACTGGACTATTGGATCTGAGCAACACTGTATTGCTATAACTCATTCTACTCAGGGCAAGGACCTACCTTTTCTGTTGTAATTCTGTAAAGTTCCATGTAATTGATGGAATAACTGGTTTATTGATTACATTTGTATCTCACTTTTCTTCCAAGGTGTTCAAGGTGGTATGCATAGTTGTCCTCCCCACATGGGCAACTGCAGGAAGGGGCAAGGGGGTTCAGTCCTCCCCGCCTCCCAGATGAGTAATAATCTCCAGATTCCCTGCTTTCATGTGTGTGTTTTTTTAAGCTAGTCTAGTTTTTGTGGAACCCAAAATATGAGGCAAACTGTACAGCCACTATTCTGCCCATTCGGCTTGTGAGAAACTAGCCTGCTCCTGCCTTTTAGAAGTTTTAGCCAGTTTTAGTCATAGCGATGGTTAACATACCCACTACCTGGGGCACTATCTGATGATGTGGGGCAACCTGAGGAGCCCCATCACAGTGATGCCTCACCTGAGGCTCCAAACAACCTCTGTGACCCTATCCCAAGCCATGCCTTGGTTGCTGGCTGTCTTCCTTCATCCTGCAGCTCTCCAGAGCACAGGCAGTGGCAGACCAGGTGGAAGACTTAAAAGTTGTCATTGGAGCATCTGCCTGGCTATCAGAAAACCCTTTTGCCCAGGGTCTACTCAGGCGCAAGGGTCCATTCAGAAGGCGGGCAAAGTCCCAGCTGGAGACAATGAAGGGCCCACTGACAAGAGCCCTCTGGAGTTGCTCCTTCTCTTCATCATTGCAACCTTCTTTTTCACCTTCCTCTTGCCCAGGCAATGGGTGGTGGTGAGTGCCATTGCCATTGCCTACTTGCACTCTGCCTCTCAAGCAAGCAAGTGGTAGCAGTGATGAGAAAGAGGATAAGGAGCTAGTGACAATGGTGGTGAGAAGGTGGGCACACTGAGGGAGCGGGCCAATTGTGGGTGTCTTGCCCAAGGGCCCTCAAAGTGAGTACTGCCTGGCTGCAACCACTGAACCAGGAAGAGAGGAAGCTGACAGCGTGTATAGAAGCCTTTGGTCTCCCCTCAAACCTTTGCTGAGTTCCTGTTGAGTTCCTTGCTCATGGACAGTTTTCCACAACATGCGATTTGTACACTATTTCATTTATCTGTTTCATTTCAGTTCTACAACACACCTATGGGCTTTGGTGAATCTCCAGGGAAGGATATTCCAGAACAGAGGGGCAGCTACCTTGAATTAGGACTGGAAAGCAAGAAAGAGCCAGTTGTAGGCACTGGAGCACCGATGTACTCTGCTTCTCATGACCACCCTTGCTGGAAGGTGGGCTGCAACATTTTGCCCAGCTGAAGCTTCCCAAACATTTAGGAGAAATGTTTAGAAGAAATCCTGGCATATATCTCTCCTGATCTCTATTTATGACCTCCTTTGCAAAATCAAATCAGTTTCAGATTTTTGGACTTGCAAAAAAATAGCCACGGCTGGTTGGTAGGTAATGGTAGGTCCATTACCCTCCCTCCTGAACAGAAACTAATTCTGCTCATCAGGTCCTGGGTATCCTTTCCTTTTTCAGAATTGTTTAAATAACATAAGAGGGGGATGAGTTTCGCCATCACCGTGTTTCATGCCTCAAGCAAGGTACATTGCTAGAGAAAGCTGGCAGCACACTTGTTGCCACAGCAGATTGGCGATATATAATCCCTCTTGCCCGAAACCAAGATGCATGTGCTGCTTCTGTTCAAGAACTGAAGGGTGGTGGTGGTGGTGGTAAGAAGAATGTGAGCATAGGGCCTGTCATATGGTGGTGCTGGTGGTGGTGGGGTATAAGGAAGAGCCAGGAAACCTCATACACAGCAGCAGGCGGTGTGCAAAGAGTCCAGTAAGCCTAAAGTAGGTGTGGTTGAACAGCAACAGACCAAATTAAAACTCACAAGGAATGAGGAGATGGCATAGAGAGAGCCAGGGATCCCAATACGGCAGCGGTGGGCAACTTGTGATCCTCCAGATATTTTGGCCTACAACTCCCATCAACTCTAGCCAGCATAGGCAATGGTGAGGGATTATGGAGTTGTAGGCCAAAACATCTGGGTGGGGCACAAGTTGCCCACCCCTGCACTAGGGGATGTGGGCTAGTGTGGAGTAGTGGTCAGAGTGCTAAACTAGGCCTGGGAAAACCCAAATGTGGCTCTCTATTCATCCCTAAGGCGGATTGGCTGACTAGATAGGTAGATCATCATCATTCTGAGCCAGCCAGTCGCTCTCACAGGGTTGTTGTGAGGATAAAATGCAGCGATGGGAGCAGGGAGATGGAAGAAGAGAACTATGAATGCTGCCCTGAGCTCCTTGGAGGAAGGACAGGACTGAAATGTAATAAATGAATAATATATAGGGAGTGTCAGGCATGGTTATTGTACTGGATGGATGGATGACTTTGTCCAGACCACAAGTTATAACAAATAGGGAAATAATGCACTCATGAAATAGCCCCCTTTGGGCCCCTAAAACCCCTGAGGCCAGGCAGGATGGGCGGGCTGAGAGTATCAGACCCAGCCATTTACAATGGAGTGAGTGAACATGCCATTTTATCCTTTTGTCTAGGGCAAGAACTGAGAATGTGTGGCCTTCCATTCCCCATAATCCCTCACCATTGGCTATGCTGACTAGGGCAGACGGGAGTTGCAGTCAACAACATCTGGAGAGCCACATGTTGCCCATCCCTGGCCTATGATGCAAAGTGTCTGCATCCATGATCTCTGTTAAAATGGACTAAGCACTGAAATTGTAGCAACCCCAATGTGAAAACACACCTGAGGGGATGTAGGTGCAGAAAGCAGATATTCAGCCTCAGCAATGATCTTGCGATGATGGGAAGTAGAAGGAGGAAGCAAAATGGGCTCCATTTGGGGGATGTCTTCCAGTATGGTACCCATGAGAAGATGTATTGAGAGTAGGGTAAGTGCCTCATACTCTTACCAAGCTATGGCATCCTCCTTCAATAGAAGAGAAAGGTTTCATAGGAAGCAAATACAGATTTTTTTCTGTACAAATACAAAATACAATTTTTTTTCTGGCCAGGGAGGATCCAGTGAACTGCTTCCAATAATATCCCTGTTCAAGTATTTCAAATCACACAATTAATGGAGTAGGAGAATGGGACCATACCCGTTGGCCTCACATCTCTGTTGGTCCTGCTTGCCCCCTGCCAATGCGTGGATTAGGTGTGAAAATGAGATCCTGCTCTATGTGGATAGGCTCATCCCATGATTGAGAAACCTAGACAATCAGGGCTTTTCTCCATCAAGAGCCGAACTTTGATTGACAGAGGGACAACAGGAACACAATACAGGACCAGAGCCAGCAGGAATGCCCAAATAAGGGCTAATGAGCTTTATAACCTGGTGGAGCACCTCTCCCGACCTGAACCTACCCGGACACTATGAGCAACAACAGAGGCCTTCCTCTGAGTGCCTCCTCCAATGGAGGCTTGGAAAGTGGCAACAAGGGAGAGAGTCTTCTTAGTGGTGGCCTCCGATTATGGAAAGTTATCTCCACTAAGGTCCACCTGGTGCTGTCATCTTTTTGGTGCCAGGTTAAAACTGTTCTCTACTCCCAGGCATTTGATGGCATATGAAGAGGTATTTATGTCAGTTGTTTCTATCAGGTCCAATATTTTATTGTAAATATTTTAGCTGTTCAAATTGTTTTAAAGTTTGTATGTTAGAGATTTCACATTATGTTTTATATTATGTAATACAAGATATTTTTACTATCTTGTATTATTTTGCGTATTTTTTGTGAACCGCCCAGAGATCTTTGGCTGTTGGGCAGTATAGGAATGATGATGATAATCATGGAACTGGGGGGGGGGGAAGTCTTCCTCTGGTCCATAATATTGTGCACTTTGAAATGTAACGCCATAATGGACAGATTACTACAGCATGAGGGTTTTTTTTGTTGTAGTGAGAACTTGTAATAATATCTATGAAATTATGGTATAGATGGTATCTGTATGTGTTCTGTATGAAAGGGCTGGGTTGGTTGTGAGTATATATATGATTACTTTTGATTTTAAGGTGTGAAATTACACATAATGGGCAGTATAGCAGGAAGCTAGCAGTTCCTAAAGCAACTGAAATGTCCTAAAACACTCATTTCCCAAAAGGGGCAGGTCAGGGAAGCTTGCCAAAGGGAGCTTCGCTGACCTATCTTTTGTGTTTTCATCTCAGTAAGGAGGTTCCAGAAACAAGGTTTGGAGGTAACAGAACTTCAATTAAGTTCTAAGCCCTAAATTTCTATCTGTCCTTTCCCCTCACATCCTCCTTCCTTCCCTTTCTCTCTCTTTCCTCCTTCCTCCTCCCTCGTCCTGGGACCCTCTAGGGACAAACTTCTGAATAACTGAAAACAAGGAAGTGAATGCAACTATTACAATACAGCACATCTCTCTCCTTCAAAATAAAGGTACATAAGAGCTGGGTTCAAAAGTTAGTTACAAAATCTTCAAATCTTCTAGGCAGTTTCTTTTGTCTTGTAAGTCTGTTTCTCATTTGGAGAAAGAGCTGAAGACCTGGAGGGCTGAATGCCCTCTGGAATCCTGTCCTGTCCATCTTTCTCATCGATATCATCTAGGCTTTCTAATCCAAAAGAGAGACCAATATCTCCTTCATTTGCTGTCTGTTGGGCCTTAGCAAGTCTTGAGATGTTCCATTTCTTTCCATCCTCAATGACGAAATCTCCTCTGATGTCAAAAATCTGTAAAGGACATGAATACTTGGAGTGTCCATTTTTGACTCTGTAAGGGAGTTTAACTCGTACGAAGTTTCCAGTTTCCAGTTTATGAGCTCTAGCTCCTTTCTTTTGATCTACATATTGTTTATATTTCTTTTGTTTATCTGTGACATGTTCATAAAGTGCCACATCAGGAGGTTTGCAAGCTAGGTAGTGAGCTGGACATGTAGTTAATCTTGTGTTGGCTTTGCATCCTCTTAAAAGCTCAAAAGGTGATACCCCTGTTGTTGAATGTGGAGTAGTTCTATAGGCAAACAGTGTGTCTTGAAAATGATCTTCCCATGGTACCCTTTGTTGACTGGCCAGTTGTAGATTCTCTTTTACAAGTCTGTTCATTCTCTCAGCTAGCTCATTAGCTCTTGGATGGTATAAAGAAATGGTTTTGTGTTTGATTCCATTGCTGTGAAGATACGTCTGCAACTCTGTGGATGTTAACTGAATGCCATTGTCTGTTACAAGCTCTTTTGGGAAGCCTTCTCTGGCAAATATGGAAGTCATGAATTTAATCACCACATGTGTAGTTATTTTTGCAACAAATGTAACTTCAGGCAATTTAGAATGATAGTCCACCATTACTATAGCATATCTCTGTCCTATTGGCTGATCCTCAAATAGCCCTGTTATGTCCAGGACTAACTTCTCCTATGGGCAAGAAGGGTACTCTACAGGGGTTAAAGGGATGCAGTTGGTCTCCTGTGATTTCTCACTGCTGGCACATGGCACACAGTTCTTAATCACCTCCTCGACTTGTTTGTCCATCCCTGGCCACCAAAAGTCTTGTCTCAATCGTCTTGTGGTAAGACTCATCCCCAGATGTCCTTCACAGGACAAAGGAATCAACGTTTCCTGCAAGTTTAATGGAACAACGAGGCGATAATTTCTCAGAACCAATTCATCTACTACTGACAAGTCTTGCACAACATGTTGGAATGGTTGTAGGTGTTCAGGTAGTTTCTTCTTGGATGGCCATCTTTTAACTATGTGGGCTTTCAACTAATTTAATATTTGGTCTTCCTTTACAGATGCAGACCATTCTGAAGCCGAAATTATCCCTTGAGTACCTACAGTGATTTGTGTAATGATAACTTCTCTCTCATCCTCTGATTTCACTTCATCATCTGAGTAAGGGATAACCAAACGCGATAAGCAATCAGCAGTCACATTCTTGGCTCCAGGCAGACACACAGTTTCAAAATCTAAATTCATCATTCTCACTGCCCATTTAGCAATCCTTGAGGTAGCTCGACCTGAACCTCTAATTATCTCCTCTGCAAAGGTTACAAAAGCACAAGTAGCACTCAACTCATGCAGAGCAGCCACATACTGGTCAATGGCTCCTGAGGTAACTGAGATTGAGAACAGAACTTAAAAGCATTCTGATACAACATTCAACAATGGATTAAAATGGTCATCCAGGGCTCTTATGGCAGCATCATATGGAGTAGTATCTGGTGGTAAATCAGGGACTGGAGGTAGCTATCGGAACATCCTTTGGCCTTCAGGGCCTAGACAATGTAAAAGGAGAGCTTTCTTTTTTTCTGATGTAAGGGCAGTATTATCTATAGCCAGGCCATAATTATTGAAATATGACTTCCATTTCTCCCATGGAAGTGGTGGATCCCCAAGAGTAGGCAGGAAGAATGCTGGAGGTAGAATCTGTGACATTTTCTAGACAGGCATGCACTCAAACACTTGAAGATGGGAGCTGTATAAGCAGCACCTAAGGAGGCACTGTACCTTTAACTGTGTAATGGTGAAGGAAGGCCTGCAACCACTCCAGGCAAAAATGAGAGTAAAAACTGCATGCACGCTCGCAAAGACCAATGTCTCATTGCCAAATCCTTCTGTATCTTCTTCTCAGTAAGGTGGATCCAAAAACAAGGTTTGGAGGTAAACAGACCTTCACTTTATTTCTAAGCCCTAAATTTCTATCTGTCCTTTCCCCTCACATCCTCTGTCCTCCTTTCTCTCGCTTCCCTCCTTCCAGGACCCTCCCGGGACAAACTTCTGAATAACTCAAAACGAGGAAGTGCATGCAACTATTACAACACAATACCCCACTCTGGAAATGAGTGTTTCAGCTCATTGCCAGGATTGCCTTAGGAAGTGCTGGCTTCCTTTTGCATCAGCCGCCGGTCTCACAAACACAAGAGACTGATACTGCCCATTAAATGATTTCACAGGTTTAAAAGCAGTGCAATCTTCCTTTCAAGAAGTCAAAATTAGTCCAGAGAGAGGACTGACCTCTTTGCAACACCATGACTGTAAGTATGAAGAACTTTGTGAGAACGGATTAACTGTCTATATCCCTAAACGAAGAACCAGGATGTAGTGAGAAAACACACTGCAGCAGTGCATGGAGGGATAGCAACTAACAAGTCAGTAACTAGGGTGTGGAACTGCAGCAGCCACAAAATACCAGAAAGCCAGCCACGGCCATCTCTACTGCTGCCCTTTGCCTATTGGTTTTATTCACCAATAGGCCCGAAGGCATCACAGAATAATCCGGGCAGACCATGATGGAATTTGTAGTTTGCTGCAAGTGCTAAATACTCTGAAGCTTAAACATTTGGAAAATTGCCACAGTTTTGCAAAAACACACACACCCAACAACAACAACCCACCACCCCATAACTACGAACAGCCAGTGTAGTATAGTGGTTACAGTGCTGGATTGGGACTTGGGAGATCCAGGTTCTAGTCCCCAATCGGCCATGAGGCTCAGTGGGTGACTTTGGGCCAGTCACTGACTCTCAGCCTAACCTACCTCACAGGATTGTTGTGAGGATAAAATGGAGAGGACGAGGATTACATAAACTGCTTTAGGTTCCCTGGAAGAAAAGGGATGGGATATAAATCTAGTAATAAAAATAAAAAATAAAATTATTTTCTCCCCCCAGACCCACAATTTGGTAAGAAAGTGAAAGCTTGTAAAATATGGTTCAACCCTAGTACTGAATATATGCTTTGCCCCACAAAATCCTTTCAGATCACTGGAAAATGTGAGAAGCATTTAACAGTGTATTGTTAGGATTCTTAGACATCAATTGATAAATGCCACTGAGGTTGCAACCCTATGTACACTTACCTGTAATTCCCATTGAACTAAATGGGGCTTACATCTGAGTAGACATTAATAGGATTGCACTATAAGGCTGCCATCCTAAATACAGTTCCTAGGGAGTAAGCCCTATTAGACACAGTGGGACTAACATCTGTGTAAATATGCATAGGATTGTGATATGAGAACATTTATAAATAAGATGTGTTAAGGGAAGCACAACTGTGCTTCATTTATAGGAAATAGCAATGGCAACCCCTTTGATGGACAGCTGACAATTCCTAGACCTTCCTCTCACTTCCTGCTTCTTCGGTCTTACCTCCATCAGAGTCCTAACTCCCACCAACTCTTTGCCACAAACACAATAACAGTAATTATCCTATAATTGAGCACTACAGTCACACTCTGGCTAAATACGTCAGTGTGGGAAGGAAACCAGTAATGTTCGTGGTGATAGAGTAACAGATTATTTATTTCCCCATTGTCTCAGACATGGGTGGTATCTGTTGGGAAATAGGCCTTTCGTCGGCCTACTTCATCTCTCCCTCTAGCTCTCTGTAGTTGCGCCCACTCTTGTTAACAATCAGAATCTTCCACGGCAAGGTTTGTCTGCCACAGTACACCTGGCTAGACATCAGAAGAGAATAGGGCAAAGGATTTGTTGATGTGTGAGAAATTGCCAGATTTGGGGGAGTATTTTAATAGATTTCATATAATTGTGCTTCACTAAGGCTTTGTAGAGTGAGTACTCCAGGAGAAATTCAAAGCACTGTTTTATAGCCTAAGGCTTCCATACTATATCATGATATCAAGAAGTTCTTTTGTTAAAAAAGCTAAAACAACACCTTTTCTCTGTCATGGAGGTTGGGGAGGAAAGCAAACTTACAGTAACAACATGTAATATTGCAGCAGGCTATGCTGAGGAAAACGTGAGGGAGAGCACAGCCATTCCACTAGCCCTGATGAAAGACTGCCTTCATGATGGCTCTTCCTCCCTCAGCTGTGGCCACCAGCAGCCATTCCAGTAGGCTGTGCTAAAGCAAATGAGAGGGTGAAGCAGGGCTGTTCCATCACCCCAGCTGAAAGTCTGCTTAATGTCATCCTCCTCCTTCCCCATTCCTTCTCCTCGTGTGCTGTGCCTTTTTAGATTGTAAGCCTGTGGGCAGAGACTGTCTTGTTTAATGGATTATATGTAAGCCCCTCTGGGCGCCTTCTTGGCAGAGGAATGAGATAAAAAATACTTTAAGGGTGCAATCCTATGCATGTTTAGACAGAAAAACTCCTACAACTCCCAGCAACCCTCAGCCAGCATAGCTGGTTGGGGCATGCTGGGAAATGTGGGACTTTTTCCTGTCTAAACATGCATTGGATTGCACCCTAAAGAATCTACCTTCTTTTTTCATCTCCTGCTAAGGACCTTGGCACCTGGCTGTTTTAACTAGAGTTGGAATTTCTCCTTCCTTCAGTCTGACTCAACTAATGTTTAAACAACACAGTGCAAAAAAGAAGAAGAACTGTAATCATTGAGGAAATAGTTTTGTCCAATGAAGGAATAAAGATGGCTGCAAGTTGGGATCATTGATGAACAAGGATCGAAAGAGCAAGTGGTTGGCCACAGTCCTCCAAGCAGTTTGTCTATGTCTTCAGGTTGTATGAGCTGAAAAGTATCCATAACATGAATAGATGGGGTCCTGTCCATCTCAGACTCTGTCAAAAGAATGGCATCCAAGTTGGCACAGCTATGAGTGACTTTATCTGCAAAAAGTGTTTTTAAAAAATGTTTTATACAGTTTTGATATTATTGATTTAATTATATTTTTATCTTTTGTATACTTCTATTTATACTTCTATTTATAGATTTTAATGTTGTAAACCCGCCTTGAGTCCCAGTATTGGTGAAAAGACAGGAGGAGGAGGAGGAGGAAGAGTGTAGCAAATTGCTCACAGCAGGTCTTTGAGGGTTCGAGCTGTTGTATCCTGGAGCCTACACCCAAGGAGTTTAAAGAGTGAGGTAAGTGAATCTCACTCTTTAAACTCTTCCAGAGTAGAATCATGGCAATCCTCTACCAAAACAATGAATAAGCATTCTGTAATAGTCACTTGTTGAGCAGATAGTTCAGATAAGCATGTGGACTTCACTGCTACCAGGTGTGGTGACGGCTCAAGCTTAGATAACTGTAAAAAGGGGACTACAGCGATCCATGGGCCATAAGTCTATGCATGGGTATCAGCCCTGATAGCTAAATGGAAGTGACTTGTTCACAAGTGGTATCTTTCTGAATAGTCAATGGTGGGGGACAAACAGCAGAGGAAGATCTTTACCTTCATGCCTTGTTGATGAGCTTCTGGAGGCATCTGCCTGGCCACCAATGAAAAGGGAATGCTTGACTAGATGAACTAGTTGGTATCTCCTCATGTTCTTCCTTGGGGACATCCTCATCATACCACCACATTCATCTTGAGTCTCTCAGAGTGAACTCGGATAGGCGTTGGAACTTGCACCAATGTGAAGGAAGCAGAGTACCAGTGCCTCCTGCATTCTCTTCCTCCACATCATGGTCTTTGAAATAAATCTTTCAGATCTCCTCTAGCATGGAGACATTGAAGGACTACAAAGAAAATGGAAGTGTAAGCCATTTTCACTTAAAGTGTGGATAATGTACCTCCTTAGAAGTCCCAAGCCCCTACTCCCTGGTAATTGAGTCTAGGAGTGCAGCCTAGGAAACTCCTTAGTGCAGCCTTCCCCAATCTGCTGCCCTCCAGATGTGTTGGACTACAACTCCCAGAATCCTCCAGCCATCATTCAGATCTTGCACTAATCAATATGTAGAACTAACTGGTAGTAAACCTTTTCACCAGAAATATCACAAACAGCCAAAATGTACAATATGCAGTTAATCAAATGGCCTAATGTCAAAATCACAGTGTGTTTGTATCTAGACCCTTTAGAAGATGTCTTGGGGAAACTGGGCTTTTCTGTCTTGTTAAATTATACAAAATGCACACACACATTTTGTCCTAGAAGTATGAGAATTAGCTAAAATAAACTGCAGCACCAGCTATTTCTGGGGAAAAAGCCATTGCTCAGTAGTTCAGCCCATCTGTGCATGTACAAGATCTCAAGTTCAATCCCAGCCATTCCCCAGCTAAAAAATTCTCGCATGGCAGAGCTAGAAGAGATTTTGACTTCTGATCTCATAGTAGGCAATACTGGGCTAGATGGATCAATGGCCTGGCCCAAATTTGTGCAAATTGCTTCTTAATTAGGGCACAATCCTGTGCAGATTTAGACAGAATAAAGTCCGACAGTTCCCAGCATGCCCTAGCCAGTATGGCTGGCTGGAGGGATGCTGGGAGTTGTAGGACTTTTTTTTCTGTCTAAACCTGCATAGGATTGTGCCTTAAGGGGGCAATCCTCTATCTATTTACCTGGGAGTAAGCTCCATTGAACTTGGTAGGGGTTACTTTTGAGTAGACGTGTATAGGATTGCATGGTGGGTGTCCTAGCTTTGATCAGTGACATCTTTGCCTTCAGATCTTGGCTCTGCCATGAACTCAGTTGGTGACCTTGGTCAAGCCACTATTTTGTAGCCTCTGCCCCCATTCGCAACATGGGGATAATAACTGTGCCTTGCTTTATAGTATTGCTATAATGATGACTGAGATAATGCAAGTGAAATATTTGGAACACTTAGGAAGCAGTACATAAATGGTAAGTATTATAATTAAGGCCACTGTGTATGTAAGATTGTTTGTGCCTGAGGCTCCCTCCCTCCCAAGAATGGGCCATTGTAGCATTGCAGTGGATTAGGATCACAGCCACTGTTCCACAGAAGAAGCAGAAAAAACGCTGCCATCTCTCTCTCTTGCAACATAGCTGCCACTGCTTCTTCCCGACTCTGCACTGCTGCAGGAACAAGGTCCGGGCAAGAACAGCCTTGGCAGAACACAGCCAGGGAAGGAAAGCTAAAATGTAATAAAATGGACATAAAATCACCAACTCAAAGCTCTAGACTCCAGCCACTGAACACAATAATTTACAAAAATCATACATCAATAGTATAACAGTGAGCTACAGTATAAAACATCTCCTGGATTCACTTTTCCTTGCATTATTGATAAGCATCAGCCAGAAGGAGGGTCTATAGGTTAAAACTATATTGCTTTGAATTTCCCTTCTATGGCTAAGATCAGACGCCATCGACACATCTTGAACTGATTTAAGGCCCTGGGGTGTTACTTTGTGCCATTCAAAACACAGCAAGCCATTTTCCATGCGCCGAGGCCACTAGGGCTCGTTAGAATGGCATTTTTAATAAAAGTGGAGTGTAGCTACAACAGTTTGCAACCCTGCTCTCCAGATCAACCGCGATGTACGTCATTCCCCTCTGCCCCCATTCATATACCCTCCAGACTTTTGACTATAAGGACAAATTCATATTAGATGTAATTCTACTGAAACCAATACCATTCCAATGAACATGCATTGGAATTATAGTCATTTGAAGTTACCATAAACATGTGCGTGCGTGTGTGCGTGCGAGAGAGAGAGAGAGAGCACACATTCATTTTTCTTTTTAGAAGGAGCTATGGTATGAAAGAAATCCAATTAATATGCGATGATGAAAAAAAGGATGTATCTGGTTGAGGATCTCTTTCATAAGGACCATACATTATCCTGCGGACAATGAGAATGAGCTAAATTGTACTTAACTACAGCACTGTCTACTGTTAGGAGAGGATTAAAACTGGGAATTACTAGACCCAAAATAATAGACTAATTCACAATTAAATGGCAGATGAAAAGTTTATTCTGCAGGAGAGTAATTCTGATCATAACTCCAGCCTGTGGTCTTAGTTTCATATTAAGTAGTCATCAACATAGTGCTGAAGAAAATGTTTATCAAAGTTTGAGACAGCATTGTCAAACTCACAGAAAGGGATGATGCTATAAGCTAAGAATATCAGCATCCCTATGCCAGATCTTCAATGTCGGCTAATCAAATGATCCTAGAAAGCTCACAAATACAGTAAGAAGATGGCATCCAACCTCTCTTTTTCAAATCCCTGATTAATCAGTCAGGGAGACACCACTTCAGACATTGATGGTTGCAGTTTTGGCCTTTATAGCCAATAACTCTACTGATAATTTTTGCTTCTCTGAGTTTACAGAACTCTCAGAAAATCGTTTATTCTAATGCACCACCACAATGGCTTATAGACCTGAATTGTGTGTATCAATTATTGTTTTGACTTACAGAGTCATTCTTTTGTTTGTCCTGATGATATCCCTGTCTTCTGAGAGGATAAATATGTTTTTTCTAGTCATGCTCTTAACAGACTTGCAACTTACTACCTCTGATTATATTTAACCATTTTTTCCTCAGCTAAAAGTTCCTTAACATTTAACTTTGTGTGTGTAAGGAATACCATCAATCCCCTTGATCATTTTAAATGTCTTTTTTGTACCTTCTCCAGTCTATTCTACTTTCTTTGAAGAGGGCTAACCAGAACTCCACACACAATGGGTGAAATCCAATGGTGTCCATCTGCCTACGGAATAGACATTACTGACAGAACCGAGTCCTCATCCTTACCTTCCTGAATCCCCCTAAAGCCCCCCTGTCAGGGTTCCCCTTATGACCTGGACCCCCTCTTGCCTCCTTAAGAGTCCCACCTTCCTTCTTTTAAACTTCCCCTTCCCAGTAAAATGCGGTTTAAGCTGTAGATGTGGGGTGATTTGCTCTTCAGACACTTGGGTGTTAACCACAACAGTTTGCTGGTAAATTAAAGCAAGCAAATTACAACTAAAGGTACTTACAGAATAGAGCTAAGTGATACAAAAGGCATTAAGAGAAAATAAAGTCTGCAAAAACCCAAGTTCCTCTACCCTAGCTGCACTTATATTTCTTCAGGCTGCTGCTTCTTGCTCTCTCTTCAGGATCTGGTCTCCCTGGCTCTCGCATCTTCCTCTCTCTGACCTGCCTCTCACTGGCTCTCTCTCCCTTTGTATCCCCTTCTCCTCCAAAACTGAAACTACTGTTTCAAACCTGAAGAAATGAAACCTAACTCAGGAAAATGAAACCAACCAGAGAAATGAAACTACTCTTCTCAGGGATACCCCCTCCAAACACACACACCCCTCCGCCTCTAGGCCTGACCTTTTTCTTTTCTTTGCCTCTGTAGGCCTGAAACGTTGACACCCCCAAATCTGTTCCAGAGGGTAGGGGGACCCTCTGAAGCAGATTTGGGGGGGGCAGGGGGGAGTAGAGGAATGGGAAGTCCTGTTGCATGAGCAGAAGTCCACTTGTGCGACGTTGGATGCCACCCAATATTCTAAATGTTGAGAAAACATATTTACACAATGCATCTATGTAGGTTTCACTATGCAGCGCCCATCAAATTTGAGGGGTGAGGAAGAGGTATACATCAGGCATCCCATGGGTTGCTAAATCTCCCTTCTTTCAAGTTGAATCAATACATAAGTTCCGTAAAGGACTGAATGAGAGCAAACCAATGAAAGTGTAATCCAGACAAGACAGAGGGACTCCTGATAAGTAGAACTGCTGGTCTGCAAATAGGAGCTCAGCCGGTCCTCAGTGGGGTTGCACTCTCCTCAGCTAACTGGCTGATTGCTCCTGCATTCTCTTCTCCTCAGCTGCCTTACAGCTAATGAGTGGCAGGTCTCCTGACTCCCATTCCTGAAGCCTTCTCCAGTAGCGCAGATCGCAGCGGCAGGCCCATCGTTAACACAAACAAGGAGGCAAAGCTAGAGAGACCCTGCTGAGAAGGAGCAACTACTGCAAAAAGAGAGAGAATGAGAGATGGAGAGACACATTTTAGATAATTGAGAGCTGACAGTGGCTTTCGGGCTTTGCAGTGAAGATCACCACTCTATAACCCTAAATGGCTTTGGATCCGGATGTGTAAGATCTGTCTCCTGCTGCCCAGTCACTAAGATCTTTCAGGTCCCACCATTATCTGAGGTATGCTTAGCGGGATTTAGGAGAGGGCCTTCGCTGTGGCTGTGCCTAAGCTTTGGAACTCCCTGCCTAGGGAGGCCTGCCTTGCCCCCTCTCTCATGTTACCCACCGACCCACCCAACATCTTGTGAAGAATGTTACTGGCCTGCAAAGCTGATGATTGTTTTAGTGACTCAGTGGAGAATGAGTTTTTAATTCACTTTTGCCTGCTGTGCCCGTTGTTAATTTTTTCATTGTTTATTTGTTTACATTGTGTTATTTTAATATTTGTCGTAAGCTGCCTTGAGCATTTTTAAATTTTTATTGTTACATTACATTCACATCCTGCTTTTTTCCTCTTCCAAGAACCCCAAGGCAGCTTACATGATCCTCCTCCTCTCCATTTTATCCTCACAACAGCCCTGGGAGTTACATTAGGCTGAGAATCAGTGTGCCTGTCCAATGCCCAGTCCAGCACTCTAACCACTACACCACACTGGGTCTCAAAACTAGAGAACCTGTGGAAAGGTGGGGTACCACTATTTTAATAAATAAAAGTCCTCGCTCCCTTTGTTGGATCACAATGGCATTGACTTTGACAAAGTGTGCAGAGACAGGGAGACATTCTCCCTCCCCTCCTTCCCAGTTCAAAACTGTCTCCTTCCCTCGTAAAGCATGTTCAGATGCTGCATAACTCCATGATACTCTTTCGTTATGGTGTTTGCCAAAAAGGATCAACTTGCAATTCCTATACCGCTCCCCCTCCCAGAAAGGAACCATAAGGAACTTGCCTTTTATGTGTTGTGTATATATAAGATGCCTACTATTCCTTTGATCTTCCTGAAGTAATTTATAGTTGTCAGCTCCTTTTGGCAGGGCACCCATTCATCTCTTGATGGTACCTTATTCAAGTTGGAATATTTTATTGTAATATAAATACATATTAGTTTATGTGCTGTGCACCCTCAGTTCTCATTCCCTTCCATCAGCAACGAGGTTATCCTCCTGAGCAGAGGTGTGGTACAGTAGGAATCGGCCAACAGCCAGTGCTTGTAGCTCCCAGATTACACTATCCCCATATGATGTTGTTTAAATACCAGGCCAACGAGGTGAATAAAACCTACAAAAGTTTATGGTGTGTAAATTACAGCTGCACCTTTTCCCCTTTGCCTCTGCCTGTGTGCTCCAGGGATTTTTAAGTGAAAACAGGCTTCTTCGGGCCTGTTCAAATGTTCACTGGCTGAAGCAGTACAGTATTCTCATGGGATTCTGTGCCACCTCAGTTTTCATGTGGGAAAGCCACTTGTTTGGAAGACAAAATTTGCCAATACCACTCTGGAGTAGGGTGGCCACATGTTCTCTTTTACTCAGAACAGTCCTCTATTTGAAGGGCTGCCAGAGGACCATCCTCTGTTTAAAGATGGCCTCTATTTGAAGGTCTGTCCCATCCAATTCCAGTTTAAATACCATGAGTGAACCATAAGATCTATTACACATCACCAGTAAGCATCTGGACAGCAGGCTGAGCAGGCACACAGGTGACCTGATCGGTCTTCTGCAGTATGGTGAAATGTACTATATTTCTCTTTAAGAGTGCAATCCTATGCATGTTTAGACAAAAAAAAGTCCTACAACTCCCAACCTCCCCCAGCCAGCATGTCTGGGAAATGCTGGGAGCTGTAGGGCTTTTTTCTGTCTAAACATGCATAGGATTGCACTCTAATATATTATACTTATTTCGAAATTTGAATCTATACATATATGGAGGTGCTCATGCGGTACAGTCATCTTATATAACTTATCACCTCAGAATGCACATGGGTGAAAAGTTCATTGGATGAACATCAGAAGGTGCCTCCATAGTAGAAACGAAAGCTTACAAATCTGGGGAAAGGTTAGGGTCAATCCATTTCCCCCAGTATGAAAACCATTATTATAGAAGGACATTGCTTAAGTTTGCAGAATATTCTCACAGTCCCTCCCCCCAATAAAATAAATACCACAACATTACACTACAAAAAAAATACAGTCATTTGTGATATTTCCTGGATATGTCAGGTAACCTCTTTCCCTCTCTCTGTGATGAGGTCAAAACTTCATTATCGAAATGTTCTAATGCATTTTTATTTATTTTATATTTATTATTAAATTTATTAATCGCCCATCTGGCTGGTCACCCAGCCACTCTGGGCGATGTACAGCATACAATAAAAGAGTTTAAAACAATAAAATTCTACAATAAAAACATTTTCTAAAATACCCTAACCCACCCCAAATGCCTGCCTGAACAACCACGTTTTTAATGCACGACGGAAGCTCATTAAGGAGGGGGCATGACGGAGTTCCCTAGGGAGGGAGTTCCACAGAGTGGGGGCCACCACAGAATAGGCCCTCTCCCTTGTCCCCACCAGTCTAGCAGATTGCTTGACATTTTAAGTGCTTGTTGAGGTCCCTGCCCTCTTTTTTCTGCATAGCAGAAATATATATGTATATGTGTGTGTTTGTGTGTGTGTGTATAGATAGATAGATAGATAGATAGATAGATAGATATAGAATCATAGAATAGTAGGGTTGGAAGGGGCCTACAAGGCCATCGAGTCCAACCCCCTGCTCAGTGCAGGAATCCAAGTCAGATATATTTGACAGAGCATTTATAAATGTAGAACCTTCCATGTGCATTCTGATAGTTATAATTTCATGAATGGTTGCATCATTTGGTTATAGGGAATGCCCATGAGGAAGTAGTTCTCTAGGCAGAAAGTGGACGTTTAGGTTGTTCACTGAACTTTTGTATTGTGGGGTGGGGGTTTGCCCTGAAAGTTTTTTCCCCAAATGCTTTTTGTACTTCTGCAAATCTCAGGTTCCCCCAAGCCTGCTGACACCTCCCTCTCATGCATGGGTGGTGTCCTGAGCATCAGGAATAGAGGGAATGACTGCAAGCTTCATGTGACAATTTGATTTCTAACCAGTGGCATCTCTCCGTAAAGACCTTTGTCTTTGAGGCCTTAGAGAGCTGCAGCTAATCAGAGTAGAGTGTACCAATGGGTAATTGGCCTAATTCACCAAGGGCACAATACTATGCATGTTTAGACAGAAAAAAAAGCCCTACAACTCCCAGGCTGGCCGGGGAATGCTGGGAATTGTAGGGCTTTTTCTGTCTAAACATGCATAACATTGCACCATAATATCTGGTATTCCTAGCAGCAATTGTTTTAATGTTTCCGGGGGGGGGGGGGTAAATTTCTGACTCACCTCTGAGAAAACTCAGTGGCCATTCTTACTGGCTATAAACCAAAGTAAAATGTATATGTATTAAAAAAAGAGATCTCTCTCACACACAATTAAGAATGCACAATTCTCCATAATGAAGCAATGCATTGGGTTCACTCTCTTTTTCTCAAACACACACACACAAATAGAAACAGTACAGCTGATGGTGTGTCCCTGCTTGCTTTAAAAAGCAAATGAGGAAAATAAACTGATATTGTATAAATAGTATTAGGAAATAAGGAAGAAGTGCTGGGTGGTTTGAAGTAAAATACAGACATTACCATGTTGTAGAAGACAGAATTGGAAAACCACTGATTGCTAGAAAAGTAGTGTCAGATAGCAATCTAGTTATTTATTTCCTTGCAACTATATGTAGACACCTTCAAATTACCCACCTTAAAATAACATTTTCTTAAAGGTCAGCATATAGTTTAGCTACCAAGAAAGCTGCCAGGGTAGATGATAGCACAGGAAAGTTTTGGCCTATTGTGTTTGCAACCATTGTGTGGAGTGAGCAATCAGAAGATGAATGTGTTCCTGGGAATAGGCAGTAGATTGCTGAACCAAGACATTTTATCTGGCTGTGTTAAGACACATTGGTTTGGATCCAGACTTAGTCATGCTTAGAGGAGATGCACTTAAAGGAACACATCTTAGCTATGACTACCTTAAGTAGGCTGACCATACGTACTGTTTTAAACGGGACAGTACTGTTTTTTTCATATTTCCCAACCGTTCCGTCGTTTTAATACAAATGTCAATTTTGTCCCGTTTTTAATTTTTTGTAAAAAACTGAATGCATTTATCATAAGGCTCTATGCTAATCAATGTGTGCAGTAAAACGACTAGTGTGATGAAAGAGGAAGTTCCATTTCCTTTGTCCAGGCAGGGCCAGGCTTCTTGAGCTAGCGACGATCAGATCAGACGCCGCCCCCTCGCTTGTCTGCAGTGGCGGGGAATTCAAGAGGCGGTCGCTAAGCCCCGTTCAGCGTGTGGGAGCCAGGAGGGTGAGTCTCACTGTTATTTCTACCATCATTCCACCCATAGAGATTCTTCATCTAATAAAACTTTTGTTATCGTCTTACTTTTTCATGAATACGGAATATTACATAACCCGTCCCGTTTTTGTCATCCCAATATCCCGTTTTTGTCTCAAAGAAATATGGTCAGCCCAACCTTAAGTCTCATTGATGTCAATGGGTGTGTTCTAAGGGTTGAATCCAGGATCTGCCTTCTGTGAGAGGAAGTGGTCTGCTCATAGATGGTCCCTCTGCCTGATTTTCAGGGATCCACCCTCCTACTATACCACAACTCACCCCATTCAACAGCATCTCCTGTGTAGCATTTTTAGGGGGCTGGAGGGGCTGTCGTGGAAAGGAGGGAGGGGACGGGGAGATCCACTCCCACTGGCATAGTTGATCCAGCTTAAATCTGGATCCAACCTTAAGTCTGCATCCAATTCAAATTTTTTAAACTCTTCAGTGAAAGTAAAATACTGGAATAAACATCATTTGTTGGCATTAAGACTGCAGAATTTGCTAAAGTATAGTGAACAATGCTTGGACAACTGAGGCCAACAGATGCTAATAGCCCAAACTGATGAAATATGAGGGAAGAAAAGTTTGGCTGCAATTCAGAAATTAGACCCATTGAGTTCAGTCTAGGGATGTCAGAGAATTCCGCCACGGATCTCAGTGAGGCCGAATGCCAGTGCATTCGGCCCCTGGAAATCCATGGCAGAACGAAGCCCCCCGCCCCACCACCCCACAAAAGGCACGCGAAACGGAGCACTCACTTGGTACCGTTTGCGCAGCTTTGCGAATGGCGGCCGCGTCTGTGGCCGCCATTCGCTTCATCATTTAGGCCGTGATAGGCTACGTAAATACTTACAGAGCCTATCACAGCTAATGCAGGGACGCCATATTTACGTAGCCTATCACGGCAAAAAAGGGAACGCAAATGGCGGCCACCGTAGCCACCGCCATTTGTGTTCCTGTTCTTTTGCCGTGATAGGCTATGTAAAAATTCTTTTGCCGTGATAGGCTACGTTAAAAAAGCCTATCACGGTAAAAAAAACAGGAGCGCAAATGGCGTAGCGGCCACCATTTGCCCCCCTGTCTTTCACCGTGATAGGCTACGTAAATATTTACGTAGCCTATCACAGCCAAAACCATGAACGCAAATGGCGACCACCGTAGCCGCTGCCATTTTCATCTGCAGGCTCCACATGCCTGCGAATGCACCCGGCCGGTGGCTCCGCGGCTTACTGGCCGGCTTACCTTTTCACAGGGGTGATTCATGGTAGGGGGGAGGCGCTCCACACCTCCCCCCCACCGTGAATCACCCCTGCGAAAAGGTAAGTGACTTTTGTACATCCCTAGTTCAGTCATACTTACTCTTAATTGTGTATAGGATTGCAGGCTTACTAGGGAGTAAGTCAGACTGAACACAGTGAGACTTATTTCTAAGTAAACAACATGCATAAGAGTGCACAGTTTGTGTAGCATTTGAGGTGTGATGTTAAATACTACTCTCCACCACATAATAATAACCCTGGAATGAACTGGCCTTGGAAACAAGTTATAAATCAAGCCTTACATTTATAAATTAAGAACCTCTAGATTCACTCATAAATAGATATGATGGCATATTTTATCACAGATATAACTTGTGTGCATGCACATAAGCTTTCTAATTATATTGCACAAATGACCTGGTCAACCACTAGTTTTACTGGAGAACCACTTTCAGTACTAATTGGACCATAGAAGATCAGGCCTCCCCCTTGCTGTATCACTCCTGCCAAAGTGCACTACTGGTGGTGAATTGTATGCTCACAACTCCCATTTTCTCCATGCAGTGCTCACCTGTGGATTGGCAATAACGGGGCAAATGGTATCCTTTAAGTATTTGGGCACATGGCTCTGAGTTGCTGACATCTACGCTAGGGGACATAGAGCTAGCAGTTGAGTCTGACTATAACTGTAAGACTGCAATGCTATGCACACTTACTTGGGAGTAAGCCTCTTGTATGTAGTTGAACGTACTTCCAAAGAAACATTTATAGTACTGTGCCAATCATTTTGAAAGCCTTAAGAACACTCTTCAAAGTATCAGTTACATTTTTTTATTTTTTAGAAAGCAGGGCATCTTGGATCCTAGAGAAGAGATGCAATCTGTCTTTTCACAAAATCTATGCTAACAAGATCCATGCTCTCTCTTGTGGCCATGATATAGTACTGCATCTGTCTTTCCAGGGATGAAACATCCAGCCAAGGCCCTAGAACAGTGAGATGCAGAGGGCCATTGTCTTCATTGCACCAAAGTGCCCTCTCCAGCACTGTGGAGCCCACTCCACTCCTTGGTATACTGGGGAGCTGCGGTCAATAAAACAGGTTGGACGTCGCAAATGGCGTAAACTCAAAATGAAGATGACCGAGCATGCCCTAGAGCAGCAGTCCCCAACCTTTTTGGCACCAGGGACTGGTTTCATGTAAGACCATTTTTCCACAGACCGGGGGGGGGGGGGGATGGTTTTGCTGGCAGACTTCCGGCTGCCATTTACATCCTTGCTCTTTGCACTAATAGGCTACGTAAAGATTTACATAGCCATTTGCATCCCAGCGGCCGGAAGTCCGCCAGCGGCAGGAGCCGGCCGGCAGCTCCGCAGACTCGCTGCAGAGTGGAGCTGGCCAGGGCCAGCGAGGATTCTGGGGGGGAGGGACGGATTGCTCCCCCCCCACAGACTCCCACAGACCCAAGGTAAGGGGGTTTTGCACACCCCTACGGCCCGGTTTCTAACAGGCCACGGACCGGGACCGGTCCACAGGCCTTCCTGTCCTGTGCTCTCTCCCGGAGCATGCTCAGTTCATATTCATTGCATCAGTGATGCTATCTAGCCATCTCATCCTCTGCCGTCCCCTTCTCCTTTTGCCTTCAGTCTTTCCCAGCATCAGGGTCTTTTCCAGAGAGTTTTCTCTTTGCATTAGGTGGCCAAAATATTTCAGCTTCAGCTTCAGTATCTGTCCTTCCAATGAGCACTCAGGGTTGATTTCCTTTAGGATTGACTGATTTGACCTCCTTGCAGTCCAGGGGACTCGTAAGAGTCTTCTCCAGCACCACAGTTCGAAAGCATCAATTCTTTGGCGCTCAGCCTTCCTTATAGTCCAGCTCTCACAACCATACATTACTACTGGGAATACCATAGCTTTGATTAGACGGACCTTTGTTGGCAAGGTGATGTCTCTGCTTCTTACTATGCTGTCTAGGTTTGCCATAGCTTTCCTCCCAAGGAGCAAGCGTCTTTTAATTTCATGGCTACAGTCACCGTCTGTGGTGATCTTGGAGCCCAAGAAAGTAAAATCTGTCACTGCTTCCATTTCTTCCCCTTCTATATGCCAGGAAGTGATAGGGCCAGATGCCATGATCTTAGTTTTCTTAATGTTGAGTTTCAAACCAACTTTTGCACTCTCCAATAACCTCCTCCCCCAAAGAAGCAAGTACTAAACATTGCCAAAACATATGTTTAAAAGAAGCGTTAGCTGTATTGCACCACCAGCAATTAGCTGAATTAGACAATCCCTTATTAAGGAGACGTTGCAGTGTCCAATAGACATAAACCAAAAGTCTTTGCTGAATAAGACGCAGCCTACGATCCATAGATGAGACAGGTAGATGCCAAAGCAGTGATCAACAGCAGTTTCTCAAATTCCCAAATGTGTCCATGGGCCCAAAAAGGATGGGGACCCCTGATATAAGGTACATAAAGGAGTGAGAAAAGATTTGAACTTTTGACGTCATTACCAATTCATGGGTGAGAAGGATCTCAGCTATTAAAATGAATATCCTTCCAAAAATATTACTTCATTTCATTAATATTCTTCTCCAAGATTTAAAATCTACTTTGAATAAATGGCAAAAAAAAAAAAAAGCCCTAGCAGTTAATTTGGGCTAGGAAACATCAAGGGTGGCAGCTAAAGTTTATACAAGAAGATAGGAAAAGGGGGTGTGGTGGTTCCTAATGTTATATCCTTTTAGCAAGCTGTCAAACTAGCTTCACCAAAAGGTTGGTTTCTTTCTGATAAATTGTTCAAGGCAGAAGAAACATTCTTAGTACAGATTTAAAAGTTTAATATGGTAGCAGGAAAATCACTGGAGTGTAAATATGAGTAAAATCCCTCCAGTTCATTCCTCTTTAGATGTGTGGCATAAGATTAACTGAGGTTTTGTTCTGGGTTATCACTGTGTACATCTTTTTTTAAAAAATAATGAACAATTAGCACATGTTTTTGGTATGACAGGTAATGTGTCATTAAAGAGCAAAATAAGATAGACTAGAAAACCTAGTAAATATTCAAGACATTTTAACATACAAAGTGGGTGGGGAGCATAAGACCGGGTATAAGACCTCCAAGAGTCCAGTATTTTCAAGCGTGACATACCACAAAGTATTTATGTAGAAAATATAAGGGAATGAGGGTGAAAATAGTTTGGAATTCTTGATTGACCTGAATAATTCCAGAGTCAATTTTATAAGATATTCTGTGCTTTGTTATTCGATCTAAGAGAGCTGTCAGGTAGCTTCATTAAAAATTTTTAAAAAGATAAAACATTTGGGACAAGAGATCCCAGTAAAGGAGTGGGAAGGAATGGATATGGAGGAATATATCAAATACACTAAAATTGGCTGGAGGAATATATCAGATACATTGATATTGGCTGATATGAAAGAAAATATTTTTAAAATTCAAAACCAGTTATATTTGACTACATATAAGTTAAGCTGGGTTTATATTACGGCTCATGATTTTTGCTGGAGATGTGGGAGGGGTCATGTGGATTTTTGGCATATATTCTGGAATTGTCCAGTTATAAAACCCATTTGGATGAATATACTGCATCTAATTCATGAAACGACTGGTTGCTCAATACCACGAAACCCTAAGGTAGTATTATTGTGTTACCTTAAAAGTGTGGTTAATAATATTGATCTTGACATTGTTGTATAGCAGGAAATTGGAAGAAGATATTGTTCCCTCAATATTTCAGAAGCATGACAGAATATGGAATATTGCAATTCTATCAAAATTAACTTATTACAGAAGATCAAATAGTGGACAACAAATAATTTTATTGAAAGATTATTTGCAATGTTGTGGAATAAGGAACATCAGGACAATACTTGACTGTATACCTTCTCTTTACTGCAGATCATTTTCCATCTCTGTGTGTGTGGACCACCTGTCCTTTCCACTTTACATATGATGGTATTTATTTTTACCTCATCGTTCCTTCAAGGAGTTCAAAGTAGGTGTTTCCCCACACATGATTGATAATCATTTGGGAGGGGGAGCGTGGAGCCATGCTGGCTGGCCCCACCCCTGCTGTCATGTCCCCAACAGCCCCTCCTCCGACCCACAATCCATGAATGGTGGGAGGGCATGTCTGAAGAGGTGAGCATACTCTACGTGCGTAACCTCCCCTGTGATGTGGAACCCTTTGCAATCAGAGTTCTGACGCATAGGCAGTGGGGGCGGGCCCAGTGGGAGCAGTCCCCTTCAGGTGAGGTGGAATGCCTGAATAGGGCTGTAGTCTTCCTGTAAAGCTGGTTAGGCTAAGAGAGAGGGATTGGTCCATGGTCACTCAATAAGCTTCATAGTTGAGTAGGGATTTGAACTTGGGCATCCCCGGTCTAAGTCTTATTTATTTAATGAGATTTATGAATCGCTTCCATTAAATAAACTTCTGTGCAACTTGGAACAGACTTGGAAAAGCCTGTAGGAAAAAGCAGGTTTTCAGTAGGCACCAAGAACCCAGTGGTAGGGAGTTCCAGAGAGTGGGCACTATGATACTAAAGGCCCTATTCCGAACCGTGATGGACTAAACCTCCAAAATCTTGGGTACCACAAGGAGGGTATCTCCCTAAGTCTTAAACTTAAACTGTTACCCCACCCTGGAAAAAGTGAAGCAAAGAAACCAGCATATATAATATTTGCATTCGATACAATCATATCCCTAAATGAATGCTCAGAACTGATAAAATAAATAGTGTTTCATATGGGTAAACCATACCAAAAGGATAAACAGTGGATTTAAATCTTTTACAATTCTGTTCCATTGATAAATTCACATCTGCCTGACTTTGCGGACAAATAAGAACAGGTTTTGCAATGAGCATTTGCAGGATCAGTATCAAATTTGTTTGGTGGTGGTATTTTAAATTGATATCCAGTGCCATAAAAAAGATCCCAAACAAGACAGCTTGCAGAAATGTTATGCCTTTTTAGTGCTCGAAGACGCTTAGGTGTGGGAGAGACAAACAAAAAGAGTGATTTTTTTTAAAAAATAAACTATTTCAGAAGAAAAACAGGACATTATTTTCTGAAATTTTTCACAAACTGACAATCTTTGGAATCACACTGTTGTCTATTTACCCACAGTCATAGATTGCATATATTTTACAAAGTATTTTTCTTCATAATACCAACAATGCTCATTCTTTCTGTACATGTTCGGGTACATCTGTCACTCTCTCTGTGTGTGAGTGTGTGTGTGTATATATACACACACACACCAATACTTTGAAATGAAGATATTTTTCCCAATATAGGCTTTAAAAAATCCAACCTCATAAGTCATTCAGCTGTTCTTAGTGTGATCGCATTCAGAGAGCGAGGAGACACAAAAAACGAGCAAACCAGAAAAAAAAAGTGAACTCCGCTCATTGTTCTGGGAGTCTCTAAATCACAGCCTGCTGAAAGCTAGAAGAAAAAGTAGGTAATTATGCTTTGTGCTTCTCCCCACTTTCTTTGCCAAGGGCTACCTAGGGCATATCGTGTGTGTGTGTATATATATGTGTGTGTGTGTGTGTATATGTGTGTGTGTGTGTGTATGTGTGTATCTGTGGGGTCTCCCAATATCAGCACTCTTCTGTGGGCTTACCGACAGTAGCAGGCAGCAGCAGCGTCCTGGGCCATTGCAGGAAATTTAAAATGGTAGCTGGCTTGCAGCTACAAACTGAGGAAAGGGACAGGTGGGTGGGCAGGTACAATCCAGAGCAGGCACCAGCAGCCATGGGGCCCTCAGCAGCTGCTGTTGTCCACGCTGTCCTGGAAATTAGCTTGGTGAGGTTACGGGAAATTCTTGAGTAGGGATCCCTAGCTAAGCACTCTCACAGGACTATAGTTCCTGTGGTTTTCTTGTGGTGAGGAAATGACCACATACAGTGCAATCCTAGGCATGTCTATGCAGAAGCAAGTCAATTTCAATGGGGCTGAGGAATCTATGGTATAGATATGGCCCCAGAGATGCCATTCTGGGGGACTGTTCCCAATCTCATCAGGTTGCAAGAGCTGACAAGGCCATTCTGCTTTCTTTGTTTGCTTGTTGTTTTGAATTGTTTTGAATTTCTACTCACATGGCCGGTTTAGGCTTATTTTGTTTAGAATTGCCACACTTCTTTATGCTTATTCCTACAGAGTAAGCATATCTTGCTTCATATTAGATGGAGACCCTCAACCTGGGAAGTGTAATTTCCACAGGAAGTGAATGATTAATTTCATAAGATCTGAACATTTCAGAAGCTGTCTTTTAATGCAGAAACATTGCTCTAGTTGGAACCACAGATGGGAATGATTCTGAACAGCATTTCTATCTTCTGCAAGTATTTTTAAGCTCTTAAAAATGGATGAATATGAATTTTGGCTTTCTCTTTATCCCCCAGAGCAGTGTAATTTTAGGATATTTTAAATCACTTTGTTCACTTATGGGTTTGTGCTGAAGAATATTTGGGTTATATATAAACAACAGATATTCTGGTTTATTTTAAGTGCAGGAGTTCCAGCTTTGCATATCTTAGGCTGGGAGATATAATTCATAGTAAAATCTGTATCCAGTTTTGGATATGGTACTAGATGCCAGATCCATACCTAGTGATAACTTCTGTACCTTTAAGATTTGCACAAAAGGGAAAACACCATCAACTGTAGCTTCTGTCTTTACTGCAGCTCCAGGTGGGAAAAGTCATATTTCTAAAATTCTGCCTTTTATGCAACTCTTAGGTACAGGAGCCCTTTTAGAATCTGGATCTGGCAACCCCCACAATGTCAACTCTTTCCTTTGCAGAGATGTCTGTTGCATTTATTATCTCAAAATTTGCAAAGTGAAGCTATATAGAGGAGGGATTGCCCTGAGTTTTGCTTTTCCCTTCATTCATACTCCTAGCAGTTTGCCCTAACTTTGTGCTGAACAGTGCAATTCACATTCCCTTTCTATGTATTTTGAATTGCCTGACTTAAACACATTCTCCTTCTTCTTCCACTTCTGCAAGGAAACTCTCTCCACAACTACATCTGTACATATCCATAACGCCCAGTTCATAGTGACAGTATTCTCAGTTTTCTTTTTCTTTCCTTACCTAAATGGAACAATGAACACTTCTAGACTCTTCTCCACTTAAAGAATCCTGGCTCCATCACTTGCCTCATCTAGACAGAATGCTGGTTCATTAATTTAGTTTTGTTTTTGTTTTTTTTACAGACATCTGCTTCAAGTAATGTTTTTTACAGGGAAAATAGACAGTTTTTACTGAAAATTAATTGGGTTGTATATAGATTTCCCATGAATGGAATTCTGCTCATGGGATACTCCAAGCAGAGGAAGAGGGAGGAGGCTATTTGTCTTGTTTCCTCCTTTTGGCAGCCTTCTATGCCCCCTGAAAAGCGGCTCTAGAGAGTTGGGGGACACCCCCGAACAGCATGGGAGGTGGTGCTGGAGGCTACCGGGGGGAAAGGGGGAATCGGTAAATTCTCCTCTCCCTGCTCTTCCTCCAGAAGGAGACTCAGCGGGATCTCAATCCTTTCCATGAACTGGAGGAGCCCTTCCATTCCCAGAAGGGCAAGTCTGGATCCAACCCATTGAAATGATGTTTGTTGAAACTGACCATCAGGTTTCTCACTAGGATCATAATTTAATTTAGGATATTGTAGGGATGTACGAAAATCACTTACCTTTTTGACGGGGTGATTCGCGGTGGGGGGAGGCGCTCCGCACCTCCCCCCGAAATCCTAATCCAGCTGGCTCCACTCTGCCGGGGCTGCCCACAGCCAGACATCCGGCCACTGGGCAGCCTTCTGAAAAAGAAAAAAACAGCATACACGAATGGAAGCGGCTACAGCAGCCGCCATTTGCGTTCACTTTTTTTATCTGTTTTAGCCTACGTAAATATTTACGTAAGCTATTACGGCAAAAAAAGGGGGGGGAACGCAAATAGTGCCCACTACGCTATTTGCGTTCCCCTTTTTTTCTCCATAATAGCTTACGTAAATATTTACGTAGGCTAAAACAGCAACAACAACAAAAACGGAACGCAAATGGCAGCCACTGTAGCCACCGCCATTTGCATACGCTTTTTTTTTTTTTAGCTCGCCGTGATAGGCTACGTAAGTATTTACGTAGCCTATCACGGCAAAGGCAGCTACGCAAATGGCATGGTGGACATTTGCCATGATAGGCTACATAAATACTTACGTAGCTTATCATGGCAGCCTGGCCGGACGTAAAGGGCGGCCACTACACCGCCCCCCCTTTGAGTCCGCAGCAGCTGGCTGAGAGACCAGCTGCCGCCGGAGCCGCTGCCAGAGCCGCCGCCACTGGAACATCTGCCCCAGGTAAGCTTCGTCCCAGGGGGGATTCCGTGGGGGGGCAGGGGGTGGGAGGCTGTTCTGCCACGGGTTTCAGGGGGCCGAATGCCGGTGCATTCGGCCTCACTGAAATCCGTAGTGGAATTCCCCGCCATCCCTAGGATATTGACTCAGCACAGAAGCTGTAGGAACACAGAAGTCTCAAAACTGTCCTGATGCTGCTTTAAAGTCTAGCAGTACCAGTCTAGGTGTGTCCCTGCACAATTTGCAAAGAAAGAGCTTATTAAAAGAGGCACCGTAAATCTCCAATGCTGTCTCTTTAGAAGGGGATCGTCCATGTAAAATTGCTCCTAAAACATCCAACCATTCATAGGAGTGCAAAGCTACTATACTTTTCTCCCATCAGGGTTGCAGCAGGGTACAAGAGGAGCTCAGAACTGGATTCAAAAGAACCAAGATAGCTTCCACGTTTGGTGAAAACAGTTCATTTTTAAGAGCCCTATTCTGAGCTTGACTGGGGTGGGTTGCCCACCATTAATTCTGAGTGGTAAGAGGTCTTGTTCAAAGTGCTCCATGGGAGGGATTGGTGGCATTCTTGGAGGGCCACTGTGCGTAGTTTGCAGGGGGGGGGGAAGCCTCTAGAACATGGATGGGCAAATTGTGGCCATCCAGATGTTTTTGCCCATGACTCCCATCAGCCCTAACCAGCATAGCCAGTGGTGAGGTTTGATGGGAGCTGTAGGACAAAATTTCTGGAGGGCCACAACTTGCACACTCCTGTCCTGCCTAGAATCTGCTCCAGCTTGGGTACCTCACTGATAAAAGACTCTGATCCCTTGCGTCTGCGGCTGGCTTTTGTCAGTTTCATATGCCTTTTTTAGTCCCAGCTGCTCTTAAGGAGGCTGCTGTGAGAAGCCCAACAACAGCTGCAACAATGACATCACTTCTGCAAACTGATTTGAACAATTACCCCCTATTCTTGGGCAATGTGTTTGTCTATTTCTATGTACCTGCTCACCATCTTGGAAACATCTCTCGCTTTTAAAATAGAAAAATTGGATAAAATGTTGAAAATAAATCCTATTGAATCACCATCTTGTGCAGTAGACTCTGGCAGTAGTCACAAAGGAAATTTAAATTATGCAGATAATGCAGCATTTCCTCCAGTCTATTTATGATTGTGATCTATTTCATTAATATATTCAGTTCACTAAATATGCTGAAACAAAAACAAGGAACAAAATAACTCAGCCTGTCACCGAAGAGATGAAATAATCGTATTTTTGGAGCTCATACTTTAGAGATAGTAATACAAAGTATTGTTTGGAGTTTTAATTTACCTTCTTCAGGACCATTTGGGCGGTTTGCTCTTTAGAGATGTTTTGATCAAGATTTAAATATCAAGCTTGTGTGCATCTGAGACTCCTTTTAGAAATGAGTAGTGCGTTTGAGACCAAACTGCATCTCAGCTCAACAGAAACACAGTGATGTTTGTTTTTAAAAGCTACTTTTGCACTCTCCCCTCCTTCTCCAGAAAGCCAGCAAAGATCTCATAGTGAAGGGCTCCCAGATACTTCTGCAAATGACTTATAGCTTCTAACTTCTAAGGCCATTCTAAACAGGGATTTCACGTGCAGAGGGTATTCTGTCACAATCAGTAATGAAAGTCACACTCTCTTGTAAACCTCCCTTGTAATCCTCCTTCTGCTGACACTTTATAAATGGTGAATTTCAAGCAGCTCTTAAACAAGAATAGGAATACGAGACTGCACACTTAATTCAGGGTTTAGACAACTGGGTAGATAAAAAGGGGGAAACAGCTTTCCTGGGTCTCCTTGATCATGATTTTGAATATGCTGCATGTTCGTCTATATGCATTATGTGTCCTTCAGTTCTGAATGCCATTTGGTCCCTTTTGGACAGAAGTGTGCCCAGTGGTATCTTGATGGTTAAAGTTAAAGTCCCATTGATGTCAATGGGCCAATTCTAAACATGATGAAGTCTGGATCCAACCCAATATATTCAATTGCCTTTTGATTCACTTGCCAGTGGAGGAATGTTAGGACCAGGTCATACGTCATGACGACCCTCGTGATGCATTTGCGAACATAAGGGGCCACTGTTATTTTCATGCCCAGTCTATGTACATGAGGACTAGCTCCTCAACATGAATGCTGGATATGCAGCTGCTATGATGGTGGCCTCTTTTTTCAACTACTGCACTGAGGAAATTGTGGTGGTTAGCCACATGTTCAGCACCCCCATAGTCACTCAACTGGTGACTATGAATGTGGCAAGCTCTTCAACACCAAATTCTGTGTTCAAAATAAATTGCATATGCCATCTTTTTGCAAATGTTTATTTTGCATAAATAAATACACATTGGCATGCTTTATTCCATGGCTCTTGCTGTGTGTGTGTGTGTGTGTGTAAAATTTGATATTTTAGGCAGAAATATGAGGAAGATTGGCACAGGTCTATAAGAATCAATAGAGTAGAGGGCAGGAAATGTAACTGGAATGCATGGATGAGTGGAAAATATATTTTAAAAAACTACAGAAACTGTACCTCCCAGTATGGATCATTTTGCAGCCACTGCCTGCACATTTTAAAACAAACTTCCACAAGCATGAGGACTAGAGACTTCCCATCTTTTTAAAAGAAAAAAATTAATTCATAATTAATTCATAAGACTTAATTATAATTAATAAGAAGTAATTAATAATAAGCCTGTCTTGTGTCACAGATGTTCACCAATTTGGATAAGAACACTATGATCCATTTAGCTACATGCTAGTAATTTTCAAGCTGTGATGTTTAGAATATTTGCCAATGCTAGGCTGTGAAAATTCTAACAGAAACCTAAAACTTGATCTTAGCTACGCATATGGCCCTCCCTGCCTGAGTATAACTTCTCAGTCCAGAACAACTAAACCTATATCAAGAACTATGAGGTGTTTAAAGCAAAATGTTTTATCCCACCCTTCCTCAAAGGAGCTGTGCCTCCCAACTCCTAGTCCAACATTCTAACCACTAAATCGTGCCGGCTCTCAGATTTCATTGATGGTGATGATCCAGACTGGCTTTATTTAACCAAGAAAAAAAATATTATAGTATGCTTTGGGTCCATAACTATGCCTGAGGGGAAGAAACGTGATGAAATTCGTTAGAATTTACATCTTGAAAAACATATGTCTTCCATGTTTGTACCTTGGCAGTTCCCAGAATCTGAGCTAATAAAATGTGGGCCAAGTTATGTGTGTGAGAGTGTGTGTGTGCATGTGCGCATATGCGCTGCTTTTGTGGTTAATCTGCATTTGTTTTCTGCATAAGGACAGCATGCTTGTGTCACATCTTGTACTTACCAAGAGTTAAGTGCATCATCATGGCTCATTAAGTAGACATAAATTCTCAATTAAACATGCAGCCAACAGTGGCTCTTCCACAAGCAGATCGCTCTGAATGCTTATGACCAGATTTGTAAGAGATTTCTGCTTCCACTTAAGTTTTATAGTCAACAACCAGCTGCTGAAAAATAGCTCAGCAGATTGGATGCTGAGCTTGCGGTGTAACAACCTGGCATGGAGCGCATTGCCTCAAGTGGTCCTGCTGCAAGAGAAGGAAAGCAATCACATGTGCCTATGGTAGCACAGTAGGGAGATGACTAGATTACCACTCACAGGGAATTATGTGAATGGGACAGAACTTAAGCTTTATACTTACTGGGCTCTTCTCAGGCTGGAAGAAGATGGAGATGCTCCTTCTCCTTCTTCAGAGTGGGGGAGAGGTTAAGAACTCATTCCCTACCCAGTCTCCCACAAATCACCTGATGCCCCTCTGCAGGAGGAGATGGTCTCCTCCGCCTCTTCCTGAGTGGGGGAGAGGTTAAGAACACCCCCCCCAGTCGCCTGCTGCAAATCACCTGCTCCTGTTGTCCCTCTGCAGGTGGAGATGCTCCTCTTCGTCCTTCTGAGTGAAGGAGAGGTTAAGAGGCTCTCCCCCCCACAACACTCTCCTGCAAATCACTCACTCCTGATGCCACTCTGCAGGTGGATATGCTCCTCCTGAGCATGGGAAAGGTTAAGTAGCTTTCCCCAACCCACTCTCCCGTAAGCCACCTGCTCCTGTTGCCACTCTACAGGAAAGCAGCAGTGGCAGCTGGACATTTGGGGAAGCAAGCTGACCTGTGTAGTTCTGCCATATATCACTTGGATAACTCAAGGACTTAGGTTCAGTCTGTTGAGCATTGAGGGGAAAGGTAAAAGAACATTTTAAAGGTTTATGGCATCAGCTGAATTGTTACATAGCTAAGGAGTAGCCCAAGAATGCCTTAGGGTCCCCTCATTGTCTGAACTTGGATCACCATTGCAGTGCATTAATTGTAATCAGGTGGCAGGCTAGTATGTTTTTCAGTCTGCACCAACTGCAGCTTCCTTCTGATTTAAGACCACCCCATATAGACTGCATTGCAATACTGCCATTACAATGTAATATATGAAATCTAAAACTGTACATTGCAACAGCGACTGGAAGTGCTTTCCATGGATTGCCCCTTTTAATTGGATGGAACTCATGGAAAGCACTTCTAGTCGCTGTTGCAGTTTAGGGCTTTTCTACACAAGGCATCATGCATTTGTCATTACCTTCTCATAGTTGTTTATGGGTTCTTTACATGATGTCGTGACCCTCGCTTCTGTGCCTAACGAGCACTTTTGGCAAGTTTTTTTAGAGCAGGGAAAAAGCGGCATTTAACTGTGAAAGTGAAAGGAAGTGCTGTCTTCACTTGTATATTTGCACTATTTCACTATACCACAGTGCCACCTAGAGGTTATGTAACAGAAAAGCAGGACAGGAAACACTCTTCATGTAGTGTTTGGAAATCAATTCTGTGACGAAACTGAAAGTAGATACAGCAGATTAACAGCCTTGTGTAGAAAAGCTCATAGAGTTCTAGGTTTCGAGGGAGAGCCACACAAATACCCTGTAGTGCCTAACCCAGTGTGGTCACTGCAATAGCTGCAGCATTAAGGGAGGGTTGCCATCATACAGCCATGCACTCATAGGAATTTCATGTCTTTACATTAACTCAAATGCAATGCTTTTCAGTGGAATCAATTCAGAGCTGCCAGTCAATTGCTGAGTAATCAAATGATGCCCATGCATGAATGAACTCGCCCTTATAGGCTGTAAATCCTCTGACCATCAAGTTATAGTATGCTGGCTACTGATTAATTTATACCTATTAGGTATTCACAGCGTACCCAGAGAGATGTGAAATAGAGAGCCTTGAGGAGGGAAAAGTGATACAATCTATCAGCCCTTAAGGCTCCAGTCCTCAAGCCAGTTAGCCTCAAATAATTCCACTGATGCCACTGCTCTGGAATAATTTATTGGGAGGTTTCAGTCTAAAAGGGTTAAGAACCAATGTGCCACTACACCAAGTGACAAGGATGGAATTTAAAGAATTGCTAGAAGTGTTGGTGCACTTCTGCCATCTGTTGGATGAAACTGGAATTTGTAAAGTTACAGATGCCTGTTGCAGAAGATCCTAAGAAAAGGTATGATTTATTGACTTTGATTTTTGATCATGATGAGAAAATCAACTCATCATACCATTTTGGAGGATTCTGTTGTCTTGTGCATCCTGATCTTTCTTCCTCCATATTCTCTTAGAATGTTGCTGCTTCCTGCAGATAAGAGAGTTAATGTCAGGACAATTGTTGGTTTAGACAAGCAACTCATCACTTGAGGTCATAACATGCTTACTCTAGTAGTTTCTTTGTTGGAAGTGGATGGTGGTATCAGTGTGAATGACCTAAGGTAGATTTAAGTGAAGGCTGGAACTGGTGTGTGATCATGATCATAGGGGATGAAGGACCACCAAACAACTGTTCCAGGTGCTGAGAACTTTTGGAGTCTAAATCCCAGGTACATCTAAGGGCTTTTCCTTGTATCAGTGCTGAGGAAACCATAACATCAATGTGCAGCTTCCTGTTTATCATGCCATTGGTTTGAGAAAACATGCTGCATACTTAGGATTGGATCCAGAGCTGTCATTCTACCAACAGAAGAACACCGTTTGTGGAACGGGACTTCCATGTCCTCTCCTCCCCCCTGCACACTTTCCAAATCTCCTCCAGAGGGTTGGGGGACCCTCCAAATGAGATTTGGAGGGCACAGGTGAGGGGCTGCAGGGGGAGGAGATAACAGGGAAGTCCTATTCTGCAAGCAGTATCCAGTTCTGAATCCAACCCTGTGCATTTAGTTTGTCCGTGTTGATTCATATTGTTATTTCTGTGCATAGTTTGTTTTTGTATCATTCCCTCTTTATTTATTCTCACTTTCTAAAGTGATGCTAGCTTAGGGGGCGAGGCTTGTAGGCCTTTTACAGATACCTGAGAAGCAGAAATGTATCAAGTGAAACTTTTCCTCGTATATTCTACATATCAAGCAACTGTTGAAGGTCCCAGAAGATCTGCCAGATAAAATATTGACATCTCTACTGCTGCCTTTTGTCTACAGCCAGTGGGTTAGATCCAGAGCCCCTTGCCCCCTTTCTGTCTGAAGGGACTGAGATCCAGCAGAGGAAGGGAAGAAGATAATATCCACCCATTCCCCCTTCTTTTACAGCACCCGGCTGTCTACCTAATTGTTTATTATATTTATATCCTCATCTTCCTCTAAGGGGCTCAGGGAGGTCTACATTGGGTTATTCACAATGGAAGAAAGAAAAGTGTACTACAGTGGTTAGAGGGTGAGACTAAGATTGGAGAGTCCTGGGTTCAAATCCCCACTCAGTCATGAAGCTCATGGGATAGGCCAGTCACGCGCATGCGCGTGCGCACACACAC
Source organism: Heloderma suspectum (assembly GCF_057233095.1). Lineage (NCBI taxonomy): Eukaryota > Metazoa > Chordata > Lepidosauria > Squamata > Helodermatidae > Heloderma > Heloderma suspectum. Next base: position 249,899,560 of record NC_139459.1, read on the forward strand.
ACACACACACACTTTTGCTCAGCCTAGCCTACCTCACAGGGCTGTTGAGAAGATAAAAACAGGGAGGGCACACATACCAAATTGATCACTGTCTTGAGCTTCTGGCAGGATATAAAGGTAGGATATAAATGTAACAAATAAAATAACTCAATGAAAAAAGGAGGAAACCTATTCATATGTCATCAAAAAGGTTATCTAGAAATGTACTTGAGCACTGTTGAATATTCACATGCAGCCAATTCCTGACATACTGTTAGGTAAAATTATTTTTCTTTATTGTACTGCCTTCTTTCCTAAAGGAAATCAACCCTGAGTGCTCATTGGAAGGACAGATACTGAAGCTGGAGCTCAAATATGTTGGCCACCTAATGCAAAGAGAAAACTCTCTGGAAAAGACCCTGAGGCTGGGAAAGACTTAAGGCAAAAGGAGAAGGGGACGGCAGAGGATGAGATGGCTAGATAGCATCACCGATGCAATGAATATGAACTTGAGCATGCTCCGGGAGAGAGCGCAGGACAGGAAGGCCTGGCGTGCTATGGTCCATGGGGTCACGAAGAGTCGGACATGACTGAACAACAACAACAACAACTGCCTTCTTGATCAGGTTCTACAATACATGTAAGAATACTGACCACACGTATAGGGTCATTTAAAAGTGTTTCTCTTTCTAAAGTTAACAAACTAAACTCATGGGGGGGGGGGATTTTGTGGCATCTTGAAAACATCATTTTTGCCCAGAGCTTGAAAAGCAATGCAGCTTTGTTCTGAACCTCTGGCCACCCCTGATTCAAATACGGAAGAAAATTAATGCCCAAACATTCATTCATTCATTCATTCATTCAAAAAAGCAGTTTTGTATACTTGTTTCTAGTAGTTGCTGACCTCACTTGTATCCCAGGCTGCCTAGCAAGAAGCCGTGAAAGCTGCTCAGAGGGTAATAGACCCTTAGGGCCAGCAAGAAATGAATTTTGAACCTTTCAGTATGATGGATACTACTCATTTTCCCTGCAAAAGACCTGCCTGTCTGGAAGCAGCCTCACTTAGCATGTTCTTTGCTTTAGCAGCATTGTGCCGACATAAATGCCGTGGCTTTCTTTCAAAAGAGCTTTGAATGCAAGCAGCTTAATGGAAGGACTCGTCAGGTAAAATGAGAGAATAATCTGGGATTACTGAAATGAACCTCATAACTATGGAGCCCCTGGGAAATAAAGAGCCAAACATTACATCTGTTAGCTCCTAAAAACCTCCCTATAAATAGTTTGGATAATTAGGGGCTTAGGTTCCATGAAAACAATGAAAAATATGTCATAATTACCCTTTCATATTTTCTTTTCTTTTCAGCAGGGGAAAATGATCCCAGTAATTTGGTGCTAAAGAGGTTTGGACACATTACACATTGTTATCCCCTTGGCTCTGCTGTTGTGAGCACAAAAGAAAGTCTGGAGGTGAACCTCAATGCAGCAATGGCTGCTTTCTCCATCTTAAATCTTGGAGTAATTAGCATGCATTTCATGGTCATTTCTGTCAAATAAAATACTATAGCTTGGTGAAATGGCCCTCATTTTGGATCAGTTTGAGGGCTTCAAAGCATTTGCCATTTTCTAATTCTCCTTTTCCAAGCAGGGTAATTTCATTTTTTTTACCTTTAAAAAAATTAGTGGCTTCCTATTATCTGGAAAGAAGTATTGCCTTTCCCAGATTTTCTCTTTCTTCAGCCCATTAGCTGCTTTCATTCTATTATTTATTTATTTATTTATTTATTTTATTATTAACATTTATATACCACTTTTTTCTTTGTTCTTTCTTCTTTTTTTTAAACTAAAAAGCCATTAATAATTTCAAAAGCTACATTAAAGAGATGTGTCTTCACACTCTTTCTGAAAGGCAAGAGAGTGGGGGGGGGGCAAATATAATTCTTGAGGGAGTGCATTCCACAGGTTGGGAGCAACAAAGGAGAAACCTTTGTCCCACCTGCCCAACAAACCGGCCTTTGCAAGTAATGGTACAGTCAGAAGGGCCTCTCTGGCAGATCTTAATAACCAGGCAGGGTCATAATGAGACAGACAATCCCTTAGATAGCCAAGTCCTAAGTGTTTAGGGCTTTATATACTGATAGTGAATTCATTCTCTGAGTCTGGATCCTGATGCATGCAGCCAGCATATTAGATGTGACTGATTTAAAAACCACCCCCATCACCAATCCTGGCCGCAGCAACCATGTGGGCAAGTAGGGTCAAGACCAGGTCCTGGAGCACCACCACGCCATGCACCTGCTCCTTCAGGAACAGTAAGATCCCATTATCAGGACTCTAACAGAGAGTACGTTTTGAACCTGGGACATGTCAGGCAGCAATTTAACCTGTGTGCTACCACCTCTGTCCAAAGGAGAAGCCATAGGTCAGTGGTATGGTTTGGGGAGGGACTATAACTCAGTGGTAGAGCACCTGCTTTGCATGCAGAAAGTTGCAGGTTCAGTCCCCAGCATCTTCACATAGTCCTGGAAAAAACTCCTTTCTGGAACCTTGGAGAGCTGCTGCCAGTCAGTGTTGGCAATACTGGGCTAGATGAACCAATGGTTTGAGTCAGTAGAAGGCAGCTTCCTATGTTCCTAAATCCCCAAAAGCCTCTCAGCTCCAGGGAGGAAGCTTCTTAACAAGTTTAGATGAGAGGAAATTGCGTGATACTCCTTGATCCCTATGAAAGCTTTCAGGCCTGAGCATCAAGGGGACACTGCTGCAGTGTTTCTTGTGATTTAGTTTGTTTAGAACGTAACAGGCACACCACCAGTGAAAGGTCCCATCTCCCATTGTCACCCACCAAGAGAAGGCGGCCTTGGGGGATGAAATCTGGACAAGGGCACATGGGAGCAGATGGCTGTACAGCCCCAAGCCCTAAAGGCTGAAAATATACACATCTCTGATCCAAAAGTCAACCCTGGCAAACATTGCCACCCAAACTAGCCTATCCATCTTTTTACATGAAAAACAAACCAGATTTCCAGATCAAGGCTAACTACAAAGGAACTTGGAAGTGGCTTTTTTTCTTCTGAACCCAGAGAAACTGAAAAAAGCAAAAAAAATCACTCTGAATTGTGTCCAGAAATATTCAGGAAACTAATGGAGAAGATGTTAACACTGACAAGACACGTTCCATGTGGCCAGTACAAGTGAATAATTGAGCCACCATATTTTGCACCAGATGAAAGTTTCCAAGTGGTCTTCAAAGGAAGCCCCAGGCACAGTTTGTTTCAAAAGTCATCTATGTCTTTGTAGCCTCAAGGAACGATTGCTCCAAACGATTGTCCTTCAAGACTGTCCAGAAACTGCGGCTTGCTGTGAAATGGCATTCCCTACCTGCAGCCAGCACTCTCTGCAAAATCTACCTGCTTTGACAACAAAGTTCAGTTGAACAAAAAGACTCATGGGATACAAAATCTCCTGCTCATTGGGATTTACCAATAAATATTGGTTTGCATAATTTTGGGTCCCCCTCTCTTCTGTTGTGCTCTTCTACTGCTGGCACTCTTTGACACTTATGGTTTGCCAACTAGTTTTCTGGCACAATCCAAGGTTTTGCTAATAGCCTTATACAACCTGTATCCAGCGTGCTTTAGAAGATGTCTTCCCCCTTATTATGACTCTCCCCCTCCACACACACAACTCTCCCCCCCCCCCCCGCAACAGTCTACTTTTAAAATTAAATCTGTAAAAAGCTTTCTTAGTGATGGCACCAAAACACACACACAGCATATTCCAGTTATTTTGAAAGACTGTAAAAATATTTGTATCCAGACAGGTTTTGGGGTAGTTGCTGAAGGAACTTTAATTGCACATCAAAAGCCACCTCAGGATGCACCCTCCTTTAAAAAAAAGTGCTAGTCTTAAACGTAAAATAATATATTCTTTGGCCACTAGAGGGTGTCATAATAGCAAAATTGCAATCTTTTCAAAACAAATGACGATTTAGCTCAAAGCCTATTGATTCCAGAGGGGCAATATTGTGGCTTGCTCACAGATTAATTTGTGGCAATTAAAGTCTCTACTCTGCAAATGTAGTATATTTATAAACTGGCATATTCTTGACATCCCTAAACCAGGAGCAAAATGAAGAGCCTTCTTAGATGATGCTTTACCTCATCTCCTCCTAATTAACTTTAAAAATAAAAATAAAACCACTTTTTTGTGGTTTAAAACATGGAAAGTTTGTTTTAGCTCTGTACAGGGTAACAAATTGTAAACAGATTATGATTGCAATGAATTTTCTCTTTTCCCTATGAAAATTCTATGAATTGTTATTGCCATATTCTCCAGATATTCTCTGGCTATGTGAATATTCCCAAATATTTAGGAATATTTTGAGTACAGCAGCATCATTTGACATCCAATGTTTCTCTCCTCCAGTAACAGTTAAGATTTAACAGTATCTGACATGTTAACAGTCAGTATTTGACAATATCCAAGAACTGACATGCAATAGTAGCAGGATGGGCAGCATCTAACATATGACAGTCAGTTTTGGATGGCTGACATGCAAAAGCAATGGAGACTTAATAGTATTCTGACTGGTGACATAGTAGCCAGCATAGTATTTAATTCCCTGCATATCTTATCAGGGAGAAGGCTACACATGAACTCTTCTCCATGTTATCTAGTTTGTTTTAATGTGCACAGAATTTAATTTCAATTTTTTTTAATTAAAAATCTGGAAGAACATCCCATCATGTGAGCCCTACCTCTAATCACAAGTGACAGAAACAGGTTCATCCCCTCATTTGCTATTTGTAATGACTATGCCTTAGAACCTGTGGCCTTCTAGCTATTGTTGGGTTCCAACTCCAGTCAGCCCCATCCAGCAGAGACAATGGTCAGGGATGATGGGAGTTGTAGTCCAACAACATCTGGAGGGCCAGGGGGTCCCCACCCTACCCTAGAAACTCCACACAAGTCCTGTGTGATCTGACTCAAAAGACACTTCAGTGGTTCATAAAATGATCATCAACAACATCGGGAGAATCTTCAGCTGAGAGGTCCCCCAGCAGCGACGCCCATTCTGCTGGTGACTCCGATAGATGGAGAAAGTAGAGTGTGCAAACCGGGTTGTACATGGTAAGCAGCCATTTCCAGAATTGCAGCTGCACTTTGTCCAAGCTGCAGACACCACTGCAGAGAGAGCTTTTGGCTCTTTGCGTATACTAACCCTTTTTGTCGCCCAAGTGCAGAGTTGCATATAAAGGATCTGACTGTGTAAATGTCCTATAACCAGTTTCTGTTTTCAAGATGGTATCTGCAGAAGGCAGACAAAGCAACAGAGAATTGAACTTGTAATGTGATGAACTGCAAATATCATGGAGAGTTTCAAAATATACATACACACACACACACACACACACACGGGGAGGAGAAGGGCAAATCATAAGAGAATATGCAGTCAAAGTGGAATAAAGTGGTTTGGAAGACAGCACGATGAAAGTATCCATCTAACGAGGAGAAATAATTGTGCTCCATTTTAGAAAACAAAAAATGAAACACGCTCTCCTACTTGCTCTAGTTCATGCAGCTCCCTGAGCTTATGCTTCAGAACTTGTTCGCGGAAGCCATGGCGATTTTCTGTGTTCTGGTTGTGTTAAAAATCATGCAGGAAGAACTTCGTACAAGGCAATCTGATTTATGAAAGTGGTCTGACAATGTAACTTTTAGCTGCACAATTAGCAAATTGTTCTCCGTAGATGAACCAATTTGCACAGAATATGCTTGGGAGATATGGAGGAGGAATAAAAATCAGGATATTAACATGAAAATGAAGCAATTTAATTAGCAAAGAGGTGGGGAAGAAGGGAAAGGCCCTTTTTTATGATCAGAGCAAAACAGGTGCCTTGGTAAAAAAGATTGCTAATGAAGCATGCTTCCTCTAAGGCAATTTGCATAGCATTAGCCTTGAAGATTTTGCTTATCATTTTAACCTACAGGAGGTGGAAAAGTTCATGCTTGCTTTGGAAAATTAACAGTCCTTTTAAAAGGCACCAAAACGTCTCAGGGGCATTGTTGTTTCTGCTGTTGCTGTTATTATTATTTTATATTAGTCGCTTGATTAACTGTTATCAAGGTCATCAGAGCTACTGGAAATATATAGAAATGCCACCCATCACTGAAAAAATATATATATGTGATGTTTTTCTCTCTTCCCCATCTTAGGAAAAGCAGTCATATAAGACTGGGGAAAATGAATCAAGGTTAGCTTAGTGGGGGCAATAGAAGACATAAACTGACAGAAAACAAGCCCTGGGCCACACTTAAAGTAGCTTTCTGGATTGTGATCTCAGGGCTCATCTGTGCTACAGACTCAAACTGCGTTAACAGCTATTCCTTCTCTCCAGGGAACCCTCAGTGGAGCACTGTCCCAAACGAGATGAGACAGGGAAGATGCGTGTGCTGCCTCGTGATGGTTGTTGCTTTTATTTAAAACTGAAATGCAGCCACAGGAGGCTGTTATTTTGACTGAAGCAGCAGCAGGGAGGGGATGCTTAATAGGGCTGTGCATCCACATCAGACAAAGCCCGAATTCCAAACCAAGGGTAAAATGCAACAGAAGTCCTACTTACAGTAGACCCATTGAAATGAATGGGACTTATGCTGGTCACTATGCCTCCATAGCAGCCCGCTTTGGGGGCATTCATACCGACTCTGAAGTGAAGCGGCTCTGGTCCAAAGTCGCCCAAAGTGGGCTGGTTCTGACACGTTGCAGGATGGTTTTAGTTTCCATTTTGCAAGTTCAAAATGCATACAATTCTGACTCTCCCACAGGCAATTGACAGCCCCTTTAAAAGGCACCAACCTGTGCCTAGACAGCTGTGGCTCAGTGGTAGAGCACATAATTTGCAGGTGGAAGGTCCCAAGTTCAATCCCCAACATCTCCAGGTAGGGCTAGGAAACAATCCTGCTCGAAACCCTGGGGAGCTACTGCCGGTCAGTGTCGACAATACTGGCCTTGGACCAAGGGTCTGACCCAGTATAAAGCTTCCTATGTTCCAGTTTTGAACCTCCCACGGTTCTGAAAGGAAAACATCAGAAGAGGGAGAGGAGTGTTGTTTTGTGACTGACAGCTGTAGATTCCAATCAGGAAATGACTTTACCAGAGCTCTAGTAAGTAAGTTGACTCTCTAATGAGCAGCAATGCTGAAAGAATTTGTAGAATCATTGGAGGTTGCATTTTGCTTGTGTGACCCTTTCCTTATTCTAATCCAGATCAAACCATTGCTGAAATCCTTTCCCAAACACCTATCATTTGCATCCTAATCCTTTATTTACTCTGGATCTTGTTTGTGTGTGTGTGTGTGTGTGTGTGTTGAGTGTTAGTTATTACTATTGCCTTCCCCAATGCACTACAGTGAAGATCGCCCAAGATTATTCCTCTTTTCTTTTAAAAAATATTTTTATTGGATGACCAGGTGCACATCCCACATGAGGCCCAATGACATTCTGAGCTTTTCTACATGAGACATTTATTATGCGTTCATCATTCCCTACTCACAGTTTTTATAGGTTCTTTAGATGACATTGTGACCTTCCAGTTTCACTTCTGTTTGTAAACAGGACTTTTCACACATTTTTCTAAAGCAGGGAAAATGGGGTATTATTTCTGATGCTAAACAAAGCACGATTTCCTCTTGTGTGTTTGCACTATTCTGCTAGACTACAGTGCCACCCAGAGGTTATGTAGCGGAAAAGTAGGAAAGGAAATGCTTTTTGTCTAAGAGCTCGAATCTCAATTGTGCGTCAAAATTGAGAGTAGATGCAGCAAATTAACTGCCTTGTGTAGAAAAGCCCTGTTTGAGAAATCAAGATGGTGGACAAAAGAAGAAACTTCTTATGGCAAACTTATGGGGTGTGGAATGTGGAATGAGTATGGGTGGCTGGGGGAGAGAACATGTGGTGGAATGGGGGTCAGGTTGCAACTGGGGGAACCAGAAGAGGAGAAGGGAGTAAGTGGGGTGGGAGAAAGTGGAATGGCATAGTAATCAGGAGAGTGAGAGAGAGAGAGAAAGGAGAGAAAACGGGGTGCCAGGAAAAGAGAGAGGGGGGAATCATAGACCACATGTATCTCCATGGACTGAATCATAAAAATAATAGATTTCCAGTGCTGCCATGATATAAAAACATGCATCCAAGGCATGGATACTTATGGATCCTCATGATTATTATAAGAGAACCCCCAAAGCCACCATCAAATCCTTGGTCACCTCTGTGACCATGGATGAGTTCTGTGCTTTGATGGTGATTTTATTGGCATCCCACCTAAAACCATGAAGATCTGTGACGATCCATGTCCTGGATTGATGTTTTTGTGGCATGGCGGTGCTGGCAAGTGCAAAATGTAGAATTTCTGCTGTGCAATCTGTTGATCGTGGGGAAACTGTGGCTGATGGAAGTTATAGTCCAAATCATCTGGAGGCCCAAGGTTGGGGGATACTGATCCAGTCCAAGTCGCTGCCCAGTGCAGGGTGCACAATGCAGGGTGCAGCCAGCCTCTGCTTAAATAATTGCAGCAAGGGAGAATCCACCACCTCCCAAGGAAGTCTGCTCCGCTGCTGAACAGCTCTCGCTGTTAGGAAGCCTCTCCCAATGTTTAGCTGAGATCTGCTTCCCTGCAATGCCCACCCACTGGTTCTAGCCCTGCCTCCTGGAGCAACGGAGAACAACTCTGCTCCATCTTCTGCATGACGACTTTCAGATCATTTATGCACATCTGTGGCCTCTGTTGTCCGTTTTTGGGGTAGATGCATTTCATTTTTTTAAGGGATGCATGAGTGGCCACCCCACGCTCCCCTGGCCCAAATGGGATGCTTACCTGGAAAGAGAGCAGCTGTGTGTGCTTTGGTGGAATTAGCGTGTTGCCTGTAGCAGCTTTCCTGCTGGTGCAAATAGCGGCGGGGTGTGTGTGTGTGATTTTTGTGAGACTGCAGCATGCGGAAAAGTGTTAAGTCCCCCCATGCCCATGTACAGCAGTCCCAATCCTGATAGCCCCTCCACCATGGCTGCCATAGATGAGCAACATAAGACAATTTGTTGCAGCACCCTGAAACTCTGAACCTTCCTGACCCTGCGGTTCAATATTACATTGAAACCTTCTAGGTGTTTTCCCTTCCTACCTTGAGCTGATTCTTTGAAATGGCCTCCTGTTCCTCTTTATTACTGTCTTTATTACACCTGGCTATTATATGCACTTCATAAAACAGGGAGAAATTGGCCTGGATTTTTGTTGGCCGTCACCACCAATTACCTACTACGTAACAAGGAAAGCGCCTTTCCTTTTTTGCAAGAGATTTATCTCAAGGGAGTTAGAGCAGAAGCAAGGCAGCAGTGCTCCCATAAACACCTCTTTTATTGAAAGTACAGGGCATGAAACCGGAGTGGATACACCTACAGTGATATATCTGGCATTTAAAACAACAACAACAACAACCCTTGAAACATGAAGCAAAGACACTGGTCCCCCAAAACCATGACTGATCAGGAGCATGTATGTTTCAATATTGCCTAGATAATTGTTACTATTTCACTAAATATTAGTAGTTTTAATATTGGGGTGGGCAGGTGGTTAATGCTACCACAGGATCCTCTGCTAACAAAGGACTTTTCTACATCAGGTTTTTCATCCTGCAATTTTACTGGGGCTTCTGCATTCTTCGCAGGATTAAGATGGGCTCCTTCACACACATTTCTTGGTTCTTTTCAGAGGATTGGCTTTATCTGCAAGTTCTGTGTGTTTTATTATACAGCCACTAGATTGTGCTGTTGTTATATAGTGCCATATCCTCTTTACACAGACAAATTCAAACTGCTTTTTATTACCTCATTATCTCCATTTCAAATAAAGCTGTGGAAATGATAGGAAAGCCCAGGAGAGGTTCTGGAGGTTGATAACATGTAAAGGACCTGCAAACTTCTGTGAGTAACCAATCTCAATCACAGGATAAAAGCCCCATGTATAGAATCCCAAAATCTTTGCAATGCAAAATAAAGATGGTAGGTTGGACCCAGATTTAGGTTCATGCAGTTGAGCTAGCTGAAGCAGATTTCCCTCCCTCCTCCTCCTCCCCATAGAAGCCCCTCCAACCTCCCTGCCCACCAATGCTATACAGATGGTTGCAAGGCCTGGGTAGGCGGAGCTGCAGAGAGAAGGGGGGAATCCCTAAAATAGTAGAGTGGGGCCCTTCTGTTCATGGAAGGCAGATCCTGGATCAAAATGGTTGCAGGCAGTATTTAAGATGGATCCATTACCTAATTCTTCTAAGCAGTATTCCAGAATGCCTTGGGTAAGGAGTGGCTAGTCCATTCCTTAAATAAAAAACAGGGGCATTCTGTGAACCCACTTGGTTTCTTGGTGTATGTCATGTGACTAGAGATGTTAAGATTTCCAGTGATGAGCAACCAGCCCCAATGCTTATGACTAGTACAGAAGGGCACAAAAATGTTAATAATGATAAAACTTCTCCCATTCTCCCATTTTGTGGAGCCTCTGTCTACAACCAATCATTCTCAGTTATTTCAGCAAAAGTGTACCCGTGATCTTCTCCCTGATGTAGCTCCTGTTCGCTTGATTGGCACTTCAGTCTCTATTGCTTTGTATTTGTGGAATATTATACACAGAGACTTAAGGTTTTGTAATTAACCTTTTCATCAAGTGATCAAAAGAAGAAAGAAAATTGCCAGTAATTATCTGCATTGAAGTTATGCTGACCCAAACATCTTAGGTGCCAGTGTATTTCTCTTTATGAATTATAAAATGTTATTAAAACACAGACTGCTTAAAACACACATTTTAATTACTAAGCTTTTTAGTGTCCTTCTGTCTTATTTGCATGAAATAACCCCTCAAGTAGAGGCCCACAGAGAGTAAGAGTTGAGCTCTAGGGAACAACAATGGGCTAGAGGAACTAGGGGAAAGTTACAGAGAAGAAGGAGCCAAGCAATAAAGTTAGGGGTCAGACAGGGACCCAGTTTGCATGTCATGATAAACCAGGGTTCCCCTGGAACTCTGGCTTATTGATTATGAGCAACATGTTTATGCACAGTGCTTATCATGTATGGGGAGTATGCTTGTGCACACTGCCTGATCAGATAGGGACTCTGTTGCACATCAGGGTACAAGCAGTATGCACATGCACACTGCTTGAGCATTCTGTGGGAGAAAAAGCCTGTATAAGGCCTGAACCAGAGTATCAGGCCTGAACCAAAGACTCCAAGAGGGAAAAATACAGAGAATATTGTAAGGGAGTAGCTGAGAAAAACAAGCCACAAAGAACTGGGTAAGAGGGTAGAATAAATATTCCTGCACACAGACAAAGCAGGCTCCAACTCCTATCTCATGGGCGATGGGTAGGCAAAATCCATTCCCTGCTGAGATAAGGTACTGCCTGGCAGGAAGAATTTGCAGGTCATTGTGCCCCAGCTGTGATTAGGGGTATATTCATGGTTAGGGAGCTGATGCATACATGAGCACCCCCAACCCTAATGTGATTGGATATAGATAACATATGTAAATTTCTCATTGGCTAAAGTCTTTCTCTTCATATTTTTACTATGTACTTGAAAAACCCATGTAACCTGTTCCCAAATTGTAGTTCCTTTGTGAGCTACCCATGTATACACATTTTGGTAATAAAGTGTGATTTCAGATACATTGACCACCAGCCTCATCCTTTGGGTGGGGGTAGTTCTCATTCCCTTTTGGTTCCCCACAGTTTTCCCAACAACTCCCACTGCAAGTTATGCGTGAAGCTGTACCTCTGTCTTGTCTCTCCCCGAACAAGTCAGAAGCATAATTCACAGTTTGTTGTTGGATTATTTCTCAGGCTTGTCCAGGGAGAGACAAACCAGAAGTCCAGGTTTGCATGTCATGCTAAACAAACCACAGACCCCGCACTTTTTGGAGGAATGATTGGGCAGTGTTTATGAGTTGCTCAGATTCATCGTGAATTGGACACCATGATTAATGCAGTTCCATTAGCAGAAGCATCCAGAGCACTGTCTGGTCCAGTTTTATTGGATGAGTTTCAGTTATTGAGGCCCAAAGATGCAGACAAGGTGCTTGGCCAAATCTGGTCAACCACCTGTGTGCTCAACATTGGCTTTTCATGGCTTCTCACATCAAACAACAAAAGGCTATCCAGCAGGGTCCAGGAGGTTGTAAATTCCTCCTTGAGAGAAGAAGTGGTGCTGGCCTCTTTAAAAGAGGAGGTAATTAGGCCACTCCCGATGACCTGGAGGATGTTAACAACTATTGGCTGGTGGCCAACATCCCCTTCCTGGGCAAGAGACTAGGGATGTACGAATCCCTTACCTTGCTCTGTTCTGGGGATCTGGGGGGGGGGAGGCAATCCCTCCCTCCCCCCGGAATCCTTTCCAGCCGGCTCCGCTCCGCGGCAAGGCTGTGGAGCCACTGGCCAGGGCCAGCCGGGGCTGGACTTCCGGCCACTGCCAGGCTGCTGAGGCTGCAAATGGTGGCCATCGTAGGGGCCACCATTTGCGTCCTTGCATTAGGCCATGATAGGCTACATAAGTATTTACATAGCCTATCACATCAAAGAGCAGGGGTGCAAATGGTGTAGCGGCTGCCATTTGCACCCCTGCTCTTTGCCGTGAGAGGCTACGTAAGTAATTACATAGCCTATCACGGCCTAATGCAGCCACGCAAATGGCCGCCACAGCAGCCCGGCAGCAGCCGGAAGACAAGCCGGAGCCACCGCCACATCCGCTGCCGCGTCCACCGCCAGGTAGATCCCTCCCAGGGGGATTTTGGGGGTTGGCAGTGCGGGGGGTAGTCCATTCCGCCACGGACTTCAGGGGGCCGGATTCCAAAGAATCTGGCCTCACTGGAGTCCGTGGCGGATTTCTCCAACATCCCTACAAGACGCTTGAGCAGATGGTTGCAGGACAACTCCAGGCACTTTTGAAGGAAGCAGATTATCTAGATCCATTTCAGTCGGGCTTCAGGCCTTGTTTTGGAATAGAGACTGCCTTCCTTGGCCTGTGGGATGTCCTTTGCCAGGAGAGGGACAGGGAGAGTGTGACCCTGTTGATTCTCCTGGACCTCTCAGCAGCTTTCAATACCATGGAATCCTTCTGGATAGGTTGTCTCAGCTGGGAGTTGGAGTTTAATAGCCGATTCCAGAGGGTGGTGCAGGGCGATTATTGCTCTGTGCCTTGCCAACTATGCCATGGGGTTCCTCGGGGCTCTGTTTTATCCTCTGTGCTGTTTAACATCTACATGAAACCGCTGGGGGAGGTCATTCAGAGGTGTGGGCTGAGGTGTCATCAATAAGTGGATTGAGGCAGTGGCTGTTCTGAATTAGTGCCTGGGCACTGTAATGGACTGGATGAGGGCCAATAAACTGAGACGCAATCCAGACAAGATGGAGGTACTGTTAGTGGATGGTTCGTCTGCCTGGCTAGGTGATGTTCAATCTGTTCTGGAGTGAGTTGCACTCCCCACAAAGGATCAGGTTCGTAGTTTACAGTTATCTAGCTACAGTTATCCATGCTCTGATGACCTCTCATCTGGATTACTGCAATGCTGCCTTTGAAAATGATCCATAAACTTCAGCTGGTGCAAAACAGGACAGTGAGATTGTTAACGGGGATGAGATCAGTACTTTCCCAGCTGCATGGCCTGCCAGTCCATGTCCGGGCCCAATTCAAAGTGCTGCTATTAACATTCAAAGTCCTAAATGGCTTGGGGCCAGATTATCTGAAGGATCGCTTCCTCCCATATGTACCTGCCTGGACCATCTTCAAGGATCCTTCTCTGAGAGCCCCTGCCAAAAAAGGCAAGTGGCTAGGGATGGTGGAGAATTCCGCCACGGATTTCAGTGAGGCCGAATGCACTGGCATTCGGCCCCCCGAAATCCGTGGCGGAACAGCCTGCCCCCCTGCCCCCCCGCAGATTCTCCCCGGGATGAGAGTTACCTGGGGTGGATGTTCCAGATGGCGGCGGCTCCGGCGGTGGCTGGTCTTTCGACCAGCTGCTGCGGCCGCCATTTGCATTCTGGTCTTTGCTGTGATAGGCTACATAAGTCTTTACGTAGCCTATCACGGCAAGCCAATAAAAAAACACATGGCCAGGCCAGGGCCATCCGCAGCCGGATTTCCGGCCACAGACTGGCTGTTGTGGACGCAAATGGCGGCTGCCATTTGTGTCCAGCCAGGGAGCCGTGATAGGCTACGTAAGTCTTTACATAGCCTATCACGTCTGGGTAAAAAAAAAAAACGGCATACGCAAATGGCAGTGGCTACGGCGGCCACCATTTGCATTCCTTATTTTTCGCCCTTTTAGTCTATGTAAATATTTACGTAGGCTATCACGAAAACAGCAGGGATGCAAATGGTGTCCGCTACACCGAAAAGAGCAGGGATGCAAATGGCATCAGCTACGTCGGATGCCATTTGCGTCCGCAGCCCGGCAGCGGATGGCAGTCCGGCTGCAGACAGGCCCAGCCAGCAGCTCTGCGGACTTGCAGCAGAGCGGAGCCAGCTGGGGAGGATTCCGGGGGGAGGGACGGATCGCCTCCCCCCACCCCACCCGAACCGGAACGGGGTGAGTATTTCGTACAGCCCTATTATTTTCTTACCCTTTTGCTCTTAGGGGTTTTTTGGGGGGTGGGGTGGGGTGGGGGTTCCCATTCAGATGTTAAAACTTTTTTCCTAACAGTAATACTTATTCAGTAAACTTTTAAAAGGTTGTTGTTTAAACCTTGTGGTCTCTGTTCTTATTAGATTACCCGCCCCACATCTAAAAGCCAAACCCCACACTAACTGAAGGTATTTACAACAGACCAGAGGGTTTTAAGGCCTTTTGCTTGAGACACCTGAGGAAAATAAACATTTCCAGCTGGTGACAGTGGAAAGAGGCTCGCCTGGCACCTGATCTCATCTGATCTTGGAAGCTAAGCAGGGTCAGCCCTGGTTAGTACTTGGATGGGAGACCGCCTGGGTATCAGGCTTTCTGCATTGAGCAGGGGGTTGGACTCAGTGGTCTTGTAGGCCCCTTCCAACCCCATGTTTCTATGAAGTACCAGGAAGGGAATGACAAACAGGAGTGGAGCACTCTATCTGGCCTTGTCTCCCTTCTACTCATGGCCAGGTTGTAGTTGAACCTGTGACAGTGAGCTAGAATCTGAAGCAAGAGATTAATCAAGCCCCTTTTTTGCAGGCCTTCAGGAAAATTCTGATGACCCACCTGCTTGCATTAACTTTTCCTTGAATTGTATTTTTGGACTGATTGCTTTAGTTGTCATTTTTATGTTTTTGGAATTGTATTTATTGCCTGCCTAGTGAAGTGTCAAGGGCTGTCTTTACACTAAAGAAACCCCCTGGAGTCTTCCCATTCTGGAGCCTTTCCACATTTATCGCAGGCTCCCAGACAGTGACGGTGTAATTTCTGAGAGGGGAAGCTTTTAACTTTCAAGTTTCCATAGAACACAATGAAACAGCACCATCTAGTGGCTGTTTCAATTGCATTATATTCCGACTTTAAAAAATGGTTCACTAGTTCCACATCTCTTTGGAGCGAAATTACCAGGAAATACCTCTGGATGTGCCTTGGAGGTTAATGACATCATGAAAAGGACCTGCAAACTTCCATGAGCGAGTAATCTCAATAGCAGGATAAAAATTTCGTGTGAAGGAGCCCAAGGAAGCATTTAATTACTATGAGTTGGTAGTGGAGGTGACTGCTTGTAGAATGGGACTTCTGCAGGCTGGAGGACCACCTGGAGCAGATTTTGAAGCTGCACAGGTGGGGGGGGGCTGCCGGAGACGTGGGAAGAGAGGATGCGGAAGTCCTGTTCCGCAAGTGGTAGCCTCCATTAGGTCACCATAATGCTGGATCCAACCCAGTATTTCCTTTGTAAGGCAGGGGACTTTTAAGTGGTTGCCTATGGTTTGGTGAAGCCATGCAGTAAAATTCAAAGTCTTGTTAAACCCACCTACAGCAGTGAAGACTGTGTGAAAAGGAGCCTGAGATACTCCTGCCTACAATAATGGTATTGTTTTTCTTATTATTTACAATGCCTTGGGAAAGTTTCATTCTTAAAGGTTGCCTAAAAATAATTTTAAAGAAATACAATAATAAAATGAGACAGATAATAGATATATGTTTGTTTACCTTTTGGTTTTACTGTCCAAAACAGGTGCCCAAAACACCATTCAAAACAGGTGTCCCACCCACATTGCCATCCTGTATATAAAGCTTTCGACAAAGTGCCCCATGATATCCTGATGAGCAAACTAGCTCAAAGTGGGCTAGATGAAATCAGGTGGATCTGCAGTTGGCTACAGAATCGGACTCAAAGAGTGCTTCTCAATGGGATCTTCTCAAACTGGGGAGAGGTAACGAGTGGGGTACCGCAGGGATTGGTCCTGGGCCCAGTGCTCTTCAACATATTTAGAAATGACTTGGATGAAGAGGTGCAGGGAATGCTGATCAAATCTGCAGATGACACAAAATTGGGTGGGATCGCTAATACCTTGGAAGACAGAAACAAAATTCAAAGTGATTTTGATAGGCTGGAGCGCTGGGCAGAAAACAGCAGAATGACATTTAATAGGGATAAATGCCAAGTTCTGCACCTACAAAAAGAAACCAAATGCACAGTTACAAGATGGGGGATACGTGGCTCAACAAGACTACAAGCAAGAAGGATCTTGGAATTGTTGTCGATCACAAGCTGAATATGAGCCAACAATGTGATGTGGCTGCAAAAAAGGCAAATGCTCTTTTGGGCTGCATTAATAGAAGCATAGCTTCCAAATCCTGAGAAGTACTAGTTCCCTTCTACTCAGCACTAGTTAGGCCTCATCTGGAGTACTGTGTCCAGTTCTGGGCACCACACTTTAAGAAGGATGCAGACAAGCTGGAGAGGGTTTAGAGGAGGGCAATGAAGATGATCAGCGGACTGGAAACAAAGTCCTATGAGGAGAGACTGAAAGAACTGGGCGTGTTTAGCCTTGAGAAGAGAAGACTGAGGGGAGATTTGATAGCGCTCTTCAAGTACTTGAAAGGTTGTTATGGAGAGGAAAGCCAGGATCCATTCTCAATCATCCCAGAATGCAGGACACGGAATAATGGGCTCAAGTTACAGGAAGCCAGATTCCAGCTGAACATCAGGAAAAACTTCCTGTTAGAGCAATACGACAATGGAACCAATGACCTAGGGAGGTAGTGAGTTCTCTCACACTGGAGGCATTCAAGATGAGGCTGGACAGCCATCTGTGACTCTGTGAGGGATGCTCTGACTTGGATTCCTGCATTGAGCAGGGGGTTGGACTTGATGGTCTTATAGGCCCCTTCCAACCCTACTATTCTATGATTCTACTATTCACACACAGAGACACATTGTCATATCATCACTGCCCACTATATGCATCTGATGAACTGGGCACTGGCCCACAAAAACTTTGCTAGTCTTTGCCACAAGCTTAATAAAACTTTTATACACAAACAGCTTATTGTGTGGAAAGAGCCACCACAGGAAGCCTTTTGTAGCAGCCCCCACATGGAAGCCATTTTATGTGCAGCAGCTCTCAGTAATGGACGAGGAGAGCTACAACACTTGCCAGTCCATTTCTGGGCACAATTAAAAGTCCTGGTTTGTTACCTATAAACCCCTAAGCAGCTCAGGGCCTGACTATGTGAAGGGCAGCCTCCTACCATATGAGCTTGCCTGAACCTTCCAGTCATAATTTGACTCAATTCCTTTATTTAAAAAAAAATTATGACATTATTAGGGGGAAATATTACACTTTGGAAGAAGCTTCCCTTCTTTATTATATTATTACGGGTAGAAAATAAAACCATATTTCATAAGTACTTTAGAGGAAAATCTGGCTCATTATGTTTAATACTGTATGTTTTCAGTGTAAATATTAATTGTTTCATTATGTAGATTTTCTTATTTCTTTGGCTATGGTGCATATATATTAGCAACAATCCAACAATAAAATAATATATGCATCAGTGAAGAAAACCAGAATATACCAAGAAAATTAAGCATTAGACAAAACGTACATCATGTGAGGCAGTTTTTCCTTCCTGGGCATGGCTCTATGTATGCAGCGACGTGTGTGTCCTCAGAGGCTTATACTAAGGCCTTTCCGTACCTACCTGCCCTTGGTTAGATACACTGCTGCTGTGCTGGGCTTAAAGCATCCATACATCCTGATAATGTCAAGCTCTTCTATACCTTACATTCCCACTGTGAGGCTGCCATTTTAATTTCCTGCAATGCCCAGGAGCAGGGTTGTTGAACCTCTTTCAGTAGGGATGGCAGAGAATTCCGCCAACTGCCTCCTGCCCCCCCCGCCCCCCCACGGAATCCCCCCAGGACGGAACTTACCTGGTTCAGATGCGGCAGAGGCTGCTGGTCTCCTGGCTGGCCGCAGCCGGGCTGCTGCGGCCACCATTGGTGACCTTGCAGCTGTGATAGGCTATGTAAGTATTTACGTAGCCTATCACAGCTAACCCCCCCCCCAAAACCCAGCATACGCAAATGGCGGCGGCTACGGCGGCCGCCATTTGCGTTCCCTATTTTTCGCCGTCCTAGCCTATGTAAATATTTACGTAGGCTATTACGGCAAAAAAAAGGGGAACGCAAATAGTGTAGTGGGCACTATTTCCGTTCCTTTTCCCTCCACCCTAATAACCTACGTAAATATTTATGTAGGCTAGGATGGCGAAAAATAGGGAACGCAAATGGCTGCCGCCGTAGCCGCCGCCATTTGCATACGCTGTTTTTTGGGGGGGTTGCCGTGATAGGCTACGTAAATACTTATGTAGCCTATCGTGGCTGGACGCAAATGGCAGCCGTTACGGCAGCCGCCATTTGCATCTGCAGCAGCCCGTCCGCGGCCAGAGCGCCTCCCCCCCACCGCAAATCAATCCACGAAAAGGTAAGTGAGTTTCGTACATCCCTATCTTTCAGTCCAAAGGGCAAATTCCATTTAGGAGAAGCTCTCTCAGGCTGCATTCCAGTGGTGGGTGGGGGCAATGGGGCAGGGCCCCAAATACCAGCTTATTGTAGCTTTAAGTATTAACTGCCAGTAACTCAGCCTTAGGAGAGGCACTTTTAGGATGGGGAAAACTGCACAAAATCTAGGAAACCACCCAGTGATTGGGAGATGAGGGAATGGGGTGTGGCCATCTGAGGAACCACAGAAGGCCAAATTGGGACCCCAGGTGGGCCAGATTTGGGCCTGAGACTTGAGGCTCTAGAGCAGCACTACACTGTGGGTGCTCCAGGCAGCCAATTTAGATGGTAACTCCAAGGCTCCCAGTATTCATTGGAGCACCACTGCTGTTGTCCATTACTATTACTGTCCATTACTGCTGTTATCCATTACCATTGTCATTACTGCTGCCTGGCACCATGGTAAGCCTCTCAAGGCTCTCAGGGGTGGATCCTGCCAACCTTGGAGGAGCTCAAAAGAAGACACTGTGCTAAGGCCCCCCTCAAACCTGGCTCTGACCTTGAGATATAGCATTTCCACCTGGCCTGTGTTGGGTTGGCTGATATTTTGTTGCCCAACACTTTCAATGGTCCATTTAGTCCTTAGTCCTTATTTTGCAAAGAGCGTAACCCTAGCAGCAGAGCAATGATGTGTACATGTAACGTGAAGTACTGGGCTTTGGACTGTGACCATTATGTTTGAAATTAGAAGTTTTTTCACAAGAACACCAACAGGAAATAATTTTAATCTGGTGTTTTAATCGTTTTATGTTTTCACTGTTTTATCTCTTGTGTTCACTGCTTCAAAATCTGTTCTAGAGATGGAGTGGTATACAAATATTGCAAATAAATAGAAAATTATTGCTATAAACATGTAGGCTTCTATCCAACCATGACAGTCCACCAGCATAACAGAAACTGCTGGCAAAATTGTTTTCCCTGCTGCCTCCCGCATGCACCTCAAATCTACTCCTGAGGTTTGGGGAACCCTCTGGAGCAGATTTGGAAGGCACGTGAGGGGGGGCAAGGGGGACGAGAGCATGGGGAAGTGCCTTTGTACAAGGAAAATTCTGCTCCTGCAACATTGGATTTAAGTGTTATTATTAATGTTCCCACAATATAATACCACAAATGCTCATGCATTCCCATATTGTCAATTATAAAGACAAGGGGGGCAACTATGGAAAACAACGGAAAACAAAAGCTACCAAGTGTAACCATTTCCAGAGGGGTAGCCTCTGTTGCAGCAAATCCAACCAAGAGTCTTGTGGCATCTTTAAAACAAGCACATTTCTTCTGGCATAAGCTTTTGTGGACATTGCCCACTTCATCAGATGCATACGTTAAGATGAAAATGTAAAAAGTAATATTTCCAACTGCTATAAAATGAGGAGGTTTAAATAATGCATTCAACAATACATGACCCTTATTCTGCAGTTCTGGCAATACACATGAATTACTTCTGCTAATACAGGTATGGATTTGTTGCTTGAATAGGACTGAGCCTAGAGCATAGTTATTGTTGCTTATCAACAAAACAGCCCATTAGCTTGCAATTTGGTTCAAAGTCAGTGCTTTCTTTTTAGCACCCATGGTTATAAATACTGAGCTGTTCGCTCACACAAAAGACGGTTCTCCATGTAAAGGTAAAAGAAACTTGGCCCTGTCATCACAAGGCTTTCAAGTGGGCCCCAAAGACTTATGTATTTACCTTGGCCTATAATTGAGCCAGCAAATAATTAATTAATAATTATAATTGAGCCTGTAATTGAGCCAGCACTTTAATGACTGCTGTTGTGTATATGGTGTTATCTGGTTATAACTCTGAAATTTTGATTTTATTGTAGTTTTATCATTGCTTTATTATGTTTTGTGGTTTCTTTTTTTAAGAAACCTTGGGAGGGTTTCTTCTAAAAGTGGCTTATAAATCTTTTAAATAATTATATAAATCTTTTTAAATTAAAAAGAATGAGTAAAGATGAAATGAAATCTTTTGAGGAGTAAATAGAACTGAAAGCAGTTTTTGATTAAGCTAGCACAAAGACAACAGAAGTCAAGGATGCGAAGTCAGATATGACCTAAAGTCAAGTCCTTTTTTTTTTTTTTTTTTACTTAAAAGGAAATTGATGGTTTAGACCAAAGAAATGAAAGGAATATATTACTCCCAGATCAGAGCTTGGATTTTTGGTCAAATTAACAGTCCATTGTTAAAGAGTTCTGAGCTTAAGTTCCTTTCTTTGTTAACAAGCATGTACCACCTCATTAGGAATCATATAAATATTAGGAACATTACTGAGAGATTTCAAGAGAACACCTGCCCTCATCTTGATTTTTCCTTTTGGGAAGCTCAGAAATATCATAGCAGTTAGACCATTGTTCTTTTTTAAGAAAGGCTAGCTCCTAAAAGAATTCTTAGAAATCCTTTGAAATGTGGTTGGCTTATTACAACAACCCCTTCACATTTTTCTATATGTCCTCTGCTCTCATGCCATACCTTCGTATCAAAAGGCAGTAAAGGGCACAATCCTATGCATGTCTAGATGGGAAAAAAGTCCTAGGACTTTTTTCTGTCTAAACATGCATAGGATTGTGTCCTTAGTCCCTTGAATCATCAAACATCAGCAAATAAACTGCGTGACTATGTATTGTAGTTCAGCTCTTCTGTTAACTGTGGTCATTAGCAAGGATCCCATATAAAAGTTAATTAGCCAGTATCCCAATGATTAGAAATTAGTTTTTCTTGCAAAATGCTGGTATTGATCCTTTTGGGGAAATAGTGTCAAAAAAGTCAGGTGTGGACAGACCATTCTGGAACAAATATAAAGTGTGTCAGCACTAATGCTGTAGGAAGAGATGACCGACTGTTCTCTAAATGATTATCCTGAGAGGGTCAGCCTTGCTAATGGGTGGATTCTTCTTTGCACTTGTAGTGATGCCACTTAAGTAATTTAGATAAAGTGAGCGGCTCTTTAATATGAAAATAGATAATTTATTAATGTTTGCAGCTCACAAAGCCATGAATATAATGAAACCAAAGCATCTCATTTCATTTATTCCTTCTCCTCCCACCCCTTCTGTACTTCATAATTAAATGTAATAATCATCATCATCGACAACATCAGGACTCAGCTATTGCTGAAGTTTGTCAATAGCAATAGCCTGTCATGAAAGCTAATGAGTCTGATGATTAAAAACAGATGAAGTTCAAAATGATCACCGACATTTTGAGTTCATTTTAGTACAGTTATTTCCAAGTGCTATCACCATTTTTTATTTTATTTTATATATTTATTTTATTTATTAAATTTCTTAATCGCCCATCTGGCCGGTCACCCAGTCACTCTGGGCGATGTACAATTTAAAACAGTAAAATTATACATTAAAACATTTCAAAATACCCTAACCCACCCCAAATGCCTGCCTGAATAACCAAGTTTTCAGTATGTGGCGGAAGCTCATTAAAGAGGGGGCATGGCAGAGTTCCCTAGGGAGGGAGTTCCACAGAGTAGGGGCCACCACAGAGAAGGCCCTCTCCCTCATCCTCACCAGCCTAGCTGTCCTGGCTGATGGGACAGAGAGAAGGCCATCCGAGGCTGATCTTGTTAAGCAGCCTGTCTGGTGTTGCTGGAGGTGCTCCTTGAGATAGGCTGGGCCGGAACCATATAGGGTTTTAAAGGTCAAAAACAACACCTTGCATTTGGCCCAGAAAACAACTGGTAACCAGTGCAACTCCTTCAGCACTGGAGTGATGTGATCACGCCTGCAACTGCCTTTATCAGGCAAGCTGTCACGTTCTGTACCAGCTGCAGCTTCTGAACTGTCTTCAAGGGTAAGCCCACATAGAGTGCATTACAGTAGTCTAGACGAGAGGAGACTAGGGCATGTACTACTGATGGGAGCAGATCATCAGGAAGGTAGTGGAGTTGGTACAGCGCTGTCTGGCGCACAGCTGACACCTGAGCCTCCATGGACAGCTGGGAGTCCAAAATGACCCCCAGGCTGCGGACCTGGTCTTTCAAGGGTAGCCGTACCCCATTCAACACCAGGTCAACATCCCCCAACCTCCTCTTGTCTCCCACCAAAAGTACCTTGGTCTTGTCAAAGTTCACCTTCAGCTTATTCCTCCCCATCCAGCCACTCACCATCTCCAGACATTTGGACAGGGTTTCTATGGCCAACCTTGGTGAAGATTTAAATGAGAGGTAGATCTGCATGTCATCCGTATATTGATGACACTGCACCCCAAACCTCCTGATGATAGCCCCCAGCAGCTTCACATAGATGTTAAATAGCATCAGGGAGAGGATGGAACCCTGTGGCACCCCACAAGTGAGCAGCCACGGGTCCGAAACCTCCTCTCCCAGTGCTACCTTCTGGTGCCTGCCGGCGAGGAAGGACCAGAACCACCATAATACGGTGTCTCCAGTACCCAACCCCTCCAGGCAGTCCAGGAGGATACCATGGTCAACAGTATCAAAAGCTGCTGAGAGGTCGAGGAGAACAAGGAAGGAGCATTTGCCCCTATCCAGAGCCCTCCTCATATCATCCTCCAAGGTGACCAAGGCCGTTTCTGTCCCATGCCCAGGCCTGAAGCCCGACTGAAATGGATCCAGATAATCGGCTTCTTCCAAGTGTGCCTTCAACTGTATCGCCACCACCTGCTCAATCACCTTGCCCCAAAATAGCAGATTTGAAATTGGATGAAAGTTGTTCAAAACTTGGGGATCCAAGGAGGGCTTTTTAAAAGCAGTCTTATTACTGCCTCCTTGAGAGCTGATAGCATCACTCCCTCCTCAAGGGAGGCGTTCACCACCACCCTGATTCCCTCACCCAGTCTCTCTCTGCAGCCCATAATGAGCCACGATGGGCAAGGATCAAGTAAGCAGGTGGTCAGCCTTACAGATGAAAGCACCTTGTCCACTTCATCAGAAGGAAGAAGCTGGAACCGATCCCACAAAACCAGTTTGCCACAGTTTGCCTCTTGCTCACTAACTGTATCCACAGCATACGGAATAACACTCCTAATCCGATCAATTTTATCCACAAAGTGCCTTGCCAAGGCCTCACAGGAGGCCTTAGAATGCTCCAGCAGTTCTGGAGTAACTGGACCGACCAGGCTCCGGACAACTTGGAACAGCCTCCTGGGACAGCACTCTATGGATGCGATAGAGGCAGCATAATATTCCTTTTTTGCTGCCTTCACCGCCACGTGATAGGCTGAAGATACAGCTCTAGCCCGTCTCTGATAGTCTTTGGAGCGAGACTTTCGCCACTGGTACTCTCGCCATCTCACCTCCTGTTTCAGAGCTCATAACCACGGATTGAACCATGGTGCAGTCCGAGCCCTGGTCAGGGGGAGAGGGTGTTTCGGGGCCACCCCATCTAATGCCCCAGTGATTGCGGCATCCCACCCACCCACCAGGGTCTCGACTGAGTGGCCGTTGGCGTGCTCCAGAGAAACCCCAAGCACATTCAGGAATCCATTCGGATCATAAGGCACCTGGGGCGGACCATTTTAATGGGTCCTCCACCCCTGCGGAGGGGTTGTGGAACCGAGAAGTCCAACATCACCAAATAGTGATCTAACCATGACAAGGGGGTGGTGGATATACCCCCGACTTCCAGATCGCTCCCCGCTTCTCCAGAAACAAACACAAGGTCTAGTGCATGACCTGCTACATGGGTGGGCCCAGCTGGAATAGGGTGCAGCTCCCAGGAAGCCATGGTCTCCATGAAGTCCTGCGGTGCCCCCATGAGGATGGTCTCTGAATGTATATTGAAGTCCCCCAACACCAATAAGTTAGGGGACTGCACACGCACATCAGAGACCACCTCAAGCACCTCAGCCAGGGAATCAGTCATGCAGCGGGGTGGACGGTACACAAACAGAATCCCCAGACTGCCCCTCGGGCCCAACCAGTACATGTACTCCAGTACATGTACTCAGCAACCTTGGTCTCCCGGAGAGGGGGTCTGGTGAAGACCAAGGACTCTCAATAGATAACAGTCACTCCCACTCCCCGATCCCCAGCTCTCAGCTGCTGTGCATACAAAAATCCGGCTGGACACATGGCTGCAAGGGTTGGAGCAGCAGCCTCAGCCAGCCAGGTCTCCGTAATACATGCCAGGTCTGCACCCTCATCCAGGATCATGTCATGGATGAGGGAGGTTTTCTGGGTAACAGACTTGGCATTGCAGAGCAGCAAACGAAGGCCAGAAGATGGAGTCATGCCTCTCCCAGCCATCCTTTGGTTCTGGACAGGCTCGGAGCAGGGGATATTACACATCTATCCCTTGTTCCCCTTACCTGGCATGGCCTGCCCCTAGCACTCCACCAGCACCTGCTGCCCAGCCTTGGTATAGTGTGGCCCCCAACACTCCCCCCACTAGGTGGGCACATGACCCCTTGCTTCCACCTATCAGGCAGGCTACCCACCCCTAAAAACACAACAGAATCCCCCCAAACACCCCCACCAACAATTAAACAAAAATCAAAACAACACATCCCCCTCCAAATACTGCCAGGCAGGAGTCCACAGAGAGGATGGCAGTGGCCACCAGCAGCAGGCACACCCTCTTCCCCCAGATGGCAGCTTCTCCTGCAAATCCTGGCTCTCCCAAGCTACCTCAGCCAGCCAGCTTATATAGCCCCTCCAGGAAGGGGCAGGTGGAAGTAGTCAGCACAGATGGCTCAGTACCTGGGGGCCTGGTCCTGCAGGGACTGGTGGTCTGCTCAGCAGAAGTCCACAGGGAGAGCAGTGGTGGTGGCGGCAGCAGGAGCAAGCAGCAGCAGGCACACCCTCTTCCCCGGGTGCTGGCTTCCTCCTGCAGATCCTGGCTCTCCAGGATACACAACAGTGTATGTCACTAAAGGACTATGAATAGCAACAGAGAGCTCTGCGGTGCAGTTCCTCAAGCATTTCAGTCCCTTTACAAGAGGGGGAAACAAAAGGAAGGCTGCACCTATTCTTCATCCTAGCTGTTGGAGTGGCAAACAGCTTTGTCAGCTTTAATTTAACCCACCTGGTATAAATGCACAATGCCTTTATCCCCGAGTAGCTACTTTTAAGAACAGGATAAGTGTTTGCTTCATGGATCAGACCAAGATTAATCTAGACTAGCATCCTGTTTCCAACACAGGCCAGCCAGATGTTTCTGGGAGCTCAAAGGCTATCTACACGTGACAGAAGCATGACCCATGTGTTGTAACGCAGGGTGTGCCAAATATGTATGCAGGTTGCAGTGTGGGTAAAGGCTGATTTAAAGTGGAGAAGGGGCAGGAGGGGTGCTGAATCCTTTCCCTGCCTGTACTCCCCCCACACGTGATGGTTTGATGCCATTTGTATCTATGTGAGCAGTCCTTAGAGGTAATTATTTCATTGGGTGCAAGTGTATGGCACTGGAACCTCCCAGTCATATGCCCCCTGATGTTCCAGCTGTTTAGGCATACATTTCCAGCAACTCAAAGAAAAGGGGGAACAGAAGCACAGAAAGGCTTTTTCTATATTCTCCATTCTGCTTGTGGATTGGAACCCCTCACAAATATAAGAATGGTCCAAAACTGAATCTCACGGTTGTCTCAGTGCGCTGATAAAGAAGAAGAAAAGAGCTAACTGCAAGGTCATGTCTATATAGCACGCTAACACTATGTTCCATTGTAGCACATGATTTTGCCAGTCATTTTTGTGATACCCGTCACAGGCTTAGTTTTAGAAGTATATTCCTGATTGTAAAAGCATTTTGATGCACAGCAACACTCACTTATTTCAACCTACGGAACCTCCCTCGACACTTCGCTTTTAAAGTTGTTACCGAGGGGCTCAGCCTCACTGCCATCTGAAGTATACCGCCTATGACTCCAGCTTCTCTATGTCTGTGAGGCTGTGAGAAGCAAAAGCTTGTGCCGGCAGAGCAGAGGAAGGGAGCAATGGTGTACACTACCTATCCCTTTCTGACAGATAGAGTGTCTTGCCCTAAAGAACTAAAGAGGTGGGAGAACTCTGGATATTTCAATCACAGAATCATAGAATAGTAGGGTTGAAAGGGGCCTACAAGGCCATCGAGTCCAACCCCCTGCTCAATGCAGGAATCAATTTTTAAGAATTTGTCTTAATCTATATCAAGTATGCAGAAGCCCTGGCCTACAGGCCTAATTGGGCCCACCGTGCTCCCCGATCCAGCCTGCGGAGCCGTGGCTTCCTTCAGGGGCAGGCCTTGGCCTCCTAGCGCCATGCCCTGGAGGAATCCCCAGTTATTTATGACCGGAGACTGGAGATAACAGCAGGGCTTCCTCTTCCATGCTGCTCTCCCTCCCACTGGGAGGGGGACTGGCATCCAGGGGAACCCCCGCTGTTATCTCTGATCTCCAATCAGAAGTAACAGTAGGGATGTGGGTGGCAGGGGACTTGGCCAGCGCCGGGGAAGAGTGGCTGCTCTTCCTGGTGCTGGCTGAGGTGCTTCCTGCACTGCCCAATGAAGGCAGGGGCTTGGCTGCCACTGAGAGGAGTGGCAAAGACCATGGAGAAAGTCTAAAATGGGGGAGGGGGACAATGCCATCAGTAGCCATGCCCACTGACATCATCCAGCCCACCGGGGGCCTGGTGGCTGCCAACCCAGCCCCCACCTATATATAGTTCTGCGCCCCTGCTCTGTACCGAGACCAGAAAGGTGACTAACTTGTTCCCTGGATGTTTGTAGATGATAGCCAACAGCCTAATATCTAAGACCCAGGCTGAGGTTACCCAGTACAGTTCGTAAGGAACCACACATTTGACTCCAGTATAGGAGCCAGTCTCCCAATTCACAGCACAGCACACCCCTTAGAACCAACCCCATTCTACCAGCCTTGCTTTAGAAGATGTAATATTGTGCTCTGGTCTTTTCTCCCTTTCTTTAATTCCATGCTCTGTACTTCTCCTCCCTTTCCTACGGAAGTTACCAATGTACTCTCCGGTGCACAGTATTTCCATTTCTGATTTCCTCTCCCAATTTAATCTCCCGCTTGTCCATTGGGTTCCTTCAGGCCCCCCCCCCCGCCTTATCTGGCTCACCTCCCCATCTAACAAACACACATGCACAGTGCATCTTGCCCCCTTCCATCTTGCCCAGTGCACATGTTGTCTGCTGTATAATTAACTCTTTAGCTGCCAGCCCCACCAGGTTGTGCGCATGTATGTCTGCTGCTTGAATCAGAACAGTGGTCCATCTGTCTGATCTCGGAAGCTAAGCAGGGTCAGCCCTGGTACTTGGATGAGGGATTGCCTGGGAATCAGGCTTCCTGCACTGAACAGGGGGGTGGACTTGATGGTCTTGTAGGCCCCTTCCAAGCCTATGATTCTATGTCTATGCCCTTTGTTTGTAATCACATTTATACTCCGTTATTCCAACCTTCAGTTTCTGGCGCTCATGGTTACATTAACTGTTTGTTCTCCATCTGGGCCTATGGTAGGGGAGGGAAACTTGTTGTTTTGGCCTGCATCTCCCTAATCCCTCACCACTGGCTATGTTGGCTAGGGCTGATGGGAGCGGTAGGCTGAAACATTCGAAGGTCTGCAAGTTGTTTACCGCTCTTCTACTGATTCATGCTATCATGTACTGAAACTGTGGGTTAAAGATTCCCATCATGTACACTTGGATGCGTGTGCACTCTCAGATAGGCGTTAGCAAAGTAAGGACATGCATTAACGAAGTGTGATAGATACAGATTTTGAAACACGTCTCCTCAGTCTGCTTATTATTGTCTGCTCTGCTGAGCAGTGAGAGTTCCATCTGCTTAAATTCTCCCACCCCACACCTCCTATTTTTTGCTGTGAAGGATTCCCTTCAGACTTAGATTTTGCTTTTGTTATTTGAAAGCCTGAAGTAAAATCAGGATAGCTTAGTTTCCTGATTCACTTTGGAAAACTGGTCATAAGGGACCAGTATGAGCTAAAGTGGAAAGATAACAGATGCCTTCCCAAAATGCTTAAGGAGACATCTGTGTTTACTTCCCAGTTGGATTCCCTGTGCCTAATATATACACAAACATGGTGTCCCAAAAGAGCCATATAATTAATCCACAGAAAATTAGAACATGCAATTAAAGGCAGCCAGTCAACACGCTTCACTATTCCTTTAGCAAGCTTTTATCTTTTCCATCATTGTTACATTGTCAGTCTTATCTGTAATCCTAAGCACACTTACCTGGGAGTAAGTGCCACTGACCTCAGTGGGACTTTCTTCTGAGTAGGCATGCATAGGTTTGCATTGTTAATCTATCACGTCTTTCAATGGGAATTGTGTTGCTTCTATGTTATGTATATGCCTTGAACACTGTTGGTGCTAAATATACAGATATTAGAGGACAAGAATCCAAAACAAGCCATACAAAAATGTTTGGCATTATCCATCATGTAGACGGATCCATGGTGGGAAAAACCCTAGTGTTCAACATTCTAAAATGGATGGAGAGCTTATGGCCTGCCAGATGGTTTGACCTACAATTCCTATTATCCCTCACCATTGGCTATGCTGGCTAGGGCTGATGGGAGTTGTAGACCAAGCCATCTGGAGAGCCACAAGTTGGCCACCACTGCTCTAAAGGTTCACAGATGTTCTGGGAACCTGGGGAAGTACTGTCTGTGGCTGTTCATGGGACACACCAACTATTCCAAAGCCCCCCAGTTCAGGAGAAGGGTTCATGACAGGGATGATGAAGAAGACAGAGGGCTGAGCAGAGAGGCAACCAACAGAAGAACCACCAGTCTTGTGGTGGAGTCCAAGGACAGCCAGTTCCTCCTATGAAGCAATTATCTGGAGCCATAGAGAGGACTTCTCACAAGTAATGCTACTCATGACTAAGGACCTATCCATGAACAAGTGAAGGAAGATAGGAAACAAGTGTGGCTGGAGAGAGGGAGAGGGGGGAGAAGACTAAAGAAGTTAGATATGTGGCTCTCTCTAGCACAGGGGTGAGGAACCATGTTTTGTGCAGGGTCTAGATTACCCCCCTGAACCGCCCCCCTTCCATAGGCTGGATGACACTCTCCACTCAGCACTACAGCTGCGGAGCGGACTTTGCTGTGCACTGGCTTTCCCCAGCCAGGGAGAGCCGGCATGCAGCAAAGTAGCCCAAGGCTTTGCCTGCCATGTGCCTTCCCCCATTGGGGAGGATGCAGAGCTAGCAAATAACTTAGCATGTCACTTGACCTTGACCTCCCAATTAGTACTGAGTTGGCCTCAGACTGACACAACTTTTGCACAAATCTAAATGTTATTGGTAAAAACTAAGAAGATAAGAAGAGCTGTGCTGAATTAGACCAAAGGTTCATCTAGTCCAGTATTCTGTTCACACAGTGACCAACCAGACGCCCATGGGAAGTCTACAAGTGGGGCATGAGGGCAACAGCACCCTCCCATCCATGTTCCTCAGCAACTAGTATTCAGAGACATACTGCCTGTGATCCTGAAGATAATATAAAACCATCAGTCACCATCCATCACTTTATCCATTGTTTATCCAATGCTTGTCCTGAATGGTTTTGATACAGTTGTGTTCACATAAATGCTTTTACTCTGTTCTGTTTCTTGAGTAAATGAAAAGCCATGGTCATAATGTTTTTAATTAGATTGCATTATCAATGGATTGCTTGGCATTATCTTCTTAGATGTGATCCCTAATTGAGGGGTAGCACACAGAAGTGTGAGTGTGGCCCCTAGCAGTGATTCATTTTCACTCCCCAAGTCTCATATCTGATTTATTACAACCTATGATCTGTAGAGCTGCATGTTGCTTTTCTTTATTCTTGGTTACTAATTGATAGTGAGAGTTAGGGGTAACTCTTACCTGCCACCAGAAGAGTCAGGGGTTCCAGGTCTGCAGGGAAAAGTAGACTCAACTTTGTGTTTATTATTACATGAAGCCCTAATAAACCAGAAGCAGGGCTAAACTGGGAACCTAGCCATATCACTTTCCAGAGGGGAACTATGTTAGTTTGCTGCAGCAAAAACAACAAAGAGTCTTTTGACACCTTAAAGATTAACAAATGCTTCATAGTGAAGACTATACTGAATTGACAAGGACCATTTCTCAGCTGTTTCATCCATCTTGAAAACAGCTATTTTGTTTTGACTATATTTCAGGTGTGCCGCAACATTCTTTTGAGGAAAAGAGAATTGGATCAGCCGCCATTTTGTTTTTCACAGGAAGCTCTATTCTGAGGTGCTTTTTTAATTTTAGGAAATTCAAAATGGCTTCCACCATAAAATATGGCTGCTTCCTTTGTCACTCACCACAGGCTGCCATTATTGTGGACAGCAGTTGAATATCAACAGAAAAACACACAATTTACAGAGTGGGTGGATCCTTCTTCCAGCTGCTCATGTAATTTGAAGGTGCAGTGTTAAATACCCCTTCAAAGAAAGGGCAGTGATTAAAGTGGGCTTGTTAAAAAATATAAAGTCACAGTGTGTCATTCCATGCAACCCTATTGTACAACCTGAATTCTAGGAAATAGGCTTTTTTTAACATTTGAATTTTTTTTCTTATAGGAATAAAGATGCTTTATTGAAAAGAAGACCCAAAGCTTTAAAAGGCATCCCATGGCATCTTGGCGTGGGGGAGAGGAGGGGATTAACAGTGAAATCCTATGCATGTCTAATCAAAAGTAAACTCCATCATGTTCCACTTGGGTTTACTCCCAAGTAAATGTGCTTAAGAATCAGAAAAATGATTTGGAGAAACAAAACTGGGGGAGGGGCCATTTCACGAAAACAATTCTCCTCACATTACTAGGTCAATTTCAAGAACCGTTCATTGTTTCTCCCAGGCCCGAATTAGGGCACAAGCTTTCATGCACCAGGGCCCACTTCATCAGGTGCATGGAACCTGCTGTGGAATCGTGCAGCCTCCCACACCCCCAACCTGGCAACCTTCAGACATGCTGGACTACAGCTCCCATTATCTGCTGCTAGCATGTCCACTGACCATACTGTCTGGGGCTGATGGGGGTTATAGCCCAGCTCATCTGGAGAGCATCAAGTTGTGGGTGGCTGGAATAGAGGGTAATGAGGGAATACCGAAGGGTGCGTTTCTGGCTAGATTCATGAGGAGGTATAGTATATGCTTTCAGGGCAGGCAGTTGCAGATTGACACCTGGTTCTTTGTGTCTATGGGCATCTGTACACCAGTCTAAATACCTGCATTTAAAACAGGGTTTTCTGCTTCCGTTTTAAATGCAGGATCACCACTGACTCCCTTTACATGTGCTCCCCTCCCCCCGTCTCTGAGTCTTCCATTATCTTTCATTGATCTCACTCCTCTTCTTCCCATTTTCACTCCCTCCCCCCGCCCCAAACTGAGGTGGAACACAGCAGGATAATTTGATAGCTCATCATCTGCAATCTATTTAAAAATGGAATAAAGGGCATTTAGTGCAGGAGATGCCCTGGAGGGTCACGGCATCATGTAAAGAGCCCACAAACTTCCATGAAGGAGCAATCTCAATCGCAGGATAAAAGCCCTGTGTGAAGGAGCCCTCTGTGTGTGAGTTCTTGCTGATGCTGTTTTTCCAGAAAAGAACATATGAAAGCAACCCACCAAACCTCTTATCACTTTTTAAAAACCAGACACCAGAAGGTGAACTGAGGTGGACTCTAGCTTGTGTGCTGGATGCTACCCCTAAACTTACCCCAAACTACTGGGCTTTGCCCTGGGACACAGAGAGCTCTCTTTCTAGATGCTGCTCAGGTAGCAGATTTTGTTTGTTTGTTTGTTTGTTTGTTTGAAGTATTGGTAAGTCTAGACAAAAGGAGAAGCACAGGTGGGCTGGAGGGAGCAACAGCGTTGCCAGAAGTGTGAACATTGTTGTATAGATATGGGAATCGAGAGCCTCCATATGAGATATTCAAGCAAGCCACAAACATGTACATCCATGTGCCATGATTCAGGCTTCGTTGGTGCACCACGAAATCACACAGCACAGTGGAAGTTCTGAATGTGGCTGGCAAATCTCGAGCAAGAATGTGACTGGGAGGCTGTGCTGGACAGTTGGAGACAGGTGATCTGTAGGTCAAAAGGTGGAGTGCAACTTGGAATGAAAGACAGTGATGTAACCAGCCTCTTTCAGAGGCCTAGCCTGAGTAAGATCTGCTAATTACAGACAGGACCTCCTTCCTCACAAGGGGCACTATCCAATGCTGCCACTGCAGGAATGGAAATGACTGCTCATGCAATGAGAAGCCAGCTGACTTACCCCTTTGGGAAGGGGTATTTGAGGCTAGTTTCCTGGGTTGCACTAGCAGTCATTCTGTGTTTAGTGCTGGTAGATTGCCCGTGCTGGATACTCTCCAAGATGTTTAGTTCTATCTGAAATGGATGGATGGATGGTTGGATGGATGGATGGATGGATGGATGCCCTATTCAGGCATTCAATAGCTGTGTACAGTAAACATGTGAGGGGGTGGGCTCTAGCCCCACCTGCTCCTCATGTGTTTCCTTCACCCTGTACTTGTGGAGGACAAGTCTCTGAAAAGGAGCCTCCTGTATTTGTAGAGACTCTCCATGCGATTGAGAACCCTGATTTTCCAGCATTCTCAATTGCACAGAGAGCCTCCACAGATACAGGAGGCTCCTCTTCAGAAAGTCACCCTCAACTAGTACAGGATGATGGAAAAATGAGGGGAGGGTGGGACTGAGACCTACTATGGTGTAGTGGATAGAATGTTGACCTTGGACTTGAGAGATCCAGGTTCTAGTCCCCACTTGGCCTTGAAGCTCGCTAGGCTCATTTTGGGCCAGTCACTGACTCCCAGCCTAGGGTTACTTGGAGGAAAAAAAGAAGACAGGCTATAAATGTTGTAGTAGAAGTAGCGGTAGTAATGATGATGATGATGATGATGATGATGTAGCTATGGAATAGGGCTACCACACACATACATGCACAAATATATCAAAAAATGCAGCTGAACATAATTCATAAGATTAAAGTAAAGAGAAAACACGTTTGAAAAGAAGAACCTCATCTCATGGATTTTCTTGCTTGATCTCCTGCTTTGTGCCACAGATGAGTGCCTATTCTATAAATATTGACCTAATGGAGAACATAACACTTCTGCACCAAACGTAGTCCTGCATCCTTCATATGTCCAGAACAGGGATGCTAAAAGGGAGGAAAACCTTAGGTTGTTTAAATAGCATCTTAGGGAGCAAATAGGACTGGAGGAGGGAGTTTGGCAAGAATCCAGATCAGGAAGCATGTACCAGATCAGGGCCCTGAAATGGCTTTGTCTCCGAAATAAAATTGGCCAGTTTGGCCACACTCTTCCAGAAGCATGAACAACATGACACATAGTTTGGCCCCAAGGAACCTTATCTTTTGTTGATTTATGCTATTGGGGGCCTTTGGACAACTTCAGATTACTCCAGGTGGGTGGAGGACTTGTGGGTGTGCTTTTATTTTGTGGACCTTTTAGCTGCCTGGCATGAAGAACAAAGAAGATGCAAATTTGGAGGCAGACAAGGGCAGAGTCTGAGAACTTCTTCTCCCGAGATAAGGAGAAGCCTTCCATTCCCCCATCTCCTTTTCAAATAAAATGAATCCATCTGGAAGCTCTTCACAGGAACAAGTAGAATGGGCAAGCATGTTTTGTCTTCTTGCCCTGCTCCACAATACTGCAGTCTGACTTGGAACAGTTTATCTCCTTCCCTGCATGCTCTGCATGATGATTAAAGCTTACATATGAAAGGAAGTGCAAGAGCCCTTGCTGAGGTACTCTTGACTGACATACCAAAGTAGGAAAAATTCAAAAGTCAATCATGAAGCATTTGGATTAATTGGTTAGCCAAGTGTCACTGCAGAAATGCACGGACTTCTACAAACACACAGCAAAGCTTGAGCAATGAAAACTCAGAGCAGAAAGCGATTTTCCAGGATCAAATTAATTCTCATTGAGCAAAGATTGTGGTGCTTTTTTTTTTTACACACCTGGTCTCCTGTCTCCACTTCAAGATCCTACCCTTTTGAATGTTCTGTAATTTGTCTTTGTTGCCCAAAGGCTTCACAGATATTTCATTCCTGTGTGGAACCACCTGTGGAATCTAGATCAAATAATTTTGAAATTACTACATAATCCTGAAATTAAGTTTTGTTGGATCATAAATGTCCATTACTATTGGTCCTCTGAATTTCAGAGCTGGGGGAGAATGAGATAGACCAGCCTTCCCCAACCTGGTGCCCTGCAGATGTTTTGGACTTCAGCTCCACTCAGCTAACACAGCCAATGGTCAAGAATGATGGGAAGTGTAATCCAAAACAACTGGAGGGCACCATCTTAAGGAAGGCTGGTCCAATCAATGGTAAGCCTTAGTAAAAATGGTAGGTGGCAGCAGAGAAGGAGGAACAGGAGAATCACCTGGCCTCCTGCTCTCTTGTTCTCTCTGTGTGTGTATGTGTGTGTTTAAGAAAATGGCCTGGTTTGCACAATCACAGAGGGGAAATAAGCCATGGTTAATTCTCTCTCTCTCTCTCTCTCACACACACACACACACACACACACACACCAGTCATGTACCAGGGAGATTAGCATAATTATCCTTGGTAGCATGGCTTGTGTTGTACAACTACAAACCACACCAGGGTGGCTTGTTGCCATGGGCAACAAGCTGCCCAGTACTCTACAGCAGCCCATGGATTCTAGGTGGCTTGTTACCCATGGCAACAAACCACCCTGGCTGGGATCCCACGACATGACAAGCCATGCTGCTGAGGTAATTATGCTAATCCCTCTGGCATGTAACCAACATGTGTGTGTGGTGCCATGGCTTATTTCCCCTCCATGATCATGCAAACCCAGTCGCTAAGAGAAGGGGAAGAGAAGCAGTGATGTACTGGAGCCAAGGCACACAGGGACACAATGCCATCACTTTTTTATTAGCAGGGATGCTAATGTCATCTGCCACCCCCCTCAGACTTCCTGTTCCCTCAGAGCTTTGTGGCAATCCTCACAGAAGCTGGGGGTGAATGAATTTTCCTAGCAACAAGATATTGTTTCCTGTTGTAATGGAAAGTATTTTGGGGTGGCCTGGTCTTGAATGGATGATTAAGACCCATTAGCTTTACAAAAACCTGCTCCTGGTGGAGATGAGAACTGCTAGGACTGGTTTATTGATATGGTTCAACAGCGCTGCCTGCATATTTGGGCTCTCCTTGGGGGCATGGCTGGGGTCATCATGTCATGATAAGTGCCTGCACTTCAAAATTTACCACACACCACTGAAGAGAAGCACATGGGTGAACATGTAAACAGTAGGCTAGAAGTTACTGCTGTTCCTTCTCCTCTTCTCTGGTACTACCCCCTGCCATCAATCTGACACTTTGCTTTGTTCTTCCTCACCTCAGCACCATCAGCTGAACTTTTTTCCCTAAAACTAGGGATGTACAAATCCCTTAACTGTTCCAGTCAGGGCATCCGCTTGGGGGGGGGGAGGCGCTCCATCCCTCCCCCCGGAATCCTGCCCGGCCAGCTCTGCTCCACAGTGGCTCCGTGGAGCAGCCGGCCAGGGCCGTCCGCAGCCGGACTTCCGGTCACGGACGGGCTGCTGCGGATGCAAATGGTGGCCGGCATAGCGGCCGCCATTTGCGTCCTTCCAGGCTGCCATGATAGGCTACGTAAGAATTTACGTAGCCTATCACTGCATGCCACCCCAAAAAACCACAAAAAACGGTGTACGCAAATGGCAGCGGCTACGGCGGCCGCCATTTGTGTTCCCTATTTTTCGCCGTTCTAGCCTATGTAAATATTTACGTAGGCAATTACGGCGGGGAAAAAAAAGGGAACCGCAAATAGCGTAGTGGGCGCTATTTGCGGTTCCCTTTTTTCGCTGTAATTACGTAGGCAATTACAGCGAAAAAAGGGAACCGCAAATAGCGCCCACTACGCTATTTGCGGTTCCCTTTTTTTTCCCCGCCGTAATTGCCTACGTAAATATTTACGTAGGCTAGAATGGCGAAAAATAGGGAACGCAAATGGCGGCCGCCGTAGCCGCCGCCATTTGCGTACACCATTTTTGGGGGCTGGGCATGCCATGATAGGCTACGTAAATTCTTACATAGCCTATCACAGCTGCAAGGACGGCAATGGCGGCCGCAGGAGACCAGCCGCTGCCGCCGAATCCGCCGTATCGGCCCCAGGTAAGTTCCATCCCGGGGGATTCTGCGGGGGGGGGGGCGGCGGCGGGGGGGCAGGAGGCTGTTCTGCCATGGATTCCAGGGGGCCGGATTCTTTAGAATCCGTGGCGGAATTCTCTGCCATCCCTACCTAAAACACAGAACAGCAAAGAGAAGGAAGCAGAGAGGAAACAGCAGTGACCAGCAGCGTTCATGATGTCACTGGGACCAAGGGCCAGGAGTGCTGTTGCCACTTCCAATTTGCTAGGAGCCCAACTGTATCCTTCCCATTGGTTCATCACTGTGCGTCCTTTTCCTCCGCAGTGTGGAGGAGCGGAACCACACAGCCACTACCCAGGATAAGGACAGTCAACTACGGCTGCCCAGCCCAAGGGCCCCCACAGTAAAGGAGCTGGGTCTGTGTTTGAGGAAGGACTTCCAGGCAGGCAGGAAGAATGGGTAGAGTAATTCAAGGGAACAGCAGACCTTTGGGCAGCTGAGGGTGGGATTGCCGAGGTCCTGGGCAAGTATATATTGAAATATGAGGCCAGTGGAATGAATGGGGCAAGGTCATGGAATGCTTTGAAGTGTCTTTCCCAGCCTTGGGTCCCCAGATGTGGTTGGACTACCATTCCGATCGCCCCTGACCATTAGCCATGCTGGCTGGGGCTGATGGGAGTTGTAGTCCAACCACACCTGGGGACCCAAGGTTGGGAAAGGCTGTTTGAAGGTAGCAACGAGAAGCTTGGGCTGGATACAGGATGGTGCCAGAAGCCCGTGGCAGTGACTGCAGGAGTGGTGTCTCAGGACTTGAACAGCGAGATAGGCATTGCACCAAGGGAATGCTTAGCCTTCTGGTGAAATGGCATGGATGACTGGTTGAAAGCCATCTCCCTTGGGTGAATCACAGCTAGGCCAGTAGTGGCCAACCAATCATTCTGCTGAAAATAGAATAGAAAGAATATGTAATGGTGGTAGATTTCTCCTACTTGATTAGTAGCTTTTTTATTCGACATTCCTATGCTTTCAGAAACTATTCTTCTAGCCATCTGCTTCACATCAATTCCAACCAAATCAATTACCATACTTTAGTCTTTTAAACAAACACTGTTGCAAGGCAAACAATGTCAGCGAACAATTAACACTGTAAATGAGATGTTAAATTAGAGAAGGGTTTGTAATTTGTGTGCATGATCTATTGATGAAATCACATCTCCCCCCCACCCCCGAGAGAGAGAGAGAGAGAGAGAGAGAGAGAGAGAGGAGCCCTGCCTGATTAGACCAAGGCTCCGTCTACCAAAACATTCTGGAAATCTCACAAATAGAACATTAAGGTGAGAACCATCCCCTGCTATTTGTGCCAAGTATCCAGTATTCAGAGGTAAACAGGTAATATCCATTGATGGATGGCCCTTCATAAATTTGTCCAATCATTTTGAAAGACATCTAAGGGCCTAATCCTATATGTTTCCAATGCTCTGCCAAGCTACTGCCAGCAAGGCAGGAGGAGGACAGAGGCAATTCTCACCTTTCCATCCTCTTTGTTTGTTTGTTTTTCTC
This sequence comes from Heloderma suspectum, assembly GCF_057233095.1. Classification (NCBI taxonomy): domain Eukaryota; kingdom Metazoa; phylum Chordata; class Lepidosauria; order Squamata; family Helodermatidae; genus Heloderma; species Heloderma suspectum. The sequence continues at coordinate 249,938,264 of NC_139459.1, forward strand.
TTAGCAAGCCTCTGAGCCCATCTAGAGAAGGCACACTGGCAGAGGCAGGGCAGGACTGGGGCTGGAGAGGCCATAGGGTTCCTCACATCCTGGTCTCACCTCTCCCCTGCCCACCCACTGGAACACCCCCCCTTTCTGTCCCTCTGAGGTTGCATTTGCGACCCTGGGAAACAGCCAGCATGGTTCTTTCTGTGGTGGCTGCGAGGGGATGGTGGAGGAATCAGATTCCGACGTCCCCTTTCTGAGGTTGTAGCAGTGTGTCTACAGCTTTGGAGGGGGGACTCTGAAGAATCCTATGGTTCCTGGGATGCTCTCCCAGGACCATAGGATTTCTCTTTAAGTTACTGACCATCATCACATCTTGTGTTAATGAATTCTATTAGTTATGTGTTGTGTAAAGAAGTACTTCATCTGTCCTCTTTTGAACTTATCGCCAATTGATATTTTATGTTCATGGATTTGAAAACTTTGTCAATCAGACACAAGTTTGCTGGGAAGTCTGCTGTTCACTTATTTTGCTAATGCACTTCCTGTGTTTTTGTTTTCTTAAAAAAACATTCTCAGTTTAGCTCCGCAATGTTGCAAGCTACTTTCATCGCCCACCTACCATCTACTCACGATCTTGCTTCGCTATTGCTTGGAATGATGCAACAGGTTTTGCAGGAGTGTTGCTTGAAACAGCTGCATATTTTGGACTGTGGTTACTGAACAACTATCCATTTACAAACAACATAGTTACCTTACCTATTAGTCTCTCATTCAAAGAACCTTAACTACCACCCACAGATCACAGCCCCCTCCCCCTTCAGTAGGTGTTATTAGTCAAAATGAAAGAAAATCATAGAAATAATATTTATACTACACTTGTCCTAGGATTCCCAGTTGCATGACAACACACAAATACTGTGGACCTGCTTTCAAAGCTCTGCAACATCAATGCACACCTGACATTTCTGATACTGAGTTCCATACTTGAGTCTTTGCAATGGGGCTGTCTTCACGAGTAATTCAGCACGAAGTTATAGAAGCCTGAATTCCTTTGCAACAGATGATGTTGTCACCAATCCGCTGCCAGCCAGTCACTTCCCTCTTTTCTGAAACTTCTTTTACTCTGATTTTTTTTTTTTAACTGAAAAAAGCAGCTCCCTGGAGGGTTTAGCACAGTGTGCCATGTTGTCTCCCCACCACCACCACCACCCTGCATTAAATCCTGGGCATGCCTCTGTGACCTGGCAGTGATGTGGTCAAGGGGGTGGGATGCCCCATTCCCTCTTGTTTCCCCAATGGAAGTAGTTTTCCCATTCAGAAAATCCCCAGGAGTGCAGCAGCAACCCCTCGCATTACCGCAGTAGTGGGGACACTCATTCATCTTAACTAGCCTGCTTTTAATCTTTAACATATCCCCCCTTCTGTGCATGTTTACATAGAAGTAAGAAATAAATCTCGCTCCCCTGCAGTGAAAGGGTTAAAGGCTAACTTTAATAACTTGCCCCAAAGCACTCTTTCGCTTCTCTGTTGCTCTCTTAAATCACTGCTGCAATGTTGTGCTTCTTTGATGTCCTGTAGTTTCTCTGATGTAAAGTCATTTCTCCATTGTAATGTAAAGTCCCTTCTCCACTTTATCACAGTAATGATCTTTCGGGTTTACTGGAGCTTCTCATTGCGGAAAAAGGAGTGGTGGTGGAAAGCAATATATCCGGGGCAGAGTGCTGGAATGGGGCAAAATTGAAGGGCTGAGCGGCTCTCAGTGGGGGCCTTCAGATGCTGCACTAGAGAACCAGGGATTTTCTCTTCTTCAGGGAAATCTACACACATGGGGAAAATTGGTTGCTCTCCATTCATAATAATGTTGTAGCAGGGGGAGCCTGGACAGGAGCAGGAAACAAGCCTCTCTCTCTCTCGTTGGTTGAGCAGCCCCTGCCAGTTTGATGACATTCAGTTCAACTCCCCGAACCTAGGGATGGCGGAGAATTTCTCCACGAATCTTCGGGAGGCTGAGTGCCGAGGCATTCGGCCCCCCGAAATCGTTGGGGAAATTCTCCGCCGGCCCCTCGCCCCCCCCCGGGATGGGACTTACCTTTGGCGAATTTCCCTCCCGGCAGTGGGTCCCGGCGGCGTTTCGGCGGTGTTTCGGTGAGGGCGGGAGCGGCGGCTGGTCTCCCGACTGGCTGCTGCCACCGCCATTACAAAATTAAAAAGTACAGTAAAAAAAAAAAACCACACCCGTGATAGGCTACGTGACGATTTATGTAGCCTATCATGGCTAGATTTCCAAAGTCAGCCGTGATAGGCTACGTAAATCATCACGTAGCCTATCACGGGTGACTTTGGGGGGGGGGAAAGCGCGTACGCAAATGGCGGCGCCCATGGGCACCGCCATTTGCGTTCCTTATTTTGGCACATCTAGTCTACGTAAACATTTACGTAGACTACGGCAAAAATAAGGGGAATGTAAATAGCATAGCGTCTATGCTATTTGCGTTCCCCTTATTTTCGCCGTAGTCTACGCAAATGTTTAAGTAGACTAGACGTGCCAAAATAAGGAACACAAATGGCGGTGCCCATGGGCGCTGCCATTTGCGCACGCGCGGGTTTTTTTTTTGTTTTTTTTACTCAGCCGTGATAGGCTACGTAAACATTTACGTAGCCTATCACGGCTGACTGCAGGGATGCAGATGGCGGCAGCTACGGCCACCGCCATTTGCAGCCCAGCCGCCCAGGATTCGGGGGTGGAGGGACGGAGCGCCTCCCCCCCAGCCAGAATTTTGGGGGGAGGGACGGAGTGCCTCCCCTCCACCGCGAATCAAATTTTGTTCAAGGTAAGTGACTTTGGTACATCCCTACTGGCCGGCTGCTCCGCGGAGCTGCCGCGGAGCACAGCCGGCCACGGAGGATTCCGAAGGGGAGGAACGGATCGCCTCCCCTCCCATCCAGGATTCCGGGGGGAGGGATGGAATGCCTCCCCCACCACCATCAACATAATCCACGAAAGGTAAGTGACTTTTGTACATCCCTAATTGAAAATAAGGGAGAAGATCCTTATACAAGTGATATAACTTGTATAACACTTGAGGGGTGACCCGGTGGCCTTGTAGGCCCCTTCCAACCCTACTATTCTATGATATACACTGCAATGAGTTTTTTCTATTGCATCACAAAGCCAAGGGCCACTGCAGATATTAGATCCCTGCACTCATGTTGGAAGGATCTTCACGACAACCGAATGAGAAGCACATTGCACCATTACCCAGATTTTCATGGAATCAGCTTTGGTCTGTCAGGAACATCCAAAGCAAAATAGGCTGAGTGTTTACAGGGGTCATACAGCGCTTGACAGGAACATACTTCCGGGTGGGGTTCGGGTAGGGATGGACGAAAAGGACTTACCTTGTCCCGCAGCTTGCTTCGCGGTGGGGGGGAGGCGCTTCGGTTCTCCCCCGAAGTTCAGGCGAGGGGGGGAGGCGCCCCGCCTCGCCCGGCCAAAATTCAGGCCGGGTGGGGAGGCGCCCCATCCCTCGCCGGCAAAATTCAGGCCGGGGAGGAGCACCCCGTCTCCCCAGCCGCGAAATACAAAAGTAAAAAAAACACAAAAAACACACACCCGTGATAGGCTACATAACGATTTGCGTAGCCTATCACGGCTAGATTTCCAAAGTCAGTCGTGATAGGCTACGTAAATCATCACATAGCCTATCACAGGTGACTTTGGGAAAAAAAAATGCATATGCAAATGGCGGTGCCCCATGGGCGCCGCCATTTGCGTTTCTTATTTTGGCACATCTAGTCTACGTAAAGATTTACGTAGACTACGGTGAAAATAAGGGCAACGCAAATAGCGTTCCCTTATTTTCGCCGTAGTCTACGTAAATGTTTACGTAGTCTGGACGTGCCAAAATAAGGAACGCAAATGGCGGTGCCCATGGGCGCCGCCATTTGCATACGCATGGTTGTTTGTTGTTTTTTTACTCAGTCGTGATAGGCTACGTAAACATTTACGTAGCCTATCACGGTATTTTTTTAAAATCTAGCCGTGATAGGCTACGTAAATCTTTACGTAGCCTATCACGGTTTTTGGGTGTGTTTTTTTTTTACTGGAAATGGCGGCGGCGGCAGAGCCACCGCCACCAGGAGGATTCGCCCAAGGTAAGTCCCGTCCCAGAGGGGGGGGGCAGACCATTTCGCCACCAATTTCGGGGGGCCAAATGCGCTGGCATTCGGTCTCCCCGACATTCGTGGCGAAATTCTCTGACATCCCTACTGGCCAGGCCCAGCCAGGCCAGAGCCATCCGCAGCCGGATTTCCGGCCGCGGAGGGCTCGTGGTGGGGGGAACCCGCGTACGCAAATGGCGGCGGCTACAGCTGCCACCATTTGTGTTCCTTCTTTTTACCGTCTTAATCTACGTAAATATTTACGTAGACTAAGACAGCGAAAATAAGGGCAACGCAAATAGCGTAGCGGACGCTATTTGCGTTCCCCTTATTTTCGCCGTCTTAGTCTATGTAATTATTTACATAGACTAAGACGGCCCAAAATAAGGAATGCAAATGGCGGTGGCCGTAGCCGCTGCCATTTGCGTATGCCTTTTTTTTTTTTTTTTACCCAGACGTTTTAGGCTACGTAAAAACTTACGTAACCTATCACGTCTCTGTAAAAAAACCAAAAAACCTGCAAATGGCTGGTTGGAAGTCCAGCCACCGCCGCCTGGAAGATCCGCCCCAGGTAAGTCTCGTCCCGGGAGGGATCCGCGGGGGGGGGGGCGAGGGGGCAGGCCATTCCGCCACAGATTTCGGGGGGCCGAATGCACTGGCATTCGGCCTCACCAAGATCCATGGAGGAATTCTCTGCCATCCCTATTTTCAATTAATGTTAATATGCGTAAATGCCTGGGATGATCTTCCATGGAAATGGGGCTAACCAACATTTGTTTTATTTGTTGTCTTTTCATCTCACTTTAATGTGAACTGTGTTTTGGTTTTGCTTTTATGTTAAGCTGCCTTTTTCATTCTGAGCTGAACCAAAGTGGAATTTCCACTTCTGAAAAGGTGAGAGGTGATGCAATTCTGGAACCCTGACAGGGGTGATTTATGCCTTTCCCCTTTCCAGAAGCTAAACAAGAAATAATAGCCACATCAACATTACATAGTGCTATACATTTGATTGTGCTTGCCTGCCAAGTGACAAATGTCCAGTACTCTTTGTATATCTGTTCTTTTGTTTTTCATTTTCATGTAAGTACAACCAGCAGGGATCTGCTTGTGTCTGTAAAATGTCTTGCCTGAAGAGAACGCTGGCAATAAATATGAGAGTATTATAGTAAACAGAAATCAGGGCTCCTCTCTTAAACTCTGTATGTTCACAGTTTCATCCTCTTCTGTTGTATAGAGCAAAAGCAGACCTTTCTCCCAACCTGACTGGGAAGTTTGACCATGGAGTTGCTCTGTCCAGATGAACCCCCTTCCTGATTCAAGCAAAACTCACCTCTCTCCTGATTAAGAATTCCTTCCAAGCTTGGAGTGTCATTTCACAAACATCTGCAGTTTTCAATTTGTTCTTAGACAAGAGGCACTCTATACCAGTCTAATACACGTACAGCCTCCAAGATGGGGAAATGCATGGTAGACTCATGTTAACCGAGTCAGAGTTTGTTATGATTTCTGACTCAGCTGCTTGTTAAAAAGAAACCTATATGTCTCCAAGAATAGGCAGAGGGAATTAGTTGACCAGTTCACAGCTGGAAATGAAGACAGCAGAAAAGGCTTGAGCTGAAATAAAATTTTGTAGAAATTTGATGGATAATTCAGAATTCAGATTTCAGTTCATTGAACTGACTTTTACAAGTTTGTTTTATTGTATTGTTTTGGGTTTTTTGCTTTTGAAATTTGACTTGGTGGAATGCTATTAAAATATTCAATACTATCCCTAATTGGAGATCATTGAAAAAATATAATCAGGAGAATATAAAGAAGAGTTTTTGCAAGCAAATTTAGATTAGGACAATTTCCCTGAGAATTTTACTCCCTTGGTTTGTTTCAGCTCAAGATATTACCTTGTCTGTGCTTTCCCTGCTGTAGGGTTTATAGGAAAGACAGTTAGGAACATAGGAAGCTGCCTTGTGTTGAGACAGACCATTTGTTTATCTAGATCAGTCCTATCTACATACTGACACACTGGCAGCAGCTCTCCATGGTTTCTATTGGGGTTTGGGGACTGAACCTGGGATCTTTGTGGGAACAACGCTTAATACGCAGCATATACATGCTTATACTGAACACAAGAAACCCCATCAATCTTTATGGCAGGGTTGAGCAACTTCTGGGGGCAATCCCTCACGGGATTTTGCACCCTCTTGCAGCACTGCCAAATTTGTCACCAAAATTTGGAGACAAGGCCCCCACTCATATTCATGCGGAGGGAGTGCATGCCTTGTTTTAAAGCAAAATCGTATCACCTGGATGCTTCTGGGAGTCTGATTTTGCTTTAAAACAAGGTGTGCACTCCCCACATGCCTTGTTTCGAAGGGAAGTCAGCATTTTTCCCCACTACCACCACCATCACCACCTCACAACCAGATTTTGGTGGCAAATTGCAGTGCGGTGGCAGGGGAGTGGGGGACGCATACAGCCCACAGAATGTGTGTTGCCCACCTCTGCTCTTTGGATTACTTTCCCTATAAAACCACATGCACTTCAGCTTTTCCTTTTTCCTCATAGTGACAGAGCCAGGCTTTGTAAGCCATAAGCAATCATATTACAGCAGGGCACCCTATACTTTACCTTCCTGACTAATTAACATAGGGAGCAATCCTGTGGCTGCTAGACAGCGGCTAGACGGCCATAGGATATGGTGTTTTCCAGGAACCGACCTTGGAGCCCGCACTCCAAGGTCACTTCCTGGAGAACCAACCTCCCCCCACTTCTGCGCTGCCTCGGAGGCGGCATGGAACAGCCCCATCCTCTGCACTCTCAAGAGGAGCATGGAGGGGCTGGAAAGGGGCATGTCTGGGGGTGTTCCGGGGTGGGTTGATCATAGTTGCCCGTACGACACATCCAATTTGTCGTACAGCAGCCTCCTTTCCCGCTCCGTGCTCCCACAGCTAGACAGCCACAATTGGCTGTCTAGCCAAAAAAGCAGGGCAGGAGAAGCGCAGAAGGAATGATCCCCTCCATGCTTCTCCTGCCCTGCTTTGGATAGGCGGTCGCCTCCAAGTTCAGAGATGGCCACCTATCTCGATAGGACTGCGTCCTTACCCATAATTAAAAAAATGGCCTGCCTTCTTCAGTGACCTTGCAGAATCAAAGTGATATTTTCATTGCATCATTTGGGGGGTGGGGGATCTAATGCAAATGTGTGTGTGTGTGTGTGTGTGTGTGTGTATATATATATATATATATATGCATGCGTGGGTATTAAATGCTGTCAGCCATAGACAGGTCTCAAAAAGATCACCCAGCTCAGGGTAAGACAGGTAGTAAAGGTGAGTTGGGTGAGATAGAAACCCAGTCAGCTGTGGGCTAGCCTCTATGAAAACCCACTTGGTGGAAACCGACTGAAATTGTTAAATGAGAATATTGGGGTCCTCCAGAAAGCCCACGGTTGGAAGCCGAAGCCAGGTGATACACAGACACTTATATGGGCCTGACAGAGGATCCCAGGCTTCCATTTTCCAATCAGGGCTAAGACCAGGCAGCATCCTTCAAGGCCATGGGCAAAGGTGGATTCCAGGCAAAACTAAGCTGTTGAGAAAGCAGCACTGAGAAGCCTCTGAAAAGACTCTAACTGGCAGAAGGCAAAGAACTACAACAGGCTCTGATCCTTTCCCTTAGGCAATAGACTCCAAAGGGCTCCTCACCTTGGCATATAAAGACTGAGCTCAGGATGTAGAGAAATGCAGTTGAATGAGTGTCAGTAAATCACTGATTATCTGCAATACTCTTATTTCCTCATAAATTTGTATCTGTTTTGAATGGTTTTACCTTGTGCACTGCCTTCCAACCTAAAAGGCAGCCTAGAAATAATTTTAAAGGAAATTAAAATTACATTAAATAATCGTGGGGTAAAGATGGAAGGGGTAGGATATGAGATGCCACTCCCAACAATGATAACTGGAAACCTTCAATGCATGTCTGGACGCTGCTGCTATGGCTGCTGCTTCTCCTCCTCCTCCTCCTCCTCTTTTTAATCTTTTTAATTGTGATTTTAATAAAACAAAACAAATTGTTAAGAGAAAGGGGAGAAAGAAAACAAGAAACAAGAAATTGCATGCATAAAAATATCAGTATTCCATTAAATACAACATTCTAAAAAAATGTTCTTCTTTTATTCATAGTCTTCTAAAAAGAAAACATATAAGGACAAATTATTTTCCTCCTCCCCTCACTGTTAATTATTATTCTTTATTTCCTGGTGAAGAAAATGTGGTCTGAAAATGAAAGAAAATGCTGAGAATCCCACCTGCAAATTGTTGCTGTGTTCAAAATATAAAGAAACTAAAAAACAAACAACCCTGAAACTAAAAACACCACCACCATTTTGAGCACTAACTATTACAGCTATTTTACACTGCAGGATAAGAGAAGCTGCAAAGCTGCAATATCATTCTTACCCTCCAAGAGGAGATATCCTTATTCAAGAGATACAGACTTGTTCTGTTTGGGGCAGTTGTATGTCCAGCTGTTGAAAGGGCTGTGGTGGAGAATAGTATCAGTTTAGTATAGGAATACCTCAAAGCCCTCATTAATCCTCATTAAGAAGTAATGGACATGGACCAGGGTATCATTTATCACCACCAAAACTGTTCTTTATCACCACAGAAATGATTTATTAGCTCTTTCAGGCTGAAGTAAACCTTTCCCAGCCTTTAGGTCCCCCTTTCCTGACTCTCCTAAATCCAAAAGCAGAATTAACTACCCAAGAAGTAGTCTAATTCCCAAATCTTAAAACAGGAACATTTTTAGGAAATTATATACCCAGGATATATATGGTGGGATCCAGGATATGCCTTCTGCGAGAGATCCCTCCACCCAATCTTGGGAGACTCACCACCACCAAGCCACAGCTTACATCATTCAGCAGGGTCTCCTGATTCTCTGTGTAGCATTTTCTGGGGCCTTGAGGAGCTACTGAGGGAAGCAGCAGGGTAAGAAAGTCCACCTCTACCGGCATAGTGATCCAGCTTAAATCTGGTCTAACCTCTTAGCATTTAAGGTGGTATATACATTTTAATAATAAATACATAAATTATAAATAGTAATCGGAAGATCACTGGAAAACTAAATATAATTTTTGGATGACAATAACAGTGCAATCCTGTGCATACTTACTCAGAAGCTCGCCGCATTCACTTACTCCTATGTCTGCATAGATTGTAGCCTCAGAAATTCAGGGTATATACAGAGTCAAACGTTCTGTTGATGTTATCCAATGGACTTTAGATCTTACCTCTTTGCAGAGCCTGATGGGAGTTGTAGTCCAAAATAGCTGTGGGGCACCATGACTTGGATCGGATCGGATTTTACATACATAAAATAGGTCACATGGGTGCAATTTCCTACGGCTGCACACAGAGGGACACAGGTGCTGTGTACACAGAACTCGAACATGTGGGGCTAACAGCACCAACCTTCTGATTAATGTGTGTGTTACATGTTTATCCTGCAAGGAGCTCAGGATTATGTACATGGGTTTTTCATATCTTACCTTCCTAGCAATCTTGTGAGGTAGGCTGGCCTGAGAAGGAGTGATTATCACAAGGTTGCCCGGTAAACTTTAGGGGGATTTGAACCCAGGTAGACAAGGTCCAGCACTCTTATGTATCTCTGGACTGGGAACAAGAACTTTGTGAGAATAACTCCAGTAGAAAGAGAAAACATCACTACAACAGTTTTAGCATCTCTTCCTTTGTGACAGAGAATGCTTCCTTCTGTTTTGTGGTACATACGCTGTGTGAATCACAATGAATTTGTACTTACACACTAGACAGCCTAGGCTTATTCAAGCTAGGGATGTCAGAGAATTTTGCCACGAATCTCGAGGAGGCCGAATGCCAGCGCATTCGGCCCCCCGAAATCGGTGGCGAAACGGTCTGCCCCCCCGCCCCCCCCCGGGACGGGACTTACCTTGGGCAAATCTCCCTGGCGGTGGCGGCTCTGGCGGCGGTTCAGCGGCGGTTCGGCGGTGGCGGCTGGTCTTCCGACCGGCTGCCGCCGCCACCACCATTTCCAGTAAAAACAAAACGTGATAGGCTACGTAAAGATATACATAGCCTATCACGGCTAGATTTTTAAAAAATACTGTGATAGGCTACGTAAATGTTTACGTAGCCTATCACAGCTGAGTAAAAGAAACAAACAACCCGCGCGTACGCAAATGGTGGCGCCCTTGGGCACCGCCATTTGTGTTCCTTATTTTGGCACGTCTAGTCTACGTAAACATTTACGTAGACCACGGCAAAAATAAGGGGAACGCAAATAGCGTAGCGTCTATGTAGCGCCTCCCCCCCACCTTGAATCACATTTTGTCAAAAGGTAAGTGACTTTCGTACATCCCTAATTCAAGCTGATGGTTAAGGCTTCTTTTGGGCTGCAATTCTGTACACATGTATTGGAAAGTAAGTCTTATTGAACTCATTGGGGCTTACTTCTGTGTAAACCTGTCTAGGGTTGTACTGTTTGTGTTACATTGGTTCTCTCTAACAGGAGTAGTCCTTCCTACAAGTCGCCTGTATGAGTACAATTTATAACAATATTACAATGTTATGTACAATTAGCTATTGTTGTTGTTATTTCTTCACTTGAATAATGTTGTTAACAAGGCAGGGTGGGTACTTGCTTACAACTATTTCTCATCTACTAATGCACTGAACTCCTCAGGTGTTCTGTCAAGTAATCACTCTATTACAAATGCAGGACAAGAAAAAAAAATGTGACTCAGTTTCTGTGTCTTTATTTTATCCAGTCAGATCAATTAACATCAAATCTCCTCCATTCTCACATGTAATTTGGGGGGGAAATCACATTTACTTCCACTAGGTGGTGAGGTTGTAAAGCAAACTGTAAGAACGTAGTAAGCCATTCTGAAACTGCCAGTAGTGGAATGAAGGAAGATCATCAAATTGATTTTTTAAAGAAAGGAATGCCTCAGGTGGGGTTGATAGTAGTTGGGTAGTATTTGGATAGCACACACTTGTAGACACACTCAGCAACTACTGGTCTGTGCCATTTGTCCCATTGAATGAACGTGGGTATTTCTTCACACAGCACATAGTTAAACTGTGGAATCCATGTCCGCAAGATGTGATTATGACCACATATGTAGATGGTTTTAAAAGGGGATTAGACAAATGCATGCAGAATATGGATATCAATGGCTACTAGTCATGATGGCCAATTTCCTCCAGTATAGGAGGTAGTATGGCTCCCAGTACTAACTGCTGGGGAACATGAGTGGGAGTATGCTATTGCCCTCATGTTCTGCTTGTGGGCTTCCCAGAGTCATCTGGTCAACCAGTGTGGGAAACAGGATGCTGGATCAGATATAGGCCTTTGGCCTGATCCAGCAGGGCCTTTCTTATGTTCTTCTCAGGAGTACAGCTATCTTTGAGGGGGCCATGGGCAAGTTCCTTACCTGGGTACCCCTGCCCTGCTGCCCCCAGCTCCCCATGCCACCATCAGCTCCCACCGCCACTACCCAGTCCTCCTTCCTTCCTTCCTTCCTTCCTTTAAAAAAACAAAGACAAATCTGATAGCAAGAGCAACAGCTCCTCCTCCTCCTAGTTCAGTGTGCCATTTTAAACATACAGTACTTTTTAAAAATTAGGTTTTGAGTAACAGTGATCTGAACCAATCAGATGCTGCCTTTGGGTGCCATGGCCAATGAGGGCACAGGAGCAGCAAAGGGGCAGACTTTATGTCAGTTCTGTGCCGTCATTGGCTGTGACCCCAAAGGCAGTGTCTGGTTCAGATTGCTGCTACTCAGTAGAAAAATACTTTACTTTTAAAATGGTTCACCTCAGGGACTTCAGGCTTGCCCTGCTGGATGCTGCTGTGCTTCTTTTTGCTAGTTCCAGGGCTGGGCTGAGCTGGAAGGAGAAGGAGTTAAGGTCATTTGGGGGCCCTCCAGACTCTGGCCCCCTGGACTTGTGCACTGCGGACTGGCCCTGGCTGCACCACTGGCTCTTATGGGTGTGGCAAAAGTCTGAAAAGTTTCCCAGAGGAAATGTTTACCTGGGGTAGCACAGATCACCTTAATAACAATGAAAAAGAGAGTCAAATTTCAAGAGCTTATTCTTACAACTTCAAACTTGCTTTTTACATCAATGTTACCCACCATCCCCAGGTTAAAAAGCAGGCTGGGAGTTTCATATGAGAATTCATATAGGAAAATATTCCTATATGGTCATGAGTGGCAGTTTCCTTTTAAACAGCTCTTGTGCACCCTCCACACACACTCACACACAGAGAGACACTTTTTAAACTGGATTGAGTTTAAGAAGTGTTTACCATGCAGGTAGCAATGTCCTAAATGTTGAATGCTTGCTGTTCTGAACCATGGGCCTTATATATAGGATAATAGATGATATATGGTACTTATGTGTTCCATATACACAAGACTGCCTCATACCGAGTCAGACCATCTAGCTTAATATTATCTACTTTCAGGGTCTCCAACATGATGCCTGTGGATGCCAATCTATCCACAAACACCTCTCTTGGCACCCACCAGGCTCCCTACCACTACTGATTTCTATTTTATTTCTTAAGATTGTTAAAAAATAAAACATTTTTAAAATCGATGAGTCTGGCTTGCTGCAAAGTAAATTCTGCCCTCCAGCACCATCTTTCTTTGGGTTCAAAAGAATGGTTTTGTTGTTTTGGAGCTCAGCCCCTATCTCTGCTTTGTACTTAGGATCTTGGGCAAGTTATTTTTCTTTTAGTTTCACCAGTTTGACTTCTGGGAACTTCTGGGAAATGAATGTTCTGTGACCAGCCATGCCCACCATGGGATTCTTTCCTAGCCCTACCTGGAGATACCAGAGATTAAATTTGGGAACCTTTGCATGGAAAGCATGTGCTCCATCACTGAGTGCTACTGTGCTAGCCCCTCCCAATATATTCGACAGCAGCAAAAATAAGATCATATACAGGTCAGAATGACCCACACCAGCATGGCTCCTAGGATTTGCCTTACTGGATCAGACCAAGTTCCATCTAACCTGGCATTCTGATTGAAATGGTGGCCTACCAGGTGCTTCTGAGAAGCTTACAAGCTGGGCATCATGGTGTTACCCTTTCGTTGTTTGTCTCCACAGGTTTCACTGTGATAGTTAGAAAGAAAGCACAGACCTATTACACATATTCATTCATAGTGCAGTAAGGAAATTACAGGGTTTCTTGGCTAAATCTTTTTCCAGAGACTTTCAGCAATGATTCTTTTATTGTGGAAGTGGTTTGAATTTCTTTGTGTTAAATCCAAATCGCCCCACCTTCTCCTTTTAAGTAGTTAATTAAATGTGCATTGGTCGTGACTCCTGGGTTATAATTAAGACTAAGCAAACATTTTGAAGGGCAACGAAGCAGTAAAATTAAACTTCGAAAGACAGGAGTTTTGACTCACAGAAAGAGCAGAAAATTCAGCAAGATTTGAATTTATGCTCATTATATGTTGCAAACACAGGCATGGAATTTATGAGTTCCCTGTTTTCATCTAGGCATGAATTTCAAATGTACAGTGATATGCCCCAATACCCCAATGTTTGAATGTTTCAGAGTTGTTATATTTTTAAAGCACTAGTCACTATTGGAAAGTACTTCATATCTTGTAATGAAAATGACTTTTTGATAAAAATGTGGCAGTTTTTGAAGCAAAATGTGGTGGTTTGTGATACAAAATGTGTGACTGACTTCTAGTGAAGGACAGTAGAACCGCAGAGATACAAAATGTCAAAATCCCAAGGAGTTGGATCCAGATTTACACTGGGTCAACTGTCCTGCTGGAAGTGGACTTCTCTGCCCCCTCCTTTATTTTATTTGTATTTATTTTATTTAAAACATTTGTATCCTGCCCTATATCATTAAGATCCTTCCCACAGCAGCCTCTCCACCCCCCTGAAAATGCTACAGAAAGCCAGGAGACCCTGCTGAATGGGGTGAGGTAGAGGGATCCTCCAAAATCAGGCACAGCAGAGCTCTTCCTCTCACAGAAGTTCCCTTCCTCTTGTGGAAGGCAGATCCTGGATCCAACCCCACATCTGGATCCTCATTCGCACATTCAGGGCACTGTGATTGCTGCTGCAGAAGAGCATTAATTAATCAATCAATCAGTCAGACAGTCACTTAACAGCATAAATGTAGAAGTTCCACACTTTATGCCAGAACTGACTTGTGTGTACACCAGTATTATACCAGTGCTTTCATCAGCAAACACATAAAGAGTGGACAACATACAGCTGTGTACACACCATCTTTAAACCAGGGATGCCTGAGGCATTTCATTTTTGAGAATTCTGTGTGAACTGACCTGATCCACACCTTCCAGGCTCCTGTGCAGATTGGTACATAATTATCCTTCGGATTTCGCACTTCTCTGAATTTCATTATACAGTTCTCAGCTCACAAAAATGTACCAAATGTATTTTAAAACACAGGTTTAAACACATTTATAAATGCATACTTTAAGATAAAATATGTTTATAAATTTATATTTTTGAGAAAATAAAATAAAACATATTTAAATATGAATTGCCATACAAACTTTTTAAAACACCAATTAATGCAGAACCAGGACAGAATGAAATTATGAATGAAAGCATGTAAAACTGACATGGTCCAGAAATATATTGATCCATCCATCTCTACTTTAAACACCTACATATGCACATCTGGGAATCCTAATTGGGCCAGAGTTCCCAGATGCATGTACACAGGTGTATATTCACACTTCATGGTTGCTGCAGAAGACAGATTGATACACTCATGGCAAACACAATTGCTGCAGTGGAGTTGCACTTAGGTTAAGAGAATATTCTTGCAAGAGTGAGTGGGGGGGATGGCTGTGTCTGAAGGAGCACAGGGAAGAAGGGGCTCCACTGGAATTGTCAGGGCTTTCCCCAGTGTATGTCCTAGGAAACAGTGCAGCCTGAACTACATCCCAGGAGGTATTTTTGTTGTTGTTGTTCAGTCGTTCAGTCGTGTCCAACTCTTCGTGACCCCATGGACCATAGCCTTCCTGTCCTGCGCTCTCTCCCGGAGCGTGCTTAAGTCCATATTCGTTGCATCAGTGATGCTATCTAGCCATCTCATCCTCTGCCGTCCCCTTCTCCTTTTGCCTTCAGTCTTTCCCAGCATCAGGGTCTTTTCCAGAGAGTTTTCTCTTCGCATTAGGTGGCCAAAATATTTGAGCTTCAGCTTCAGTATCTGTCTTTCCAGTGAGCACTCAGGGTTGATTTCCTTTAGGATTGACTGATTTGACCTCCTTGCAGTCCAGGGGACTCGTAAGAGTCTTCTCCAGCACCACAGTTCGAAAGCATCAATTCTTCGGCGCTCAGCCTTCCTTATAGTCCAGCTCTCACAGCCATACATTACTACTGGGAAAACCATAGCTTTGATTAGACGGACCTTTGTCGGCAAGGTGATGTCTCTGCTTCTTACTATGCTGTCTAGGTTTGCCATAGCTTTCCTCCCAAGGAGCAAGCGTCTTTTAATTTCATGGCTACAGTCACCGTCTGCGGTGATCTTGGAGCCCAAGAAAGTAAAATCTGTCACTGCTTCCATTTCTTCCCCTTCGATATGCCAGGAAGTGATGGGGCCAGATGCCATGATCTTCGTTTTTTTAATGTTGAGTTTCAAACCAGCTTTTGCACTCTCTTCTTTCACCCTCAACAAGAGGCTCTTGAGATCCTCTTCGCTTTCTGCCATTAGGGTGGTATCATCTGCATATCTGAGGTTGTTGATAATTCTCCCGGCAATCTTAATTCCGACCTCTGATTCATCCAACCCAGTGCATTTCTCATGATGTACTCTGCATATAAGTTAAATAAGCAGGGTGACAATATGCAGCCTTGTCATACTACTTTCCCAATTTGAACCAATCAGTTGTTCCATGTCTGGTTCTTACTGTTGCTTCTTGACCCTCATACAGGTTTCTCAGGAGACAGGTAAGGTGGTCTGGTACCCCTATCTCTTTCAGAATTTGCCACAGTTTGTTGTGATCCACACAATCAAAGGCTTTAGCATAGTCAATGAAGCAGAAATAGACATTTTTCTGGAATTCTCTTGCTTTCTCCATGATGCAGCGAATGTTGGCGATTTGATCTCTAGTTCCTCTGCCTCTTCAAAACCCAGTAGTTCTCGGTTCGCATACTGCTGAAGCCTAGCTTGTAGGATTTTGAACATAACCTTGCTGGCATGTGAAATGAGCGCAATTGTATGGTAGTTTGAACACTCTTTGGCGTTGCCCTTCTTTGGAATTGGAATGTAAACTGACCTTTTCCAGTGTTGTGGCCACTGTTGACTGTTCCAAATTTGTTGGCATATTGAGTGCAGCACTTTAACAGCATCATCTTTTAGGATTTTAAATAGCTCAGCTGGAAGACTGTCATCTCCGCTAGCTTTGTTGTTAGTAATGCTTCCTAAGGCCCACTTGACTTCACTCTCTAGGATGTCCGGCTCAAGTTCAGTGACCACACTATCATGGCTATCAGGTTTTCTTGGCAAGAATACTGGAGTGGGTTGCCATTTCCTTCTCCAGTGGACCACATTTTGTCAGAACTCTCTGCCATGACCTGTCCATCTTGGGTGGCCCTGCACGGCATAGCTTATGGCTTCACTGAGTTACTCAAGCCCCTTAGTCACAACAAGGCAGTGATCCATGAAGGGGAGGTATTTTTGATTAGGGCACAAATGGCTGACCAGAGGGTTTTCTCTCACAAGTGGTTCCTCTCAAAAGTAATTGTGCCAACCTGTTGTTTCAAGTGGCAAGCTTACCCAGAAGCAGATTTATTCACAAGTGTATACACTGCCTGCTGCTCTTAATGGCAGTTTGGAACACCTAACCACGAGAAGACTGACTTGTAAAATGGTGGGTTTAAGCCTGCTGTCAAGCAGCAATGTCAGCCGTGCAAGTGATGGTTCACTCAAGGTGGGTTTCTCCTATATGCAAACATCCATGGCTCTTCCTTAGTGATCCTTGTGCATGGAAAAGCATTCATTTTAATCAGGCTGTACACAAGCACAGTGGCTGAATTGCAGAAATGGCTTCTGGATGTCTGTAGCTTATCTGCTTCATCTCCAACTATTAGAAAGAGCACATATCCCTCTAAACACACCCTTGTTTTACAGATTGGAAATTCGGTCTTGTAGATTGTATATTTATGAATAGATCAAGAAGATTATCCTTTCTCAACTTTTAGTACACTTGACTTCCTTTGTGGAAAAGCCTAGATATATGAAGTGCAAATATCATTTTGTACCTTCATTTGAATTTTGTTGAATACAGCCACAAAACTGCATAGAGAATCAAGTGCAGAAGAAACACTTTAAAAAGAAGGCTTGTTGTCTCTCTGCTCAGCAACTTGTGCTTATCTGAAAGAACATCTTAATTAGCACATTTGCTCACAGGTTGCTCTACTGAGCTTATTCTGGGTGCATAGGAACATGCAAAGGCAAAGGCAAGGAGCTGTTGAACACTCTCTGATCATCTGCCCTTTGGCAGGAGAGAGGGAGAGGTTGCAAGCAAGCAATCCAACATTTTGCATCACATTTTCTGTTTTGTATCTGACCTCTCCACCCTCCCTGTCATTAGCCAAAATCATACATTAAGTGTTGCATGACAAGATTAATAAATCCTGAGCTGTATGAAGTAGCTGCCAATGGAAGTCATCCTCATAATGGTGAATCTCATCGTACAGGAAACATTTGTAGTTATAGAAGTCATAGATTAATAGAGGTTCTTTCAAAGGAAGAACCTATACAATGATAAGAAGACCTGGGTCATGCTGAATGTATCTTGGTAATAATTTTGACTATTCCAGGCATGAAGCAAGACCTGTATTAACTCAAACACTCCAGCTTTTACTAAAACAGCAACCCCTCCTCTTGTTTCTTTGCTATCTAGGGAGTAAAGAGAGAGATGAAAGGGGTTGCTGGAAAAAAGAAAGCAAGAAAGAAGATAAAGTGAGTGAGCAGCTCTTGCCTAAGGTAGACACGGCCCCAGTTTGTATGATCTCCACAGCCCATTGTGGGTTATTTAAGCCACAGTGGGTGGCAGCATATGCCAGTGCATGCCAGGCAATTTTTGCATATTCAAGCTCTGACCATGGCTTGTCATGTCATGCGAATCTGGAGAGGGTTAGTTCTTAGCATTAACAAACCATCCACAAGCCTAAAACAGCCCATGGGTTGCGGGTGGTTTGTTAACCACACCAACAGTGTATCCTCCCCAATTTCGCCTGACACAACAAACAGCAGTTGTTGCTTGAATATGCAGAATGGCTGCCTGCATGTGCCAGTAAGCCCGGGGGGGGGGGGTAATTAATCCACTGTGGCTTAGTGTGGTATGAACTGGCCCATTGGCTCCCTCCCAACCATCTAGAACAACTAGCTGCACCATGCTGGGATTCAAACCATTCCCTGCTTGTTACTGCTCCACCCAGTGCTATCTGTGCTGTCAGCCCTGTCGTTTTGGCACTTGATTTTGCAGGAACAGTAGAGGCATGAGTGGCTGAGTGAGTGAATGAGAGTAATTTCAGATGGTAGAGAGCAGACTTAAGCTGGTAACTGAGAGCTTTGCCGCTGTTGGTCAGTGGTAATGCTGTGTTGGGAGACAGCATCACTTACCTAAACTGTCTCTCCTTTCACACTTTCCATAGTTACTAGCACTGCAGAACAGCATGCTAGTAATAGCAGTGAGGCTGGCGCCAGTATGGTCCCATATGTCTAGCATTCCCCTTCTCATTTGAGAGAAAGCGGATCAAGGCAGAGAGTGGGGAGAATGATGCATGGAAGTATATGTAAGGAAAAAACTAGAAAAGAAGATGAGATAAAATCTCTCCTCAGCTTTTTACTCATGCACATCCCTCTACCACCACTGGTGTTCAGTAGTCTCTTGAGTCCCACCATTTTATTTGCTGCTTTGAAATTACCTATTATGCTCCAAGACCTTTAGCTAATTTGCCTCTGGACACTCTTAGTTTTCCTGTTCCCAGTCCTCATCCTGTCCCACAAAGTGTCATCCTATTACCCAGGGTCCTATGTGAGGTTTAATCCTGGTCACAGACAGCTTTCCCCTCCCTCAATGAATCTGGACTGCAAACATCCTGACAGCTTTGTTCCCTGAATAGCTGTAATGTTGATGAACATTCCATGCCTTTATTTATTTATTTATTTATTTATTTATTTATTTATTTATTTATTTATTACATTTATATACCGCCCAACAGCTGAGGCTGTCTGGGAAATTCACAACAATAAAAGCATAAAATACAACACGATAGAACATAACATAAGACTTTAAAAGTAGCATGTAAAACCAAAGTAAAACCCAACAGCAGTTACAACCCAGGAAAAGCCTGGGTAAAACGGTGCATTTTTAGAAGGCGCTAGAAAGATACCACATTTTCTGCCTCCCAAACTTCATGGGGGGGGGCGGTGTCCAGAGGGTAGGTGCTGCTACAGAGAAGGCCCACTGTCAGGGTTCTTCATAACAACATTCCTTTCTTCACCAGCTCAGCCAATTGCTGTCAGAGTGTTCACTGCCACAAGAGCAATGGAGTATGGATGTTTCTGTAAGAAGGATCTAACATGAACTTAAAAACTGTTAACCACTCTGAGAGACCTTGACCTGAAGTGTAGGATAAAGTATTTTAAAAATAAATAAATCACATAGATGGTGCCATGGAAAAAGTGAATAAATAGGCATCAGTGATCAGTCAAAACTCACCTCCACTGCTCCTCCCGCTCTGCATAGCATTCCTGTAAACCTCCAAATTTGGAGGCTTACAGGCATCGCCATAGGATTACGCCCTTAAGCTTCCTAATGCTTCCTTAGTTCTCAAAAAATGTCTGTAGGTAGGCAATATGTCACACCAGGACTTAGGGGTGATTCACACGTTACTTTTTCAAAGACTTGAGGTACTTTATTTTGTCAATTACAGGTGGCAAATCATTCTTAAGAGTGCACCTGCCTAATGATGATGACTGGTATTTATCATGGTTCTTCTCAAGCCTTTACCCTGGCATGGCAAATAACCAGATTAGCACACTCAGAAGAAACCTTTACTTGATAAAGCTGACAAAATAAAATCATAGTACGATGACTTCACTATGTCAAAAAGTAACGTACAAACTGGCTCGTTAGGCTGACACTCTAAACCATTGAACTTGGGGGGACTTTTTTTTTGCCCATATATTACTCACAGTTCAGTAGGTGTTTGCATTATTTGTTACAGAACTGCCAGTTTCAGATGTCTCCATTTAAAGGTTTCTTTGAAAGATGTCCTTGCAGAACTGCTAAATTAGGGGCTTTACTACTACTATAATACAATAATTAAAGATCATTATGGAAGTTTCAGCCAGTATTCTGATTTTAAAAATTATATATAAGGCACGTTTAAAGAGAGTGTCATGAACCAAGTCCCAATTCTCATTATTCTTTGATGCCATTCAATCACCATGAGGTGACTTCACAGTGTCATTTTTCAGATACTCAGTATTTCATTTGAATGTGCTCCTTTACATGCCAAAATCTGGCATTTATACCATATCAGATACAACTTGAACTCCTTTATATGGCAAAATTCCAGACCCCACCAAGTGAGGATGCGATCACATCTAATATTCACTACAGGATAATGTAAGAGCCAAACTTACACCAGATTTATGGCATCAAAAGATAACAAGAGAATTGAATCTAGATGGCCCTCTAAAAAGAAAAATAATTGTACACACATTTTTTCTTAATTTTAGTATAAACTTGATGAAATGTGTGAAAAAGTTGGTTTTGGGGAATTTTGGCATTAATGCTAGCAAAAAATAAATTTTCCCTCTGCATAAGTTTTTCCAAGAATAAAGGGTTTACAGTATGACAGCTAACTAAAGAATGTGATTTCATTTCATCCGAAGGGCTGAGAAGGGCTGGGCCGGCCGGCGTCAAAGGTAGGCATGCTTGGGCATGGTTGCCGAGGCCCACACCCTAGCAGGGGCCCACTGACAAGAACTCCCTGAAGTTGCTCCTCCTCCTCACCCTTGCAACCTGCTTGTTCACCCATATCTTCCTCTGGCCCAGATAACAGTGGTGGTGGTGGTAAGGAGGAACAGTAGATGCCACTGCCCAGTTGCTCATTGTGTCTCTGTTTGTCAAGCAAGTAAATGGTAGCAGTGATGAGAAACAGGATGAGGAACAACAGCAGCTGCTGACAATGGTGGTGAGAAGGTAGCCTCACTGAGGGAGGGGGGCCATTGAGGGTATCTTGTCCAAGGGCCCTCAGAAACCTTGAGCCACTTGGCCAGTGCCTCGGGGTCTGTACCCCCATCAGGCCAGCCCCTCCTCCCAAGCAGTCTACTTGGTGTAAACTAAGGAGAGTGAATAATAAGCAAAGTTTTACTGCACAAAAACAAAATGAACAGGTAGTTGTAGAGAAAACATGACTATGCCCCAAGTTTACCCACTTCACAAATGTCAGCCTGTGAAGAAATGCTATGCATACAACTGTTGTTGTGCTGTAATGATGTTATGTAAATACTTCGTGTAGTCACTATGACGCTTTAATGTATCTTAGCATTGTTACTGTGTGTCAACTGTGTTGAAAGCCTGTTTAGTAGCAGTAAGTGCTTTGTGATGAGTTCTGAAGGGGCATGTGTGTGTGTGGGGGGGAGAATTGCTTTTAATATTGATAGATAGGGCCTGGATCAGATAAGTTCAAATTTGATTGGTCTAGGAAACATCAGATTCTGATTGGCTGGGGATTTGACCTAGGTGGAAAAGGGCAGTTCAAAAAGGACAGTTAAGGAGTTGGCAGCTGAAGTTTAGTTAGTCAGTTGGTGGTCAGTCAGAGAAAGGGGAGATCTGGTGGCTGATATGTGTTGGGTGATAGAAGGACAAAGGCTGAGGAGAAGGTAGATAGTTAACGCCTGAAAATTAAGCTATTCCTTCTCTGTGTGAGAAGCATTCATTACTGGTAAAGATCAGGAGTAGGGAGCAGGTGGCTGTGTTATGCCAGGAGGATGCCCGAAGATCTTACCAAAATAAGGTTACACAAGGAGGCATTAAAAACCAGATAAACTGTCCAAACAGCCAGTAGCACAAAAGGAGGAGCTTTGGTGTCAGAAGAAATCAAGAGCTGGGCCTACATGTGGGTGTCTTTGGCTCAGGTGGAGGTTTAGGGAATTTGGCCTGAGTTTAAAAGGAAGTCATTAACAGGCTTGTTTAGGGATGTACGAAACTCACCTGTTTGTGGATGTGATTTGCGGTTGGGGGGGAGGCGCTCCATCCCTCCCCCTGGAATCCTCGACAGGGGGGGAGGCGATCTGGTCCTCCCCCCCGGAATCCTGCCTGGCCAGCTCCGCTCCGCGGCAGCTCCACAGAGCAGCTGGCCAGGGCCATCTGCAGCTGGATTTCTGGCCGCGGACAGACTGGTGCGGATGCAAATGGTGGCTGCTGTAGTGGCCGCCATTTGCATCCAGCCAGGCTGCCGTGATAGACTACGTAAGAATTTATGTAGCCTATCACGGCTAACCTCCCCCCCCAAAAAAAAAACAGCGTACACAAATGGCGGCGGCTACAGCGGCCACCATTTGCGTTCCCTATTTTTCACTGTTCTAGCCTACGTAAATATTTATGTAGGCTATTATGGTGAAAAAAAGGGGAACACTAATAGCGTTGTTGTTCAGTTGTTCAGTCGTGTCCGACTCTTCATGACCCCATGGACCATAGCACGCCAGGCCTTCCTGTCCTGCACTCATTCCCGGAGCATGCTCAAGTTCATATTCATTGCATCGGTGATGCTATCTAGCCATCTCATCCTCTGCCGTCCCCTTCTCCTTTTGCCTTCAGTCTTTCCCAGCATCAGGGTCTTTTCCAGAGAGTTTTCTCTTCGCATTAGGTGGCCAAAATATTTCAGCTTCAGCTTCAGTATCTGTCCTTCCAATGAGCACTCAGGGTTGATTTCCTTTAGGATTGACTGATTTGACCTCCTTGCAATCCAGGGGACTCGTAAGAGTCTTCTCCAGCACCACAGTTCGAAAGCATCAATTCTTCGGCGCTCAGCCTTCCTTATAGTCCAGCTCTCGCAGCCATACATTACTACTGGGAAAACCATAGCTTTGATTAGACGGACCTTTGTCGGCAAGGTGATGTCTCTGCTTCTTACTATGCTGTCTAGGTTTGCCATAGCTTTCCTCCCAAGGAGCAAGCGTCTTTTAATTTCATGGCTACAGTCACCGTCTGCAGTGATCTTGGAGCCCAAGAAAGTAAAATCTGTCACTGCTTCCATTTCTTCCCCTTCTATATGCCAGGAAGTGATGGGGCCAGATGCCATGATCTTCGTTTTTTTAATGTTGAGTTTCAAACCAGCTTTTGCACTCTCCTCTTTCACCCTCAACAAGAGGCTCTTGAGATCCTCTTTGCTTTCTGCCA
Source organism: Heloderma suspectum (assembly GCF_057233095.1). Classification (NCBI taxonomy): domain Eukaryota; kingdom Metazoa; phylum Chordata; class Lepidosauria; order Squamata; family Helodermatidae; genus Heloderma; species Heloderma suspectum. Next base: position 249,961,890 of record NC_139459.1, read on the forward strand.
TTAGGGTGGTATCGTCTGCATATCGGAGGTTGTTGATCATTCTCCCGGCAATCTTAATTCCGACCTGTGATTCATCCAGCCCGGCGTTTCTCATGATGTACTCTGCATATAAGTTAAATAAGCAGGGTGACAATATGCAGCCTTGTCGTACTCCTTTCCCAATTTTGAACCACTCGGTTGTTCCATGTCTGGTTCTTACTGTTGCTTCTTGACCCTCGTACAGGTTTCTCAGGAGACAGGGAAGGTGGTCTGGTACTCCCATCACTTTAAGAATTTGCTATTTGCGTTCCCCTTATTTTTGCCGTCTTAGTCTACGTAAATCTTGACGTAGACTAAGATGTGCCAAAATAAGGAATGCAAATGGCGGCGGCCGTGGCCACCGCCATTTGCGTACGCGTGGTTTTTTTTTTTTAAAAAAAAAGTCAGACGTGATAGGCTATGTAAACATTTACGTAGCCTATCATGGTTTTTTTAAAAAACCTAGCCGTGATAGGCTACATAAAGATTTACGTAGCCTATCACGTCTTTTTTGTTTGTTAACTGGAAATGGTGGCAGCGGCGGCTGGTCAGAAGACCGGCCGCCTCTGCCGCTGCCAACTGCCGCCGCCGCCAGAAAGATCCACCCGAGGTAAGTCTCGTCCCGGGGGGGGTGGTGGCAGACCATTCCGCCACCGATTTCGGGGAGGCGAGTGTGCTGGCATTCGGCCTCCCCGAGATCTGTGGCAGAATTCTCTGACATCCCTAATTAGCAACAGTCTTTTGAGTCCTTAAGAAGTGTCAGCAAACATTCTTTTGAAAATCCTGAAGTAAGTGTTAGTATTCCCTTATGTATGAAATATCCCTTTAGGGAGCAATCCTACTGGATCGATGGTCACCTCCGAGCCCGGGGCAACTGCTTATCCAGTGCAGGGTGGGAGGAGTGGTGAGGAGCAGATCTCCTCCTCACGCCCTCTGCCCGATTTTCGTGGCTAGCCGATTTCGGCTGCCTAGCTGTGGGACCTTGGTGCGCAAGCAGCAGCAGCTGGACGACACATAGGATGTGTTGTACCAGCATTTCTGACTTCCCCACCTCGTTACGCCCCCAGGAACACCCCATTTGTGCTGCTCTGCGCTCCTCTTCCAAGCACAGAGCATGAGGCTGTTCTGCGCTGCCTCCAAGGTCGGTTCCCAGAAACTGACCTATCTTATGGCCACCTAGCCGCTGACTAGCAGCCATAGGATTGCTCCCTTAATAAACCAACCTGTTTAATAGTTCAAACTGTTTCTAGTGGTGGTGCCCATCTCATGCCTAAGCCTCTGATACTAAGCTACTATGAGGTCTTAAAGTATTCTAATGGAACTGGTGGCAGCGAAAAAGGGTCAGCTTATGGAACTCTGTGTTATAGTGGCAGTGACTTCCTTAGGCCCTGAAATATAAAAACATTGCTAGAAAAATAAACCCCGTAGGTGGAATTGTTCAGTGAAGTCCATGAAGTGGTGGGTATCTTTGGCTCGGGTAATTAGTAATTAGGAACACCTAATTACTTTGAATGAGTTCAAATCTCCAGGGCCAGATGAACTGCATCCTAGAGTAATAAAGGAACTGGCAGAAGAACTCTCAGAACCACTGTCTATTCTCTTTGAGAAATCATGGAGGATGGGGGAAGTGCCAGATGATTGGAGGAGGGCTAATGTTGTCCCTATCTTCAAAAAGGGTAAAAAGGAGGAACCTGGGAACTACAGACCAGTCAGTCTGACATCAATCCCTGGGAAAATTCTGGAGCAGATGATAAAGCAATCCATCTTGAAGCACCTTGAAAACAATGCAGTGATTACTCGAAGCCAACATGGATTTGTCAAAAACAAGTCCTGCCAGACGAATCTGATCTCATTTTTTGATCAAGTAACCTCCCTTGTAGACCGTGGGAATGCTGTAGACATCATATACCTCAATTTCAGCAAAGCTTTCGACAAAGTGCCCCATGATATCCTGATGAGCAAACTATCTCAAAGTGGGCTAGATGAAACAACAATCCGGTGGATCCACAGTTGGCTACAGAATCGGACTCAAAGAGTGCTTATCAGTGGGACCTTCTCAAATTGGGGAGAAGTAATGAGTGGGGTACCGCAGGGCTCAGTCCTGGACCCAGTGCTCTTCAACATTTTTATTAATGACTTGGAGGAGGAGGTGCAGGGAATGCTGATCAAATTTGCAGATGACACCAAATTGGGCGGGATAGCTAATACTTTGGAAGACAGAAACAAAATTCAAAGTGATCTGGATAGACTGGAGCGCTGGGCAGAAAACAAGAGAATGACATTTAATAGGGATAAATGCCAAGTTCTGCACCTACGAAAAATAAATGAAATGCACAGTTACAAGATGGAGGATACGTGGCTCAACAACACTGCAAGCGAGAAGGATCTTGGAATGGTTGTTGATCACAAGCTGAATATGAGCCAACAATGTCATGTGGCTGCAAAAAAAGGCAAATGCTATTTTGGGCTGCATTATTAGAAGCATAGCTTCCAAATCCCGGGAAGTACTAGTTCCCCTCTACTCAGCACTGGTCAGGCCTCATCTGGAGTACTGTGTCCAGTTCTGGGCACCACACTTTAAGAAGGATGCAGACAAACTGGAGAGGGTTCAGAGGAGGGCAACAAAGATGATCAGGGGACTGGAAACAAAGCCCTATGAAGAGAGACTGAAAGAACTGGGCATGTTTAGCCTTGAGAAGAGAAGACTGAGGGGAGATATGATAGCGTTCTTCAAGTACTTGAAAAGTTGTCACAGAGAGGAAGGCCAGGATCTCTTCTTGATCATCCCAGAGTGCAGGACACAGAATAATGGGCTCAAGTGACAGGAAGCCAGATTCCGGCTGAACATCAGGAAAAACGTCCTCACTGTTAGAGCAATACGACAATGGAACCAATTACATAGGGAGGTGATGGGCTCTCCCACACTGGAGGTGTTCAAGACGAGGCTGGACAGCCATCTGTCAGGGATGCTCTGACTTGGATTCCTGCATGAAGCAGGGGGTTGGACTCGATGGCCCTGTAGCGTAGGCCCCTTCCAACCCTACTATTCTATGATTCTATGATTAAGTGGAGCAGTGGTTGGGAAACTCAGATATCATGGCATCAGTCACATATTTTGTTTTATGAAGTTCTGAGGACAGAGGAGAAGGAGTATCAGTGTTGCTATTGTCAATGTCAACAGCAGCTAGCTACGTGTTCTCCATAAAACATAGTTCTAGCCTAAGACCTGGGGTGCATCCAGACAGAGGGCTCCTAGAGCTAACCACTGAAAGGCATTGTGCAACTATTCTGTATTTCCTTCTGTAACTGATATTTTCTGGTAAGAAAAAAAGATGGAAGAATCAGATGGAAAACACAGGAGGGCTATAAATTGAAGAGAACATCCAGATACATCCCCCTATAAAATTCCATGAATAAGGCAGCAAGATTGCACAGTACCAGCCTTGTGTGGAAACAACCCTGGATAAAGCAAACTCTATTCTTTCCATTGGTCAAGAAATGACTAAAATACATAACTAATGCAAATCTCTGATATATAATATACATAAATGGAAATGCCTGGAGGGCTTAGATTTGGTAGAGGACATTGCCCACTGAATGATGCAGTGGAGAAGCTAGCAAAGAATATCAATAGCTTGCCAGAAATAGCACACAGTATAGGCTACATAAAAGTAATCAAATACAAGGAATTGTGTACCTCATGGACATCATTCTACTAAAAATACCCCCCCACACACACACACACACTCAAATCTTCATTGAAACTTAGGAAATCAGGCACAGTATTTTATACACTTAATACCACCTAAAATTCAGCAGTGAATATAATCTTCAACATGTTAAATTCTACCATTATTCTGATGTTAACTAGACATGCTGTAAAATCAGACACTTTACAGAATTTGAGTTGAATTTTGCAGTTCTGTTTCTTGCAAAGCTGGATCCAACCTTTCTGGAAGCCAACATGAAGTCTTTTGTGCTTTTGATAAATTTGCTTAAGGTCACACTTCTGTGACTGTGCATTCGGAATGCTCACAAATTATGAATCACAATACATTCTTGCAGTGGAATTGACAATATTGAAAGAATTGCAGTGTTAACAAGTCATTTTGAACTTCAAATAGATGGGCAGAATTTCATAGAAACCCACTGTTCAATAGCACTGAATATGGAACTTTTCCAGTGGTGTGTGTGTGTTTTTACATAGCTAACGTCTATATAGGCATGCTTTCCACATTGTGAAATTAGTGGGTGCACTGGGTGTATACTATATGTACCTATGGTGTATCCTGTAATATATGAGAGTGATATACAGCTCTCTCTTTTCTTTTTCACCACAAGTACATTATGTAGGGATCCTGGGCCAATCCTAATTATTCTTCATCTTATTTAAGCACAGCATTCCCCCGCCCCCCAAAAAACCCTTTCTATACCACTTTTGATTTTTTTAAAAGAAAATCCCAAAGCAGTTTACAATATAAAATCATGAGAAAATAAACCCAATAACTAAAACAATGATAAAAACAAAATCTCAATTAGAATAACTAGGGTAGCTGAGAATACTAGTGGTCAGAAGTATGTTTCAGTTGTCAGGGGAAACACTCCACACTAGTGGCATCTCTACACCTGCAATTTATTGCATTCATGATTGGCCACTCACAGAAGTTTGCAGGTCCATTGCACAACATCGTAATCCTCCAATGATTTTCCCACCATTTTCCCCTGCCTATCCTGTGTTATCCCGAAATGGGGAAAATGTAGTACTTTTTCAGCCTGTGCAACAGGAGCGCCATGACCTCCCCATGTATTTCTCCCATAGCTCAAAGAAACCATTGCGTGTGTGCAGCTGTGGGTGGTTGTTTTGGTTTGTTGTGGGTGCAGTCATAACGATGATGACAGTGACGTTGGGGTGGTGGGCGTATTGGTATACTGACCTGCTGGCTTGCTGCTATGCTGGCCCAGCCTGCCGTGACTAAATGCAATGCACTGACTTTTGCTCCCAACTTCAGCTGCTTACTCCACAACAAAGAATAGCTGGCATGCCAGCATTCCAGCAGTTCACCAGGAAGCTGGTGCCTGTGGGGGCAGGGTTCGGCCAGTTCAGCGAAGGTTGCGGTTCACCCGTGTTGTGTGTCAATCACAACCAAACCACCAGTAATCTGCGAGGGGAGGGAAAGGGGCAGGAACTAGGGAGGAAATTTGCGATGCCCCCAGTGTGTGTAATAGCTTTTCATGGAAAAGTAGCCACCTCATGAAAAGGTAAGGACTGCTATATAACAAGACAGAAACAACTGTGTAAAGGAGCCCAATCTAATCCCACAATGAAACTGGATGGAGAAAGCCCTGGTATTGATGCGGATCATAGAATCATAGAATAGTAGGGTTGGAAGGGGCCTACAAGGCCATCGAGTCCAACCCCCTGCTCAATGCAGGAATCCAAGACACAGCATCCCTGACAGATGGCTGTCCAGCCTCATCTTGAATGCCTCCAGTGTGAGAGAACCCACCACGTCCCTAGGTAACTGGTTCCATCGTTGTATTGCTCTAACAGTCAGGAAGTTTCTCTTGATGTTCAGCCGGAATCTGGCTTCCTGTCACTTGAGCCCATTATTCCATGTCCTGCATTCTGGGATGATCGAGAAGAGATCCTGGCCCGATGGCCGTCCTCTCTGTGACAATCTTTCAAGTACTTGAAGAGCGCTATCATATCTCCCCTCAGTCTTCTCTTCTCAAGGCTAAACATGCCCAGTGCTTTCAGTCTCTCTTCATAGGACTTTGTTTCCAGTCCCCTGATCATCTTTGTTGCCCTCCTCTAAACCCTCTCCAGCTTGTCTGCATCCTTCTTAAAGTGTGGTGCCCAGAACTGGACACAGTACTGCAGATGAGGCCTAACCAGTGCTGAGTAGAGGGGAACTAGTACTTCCTGGAATCTGGAAACTATGCTTCTATTAATGCAGCCCAAAAGAGCATTTGCCTTTTTTGCAGCCACATTACATTGTTGGCTCATATTCAGCTTGTGATCGACAACAATTCCAAGATCCTTCTCGCTTGTAGTCTTGTTGAGCCACGTATCCCCCATCTTGTAATTGTGCATTTGGTTTATTTTTCATAGGTGCAGAACTTGGCATTTATCCATATTAAATGTCATTCTGTTGTTTTCTGCCCAGCACTCCAGTCTATCAAGATCACTTTGAATTTTGTTTCTGTCTTCCAAAGTATTAGCTATCCCGCCCAATTTTGTGTCATCTGCAAATTTGATCAGCATTCCCTGCACCTCCTCCGCCGAGTCATTAATAAAAAAGTTGAAGAGCACTGAGCCCTGCTGTACCCCACTCGTTACCTCTCCCCAGTTTGAGAAGATCCCATTGATAAGCACTCTTTGTGTCCGATTCTGTAGCCAGCTGTGGATCCACCTGATTTCACCTAGCCCACTTTGAGATAGTTTGCTCATCAGGATATCATGGGGCACTTTGTCGAAAGCTTTGCTGAAGTCGAGGTATATGATGTCCACAGCATTCCCACACTCCACAAGGGAGGTTACTTGTCTTTGAGTAATCACTGCATGGTTTTCAAGGTGCTTCCAGATGGATTGCTTTATCATCTGCTCCAGAATTTTCCCAGGGACTGATGTCAGACTGACTGTTCTATAGTTCCCAGGTTCCTCCTTTTTACCCTTTTTGAAGATAGGGACATTAGTCCTCCTCCAGTCATCTGGCACTTCACCCGTCCTCCATGATTTCTCAAAGGAATTTTGCCTGCGTGTGATGAACCCCTAGCAGACTGCCTGTTCCCAGTGGGGAGTTCATTCCACATGGTGGCTGCCACAATTAAGAAGGCCCTCCTTGACACCACAGCCAGATTTGCTTCAGTAGCCATGGTATGGTCAGCAAGCCCTCCCCCTCAGAACGTAAAGACCAGGGCGGCCTATAAAGAACAATGTGGTCCCTCAGATAACCTGGTCCTGAGCAGTTTAGGGGTTTTTAATAACACCTTGAACATGGCTCAGTAGCTAACTGGCAGCCAGTGCAGAGCTTTCTGCACAGGAATCATGTGCATGGTAAGAAGCTCCGCTGAGCAATCTAGCCACTGCTCTGCACTAGCTGCAGCTTCCAAACCAATCTCAAGGGCAGCCCCACATGACGTGCATTAAAATAGTCCAGTCTTGAGGTTACCAAAGCATGGATCACTGTGGCCAGGCCATCCCTGTCCAGGAATGGTCATACCTGTTGTACCTGCCTAAGCTGGTAATAGGTGCTCTTTGCCACTGAGGCCACTTGGGTCTTAAGAGATAGAAATGAATCCAAGAGCACCTCTAGACTATGTTCATGCCCCTGTAGGGAAAGTACAAGCCCATCCAGGACAGGTAAATTACCCATCTCCCAGACCCAGGAACTGCCCACCCACAGAGCCTTTATCTTACCAGGATTCAGTTTCAGTTGGTTCTCCCTCGTCCAGCCCATCACTGCATCCAAGCAGCGGTCCAGGTCATCACAGTCACACCTGACTCAAATGTAACAGAGAAATAGAACTGGGTGTCATCTGCATATTGATGACACCCTGCACCAAATCCCCATGGGGGCAAACATTTGTGACCCCTGTGGCACTGTGGATTGTGCCCTGTGGCACCTGGCAGCACAATTGCTAGGGGGCCAATACACAATCCCCCAATGCCACTCTCTGGAACTGACCTCTGCAGGTGATTAAATGTTAACATGATTAAAAAGACACTGAAACGGATTGTTATATTATTATAATACAGGGATTGTTGGACACTATAGGTGGTTCTTGGCTGAGAATAGCAGGATATACTTAAGTGAAGTCTTTGTTATGTAGAATATTGCAGGTACTTAGTGTATGGCCTGTAGCTGCAAAAAATGAAAAAGGAAGGAAGGAAGAACAAAAAGAAAAAAAAAACACCCATGAAATTTTAGGAGAACATTGGTTTCATCAGAAAAAGCTTTTTCGCAACATTCATGTCCATGCAATTAATGGGCAGCCCAGATAGTCCTCAAGCAAATTCCTCCAGTGTAGTCTGACTGGACTTCATTTGACATCTATGGGGCTACTGTAGAGTAAGTAGGTCAAGGATTGCAATCTAAGTTGCATGGTGCTTGGAAGAGTCATCTACTTTGGAAGGAGAAAGAGGAGCCCTGAATATCATGATCCATCATTCAGCTCAACTAGCCTGATTGCCCGGATGGCCCTAACAAATTTATTCTGGACAACTGACAGGGAGGACATTTGATTTAAGGAAATGCAAAGAGCTACAGTCAGCAGATAAATCACAACTTGCGAGACTATCCAATTAATCACAGGCCTTTAAAGGAATTTACCAATATTGGCTCTTAACTGAAAGTACAGCGTGTGCTTAGCATGGTGTCTGGAGCTTACCCATACAAGGTTCAAAGAACAAATCCATGGTCATTATTCTGTTTTATACATATCTGTGAGGGAAGTGTGCCCAAAGAAAGAAAATATCTCCTTTGGATGGCTAAGAAGCAGGCCTTTCAACAGCAATTCACAAAAGATCATCTTCCCATACCACATAGTAGTTTATACATGCGACCAAGGCAATTCTGCCCCTCTACCACTACCTCGGGGCACACTTGTCCCCTCCCTTTGGGAAGGAAGACACGTGCAGGAGACAGTGTGTCCCTTCATGAGACCAGGCAGCCAATCAAGGGGTAGTTCATGCACCTTATATGAGGTTCCATCTTAGCAGCAGCCTTCTTCTCATTCAGTTCTTCTCCCACCGACCCACCCTAGTTACCTGTTAGGGAGCTAAGTAGAAATCCTGGAACAGAATCATAATAACTTTAGAATTTTGAAACCATGGTGACTTTTTCATGTAAAGAAAAGAAACTGAATTGATTAGATTCTCCTTTGCAGTGGCACTTCTAATCTATCTTTATCAAAAGGCCAAGATGGATTATTGGGCTAACTCCACCAAACTAAGTAGAAAAGTTTATTGGGCTTCAGTCTTGTACCCAATTATCTGGGAGTAAGCTCTATCGAACTCATTGGAACTTACTTTTGAGTGGACATGTATAAGATTGCTCTATTAATATGCCTTGTTGGAGAGTGCCTTAGCTCTGGTCCATGCATGCACCAGACCAACAAGCGAATAAGGTAGTAGAGTCCTAAAATGGCACAGAGGGCTGTAGCACTTCAGGTTGCACATTTTTGAATGCTGCTTTATGTAAAAACAACAACACTTCCCCACAAGTCGAAAACAAGCATAGCAAGGAATAGACTATAACCTTTATCTCTGCTGTGCTAGACTTCTCTTTGCAAGGAGTTTCCTTTGAAAAAGCAACAAAGAGGAACATTTAAATGTTGTACCCCTGCTCTTGTAACCTACCTCTTTGCTTTAGAGTGCAGTCCCGTCCACCAGGGTGACATCTCACTCATGAGCAGATCAGGCCAGAACGTAAAGGATAAGATGCCTTCTACTGGGGCTTCTCCACATGGGGCTTTTATCCTGCTATTGAGATTGGTCATGGAAGTTTGTGGGTCCTTTACATGACGTCATCAACCTCCAGGGCATCTCCCACACTAAATGACCTTTATCCCATTTTTAAAAAGGTCGGAGATAATGGGCTTTCAAATTACAGTGCATTGAGTTCCCTTGTGAAAAGGGGAAATCCCACAATAAGAGGAGCTAGACCACAGCTCCATCTAGTGGCTGTACAATGAAACATATAGAACAACGTAGATCAGGGGGAAAAGGGGTGGGGAGGAAAGCACATGTAAAGGGAGCCCATCGTGATCCTGCATTTAAAACAGAAGCAGAAAGCCCCAGTAAAGCTGCAGGATTTTAAATTGGTGTAGAAATGCTCTAGATCCTCAACTAGGATTGTTAATGTCTCCTACCTCACATAATACGATGGTTTGAGGTTCTAATATTGAGTGCCTTTCTTAGGAAGCCAATTCCACTGAAAATCAACTTAGGTTCAGGTAAACATGTTTTGAATTGGGATGCCTCTCTATCAGGGAGGAAGCTTACCTGAATCTGAGTTGATTTTCAGTGGAGCCGACTTCCTAGGAAGGATGCTCAAGGTCCTTCTCTTTGGAGAACAGAATCCCCTCCGCCATCTTGGCATTCTGCACATACACACCACTTTCCAAGCAGAGCGAAGTCCAACTAGACATTTAACATTTCCAGAACTTTTGAAGTTACGGAGAAAAAACATGTGTAGGGTTTTTTTTCCGGGGAAACCAAAACTTTGGGAAAAATTGAAAAAATATGCAAAACTTATTTTTTTTTAGGAATTTACATATATAAAGTCACTTGTTTATTTTAGGAACAAAAATGTATTATGTATAACTTGGTTTGCTCATAAAATTTTCATTAGTATTAAAACATTTAAAAGTAAACTCAGTAAATTTGTAATTACTGTCTGAATAAACTATACTTTTAAATTTAATATACCAAACATAATTTTATGAACAAACCAATACATAATACATTTTAGGGGGAGCATCAATGAATAGTCCCTGCAACATCTGAATCATCCTATGTGCCAGAAGAAGCAGGAAGAATTGGAGGCAGAGGAAGACTCGTGTACGGCATCTGTTCCTGTTTATGATGAAGCGGTTGGGATGGAATTTAGGGAAATCTGATCTGAAGGAAAAGCTATTCAAAGCTTTGGAAATATTCTTATCTACTAGGAATGGTAACCAAGCACATTTAATTTAAGAACCTGGAGAGAGCAATCCTACAGTCCTGGGAAGGCATTCCAGGGACCATAGGTTTCTTCAGAGTCTTACCTTCTGAGGCCATAAACACTGCTACAGCTTTGGAAGGGGGACTCCAGATTCTGATCCCTCCCCTGCTCCCTAGCAGCCACCTCAGAAAGAACCACACTGGCTGCTTTCTGAGGTCACAAAAGCAGCCTCTGAGGACCCCAGAGAGATCTGCAAGGAGGCATTCCAGTGGGTGGGGAGGGGAGAGGAGAGACCAGGATGTGATGTTTCCTATGACCTCTCCATCCCTAGTCTCACCCCCCACCAGCACAACTACTCTAGACAGACTCAGAGACTGTCTAGAAGAAAAAGGGAACAAAAGGAGGACAGAGAGGTGAAAATTGTTGCTCCTCTTGCCCTGCCCTGCCAGCAGCAGGGGATACCCAGAAACCTCCATGATCAGAGGCTTATCTAATGAGGGCACTAGCCACAGGCTGTACCCTTAAGCAATCTCGCTATTATTTGAAGAATGACATTTTAATTCCCTTTTGTAAATAATTCCCCTTAATTAACATCTTAATTTTTGTTCATTTTGAGTTATAGAAGGTTTATTTTGGTGGCAGAGGTAAAAGGTTTTGTAGCAGCTGTTAAAGGTTTTATAGCTGAGGCAGCATTCCTTAACAGTGAAGTCTAAATGGGAACTTTATTAAAAACTGTAGCAGTGAATTCCATAGTCCCAAGCCTCAAGTTTTCTTTCTTTTTTTAAAGGCAACATAGGTGGGATAACCGACATTTTGTTCCACCAGATGTGGTGGTAGTGGTAGGATAAGCTACAGTGTTTCTCTCACATGTAGGTTTTAGAACTACATTCATAGACTGCTACAGCATCTAACCAGAACAAATCCAGAAACACAGTTCTCTATAGGACAAAACCCAAACTGTCAAGAATGTACATTTTCTTCATATATTATGATATGGTGACTCTAGTCACACTTTTGAGACTGCACATGACTTGGAGCATCTCTAAGTATCAGTAAACGATGTTGTTGTTGTTCAGTCGTTCAGTCGTGTCCAACTCTTCGTGACCCCATGGACCATAGCACGCCAGGCCTTCCTGTCCTGCGCTCTCTCCCGGAGCGTGCTCAAGTTCATATTCATTGCATCCGTGATGCTATCTAGCCATCTCATCCTCTGCCGTCCCCTTCTCCTTTTGCCTTCAGTCTTTCCCAGCATCAGGGTCTTTTCCAGGGAGTTTTCTCTTCGCATTAGGTGGCCAAAATATTGGAGCTTCAGCTTCAGTATCTGTCCTTCCAATGAGCAGTCAGGGTTGATTTCCTTTAGGATGGACTGATTTGACCTCCTTGCAGTCCAGGGCACTCGTAAGAGTCTTCTCCAGCACCACAGTTCGAAAGCATCAATTCTTCGGCGCTCAGCCTTCCTTATAGTCCAGCTCTCACAGCCATACATTACTACTGGGAAAACCATAGCTTTGATTAGACGGACCTTTGTCGGCAAGGTGATGTCTCTGCTTCTTACTATGCTGTCTAGGTTTGCCATAGCTTTCCTCCCAAGGAGCAAGCGTCTTTTAATTTCATGGCTACAGTCACCGTCTGCGGTGATCTTGGAGCCCAAGAAAGTAAAATCTGTCACTGCTTCCATTTCTTCCCCTTCTATATGCCAGGAAGTGATGGGGCCAGATGCCATGATCTTAGTTTTTTTAATGTTGAGTTTCAAACCAGCTTTTGCACTCTCCTCTTTCACCCTCAACAAGAGGCTCTTTAGATCCTCTTCGCTTTCTGCCATTAGGGTGGTATCGTCTGCATATCGGAGGTTGTTGATAATTCTCCCAGCAATCTTAATTCCGACCTCTGATTCATCCAACCCGGCATTTCTCATGATGTACTCTGCATATAAGTTAAATAAGCAGGGTGACAATATGCAGCCTTGTCGTACTCCTTTCCCAATTTTGAACCACTCGGTTGTTCCATGTCTGGTTCTTACTGTTGCTTCTTGACCCTCGTACAGGTTTCTCAGGAGACAGGTAAGGTGGTCTGGTACTCCCATCACTTTAAGAATTTGCCACAGTTTGTTGTGATCCACACAATCAAAGGCTTTAGCGTAGTCAATGAAGCAGAAATAGACGTTTTTCTGGAATTCTCTTGCTTTCTCCATGATGCAGCGAATGTTGGCGATTTGATCTCTAGTTCCTCTGCCTCTTCTAAACCCAGCTTGTACTTCTGGTAGTTCTCGGTTCGCATACTGCTGAAGCCTAGCTTGTAGGATTTTGAGCATCACCTTGCTGGCATGTGAAATGAGCGCAATTGTGTGGTAGTTTGAACACTCTTTGGCGTTGCCCTTCTTTGGAATTGGAATGTAAACTGACCTTTTCCAGTCTTGTGGCCACTGTTGAGTGTTCCAGATTTGTTGGCATATTGAATGCAGCACTTTAACAGCATCATCTTTTAGGATTTTAAATAGCTCGGCTGGAATACTATCATCTCCACTAGCTTTGTTGTTACTAATGCTTCCTAAGGCCCACTTGACTTCACTCTCTAGGATGTCCGGCTCAAGTTCAGTGACCGCACTATCATGGCTATCAGGGACATTCAGATCTTTCCTGTATAGTTCTTCTGTGTATTCTTGCCACCTCTTCTTAATCTCATCTGCTTCTGTTAGGTCCCTGCCTTCTTTGTCCTTTATCATACCCGTCTTTGCACAAAACGTTCCCTTGAGATCTCCAATTTTCTTGAAGAGATCTCTAGTCTTTCCCATTCTGTTGTTTTCCTCGATTTCTTTGCATTGTTCATTTAAGAAGGCCTTCTTGTCTCTCCTTGCTATTCTCTGGAACTCTGCATTCAGTTGGGTATATCTTCCCCTTTCTCCCTTGCTTTTCGCTTCCCTTCTTTCCTCAGCTACTTGTAAAGCCTCATCAGACAGCCACTTTGCTTTCTTGCATTTCTTTTTCTTTGGGATGGATTTCGTTGCTGCCTCCTGAACAATGTTACGGACCTCCGTCCATAGTTCCTCAGGCACTCTGTCTATCAGGTCTAATCCCTGAAATCTATTCCTCACCTCCACTGTATATTCATCAGGGATATGATTTAGGTCATACCTGAACGGTTTAGTGGTTTTCCCGACGTTCTTCAATTTAAGCCGAAATTTTGCAAGAAGCAGCTCATGATCTGAACCACAGTCAGCTCCAGGTCTTGTTTTTACTGACTGTATGGAGCTTCTCCATCTTTGGCTGCAAAGGACATAATCAATCTGATTTCGATATTGACCATCTGGTGATGTCCATGTGTAGAGTCGCCTCTTGTGCTGTTGGAAAAGAGTGTTTGCTATGATCAGCATGTTCTCTATTAGCTTTTGTCCTGCTTCATTTTGTACACCAAGGCCATGCCTGCCTGTTATCCCGGTGATTTCTTGACTTCCTACTTTAGCATTCCAATCCCCTATGATGAAGAGGACATCTTTTTTTGGTGTTAGTTCTAGAAGGTGTTGTAGGTCTTCATAGAACCGATCAACCTCAGCTTCTTCGGCCTCAGTGGTTGGGGCATAGACTTGAATTACTGTGATGTTGAATGGTTTGCCTTGGATTCGTACTGAGATCATTCTATCATTTTTAAGATTGTACCCCAGTACTGCTTTTCCCACCCTTTTGTTGACTATGAGTGCTACTCCATTTCTTCTAAGGGATTCTTGCCCACAATAGTAGATATGATAGTCACCTGAATTAAATTCGCCCATGCCTGTCCATTTTAGTTCGCTGATTCCCAAGATGTCGATGTTCAATCTTGCCATCTGATGTTTGACCACCTCCAGCTTACCTTGATTCATTGATCTGACATTCCAGGTTCCTAAACAATATTGTTCTTTACAGCATCGGATTTTCTTTTCACCACCAGACACATCCACAGCTGAGTGTCCTTTCGGGTTTGGCCCAGCCGCTTCACTCTTTCTGGCGCTACTTGGAAATACCCTCTGCTCTTCCCCAGTAGCATATTGGACACCTTCCGACCTGAGGGGCTCATCTTCCGGCGTCATATCTTTTAGCCTTGTGATACGTTCCAGTAAACGATACAGTAGATCAAAAATTTTAAGAAGGATGGAAGAAATAACTATGCTGGGAATCTTTACAGAAACCATTCCCCCAGCCCCCATGGAAATCAAGAAACCATTCCCCCAGCCCCCATGGTTTCAACATTTCCAGAAATTTTACATCTCTAGTTTTACGCAAAAGTCTTCCTATCCTGTAGTTTTAAGAAATCATTTTGGGAGAGTAAAGGTCTGGTAGCAATATATGAGCATCTTGTCTTAAACATTTCATTCATCCTTCTAAAAGAAAATATTTCATAATCCAAAATTGTTCAATTTCCCCAATGTTTTGGAAAAACAAAACAAAAAGTCTTTTGGACATAAATGGGGAAAACACTTTCCCCCCTTCCCGAATTTTTCCTTTTCCCCCCTTGACCTTCATATCTTTAAGTCCAACATACTATTCCTAAACTGCCCTAATTTGGAAGCATGTCCCAAATCAGTGAGCGTGAGCTTCCAAGGGACTGACTGTGAATTCTGCACATGCTCTCAGTCTGCCTGCTGCTCACTTGTACACTCCGTATGCTCTCCTTCCTCTCCCCTCTTCTTCCTCCTTCCTTTTGTTCATTCCACCCACCCTTCCCCTGCCTCTTCCTTCCCCCTGTCTGGTGCAGCTGAAGTGGCAAGATGAGAGGGGACAAACCAGCTGGCATGCAGAAATGTACCCAGCTTTCTGGAAGCGAGGGGGTGGGAGGCGGCCAGGAACACTGCGGCCCACCTGAAACACAGTTTAGGAAATGCTGATCTAGGCCATAATGCTTTTAAAGCAAAAATATATATAGAAACGCATACACCTTTACTCCTCTGAATAGAGAGAATGGTAAAATCTCGGGCATTAATAATAACATTTTAAAATTTCAAACTGTTTGAAGAATAATACATTAGCAGTTCCCTTTTTTGTTGCTGTGGCTGCTGTTGTTTCTCTAAGCCTTTTGTGTTCATTTAGGCAATACGTTAAGCTTTTTTTCAAATGACAGTAAGAGGGCTGAATACATGTTATTTTTCTTCAAATGAATGGTGAAGTCGTCAGTGAATAAAATGCTTCCCAAAGAAGAAGCATTAGGAAACGTTTAAAAAGTGGCCAAATCATGATCAGTGTGTTGTTGTTGTTGTTTCTGCAGCTGGATGTCGTTGATCCATCTTATGAATTATAACTTTGCTTTAATTGCTGCAGTAATAATGCTAAGGAACTTCTTTTTTTTACATTAGATGCAATTTCTAGTTACGTTTGAACTTAGCTTATTCAGATTTGAAAGGTAAAAATGCATCTGCTCGCAATATGATGGTGGTAGTTTCTGTATGAGAAGAGCAACAAAACCAAAGCATTGTTTCCAACCCACAGTACATGCTGTAAATCAGGAATAGGCAGAATCTGGGCTTGCAGGACTCTATTTATTCATTTTTATTAGAAATCCAAGATTCCCCTGCAGGTACAGTAGTGGATGAAGGAGGGTGGGGAACTAGATGCAAAATGGTGGCTCAGGGAGTGGAGACTACTACCAACAGCACCCTGTGAGTCATTCACTGGGATAACCTGAATATACAAGTACAAGTCTACATCAGAGATGTTACAGATGAGGGATTCTAACACAAAACTTAAACTGGCTGTCAGAGATGCACAAAGATCCAAAGGCAAGTAATTCATATTCATATTTTATAGGTGATGAGCGTGAGGCCAGTCATGCCAGAGATTCGGGTTTTTTACTTGTGATTATAAGGAACAGCAAGTTGCACCAGCACTCAAAAGACTTGATCAAAAAATCAAAAGACTTGATAAAATCAAAAGACTTGATTTTATAGCTAGAGAACATTGAGGTACAGAGATGTACAACTTGCCCATGGATCAGGCACTTAGGTGTGCATGATCCACTACAGCGTTTTTATTGGTGCTACTTTCAAACAAAGAGGAGTCAGAAACCTTTTGCTGAACTACAAATCACCTAGAGATCAACAAATAGATCCTGATTTACCTTTTGTCAACCCCCGCTATAAATAAAAAAAATAGATTTATGATATTGGTACAGACACGTTTTCAGTTAACAAATGTACATAAGCCACTGTCATAATTCCATCACCAGTGTTATAAATTAATATCAGTATATTGCATTTAATTATAATAGAGAAAGTGAATTCTGCACTTCTGCTTTCTCTGAAATTCCAAAACCAAGTAAAGGGCTTCTGTTTAATCTCAAAGCCTTCCCTGTTCCTTCAAACTCTTTTCCCTCAAGCCTTGACCAAACATGTCAATTCAACCGTACTTGCTATATTACAAAATTCATATAGCTAGTTCTCAGTATTTCTCAGTACTGAATGGCTGTCAGTATTCTGGTAATAATGAATAAGTGATGTCTAATCCTCTTGACTTGTACCCTAAAAATAATCCAACAAAATCCTCACTGGAGCCCATAATTTAATTATCTAAATTACTCCTCTGCAAACCACATTCATAACTGTGCAGGTTTCCACATGTGCCAGTATTCTCTTCCATATACTTCCCTGTCAACATCCTGTATTTGATACTTTCTACATTTTAAGGATCACTTAAAATAGTGATAAAACATTTTCAAATGCATGTCTTTCATGAAGGGAATGTAAAAATTCTAATGCTAGCTTAAATCTTGCCTGGAAGATTCATACCAGGGTCTGCAATACAAAAATAGCATTTGCACATGAGTCAGAGAACTGTGTGTATATCTGCAGCTTACTCTGAACATTTCTCTGCAGTGGCTCCCGCTATCAAAGAGGCACGCCTTTTATTCAGTTTAAAAACTGGCCATGCCTCTTCAGGATTTGGAGCTGCTGCAAATAAATCTTCAAAGGAAGCTGCTGCTGCTCCTTAATTGCTACATTTAGATTGCAACCCACATCATTTCCACAGTTTACATATAACACCCTCTGTCTTGAGAAACTAATAACATGTGTATTTTCCTATGCAAAATAATACATTTTAACCTGTCCATGACTGTGAATTCTTAAATAGTTGGGGCTCATAATAATATTAATGAAATTAAAGTTCTCTCTTCTCCACGCAGTTTTATACAACAGAGAGGCACAGAACGCAGTAAATCAAAGTTCCTATTACTGTCACTTCATTGTTACAGTTATTGTGGGAAGGATAATGGCTAAAAAATCAACTGTGGAAATCAACTCTTCATTAAACTTTGCTAGCCATCAGTATATATTGATAACTTTTTTTACACAGTCAGATTAAGTGTAGTGTTGCTAAGCTCATATTTCATGTTAGTGCAGGATTTATTACTCTCTCCTGTCATCTCTCCTGCTTTTCTTATCTTTCATTCCAGAAGTGAAACTCTTTAGTTTAGTGGAATTCATTTGGAAGGCATCCTTTCATAAAGGATGCAAACATAGCTCATGGCTCATATCATATGCATTGCAAATATGTAGTTTTAAAAGTATTAGGCCTACCAGATTTTATATGAAGTAAGGGCCAGATCACATGTTACAAAAAGACTCTATCCAGGATGCCTCAAGGACTCAGCATTTGAACAGAAATGGAGCTGCAGCTTCCTAGTGGCGATTTCCACATTTCAAATAGCATGTGTCACAGGGTCTGAGGAAGATTGTTACCAGTGGACCCACAGTGGTGCATTTGAAGTTTGATAAAAGCCATTCCAAAGATAAGAGCCTCACCTTTGGCCTCTCCTGTTTTCAAGCGTACAACAGAAAACAAAAGCCAGTGTTTTCTAGGGATTCTAATCTCTGATTCTGGGCTGATTCACACAGTCCACATTGTGTCTGCACATGATGCTTTCTAACTGTCCAGTCCTCTCCCAGCTACACCTTTATGTGGATAACGACTCATTATAAACTGGGGCCTCCATAGATTTACCTGTCACTTCCCAGTAGCAAATTCTACACTTGTATTGTCTTCTTTTTATTGCCACAAGTATTTGCCCCAGGAGTCCTTGCACTCTTGTTTATCTTGTAAGACTCTTACACCAGCCTGCATAATAGGCTGCCTAACAAACATTCATCCTGGCTAAATATATATTTTGTTCTCTACATCTCTCATATAAAGCTATGACTCTCACAAGAACGGGATATTCTGATATAAAAAGAGCATATAAAATATTAGATACACTCATATTAAGCTTGAATCATTTTGATTCTAGCAAAGGCATTCACTCTGACATGCAGTAATTTTTCACTGTATTTTTCCACTGACTTCTTAGCCCACTATTGTTAATCCAAGTGACAAGTGAAAAACAAGGTTGAACCATTTCCACCTAAACTCAGAGGGAAAAAACACACCATATGCTTCAGCTGAGGAGTTAAAGGAAGGATGGCTGATTAGGTAGTAAGGATAGCATTGTTCATGTTTTCTGCTTATGACATAAATGAGTGAAGATGACACAAACTATTTTGGGAAGAGAATAGAATTGAAAACAGTTCAAGGTTAAGCTAGCGCAAAGATAATAAGAGGTTGAGGAAGAGACCTCAGGTGTCACCTTAAATCAAGTATCCTGTTTTAGGAACTTAGAGGAAATCTGTTGTACATCAGTGCTGGTAAGGAAATAAAATAAATATATTACTACCACATCATAGCTGGGAATGTTGGTAAAAATGATAGTCAGTTGTTAAAGAGTGCTGAGCTTAAGTTCTTTTCGTCAAGTATCATGTAACCAGCTTATAAGGAATAATATAATATTAGGGGCAGAGCTGAGAGACTTCAAGATGAGAACATGTGTCCTCATGTGACTTATCTACTTCTTTTGGGACAGCTCAGAAATGCCATGGGGGAAGACATTTTACTTTTTAAAGAAAGGCATGTTCCTGAAACAATTCTTAGAAAGATTTTTGAAGTGTGTTTTGCTTGTTACAACCACTTTGTATTTTTATATATGTTCTATGCTCTCATAGAACATAAGTTCTTGTGATCATGTAAATATTGCTTGAGATTTTGAAGTAAAAGATGGAAAGATAAACCTGATCTCAGAGTCCTATAAAATAATTTCTGCATATCTATACCAGGATAGAACCTACATATCCAAGATTATACTTTGCTCAGGGGAACTGAGTGTGATCAGTTGCTTGTCTATGATCAGCAATGTACAGAAATTACATCAGACAGAGAATCCCCAGGAAAGGGCACATTTGTGACATTATGATACTTTATTATTGTTAACTTTCTATAACATACCCCAAAGGAGAGCTGAATGCTGTGCAAAACACGTTGAGTTTCTTGACAGTACCTGTGCAACAAATCTACCTTTTCACTTGATTATTGTTCACATTTTTTTTAACTTCATATTGATTAAATGTGACCTTCTCGTTTTACTATACTTTCCAAGTAATCTTCTACCCTAGGCTGGGGAATGTGTGGCCCTCCAGATGTTCTTGGATTGCAACTCCCACTAGCCGTAATCAGCATAGTCAATGGTGAGGCCTGAAGGGAGTTGCAGTCCAACAACATCTGGAGGGCCACATGTTCCCCAACCCTGTTCTAGCCTAATATCCAGATATTGACAGGTGGTTGTAAGGGTACAGGCAGAGTTGGTTCAGGAAAGGGTCTTTTTTCCCTGAACAAGCAAGTCTGGTGTTAAAGACTTGAAGAGGTCGACAGCAGTGGCTTGACAAATAGAGAGAGGAAGGCATAGGAAGCAGCAAGTCTAGATAGAAATGGAAGAAAATATCAAAGTGATTGAATGGAGGGTACAAACACAAGCAGAGATACATTCCAGAGCAAAGAGATGAAGCATTATAGAAGTAAGGGCTAGCAGGTTAGCATTTATATCAAACTTGATGTAAGGACTTTAAGCAGAGGGGGATGCTATCAAGAGAGATCTTACTTAGCAGAGGCATTCTGAATTAACTGGCGAAATCGCTCAGGCATTTCTACTGAAATTAAATTACAACCTTTCCCTCCAAGCTGATAGATAGATAGATAGATAGATAGATAGATAGATAGATAGATGATAGATAGATAGATAGATAGATAGATAGATAGACAGATGTGTCAGTTGCCAGGGCAGAATTCTTAAGGACTCAGACATTGCAATGGGATTTCACACTAGTACCAAGAGATTATTTTCTAATTAGAATTCTACAGGTGTACTAGTTTTTCAGGAATATTCATTTCTCAGAAATTTAAATGTTAATTTTTGATCATGAGTAACTGGGATGATGATGATGATGATTTAAAGGCAGAAATATTAATATCACTCTTATGAGGTTTGATCTTTCTATTTCTTCTAATTTTAGACAACAACATGGGAAGATAAGAGCAGACAACCCCATTTATTTTTACTCATCTTAGGTTCACAGTGCTCTGTACTAGTTTAAAAATAGCAACCCATGGGCAATCCATGGAATCCAGGGGCATAAAGAAGGATATCACCTGAGCCCTGAAACACCATCACTAGCAGTGAGAGAAGGAGAAGGACAGACCATCTGCTCAGGAAGAAGGTGAATGAGCCTTTTCCAGTTGCTTGCTGTGTACCTGTGGCCTTCTCTTCATAATCAAGCCAGCTCAGAAACTTTGTTGTCCAGAGAGTTCTGCCTCCTGCCTAAATGGGCCCAAGCTGAAGACTGAAATCCTATACACACAGTGGGGGGGGGGGTAAGCAACATTGAAACAATGTGGCTTACTTCTGAGTAGACCTGCATTGAACTGGACTGTGAATTACTGTCAACACCATTACTGACAAACTTTTGCAAAGATATAGACTTTGTCTGTCATCCTGAAACCCATACCAGCAGAATCAACTGCAGAATGTCCTCTCATTACAAGCCAGTGTAGCCAGCTACACACACATCAAGGTACCCCTGTGCTCACCATGCCCTTGTTGTTATGAGCATGCTGAATCTCAGCAGGTACACCCTCTAAGAAGTCCCTCTGTGTCTCACCTTTTAGGACATCTAGCAATCGGAACTTCTCTCAGGCCACTGGAACACAACTGTTCCCAATAAAAGCAGAAGAGCAAGTGTCACATGGGGGACTAGGCAATAACAGTCTGTTGATCGATGTCTTCAGATGAGATGCAGAGTAGCCTTCATTTACAAGGGTGGGCCTGCCAAAATACAGTACACTTGCACAACTGCAGCGAACCAGGCTAAGAGGTGCAGAGTGCAAGGACTTTGGCTAATGACATATGCTGTGTCTCAGATTTTTACAACAGTATAATTCCTGAAAGGTTTATGCTAGTGCTAGTGAAAAATCAAAATTTGCCTATTTATATATATTTAAATTATAATGTATATAATTTTATAAAACAAGGAAGTAGTTTAGTGATTTCAGTTGAACGTGATAGAATCTTGAATGCTTTGCCAATAAGCTGCAATGACTTTGTCAGCTTGTTCATGGGCAATGAAATTAAATAACTCAAGTAGACAGGGCATATTAGAGAATAGCTGTCATATATTGCAATTAGTTCTTTTTATCGTTTCAGCACAGCATGACTAACAGTGAGCCATAGCAAGAGATTAAATTTATGCTGCAGTGAAACACTGCCAATAATATGAAGGAAGGTCTAGAACTGTAGAAGAGATTTAGTACTAGATGAGATGTGACTGTGAACCATGTGGATGCTGCACCCAGGAGAAAATGCTCTGATTAGGGTGCATCCAGATCCAGAGAGAGGTGGCCGCGAATGTCGAGTATGTTGAGTCAGTGTACCTTATACCCACAAGCTGTTCAGGGCCTGTGGTGATTTCCATGGTCTCTGCTGCCGATTCACAAAGGCTAGCAGGAGCAGCATGGTATACCCTACTGGTAGTGCCATGCAACTGGTAGCACCAAACCCATGCCAAAAAGTATCATTTCTTTTAGGTTCTTCCTACACAACTCCCTATGTTGGTACTTTGGTGGCTGGAGAAACTGCTTTCCAAAGTTCCATTTGTGGTTAGAGCATTCAGTTAGAACGCCATACACTGGCGTTTAACAGAATGTTCTATTTATTTATTTTTAATCTTTGCACGTGTTTCATCAAGCCATTCTTTGTACCCCAATTCCTTATGCTTAACCTGGAACAGTACTGTAACACAGTGGAACACTTTGATCCGCTGACTCACAGAATTGTTGTATGGATCAAAGTGTAACAGATGATAGTCTCCTAGATCAATAGTATTTAGGGGATAAAGCTGAATTTTGAAGGGGAAAGCCTGGTTCAAATACTCTACTAGGCACAAACTCAATGTGGTAAATGGCTGTATTAACCTCAGGGCCTTTCTACATATGCACTGTAAACAATAGTAACTGCATTCCAAGGCATTCTGTACAGTAAAAGGACTAAAACAATGCTAAAGATGTCCATAATTATATAGTCGTAACAGATTACTAGAGTAATCTTGGCTAATGCCTAAGGCAGCTTTTAGCCAACTAAAATGTTTACTGCAGAGAGCAGAGTAAACTAGAGTGGGCTGGAATACATATTTTTTGTCTCATGGGAGAAATTACTATTTTGACATTTTTATTTGTCCAGTAAACATTTTTTTCCAAAAACCATGTATGATCATTTTGACCTGTCTCCTCTGAGGCCACTTAAGGGGCGATAGTGGCTTTCTCTGTCTGATAGCTCAGCTGTAATGCTCCCAAAGGATCACGAAGCAGCCAGAACTGGAAGTCTCACTATAGGGAATGACCATTCCTCTATGCTTATGAGCCCTTTAGGAGCTACAGTCCTGCCCACTGGCATGACAGGGAGATAGCCAGAACAGTTAATTAAAAGAAATGTCTCTGCTACAAAATGGAAATGTTAGTGATAATAAGCATGTCATGCTTAGGATTCATTAGAAACCCATTTGCCTGGTTTGCATGTTACAAAATCCTGGGGTTTTCCTTAAAACCCTGGGTTGTTGTGAACGAGTGAGTGTTTTGGTTCATGCCGCCTGATCAGTCCACTGTAAACAGAAGCAGCTAAACAACGCCTGGTTTGTCGTTGGGTTATTTCTCTGGCTTGTTAGAGGGAGAACAAACCAGAGTTCCTTGTTTGCCCATCATGACAAACAAGTAACAACCCAAGGACTGAGCATTGTTTAACCTCTTCCACGCACAGTGGGAGAGATTGGGCACAATGCACCAGCACACTTGCTCATTTGCAACAACCAAGGGTTGTTGTTTTTTAAGTCCTGGGTTGTTGTGATGTGTGAAGCAGGCCATTTTCTGATGGAAAATGTTTGTTTGAGGACATTTCTGGGATATATCTAGAATGAAACAAAAAGCAGATGTTTCTTCAGGTACTACCAAAAGTCATTTGTGAACTTGGAATGCTAAAGTAGGAAGTCAAGAAATAACCGGGATAACAGGCAAGCATGGCCTTGGTGTACAAAATGAAGCAGGACAAAGGCTAATAGAGTTTTGCCAGGAGAACACGCTGATCATAGCAAACACTCTTTTCCAACAGCACAAGAGGAGACTCGACACATGGCCATCACCAGATGGTTAATATCGAAATCAGATTGATTATGTCCTTTGCAGCCAAAGATGGAGATGCTCTATACAGTCAGTAAAAACAAGACCTGGAGCTAACTGTGGCTCAGATCATGAGCTGCTTCTTGCAAAATTTCAGCTTAAATTGAAGAACATAGGGAAAACCACTAAACCATTCAGGTATGACCTAAATCATATCCCTTATGAATATACAGTGGGGGTGACGAATATATTTAAGGGATTAGACCTGATAGACAGAGTGCCTGAGGAACAATGGGCGGAGGTCCGTAACATTGTTCAGGAGGCAGCAACTCAATCCATCCCAAAGAAAAAGTAATGCAAGAAAGCAAAGTGGCTGTCTGATGAGGCTTTACAAGTAGCTGAGGAAAGAAGGGAAGCGAAAAGCAAGGGAGAAAGGGGAAGATGTATCCAACTGAATGCAGAGTTCCAGAGAATACCAAGGAGAGACAAAAAGGCCTTCTTAAATGAACAATGCAAAGAAATCGAGGAAAACAACAGAATGGGAAAGGCTAGAGATCTTTTCAAGAAAATCGGAGATCTCAAGGGAACGTTTTGTGCAAAGACGGGCATGATAAAGGACAAAGAAGGCAGGGACCTAACAGAAGCAGATGAGATTAAGAAGAGGTGGAAAGAATACACAGAAGAACTATACAGGAAATATCTTAATGTCCCTGATAGCCATGATAGTGCGGTCCCTGAACTTGAGGCGGACATCCTAGAGAGTGAAGTCAAGTGGGCCTTAGCAAGCATTACTAACAACAAAGCTAGCGGAGCTGACAGTATCCCAGCTGAACTATTTAAAATCCTAAAAGATGATGCTGTTAAAGTGCTGCACTCAATATGCCAACAAATTTGGAACACTCAACAGTGGCCACAAGACTGGAAAAGGTCAGTTGACATTCCAATTCCAAAGAAGGGCAATGCCAAAGAGTGTTCAAACTACCATACAATTGCGCTCATTTCACATGCCAGCAAGGTGATGCTCAGAATCCTACAAGCTAGGCTTCAGCAGTATGTGAACCAAGAACTACCAGAAGTACAAGCTGGGTTTTGAAGAGGCAGAAGAACTAGAGATCAAATCGTAGGGATGGCAGAGAATTCGGCCACGGATCTTGGTGAGGCCGAATGCCAGTGCATTCAGCCCCCCAAAATCTGTGGAGGAACGGCCTGCCACCCCCTGCCGCCCCCATGGATCCCCCCTGGAACGAGACTTACCTAGGGC
The DNA here is from genome assembly GCF_057233095.1 of Heloderma suspectum. Classification (NCBI taxonomy): domain Eukaryota; kingdom Metazoa; phylum Chordata; class Lepidosauria; order Squamata; family Helodermatidae; genus Heloderma; species Heloderma suspectum. Next base: position 249,987,320 of record NC_139459.1, read on the forward strand.
GGATCTTCTGGGCGGCAGCGGCTCCGGCTGTGGCTTCGGCGGCGGCGGCGGCGGCGGCTGGTCTTCTGACCGGCTGCCGCCACCACCATTTGCAGTCTGGGGGTGGTTTTTTTTTTTTTTTAACAAGACGTGATAGGCTATGTAAAGACTTATGTAGCCTATCACGTCTGGCTTAAAAAACTAACGTGCGTACACAAATGGCGGCGGCTACGGCCACCGCCATTTGCGTTCCTTATTTTTGCCCGTCAGTCTACGTAAATATTTACGTAGACTAAGACGGGGAAAACAAGAGGAACGCAAATAGCGGAGCGGACGCTATTTGCGTTCCCCCTTATTTTCGCCATCTTAGTCTACGTAAATATTTACGCAGACTAAGACGGGCAAAAATAAGGAACGCAAATGGCGGCGGCCATAGCCGCCGCCATTTGCGTACGCGTGTTTGTTTGTTTTTAAGCCAGATGTGATAGGCTACATAAGCCTTTACATAGCCTATCACGGCTGACTACAGGGACGCAAACGGCGGTGGCTACAGCCACCGCCATTTGCGTCCCTGCTAGCCAGCGGCCGGATGTCTGGCTGCTGGCGGAGCTGGCTGGCAGCTCTGCGGAATCCCTGTGGAGCGGAGCTGGCCAGACAGGATTCCGGGGGGAGGGACGGAGCACCTCCCCCCCCCAGCGGAACCTGGCGAAGCCAGGTAAGGGGAGTTTCGTACATCCCTATCAAATTGCCAACATTCGCTGGATCATGGAGAAAACAAGAGAATTCCAGAAAAGCGTCTATTTCTGCTTCATTGACTACACTAAAGCCTTTGATTGTATGGATCACAACAAACTGTGGCAAATTCTTAAAGAGATGGGAGTACCAGACCACCTTACTTGTCTCCTGAGAAACCTGTACGAGGGCGAAGAAGCAACAGTAAGAACTAGACATGGAACAACAGATTGGTTCAAAATTGGGAAAGGAGTACAACAAGGCTGCATATTGTCACCCTGCTTATTTAACTTATATGCAGAGTACATCATGAGAAACACTGGGTTGGACGAATCACAGGTCGGAATTAAGATTGCCGGGAGAATTATCAACAACCTCAGATATGCAGACAATACCACCCTAATGGCAGAAAGCGAAGAAGATCTAAGGAGCCTCTTGTTGAGGGTGAAAGTGGAGAGTGCGAAAGCTGGTTTGAAACTCAACATTAAAAAACCGAAGATCATGGCGTCTGGCCCCATCACTTCCTGGCATATAGAAGGGGAAGAAATGGAAGCAGTGACAGATTTTATTTTCTTGGGCTCCAAGATCACCGCAGGCGGTGACTGTAGCCATGAAATTAAAAGACGCTTGCTCCTTGGGAGGAAAGCTATGGCAAACCTAGACAGCATAGTAAGAAGCAGAGACATCACTTTGCCAACAAAGGTCCATATAATCAAAGCTATGGTTTTCCCAGTAGTAACGTATGGCTGTGAGAGCTGGACTATAAGGAAGACTGAGCGCCGAAGAATTGATGCTTTCGAACTAGGGATGTCGGAGAATTCCACCATGGATCTCGGTGAATCCAAATGCCAGTGCATTCGGCCCCCCGAAATCTGTGGCGGAATGGCCTGCCACCCCCCCGCCCCCCCGCGGATCCCCCCCAGGACGAGACTTCCCTAGGGCAGATGTTCCAGGCGGCGGCGGCGGCTGCGGTGGCTGGTCTTCCGACCGGCTGCCGCCACCACCATTTGCAGTCTTGTCAGGGTTGTTTTTTTTTTTTTTACAGAGACATGATAGGCTACATAAAGAGTTATGTAGCCTATCACATCCCAGTTAAAAAAGAAAATACACGTATGCAACTGGCGGCGGCTACGGCCGCCGCCATTTGCATTCCTTATTTTTCGCTGTCTTAGTCTACGTAAATATTTACGTAGACTATTACGGTGAAAATAAAGGGGAATGCAAATAGCATAGTGGGCGCTATTTGCGTCCCTTTTTGATTCGCCATTTTAGCCTACGTAAATATTTACATAGAATTAGGGTTGGCGGAGAATTTCTCCCCGAAACTTCGGGGGGCTGAGCGCCAATGTGTTCGGCCCCCCGAAGAAGTTTCGGGGAGAAATTCTCCGCACCCCCCCGCACCCCCCCCCGGGACCAGACTTACCTTTCCCGAATGTCCCTCCCGGCGGTGGGTCCCGGCGGCGGTTCGTCGGGTCTTCGTCAGGGGCGGGGCGGCAGCTGATCTTTCGACCGGCTGCCGCCGCCGCCAGTCCAATAAAACTAAAAAAAAAAAAATTCCCCCGTGATAGGCTACGTGACGATTAACGTAGCCTATCGGCTAGATCTGCAAAGTCAGCCATGATAGGCTACGTAAATCATCACGTAGCCTATCATGGGTGACTTTAAAAAAAAAAGCGCGTACGGCTAATGGCGGCCCCCATAGGGAGCCGCCATTCCCGTTCCTTATTTGGTCGCTGTAGTCTACGTAAAGATTTACGTAGACTACAGCGACCAAATAAGGAACGCGAATGGCGGCTCCCTATGGGGGCCGCCATTTGCGTACGCACTTTTTTTTTTTAAAGTCACCCGTGATAGGCTACGTGACGATTTACGTAGCCTATCATGGCTGACTTTGCAGATCTAGCCGTGATAGGCTACGTTAATCATCACGTAGCCTATCACGGGGGCGTTTTTGGTTTTTTTTTAAACTTTTTATTCCGCGGCCGGGTAAGGCGAGGCGCCTCCTCCCCGGCCTGAATTTCGGCCGGGCGAGGCGGGAAGCCTCCCCCCCGGCCTGAATTTTGGCTGGGCGAGGCGGGAAGCCTCCCCCCCCCAGGCCTGAACTTCGGGGGGAGAGCAGCGAAGCGCCTCCCCCCTACCGCGAAAAGCTGCGAGACCAGGTAAGTGACTTTCGTGCACCCCTACATAGAATCCCCTGGACTGCAAGGAGGTCAAATCAGTCAATCCTAAAGGAAATCAACCCTGACTGCTCATTGGAAGGACAGATACTGAAGCTGAAGCTCAAATATTTTGGCCACCTAATGCGAAGAGAAAACTCCCTGGAAAAGACCCTGATGCTGGGAAAGATTGAAGGCAAAAGGAGAAGGGGACGGCAGAGGATGAGATGGCTAGATAGCATCACCAATGCAATGAATATGGACTTGAGCACACTCCGGGAGAGAGCAGAGGACAGGAAGGCCTGGCGTGCTATGGTCCATGGGGTCACGAAGAGTTGGACACAACTTAACGACTGAACAACAGCAACATTAGAGCATAATATGATTGCTCTACTCCAAAATAACCATTTCTAGTGCTAAACCATTTGTACTCTTTATATTGATAATGTATCCTCTCCAGATAGTCTAACGGCAGATAGTATAAAACAAGAACTTTATTTGAGTATCTCAATGATAAAGAAGTCAACAAATTTAAAACTATCATATATAAAAGCTGTATTAAATATACTGCTAAAACAAATCATCACTTATCCCTGGCCATTAAATGCTTGCCTAAAAAGAGTAAGTTACATTAAATGTATATGAACTTATCCATTAATCCTTGATTCTGATGTAGTCTTCCTCTCATTACAAGAAGTGAAAGCATATTCTGCTTTTACCTCAGGAGACCTGCTGAGAATAACTTTTGCCTCTGTGAACAGCAAGGACAATCAAACGTAATTACCCTGCGAATGTTCACAGTAGAAATGGTCTGCCATATGGGAAATTAGCAGAATTAGTTAACAAAGATAATATTTTTTTACTGTGAGCGGCTGTAATGAGCATATATGCTGACAGCTTTCCATTGCAGTGGACATTATGCAATCTGCTTAGTTCAAGGATTGGTGTAGTAGTAACTGTTTTTGTGTTGTTGTTGTTTTAAAAAAACAATTGGCAATAGTGCTAATTGTTTTTAAAAATATGATTGGTAGATTTCTTTCTTTCTTGATGTGGACCCTTTTACAAAATGGTACATCGTAAGATCTGTAAAGAATAGCAGTCAAAAAAGAATGTGTTATACGATTATATAATATGAGCAGAATTTATTGCTAATGACATCTCTGTAGGGATGTACGAAAGTGACTTACCTTTCACGGTTTATGTTGATGGGGGGGAGGCGTTCTGTCCCTCCCCCCGGAATCCTTGCCGGGGGGGGGAGGCAATCCGTTCCTCCCCCCTGGAATCCTCGATGGCCAGCTGTGCTCCACGGCAGCTCCGCGGAGCAGCTGGCCAGGCCCAGCCCAGAGCCGTCCGCAGCCGGATTTCCGGCCGCGGAGGGCTCTGGGAAAAAGAAAAAAAAACCCCGTGTACACAAATGGCGGCAGCTATGGCCACCGCCATTTGCATTCCTTATTTTTGGCCGTCTGAATCTACGTAAATACTTACGTAGACTATGACGGCAAAAATAAAGGGGAACGCAAATAGCGTAGCGGGCACTATTTGCCCGCTATTAAATCCTTACGTAGGCTAAAACGGGGAATCAAAAAGGGACGCAAATAGTGCCCGCTATGCTATTTGCATTCACCTTTATTTTCGCCATCATAGTCTACGTAAATATTTACGTAGACTAAGATGGCCAAAAGGAAGGAACACAAATGGCGGTGGCCATAGCCACCGCCATTTGCGTACGTGGTTTTGTTTTGTTTTTTTAAACCCACCCAGCCATTATAGGCTACGTAAAGATTTACGTAGCCTATCAAGTCGTGTTTTTTTTTTTAAACCCAGCCATGATAGGCTATGTAAATCTTTACGTAGCCTATCACGTCCTTTTTTTTTTTTTAAGAAGACTGGAAATGGCGGCAGTGGCAGCTGGTCGGAAGACCAGCCGCCAGAGCCGCCGCCGCTGGAGCCACCGCCACCCGGAAGATCCGCCCCAGGTAAGTCTCGTCCCGGGGGGGATCCACGGGGGGTGGCGGGGGGGGTGGCAGGCCGTTCCGCCACGGAGTTCGGGGGGCCGAATGCACTGGCATTCGGCCTCACCGAGATCTGTGGTGGAATTCCCTGACATCCCTACATCTCTGCCAAAAAAAGAGAAGTCTTTTACTTCTTCTCTGAATGGGTACTGTGAAACCACATATAATGCAATGCTTGGCTGAACTGAATTCCTACAGACAGAAATCCATTCTTCCCTATATAACATGAATAGCCAGTTAGAAATAAATGGCACCCAAATCAATGGGTCCTGTGCTGAAAAGGGATGACCCGAACCCAAAAGCAATTTTAACTTGAGCTTTCAAGTTTCATGTTAGTCTGCCAATTTGGCATCTGATGAATGGTATATTTATTTGTTTGTTTGTTGCATTTATAACCTGCCTTTCCTCCAAAGAGCCCAAGGTGGCATACATGATCCTCCTCCTCTCCATTTTATCCTCAAAACAATCCAGTGAGGTAGGTTAGTGACTGGCCCAAAGTCACCCAGTGAGCTTCATGGCCAAGAGGGGACTAGAACCTGGATCTCCCAAGCCCCAGTTAAATCACCTAACCACTATGTCATGCTGGATCTCTGATGGGACAGATCTATGCAGCGTTGCCCACTCACCATCATAGTAATTTGAGTGACATTTTCTATTTGCACAGATGCTTCATCTGGTGAACCATTGAATAGCAGGTGGCAGCTTCGCCTTCGCTATGAAGAACCTGCAGGCCCTGAACAGACTTTGCACACCCAGAGTGTCCATAGGATCCCACTGGAGAGAAAGAAGTGTAAGAGCACTTCCTGTTCCAGTTGAGCCTTGCTTGAGAAACACAGTCTTGCTGAGCTATGGCTCCTGAATAGGGGTGTACGAAACACACCAGTCCACTAGGGGGGTCTGCGGGGGGGGGAATGCGATCCGTTCCTCCCCCCAGAATCCTCCCCAGGTGGCTCCGCTCCGCAGCAAGTCCGCGGAGCCACCGGCCGGGCCCGTCCGCAGCCGGACTTCCGGCCGCTGCCACGCAAATGGCGTCTGGCGTAGCGGACGCCACTTGTGTCCCAAGGCAGGTGGCAGCAGACGGACAGCGGCAGGTAGGATCTGACTGGCGTGCATTCCCTCAGGTGGTGGAGGTGAGTCTTTCATTCCGCCACAGACTCCGGGGGGCCGCATTCTTAGAATCCGGCCTCATTGGAGTCCGTGGTGGAATTCTCCGCCATCCCTACACCTGAATCCTTAGTTGTTCTTCTGTCCTGACTTGTGACTGGTTCCTTGGTCCTGCACTCTCATTTGTCCTTCAGCCTTAGGGATGGCAGAGAATTCCGCCACGGATCTTGGTGAGGCCGAATACCAGTGCAATCGGCCCCCCGAAATCTGTGTCAGAACGTCCTGCACCCCCTGCCCCCCCCCCGCGGATCCCCCCCAGGATGAGACTTACCTGGGGCGGATCTTCCGGTCAGTGGCGGTGGCTCCGGCAGCGGCTTCGGCAGTGGCAGCAGCTGGTCTTCCGACCGGCTGCCGCCACCGCCATTTCCACTCTTGGTAAAAAAAAAAAAAAAGACATGATAGGCTTTGTAAAGATTTATGTAGCCTACCATGGCTGGGTGGGTTTAAAAACAAACAAACCCGTGTATGCAAATGGCAGTGGCTACAGCCGCCGCCATTTGCATTCCTTCTTTTTGGCCGTCTTAGTCTACGTAAATATTTACGTAGACTATGATGGCGAAAATCAAGGGGAACACAAATAGCATAGCGGGTGCTATTTGCGTCCCCTTTTGATTCGCCATTTTAGCCTACATAAAGATTTATGTAGGCTAAAACGGTGAATCAAAAAGGGATGCAAATAGCGCCCGCTACGCTATTTGCGTTCCCCTTTATTTTCGCCATCATAGTCTACGTAAATATTTACGTAGATTAACACGGCCAAAAAGAAGGAATGCAAATGGTGGCGGCTGTAGCTGCCGCCATTTGCGTACGCCGTTTTGTTTTTGTTTTTTTTCCCCAGAGCCCTCCGCAGCCAGAAATCCAGCTGTGAATGGCTCTGGCCTAGCTGGGCCTGGCCAGCTGCTCTGCAGAGCTGCCGCGGAGCACAGCCGGCCGTTTGAGAATTCCAGGGGGAGGAACGGAGCGCCTCCCCCCTGTCGAGGATTCTGGGGGGAGGGACAGAACACCTCCCCCCACCATAAACATAATCTGCGAACAGGTAAGTCACTTTCGTACATCCCTATATCAGCCCTGATTTCTGGTTTGCCCATTGGGCCTGCCTTTGTCTTTGGTTTGGCTTTGGCTTGCACATCCAGATGTGCATTCCATTGAAAGCAATGCAGTGTGGATAAGCAACATCTACACTCAGATGCACATCTGGGTGCACATTTTTGCCCCATTAATGGGATATATGTGCGGAGTTGTATCCAGATTTCTGTGATCAGTTTATCAATAGTTGACTATATAGTCATTAGCAGCCTAAATTCCCTTTCAATATATCACCATCTGATATCTCTCTGATCTCTGCTCTATAACTACCTACTATTATTCACATCCTCATTTCCACTAGATAGATAGATTCACACAGAGGCTGACAGAGCTCCTGCATTAAAAAAAAATGAACATTTTCCATAAGGAAAGGATAAAAATAACTTGGTCTTTTTATCTTGGAGGCAAGAATATCATTGGGAGGTATTGTAGCAGGTATTTGAAAGAGTTTTAAAGAAGATGGATAATATTTGCTCACATTGACCCCAAGAGCAATATAGGAGTAATGGACTCAGATTCAAGAAAAGTAGATTTCAATTACAATGTATGGGGAACTTCCAGAGAACATATTTCTTCCTTCTTGGCATAGTTAAAGAATTGTCTGGCAAAGTATCTCTCAAGATCATGAGTGGCCACTTAGGCATTGCCAAAAAAGAGGAATTGCATCGCCCAAAGAAGAGGACACCAATTTGCATACACAAATTTATGTATATGGGTGTAGATCTAGAAATAATAACTTTAACTCAAATAGAAACACAATACATCTCACCATAGTGTGGAAGACTGTGACCAGGTGACCTGTGTGCTTGCTCAGTCAGTCTGCTGATTGTTGATGGACAACTTCAAGGCCCCTGCTCTCTGTCTTCTTATGATTCTTTATCTTTAAACCGGACTTAAACTGGACAGCCCATCAAATAGAGGACACTTTCAAAGAGAGGACTGTGCTCTACCAGCTCTCCAGAATAGAGTGCTGTCCTCTATGAAGCATGACACCTGGCTAGCCTGTGTCATGGGCTAGCTAACTGTTGTTTCAACCATTTTGTAATGTATACGTAGCTAGGATCCTGCTGCATCTAGTCCTATGAGCAGCCCTGTGTGCCATACCTACCCGTTCCAAGCTCCAGAAGGTTCAAAGATGCACCATGACACATCTTTAGGTCCACCGGTGCCAACATCAGTCCACTCCCGCAGCTGCTGCAATGCCACACAGCTAGGGATGTACGAATCCCTTACCTGGTTCTGGCTGGGGCATCCGCTGGGGGCGGGGAGGCGATCCGTTCCTCCCCTCGGAATCCTCGATGTGGGGGGAGACGATCTGGTCCTTCCCCCCCCCCCCCGGAATCCTGCCTGGCTGGCTCCGCTCCGCGGCCATGCTGCAGAGCCACCGGCCAGGCCAATCCGCAGCACAGCCTTCAGCCGCTGCCAGGCTGGTGCGGACGCAAATGGCGTCCTGCATAGGGGACACCATTTGCGTCCCTATGGTAGCCCGTGATAAGCTACGTAAATATTTATGTAGCCTATCACGGCTAAAGCAGGGACGCAAATGGTGGCCGCTACACCATTTGCCCCCTGCTCTTTGCTGTGATAGGCTACGTAAGTATTTACGTAGGCTATCACGGTAAAGGCAGCCATGCAAATGGTGGCTGCTACGCCATTTGTGTTGCCGCGTTTACTGTGATAGGCTACGTAAATACTTACATAGCGTATCATGGCAAAGACCAGAGGCGCAAATGGCGTAGCGGCCGCCATTTGCATCCCTGCTCTTTGCCATGATAGGCTACGTAAATACTTACGTAGCCTATCATGGCTGCCTGCGAGCATGCAAATGGCGGCCGCTATGACGGCTGCGATTTGCAGCCGCAGCAGCCCAGCAGCAGCCAGCTGGGAGACCAGCCAGAGCCGCTGCTGCCGGAGCCGCTGCCGCAAATGCCCTGGGTAAGCTCCATCCCGGGGGCATTCCGCGGGGTGGCAGGTGGCAGGAGGCCGTTCCGCCGTGGATTCTGGGGGGCCGGATTCTTTAGAACTCCAGACTCACTTGAGTCCGTGGCGGAATTCTCTGACATTCCTACGCACAGCTCAAACATCATGCAGACCAGCAAGTGGCTGCTGGAAGGAAGAGCAAGGGGTGGGGGGAGGACACGGCCTAGAGTAGCAATATTTCTGAGTGTGTCCATGCATAAAATGCCTTTCTTACTGCAGCTGCATCAGGAAGCCAGAGCTTTGGGAGGGGGCACAGCTGATGAGGAGGCAGCATGTATTGGTCTGAAGTCTCCTTGCTGGACTCCTAGAGGCCAGTAACTTGGCCTGCAGTTTGGGAATGCACCAACAGCTGTAGAGGCTTACCAGCCTAGCAGCAAGAAGGAACTGCTTAGTGTAGCAGCCACAGGGAGAGGGAGATCCTTCTGGCAGTTATTTCCTTCATATTGCTTTGCCTATAGAGGGTGCTGTAAATGTGTTCAGATAAATTTATGTTGCTATTTCCTGTTGCAGTGCTTTCAGCAGGCAGGATGCTGACCCTGCCAGGATGTAGAGGGTCTACATCATGGGTGCAGAACTTCTTTCAGCCTGAAGGCCAAATTCAGTTTCAGAGAACCTCTTGAAGGGCCAGATTCCAGTGGTGGGTGGGGCCTAAAGCAAAGGGGGTGGTGCCAGAGACAAAAGGGGTGGGCCCAAAATATCCAAAATACCAAAAATATCAGTATCTTTTAGCTTGAAATTCTTACTGCCAGCAACTAAACCTTAGGAGAGGCATTTCTGCCTTTTAGAACGGGGGGAGGAGGAACTGTGCAAAAGCCAGGAAGCCACAACATGACCAGCAATTGGGGGAAAGGGAGTGGGCCTTGTAGGGAACCCTGGAGAGCCAGACTGGGAGCACTGGGAGGCCAGATTTGGCCTCTGGGCCTGAGGTTCTGCACCCCTAGTGTACACCACCTGAGTCAGGTGGGACTACTCACACAAAGGTCCTGCACCAGTCTCAGGACGCCACCTCTACAGAACTTGCCTCTGTTGGTGGAGCAGGTTTCCAGAGCTCTGTATACATCCGGTGAAATACAGAGCATTAGGAAAGTGAACATCAGAGAACCAGCCTCGCCCAGGTGAATGTCCCCTTGTCTCTTAAATGATTCCACCCATTCTTTAAGGGTTCCACCCTTAAAGGTAGCTTAAAAATAATGTTAAATAAAATAAAAGTCTCCTTTGCCACCCTTTATGCCACCCTTGAAAATCTATCTCTTCTGTTCCATGAAACCTTTAGCTTAACTCCTTAAGTCCTCACCCCTGAAGGCTGAGTATAGTCATCCCCTCTTACCCTTCCCTCTCCCTCCCTCCCTCCCTCCCTCCCTTGCCTTCTAAATGTCTACATTTAAATGGTAAGCTCTTTGGGGCAGGGGCTTGTGTTTTGCTTATGTTATTTTGTAAAGTGCCCCCTGCATTGATGGTGCTATTTCAACCATATTAGCAGTTTTAATAAGAAAGGGATGCTGCACACTAAAATATAAGCAATACAAAATTCATTTTGGATTTAGTGGCCAGCACAATTGAAGAGCAACTGTGGCAACTACCAAGTTTTATTCCTGTTATTTAGGTTAAGAATGGTTTATCCTGACACAGAAGTGAAAGGATTATAGTTTTTACATACCTGGCTTCAATTACCCAGGCTTCCATAGCATTATAACCCACTGTGAGAGCTGCAAGTCCCCCTTACATCTGAAACTGTAGGAATCCTTTATCTCTAAGGTTTATTGGCATTTGCTTTAAAACATTTATCCACCCAAACATTTTGTTCTGGCATCTATTTGTCTCCTTAGTATAGCTGATTTCCAGACTGCTAAAAGCAAGATTGCCTGCAGAACTTATTCCAAAGTGCATTGACAAAATAGACTAAAGGGGAAGTTTGTAAATTCCTTTCTACAAATCAATCATAAAATCATTGCTTATTCTTTTCTCAGCAGAGAACATCAGTCATTTTCTGTCGCATTCTTTCCCCAGGTTAACCAGAGTCATCCCTTGAAAATGTCAGTCTACAGAGGACGTAAAGAAGAAACAGTTAGGTGTAAGTATCTAAGGTGGAAGACCCAGAATCCTTTCCCAGCTGCCCAATCAAAGATACCATTTGGGTAAGAAGAGGGGTGTCTTCCACATGTCATCACACTTTAAGACTGAGGGTGTATATTTCTGGCACTGTACCCTGAGCATCTGAATTCTTCTTCATTGTTTGAAAGCTGAAATGGTGCAGTGCCTAGAACAGATTTGTTAAAATATAAAGGTTGCCATGTCTTTACAAAACAACTTCTCTTAAGTCTGTGATGTAAGCTTTGTGATGTAAGCTCATTTCACATGCCAGCAAGGTTATGCTCAAAATCCTACAAGCTAGGCTTCAGCAGTATGTGAACCGAGAACTACCAGAAGTACAAGCTGGGTTTCAAAGAGGCAGAGGAACTAGAGATCAAATCGCCAGCATTTGCTGGATCATGAAGAAAGCAAGAGAATTCCAGAAAAACGTCTATTTCAGCTTCATGGACTATGCTAAAGCCTTTGATTGTGTGGATCACAACAAACTGTGGCAAATTCTTAAAGAGATGGGAGTACCAGACCACCTTACCTGTCCCCCGAGAAACCTGTACGAGGGTCAAGAAGCAACAGTAAGAACCAGACGTGGAATAACCGATTGGTTCAAAATTGGGAAAGGAGTACGACAAGGCTGCATATTGTCACCCTGCTTATTTAACTTATATGCAGAGTACATCATGAGAAACGCCGGGTTGGATGAATCACAGGTCAGAATTAAGATTGCTGGGAGAATTATCAACAACCTCAGATACGCAGATGATACCACCCTAATGGCAGAAAGCGAAGAGGATCTAAAGAGCCTCTTGTTGAGGGTGAAAGAGGAGAGTGCAAAAGCTGGTTTGAAACTCAACATTAAAAAAACGAAGATCATGGCATCTGGCCCCATCACTTCCTGGCATATAGAAGGGGAAGAAATGGAAGCAGTGACAGATTGTATTTTCTTGGGCTCCAAGATCACTGCAGACGGTGACTGTAGCCATGAAATTAAAAGACGCTTGCTCCTTGGGAGGAAAGCTATGGCCAACCTAGACAGCATAGTAAGAAGCAGAGACATCACCATGACGACAAAGGTCCGTCTAATCAAAGCTATGGTTTTCGTAGTAACATATGGCTGTGAGAGCTGGACTATAAGGAAGGCTGAGCGCCAAAGAATTGATGCTTTCGAACTGTGGTGCTGGAGAAGACTCTTATGAGTCCCCTGGACTGCAAGGAGGTCAAATCAGTCCATCCTAAAGGAAATCAACCCTGACTGCTCATTGGAAGGACAGACACTGAAACTGAAGCTGAAATATTTTGGCCACCTAATGCGAAGAGAAAACTCTCTGGAAAAGACCCTGATGCTGGGAAAGACTGAAGGCAAAAGGAGAAGGGGACAGCAGAGGACGAGATGGCTAGATAGCATCACCGATGCAATGAATATGAACTTGAGCATGCTCCAGGAGAGAGTGGAGGACAGGAAGGCCTGGCGCGCCATGGTCCATGGGGTCAAGAAGAGTCAGACACGACTGAACGACTGAACAACAAGCTCTTCCCATGTGTACTCACTTAGGAGACTATATCTGTATATCTATCTATCTATCTATCTATCTATCTATCTACCTACCTACCTACCTACCTATCTATAGTACGCCTATACATGTAACTTTGAACAATTAGGATGACAATCTTCATTTTTCCATATATGTTTTTTATCCAAATATGTCTTCTTCCCTTTTACTAGCCATTGAAGACAATGGCCCTTCCCACACCTTGTGGCGGTGAGTCCCATAAACCAATTTAGTACACTCATGTTAGCCCTGGTTAGTACTTGGATGGGAGACCGCCTGGGAATCAGGCTTCATGCACTGAGCAGGGGGTTGGACTCGATGGTCTTGTAGGTCCCTTCCAACCCTATGATTCTATGATTTAGTGCCCTTACTGCCTGGAGGAGAAGACAAAAGGAAGTTGATTCCAACAACCAAGGAAACAGCAACAACAACAAATCAACCATCAAGTTGGGATATATAATATCAAATGAATAAAAAAATGAATTCCACAAGCAATTTACAGGAACATGTAACATTTATAGCCACAAAAATACAAAGTAAGCAATTGAATGCATCTCTAAAGTATCTCAACAATAAAGTAAATAAACCTGAAAATACTCATATACACCAAACATGTTTCAATCATAAATTGGTCTTCTTCAGAGGTCTAGTAATTTCACAACCACAATTTCTCACATATGCATATTAAGGGAGGGGGGAATAGAACCCTACCTCTCAGCCAAATAGAGTAAAACAATAATATAACAGTGGTGTCACCAATGAAAATCCACTATCATACCCATAGCAAGAGCCAAGGTAACAAACAATAACAATCTGGGGCACCAGTTTAACTCCATTACCAATAGAGGCTTGCTAGCAACCTTAAACTACCTGATCATTTTGGTTGCCCTTTTCTCTACCTTTTCGACTTCCATGATATCCTTTCTGAGATGCAGTGACTAGAACTACACACAGTATTCCAAATGTGGCCACACCATGGATAACAAACATTACAACAGTGGCAGTTTTATTTACCCTTTTCCTAATAATCCCTAGCATGGAATGTGCCTTTTTCCACAGTTGTTGCATGCTGAGTTGGCATTTTCACTGAGCTATCCACCGTAACCCAAAGATCTCTTTTATTGTTAAGTCACTGCCAGATCAGATATTTGTTGTTGTTCAGTCGTTCAGTCGTGTCCGACTCTTCGTGACCCCATGGACCACAGCACACCAGGCCTTCCTGTCCTGCGCTCTCTCCCGGAGCGTGCTCAAATCCATATTCATTGCATCAGTGATGCTATCTAGCCATCTCATCCTCTGCCGTCCCCTTCATCAGTCTATATGTGCAGTTAGCATTGTTTCATCCCAATGTGCATTGCTTCCAGGGTTCCAAATGGCATGGAAAGCCTCCATGACTACAGGAGGTTCTCCCCTTCATAAAGTCACCCTCCACATGTAGAGGGCGATGGAAATGGTAAAAGACAGGGTGGGGCTAGTGTGCTTCCCCTCCTTGCATATTTACAATACACTAGATGGGAATGCCTGAACTGGAAACAGCATGGAGGTGGTAATCCTGTGGTCATAAAGACATAAGAACCAAAAAAGAGCCATGCTGGATAAGACCAAGGGTCTATCTAGTCCAACATTCTGGTCACACAGTGGCCAAAAAGCTGTCGATGGGAAACCCACAAGCAAAAGCACTCTCCTGCCCATGTTCCCCAGCAACTGTTATACATAGGCATACTGCCTCCGTTACTGGTGGTAGCATATAGCCATCAAGACTAGTAAATATGGTCTATTGATTTAGGGGCTGGGGGAGCATGGTGTGTGTGAATAGGTAGTTACCAGCAAAAAAACCTCAAGTTATCATCCTCTATTATCCTTTAACCTACTCCTGGTTAATCTAGTATCCTTTAATGTAGTCCATACATTATTGTTACCTGATATTTTTCAGGCATCCTGTATATAATACAAATCATCCCTAACTTTCTTTTTGCACAGCCATAACTTAAGTTTTACGAACAGGGGTGGTACTGCATTAAGCCTGCACTGCAGAGTTATATTTTGTTCTTGCATTCCATTGGTGTATTACCCAGGCACCTTGCCTGCCAGAGAACAAGCTGCCCAAAACATATCCAGATCACCACTGCACAACGGAACAAAGTAGCAGGCTTGGCATTGTAGGAAATGTTGAATGTCAAGATTAAGGGGCTTTTCGATGCAGTTCTGAACCTGGACAAAATCAGGAGGGAGAAGAGTACTTTCCCTGTCTTTCTGTGTTAGAGAAATCTTGGAAGTTAATTATAAACATTGTCTCCTAATTCATTAAACTGAACATGGAGCCTGTGGTGCAAGTGCTATTAATATCTGCCCTGAATTAGGGGAACTTATTTGAAGAGCCATTTCCCTATGTTCTAATATTTTAGATTTTATCCTCCTGAGACTGTCTCTAAACTTTTAAAAATTAATACTTTGTAAACCCTCTTGTCAAGCCTGTGCTGACAGTCTTCTCTGTAAAACGATGCAATCTTCAGCTGCAGCTCCTGCAGTACGAACAGTAGTTGATGGAATTGTGAATCCTTTTGCCCAACAGGAGACAATTACAAATGTGACACTTCTCCCAGCTCACAAACCTGATTGCTTCCCGTATTGTATCGGTCCTGTCTAACATTTAGAAACCCTCAAGATGTTCAGTATTCTGTGTGTCCTGGCATTCACATTATGACATATTATAAATGTTATAGTATATTTTGACAATATCTTTCCCTGAGACTATTTAGATTGCAAATTGAAATCCTGAGAAGGCTTTAAGACAGGGGTGGGCAAAAGGTAGATCAAAATCTACTGATGGATCTCTGGTTGATTTGCACTAAATTAGCAAGGATTTATGACTTTCAGCTGTTTTACAGCATCAACAGCAAAATGACTCCCCTCCCCATGAAATGATACTGATGAAACAAAGGAAGCTTGGGGTAACCAGGAATAGATTTTTGTCTGGAAGGACTGTGAGCTCTTTTCAGTTCTGGTACTCAGAACCAGTTTCTAGGCTCAACATTCTTTAGTTCTAAGTCTTTAATTCCAATTCTTTTGCACTTGACTCTGGTTGCTGGATCTTGAGATTCGTGTAACTTACAAAGTAGATCCCATAAGCCTGAAGTTTACCCTACCCTGCTTTGGCCTAGGACAAATTGGCCGAGGACAATTTGTTTAGAATATGCATATAGAAAGAAGTTCTACAAGGAAAGGGGGAAATAATAATCCGAAACTAATATATGTGTTTGGAGCTTACAAAAGTGTGACTGTTATAGACTCAACAACTGAAACTGCATATGGGCCTGCAAGGTTCTGACTACATTTAGTCATTTTGGCCCAGCATTTCACAATATACTGTTGTTATTTTTATAATTGATGGGGATTTTCCCCCAAGCATCATTCCTTGCTCATTTATTTTATATATATAATCCAAAGTCAGGAGTTAGTTGGTCATCCCTTTTTGAGTGCCTTCCCATTGACCATTTCTCCTGAAACACACTTCATTGGAAAGCTCTTGACATGCAGATTTCACAAATAACAATGGTTTTCACTATAATTCAAAGTTGGGAGTTTATTTATGTCCATAATGCTTTAAAAAAGAATTAGGCTATCTTCTATAACAATGTATTATATTTTATTTTTAATATCAAAAATGTGAAGTATAAGTGAACAAACATAATTAATTGAAAACTGGAGCAAAATGAAATATGAATACACACAAAAAGTCTCCGTACTCCTTTATAAACAGAGGTGCAGGCCAAAGTACAGTGATATGCCAGTAACATATGGCCTGTAAACAAGTCATGAAGGGATCTACTTTGCCATGAGTCGTGTGTGCTCCTGGCAAATCTCAAGATTCAAGTTGTCGATGGACCACAACGAGGACATTACAGTGGAGTTTACACCAACAACATTGTATTTAAGGAAGCTTTGTAGAGATAACAGATGTAACACTTTGAATGTTTCAATAAATGCAGTTAAGTTGAACCCTTTGTTAGATTTGCTCTTTCTCCATGACCTGTGTTCGTGGGGAACCAACTGGTTACACATTATATTAAATACATGGCATGCAGCTCCCTAAGTGTTTTTTTCCTTTACTCAAAAGAAAGCATGGGGGCTTGATTTGGATCAGGACCACCACATGCAGGGAACAGAGGTCTAATCCCACCCTCCCCACCATGTCCTCCCCAATAGCCTCCATGCAGCAGAGATATACTTAAAAAAGAAAAACCCTCCTATTGGCACCAATGGGGAAAAAAATCCCATCTCTAACTGCTGCATGGGTGGTGGTGGGGTGGAATTCTGTTGGTGGGGGATTGTGGCTAGGGAGGGAAGAATTAAACCACCCCTTTTAGCATGCCATGGTCTCAATTCAGATCAGGATCACTTACCTCTGAGTAAAGAAAAAACTCATAGAAAGCAGCATGCTACTTATTTAGTATAACACGTAGATTGATCCTACTGCTTACTTCTTTACTTTAAAGAAAGAGTGTTCCCTTTATGGGTAATGTGTGTTGTTCTACCACCAGCATTGCCAGCTCTCACTAAACAACACTGCTGGTGTAGGAAATAAACCATGTCATCCTCTCAACCCACATAATTCCTGGTTACATGTTACCACAGCAGCATAGAAACCTGACAATACTCAAGTGGCAAGTACATAGGGATGGATGAATCTTTCCATTTTTATTTCTCCTGCATTTGAACTTTTTAAATCTTTCCATCTCAAATATGTAAATTCTTGTCAAAAACGAACCAAAACAAAATTATTACCCATCTGTATCAGCCAAATTCACTACATATATGGAGAGAACCATGTTGTGCCTGCCTTCCATACAGCTGTTAAAGATGAGGATCATGACAGAAAAAAGAAGTGGCAGCACTAAATCAGTTCTACAGACATGCCTGAATACACAGGGCTCAAATCCAGACTTTTAACTGCTAAGCAGTGACTTTTGAGAGCTAATGTGGTGTAGTGGTTAGAGTATTGAACTGGGACTTGGGTGATCTGGTTTCCAGTCCCCACTCAGCCATGAAGCTCTATGGATGACTTGGGGCCAGTCACTGACCCTCAGTCTAACCTGTCTCATAGGGCTGTTGGGAGGATAAAATAGAGAGGAGGGCTCTGTAAACCACCCTGTGTTTCTTGCAAGAGGAAAAAAGGCAGGATATAAATGTAATAATGAAGCCGCTGCCCCAGGCCTGGTTGGACCAATCTATCAATTTTAGTTTCTCCCACATTCAAAAAACATTTTAATGTCAAGTTCTTTTTGGCCCAGTTATGGAGAAATTTGCATATTTGAGTAAATTCTTATCAAAAATGAACTGAAATAAAATTCTCACCCACCCCTACAATCATAGAACAGAGCTATGTGTAGATGACACCCCTCATCGTAAGCAGATAAGAGCCCTGCTGGATCAGACAAAGGGTCCATCTAGTCCAGCATTCTGTTCACACAGTGACCAACCAGATGCCCACAGGAAACCCACAAGCAGGACATGAGTGCAACAGCACCCTCCCACCCATGTTCCCCAGCAAGTGGTGTACATAGGCTCACTGCCTCCGATACTGGAGGTAGCATATAGCTAACAGGACTGGGGATGTGTGAACCCCCCAAAGTCCAGTCCGGGGTGGGGGCGTCTGTCAGGGAGAAATCTGGCCCTCTTGGGGCTCAGCTGTTTTCCCCGGAGCCCTGGCACATCCCATCCAGATTTTGTACAGGTCTTTTTTCCTCTGCAAACAGGGCAAGATACACCAATTGTAGCCACAATTTGTGCATCATGGGCAAATTACTGCCATAATTAGAGTATTTTATGCTGTTTGAGGCCATAAAGTGCTTCGTTATACATAAATTGCAGCCACAACAAAGGTAATTTTACCTGGGGCTAGGGTGATCCTTGAGGCTGTCATCTTTTTGCCTTGTATAAATGTATTTGTGATATTTTCTCCCCAGTGTATAGAACCAGACCTACAAATGCTTATCCTGCCCAAGTTCTATGTTCAGAAGGGAGAGTGAGGGCAACTTTTGCCTGTACTGTTTGCCTAACTGAAATGTTAAGCCTTACTTGTGATACATTTACCACTTAATAATACCCGTTGATTATGAGTTCATGTAACTGCTATTTAAGAAATAATGCATGCTAACGCCTTTCTACACAATTTGATGCCTCTCTGATTCCATAATTGCTGGTTTCCTAGGATATTATGCCACAAAACCTGAAGAAATAATTGGTTGTTTCATTCCAGACAATACATTTTGGAGATGCATAGGGCTTAACTGGCAGATTTGTAACAGTGCTATAAAGGCGTAACAAGAATAAATACTAACTGTAGAACAAGATTGGGCTGTGTAAACTTGCATAGCAATTGGTAGAATTCAACAGCAACCAAACCCCCCTTTCAAAGAATGAGATTTGTTTTATGCAAATGCTATTTAGAAAGTTCCATGCCTCAGAGGAGGCTGTTTCACATCTGCAGCGTGTGCCAACACAGAGGACAACAAGAGTACAAAATGGGGTACAATGGAAAATGCAACCACTTAGCTATAATACTTACTTGTTGTTGTTTACCGTGTAGGCACTGAAGGGTAGAGGAACAATTATTTTTGTGTAGGATTGTTTTTATAAGTACACAGCCACAAAATGCATGCCTTCAAGTATGCATTTTAAAATGCTGCTTCAGATGTAGGGATGGCGGAGAATTTCGCCATGGATTCCAGGGAGGCCGAATGCCAGCACATTGGCCCCCCCAGAATCCATGGCAGAGGGAAGCCCCCCACCCCGCAACATGTGCACGGAACGGAGCTTACCTGCTTATCACGCCGGTGCAGAGGCCGTGATAGGTGCAGAGGCCGTGATAGGCTACGTAAATATGTAGCCTATCACGGCAAAAGGCAGGAATGCAAATGGCGGCTGCTATGCCATTTGCATCCCTGCCTTTTGCTGTGATACACTACGTAAGTATTTACGTAGCCTATCACGGCAAAAGGCTTGGACGCAAATGGCAGCGGCTACAGCAGCCGCCATTTGTGTCCCTGCGCAGCCCAGTAGCGGCTGGATGTAGCTGCAGGTGGCCCCAGCCGGGGGCTCCGCGGAGCCGCGGAGCCAGCCGGTGAGGATTTCGGCGGGAGGGACGGAGCGCTTCCCCTCCACCATGGATGCCACAAAACGAAACGGTAAGTGACATTTGTACATCCCTATTCAGATGACTGCCATGGCACCGGTAAGTTACAGCCCCGGTCTAAAAAAATTTAGGGCACAATTCTATGCATGTTAAAAGCCCTACAACTCCTAGCATGCACCAGCCAGTCTAAATAATCTTGACAGCAATGCAACTCATTTAGGTACCATTGGCTTGGATAGGGATGTTGGAGAATTCCACCATGGACTCCAGTGAGGCCAGATTCTTTAGAATCCAACCCCCCGGAGTCCGTGGCAGAACAGGGCAATCCCCCCCCCGCCACCTTGCGGAATCCCCCCGGGACGGAGCCTGCCTGGCGGCGGCGGCTCCAGCGGTGCCTCCGGCAGTCTTGGCAGACTGAGTCCGCCAGTCATGGACAGTCTTCTGTCCACTGCCGGGCTGCTGCCGCAAATGGCAGCCGCTACGCTGGCCACCATTTATGTCCCTGCCAAGCCATGATAGGCTACGTAGGTATCTACGTAGCCTATCATGGCTAACACAGGGACGCCATTTGCATCCCTGTCTTTTGCCGTGATAGGCTACGTAAATATATACGTAGCCTATCACAGCTAACGCAGGGACGCAAATGGCATAGCGGCCGCCATTTGCGTCCCTGTGGTAGCCGTGATAGGCTACATATATATTTACATAGCCTATCACGGCGAAAGGCAGGGATGCAAATGGTGCAGCGGCCGCCATTTGCATTCCTGCCTTTTGCCATGATAAGCTACGTAAATATATACGTAGCCTATCACGGCTATGGCGGGGTCATAAATGGCGGCCGCTACGGCAGTTGCCATTTGCGGCCACAGCCCAGCAGCGGACGGAGGTCCGGCTGCGGGTGGCCCCAGTTGGCAGCTCCGCAGAGTTGCCATGGAGCAGAGCTGGCCAGGCAGGATTCCGGGGGTGTGTGTGGCCCCAGCAGAACAAGGTAAGTGTTTCGTACACCCCTAGACTTGGATCTTAAGATAAATAAACGTAAAGAAGTTCAAAGAAGGAATGTATTCCATCCCATTCACCTTGCACTTCCCTTCACCTCCTGAAAAGCCTCTGGGGTGGGGGGGTTGAGGGCCTTTGTGAATAATATGGGATGTGGGCACAGAGGCTGCTGAGAGATGGGGGAATCGTGCAAAAGTGGGCTTGGAACCTAAGATATGCTAACTCTGCTTTCCCTAACCTGGTGCCCTCCAGTTGATCTAGACTACAAGTGAATTGTAGTCCAACACATCTGGTGGGCACCAGGTTGGGGAATATGGCACCAACTTAAGGGAAGTCACAGAAGGAAAGTTTCCTGTACCCTCCTCCACCCTGCAGCCCCACCACATCCTATTCCACATTGCTCCAGAGGACCCTTCCAAAGGCTTTCTGGGCATTGCAGGTGGCTGTGTGGGGGTGGGGAGAATGCGATAAGAAACTTTTCTCCCATAGATCTACCTAGGTTAACTTATTTTACGATCCAAGCCATTGATTTCAATGAGTGTTAGGCACAACTAAGTGTTGGCTCATTCATGGTCAAGAATTTCCTACATCTCCCCTTGCGGGTGGGTGTACATCCCTCCGAATTCTCTGAACGCTGCCCCCACCCCCCACCCCAATTGCTAGTCACATGCAATGTTGCCATTTTCTAGTTAAGAAAAATCAATATCACTATGGTTGGAAATTTGAACTGAAATTGAAACATTAATACAAACGTCAACTTCAGTGTAGATGACAGTGATGGTAATATTACACCACAGCATTTGAGGAGTGCTGTGAAAACTATAAACTCGTATTTCAGAAAGTACTAGGTATGTGTAACATTAGATCCTCAGATAATTTCCATATGACACTGCGAGTACAGGCCACTGATGGACAGATGCATTCAGGGGGACATTTTTTGTCCCAGAAAACTACTAGAGGACTCTGAGCCAGACGTCACTTTCTATGAATGAACAAATAAGTATATATAAATTGAAGGGTGTGTGAGAAGTGGCTGAAGATGAATGAACTGCTTCAAGCAATTCAGTAACGGAATTGTGCAAAACTTCAACAAGAAACCAAAAAGGATGTAGACATAGCTAACATTATATGATGACAATTAAAACATAGATGAAATCTAGTAAAAATGTTTCTGATGGTGAAACATTTTTTTACTATGATGGTATATGCTCAGGGCAAGAGGGCCCTCTCCCTCAGCCCTCACTCCCCTTAAAGTTTAAATACACCCCCCCCCCCATCCAATGTCATTCCTGGGGAAAACACTATGCATGGATGTCCATCACTTGGTATTGCAATCATTAAGTGATGACTTGCACGGATGAAGAGACCATAACCGTTTTAATGCCACAAACAGAACTTCTCATCACCTCAAAATGCAATGTTTCAATTGAGACAGTTCACATATTTGTCTGTCCATCATCAAATACAGAATAAGCCAGTTTAGAGTAATCAAGGGATGTACATTTAGATACGAAGCAGACATACTTTTCTTTGGATTGGGACGCACAAAAATGCAGACATTTGCTTAATTCTGAATACCCATTTGCACAGTCTTAATTGTTTATCATGCTACTGGAATGATAATTTTGGATCCAGATGGAAAAGAAGGACAATGCACATAAGATCATACCATTTGTCAAAATTGCTTTTACTAATTCTAAAGCATTTCCTCTGGCACGGTAGCGTTGTTGTTGTTTAAAAAAAGGTAGACACACACACATCTGACAATGAGATGGTAGTCCGTAGATGCAATCATAGCCACAAGTCATAGCCACAAAATAGCCACAAATGGAGACAATTAAATGTAACAACAGGGTAACTAAACTTCACTAAGTTCAGCTAGCATCAAGTAACTGGATTCCAAAACAAAGAGGTCTAAGTTAATGTCCTCTAAGTTAACGTCCTGATGCCAGTACTACTTGTTCCCATTTGTAACTGGTGTGTCAGAGGTCCACGTCAGGATGTAGTGTATATATCATTCTCTACATTGACTTATTAATAAGGTCTCTAGGTGGTCTGGCTGAAGACTGACTCACCATCAAAATAAATTTTCAGATGCCAATTGAGCAAGCCCAAGCAAATCATGGGTATTATAATTCAAGTCTTGAGTATAGACTACTGGGCTAATTTAAAATAGCAAACTGGGAATCTTCTTAATTAAAGAGGCTTTGACGTTTTCATCCAAGCATGCGTAAGCAACGTATACAAATGATAAATCATGTCCTTTAAGGGAACTGTGATAGCAAATGCCCAACTTGATGAGAAATGAGCCTTGTAGTCGCTCCCCATTGTGAAATATAGATGCTGACATTGAGGACATATGAACTTGAAACAAACTCCTTTGGGGAATGGAACAAAAAATTCCCTTCCATGTTATTTACTTCATTCATTTCCCACTGTGGGGTGTGCATGTGTGAGTGTGTGTGTGTGAGAGAGAGAATCTGCTCACCAGTTACCTTAGTGATCACACAAAAAAGGTCGTTTTAATAAATATCCTTGATTAGCAAGTTTGGCTTTATCAGAAAGCACAAACATGCTTAGCACTTGGTGACTGCTGTGTCAGTTTATAACTTCCATGTCTGAATGAGTCTGTCACTTCAGACAGGTTTCATATCACACAATGCCTGTCAATTGAGTTAGATCACAATTCAGCTGCAAGTAATCACAATTCAGCTGCAAGATCAGCTATTCTTGTATGGATCCATGCATTTACTCAGCTGCTATGGCCTTCAATGCAGCTTGTAGTCACAATAATTTAAAACATCCTTAAAACTATTCATTTTTTTTAAAAGCGTAACCCATCAAAATGTTGCAAATAAATAAATAACCATCATAAACAATACAAAAACAGGCACATAACATAATACTTCAGTTTTCCAAGGAAACAAGCCCATGATGTCAGAGTTCCTGGGGGAACAATCAAATGAAGAGAAATCAAATGAGGATGAGCTGTATATGTGAACAGGCCCTAAGGATTTATGCCAAGATGTCACCCCAGAGCATTGATCTTGCTAGGAAAAGCACTTTCACAGCAGCAACAGACTGGAGCAGAGACATTCTCTTTCCACAGTTGACTTAGTGACCATGATTCTGCTACACAGCAGCAACAGGAGGAGACGGTGCCAAGGGCAAAGGACTGGTCACCCTCCATCAGTGGGTAAGTCAGCCTTCCCAAGCCTGCTGTCCTTCAGATGTTTCAGACTATAACTCCCAACATGCTTGACCATTGGCCATGCTGGCTGGGGCTAATGGGTATTGAAGTCCAAAATATCTGGAGGGCTACCCCCAGGTTGGGGAAGCCTGGGATAAATGATAGCAGAACTTTATTCAGTTCTTTCGAGTGCAGTTTCCATGGCCACACTTCTCATGGAACATTTTCAGTACATATCTAGGGTTCTGATCATGTTGGTGTTGTTCAGTCGTTCAGTCGTGTCTGACTCTTTGTAACCCCATGGACCATAGCACGCCAGGCCTTCCTGTCCTGCGCTCTCTCCCGGAGTGTGCTCAAGTTCATATTCATTGCATCGGTGATGCTATCTAGCCATCTCATCCTCTGTCGTCCCCTTCTCCTTTTGCCTTCAGTCTTTCCCAGAATCAGGGTCTTTTCCAGAGAGTTTTCTCTTCGCATTAGGTGGCCAAAATATTTCAGCTTCAGCTTCAGTATCTGTCCTTCCAATGAGCACTCAGGGTTGATTTCCTTTAGGATGGACTGATTTGACCTCCTTGCAGTCCAGGGGACTCATAAGAGTCTTCTCCAGCACCACAGTTCGAAAGCATCAATTCTTCGGAGCTCAGCCTTCCTTATAGTCCAGCTCTCACAGCCATACATTACTACTGGGAAAACCATAGCTTTGATTAGACGGACCTTTGCCGGCAAGGTGATGTCTCTGCTTCTTACTATGCTGTCTAGGTTTGCCATAGCTTTCCTCCCAAGGAGCAAGTGTCTTTTAATTTCATGGCTGCAGTCACCGTCTGCGGTGATCTTGGAGCCCAAGAAAGTAAAATCTGTCACTGCTTCCATTTCTTCCCCTTCTATATGCCAGGAAGTGATGGGGCCAGATGCCATGATCTTCGTTTTTTTAATGTTGAGTTTCAAATCAGCTTTTGCACTCTCCTCTTTCACCCTCAACAAGAGGCTCTTTAGATCCTCTTTGCTTTCTGCCATTAGGGTGGTATCGTCTGCATATCGGAGGTTGTTGATAATTCTCCCGGCAATCTTAATTCCGACCTGTGATTCATCCAACCCGGCATTTCTCATGATGTACTCTGCATATAAGTTAAATAAGCAGGGTGACAATATGCAGCCTTGTTGTACTCCTTTCCCAATTTTGAACCACTCGGTTGTTCCATGTCTGGTTCTTACTGTTGCTTCTTGACCCTCGTACAGGTTTCTAAGGAGACAGGTAAGGTGGTCTGGTACTCCCATCACTTTAAGAATTTGCCACAGTTTGTTGTGATCCACACAATCAAAGGCTTTAGCGTAGTCAATGAAGCAGAAATAGACATTTTTCTGGAATTCTCTTGCTTTCTCCATGACCCAGCGAACATTGGCGATTTGATCTCTACTTCCTCTGCCTCTTCGAAACCCAGCTTGTACTTCCGGTAGTTCTCAGTTCACATACTGCTGAAGCCTAGCTTGTAGGATTTTGAGCATCACCTTGCTGGCATGTGAAATGAGCGCAATTGTGCGGTAGTTTGAACACTCTTTGGCATTGCCCTTCTTTGGAATTGGAATGTAAACTGACCTTTTCCAGTCTTGTGGCCACTGTTGAGTGTTCCAGATTTGTTGGCATATTAAGTGCAGCACTTTATCAGCATCATCTTTTAGGATTTTAAATAGCTCAGCTGGACGACTGTCATCTCCGCTAGCTTTGTTGTTACTAATGCTTCCTAAGGCCCACTTGACTTCACTCTCAAGGATGTCCGGCTCAAGTTCAGTGACTGCACTATCATGGCTATCAGGGACATTCAGATCTTTCCTGTATAGTTCTTCTGTGTATTCTTGCCACCTCTTCTTAATCTCATCTGCTTCTGTTAGGTCCCTGCCTTCTTTGTCCTTTATCATGCCCATCTTTGCACAAAACGTTCCCTTGACATCTCCGATTTTCTTGAAGAGATCTCTAGCCTTTCCCATTCTACTGTTTTCTTCAATTTCTTTGCATTGTTCATTTAAGAAGGCCTTCTTGTCTCTCCTTGCTATTCTCTGGAACTCTGCATTCAGTTGGATATATCTTCCCCTTTCTCCCTTGCTTTTCGCTTCCCTTCTTTCTTCAGCTACTTGTAAAGCCTCATCAGACAGCCACTTGGCTTTCTTGCATTTCTTTTTCTTTGGGATGGATTGAGTTGCTGCCTCCTGAACAATGTTACGGAACTCCGTCCATAGTTCCTCAGGCACTCTGTCTATCAGGTCTAATCCCTTAAATCTATTCCTCACCTCCACTGTATATTCATCAGGGATATGATTTAGATCATACCTGAATGGTTTAGTGGTTTTCCCTATGTTCTTCAATTTAAGCTGAAATTTTGCAATAAGAAGCTCATGATCTGAGCCACAGTCAGCTCCAGGTCTTGTTTTGACTGACTGTATAGAGCTTCTCCATCTTTGACTGCAAAGGACATAATCAATCTGATTTCGATATTGACCATCTGGTGATGTCCATGTGTAGAGTCGTCTCTTGTGCTGTTGTAAAAGAGTGTTTGCTATGATCAGCGTGTTCTCTTGGCAAAACTCTATTAGCTTTTGTCCTGCTTCATTTTGTACACCCAGGCCATGCCTGCCTGTTATCCCGGTGATTTCTTGATTTCCTACTTTAGCATTCCAATCCCCTATGATGAAGAGGACATCTTTTTTTGGTGTTAGTTCTAGAAGGTGTTGTAGGTCTTCATAGAACCGATCAACCTCCGCTTCTTCGGCATCAGTGGTTGGGGCATAGACTTGAATTACTGTGATGTTGAATGGTTTGCCTTGGATTCGTACTGAGATCATTCTATCGTTTTTAAGATTGTACCCCAGTACTGCTTTTCCCACCCTTTTGTTGACTATGAGTGCTACTCCATTTCTTCTAAGAGATTCTTGCCCACAGTAGTAGATATGATGGTCACCTGAATTAAATTCGCCCATGTCTGTCCATTTTACTTCGCTGATTCCCAAGATGTCGATGTTCAATCTTGCCATCTGATGTTTGACCACCTCCAGCTTACCTTGATTCATTGATCTGACATTCCAGGTTCCTAAACAATATTGTTCTTTACAGCATCGGGTTTTCTTTTCACCACCAGACACATCCACAGCTGAGTGTCCTTTCGGCTTTGGCCCAGCCGCTTCACTCTTTCTGGCGCTACTTGGAAATACCCTCTGCTCTTCCCCAGTAGTATATTGGACACCTTCCGACCTGAGGGGCTCCTCTTCCGGCGTCATACCTTTTAGCCTTGTGATACGTTCCATGGGGTTTTCTTGGCAAGAATACTGGAGTGGGTTGCCATTTCCTTCTCCAGTGGACCACATTTTGTCAGAACTCTCTGCCATGACCTGTCCGTCTTGGGTGGCCCTGCACGGCATAGCTTATGGCTTCACTGAGTTACGCAAGCCCCTTCGCCACAACAAGGCAGTGACCCATGAAGGGGTCTGATCATGTACCATCACTTATTAATTTTGTTTCTACCCCATCTAACCATAGTTTGGTCTCAGGTATATCCCCCGCCCCCTTTACAGATTCTATTAACTTTTCCTTCTATCCCCATCATATTTTTCTTGTAAAATTCTTGTCCCTTTTGTGTTCCTTTTTGTATCTCTCTTAGCCCTTTATATAAAAATATTCTGCTGTTAGAAAAACCAGAATCACTCCATAAAGGTGTAAAGGTATCCACAACCAGTCCTGTCCAACTCTAGGGTGTGGTGCTCATCTCCATTTCTAAGCTGAAGAGCCAGCGCTGTCCGAAGATGCTTCCATGGTCATGTGGCCGGCATGACTGTACATTGAGGTGCACGGAACGCTGTTACCTTTCCCGCCGAAGTGGTACCTATTTATCTACTTGCAATTTTTTGATTTCGAACTGCTAAGCTGACAGGAGCTGGGACTGAAGACGGGAGCTCACTCCATCACGCGGCACTTGGGTCTCGAACTGCTGTCCAGCTGACCTTCCGGTCTGCAGTTCAGCGTCTTAACCACTAAGCCACCTCAGCCCTTCAATCACTCCATACTTTCTCCTAAAAATACTAGTCTTTGCTTTGCCCCCGCATCCTCTAATGAAGGCACGAGACATAAGTATTTGGGGTTCAAGGGCCACAACTTTTGTTTAACTTGTCAAGCACTTGTCAGAAGCATGCTGTTAGGAGCGCCCTACCTGCCTCTTAAAGTCCCCTCCAGTAGCCCAAAGTCGCAGACAAAAGAGATTCTCTCCAAGGCTTTATTCCATTACAACTTAATGACTCTTTCAGATGCTAATTGCCAGTGACTAAGCAAGCAACTGCAAAGGGTACCCTAACAGGGTAACCTAAGCTCCATCTACGCAGTTGGTCCCCATTTTGAGGAGAAGGGCAGGAAAGCTCTGAAACTTATGGGCTAGGAGGGGAGGCTCCCCCATGGGGCATCGGGGAACAGCCATTGCCGTAGCGCCAAGTGGACTGAGCACCTCCTCTTGGCGCCCTCCACCTTGCGCCTCTCTCTGCGCCGGCACCTTGCATCTAGCAACAACCACTCTCCCACTCTTTCACTGCCAGGATCACTATCTCTCTCAGGAATGTGAGCGGGGGGGGGGGCTCTCCTTGCAGCTGCGTCTCTGAGAGACGAGTGGACTCCTCTCCCATGGGTTGTAGCTCTTCCTCAGAATCAGAGCTGCCTTGGGGATCTATGGGCTCAGTTCCAACCCTGACACTTTCAGCATTTAACCGTCTCAACTCCCTGCAGGCATATTAACTTAAGAAGAGAGCTGGAAAGACCTCCTGCTGTCTCCACATTTGGGTGATACCACCCTGGCTCCATGTGCTGGACCAGTCAGTTAGCTAAGCTGTCCCATTCATTGCCAGCTGACCATACGGGTAAGCTGAGGAGACGCCTGTCCTGCTCTAATCTGAGTCCTGGCTCCTGGCTCTTTGATAAGCAAATACAGGGATGGATAAAATAGAGTACTCAATTTAGCAGGCAAATGGTCAAGCACAGTTTTACCAGACACATGCGGTTTTTCCCAGAGTGCGGTCTGAGGTGCAGTTAAGGTCAGGAGATTTGTCAAGTCAAACACAGTGTTTCAAACACAGTCTGAAAGCAGAGTCAGGTAGAACTCAAGAGGTCAGTAGTACAGAGGGCCAATTGGCTCGGAAGGTTCTGTCTCATCTGATGATAACTCCAGTGGTGGCACGACACCTGGGACCTGAGACACCTGCCAGTGCCTGACTACTCCATCCCCTTCCCTGTGGCCAGTATCTGACAGGACAAAGCATCTAGGGCCTAAGGGCAGCTCCCCTCCTATATGCCCTCAAGCCAGCTGGCAGTCAGAGCCATGTTGGTTTTAAGTGTCCCTTCACCATGATCCTTTGGAGTGCCCCTCAGCAGGACAGCCTATCTCTCTGCCCACACTACTTGCCAGTTGTGATGAATAACAATAACTTGAATTGCTTGTTTCAACAATGTGAAGTAGGCTGCCAACAACAACAACAAAGATTCTCCCTTGGCCAAGGGTGAGAAACACTCAAACAATTTCTACTCAGCCCCAGTAGGTGATTAGTTTATTATTGTGATTTTACTGCAGTATTTTCAAGTATGTGATTTGTAAGCTGCCTTGGAAGGATGTGTATTCTGAAAGGCAGGATCATCATCATCAACAGCAGCAGCAGCAGCAACAACTGGCTAATCCCACATCTCTGCTGAGTATTGGGATGGGTGGTTGGTTGCCACATTGAGCCCAAAGAGGCACCTGGGAGACAGAGCTCTCGCTCAGCCTCATTCCCATTGGGCAGGGTACCAATGCTGGCTCCAAGCCTCATGGGTTTTTTTTTCCTCCAGGAAGAGGTGTAGGGCAACCTTGCCCCCATTGAACTCCAGGGCAGTAACATTCTTCTTATACATGATGTATGTTGCGATCCTGTACATAGATATGGGGAGGGGCCATAGCTCAGTGTGATAGAGCACATGCCTTGTATGTGGGAGGTCCCAGGTTCGATCCCCAGCTTCTCCAGGTAGGGCAAGGAAAAGGTCCTGCCTGAAACCTTCAAGAGCTGCTGCCAGTCAGTGTCGACAATACTAGGCTAGATGGGCCAATGGTCTGACTCAGTATAAGGCAGCTTCCTATGCTCCTATGCCTTTGCAGAAGTAAATCCCACTGAGTTCAGTGGGGCTTGATCCCAAGTAAGTGGGTATAGGACTGCAGCCTTAGACTGCATCTTATTGAATTCAACTGGTCTTACATTGGAATAGTTATTCATTGGCTTGTGCTGACAGTTTCCTGTAACAATGTTTTACACATTTTACTTTCTCTCCTTCTGTTGGGAAGGCCTTGTCTTCTCAGACCTTCTATTTGCAGAGGGCTTCTATGCTTTCTTTGTTTAAGATGCAATCCTATGCATGTTTAGACAGAAAAAAAGTCCCACAGCTCCCAGCATTCCCCAGCCAGCCATGCAGACTGTCTGGGTAATGTTAGGAGTTGTAGGACTTTTTCTCTATCTAAACATCCATAGAATTGCACCCTAAACCTTCCATAGTTTCCTTCTAGAATTCTGTTTCCGTTGCAGTGATTTGAATACCTCCTTTTACATTGTTCATTTCAGCATATATTTATATCATCACATGCTGATGACCTCCATACACAACCTTTCCTGGTGTGATAGTGACTTAGGGTGCAATCCTATGCAAGTTTAGACAGACAAAAGGCCTACAACTCCCAGCATGCCACAGACATGGTGCCTGGGGCATGCTGGGAGTTGTAGGCCTTTTGTCTGTCTAAACTTGCATAGGATTGCGCCCTTAGTCATGCTGATGAAGAGCAACCTCAACCAGTCGTAGAAAATGGAAATAGTCACCCCTGAACTCTGTGCCCATTCAGTTTAGCATGCCGCTGCAAATGAAATCTATCCATTCATCTTACAACATGTTGCAAACAAGCCTTAATGCAGCCTTGTTTCCTAAGCTAGAAAAGTGTATATATCTTGCAAGCATACTCCTTGAAATATTACAGCAGCTTTCTCAAAGTGATTTGAAACTGCCTATAAAATTATGGAGAGACTTACAGGATATGACAAGTTATTCCTCCCTTTCAATTCTACACTGGATTCTTCCAGCGATACAGCATCAACGGCATCCTTGAAATATGCTTTAAGAATATTTTGTCTCTGCAAGAGTGGTCACTTGCCAGTACGTATTAGAGAAAGGCTCAGTAATGACAGTCCCATTGTATTAACCTTATACATAATTGTCACCTTGATCAGAGGGAAGGGAATATAATTCTAAATCTATTCATGCTAGCCAGCTAATACAAGTCTCACCTGTTTTCTATAGCTATGGTAACCAAGAAAATCCCTACCAGCCATTCATTCTCTGTAAAGAAAGACTACTTGTGAATACCTGGGTTACAAAGACCTCAATTTCTATGTCCTTTTGCAACACTTCAAGTTTTCATTACAGGCACCTGCTCTGATTGCAGACATTGTGACTTCTGATGGGGGTATGATCTTATAGCTCTCCGTTTTAAAATGAAGCGCCTGAGACATCATGTACTTTAAAACCACATTCTTCAAAGTGGAATTTTTTTTTCTGACCTGCTAGCAGAAATCCTGACTCCCTGGTATGCTCAAAGCATTTATTCTATTTGCTGGAAGTCTATGGCCTGCCCTATTCTTAAAGGCTCAGGGTTGGTAACAATGAGATACAGCCATGCTTAGGGATGCTGGAGAAAGACCCTGATGATGGGAAAGATTGAAGGCAAAAGGAGAAGGGGATGGCAGAGGATGAGATGGCTAGATAGCATCCCCAATGCAATGAATATGGACTTGAGCACACTCCGGGAAAGAGTGCAGGACAGGAAGGCCTGGCGTGCTCTGGTCCATGCGGTCACGAAGAGTTGAACACGACTGAACGACTGAACAACAAGAAAATGAACTCAGATTTCTAAGTCTCCAACCTGTGGAATCTGCTGAGGACTGGCCCCCTCAGGCCACATGGAGCCCGTCGACCTTCGGACCTTTGTTTTTTACTTTCCCAAAATTTATGCAAATTTATTCATAGGAAAATATACAAATTTCTGCTGAGATCGGTAAATATACGTGAGGAAAAGTTGAATGGAATGGAGGACAATATGCGAAATGTTATGTACTAACGTAAATTACAAAACTGTTGCAAACCCTCCTAAGGAATCATTTGCCTATTTCTTTGCATAACCAAAAAAAAATTCAAATCCGTCTGTGAACAGACACTGGAACGAATGACACTGCACAATCCACAAAACACATGCAGAATGGATTTCACAAAAGCTGGACATCCCTAGTCATGCTTCTTAATTCTCTTTGATCCCAAAGATCTCTACTTCATTTATAGCAGGGGCACAGAATCTCCTTTGGCCCAAGGGCAGAATTCCATTTTTGAGAAGTTCTCAATGTTGGATGGGCCAAAGACAAAAAGGGGTACAGCCAAAATACCCCAAATACCAGCATATCATAGCTTAAATCTGATTGCCAGTACCTACGCCTTAGGAGAGGCATGTCAAATCTTTAGAATAGGGAAAAACTGCACAAAAGCTGAGAAATCACCAAATAATTGGTGGCTGGGGGAAAGTATCCTGTTCTAGACCAAGCAGAGGCCAACCAGAGCTCAGTACCAGGCAGCAAGGAGGCGAGGCGAGGCGAGGCGAGGCGAGGCAGAGCAGAGCAGAGCAGAGCAGAGCAGAGCAGAGCAGAGCAGAGCAGAGCAGAGCAGAGCAGAGCAGAGCAGAGCAGAGCAGAGCAGAGCAGAGCAGAGCAGAGCAGAGCAGAGCAGAGCAGAGCAGAGCAGGCTGGACGTTACAGCACCCAGGAGAGCTCCTAGTGAGCAACTTGCTCTGACCAAATCTGGGGCCAAACTGAAGCCTTTTATGCCACAGTTCCAGACTCCACCCTCTCCTGCAGAATGGGAGCCTTAAAGGGACAGGCCTCTGGCCTGTAGCCTAGCACTCCTCCGGCTCTCCAAGAGCTCATGCCTGGCACGCTGCCAGCAATGACACATTGCCTCCCTGGAATGTGGGGCTCTTGTAGAAGAGGGTGCTGGTCCAGTGCTGGGACTAGGCTCAGGGGTCTCTGGAAGCCCAGGCTCAGGAGTCTCTGGCAGTTTTGCAGTGGTGCTCAGCCCTGGAGTTTCCTCTGTTGGTAGCATGGGGTCTTCAGCCTCACAGTCTATGTCATGCTAGATGCCTAGGTCATGAAAGGAAAGAGTGGGGCCAAGGAAAGGGGGTGTGGCCTTCTAGGGAACTCTGGAAGGGCAGATTTGGCCCCTGGGCCTGAGGTTCTGCACCCCTGTCTTATAGGGACAAGATAATAATTTGTGATCTGTGTCTATAGATGGCGATGTTCTGATGATGGCAAGCTGTAACTCATCTTTTTTATTGGGCAAAATATTATCTGTGATAGATTGATAATATTGGGGCCAAGGGATGAAGTCCTATGCATGTCTATTAAAATGGGAACTCCCAAAAGCACAGCTTTAGCAATACACAGCAGGATTTCATCAAACCATCAAGAGACCTGCCTGCTGGTTTCTTGTCTTTTTGTAGGGATGTACAAAAGTCACTTACCTTTTCAACGGGGTGTTTCACGGTGGGGGGGGGGAGGCACTCCGCACCTCCCCCCGAAATCCTAACCTGGCCGGCTCTGCTCCATGGCAACTCCGCAGAGCCACCAGCCAGGTGCATTCGCAGGCGCCATGTGGAGCCTGAGGACGCAAATGGTGGCAGCTACAGCGGCCGCCATTTGCGTTCCTGTTTTTTGGCCATGATAGGCTACATAAATATTTATGTAGCCTATCACGGCAAAAAAACCCAGGGGCACAAATGGCGTAGCGGCTGCCATTTGCGTTCCTGTTTTTTTGCCATGATAGGCTATGTAAATATTTACGTAGCCTATCATGGCCTCCACAGGGATGCAAATGGCATCCCTGCGTTAGCCGTGATAGGCTACATATTTACGTAGCCTATCATGGCAAAAATAGGGAAGCGAATGGTGGCCGCAGACGCGGCCGCCATTCACAAAGCAGTGTGAATGGCACCAGGTAAGTGTCCTGTTTTGCGTGCCTTTTGTGGGGTGGTGGGGCAGGGGGCTTCATTCCACCACAGATTTCGGGGGGAATTCGGCCTCACCGAGATCCGTGGCAGAATTCTCTGACATCCCTATCTTTTTGACATATTCTAAACTGTGAAAATGAGAAATTTACACCCCAAAATGTAGGCTAAAATGGTCATCACTAGTCTTTCAGCACAAAATGTGTGCTCATGATTCCCAGTGGTGCTGTTAGAGCAGGATTTGGGGAGCAGGGCAGAGGCCCAGGGCCTCACTCTGCAAGGGTCCCCCAAGTGCAGCAGGGTTGGCTTACCCCATTTTGAAGTAAGTGAAGTGCTGGGCACCTGGCAGCCCCAGTGGAGGTGACTGATCCTGCCAAACTTCAGATGGTTTGGCCAAACAGTTTTTGTGCTAGGTGGAGTTAAAATCTGCTTCTTTCAAGGAAATCTCTCAAAGCAAAGAGCTATAATTCTTCAGTGCTTCCACAGAAGTGCATGGAAATTGGGGATGTGGCAGCCCCAATGGAAGTGACTGAACTTGCCAAATTTCAGACAGTTTGGCCTAGTAGTTTTTGTGCTAACCATACATACAATTTCCTTTTCACAAAAACTAAAACAAAAGGTAAAGAAACTGTCAGCCACACATGGCATTAGAGATCTTAATCAGAAGGTGTTTAAGGTGACAATTAGGAGGTCACTATCCCTAATCTCTGATGTAGGTTTTTGTTTTTGTTTAAAGTGCAAAGGTACTTTCCTTTTGCCTGTCCTGAATCTGCCACTGATCCGAGGCTTTCATTAAGGGGAGAAAGAAAAGTTAAACATCTGTTTGGCTGCAAATTGCAATACACATTACCTAGAAAAGTCACACTGACTGAACTCAGTAGGCCTAATTTATTAATTGGACTGCTGCACTTTCTCTACTCCATATAATTTTATAACACTCCCCCCCCCCCGTTTGCCTTTTTTCTAAATTAAATAGCCCCAACATTGAAGCCCTTTACAGAGGAGTGGTTCCAGCCCCCTGGTCATTTTGGCAGTCCTTTTCCTCAGGAAGGGTAAGATGAAGAAAACATTTTTTAAAAATACATATAACCTAGACTGATAATATTCTTCTTATGGTCATTTGATGTACACAAAAGAAAACAAACGACTTGGAAAATCAGCAAAAGTGATGATGCTTCATATTATGTGTATTGTGTAGTGCTTTGCCCCACAATATATATTGGACTGTGTATTCGTGTACTGCATTGGCCACACACTGTTTGCTTGTGCACAATAATGTGTATGGTGCACTCATACAGCACACACACACACACACGACCAAAAGAAAAGCAGATACAGAAAGAAAAAACTACCTACAAACTAAGGGGTGAGGGGAAGAGGAATAACACTAAAGCCTAACAACAGAGAAAAAAGGTTGTTGTTGTTTTTGTATTCTTTGTTTTTTTATAAGAATATAGAGAGTTGAAAAATAGGAAGGGAAGGAATAGTAATTGAGAAGAGCAGGGAGCCAAAGAACAAACAGTACAAGGCAAGGAAACAAACTTTTGGGTTAAAAGTTTAGCCCTATTAGCACTTAGAGATGTCATTTTCCAAGGCTCAGTTCCCTCCTCCCAACTCTTCCTCTCCCCATCACTTCTCTAGCAAGTTGTTAAATTTGCTCAGACTGTCTGGGTTTCAGAGTTGTCTGAAGTGTTCCAAAGCACTTTGGATCTCTCCAAACTGCTTCAGACTGCTCTGGACCCACTTCGGGTTCGGACCAAAGTAGTCTGAACCCTATTCGCTTCAGAATTCAGGATTCAGACTGAAGCGGTGCACAGCCCTAATTAAAAGGAATTTTCCTGCATACAAAATATGTGCTCTGCTGCCTGAGCTATGGCTCCTCATCACACTGTGCTTATGATGTTCTCCTCCTGGATTAAGTTTGTCATCAGAGAAATTCCAAACATAGAAAAAAATTAAGTTCCACTCAGTTTCACTGCACAACCTTTTTTTCTTAGAAAAACATTTGACAAATGGTATGTTTCAACTCTTTTTGGAAAGAAAAGAAATGAAATGCAGTGTCAGCTGATGAGTGCGAGCAAGCAAGAGGGGGAAATAAATATATAAATAACAGTATTCAAAGGCTTTAAGGTGAAACTCTTGATGGCATTTACTGATACATCAATACAAAGAAAGAATGTAAGACTCAAAAAGCCCTCCACTTTGAGCCCTTCACATTAATACAATATGTTCATGGATTTGTCAGAGACTGAATGGTGGCATCCCGAAAACTGAAAACAGGTTCAGAATGTGAAAGCCTGGAGTGCCATTGTATCAATATGAAAGACACTCAGGTACCATATACTTACATAAATTGCAATTGCTTGAGACAGATTCAGAGGTGCCTGATGAAAGGTATTTATTTGTGCTGGAAGAGTGTTTCACATCAGTTTTCCTTCTTCAGCAGAATCTGTGACACTTCAGTGGGGGGAGCAGGAAGGAGGGAGACATTGTTATAAACACAAAACATTTCTTTTTAGATCTTAAATAGTGAGACAGAAATACTATGGGCTGATTCTCACAGCCACTTCTAGCATGCTCAGTGCTGGTCATGCTGAGCTCCAGACACTGTAGCAGCTATATCTGGGGTCAGACTAAGTAGCCTCATGCAGTCTCATGCTTCATGTTCTTGCTGAGCTCTTGCTCTCTGAAATATATGTTTGTAAGCTGACAAGATGCAAGAATGTCTTATCTAGTTAGCAAGGCTAAGGTCAGAATAGTGGATATCATGTTCTTGCATATTATGTTCTTTGTTTATCATGGCCTATAACCCAGTTCCTGGAATATAAACAATGGTGCTAAGAGAGGAAATGTTGAGGACTGCAACCCCACACGGGAGGGAGAGGAGGAGCCGTTTCCTATGTGTCACAATGTCTATAAAAACGATTTGCTGATGTAAATCGGGGCTTCTGGCTCCTTGGAAATGATTCCAGCCTTAAGCCCGTGCGTTAAATAAAGAAACTCTTTTTCCTTCACTCCGTGGTCTCTCTGACTCTGGGTTCTGCAACAACACCAGCACCACAGACAGAGGCACTTTAGTGGTGGGAGATGTCATATATGTAGGGATGGCCATGAATTTCTCCACGAATCTCGGGGAGACCAAATGCCAACGCATTCAGCCCACCAAAATTGTTGGTGAAATTCTCCCCCCCCCCCCCGGATGGGACTTACCTCCTTTGAATGTCCCTCTTGGAGGCGGGTCCCGCCGGCGTTTCGGTGGCGTTTTGGCGGGGGCGGCCGGTCTTCCAACCGGCTGCCACCGCCGCCATTACAAAATAAAGTAAAAAAAACACACACACACACATCATAGGCTATGTAACGATTTACGTAGCCTATCACAGCTAGATTTCCAAAGTCAGCCGTGATAGGCTATGTAAATCGTTACATAGCCTATCACGGGTGACTTTGGGAAAAAAAAAAGCACATATGCAAATGGTGGCGCCCATGGGCGCCGCCATTTGCATTCCTTATTTGGGCCCGGGAAGTCTACGTAAAGATTTACGTAGACTACGGCGAAAATAAGGGCAATGCAAATAGCCCATGGGTGCTGCCATTTGCGTACGCGCTTTTTTTGTTCCCCAAAGTCACCCGTGATAGGCTACGTAATGATTTACATAGCCTATCATGGCTGACTTTGGAAATCTAGCCGTGATAGGCTACGTAAATCGTTACATAGCCTATCACAGGTGTGTGTGTTGTTTTTTTACATTTTCTTTTTTATTTCGTGGCCGGGGAGACGGGGCGCTTCTCCCCGGCCTGAATTTCAGCCGGGCGAGGCGGGGCGCCTCCCCCCCCGGCCTGAACTTCGGGGGGAGAACCGAAGCGCCTTCCCCCCACCGCAAAGCAAGCTGCGGTACCAGGTAAGGGACTTTCGTACATCACTACATATATGCATTGATTTTCTTTTTTTTTTTTTAAGTTTTTATTCTATTTTTATCTTTTTAAATGAAATAAACAGTACCAACAACCTAATCAGTAACTACAGTATCCCAACAATACAGTATTCTTAGGAGGATACAGCAATAACAAAAAGGAGAGAAAGAAAAAAAGAAAGAAGAAATCAGAAGAAGGAAAGGAAAAGAAATCCATTACACACCAACTTCAAATCCCATTCTACTTAAGAATCATACCTATAATATTGGCAATATTACAATTCAATTGTTGTTATTCAGTCCTTAAGTGATGTCTGACTCTTCGTGATCCCTAGGGATGGCGGAGAATTTCTCCCCGAAACTTCGGGGGGCCAAGCGCCAACGTGTTCGGCCCCCCAAAGAAGTTTCGGGGAGAAATTCTCTGCACCCCCACACCCCCCACACCCCCCCCGGACGGGACTTACCTTTCCCGAATGTCCCTCCCGGTGGCGGGACCCAGCGGCGGTTTGTTGGGTCTTCGTCAGGGGCGGGGGCGGCATTCCAATAAAAGTTAAAAAAAAACAAAAAACGCCCCCATGATAGGCTACGTGACGATTAACGTAGCCTATCACGGCTAGATTTGCAAAGTCAGCCGTGATAGGCTACGTTATCCCGGCGGCGGGTCCAGCCGGCAGTTCAGCGGGTGTTCATCCGGGGCGGGAGCGACAGCCGGTCTTTCGACCGGCTGCCACCGCCGCCATTCCAATCAAAGAAAAAAAAAAACGCCCCCGTGATAGCCTACGTGATGATTAATGTAGCCTATCACGGCTAGATTTGCAAAGTCAGCCGTGATAGGCTACGT
Source organism: Heloderma suspectum (assembly GCF_057233095.1). Taxonomy (NCBI): domain Eukaryota; kingdom Metazoa; phylum Chordata; class Lepidosauria; order Squamata; family Helodermatidae; genus Heloderma; species Heloderma suspectum. Next base: position 250,026,219 of record NC_139459.1, read on the forward strand.
TAATCGTCACGTAGCCTATCACGGGTGACTTTAAAAAAAAAAAAAAAAGCGCGTACGGCTAATGGCGGCCCCCATAGGGAACCACCATTCACGTTACTTATTTGGTCGCTGTAGTCTACGTAAAGATTACGTAGACCACGGCGAAAATAAGGGCAACGCTATTTGCGTTGCCCTTATTTTCGCCATAGTCTCCGTAAAGATCTATAGTTCCTTTGCCTCTTCGAAACCCAGCTTGTACTTCTGGTAGTTCTCGTTTCACATACTGCTGAAGCCTAGCTTGTAGGATTTTGAGCATCACCTTGCTGGCATCTGAAATGGGTGCAAATGTACGGTAGTTTGAACACTCTTTGGTGTTGCCCTTCTTTGGAACTGGAATGTAAACTGACCTTTTCCAGTCTTGTGGCCACTGTTGAGTGTTCCAAAGTTGTTGGCATACTGAGTGCAGCACTTCAACAGCATCATCTTTTAGGATTTTATATAGCTCAGCTGGAATACTGTAATCTCCGCTAGCTTTGTTGTTAGTAATGCTTGCTAAGGCTGACTTGACTTGACTCTCTAGGATGTTCGGCTCAAGTTCAGTGACTGCAGTATCATGGCTATCAGGGACATTCAGATCTTTCCTGTATAGTTCTTCTGTGTATTCTTTCCACCTCTTCTTAATTTCATCTGCTTCTGTTAGGTCCCTGCCTTCTTCATCCTTTATCATGCCCGTCTTTGCACAAAATGTTCCCTTGACATCTCCAGTTTTCTTGAAGAGATCTCTAGTCTTTCCCATTCTATTGTTTTCCTCAATTTCTTTGTATTGTTCATTTAAGAAGGCCTTCTTGTCTCTCCTTGCTATTCTCTGGAACTCTGCATTCAGTTGGATATATCTTCCCCTTTCTCCCTTGCTTTTCGCTTCCCTTCTTTCTTCAGCTACTTGTAAAGCCTCATCAGACAGCCACTTTGCTTTCTTGCATTTCTTTTTCTTTGGGATGGATTGAGTTGCTGCCTCCTGAACAATGTTACGGACCTCCATCCATAGTTCCTCAGGCACTCTGTCTATCAGGTCTAATCCCTTAAATCTATTCGTCACCCCCACTGTATATTCATAAGGGATATGATTTAGGTCATACCTGAATGGTTTAGTGGTTTTCCCTACGTTCTTCAATTTATGCTGAAAACAATTCAATAGAGCATAGCTAATCAACCTTACATTTCAATATTCTATCATCAATCTTATAGAAAGGAAGCAGGCCTACAATTAATTTCCAATAACCATATATTGCCCTTCAGTTAACATATAATTATAAAGCTTAACAATTTTACCAGCCAAAAATCTTACTAACCAGTCTCATAATAATGATAATAATAGTAATAAAAAAGAAAGGAAATTAAAAAGGATAAATAATAATAACAAATCACTAATAAATTTTATAATATTATATAATAAAATCAACCTCACAGCAATCACTAATGTATTTTGTACTAGATGTATAAATGACTGTGCACATTTCTATACACCCTCAAACAGTAAATTTAAGTACAATGTATCATATCCATTTTAAAGAGAAAGGTTTTTTTAAAAGGGGGGGGAAAGAAAAAGAGACCTAGCCTAAATCTTACAGACTAAACATGGCCAGTCAAAAAAACATGTTTGTAGATTCCAGTTCATGGAGCTGGGACAGAAATCTCACACATTTTTCCATTTAGCCATGCCTCTGCCATTTCGTGATTCAGAAACTTCTTCATCTGGCCTTCAGAAAAAATGCAAAATGTAGCAGTATATTTTAAGTGATATTGTAAGTTTATTTGTTTTGTAAAATTTTTCACCTTGATAAATTGCCTTATTTTATCAGCAACTTCTTTGGTGTAATCCAGAAATAACATAACTTTATCTTGTTTCCAAAAAAGATTTCCGCCCCCTCTTGCCAAACTCAGGATATAATTTTTTGTGGAGATTCTTGCAAATTGGATAATAATATATATATAATAATATAATTATGACCAGTCCCTTTGGCATTTGGCACACGGAATGCCTGCTCAATATCAAGTAAATAATCAGATGGCACAGGGAGTATCTCATGCAAAAGCTTATCTACAAAAGTAGACAGATTTACATCACTAGGTAGATCTTTAATACCAATGATATGTACATTTGCCCTGTGCGTAAAAGCCTCCAGTTGAGAAATTCTGACAGAGGAATTGTTGAAAAAAGCTTGTGACGCAGTTTAATTCATTGCAAGTTGATCTTCCAGCTCGTTAACCTTCACCTCCATTTTTTGCCAAGAAGTGTTGATTAAATCCACTGCCCCTTGCAGGGCAGTGATGGAATTTTGAATTGTATCCAACCTCTTAGTGTGTTCAGCAAATTGCGAAGACAAAGTTTTTTTCAGAGCAAGTAACTCCCCTATATCTTTGGTTTTTGGAACTTTTGCCAGAGGAAGTCCGGGGGGGCGGCGATCCAGTCACTTTTTTTCTCCTTGATGTAACTATCCTTCTCTTCAAACAGATCTTGCAGGTCCTCAAATATTGCTAATATTTCTTAAACCATTCCTCAGATATTGTTGGTATTTCTTAATCCATATACTACAATGGAGCACATCAGCCCTAATTTCTCCTAATTAAATAGGAGTTTCAAAATAGCTTTTGAGTGATGATTAAGCTCTGGCAGGCTGGTCTCAGAATCCAGCCCCCCTGCTCCTTCGCAGCGAGGACTAATCTTCCAAGACTTCATCCAGATGCGCTCTTTGCCTCCCCTTTTAATTCCAGGGGAGAGATAAAAAGGGTTTTCAACCTTTTTAAAAAGCTGTTTGAGATAGCATCCCACAGAGGCTCCACAGAATGCTGCTAGGGTGACATTGGCTCCAGCCGGAAGTCATATGCATTGATTTTCAGTACGTCACTCTGAATGTGGAAATTGCTCCCATTGTTTGCTTCAGAGCAATCTATTTTTTCTTTTCTTTTTTACATTTTGTTCTGTTGACCAATATTCTGATTTGTCCATTAGCAGCCTAGTGCATGGTCGCTGTGCAAGAGGATGCTCGAAAGCCTTCTGAATTAAACATCAATTGCTGCCTTTGTCTTCTTATGCCATGATCCAGCAAAGTGATATGCAGGCACAGAGGAGAACCAAGTTTTGAGGTTTTCTGACTGCAGCTGCATGAACTGCTGGAGAGGCAAGCAGCTTTTCAATTCAGATGTGAACATATATTCCTAAACTGAGAACTAGGCTGCTGTTACAGCATGCAGTGGACACTTCAAAGGAACTGTTGAGCTACTTAACATTTTCCTGTTAGTTTCCATGGACCATCTGGATTGTATCCAGTGTTAGTCCTGCTTAGAGTAAGCCCATTGCAATGAAAGGGTCTGAACTTAGCCTAACACTGGATACAACCCACTGAAAGTAGATCAGGAACCACTGTCAATCTTCTAGGGATGGCGGAGAATTTCTCCCTGAAACTTCGGGGGGCCGAGCGCCAATGTGTTCAGCCCCCCAAAGAAGTTTCGGGGAGAAATTCTCCGCCCCCCCTGCCCCCCGCACCCCCCCCGGGACGGGACTTACCTTTCCCGAATGTCCCTCCCGGCGGTGGGTCCCGGCGGCGGTTCGTCTGGTCTTCGTCAGGGGCGGGGGCGGCAGCCAGTCTTTCGACCGGCTGCCACCGCCACCATTCCAATAAAAGTAAAAAAAAAAAAACGCCCCCGTGATAGGCTACGTTAATCGTCACGTAGCCTATCACGGGGGCGTTTTTTTTTTTTAACTTTTTATTTCGCGGCCGGGAGAGGCGAGGCGCCTCCTCCCCGGCCTGAATTTCGGCCAGGCGAGGCAGGAAGCCTCCCCGCCGGCCTGAACTTTGGGGGGAGAGCAGCGAAGCGCCTCCCCCCCACCGCGAAAAGCTGCGAGACCAGGTAAGTGGCTTTCGTGCACTCCTACAATCTTCACAAGTTAAGAGCAATGACACTGCCTATATGCTGGCTCATGTACACTGCTGGTACATGTACATCATAAGGAAAGAGCAAGCCAGATGAACATAGTCCCACCCATAGTGTTTCCTAGGAAAACTGAGTGATAGTAAAGTAGCCCTTTCTGTTCCTAGAGACTCTACTGGAAATGATAGTGCCACAGAAGAGTACATATCACATGTTCCCTGGCAAAGGCTCATTGTTAGATAATGATTTTGCCTCCATCTATCTGAATGTGGCTGCAAATTCCAGAGATGGTAATCTTGCATTGACAATTGAGTATGTCAGTAAGTCTTATCATTCTAGAATATTCTGGTTTGTTATTCCTCTTTCTATCCCATGGTTTGAAAAACTAAACCCAAAGAGACAGAAGTGAGTGTTCCAATCACTGAAATTAAAATAGTTTTAAAACCCACATCTATTTTTGTTAGAGCAACTTGTTCCTGACCTCAAAGTCTGTCTAAATGTGACAACAGATTGTGTAGCAGACTGAGAGAGCGAGAGAGAGAGAAAGAGAGAGAGAGCCCTTTCAACTGTTGCAATGAAGGATGCTATAAGAATTTTAAAGGTTCAATGTATAAGAAGAGAGGAACCTGTTTTTTCATATGACCATGCTGAATTTTCTTCACAATTCATGCCTCAATGTATTTCATCCTGATTCCACATATTTGCTAAAGGGCTATTTTTCCCTAGATGCCCTTGGGACCCATTCAACAAGCCACCAGTTCAAGATTGAACCTGAACTCTGTGACCATGATCACTGGAACTCATTGTGGCTTATTTAAGCCACAGTGGGTTGTGGTGCATGTCTATGGTCTGTTGTAGGGTTATTTGAGTGTTGTTTCCCCCTCCAACTACCCCTGCTGCCTGGATTCGGACAACACAGCAAACCATGGCAACCCCCCACTGGGGGTTGAATATTCAAAATGGCCACCAGCATGCACCACAACCCACTGTGGATTAAATAAACCATGGTGGGCTGCAGTGATCACGTAAACCAGCCCACTCTATTGCTACAAATACATTGCAAGTAGGGATGTCAGAGAATTCCGCCACAGATCTCGGTGAGGCTGAATGCCAGTGCATTCGGCCCCCCGAAATCTGTGGCGGAACGGCCTGCCACCCCCCCGCCCCCTGCGGATCCCCCCGGGACGAGACTTACCTGGGGCAGATCTTCTGGGCGGCGGCGGCTCCGGCAGAAGCTCCAGCGGCAGCTGCGGCAGCCGGTCTTCCGACTGGCCACCACCGCCACCATTTCCAGGCTTGTGTTTAAAAAAAAAAAAAAAGACATGATAGGCTACATAAAGATTTACGTAGCTTATCATAGCTAGGTTTTTTTAAAAAAGAAAAAAATACATGATAGGCTACGTAAATCTTTACGTAGCCTATCACGGCTGGGTGGGTGGGGGAAAAAAAAAAACCGGGTACGCAAATGGCGGCAGCTACGGCAGCTGCCATTTGCGTTCCTTCTTTTTACCGTCTTAATCTACATAAATATTTACGTAGACTATGACGGCGAAAATAAAGAGGAACGCAAATAGCGTAGTGGGGGCGCTACTTGCGTCCCCGTTTGATTCACCGTTTTAGCCTATGTAAAGATTTACGTAGGCTAAAACGGGGAATCAAAAAGGGACGCAAATAGCGCCCGCTACACTATTTGCATTCCCCTTTATTTTTGCTGTCATAGTCTACATAAATATTTACGTAGATTAAGACGGCCAAAAAAAAGGAACGCAAATGGTGGCAGCTGTAGCCGCCGCCATTTGCGTATGCGTTTTTTTGTTGTTGTTGGTTTTTTTTACCCAGAGCCCTCCGCGGCCGGAAATCCAGCCGCGGACAGCTCTGGTCTGGCCAGGCCGGGCCTGGCCGGCTGCTCCTCAGAGCTGCCACGGAGCACAGTTGGCTGTTCGAGGATTCCAGGGGGAGGGACGGACGCCTCCCCCCCATCAACATAATCCGCGAAAGGTAAGTCACTTTCGTACATCCCTAATTGCAAGTATCACCATGTTCATCCTCATGACTACTACCACTAGTACTACACAAATATTGCTTTATAAAAGAATACCAAAGTGGTGAACAGCATAAAATAATGGTATGAAATATGAAAGCAGTGAGATATTTAAAGATGCACTTTATTTTATTCATTCATGGAGGAAGCAATCCTATGTGGAGAGGCAGCTGTCTCCGAACTTGGAGGCAACCACCTATCCAATGCATGGCGGGTGGAACGCGGGGGAGATCTTGTCCTCCACGCTCAGGCCACTGTGCACTCGCGGCTAGACAGCTGATTTCAGCTGCCTAGCCACAGGACTTCAGAGCTGGCGGGGGGGGGAGGCCGGATGATGCATAGGAAGCATTGTACTGGCACTTCTGCACTCCCCGCCCCTCCTCGCCCCCAGGAATGCCCCCTTTTGCCCCACTCCACACTGGTCGTCTGAGGACAGAGCCTAGCAACAATCTGTGCTGCCTACGAGGCAGTGGGGGCAGTGGTAGGGGGGCAGTTTTCTGGGAACCGAACAACCCTATGGCTGTCTAGCTGCTGTCTAGCATCCATAGGATTGTGCCCTAAACCATGTTTACATTCCCCTGTGCCCAGCTATTAGGCTTTTGTACACTGAGCATGAAGATCTAAAAAGGGCTCCACAAACATGTTCAACTCAAGGCACCTGCGAAGTTTTCATGATAATGCCTTATCAGGGTTTCCAATCATGGGAGCTCTGTATGCATGAAGGTCTAACTGGCAGCTGGGCACATGGGGCTATTGGAGTAGGGCTTTCTGCATGCCCATGTCCCCCTCCCCACCTTTACCCTACATGCGAGCGGGAGAATAGCTCCACAGGGTTCATGTGTCACATCATTCTGTGGTTCCTACCCATGACATTACTATGCACATTTGATGGAAAGTGTTGACTTGACTCACTGTCCATACAGCAGCTTCTACAGAAATCCTTATGTAACAATATACTGGGTTTTAGTTCCTGTTTCAGTCCTCTTGAATAGCATCAACTATTCCATTATACATATACAGAGAGTAGCTTTTCAGGCTGAGTCATGTTTATATAGGCAAAAATGAAGTGCTTCCTGGGCAAACACAATTGTGTATACCAGGGGTGGGCAACTTTTACTGGTCCAGGGGCCAAACTCCACCCTGCTGGAACCCAGAAGTGGCTGCCCTCTCTCCAGAATATTCAGCAGCATAGTGGCAGGGCAGTGGGGGCTGCAAAACTGGCTAGGGAACCACATGTAGCCCACCCCTGGTATATACTTTACTGATGCTTTAGAGTAAAACTAAAATGAATTTATCCCAAAAATTATCCTAAAATTTCGTCTCTACAAATGTCAATCACAAATAGCCTCAGTATCTGCATATTTGGTGAACATTTGATTTGATATTCCACTGACTCTAATAATGTCCCAGTAACTGTTAACATTTGACAGTATCTCATATAGTAAGGATCTGATGATATCAGACAGCTGACATGCAATAGTTTTCAGTATGTTTTGTAATAACTTCATTCATTCAGGCTCTAATTGGGTGCCTACTGACCTGGAAGAAAGCCCAACTGAAAGTGGGATTTATTTCTGACTAGACATGGATTGCAGTATAAGTCAGCCAATCAGGAAATATCCCCATGAAGACACCACAAATTGTCAGATTTCAAACCTGATGTCTTGTGAGATCAAAATCCGAGGTGTGAAATGTGAAAATTCATCAGATTTTGACTTTTATTTCTAAACATTCATTTTAGCTCTATTTAGAGCAGATTTTATCTGGATGTCAATGCTTTTCAAGCATAAGTAAGGACCAAACAAACACTCATCTAATCACACATGTGTGATATTTTATTTACCTTTGTGTAAGCAAGCACAGCCCCGATTCAGATCAGGACCACGACACTCTGGGAAGTGAGAGGGCATTAAACCCTTTCCCTCTGTGCGGGGAGGAGGTTAAAAGAAGAGAAATATCTCCATTGGAGTCAATGAAAAATATTTATTCTTTTAACCTTCCACTGGGTGGGAGAATTGGGGGAAAATTGGGTGGGTGGGAAGGTTTAAATGGGTGGATGGGAAGATCTGAACTGGACCTGCACATGCTTACACAAAGTTAAATAAAACTGTCACGCATAACTCCACTATAGGGATAGACGAAAGTCCCTTACCTGGTCCCACAGCTTGCTTTGTGGTGGGGGGGAGGCGCTTCAGTTTTCCCCCCGAAGTTCAGGTCGGGGGGAGAGGTGCCCCGCCTCGCCCGGCCGAAATTCAGGCCGGGGGGGGAGGCGCCCCGCCTCGCCGAAATTCAGGTCGGGGAGAAGCGCCCCGTCTCCCCGGCCGTGAAATAAAAAAGAAAATGTAAAACACACACACACACACACACACACCCGTGATAGGCTACGTAACGATTTACGTAGCCTATCACGGCTAGATTTCCAAAGTCAGCCATGATAGGCTACGTAAATCATTACGTAGCCTATCACGGGTGACTTTGAAAAAAATTTCTTTGGAAATCTAGCCGTGATAGGCTACGTAAATCGTTACGTAGCCTATCACGGGTGTGTGTGTGTGTGTTTTTTACTTACTTTTTTTTTTCGCGGCCAGGTAGACGGGGCGCTCCTCCCCGGCCTGAATTTCGGCAGTGAGGGATGGGGCGCCTCCCCCCCAGCCTGAATTTAGGCCGGGCGAGGCGGGGCGCCTCCCCCCCTCGCCTGAACTTCGGGGGGAGAACCGAAGCGCCTCCCCCCCACCGCGAAGCAAGCTGCGGGACCAGGTAAGACCTTTCGTCCATCCCTAGTTAGGATGTTGGCCAGGGGCTCCGGAGATCCAGGTTCTAATCCCCATTTGGCCATGAATCTCAGTGGGTGATTTTGGGCCAGTCACTGACTCTCAGCCTAACCTACTACACAGGCTAAAATGGCGAAGAGAAGTGTCATGTAAGCCACCTTGAGTACCTTGGAGGGAAAAAGGCAGTATATAAATGTAATCAAAAGTAAATAAACAAACAAACAAACAAACAAACAAACTTTGAAAACAAATAGCACAGTTGCATGATATAACCAGCAGCATTGGTGTGCTTTATCCGAAGGTACATAGCTTGATAGATATATCTTGCTACTGGCATAATGACATGTAGTGCATGAAGAAGCCCTTCATATTCAACCAGCAAGATGTTAGGCAGGTGTCCTAATTGTGCTACAGCATTTGGAGAGCCAAAGCACAGCCAGTCCTTCAACAGAAGTTCCCAGCACTCCAGTCATTCAGAACTTAAAAAATACTGCCACTTGTGTGGCAGTATTTTTTAATTCATTGCTAAGATTACTTCTAAGATAATATCTGAACTTCATTTCCTGATATAGCTTTTTCAATCTGCCTATATGGAAGAAAACCACACTTACCCACTCCTTCCTTAGAAGGTATTATACACGTCCTCACATTCTGCTCATCCTGCCTTTCTCAGACATATTAACATTTATTTCATTTCATTTTTATACTGCCTGGATGGAACCAACCCAGGTGGTTTACAAAAATTCAGAAAACAAAAATCATAAACAAGTGAAGGCATTGTAAAATGTTAAAAACAACCTCAAAAGCCATAGCAACGATTTTAAAAGCCAAATTAAAAAGATGTGTCTTGACACCCCCAGCCCCCTGCCTTTCTGAAAGCAGGGAGAGTGGAGACCAGGCATAACTCCAGAGGGAGCATATTCCCGAGTTTGGGAGCAAATGAGAAAGCCCTTTCTGATTTATTTATTTTTTAATTCCTGGTCAGTTCAATTCAATGGAGGTGATATTCTCCAAGAATTCATATTCAGTCAGAGCTGTACAATTTGGCCAGAGTTGATGAATATATTTGTGTTTGGCCAGCCAGTCCATATGAAAAGGATTTGCACATAGTGGGAAAAAGACAGTCCCTGCCTGCAGGCTTACGATGGAAAAAAAGACATGGCACATGAAGAAAAAGGGATAGAGAGGAACGGGGCAAAAATTAAGCTGACTTTCAGAAGGGGTAGTAGAATGGCCCTGATTCCCTTCTCATCTCCCAAGGGGGCAATTCAACTGGAGCAGGCCCTGATGTTTTCTTTGCCTGTTCATGTCTCCCTCACTCCTTCTTTCCAAGTTCTATGGGTGCTGTTTTAAACTGTTGTGTATTTTGTTGTGAATTGTTATTGTTTTATGCTGTATCTTGTTTTTATAGTACTGATATTTTTGTAAGCTGTGTTACTTTGTAAAAAGAGAAGAAGCAGGGTATGAATCAATAAATAATAATGGATAATAAATACCAGTCATATTGCCTGTATTTAGTACATTCTATAAAATGAGCAAAGGGGTGGGGGAAGAGAGCCGTGAGAACATTTAAAAATAGTTTTAAAGTTACTTGTGCTAGTTAAGATTTAACAGCAACTAAACAGGAAAAGCTAGAAGCTTCTTCCAGAAATGAATGGCTATTAAAAGTCTGGTCAGTAAGAGAGAGGATGAAGCTTATTGAATATGTATGTACTAAGGAGGGTAGAAGAAATAAAAAGAAATAGTTTCAAAGAGATGTGTTCAGCTTTTATTGCATATTATGCAAAGAATAGAGACATTAGGCTGCAACTGCGAAGTGTCAAGCCAAGCTGTCAAGTGTTAAGGCAAAGTTTAGCCAAAGATGTCGATCTCTAAATAAATAGGCTTTATTTTGCAAATCAATCAGTCCCTCAGCGGTCCACATTATAGACTTTATCATCCTAAAACAAACTAACAACCCTGATTAAGCTGGCTACCTAAAGAACCCTTTGAGGGATGCTCAATGGTTATGGGAGCAGCTGCTGCAAATCTGGTGCCAGTCTGCAAAACAGGACCTGAAAGGTTTTCCCAGCCCTTAGGGAGGGTCTTCCCCTAGAAACTGCTTGTGATCGGCCAACATTGCAGAATGCCTTACTTCCCGAAACTGTGCCTTGCCTTCCTCTTGACCTGACGTCTAATCCTTGCATCTGTGACACCCACCTCCTCCCCTCCCGTGAGTTGCTGTGTTCCCATAGAAGGACAGCTTATGGTCGGGCTTTGATCCAACTGGTTAGCCTGCACTTGGACAGATTCTTCCCTGTCTCCATCTCCCAGAAGCTCTGGTCCCTCCCCCATCTCTCTGCACTGTTCCTCCTCATCAGACACTGATGGTCCGTCCCCACCACCACCATAAAATCTATAAAGTAGAGAAATTGGGATTCTTTCATCAGATCAGCTTTCAGCGCTAGACGTAGCATGTTATGATGTTAAATTGTTGCATATTTTATTGTTAATAATAAAAATAAGATTTTATTTATTAAAGACTAAAAGAAAGAAAGAAAGAAAGAAAGAAAGAAAGAAAGAAACCATTTGATGGGGCTATTTCATTCAAATCCCCAGGATTTGTTCAGACCTGGAGAAAGGACATTTCTATTGAAATTTGGAGGGTGTGGGTATGGATTAATCCATTGAATTTCCCCAGCAATTTTTACCCATCCCTAGATAAAACAATCCGAGCTTACAGCTTGCTTGTTTTATTTCTAAATCATAGCAAAGGGAAAATAATCAATTGGGCTAATAATGGACATTTTCCCCCAAGGGTTCCTCCATTATTTTGTATCAGATTTGCCCCCAGGGTTTGTATGAGTCTGTGACAACATTAAAATGTATTCTAAAGAAAGAAATAATAGCACAAGGTTTTTAAAAAAAAAACTAAGGGAAGGAAAAACAAGGCAGACACTGAATGGCAGAACTCCCAAAAGCAAATGGTCAAATGACCCTATCCTGTAACAAGATGTAATTTTCCTGCCACAGGACCATCAGTGTTATTATTCTTGTAGTTTTCCCCCCATGACATACATTCTTTAATAGTTTAAGGAGGATATAAGAAGACTGCAAGGCTCTCAGTTCTAGGAGAAATCCAGATATTTAGTTAGCACAAAATGGCACACAAAAACCAGGCTGGTTATGGCCCATTATTTGCAAACTTTGCTTATATTGGAAACGTTCTAGTATTTGTTTTTTGGTTGGGTCACAAGATGTCTGTCCTGATTACCACAATAGTCAGGGTGTAACTATACAGGGGATCGTTGCTTACCTCCAGCCCAAATCTCCCACATTTTCCCCATAACATTTAAACAAGATGCACAATATGGCTTGCATTCAGCATTTTGCCACATTTGCTCCCCCTCGTTGGCCAGAGCTGCAAGGAGTAGGGAGCAGCTGTGTACATCATGACTCATATTTGGTTCCACAAAGTGTTACTGGGAGATGCTAGTTGGGAGTGGCCATGCCTTTTGCCAGTGGTGCAGCTAGGTAATTTTAGACTCTAGACTTAATGGGTTGGGGTGTGTGTGTGTGTGTGTGGGGGGGGGGGGTTCTTATGCTTCCCCTTTAGATGGTAATGTGTATTTCCTTACTTCAAAATGCAGCAAGCCAGCCCTGCTGCATTGTGTGTCTTTGTTTATAGAATCCTATGCCTTCTGCTGTTGGCTACGTAAGGGGGAGGTAATAAAGGAAACAATACAGATGGTATTATAAACAAGTGTGTCCTCGTAGATGGAGGACTGAGTGTGGGTTAGACCTGAGCCTTAAAGGTCCTGGTGGCAAGGAAACATAGTGTATGTGAGAGAAGGTGATTCCTGCTGGGGGAGAAAGGCCTTAGAGAAGGGGAATGCTCACTAGGAGAAGGCAGGAACGCCACAGGCAGCCAATGCAGCACCCCCAGAATAGGTGTAAAATTATTTCAGCTGGCTGTACTGGTTACAGTTCTGGCCTTGCTGCAGCTTCCAGATCATCTTCAAGGGCAGCCCCATGTACAATGCACTACAGAAATCCAAGAGTGTGATCCACTGTGTCAAGACTATCTCCGTCCAGGATTGGTCATAGCTGGTGAACCAGCCAAAGCTGGTAAAAGGCACTTCTAGTGACTGAGGCTACTTGAGCCTCAACAGACGATGCTGGATCGTGGAGTAACCTCCCCCACCCCCACCGCAACTCCATCTAGAACAGGCTGCACACCCAGTTCCCAGACATGTGAACCACCTTTCCACAACAGCTCCGTTATGTCAGGCTTCAGCTTCCATTTCTTGGTCTTCTTTCAGCTCATTAGACTCCAGTTCAGCACCTGCGCAGCCTCACCTGACTCAGATGACAAGGAGAAATAGAGCGGAGTGTCATCAACATACTGATGGCAACTCACTCCAAATCCCCCGATGACCTCATTCAGTGGCTTCATATAGATGTTAAAGTATGTATCTTTGGGGGCTCTCCACATAATCCAGAACTCTGGGAAATCCGCATTCCAGGTCGCTTGGGGAGTCCCCATGGATATAGGAGGCTCTCCTCTTCACGGTTGCCCTCCATGTGTAGAGGGCACAAATGCAATGATAGAGGGGCACTCCCCCTCCCTGAGTATTTAGTACACCCAGATTGGGAATGCCTGAATAGGACCATAGTTAAGTGTGTATATGATTATAGTCTCATTCACCTCGTTGTAAGCTTAACTCTGCTTTTTTTTTTACTACCAAATGAATATCTGTATCTACATCTATATATAATGAACGACTGCAACCTGGGGACATGTAGGCAATTGGAATATTGCCCTTTGCTATGGGGGATTTCATGAGATAAAATGATGCCTGTAATCTTAATTAATAATGCATGAATTAATATTTTAAAAACTGTGCAAGGTGAGCAATTGCATCAAATTACCCAAGCAATTATGTAGAGAGAGGCATTATTCCATAGTGCTAAAGCCTTTTATTGCAATGACAGATTTCACCTTAAGTAATTCAGCCTTGTTTATTTTATCATAAGGTAGCTATTTTAGATAACAAGAAGATATTGACATTTTCAGCCTGTGTGAAGCCTTTATTAAAGAATCTAGCAACTGAGTATACACACCTTTCTCATTCTTCCAGGTCTTTATAAGAGTGCAATCCTATGCATGTTCAGACAGAAAAAAAGTCCTACAGCTCTCAGCATGCCCCAGCTAGCATGGCTGGCTGGAGCATGCTGGGAGCTATAGGACTTTCTTCTGTCTAAACATGCATAGGATTGCACTCTAAGTAAAGGTGCTTCCACCCAGGTAGAAGGCTTTTAAAGGGTCAGGTGTGTCAATTCAGTGCACCTAACAACCACAAGCCAAATAAAGACTATGCTACAGGCACAGGATCATAGGCAGCTGCCTTACACTGAGTCAGAGCAATGGTCCATCTAGCCCAGTATTGTCGGCACTGACTGGCAGCAGCTCTCTGGGGTTACAGGCAGGATTCCTTCTTATCTCTACCTGGAGATGCCAGAGATTGAACCTGGGACCTTCTGCATGCAAAGCAGGGGCTGAGCCACTGAGCTATGGTCCCTCCCACTGAAGCAAGTGTGTTGGGTCCCTCCCACTGAAGCAAGTATGTTGCCCCGTCTCCTCGGCCGCGAACTTCAAAAGAAAAAAAAAAACGCTCCTGTGATAGGCTACGTAACGATTAACGTACGTAGGCTTATCACGGCTAGATCTGCAAAGTCAGCCGTGATAGGCTACGTTAATCGTTACATAGCCTATCACAGGGGCGTTTTTGTTTTTTTTACTTTGCTTGTAATGGCGGTGGCGGCAGCCGGTCGAAAGACCGGCTGCCGCCCCCGCCCCTGACGAAGACCTGCCGAACCGCCGCCGGGACCCGCCACCGGGAGGGACATTCGTGAAAGGTAAGTCCCATCCCGGGGGGGGGCGGGGGGGCGGAGAATTTCTCCCCGAACAACCTTCGGAGGACCGAATGCATTGGCGCTCGGCCCCCCGAAGTTTCGGGGAGAAATTCTCCCCCATCCCTACCGGTAGTTTGGCAGCACAGAGGGAGAATCTGGTTGCCTCCATCAACAGTGACTTTCACAGACTAAGGGAAGGCAGTGGGGCTGCCTGGGAACTTTATTCAAGACAGGAGCTTTGGATCGCCCCCCTGGTGTCACCCGCTTTCCCACTCCAGGACAATTCTGGGCAGCTGTGTCAGTGCCCCAACTGGAACTGCTGGAATCAGCACAGCAATCGGTTGTTCTGACCTCCCACAAGCAGCCCCACTGACACAAAGAGCCAGTTTCTGATCCACAGGATCAAGCCCCTTATTACCTGTAGGGATGTACGAAACTCATTTACCTTTTCGCGGAATTTTTCACGGTGGGGGGGAGGCACTCCATTCCTCCCCCTGGAATCCTCGACGGGGGGGGGGGGAGCGATCCGGTCCTCCCCCCTGGAATCCTGCCCTGCCAGCTCCGCTCCTTTGCTAATAGATCCAGTGCTATTTGTGTTCCTTTTTTTTTCACCGTTTTAGCCTACGTAAATATTTACGTAGGCTAAAACGGCGAAAAATAGGGAACGCAAATGGCGGCCGCCGTAGCCACCGCCATTTGCGTACGCCGTTTGTTTTTGTTTTTTTATTGGCTTGCCATGATAGGCTACGTAAATACTTACGTAGCCTATCACGGCAAAGACCAGAATGCAAATGGCAGCCACGGCAGCCGGTCGAAAGACTGCCTGGAACATCTGCCCCAGGTAAGCCTCGTCTCGGGGGGAATCCGCGGCGGGGGGGACCGTTCCACCATGGATTTTGGGGAGCCGAATGACAGTGCATTCGGCCTCACTGAAATCTGTGGCGGAATTCTCCGCCATCCCTAAGTACCTGCAATGTGGTGCCATTTAGGCAGTGCGAGGGGAACACTCTCAAAACATATGAAGTTGAGCCTTGCTATGCATCGTCCTTACACACAATGAATAATCTCTTTTCCTATCTCATTATGATCTGATAATGGCACCCCTAACTAGTCATCCAAGATTCTCACAGTCTGCAACCGTATACAAATGCCTGTGCTCCTACCTCTTTTTTAAATAATACCTTTCATGTGCTATACTTGAATGTAGTGGTACTACATAAATATAGCATCATTGTTTCACTGTATGTGACCCCATAAGGCAGGGGTGGTCAAATTGTGGCCCTCCAGATCTTTTGGCCTACAACTCCCATTATTCCTAATCATTGGGTCGCTGGCTACAGCTGATGGGAGTTGTAGGCCGCCACAAGTTGCCCACTCCACTTGATGCTCAGTCTCATGCCTGTTTTCCTAAAGAGTTGTTGATGTTGTTATTGTTGGGGGGGGGGTTACCCAAAGCTATGGCATTAAGCTGCCATCCAGGTCAAGTCTGCACAGAGAAAAAGGGTGATGATTTCTTTCACTGTGGGGCAATTTGCTTATCAAATGTGCCTCTCCAAAGAGCTTTTCACCCCACAAAATGTTTCTTCCTCTCCATAACACTAAAATCCAAGGTTACCCAGTAACACTGAGTGGCACCAAATTCATGACAGACAAAAATTAGTATTTCTTCATATGATGTATAATTAATTTATGGAATTTGATGCCACAAGATCTGGTACAGGCCACGAGCTTAACAGTGCAATTCTAGGCATGTCCTCCTCAGAAGTACTCCCCAGTGACTTGAAATGGGACTTTCTCCTAGGTAAGGGATTATAGGATTACAGCCTTAATAGCTTTAAAAGGGAATTCATCCTATTCATGGGGAATAATTCTATCAAGTTTCAGAATGTTCTTGTGATGAAATCTATACAGAACTTATTTTTTTTCTAAAGCCAAAAACTAAAGTTTGGATTGCAAGCGGCTATGCTGACATATTTGACGTTTATTATGCTGCGAAAAGTGGTGTATTTTGAGAAAGTGGTTCATTTTCGTGAACCACACAGACAGCTTCGGCTATTGGGCGGTGTAGAAATGAAATAAATAAAGAAAGAAATGTTTTGAGTGCACATTTTGTGAACATGAATGCAAGTTCAGGAATTTGCAAACATTTTCAGAGAACATATGGTCCATTCACGTTTGGGGTTGCAGATGGAGCATTTTTAAGTGAACTGTGTGGTAAAAGTCCAAACTGGACTTGGAGGTCCGTGCCCAGCTGCCCTCCAATTAAGCTCTGGACATGCGGGTAAGATTCAACTCGGGTTTATTCATGTGCAACGAGGGCAGCTCTGTCAACTCAGAGGCAGCCCAGATCAACACTCTCCAGTTACATTTATAATCATAATGTAGGGATCTACGAATCTCTTACCTGGTTCCAGTCGGGGCATCCGCTGGGTGGGGGGAGGCACTCCGTCCCTCCCCCCGGAATCCTTGACGGGGGGGAGGCAACCCGGTCCTCCCCCCCAGAATCCTGCCCAGCCGGCTCTGCTCCGCAGCGGCTCTACAGAGCAGCCGGCCAGGGCCGCCCGCAGACGGACTTCTGGCTGCGGATGGGCTGCTGTGGACGCATATGGTGGCTGCCGTAGCAGCTGTCATTTGCGCCCTTCCAGGCTGCCATGATAGGCTACGTAAGTATTTATGTAGCCTATCATGGCATGCCCCCCCCAAAATGGCGTACACAAATGGCGGCGGCTACGGCAGCTGCCATTTGCGTTCCCTATTTTTCACTGTTCTAGCCTATGTAAGTATTTACGTAGGCAATTACGGCGGGAAAAAAAGGGAACCGCAAATAGCGTAGTGGGCGCGATTTGTGTTTCTTTCTTTTTTTCGCCGTAAAAGCCTACGCAAATATTTATGTAGGATGAAATGGCGGGGGGGAGGGAAAGAACGCGAATAGCGCCCACTATGCTATTTGCAGTTCCTTTTCACCGTAATTGCCTATGTAAATATTTACGTAGGCTAGAACGGCGAAAAATAGGGAACACAAATGGCAGCCGCCGTAGCCGCCATTTGTGTACACTGGTTTTTTTGGGAGGGGGGTTAGCCATGATAGGTTATGTAAATTCTTACGTAGCCTATCACAGCTGCAAGGACGGCAATGGCGGCTGCAGCAGCCCAGCCATGGCTGGCCAGGAGACCAGCAGCAGCCGCCAGAACTGCCGCTGCCGAATCCGCCCCAGGTAAGTTTCATCCCGGGGGATTCCGTGGGGGGGGGGCGGGGGGACAGGAGGCCGTTCCACCACAGATTCTGGGGGGCCAGATTCTAAAGAATCCGGCCTCACTGGAATCCGTGGCAGAATTCTCTGCCATCCCTATCATAATGTGGCTAAATAAGTCAAGCCTAGGGTGCATGTCTGCTCATTATCAACTGAACTTCTTACTGAACCGCCCGCCACCCCTGGCTTTCTCTCAGAGCCCTGCAACTTTTGGCAAGGACAATGATTCTTAGGCCTGAGGTGAGTTGCTGTGGACACAAGATAACTTACCTCTACTGTCCTAACAGTTTCTTCTTTTGTACGAAATAAACAAAGACAACAGTTATAGGCTTTCGAGGACTGCCACGTAGGCACGAAAAAGCCGAGACAACATGGTCTTCTTGCCTCAGTTATTTTCCACAACTGAAACAAAACAAAACGATATTCTACATTCCTATCCTTTCCTCAAGCCTGTAAATACAACCAGTTTCAACAGTATCACCCATATCTTATGTCTCTCCTACACTACTGTGCGAAACCTTGCCCCCTACTTTCGTGAAATTCTTCCCTCTCTGCAAAAGAGGCATTGTTTTTCCGGCCTCTTTCGCAGGGAGGGGGAGAATTTCGAAGAATTTTCGAGTGGGTGGGAGTGGGGAGGCAGAGGTTCTGTCTACCTTATTTAGAGTATGAGGTGGCCCTGGAGACTTCTACTTATCTTTTTTACTTTGAAAATGTCTCCCCCGCACTCGCCACATAACGGGGCTCTTCTCCACAGCCAGCTTTCAGCTCAGCAACAGCCCCTGGAATTGCAAACGTCACGTGATCACACGGCCATTCCAGGAACCGCTGCTGCCGAGTTGCTGCAAGCAGAACTGGGACTCGTGTTATAGTTCTCTGCAAGCATAAATCATGCAGGAATGGGACTCGTTTGCAGTGGGACCCGTCCGCACACCCTTTCAACTTTAGAAATATCCCTTTCCTTCTTGCAACGTTGGAAACTCTTGTTTGCCGCATTAGAAAGGCATCAGTCCCCATTTCCACTGTTTTGCCTGTCAGGCAAGGTTGCTAATGGAGGGTATGACAGAGAGCATTTAAAAAATAAAATGAAATCGCGTTAGCCCTCATTCCAAGAACTGCATGTGAAGACTCCCCACACACACACCCTGGACGAGCGCGCGCGCGCGCACTGCACTCCCCCTCCTCCCCGCTCAAGTTGCAAGCTCAAGTCACACTCCCTGCTCAGGAGGCAAGCGGCAGCAGCAGCCCCCTCCCTGCCAGGGTAGAGAGAGCGAGGTGAGCAGCGCTGGCTCCCTGGAGCCAACATGATTTGAGCTCGCAAAACACTCTCCCCAACCAAGCAGCTTGCAGCCGCTTTCTTCCCCCCCAGAGAGAGGAGCCTTCGCGAGCACAGGGCCACCAGCCGATAGCCAGCGTGCCCTGCACTTGCAAAACCCTCCTCCGACTCAGGACGAAAGGGGCAGCACCCACCTCCCTGCCTGAGAAGGGAGAGATGGACAGCCTGTGCTCCCAAAGCACCTCGCACTATTCCTGCTCAGAGGGAAGCTGCAGCAACCACCTCCCCTGCCCGAGAAGGGCGGCAAGAGCCTTTCCAAGCACAGGGGCGCTGCTAAAGGACTCTTCCCGCTCGGACGCGAGGCGGTGGCTGCGGGCGGCAGCGGCAGCCACCTCCCTGCGCGACAGGGAGGGGAGGAGAGCGTTTCCAAGCTCGGGTCATACAGTATGTGGAATGCCGAAGGAAGAAAAAAAGGCACACCCCTCTCGGCCAGCTCCCAATATTAATGAAAGCGTCGAAGCCCCACATCCCCAACATTTCTCTGAACGTTCGCACGCTGTCCCACAATTCTTGTATGTGATTTCTTTTCAACCCTCCCCTCACTCAAATGGTAAGAAAAAAATAGATCGAAAATTTCGGCACAGCACTACTCCGTTATCAGAACAGTGGCTGATCAATCCATCAATCACACACACACACACACACACGGGAAACTGAGCCCAATTCAGCACATCTTCAAAGGCATCCATGTCACTCCAGCTACCATCAATTGTGTCTATCAGTGTTCATAGGAATACAATACGTGTGGTGTAGTGGCGAGAGTGTTGGACTGGGAGCCAGGAGAACCGGGTTCTAGTCCCCATGCAGCTATGAAGGTCACTGGGTGACTTTGGGCCAGTCACGGACTCCCAGCCCAACCTACCTCACAGGGCTGTTGTTGTGAGGATTAAATGGAGGAGGGGGTGGAGGATAATGTCAGCCGCCTTGGGCTCCTTGCAAGAGGAAAAAAGGAGGGATATAAATTAAATAAAAAATAAAATACAAAGTGTTGACTTCCAATGGGAGAATCAGCAGATGCCTCCAAGTACCATAAGTGCCCTTTGTCTCTGACCTTCTTTGTACCTGGCACCTCTTAGCACCTCCTTTCTCTTTAGTTCCTGTACAGAATCAGGGCCATTAACTTGTGTTAACAACATAACACCCTCTGATCCGATGCAAAGTAAAAATGTGCTTTGAGCGCTTCCAAATGCTTTCCGCAGCATGTTCGGCATACAAACAAGACACTAGTCTAGAACACTAGAACGCTGTACAACAATGCGCTATTAATAATATTTTTTTTTATAAAAAACGCAGTGTAAAATGTTGAAAGCATCCTTGTGGGTTGATAGCTGAATGTGCTCTACACAGAGGCAAGAGTAGCTAAGCAGAAGGCTGATGAGCTGTATCAAAGTGTATCTATTTTTAGAACTAGGCATGTTAATGTTTCTATTTGTTGCAGAGCCCTAAGGAGTTCTTCCATTCTTCTGCTTTTATGGTATTTCTGCTGCCAGGGAAACCAGTTCATGTGCGCGCAAGCGTGTGTGTGTGTGTGTGTGTGTGTGTGACTGCTGCATGCCTGCCTTATTTCCATCTTGACTTACTGACACAACCTTTCAATGCGAGTATATTTTTTTAAACAAGACAAATTTATTCTCTCATATGATTCAGATATTGTACATATTATAATCTTGACAATAGATTGCTCCTTCTTTTAAGAGTGTTTTGGGCTGAAGACCCATTTTATTTATCTAAAGTGTTGTCCCACTTTTCACCACCTGTACATATGTTGCAGTACGAGGTTCTAGGCAAGGCCGCCTGGATCACTCAGGGAGCTCTCCAGGCAGGATACGAGCAGCGGGAGCTGAGCCAAGGAGCTGTCCTTAGGGACATATTGCACCAGCAACTCTAAGTCTGTGATTGATCAGTTTTCTAGTGGACCCTGCTGACCCACTCCTTCCTGGACCTCAGCAGGTCACTCATCTAAAGCATGAGTCAGTGCTTCCTGAAAAGGACCGCCAATGGGGTGGCCTTGAACGGGGCATAGGGTCCAGTCATAGGATCTGGGTTCCCTAAGAGTGTAGCCTTCTTGGCCGTGGCTTCATCTGGTGCAGTCTTGGGCTCTTTGTTAGGGGCTCCCCATGGTCCCAAGGCAGTGAGCAGTGGGGTCCTGTTCCTTCTTCTTTGAGCAGATCTCCATGATTTCCACATCCAGGCACCTGAGGGTCACATGACAACTGTACGAACATATGGGTTAAATAAATAACTGGGAACCAGCATAAGTTACTCCCCTAGCAAGGGTCTATCATAGAAAAAAATAGACCTCAAAACCCAGTGCAAGTAAGTGTGATGTCTCTAATTGCTCAGCATTGAACATTAACAAACTAATGGTGATAAAGACAACTTCAACATGATATTTTAATCCAATTTTTATGAGTCTACTTATGGTATATTTAGGAGAAATATTATTCCATCTAATGCACATTAATAAGGCTACACTCCATATACATCTATTCAGGAGTCTGTACCACTGAACTTGGTGGGGCATTCTTTTGAGTACATGTAAATTACATAGAATGCTTAGGATTAGCACCAGTGATAAAGCTCTAGAGATAAGCAGATAACACTGCTTATAGACCAGGAGAGGGCAATGGAGTTGCGGGGGGGGGGGGCAGACGCCGGTCCACCATTGGCCAAAAGTCATAAAGGGGTGTGGCCGGCACTTTGTATTAGGGCTGCTTCACCATCACCAGATCATCCCTGGTTGGGGAAGGCATGGCAAAGGCCCTTGGCTGGGGCTGCTTTGCCTGCACCACATCCTCCCTCACGGGGGAATGCACAGCATGGCAAAGCACAGCACACTACTCACTTTCCCAATTGGAAGGGCCAGTGGTGTGCTAAGGGAAACCTCACTGTTATTTCCAATCATTGACAGGAGATACCAAGGGGATTCCTCTCCCCACTCCCTCCCAAAGCCTCCAGAATGGGGAGGCGAATCCCACTGTTATCTCTGCTCAATGATTGGAAAGAACAGGGGGGTCCCCACCTCCTTCCCAAGCCTCAGTAGGTTTGCAGAGGAAATCAAAGCCTCTGCAGGCCAGATGGGGAATGTTTGTGGGCCAGAGGTTCCCCTCCCCAGCTATAGACAAATAGTGTTTAACCACAGGTGGATTAACACCAGTATGTAGCATATGTATGTCTATATGCTGCTGTTCTTTTGTAGCAGGAGATCCTTGGTTCAGATCTGATGTCAGCCAGATTTGTGGTGTTCAGATCCTTGTTTCCAATGTGATGTCAACACCATATGTGGTGTTACTCAAACTATCATTCACTTAGTCTCTGTCAAGGCTGAACACTAGGCATCTACCAGAGATGAGCCAAGACCTGGGAAACAGGAGTCTGGAGATGAGCCAGAGAGTCAGAGCTGAGAGACCAATGGAAACATACCAGAGTCTGTTGCTCAGCCCAAGCAGATGCCACCCTAAACAGGAAGCCTTTTATAGCTGTCCCTGGCCAGGAAGGTCTAAAGCCTGAAAAAGCTTCTCTGCTAAGCAGATGATCCAAGCTGTAGGTCTTTCTGATAGTTCACCACAGGGGAGAACAACATGCAGAACCAATGGTTCCCAGCTGAAGCCACAATAGCTCCTCATAGCCTCATTCTCTCTACCGCCATCCACAATATGTGTCTAATAACTATGGCCTGTGTCGCATGATTATTGGAGTGTTTACTGAGATGATGTATAAGAAGTACTTTAACACCCAGGAAGCACTAAATAAATGTGTAGAATTATTTTGATTCTTTGTATTAGCACTTATAACTATGGTGAAAATGCTTGTTGGTACGAAGCCACCTATCAAAAGTTATTATTTCGGGCACAATCCTATGGGATGCTCCCTGGCTACTTGTAAGCCTCTGAACTTGGAGGCTTATGAGTATCCTATGCAGAGCAGGAGGTGCCTTGCATCTCCCATTCTGCATTTTAGCTAGATAGGCAATATTGACAGTCTCATGCAGGTTTCGGGGAGGGGGAGGGAAGGAGGCTGGGGACAGCTGGGGATACCTAATATTCCCACATCCCCAGTCTCCTCCCCACCCCACACCTGGGAACATCCTCTCCCCCCAAAAACTCACTTTTGTGAGCTCATAACAGCAGCCAGCGCGGTTTTCTCCACACAGGGCTACAAGGGGGAGGGGGAGAGGTGGGGAACATGGTTTCCTGTCTCTGAGCTCAAGCCAAGGAAACCAAAGAATCCTGTGTCCCGCAGGCACTGACTAGGGGGCATAGGATTGCTCTTTTCAGCAGTCAAAATAGTAATTACATTATTTTTGTTTCTGGTTTTTGTTTTCAAACTGGGAAGCCATCCCCCACCCCTGTGGGGAGGAAAGTGCAAATCATTTTTCCATGTTTATCGGACAATTGTAGGAATGTACAAAAATTTTGTTTCAGTTCACAAATCACTTGAAAATACCCCATGTGCAAGCCCAGATGTGAATGCAAATGGGAGTGCATGTTCTCTGAAACGGTTTGCTACTTTCCAAATTTGCATTCATGTTCAGAAAATGTGCATTTTTAAAAATGCACACTTCTAACAATTCACATTTTCAAGCCTTAGTCAATGGAAGAAGAGTGTGCAATTTAGAAAAAATGTGCGCTTTTCCTATTCAAAATGCACACTTTCCCCATTTGAACGAGCCAATGAAAACAGGAGTTCGCAAATGAAAATGGGAGCGAGTCGAACTGAGCTGAGCTTTGAAGTGAAGTTCAGAGAATTTTGGTGAGCTGGTTCATCCCTGGTTCTCCCATCTCTAGTCAAGGCTCAAGGTTTCTTTATTCCTGAAAAGGAAAGGAATTGGGACTGCAAGACCTTCCCTGGCTGCTGCATGCTGTATTCCATCATGATGAAGAAGGAACATTGCAGGACAAGGGAGGGGCACATTTGCTGAGAGCACATTTGTGACCAGAAGAAACAGAAACTGGACAGGAGTGGGGAGTGGAATGGCTGCAGGGCAAGCCCAAGCCAATTTGCTACTTGATGGCACCTTTCCCCCCACTACTACCAAGTAGGAATGGCGGAGAATTCCGCCACGGATTTCAGTGAAACCCCTGGCAGAACAGCCTCCCACCCGCCGCCACCCCGCGGAATCCCCCGGGAATGAAACTTACCTGGGGCGGGGGCGGCGGCAGCTCCAGCGGTGGCTGGTCTTTTGGCCAGCTGCTGCGGCCGCCATTTGCGTCCTGCCAAGCTGCCATGATAGGCTACATAAGTATTTACGTAGCCTATCATGGTAAAGGCAGCCACACAAATGGCGGCCACTATGGCAGCCGCCATTTGCGTCCACAGCAGCCCGGCCACGGCCAGAACTCCAGCTGCGGATGGCCCTCGCCGGCGGCTCCATGGAGCCGCCATGGAGCAGAGCCGGCCAGGGAGGATTCTGGGGGGAGGGACGGAGCGCCTCCCCCCCCACACCGCAAATCACACCTGTGAAAAGGTAAGTGACTTCTGTGCATCCCTACCACCAAGACAAGGCATGTAGCACCCAAGACTGGTCAAGTTATTTTGGCACCTAAGACAAAAATATCCCACAAGCACCTCTCCCTCTCCATGGCAGTAAAAATACAACAACACTCTGCTGCCCTTTCATCAAACCCAAATTCAGCTGCCCATGGCAGCTGCCTCACTCTGCCTAACGGTAGGGCCAACCCTCCAAAAGTATGTGTGAAACTGGGCAGGTGAGCAAGATGCAATGCAGCAGTGGAGTGTCTATGAGCCAGGCTGAAATATAAATAATAGATTAGATCATCCCCAGGGGGCAGAGAATCTAGTAAATATATAGAAGAGGGGTGCATTTTAATGAAATTTGAAAACCACCACACTAATGGGCCAGAAAGTTAATTTTAAAAATGAAGATTTCCACCATTCCATTAGGACCCCACAGACTAGAGAACAGGAGCCATGTTGCCCAAGCACAGAGGCTCACAGTGTATTCATATGCCTCTTGGAGATTCATACATCTCATGAACAATTAGAGCACTGCAAAATTAACTATCAAAGGTGTATGAAAATGCCATTATGGCAAAACTCACAAGTTACTGTATATAAGTTTAAGTCAGAGCAGGCAGAAGTATAATGGATTTGTACTGAACTGAATCACTTTTATTGCTTTCTGATGTAAGAGAGCACATTGTTCAGGAGATACAAGATTTTTATTTGGGATGTTATAATTATTTTTTTTCATAAATATGAATGCATTTAATGATGAGAAATAATAATGGTTGTGATTATTTTCAGGTTGTTTAGGTATGTTGGAGTTGTTGAAGTCTCAGTTTATTATGAAAGTGATGGATTGTTTTAGTATTTTTTGTTTTGTTTGTCACTGAAACTGGCATTTTATGCCAAAACATTTCACATTTTAGAATCTTTATAATTTTAAAAATCTATAAATTTATAAACTGGATGCACTATCATGGGTGATTTGTTTTGTTTCTGGAATAAATAAAAAAATACATACATAGAAATGAATAATCACGTGGCCCAGAGAGTCCACTGCTTCTCTTTCCAGCCAGGACTTGGATACCAAACCACCCTCTTCCCTTAGTGGTTGCTATAACTGAAAGAGTCACAGTTCTGTGACGTGATGGTTATGCAAAGTGACAAGTGGCTGGAAGATTGAAGCATCTGTCCTTTTGGTCTCTTCCAAGGCAGCAGCAAACAGACGTGACATGATCAGAACAGAAGCCTGGACTAAATCTTTCACAGTCTGTTAGGGAAGGCAGAGATGGCTGCTGGAGAATGCTCCTGAGCGAGATGCCATATGACCATAGTATTGCAAGGGGCAAAAATTCATATTTGCCTTTTTCAAG
The DNA here is from genome assembly GCF_057233095.1 of Heloderma suspectum. Lineage (NCBI taxonomy): Eukaryota > Metazoa > Chordata > Lepidosauria > Squamata > Helodermatidae > Heloderma > Heloderma suspectum. The sequence goes on from NC_139459.1 coordinate 250,052,258, forward strand.
GCCCTCTTTCTTCTTTTATAATATTTTAAGAGCAAATGCAGGGATACAACAGGTGCACCGCCAACAGGGATCCCCCCCCCCAGCTCTGTGTTTATTTTCTTACCTGATTTATAATTTGTTTTGTTGTTGCTTCTTAAGTGGGTTTGTCTTCCCAAGCTGCCACTAAAATACTGCAATGGGTTTTGCTGTCAGATTTCTATGAACAGGACTGCCTTAAGACATTATTCTTGGACTCGAAAAAGGAGTGTTAATAGACCAGGATATTTAGGTGATACGTCTCCATGGGAGTTAATTGTTAGAAGATTGCTTCTTGAAACAGGACCATTCAATTTTGAATGGAAAAAAATAGTCTGGGAAGGGGATAGGGGCATATTTGCCCCCCTAGCTAAGGATAATGCAATCTGGGTCTGTATGTGAAAAGAAACAATATCAACTGGCATTTGGGGGAGAGATACCAGAGAAAGAGCTGAGTTTGGGTGGAGATGTCTCTAAGCTAAAAACATCAGGACCTACAGGTGCTACTCTCTGGAGATCTGATGTGAGGAACTGGATTTGGCTGCCTCTTGGAGTGTTCAAGCTGTGTGCCTTCACCTATGATCAACCTGTATGAAAATAAACACAAATATTACAAAACATGAACGAAAACTAAATAAGCACTATGCCCCCTGGAACATTCCACCAATCAAGGATGCTGAGTTGTATGTAAAATTACTTCCCCCGAAAAAAGCTACTTCTACATTCAGTAACCATGAAAACGCAGATTTTTCTTCACAGTGAATTTGCTACTTTATATTTTCACTTGGAAACCTAGAGAAATTCTATAATTCTGAATACTTTCTGTAAGTAGAAAAATGCAGGCACTTCACGGTGAATTTATAGCTTATATTTTCTATATATAAATATATGCATTTGGTGGCTTCTGGGCCTGTAAAGCATGTTGGGAGACACTGGGGAACTGCAAATTAAAAAAACCTCCTAAAGCACTCCAAGAAGGTAATATTTATTTTAGTTTAAAATACCTATTATTGGATTTCCTTGCACACACGTTCAAACTTACTCATAGTGAGAATGATCTCTCACTTATTTCAGTAGGAACAATCATTTGAGAAACACCCGCTGCTCCCACCTTGAAAACAAGCAATGTATGCTGTTGTTTGGTGGACATTTGTGAAAAAATATAAAACAACTGTGATGGGGGGGGGAGAGGGGGCAGAGCTGGTGACTTCTTTGCTTCCCTGACTACTAATTTTAGTTTATCATGTGTACAAAGCTTATTTCAGTGTCATTTTCATCTTCATTTGCATGCTTTTATAGCTTTTTTAAAAAACCTGAATGTACATTTTAGTGAAAAACTGCTCAAAAATATGTAATTAACTTTTGTACTGGCCCTTAGCTCTAAGGACTATAATAAACCTGAACTTGAACTTGAAATACTAAGAGAATAACAAACTGAAAGGATGATAGAGGATGTAGAGGTATGAAAGGTTAATACAGAAGAGAAAGGAGTCATATCTGGGTTAACATGGAAACCAAAACTTGGGTACCATGGAAAGCAACAGGAGGCATTTGTTAACTTAAGAACATAAGAAAGGCCATGCTGAATCAAACCAAAGGCCTAGTCCAATGTTCTGATCACACAGTGGCCAACCAGATGTCCATGGGAAGCCCATAAGCAGGTCATGAACGCACTTAGCACCTTCCAGCTCATGTTCACCAGCAACTGGTATTGAGAGGCATACTGCCTCCGATACTGGAGGTAATATATAGCCATCATGACTAGTAGCCGTTGATAGCCTTACCCTCCATGAATTTGCCTAATTCCCTTTTAAAGCTGTCCAAGTTGGTTGCCAACACTACAATTTGTGGTAGTGAATTCCATAGTTTAACTATGCACTGTGTGAAGATGTCCTTCCTTTTGTCTGTCCCGAATCTCCCATGATTCAGTTTTCTGGGATGATCCCAGGTTCTATTATTATAAAAGAAAGAGAAAAATTTCTCCCTAACCACTTCCTCCACACAATGCATACTTTTATACACCTCTATCCTATCTCCCCATACTCACCATTTTTCTAAGCTAAACAGTCCCAAACATTGTAATTGTTCCAGATAGGAGAATTGTTCCAGGCCCTTCATCATTTTGGTTTTCCCTTTCTGCACCTTTTCCAGCCCCCTCAGTATATTTTTGAAGTATTTTGACCAGAACTATACACTGTATTCCAAGTGCAGTTGCACCATAAATGTGTATAAGGGCATTATGATATTGGCAGTTTTTTATTTTTGACTCCTTTTCTAGCTATGCTCAACACAGAATTTGCCTTTTTCACAGCAGATGCACACTGGATTGACATTTTCATTGAGCTATCCACCACAACAGCAAAATCTCTTTCTTGGTCAATCACCAAGAATCTCTTCTCGATCATGCCAGAGTGCAGGGCACGGAATAATGGGCTCAAGGTACAGGAAGCCAGATTTCCAGCTGAACATCAGGAAAAACTTCCTGACTGTTAGAGCAATATGACAATGGAACCAATGACCTAGGGAGGTGGTGGGCTCTCCCACACTGGAGGCTTTCAAGACGAGGCTGGACAGCCATCTGTCAGGGATGCTCTGACTTGGATTCCTGCATTGAGCAGGGGGTTGGACTTGATGGCCTTGTAGGCCCCTTCCAACCCTACTATTCTATGATTCTATGACCACCAGCTCAGATCCCATCAGTGTATCCCATCAACTTAATATATGCTGTTCAGGTGACTATTTATGCACACAAAAGGGAAATTGGACATAGTGAATTGTATGGATAACAAACAGTCTACAATACCTTGTGGGTCCAAGTGCACATTTGGAATTTTGAGGAAGTGTCATGGGTAGCACCACAAATTGGCTAACATGCTGATGGGGTAATCACAAAATGGCTGCCATGGGACATGGTCATAATCCCATTCTGTGGTTCCTGGAGGCTCACAAGGGAGGCTAGTAATTACTATTATTATATTATATTTATTTATATCCCGCCTTTTTCCCCAATACTGGGACTCAAGGTGGCCTTACAACGTTAACACGGCTACAATTAAAACCTATAAATAAAAATATAAATACAACTGTACAAAAGTTAAAAATATAATTATATCATCAATATTAAAATTGTAAAAATATTAAAACATTAAAAGACAACCAGAACAACAAAAATGGTATCCATACGTCACATTTTCCCACGTCCAGACTAGTTATCCCCAAAGGCCTGCTGGAACAAAAAAGTTTTTGCATGCCTACGAAAACATATCAAGGAGGGTGCCACTCTCACCTCCCTGGGAAGGGAGTTCCAAAGCCTTGGGGCAGCCACCGAGAAGGCCCTCTCCCGTGTTCCCACCAGGTGTGCCTGTGATGATGGCGAGAAGGGCTTCCCCTGAAGATCTCAGGGCACGAGTAGGCTTATAGGGGAGAATACGGTCTTTCAGATAACCTGGACCCGAGCTGTATAGGGCTTTATAGGACATGACCAGCACTTTGAATTGTGCCCGGAAACAGACCAGGAGCCAGTGAAGCTGTTTTAACAGAGGAGTTGTATGCTCCCTGTAACCAGCCCCAGTCAGCAGTCTGGCCGCAGTTCTTTGAACCAGCTGAAGTTTCCGAACACTCTTCTGAGGCAGTCCCATGTAGAGTGCATTACAGTAATCCAAACGGGATGTAACTAATGCTGTAATGCATGTGTCACTGTGGCCAAGTCAGACATCTCAAGGAACGGGTGCAGCTGGCGCACTCGCTTTAGCTGTGCAAATGCACTCCTGGCCAGCGCTGAAACCTGGGCATCCAGGCTCAGGGCTGAATCCAGAAGTACACCCAAGCTGCGAACCTGTGTCTTCAGGGGGAGCGTAACCCCATCCAGCACAAGCTGTAGCCCTATTCCCTGATCTACCTTTCGACTGACCAGGAGCACCTCTGTCTTGTCTGGATTACGTTTTAATTTGTTTGCCCTCATCCAGTCCATTAGTGCTGACAGACACCGGTTCAGCACCCCAACAGCTTCCTTGGAATTAGATGGAAAGGAAAAGTAGAGTTGGGTGTCATCAGCGTACTGGTGACACCGAACCCCAAAACTCCAAACAACCTCTCCCACTGGTTTCATGCATATGTTAAATAGCATGGGGGACAAAACAGAACCCTGAGGGACTCCACAAGCCAATGGCTAGGGAGTCGAACAGGAGTCCCCCAGCACCACCTTCTGGGTCCGCCCCTCCAAGAAGGAATGGGGCCACTGTAAAACAATGCCCCCAAGTCCCATCCCAGCGAGGTGGCCCAGAAGGATACCATGGTTGATGGTATCAAAAGCTGCTGAGAGGTCCAGCAGAACCAACAGGGACACACTCCTCCTGTCTAGTTCCCCGAGTAGGTCATCCACCAAGGCAACCAAAGCTGTTTCTGTCCCATAACCGGGTCTGAAGCCAGATTGAAATGGATCTAGATAATCTGTCTAATCCAGGAATCTCCAGATTTGGGAGGCCACCACGCGCTCCAATATCTTGCCCAAAAATGGAATATTGGAGACTGGCCAATAATTATCCAATATAGTGGGGTTCAGGGAGGGCTTTTTTAACAAAGGTCTCACCACCGCCTCCTTCAAGCAGGCTGGAATTCTGCCTTGCCTTAGGGAGGCATTAACCACTCCCCTTACCCACTCGGCCAGTCCACCTCTGGCTGCTTTTATGAGCTAGGAAGGGCAAGGATCTGGAACACACGTGAGGTGCTCTCACCTCTCCTAGGATCCTATCCACATCCTCAGGCTGTACACATTGAAAAGTATCCAACAACACTGGACAAGCAGGGGCCAAAGTTACATCCACTGGGTCTGTAGCAACTAGGGATGGCGGAGAATTTCTCCCCGAATCTTCGGGGGGCCGAGCGCCAATGCATTCGGCCCCCCGAAATCGGCGGTGAAATTCTCCGCCCCCCGCCCCCCCCCCAGGATGGGACTTACCTTTGGCGAATGTCCCTCCCGGCGGTGGTTCATCGGCCTTTCGTCAGGGGCGGGGGCGGCAGCCGGTCTTCCGACCGGCTGCCGCCGCCACCATTACAAAGTAAAGTGTAAAAAAAAAAAAAAAAGTGATAGGCTACGTAACGATTAACGTAGCCTATCACGGCTAGATTTCCAAAGTCAGCCGTGATAGGCTACGTAAATCGTTACGTAGCCTATCACGGGTGACTTTGGAAAAAAAAAAAGTGCGTACACAAATGGCGGCGTCCTATGGGCGCCGCCATTTGCATTCCTTATTTGGTCCCAGTAGTCTACGTAAAGATTTACGTAGACTACCGGGACCAAATAAGGAACGCAAATGACAGTGCCCATAGGGCGCCGCCATTTGCGTACGCGCTTTTTTTTTTTCCAAAGTCACCCGTGATAGGCTACGTAACTATTAACGTAGCCTGTCACGGCTGACTTTGGAAATGTAGCCGTGATAGGCTACGTTAATCGTTACGTAGCCTATCACGGGGTTGATGGTGTTTTTTTTTTACTTTTTGTTTCGCGGCCGGGGAGACGGGGCGCTTCTTCCCGTCCTGAATTTCGTCCGGGCGAGGCGGGGCGCCTCCCCCCCCTCGCCTGAACTTCGGGGGGAGAAGCGAAGTGCCTCCCCCCCACCGTGAAGCACCCCTGCAAAAAGGTAAGTGACTTTCATACATCCCTAGTAGCAACTATAGCGTCCAAGTCAGAGCGGATCTGAGCAATTTTGTCTGCAAAGTGCTGAGCAAATTGTTCACAGCGGGCTGTCAAGGGGTTTAAATTATCATCTTGTGGGCTAGCGTGTAAACGACCCCTAACCACCCAAAACAGCTCCACTGGACGGCTCTTTGCAGATGCAATAATGGCAGAAAAAAATATTTTCTTTGCTGCCTGTATTGCCACAGAGTAGGCCTTCAAATAGGCTCTAGCCCGAGTTCGATTGGATTCACTCCGGGTTTTCTGCCAACGTTGCTCCAGTTGACTTCTCACTCGTTTCATCACTGCCAGCTCCCTAGAAAACCAGGGTGCTGGTGCAGCTCCACTTCGTGAGAGAGGACACTCAGGAGCGATTGTGTCCACGGCCCTGGTCATTTCTCCATTCCAGAGATTGGCCAGGGCTTCGACAGAATCACCTGCCGAGGCAACAGGAAAATCCCCAAGAGCCGTCAGGAAACCATTCAGATCCATCAGCCTCCTGGGGTGAGCCATCTTAATCGGCCCTCCACCCCTGCAGAGGTTCCGAGTGCCAGCAAGTCTAAACCCCACCAGGTAGTGATCTGCCCATGACAACGGAACTATAGAGAGTTCCTCCACTCTCATCTATAGAGAGTTCCTTCACTATCACCCCATCCAGCACAGAAAACGAGGTCCAGAGTGTGCCCAGCAGCATGGGTGGGGCCAGATACCTTCTGGGACAGACCCATGGTTTTCATGGCAGACATGAAGTCCTGAGCCGCTCCCGACAGGGCAGCCTCAGCACGGATGTTGAAATCCCCCAGCACAACAAGCTGAGGGCTCTCCAACACCAATCCCAAGACTATCCCAGCTAGGTCAGGAAGGGATACTGTTGAGCAGCAGGGTGGACGGTACCCCAACAGAATCCGTATTCTGTCCCGGGCACCCACCTCCAAATACACACACTCGAACCCAGCAGACTGCGGGATAGGGCACCTGGTAAGGGGGATCGAATCCTGATAGATCACTGCCACTCCACCTCCCCGCCCCCCAGGTCTTGCCTGCTGCTGAACAGAGAACCCTGGAGGGCAGAAGTGAGAGAGATTACCCCCCCCCCCCAGCTTCATCCAGCCAGGTCTCTGTAATACAAGCCAGGTCAGTGCGCTCATCCAGGATCAAGTCCTGGATAGCAGTTGTTTTACCATTCACTGACCTGACATTCAGCAGCAGCAGTTTCAACCCAGGGGATCTGTTGCCAGGGCCATCCAGGTTATTTGAATTGGGGAACAGTTTAGGGACAGTCAGCACCCTAAACATTGTTACACACTCTGCCTTTAGAGTGTGACTGTCTCCCCGCTCCGTATCTCCCTCTGCCCTGTAGAACCGTAATGGCCGTTCCCTGGCTCCTAACACCTCCCCCCTTCATTGGAAAACACATATTTAATGCAGGCAGTCCAGCAGACCACACTGAGGCAAACAGTCCCCTTCCTTCCTTTCAAGCAGGGGGACAGGCCCTCACCCCCCACCGGGCCTGGGTTTTATGCCCCAGCTCCCACAGGTGTTGCAGCTGGGAGTGGGGTGGTGCTTGGCTGGACCTGGGTCTGCAAGGAGGCAGAGTAGAAGTCCCAGTAACAAGATCAAGGCAGGAAGGCAAGTCAAGACAGGAAGACAGTAGGACCTTGGAAAGCTCCAAGTCGGTCCTACCAGCTGAAACTCTCTCCTACCAGGACTCTAGGAGGATGTTGTCTCAGCAGGAAGTTAAAACCAATTGAAACCTTATACAGTGTGGTCAGCTCTGCCCATCCTGCAGGAGTTGATGGAATTGTTAAAGGACCTTAACCTGATTTTGTAGCCTGAGACTTCTGCAAGGCTGGGGGGATGGAAGTTCTGATAGAGACTCATCCTCTGAGCCAGTGTACAATGGAAGAACTGTGTCCTCTGGCTGAGAGGGCCCTAAATGACGCACTGACTGTCATACCCCAAAGGAAGTAGCCTGTGCCCCATCCTCACATGAGTTCTCTGCTGCAAACTGGAAGGTCCAAGGACTGGGAGTCATGACAGCCGCTTACAAAATGGCTGCCATATGTAAGGAAACAGAAAAAGAGACAGGACCACAATTTGTTTGAAGCTGAGTCATAAACAGACCAATGGGGAAAAGAAACACATTGTCCAGTTCTGATGTTTGCTTCTTTGCAAAATGATGGAGACTTACCAGTTTCTTTTCTCCTACATAGAGTGAAAGGAGGGGGGATCTGATTGAATATTGCTGTTCCAGTATTTCAAGATTTTGTACCAAAAATTCAAATGGTCACACAAAACTCTTTTGATGGATCTGCTAACATGGATCATTGTACATTTACAACAGCTAGCATTCAACATACTCTTCATGCTTTCATTCTTGCAATATTTTAATATATTTAGGTCAAGCCTGATGTGTTCCCTTCATATTTTAACTCTTGGATGTCACCACAGGTCTTGTAATCTCTCAGTCTCACAATATTAAGTGCAACCTACAGCCACATACACAAGCTTATGTAGCTTTGAGACTACAACATTAATGACAAACTGCAACCTAGGACTAAATGTGAATGGTTGAAAGTCGTGATGCAGTGACACTCCATATGACATGCCCACATTATGTCTGTAAGTAACAATGTATGAATGAAAACGTATGGGCCTTTAACTGAAGGAAGTAACTGGCAGAGGTGTTCAATTCCTACTTTGGCTCAGTCTTCTCCCAAAAGAGGGTCTATGACCCCCCTGGCAAAGGCAAAGTACAGGCTGAAGGGGCAGGATTGCAGCTTGAGATCAATAGGCATATGGTCAAGGAACACCTAATTACTTTGAATGAGTTCAAATCTCCAGGGTCAGATGAACTGCATCCTAGAGTAATAAAGGAACTGGCAGAAGAACTCTCAGAACCACTGTCTATTCTCTTTGAGAAATCATGGAGGACGGGGGAACTGCCAGATGACTGGAGGAGGGCTACCATTGTCCCTATCTTCAAAAAGGAGGAACCTGGGAACTACAGACCAGTCAGTCTGACATCAATCCCTGGGAAAATTCTGGGGCAGATTATCAAGCAATCCATCTGGAAGCACCTTGAAAACAATGCAGTGATTACTTGAAGCCAACATGGATTTGTCAAGAACAAATCCTGTCAGATGAATCTGATCTCATTTTTTGATCAAGTAAGCTCCCTTGTGGACTGTGGGAATGCTGTAGACATAATATACCTGGACTTCAGCAAAGCTTTCGACAAAGTGCCCCATGATATCCTGATGAGCAAACGAGGGCTAGATGAAACAACGATCCGTTGGATCAAAGAGTACTTATCAATGGGATCTTCTCCAACTGGGGAGAGGTAACAAGTGGGGTACCGCAAGGCTCAGTCCTGGGCCCAGTGCTCTTCAACATTTTTATTAATGACTTGGAAGAGGAGGTGCAGGGAATGCTGCTAATCAAATTTGCAGATGACACAAAATTGGGTGGGATAGCTAATACTTTGGAAGACAGAAACAAAATTCAAAGTGATCTTGATAGACTGGAGTGCTGGGCAGAAAACAACAGAATGACATTTAATAGGGATAAATGCCAAGTTCTGCACCTAGGAAAAAGAAACGAAATGCACAGTTACAAGATGGGGGATACGTGGCTCAACCACACTACAAGCGAGAAGGATCTTGGAATTGTTGTCTATCACAAGCTGAATATGAGCCAACAATGTGATGTGGCTGCAAAAAAGGCAAATGCTATTTTGGGCTGCATTAATAGAAGCATAACTTCCAAATCCCCGGAAGTACTAGGGATGGCGGAGAATTCCGCCATGGATTTCAGTGAGGCCGAATGCGCTGGCATTCGGCCCCCCGAAATTCGTGGCAGAACGGCCTCCCCCCCGCCCCCCCACAGAATCCCCCCCAGGTCAAAAGCTTACCTGGGGCGGATGTTCCAGCAGCGGCGGCTCCAGCGGCGGTGGCGGCAGTGGCAGCTGTTCTCTTGGCCGGCTGCTGAGGACTCAAATGGCAGCCACCACGCCATTTGTGTAGCTGCCTTTGCCATGATAGGCTACATAAATACTTACGTATCCTATCACAGCAAGCAAAAACAAAAACCGCGTGCACCAATGGCGGCGGCTACGGCGGCCGCCATTTACGTTCTGTTTTTTTCGCTGTTTTAGCCTATGTAAATATTTAAGTAAGATATTACAGCGAAAAAAGGGGAACACAAATAGCATAGTGGGCACTATTTGCGTTCCTTTTTTTCCCCCGCTGTAATAGCTTACATAAATATTTACGAAGGCTAAAACAGTGAAAAAAACGGAACGCAAATGGCGGCCACCGGAGCCGCTGCCATTTGCGACCGCAGGGGGGGGTTCGGAAGGCTGCCCAGCAGCTGGATGTCCAGCTGTGGGCGGCCCCAGCCCGTGGCTCCGCGGAATCTCCACGAAGCAGAGCCGGCCGGATCAGGATTTCGGGGGGAGGTGCAGAGCGCCTCCCCCCCACTGCGAATCACCCCGTCGAAAAGGTAAGTGACTTTCGTACATCCCTAGGAAGTACTAGTTACCCTCTACTCAGCACTGGTTAGGCTTTATCTGGAGTACTGTGTCCAGTTCTGGGCACCACATTTTAAGAAGGATGCAGACAAACTGGAGAGGGTTCAGAGGAGGGCAACAAAGATGATCAGGGGACTGGAAACAAAGCCCTATGAAGAGAGACTGAAAGCACTGGGCATGTTTAGCCTTGAGAAGAGAAGACTGAGGGGAGACATGATAGCGCTCTTCAAGTACTTGAAAGGTTGCCACAGAGAGGAAGGCCAGGATCTCTTCTCGATCATCCCAGAGTGCAGGACACGGAATGATGGGCTCAAGTTACAGGAAGCCAGATTCCGGCTGAACATCAGGGAAAAATTCCTGACTGTTAGAGCAATGCGACAATGGAACCAATGACCTAGGGAGGTGGTGGGCTCTCCCACACTGGAGGCATTCAAGACGAGGCTGGACAGCCATCTGTCAGGGATGCTCTGACTTGGATTCCTGCACTGAGTAGGGGATTGGACTCGATGGCCTTGTAGGCCCCTTCCAACCCTACTATTCTATGATTCTATGATACTTTTGAAGAAGTGGCAGTGCAAACAGGTGAATTTGCATGCATTTTCATGTGCATTCTTACTAATATACATATTTTTGTATGCTGTTTTGCCCATGCAGTTTTGCAAGCAATTTCCCCTATTTTTTGTATAGGCCATCTCAGGTATTTTGGTGCATTAGGCAAAGTACAGTTTTGTCTCTCTCTCTCACACACACACACACACACCCACACACACACACCACAACAGCACTCCTCCACAACTGAGGTTGCAATTTTATGCACGCTAACCTGGGAGAAAGCCCTGTTGAAGTCAGCGGGACTTACTTCTGAGCAGACATGCATAGGATTGTGCTGTTATAGAAAATGTCACAGCACTACATGCAAGAGGTTAACGGCATCCATTAACATCCAGGGAAGGGGCTTAGAACATCCCAGTGTGCACACTAGCATGAACCATGCATGCACATGCACACACAGAGGCACATACACACATACGCTATGTTTCTGAAAATACGCAAGTGCAAATTCAAGATCCAGTAGAGCTTGAGTTTAGCTTTTCAGAATAACACTTTATAAATTTAACTCTGAAGCATTAAACAGTGCCTCACAAACTAATACAATAATGTTAACTATCCATTGGCCAGCTAGTTACACTACACCCCAGTCTGTCACATCTGATGTCATTGGTAATGGGGGGGGGGGAGAGTTATGTTCAATATAGGCTGGTGCCAATGGTAGTGAAACAAAATAGTGAATAAAGACAGTTATTTGTGTGTGTGTGTGTGTGTAATTGTCAGGATTCCTTTAGCCCCCACTTTACTTCTAAGCCCAAACAAACACAGAGGAGAGGCTTCAGTCTACAGCTTTTAATCCATTATATCACAGGGTCATACAGATGCAAATTCTCGGTGACTCTCAGTCTACTAAGGAATGCCTTCAGGGGATTCAAAAGGAAGTTACAAGAGTTGCCCACCGTTTGAAGAGGGAGGTGTTCTGACTAGCCTAACTTAAGCAGGGGGATGTCCCTCTCTTCTCGGGAGGCCTTTAAGCACAGCTTTTCATGCAAGGCCAATCGGGTAGACCGTCTAAGTTCCGCCCCAGTCTTCTCTCTTTGCTCTGGTGTCTATTAGGTCATACTACCCAGACCCCACCTCCTCCTGTTCGCTGCCTCTCACGGCGGGGAGGGGGTGAAGAGGGACCCTCATCCTCAGTCAGTTGGATGTTTGTAACCTGGGAAGCCAGCCTACTCATATCTGGACTAGCCTGGGAAAACACCTCCCCCATGTCTGGCAGTTCTCCTTCAGAATCTGAACTGCTATCCCACTCCCTGTGCTCAGAAACACCCCTGGCAGTAATATTCAAGGCTATCTCACATTGGTCCAAATGCCACAAAGCCAGGAAATTGGAAACTAAGGCTGATGCCATATCTGATGTGCCCTGTGATCAGTCATGATGTTGTGCAATGTCACAAATTGTGCTTGCTTACAACTTACCCTCCCTGCACCCACACTTTTCCTGGGTCTTTCAGTCCCAAATTCAGATTGGGAGGATGGAGTGCCTGCAACCAGCAAAGTTGCTCCACTTTGTCCTAGTCCTGTATTGCCTTATGTGGTTCTTGTTTCTTTCACAGGATGCTGTTGCTTTCTTTAATCCCCTGACATCCCTCAATTTTCTGCTTTTTGATTGGCTCTTTTCTGTAGTTGTTAACTGGAAAATTTGGTTCTGAACTGGTTCTGAATGACATGGGGGGGCAGAAACCTGCAGGGACAGTTTCTCATTGTTTGAGGCAGCCGATGTTACTCTAGGCTATATCAGGGTACATGGGAACAGTCCGGACTCATGGAGCTGCTAGCTGCAGGGACTAACAAACGTAACCTTTTCTCATACTGCTCCATCGTTCCATGGCTTGACTACAGCTTTGTTAGGACAATTGCCTGCTTCTCAAACTCCAGGCAGCAAAACTTTCTGCCTTCAAGGAAAGACAGGCCTGCTTATGAAGCACAGTTTCACTCCCATTCCATGCTTAAGGATGGACAAAAGTCCCTTGCCTGGTCCCGCAGCTTTTTTTGGTAGAGGGGGAGGTGCTCCGTTTCTCCCCCCGAAATTCTTGACGGGGGGGGAGGCGCCCCATCCCTCCCCTCCGAAATTCTGGCCGGAGGGGAGCACCCCGCCTCTCCGGCCACGAAAGAAAAAAGTAAAGTTAAAAAAAAAAAAAGTGATAGGCTACGTAAAGATTTATGTAGCCTATCACGGCTAGATTTTCAAAGTCAGCCGTGATAGGCTACGTAAATCTTTACGTAGCCTATCACAGCTGCCTTTGGGGGGGGGGAAGTGCGTACGCAAATGGCGGGGGCCATGGGCGCCGCCATTTGCATTCCTTATCTGGGCACGGGTAGCCTACGTAAAGATTTACGTAGACTATGGCGAAAATAAGGCCAACGCTATTTGCGTTGCCCTTATTTTCGCTGCAGCCTATGTAAATCTTTACGTAGACTACCCGTGCCCAAATAAGGAACACAAATGGCGGCGCCCATGGGTGCCGCCATTTGCATACATGCTTTTTTTTCCCCCCAAGGCAGCTGTGATAGGCTACGTAAAGATTTACGTAGCCTATCACGGCTGACTTTGAAAATCTAGCTGTGATAGGCTACGTAAATCTTTACGTAGCCTATCACTTTTTTTTTTTTTTACTTTGTAATGGCGGCGGCGGCAGCCAGTCGGAAGACTGGCCGCCGCCACCGCCAAGCCGCCGCTGAACTGCCGCCAGGACCCGCCGCCGAGAGGGACATTCACACGAGGTAAGTCCCATCCCGGGGGGGGCAGGGGGCGGAGAATTTCCCCACCAATTTCGGGGGGCCGAATGCGTTGGCATTCGGCCTCCTGGAGATTCGTGGAGAAATTCTCCGACATCCCTACATGCTATAGCTGCCTTCTCAGGCCTCTGTTCCCAGCACTTGAATCCAAAAAAGGACCTTAGTAACATAAACAATTAAGGGAAAGGGGGAGCAGAGGAAGAAGGGGAACAGCTGGGAATGCAGACCAGTAAACAGAAGCAGTGGGGTCTGGTCACACTGAGGGGACTGCTTGTCTGTGTACACACAAGCACAGAGGACCCAGAAACTTGGTTAGCAGCTGTTCCTGTGCTGCTGCTTTTTCTCTACATGGCAGTTATCACACACATACACACACACGCACACACACATTCCGAGTGCCAGCTTATGAAATCTCATAGGGATTCATTATACCAATAGAAATTATTTTAAAATTAAGTCAATTGAATTTTTAAAAAAGAAATTCAATTCCACCAACTACAATAGAAAAGGAATAGGAAAACATTAATGGATTCTATATATAGGCTTCAGCTTTTTGGCAAACAATGGATACAAACGGTTGCCAACACATGTTTCCCAAAATTGCGTGACCAAGTATCTATTTTATTTTTTTCTGTTAATTTCCCTTTCTCCCTGGAAACCTAGTTGCTGGTTTCTAGATGGTACTCCTTGCTAACTCTTGTGAAGCAGTTCTGGCCAATTTCCCTTTCAGCAGAAACTACAACACTAAAGCAATTCTGTTAACACAAAGTCTCACATGCTCTTTATTCCACAGTGGTCCATGAGAAACAATATGGTGACAATAAATAAAAAACACTAGATTATGTGTGTTTCTTACAAGCTGTTATAGGGGACTGGTGGTCAGTAGTGCAAAATAGGCAGCTGATGCTTTGTAGGAAACATTAAAATAGGTCTACTTAGTAAAATCTTGTGCTTTTCCGTAGACTTGCACAGTTTTTATACTTTGTTCTAGCTCTAAAAAGTCATGTTCATAAAACCGGGATCCTGATTTCTTAAAAGTTCAGCTGCATCTTCTATTGATTCACCATTTGAAATCGCAATTCACACTATCTATAAGGGTCCAGATAGACAGTTTTCCCACTATTGCTATTAAATGAACTAGACAAAGGCACACATTTCTGTACTCTGTATGAATTATGTATAATACCAGGCAGGTTAAAGCCTCAGTCACTGGACCTTGTTAATGAAAGATGCAGTGTAATGAGCCCATCAAACTCAACCACTTTTCCAAAGCTAACAAATATATACGAAATACATTACTCAAGTTGGTCAACACAGGAGAAATCTGAAAGTATGAATTCATACTGTTCATTAGATTGGAGTGGAGGAACCTTGGATTTGTTAAATTCTGCTTGGGGAACTAGCATATTGGATAATCCACTTTACTAGCCGAGTCCAGTCTTCTTTATGGGTTCTCACTTTCCCCAGGATTCTTTAGAGAAGATAAATTTACAGACTATCATGGGATGCAAGATTATGGCAGTTTAGTGGTGATGGCCTTGAAGACCTGGGACTGGGAGGTTGGTGGCAGACCTTGAGCAAGATAGGTGAGAAATGCCTATGTCTGCCTTCCCCACCCTGGTTCCTTCTGGATGTTTTGGATTTTAACATCTATCATCCCAAGCCAGCATGGCCAATGGTCAGGAATGCCGGGAGGTGTAGTCCAAAACATATGGTCAGCACCAGGTTGGGGAAGGCTAACCTCTGTACTTTTCACATTTGAGAACCAAACACCAAGTTCAGTACACAACCGCCTCCCAATATGAGCATGCAGAGAGGCTGGCAAGCCAAGGTGCATGCTACCATTCCCAAATTAACACATTAATGGTGCAATCCTATGCATGTTTAGACAGAAGAAAGTCCTATGACTATGCTGACTGGGGAATGCTGGGAGTTGTAGGACTTTCTTCTGTCTAAACATGAATAGGATTGCACCCTAAACTACCATTCACTAAGCCATGAGTTCTACCATTGAGCTATGGCTCTTCCAGGCTTAGTCCATAGCTGGGCAGACCAGCCATTACATGAGCAATTGCTCTGCTGGGCAAGCCACTTGGCTGTTAAACGGATGCAATTTTAGAAGACTTTGGAGAAGTTGAGATAGTCACTTCAGAGATTCAAGGAAAGGATAAATTAACAAAAATGTTTAAGGGTGTCAGTCAGGATTTATTTATTTATTTATTTGAACATTTTTATTCTACCTTTCCATTTTAAGAAAACTCCCCAAGTTGGCTACCATTGAAATTACAAGCAAATTAAAACAATACTAAAACAATTCAGAAGCAGTCAGAAATGGCAGTTAAAATTAAAACAGTCCACGGAGGGTTATCAAGAATAATTAGCCTCTAGCTTCTCCAGACAGGTCAAATGCTTGCTGCAAAAAACCACACCTTCAAGAAATGATAGTTTAATATTAGGGAGAGGGTCAAACAAATTTTTAGCGCAGAGAGCCCCACAATCTGAGTGCTGCAATGGAAAATGGCCTTTCACATGTCCCTACTAACCACATCTCAGATTAGGGTGGCCACTTATGCATCACCCAAAATGAGGACAGAGGGTGATAGTGATTTGCATAAACTTTGCATATGCTAATTTATATGTATAGGTGCAACTTTAGAAATACTTACTGTAATTTAGGGCACAATCCTATGGTCACTAGTCAGTGGCTAGACTGCCACAAGATTGGTCTGTTCCAGGAACCAACCTTGGAGCCTGTGCTTGTAGGCAATGTGGATCGGCCCTGTGCTCTGCTCTCGTAAGAGCAGCATGGAGCTGCTTGGGGTGTTCCTGGGGGCAGGCCAGGGCAGGGAGGTAAGAAGTGCTGGTATGACAATAGATGAAGTTCTCAACCTTATTGATAAATTGAAAGCAAATAAATCACTGGGCCCAGATGGTATATCCATCCTAAAGTTCTCAAAGAACTCAAATATGAAATTGCTGATCTTCTAACCAAAATATGCAACATGTCCCTAAGATCAGCCTCTATACCAGAGGACTGGAAGATGGCCAATGTAACACCAGTTTTCAAAAAGGGATCCAGGGGGATCCAGGAAAATACAGGCTGGTTAGCTTAACATCTGTTCTGGATAAATTGGTTGAAGGCATTATTAAAGATAAAATTAGTAAGCATATAGAAGGACAAGCCCTGCTGAAAAAGAAACAGCATGGCTTCCACAAAGGTAAGTCCTGTTTCACTAACCTTTTAGAGTTCTTTGAGGGTGTCAGTAAACATGTAGACAAGGGTGATCCAGTAGACATTGTTTACTTGGATTTCCAAAAGGCTTTTGACAAAGTCCCTCACCAAAGACTCCTGAGAAAATTTAGTGTTCATGGAATAAGAGGACAGGTCCTCTTATGGATCAGTAACTGGTTAAAGAACAGAAAGCAGAGAGTAGGAATAAATGGTCAATTCTCCTAATGGAGGGAAGTAAATAGTGACGTCCCACAGGGATCTGTATTAGGACCAATGCTTTTCAACCTGTTCATAAATGATCTGGAATTAGGAGTGAGTAGTGAAGTGGCCAAGTTCATGGACGGCACCAAATTATTTAGGGTGGTTAGAACAAAAAGGGATTGTGAAGAGCTCCAAAAGGATCTCTCCAAACTGGGAGAATGGGCATCTAAATGTCAAATGTGGTTCCATGTAAGCAAGTGTAAAGTGATGCATGTTGGGGCAAAAAATCCCAAATTCAACTATAGCCTGATGGGATCTGACCCAGTGGTGACTGACCAGGAAACAGATCTTGGGGTTGTGGTGGACAGCTCAGTGAAAATGTGTGTGTGTGCAGTGTGCAGCCACTGTAAAAAAGGCAAACTCCATGTTAGGCATAATTAGAAAAGGAATTGAGAATAAAACTGCCAACATCATACTGCCCCTATACAAATCTATGGTACAACCACACTTGGAATACTGCATACAGTTCTGGTCACCACACCTAAAAAAAGATAATGTAGAGTTGGAAAATGTGCAGAAAAGGGCAACTAAAATGATCAAGGGACTGGAGCATCTCCCCTATGAGAGAAGTTTACAAGAGCTGGGATTGTTTAGCCTGGAAAAAAGGAGGGTGAGGGGAAACATGATAGAGGTCTACAAAATTATTTAGAGAATGTGTTGAGAATGTGGACAGGGAGACATTTTTCTCCCTCTCTCAAAATACTAGAACCCGGGGTCATCCCATGAGGCTGATACCGCTGATTGGTGGAAGATTCAAGACAGATAAATGGAAGTACTTCTTCACACAGTGCATAATTAAACTATAGAATTTGCTACCATAGGAAGTAGTGATGGCCACCAGTTTGGATGGCTTTAAAAGGGGGTTAGACAAATTTGTGGAGGAAAAGGCCATCAATTGCTACTAGTCTTGATGGCTATGTGCTACCTCCAGTACCAGAGGCAGTGAGCCTATGTACACCAGTTGCTGGGGAACATGGATGGGAGGGTGCTGTTGCGCTCATGACCTGCTTGTGGGTTCCTGGTGTGGTAAAAGTCCAAACTGGACTTGGAGGTCCATGCCCACCTACCCTCCAATTAAGCTCTGGACACACGGGTAAGATTCAACTCGAGTTTATTCACGGCAACGAATAAACTTTACAACGAAGGCAGCTCTGTCAACCCAGAGGCAGCCCAGATCAACACTCACCAGTTACATTTATAATCATAATGTGGCTAAATAAGTGACATCAGCCAAGCCTAGCACGCATGTCTGCTCATTATCAATTAAACTCTTACTGGACAATCCCCCCCAGCTTTTTCTCAGAGCCCTGCAACTTTTGCAAGGACGATGATTCTTAGGTCTGGGGTGAGTTGCTGTGGAGACAAGATAACTTAGCTCTACTGTCCTAACAGTTTCTTCTTTTATATGAAAGAAACAAAGACAACAGTTATGGGCTTTTGAGGAATCTGCCACATTGGCACAAAAAAAAAACGCCGAGACAACATGGCCTTGCCTTAGTTATTTTCCACATTTCCTCATTTGATCCAATAGGAGCTGAATTCTTCATATTGGATCACCTAGAGAGTGCCATCAGCCCACTGCTTCAGCAGTTCTTTCCGATTTTCTACCTCTTCCTGTGGCAAGCCTTGATACATAGCAAGAAATTTCTGGCTAACTTGTCTTTTTATACAAGACAAAAAGAATGCAAAGATATAGGGTAAGAACAATTCCACAAATAGAATACCCAACACAGTGAGAAAGCATTGCCTCAACCTGTTTCTCCTGTTTCCCGCCTCCCAGCTGAGCAGAGCAGAGCAGAGCAGAGCAAGCTGCTCCAGCTGGTCCAGGGACTACAGAAGCAGGCAAGCTCCCAGAGAGCGAGCGAACAGAGCGAGCGAACAGGGGGAGCAAACAGGAGTTGGCCAGGGGAGTTGCAGTGGTTGAAGAGACAAAGGAGACAAAGGAGACAGAGGCTAAGAGGTAAGTGGGTTGCAGGAAGCCCAGGGCGCTGCCCTTTATCCTTCTGACTGGCTGTGAGCTCACCAAGAGCTTCTGAGAGCTCCAACTGAATTGGAGGGGTGTGGCCTGAGTACTCCCAGCAGCTGACTGGGCGGGAAGCTTCAGTCTGTTTCCCGCCTCCCAGCTGAGCAGAGCAGAGCAGAGCAGAGCAAGCTGCTCCAGCTGGTCCAGGGACTACAGAAGCAGGCAAGCTCCCAGAGAGCGAGCGAACAGAGCGAGCGAACAGGGGGAGCAAACAGGAGTTGGCCAGGGGAGTTGCAGTGGTTGAAGAGACAAAGGAGACAAAGGAGACAGAGGCTAAGAGGTAAGTGGGTTGCAGGAAGCCCAGGGCGCTGCCCTTTATCCTTCTGACTGGCTGTGAGCTCACCAGGAGCTTCTGAGAGCTCCAACTGAATTGGAGGGGTGTGGCCTGAGTACTCCCAGCAGCTGACTGGGCGGGAAGCTTCAGTCTGTTTCCCGCCTCCCAGCTGAGCAGAGCAGAGCAGAGCAGAGCAAGCTGCTCCAGCTGGTCCAGGGACTACAGAAGCAGGCAAGCTCCCAGAGAGCGAGCGAACAGAGCGAGCGAACAGGGGGAGCAAACAGGAGTTGGCCAGGGGAGTTGCAGTGGTTGAAGAGACAAAGGAGACAGAGGCTAAGAGGTAAGTGGGTTGCAGGAAGCCCAGGGCGCTGCCCTTTATCCTTCTGACTGGCTGTGAGCTCACCAGGAGCTTCTGAGAGCTCCAACTGAATTGGAGGGGTGTGGCCTGAGTACTCCCAGCAGCTGACTGGGCGGGAAGCTTCAGTCTGTTTCCCGCCTCCCAGCTGAGCAGAGCAGAGCAGAGCAAGCTGCTCCAGCTGGTCCAGGGACTACAGAAGCAGGCAAGCTCCCAGAGAGCGAGCGAACAGAGCGAGCGAACAGGGGGAGCAAACAGGAGTTGGCCAGGGGAGTTGCAGTGGTTGAAGAGACAAAGGAGACAAAGGAGACAGAGGCTAAGAGGTAAGTGGGTTGCAGGAAGCCCAGGGCGCTGCCCTTTATCCTTCTGACTGGCTGTGAGCTCACCAGGAGCTTCTGAGAGCTCCAACTGAATTGGAGGGGTGTGGCCTGAGTACTCCCAGCAGCTGACTGGGTGGGAAGCTTCAGTCTGTTTCCCGCCTCCCAGCTGAGCAGAGCAGAGCAGAGCAGAGCAAGCTGCTCCAGCTGGTCCAGGGACTACAGAAGCAGGCAAGCTCCCAGAGAGCGAGCGAACAGAGCGAGCGAACAGGGGGAGCAAACAGGAGTTGGCCAGGGGAGTTCGGCAGGGGAGGTCAAGGGGGAGGCCCCTAACATTTTTTTTTATTTTATTTTTTTTACTAACTTTTTTTCATTTATTTGTCTTGTAACACACACTTCCACACCAGTGGGACTCTGCTTTTAACCTCTACTGAGTAGAGGAGCAGGCACAGGCTAGTCTAGAACGATCACAAAGCTAGACACAAAAAGGGAAAAGAGGCTATGGAAGGACAAGACTCTCCAGTGGTGGTGACCTGCAAGGTGTGTGCAATGTTTGTTTTCTTGCCTGAGAACAACATGGCCTACACCTGCAACAAGTGCAAGTTGATCACGCTGCTGGAGGAAAAAGTAAGTGGACTGGAGCGGCGACTGTCAACCCTCCGGGGAATAAGAGAACACGAAGAGTTCTTGGACAGAATGGGGGAACTACAGCAGCAAAGGGCAGACCAGAAGCTTGAAGAGCAACAGCAAGATGAGGCAGTGGGAAATGCTGAGGTGAAGAAAAATGGAGTAGAGGATACTCCTTGGAAAACAGTGACAGTTAGGAGAAGAAGAACTAGACGCCACTCTGCACCAGTGGAAGCGGTGGAGCTGTGGAACCGATTCCAGGTACTTGCAGATGAGACTGGAGGACAGCCTGCAGAGGAAGAATCACAGGGGAACCTGCATGAGAGTGAGCAAGAGGCTGAAGGTCAGTCAAACAGAGGCGATGAAACCCAGGCCTACAAGAAGAAGAAGAGAAGAGTGGTAGTAGTGGGAGACTCCTTGCTGCGTGGGATCGAGACCCAAGTATGTCGCGAAGACCCGTGGACTCGCCAGGTATGTTGTCTCCCGGGAGGACAGATTAGAGACGTGACTGAAAGGTTGCCTGCACTCATAAAGCCCACTGACAGGTATCCCTTTCTTCTCATCCATGTGGGAACAAATGATACCGCCAAGCGGAGCTACGAAGAGATCACGTCAGACTTTGAAGCTTTGGGAAGGAAACTCAAGAACTTTGGGGCCCAGATAGTTTTCTCATCCATCCTTCCAGTAGTTAGAAGAGGGATAGAAAGGGAACGAAAAATACTCTGGGTGAATGACTGGCTACGAAGGTGGTGCCGACGAGAGAGATTTGGATTCTGGGACCACGGGCTATACTTCCTGGAAGATGGGCTGTTGGCTAGGGATGGGTTGCACCTCACAAAGGCTGGGAAGAATGTGTTTGGCCACAGCATGAAGAACTTCATCAGGAGGGCTTTAAACTGAATCCTACGGGGAAGGGAGATGTAATGTTGGGGGTAACAATGGACGTAGGCGCATGCACTGCAATGGAGAGAACAGCGCTGATAGCGCCCAATAATAGTCTTCAGACACATGTAGGAAGAAAGCCAGACTATGAAGCACATGGTCTTCGATGTCTATATACTAATGCCCAGAGTATGGGAAACAAACAGAACGAACTTGAACTCTTAATACAGGAGGGAAATTATGACTTGATAGGTATAACTGAGACTTGGTGGGATGACTCTCATGACTGGAATACAGCAGTTGAAGGATATAACTTGTTCAAAAAGAACAGGAGGAACAGAAAGGGAGGCGGGGTTGCACTGTATGTGAAAAATACATATCTCTGCACAGAAATACAGGAGGAGGAGCTTGGTAGCCCCATCGAGAGCATCTGGGTTGAAATAAATGGAGCAAAGAATAAAAGGAACCTGGTGGTCGGAGTCTACTACCGGCCACCCAATCAAGGAGAAGCCAAGGATGAAACTTTTGAAAAGCAAATAGCCAATGTTTTAAGGAAGCATGATGTAGTAGTAATGGGGGACTTCAATTTCCCCGATATTTGTTGGGAGACAAATTCTGCAAAACATGGCCCCTCCAGGAAATTCCTGACTTGTGTGGCGGATAACTTCCTCCTACAGAAAGTAGAGGAAGGAACTAGAGGATCGGCTATCCTTGACTTGATCCTAACCAACAGAGATGACTTAGTGGATAAAGTAGCAGTTACAGGAACTCTGGGGGAAAGCGACCATGTTGTACTTGAGTTCTTGGTTCTAAGGGAAGCAAAAGCCGAGTGTACTCAAACGCGTACCCTGGATTTTAGGAAAGCTGATTTTAATAAACTCAGAACAATGATCAGTAAGGTCCCATGGCAAGCAATGCTAGCGAGAAAAGGAGTCCAAGATGGGTGGGAACTTTTAAAAAAGGAAATTCTCAAGGCACAATCACAAACAATTCCAACAAGAAGAAAAGGTGGAAGACAACAGAAGAAGCCAATGTGGCTTCACAAAAAGCTTAGGGATGACCTGAAAACAAAAAAGGACACATATAGGAAGTGGAAAGAAGGCCAAGTAACAAAGGAAGAGTACAGGCAGGTAGCACAGAATTGCAGGGATGGCGTCAGGAAGGCTAAAGCGGAGAACGAGGTGAGGTTAGCGAGGGATGCTAAAAACAACAAAAAGGCTTTCTTCAGCTACGTGCATAGTAAAAGGCAGAGGAAAGAAATGGTTGTTCAGCTATTAAATAAGGATGGCAAAATGATAACAGATGACAAAGAAAAGGCAGAGGTGCTCAATTCCTACTTTGGCTCAGTCTTCTCCCAAAAGAGGGTCTATGACCCCCCTGGCAAAGGCGAAGTACAGGCTGAAGGGGCAGGATTGCAGCTTGAGATCGACAGGCATATGGTCAAGGAACACCTCATTACTTTGAATGAGTTCAAATCTCCAGGGCCAGATGAACTGCATCCTAGAGTAATAAAGGAACTGGCAGAAGAGCTCTCAGAACCGCTGTCTATTCTCTTTGAGAAATCATGGAGGACCGGGGAAGTGCCAGATGACTGGAGGAGGGCTAACGTTGTCCCTATCTTCAAAAAGGGTAAAAAGGAGGAACCTGGGAACTACAGACCAGTCAGTCTGACATCAATCCCTGGGAAAATTCTGGAGCAGATCATAAAGCAATCCATCTGGAAGCACCTTGACAACAATGCAGTGATTACTCGAAGCCAACATGGATTTGTCAAAAACAAGTCCTGCCAGACAAATCTGATCTCATTTTTTGATCAAGTCACCTCCCTTGTAGACCGTGGGAATGCTGTAGACATCATATACCTCGACTTCAGCAAAGCTTTCGACAAAGTGCCCCATGATATCCTGATGAGCAAACTAGCTCGAAGTGGGCTAGATGAAACAACGATCATGTGGATCCACAGTTGGCTACAGAATCGGACTCAAAGAGTGCTTATCAATGGGACCTTCTCAAGCTGGGGAGAGGTAACGAGTGGGGTACCGCAGGGCTCAGTCCTGGGCCCAGTGCTCTTCAACATTTTTATTAATGACTTGGAGGAGGAGGTGCAGGGAATGCTGATCAAATTTGCAGATGACACAAAATTGGGAGGGATAGCTAATACTTTGGAAGACAGAAACAAAATTCAAAGTGATCTGGATAGACTGGAGTGCTGGGCAGAAAACAACAGAATGGCATTTAATAGGGACAAATGCCAAGTTCTGCACCTAGGAAAAAGAAACCAAATGCACAGTTACAAGATGGGGGATACGTGGCTCAACCACACTACGAGCGAGAAGGATCTTGGAATTGTCGTCGATCACAAGCTGAATATGAGCCAACAATGTGATGTGGCTGCAAAAAAGGCAAATGCTATTTTGGGCTGCATTCATAGAAGCATCGCTTCCAAATCCCGGGAAGTACTAGTTCCCCTCTACTCAGCACTGGTTAGGCCTCATCTGGAGTACTGTGTCCAGTTCTGGGCACCACACTTTAAGAAGGATGCAGACAAGCTGGAGAGGGTTCAAAGGAGGGCAACAAAGATGATCAGGGGACTGGAAACAAAGCCCTATGAAGAGAGACTGAAAGAACTGGGCATGTTTAGCCTTGAGAAGAGAAGACTGAGGGGAGATATGATAGCGCTCTTCAAGTACTTGAAAGGTTGTCACAGAGAAGAAGGCCAGGATCTCTTCTTGATCATCCCAGAGTGCAGGACACGGAATAATGGGCTCAAGTTACAGGAAGCCAGATTCCGACTGAACATCAGGAAAAACTTCCTGAGTGTCAGAGCAATACGGCAATGGAACCAATTACCTGGGGAGGTGGTGGGCTCTCCCACACTGGAGGCCTTCAAGACGAGGCTGGACAGCCATTTGTCAGGGATGCTCTGACTTGGATTCCTGCATTGAGCAGGGGGTTGGACTCGATGGCCTTGTAGGCCCCTTCCAACCCTACTATTCTATGATCTATGAACCAGGCAAGATTTGGGAGCCATCCGTCTTAGCCAATCTATAGGATTTCATCTTTTCCAGGATTGTACAGGTACACGCGCTACTTCTCTAATGTCTGCTGCCAATTGTTTTACAATTTTACAATTTTCCCATTGTCAATCTTTAGACAACAGTCAGACCAATTAAATTTTCCGCACAGGCTGCCTTCAGCTGCCAGCAGATAGTCTAAACCTATTCTGTTCTGGATGATGGCTTCCTGCATTTGAGTCATCTGAGTAGCAACCAGGCCTAAGGCATCTGCAGTATGATTGGCAAATACTTTAACTACTGCATGTAGCCTGATAAGTCTACTGGTGAGATATGTCAAATCTCGTGCTACTATATTGGGTTCAAAGACAGCTGGACTTATCCCAAAACGGTCCATCTTTACAGGTGCTTTTAAAACAGAATGTTCCCAATGTAGGAATGACAGACCACTATGTGTGAGCATTTGGTAACTCCAAATCCTTTCAAGTGTTGTTATCTGACTAGGGGTGGACGAAAGTAACTTACCTTTTCTTGCAGCTTGTTCGCGGTGGGGGGGAGCGCTTCGCTGCTCCCCCCGCGAAGTTCAGGCCGGGGGGGGGAGGCTTCCCGCCTCGCCCGGCCAAAATTCAGGCCGGGGGGGAGGCTTCCCGCCTCGCCCCGCCGCGAACACGAAAGTAAAAAAAAAAAAGTCCTCTGATAGGCTACGTGACGATTCACGTAGCCTATCATGGCTAGATCTGGAAAGTCAGCCGTGATAGGCTACGTGAATCGTCACGTAGCCTATCACGGGTGACATTAAAAAAAAAAAAAGCGCGTACGCGAATGGCGGCCCCCATAGGGAGCCGCCATTCGCGTTCCTTATTTAGTTGCTGTAGTCTACGTAAATGTTTACGTAGACTACGGCGAAAATAAGGGCAACGCAAATAGCGTTGCCCTTATTTTCGCCGTAGTCTACGTAAAGATTTACGTAGACTACAGCGACCAAATAAGGAACGGGAATGGCGGCTCCCTATGGGGGCCGCCATTATCCATACACACTTTTTTTTTTTTTTTTAAGTCACCCGTGATAGGCTACGTGACGATTCACGTAGCCTATCACGGCTGACTTTGCAAATCTAGCCGTGATAGGCTACGTGAATCGTCACGTAGCCTATCAGGGGACGTTTTGTTTTTTTCTTTGATTGCAATGGCGGGGGCGGCAGCTGGTCGAAAGACCGGCTGCCGCTCCCGCCCCGCTCGAACACCGGACGAACCGCCAGCCGGACCCGCCGCCGGGAGGGACATTCAAGGAAGGTAAGTCCCATCCCGGGGGGGGGCGGGGGGGCGGAGGATTTCTCCCCGAAACTTGTTCGGGGGGCCGAACACGTTGGCGCTCGGCCCCCCGAAGTTTCAGGGAGAAATTCTCCGCCATCCCTATATCTGACTTTAAAGGAACCAGGGGGCTTGCCAAGTTAGCTGCACTTAAAGGTTTGCCTCCCAGGACATTGGAGCCGAGGTAGCCTTAGAGGCCACTAAACAGATTTAACAGTCTGAAAGTGCAAAGGTTTGTTGGATGCTCTGAGTTATAATCAGAACGCTACTTGGGGAAGGATCAGTCTGTAATACTGGCTCACGAGAACTACCTATACAAGAAGATAGAAGGTAGATTAAAACAATGTCCAAACATTCTGCCAATACAAGCTCTTCTCTAACATGCACGCTATAACGCTTAACCTTGCTAGCAACCCAAATTCAACTATTACCTAGTATCACCACATAGGATCAATTTTTATTACTTTCTTTTGATTTAAAATGTTAAAGGTTGATCGTGCTGGTTATAATGTTCAATCACCCACTGAGGTTGTGGGTGGACCCTCAGATAGTCTGGCAGAGCTGACCAAGCTCCATCAGACAATGGGGCATGTGCAGCTTCCCAATGGTTCACTGCATGTGTGAGTTGTGAAAAGTCAGACAGGTCAGTACTTGCATGATGAGCCTGTTCCTCCTCTGCTTCTACTTCTGGCCTTGCTTCGTCCACAGGGCCCGGAGAAAAGCTAGCAGTGCTGTTTCCCTGCTGCACGTGGTCCTCACCTTCGCTCCCTCCTTTACTGCTATGTAAGTGGTCAGCAACACAAGATGGGGACCAGTCTAACGTTCTTGGAGGCCTTCGGCTGTCTATGCGTGAATGTAGATTTTGTCTCCGAGTAGGAATGGATGAGCTGGCACATCAAGGGGCAGTGGTTGCGTGTTACCCACATACCTGCGGATACACTGGGACTGGCCCTGGAGCTGAATAATATAAGCAGTTAAGTCTTTATCCCCTCCTAGCAGTGTAACATGAGGAACAGCCCATTCTCAGCCGATTGGTGGAGGCCTTCTAAATAAAATTTCATAAGGAGACAGACCCATGGGCTGTTGTGGGGTGGTCCTTACTGATAGTAAGGCTAGAAGAAGTGCAGTAGGCCAGGTGAGGTGGCAAGTTTTGCACTCCTTTTGAGAGTGGCATTCATTCTTTTTACTTGCCCAGCGCTTTAGGGGTGGTAGGGGGTGTGGAGATGCCAGGTGACCCCTAAACATTTTGACAGGGCCTGTGTTAGTGCAGCAGTGAAATGTGATCCTAAATCTGAGAACACACACTGAGGCGGGCCAAATCTTGGGACAATGTCCTTCATTAAATGTTTCCCTACTATTAGGTAGGGATGTACAAAAGTCACTTACCTTTTCGCAGCTTGGCTTCGCGGTGGGGGGGAGGTGCTTCACTTCTCCCCCCGAAGTTCAGGCGCCCCGCCTCGCCCGGCCGAAATTCAGGCCGGGGAGAGGCGCCCCATCTCCCCGGCCGCAAAACAAAAAGTGAAAAAAAAAACCAAAAACCCCGTGATAGGCTACATAACGATTAACGTAGCCTATCACGGCTAGATTTCCAAAGTCAGCCGTGATAGGCTACGTTAATCATCACGTAGCTTATCACGGGTGACTTGGGGGGGGGAAGCGCATACGCAAATGGCGGCGGCCCATGGGCGCCGCCATTTGCGTTTCCTTATTTTGGCACGTCTAGTCTACGTAAAGATTTACATAGACTACAGTGAAAATAAGGGCAACGCAAATAGCCCATCCCGGGGGGGGGGGCGGGGGGGCGGAGAATTTCACCACCAATTTCGGGGGGCCGAATGCGTTGGCATTCGGCCTCACTGAGATTCGTGGAGAAATTCTCAGAAATTCTCCGCCATCCCTACTTCTAGGGCTGTGGCTTTCCTGCAGGGGAAAGCCTTTACCCATCTAGATAATTTATCTACAATGACTAACAGCCACTGGAATCCTTGTGTTTTGGGCAAAT
The DNA here is from genome assembly GCF_057233095.1 of Heloderma suspectum. Lineage (NCBI taxonomy): Eukaryota > Metazoa > Chordata > Lepidosauria > Squamata > Helodermatidae > Heloderma > Heloderma suspectum. The sequence continues at coordinate 250,080,124 of NC_139459.1, forward strand.
GAGCGAAATCAGTCTGAATGGATTTAAATGGCAATTACACCCATGGTCTTCCACCTTGGGGCCCAGGTGGTATGACTTTTGCATTCTCCTTCACACACTGAGTTCAGGAGGCAGTAGATGAAGGGCGGCTGATTTTGCCTCCTTATCTGCCCTGGCATTAAGAGTGTACGAAACCCCGCTTACCTGGCTCCGCCGGGTTCCGCTGGGGGGGGGGAGGCACTCCCTCCCCCCCCTCGGAATCCTCGAAAGCTGGCTGTGTTCCATGGCGGCTCTGCAGAACAGCCGGCCAGGCCCAGGCCAGGGCCATCTGCAGCCGGATGTCAGGCTGTGGAGGGCTCTGGGTAAGGAAGAAAAAAACATGCGTACGCAAATGGCAGCAGCTACGGCTGCCGCCATTTGTGTTCCTTATTTTTCTTCGTCTTAGCCTACGTAAATATTTATGTAGACTAAGACAAAGAAAAATAAGGAATGCAAATGGCGGCGGTAGCTGCTGCCATTTGCATACGCCTTTTTTTTTTTACTCAGACATTTTAGGCTATGTAAAAACTTACGTAGCCTATCACATGTGGTTAAAAAAAACACGCGTACGCAAATGGCGGCGGCTATGGCCGCCGCCATTTGCGCTCCTTATTCTTCTTCATCTTTTTTTTTTTTTTACAGAGACGTGATAGGCTACATAAAAACTTACGTAAAAACTTATGTAGCCTATTAAGTCTCTGTAAAAAAAAAAAAAGACATGACTGCAAATGGCGGTGGCGGCAGCCGGTCGGAAGACCAGCCGCCGCAGCCGCAGCTGCCGCCGCAGCCACCACTGCAGCTGCCGCCGCCCAGAAGATCTGCCCCAGGTAAGTCTCATCCCGGGGGAGATCCGAGGGGGGGGCGGGGGGGGCAGGCCATTCCGCCACAGAGTTCAGGGGGCCAAATGCACTGGCCTTTGGCCTCACCGTGATCCATGGCGGAATTCTCTAGGGATGGACAAAAGTCCCTTACCTGATCCCGGCGCTTGCTTCGCGGTGGAGGGGAGGCGCTCCGTCCCTCCCCCCGAAATTCTGGGCGGGGGGGAGGTGCCCCGTCCCTCCGGCCATGAACCTCGTCTCCTGCCAGGATGCAAATGGCGGCGGCTGTAGCTGCCGCTGTTTGCGTCCCTGCAGTCAGCTGTGATAGGCTACGTAAATCTTTATGTAGCCTATCACGGCTGACTTTGGGGGGGGGAAAGCGCGTACGTAAATGGCGGCGCCCATGGGCGCTGCCATTTGCGTTCCTTATTTTGGCACGTGTAGTCTACGTAAACATTTATGTAGACTACGGCAAAAATATTAGCACTATTTGCATTGCCCTTATTTTCGCTGTAGTCTACGTAAATGTTTATGTAGACTACACGTGCCAAAATAAGGAATGCAAATGGCAGCGCCCATGGGCACCGCCATTTGCGTACGCGCTTTTTTTCCCCCCCAAAGTCAGCCGTGATAGTCTATGTAAATATTTACGTAGCCTATCACGGTGTTTTTTAAAAATCTAGCTGTGATAGGCTACGTAAATCTTTATGTAGCCTATCACGTTTTTTTTTTTTACTTGGAAATGGCAGCGGCTGCAGCCGGTCGGAAGACCGGCCGCCGCCGCCGAACCGCCGCCAGAGCCGCTGCCACCAGGGACATTCGACCAAGGTAAGTCCCTGCAGATGTTAGGTAAGGTAACCAAGGTAAGTCCCTGCAGGGGGCGGGGGGGCAGACCGTTTTTCCACCAATTTCGGGGGGCCGAATGCGCTGGCATTCGGCCTCCCTGAGATTCGTGGAGAAATTCTCTGACATCCCTAGAATTCTCTGACATCCCTACCTGGCATTCCCTTGGGTGACAGGGTCATTATCAGTCCCGTGAGCTTTGCAATGTACTGCTCCTAATTCTTGAGGCAAATGGATTGTGTTCAGCAGTCTGTCAATTTCAGGACCATTGGAAATTGGTTTTCCCGCTGCTGTGATGAATCCTCGCTCTTTCCATAGGGCACCTGTAGCATGACAAACTCCAAAGGCATATTTAGAATCAGTGTAGACAGTCAGAGATCTCTCTCCTGCTTTTTCATAAGCTCTGGCTAAAACAGTCAGTTCCGCGGCTTGTGCACTTTTATTTCCTGGCAGGGGTCTAGAGTCAATTATTTCTGTGTTTGACACTACTGCATAGCCTGTCTTATGGATTCCATTCACCAGCCTGGAAGACCCATCAACAAACCAAATGAATTTAGAACTTTGCAAAGGTGTGTCCTTTAGATCATCTCTAGGCATTTGCACTTCACAAATAAAATAACTGCTTTACAGTCATGTGGGAGATCTGGATCTCGCTCAGGCATAAGAGTTGTGGGGTTTAACACGTTACACCGTGAAATAGTTAATTCTGGAGTTTGAAGCAACAAAGTCTCATATTTGGTATAATGGGCGTTGGAAAAATGCTGGGTATTTCTCTGTGTTAACAAGGCGGATACTGAATGCGGTATCCAGAGTTGCAAAGGGTGACCATGTACAATGTCTTGGACTTTTTCAACAATGAGTGCCGTGGCTGCAACACTGCGCAAACAAGACGCACAGTAGTGGCAAGAGTGTTGGACTAGGAGCTGGGAGATCCGGGTTCTAGTTCCCACTCAGCCATGGAAGCTCACTGGGTGACTTTGGGCCAGTCACAGACTCTCAGCCCAACCCACCTCACAGGGTTGTTGTTGTGAGGATAAAATGGAGAGGAGGAGGATAATGTAAGCCACCTTGGGTTCCTTGCAAGAGGAAAAAAGGCGGGGTATAAATGCAATAAATAAAATAAATAAAAATAAATTTTGCAGCTCTGTCTAATTGCCCAGAGTAATACCCTACTGGCCTCCTATGAGGTCTAAAATTTTGACAGAGAATGCCAGAAGCTACACCACGTTTCTCATGTGCAAATAGAATAAAAGGTTTAGTATAATCTGGGAGACCTAAAGCTGGAACAGATACAAGGAGAGTCTTTACTTGTTCCCAAACCTGGGAGTCAAGCTTTGTCCATTCACACTCTTCTGGGGCTGCAGCCTTTGTTTTTTCTGTCAATGGCTTCACAATTTCAGAGAAGCTAGGGATCCAAGCTCTGCAATACCCCAGCATGCCCAACAGGGCTCTGACCTGGGTTTTAGTAGATGGGGCACTCATTTTTGTAATAGCATGCACACATTTACAAAATAATTTTCTAGTTCCACAAGACAGAATGTGTCCCAGATATTCAACTTTAGACTTGCATCACTGCAACTTCCTCTTTGCAATTTTATGTCCTCTTTCACCTAAGGCGTTAACCAATTTGACCAAATCAGTTTCGCAATCTTCCTCTTGAGTATGCACAGAATAAAATATCAGGTCTAATACCGTATATACACGTGCACTTGCAGGGATGCTACATATTATGGTGGCAGGATCTGGGACAACATTATGTCTTGGCCTCTTGGGATCACAAATTTATTGATTAGCCTGAGGTTTTGTTCCATGCAAAAACTGGGGGGCTGTCCTGGCTCTACCCTCTTTTTGACAGCCCGAATTGGGGTGTTACACGGTGAAAAACATTGTACTAAGACACCTTTTTTAAAGAGTTTTTCAATTAGTTTCTCAATGCATTCTCTGACTTCTAATGACATGGGATATTGCTTCACTCGTGGGGTGGGGCATGTCAGTATGGACGGTAATTTTTATAGGAGCTGCAGATTTTAGCAGCCCAATTTCACCCGAATCTTTCACCCAGTACTCAGATGGCAGTCCTCTGAGCTCTTCTGGCAGATATATGTCTGTCAGGGGACTGGCCTCCTCTAAAAAAGCCATAACATTGGAGGTAGGCAGGGTGACAGAGCCCATCTTGGCTGCAACCGATAAAAGCATTTAACTTTGCTAGCAGGTCTCTTCTCAAGAGGTTTACTGGGCTTTTTGACATCATCAGGAAGGAATGATCTGCTGCAAAAGGGCCAATTTTAACCATAACTGGTTAACTCAAGGGAACAGTGGATAATTTTCTATCAATTCCTATGACACTTTTTTTCCAGAATTAGAAAGGGGTAAGATGATTTTATTCAGCATGCTTTTTGCAGCACCAGTGTCAAGAAGACAGTCATAAGATTTCCCATTTATGTTAAGGGTCAGAAAAGGTTTTGCCAATTTCAATTTCCAGCTGTTTGGGGTTTGACTCTCACTCTCACTACCAACCAACTCAAAACCTCTTTCTACCTGTCATTCTGACGTACCAACACTTTCTGCTCCCTGGTAAGTGGTGGGCCTTTGCCCCTGCCACTGCCCAGTCCACTGACCTTCTTGCCTGTGATTTCCCTTCTGGGGACACTCATTTTTCCAGTGACCAGGTTGCTTGCAATAATGGCACACATCCCAGTCATAACCTCTTCTCTGTCCTCCCTCATTTGTCCCTGCACTTGCTCCTCTACCACGTCCTCTCTGACCATGTCCATGACCAAACTCTCGTCTTCTCCCTCAGCCACACCCTGGGAACCTTGTTCCCATAATGGCTGCTGCCAACAACTTTGCCTCTAACTCTTCTCCTTCTTCCGTTGCTTCTGCACCTTCTCCTCCGTTCTGTCAAACACATACTTTGCTATTGCCAACATCTCTGCACTATTTTCCTGCCACCCTGGCTGGTGTTCCCTGAAATATTTTGAATATCAGGAGTGGCTTGCTCCACAAATATACCTACTATAAGGGCATCATGTTTTGCCTCATCACGGTCAATGCCCCCATACATGCGCAGTGCGTGAATCAAACTAACGAGGAAAACAGTGGGGGATTCTGATTTTTCTTGAGTCACAGCCCGCACCTTAGACCAGTTTATAGTTTTCTGACCCATTTGTTGTAGAACGGTGAGCATCCGTTGTTGGTACTGAGTTATGACTGTCCAATTGGCTGCATCATTCAGATTTAATAGGGGACAGGGGTTGGGGTAGGCGTTTAAAACCCCAATTTGACACATTTGTGTACAGACACTTTGAATTTGGTTTATAACTGGAGATATCCTTTGGGATGGTGCCAGATCTTGGTTCTCCGGGTGGGGGGGGTGGACAAGGTGGCGGAGGCGGCGCAGATGGTACGCTTGCAAAGGACACTGCTTTACTTCTTGCCTGCCTTTTCTCAGCCACGTCAGCCTAGAGAAACCAATAATCCATGTTTTCAGGCACCCTGACCTCTAGAACAAGGCAGAGATCTCTTAAGATGTTTTGACTGAAAGATCCTTTGGGTAGCCATGAGTGACTAAGAACTGGCCATTTTTCTGTGCACAACAGAACCAAGCACTTCTTACTCAAACCAGCCATGCCTGGCAGAGTATTCCATTGCTTAAGCATAACATCTAGAGATGACCCCGTCGGGACACTCCGACCCCCACCCATATTGTCTCCTTCAACCAGTTAAGGCTGTCCTGTATATACCTTTCAATACTTAATGGACATCACCTTAAACCAAGGAAACCAACCAGGGGCTCTTACCTTTTTTTACCAGTGAATCTTACTCTACTTGGAGTTGGCCTTGGTTTTGAAGCACACCCATCCCACCCATTCAAGAAGACCCCAAGGTGAACTCATCTAGTGCTGTCTGGGTTGTTCAGGCAGCCGAGCAGGGCGTGATTGCGCTGCAAAGCTGGGCCCTCCGGGCTGGCTTGCCAGATTGTGGTAAAAGTCCAAACTGGACTTGGAAGTCCATGCCCAGCTGCCCTCCAGTTAAGCTCTGGACACGCGGGTAAGATTCAACTCGGGTTTCTTTGTGTACAACCAAGGCAGCTCTGTCAACCCAGAGGCAGCCCAGATCAACACTCGCCAGTTACATTTATAATCATAATGTGGCTAAATAAGTGACATCAGCCAAACCTAGCACACATGTCCGCTCATTATCAATTAAACTTTTACTGGACCATCACCCCCAGCTTTTTCTCAGAGCCCTGCACTTTTGCAAGGACAATGATTCTTAGGTCTGGGGTGAGTTGCTGTGGAGACAAGATAACTTAGCTCTACTGTCCTAACAGTTTCTTCTTTTATACGAAAGAAACAAAGACAACAGTTATGGGCTTTTGAGGAATCTGCCACATTGGCACACAAAAATGCCGAGACAACATGGCCTTGCCTTAGTTATTTTCCACACCGGTCGACAGCTGGTTAGCCACTGTGTGAACAGAATGCTGGACTAGATGGACCCTTGGTCTAAGCCAGCATAGCTCTTCTCATGTTCTTCCGACACTTCCTATGTGTCATCTGGCCTCTGCACCCCATGTTCCGAAATCAGCTGTCTAGCTGTGAAAGCAGGGTGGCAGGAGCATGGAGGAAATGCACTCCTCACCACTCCTCCTGCCCTGCAGTGGATAGGTAGTCACCCCCAGGTTCAGAGGCAACTGTTGATCCCCATAGGATTGTTCTCTCCAGTAGTAATGCAGGGATGTCACCCTAGTGGGGCAGACTGTGACCAGATGACCTGTGTATCTGCCCACTTAGACTGCTGTCTAGGTGCTAGCTGTTCATGACTGGCAACTTCAAGGCCCCAGCTCTCCCTTTTTATGGTTCTTTATCTTGGAACTGGATTTTTGTAGGGATGTACGAATCCCTTACCTGGCTCCGCGCAGGGGCATCTGCAGTGGGGGGGAGGCGCTCCATCCCTCCCCCCGGAATCCTCGACAGGGGGGAGGCTCTCCGTCCCTCCCCCCAGAATCCTGCCCGGCTGGCTCCGCTTCGCGGCCAAGCCGCGGAGCAGCCGGCTGGCTCCGGCTGCCCGCAGCCAGACATCCGGCCGCTGGGCAGCCCTGCAGGGACACAAATGGCAGCTGTCGTAGCCGCTGCCATTTGCGTCCCTGTATTGAGCTGTGATAGGCTACGTAAAACTTTACATAGCCTATCACGGCAGGGGGGAAAACCCCAGCATACGCAAATGGCAGTAGCCACCGCCATTTGCATACACTGGGTTCCCCCCCCCCACCGTGATAGGCTACACAAATTCTTATGTAACCTATCACGGCTAGGAAGAGGAGAAAGCGAATGGCGGCCAGGACGGCTGCCATTCACAAAGCAGTATGGACGGGAACAGGTAAGTGCTCTGTTTCGCGCGCCTTTTGTGGGGTGGGGGTGGCGGGGACTTCGTTCTGCGACGGATTTTGGGGGGTTGAATGCTCTGGCATTCGGCCTCACCGAGATCTGTCGCGGAATTCTCTGACATCCCTAGATTTTTGACTGGGCAGCCAGCAGGTAGACGATGCGTTCAGATAGAGGGGTGTCCTTTATAAAGTTGGATACATGGTCACCCTACCTGAGATGGAGGCTAGACATGCAAAAAAATCATTTCTGGTCAATCTCAGTGGACAGACAGGATCATATGAGAGAACCATATGAGAGGCCTCACCAATTTAAAAAATATCTATAGCAAAGAGGGATGGACAAATCTGCCAATTTTGCTTTCTCCCACATTCAGTTCTTTAAATTTTCATATTCTGTCTGCCCGATTTATGAAGAAATGTGTGAGTTTTGCTAAATTCTTATCAAAAACGAACCAGATGGAATTCGTACACATACAGACCAAATGCAGTCAGTAAAGCTATTCCCAGCAAGAAGAAAACAATGTTATACTGCCTACCGTATAGCTATTAAAGACGAAGAGTCTGTCAGGAAAAAAGAGGTAGCAACCCCCTAATTCAGCACCACAATCATGGCTGAATATACAGAGATTCAAACCCAGATCTTTAAAAGCTAAGCATTCTACATCCTCTGCTTGGATGAACAAATCTGTTGGTTTTGCTTTCTCCCATGTTCTTTTTTTTATCACAAGGTCTTTCCATCCCATTTATGTGTGTACTTATTTTTTAAAAATGAACTGTATGAAATTCTCACCCATTCCTAACAGCAACAGGACAAGCATATACTGAAGGTACCCCTAATGATAAGTACACTCAATGCAGAGTCAAGATTCCAGATATGGGAGAGTTCGTCTACAAAGTAGGGATGGCGGAGAATTTCTCCCCGAAACTTCGGGGGGCTGAGCGCCAACGTGTTCGGCCCCCCGAACAAGTTTCGGGGAGAAATTCTCCGCACCCCCCCACCCCCCGCACTGCCCCGGGGACGGGACTTACCTTTCCTGAATGTCCCTCCCGGCGGCGGGTCCGGCCGGCGGTTCAGCGGGTGTTCATCCGGGGCGGGAGCGGCAGCCAGTCTTTCGACCGGCTGCCACCGCCACCATTCCAATCAAAGAAAAAAAAACAAAAACGCCCCCGTGATAGCCTACGTGATGATTAATGTAGCCTATCACGGCTAGATTTGCAAAGTCAGCCGTGATAGGCTACGTTAATCGTCACGTAGCCTATCACGGGTGACTTTAAAAAAAAAAAAAGTGCGTACGCAAATGGCGGCCCCCATAGGGAGCTGCCATTCGCGTTCCTTATTTGGTCGCTGTAGTCTACGTAAATCTTTACGTAGACTACGGCGAAAATAAGGGCAACGCAAATAGCATTGCCCTTATTTTCGCCGTAGTCTACGTAAATCTTTACGTAGACTACAGAGACCAAATAAGGAACGCGAATGGCGGCTCCCTATGGGGGCCGCCATTTGCATACGCGCTTTTTTTTTTTTAAAGTCACCCGTGATAGGCTACGTGACAATTAACGTAGCCTATCACGGCTGACTTTGCAGATCTAGCCGTGATACGCTACGTTAATCGTCACGTAGCCTATCACGGGGGCGTTTATTTTTTAAAAAAAAAACTTTTGAGTTCACGGCCGGGCGAGGCGGGAAGCCTCCCCCCCGGCCTGAATTTCGGCCAGGCGAGGCAGGAAGCCTCCCCCCCCCCGGCCTGAACTTCGCGGAGGGAGCAGCGAAGCACCTCCCCCCCACCGTGAAAAACTTCGAGGACAGGTGAGTTTCGTCCACCCCTACTACAAAGTAACTTACAAACTGGCCACAGTGGGGTGTTGAGGGAGCTTCCACTCCACATTAAAACTCAAATTACAGTGAATATGACTAAGGGTGCAATCCTATGCCTCTGAACTCGGAGGTGACCGCCTATGCAGGGCAGGGCAGGAGAAGCATGGAGGGGATCATTCCCTCCGCACTTCTCCTGCCCTGCATTTTCGGCTAGACAGCCGATTGTGGCTGTCTAACCATTGGAGGGCTGAGCAGGGGCAGAGGCTGCTGTACGACCCATTGGATGTGTCATACAGGCATTTCCACCTGCCCCAGAATGACTCCAGACATGCCTCATTTTGGCCGCTCTGCGCTTCTCTTGCGAGCACGGAGCACGGGGCTTTTCTGCGCTGCCTGAAAGGCAGCACGGAAGTGGGGGAAGGTCCATTCCCAGAAAACCAGATATCCTATGGCTTTTTAGCCGCTGACTAGTGGCCATAGGATTGCTCCCTAAGTAAAAAAGAAAATACTGGCCAAATCCCGAAGACTGTAGCTTTCATTTTGGTCCTTACTGAAACATAACTATCACTTAAATGGTAACTGGCCACAAATGAGTACAAAACAAGTACATATTTCAGGACAAGTGAATAAAAAGGTTTTCACAAGGTGTCAATTTCCCCTGAAATAAGTTGGGGGGAAATGGAGAGGATGAAGCTAAGTGGTGCTTAAGTCTGAGTCCAACTAAAACAGCATGGGGCTACCATTAAAAAAGGGAGTTTGTTACAGCAGAATCCTCTTAATTGACAGCACACCGTCAGAAAAAGATATATGCCAATTAACTGAGCATGCTGAGCCATTTTTGAAATACCTAGGAATGGTGAAGTTTCATCGTTGTTACGCATGAGCATGAGCAGCCAATGACTTAACTTTACAAAATGACCCACATTGGTGCATTAGAGTCACAATTGGGCAAAATGAAAATGTGTGCGATTGTAGGGAAAAGGGAAAGACCAGCCCAGTGGAAATGAACACTAATCCACACTTATTTGCTGTGAAGAGTCTGCAGAAGCCAGGTTGAAGCTGCTTTCCTTTCTCCGTTGAGCAGGTCATTAAAGCTTCTTGGGCGAGCAGTGCTATTTATCAGCATTTTAGCAACACTAACATCCAATACCCCGCAGAACTTTTCTGTCAATACTTTCCATTAAGCAGGTGAACCATGTAATCAGCACAGCATTTAGATGGATCTCACTGAAAATGCTACAAAGCCATGGAAAAAAGGAAAGAAGGAACATATTTTACTGCTGAGATATCATTATGCTGTGATACTGTCATCCACACAAGTGGGGCAGCTGTAGTATTATGCAGTCTTGTCCCTCTTTTAACTAGAGCTGTGCACAAATGGTCTCTCAAAATTCTCCAGCCTATTTGTGGGGAGAGAAATTTCACTGAATTTCTCGTAGGAGAGGAGGAATTCTCCAACAGTTTCTCACAGATAGGGATCACTATTGGCAGGGGTTGTACCACAGGTTCTTTTTTCCTAAGGGTTTTTGGTTTATGACTTCTACTTTTCTGCAGCAGAAATTTGAATTTCTTTTGGGTTTTGAGCTACCTAATCACTGCAAGGTGGCCAAGGGTGCTCTGTGTGTTTTCTCTCTCTATTACACATCTTTCCATTGCTCTGCAGCCTCCCAGGCCATTTGCACTTCCTGAACTGAGAAAGCCCAAAGGAGGAATTGCTTCATGATGCCTTCCTCACGATGGCTTGAACTGAAGCGTGGGAAGCTGAGGAGGCTACAGGCTGCCACAGAGATTATTGTACAGTGAACGACAGGACAATCATGCACTCTCCATGGCCACCTCATAAGTAAAGTAAGAAAAGAACCCCAAACCCAACCCATGAGAATTTCTCCGAAATTTCTTCTCCTTTGAATTACTTTTCAAAAGCAATTTCTTTTCTATGAAATTGAATGAGAATGGTAAGAGAGAGAGAAAAAATGTGAGAGAAATTTTTGGCCCAGCACTACTTTCAACACAGTGCATCACTCAACATACCTCAAAGCGGAGGGAGAAAAAGTTTCAAAATTCATACCACAATATTTTCCCAAGCTCCAGTACAATTATTCATGAATCTCTGCAATTTACAGTGGATTAATGTACTTGTAGCTCATCCTATCTCATTAGGGTGTGAAAAGGAGAGTAAAACTGTATCAATAAATCTTCCTCACAGTAGGTTTTACAGCACAACTGAAGCTGCTACTGTCACATCCTGTGTGAAGAAAATCAGGTGGAAGTGTCTGGCTGATTATTATTATTATTATTAATTTCCCATGTTCCCCCCCCCTCCTGTTGCCTCTAAAGCCCGCTGAGCTCCTATTGGCCAGATTTGTCCAGCTCAACATTGCAAACTTCACTAGTGCTAGACTGATCACCTGCTGGAGTTGAGGGGAGATACTTATTATGTTTGCATTTTAATGGGAACTTACCTAACTTCACATTTTCAAACCACTACACAAACACACTTCTCTGAATTTTGCAATGGAGTTCTCCAATTAAAAACTGTATATAAAAATGCATATATTCAGGAAAATAATGTTCAGAAATGCATTATATTAGGAAAAATGCTTCCTAAAATGTGGATGTTAGGCAAAAAATGCATGCAAAAATGCATGGATTAGGAAAAATGTGCACAAAAGTGCTTTTGAATGTTCATGCAACCTTTTAAAAAAAACTTCTCAAAGTTTGGGATGAACCAAACTTATGGATGGAGAAATTCTCAAAGTTCAAGATAAGCTGAATTTAAGTTTGGAAAAATGAGAAACTGACATTGACAGATTCTCCCATCCCCATTGCACACAGAACTATCTGAATACTGTGCTAGGAAATATATGTGGCCCCAGCTGCAATGAGCTATTGCTCCAAATATGAGAAAAGCAGAATCACCCATGGTTGCTATTTGCCTGAAGCAGGGAGTGAGACCACCTTTAACATGGTTAAAAGATAAAGTGACACCTTGCTCAGTATCAGAAGCTTAACGCTTGCCTGTCCTGTGCTACTCACAGAAATAGAGCTCAAGACCATTCTCTTGATTCACCATTCCCCTTTCTGTTGAATAGAAATCAGCTGTCACAGAATCATAGAATAGTAGGGAACTTGGAAGGGGCCTATAAGACCATCGAGTCCACCCCCCCCCGTCACTTTAATTTATCATGTTTCTACACTGTCAACTGGACCTGGATGGATTTGGGTAGGGGCAGCATTGTGTCTGGCCCCAGATGGGGGCAGGGCATGCAGCATTATGTGTCCATGCATGTGGTGTCTTCTCGTGCCTGCCTGGAGCAGCGCCAGTGACAGGTGGTGTCACTCTTTGCCGGTGGGGTCAGCACCAGTACTGTGCAAGAAAGTCACAGATAACAGGCAAGAACATTGATGATTACTCAGAGACAGCAAGATTGTATGTTTTTGGGATTCCCCAGACCCACCTCTCAGAGCTGTGGGACCTGTGAGCAGGGAAAAACCTGGCTTATACATGTACAGTTCTGGGGCTCAGGAGGTATAGAATCATAGAATCATAGAATAGTAGGGTTGGAAGGGGCCTACAAGGCCATCGAGTCCAACCCCCTGCTCAATGCAGGAATCCAAGTCAGAGCATCCCTGACAAATGGCTGTCCAGCCTCGTCTTAAAGGCCTCCAGTGTGGGAGAGCCCACCACCTCCCCAGGTAATTGGTTCCATTGTCGTATTGCTCTGACACTCAGGAAGTTTTTCCTGATGTTCAGCCGGAATCTGACTTCCTGTAACTTGAGCCCATTATTCCGTGTCCTGCACTCTGGGATGATCAAGAAGAGATCCTGGCCTTCTTCTCTGTGACAACCTTTCAAGTACTTGAAGAGTGCTATCATATCTCCCCTCAGTCTTCTCTTCTCAAGGCTAAACATGCCCAGTTCTTTCAGTCTCTCTTCATAGGGCTTTGTTTCCAGTCCCCTGATCATCTTTGTTGCCCTCCTTTGAACCCTCTCCAGCTTGTCTGCATCCTTCTTAAAGTGTGGTGCCCAGAACTGGACACAGTACTCCAGATGAGGCCTAACCAGTGCTGAGTAGAGGGGAACTAGTACTTCCCGGGATTTGGAAGCGATGCTTCTATTAATGCAGCCCAAAATAGCATTTGCCTTTTTTGCAGCCACATCACATTGTTGGCTCATATTCAGCTTGTGATCGACGACAATTCCAAGATCCTTCTCGCTCGTAGTGTGGTTGAGCCACGTATCCCCCATCTTGTAACTGTGCATTTGGTTTCTTTTTCCTAGGTGCAGAACTTGGCATTTGTCCCTATTAAATGCCATTCTGTTGTTTTCTGCCCAGCGCTCCAGTCTATCCAGATCACTTTGAATTTTGTTTCTGTCTTCCAAAGTATTAGCTATCCCTCCCAATTTTGTGTCATCTGCAAATTTGATCAGCATTCCCTGCACCTCCTCCTCCAAGTCATTAATAAAAATGTTGAAGAGCACTGGGCCCAGGACTGAGCCCTGCGGTACCCCACTCGTTACCTCTCTCCAGCTTGAGAAGGTCCCATTGATAAGCACTCTTTGAGTCCGATTCTGTAGCCAACTGTGGATCCACATGATCGTTGTTTCATCTAGCCCACTTCGAGCAAGTTTGCTCATCAGGATATCATGGGGCACTTTGTCGAAAGCTTTGCTGAAGTCGAGGTATATGATGTCTACAGCATTCCCACGGTCTACAAGGGAGGTGACTTGATCAAAAAATGAGATCAGATTTGTCTGGCAGGACTTGTTTTTGACAAATCCATGTTGGCTTCGAGTAATCACGGCATTGTTGTCAAGGTGCTTCCAGATGGATTGCTTTATGATCTGCTCCAGAATTTTCCCAGGGATTGATGTCAGACTGACTGGTCTGTAGTTCCCAGGTTCCTCCTTTTTACCCTTTTTGAAGATAGGGACAACGTTAGCCCTCCTCCAGTCATCTGGCACTTCCCCGGTCCTCCATGATTTCTCAAAGAGAATAGACAGCGGTTCTGAGAGTTCTTCTGCCAGTTCCTTTATTACTCTAGGATGCAGTTCATCTGGCCCTGGAGATTTGAACTCATTCAAAGTAATGAGGTGTTCCTTGACCATATGCCTGTCGATCTCAAGCTGCAATCCTGCCCCTTCAGCCTGTACTTCGCCTTTGCCAGGGGGGTCATAGACCCTCTTTTGGGAGAAGACTGAGCCAAAGTAGGAATTGAGCACCTCTGCCTTTTCTTTGTCATCTGTTATCATTTTGCCATCCTTATTTAATAGCTGAACAACCATTTCTTTCCTCTGCCTTTTACTATGCACGTAGCTGAAGAAAGCCTTTTTGTTGTTTTTAGCATCCCTCGCTAACCTCACCTCGTTCTCCGCTTTAGCCTTCCTGACGCCATCCCTGCAATTCTGTGCTACCTGCCTGTACTCTTCCTTTGTTACTTGGCCTTCTTTCCACTTCCTATATGTGTCCTTTTTTGTTTTCAGGTCATCCCTAAGCTTTTTGTGAAGCCACATTGGCTTCTTCTGTTGTCTTCCACCTTTTCTTCTTGTTGGAATTGTTTGTGATTGTGCCTTGAGAATTTCCTTTTTTAAAAGCTCCCACCCATCTTGGACTCCTTTTCTTGCTAGCATTGCTTGCCATGGGACCTTACTGATAATTGTTCTGAGTTTATGAAAATCAGCTTTCCTAAAATCCAGGGTACGCGTTTGACTACACTCGGCTTTTGCTTCCCTTAGAACCAAGAACTCAAGTACAACATGGTCGCTTTCCCCCAGAGTTCCTGTAACTGCTACTTTCTCCACTAAGTCATCTCTGTTGGTTAGGATCAAGTCAAGGATAGCCGATCCTCTAGTTCCTTCCTCTACTTTCTGTAGGAGGAAGTTATCTGCCACACAAGTCAGGAATTTCCTGGAGGGGCCATGTTTTGCAGAATTTGTCTCCCAACAAATATCGGGGAAATTGAAGTCCCCCATTACTACTACATCATGCTTCCTTAAAACATTGGCTATTTGCTTTTCAAAAGTTTCATCCTTGGCTTCTCCTTGATTGGGTGGCCGGTAGTAGACTCCGACCACCAGGTTCCTTTTATTCTTTGCTCCATTTATTTCAACCCAGATGCTCTCGATGGGGCTACCAAGCTCCTCCTCCTGTATTTCTGTGCAGAGATATGTATTTTTCACATACAGTGCAACCCCGCCTCCCTTTCTGTTCCTCCTGTTCTTTTTGAACAAGTTATATCCTTCAACTGCTGTATTCCAGTCATGAGAGTCATCCCACCAAGTCTCAGTTATACCTATCAAGTCATAATTTCCCTCCTGTATTAAGAGTTCAAGTTCGTTCTGTTTGTTTCCCATACTCTGGGCATTAGTATATAGACATCGAAGACCATGTGCTTCATAGTCTGGCTTTCTTCCTACATGTGTCTGAAGACTATTATTGGGCGCTATCAGCGCTGTTCTCTCCATTGCAGTGCATGCGCCTACGTCCATTGTTACCCCCAACATTACATCTCCCTTCCCCGTAGGATTCAGTTTAAAGCCCTCCTGATGAAGTTCTTCATGCTGTGGCCAAACACATTCTTCCCAGCCTTTGTGAGGTGCAACCCATCCCTAGCCAACAGCCCATCTTCCAGGAAGTATAGCCCGTGGTCCCAGAATCCAAATCTCTCTCGTCGGCACCACCTTCGTAGCCAGTCATTCACCCGGAGTATTTTTCGTTCCCTTTCTATCCCTCTTCTAACTACTGGAAGGATGGATGAGAAAACTATCTGGGCCCCAAAGTTCTTGAGTTTCCTTCCCAAAGCTTCAAAGTCTGACGTGATCTCTTCGTAGCTCCGCTTGGCGGTATCATTTGTTCCCACATGGATGAGAAGAAAGGGATACCTGTCAGTGGGCTTTATGAGTGCAGGCAACCTTTCAGTCACGTCTCTAATCTGTCCTCCTGGGAGACAACATACCTGGCGAGTCCACGGGTCTTCACGACGTACTTGGGTCTCGATCCCACGCAGCAAGGAGTCTCCCACTACTACCACTCTTCTCTTCTTCTTCTTGTAGGCCTGGGTTTCATCGCCTCTGTTTGACTGACCTTTAGCCTCTTGCTCACTCTCATGCAGGTTCCCCTGTGATTCTTCCTCTGCAGGCTGTCCTCCAGTCTCATCTGCAAGTACCTGGAATCGGTTCCACAGCTCCACCGCTTCCACTGGTGCAGAGTGGCGTCTACCACTACTACTGAGTGGTAGTAACTCAGGAATATCTTCCTCAACACCTAAAAAGGTGTGGCTGGATGAGGAGGAGGATGTAGACAACACACTATCTCCCAGTTCAGTTCCTGTGGTTCTTCTGTCTATTGGCTTTCAATGTCAGAGGATATTTCTCATGGTGTCCGTGTGTCATCCATCACAGCACATCCCAGTTCTGAATTCTTTCAAGGGAAAATGTGATTGACAGGTATATGGCAGAATTTTGCCAAAAAACATTATCAGTACAATTCCAACATCCATGTTGTTTCTTCCATATGCAAATTATTCCTGTACACAATGGCCTGCAGTGACGATACACACCAGATTTACAGTCAGTTCCTTGACACTTCATGGGCAGCAAGTTGATTCCCCTCCCACACGAAATTGCAAACAAGCAGAGCAATCTCAATTTATTTTAAAAAATGCCTCCAGCTGAAAAGATTTGGTAGACTATTGAATAATCACAGCAGGCAGCAGAAATAAAACTAATATACCAGCTTGGTACATTAGCCTAATAGCACGATCCCTTGGAATTGATTTCAGGAGAATTTGGTGGTGATGTAATTATTTAGATTACTCTTAATGCTCTTGAATGTTCAGGAACTGTTGAAAATTAAGGACAGAGCACTGAAAGAATAACATATTGGTGGCAAAACCAGAATATTAGAAGGCACGTGAAACCTTTTGTGCAGTATTTCTGCCCCACACATCACTCCTCATTTGAAGGATATGAAGCAAATGTCTGATTGTATTATCGGCACTAGGGGTGTACAGATTCCCCACCATGGGGAATCCATGGGGGGAGGAGGAAATCCGTTCCTCCCCCCCCCCCGAATCCTCCGGAGTGGCTCTGCTCTGTGAGGATTCCGGGAGGGGGAACTGGCTTGGGGGCCGCTTACCTTCCCTCTTGCCTGCCAGAGCCATTCGCCTCCTCCCTGTCCCTGCCGATCGCCATGTCTTTTCGTAAAAAAAAAAAAAAAAGGGTGATTGGCAGGATGTGCCCATAGACTTAGACACAAATAGAGTCATGAATCTTGAGTCTAAGTCTATGTGTCCATACGCAAGATTCACGGCTCTATTTTGCGTATAACTCTAGGGCACATCCTGCTGTTTGCCTTAAAAAAAAAAGACATGGCAATCAGCAGGGACAGGGAGGAGGCGAATGGCTCTGGCAGAAGAAGCAGCCGAGTGCCATTCCGCCTCCAGTCCTCCTGGAGCAGATGTAAGTGGTCCCGATCTGCTGCGGATTCCTGAGGCCGGATTCCAAAGAATCCGGCCTTATTTGAATCCGCAGCGGATTTCTCTGACATCCCTAATTGGCACTGAAAATAATAACACTATCTTTGAGTATGTATTATTTAAGGCACATTTGGTTAGATCCAATGGTGCACTTCCACAACTGAAAGATGTCTCCTGCTCATAGAAGGGCTGTCTTATACCTCACACTTGCATGAGAAAAGTGAAACTAAATCCAGTGATGCTGCTTGCTCAGCCTCTTGTGCATTATGAAGCATGAGAACTGCTATAGGACCCTACTAAATAGCACCGCTTGATCTTTTGTGCAATTATGCAGGGGCTTGAGGAACAGCATTAGCAGCTATTTCCTTTTTCTGCACATGGTTCTTTGGATCCTGTTCAATGATGGACAAGCATTGATTTGAAGAAAGGCACTTGTTTCCCTTTAGTCGTTCGTCCTGCAAGACAGCGTGTGTGTGTGTGTTAAAAAAAATCCTGCATCCTCAACATGGCAACGGTTGCCTGTTTGGTCAGTGCTTGTGTTATCCTTGTTAAACTCCCACCCTTGACCACCACCCTACCCCCCAAACTAGGGATGTATGGATTGTGTAAATCTGATTGCGTTTTGCAAATTGCCCAGTGCTTTTCGTTCCACAGTCTGCCTGTTGATAGAATCAGATTTTTTTGTTTCTGAATTTGTGTAAATGCACACTTGCGCAAATACAAACATGTGCAAAGTCCCTCAAAATGTGCATTTTCACCCTCTGGCCTATGAGGAAATGCGCATTTGGGGCTGTGTTTTTTGGGGGGGAGATATTTTCCGATTTGTGCAAAATTGGGAAAATCAGAAAAACGGTTTACAAGTCTGCGGAATCTGCCCAACAGGGGAAAAGCCTGTCCATTGCAGAACACGCCGCTCTGACACATCAAAATCTGAACTCATTTGGTTCTGTTGCAGAATTCTCCTCATCCCTACCCCAAACCAAAACATGAATTGCCAGAGTAGTGACATACATCTGGGTAACAGAGAAAAGGCAGTGACTCCATTCCTTGGCCCATAGATAGCTGTCCATTGACATAGAAAATCCCACCCCTTTGAGCAAGACACCCTATCCTCCAAATAATGCTTGTGCATAGGGGCCCTTGTATGCGCTGCAGTTATCAGAACAGTGCTGTCCAAAGAAACAGATGCTTATCAAAGTTCAGCTGGACACTATTGATGCTCCATTCCCCACTCCTATCACTGATGGCAGCAATTTTAAAACAGAGAAAGTTGTTGGCAAACAGTGTTTTGTTTTTTTCAAATTAAATGTACTTAGCTTGTAGTGACTGTCAGGAATGCCCTTGCTGCCTTCTGAAATCCTCAAGTAGCCAGAATCAACACGCAGACAAAAGGGCTCTTTTCCAAGGCTTTATTTCCATTCAACCTAATGATGCTTACGGATGCTAATTGCCTGAGCCTAAGTGGAAAACTCAGTGGAGCAGCCTACCAGGGGATTAGGGAATCAGTTGGTCTCCGTTTGGAGGAAAAGCGCAGCAACCATCTGAACTTAAGGAGTAGGAGGGGAGAGTTCATCCCTTTCCTCATGGGGCATCGAGGTGCAGCTTTTGTCGTCACGCCAAGCAGGCTGAGCACTCCTCTTGGCACCTGCAACCTCCCGCTTGTCTCAGCACCTGCACCTCACATCTAGAAACTCAAGTTGTCCCTCCCTCTCCCTGCCAGGGTCACTATCGCTCTCAAGAATGTGAGTGAGGGGGCTCTCCCTCCAGCTGCACCTCTGAAAAACGAGTGGGTTCCTCTCCCACAGATTCTATCTCTTCCTCAGAATCAGAACTGCTTTGGGACTCTATGGGCTCAGATCCAACCCTGACAGTGACTGAGGTTTGAAGGAAATCATACCCCATAGTTTAAAATGTGCAGGACTACAAAACCATTTCTGTCATTTTCTGCATGACAAAGGGATCCCTGGAGTAATATGCCAAATTAACTAAAGAGACACCAACTGTAGAAAGCAATATTTCTAAATACAGCAGTATTCAAAATATAGCATTCAGATATCAACATCTAATCCTCTGCCACTTTTACTCTGCATTCTATAGCCCTGTAAGTCAGCCCTGTATATTACTGTGGCAATCCCTTCATCATGTACTAGTAGTTTTAATATTTAGCCTTTTTTTTTCATGTTTGGCATCCTAGAATTATGGCTGTGAGCCTTGCACAGGCACAGCTGATTGGCAGCTCTACTGACCCATGTTTGTTTGTTTACTTCAGAGCAATACTAGCAATACTGGATTGAAGGTGCAACTTGAGAAACAAAATATAGGTGCCTTACTCCCCAAGGTGATATTTGCTCATTAACAGCAAATAAAAGGTATACTTCTATTTTTTTATTTTATTTTTTATTACTAGTGCAAATCCCGTGTCACCACAAGGCTAGTCATCTGAGACTGATTGGATAAAAAATATGTTTGCCCATTTCCTTTGCACCTTGAACAACTTCACATTTTTAAAATAAGTGTACTACAAACCTGTAAAGGTGAAAACAAAAAAAAAGATGTTCTTTTTTAAAAGATCATTTCCATTTCCTGAATTTTGAGGTTGAAAACACGTGATGTCAGATTTATTCTCTCTTCTCTCTTTGGTGCCCTTTCAGCTCTTTCTCCTCAGCTTCTCTTCCTCCTACTCTAACTGCCATCAACTGGCTTTTCTTCAGCCCCTTTCCCAACATTCTGTGCTTGTCCTTTCATTGGCCCACTCTAAGAGTTCACAGGAGTAAGCATTATTACATGTGCATACACACACATTGTGTCACATGTTACATTACATGCACAGTGTAGGCATATGTATTAACCCCAACCCCTTTTCCTGATCCCTCTCCCTTCCTGAGTTGCCCAAAGCTGAAGCTTTGAACTGTTTCAGCCTTCCAAAATTTTCTGCACATCTACAGTGCTCAAGCTTCAATTTAAAAAAAAAAATGAGCAAAATCGGTTTTGTAGATCTTTATTAAAAAGCCTTGCACTAGTGTGTTCTTATATATGATATTTATATCCCACCTTTCTTCAATCATGGAACTCAAAGTGGCTATATGACATTCCCAGGTGGTCTCCCCTGCAAGCACAGATCTAGCCTGCTTAGCTTCAGCAAGGTAGCTGGCTCATGTGCCTTTAGACCATGCCCTGGAACATGACTTGCGTAATGCATAATGAATAGGGATGTACAAAAGTGACTTACCTATCGCGGATTATGTTGATGGGGGGGAGGCGTTCCGTCCCTCCCCCGGGAATCCTCGATGGGGGGGAGGTGATCCGTTCCTCCCCCCTGGAATCCTCGAACGGCCGGCTGTGCTCCGCGGCAGCTCCGCGGAGCAGCCGGCCAGGCCCAGCCAGGCCAGAGCCATCCGCAGCCGGATTTCTGGCCGTGGAGGGCTCTGGGGAGGGGAAACCCACATATGCAAATGGCGGCGGCTACGGCCACCGCCATTTGCATTCCTTATTTTTGGCCATCTTAATGTACGAAAATATTTACATAGATTATGACGGCGAAAATAAAGGGGAACACAAATAGCGTAGTGGGCGCTATTTGCGTCCCTTTTTGATTCACCGTTTTAGCCTACGTAAATCTTTACATGGGCTAAAACAGCGAATCAAAAGGGGACGCAAATAGCGCCCGCTACACTATTTGCGTTCCCCTTTATTTTCGCTGTCATGGTCTATGTAAATATTTACGTAGACTAAGATGGCCAAAAATAAGGAACGCAAATGGCAGCGGCCGTAGCCGCCACCATTTGCATATGCGGGTTTTGTTTTTTTAAAAAACCCATCCAGCCATGATAGGCTACGTAAAGATTTACGTAGCCTATCATGTCATGTTTTTTTTTTTTTAACCCAGCCATGATAGGCTATGTAAATCTTTACGTACCCCATCACATCTTTTTTTTTTTTTTACCAAGACTGGAAATGGCGGCGGCGGCAGCAGCCGGTCGGAAGATCAGCCGCCGCAGCCGCCACCGCCCGGAAGATCCGCCCCAGGTAAGCCTCGTCCCAAGGGGGATCCGCAGGGGGGCGGGGGGGCAGGCCGTTCTGCCACGGAGTTCGGGGGGCTGAATGCACTGGCATTCGGCCTCACCAAGATCTGTGGCGGAATTCTCTGACATCCCTAATAATTAATCTATCAAACTCACTTACACATGTCATTATCTGCGGTGGGATCTGCGACAAAATGTTGCACTGTGGAATGTTCCTGTTCATCAATGGATGGATGGAACCATATCCTCTTCCACGATGCTCCATTCCATTCCCCACCTTGATGGTTTTGCATCCCTCCCACCCACCCGCCCGCCCTCCAGCAGTCAGTCAATATTCCATAGCCACGAGGCATGCCCACTGGGCTGTTTTGCCTCTCCCACCCAAATTGTTTCTTAAAAAGCAAACCTTCGGGTTCCCCCAAGTCTGTTGTTACCTCGCTCTTGTGCATGGATGTCACTGTTTTGTCTTCATAAAGACGAGAACTTGGAGAACTGAGATTGCTATTATTAGTTTAGATAGCTTTTCAAAAAGGGTGGACAAATTCATGGGGGACATTAATCTGACAGAAAGTTCACCTACAGAAAAGGCAGTAGAGTTCTGAATCCCAGATGCTAGGGACAAACATAGGGGAAGTGTATGGCCTTCATATTCTGCTTCAGAACTTCTCAGAGGTGTTTGGTTGGACTAGATGGGTCTTTGATCTGATCCAGCAAGGCCCTGCTTATTTTTCCCCCTTCTCATTTTATCTTATTGAATAATCAGTACCATGTTGCGAGGTTAGAAACATTAATTCCATTGCGCACAACGAAAATGAAAGAAATTAACTTGAAGAGATGTGGAGAGAAATTGTATATTTTCTTAAAGCTGCAAGAATCTGGATCTATTGAAACACCTAATGATTCACACCACAGTCGCTTTGATTTGAAAAGCTCAAAGTGAAATAGATTTAAAATACTGTTCTTTTCGAGAAGCAATTACTCAGGATTTAATCAGCTAGGCTTTTTACAAGGAAAAAAAGAAGAAGCTATTTTACGCAGGAGAACAAAAATGACTCATAAAATGAACCTTCACTATAGAAGGTGGCAGGGGGTGGGGGGAGCTTGTATTACCATCAAAGTGGTGAACATGATTCAAAGAAATATGCAATAAGAGTTGACAGTGAAGATGTACAAGCTGGAGAGTCACTTGAGTTCATTCAGCAGCCTTCAGCCATCGGTTGTGGGCTTCATTATGCAGTCATAAAAGACGTTTATGCTGTAGTAAGTGGGGATATGGTGACTGGCAGAGTAAGCAGACATAGGCCCTGATCTGAGACTCATTACAGTGAATTATTTGGCTCTCTACTCTGTGAAATTTGCACAATATAATTCTGATTGCTTAAATGTCAAAACAGTTATTGCTGCAGCCCAGGGATGCTGTTAGGGATGGGCAGAAAGCATTCAAGTCTGCGCTGAAGGGCTTTGGTGAAGGTCATCTCTGAAGGGAAGGTCATTTCTGAAAGGGAAGGTCATCTCTGGTGAAGATCGACTCTGAGGGTCATCTTTAAAGGGCTTTGGTGAAGGTGTCTCAGAAATGTACCTCTGTAGACCATCCAAACTGCAGACTGGATGCCAGAACTTGGACCGTGTCATCATGCCATATTAGTGGAAATGGTTCTTGTGCAGCTGCAATGCTGTAAAAAGCATGAGGAGACTTGAACCAGGGACTCGTGAGTACTCCCTATGCCACCGAGGCACCTCATAGGGTAAAAGAGTTATTGACCGGATCTGTCCTGTGCTGCAGTACCACCCTTATAATGATCAGAGAAGATACAGTTTTTCGCCAACATGGCCAAGCCAAGTGACCTGAGGAACCAATGCTATATAATGCTATATAATTGTATATAACGGTACATAATGGTATATAATAGTATAATGGTACATAATTGTTCTATATAATTGTTCCAGACTTGGTTCATCAGTCTGAGCAACTCATTGCATTGAGTAGGGCCACAAGGTCAAGCTACATATCACAGTAATAGCGTAGTGTGTGGTTGAGCTTGTTGTTGTTTTTTACTTGAGAGTATGTATGCATGGTCCCAATTTGGATTGGGACCACTGTGCACCAGGAGGAGAGCACTTATGCTTTCCAAAAACCCCACCTCAACACATGGGGATAAAACAGGGGTGGGGAGAAGTCTCCAGTGACCCCAGTAGAGACTAAAAAAAAAACAATTAGGAAGCAAATGCCAGGGGGAGGTTTGATCCTCCCCTCCCAGTGTCTGCTGCTCCCAATCCAAATTGGGGCTGCTCTTACTCTTGAGTTAAAAAAAGAAAGAACAGTCTCAGCTACACACTATGCAATTAACATAATATGTGGTTTGACCCACAGACTCCCTGCCTTGCCTTCATTTGCTTTCTCTCACCTACCAATCTGGTATCTGACTACCTACCTGTCCATGACTACATTCTTTTGCCTCTAATCTTTTAGCCCTGTTTTCCTCCTAAGCTAGAATCTGACTCCTAGCCTGTCCTCAACCTGTCCGTCCTCTATTTGAAGGGTTGTCCAGTCCAAGTCCAGTTTTAAAAATGAAGAACCATAAGAAGGGAGAGAGGTTGAAGGCACTACAGCTGAAGTCTTGAAATTGACCATCATCAAGAGTTAGCACCTGGACAACAAACTGAGCAAGCCCAGAGGTCACCTGGTCACATCTTCCCCACTATGGTGAGATGTATTGTGTTTCTATTTACATGATGACAATTACGTACAAATTTGAATCTATGCAAATTTTATGCAAAGTTCTTTTGTCTTCTTTTTTGAGAGACACTTTCCTCTTTTTTGGCAATGCATAAGTGGTCTCCCTAGTCCCAATGTAAATCAGAGAGAGAGAGAGAGAGAGAGAGAGAGAGAGAGAGAGAGAGGAAGCTGCTATTCATCCCAGGAAGGAAGCTGACACTGATGTTAATACAAATGCCTGGAGGTGGAGGCTCCTGGTTCCCTTTTAAAGTTGTTTTTCCTTCCTTGAGACTTAAATGAGAGCTGCCCATAGAAAACAATTGAGAATTCTAGGTTTGTTTGATTGTGTCTAAACCTCCCCACCACACAGACACACACACACACACAGAGACACACACACAGAGAGAGAGAGAGCACAAACAGCAGGCAACAGCAAAAACCATGTCTTTCTAACCCAGGTCTTTTTTTGTGTTTTAAAAAAGGGGGGGAAGAAAAATGTGGTTTTTTAATTGCTTTCAACATCTCTAAAATTGCCCATGAAAAGGTCCATGCAATACAGTCCCTTATCTCCACATTACAGGTTGAGGGAACAAGCTGTGATGACAGTGATTGGCTTATGACAGCCTTACGATATAATTCTTGGTTATTATTGCAGATTAGCCCCCACTCAGGTGGGGCTGAGGCTGGCTTGGATTTCAAAGGTCAATCTACGCAAAAGTCATTCTAACCGGAGTCCTTCAGATACCTCCCAGCTTAAATTCATCACCCAGTTCAATGCAGAACACCAGTGTTCCATTGACACCTGTAAAACGTAATATAATAAAACGTATTACATCTTTCACATAAAGCCCTATGAAGAGAGACTGAAAGAACTGGGCGTGTTTAGCCTTGAGAAGAGAAGACTGAGGGGAGATATGATAGCGCTCTTCAAGTACTTGAAAGGTTGTCACAGAAAGGAAGGCCAGGATCTCTTCTCGATCATCCCAGAGTGCAGGACACGGAATAATGGGCTCAAGTGACAGGAAGCCAGATTCCGGCTGAACATCAGGAAAAACTTCCTGACTGTTAGAGCAATACGGCAATGGAACCAATTACCTGGGGAGGTAGTGGGCTCTCCCACACTGGAGGCATTCAAGACGAGGCTGGACAGCCATCTGTCAGGGATGCTCTGACTTGGATTCCTGCATTGACGAGGGGGTTGGACTCGATGGCCTTGTAGGCCCCTTCCAACCCTACTATTCTATGATTCTATGATTCTAAGTCAGCATAAAAACTGCATAATTAGCAAACAATTTGCATAATATACAAATTAGGGTCTCTGGTTTGCAGGGGTGGAAATATGGCAATGGCCCTCTACTCCCCACCAAACACCTGATTAGCATGATTGTTCCTTATTTGAATGGGCTGCAAGTATATTTTATTTATGTCACTTTTCTATCATTTAAAACCAAAGCAGCTAATAACCTGGGGTGCTTCCAGATGGATGGCTCCTACCAATCAAAAGGCATTGTACAGATTTCCCTTCTTACCAGATTTTCTGTGATAAGACAAAAGATGGAAGAAGCGGTGGGAAGATACGGCAAGGTTTCGAACTGAATATGTCATTCTCTGGACCCCCCACTCCTGGTAAACCTCTGTGAAGGAGGCAGAGCAAATGAACAACATAAGCCTCAGGTGGAAACACCCCCTGGTTAATAAAACCACCTTAAAGTATGCCTATCAAAAGCCATAAAATTATGCAATCAAAACACGACTATATACAACTAGACTCAAAAGCTCCCTTCACTTGTACATGTGAAGAGAGCTCCATGCTTATAAGAGACAATGTGACCAGCTCCACACTTTTAGCCACACTCCTGATGTTCAGTTCTTCCCCTCCTCCACCCCCAATGTCCACAAATTAAGCATGGATCTCAATGCATAGAAGAGAGCTCTATGTGCATAGGTTTCCGTGTGATTTGGAACCTCAGTCACACAGAGTTCCAGACTGAGTGTAGGCTTCCCTGCTCAGAAGTCCACACTCGGTGTGTGGGCTGAAAGTGTATTTTATTTATATCACTTTTCATAATTTTAAACCAAAGCAGCTAACAACCTGGGGTGGAGCCAAGAGATATGTGATGTCAGCAGTGGCAGGGAAAGGTGTGGCCTCACTGCTCCTCCTGGATGTGGAGGCCTCTTCATGCATATAATGAGTAAAGGGGAGTCTAAGCATCAAGAAATCAGTTAAAAGATCAAATGGAGCAACCATTAATAATCAAAAGCCTGCTTAAACAAATGGAACTTACATGACCCATTAAACACAGAGGGAGTTCCAAAATTTAAAGTATCACCACAGAAAAGGCCCTGTCTCTTGTGCCCAACCATGGTAACCTTGACAGGGCACAGAGCAGGGCTCCTCAAGCTAATATTAAGGTTCAGGAAGATTCATACTGGTGAAGGTGATTCTTAAAATATCCTGGAGTTGGGATTAATGGGCTTTAAAGGCTAACATCAGAACTTTGAACTGAGCCTAGAAACCAATAGGTGATGAGTGAAAATTATGTAAGATCATAGTTATATGATCTGATCTCCAAGCTCCAGTTAGAACACAAGCAGCTATTTTGAACCAATTGATGTTTCCAGACTGTCTTCAAAGGCAGCCCCCAAAAGAGAGCATTGCAGTGCTCTTACCCAAAGTAACTAGGCCCCAGTTAAGCAACTAGGGTTAGGCAACTTTTTGGGGTCATGGACACATTTGGCAATCTGAGATACAGTCCTGGGCATCGCCTAGGGATGTCAGAGAATTCCACGACGGATCTCGGTGAGGCCGAATGCCAGTGCATTTGGCCCCCCGAAATCCATCGCGGAACGAAGCCCATGCCCCCCCAACCCACGAAAGGCGTGCGGGATGAAGTCCCTGCCACCCCCATGCCACAAAAGGCGCATGAAACGGAGCACTTACCTGCTCCCATCTGCGCTGCTTTGCAAATGGCAGCAGTCCTGTGGCCGCCATTCGCTTCCTCCTCTTCATAGCCATGATAGGCTATGTAAATACTTACATAGCCTATCACAGCTAACGCAGGGACACCATTTGTGTCCCTGCGGAGGCCGTGATAGGCTACGTAAGTATTTACATAGCCTATCACAGCGGGGGGGGGGGGAACCAGCGTATGCAAATGGAGGCGGCTACCGCCATTTGTGTACGCTGGGTTTTTTTTCCCCCCTGCTGTGATAGGCTACGTAAGTATTTACGTAGCCTATCACAGCAGGGGGGAAAAACCCCAGTGTACGCAAATGGTGGCGGCTACCGCCATTTGCATACGCTGGGGTTTTTCCCCCTGCCATGATAGGCTACATAAATATTTACGTAGCCTATCATGGCTCAATACAGGGATGCAAATGGTGGCGGCTACAACAGCCACCATTTGCGTCCCTGCAGGGCTGCCCAGCGGCCGGATGTCTGGCTGCGGGTGGCCGTAGCCGGCCGGCGGCTCGGCCGCGGAACAAAGCCGGCCGGGCAGGATTCCGGGGGAGGGACGGAGCGCCTCCCGTCCACCGCGGATTGCCCGGCGCAGAGCTAGGTAGGTGTTTCATACATCCCTAGCATCGCCACAAAACGACAAAGGACAAGTAACCTCCCCCAAAGACTGAGTACAAAGCAGAGATGGGGTCTGAGCCCCAACACACTAAACAACTCTTTTGAACTCACAATTTTCACCACCAACAGAAATATATTTCACAGCAAAATGTATATTTAAAAAAATTAAGTGAGGGGGGTAGGGCATCGTGATGGGTGCCAGGAAATATGTCCTGGGACGCACTGGTGTCTGAGGCACCATGTTGCCTACCACTGAAGTAGGGCATGATTGACCAAGGCCAAGACATACATCCCTGGTTGCTGTGCATGAATATAGTTGAACTGGGGCTGTAAGAAGAAGAAAAAATGGGTCTCATTTTCCTCTTAACACACATTTCTTATATTGCTACTCTTAACACTTACAAGAGTTCCAGTATCTAGATATGCATGTGGACTAGGGATGGGTGAATCAGTCAAGTTCAATCTCGTCAAGGTTCTCATTTTTCCACTACCAAGCTCATTCCATCCTGATGCTGTACAGGGTTTTTTTCCCTAGGCACAGAAATTCGTACATATTTTTCTGTGTATTTTTCAAATGTATGGAATTTTGTACACATGCACCCACTGAATAAAGTGTGTTTGTGGACATTTTAGAAATGCACACAGTTGTCTTTCTACATTTTCCAAATGTGGACATTAACAAATTGTGTTCAGCTCTATTACAAATTGAATAAATCTAGGGGCAAGGGTGGGGGGGAACCTTAATGGTATATTTTTTACTCATCCCTAATGCGGACACACTTTGTTGAAATAGTGTTGCACTTACACCAGTTTCCTGAGTGGTGAGAAATTCCAGAGGTGCAGCACTTATCCAAGTTTGGTTCCTTTTGGAAGGAGTCACTGAAGGCTTTGGATGTTTGGTAATATTTGCAGGTGGAGGAATAGATGAAGTACTCCAACAGATAGTTAAATTCTACTGTTCCCACATCATATCTCTAGGGAGGCAGATGCATTTACAGCCCAAACACAGCTCTTTGTCTTTCTCAGTTCCTGCAATCTATCCCTTTATTTTCTTCTTACATGTAGATCTAATTTGCCCTCTCCTCCTGGCTAGAGGGGTAGAATAAAGATGGCATTTCTCTGCCCATCACCTTTGTCTTCTTGGGTTATTTCAGTTCCCATGGAAATGTATCACTGGGCTATTTACCTAAGAAAGGGGCATGCCTGGCTAGTCCTGGTCAACCAGTTTGACCACTTTTGTTCAGGCCCCAGTCTTACAAGAACAGAATCAATGGTGGAAGAGACCGTAGAGGTCATCTAATCAAATGCCCTGCTTACATCAATATGGATATATCTCCCCTATTCTACAAATATATTATTTTAAATTTGTAAAACATTTACCATGGATAGCCAGACAAGAACTAGTGTAGGAAATGGAACCCCTTTGAAATTCTGACTTCATGAAGCAGAAGTCCCTAGGCGTTCCTCTAATTAGAAGCCCTGGGCAAAATCTGTACTGTTTTGATCTTTTACAACAAATTGATTTTGCAATCAGTTTTCAAAGTGACATCTCATCAAAAAGTATAATCAAAGAGAAAGTGGGCAGGATCCTGACCCTGCCCAGCATGTACAGAGGCTCTGGGATGCATATTACTGTATTTATTTATTTTAAGCATTTCTATCTCACCTTTCCATATAATTACTCCCAAGTCAGCAAACAAATACATTAAAGAAAGAGTAAATACAAAAACCTCAATTTAGAAGCACAAAATCAGTATCAAAAGAGTAGCAATCAACAAGATCCATTTTAAAAGCCAGCCCCTAAAAAAAATGTCAACTGAAAAAGACACACCAGGAGCCAATGTACCTATTTTAGATTACAGTTGCTTGTCCTGATACAATTCCCCCTGATACAAGCCAGTGCTGAGCCTGCCATCATTGTACCATGAGTATCTTATGCCAGGCCAGGCCCAGCGTGGGAAGGCAATGAACCCTCCCTGGGCATCCAGTGTGGTAGCCTCATTTGTTGACTGCAACAGGGCAGGGAGAAGAAGGGTGTGTGAGAGTGCTGCAGGGAAGCCTTGGCAACAATCAGAACACCGGGTTTGCTGCTTCCTGGAGGCACTGTGGACTTGCCTATTGGCACCTTCTGTCATCTGCAGCCACCAAGAAGTAAACTAGGCCACCTTGCCTCTCCCTCAAACACCAATCAGCCACAGTCCATCAGCAATGCCAATGTAGGGAGGCCAGGTGCCCTCTTTTACAGAGGAAAGTCCTCTAATTGAAGGGCTGCCAGAGGACTTTCCCCTGAAGGCGGCATCCTCTCTTTGAAGGGCTGTCCTGTCCAATTCTGATTTAAAGAAAAAGAAGCAGAAGAACTGTTGCCTGTCAACAGTTAGCGCCTGGACAGCAGACTGAACAGGCAGGCAGACAGGTCACCTGGTCACAGTGTTTTGCATCTATTCTAGCCAAAAAATTCTATACATATAAATTAGCTTGCTTATTTGTTTGTTTGTTTGTTTACATTTATATCCTGCCATTTTTCCTCTTTAAGAAATCCAAGGCGGCATACATAATCCTCCTCCTCTCCATTTTTATCCTCACAACAACAACCCTTTGAGGTGGGTTGGGCTGAGAGTCAGTGACTAGCCCAAATTCACCCAGTGAGCTTCCATGGCCAAGCGGGGACTAGAACCCAGAGCTCCCGACTCCCAGTCCAACACTCGAAGCCACTACACCACCCTGGTGTATATTTGCATAAATATGCAATTTATGCAAATTCTGTCATCTTTTGTGCTCATTTCTCAGCGATCCATTTCCTCTTCTTTTGCGATCTGTGAGTCGAGATCAGCCTCAGGATTCAGCAGGGTTGTGCATCTGCCCAGGCTCATGACCCAGCAAAGACCACCCTCTCCCTCTGGCCCAGATGGGATGTGCGGGTGACTGACTGTGGCTGTGAGAAGGAGGAGGAGCTCCCACCCCCTGATTGCTTCCCGCTGTTTGCCTGCCAAGAGAGCAAGTTGTCCCAATGGCGAGGAGGAGGAGCAGACATGGCAATGGTGGGGAGGAGGAAGTGGGCCCTGCATTCAGGGCAGGGAGCTGAGAATATCTGACCCATAACCTCCCCCCACCCCAAAACCTGGAGCCAGCACTGGCAATGTTCTCTGCAGGTAAATCCTTGTGTGTCTATATTATGTATCATTTAAGCTGCTTCTCTACCACTTCACACTGCAGCATTTCCAAGTGGTGTACATAAAAACACATGCAATACAAATACAATATAAAGACCAATATAAAACAGTATAAAACAACATATAACTTTAAAACATTCCTGAAAAAGCAGAAAAACAGAGCAGCATCATGATGGATTACAAGTCAGGGATACAACCCTGTGCACAAAGGCCAGGATTGTGTCTATTAATTCATTATATAGAATTATATATAGAATCTAGACTGCACTGCAGCATTTTCACTGCCTTTTGCACCATAGCCCTTCTCTCTTCCAGTTTTTTTCAAGTATCCCTATTTCATGTATTTCTCATATCTGGCCATGATTAAGTCCTGCTGTTTTGTCTTCACACCACATTTGACAACTAAGGCTACAATCCTATCCACTTGCCTGGGAGCAGGCCCCATTAAACTTTAATGGGACTTACTTCTGAGTAGATTTGCATAGGATTGCACTGCTAAGTTATACCTGTTGTTTCACACTCTGTCATGAAGAAAAGCAAGAAGTGTATAAAGAGGCCTATATTTTTCTATGACAATGTATTTTTAAAGTCCCCATTTTCCCTAAGAATAAAGTTCCCACAGGAAAAGTAATTTCCTCCTGATTTGTTAATCTAAAACTTCTTTGCCTTTGGCTTCTTGCTGCAGTAGACGAAGCTGTTATATCAAGCTAAATTTGCAGTCTTTCTAAATGGAGCTGAATCTTTTTAGGAGAAAACCAAATGTAGACCTATTAGATCATATACCCAAAACGGCAATACCCAGAGATGAAATTGCAAGGCTGTTCTCAAATCTCATCTCTGAATTTAGATAGAAATAGATACATAGATAGAGAGATAGAGAGATAGTGATATGAGAAGTAACCTGCTTCTTTTAGAAGATATATTTTAAGATTTCTTTGCAAGGGAGATCTATAAAAGTAAATATAGCAAAAAAATATTCAGACAGAACAAAGTTCAGTGTGATAAAAGAACCAAACATGTGAACAACTGTTCACATCTGAACAACAATGTGCTCACCTGAAAGTTCTTTTTTAAAAAAGGTTCTCTGGAAATGCACAGAAGGGAAATAGCATACATTCCAATAACAGGGCTATGGATGAGGAAAATGTATCACTTAGAGCACAATCCTATGCCTGTTTAGACAGAAAAAAGTCCTACAGCTGAGAATGAATTTGAACCTGGACCTCCTGGTTCTACTTGAGCACTAACCATTACACCATACTGACTCCTTTCTCATTGTCAAGCATGGCTGGCTGTGGAATGCTGGGAGTTACAGGATGTTTTTCCGCTTAAACATGCATAGGATTGTGCTCTAAGCGCACACATGTGTGCAAAAATATATTGGATTGAATTTAGACTTAGTCATGCTTACAGTATACTCATTGAAATTGTCCCACTGATTCCAATGAGTCTACTCCAATGAGAGCCAGTACCTGTAGGAGAGCCACCATCCAGGAAGAGGGAGTGCCTGCTGCTTCCTGCTGCTGTGGCTGCCGCCACCACTCTTCCTGTGGGCTTCTTCCTGGCAGACTGACTGCCACTCCCTGCAGGACCAGGCCCCCAGGTACTGAGCCAGCTGCTGCTGACTGTTGCCACCTGTTCCTCCTGGAGGGACCATATAAGCTGGCTGGCGAGGTGGCTTGGGAGAGCCAGTATTGGTAAAGGGGATGTTTTGATTTTTGTTTAATCGGGGGCAGGGGTAGCCTGCCTGAGAGGCAGGAGCGAGGAGGCATGTGCCCACCTGATGGAGGCAGTGGGGGGAGTGTTGGGGGCCACACTATACCAAGGCTGGGCGGCAGGCACTGGCGGAGCACTAGGGGCAGGCCATGCCAGGTAAGGAGAACAAGGGAGAGATGTGTAGTATCTGTCCCTTGTTCCGGGCCTGTCCAGAGCCAAAGGATGGCTGGGGGAGGCGTGACTCCATCTTCGGGCCTTCGTTTGCTGCTTTGCAATGCCAGGTCTGTTACCCAGAAAACCTCCCTCATCCATGACATGATCCTGGATGAGGGTGCAGACCTGGCATGTATTATGGAGACCTGGCTGGCTGAGGCTGCTGCTCCAACTCTGGTGGCCACGTGCCCAGCTGAGTTTTTGTATGCATAGCAGCTGGGAATCTGGGAGGGGGAGTGGCTGTTATCTACTGGGAGTCCTTGGTCTTCACCAGACCCCCTCTCTGGGAGATCAAGGTTGCTGAGTGCATGTACTGGAGTTTGGGCCCGAAGGGCAGGCTGGGAATTCTGTTCGTGTACCGTCCACCCCACTGCACGGCTGACTCCCTGGCTGAGGTGTTTGAGGTGGTCTCTGATGTGCGTGTACAGTCCCCTAACTTATTGGTGTTGGGGGACTTCAGTGTACATTCAGAGGCTGTCCTCATGGGGGCACCTTGGGACTTCATGGAGACCATGGCTTCCTGAGAGCTGCACCCTATTCCAACTGGGCCCACCTATGTAGCCGGTCATGCCCTAGACCTTGTGTTTGTTTCTGTAGAAGCAGGGAGTGATCTGGAAGTTGGGGGTATATCCACCACCCCCTTATCATGGTCAGATCACTATCTGGTGACATTGGACTTCTCGGTTCCACAACCCCTCCGGAGGGGTGGAGGACCCATTAAAATGGTCCACCCCATGCGTCATGGATCTGAATGGATTCCTGAACGTGCTTGGAGATTCTCTGGAGCACGCAAACAGCCACTCGGTTGAGGCCCTGGTGGGTGGGCGGAATGCTGCAATCACTAGAGTATTACATTGGGTGGCTCCAAAACACCCTCTCCCCCTGAACAAGGTTCAAACTGCACCGCGGTTATGAGCTCTGAAAGAGGAGGTGAGATGGCTAGAGTGCCAGTGGTGGAAGTTTCGCTCTGAATACGATCGGACACAGGCTAGAGCTGTATCTTCAGCCTATCACATAGTGATGAAGGCAGCAAAAAAGGAATACTATGCTGCCTCTATCGCGTCCACAGAGTGCTGTCCCAGGAGGCTGTTCCAAGTGGTTCGGAGCCTGGTCGGTCCAGTTGCTCTGGAACTGCTGGAGCATTCTAAGGCCTCCTGTGAGGCCTTGGCAAGGCACTTTGCAGATAAAATTGATCAGATTGCGAGTGTTATTCCATGCACCATGGATACCGTTAGCAAGCGAGAGGCAGCCTGTGGCAAACTGGGTTTGTGGGATCAGTTCCAGCTTCTTCCTTCTGATGAAGTGGACAAGGTGCTTTCATCTGTAAGGCCGACCACCTGCTTACTTGATCCTTGCCCATCTTGGCTCATTATAAGCTGCAGAGAGAGGATGGGTGAGGGGATCAGGGTGGTGGTGAACGCCTCCCTTGAGGAGGGAGTGATGCTATCAGTCCTCAAGGAGGCAGTGATAAGACCACTCTTAAAGAAGCCCTCCTTGGATCCCCAAGTTCTGAACAACTTTTGCCCAGTCTCAAATCTGCCATTTTGGGGCAAGGTGATTGAGCAGGTGGTGGCAATGCAGTTGAAGGCACACTTGGAAGAAGCTGATTATCTAGATCCATTTCAGTAGGGCTTCAGGCCTGGGGATGGGACAGAAACAGCCTTGGTCGCTTTGGTGGATGATATGAGGAGGGCTTTGGAAAGGGGTGAATTCTCCTTCCTCGTTCTCCTTGACCTCTCAGCAGCTTTTGATACCGTTGACCACAGTATCCTCTTGGACCGCCTGGAGAGGAGGGGCATTGGAGACATTGTATTAGAGTGGTTCTGGACCTTCCTCTTTGGCAGGTACCAGAGGGTAGCACTGGGAGAGGAGGTGTTGGACCCGTGGCCGCTCACTTGTGGGGTGCCACAGGATTCCATCGTCTGTTTAACATCTATGTGAAGCCGCTGGGGGCGATCATCAGGAGGTTTGGGGTGTGGTGTCATCAATATGCGGATGCCACACAGCTCTACCTCTCATTCAAATCTTCAGCAAGGTTGGCCGTAGAATCCCTGTCTAAATGTCTGGAGATGGTCAGTGGCTGGATGGGGAGGAATAAGCGGAAGCTGAACCCTGACAAGACTGAGGTACTTTTGGTGGGAGACAAGAGGAGGCTGGGGGATGTTGACCTGGTGTTGAATGGGGTACGGTTACCCTTGAAAGACCAGGTCTGCAGCTTGGGGGTCATCTTAGACTCCCAGCTGTCCATGGAAGCTCAGGTGTCAGCTGTAAGCCAGACAGCGCTGTACCAACTCCATCTGATATGGTGGCTGCACCCCTACCTTCCCAACCATCTGCTCCCATCGGTAGTACATGCCCTGGTCTCCTCTTATTTAGACTACTGTAATGCGCCAACATTCGCTGCATCATGGAGAAAGCAAGAGAATTCCAGAAAAACGTCTATTTCTGCTTCATTGACTACGCTAAAGCCTTTGATTGTGTGGATCACAACAAACTGTGGCAAATTCTTAAAGTGATGGGAGTACCAGACCACCTTACCTGTCTCCTGAGAAACCTGTACGAGGGTCAAGAAGCAACAGTAAGAACCAGAGATGGAACAACCGATTGGTTCAAAATTGGGAAAGGAGTACGACAAGGCTGCATATTGTCACCCTGCTTATTTAACTTATATGCAGAGTACATCATGAGAAATGCCGGGTTGGATGAATCAGAGGTTGGAATTAAGATTGCCGGGAGAATTATCAACAACCTCCGATATGCAGACGATACCACCCTAATGGCAGAAAGCGAAGAGGATCTCAAGAGCCTCTTGTTGAGGGTGAAAGAGGAGAGTGCAAAAGCTGGTTTGAAACTCAACATTAAAAAAACTAAGATCATGGCATCTGGCCCTATCACTTCCTGGCATATAGAAGGGGAAGAAATGGAAGCAGTGACAGATTTTACTTTCTTGGGCTCCAAGATCACCGCAGACGGTGACTGTAGCCATGAAATTAAAAGACGCTTGCTCCTTGGGAGGAAAGCTATGGCAAACCTAGACAGCATAGTAAGAAGCAGAGACATCACCTTGCCGACAAAGGTCCGTCTAATCAAAGCTATGGTTTTCCCAGTAGTAATGTATGGCTGTGAGAGCTGGACTATAAGGAAGGCTGAGCGCCGAAGAATTGATGCTTTCGAACTGTGGTGCTGGAGAAGACTCTTACGAGTCCCCTGGACTGCAAGGAGGTCAAATCAGTCCATCCTAAAGGAAATCAACCCTGACTGCTCATTGGAAGGACAGATAATGAAGCTGAAGCTCCAATATTTTGGCCACCTAATGCGAAGAGAAAACTCCCTGGAAAAGACCCTGATGCTGGGAAAGACTGAAGGCAAAAGGAGAAGGGGACGGCAGAGGATGAGATGGCTAGATAGCATCACGGATGCAATGAATATGAACTTGAGCACGCTCCGGGAGAGAGCGCAGGACAGGAAGGCCTGGCGTGCTATGGTCCATTGGGTCAAGAAGAGTCGGACACGACTGAACGACTGAACAACAACAACAACAATGCGCTCTACATGGGGTTACCCTTAAAGATGGTTTGGAGGCTGCAGCTGGTGCAGAATGCGGCGGCTCGCCTGATTAAAGGCAGCCGCCAGCGTGATCACATCACTCCAGTGCTGAAAAAGTTGCACTGGCTACCAGTTGTTTTCTGGGCCAAATTCAAGGTGTTGGTTTTGACCTTCAAACCCTATGTGGTTCCAGCCCAGCCTATCTCAAGGAGCGCCTCCAGCAACACCAGACAGGCCGCTTAACAAGATCAGCCTTGGATGGCCTTCTCTCTGTCCCATCAGCCAGGACAGCTAGGTGAGGATGAGGGAG
Source organism: Heloderma suspectum (assembly GCF_057233095.1). Taxonomy (NCBI): domain Eukaryota; kingdom Metazoa; phylum Chordata; class Lepidosauria; order Squamata; family Helodermatidae; genus Heloderma; species Heloderma suspectum. The sequence goes on from NC_139459.1 coordinate 250,116,756, forward strand.
CGGGCCTTCTCTGTGGTGGCTCCCACTCTGTGGAACTCCCTCGCTAGGGAACTCCGCCATGCCCCCTCTTTAATGAGTTTCCGCCACACACTGAAAATTTGGTTATTCAGGCAGGCATTTGGGGTGGGTTACGGTATTTTAAAATAATGTTTTAATGTATAATTTTACTGTTTTAAATTGTACATCACCCAGAGTGGCCAGATGGGCGATTAAGAAATTTAATAAATAAATAAATATTCTAAGTCTGGATCGAACCCATTGATTTTATCATATAGGTGCTGGTGCCATCCTCCCACCTCCCATGGGTAAAGCCTATGAGACCAGCTCCCCCTCCACCCAAAAGCATTTCCCAAAAGTCAATGAACTCCCCTCTCCAATGCGGGGTTTCCCACAAGTAAGTACCATTGAAGACAATGTGATTTACTTCTCAGCAGACATGTATGTTTAGTCATGTTTTCAGCTAGTTGTTTGAAGGAGACTTGAAAAGACTTTCCAAAATTTATTATTTCAAAGGTAGGGGAAGGGGGGTGGGAAGAAGCATTGCGAGCAGAGATGGGGAAATAAAGAGACTGACACAGGCTCTTGGGTTCAAATTGGCCACATTTATTGATAAATCTGCAAAGGGGAAAACAGGACAGGCAACTAAACTGGGCCAGCCACTAGATGTCCCTGACATGGGTGAAAACATTCAAAGCCTGTGTGGTGGTGTGTCATCTCTCCACCCCACAGGGCTACCTCTTTGGGGGGACGTAGGCCTTCCCCTATTACCCCCGCCCGGGCCACAAAACACCTGGTGGGTGAAGTGAGTTGGCCTCCCAGGTAACCCTTATCCCCCCGATGGGCCACAAAACCCAGAGCAGGAGGCCTCAGGCATCACCTGTCACAATAACCGTGCTCGCCATCCCTATTGTCATCTCCAATGCCAGTCCTAACAGCACCAAAATGCGACTGTAAATTAAACCTAAACCAAAACAGATTTGCCTAAGGACTTACTAAACCCCATTACAGTGTGAAGTAGGCAAAAAGATGCACAACCCAGGCCAATATGACTGTGAGCCAAAAACTCCTACTTGGCCCCCAAAAGGACAACCAGACTGACCCCACACTGCATAAGGGAGGGGGGGAGCTGCACGTTGGAGAGGCATTGAGGAGTGGCGTGGAGAGCTTAAGATGGCCTCTGGTGGGACAACCTCAGGCCGCCAATCACGGCCAAGCTCATCATCTCACCCCACCCGCCCTCAGTGGCCCACCCTGAGGCCAAGCAAGCCGGACTTGGGATGTGGCATTTGCAAGTGGAGATGGGGAAATAAAGAGACTGACACTGGTTCTTGGGTTCAAATTGGGCCACATTAATTGATACATCTGCAAAGGGGAAAACAGGACGGGCAACTAAACTGGGCCAGACACTAGATGTCCCTGACATGGGTGAAAATTTTCAAAGCCTGTGTGGTGGCGTGTCATCTCACCATACCACAGGGCTACCCCTTTGGGGGGAAGGTAGGCCTTCCCCTGTCACCCCTGCCTGGGCTGCAAAACACCAGATGGGTGAGGTGAGTTGGCCTCCCCGATGGCCCACAAAACCCAAAGCGGGAGTCCTCAGGCGTCACCTCTCACAATAACCGTGCCTCTGAATGCTCACTGTCCCTATTCTCATCCCCAATGCCTGTCCTAACAGCCACAGGGAGTGACAAGCCTAATGCTTTGTCAAACTCCCCCCATCTGCACTGAATTACTTCCTGCAGGCCCCTTTGCAGATCCAACAGAAATATATCATTACCTAAATCAGACAGGTGCACCCCATCCTGCCTATAAAGCTCCCCCAGCATCCGTAGAATTTCTGGATGAGAAATGATCCCATCTCCATGCTAGAATAGCCTAGGGATGTTAGAGAATCCCACCACGGATCCTAGGGAGGCCGAATTCCAGTGAATTCAGCCCCCTGGAATCTGTGGCAGAACGGAGCAACCTGCCCCAACACCCCGTGAAAGCCCCGCGAAACAGAGCCTACCTGGCTGTGGCTCCAGCGGTGGCAGCAGCTCTGGTGGCTCTGGCAGCGGAAGGTGCGGGGGAAGGTGCGGCGGCGGGGGCGGCGGAAGGTGCGGGGGCGGCAGGTGCGGCGGCGGCAGGTGCAGCAGCGGCGGCGGCGGTAGTTGCAGCGGGGGCGGTAGTTGCGGCGGGGGCGGCAGGGGCGGGAGTGGCAGTTGCAGCAGTGGCGGCGGGGGTGGCTGGTCTCCTGGCCGGCCGTGGCTGGGCACAGCATACGCAAATGGCGGCGGCTACGGCGGCCGCCATTTGCATTCGCTATTTTTAGCCATTCTAGCCTAAGTAAATATTTTTGTAGGCTAGAACAGCAAAAAATAGCGGATGCAAATGGTGGCCGCCATAGCCGCCGCCATTTGCGTACGCGTTTTTTTTTCTTTGCCGTGATGGGCTACATAAATATTTACGTAGGCTAACCTAAAACGGGGAATCAAAAAGGGACGCAAATAGCGCCCGCTACGCTATTTGCATTCCCCTTTATTTTCGCTGTCATAGTCTATGTAAATATTTACGTAGACTAAGATGGGCAAAAATAAGGAACACAAATGGCGGTGGCCGTAGCGAATGGCGGTGAATTTTTTTTTTAACCCACCCAGCCATGATAGGCTATGTAATTCTTTACGTAGCCTATCATGTCTTTTTTTTTTTTTTACAAGAGTGGAAATGGCGGCGGCAGCAGCCGGTCAGAAGACCAGCCGCCGCTGAAGCCTCCACCACCCAGAAGATCTGCCCCAGTTGAGTCTCATCCCAGGGGGGATCCATGGGGGGGCGGGGGGTGGCAGGCCGTTCCGCCACAGAGTTCGGGGGGCCAAATGCACTGGCATTCGGCCTCACTGAGATCCGTGGCGGAATTCTCTGCCATCCCTACTAAAACCATGTGTAAAACCTTGCTCTAGGTAAACCGTTTCTTCCCTCCACGGATATCGCCGCAGGAGCTGCCGAAGGGGCTCGATCCTAACCAGGCTAGGTCCCTTTGGGAGGAGGTTGTTGCCCGCCCCCAAATTTGCTACCACCTTGTCCTTGCCCCCGGATTTCCTACCACCTTTCAACCCCACCAACCCTTTATTCTGGGATAGGTGGTGCATGGGTGCTGTCCACCGCAAATGGAACATTTAGGGAAGAAGCAGCACGGGTTTCGGGAACAGGAGCGTCTAGAACTGTACTCCCAGCAAAGCAAGCGGTGTTGAACCGCCTGCCCCACATTCGGCCAAACGGTCGAAGTGGGTGGCTGTTTGGCCAAAATATGACCGCTGTCTGATCTATCACCAAATCCTGGTCTAGCCAGAGTCATGAACTGAAGCCATAGCTCCTGTTCCTTGATGTCCCAGCGAATGGAGGGGTCAACGGCGGCCTTCATACAAAAGGCCTCGTCATAGGTCAGCCAAGCCCCACCCTCATATTTGGTGAATGCCCTATACATCATATCTAAATATTTAGTAAGGATCCACCCTCACTCGGGGGATTTTTGTTGTTATACACCCATATAAATCAGAAAGCCTGGCAGCCAATTGGCCCAGGTGTGAGCGACTTTCTCCCACCTGCCTTTTGTTTTGTTCCTTATCACCAGATTTTTCCTTATCTTTAGAATCCGGTTCACGAAATAACAAGGAGAAACCATCAATGAATTCTCCATGTAAAATCTTATCCTTAGTGGCAAAAGCTGAAAACCTAGTGGTATAGATGTACTATCGGTGGGTATGGCATCCTTCCCAACATTGGCATATGGCCATATCGGTCTGCATGTATCAAGGAGGATTGAGACTGGACTCCAGTGGCAGGGACCGCCGGGCCCTGCCAAACTGATGCACAGGCCGCTGTTGCTGGAGAAGGCTGACATGAACCAGCCTCCGGCAGTGTGACAGGTTGCCCTGCCAGAGGCCCCGAAAGGGGTGCGGCATCGCCTCCAGGCTGTGTCGGGGGATATAGAAGCGTCCAATGCACTTACCGCAGCAAAGGTGTCAGAGCTGGAATGTGCCATGGCTGACCCCCCTGCTGGCGTTACTGGGACAGGTGGGGGCTGCATGACTACCTGAGGCAAAATCTCAGCCGCGACTGTGTTTAGGTCAACTTGTTCTCCAGTAGGCAGAGAAAAGGGCCATCTAGGGGCAGTCATCCATGGAAGCCATCCCCACGGTGCCATCGGGCCCCACCCCAGCCATTGGAAGGTGTTAGAGGAAGTTGCCGCACCTGCAACTGGGACAGTCGGAGCTGGGTCCCCTGGGGATGCAGTAAGCAAGGCCGCCCCCGACACCTGCGTTGCAGCAGACGTTGGTCCTTCCTCTGCAGGGGGAGCCAGTGCAGGATTCTGTGTGAAGACAGTGCTGGAAGATGCCTCAATTGCATCTAAATGCTCTGAAAGAGAAAACAACAATGTGTGCTGGGTCTGCCGCCTAGTCTGTTTAGGCTGCGAACCACCCGGTGTGCTTGGCCTAGGTATAAGTGGGGGTGTAATCCCTTTATCTTTTTCCACAGCCTCAACATGTGCAAGAATCAGTGAAAAATCGGGCTCCTCCCCCTCTGATGAAGGCTCATGCCTCCATCAAGGCCTTTTTGCTGGTGGGTGAGGGGCAAAGCCCCTACCTGAGGCTTTTCCCTTCTTGCCCCTCTGTCCTTTTTTAGGGGGCATATTGCCTAAATGCTCGAGCCACAGCAATTGGTTCCCAGGGAGCTCTGGAGTGCCCACCGGCAGGGGATTAGGTGTTAGGCACTAAACACTACCCCCCGCCCCAACAAGTCAAGAGGACAGAATATGTATGGGTTCTCAGATGGTCACCCCTCCCACGCCCCCAAGACTCAACCATGCTCAGTGTAAGGAAGGCAATAGCCTCCTGCACCCTGAGACCACTCCTATGGCCCCTTAGGCTGTGCCTAAATCGCACCACACCATGGGGTGGCGGCACAGACACCCTGAGGAGCCTCCCTCAGGCTGGGAAAAAAAAAAACCCAGAAGGAAGCCCCCCCCCCCCCAACCTTGGGCCAGCCTGCCCCTGAAGATCAGGCTTAGATGCCTGGAGTCTCTGCCGTGCTGCAGATCCCACGGCCCCACATCCTCCCCTCGAGGGAAAGCCTGGGTTGGATGCTAGGGCCAGCCAGGCCGTGAGGCCTGGGATCGCTTGAGAGGGTGCGATCCACGTTGCCCCAAGCCTGAGGACGAGGAAATCCACCCCCTCTGCTACCGCAGCTGTCGCCGCAGCAGGAAACCTTGGCCGGTCTGCATCCGGGCAAGGAGAAGCTGCTGCCGCTGCTCACCCAACACAGCTGCTGTTGTGCAAAGCATCCCGCAGCAAACGGGGAACACCGCTGATCGCTGCTCAAGGGCAAGCCACCGCCACCACCACTGCCACCGCCGCTGCCCACATTCCTCTGGCTGCAGAAGCGCATGGCGCCCACTCTGCAGCCACGCATTGGAGAAGCATTGGGGAGTGGCGCAGAGAGCTTAAGGTGGCTCTCCGCCCCCTCCCCCCTCTGGTGGGACTCGGCTCACCTGCCCGCAACGGCCCACCCCGAGGCCAGACAAGCCAGAGTCGGGGTGTGGCATTTGTGTTCACTCTTCAATTCACTGGACAAGGCAGAGAGAGAGAGAGAAGCCTTGGTGAGCAATTATTTTTATTTATTTTTATTTTAAAAAATTCTTGGCCATCTTTCAGGCAGAAGCCCTCCCAAGGTTGGTTATAGCAATAAAATACATTAAAATGGTTAAAATATTTAAAGCGATAAAAACAAACACAGTAAAAGAGCAATAAAAGCAACAATAAAAGTCAACAATAAAACCAGGAGCAACAGCAACGGCAATAATAATAGCAACAACAGCCTTGTACAGCAATTAAAGACTAGTCACATCTTCTCCTTAAACCTGCTGCTGTTTTGCTGTGCAGAGCCATGAGCATCATTCCTCACCCAGCACTTGAAGCAACATGAGAAGACTGTGTTATTCACAGAATCAGACCTCCACAGGTGCACATTAGCAAATACTGTTTAAAAAACACAAAAAAACAAGGGCACAAAAAAGGGGGCACAAAGCAACACAGAGCGGGTCGGGAGCTTTCCAAAGCACTGTGGCGCACTTCGGAGCTTTGGCACCCCAGCCCAGCCATGCCAGTGCCTTCAGGCCCTTACCTGAGCAGCCCATCACTGTCATTGTTGCTGCTGTCACCTCCATCGCTACTGCGCTGTCACCGCCACTATTGCTGCCATCGCTGCTGCCGCTATTGGCACCACCGTCGTTGCTGTCACCAGCTCCTGACCCCTGGACACAAGTCAGGAGCTGGTGGGAGATGGCAGCAATGGTGGAGGAGAAAGAGGTGGCAGAGGAGGCAGCAGTGGTGGCACAGGTAAGGAGCTGGGGGGGTCATGGGGGCATCGGGAGGGCGGAAGTGGGATGTGGCCATCCGAATCCCGCTTCGGGCTCAGGGCTTAGTCGGGTCAGGGATGGGGGAGAAGCAACTTCCCTAGTACAAGTGTGCATACAAGGATTTTGTGTCTCGTTGCCTTTCACTGTTGCCTTTCAGTGAGGTGGAAGAAATCACAATTAAAGAAACTGAGTTCTCCCCAGCATTGGCTTGCACTTTCTATTCATCCCCAAACATCTTTCCAGCATGACCAATGTGAGAGTGGAGGCATCATGTTAGCATTATTGTTTGCAAAATTTATAAAAACTTCCCAATTTTCATAAAAACAGTCTCTATAATTTTCAGACCTAACCTGTCTGACCCGGTGCATTAGTTTTTCCATTAAGGCAATAGACCAAAGTTTATTTCTCCAAACTGGAAGTGAGCCTGTTAATTCTTTTTTTCCAGGATGATGCTATTGTTAGTCCTGCTGCTACCCACATAAATACTAATACATCTTTAATTTTTTTATTTGGTCTGTCAAATATGGATAATAGGCCCAATGCTGGAGAGAACTCAAGGTTTTTTTTTTAAAAAATGTGATTTCTTCCAGCTCATGAAATACAATTATCCAGAACCGATTAATTGTTGGACATAACCACCACATTTGCAAATATGTGCCTATTTTCACAGCCCCTCCCAACATTTCTGTGATATGGTACCACAGATGTAACTCAGTCTCACCAGAGTGAGATACTATCTATAGACCAATGTTATTGAGCTTTCCTTTATTTTGCTTGAGATAGATTTTAAAGAGTGAATTGACGACAGTTTGGCCCATACCAGATTCTTCCATTATTTCTCCCAGGTCATTCTCCCAAACCTGTTTTAGTCTCCCCATAGACCCTTATTTAATTTCATTTAACATGTATATTTTGGAGACCGATCCTTTCGTTTCTAATTCTGTTTGTACTATGATTGATTTGAAATTTGTCAAAGAGTGGGTCACTTATTGTTTGACTTGCGGGTTTGCTACGAAGTGCAATATTGGTTGCATCTGTAACCAATTTACATTCCTGCCCTCAAGCTGTCTTTAATTTGTTGACTTGAATTTGGCTGCATGCCTATGAATAAGTCCCAGAGGGAGCGATCCTATGTCCCCTAGACAGCATCTGGGGGACATAGGATTTTTCAGATTCTTGGATGTGTGCTCGAAGACAGAGCTCTGAGCCAGGAAACCATGCTCCCTTCCCCCTCGTAGCCGGCATGGAGAGAACTGTGCTGGCTGCCTCTCCGTGCTCAGTAAACAGAGCACAGAGATGGGGAAACGAAGGCATTCCTAGGGGTGGGGAGAGGAAGATCCTGGGGTAGCTTGCTTACACCTTTCCTATGGCCACCCCAACCTCCTTCTCTCCCTCTCCCCGAAGCCTCCACTAGACAGGCGAAATCACCCATCTAGTTAAAATGCAGCACGGGAGGCACAAGGTGCCTCCTTCTCTGCATAGGATATGCAGAGTTAGGGGGCTTATGAGTACCCAGGGTGCAACACATAGGACTGTGCCCTTAGTCTGTATAAATCTGTTTATTCCCAAGTTGATTTTTTTTTTCCTGGTTCATAGAAGAGTGGATGGTATATGAATGGGTTAGTTGGAGATAATGCTGGAGTGAATATGACACCATTTCTTCCAGGGTTCCAGTGCCTCTTCAATAAAACGGTTGACTGTAAATTTCATTTTTCCTCATCTATCAAATCTAAATGGCATGCCTCTAATTTGTGCCATATCATTTTTACTTACTTCCAATTTAATCCAGCTATTTGTCAGTTTGTTAATTAAAGTCTGAGCTAGTTGTAGAAGGTGATATGGATCATAGTAGAGACCAATGTCTGGGATGCCTAAGCCTCCCAGTTTATGGTGCTTACAGAGGATTTGTTTAGATAGCCATGCTTTTTTCCTATTATGTATAAATTTTGTTAGGTATGATTGCCATTTCTTTAAATATTATTTTAGGTATGGCTCAAGATAGGTATACGTTTTTTGGTGGAATTGTCATTCTTACTGCAGTGATCTTCCCCAACCATGATGATTTTTATTTTTCCCAGGATTTAAAATAATGTAAAATGTTCTTACATTCAGGTTTAAAATTAAGTTTATTAACTAAGACAGAGTTTTTGGCAGACATATTCATAAGTATTTTATTGTTCTATTATCAGTTGAAATTTCTGACTTTTTATAGTTCAGTTTTTCGATTTTAGTTAAATTCAATGGCAATATTTTTATTTTTCCTTATTAATTGTAAGACCTGCTTTAGTGTCATTCTCTGCTAGTATGTCTAATATTTTTTTTAAGATCTCATACTGGCTCAGACAAGGTTATTGCTATATCATCTCAATATAAATGAGTCAATAGTTTTCCCCCATCAATCTGAATCCTGCTATTTGTATTATCTTGCCTGATGACATTGGTTCAATGGAAAAAAAATAAGAGGGGGGGATAATGGGCACCCCGTTTTGTACCCCTGTGAATTGGAATTGATACTGAATCTATATCATTTGTTCTAATCAAAGTGAAGTTGGAACTACATATTAATTTTAGTGTTGAGTTGAACATTTCTCCTAAACCCATGGCTTTCCTTAATTCATAAATAAACCCCTATTCCAATTTGTCAAAGGCGTTTGACATGTCTAATGAAATAATATCACATTTCCAGTTTTTGTTTATCAAACAATGTGCTATTACATGTAGTAGCCTGCTAACAGAAATTGATCTCTTTCTTCCTTGTAAGAAACCAAATTGAACACTATTGATATATTAATTTAAATTTTTATTTAGTCTAGAAGAAGCAAGGATTCCTGTAAAAAATTTTGTAATCTTGGTTTAATAGTGAGATCAGTCTATAGTTGTCTATTTATTCCATATTTTTGTTTGGTTTGGGGAGAAGGACATCTTTAGAGTCATGTTTCCGGTATAGGTTTCTTTTCAAGAATTCCATTAAAAAGGTATAACAAAAGTGGTGTTAAAATTTGTTCAGAGCTTTATAAAAGTTTGTTGTGAACCCATCTGTTCCCAGGGCTTTATTTTTTTTTTAATGATTGTATGGATTTCGTCTTAATTTTCTTGTTTAGAAATTGCTGATGTTCTTCAGAGGTTTTTTTCCATCTTTGCATGCATTTTAATGCAAGTCTGTCCAATATTTACATTTTTTGCAAGGAATTTTCATAATATGCATTTTGAATGATATTTTCACTAATATACACATTTTCGTGTGCACTTTACCCTGACATATGCATTTTGTATACTTTTTGATTGGAGAACTCTATTGCAAAATTCAGAAAAGTGCAAATTTTGAAGGATAACTGAGTTTGACTTTGCATATTGGTTCAAAAATTCAAAATGCGAACAAATTTCTCCCCCATTCATATACTCAGCCAGCTACTGCTACACTATAGCCAAAAGGCAAAATAGAGTAGCTTTAGATGTTCCCTGTGTACTACAGGACAATATATGAGACTCATTCCAATCAAAACCAGTGCAAAAAGCACAGAATTGTGGTGGAAAGGCCCTTTGCACTGAACTAGAAATGAACTAAATTCTTCCAAGCTTTAATTACTGAATCATGCATTGACAGGTTTTCAGCATTCTAAAATCCCTACCTTATCTTTCTGAGTGCTGATATTTTGAATTTTGTGCTCCACCCTTGTCTCTAATATGCATGCACAGCAACATTTATGCTCATGTTCATGTTCCCCCATATAAAATCAGGGGGAAGATAGGAGTTTGTGGCCCCTGGTTTGGATAGAAATTTCCAGTGGGTCAAGTGACCTTTTTTGCAAAGTTACGATTGGTCCCTGTCAACTTCTTCCTACAAAGAGGAAGAGGTGTTTCTAGCCTGGTTTTGAGAGCTGAAATGATTTTTTTTCCCTTCCCAAAGGTCTTCTCAAAATCCTCTCTGCAATATGGGATTTCGTATCTGATGACTGACAAAATCAGAGTAATCAAGAGATGCCAACAAACCTAAAGCACTTGCATTTTGGATTTAAATTGTAGATTTAGATTTTCACATTCAAACCTTTAAAATCTGAATGATTACATTACGTAAACTTCAAATATTTCCAAGTGTTCACTTCAGCTCTACCGGTTTCTACCTGACAGAACATAAAGTGATTATGGTGCGCAACTAACTTTACATCAGAATAGTCCTATGGAAAGCAGCAGGGTTATCCAGAAAGAAATGTGGTTTCAGAGGAGTGTCAGATATCATTTCATTAGTGTATCGGAGACTGAACATTGTCTAACCCTGCAGCCAATTCACGTAGTTTGTGCTGCTGTCAGAGCAGCTTTTGTCAAAAAATAATGAGATGTCATCAAGGGAACTTGCCACAGCACAAAAGGGAAAGCAGTGCAGTGCGGAAGATGCTGCAACCAGGAAAGCATCCGAAGTGCTCCAGAAATATCTGCAAGGCTGAGAAGTTCCCTTCCTCTGCTTAAAACAACAACGACAACAACCCCAAAAAACCCTGCTAAGCATGTTTCTGCAGGAAATTGGTTTCTGCTTATCTCATCAATTTTACTAGATTTCGTTTATTGATAATAAGAGTCCTGTACAGAGATTCTGATCTGTACAGTGGTCTGATACCACTTTATGTGTGTTACGTGTTTGCTCCAGTGCCTTGGGCCATCCTGAATCCGTATGACTGTAATAAATGTTAAGCTAGAGACCATATTGTTAGAAGACAAGAGGGTACCATGTAAGAAAATGCCCAGCTAAATATATTTCAACCCTCCTCCCTTTTATCATTTTTACAAGCTGTATCTAGGGATGTCAGAGAATTTCGCCACGAATCTCGGGGAGGCCGAATGCCAGCGCATTCGGCCCCCTGAAATCAGTGGCAAAACGGTCTGCCACCACCACCACCCCCCCCCGGGACAGGACTTACCTTGGGCGAATGTCCCTGGCGGTGGCGATTCGGCAGCGGCAGCGGCGGCTGCGGCAGCTGGTCTTCCGACTGGCTGCCGCTGCCGCCATTTCCAAGTTTAAAATAAAAAAACGTGATAGGCTTCGTAAAGATTTATGTAGCCTATCATGGCTAGATTTTTAAAAAATATTTTAAAAATAGCATCTACGCTATTTGCGTTCCCCTTATTTTCGCCGTAGTCTACGTAAATGTTTACGTAGACTAGACGTGCCAAAATAAGGAACGCAAATGGCGGCGCCCATGGGCGCCGCCATTTGCACACACACGTTTTTGTTTTTTAACTCAGCCGTGATAGGCTACGTAAACATTTACATAGCCTATCATGGCTGACTGCAGGGACACAAACGGCGGCGGCTACTGCCGCTGGCATTTGCAGACCCGGCCGGCCAGGATTCGCGACGGGAGGGACGGGGCACCTCCCCCCCTGCCAGAATTTTCGGGGGGAGGGACAGGGCACCTCCCCCCCACTGCGAATCAAATTTTGTAAAAGGTAAGTGACTTTCGTACATCCCTAGCTGTGTCTGTGATAAGCTGTTATCTCTGGGGGGGGGGGAGATACAAGGGGGAGGGGGAGGGGGAGGGGAAGGGGGAGGATTCTTGAGAAGGAAATGTAATTTGAATTTCTCAAAATATATGTACTTTCTGGGTGATCTCCATACCAGTGACGCTTTCTTATGTGGTAATTCAGATCTTTTTGATACATTTCTGAAAGTAATGTGAAACCTCTTGCTCTTTTCTTGGCCGTAGTTCTACTCTAGATCTCTTGATTGGGCTACTTATCCATTTGCAGTTCAATGAGATGACTTTCATTATGCCAGGTTTCCTCATTAATCTGACTTAGTTCACTTCTATTATTATTAAAACACACTGTCATTGTTTGCAGGGGGAATTAACACCCAGTGTTACTTCACCCAGTTCAGTAGATCTCCAAAGTGGTCCAGCCTGCCAGTTGTCCTACCTACTGCATTAGCATAGGGTTGGATCCAGAGTTCTCATGAGCACAACTCTGCTTATGGGATGCCCCTGCTGATGAAAGGGGGAAGGAGGTGGATTTCTGTTGATTTCTCCTCCTCCTCCAACCCTCTGAAAGGCTGTACTGAAGGGTTGGGGGATAGCAAGCACTGGCAGAGAGTAGGTTATTAATCCAGGGACACAAAACCTGCTTTTCCCACTGTGCATATTTTGAGACATCGATGCTACTATAAAAGAAGAGAAACCAGCTGACACCAATTTTGAGACACCAATGCCATTATAACAGAAGAGAGCAAGCAGCAGTCTTTAAATCTGCCTTCTCCAACCTGGTGCCCTCCAGATGTGTTGGACTACAGCTCCCAGCATCCACACTCAGCATGGCACTGGCTGCAAGAGGTGAACTGAAAGGGAGAATACCACTGGGGAAGTTGTAGCCTGACACATCTACAAAGCACCAGGTTGGGGGAGGTGCCTTAAATCAGTCTTTTCTCCCCAAATTCATGATCTTCGTCTACAAAAATAAATCAGTTCTGTGTATGACTGTTTGATGTTAACACTTATGCAAAAACAGTTTCTTTAGAAGTAATTTAAGCTTTAAAAAAAGGTGATCTCCTTAATACATGCCTTTCTTTTATTATTCCACTTGAAATAATTTTCAGTGTGATGCAACCCATTTGAATTTACTTAGAAATGAATTATGAACTCAATCACCATTCCAGAATGAGAAGTTAGTAGCATTTCAGTTAGGAAAAGAGACTTTGCTGCTGTCTATCTAAGTAAATTAATTCTGTTATCATTCTTTGCTATATTTAATTAAATAGTTGTATATTGGACCTCTTTTCAAATTGTCTTGATGCTAATTCAAAGGTGTCTGTTAATTCATTTCTACTTCAGTTTTGTCCAACATGTTAACTTTCTGAGAGACTGGTGTCTCATGGGACTAAAATGAATTGTGAACTCTACATGTCTCTAGCAGGCAGAGTTTGGAGGAAGCTGGAAAGTAGCAGAAAACTGTAGGGGAAAGAATTATGAAGATATAATACTTTGGACTTGCAAGATATTGAATCTTTGTAATTTTTAGGTTCATTTATTTATTTTTGAAATGTATTACTACTTTGTATTACTGCTGTGTGCTCAGTGCTAGAGTGTGTGCATCTGAGAGTGAGAAGTAAAGAGAAGAAATGTGTTTATAGGTGAGAACAGAGAAAAGGAAAGGTTTCTGCCCCTCAGGAGTGATGCAAAGCTTGAACAAGCTCTTTGTTCACAATTTTGTGAACCGCCCAGAGAGCTTCGGCTATTGGGCAGTCTAGAAATAAATAAATAAATAAATAAATTCTACACCAAGGTAATCTCAAAAAACTGAGTTCCATATCTATTAAGCAAACTTGCAAGTGTTATTTTGTCAGTAGGGAAAGATATACACTTGCAATGGATTAATACTCTTCCTGTTAATATTAGACCGAAAGCTTTGATCTTTAATGTTCATGCAGGATATACTAAGGGGCTTCATTGTCCTTAGATAACTTGGAAAGCACTCTAGCCAGGGTCAGCGTCTGTTCCTTGAAGAAGTGGTATGGTGTACTTAGGAAAAACTATGCAAACATTGATAATGGGCTGATACAGGCAACACGTGTGGAGCGTGTTTGTTCCCCACCTTCCTTGGTTCACACTGGAAATGTAAGCCCATGCTTTGCAGACAAACTAGTCGACTACAAATACTATCTGGCAGACCACTTTCCAGGAGACATTGCAGTGATGCTCCTCTTCCTGCTTAGGCACAGGAACATAGGAAGCTGCCTTATAGGCCATCTAGCCCAGTATTATCAATGCTGACTGGCAGTGGCTGTCCAGGATTTCAGGCAGGATTCTTTCCTGGTCCTACCTGAAAATGCTGGGGATTGAAACTGGTACCTTCTGCATGCAAAGCAGGTGCTCTACCACTGAGCTACAGCCCACTTAAGCCTTTCTTCCCTGTTCCTCATAGGGTAGGAATAAGGCTAGGAATACAAGTAGGAAGAAGGCTGGGAATATGGGTAGGTGAGAATTTCATTTCAGTTCATTTTTATAGGAATTTATCCAAAATTACACATTTATTCATAACTGGGATGGAAAGGACTTGAGGCTGTTTTTTAAAAAGTTGGATGAGGGAGAAACCAAAATTGACACATTCATCTGCCCAGGCCCAGGGCTTTGAGTGCTTTGCTCGTAAATTCTGGGGTTGCTTCCCTGTGTGTTCAACCATGTTAGTGTTGAATTAGGGTCACCACCTCTTTTTTGTCTGACAGGTTCGTCATCTTTAACACCTACGTAACGTAGCAGGCAGGTGCAACATGGTCCTCTCCATGCGAGCAATAGCTCTACCTACTGAATCGGCCTGTGAGCTCGCCTTCTTTCCTTCTGTGGGTTATGCTCTAAAAAGGTTGTGAGGGGTATCATGGGATTTGAACCCCTACCTGCAGGGATGCATAGGGACTTGCAATATCAGGGTTGTTGCTGGTCGAATCACTGGGGCTGATGGAGTGGGGTTGCTGTACACAACTCACAGTATTTTGTGTGTTGCAGTGCAGGGGTGTGTGCTGAGTGTGCCCCCCATCATCTTGAATTTATTGGCTCCCTCCATGTGTGGGTGTTGTCACCAGAACAGTCCCTTATTGGTGAGCAGAGATAGTGTTTCCAGAGATGCTGGCAACGTGTCTGCCATTTTACACAGTTTTCTGACATTCCGCGTTATGTGTTTTATTGCCGACCATGTGTATGATATGGCAGCCATTCTGCCAGCAGAGCAGTGGTATGTCCCCACCCCCATTGGCATAATTACAAGGATAGCCTTCATTCTGTGTTTAGTGCAATAAGTTTTGTACAGGGCTAGGGGTATGCAAGGATTTTTCTGGATAATTCCATTTAGTTTCATCATTCACAATGTCATTAATTTTGTTATTCAGTAGTTAAATTTGCATTCACACTTCATTTTCATATTGATCTTCACTTATTCTTTCTCTTTTTTAACATGTTAGCAGCAGTGGAACTAATTCCAGGTAGGTGGCCACCATTTTATTTCCCAGAATGTTTTGTTGTTCCAGGGCACCCTAGAAGGGAAATGGTACACACGCACACACACTAATGGCTACCATTTTTCTTCCATAACGTCCCAGAAAGTCACAACAGTCTCAGAAAATAACATGATAGCTACCAGAGGGCAGCTACCTAGAGGACCTCCATTGCTACCTGAATGAGTGAGGAATAGGTACAAATGGGTTGTGTAAAAATGAACTCTGTGGCACTCCTGCTCTGGGTTCTACCTTCTCCAGCTCCTACCTCATGAAACTGAGAAGAATACACAGATCCAGGACGTCTACCTCCGCTGGGTCAGTTGTCCTCACCGAGACACCAAGCTTCAGCCCCTTTCACTTTCTGGGTTAAAGAGACACCCAATATGCCTAATTGGTTCCCTCCACCCAACACAGGAGAAGTAACAAGGGAAAATGTTTTTCTAATGGTAGCACAATACGCCAAGCAAACACATGTGATTTTGTAGTTATAATAACACAAATAAAAATGTATTTAATACAAGAAGAGTTATATATTTTTAATCAATCTATGCTTGGTCCTACCTTCCTACCTACTCTATCCCTCCTAAATCCTAATCCCAAAGCCCCACTCACTAGATGTGGCTTCCTCAGTCTCCTATCGAACTCCGTTAATTCCTTTTATAACCTCAGAATCCTCACACACACAAGCCCCTCCCACCTTTCACTCACTACCTAGCACTCTATTAACCCTATCTTACCTGGCTCACATTTAACAGTGCAAACACACACATCAATATAACAGGTATATGTTACAAATCCCCTTCCTATGTATTTGTTACTCCTGATATTTGTTTTGTAATGAATGAAAATTGAACTGAATTGGCCCCATTTAATTTAAGTGTTCATTGTTTTGAAATGAATGCAGATCCCTAGTAAATGCCACATTAGAGAACACTTGGGGAGGAGGAAAAGACTACCTCTAGGTTTCTACGGGAGCACATGTGAAAGAAAATTAGTAAAAAGTTGGGTGAGGTTGCTAGCTAACAACAGAAAGATTAAGAATTTTACATAACTGATTTGGTTTCTGGAGTGCAAAGAGAAGCTAAGTGGTGACTTTTAGACCATAATGCTGCAATGAGTCCTCTATGCATTGCAGTGAGGCATTCAAAACTGTTACCAATGTTTAGAGTAAGCATTACTAAGAAGAATGGATAATTGGATACTTAATTAGACTGTTTGAAACATCATGGGCACAATTTACAAACAAGATTAACATCTAACCAAAGCAAAGAAACTCTAGAGTGTTGTTCTCATCCTGTATGTTTTGATAAAGTGTTTCCAGCTGAAAAGACATAGGCATGGATCAAAACTTCACAAAACCAAGCACATGCGTGCACGCGCACACGCACAGAGAGAGAGAGACTGAGAACTGGTGCCTCTCATACTACACTGAAGGGATACTTCAACCTCCAATAAGGCCTTTTCAGGGGCCATAGGGGCTGCTCCCTGCCCCCCAAAGGTGTAGGATAGTCCCCATGAGAGTGGAAGTGAACTCATGCTACTTTGGATTCAAGACACTGGTTTTCTTGTTCACAATATATTTCTACAATGCAAGAAGTTGAGTCAAAATAATCTGGAGTGACTCATTCAGTTGGAATGTAGATCTTCATTTTATCATAGCTATTCATTAGCAGAGTGATAATAAAGGCCCTGTTAATGTTTTCATGTTCATGCTAACAGTAAATCTCAGGAATGTGTTGGCTGTCAACATTCATGTGCATGTCCTGACTATCTTACACTTATCTGGCATGTATTTTTGTATATTCACCGGTGCATCCATCATCTTCCACAAGAATGTTGCTAATGATGGTATTTCTCATATTCACTGCATATTACCCTTTTAGCCCAATACGGAGATACATGTGTAGATGGATGCACATGGGGTTGTTTTGTGCATGGGAAGAGCTCCAGTCTCTTCAGTAGAAGGAACTGGCATACAGAAGAATGTGTAAGTGGTCCGTTCCCTTTGCTGAAGTGAAGCCATTCCACATGGAGAAATCTCTGGGTGCATCAGAATTTCATGCTGAGAGCAGATCGTTACCTCAGGGGTATTGTTTGTAGAATTGGGTGAAATTTCTCTGCCCACCTCAAATTAACTCTGAAACAACTGGAATTCTTCCCCCCAGGGCAGAGATGAAAGGCTGCCCTCAGGGAAACTGGGAGTAGGAGCAAAAGCCCACCCTCATGGGGGACCATCTTTCCCCAAGGGTTCCCCATGGACCCAGCTTCCCCAGTTTTTCTGGGATCAGCCCTTCAAAACCATCCCCTCTAAAAAAGCAATGGAGGCCATACTCTCTGTGTCACCCACATGCCTTTTCCCTGTGATGGGAAGGTCTCAGGGCTATTTTTCAAACTGGAGGAAGACTGAACAAGGGATGTCACTTTTCGGATATGTTAATGTTTTCCCCAGTGATGGCTTATTGCACACCCTGAAGTTCAGTATGTGTAACAGCTATGCTTTGCATTTTCACTCAGAGGTAAGTCCCACTGAATTCAATGGGGCTTACTTCTAGGTAATGGTACAGGAATGTTGCCTATAGATAAGTAGACATGTATAGGATTGTGCTGTTAGTCTGACAAAGTTTGGCATTTCTCACACAGTATTCTGCCTCTCATCTTTCGCTAATAATATACTTCCAATTCTTTGCCCAGTTAATACAAATCAGTGGGGTGTATAAACATGTGATCTAGATTTTCCTAAACAGGTCTGGACTCAGCATATATTACAGTCTTCATGCTGTACATTTCCCACATCTCTCCTTGTTGCTGGAGGGATCCAGCCAAGGTAGACCCATTTAAGATAATGTTCAGATCAGTGTTTAATGGGTGTTTCTCATGCTCAGCAGTTACTTCAGATTTTACATACTTCCATGTAAGGAGGGAAAAGGGCGGGGCAGGGGGAGAAGTGAACCTTCTGATTCAAAAGGTATTTGGATTCACAGATTTGCCTAACAATCTAGTATAGCTTGCCATTAATAGATAGAATATTATGGAATGGTAGATTTATACCAGCCTTTCATGCAAGTATACCTACACTTTTGCTATTAACAACTGCTGGCTCCCATCCACTTATTGTGATCCAGGAGATCTAGCAGTAATGCAGGTTTGGTCTGGTTTTACTTATTACATTTTTTAAACTGCCCAATAACTAGTGTTCTCTGGTTGGTGTACAAATTAAAAACATAAAATACAAAATAGCAATAGAACAATACAAGAAATCAGATGAGAACAAGATAAAACCAGCAGCAACACATAATAAAACCAAAAGTAAAAAGGTTTTAGTAATTAGTATGTGAATTTTACTTCCACCTCCTGTTCTGAATTTGGAATAAATTTTTGCTCAGCATACATTGGCATATATATAATCCTGGAAAATATGCTGGGGACTCAAAATTATACAGCACATTTGCTTTTCATGTGTTTTGATGTAGCTGGGAGAGACAGCAGGGTGCATTTTATCTCCCACCACAAATTTCATTTTCATTTCATCTATTACATTTTTATACCACCCAATAGCCAAAGATCTCTGAGTGGTTTACAGAGATTAAAACCTTAAAAATACAGTACAGTAAAAAGGTAAAGGTGTCCCCAACCAGTCGTGTCCGACTCTAGGCTGTGGTGCTCATCTCCATTTCTAAGCCAAGAGCCAGCGCTGTCCGAAGATGCTTCCGTGGTCATGTGGCCGGCGTGACTGAACATCGAGGTGCACGGAACGCTGTTACCTTTCCCGCCGAAGCGGTACCTATTTATCTACTTGCAATTTCTTGCTTTCGAACTGCTAGGTGGCAGAAGCTAGGACTGAAGAAGGAGCTCACTCCATCACGCAGCACTCGGGTCTCGAACTGCTGTTCTGCCAACCTTCCGGTCTGCAGTTCAGCGTCTTAACCACTAAGCCACTGCGGCCCCATACATACATACAGTACAGTACATTACAGTACAGTAGCATAATATAAAACGTGTGTGTGTGTGTGTGTGTGTGTGTGTGTATATATATAATGAACAATATACATATACAATTTCAACAACTGACAATAAGAAATCCCAGACTCATTGAAAACCCTGTCATATACTTTCAAATACCTGGGAGTAACAGAAGGTCTTGTCGCCAAAAGTATGACAGTGCTGGCACCAGGTGGATCTCACTGGGGAGAGTGTCCCATTATCGGAGGAGGCACTTGGAGGAAGGCCTCAGCTGACAGTTGAAGTGTACAGGTAGGTTTATATTGGGAGAGGCCATTCATCATGTAGTGTGGTCCTGAGCTATGTAAGGCTTTATAGGTCAAACCCAGCACTTTGAATTGGGCTCAGAAACATACAGGCAGACAGTGCAGGCAGGCCAGAATTGGTGTTATATGTTTAGACTTTCTGGTCCCCACTATCAATCTAGCTGCTTCATTTTGCATGAGCTGCAGCTTCTGAACTATCTTCAAAGGCAGCCCCACATGGAATGTATTGCAGTAATCTAATTTGGATATTATCAAAGCACAGACTACTGAAGCTAGGTTATCCCTGTCCAGATAGGGCCACAGCTGGCCACCAAGCAATGCTGTCAGAAGGCACTCCATGCCACTGAAGTCACCTGAGCCCTGAGTGACAAAAATGGCTTCAGAAGAACTTCTAAGCTATGAACCTGCTCATTCAGGGGGAGTACAGCCCCATCCAAAACAGGTTGAACACTCTCCATCCAATCAGAAAAACCACCCACTAATAGCATCTCAGTCTTGTCTGGATTGAACTTCAGTTTATTAGCCCTTATTCAATCAATTGTCGCAGCTAGGCACTGATCTAGTACATTCATAGCCTCACCTGATGAAGATGAAAAGGAGAACTAGAGCTATGTGTCATCAGCATCATTGGTGACAATGCACTCCAAAACACCTGATGACCCCACTCAGTGGTTCCATGCAGATGTTAAATAACATGGGGGACAGAACCAACCCCTGTGTAACTGCATACACATCTACATGGAGAATCTACATGGCCAAGCAATATCCCCCAAGCACCACTTTTGGAGCTGACCATCCAAGTAGGAGCAAAAACACTGCAATTCAGTGGAAGACTTATTAAGATGGGGGCTCATGGATCTAGATGGCTTTCTGAGGATTTAGAAATGAGAGTTTAAGCAAGAGACTTGAAGGCTACCAGGAATGAGAGAACTCCAGATGGTAGCAGGATTGGTAGCAGCCAACCCAACTTGGCTTACATGGTCCTCCTCCTTTCTATTTTATCCTCACAACAACCCTGGCTGAGAGAGTCAAGGACGGGCCCAAAGACACCCTGTGAGCTTCATGGCTGAGTGGGGACTAGAACCCAGATCTCCTGAGTCCGAGAATAACACTTAACTACTTAAATATATTTTATTCTGTTTTATTAAACTGAATTAGTCATAAGCTTCTAACATGTTCTTTGGATCCAAGAAGATACAGGCTGTACATCTGAAATAAATACATAAAAATGGACTTTCAGTCATTGGTCATAATTAACTATCACATTTACAAGTCACAATATGATTTATATGAACCTTGGCAGCACAAATCGTTACATGTGAAAACCAAGCAGGGCATACCAGCCTTGCAATCAACATAAACGTTTTTCATTTGGCAACTTAATTGAACACTTGCAGCTGCCAATGTAAGATGGAGATAACAATGGTAACTCCAGTGGGGTTTGCTATACTAGATGGTTTCATTTCTGGTGCATATAAACTAGGGCTAAAATTGTAGATTCACTTTTCTGGGAGTAAGATCCACTGAATTCAATGGAACTTTCCTCTAAGTAAACATGCACAGGATTGCACTAGAAGGGCCTGTTCTTACCTCCACCTAATGAGCCCCCCAAAAAGTAAAGATTTACGTAGGCTAAAACGGTGAATCAAAAAGGGACGCAAATAGCGCCCGCTACGCTATTTGCGTTCCCCTTTATTTTCGCCGTCATAGTCTACGTAAATATTTACGTAGATTCAGATGGCCAAAAAGAAGGAACGCAAATGGCAGTGGCTGTAGCTGCCGCCATTTGCGTACGTGATTTTTTTGGGGGGTTAAACGCACCCAGCCATGATAGGCTACATAAAGATTTACGTAGCCTATCACGTCTTTTTTCTTTTTTTTAACAAGACTGGAAATGGTGGCGGCAGCAGCCGGTCGGAAGACCAGCTGCCGCAGCCACCGCCGCCGCCACCCGGAAGATCCGCCCCAGGTAAGCCTCATCCCAGGGGGGATCCGCGGGGGGGGGGGGGGCAGGCCGTTCTGCCACGGAGTTTGGGAGGCCGAATGCACTGGCGGAATTCTCTGACATCCCTAGATACACTGCAGAATTCATGGTTGTGTCAATGACAGCAAGCCATCCAGGTCCTGAGGCAGCAAAGAAGGCCCAACCCATCACATTCCCACCACTGTGCTTGATGGTTGAGATGAAGTTCTTCTGTTCAAACTCAGTGTTTGTTTGTTTTTCACCAAACATGACATTTCTCATTGAGGCCAAAAAGTTCTACCTTTGACTCATCTGTCCAGAAAACATTGTTCCAGCAGTCTTGGGGATCATGTATGTGATCTTTAGCAAACGTCAGACAGGCAGCAATGTTCTTTTTAGAGAGCAGTGGTTCCCTCCTGGCTATCCTTCCATGAACACCATTCTTGTTCAGTCTTTTTTTGATCATTGGGTCATGAACACTTATATTAGCCAAGGCAAGAGTGGCTTGCAGATCCTTGGATGTTACTCTGAGGTTCTTCTTTACTTCCTGGATGATACACCAGTTTGTTCTTGGAGAGATTTGGTAGGACAACCACTCCTGGGTAGAGCGATGTGGTCATGAACCTTCTCCATTTGTCTCCATCTGTCTGACAGTGAATTGGTGGAGCCCTAAATCCTTAGAAATGGTTTTGTAACCCTTTCTAGATGGATGAGCAGCAATAACTGCTTTTCTGAGGCCCTCAGATTAGGGGTGGACGAAACTCACTTACCTGTCCTCGAAGTTTTTCGCGGTGGGGGGGAGGCGCTTCGTTGCTCCCGCCGCGAAGTTCAGGCCAGGGGGGGAGGCTTCCCGCCTCGCCCGGCCGAAATTCAGGCTGGGGAGGAGGCGCCTCGCCTCGCCTGCGAACTCAAAAGTTTTTTTTAAAAAAAATAAACGCCCCCGTGATAGGCTACGTGACGATTAATGTAGCCTATCACGGCTAGATCTGCAAAGTCAGCCGTGGTAGGCTACGTTAATCGTCACGTAGCCTATCACGGGTGACTTAAAAAAAAAAAGCGCGTACGCGAATGGCGGCCCCCATAGGGAGCCGCCATTCGCGTTCCTTATTTGGTCGCCGTAGTCTACGTAAAGATTTACGTAGACTACAGCGACCAAATAAGGAACGGGAATGGCGGCTCCCTATGGGGGCTGCCACTATCCGTACGCGCTTTTTTTTAAAAAAAAGTCACCCGTGATGATTAACGTAGCCTATCACGGCTGACTTTGCAAATCTAGCCGTGATAGGCTACGTTAATCGTCACGTAGCCTATCACGGGGGCATTTTTGTTTTGTTTTTTCTTTGATTGGAATGGCGGCGGCGGCAGCCGGTCGAAAGACCGGCTGCTGCTCCCGCCCCGGACGAACACCTGCCGAACCGCCGGCCGGACCAGCCGCCGGGAGGGACATTCGGCAAAGGTAAGTCCCATCCCAGGGGGGTGCGGGGGGCGGGGGGGTGCGGAGAATTTCTCCCCGAAACTTGTTCGGGGGGCCGAACACGTTGGCGCTCGGCCGCCCAAAGTTTCGGGGAGAAATTCTCCGCCATCCCTACCTCAGATATGTCTTTTGATCATGGCATGGCATGATGTGTTTCCACACAACCATATGGTGAAGACTAAACTCACAAAGTGTCTGATCCTTTTATAGGGTGGGGCCTACCAAACCCACCCCTGAAGATCTACCTAATCACTTAAACACCTGATTCTAATTATTCACTTTAATTGAGCTGATGCAACTAGGGGTTCACTTACTTTTGCACATACCCTGACTCTTAAGTACTCATTGTTTGCCTAATTTATACATCATTTTATTTCACAAGACCCAGAATTGGTTAATATAAACCCTACTGGATATTTAGGAAAGGACTGGTTTTGATTCATGAAGGCTATCATGGTACAACTATGGAATCTCTGTAATTAGTATTAGGATTCACAAACTTTTTCTCACCACTGTAGGACATTTGCAAGCCACTCTGGGGTTAAGAATGGACCATATTACCATTGAAATAAGTGTTTACCTCTGGAAGGAAAAACGCTCTTTTAAACACTGCATCAGTCCAGTGCAGTTCATATTCAAGGAGGACACCTAGTAGATCAGTTCCACACAGGAATCCAAAATGAGCAGAAATGTTCATTTCAGATGGGGGCAGATCAGTAAAGCTCACAGAAGGAAGCTCCGCTGACCAGTCCTATTCCAGAAACAAGTGTTTCTGCTAATTTGGGGGGTTACTTTTAGAACCACGAATTCCCCATTGCCCTAAGTGAAACTTGCAGTTCAGTCTTAGTCCTTAGCATACTTAAAAGGAAAAACAAAGATTTAGGCATTTGAATTTCAAGAAAAATGAGCAAGTTGACTGCCTCCAAACTCAAGTCTAGCAGAGGACAGATTCCTTAGGGCAGGGTGGGCTTGTGGCCATGCAGATGTTTTGGCCTACAATTTCCATCAGCCCTAGCCAGCATAACCAATGGTAAGGGATGGTGGGAGTTGTAGGGCAAAACATCTGAAGGGTCACCAGTTGCCCACCCCTGCCTTAGGGGTAAAACTAGTTTGCCTTCTTGTGAAAGATTACGAGCCTCATGAAAGAAGCTGGAGACATCATCCTTATTTCCAAATCGTCATGTTTTAGGCAGGGATGGACAAATCTGCCAATTTCAGTTTCTCTCAGTTTCTTGTTTTTTTAATCTTAAATCATGAACTTTGAATTTTCCCAACCTTAAGTTTGGTTTGACCCTAAATTTGACAATTCAAAAAAAAATCCATTTTTGCGCATGTTTCCTAATACATTGCATAATATATACATTTTTTTGCAAGCAGTTTTCCTAATATAATGCATTTTTAGCATCATTTTCATGAATATATGCATTTGGTATACATTTCCATTACATACACATTTGTGTACCCATTGTTGTGGTTGTGGTGGTGGTGGTGGTTATTGGAGAACTCCATTTAGAGAAGTATAGATTTGAAAGGATAACTGAGTTTTGGTTCACATACTGGTTTGAAAGTGCAAAATTAGGTAAGTTCATATTCAAATGCTAACTGAATAAATTTGTCCCCCATCCCTAGTCCTAGGTTTCTTATGTGATACCAAAATATCAGAATCTATATTTAGGGAGGGGCAAACTCACCCCATCCCTCCCCATGTGCCATTCACCAGACCCCTACAGGATGCCCGCCCCTGCTCGCTGCACAGTCCGCAGGTGCCGGGTGAGTGGTGTGAGGCCAGCCACTCCCTTATCGAGCCCCCATTTTGTGTAAAAATGCTGGCTTGGCCTTTTTTGTAAATAACCATTTCCACAAATGGCAGCCATAAAGGGGCCATTTATGCAACATTACAGGCATAAATTACACCTGTAATGCATAAATGGCCCCTTTATGGCCGCCATTTGCAGAAATTTTTATTTATGAAAAAGGCCAAGCCAGCTTTTGTAATGCAAAATGGTGGCTCAGCGAAGGAATGGGTCACTGCACATTTGCCCAACTGGGCGCAGTGTGAGTCGTGCAAGTGCAGGGATCTGCGGACTGGCGGGGAGAAATCACAGAGCTTCAAGCCCCAACTGGACACCTGCGCCATCCCAATCTATACTATTTAAGTTTTGTTACAGGTTGTTGTTGTTTTGAAATAAGAGCACAGGACATTGCGTTCTACCAAGAGAGTGTACTGGTCCATCTAACTCAGTGTTGTCTACAGTACACTGAGTGACAGAGGTTCTCCATGGTTTCACACAGGGAACTTTCCCAGACTTAGCTTGAGATGCCAGGGACTAAACTTGGGACCTTGTGTATGCGAACTAGGGATGTCAGAGAATTCCGCCACGGATCTCAGTGAGGCCGAATGCCAGTGCATTCGGCCCCCCGAACTCCGTGGCGGAACGGCCTGCCCCCCCGCCCCCCTGCGGATCCCCCCCAGGACGAGACTTACCTGTGGCAGATCTTCCGGGTGGCAGCGGCTCCGGCGGCGGCAGCGGCGGCTTGTCTTCTGACCGGCTGCCGCCACCGCCATTTCCAGGCTTGTAAAAAAAAACAAAAGA
This sequence comes from Heloderma suspectum, assembly GCF_057233095.1. Classification (NCBI taxonomy): domain Eukaryota; kingdom Metazoa; phylum Chordata; class Lepidosauria; order Squamata; family Helodermatidae; genus Heloderma; species Heloderma suspectum. The sequence goes on from NC_139459.1 coordinate 250,142,417, forward strand.
CGTGATAGGCTATGTAAAGATTTACATAGCGTATCATAGTTGGGTGGGTTTAAAAAACAACAACCGCGTACGCAAATGGCAGCGGCTACGGCCGCCGCCGCCATTTGCATTCCTTATTTTTGCCATCTTAATCTACGTAAATATTTACGTAGACTATGACGGCAAAAATAAAGGGGAACGCAAATAGCATAGCGGGCACTATTTGCGTCCCTGTTTGATTTGACGTTTAGCCTACGTAAATCTTTACGTAGGCTAAAACGGTGAATCAAAAAGGGACGCAAATAGCGCCCACTACGCTATTTGCGTTCCCCTTACTTTCGCCGTCATAGTCTACATAAATATTTACGTAGATTAAGACGGCAAAAAGAAGGAACACAAATGGTGGCAGCCGTAGCCGCCGCCATTTGCGTACACGTTTTTGTTTTTGTTTTTTTTACCCAGAGCTCTCCGCGGCCGGAAATCTGGTTGCGGACGGCTCTGGCCTGGCTGGGCCTGGCCGGCTGCTCCGCGGAGCTGCTGCGGAGCACAGCCGGCCGTGGAGAATTCCGGGGGGGGGAGGAACGGAGCACCTCCCCCCCGGCGAGGATTCCGGAGGGAGGGACAGAATGCCTGCCCCCCCACCATCAACATAATCCGCTAAAAGTAAGTGACTTTCATACGTCCCTAATGTGAACCATGCGCTCTACCACTGAGCTATATTCCTTACTGTAAATTGGGTTGTTGTGTGAAATTAATGTGTGGTATTAGCCTTGGATTGTAAAAATGGATTGTTCTCTCTTCTCATGACTTCAGGAGAGGCTGCCTCCAAATAGGCTCTTCTGGATACAGCCTAACTCCCTGTACTTTGTCCCTTAAACTGTAGATTGATCTCTAATATTCAAGAATAAATCCACATAGAGCATTCATTTGACATCCAAATGGGGCAATCTCAATGATTAGCCCTGATTAGGGATGTACAGATTTTGTTAAAGCTGTTCCATCTGTGTATTGTGGATTGTCAGGCATTTTTCGTTCCATCATCCACTCATTGACAGAATGCAATTTTTAAAAAAAATGTTTAGGGATCTACAGGGACTTTGTTGGGCTTGCACTAATGAGCATTAAGACAAGGGGAATACTCTGTCTTTTTAAAGAGATATTATCCTTCCTCTTGTAAAGTGTTTACAGGTATGGTGTGTCTGAAAGTGCTAATTTACAAATCTGTCATTCAGTAGTTCTCTCTCAAGAGCAAAATCAGGACATGCAAATGAAAGCTCTTTATTGAAGAATAAACAGCATTTAAAAAAAATACCACTGATGAATCAATTGTGATATGTTGATTTCCTATTAGGAGATGTGGTACATTAAGCTATGCAAATTCTGGTTTAAGCTCTACAGTACTGCTTTTAAGATATTTATTACTAAAATTTATATACGACTTATCTGTTGAAAAGCTATCGAGGTGGTGTACAACAATTAAAAAAATTAAGACCATAAAACAAGAAAAACAAGAAAAATGGTAAAAACATTAAAACATGTCCTGACACAAATTGCTGCACTGTCAAAAAGGAAAAAAAAACCTATTTAAAATTAATATGTTTAAAACTTAGTCAAAGTACTTCGGAATTTTATATAAATCAAATGCACAGTTTAACAGTAGTTATCCTGTAGGGGTTTGGGGGATACAGTTTTGTTCAGAATGGCAACTTCAAAGTGAGACAAATTAACCAAGGAGACATAACTGGATGGGAAGGATGCAATAAGCCACAAAACATCCACAGAAATCACATTTTGGTACCCATTTTGGTCAATATTCCATATTCCAGAAAAATGGCCTGGAATGGCAACTTCCAAACAAGCCAAACCTACAAAATTATCTAGCCACACGTAACTGGTTGGGAGTAATCCAATAAGCCACAAAACATCCTCAAAAGCCACATTTTTGTATCCATTCCAGGCAATACATATTCTGGAAAATGACCCAGAGCACCAACTTCAAAGTGCACTAAATCAACCAAATTTAGAAGTCACACATCTGTATGGGACGGGACGCAATAAGCCATGATATTTCTACATAATCCACATTCCAGTCTCAGTCCTGGGTAATATACCTGGAGAGCAGCCTGGAATGCCAACCTCCTACTGAGGCAAATCAACCAAATTCACCACTCATGAGGAAATACAACTGGAAAAACATCCACCGAAAACATGGTGCAGCACCTATTCTGGGCAATAATTCACATTTCAGAAAATAGCACAGGACACAAACTTTGCAGTCAGCCAAACTAGTCATAGCTGACTAGATGGGATTGATGCAACAACCCACAATATTTCCACAGAAGCGGTGTTCAGGATTCTGGGAGAATGAACCAGAACATCTATGTCTGAGATAGCAAAACTAACCAACAGGGTTGTTGCGGGTGCCCAACTGGATCAGAGAGGCTGGCAGACTCCCCTGTGCTCGGCCTCCTGGGCCCCACTTGCAGAGCCACAGGGCACTGACAGATCTGGCCACTGAGCACCCTAGACCTTGGCAGTGCCTGGGATCAGGTTGCTCCTCACTGCAAGCTGCCAACCTGTTCTGCCAGTGCTACTACTTCCTTCCCCCCTCCCAGCTTGGCTACCATGGTGGCAGCAGTGCTGGTTGGGGCAGGAGGACGACAAGAGGGCCTTCCCTCTCATCATCCTTCTGCCCTGTCCATGTCACTGTGGTAGCTGGGATGAGGGGAAGAGGAGAGGCGAGCGGAGATCCCTTCCCTTCCCCTCCCCCCATCCTGGCTACCATGGTGGCGGTGGCAGTGGCACTGGCAGGGCAGGTGGACTTACCAGGCCCTTCCAGTTGTGCACGTGCTTCCTTGCACATCCTCCTTTGCAGCCACCATTTTAACACAAAATGGGGGTTCTTGTCTTTCATAAGTCTATTGTTGCGGAAATGGCCCTTTAGGGCCACCATTGTGCACAACAATAGACAAGAGCCTTATCTTGCATTAAAATGGCTACAAAGGAGGACGGTCAGAGGACGGTCAGAGGAAAGACACACGTGAGTCAGCCCTGGATGTGATCTGAAGAGTCGCCAAGCCCTCCAGGGACTCGCACAATCTGGCTGGCCTGGGCGAGTGGCGGCTGCTAGAGCACCCACCATGCATGGATGCAGTGGTGTCCGTCCATCCCTACCAACCAAATTCAGCAGTCATAATATGGGATTGATGCTATAAACCATAAAGCTTTTAGAGAAGTCCCGTTTTGGTTTGTCTCTGGGGCAATAATCTGTATTCTAGAAAAAGCAACCTGAGCACCAGCTTCCAAGCTAGCTAAACCAACCTAATTCAACAGTCACACCCAACTAGATGGGACTGACTTAATAAATCACAAAACTTCCACAGAAGTCTTAGTAACCAACTGAAAACTTATAAATCACCAGGCCTAGGTAGTACCCCTCCTGGAGTTCTTAAAGGACTCAATTGTGAAATTGCTGATTTTCTAACAAAATATGTACCACGTCCCTTAGATCACCCTCTGTACCAGAGGACTGGAGAATGGCTAATATAATGCCAGTTTTTAGAGCGGGATCCTGTGGGGTCTTGGAAATTGCAGGCCGGATAGCTTAAGGTCTGTTCCAGGTAAATTGGTTGAAAGCATAAAGATAAAATTAGTAAGCATATAGGGGGACAAGCCCTGCAGAAAAAGAATCAGTGTGGTTTCCGCAAAGGTAAGCCCTGTCTCGCTAATCTTTCAGAATTCTTTTGGGTGTCAATAAACATGTCAATAAACATGTGAAAACAATGAAGAGTCTTGTGGCACCTTAAAGCCTAACGAATGTATCATGTTTATCACCCAACATGTTTTTGAGAATAGCAACTGTTAAGTCGTGTACCACACGACTATTGTTTTTGCTGCTACAGACAAACAGGGCTACCCTTCTGGAACTAAACATCTGGAGAGGGTATTGTAATGAGGTTTTTGTGGGTGTTTTGTGGCTTATTGCATCCCTTTCCACAGAGTTATGTGGCTAGTGAGTTTGGTTGATTCGGCTCTCTTGGAAGTTGCCATTCCAGGTCATTTTCCTGGATTATGGACTATTGCCCAGAACAGGTACCAAAACTTGGTTTCTGTGGATGTTTTGTGGCTTATTACATCCCTCCCATCCAGTTATGTGTGCCTGGTTAATCTGGATGCTTTGGCTCACTTCAGTGTTGTCGTTCTGCACCATTTGCAGAACTGGACTATGGCCTGGAACAGCTAATGAAACATGGTTTCTGCAGATGTGTTGTAGCTTATTATATCTAGTCATGTATGACTAGATATAATAACTATATCTATATAGTTATTATATCTAGTAACTAGTATATAGTTATTATATCTAGTATTATATCTAGTATAGTTATACTATATAGTATAACTATATAGTATGACTATAGATATATAATATATCTAGTCATGTATGACTAGATATATCATGTATGACTAGAGGTTTGGTTGATTTGGCTCACTTGAAAGTTGCCATTCCAGACTATTTTGTGGAATAAGGACTACTGCCCAGAATCACTACTGAAATGTGGCTTCTGTGGACATTTTATAGCTTATTATATCAATCCCATGTAGTGACTGGTGAATTTAGTTGGTTTGGCTTGCATGGAAGTTGCCGTTCTGGGCCATTCTGTTCTGTCTGGGATGGGTTCAAGGTATTATGGGGTTAATAATAATACTGCAAGGGTTTCTCAGTCCTAAAACATCGTTTTCAAGTGTCTCTAACACATGCCATTGTTTTTGGCAGGTTTTTTTAAAAAATAAAGGTGCTGTTCTGGACCAGTCCATTCTGTTCCAGCTCTTACACCATCCCGTCACTTTGTAGACCACAAAAAGCTGGCTTTGACGCAACTATTTTCATCATTAGTAGGCTTCTCCAGGCTCCATGATATAGGTGAGGACTGACAGGGAACCATATGAGAAGTCCCTCTGTGCAGAATTATATATTTTACAAGAGGCCTAAGCTTGTAAAATATATAATTCTGCACAGAGGGACTTCTCATATGGTTCCCTGTCAGTCCTCACCTATGTCATGGAGCCTGGAGAAGCCTACTAATGATGAAGATAGTGATTTATAGAGTGCCATCCGTGCATGGGGTATTTGTTTTACTTAGTCACAGAAGGACAAGACAGATCCTTGCCCAAGGAGCTTTCAGTCTAAATTTGAACAGGGTGGGGTGAGTGGCGGACACAGTACAGATAGGAGTAGGAGGGTAAAATCAGGATAAAAAAGGATGAACATGGGTAATGTTTCTATTCGGGATTTGCAGTTAGGCCATAAGCAAAATGCTCCATAGAAGAGGTTGCATTAAACTCTGCAGTTTAATCTAAGATTAAACTCTACAGAAATTGTTTTGTTCTGATGATGGATGGACTCCTGTTTTATAGGAAATATTCCCTTAAAATAGAGGACTTGAGACAAGCAAGTGGGGTAAAGAGAAACTTCAGATATAAGATGTTGGGTCAAGCATTTATCCTGAACATAGGAAATATTAGATTGGTTGGTCCTCTTTATAAAAATGGGCTCACAAGCATTCATAGTGAGATCATCAGATCAACTGGTGTTTTTGATTTATTCATTTAATACTAGAAGCAGCCTTTCAGGTTACACTAAACTCTTCTTCAGGCTTAGGTTATAAGATCAAATATCAAACTTGCCAGGGAGTCTACCTGATGGCTACCTAGTTGCAGAGGTTTACTGCTGGCCACCGCCGTTGGCATGGGGACTGCCTATAATGAATGCAAACACAACATTCCCACATCATGTATTATGTCACAAGCAGGATAAGCTCCAAGTCTTGGCAAAGTGAGAGATATTAACAGTCTGACTGAGGCTTCACGTTGTCAGGATGGATATTCATGACAGGTGATAAAAAGTTTTATTTGGGGCTATACTGACTTGTACCATAGGGGGGAGAGTTTTGGAAGGAGGTTCACATGGCCCTTATCTGCAGATCTAGTAGGGATGACAGAGAATTCCGCCACGGATCTCGGTGAGGCCGAATGCCAGTGCATTCAGCCCCCCGAAATCTGTGGCGGAACGGCCTGCCACCCCCCGCCACCCCCGCGGATCCCCCCCGGGACGAGACTTACCTGGGGCAGATCTTCCAGGCAGTGGTGGCTCCAGCAGTGGCTGCAGTGGCGGCGGCTGCAGCGGCTGCTCTTCTGACCTGCTGCCACCGCTGCCATTTGCAGTCTTGTAGGGGGGGGGGTGTTGTTTTTTTACAAGATGTGATAGGCTAGGTAAAGACTTACGTAGCCTATCACGTCTGGCTTAAAAAAAACCCACCCGCGTATGCAAATGGCGGCGGCTACAGCCGCAGCCATTTGCATTCCTTATTTTTCGCCATCTTAGTCTATGTAAATATTTACATAGACTAAGACGGCCAAAAATAAGGAATGCAAATGGCGGTGGCCGTAGCCACCGCCATTTGCGTACGCTCGTTTTGTTTCTTTTTTTTTAAGCCAGACGTGATAGGCTATGTAGCCTTTATGTAGCCTATCACGGCTGACAACAGGGACGCAAATGGCGGCAGCTACGGCCGCCGCCATTTGCGTCCCTGCTAGCCAGCAGCCGGATGTCTGGCTGCTGGCGGAGCCGGCCTGCTGCTCCGCGGAATCCCCACGGAGCGGAGCCGGCTGGCCAGGATTCCGGGGGGAGGGACGGAGCGCCTCCCCCCCCAGCAGAGCCAGGTAAGGGGACTTTCATACATCCCTCTGTAAAAGCAGAGGTATAGAACCAAAATCCGGTGGGGGAAGCCCTTTCCTCAAGGAGGCAGGGCAGGTGAAGCTGAGGCAGGGTCGGCAGAGTCCCCATCAATTCTCCATTGAAGGACTGAGGGACTTCACTGCCTCAGCTTTGCATGCATAGGGCTTCCATGAATGGGAAAGCCCATGAGTAATGAAGCAGCAGTGCTATGGAATGCCCACTGTTTGGAGAGCAGAGAGAACTGTGGGGATTCCAATCCCTACCTCCTTCCCGCCCCCATTAGGGGCAGGGCTTCTGGAGGGGTGGAGCCTGTAGCACTAGGCGGGGTCCGCAGAAGTGGCACAACCCTCCGCAGACTGGATTAGTCTTGTGGGAGGAGGTTCTGCACCTGCATTGTATAGGAAACTGTAGCCATCTGTACATTTGGGTGACCTTCACATAAAATGTTCTGTCTGCGTTATTTTGTAATTTGATAGCTGGAGCTGTGTGCAAAATAAAACATAAGAAGCAGCCCATAGAAACTGCAAGATGACAAAAGAAGTCGATGGTCATGATATTATGCAGTGCACAAGCCATTTAGGTCTGTATTAATTAAAATTAGAAATTCAAATTGTGTGTGTGTGTGTGTGTGTGTGTGTGTGTGTATATATATATATATATATATATATATATATATATGGACGCCTTTAAAGGTAGAACCCACTCAAGACAGCATACAAGAAAAAAACATACAAACCAAATACTATTTCTAAAAAAATCAATGGATAAATATGCAATAAAAATCCAATAAAAACAATGGTTACCAATAAAACCAGCAGTCCAAGAACTATTAATAGGTCAGTGAAAACAGGTGGGTCTTCAAAGCATTTCTGAAGACCTGCAAAGAAACGGCCTGATTAACCCCTAATGGAAGTTGATTCCAGTGTGGCCACTAGGGAGAAGGCCCTCTCCCTCATACTCACCAGCCTAACCTATAATCCTATAGGACATGCTGTAGCATTGGTGCAATATGCTGTTGGAGTCGCAATGCTACCTGCAGGTAGGGATGGCAGAGAATTCCGCCACAGATCTCGGGGAGGCCGAATGCCAGTGCATTCGGCACCCCGAAATCTGTGGTGGAACGGCCTGCCACCCCCCATGGATCCCCCCAAGACGAGACTTACCTGGGGCGGATCTTCCGGGTGGCAGCGGCTCCGGTGGTGGCTTCAGCGGTGGCAGCTGGTCTTCCGACCGGCTGCCGCCACCATTTGCAGGTTTGTTTGTTGTTTTTTACACCCATGTGATAGGCTACGTAAGTTTTTACATAGCCTAAAACGTCTGGGTAAAAAAAAAAAAAAAGGCATACGCAAATGGCGGTGGCTACGGCCGCCGCCATTTGCGTATGCTTTTTTTTTTTAACCCAGACATTTTAGGCTATGTAAAAACTTACGTAGCCTAAAACAACTGAGTAAAAAAAAAAAAAGCATACGCAAATGGCGGTGGCTATGGCCGCCGCCATTTGCGTTCCTTATTTTGGGCCGTCTTAGTCTATGTAAATAATTGCGTAGGCTAAAATTGAGAAAATAAGGAACGCAAATGGCGGTGGCCATAGCTGCCGCCATTTGCATACGCGTTTTGTTTTTTTCCCCGGCTCTGGCCTGGCTGGGCCTGGCCGGCTGCTCTGCAGAGCCGCTGCAGAGCACAGCCTGCCAAGGAGAATTCTGGGGCGGGGGGAGGAACGGAGCACCTCCCCCCCCATCCAGGACTCCGGGGAGAGGGACGGAACGCCTCCCCCCCACCATAAACATAATCTGCGAACAGGTAAGTGATTTTCGTACATCCCTACCTGCAGGTGTGTCACTGCATTTTGAACTTGCTGAAGCTTCTGAACACTCTTCAAGAACATCCAGAGCATATTGCAGCCATCTAGTTCTGAGGTTATGAAAACATGAATAATGGTAGTACTGGTATCCCTGTAAGGTAGGAGACATTAGCAAGTATTGGGAGTCTCTCTCTCAATAACATCAATCTCTCTCTCTCTCTCTCAATAACATCAAAAGCCTGTCTTAACATCGTGTTATGAAGTAGCTCTCTTTTGAGTGAACAGTACTGACTCCATTTTGAGACAGCTAGGCATCTTCATTCCCAGCTTCAGCAAAGGTGGGAGAAAGGCACAGGAATGGCATTGAGAGCATCATCAAGACTAGATCAGGCAATTCAGTTTGTAATGGACGTCTTAAAATGCATTCCCCAAAGGCAAAGGTGGGGGCCAAAATTCAGCAAAACATGAATGTGCTGAATAGCAAGAGTGATATCTGGTAAGTTACCTAGTCAACCACCTGCAATATGCTATTGTTGAACTCCAGCCTTGACACCTGTTTTTAAGACAGTCATTAAGATGCAAGGTCATCTTTTGTTAAGGGAATAAGATACTAGTAAGCAGGACTTCTGTTTCCTGCAAGTACAGCCATCATCCTCAAGCACCCTCTTTTCTTATACAAGATGGGAGGCCAACTCAGTCTTTCTCCCATAGCAAGAAGCACCATTCCCAGTGCCTATGAGCAGTGTCTGGCTCGTCAGAGTTGTGATGTCACTGCCTTTCTCTGAACTGTCTAGGAAGCCTCAGGTTGGGGCAGTCCAGGTCCCCCTCTTCCCAGAGGTGGGAGGCCATGCTACTGAAATCACTGGGTGCCTCACCTAGGGATGGCGGAGAATTTCTCCCCGAAACTTCGGGGGGCCGAGCGCCAACGTGTTCGGCCCCCCAAACAAGTTTCGGGGAGAAATTCTCCGCACCCCTCGCCCCCCGCACACACCCCCGGGACAGGACTTACCTTTGTGAATGTCCCTCCTGGCGGTGGGTCCGGCCGGCAGTTCAGCGGGTGTTCATCCGGGGCGGGAGCGGTAGCCGGTCTTTCAACCGGCTGCCGCCCCCGCCATTCCAATCAAAGAAAAAAAAACAAAACGCCCCCGTGATAGGCTACGTGACAATTAACGCAGCCTATCACGGCTAGATCTGCAAAGTCAGTCGTGATAGGCTACGTTAATCGTCACGTAGCCTATCACGGGTGACTTAAAAAAAAAAAAGCACGTACGGATAATGGCGGCCCCCATAGGGAGCCGCCATTCCCGTTCCTTATTTGGTCGCTGTAGTCTACGTAAAGATTTACGTAGACTACAACGACCAAATAAGGAACTCGAATGGCGGCTCCCTATGGGGGCCGCCATTTGCGTACGTGCTTTTTTTTTTTTTTAAGTTACCCGTGATAGGCTACGTGACGATTAACGTAGCCTATCACGGCTGACTTTGCAGATCTAGCCGTGATAGGCTATGTTAATCATCACGTAGCCTATCACGGGGGCGTTTTGTTTTTTTTTAAAAAAACTTTTGAGTTCGCGGCCGGGCGAGGCGAGGCGCCTCCCCCCCCGGCCTGAACTTCGTGGGGGGAGCAGCGAAGCGCCTTCCCCCCACCGCGAACAAGCTTCGAGGACAGGTAAGTGACTTTTGTCCACCCCTAGCCTCACCCCTCCAGGGGTATGGTGCCACACTGCTGCTGAAATCACTCAAGAGTCTCTCCTCCCAGAGGAAAGGCTGTATGCTGAAATCACTGGAATTGCTAAGCTCCTTGCTTGCCAGAGCAAGGTGCCAACAGTGGGTACTTTGCCTCCCCTAGTCAAGGCTCTCTGGTTTCCTTCCTCTTCACCTGAGACCAGGAATTGCAATGCGCAATAGTTCCTGTCTGCAGGAAAGGGCTTCAGCCCAAGGAAAGGTATATTGCTTGAAGAAGTTCTTTGTAAGGATTGTAGCCTCCACCCTCTCTTTCCCTTCTCTCTCTCTCTCTCTCTCTGTGCACATGTGTGCGTGCGCACACGTGTGCTTCAAGCCTCGGGAAGACTCCTTCCCACAGTCTTGAAAACTACTTTTAGGCCTGGAGCTCAGCTTCACCAAGAATACAGCTAATTTCCTCACCAAAGCTTAACTTGGTGAAGGCTGGAGCATCCTTAAGTGTTAAATCCATTTGCTCAGCTAATTCCCCAAAATAGCTTGTGCATTTGAATCTTTGTAAACCCCAATAAATGTGCCATTGTGGCATTACCCTCTCCAACAGTGTCTTGAGTGTGAATCTCTTTGGGTGGGAATTACCTTCTTGGCCATAGACGCTCTATTGCCAATGTCTAAAGATTCCTTATAGGCGGGTGTGAGTCTCGTTAGAATGTGTGCAAGGTTGTACACAGGTCTAACTAGAGCACATCACATAACAATTGTTTATTAATTTTGAGAACGGAACCTGGTTTGAGAAGATACCTCTGAATTCCATAGTACAGAGTTAGTTGAGACACTATTTTATTTCAGCTCCTATTTCTTTTTTCAAGGGTTAAATATCTTGCTTTAACCCTTAGATCTTTTTATATTGGTTGTTTTAGCAAGCAGCATTCTTGGAACTGATATTCTTTCCTACACAAATACTCACATGAAGCAATTATTTCATTTGCATCCTAATTCATTCATGATCATACACAGCGATGCCCGCCCCTAAATGAATGTCATCAGTGAGCTCCTGAAAGCTTTCAGCAAAATTCAAGGCAATGCAGCCAGCGTCCTCCTCAAACAAGCCATGGGTGACCCAAAGAAGGCACCACAATCACAAGGTTAGACATTAATATGCAGCTAGGCCAGTTTAAGAGATTGTGAGTGTGCACTCCTCCTCAATACAGAAATACAGTAATGTCTAACAAGTCAAAATTAATTTCAGAAGAATGTCCAGAACATGCAGTGATCCATGCATTCAGATAAACCAGAGTTTTTTATACAAAATATCATTGACTGGTGGGCCCTTGATGAATTTATATCAAGCCACACCATCTTGCCTGGAAGCCTTCTACACAATCCCAGGTGTGTGGGTGTTTGGAGATACTCAGAGATAAAGAAACAATATGCCAAGTGGCACTCAGCATTTGCTTTTGTTTTTAGCTTATTTTCACAAGGCCCAAGGTCTGAACACTGGGATTGAATGCCGATTCTTGGGCTGACCTCTGGTTTGGATTAAGCCCTATACCAAACATTATGAAATGACCAGGGTGCTCTGAAAATTTCCCCTTATTCCTTAGATCAAACCCACATAGTCAGTGACATTCAGGGGTATTCTGGTAGCCATCCAGAACCAATTCCCAGTTACCAGACAAGTTTTTTAAAGAACAGCTTGCATCTTTGCAACATTTTTCTTCTAGATAAGCAAATCTTTTCCATTTCCCTCATTCCCAAGGAGTAACCCCACTTTGGAACCAGGTCCTTTAACAGCTACAACTTTTCCAATAGGCTTATACCAGTGGAAATGAAGACTGGGGCTTTAGGCTTCATGTTTGCTTTGCTGACTATCACATCCTAGAAACTGTTTACGAACATAGTGCACGCAGCCAAACCTACTTGCAAAGGACATGCACTGAGGCACATTTTTTAAACCATGATGCTTTGGCTAAGCTGAGTACTTTGCTATATAGGGTAATGGTATTGTAGAATGTTCTCATAGCATAAGTAGTTTGAATCTGTGGAGAGAGCCCAACTGACCAGTGCCCACAAGAGTAGCCAGCTTGAAATTGGCCATGGTACAGAAAAATGGAATGGATTTGGATATCTCCCTGCCCACTACCAATCTCATATCCTCCAAGTGTCTGTAGTTTCAGGTATCTGCTCCTGGCCCTGTAAATTTTGGGAAAGGGCAGATGTTGAGTGGGGAATGATTGCAATCAGGATCTCAGTTCTGGGGTAGTGAGTTAATCCTTTTTACCATCACCATTTTCCTGCTGAAAATACCCCAGCCCTGGTGAAGCTGCCATTTCCTCCATTAGAAAAATGTGTGTGTACACAGCTTGTCCACAGAGGTTTCCCCTAAGAATGCAAAAAGCTGTTTTTGAAAAGAGGTTTTCATCAGGAAAATGGGACTGTAGAAAATCCGCCTAGCGCTAAGGTCCCAGTCCAGATCACATACACATCACAGCTGCTACTTGCTAAATTTTAAAGAGAAGAAAGTTCTGATCATGGATTTCTGATGTCTTATCCAGTTAAGCCCTAAGGCTGCAACCGTAAGCGGGCTTAACAAGTCAGAGCCAGTGGCCACAGTGACATGCTTAAGATCATGCTGCACATCTGAGTGGGGGGTGGGGGAGATACATTTTGGCTGTGGATATACATGTAAAGGTCCGCACATGGACATACCCAGCAGCAACCTCTTAGCTAACCATTCACATAGTAAAAGTTGAATGTATTTGACTTGCAGATATTCTACAATATGTATAAGGCAATGGAATGCTGATTATTTGCAGAGGGAATGGAAAAGAGGGGGAATGGAATCCTCAACATGAGCACTCCACACAGTGACATTTATAGCAGGTCTCACTTTATATATATTAATATTGATCTCAATTCTCCTGAGTGTCGGTCCTTATATAGCCCAAATGGCACCATCCACACACAAGAGGAAGGTATCAGCAGGTTTGCAGAAGTACAAAAAGTCTTTAAGAAAAATCCCTCGGGAATCTCTCACTCTCACTCTCACACACACATGCCTACCTCAAAGAGAGGACTAAACATGTCTACCAGATCACCCCTGTCTACATGTTTATTGACACTCTCAAAGAACTCTAAAAGGTTAGTGAGGCAGGACTTACCTTTGCAGAAGCCATGTTGATTCTTTTTCAGCAGGACTTGTCCTTCTATATGCTTACTACTTTTATCTTTATTTCAGTTTACTGCTTATTTACCAGTCAGACCATACACATACAAAAAATAATTAAAAAACCCTCTTTGACAGAAAGTGACACCAAAATAAGAAATATTGAGAGGGATTATGAAAAAGCTAATTAAAATGTTTCATAGGGGGCCATTTAAAACAGTTCACAAAGTCTAGACAATATTTATTAACTTATTATATTAGCAGGCTCAATCTTCTACATCAGTCAATAGGGTTTGCTTCTCCCAAGCACATTGGACAAACTTCGCAGTCCTGTAGGATGTATAGTAATCTGTACAAGCCAGTAATAATAAGGTTATACTTAGAGAAGATTTGTTACTGGAGCCAGCTGTCAAGGACTCAAGATATTGCTTCTTCAGCTCTGCGTACAGAGGACATTCCATTAAAAAGTGTACCACGTCCTCTACCTTGGGACAGCCAACTGGGCAGTGTCCTCCCACACCATGGTCAACCCAATAGGGTTCCATCTGCTGCTGAGAGTTCAGTCTGCATTTAGTCAGAAGCCATCTCAACTCATATGAGCTGATGGAAGACAAGTAGGTGGGCACCTTACCCAGGGAAATAATACTTTTATAGAGCATATTGGAATGGCTCCCCGCAGCAGTGGCCATTGAAGTCTGAGTATCAACATCATGTAATCTTCTACAGATCTCCTCCCAGGCACCATCATACCCCCTTGCAAGCAAATAAGTTTATGAAAAGTTCAGCTTGAAATAAGTACACTTATCTGCCCAAGAATCTCTCCCCATGTCTTCATAAGCTAACACCACCAAGGGTGGAGCCAACTGAAAAACAATCTTTAACCAAAAGGAGATGGCTGCTTTTTGGACAAGCCTTCCCATGGAATGGCAGGGTGTCTCTAATTGGACAATAACCTTAGAGGTCAATCTGCGTACTCCAAGGACTCTAGATAGAAATTTATGCTGTGTTGATTCCAATAGAGTAATATCCACATGGGCCCACACAGGTGCTCCATATCTTTAATAATGTTTTCAACCAATTTACTCAGAACAGATGTTGAGCTGACCAGCCTGTAACTTGCCAGATCCCTTTTTATAAAGTGGTGTTACATTGGCCATCTTCCAGTCCTCTGGTACAGAGGCTGATCTCAGGGATATGTTGCATATTTTCCTTAGTGTGACAAAATCACCTGCTATTGTGATAGAATCACCTGCTAGTTACGTTTATCTGTTTTATTGTATTAATATTAACATATTTAGCTTTGCAGAAAATGTTTGTACACGTGAGAAAGGGTTAACTATGGGAAGGATGAGGCTGTATTAGTTCTACCTGGGGGGAGCGGGGAGTGAGTGATGACAGGAGGGCTTTATTTCAGTTTAGAGTTTTTTGGGGGCGGGGGGGGTTGGAGTTTGGTGAAGCACCATCTTGGATGAGGAGGGAGGATTTAGAGAGGTAGTGAGACAGGTTTAGGTTAATTAACAACATCTATGTAAATAATAGTAACATCTACAACACCAAAACAATGTATTTTAAATAATAAATTTCTATTTTATTTGTCTGAGTTAAATCCAGGTGCCAGCTTGGTCTTCATTTACACTACCTCATCCATGAGCACATATTAGACAGCACCCACTACCCAAATTAGAAATAACAGTAACAGTGATAAATTCAACTCACTTGGCACCGATTGTGACTGGGGAGGTTTAGCTAAGTCAGTGGGTACAGCTGATTTGGCAGTGACAACCCAGTCCTGATGCTTATTATCCTAGGCATAAAAGGATAATAGGGGAAAGCCTGGGTTAAAGGAGGGGCGGATGTCACAATCAGCAATTTCATATTTGAATTCTTTAAGAACTTTAGGATGGATACCATCAGGGGCCAGTGATTTATTTACTTTCAGTTTGTCAGTGAGGTTGAGAACTTCATCTTTTCTGACCGCTATTTGCCTCAGTTCCTCAGACTCCTTTCCTAGAAACATCAGTTCAGGCACAGTATCTGTCCTATATCTTGGGAAGGATTCATTCAGCTTCTCTGCAGTCTCCTGATCCTCCTTTAGTACCCCTTTAACTCCATTGTCATCCAACAGTCCAGCTGCCTCCCTACCTGGTTTCCTGCTTCTGATATATTGAAATAACGTATTGTTGGCCTTGATGTTGTTAGAGATGTGCTCTTCAAAATGCTTTTTTGCATCTCTTACTGTCTGCTTGCATCTCCTTTCTGCAAGATTGTCCTTCCTTTGGTTTCCTCATTTGGGCAAGACCTCCATTTTCTGAAGGAAGCCCTCTTTCCTCTAATAGCTCCCTTGACACTGTTTATTAACCATGCCAGTGAGCTCTTGGACTTGGTGCTACCTTTCCTGACCTGTGGCATACATTTTAGCCGAGCTTCTATCACTATGGTTTTGAGTAACCTCCAAGCATTTTGAAGGGATTTAACCTTCTTGACTCCCCCTTTCCACCAGTTCCCTTATTTAAGAGATATTTTCTCTTTTTGAAGTCAAATGTGATTGTGTTGGACTTCCTTGGCAATTTTCTGCTTAAATATATATTAAATCTGATAGCACTGTGGTCACTGTTTCCAGTTGGTTCAACAACATTTACATCTTGTACTAGGTAGGGATGTCAGAGAATTCCGCCATGGATCTCGGTGAGGCCGAATGCCAGTGCATTTGGCCCCCTGAAATCCATGGTGGAACAAAGCCCCCCACCCACCCCCGCCCCGCAAAATGGGCCCAGAGCGGAGCACCCACCTGCTGCCATCCGCACTGACTTGCGAATGGCGGCCACATCTGCGGCCACCATTCGCTTCTTCCATGTAGCCGTGATAGGCTATGTAAGTATTTACGTAGCCTATCATGGCTTAACTAAGGGAACGCAAATAGTGGCGGTTACAGCGGCTGCCATTTGCGTTCCCTTTTTTTGCTGTTTTAGCCTATGTAAATATTTACATAAGCTATTACGGTGAGAAAAAAAGGAACGCAAATAGCACCCACTACGCTATTTGCGTTGCCCTTTTTTCACCGTAATAGCTTACATAAATATTTACGCAGGCTAAAACGGTGAAAAAAGGGAACACAAATAGCGGCCACCGTAGCCACTGCCATTGCGTACGTGGGGTTTTTTTTCTTGGCTTGCCGTGATAGGCTATGTAAATACTTATGTAGCCTATCACGGCAAAGGGCAGATGGCTATGGCGGCCACCGGTCGAAAGACCAGTCGCCGGAGCCGCCGCCACCCAGAACATCGCAGGCCATTCCGCCACAGATTTCGGGGGGCCAAATGCCAGTGCATTCGGCATCTCCGAAATCCATGGCGGAATTCTCCGCTAACCCTATATACGTCTAATGATCAAATCACCCACTACCACAAGCCCTCTCCCCCTGGAAGCACCTCCTCTGTGCACAAGGAGATTTGCTCGTTTTCTAAGGAATGGGTCCTTTCTAAGGGATCATTTCCCTCATCCTCAGAATGATGACCTCCTTCCCCGAGACCCCCATTCTCTGTGACAGCAGAGGAGTAGGGATGTCAGAGAATTCCGCCACGGATCTTAGTGAGGCCGAAAGCCAGCACATTCGGCCCCCTGAAATCCATGGCGGAACAAAGCCCCCCCCCCTGCAAAAGGTATCCAAACAGAGCACTTACCTGGCGCCATTCACGCTGCTTTGTGAATGGCAGCTGTGTCTGCAGCCACCATTCACTTCCCCATTTAGGCCATGATAAGCTACATAAATATTTACATAGCCTATCACAGCCAAAAACATGAATGCAAATGGCAGCCGCTATAGCCGCCGCCATTTGCATCCGCAGGCTCCACTTTCCTGCAAATACACCCGGCTGGCAGCTCCACGGAGTTGCCGCGGAACTAAGCTGGCCAGGTTAGGATTTGGGGGGAGGTGCAGAGTGCCTTCCCCCCCACCGCAAATTACCCCTGCGAAAAGGTAAGTGACTTTTGTATGTCCTTGGGTCCAGGGCATGGGCAGCAGGTGTCCTTGGCAAGAATGCCGGGATAAGGGAAGGGATGGAGGTGGGTAAAGAGCAGAGGTTCCCTGGGCAAGGGTCAGACCCAAACAAGGCATGGCAAGGCCAGAGGCAAAAGCAGAATCCAAACAGGCAGGGGTCAGTTACCACCAAGCTTGCAGCAGGGCCAGAGGCAGAAGCAGAGTCCAAACAGGCAGGCGTCACGAACCAGCAAGGTGTAGCAAAGATCAGGACCAAGCAACTTGAACACAACACCACCACTACAATGACTCATGTTGCTGTGGCAAGGTTTGAAGGGAAGAGGAAGCTCTTTATAGGACTCCCTGAGACTTCCAGCTGGTCTGCATTCGAGGGCCTGGGAGCACCTGCAGGGCCAGGGCCTAATCCTGCAAATACTGTGAGCCAGGCTATCTTCTATGTCTAGCCCCCAGGTGGAACTGCAGAGCTTCCCAGACTGAGCAAATCCCCACAGTCTGACAGAAAAGAATTAGCTAGGTCCACCTTCTTCTTGAGCCACCAGCTCCTAACTGCACTGAGGGTGGAGTCTAATTTCCTTTTTACTCCTCACTCCCTGCTTATCATGGTCACTGCCCCATATTTCAGTTCTCTGCTGAGCATATGCAGGTATGTTCAAGAAATATACACATGTTACATATGCACAGGGAAAAATAATCACTTTAGAACTCGTTTCAAATAATCAAATTTGGAACTTGCTGCTGTTTATTGGGAATGATTGTTTTTATCATCAATTGGTTTTTTGATTGTTGTGTATATATATCTTTAAATTGCACACTATTGTCATTGCTTTTATGCATAGCGATATATCAACTTTAAAAATTAAATAAGACATGCTGACACCATGTTTCCCTGAGGACTACTGGCACTGGTATGTAGACATTACATATGTTTGGTCCGATACAAATAGAAAGGTTAACTATTACTGTTTCCATGTGGAGAACCCAGGAAGAGTTTTTCAGTGGCACTGCTCTGGGGGCAGCATCATTTCATTGGGTGCCAAGCCTAGGAGCTAGTTGTGCACACTCAGTCATGAAGGAAAGGCAGCCTGTACATGTCCAGCTGCAATCTCTTAATTATTACTTTAAAAATTCCAGATCCTGGATAACAGAAATCAAAGGAGCTGGTGGACCTCCAGCTCATGGGGTGGAAGGTAAGATGCTGGCTTAATAAAGAAGTGCCTGCCTGTTCAGGAACTGTGTGTGCTAAATGCATGAGGAGGGTCACGCACTGGTTCCACCCACCCCCTTGATCATTTCCATTGCTCCTTACAAGTGGAGTGAGATATTTTGAAGCTGGGCTTCCCACAGGCAGCTGGTTGGCCATTGTATGAACAGACTGCTGGATTACATAGGCCTTTGGTCTCATTCAGCAGAGCTCTTCTTACGTTGTTATGTGAGCCTACTGTATCCCTGGAGGCTCTCCACGTGATTCTGAACATTGATCTTTCAGCATTCCAACTCCCATGGAGAGCTCCTACGGAAACGGGAAACTCTCCATTTCAGAAAGTCACTCCCCACATGTAGAGGGCAATGGAAAGGCATGAGGAGGGGTGGGACTAGCACACTCCCCTTCCTCACACATTTAGCACACACAGTTCCTGAATGCATGAGTAGCACTTAAGTTGAACTGATTTGTGGATCAGTTTTTAAGGGTACAATCTTGTGCAAGTTTAGGCAGAGAAAAGGCCTACAGCTCCCAGCATGCCCCAGCCAACCAGGTTCTAAACATGCACAGGATTGCACCCTAAGTCACTGAAGTGGGGCAGGGGAGTTTCTGGAGATGAAAAGGCAAGTCTCAATTTGGTTTAAAAGTTCACTGCTGTGGGCTGTTTCTGCCCAAGTGACTATTATGACTGACATTTAAAGAAAATTTCCTGAACTCTGAATTTGAAAAGAGCACACTTAAAAGCAGGTGGGTGGGTGACTGTGGGGAAGGGAGAGAAGTAAGACAAAAGAAGAGAGTGTGAGAGTGAGAGCACTTGAGAATATCTTCATGGAGAAGTTTCTCATATTTTTGAGAAGTCAAGGAGCTACAGTCAGGGTCAGAAATATCGGAACAAGGATAACTGTTTTGGCAGTTGGCCTCTGTACATCACCACATTGAAGTTGAAAGGAAACACACCCACATGGGAGCAAAGTCAGGACTTTCAGCTGTAATTCAAGGGGTTTGACAAAAGTGGGGCACTAACCATTCAGGAAGGACAGCCAGTGGCATACGCACACAGCTGTTACAAAAATTGTGTTCTTTTCCCTGGTAGACTTTCCAATTAGTTTACCAAGAACGAGAGGAGGCAGAGATCTGGTCCAACACGATTTTATTCTGCAGAATAAGGCAACCCTTGGGGCTAACGCTCCAACAAAGGTCACAATCAAGTGATGTGATCCAAAAGTTTATATAGGCAAGACCTTTGGGGGCTGTCTTACGCCTGTGCTGTACTAATCTCTTTGTCTAGCTGAGAGGGAAACAAAAAACAGACAGCACCTTTTACATATTTAGGCATGTGTAGAGAGGTAGCCTTGTACCCTAGTAAACACATTCTTGGCATTCCTGAGTCTCTGATAAGGCGCTGTGTCTTTGTCTAGCATGGCAGTCTCACACTGAGGTAGAATAGACATAGTTTAGCTTATAAAATCATAGGATAACAGACATATGACAACTGAAATTTCTATAACACAGCCATTGTTGGTGGCTCATAAGTAATGGAACAAACCAACATCATTTCAAACTTAAGGATCGCCTTTAATACCTGGATAAAAATCCTTTTCAGTCGATGGCTGCCTGAAGTCTGGCACCCATGGACATGACCAAATGCTGAGTTTCCTCCCTCGAGATGCTTTGCCAGGCCTTCACTGCAGCTGCCTTCAGCTGCTGCTTGTTTGTGGGTCTTTCTGCCTTCAGGCTTGTCTTCAGTAAGTGAAAAGCATGCTCTATTGGGCTGAGATCAGGTGACTGACTTGGCCATTGAAGAACATCCCACTTCTTTGCCTGGAGAAACTCTTGGGTAGCTTTTGCTGTATGTTTTGGGTCATTATCCATCTGCAATATGAAGCAGCGTCCTATCAGTGTGGCAGCATTCGGCTGAATCTGAGCAGAAAGTATAGCCCTATACACTTCAGAATTCATCCTGCTGCATTTATCAGCAGTCAGGTCATCAATAAACACCAGTGACCCGGTTCCATTGGCAGCCATACATGCCCATGCCATAACGCTGCCCCCACCATGTTTGACAGATGATGTGGTATGCGTTGGATCATGAGCTGTTCCTTTCCTTCTCCATACTTTTCTCTTCCCATCATTCTGGTACAAGTTAATCTTGGTTTCATCAGTCCAAAGAATCTTATTCCAGAACTGGGCAGGCCTTTTTAGGTGTTTGCTGGCAAAGGCTAATCTGGCCTTTCGGTTCTTGAGCATTACCAGTGGTTTGCACCTTGTTGTGAAGCCTCTGTATTTACATTCATAAAGTCATCTCTTGACTTGTGCCACTGGCTGTACTTCCTGAATGGTTAGTGCCCCACTTTTGCCCAACCCCTTGAATTACAGCTGAAAGTCCTGACTTTGCTCCCATCTGGTTGTGTTTCCTTTCAACTTCAATGTGGTGGTGTACAGAGGCCAACTGCCAAAACAGTTATCCTTGTTCCAATATTTCTGGCTCTGACTGTATATTATATTAATAACAGTTCAGATTGCTAGGCAATAAACAGTACTCACAGGCTGAATAAATGTCAGGACTAAACGTATTTTGGAACCCACCTGACACAGTGTCGGTCACTGGTATTATAAGCAACTGAAATCTTATTTTGTCCCTGGTGTGTGTGTGGAGACAGACAGACAGACAGACAGACACTATTACTTGCCTGAGGTAACAAGACAGTATCCGATGGGTGCTTATGCCCATGCAGATCCTTTGTGCCCCGTCAAGGCTGTTACGCAAGCAGCCCCCACCACTTGCCCAACTGCGATTTAGCACTTCCAGGAGCAACCAAAAACAAGTGGAAATGTTCATTTCTAGAAGGGAGAGGTCAGCAGAGCTTGCATATGGGGGCTCAACCAACCTGCCCCCTTTTAGAAACAAGTGTTTTTGTTTGTTTCAGGGCTTGCCTCTGGAAGCACTAAATCGCCATCCCACAAATGGTAGGGGCCACTTGCGCAATGGAATTGGCAGGGCTGGCTGTGCACAGACCAAAATCAATGACCAGCTCCACTAATGGATGGGCAGCACTAGATTCTGCCCCCAGTCTGGACCTTTAAAAAAAAAAAGGAAATAGAAAGACAGAGGTTTGCTAGATTTTGGCTGTTTTCAAGCCTAAATCAGACTGTGGCTATGATATATCGATATACAGTCAGGGCCAGAAATATCGGAACAAGGATAACTGTTTTGACAGTTGGCCTCTGTATGCCACCTAGGGATGTCAGAGAATTTCGCCATGAATCTCGGGGAGGCCGAATGCCAGCGCATTCGGCCCCCCGAAATCGGTGGCGAAACAGTCTGCCACCACCCCCCGCCACCACCACCCGGGAAGGGACTTACCTTGGGCAAATCTCCCTGGCGGCGGCGGCTCCGGCAGCGGTTCGGCGGTGGTGGCGGCAGTGGCCGGTCTTCCGACTGGCTGCCGCCGCCACCATTTCCAAGTTAAAAAAAAAAGAAAAAGTGATAGGCTATGTAAAGATTTACATAGCCTATCACGGCTAGATTTTTAAAAAATATTGTGATAGGCTACATAAATGTTTACGTAGCTATCACGGCTGAATGGGGGGGGGAAAAACCCGTCTACGCTATTTGCGTCCCCCTTATTTTCTCCGTAGTCTATGTAAATGTTTACGTAGACTAGACGTGCCAAAATAAGGAACGCAAAGGCGGCACCCATGGGCGCCGCCATTTGCGTACGCGCGGGTTTTGTTTTTTTTTTACTCAGCCGTGATAGGCTACGTAAACATTTACATAGCCTATCATGGCTGACTGCAGGGACGCAAACGGCAGTGGCTACGGCCGCCACCATTTGCGTTCCCGGCTGGCCAGGATTCATGGAGGGAGGGACGGGGCGCCTCCCCCCTGGCCAGAATTTCAGGGGAGAGGGACGGGGCGCCTCCCCCCTGGCCAGAATTTCAGGGGGGAGGGATGGAGCATCTCTCCTCCAGCCAGAATTTCAGGGGGAGGGACGGAGCGCCTCCCCCCTACCGCGAATCAACTTTCGTTCAAGGTATGTGACTTTCGTACATCCCTAAATTGCCACCACATTGAAGTTGAAAGGAAGCACACCCAGATAGGAGCGAAGTCAGGACTTTCAGCTGTAATTCAAGGGGTTGGACAAAAGTGGGGCACTAACCATTCAGGAAGTACGGCCAGTGGCATACACACACACCCATCATTGGTGGCTCATAAGTAATGGAACGAATGGCTGACAAGCAGCTGCATGGCCAGGTGTGGCCTGTTTCCTGGGTACCCCATGACCAATCAAGCAGAGAAAAGGCCTGGAGGTGGTTCTGAGTGTTACATTGGCATATGGTAGCTGTTCACTGGAACTCCCAATATGAGGTCCAAAGAGGTGTCCATGCAAGTGAAGGAGGCCACCATTAGGCTCAGGAAACAAAATAAACCCATCAGAGAGACAGCAAAAACAGTGGGAGTGGCCAACACAACAGTTTGGAACATCCTGAAAAAGAAGGAATTAACTGGCAAGCTCAGCAACAGCAAAAAGCCTGGAGGACCATGGAAGACAACTAAAGTGGATGACCGCAGAATGCTGCTCATGGTGAAGAGGAACCCTTTCACAACATCTAGCCAGGTCCAGAACGCTCTTGCGGAGGTAGGCATGTCATTGTCACCATGTACAGTCAAGAGACGGCTTTATGAATGTAAATACAGAGGCTTCACAACAAGGTGCAAACCACTGGCAACGCTCAAGAACAGACAGGCCAGATTAGCCTAGCTCACACCCAGCTGCATCGGGGTCTCCTCCGCCCCCACTGCAGGGGTGGGGGGTGGGGGAGGGGGCAGGAAACGGGGAATGGGAGGTAGGAAATCTCGGCCCCCGGTGCCCCTCCGGGTCTGCCGGCGCCCCTCCAGCTGACTATCTATCTGGAGGCAGGTCTGGATGAGGTCCTCCAAAGTAGGCAGGCTAGGCATGCGTGCCAACTCATCCAAGATCTCGTCTTTCAAACCATCCAAAAGCTGAGCCACCAGCGTGGCATCATTCCACTGTAAATCCTGCATCAGCAAGCAAAAAGTTGTCACATAGCTGGAAACTGAGTCCTTGCCCTGCCTAAGGCGGCGAATCTCCCAAGAAGCCGTCTGCGTGCTCAGGGGTCACCGAAAAAACGGGCCATTGCTGCCATGAAACCTTGATAGTCCCTGAGCAGGGGGACATTAGTGAGAAGTAGTCCCAAAGCCCATTTAGCTGCCACGCCTGAAAGTAGGTTAATGATGAAGCCCACACGAACCTGTTCCGTCAGGAAATCCTCAGGTCTTAGGCGCATATACAGCTCCAATTGGGCCCAGGAAATCTGAAAAAGTCCTTTCTCACCAGAAAACTTCTCTGGCAAAGCCACCGGGCACTTGCGGCGGGGAGGAATCGGAGGTGGTGGGGGTTGAACCGCAGCTTGCAGATTCTGTACGGCAGTCGTCAGCTGAGCCACTTGATCACAAACAGCCTGGTTCTCTTGCACGAGAGCTTGCACCGCCAGGTCCGTGGCAACCTCCAAAGGCAGTAGGAGAAGAGAGAGAGAAAAAAAGAGGAATGGGGACCAAGCTGTCAAGAGCACCCTAGCTGCCTCTTTCAGTCTACTCCAATAGCTAACTCAAGACACAGACAAAAGGATTCTTTTCAAGGCTTTAATCCTTTTACAACTTAATGATTCTTTCAGATGCTAATTACCAGCGACTAAGCAAGGAACAGTAGAGTAGCCTATGCTCCAGGTTAGGCAGTTGGTCCCCGTTTGAAGGAGAATCACAGGAAGACCCTGAACTTATGTGCTAGGAAGAGATCCTCCCTCTTTCCCTTGGGTCCTCAGGACACGACCGTTGCTTGCGCACCAAACGAGTGCTACGCCTCCTTTCCGCGCCCTCCAACTGTCGTCGCTCCCAGCATCGGTGTCGAGCATCCAGCAAGCCCCCCTCCAGTGCTCTCTCACTGCCAGGGTCACTATCTATCCCAGGAATGCTGGCAGGAGGAATCTCTGCCAGCTGCTGTGCCTGTGAGAGATGAGCGCGCTCCTCTCCCATGGATTGCTGATCCTCCTCAGAATCAGGACTGCTCTGGGGTTCTATCGGTTCAGTTTCCACCCTGACATCATCAGACAGCCACTTTGCTTTCTTGCATTTCTTTTTCTTTGGGATAGATTGAGTTGCTGCCTCCTGAACAGTGTTACAG
Organism: Heloderma suspectum; assembly: GCF_057233095.1. Classification (NCBI taxonomy): domain Eukaryota; kingdom Metazoa; phylum Chordata; class Lepidosauria; order Squamata; family Helodermatidae; genus Heloderma; species Heloderma suspectum. Next base: position 250,167,180 of record NC_139459.1, read on the forward strand.
ACCTCCACCCATAGTTCCTCAGGCACTCCGTCTATCAGATCTAATCCCTTAAATCTATTCCTCACCTTCACTGTATATTCATAAGGGATATGATTTAGGTCATATCTGAATGGTTTAGGGGTTTTCCCTATGTTCTTCAATTTAAGCCGAAATTTTGCAATAAGAAGCTCATGATCTGAGCCACAGTCAGCTCCAGGTCTTGTTTTTACTGACTGTACAGAGCTTCTCCATCTTTGGCTGCAAAGGACATAATCAATCTGATTTCGATATTGACCATCTGGTGATGTCCATGTGTAGAGTCGTCTCTTGTGCTGTTGGAAAAGAGTGTTTGCTATGATCAGCGTGTTCTCTTGGCAAAACTCTATTAGCCTTTGTCCTGCTTCATTTTGTACACCAAGGCCATGCTTGCCTGTTATCCTGGTGATTTCTTGACTTCCTACTTTAGCATTCCAATCCCCTATGATGAAGAGGACATCTTTTTTTGGTGTTAGTTCTAGAAGGTGTTGTAGATCTTCATAGAACCGATCAACTTCAGCTTCTTCGGCCTCAGTGGTTGGGGCATAGACTTGAATTACTGTGATGTTGAATGGTTTGCCTTGGATTCGTACTGAGATCATTCTATCTTTTTTGAGATTGTACCCCAGTACTGCTTTTCCCACCCTTTTATTGACTATGAGTGCTACTCCATTTCTTCTAAGGGATTCTTGCCCACAGTAGTAGATATAATGGTAGGGATGTCAGAGAACTCTGCGACGGATCTCGGTGAGGCTGAATGCCAGTGCATTCAGCCGCCCGAAAACCATCGCGGAATGAAGCCCCCGCGTCCCCCAACCCACAAAAGGTGCGCGGGACGAAGTGCCCACCACCCCCACCCCACGAAAGGCGCATGAAACGGAGCACTTGCCTGCTCCCGTCCGCACTGCTGTGCCAATGGCGGCTGTCCTGCGGCCGCCATTCTCTTCCTCCTTCTTCAGCCATGATAGGCTATGTAAATACTTACGTAGCCTATCACGGCTAATGCAGGGACACCATTTGCGTCCCTGCAGAGGCCGTGATAGGCTACATAAGTATTTATGTAGCCTATCACGGCGTGGGGGGGGGGAAACCCCAGTGTATGCAAATGGTGGTAGCTGCCGCCATTTGCGTACGCTGGGTTTTTGTCCCCCCTGCCGTGATAGGCTACGTAAATATTTACGTAGCCTATCATGGCTCACTACAGGGACACAAATGATGGCGGCTACGACAGCCGCCATTTGTGTCCTCGACCTTGGGGGAGCTGGGGGTGGCGATAGCCGACAGGAAGCTCTGGCGTGGGCTGGTCCATGAAGTCACGAAGAGTCGGAAGCGACTGACCGAATAAACAACAAAACAAAAAGGGCTGCCCAGCGGCCGGATGTCTGGCTGTGGGCAGCCAGAGCCGGCCGGCAGCTCCACGGCTTGGCAGCAGAGCAGAGCCAGCTGGCCAGGATTCCAGGGGGAGGCACGGAGCGCCTCCCAGGGGGAGGCACGGTGGGGGAAGGAGCGCCTTCCCCCACCTGCGGAACCCGGCGGAGCCAGGTAAGCGGGGTTTCGTACACCCCTATATAATGGTCACCTGAATTAAATTTGCCTATACTTGTCCACTTTAGTTCGCTGATTCCCAAGATGTCGATGTTCAATCTTACCATCTCAGGGATGTACGAAAGTCACTTACCTTTTACAAAATTTGATTCGCGGTGGGGGGGAGGCGCCCCATCCCTCCTCGCCGAAATTCTGGCCGGGGAGGAGGCGCCCCATCCCTCCCGCCGCGAATCCTGGCTGGCCGGGTCTGCAAATTGCGGCAGCCATAGCCGCCGCCGTTTGCGTCCCTGCAGTCAGCTGTGATAGGCTACGAAATGTTTACATAGCCTATCAGGGCTGAGTTAAAAAACAACAAAAACCGCACGTACGCAAATGGCGGCACCCATGGGCGCCGCCATTTGCGTACGCGCGGTTTGGTTTTGTTTTTTAACTCAGCCCTGATAGGCTATGTAAACATTTTCGTAGCCTATCACGGTATTTTTTAAAAATCTAGCTGTGATAGGCAACATAAATCTTTACGTAGCCTATCATGTGTTGTTTTTTTTAAAACTTGGAAATGGCGGCAGCAGCAGCCGGTCAGAAGACCCGCTGCCACCGCCGAACCGCCGCCGGAGCCGCCGCCACCGCCGCCAGGGAGATTCACCCAAGGTAAGTCCCGTCCCGGGGGGGGGTGAGGGGCAGACCGTTTCACCACCGATTTTGGGGAGCTGAATGCGCTGGCATTCGGCCTCCCCGAGATTCGTGGTGAAATTCTCTGACATCCCTACATCTCATGTTTGACCACCTCTAGCTTACCTTGACTCATTGATCTTACCTTCCAGGTTCCTAAACAATATTGTTCTTTACAGCATCGGATTTTCTTTTCACCACCAGATACATCCATAGCTGAGTGTCCTTTCGGCTTTGGCCCAGCCACTTCACTCTTTCTGGTGCTACTTGGAAATTCCCTCTGCTCTTCCCCAGTAGTATACTGGACACCTTCCGACCTGAGGGGCTCATCTTCCGGCGTCATATCTTTTAGCCTTGTGATACGTTCCATGGGGTTTTCTTGGCAAGAATACTGGAGTGGGTTGCCATTTCCTTCTCCAGTGGACCACATTTTGTCAGAACTCTGTGCCATGACCTGTCCATCTTGGGTGGCCCTGCACAGCATAGCTTATGGCTTCACTGCAAACCCCTTCGCAACAACAAGGCAGTGATCCATGAAGGGGATCTGCACCTGTCAGTCGCAATTTAAATAATGGTATTCTAGACCTCATTTTATGTCTCCATATGAAAAAAGAGAATGAGGAATCAACTTTCTTAAAAGTAGACCAATTTCCATTTTTGAAAGAATATAGCCCAATTACAGACTGTGTTCATGTTAAAAATATTTATCTTTCCCCAGAAGGATCCCTTTGGGTTTATAGCCTATTAGCATCTGTAGACATTTGGGAAAGGCTTGCCATTGAGATTTGCTTTTATAAGCATCTTCATATTTTGGTGGAGCCACAGGCCAAGACATTTAAACTGAATGGAATGGCAACTGCAAGGAAATGTTTAATTGACATTCTTGGTGTAGTGGCTAGATTGTTGGACTGGGAGTCAGGAGATCCGGGTTAGTCCTCACTCGGCCATGGACGCTCGCTGGGTGACCTTGGGCCAGTCACAGCCTCTCAGCCAACCTACCTCACAGGGTTGTTGTTGTGTGGATAAAATGGAGAGAACAGGGATTATGTATGCTGCCTTGGGTACATAAGGAGGAAAAAAGGTGGGATATAAATGTAGTAAATAAAAATTAATTAATTAATAATAAAATGGTCATTTTCCTCTACTCCATGGTTCCTTTCTTAGCACTGGGAATATTAATTTAAGTGAGTTTATATTCTGCCCTCCTATAATAATACCTAATAGATCCAAGACGGATAAAGATCCAGTGTTGTAATATGTGAAGAATCCCTCTGAGTTTCAGACATTGACAAAGGCTACAATCCTAAGTCGATTTCCCTGGGAGTAGGTCCAGTTTAACTCAGTAGTGCGTACTTCCAAGTAGACATTCATAGGACTGCACTGCACAACATCCAGATGGACTTTGGTCTGATCCATCAGGGCTCTTCTAATGATCATGAAAGCCAAAAATTTAAGCCTTCTGGAGAGAACATTTTCACAGGGCCAGCACTATGCACTGCAGTGGTGATACAGTAGTTCACAGGAGACGATGCACTCTCACTCCCCAGGGCAGGCACTACTACTGATCCTCTTGAGCTGAAATTGGAACCCAACTTCAGTACTGTTGTAGCAAGCAGACCAGAGACTACAATTATGTGACTTAGGCATGCACTGAGGCAAACACATGCTTTATCACCAGCTGACATGCAAAAGTAGAGCAGATTAAAAAATAAATCCCCATCATTGAATTTGCAGGGGGGTGGGGATCGCGAGGTACATTTCTTTGTATCCCATAGATGTTAAATGCATAACAGCAGTAAAATTGTTGGCAACTAAAGCTTATTTATAGGATTAGGTAGATTGCTCTTCATCATCTCCAATAGCTCCAGATGAGGTTATCTCTGTTGCCTTAGAGCAGTGGTGCAGAACTTCTTTCAGCCTGAGGGCTAAATTCTATTTCTGAGCAGCTCTCAGGGGCCACATTCCAGTGGTGGGTGGGACCGAAGGCAAAAAGGGCAGGGCCAAAAATCCAGACATACCAAAAATACCAGCATATTTTAACTTAAAGCTCTTACTGCCAGCAACCAAGCCTTAGGAGAGGCATTTCAACCTTTTAGAATGTGGAAAAACCAGCACAAAAGATGGGAAACCATCAAACAATTGGCACTTACAGGAAAGGGGATGAGGCCAGGGTAAGGAGGCATGGCCTTTGGGAAACCCCAGAGGGCCAGAGGTTCAACAGCCCTGCCTTAGAGGAAAGGGGCTATTCACAAGCAGTGGGAGAAATAGGTGGCCAGAGGAAAAAAGAGGGGAAGACTCCTACCCCTGTAAGCATCTGAAATTCCCTCTTCTACAGAACCATTAAAGGTAGAATGGCCACTTACATATTGCCAAATAAAAGGATTTGCATCACCCAAAAAGAGGACAAAAGAGGACCACAATTTGGATAACATCTGCATATGCAGATGTATATGTGTAGGTGCACATTAGAAATTATAATTTAAATAGAAATACAAGACGTCTTGCATTAGTGGGGAAGACTGTGACCAGGTGACTTATGTGCCTTGCTCAGTCTGCTAACTGTTGATGGACAACTTCAAGTTCCCTGCTGCTCTCCCTCTTACAGGTTCTTTGACTTGGTCTGGATAGCCCTTCAAACAGAGGACTGTCTTCTATGAGCTCTCCAAAATAGAGGACTGTCCTTTGTAATGTCAGACACCTGGCCACCCTATTTAAAAAAGGAGTCCTCTCCTTTTTTGCATCTGGGCGCACTGGGCTGCAAATTTTGCATCACTTGCGGTGCTCCAGTAGCTGGTCCCAAATGCTATAAAAGATCTCTGGGGGCTGAAGTCAAAGAGCTGCAAGAGGAAGGCGAATATGAAACTGTCATCCTGTGAAATTAATACCTTCAATTAAAAACCACTTTAAAAATATACCATATCCAATGTAATTTTGAGAAGCAGGAATCTATTATGTAGCAGAAGAGTCCTGATGCATTCAAAACTCACCTTTCTTTGACAGGGGGCCACCCACACATTGCTCTTCTCCCATCTGCATTAGAGCCTCCCCATCACAACTGGAGCAGCTCCCCCACCCCTTTCATTCCCTCTCTCTCTTTTTCTAGAGACAGGTTATAACAGCCTCAGCGTCACTGAGATGAAACTGCTTAACCCCTTTACAGCATTTGAATGAAAAGAAAGCAATAATAAGGAGAATAAAGTTTTCTGGTAAGGTTTGTGTATGTTTAACAGCTGAAGGGCGACATTCAAGTGGTGAAGTCATGCCACCAAAATGAAGGGAGGGAGGGAGGGAGGGAGGGAGGGTGAGAAATAGGGATGACAGAGAATTTCGCCACAAATCTCGGGGAGGCCGAATGCCAGCACATTTGGCCCCCCGAAATCGGTGGCAAAACGGTCTGCCCCCCCGGCCCCCCCCCGGGACGGGACTTACCTTGGGCAAATCTCCCTGGCGGCGGCGGCGGTGGCGGTGCGGCGGCGGCCGGTCTTCCAACCGGCTGCCACCGCCGCCATTTCCAGTAAAAAAAAAACATGATAGGCTACGTAAAGATTTACGTAGCCTATCACGGCTAGATTTTAAAAAAATACCATGATAGGCTATGTAAATGTTTACGTAAAAAAAACCTGGCATAACCTCAATAATAATAAAAAAAAAAACCGCGCGTATGCAAATGGCGGCGCCCATGGGCACCGCCATTTGCGTTCCTTATTTTGGCACGTCTAGTCTACTTAAACATTTACGTAGACTATGTAGGGGTGGACGAAACTCACTTACCTGTCCTCGAAGTTTTTCTTCCCGCCTTGCCCAGCCGAAATTCAGGCCGGGGAGGAGGCGCCTCGCCTCACCCGGCCGTGAACTCAAAAGTTTTTTTAAAAAAAAATAAACGCCCCCGTGATAGGCTACGTGACGATTAACGTAGCCTATCACGGCTAGATCTGCAAAGTCAGCCGTGATAGGCTACGTTAATCATCACGTAGCCTATCACGGGTGACTTTAAAAAAAAAAAGTGCGTACGCAAATGGTGGCCCCCATAGGGAGCCGCCATTCGCGTTCCTTATTTGGTCGCTGTAGTCTACGTAAATCTTTACATAGACTATGGCGAAAATAAGGGCAACGCAAATAGCGTTGCCCTTATTTTCGCCGTAGTCCACATAAATCTTTACGTAGACTACAGCGACCAAATAAGGAACGGGAATGGCGGCTCCCTATGGGGGCCGCCATTATCCGTACGCGCTTTTTTTTTTTTTTAAGTCACCCGTGATAGGCTACGTGACGATTAACGTAGCCTATCACGGCTGACTTTGCAAATCTAGCCGTGATAGGCTACGTTAATCGTCACGTAGCCTATCACGGGGGCATTTTTGTTTTTTTTATTTGATTGGAATGGCGGCGGCAGCAGCCGGTCGAAAGACCGGCTGCCGCTACCGCCCCAGACCAACACCCGCCGAACCGCCGGCCGGACCCGCCGCCAGGAGGGACATTAGGCAAAGGTAAGTCCTGTCCCGGGGGGGTGCGGGGGGCGGGGGGGGGCGGAGAATTTCTCCCCGAAATTTGTTCGGGGGGCCGAACACGTTGGCACTCGGCCCCCCGAAGTTTCGGGGAGAAATTCTCCGCCATCCCTAAGACTATGTAGGGATGTCGGAGAATTTCTCCAGAAATCTCTGGGAGGCCGAATGCCAAAGCATTTGGCCCCCCGAAATTGGTGGAGAAACGGTCCACCCCCTGCCCCCCCCCGGAATGGGACTTACCTTTGCCGAATGTCCCTGGCGCTGGCAGCTCCCAGCGGCGGTGCGGCGGCGGTGCAGTGGCGGCAGCGGCCGGTCTTCTGACTAGCTGCCACCGCCGCCATTTCCAAGTAAAAAAAAAAAACACAAGCAAACATGATAGCCTACGTAAAGATTTACGTAGCCTATCACAGCTAGATTTTCAAAAAACACCGTGATAGGTTATGTAAATCCTTACGTAGCCTATCATGGCTGACTTTGGGGGGGGGAAGCGCGTACGCAAATGGCGGCACCCATGGGCGCCTTTTTTTTTCCCAAAGTCAGCCATGATAGGCTACGTAAGGATTTACGTAGCCTATCACAGCTGACTGCAGGGACGCAAATGGCGGCGGATACGGCCGCCGCCATTTGCATCCCGGCCAGCCAGGAGGATTCGCAGCCGGAGGGATGGGGCGCCTCCCCCCGGCCAGAATTTCGGCCAGAAGGACGGGGCGCCTCCCCCCCGCCAGTATTTTGGCAGGGAGGAACAGGGTGCCTCCCCCCCCTGCCAGAATTTCAGCGGGGAGGAACGGAGCGCCTCCCCCCCACCGCGAAGCAAGCTGTGGGACCAGGTAAGTGACTTTCGTCCATCCCTAAGACTACGGTGAAAATAAGGGGAACGCAAATAGCGTAGCATCTACGCTATTTGCATTCCCCTTATTTTCGCCGTAGTCTACGTAAGTGTTTACGTAGACTAGACGTGACAAAATAAGGAACGCAAATGGCAGCACCCATGGGCGCCGCCATTTGCGTACGCGCGGTTTGTTTTTTGTTTTTTTACTCAGCCGTGATAGGCTATGTAAACATTTACATAGCTTATCACAGCTGACTGCAGGGACACAAATGGCGGCGGCTCCAGCCGCCGCCATTTGCAGACCCGGCCGGCCAGGATTCGCGGTGGGAGGGACGGGGCGCCTCCCCCCCAGCCAGAATTTCTGGGGGAGGGACGGGGTGCCTCCCCCCCACCTCGAATCACATTTTGTCAAAAGGTAAGTGACTTTCGTACATCCCTAGTGAGAAACCTGAAGAGGAAAAACTTGATACTTTTAGCAACAAAAACTATTGGTAGGGAGAGAGGCCCTAAGTTCTGGAGCAAAGAAGGCATTCACCAGACATCAGTCTAGAACATCTTTCTTTCCTTCCCAATAGTGAATGGGGTTGCAAGTTTCCCTGATAGTGCTTCTGTACCTTAAAGAGGTGCAAAGCTGTGAGAATTTCAACAAGTGTAGCTTTTACAGGAGATCACAGAATCATAGAACAGTAGGGTTGGAAGGGGCCTACAAGGCCATCGAGTCCAACCCCCTGCTTAGTGCAGGAATCCAAGTCAAAGCATCCCTGACAGAGGGCTGTCCAGCTTCGTCTTGAATGCCTCCAGTGTGGGAGAGCCCACCACCTCCCTAGGTAATTGGTTCCATTGTCGTATTGCTTTAATAGTCAGGACGTTTTTCCTGATGTTCAGCCGGAATCTGGCTTCCTGTAACTTGAGCCCATTATTCCGTGTCCTGCATTCTGGGATGATCGAGAAGAGATCCTGGCCTTCCTCTCTGTGACAGCCTTTCATGTACTTGAACAAGGCGATCATATCTCCACGCTAGGCATGTTGGAGAATTCCGCCATGGACTCCAGTGAGGCTGGATTCTTTAGAATCCAGCCCCCCAGAGTCCATGGCAGAATGGACTACCCTCCTGCCACCCCCCAAAATCCCCAGAACGGACCTACCTGGCGGCAGCTCCGGTGGCGGCTCCAGCGGCGGCTCTGGGTTGTCTTCCAGGCTGCTGTGGCCACAAATGGCGTCCTGCATAGGGGATACCATTTGTGTCCCTACGCTAGGTCGTGATAGGCTACGTATATATTTACGTAGCCTGTCACGGCTAAAGCGGGGACGCAAATGACAGCCGCTACGCCATTTGTGTCCCTGCTTTTGCCATGATAGGCTACGTAAGCATCTACGTAGCCTATCACTGCAAAAGACAGGGACGCAAATGGCGTAGCGGCTGCCATTTGTGGCCCCGCTTTAGCCATGATAGGCTACGTAAATATTTACATAGCCTATCACAGCTAAAGCAGGAACACAAATGGCATAGGGGACTCCATTTGCATCCCTGCTTTAGCTGTGATAGGCTACATAAATATATACGTATTCTATCACGGCCTAGCATTGGGACACAAAGGCATCCCCTAGGCAGGACGCCATTTGCGTCTGCAGCAGCCCAACAGCGGATGGAGGCCTTGCTGCGGATCAGCCCGGCCGGTGACTCTGTGGATTCCAGGGGGGAGGACCGGATCGCCTCCTCCCCATCGAGGATTCCAGGGGGAGGACTGGATAGCCTTCCCCCCCCCCACTGCGGAACCCAGCAGAGCCAGGTAAGTGGGGTTTCGTACATCCCTACTCCACTCAGCAGTAGCATAGTGGCAAATTCAGAAGTGCAGGGTCCCTTCATGACAGTCACAGCCATGCCCCCTTCTAAGAGTATACAACCTTGTAAGATATACAGCCTTCAACTGGGATCCAAAAACAGCGCAGCTAAGAGTAAGGCAGTGGTATTTCAATTGGACATCTGGGAAAAAATGCAGGGGTGTTAAAATCTTTTTCACTCACTCACTCACTCACTCACTCACTTAAACACAAACATTTTAGGTTTTCAAAATATGATATTCTATGGAAGCTTCACCCTGTCAACTCAGCCCTGATGGACAGATCCGTTGTCATTTAAACAGCCCCCTTGCACACTCCCTTAGTGCCCCAACATTACCCATTTGCCTTCCCTAAGCTCCTTCATTGTATCTCCCCCCTTCCTCTCCAACAGAAACATCCACACACCCAGCTGGATTGAACTACACACACACACACACACACGCACACACACACACTGCTGTAGTGGTAAATTTGGAAATGCAAGAGCTCATTGTGACAGTCTCCAAGGGCAGTTCAAAAATTTCAGGCAGCTGTGTCAATCCATATCAACAAACCAGTTCTAGGAGCTTTCATCTCCACCAGGAGCTCATCTTTGGTATAGCGAATAGGTCTTAATTGCCCATTCTAGACCAAGTCATCCCGAATACTTTGCATTCTAACATGGAACAATATAGTATTGCTTGGAAAATACATTCCCCCCACAGCTACGGTGAGGATTGTAGCTAAGCTCAGAGGGAACAGGGAATTCTGAGGGGGGTGGCAGATGACATCAGAGTCCCTGCTAATGAAAAAGTGCTGGGGCTGCTTCCCTGCAAGCCCTGCCTCCACTACACCACTGCTGCTCAGTCTTCTCTTCTCAAGGCTAAACATGCCCAGTTATTTCAGTCTTTCTTCATAGGGCTTTGTTTCCAGTCCCCTGATCATCTTCATTGCCCTCCTCTGAACCCTCTCCAGTTTTTCTGCATCCTTCTTAAAGGATGCTGATGCTTGGTAGAATTTTCATATTTGTGCAATTCTGAAATCCCCAATCCCAAGGCTACAATCTTCTCCACACTTATCTAAGAGTAATCTCCATTGGGCATAGTGAGATTTACTTCTGAGTAAACATGCATAGAGTTGCAATGCAATTTGTTTCATTTTTATTTATTAAGTAGCTTTATAGCCTACTTTTCAGGGTAAAAACCCCATCACAAAGTGCATCCACTGTAATAGTGGATATGATCCCTACTGAATACCAGATAAATGTTTGTCAGATTTGAAAGGTTCACTTAATGTTAGTTTATGTATTTAGTTCATGTAGGATTCTCATTTCTTTTGAAAGGAATGTGTCATGTAAAACACATAGGGCCTGAGCATTTAAAAAAGAAAAGAGAAACTTGCCAAGCTGGTCAAAAAACAGCCAGATGGCAACACAACTTTTGCCTATCTATTTATTTATTTAAAATATGTATACCCCACCTTTTCTCAAAATAGTCCAAGGCAGCTACCAACGTCACTATTGAAATGTGTGTGTGTGTGTGTTTGTGTGTAACACAAAACCTAACCAGCGGAGGGATGTATGGATTCCCCACCATCCGTTCCAGTGGGGAATCTGTGGGCGGGGGGAGGCGATCCATTCCTTCCCCTCGGAATCCTCGTGGAGCGGCTCCACTCCACAAGGATTCCTCAGAGCCGAGGGCCGCTGCTTACCTGAATCAACTGGAGCCTTTTGCCTCCATGCTGATCGCCATTTTAAAAAAAAGCAATCGGCAGGATGTGCCCATAGACTTATACAAAAAATAGAGCCGTGAATCTTGCGTATAAGGCTACATGGACTTATATGCAAGATTCACAGCTCTATTTTGTGCACAAGTCTATGGGCACATCCTGCCGATTGCCATTTAAAAAAAAGGGGGGCAATCGGCAGGATGTCCCCATAGACATACACAAAATAGAGCCATGAATCTTACGTATAAGCCTATGGACACATAGACTTATACGCAAGATTCACAGCTCTAATTGGGTATAAGTCTATGGGGACATCCTGCCGATCGCCTTTTTTTAAAAAAATGGCAATCAGCGCGGAGGTAAACGGCTCCTGGTGCAACAAGCAGCCGTCCCGTCCCATGCGGAATCCTCCAGGAGAGGAGGTAAGTGGGGCTGATCCACCATGGATTCCTGAGGCCGGATTCCAAAGAATCCAGCCTCATTTGAATCCATGGCGGATTTCTCTGAAATCCCTAAATCAGCGTAATACAGCAAGATAAAACTACAAAACCACAAAAGCTTATCAACTATAAAAGTGGCAGCAGAAAATTGTAGAGGAAATGCCCCGGAAGACCTCTGCATATCGAGGAGATAGTGTGACATGCTACAACTGCTTCTTTTATGCCTGAACCTCCTGGGAGACTTTAAAGACCAGGCCTCTTAGGCCTCTTTAAGAATTGTCTAGCTTCTTGGTCTGAGTCCTTGTTCTTCAAACAAGGCAGGACAGGCTTGGAAGGTAGGGAGGATCTCTTTGGCTGCAGTCCCCCTGCTAATTTGGCTTATCTTATGGGTAAGATGACAAAATGCCTAAACATCAGGAGACCATCACAACAGGTGTGATGGATGTGAAACTCAGCATGTAGCCATGGTAGAATTTGGGTATAAAAGTTGCTAGAGACTTGCCCACAGTGAGCTTTGATGCAGACCTGGACCATGGAGGCGCTGTGTGCCAGGCATTTGACTGGGGTCTCTCCTTTGTCATTCACCTGGAGCTCCCGACAACTGAAAGGGGAAGTAAGCTCTCTTGCTCAGTCCTGGTATTGTATGTTATGCTGTATCATTTTGCCTACTCTTTAATAAAATCTTGACTTCTATCCACCTGTGTACACATTGCTTCTGAAGCCTAAAATAACCTTTGCCTCTTGGCAAAACAAAGATAAAGCAACAGTTACAGCTGGCACCTCATCTAAATAGCATAAAGCCATCTCAACCACCTCTGAAAACCAGATGATATTCACCAAAGGCCTTTCTGAAAATAAAGATTTTTGCCAGCAGCTGAAGTGTCATAAAAGACAGGATAGATGAACTTCCCTTGGAAGGAAGGTCTGGAGCCTTGGAACAGCTATAGAAAAGCCTGGTCATTGCCAGAAAACGTAATTCCAGGGTAGCTGCTGAACACATAAGAGGACCTCTGGTGATTATCTTAATAAGCAGGCAAGTACATAGAGGAGAAGGTGGTCTTTCAAATATCCTGACCCTAAACTGTAAAGGTCATCATCACCAGCACTTTTAGGACCAAGCTAGATGTGATGTTGGGCACACAGTTTGACCCAATGTCATTGGTTTTTCTATAACAAATAGCCAGTGGGGGGGGGGAGCTGGATCAAGACCATGGCAGGACGGAAAGGAACTGAACGTTTTGCCCCCATCGCCATCCTGTTCAGAATTGCACCTGCTCTTTGCAATGGGAGTTATCATGCACCTGCAGCCAACTTGCAGTCATCAAGTGCAAAGGAATCAAGTGTTAAGAAATCAGGCAATGTGCCTGCATGTGTGATCCAGGTGAAAGTTGCTGCCAAACATCACCGCTGCTTGGCGGGGGTCCATGTCTGAATCTCCTGTCCACAGAGCCCAGCCCAATCACGCAGGAAGAACCTGCACCACCGCCAAGTTCCAGTGCCCGTGCAGTTTCCGTCGTGTGATTTTGTGGACCCACCTGGGAAGGGGGTTCAAATATGTTTATGAACTCTGCTGGAGCTCTGACCATACAATAGCAAGTTTCAGAGGCTCTTTTGAAATTTATTTTATTTATTAATAATACCTGATCTAAAAAAAATCTGTAAGCAGTTTACATGCCAAAGTATTTTAAAATCACAATTAAAATACTTAGTTGATAAACAATTACAGCTATTACAAAGATAAACAGAAACAATAAAAATAAATAAAAATAGCAATTGAAAACAATCAAATGGAGCAGCACCAGCATCAATTGCAAGCCAGGAAAGCTTGTAAATGGGGACGTTCTTAGGAGGCATTTAAAACTCTCCAAATTTTCTGCCTCCCAAACTGCATAGGAAAGGATGTGCCAGAGGGTGGGTGCCACTACTGAGAAGGCCCGCTTTTGAAATGTCGCATGGCGGCACCTTTGAACTGGGCTCCAACCACGCACCTGAGGAGCGGAGCAAGACTGTTACCTACATGATCCAGAGTACTTCCCTTGGCTGTCTTTACACAGGGCATTTATAGTGCACTTGTGATTGGTGCACTTCTGTCACGGACGTTTGCGGGTCATTTCCATGACATCATCAGCCTCCAGGGCACACCCAGCTGTTCTTTATCTTCATGCCACCCCCACCCACCCCCAAAACACCCTAAGATAATCCACTATTTAGATGTAAATCTGCTTTAATGACTGTGTGTAAATGTGCATTTGCGCTATAACCACAGCCTGGGAAGAAGAAGCCATTGGGCGGAGCAGGAAAATCACAGTTGCCCTCCCCCCCCCCCCTCCACTCCTCCAGCATGCCTGCCTGTTCACCTGGGCTGGGAGGAGAGTATTCTTGACCAGGTTCGGAGAAGCTCAAAATGAGCATGGAACTGGCCAGGGAGGAAGAAGAAGATGGTGATCCCCCATGTACACAGCTGACAGAAACGAAGCCCCCCCCCCACACACACACACCCTACACTGCTTTGCAGAGAGAGAGAGTTGAGTCCCTCGGGAGACCCACTGCCCTCACCACTCACTCTCTGCCCCGAGGCTGCAGAGAACTTGCCTGTGTAAAGAGCTGAACTTTTACCTCATTGAGAATGCAGAAACAGAAGCCCTGGTAAATTGAGAAATAAAGAGTCTCGTGTGGTGAACCCCCTTGCTATTAGAAATGGCTGGCACTGGCATAGCTCCTATGAGCCATGAAGACTTATCAAATGCTACAAGTGGGACCTGCAACAAAATGGTGCAGTGTGGAGTACTTCTGGTTGGGGTGCCAGCCAGCCAGCCATGCCTTATTTCAGGGTACTCCATTCCATCACTCCCCCACAACAGTCAGCATTCTGTGCCTACTGAACATGCTCAGTCCTCACTGGACTATTTTGGGGGTTTCTTCTGCCATCATGGAGGTGGGGGTCTGCTAAAAAAAAAAAGTACTTCTGCAAATTTGGGGATTCTCCCAAGCCTGCTGATATCTCCTTTTTGTGTGTGGATGGTGGAATTTTACATAAGGCCAGGCATGTGGAGAATGAGTTTGCTATTCATATATAAGATACCACCCAGTCATCGTTATTGTAAAGTCCATTGGCAATGTATTTGGAATCCCTGCCTTGACAGGCATGAACAACAAGGCAGTTACCATATTCTATCAACACAGAGAAGGTAGCTTGAAAAACCCTGTTTCATATTTAGTAAGAAACTGAAGCTTTATCTAATAACATACAGTCTAGACCACTGTCCGGTTAAATAATACATCCACAGGGACAAGATGTCTTATGAAACAGGATTTAGTTAGCCATTACAGCATGTTTATGGGTAACAATTATATGCTACCTTTGAAACAATGTAAGTTGTTAAATTGATTGCCAATGAAATCTGCATCATAACATGAATACTTTTTAAAATTGAAGATTTGTATCCCATTAGTTTAGAAGGAGTTGAGACTGAATTACCATTCAGCCTAAAGTAGAAGATAATAAAATGGTTAAAATGAATATAAACACTTCCATTTAATATAGCAATTAGGTAATTTGGGGAGTGGGGGGGGGAGAAACCTTTTAAAATGACCATGGAAATGCCCTCCTGTGATATATTTAGCATTGTTTGTTATTACTCCCATAGGACAATTAAATAGCATCTAATATTGGTGCTAGAAGAACATTTGTGGAAATAAAGGTAGGAAGAGAAAACATATACCAAGCTGACAATTGCAATACTGCAGTTGATCAGCACAGCACTGTATGTGTAGAAAATGGTCCATGAGTGGGTTTTTAAAAGCACTGACAATTATGTGCCTTCAGAAGTCATCTAATAGACTATTGCATTTAGAGCAACCATATACTTCATGTTTGAAATATGTGCAAATTAGCAACTTTAAAAGCTCCCTCGAACAGCCATTTGCCATTTAAAGGCAATCCTGGCAGAAGTTATAAAATCCAGTCTTTGGAATGGTTCATTTTAGTTTGCCTATTTAAACATGTCTATTTTTTTTAAAAAAAACACAACTAGTTGTTTTTCAAGAATTTGGTAAGGAGACAAACATCATGAACAAGGCTATCAACTCCTCCTTCCTGCAAATGCCATGTAGGTTTGGTAGAGCTAGTGATATTTTGCAGGGCCTTTTAAAAAAAATATTTCTGAATTTTAAACAAGAGTTCTAAAATTCTCAAAGGCAAAGTGCAAAAGTTTGGTGTTTTATAGGAACGTGGGAAGTTGCCTTCGAGCACATGAAAGGTTTTGCCCTTCTTGCCACTATTGTCTAGTCTGACGGGCAGTGGCTCTCTATTTCAGGAGACAGAGAGTCCTTTCCATCACCTGTGACCCGCTACCTGATCATTTTGGCAGGAGACACCGGGGATCGAGCCTGGGGCCTTCTGCATGCAAAGCAGGGGCTGTACCACTGAGCTACAGCCCCTCCCGGAGGTACTGGTATGCCAGACCTGGAATGGGATCACCAATATGCCATAGCTGGAACTGATTTCCATTCACGTTCTCCTCAAGGCCTCCTTCCTTTGAAGCAGTTCTCTCTCCCCAGAACTCCCAGGCTCTTGGCAACCAGACAACTCTCCTTGTAAAACCTTCCTACTGGAGGAAACAGCTTCATGATCCAATTGAAACGCTGCCACAGTTATTAATGGCTCCATCTGGCTTTGGAAATGTGTTAGGTGTTTTTGCAGTTTAGCCCCTTTTGTAGCGTACATATTTGAATGGCTTTGCTGCTCCTGATTTGGACTGAAGGGATGCTTTGGTCCCTGTTCAGTCCCTCTGCCAGCAGTGTCAAACCTCTTTCAGCTTGAGGGACGGATTCAATTTCAGAGAAGCTCTTGGAGCCAGTATTCCAGTGCTGGGTGGGGCCAAAGGCAAAAGGAGCAGGCCAAAAATGCCAACCTATTCTAACTTAAAGCTCTTGCTGCCCAGTAACTACACCTTAGGAGAGGCATTTTAATGTTTTTAGAATGGGGAAAAAACCCTACAAAAGCCAGAAACCCACTAAATGATCAGGCACTGGGGGAACAGAGGTAGATCCAGGGGAAGGTGGTGTGGTTATCTGGGAGATCCCAGAGGGCTGGATTGGGACCCCAGGGGTTTGGCCCACGGACCTGAGATTCACCACCTTTGTCTTAATCAATGCATCCATTTCCAATGAAATGGAACTGTTGTTCGTCCATGTTGGTCTACTACATCTTTCTTGGTTGTCATCAGGTTGGATGAACCATAATGCAGAATGGTGCTAGCTCAGTGGTAGCGCTATGCTTTGCATGCGAAAGAAGCCATGTTCCAACTTTCCCTGGCCTCTCAGGGTAGGGCTGGGAAAGATTCCTATCTGAAACCCTGGAGAGTTGCTGTCAGGCAGTGTAGACCAGGGGTGGGGAAACCTTTTTGGCCTGAGGGCCACCTTACCTTTCAGGGAACTTTCTGGGGCTATATGCAAGAAGTGGGCAGCCCCCTGCAAGAAGTGAGCAGGGTTAAAGCTAAAGTGGGTGGGACCACCACACACCTATTCATCCACACACATACACAACAAACACCTGTTCATACACACCCATATACAGTATATATTAGTGCAGTGCCGAAAATTTCTATTCTTCCATTTTCCACCAGGGTGGTGGTGGCAAAATGAAGACTCTGGTGAAAGAGACTGGGAGAGGTGAGAATTTTCTCCTTGGGGAGGGGAACAGGGTTTCCACATACCTTTTTAAGTGTAAGCAATTATTGAGGGGTCTCCTTTCTATATATTAAACACCCCCTGCACTTGCAGGAGCCCAGGACTCTTCTCCAACCTGGCAGTTCTTTCTGAACTCCCAGGAGACCATGTGACCTCGCCCTCTCCAATAGGCATTCAGGAAGAACTGCAGGCTGGAAAAGAGTTCTGCGCTCCTGATATATATATATACGACCCCTCAACAACCGCCTACACTTAAAAAGGTATGTGAAAACCCTGTCCCGCTCCCCAAGGAGAAAATCCCCCCCTCCCCGTGAAAGAGGCAGAAAAAACAATGCCTCTTTTGCAGGGAGAGAAAAAGTTCCCCCAAACAGGGGACAAGATTTGGCACAGCACACACACACACCACATTCAATCCCCAATTGGGCTGTTAAAAAGCCCCCACCACAAGCCATGCTGGAAGGGATGCTTTTCTGAGAGGTGTTGTCACAGCACATGGAGTGGGAAGGGTTAATGAAAATGCCAACCTGTCAGCTTTTTAATTAGATTAAAAAAAAACTTAATTGCTGCATGGGGGCAGCAGGGGTGGCTGCAGGATGGATGGGGAGACCCTGCAGGCTGGTGGTTCCCCACCCCTGGTGTAGATAATACAAAACTACATAAACCAGTAGTCTGACTCAGTGTGAGGTAGGGATGTTGGAGAATTCCGCCACGGATTCCAGTGAGGCCAGACTCTAAAGAATCCGGCCCCCCAGCATCCATGGCAGAACAGCCTCACCCCCCCACCCCACAACCCCCACCCCGGAATGGACCTACCTGGCGGCGGACGCGGCCATCATGGCAGCCACCATTTGTGTCCCTGCTTTTGCCGTGATAGACGACGTAAGTATCTACGTAGCCTATCACAGCAAAAGACAGGGATGCTAATGGTGTAGCGGCCACAATTTGCATCCCCGCTTTAGCCGTGATAGGCTACGTAAATATTTATGTAGCCTATCACGGCTACAGCAGGAACGCAAATGGCATAGGGAACATCATTTGCGCCCCTGCTTTAGCCATGATAGGCTACATAAATATATACGTACCCTATCATGGCCTAGCATAGGGACGCAAATGGCGTCCCCTACACTGGATGCCATTTGCATCCACAGCAGCCTGGCAGCGGATGGGGGCTCTGCTGAGGATCGGCCTGGCCAGCGGCTCCACAGACTGGCCGTGGAGCAGAGCCAGCTGGGCAGGATTCCGGGGAGGGGACCGAATCGCCTCCCCCCCGTCGAGGATTCTGGGGGGAGTACCGGATCGCCTCCCCCCCCCTGCGGAACCCAGTGGAGCCAGGTAAATGGGGTTTCTTACAACTTCCTACGTTCCTTCTGAGTACAGCAGGACAGCCATCTATAAAATCAGTTGTCCGGAGGAAGGATGAAGAGCTTCTACACCATCTTCCAACCAATCCACATCAGTGGACCCAAAGAGTTTGCCTTGAATTATAATGCTGCTCATATAAATGGCTGCTACAGGTTAGGTCTGATTGAAGAGCAATGTGGATGAGCCGATAGAAGGATTATTTCTACATCTTCAGCAGATAAAGTGAAGTGAATGCTGTCATTTCAGTGCTTCTTTCTCCCTCCACCCCAATCACTGAATACTCGGTTTTTGTTGGAAAAAACAGAAAAGCTTGACAATGCTACATCCATCAGCACTTAATTGCCAGCAATCAGACTGTTGAAGAGTAGTAAATCATTGCGCTCTCCCTGTTCTACCTTTGCACGGGCTGTTACGAGGTCCATGTCTGTTCTCAGACAGATGGCAGTGTCACATCTCATCCAGCTCAAGGGCTATCACTTTCCTAAAGAGGAGACTCGTCGTCATTTTAAATGGTCTATTAGTGTTTTCTTGCTATACCTCATTGAAGCAATGTCATTTGACTTGAATACCCATAGAACCGAGGGAAAGTGCATTAAAATGTTTGGGGAAATGGAGGTGACCAGGGTTTGTTTGCTTGGGGTTTCTTGGGTGTGTGTGTGTGTGTGTGTGTTTTACCTTGACACACTTATCTTGAACCGACATGAGTGTAGGGTACCCTACTGTATTATTGAGAATCTCCCTACACTAAAGCCTTTGATTGTGTGGATCACAACAAACTGTGGCAAATTCTTAAAGAGATGGGAGTACCAGACCACCTTACCTGTCTCCTGAGAAACCTGTATGAGGGTCAAGAAGCAACAGTAAGAACCGGACATGGAACAACCGATTGGTTCACAATTGGGAAAGGAGTACGACAAGGCTGCATATTGTCGCCCTGCTTATTTAACTTATATGCAGAGTACATCATGAGAAACGCCAGTTGGATGAATCACAGGTCAGAATTAAGATTGCTGGGAGAATTATCAATAACCTCCGATATGCAGACGATACCACCCTAATGGCAGAAAGCGAAGAGGATCTCAAGAGCCTCTTGTTGAGGGCGAAAGTGGAGAGTGCAAAAGGCTGGTTTGAAACTCAACATTAAAAAAACGAAGATCATGGCATCTGGCCCCATCAATTCCTGGCATATAGAAGGGGAAGAAATGGCAGCAGTGACAGATTGTATTTTCTTGGGCTCCAAGATCACTGCAGATGGTGACTGTAGCCATGAAATTAAAAGACGCTTGCTCTTCAGGAGGAAAGCTATGGCAAACCTAGACGATGGCCTTGTAGGCCCCTTCCAACCCTACTATTCTATGATTCTATGATTCTAGACAGCATAGTAAGAAGCAGAGACATCACCTTGCCGACAAAGGTCCGTCTAATCAAAGCTATGGTTTTCCCAGTAGTAACGTATGGCTGTGAGAGCTGGACTTTAAGGAAGGCTGAGTGCCGAAGAATTGATGCTTTCGAACTGTGGTGCTGGAGAAGACTCTTACGAGTCCCCCAAGGAGGTCCAATCAGTCCATCCTAAAGGAAATCAACCCTGACTGCTCATTGGAAGGACAGATACTGAAGCTGAAGCTCAAATATTTTAGCCACCTAATGCGAAAACTCCCTGGAAAAGACCCCGATGCTGGGAAAAATTGAAGGCAAAAGAAGAAGGGGACGGCAGAGGATGAGATGGCTAGATAGCATCACCGATGCAATGAATATGAACCTGAGCACACTCCAGCAGACAGCAGAGGACAGGAAGGCCTGGCGTGCTATGGTCCATGGGGTCACGAAGAGTCAGACACGACTGAACGACTGAACAACAACAACCCTTCGTATCCCCGGTATGCAAATAAAGCCTCTGTTCTATGTGCAAAAGTAGGACTTTGTCAGTGGAAAGGGGTCTGATTACTGTCCAACTGTGCATGTGCAGCTGCTTTGTGCTTGCTGCAAGCTGCAAGCTGCAGAGCACAGATTGGTCCCTCCCACTGCCCCAGGTCCCTGGATGACTCCTTTACAGTGGGTAGCAAGGGCCTGAGCCATGTCATAGACCTCAGCTTATACTAATGCCTCTAGGCCAGGCTCCCTACCCAGGTGCCCGCCAGATGTTTTGGACTACAACCCCCATTAGCCCCAGCCAGCATAGCCAATGGTACAAAACATCTGGAGAGCCCCAAGACTGGTCTGCTTCAGGCCTGTTTTTAGGCCAGAGAGCTGGGTATACCCTATGTACTGCCTCCCCCCACACACACACACCCCTGAATTAGAGTGGCCATGTATCCTACTTTACAGAAGACAGTCCTCTATTTGAAGGGTTGTCAGGGGACAGTCCTCTGTTTGATGGTGTCCTCTGTTTGAAGAGCTGTCTAGTCCAGGTCAGGTTTAAAGATAAAGAACCCTAAGAAAGGAGAACAGGGACCTTGATGTTGCCCTTCAACAGCTCCTAGACAGGAGACCAACTGGGCACACAAGTTATATGGTCACAGTCATCCTTACTATGGTTAGATGTGTTGTATCCCTATAGAAATTATGGTAATTATTTCTAAATTTTCATCTTTCTACACAAATTAGCATAAACACATTTTATGTAAATGTGTGTCCTCTTTTGTCCTCATTTTTGGTAATGCCTTTCCTCTTTTTTGGTGATGTATAAGTGGCTATCCTACTATGAATTCTGTTTAGCCTGTGAGGCCCTGCTCCATATTTCTCCATCAGTTTTAGTTCAGCGGTGTAGGGTGGCCAGATGCAAAAGAGGACATGGCCCTGGCACCTTTAAAAGTTGTGTAAAAGAGGGGATTTCAGTAGGTATAGCTTGTCATGAAAAATACATCTGCTCTTAACTCCCCCCCCCCCACCGCCCCATCCATAGCAGCTTCCAACCATGCCGAACGCTAAAATCCAGCCAAAATAAAACCCTTAGTGGTAACTTTAGTCAAGGTCTTTAAACTGAAATGCTTTCTATTTGAAAATATGGTATCAGACACTCAATTCAAATTAACAGTTCACAAAGAGCATCCGCAGCTAATATAAATAATATTAAAGGGTTTGACGGAAGATTAATGGGGAATACTATCTTAAAGAAAGGGACATACTGAGATATATAGCTGAAAGACATTCTTTAGAAGTAACTGCCATGTAGGGAGAAATGATATATAATTCAGCCTTTATCATTCAAGGCTACTTACCATGGTTTGGGCCTTTTTATGGAATGATACGTTATTTAAAAATCGGAAGGTCCATTGCTTTTCTCTTTCAAACTTTGATCTAGTGAAATAATCCATTCTTCCTTTGATACGCTAATTGTTTTTCCAGTTACCATTTGTAGCGGGCATTAAGCACGCACAGTTCTAACCCAGTGGCATTACTACTTATCACAGCTTAGCATGCTGTTCCTGTTGATGTAGCTGATGGCGGGTCCTTGTTTTTATGGATAATCTAGACCTGATTACACAGTGAACAGTGTTGTCAAGCTGCACCCAAAGAACAAGTGTTTGAACTTTAAACATACCAATCAAGAAGACGAGGGACGGTAGGGACAGCAGAGAATTCCACCACGGATTCCAGTGAGGCCGGATTCTAAAGAATGTCTTTCCCCCGGAATCCGTGGCGGAACGGCCTTCTGCCCCACTGCCCCACCCCCCGCGGAATCCCCCGGGATGGAACTTACCTGGGGCGGATGCGGAGGATTTGGTGGCAGTGGCTGGTCTCCTGGCCAGGCGCGGCCGGGCTGCTGCGGCCGCCATTGGCATCCTTTGAGCTGTGATAGGCTACGTAAGTCTTCTAAAGAATCCGGCCTTACTGGAATCCATGGTGGAATTCTCTGCTGTCCCTACCGTCCCTCGACTTCTTGATTGGTATGTTTAAAGTTCAAACACTTGTTCTTTGGGTGCAGTTTGGCAACACTGTTCACTATGTAATCAGGTCTAGATTACCCATAAAAACAAGGACCCGCCATCAACTACATCAGTAGCGCCCACTACGCCATTTGCGGTTCCCTTTTATTCGCCGTAAAAGCCTACGTAAATATTTACGTAGGCTAGAACGGCGAAAAATAGGGAACGCAAATGGCGGCCACCGTAGCTGCCATTTGCGTACGCCGTTTTGTGTGTGTGTGTTTTTGCCCAGCCGTGATAGGCTATGTAAAGACTTACGTAGCCTATCACAGCTGCCTGGCTGGATGCAAATGGCGGCCACTATGGCGGCCACCATTTGCATCCGCACCAGCCAGTCTGCGGCCCTGGCCAGCTGCTCCGCGGAGCCGCCACGGAGCAGAGCCGTCCGGACAGGATTCCGGGGGGGAGGACCAGATCACCTCCCCCCCGTCAAGGATTCCGGGGGGAGGGACGGAGCGCCTCCCCCCCACGAACACAATTCGTGAAAAGGTAAGTGACTTTCGTACATCCCTACGAGGGAGCTCCAACAGCCCCAACTATCCTTCCTCCAGTTCTTTTGGCTGCCTTTTCAGTAGCACAGACTCTTTCTACAGCAGGTAGGGGCAGGGCACCTGTGGCTCATTCTCCTGGCAACCCGAATAATGACTAGCTTCAGGTATTTGTACAATGACCTATGTTTTGACATTTGCTTTTGACATTTGCTTTTCATTTGTTTGTGATGTTCGAAATCTCTCTCTCTCTGTCTCTCACACATACACACACACACATGCACATGCACACTCACACACACACACGCACACTGTGTGTTTTCATAAAATCATAGAATCATAGGGTTGGAAGGGACCTACAAGACCATCGAGTCCAACCCCCTGCTCAGTACAGGAAGCCTGATTTTCAGGCAGTCTCCCATCCAAGTACTAACCAGGGCTGACCCTGCTTAGCTTCCGAGATCAGACAAGATCGGGCGCATCCCGCCTTCTCCTGTAAATGGTAAACTTTTACATGGTATTTTAATGTTTTTTACAGTAATTTAATATTTAATGCTTTTCCTGTTCGTAAACCGCCCAGAGAGCCTTGGCCATGGGGTGGTATAGAAATGTAATAATAAATAATAATAAAATAATGTACAGTCCGGGAGGGTAAAGTTATCCAAATACATCTCCCAATGCACCCCCATGAACATTTAGCTGCAGTTGCTCAGAGAGGCCTTCACAGCATGTGAGCCCACCGGTTACGTATGGCAGTCCCTCAGGGGCTTGAGAGCTCTCATACTGTTGTTTTTGCTGTCTGCTGAAGATTGCAGAAAGGGACAATGTCTTCTGGAGCAAATGAAACACCCGGCAGGCCACCGTACAGGTCTGGTGGATTGTGTTCCATTTGATAGGTCCAAGTTATGCATGCCGATTCTAGGATCAAGGAATAATTTCTCCTGTTATGAAACGTAAGTAAATATTACAGCCTCCTTTCACATGGAATACTGCCCCTGATCACCCCCTTCCCCACTGTCCAGACTGGGATTGCTACCTTGTTTCTCTTGATCATCCCCTATGCCTTTAGCGTACAGAAAATCAACAGGTGCAGCTTGGCCCCACACTATATTCCTATGCCAGAAATGGCTTCATATGTTGAATATCACCAGCCTTATGGGTGGGTGAGCTGGGCATGTGCCCCGGGTGCTGAGCTGAAGATGGTGCCGGGTTGAGCTAGATAGCTTGGTGTTTCTTGAGTGTAATGTCCACAGAAGTGTATTGCCTGTGAGACTTCAGGGGGATCCCAGAACTGGAGCAGGGTAGGGTGGCAAGGTGGCCTCTTCTACCCAGGACAGTCCTCTCTTTGAAGGATTACCAGAGGACTGCCCTCTATTTTGAAGGCGTCTTCTATTGGAAGAGCTGTCCCATCCATGTCCAGGTTAAAGACAGTGAACCATAAGAACTATTCCCCATCACCAGTTAGCACCTGGACAGCAGACTGAACAGGCAGGCACACAGGTTGCCTGGTCACAGTCTCTTCCACAATATGTACTGTATTTCTATTTAAAACAATTATTTCCAAATTTGCATCTATACATATGAATTAGCAGATGCAAACGTTATGCAAGTATTTTGCCCTTTTTTGTGCGGATGCCTGTCCTCGTTTGGTGATTCATACGTGGCCACCGTTGGAGCAGGAGAGCATGGGCCTTGCCATGTCTAGTTTCTTCCATTAAGTCTCCTTTTGAGATAGCCCATTTGCTGGAAGTGGGCCCAGCTTTTTTCCCTTTAATTGAGAGCAGGGCCTTTCCTCTTTCCAGCCAAACAAGGAGCTCACTGCTTACAGGATTTGCACAGGATTGGCCAGTTGTGTGTGCATGAGTGAGACTTCTTTGCCCTCCTCCTTTGGCCAGCCCTAATAAAAAGAGGTGGAGTTCCTTTTCCTTTGAGACTGGGAGGCCCATGGATACCTGGACGCATTACCATTCGGGATCCTGGTTCTTCTCATCAAGGGGGTGGAGGTGTGCGAGGCCTTCTCCAGTGACTGACATGGGGGAGTAAATCTGAGTTTGTGCAGGCTGGTTAAGCTGAAGATATAGTTTTGTTTTGCTGTTTTCCTTTTGCCTCTGTATTTCCTTGACAATAAATATGTTTTCCCCCTTCCAATTCAGGTGGGAAGTGTGGATTATGGATGTCTGACCAGGACCTAGGAGAGGGGTTTCCTCTCCTCATGTGGCCTAACCACTCAGTAACACTACCAAGGCATTTGGCTTTGGGCTCTGGAAGGGGTGTTGCTGTATAGGGGATGCAAGTCAGCACCCTGTGCAACCACAGGCATCAAAACAGTAAATTACTGGCAAGTAGTTCTGAGCCCTTGTTATGGACACTGCAGCAAAAGCCTGGGAGAGTATGTATACTTGCAGTCCTGGCCAAGCCACACAACTTGACAACACTGCAAGACTTACCACAGGAGGTGGGGCACCATAGGCATCCCTCACTCAGAGCACTATTTATCCTAGGGCTGTCCCTGCTAGTGATGGAACCCTATGCAGACAATGGCATGCTCCCATCATTGGCCAAAGTAGGGTAAAATGCCTAGTAGTAACGACATTGGGGGAAAATGTGTTGTGGTTCTCAGAGGTACCAAAGACAGGTGGAGTCCAGCTGGAAAGGGGCAAAAGTTGGATCCAGAGCTTTACTCTCTTGTTGGGAGGCTTTTGATACAGTGGAGAGCTTCTGCTGGTGGAAAGAGGCAGGAAGTGATTTTCACCAATTCCCTCCCCTCTCTGCAGCCACCAGGGCTACCCCTCCCCCTCCCCCCTGTTCTGGAGGGTCCTCAAGCCAACTCTCTGGGGCATATTTTTCAGGGACTGCAGGGGCAGGGGGGAAATTGATGATCACACACATCCTCCAGCCAGCAGAAATGTTCTACTGTATCAAAAGCTTCCCATGGAGAGAAGGAGCCCTCCCATCTGCAGGAGGCATATGCCCAATCCAACCTAATGTATCTACTGATGACACCTCCAACAATGGTTTACTATTCTTGAACCTCATGTTCTCTATTCGTACATGTTGATGAATGTGAATCCCCGTATTAATGACAACACATTCTCATTACGCAGCAAAACTGGGTGACATCGCATACTTTCTGGGGATTGTTGAGAGACACTCTCTGTTCAAATGGGCTTAGGATTGCTTCTAAAAGCTTTAATGTTCACTGGGGAAAACCTTCAAGTAAAATTTGAGCATTTAGTGATTTTCTAAGTTAAAAATGAAGCTAGCATGAAGTCGCATTTAACTAAAGAAAAATAATGGGAAAAGACAGACCCTGCAATGAATGAATTAGAAGAATGAAGTCAGGCAAATAGCTTTTACGGATTTAACAATGCAATCTTCTTCAAACCTACTCAGACGTAACCATTCAGTTCAGTGACATTTCAATAATCCACAAGTAGATATCAGCAGAGTTTCCGATTTCTCAAAATAACTAACAAGAGCAAGGGCCCTGAAGTTGCTAGGGGTACCGATTCCCCACTGTCTGTTCCAGTGGGGAATCCGCGGGGGGGGGGAGGTGATCCGTTCCTCCCCCCCAGAATCCTTGCGGAGTGGATAGAAGAGGGATGGGGGAGGAAAATGTTCCATTTTACTGTAATATATGCCCCAGTGATAAATTTAATCACATCAGTGCATAATTTTCAGGGTAGCTATATTTTGCAATGTCCAAATAATCATTTTACATTACAATCCTATTCCATGTGAGTTCAGTGGGATTTACTTCCAGGTAAATTTGTACGGGATGGTAGCCTTGTGTTTCCCTTTTTCCCCCAGCACAAACTCAAACGCAGCAAATATCTTCTGCATTAAAAAAAAAAAAAAGTATTATGTAAAACTGTGCCAAATGTATCCTATCAGAACATCCAGGCTGTGAGCCCAGCATAAAATGAATGGAGCTGAGATGATGAAATAATAGTTTTGGGGGAGTGATATACTACAGAGCCCTAAATCACTATCCAACAAGCACTTCCATTGTGTACATCATACCTGCCTGCAGTTTTATGTCATTCTCCTCTGCACTGTTATCACGGAACTGTCATTTCTGAGGATTTTGTACAACAAAAAGAATTTAAAAATACAAGATCACAGGTGGTAGAAATTGGTTTCAGTGGGGGACTGTGGTTTACACACAGCCTTTGCTGAACAGCTTGCAAAAATAAACACTGATATAAAACTTAATAAAAGAAAAGAAAGTGAGGCTAAAAAGAAGTGAGTGGAGAGGGGAGAAAAGAAAAAGTAAATGGGGACAACATACATAAATGTAATGGGCATGGCTATAATGCAACTAAAATGGAAATTCTTGCTTTTTCCTTATCTCCATTTTGGAGATAAGAAGAATCTCACTAATGAAATGGAAGAGGCTCTAATTTTGCCTTAAACTAGTAAACTCTTAAAATGAAGACCCCTTCATGGATCACTGCCTTGTTGTGGCAAAGGGGCTTGCATAACTCAGTGAAGCCATAAGCTATGCCGTGCAGGGCCACCCAAGACGGACAGGTCATGGCGGAGAGTTCTGACAAAATGTGGTCCACTGGAGAAGGAAATGGCAACCCACTCCAGTATTCTTGCCAAGAACACCTCATGGAACGTATCACAAGGCTAAAAGATATGACGCCGGAAGATGAGCCCCTCAGGTCGGAAGGTGTCCAATATACTACTGGGGAAGAGCAGACGGTATTTCAAAGTAGCGCCAGAAAGAGTGAAGCAGCTGGGCCAAAGCCGAAAGGACACTCAGCTGTGGATGTGTCTGGTGGTGAAAAGAAAATCCGATGCTGTAAAGAACAATATTGTTTAGGAACCTGGAATGTCAGATCAATGAATCAAGATAACCTGGAGGTGGTCAAACATGAGATGGCAAGATTGAACATCGACATCTTGGGAATCAGTGAACTAAAATGGACAGGCATGGGCGAATTTAATTCAGGTGACCATCATATCTACTACTGTGGGCAAGAATCCCTTAGAAGAAATGGAGTAGCACTCATAGTCAACAAAAGCGTGGGAAAAGCAGTACTGGGGTACAATCTTAAAAACGATAGAATGATCTCAGTATGAATCCAAGGCAAACCATTCAACATCACAGTAATTCAAGTCTATGCCCCAACCACTGATGCCGAAGAAGCTGAGGTTGATCGGTTCTATGAAGACCTACAACACCTTCTAGAACTAACACCAAAAAAAGATGTCCTCTTCATCATAGGGGATTGGAATGCTAAAGTAGGAAGTCAAGAAATCACTGGGATAACAGGCAGGCATGGCCTTGGTGTACAAAATGAAGCAGGACAAAAGCTAATAGAGTTTTGCCAAGAGAACACGCTGATCATAGCAAACACTCTTTTTCAACAGCACAAGAGATGACTCTACACATGGACATCACCAGATGGTCAATATCGAAATCAGATTGATTATGTCCTTTGCAGCCAAAGATGGAGAAGCTCTATACAGTCAGTAAAAACAAGACCTGGAGCTGACTGTGGCTCAGATCATGAGCTGCTTCTTGCAAAATTTCGGCTTAAATTGAAGAACGTAGGGAAAACCACTAAACCATTCAGGTATGACCTAAATCATATCCCGTATGAATATACAGTGGAGGTGAGGAATAGATTTCAGGGATTAGACCTGATAGACAGAGTGCCTGAGGAACTGTGGACGGAGGTCCGTAACATTGTTCAGGAGGCAGCAACAAAATCCATCCCAAAGAAAAAGAAATGCAAGAAAGCCAAGTGGCTGTCTGATGAGGCTTTACAAGTGGCTGAGGAAAGAAGGGAAGCGAAAAGCAAGGGAGAAAGGGGAAGATATATCCAACTGAATGCAGAGTTCCAGAGAATAGCAAGGAGAGACAAGAAGGCCTTCTTAAATGAACAATGCAAAGAAATCAAGGAAAACAACAGAATGGGAAAGACTAGAGATCACTTCAAGAAAATTGAAGATCTCAAGGGAACGTTTTGTGCAAAGACGGGCACGATAAAGGACAAAGAAGGCAGGGACCTAACAGATGCAGATGAGATTAAGAAGAGGTGGCAAGAATACACAGAAGAACTATACAGGAAAGATCTGAATGTCCCTGATAGCCATGATAGTGCGGTCACTGAACTTGAGCCAGACATCCTTGAGAGTGAAGTCAAGTGGGCCTTAGGAAGCATTACTAACAACAAAGCTAGTGGAGATGACAGTATTCCAGCTGAGCTATTTAAAATCCTAAAAGATGATGCTGTTAAAGTGCTGCATTCAATATGCCAACAAATTTGGAACACTCAACAATGGCCGCAAGACTGGAAAAGGTCAGTTTACATTCCAATTCCAAAGAAGGGCAACGCCAAAGAGTGTTCAAACTACCGCACAATTGCGCTCATTTCGCATGCCAGCAAGGTGATGCTCAAAATCCTACAAGCTAGGCTTCAGCAGTATGCGAACCGAGAACTACCAGAAGTACAAGCTGGGTTTCGAAGAGGCAGAGGAACTAGAGATCAAATCGCCAACATTCGCTGGATCATGGAGAAAGCAAGAGAATTCCAGAAAAACGTCTATTTCTGCTTCATTGACTACGCTAAAGCCTTTGATTGTGTGGATCACAACAAACTGTGGCAAATTCTTAAAGTGATGGGAGTACCAGACCACCTTACCTGTCTCCTGAGAAACCTGTACGAGGGTCAAGAAGCAACAGTAAGAACCAGACATGGAACAACCGAGTGGTTCAAAATTGGGAAAGGAGTACGACAAGGCTGCATATTGTCACCCTGCTTATTTAACTTATATGCAGAGTACATCATGAGAAATGCCGGGTTGGATGAATCACAGGTCGGAATTAAGATTGCTGGGAGAATTATCAATAACCTCCGATATGCAGACGATACCACCCTAATGGCAGAAAGCGAAGAGGATCTCAAGAACCTCTTGTTGAGGGTGAAAGAGGAGAGTGTAAAAGCTGGTTTGAAACTCAACATTAAAAAAACGAAGATCATGGGATCTGGCCCTATCACTTCCTGGCATATAGAAGGGGAAGAAATGGAAGCAGTGACAGATTTTACTTTCTTGGGCTCCAAGATCACCGCAGACGGTGACTGTAGCCATGAAATTAAAAGACGCTTGCTCCTTGGGAGGAAAGCTATGGCAAACCTAGACAGCATAGTAAGAAGCAGAGACATCACCTTGCCAACAAAGGTCCGTCTAATCAAAGCTATGTTTTTCCCAGTAGTAATGTATGGCTGTGAGAGCTGGACTATAAGGAAGGCTGAGCGCCGAAGAATTGATGCTTTCGAACTGTGGTGCTGGAGAAGACTCTTACGAGTCCCCTGGACTGCAAGGAGTTCAAATCAGTCAATCCTAAAGGAAATCAACCCTGAGTGCTCATTGGAAGGGCAGATACTGAAGCTGAAGCTCAAATATTTTGGCCACCTAATGCCAAGAGAAAACTCTCTGGAAAAGACCCTGATGCTGGGAAAGACTGAAGGCAAAAGGAGAAGGGGACGGCAGAGGATGAGATGGCTAGATAGCATCACTGATGCAATGAATATGAACTTGAGCATGCTCCGGGAGAGAGCGCAGGACAGGAAGGCCTGGCGTGCTATGGTCCATGGGGTCACGAAGAGTCGGACACGACTGAACGACTGAACAACAACAACAAGTAAACTCTTGCCAGACAATTACATGAATCTCTCGGAAGAGCCTATCAAAGTTTAAGTGATCCTATTGTGAGTTGTGCTATAATAATTCCACTTATCATTTGGAAGGATATCAGGCTGATCAAAGGCAGAAAATATGGGGAGTAATAAGGCAGATGCTTTTGGGCTGAATCAGTCTGCAAAAGCTGTGATGAAGAATGGTGATGTGATACAAATTGTGAGGTTCCTGGCCAAGGAATGCCAAAATAGCTTCTCCAGACGGAACACTGTCATCAGAAGGAGCACTGCTTAACAGTTCCTGGACCCTGCATATGCCATATGGCTGGGGTTTCTGAGGGCTGAAGGCCCAGGATGCATCTGTTCTCCACACCATGCCCTGCAGTGGTGTGGGGCTCAGTGTTATTGCAGATAAGGCTGTATTGGCCAAGGGCCTACAAACCCTGAAGCCAGCCCCAGATTAGGCTGCAGGCATTAATCCATTGGATAGCTTTGTGCAAGCCATTACCTCTTAGCATAAGTCAACCATCTATAAAAGAGAAGATGTAACCTACACTTCACAAGTCTAATATGGAGAGAATGATTATAGTATATTTTGCATATTAATTAACAGTGCTGTGGGAATAGCAATGATGCCTCTGCATGGTGGAAAGATTCTTTTGAAAGCAGTATTTCAAAAACTCTGATTAAATTTTCCATGAACCACCAATGTCTCTTATCCACGTATTTTAATTTTAAATCAAGTATTCATGGTTTCATGTTTAGGGAAACAGCAAACCCCTAGGGGAACCTGTCTCCCAACAGCTAGAGAAAGCAGGAAAGCTCTGTGCTAGAACAGGAGAACACTTCTATGTGAACGATTTGTTCTGACATCCTTTTTATTTAAGGCAAGACAGATGCCTGGCTTTTTTTTTGTTTTGTTTTAAAGAATGGGTTGAAAACCAAGAAACCTTATTTTGTCAGACCCAGAATATTAATTTTTTTAAAAAATGGGAATGTTCATCATTCCCCAGCAGATAATAATATGATACTTTTCTCAAGGGTTCAGCAAAGAGTCCTAGTTAACTGACAAGAAAGCAAAACAGGAGTTCAGAGTAATCTTGAAAGGAACTCAGCAAATTAGACATGTAATATTCAACTTGTGATGGATCAAAAACAAATTGCGCTGTAACAATTTTTATGTACTGGCTTCTCCATCTACTAATTAAATCCCTCCTGAGCAAAACATTTTCTGGCGTTGACAGAGTGGCAATTAACTGATTAGCATGGACTTACTGTCTAGAACAAGAGCAGGCAACCTGGTGCCCTCCAGATGTTTTGGACTACAACTCCCATAAGCACCATCCAACAGGGCCAATAGTTGGGGATTATAGTCCAAAACATCTGAAGGGCACCAGGTTGGCTATCCCTGCTGTAGAACGTGCTTCAGAGATCACTTGGCAGGAATCTCTGTTCATCCAATGCATTCCCACACAGAGAGGAGAAGAGCATATACCTGCAACCGTCCGATCTGTTAAGCTTCTGTTAAATAGGAAGGGTCCATAGCTCAATGGTAGAGCACATGCTTTGCATGCAAAAGGGCCACGCTTAGTCCCTGGCATCTCCAGGTAGGAACCTCTACAAAGCTTTGTCAATCTGTAAGCTCAAATATTTTGGCCACCAAATGCGAAGAGAAAAGTCACTGGAAAAGACCCTGATGCTGGGAAGGATTGAAGGCAAAAGGAGAAGGGGACGGCAGAGGATGAGATGGCTAGATAGCATCACTGATGCAATGAATATGGACTTGAGCACACTCCGGGAGAGAGCGCAGGACAGGAAGGCCTGGCGTGCTATGGTCCATGGGGTCACGGAGAGTTGGACATGACTGAATGACTGAACAACAACAAAATTAATTTACTACAGTCGGGTTGGATCCAGAATCTGCATTCTTCGAGAGGAAGGAACCTTCTGTGTGAGGAAGGGCTCCACTTATGGAAGAACCCTCCATCCAATTTGGGGGGATCCCTCACACCCCATTTAGCAGGATCTCCTGACTCTCTGTGTAGCATTTTTAGAGGGCTGGTGGGGCTGCCATGGGAAGGAGGGGATGGGGAAGTCCACTCTCACCACTGTGGTTGATGATCCACCTTAATCTGGATCCAACTCATTATTTGCAGCAAATCATATCAAGGAATGCAGAGGTTGTGTGCTATGCACCAAAGCTGAATCCCCCACCTCCAGCATAATTTTCACTTGCAAATTAAGTAAGCTTTCAGCCTGGATACCCAAGGGATGAGTGGTGGGTTTGTTAATCTAGTGCACGCGTCCGCCCCTGGGTTATTTATAGCTCATTGAACACAATTTTATTTAACCAAAGAATGAGATACCCCCACACAAAATGCAGTCCTGACACTATCGTGCTAAACTCATTAACCTCCATGGGACTAAGGGGTTTGGCAAATGTAAATCCATCGCCATGCATATATTTAGGGGAAGGGCTGTAGCTCAGTGGAAGAGCACAAGCTTTGCATGCGGATGTTTCCAAGTTCAGTCCTTTGCATCTCCAGATCGGGCTGAGAAGGACTCTTGTCGGATACCCTGGACTGTCAGTGACAGTCAGTGAAGACCATACTCTGCTAGATGGAGGTCTCCCATGTCCCTGGGCCCTCAGCCACTCTTAGAGATCTTCGCCTGTTCAGCACATTTGGCTGAATGTGCTTAACAACCCTACCTATGATCAGGGAGAGTTCCCAAATGCCAGGAGTTTTGGAAGTGTATTCAGCTAAACGCACTTACAAACACCTCTCAGAACTTCATGGTAACTGCACAAGGATCTCTAAGAGCAGCTGGAGGACCCAGGACATTGGGGGTGGGGCTTGCGATACTGCCTGTGTCCCCTGCCCAGGTTTCCTTCACACATTGCAGCTGAACAGCTGCCCAGGGATAAAGTAGGGCTGGCGAACCTGTGACCTTCCAGCTGTTGTTGGACTCCAACTCCCATCAGCCCCAGTCACCATGGCCAATACTTAGGGATGACAGGACTTGTCATCCAACAAGATCTGGAGGGCAACAGGTTGCTCACCCATGGGCTACCATCTCCACTGTATCAGAAATGCATTGAGTAGCCCCATGTCACTCTAATGTTTCTATATCATCTGAAAGCTAAGATTGGCCAAATGGATTCTTGTCCCTTCAAACATTTAACATCGCTTATGTGTTTCCCAATCTGGTGACTGTGTTAGCTGGTCTTGTGTGTTATGCATAAAGTTAAATAGTACTTTTCCAAGGAACAGGACATAGGAAGCTGCCTTAGGAAGCTGGCAAGAAATCCCAACTTCACGTATAACCTGATGCAATCTGAGCTAGCGGTGAGTGACCAAGAAAGAGATGTTGGGGTTGTGGTGGACAGCTTGATGAAAATGTCAGCCCAGTGTGCAGCCACTGTAAAAAAGGCAGACTCCATGTTAGGCATAATTAGAAAAGGAATTGAGAATAAAACTGCCAATATCATACTGCCCCTAAACAAATCTATGGTGCGACCACACTTCGAATACTGTGTACAGTTCTGGTCACCACACCTAAAAAAGGATATTGTAAAGCTGGAAAATGTGCAGAAAAGGGCAACCAAAATGATCACGGGGCTGGAGCATCTCCCCTCTGAGGGAAGGTTAGAACTAGGGCTGTGCACTGCTTCAGACTGAGGCCCGGAGCCCAAGTCGAAGCGGGATGCTTTGGGCTACTTGAGCCCCTTCCGAGGTGAAGCAGAGGGGGCATGAAGAGACCTGGAGCAGGTCAGGGGCTCTCCAAAGCAACTCCGTGCGCTTCGGAGCTTGCCCCCCTCCAGCCCAGCCACACCAGCGCCTCCTGGTCCTCACCTGAGCCGCCCATCACCGTCATCGCTGCCACCTCCATCCCTGCCACCACCGCCACCGCTGCTATCACTGCCATCACCACTATTGCTGCCGCTGTTATCCCTGCTGCCAGCTCCTGAGGCCTGGACACATGCCGGCTCTCATTGCAGGGAGTCGCCATTTTAAAAATGGGAACTTCCAGGAAGTCGCCATTTTAAAAATGGTGACTCTCTGCAATAAGAGCTGGTGCATGTCCAGGCCTCAGGAGCTGGTGGCGGGAAGAGGAGGAGGAGGCAATGGAGGAGGAGGCAGCAGAGGAGGAGGAGGCCCAGGTAAAGAGCCGGGGGTTTGTGCAGGGGTGTCGGAGGGGACGAAGTGGGATTCGGCCATCCAAATCCCACTTTGGGTTTGGGGCTGAATCTGGTCAGGGAGCCCCCTAATCAGCTTGCACCAAATCAGGCTCACCTCCAAAGCCATGAAGCAGCTTCCGAGTCTGATCAGGGCATCCCCGCACAGCGCTAGTTTCAACAGCTGGGAGCGTCTTGCTTGGAAAAAAGGAGGGTAACAGGAGACATGATAGGGGTGTACAAAATTATGCATGGTGTGGAGAATGTGGATAGCGAGACATTTTTCTCCCTCTCTCAAAATACCAGAGCCCGGGGTCATCCCATGAAGCTGATTGCTGGGAGATTCAGGACAGATGAAAGGAAGTCCTTCTTCACACACACATAGTCAAACTGTGGAATTCACTGCCACAGGATGTAGTGATGGCCACCAATTTGGATGGCTTTAAAAGGGGGTTGGACAAATTCCTGGAGGAAAAGGCCATCAATGGCTACTAGTCTTGATGACTATGTGCTACCTCCAGTACCAGAGGCGGTGAGCCTACACCAGTTGCTGGGGAACATGGGCGGGAGGGTGCTGTTGCACTCATGTCCTGCTTGCGGGTTTCTGGTCGACAGCTGGTTGGCCGCTGTGTGAACAGAATGCTGGACTAGATGAACCCTTGGTCTGATCCAGCAGGGCTCTTCTTATGTTCTTATACTGAATCAGACCATTTGTCCATCTGGCCAGTATTGTTGACACTGACTGGCAGCAGCTCTCCAGAGTTTCAAACAAGAGTTTTTCCAGCCCTACCTGGAGATGCCGGGGATTGAACTAGAGACCTTCTGCATGCAAATCAGGTCCTCTACCACTGAGCTATGACCTCTCTCCCTATATAAAACTGGTCAGCCAGGTGACTGGTCAACCAGTCAAGAACTATGACTCTTTTTGATTGTCCAATGCCCGAAAGCCAAAGACAAGCAAGTTACTTCCTAGGTGTAAGGAAAACCCAGCTGAACTCTCTAGGACTCCTTTTTCTGACATCAAAAGGTCATTTGGTAAGAATTCAGCAAAAGACGAAGGGCCAATGATACATTATCCTAAGGTTATATCATTTGTAATAAATAAAAGCATGGAATCTTCCATTCTGAAATGCATGGAGCTATGAATTTCTGACGCATGAAAACCCTTCCAGCTTTCCAGCTGCTGCATCATGCAGATATTGTATCACACACATATATAAGTCATAATAAACAGAATAAATAAAAAGTGACTCAGCAAAAGCCTTTCAGACAAATGCATTAAGAATATTGTGAGTCATATTGTCCAGAACAATTAGCAATCTGCTCGTTACAGTAAGGCCAATGATAAAGATGTAATTGGTGTTTGGGCAGAAGGAGGGGTTTGGAACATATTATAAACTGCTTATCTGCCTCAGCATGAGGTCTAAAAGAGGTACTGAGCCATCACACACACCCCTCCAGCCCCCGCCACTGCTGCCTCAATGTTGTGGAACGCTCCTGCAATTTTCTGTATTTATAGAACATATCCCAAGTGACTTTTAACTTGTAAAATTCATTATTTCCCTCCCTATGTCCTTGCATTGACACAGTTATAATAGACATCGAGATTAAATATGGGGAAAGGCAGGGAATTATCCTGTTTTTAACTTTATTTCCCCATCACAGTCCCCAGAAGAGAGAAAACAATTATCTCTCCATCCAAAGACACACACACACACACACAATCCCCAGGAGAGAGAGAGAGAGAATTATCATTGGTCTGTCCATCTGTCTGTCTATCTATCTATCAGTCAAAACACATACACACACATCACACACATCCCCTTTCCCAGGAGCAGGAATGAAAATCTCCTACATTATTTCTTTTCATGTCCTTCTTCCTTTCTTCTCCCATAGTGCCTTCAAGAAAAGCAGCAGCCAGTGCATCTTGTCAAGGATTTTGAAGTGCATTTGTATGGTGTTTTGTGGACCACTTCACACGTAATTCTGCCTTCCCACAGTAGCTGCAAGAGGTCACAGCTAAACGGGGCTGGCTTGGGGGTGCCATTTGTGGATCTGTCACTCCCAAACGGTTGCGGTCTATGAGGCTGGTGCAATTTTGAGGATGATGGCACACTTCCTTGAAAAAAATACGGTCCAGCTGTTATCTTAGTAGGGGTCCTATGAGCTCCTGAGACAATTGTGGGGGGACCTGCCTTCTTGTGTGTGAACATGGTACATGGAAAGTACTTGTGAGGTGATTTTGATCTCTCACTAGAATGTAGGTTTAAGACTGTATTCTGCCTTCTCAACATATAGGAACTAGGTATTTGCTTCCCTCTAAACTGGGGGTCCTCAACTTTTTGGGGTCAGCAGGCGCATTTAAAATTTTGAAGAAATGTCATGGGCACTCTCACAAAATGGCTGCCTTGGGGGTTGCCTATTCATAAAATGGCTGTAATAGTGGGCATGGCCAGTCACAAAACAGTCATTGTGCAGAAGACGAACTGGTGAGACTAAAAGAAAAGCAACTTCCCAAAGACACAATGACAAGGCAGAGGTGGTATCTGAGATCCAAAACACAAAATCTTTTCAATCCAAATATAGATGGCGCCGGAGGGCAGAACTTCACTTTCAAGCACGCTAGCCTTCCTGTTTAAAAAATAATTGATTAAAAATATAAAATAAGAGTCAGGAGGGCGGGGAGCCTGGTGGGCACGAAGAGAGGCATCTGTGGGCACACTGGTATTCATGAGCACCATGTTAGGGATCCCAGGTCAAAGCAATACTAGACAACAACAAAAAGTAATATCATCACAAAATTGAATTATTACATCAAATAACATACCAAAAACAATTAGATGTATTGCCTATATATAATATTCCGTTCCCAGTATTCCCTCCCTTCTTCATGCTCAGAGTTGTCATGCGCTGAGAATGCTAGAGAAACAGGGTGGGGAGTGTGGAGGGTTTAGACAAGAGAAGGGTAATGGGACCAGAACAGCTTCAA
Organism: Heloderma suspectum; assembly: GCF_057233095.1. Lineage (NCBI taxonomy): Eukaryota > Metazoa > Chordata > Lepidosauria > Squamata > Helodermatidae > Heloderma > Heloderma suspectum. The sequence goes on from NC_139459.1 coordinate 250,205,020, forward strand.
ATGTTCCTTACAGATCAGTGGCAAAGTTGCCAGGCACATCTTCTGCCAGTAAATAGCCCAAGAAGGCTTGACACTTGAGGAAGATGACATTCATATTCTCTATGTGCCTCCAGCCAGGGGGAGGGGGAAACCGGGTGTGACTGACAAACAAAGGAAGTGTTTTGGGAGACAGGCTGCAATTTGAGAGAGAGAGAGAGAGAGAGAGAGAGAGAAGGGGCAGGCTGAGCGCAAGCTGTAGAAAGTGCCTTTTGGTTGGAGGGCTGCCTGTCTTGGGAGACCTGAAGGAGGGCAATGGAGCATTCCAGTTGTTTGCCTCCAGATATGCATCACCGGAATAGTTGCAAATAAACTCAAATATTATAAAACACCAAAAAAGAGGAAATGTGCCACCCCAAAAGAAAACAAAGGAGGACCGTGATTTGCATAACATTTACATATGCCAATTTACATGCATAGATGCAAATGTAGAGATAATTAATATAATTTAAATAGAAATACACCACATCTCACCATAGTGGAGAGGACTGTGACCAGGGCACTTGTGTGCCTGCCCGTTCAGCCTGCAGTTCAGGTGCCGAGTGTTGCCGGGCAACAGTCCATATGGTTCATTATCTTTAACCCGAACTTGGACTGGGCACTCTTTCAAACTGAAGACGGTCCTCTGGCAGCTCTTCAAATACATAGATGACAGTCCTCTCCAAAATAGGATGCCTGGCCACCCTACCAACCCCAGGTAAGCTCTGCACCCCTGGAATACCTCAATGTGTGGGGAAGGAAGACAAGCATAATGAACAGGTGATGCTGTTGAGGTGAAGGGCCAGGGCCGGGAAGGGGAGAGGAGAGGAGAGGAGAGGGAATGCATCAGAGGTGCATTGCTCCTCTTCCTTCAGCTGGGAACATTCATCTGCTTGCCTCTTCCTACCCCAGCTAGGGGCTCCCTCCCACTTCCCTCTCCCTCCTTGCATCAACCACTTATTTCCTCCCCCAGGGAAATGACATGAGAACCAGTGGGAGATTCAGAGCTGATGGACGAGAGTGCGTCTAGCTGCCATGAGGCTTCAGCATCAGGGGTCCTTTGGCACCTACTTTGTTGACATTTTGGTCCCCTGCAAAGACCTTTTTAAGAACATAAGAGAAGCTATGCTGGGTCAGAACAAAGGTCCATCTCGTCCAGCATTCTGTTCACACAGTGACCAACCAGATACCCACAGGAAACCCACAAGCAGGACGTGAGTGCAACAGCACCCTCCCGCCTATGTCCCCCAGCAACTGGTGTACATAAGCATACTGCCTCTGATACTGGAGGTAGCATACAGCCATCAGGACTAGTAGCCATGGATAGCCTTCTCCTCCAGGAATTTGTCTAATCCCCTTTCAAAGCCACCCAAATTGGGGGCCATCACTACATCATGTTCTCTACACTGGTGACCTGACCTAAAACTTTAGATGCAGCTCTCCATTCTCAGTTGCATCATGTAGCCAGTTGCAGATTATACCCTAGCATGTGATGATTAGAAAGGCAGGTAAGAGCTTTCTCTTTTTTTAAAGCATAAAAATAATCATCTGTTATCTTTCCATGTATTATCTGATCTTGGGATGACTTACAACATTGGAACTGAATGAGGACAAATTACATTTAAAAGTGTGTACTCAGACAACAACATAAAAAAAGAAATAGAACATGCCCTGTCCCAAACCAACTTGATTGCAGAAAATAAGAGGATTTTAGAGAATTTTCTTATCCTGGCCCCTTTGAAAAGCAATGTTTCAAAATATCTCATATCTCATTAATATTCAAGATTGTTTGATAGCAAATTGAATCTGCTTGGTTCAAAAATAGTCTGCTTAAATGTGCTATTCTACTTGTGTGCATTTTCAACCAAGGAACAGAGGGATAGATAATTTAGAAATAAAGTGCTCAAGCATACTGGGGCTAATTTATTGTTTCCCATACAGGGTGCGATAGTCTCCCTATCGTATTTAGAAAATACATGCTTTATTGTTCAAAAACCTTTTTCTTTCTCATGGTGTTAGAATTACTTCATATAATAATATATAGAAACTACACAGATGAGAACAACATATAATAAAATTGTTACTACCAATGAAAGGATAAAATTGAGATTCAATCTACAAGCTTCAGACTACAAAATCAGCTGTATCTGCAAAGCAGCTTTGGATTAAGTGGTTTAGCTAGCATCTAATTTCTTTTTTCTGGTTTTGTAAAGAGCTTAAGGCTAAAGTTAGAAACATATTGACATACAACATAGTAGCATGATCATAACCATCAGAAAGTGCAAAGGAGGCAAAAACAGTGAAGACAATGATGAAGGGAGGGCTGAGGCTTGGGGACAAAGCCCATGGTTTGCATGGGTGCAGTCCCTGGCCAATCTGGGTATGGCTGGGAGAGATTCGTCTGAACCCCTGGAGACATGCTGCCAGTCAATGATTGTAGACAATAATGGCAGTGGGGGCTGGAGGCTCCAATTTCAATGGGGCTGTAATTCCATTCTGGGTTTCACTCAAAACCAGCCAGAACTCTAAGGGAGCTGTCCAAGGTGCTGAACCTATTTGGGGGCTAGGATTCAGCACCTTGGATAGCTCCTTTATTGTTCTGGCTGGTGCTGGCTGAATCACAGAATGGATTGAGAGCCCCACCAAAATTGGAGCCACCAACCTACACTGATTAGTAAGTAATATGGGTCAGTGGTCTGTTTCAATATACGTCAGTTTCCCATACTCCTATGTTTGTTAACCTTCATATACATTTCTACTAGTCTACTCATTCTGTGATTAATATACCTCAATTATCCTGTATAAGCCTGCCCACACTCTGAGGTCATCAGCAGAGGACCTTCTCACCTGCTTCTATCAAGGGAGGTTATGCTGGTGAGTACAAAGAACAGGGCCTTCTCAGTGGCGGTCCCACACCTCGAGTGTCAGCTTGTATTACAGGTTCACCAGGCCCCTTCTTTAATCTTTACAGGTCTTCAGAAAAGCTCAGAAGACCCACTTATTTTGGCTTTCCATAGTCTGTGCAAGCTGCAGGTTTTATTAGTACTGTCTGTTTTTATAGTATTTTTATTGAACACTTATTTATTGCTTGTCCAGGGTATTTTGCATAATTTTGTACTGTGGTTTTTTTTTAATCTTGTATGCCACCTTGAGAGGGTTCCACCCCTAAAGGTGGCCTAAAAATCCTTTTAAATAAATCAATAAAATAAACTATGTTAACCAGCAGTAAAATGTACCTCCAAAATGACTACTGAGTTTGATTGACTGGCGCTGTGTCTAATGGCACTGTCAGACTGAAATAGCTAAATATGTAGCAGGTTCAGGTAGGAAAAATCATGTTTAGATAGTTCTATGTGAGCAATAGTGATATGGGAAAATTAGTATTTTAGCTCCTATAATTTTCAAACTGAACTTTTCATCACAATATTTTCTATACAATGTTATACTCAGAAACATTGTGTTATGTACAACTGCTAATAAAAGTTCAAGTTATATAAGTAGCATAGACAATTCAGAATGCTTCTTGTTTATGGGAGATTGTTTTCATCTGCACGATAATTATGCAATATGTTACTCAGGTAAGTAATTTACAAATACAGATTATGTGCATTTTTTGTCGTATAGTTATTTTCAGTGAAAATTGGCAGCTTTGACAGATCTGCTTAACAATACAAATATTTTATTTTCAGGTTATTGTTGGGCCATCAGCCACTTTTTCTTCCAAGTAGGCACACTTTCAGTGTTCAACTAACACTACGGCAAATGCTTTTCTGCAGCTTAATCCCATACTGAGGGTATAACATTTAAAGGCCTGCAACTGAGTGGGCCGATCGCATGGATCTTTCCCACAACATTGACATCCCTCCAGTCTCTCACTGTCATTGCAGAAGCTTGGCAAGGATTAAGCTATGACCATCTGTGTTTTACATGCTGAGTAAAGTAAATTCCATTCATAGACTTCATTTGGGGTTCTGTTAACTTCATGGAGCCTTCATAAAATCCAACCAGATCCACTTAAAACAAGAAAAGAAAATCTAAAAATATATCATACAAGCCATCACATCATTGCTAGTTTAAATTCTATTTGGCTTCTTGATACTTTTGTGCCAGGAGAGGCACCACTTCCTAGTTATAGAAAGACAGTTTCCAAAACTTATTTGCCATGTTTAAGCCACAATGAATGCTGGCCCGCCTGCTTTATGAGGAACAAAGGCAATAGTAGTGGAGGAAGAGGGGTTGAATGAGTCTCTGTTCCATAAGCTCTTTCCAATATATCTGAGCTCTGTCCCCTGTAGCAAGAAGAATTGGGCTTACTGGGCCATGTCACCTCCAAATATAGTTCAAACCACTGGCCAGGAAAAGTGGAGAGAAAATCTGAAGGCTGGATGAAGCATAGTGTTGATAGTCACAGGAAGACAAGCATTAATTGAGCTATCAAGGGTATGGGCTAGGGATGTCGGAGAAATCCGCAAGGGAACCAAATGAGTTTGGATTTTCATAGGGATGTCAGAGAAATCCGCCGTGGACTCAAATAAGGCTGGATTCTTTGGAATCTAGCCTCCGGAATCTGCGGCAGAACAGCTCACTTACCTCTGCTCCAGGAGGATTCCGTGCGGAATGGCACACCAGCTCCTGAGTGCTGGCAATACGGTAATGGCAGCTGCCATTACCATTTTGCTGACAGGAATACAGCCGCAAATGGCATAGTGGACTCAAATGCTGTAAATGTCTGCAATTAGATTAAACTCAGGGCTTTACGGCCGCAATTAGCATCCAATATACCATTTGCATCTGTGTTTTTTCCCACGATAGGCTAGCCACTCCAGAGGATTCCGGGGGGGCGGAGGAACAGATTGCCTACCCCCGGGCGGATTCGCCACCAGACCGGAAGGTAGGGAATCCATCCATCCCTAGATTTTCATGAATCCAACCCGCAGATTCTGCAAGCAGAACAGCTTTTCTCCTGTCAGGCAGATTTGACGGACTGGCCAACTGGTTTTCTAACTTTCCCGAACGTTGTGCAAATTTCATCATAGAAAAATACGCAAAATTTAAAAAAAACCAGCCAAATATGTGCATTTCCCCCATAGGCTAAAGCATGAAAATGGCATTTGGGGGGAATTTGCGCATTTTCACATGTATGCATTTGCATAAATTCAGAAACAAGAAAAGCTGATTCCTGCGATGGGTGGATGACAGAACAATGACAGCACCTGACAATATGCAAAACACGGACAGATTTTATGCACACTGTACATCCGTAGTATTGGTAGGATCATCTCAGGGTGATTAACATTGCTGAACTGGCTTGGCGAACAAAGGGCAGATTCTGGGAAAGGGGACATGCGTTTGCTCAGGCGCAATCCGGCCTGTCCTGAGCAACGGCTGCTAGCAGCAAGAGCGGATGATGCCATGACCCCAGCGTCCAGCAGTGATGTGGGTGCAGAGGATGGGCGCAGATGATGTGGGCGCAGATGATGCCATAACCCGAGAGTCCAGCAGTGATGTGGGCGCAGAGGCTGAGGCACCAGTGATGTTCCCTCAAGCCAGGGGTGCTGAACCTCTTTTGGCCAGAGGGCCAAATTCCTTTTTGAAGAAGTTCTCAGGGGCCCATTGCTGGGTGGGGCCGAAAGAGGAAAGAGCAGGGCAAAAATAGCAGCATCCTTTAGCTTAAAGCTCTTCCTGCCAGTAACTAAGTCTTAGGAGAGACATTTCAAGCTTTCAGAATGGGGAAAAAACTGCACTGAAAATGGGAAGTGACCAAATGGGGGAAAGGGGAGGGGCCCTGTGGGGAACCCTAGAGCAGGCCCGGTCCAATTCAATACTGGGGTGGCACTGCCACTGCTGCCAGCACTCGCTCACTTGGCCACACTCGCTCGCTTGCGTCTTTCCTCCCCCATGGCTGCTGCCACCACTGCCCCCAGGGCTCCCCTCACCCTGGTGGGCCCATGCGTGCCTGGCTGGGCAGTTGGTGCAGGAAGAACTGGTGAGCCGCTCTCTCGCCTACCACATGGGAGTGGAGCTGGCCTGGAGCTGGGGCTGGCCTTTTGTGGAACTTCTTCAGGGCCTCCATTTCTATTGTGGGGGAAGCAACCTGTAAGAGTAGCTGGACAGGCAGGAGCAAGTGGTCAGCCAGGCTGCTGGCTGACTGGGCAAGTGAGGGAGGCCAGGCAAGTGAGCGGGTGGGCGGGCAGGCGGCAGCTGCAGCCAAGGTGATGGGGAGGCAGCTCTGGACCTTCTGGCAGGGGCAGGGGTGTGGGCGGGGGGAAGACCGGTGCAATTTGTCACTCTTTCTGCTCCGCTGCCTGATGTGGGCACATGACCCTGCGTAATGGTAGGGCTGTCCCTGCCCTTGAGGGCTAGATTTGGCCCCCAGGCCTGACGTTCCGCACCCTTGCATTTTGCAAGGAAGGGATGGAGTGCTCTGGATGTCAAGGCAAAAATGACTTCCATCTAATCTCAGACCTTATCAGAGCAAATTGCTCATTAGGAGCTCTCCTTGGTGCTTCAACATCCAGCCTGCCTTGCTCCAGTGTGCTCTGTGGGCTCCTCGTTGGGACCAAGACAAGAATTTAGTGGCACAAAACCATTGATGTGTCAAGATGTGTGCACTTTTTGCATTTCAAGTTGTCCACATTAACACACGTCTGCAAGTAATAAGCTAAGAAATAATACTAATAACCACTGGGCAAATCCTGCTATTATAAAAATCAAAGGCAGCCTGCTGTCCAGTTTTCTGGGACTGGTTTTTCCTGGAATCTAGGCAGCATTTCTCAGTGTTCTTTTCAAATGCACTTTCTTGTCCTGCTGCTCTTTGGCTCAAAAATAAGCCTAAGGAACAAAAAAGCACCGGAATCAATCAAAAGAGGGAGGCGGTCATTAAAAATCTCTCTGACACCTTCAGCATCTCTGCCACCATGGAGGGAAATACAATTTTCATATTCAGTTAGAGTGTAACAAAGAATTAAGTTATTTAGCAGTAGCAAGATGTCTGAACTCATCAGCAAGCTTAAATCAAGTTTACATGAAAAAGACAACTACTGAGAAATCTTCATTTCTTTCTAGGCCATTATTACACCGACACAAAGGCATATCTCTTTCCAAAGCCTGTATTTTTGCAAGCCCTTCATCCAAACTCCCTTTGGCTACCAAGGATAAGTCTTTTAAATGCATGCTTCATAACCCTTTCCAACATTTACCCTGTTTCCAGAGGTACTCAAAATAGTGGTAATTCTGTTTCTGTCCCTTAAATAATCAGGATGCATTAGGGCTGTGTTAACCAATTAAAGAATCTATTCTTACCTTTTTAGACAACTTATCAGTTATATTATCTATGATATTTAAATAAACATGCATGATGACAAAACCTCAATGTGAGTGCGCTGGAGAGTCCATAGCTCAGTGTTAGAGAGCCCACGCTTTGTCCACTAAAAGCCCCAGGACCAGTCCTTGGCATCTCCAGTTAAAAGGATTAATTAGAAAGTAATGGAAAAGATATCTGCTTGGAGAGCCAAGAGCTGCTGCCAGTCCATGTAAATAATACTGGTTTAGATGGACAAATACTCTAAACTTCCAATGTTTTAAATATAGACAGAGGTGTAAAATATAGGACTATCACCCAGTTTTAAAAATCCAGCTGATTAAACTTGCCTACATTTGAACATGGGTATAACTTTGAAGCAAAAAGTATTGTTTGTTTTTAGATGATGCACACATATCTCTTAGCAGGCACCATCTTGGAAGAGGCATTTTTCTGTATGAGAGAGAAGGCAGAAGGCATCTTTTAAGGTGGTGCAGGCATCAGCAGTTTTTATAAACACTTGTATTAATGGCATTTTTAAAGAAGTATCTACTGCTTGATCATTTAAACAGTTGTTTTTAGATATATGTTGTCTGTGTGTGCACTGTCTGTTTAAATGTTTTTTATGTGAATGTATAATGTATTTTTAACATTTTTTAATCTTTGTGAACTTCCCAGATTGCTTTGGCTATGGGGCAGTTTAGAAATATAATAAATGAAATGAAATGATTAATCAGGGCACCTTTTTAGTCAATCAAAATGATTTTAATTGATTAATCAATTAAACATTGCAACCCTAATAAAATAGCATATAACTTAGGCTGCAATCCCACCCCTCCTTACATGGGAGTAAGCCCAATGGAATCAGTGGGACTTACTTCTGTGTGTTCATTATAAGATTGCACTGAAAACTAACTCCCATTTCTTTGATAGAGGAAAAGACCAACTTTAATAGATTTTTTTCCATTGACTATTATTGACAGTAACACACCTGAACCAAAATAATCTCAAAAAATAAACAAGTGTGTCCTTAACTCACAATATAAGTAATTAAAATTTGCCCTCGCCAGTCAACATTGGCCCCCACCAATTAATCAACTGTAGCTTTAGTTGATCGATCATAATGACTTAAACTAGTTTAAATATTTTTTTTTAAATGTTAAAAGTAGAGGCGTGCAAGAGAAATATCTATTTGGGATTCATTCATTTTCACTGGAGAAAGCACAGTTCATTTGTGTTTTGTTGATTTGCATTTGTTTTGTTCCTTTTGGGGTGTTTTTTGTTTTCTTTCCTTTTAAAAGAAAAAAAAAACACTCTTTTTGCTGCTGCCACCTGTGACAGAGGCAGCATAACAGCAGACCTTTTTTGTGGCTGCCAGCATTTTGTTTCACCCAAAATACCCTGGAAGTACACATTTATTTATTCACTTATTACATTTATATCCCACCCTTCTTCCTCTTTCAAGGATCCCAAGGCAGCATATATGGTCCTCCTCCTCTCCATTTTACCCTCACAACCAAATTAAGTAGGCCAGGCCGAGAGTCAGTGACTGACCCAAAGTTACCCAATGAGCTTCATGGTCAAGTGGGGACTAGAACCCAGATCTCCCGAGTCCCAGCCCAACACTCTAAGCACTGCACCACACTGTCTCTTAAGGTCAGGATATTCTGGGGAAAACAAAACAACAGCCACCAGAAACAGCTGCCAATGTCTGGTCCTGCTGCTGCCACCTCAGCTTCGGCAGGTGTTAGAGAGAGAGAAGTCCCCACCTCAAAGGGAATGAATGGGGGTCCCAAATGTAGGCTGACCATACGTACCATTTTAAATGGGACACTACCATTTTTTTCATATTTCCCGACCGTCCCGTCGTTTTAATATAAATGTCAATTTTGTCCCATTTGTAATTTTTTGTAAAAAAAAAACTGAACGTGTTTATCATAAGGCTCTATGCTAATCACTGCGTGCAGTAAAACGACTAGTATGACAAAAGAGGAAGTTCCGTTTCCTTTGTCCAGGCAGGGCCAGGCTTCTCGAGCTAGCCACGATCAGGCGCCGCCCCCTCGCTTGTCTGCAGTGGCGGGGAATTCAAGAGGCCGTGGCTAAGCCCCGTTCAGTGTGTGGGAGCCAGGAGGGTGAGTCTCACTGTTATTTCTACCATCATTCCGCCCATAGAGATTCTTTCTCTAATAAAACTTTTATCGTCTTACTTTTTCACGAATACGGAATATTACATAACCCCGTCCCGTTTTTGTCATCCCAATATCCCGTTTTTGTCTCAAGGAAATATGGTCAGCCTACCCAAATGGGATTCCTATTTGTGCCCATTTGTTCCTCTCCCCATTTGCTGCAGGATGAATTGAAACTGGACTGAGTGGGCCCTCCTTGATTCAATTTTCCACTTGTCCTGAAATAAATGCACACCCCTAAAAGCTGCCAGGATAGCATGGATAGCCTTTCCCATTTAACCACAACATACTTGTAACATCCGCATGAAACCCTTCCAAAAGGTCATGCTGAAAGCGTTTGATGCTGCAACTCCCTGCCCTCAAACCTCGCAAATGACTGTCATACACTTTAACCCCAGCACTGTCAGTCTCCATTAAGGGTTCCATTAAAATGCAATTGCTCTAAGAAAGTACAGCAGGTTGCTCTTCCATTTTGTGGGTCAGACCAAATGACATCCATGAGGCAGCGACCCATGCACAGCAATTCTCACGCCTGGCTTTCTTCAGCATTTGCCAGCCTATATTTAGCCTCCTTTGCAATACAGTTGGCTCAGAACAGAACTCAGCTGCAAGGATCTTTGCACTGGCAAGTCTCACAGCATCCTTTGCCTAATGAACTTGCAAGGCAAGTGAAGCACGGCTGCTCCTAGCAAGCTCTGGAGGCCCTTTCAGGCTTCCTCACCAAGGGTGATTTCACAATAACAGAAATTAAACTTATTTGTATCTACATGGGAGAAAATAAATTCTGCTAACCATCCATTACATCCCTCCCCACAATCCCAGGAGTTGTATAGTGAATGGTAGCTTCAGAAATATTTGCAGTGTAAATTCCATTAGATTTTGGGCTGTTGCATTGTTCTGTGTTCATTCTCAATCTCTCTCTCTCTCTCTCTCTCTCTCTCTCTCACACACACACACACACAGAGAGAGAGAGAGAGAGAGAGAGAGAGAGATTGTTTTTCTTTCATATCACTACCTATCCAGCTCCAGGCTAAACATCCCTTGCTATTTTTTCTCTTGGTTTTCAAAGATCACCGCAAGTGAAATGTGGTATGACATTTTAAGTAAAATGAGCATTTATAAAATGTATATAAACCTTGTGTATTAAACCCTGAAATGTGATTGGGCAGCTTCTGTTTTGTTTTTTAAGCCAATGTACATTCCACCCACCCTTTGTTTTAGAGTAAATAGATCCTGCTTAGTCAGGCTGGTGTCACAGATGGAGAGTGAGAGCTGTCTGTCGTCATCTTTCTGGAGGCATGAGGAATCCACCCTAAAATAAATATCTGCTAGGGAGCAAAGATGATGCCGATAAGTGTCAGAACAAAAATAGTAACATTGTATTGACACAGTATAATCAAGAAAAACAAGCTACAGGGATAGTAATCTAAAGTAGAATTTTAAAAATATTTTTTTCAAAGGAAATTACCAAAACACACACACTAATATTAATTTTAAATCCCTCCCAATCCCTCCCCCAGCTCAAACAGTTTCAGGATTCTTCTTCTCCCTTTATTTTCTTTTTCTTTTCCAGGACAATATATTAAGGGCACAATCCTGTGCAGGTTTAGACAGAAAAAGGTCCTACGACTCCTAGCATTCTCCAGCCAGCATAGCTAGCTGGGGAATGCTGGGAGTTGTGAGACTTTTTTCTGTCTAAACCTGCATAGGATTGCATCCTTAGGCAGCAATCCTATGGCCACTAGTCAGCAGCTAGATGGCCATAAGATACGTCAGTTTCTAGGAACTGACCTTAAAGCCCACGTTCCAAGGCCGGTTCCTAGAGAACTGCCCTTCCCCCTTCCTGCGCTGCCTCGCAGGCAGCTCGGAATGGCCCCATACTCTGCACTTTGAAGAGGAGCACAGAGCGGTGAAAACGGGGCATTCTTGGGGGCGTTCTGGGACTGGGAACGTGGAAATGCCTATACGACACATCCTATGTGTCATCAGGCAGCCGCTTCCCCCACTCTGCCTTCCCGCAGCTAGACAGCTGAAATCAGCTGTCTAGCCGCAAATGCAGGGCAGCTGAAACGCAGAGGGAACGATCCCCTCCGCACTTCTCCTGCCCTGCATCGGATAGGCAGTCGCCTCCGAGTTCAGAGGCGGCCGCCTATCCCAATAGGATTGCTGCTTCATTCCTTTTTCATCCCATTTCATTCCTTTATTATCTTCTTTTCATGAGTCCCATAGATTTCTATAAGCTTCCACCAAGGTTGTTCCATTCGAGTCTTTTTTCATACAGTCTATATATTTTTGGCAATCCTTCTTGAAAGTGTATCTTTTCTTTATTCCTCTGTGGACTCTTAGTTTCTGCGTCAACTTTTCATTTATTGCTATGTCCCAGATTTTCTTTTTCCACATAGATATTGTTATCGTCTGGGCTGTCTTCCAATTACTTGCAATTAATTGCCTCACAGCTGCTAACAAGAAACTAATTAATGTTTTTTGTCTAATCTCTCTCTTTTCTTTTACAAACATATTTAATAAAGCTAATTCTGGTGTTTTACAAATCTCTCAATCAGTAATTCTTTCTATTTCTAGAAATAACTTGTCCCAGAATTTTCTAACCATCCTACATTCCCACCACATACGTATTTGAGTACCATTAATTCCACATCCTCTCCAACACAAAGGTGATAGAGTCTTATTCATTTTTGCTAACTTCACTGGTGTCAAATACCACTTCTGAACCAACTTTAATCCACCTTCTTTTATTTTGGTGTATATTGCTTGAAAGGGAAATCTATCTAAAATTTGCTTCCAGTCTTCTTCCTCTATCTCCTCATCAATATCTCTTTCCCATATCTGCTTTATTGTTACAGTCCCCCTTATCTCCTGCTTTATCAAAATTTTATATATTTGGGTTATTACACCTTTTTCTCCTAACTGATAATATTATTATCTACAGATTTTTCCCATTCTGTTAAATCTCTTGTACTTTGCCTTCTGATCCTTCTAAGGGAGTAATCCTATGGCGGCTAGTAAGCGGCTAGATGGCCATAAGATATGTCAGTTTCTGGGAACCGACCTTTTCCCCCCTCCTGTGCTGCCTCGCAGGCAGCTCAGAACAGCCCCGCGATCCATGCTCAGAAGAGGAGCGCAGAGCGGGGAAAACGGGGTGTTTGGGGTGGGGGCGTTCTGAGGCAGGGAAGGTGGAAATGCCAGTACAACACGTCCTATGAGTCGTCCAGCAGCTGCCTCCCCATTCCGCCTTCCCATGGCTAGCTGCAAATGCAGGGTAGCTGAAGGGCTGAGGGGAAAATCCCCTCTGTGCTTCGCCTGCCCTGCATTGGATAGACAGCCGCCTCTGAGTTCAGAGGCAGCCACCTGTCCCTATAGGATTGTGCCCTAATTCTTATACATTTATTGATTTGCATCCATACTAACCATGACATCCCCATACTTTGTACACGATTATTCCATATTTCTTGTGTTATAGGATTCTGCTGTTCATAAAAATTTCTCATTTGGCTCACTCTTCTTTCTTTCAATGTATTTTTCCCCACTGCTTTCCCTTTTATATCACACTCTGGATGCACCCACATAGGTACTAATGGAGAAACTCCTGGCATTAGTTTCTCTTTCCTGAAGTTCCATACTTTTAATAATCCTCTTATTGTACTTCCATTATTTTTTATTTATTGTTTTAGATACTTTTTAAAATATAAAATGTATTCTGTAATTCCTCTTCCTTTAATCCCATCAATTCCCTTTCTATTTCTATCCAATTTACCCTCACCCCTTCCTTCATTATTGTTAACATCATAATAAGTTTTTAAGTGTGGTATCCTCCTTCCTGCATAGATCTATATCTGCATACCTTTGCTGTTTGTGGCCTCTTAGTCTTATAAATAAATTTTTCTATGCTGTTTTGCCATGTTTTTAACCTTTTAAATGGAATTTCTTGTGGAAGCACATTAAAAAGATAAGTAAATTTTGGTAATACCATCATTTTTATAGTCATAATCCCATCAGAAAGTGTTAAATTTGTCTTTTGCGGGTGCATAGGGGGGAGAAATGACGAGACAACACAAATAGAGTTGGGATAAAACTGGGCCACATTTTATTGTCATATTACAATCTGCGAAGGAAGCACCGGCGGGCACATAGAAAACAAGTAATCATGACAGGTATAGAGTGAGGCATTCGTCGTCTGAGGCATGGCGTCTACTGTAGCCACCCTGCAGATCGATCCACCCAATTCTGGGCTGGGAGACCTTCCCCTGTCACCGCCCCTCGAGCCACGGAACCCGAGTGGGTGAGGAGGGTCAGCCTCAGAGGTAAGCCTTATCTCCCAACTCAGGGCCACAAAACCCGGAGCCGAGAGCCTCGGGCCTTACCAGTCACCTGAAACAGTGCCCACGAATGCTCACCTGTCCTCTCCCCCAGTGGAGTGCCCACCCAGAACCGCCACAGGAGGGCGACAAGCCTCTGCTTAGTCACCCTCCCCCCAACCTACGCGGCAAAACACTCCATGATGCCCCTTCGCAGATACTCCAACAAGAAAACATTGCCTAGGTCAGAGATGACCACCACCTTCAGGGATCACAACCGTCATTCCATGCCCCTCTCGGCAGAAGGATGGACCCAATGATGGCAATTCTGGGCCAGCGACACTGAATCAGCTGTAAATCTCGGGCTTGAAGAATCAGGGCCTTGCCCTTCAGCAGGCATAAATCGTTCCCCCATGTGCAGAACCAGAATCTGTGGGGAAACCTTCACCAGCCTTTGCTGGAAGAATGTGGACAGGAGGCACACCAACACATGCCACATCTGCACAACCACTGGATGGTGGCACACCGGCTGAGCCCCAGCTAGGCTCCGCCACATGAGGAGGCACTCTGACTAGCCCAGAGAACCATGCTGTGCCCCCAGATGAGCACGCATACCGGTTCCCTCGCACTCTGGACATCTGAAAGAACAAGAGACAAACATGTGAACACCAGCATCCTCATGTCCGAAAAGGCCCAGCAGGGGCCTTGCGGAGGCCCAATACGCCTTGGAGCTCCACCTGCTGACAGCCTGCACTTTGTCTGATGTGAGCCCCAGAGACACAGCGCAAGGCCAACACCTTCAAGGCCACAGAGTGACTACCCAGAATTGATGTTTGGTCAGGGGAGAGGAGTCACTAAGGCAGAGGAAAGGGCCGGGGAGACTCCTCCAGTCCTAGAGAAAAAGGCCCCCAGGGTGGTGACCGGACGAAGGTCCAGCAACATGGCTGGGAACAGCGACGCGCTAACCCCACTCCCGACCTGGTCGGTTTTGGATTTCCTCAGCGGAATAAAGACCACCTGCTGGGGAAATTGCACATCACTAAACTGCCAAGCCTCGTGTGGTGAGGTAACCAAAGGCCACAGAGCCCGTAAACCCAGCAATATGTCTGGCAGCAGAAGGGCTCTGGAGTCTGGAGGCGCCAGGGATCCCCGAGACCAACCCTGGAGCACCTGCCTGACCAGGAAGTCAGCAGTGCTGTCGGCCACACCCTTCATCTTTAGCCCAGAAGGCCAGTGCAGCAAGCCTGCCCAAAGAGTCTGGGCAGTCCCTTTCATGGGCTTTTGAAAATTGATCGTAAGTCCTGAATCAATTCCAGCTGAACAGGAAGCTGAGGCCTTTGCTTGGGAAGAAGCTGAAGCCAAAACTATTGTTACTCTAGCAGGATACCCTACAGGTAGGGTAAGAGAAGAGCAAAAGAGCCTAGACTTGATCTTACTTAAAGGCCAGGATTGGACACATCTCCTGTACTGCCATAGCACTGGGCATAGTAAAGGAAGCTGAATAATAAGAAAACTCCTGCTATACATATAGGCCCAAACAGCTCCCATCAACTGCCACAGAGAAAATCTTAACAATTTGTCATCTACTCTCCAAGACTGTCTCCATTCAAAAGTCACCAGGGGAAGCAACGCGAGGTAAGTTAGAAGCCACACAATGAAACACCAAATGAATATTAGAACCTGCGTGTAGCACTCTAAATGTTTGTTAACCATTCTTCTACTTAATGCTGAAGCATGGCACAGCAAACCTCTAAGTGTTTTTGTTTGTTTGTTTTATAAAGAAGCTGGTTGACTTTTATTTTCTGATTAACACACGGGCTTATAAATATCCAATTCAAAGATCAGGGGAAAAATTAACAACAGGAATTAGCTGCTGGGTACAGCTAAAACTGGGCGACATCAGCTTTTGCCACCCTCGAGGTGATGCCACCCTGGCTTCAAACACTGGCACACCAAGTTGGTGTTCTTGAGCTTTCTCTGGCCTGTCCACCTTGAAGGTGGACTGAGGGGCCTGTGATTGTTCCAACCCATTGCCCCTGGTCGGCAACCGGTGAGGCAAATTCTGCTAACCACACCCTCCGAAGCTGGTAATAATATAAGTTGGGTTAGCATCCCATTACCTTCTAGGAGGTGTTCCAAGTGCATGCCGCATCTGCCAACCACTGAATGGTGGCATACCGGCTAAGCCCAAGCTGGGATCCGCTGCTTGAGGAGGCCCTCCAACGGGCACAGAAAACCATGCTGCGCTCACAGATGAACACCTGCACCGGTTCACACACACTCCGGCCATCTAACCAAGCACATTCCTCCAGTAAAGTTGAGGAAGCAAGCTGGACCGATGATCATTATAGCTGGCAAATGTGCCGCATGATCTAGGAAAGGTCCTTGCCTTTCCCACCCACAGGTTGTTCCCTCGTAGATGCAGCACTGGAACCTGCAGGGGAACACGCACCAACCCATAATGGAACGGAGTGGGAAGAAAGCACTCTCGCTACAAGCTGCGCCGGTCAATCCGTGAACACATGCACCGTGGAACAGGCTGCTCAGGGAGCTGCAGCCTGACATATATGCGCTACAACCAGCTTGAAACAACATGCTGTGTCCAGACATGAGAACACATGCGCACGGGTTGATGTCCAATACATTGATCAAAGAAAAATAAATAAATAAATAAATAACTGTAAGGACAAGAAAAGTGATGCCGAGCAGTAAAGTCCACACTTTAGGAATGGACACAAGACCATAACTGTAAACTACCGGGAGGGCTACAACTGTTGCAGCTGAATGAGAGAGCAACACCCCCGGGCTCCCTATTAACCCAGGTACAGAAGGCCCTTGTCATGTGAGACATGAAGTGCAGCATGGCTTACACTACTTAAATACACAACACTCAATGAGAGCCTCTTAGCGTGGTTTCTGGAATTTCCAGCGTCCGGGTATTAGATGAAACATTGGCACTGGTGCTCAACCTGCCATTTGTATGCCTCATGAGAAAAACAGGCGTTACGCAGGAGGTGTTGCAAATTCAATACTACTACCCGATCCATAAGGATCGGATTGCAGGAGGACTGTGGTTTAATAACCTGAATGGAGGCCTGCCCCTCACACACAAGGAATTTAAGAATGGATATAAAGTCTTGAATCAACCTGCATGGGCCAAGCTCTGTATAAGAGAATTTTGAAAAACGGGATTTCAAGAGATCATAGGGCAGCCCTTGGGCGTGGCACTACGCACCAGATGATCCTATACATTGACCCTAACCAGGTAGTGTTTCATACCTCCCGTGTTACTGCACAGTTGTAACCTTAATAAATTTAACCAGTTAGCTGAATTGGCACAGACTCCTGCCACTGACTGTGGAGTAAACAAAACAGGTGGGGGGGCAACCTTGTTTAGCTTCAGCAAAGCAGAAGCTACCTGTTCCTCCCGAGCATGCCCTTGGCATGAATGCTAAAGCCGCTGCCTCACAATATGAACAAAGAACAACCCTTACAATCATCAACCCAGTGAGGCGGGTTACACAGAGAGCCAGGGATTCGCCTAAAGTCACACAGTGAGCTTTATAGCCAAGTGGGGACTAGAACCATATCTCCAAGTCCCATTATGGCACTTTAACCACTGCACCAAGCTGGTACTCTAAGCTGCCAGAGAGGTGTGAAAACAGGAGAACCCCAAACCCACATAGCTACTGGTCTCCCCTCATGGGGGTTGGCAATGGCTCTACCAGGGACATGAGAAAAGATTCTCACCACGCCCTACCCAGGGAAGCTGGGTATCAAGCCCCAAACTTTGTTAACAATAAGGGGGCTCTGTGATATGCTCAAAGGCTCAAAGGCCCGAGTCGGAAACTTAGGCAAGGCAGATGGCCGTCCCCTTCCCCCCTGCTCACTTTTCTTCTCATTTACTTTTGTCCATTTTCCTCCCTGTCTATGGACCTTGCACTCCGACCTGAAAAATTAAGACCACAATTCGAAGCTGCCTCCCCGTGGAAAGGAGACCTTCTATGTGGGGTGGGAATGGATGGAAACAACCCTTTGAATTGTAGAGGGGCATCAGTGTCTTCACCTTCCCACCCAAACACAACTTCCCCCGCAGCAATGGGGCCACATGCACATGTCCCCATTCCTTCCTTTGAGGGTGAGAAAGGAAGAAATCTGCTCACCGTGCATAGCCCTGATGCTATGTATTCGTTTGGCCAGATAAAGCCCTTATATCTTCTTCCAGAGATCGTCTAAAAGATCTCTCTGGAAGAGAGGGAGAGACTAATAACAAACAAAATACGAGCACTTCCCATGCAGAAAATGATAGCTGAATATCATAGATACAACTTGGCACTTTCCCCCCCCCTCCTTTTTTTTTTTTTTGTCTTCTCCTACTCGTCTACCCATCTAAATACAAAAAACGCTGGGCAGGCAAGGCCACCAAAGATCATAGAATCATAGGGTAGGAAGGGGCCTACAAGACCATTGGGACCAAACCCCTGCTAAATGCAGGAAGCCTGATTCCCAGGCGGTCACCCAGCCAAGTACAAACCAGGGCTGACCCTGCTTAGCTTCTGAGATCGGGCAAGATCGGGCACATCCAGCCCTTTGACTGATTGCTTGGAGGTGTGGGGAAAGAACTCCGCCACATGTTTATTATTATTATCATTATTACTACTGCACCGCAGGCCATTCAGGAGGCATGGGCGAACCCCCCCACCCCTCTCTGGGCTGGCAAGGCCGTTCTGCTGCCACCCACAGCAAAGGCAATTCAGGCTGCTTCGTAGCGCTGAAACTCCCCTTCCCTCTGCGGGGGTGGAAAGGCCACTTAGCTGCTGCCCACTGAAATCCCCAGCCCTAAGGGCCTCTCTGGAGGTGCAGGAAGCACCTGTAGCACAGCAAGGCCATGCTACTCAGGGGTGATGGCTAGCTGGTAGGCCGACCTGCTATATTGGCCAAATGGGCCACTGTGGGGCATGGGAAAAATCCCCCCAAAAAAGGCCTGAGGGAGAAGAAAGGCGCCATACCTGCCACCATTCCGCTGGAATCCCCTCGTCAAGGGCCTGCACGCTGCCAGGCAAAGATGGCGGCCTACCTGCATCCTGGCAGGCTGGCCATGGCCACTTCATCTGATTAGGCTGAGGCCCGGGGGAGAAGGGACGTGCCATTCACGGCGCCACCGCCTTGTCCGCCTCCCCCACCCCAGAAGGCTGAGGTCCAGGGGAGAAGGAGCGTGCCGTCTAGGGCGCCTCTGCTTCATCCGCTTCTCACCCACAAAGGCCAGGGCCTGAGGGAGAAGGGACAGGCCTTTCACGGCGCCGCCACCTTGCCCGCTCCCCCCCCATGAATACCAAGGCCCGCGGGAGAAGGAGCACACCGTTTATGGGGCCGCCACCTCATCTGCTTCTCCCCTGTTAAGGCCGAGGCCTGGGGAGAAGGGACACAGCACCACTGCCACTGGAGAGAAGTTCACAGCACCACCACC
Source organism: Heloderma suspectum (assembly GCF_057233095.1). Classification (NCBI taxonomy): domain Eukaryota; kingdom Metazoa; phylum Chordata; class Lepidosauria; order Squamata; family Helodermatidae; genus Heloderma; species Heloderma suspectum. Next base: position 250,224,301 of record NC_139459.1, read on the forward strand.
TTGCCCACTCACCCGTGAATGCTGAGGCCCACAGGAGAAGGAGTGCGCTGTTTACGGTGCCGCTGAGCCAAACATTGCCGCCGCCTCCTCCTCGATGCCTTCTCAGTGCCTGACTCAGCCATGCACTACCATTGAGGACGCTGCCGCTCGAGCCCGAAAAGCCAGAATGAATGAGGAAAGGGGGCGGGGAGGCCTAAGTATCGGCTGGCTCAGCCCCCACCCCACCTGGACGTCGGGAGCGAAGGCCAATGGCCTTCGATCTTGTCCCGCCCTTCCCCCCCCCACCCGCAACATCCCCCCCCACGGCCAGGCAAGCCGGATGCGGGGTGAGGGGACTTCCATCTGTCATTCCCATCTGTCATTCTTTATTTCCTTCCATAGCTTCCCATAATTTAGTTTCAGTACATTCTTCTGTCTTTTAGAGACTTGAACTTCTAAATATCTAAATGCTTTTGTTACTAAGGGAATACCTGTCATTTTTGAAATTTCTATTTGTTCCTGTGGTCCTACATTCAGACACATCAAATCCGTTTTGTTGTATTTATCTTTAGTCCTGCCACCTGTTAATTCTGTTAATTCTCTTATCAGTTCCTTTATTCCTTTTTCTGACTTTCCTAATGTAAATAAAATGTTGTCCACATATAGGTTGAGTTTAAATTCTCTCTTGCCTATGAGTATCCCTTTAATATCTTTATCCTTGATTCTATCAGCCAGAAACTCAATTACTATTGTAAACAAAAGTGGTGAAAGGGGGCACCCCTGCCTTGTTCCTGAATGAAGCCTTATTTCTTCTGTCTCTAATCCATTGTACCTTATTTTTGCTGTCGTTTGTATGTATATCGCCTCTATTATATGTTTAAACTTATTCCCCAAATTATACTTATTTAACAGACTTAATATAAATTTTGGATTAACCGTATCAAGTGCCTTGTAAAGATCAAGTGTCATTATTACAACCGGAATCTTTCTTGTCGTATAAATATTAATCATACCAAATACTTTCCTAATTGGATCTGCAATAAACTTTCTAAAAAACCATATTGATCTGAACCTATACAGTCATTAATAATTTCTTTCAGGTGTTTTGCCCATATTTTAGTAAATATCTTATAATCCACATTCAGTTGAGATATTTGTCTGTCAGGGTTACATTTATGTTTGTTTAATTTGGGTATCAGTGTTATTATCATTTGTGTCCATGTTTTCGGGGGTGGGGGCCCCTCTCGTATTTCCTGATACAATTTCTTCAGTTGTGGCACCAACACATCCACAAATGCTCCATAAAATTCACCCGTAAACCCATCTCGGCCTGGTGATTTATTATTTTTTAATACTTTTATAGCTTCTTTAATCTCCTCTTCTCCTATCTCAGCTTCTAATAACTGTTTCTGTTTTTTAGTAGGGACATTTTTGTTTTGTCTTGATATTCCTCAATCTGCTTTATTTCTATCTTTTTCCGTTGATAAAGGATAGTAATCTAAAATAGAATTAATAAGTACAAAAGACAGAAAGAAAACACTGAACATGCCAATACAAAGCAGATATACATGCAGCACATTATTAGAGATATCAAAATCTGCCATCCAAAATGGGACAAAAGTTGCTCAAAGGTCCATCAATGCAGATAAGCCATCACTTAATATTCTGAATAAAGATGCTTCCAGAGAGGGCTCCAAGCACTACTAACCAGAAGGTAATATGCAGCTATTCTGTCTTTTACCCATTAACAGATTTCCTGCAGTTAAGAAAAAAGATGGAAGATGCTACGGGAAAACATAGGAGGGTTATGAGTTGAAGACTATGTTGCCTATACAAACACACACACATGTAAAATTCTGTGAATGAGGCAGGGCAATGGCACAATAAAAGCCTTGTCTGTAATCAACTAAAACTTTGATGCAACCCCAGCATGTTAATCTATTTCATATTATCCTTCTTCATGGGAAGCCCTCCTCAATATGTCCCATTTGGAAATTAGTGACAATGTACCATTGGTTCTCCAGGGCCTCCAGCAGCTTTTAGCACCATCAACAGCAACTTTCCACTATTATCAACCACAGTATACTTCTGTACCACCTTTCAGAGCTGGTGCTGCTGCTTTACAATCATTCAGCCCCTTCCTATCTGGTAAATTTCAGAAGGAAACCATTGTCCCTCTCTATGGGAATTGTCTTAAAGAGTGCGTCAACATTCAGTTTTTTCTCTGCTGCTTTTCAATATCTACATGGAACTGCTTGGGGTGGTTGTACAGGAGGATAAGTTTTTATTTATCTGTAGATACCACCCAACTCTGTTTCTACTTTTGATCTGATCCTGATGAGGCCGAGATGTCCCTGAACCGACATCTGGGATTGGTAATGGCCTTGATAAGGACAAATACATTTAAGCACAATCCAGGTCAAGAAAGGAATTGAAAATACTGGGGACTAGGGAAGTTGGAGAAATCTGCAATGGATTCAAATGGATTTGGATTTCTATGAATCCAACCTGCGGATTCCATGGCAGACCAGCTTTTCCTGAGATGCATGGACTCCACGAACTTGCAGACTGCTTTTTAACTTGGGGGAGGGGGGAATTTGTGCAAATTCGCACTAGTGTTAATGTTGTTGTTGTTCAGTCGTGAAGTCGTGTCCGACTCTTCATGACCCCATGGACCATAGCACGCCAGGCCCTCCTGTCCTCCGCTCTCTCCCGGAGTGTGCTCAAGTTCATATTCATTGCATCGGTGATGCTATCTAACCATCTCATCCTCTGCCATCCCTTTCTCCTTTTGCCTCCAATCTTTCCCAGCATCAGGGTCTTTTCCAGGGAGTTTTCTCTTCGCATTAGGTGGCCAAAATATTTGAGCTTCAGCTTCAGTATCTGTCCTTCCAATGAGCAGTCAGGGTTGATTTCCTTTAGGATGGACTGATTTGAACTCCTTGCAGTCCAGGGGACTCGTAAGAGTCTTCTCCAGCACCACAGTTCGAAAGCATCAATTCTTCGGCGCTCAGCCTTCCTTATAGTCCAGCTCTCACAGCCATACATTACTACTGGGAAAAACATAGCTTTAATTATACGGACCTTTTTCGGCAAGGTGATGTCTCTGCGTCTTACTATGCTGACTAGGTTTGCCATAGCTTTCCTCCCAAGGAGCAAGCGTCTTTTAATTTCATGGCTACAGTCACCGTCTGCGGTGATCTTGGAGCCCAAGAAAATACAATCTGTCACTGCTTCCATTTCTTCCCCTTCTATATGCCAGGAAGTGATGGGGCCAGATGCCATGATCTTCGTTTTTTTAATGTCGAGTTTCAAACCAGCTTTTGCACTCTCCGCTTTCACCCTCAACAAGAGGCTCTTTAGATCCTCTTCGCTTTCTGCCATTAGGGTGGTATCATCTGCGTATCTGAGGTTGTTGATAATTCTCCCGGCAATCTTAATACCGACCTGTGATTCATTCAACCCAGCATTTCTCATGATGTACTCTGCATATAAGTTAAATAAGCAGGGCGACAATATGCAGCCTTGTCATACTCCTTCCCAATTTTGAACCAATCGGTTGTTCCATGTTTGGTTCTTACTGTTGCTTCTTGGCCCTCATACAGGTTTCTCAGGAGACAGGTAAGGTGGTCTGGTACTCCCATCTCTTTCAGAATTTGCCACAGTTTGTGGTGATCCACACAATCAAAGGCTTTAGCGTAGTCAATGAAACAGAAATAGACGTTTTTCTGGAATTCTCTTGCTTTCTCCATGATCCAGTGAATGTTGCCGATTTGATCTCTAGTTCCTCTGCCTCTTCGAAACCCAGCTTGTACTTCCGGTAGTTCTCGGTTCACATACTGCTGAAGCCTAGCTTGTAGGATTTTGAGCATCACCTTGCTGGCATGTGAAATGAGCGCAATTGTACGGTAGTTTGAACACTCTTTGGCATTGCCCTTCTTTGGAATTGGAATGTAAACTGACCTTTTCCCATCTTGTGGCCACTGTTGACTGTTCCAAATGTGTTGGCATATTGAGTGCAGCACTTTAACAGCATCATCTTTTAGGATTTTAAATAGCTCAGCTGGAAGACTGTCATCTCCGCTAGCTTTGTTGTTAGTAATGCTTCCTAAGGCCCACTTGACTTCACTCTCTAGGATGTCTGGCTCAAGTTCAGTGACCGCACTATCATGGCTATCAGGGACATTCAGATCTTTCCTGTATAGTTCTTCTGTGTGTTCTTTCCACCTCCTCTTAATCTCATCTGCTTCTTTTAGGTCTCTGCCTTTTTTGTCCTTTATCATGCCCATCTTTGCACAAAACGTTCCCTTGAGATCTCTGATTTTCTTGAAGAGATCTCTAATCTTTCCCATTCTGTTGTTTACCTCGATTTCTTTGCATTATTCATTTAAGAAGGCCTCCTAGAAGGCCTATTCTCTGGAACTCTGCATTCAGTTGGATATATGTTCCCCTTTCTCCCTTGCTTTTCGCTTCCCTTCTTTCCTCAGCTACTTGTAAAGCCTCATCAGACAGCCACTTTGCTTTCTTGCATTTCTTTTTCTTTGGGATGAACTTAGTTGCTGCCTCCTGAACAATGTTACGGACCTCCGTCCATAGTTCCTCAGGCACTCAGTCTATCAGGTCTAATCCCTCAAATCTATTCCTCACCTCCACTGTATATTCAAAAGGGATATGATTTAGGTCATACCTGAATGGTTTAGTGGTTTTCCCTACGTTCTTCAATTTAAGCCAAAATTTTGCAATAAGAAGCTCATGATCTGAGCCACAGTCAGCTCCAGGTCTTGTTTTTACTGACTGTATAAAGCTTCTCCATCTTTGGCTGCAAAGGACATAATCAATCTGATTTCGATATTGACCATCTGGTGATGTCCATGTGTAGAGTCGTCTCTTGTGCTGTTGGAAAAGAGTGTTTGCTATGATCAGCGTGTTCTCTTGGCAAAACTCTATTAGCCTTTGTCCTGCTTCATTTTGTACACCAAGGCCATGCTTGCCTGTTATCCTGGTGATTTCTTGACTTCCTACTTTAGCATTCCAATCCCCTATGATGAAAAGGACATCTTTTTTTGGTGTTAGTTCTAGAAGGTGTTGTAGGTCTTCATAGAACCGATCAACCTCCGCTTCTTCGGCCTCAGTGGTTGGGGCATAGACTTGAATTACTGTGATGTTGAATGGTTTGCCTTGGATTTGTACTGAGATCATTCTATCGTTTTTGAGATTGTACCCCAGTACTGCTTTTCCCACCCTTTCATTGACTATGAGTGCTACTCCATTTCTTCTAAGGGATTCTTGCCCACAGTTATAGATATGATGGTCACCTGAATTAAATTCGCCCATGTCTGTCCATTTTAGTTCGCTGATTCCCAAAATGTCAATGTTCAATCTTGCCATCTCATGTTTGACCATCTCCAACTTACCTTTGTTAGAAAAAGAGACTCCATAACCGGTTGGTGCCTCAGTCACGTAAGAGCCCAAGTGGCAGGAAAAATGTAGGTGGAGCAAAAAGGGAACCATACTGACGCGCTCATGACTAGCAGCTTGGTAAACTGATATACTGACTGTTTATTGGCTATTGGCTTGGTAAGCTGATGTACTGACTGTCTCATTGGTTACTGGCAAGAACAATAGAAGTGATAAGGTATAAAAAGCTCTTGCACACGTGCCTCGGGGCCCAGACTGCTCTGCACCCATTTTGCAAAACGATCAATAAAATAGTGTTGGATCCACTGCTGCCTGCCTGGCATCCTTTTCTTCCAACCGAAAGCAAGGACTTTTTATCTAACAATTTGGTGCCGTGACTCGGATCCTGCTTCGGGGCACGTCCCCTTCACGCTGAGCTGAGGGGCCGCGGAGGAGGAGTGGCCACAGGCGGTTGTTTTACACTGCCTTCTCCTCATGTTGGCAGCAGCGAAGGCACTTGGGGACCAACGCCAGAGGGAGAGGGAGACGAGATCACTCCTTTTTGGCACCAGCAGTGGATCAATAGGCAGCTGGACGCGGCTGCGGGCGGGACAGAGGAGGCCTTGGGGTAAGTGAAACAGCTTAATTTAGGGGATACACACGGGACGGTGGTAAGTTTGTGATTGTGTGAGATGCCTACGGGCGAAGCGAGTGAGGAGCCCCGATCTGCATTTCCCTATCCCGGCGACGGGCTGGGTCAGAGGAGGGTGAAGCGCGAGATTTGTTCAGTGAAATCTCACTGTCATGGGCGGGTCCCAATCCAGGCCCACGGAAGAGTCCCATACGCCCTTGGAGTGTTGTTTGCACAACTGGTCACATTTTAAGCAAGATTATGGAACTAAGATGATGAAGGATCGACTTGTCCCCCTTTGTGCCCGGGAATGGCCAGTATTAGAACCCAAATGGCCACCCGAGGGGTCTTTTGACCCAACCCTGGTATCTGCTGTGCGTATAATAGTAACACAGAGGGGAAGTTGGGATCAGTTCCCCTATATTGATTCATGGGCAACTTGCGTACCCCTCGGCGGCAGGCCCGCCCTGTGGGTAGTTAAATGTATGTCCTTGGCCCTCCCTGTGATAACTGAGGAAAAATTGATGAGGAAGGGGACACCTAGGGTGGTAGCTACGGCCCGCGAGGATCCATTGCTTCCTCCTCCCTACGGGACGGCTGTCACGGGAGGATCACACCTGCCCCAGCCTCCATTTCCTCCAAGGGAGCCTGCCCAAGAGTTGCAACCATTAAAAATTCCCAAGATTAGGTCTATGACTGAGTTCGAGGACACTCTCCAAGATCATTTGGACACCCTCGAGAAAAATTTCAAAGAGATGAAGGGTGCTTGGGGGCCTCGAACCCAGGAAAAGTTGCCTGATAAAGAGCGGGAAACCAAAGGAGGGCCTAATTACAATTTACGAAAGGACCCTCAACCACCAGTGAAATTGACCTTCCCTATTAGAGAGGTCCCTGATCCTACTGCCCAACACCCTCAGGGGACAATGTTTGTTTACGTCCCCTTTACGACGTCTGATCTGTACAATTGGAAACAGTTCAATCCTCCCTTTGAGGAGGACCCCGGTCCAAATGTGAGGCTTACACACAATCCTACCTGGGATGACACACAGATGTTGTTAAACACTTGCTTCCTTAGTCAGAAACCGACTATTCTTGAGGGGGCGCAAACTAGATTTAGAGAGGAGAACCCCCAGGCGACTGAAGAGTGGATGGCAGAGGTTTTGCCCATTGGGAGGCCTGACTGGGGAGTGGCCACAGCAGCGCAAAGGCAATTACATGCTGAATACTTTCGGCTTGTTTTAGCAGGCATGAAACAGGCCGCTCGAAGGGCCCCCAATCTGCAAAAGGTCTTGCCATTAAAACAGGACAAAAGCGAACCTCCCGCCATCTTCCTCCAAAGGCTGAGAGAAGCCTTTGCTAAATATACTGACATCGACCTGAATGACCCAAATAACCTACGAATTCTCACAACGCAGTTTGTAGGAAATAGCTGCCAAGATATCAGAAAGAAGTTACAAAAAGTCGAAGGAGGACTGGCGGCTGATTTGGGAGTCCTGGTTGAGGTAGCCCAGAAGGTCTATGAAAGACGAGAGGAGGAAGAAGAAAAAGAAAAAGATAAGAGGCAGGCACAACTACTTGCTGCCGTTCTCAAGCCAGAGCAAGGAGGGACTAAGAAGGGTGGAAAGGGGAACAGAAAAGGGCCTCCCTTAGGAAAGGATCAGTGTGCTTTTTGTAGAAAGATTGGGCACTGGAAGCAAGACTGTGAAGCCCTAAAACAGAAAGAGAAAGAAAGCAGGGGGGAAGAACAAAGAGTGTTGTATGAACAAGAAAGAGATTAGGACAGACCGGAGCCCGGCCCCCTCTTGGCCATCTCCGAGGCAAGATGGGACCCCATGGTCAAAATTAATGTTGGGGTAGGGATGTCAGAGAAATCCTCTCGAAAGTGAAATGGGCTCGAAAACAGTCACTATCGGTTCGCCGAACCCTTTCCCGAGACGAGGCGCCCAGGTCTACCTGAACGTGAGCTCACGCGACCCTTTTTTTTTTTTAATCTGCCGAAAGTTTTACGAAGGTATTTATGAAGGCAACTTCGCAAATTAGGACGAAAGATGTCGAAAGGGATTTCACGAAACTATTTAATAAACATGCAGTTTCCTTTCCTGCTACGACGCGGCTTTCTTTTGCTGGGAGGGACGGGGTCACGAAGTGCACGTAGCCTGCCTGCCCTGAGGCTGAGCTGCATAGCCTCATCTTTTGTTTTATACTTTTATTGTATGTGTGAGGTCAGGTTCAGGTCAGGTGAGGTCACCTGACCAAGATCCCTCCAGGCCACCCACCCCACCCCACCAGGAAGATAATTGAGGGGAGGGAACTCATCGACCATTTATCCCCTGGATTCCCGCCTTTAGTTCACATAGATAGGACGGAGGTCGTGCAGCAGCCTCACTTGCTCCAAGCTAGGCTCCAGGGTCCAGAGACAGACTAGAACAGGCGCCGCTGCTGCTCCGTCCCAGCTGCTGCAACTTTCTTTCTCTGTATCCCTGTGTTCTACGGCACTGCAGTTCAACCTTTTTTCTTTTTTCTTTATTACAGTGAAGACATGTTTACTTTACCTGAATGTGCCCTTATGCTTAGTGATTTTGGGGTGAGATGGAGGAGCAGGGGGAACCCATGTGCCTGCCTGCCTATGCAATTCTTTCTGGGGAGGGGGGAGGGGGGAGCTGCAAGGCCTCCATCCATCCCCCATCCTCCTGGCCTTCCCAGGATTCACCCATGTGCCTGCCTGCCTATGCAATTCTTTCTGGGGAGGGGGGAAGGCCTCCTGCAAGGACTCCATCCCCCATCCTCCTGGGCTTCCCAGGATTCACCCATGTGCCTGCCTGCCTATGCATTTCTTTCTGGGGAGGGGGGAGGGGGAGCTGGAAGGCCTCCATCCATCCCCCATCCTCCTGGGCTTCCCAGGATTCACCCATGTGCCTGCCTGCCTATGCAATTCTTTCTGGGGAGGGGGGAAGGCCTCCTGCAAGGACTCCATCCCCCATCCTCCTGGGCTTCCCAGGATTCACCCATGTGCCTGCCTGCCTATGCAATTCTTTCTGGGGAGGGGGGAGGGGGAGGGGGGAGGGGGGAGCTGCAAGGCCTCCATCCATCCCCCTTCCTCCTGGGCTTCCCAGGATTCACCCATGTGCCTGCCTGCCTATGCAATTCTTTCTGGGGAGGGGGGAGGGGGAAGGGGGAGGGGGGAGCTGGAAGGCCTCCATCCATCCCCCATCCTCCTGGGCTTCCCAGGATTCACCCATGTGCCTGCCTGCCTATGCAATTCTTTCTGGGGAGGGGGGAAGGCCTCCTGCAAGGACTCCATCCCCCATCCTCCTGGGCTTCCCAGGATTCACCCATGTGCCTGCCTGCCTATGCGATTCTTTCTGGGGAGGGGGAAGGGGGAGGGGGAGGGGGGAGCTGGAAGGCCTCCATCTATCCCCCATCCTCCTGGGCATGGATGGGCCACATCCTCCATCCTGGGCTTTTCAGCCTAGTCTGCTGTACAGTATGCCCCTATTTAGTTAGCACTGAATGGCTGGATTGGAGGGTAACTACTTCTACACTGTACTATATCTGCGATTAGGCTGTTCACATGATTTCAGCTTTGCCACATGCATTTATGTCTCTTTCTGCCCAGAGACATGAACATGGAGAAAAGAGGAACCCGTGGTCAATCCGGCACTCAGAAGAGGCGTGGGCGCCCGGCAAGAACATACACCGCTGAGGTTGCATTTCAGCGGTATTTTAATAATGAGATGGAAGTGGAGGAAGCCCAAGGTGTGACCAGCAGCGACAGTGGCCCCAGCCCACCCCGCACCCGTAAGCAGCGCACACCGCCAATTTCCGCTACAGAAAGTGACACAGGCACAACCGGCCACAACTCCAGAGGAAGAGGAAGAAAGTCCTTGGATGGTGAGCGGAAGGGCAGTGTCTCCAAACCCAAAGCGGATGAAAATGTCCCCAAGGAGACTCTGCAGCGGCGGGATGAAAGTCAAGATATCTACCTCATTCCAAAGGATGAATCTGGTAAGACTCTGTCACCACAGGTGCTTGTGAATATCTGGATACAAACAAATGTCTTTGAATATTTGAATAGTCCCTACATTAGCCTTCTGCAACCTGCAGCCTTCCAGATGTTTTGGGCTACAACTCCCATCATTATTGACCATTGGTCATGCCGGCTTGGCCTGATGGGATTTGAAGTCCAAAACCTTTGGAGGGGAGCATTTGGGGAAGGGATCTTCTTCTTCAACACAACAAAACATACACGACTGTTTTACATTCATCCATATTCATTGCTGTGAACATATTTCATATTATTTAAATGTTACATGGTGCTCCAGTACGAAAGAAAACCCCAAGTCTTTAAAAGAACTGCAATACTTTCTCAAACAATACACCTTTTCGGTGGGAAAACACTTCAGTGTTTTGTGCTCGCTTGTTTCCAAAGCCATTCATCATAGTTTGCTGTCTTTTTTGGGCTTGATCTCTTTTAACTAGAGCTGCGATGTGAATTGATTAAGCAATTTCATTTCTGAGGATGGTTTTTAAAATGTTGCAGAAATCTTGAGTCAGAGACTTATTTAGTCCCTTTAGTCTGACCCCCGATATGGCTACTACAAAAAGAGGGCCTGACTAATCAGGCACTGCTCCTGGGGGACCACAAATGCACCCTTGAAAAAGGCAGTGGGATTCGCCAAGTATGTGCTCAGGTCAGGACCAGCCCTATCGTTAGGGAGCCTTGCAGCTCCTCAGCCAGCTTGTTGTCCTCTGGTGTGGTGGAAGAGGCTTTCCCATTGTCACTGTTCAAGTAAGAGATTCAGCTATCGCCCTTTGTAGGATGGAGGGGTGCCATTTTACCCTTTGCCTCAGGAAGCAAAACGCGTTGGGCCAGCCCTGTGGGGGATGAGTCCCACACAATGGTATAATAGAGCTGATGAAAGGAGTGGACCTTGCAAGGGAGCCAGATATCTCCTCCCCCATGCTTTTCATGTTTTCACCATTGAGGACACGTTTAGATAACTCTCGTTGAGTTTCCCAGTCTGTACAGTACCTTTTTTTTGCACCTAATGTGTTTTCTCAGTGCTCAGTAGTGCAGGAGTAGCTTACAACTGCACCTTGTGTCATGTGGATTGATTGCGAGTCCTCCAAGCTATGTTTCATAGATTGCTACAGCAACACAGTTTTATTGCTTGGCTATTACTCATGTGTAAAAGTCGCATTTCTCATGAAACTCTGCTTCTATGTATTTTGAATCTTTACAGAGACGCCCACAACCGTCCTCCCTGCATCCGACAGCGGAAGTGGGACAGGTGAACCAGGTCCACAGCTGCCTGCTGATGATCACCTCGTGGGCGGCGGCTCAGGTGATTTTGAAAAAAATGCTGGAGGACTTAGCGTCATCAGTGATCCGGACAGCGAAGATGATGAGGAGCTCTTCTATATCAATGATGTCCCTGCTGAGACTGGGTCTGACTCTGTTCTCCACTTCCAGCCTTCTGCGTTCTGCGGGACCAATCCCAAACCTCAGGAACAAACGTCCCCTGCCAAGCACTGGTCAGCACCATCAACAACACCATCCACAGATGAGTGGGAACATGCAGCTCCAGCTGCCACCTCATCTGGAACCGAAGGCCCCATTCCCCAAAGAAGAAATGGTGGTGGCAGGGTGAGCTCCTATGTGTGGCGCTTCTTCAAATATGCAGAGAACGACCGCTATGTCGTGATGTGCGATATTTGTCGAAGCCGTGTGCGGCTAGGAAAAGAAGGGGGCTGTCCACGAGTGGGCACGTCTGCCATGAGGCGACACATGGAGGTGCATCATCCGCTTCTTGTGCCCAAAGATAGCGACGGGAAGCCACAACCATCCAAAAAGAACAGTACCGCCTTTGCCTCATCTTCCAAAGACCTCACGCAAAGTGGTCTGGGTGGGAAGGGCACAGAAGGCAGCTTTGCTAAGAGGCAGGTCTCACTGGAGAAATGCCTTGCGCTGACACAGAAATTACCCTCTGACAGCGCCCAGGCACGACAGTGGAATCACCTCCTGACAGTGGCCATTGCAGCACGTATGCTTCCCTTCTCCCTGGTGGAAGGTGAAGACTTTTTGGCCTTCATTAAGAGCATCTGCCCTCGGTGGGATGTCCCCTCTCGTCACTACATTAGTGGCGTAGCCATTCCAGCCTTGGCTTCTGCAATCAGACGGGTGATCCAACAGGATTTGAAATGTGCAGTTGGAGGAAGTGTACATTTAACGAGTGACACATGGACAAGTAACCAAACAAAGTCTTATCTGTGTGTCACTGCGCACTGGGTATCCATCAGTGCGAGCAGCCGACTGAGTCGTAGAACAGTGACATTGTCCCTCACAATGCTCTCTGGGACACACACAGCGGAAAACGTCAGCAGCAGCATCAGTGGTGTTGTTCAGTCCTGGTTGGCCCCCTTAAATCTTACAGTGGGCTGTGTAGCAACAGACAATGCCTCAAACTACCTAAAAGCAGCCCGCATTGCACGGCTAAACCACGTTCCGTGCGTTGCGCACTGCTTGAACCTTGTGGTGCGTTCTGGATTGAGCAACGCCTCCCCAAAAATTGGCAAGCTACTTAAGGTGGCCCGATCCATTTGCACCCACTTCCGGCAGTCCTGCTCAGCAATGGAGGCAATCGGCGCCATCCAACGTAGCCGTGGCCTTCCAGAACACAAATTCATTTTGGATGTGTCCACACGCTGGAACAGCACATTGCATATGCTTCAGAGACTCTGTGAGCTATAAATGACTACATCACTGAGAAGCAACACCACTCCAAATTTTTTGTCACACCACATCAGTGGCTCTGGATGCAAGACCTGGTGGACATTTTAAAAATTTTCGATGAATGCACAGCGGTACTGAGTGCAGACTATGCCACACTGGGCCAAGTGCTACCTGTGCTAAGGATCATAGAGGGGGTGCTGAGAAAACGCCATTCTGAGATTTGTGAGCGCACCAGTGCTGGAGGCAGGGAATTATTCCCCAATCCTGCAGTTAGGCTTGCAGAATTCCTTCTGCAGGAGCTGGGCACCAACAAACACATAACTTCAATCAGGGGGGACATGAAATACGTTGCTGCTGCATTCCTTGAACCACGGTTCAGGGACAGCTCAACAAGTGCGGAGCCTACAAACGACAACCCTGAGTTCCAAAGTTTAAAAAAATATTTGACTGAGAAAGTCATGGAGTGCTTCCAGAGAGATGGGCTGGATGAGAAGGAGCTGGGTGAGGCTAGTAGGACCACTACCTCCCCTGAAGACAATATCTGCAGCAGTAGCACCATCACCAGCAGGAGGGGCAATGATGACGCCACAGCAGCTGCACCACCAACAGAGTCAGACACAGGGGCATCTTGTCTCAAGTTCAGCTTGTACTCCTCAATGGCAGTGGAGCTTGGTGTAAGTGGGCGCAGGCGGGGGGAATGTGCCAAAGCAGCCAGGAAAGCATCAGCCTATGATGTGCTTGTCCGGGAACTTGAAGGTTATTCAAGAGAGAGTTTCTCGGGAACACAGATCAGCCCAGAGAGTGATCCTCTCCTATACTGGGATACAAAACGTGGCGTTTGGCCACATCTGAGCAAAGTCGCCATTTGGCATCTATCTTGCCCTCCCTCAAGTGTGGCCTCTGAAAGGCTTTTCTCCACCACAGGCAACATTGTCACCGCCCACCGAAGCAGACTCACGCCACAACATGTCTCCACCCTCGCCTTCATACACTCCAACAGGGGATGGATTCCCAAGGAGCACCTCCCCCCAGCTGTCAGCAGCAGAGTAGAGCAGTCATCAAGTGACGAGGAGGACCCCTGGGATGATGACACTGCTGCTAATGTGAGCCAGAGTTCTGAGGGACAATGAGGCAGAATGATACAACTTGTGAGTGGTCACACGGAGGTGTCCCTCAGAACTTTGTCCAAACCTGCAGTCCCTGTCTGGCCTGGGCAGAGCCCAAAGCACTGGCGATATGTGGCGGAGCTTAATAATAACTCACATGCAGAATCCAGTTGCGCTACCCGACTGTGTGTGGCGGACTATGCAACAGTGTACATCGCTACTACACACACACACACACACACACACACACACAGAGTTCTCTATGCGGATGTACTCCGCTATCGACTGTATATGTGTATCTTTACCCCTCTGAATGTTAGTATGATTCTGATTCCCCAAATGTATGTATAGTTCTATTTCTCTTGATGTTGATGTATGCTTTTAATTCATTTAAAATTCTTTCATAAATCACGGAATTGCTTTCAAAGACCTTGTTGTGGTCTCTCCCTGGACTCCCTCAGCTTTTGGGTTTTCCTAAGGACCGAGAGCTCTATGTGAAAAGATCCCTCTGGTATGCGTCCAGTTTACATGTATGTGATATGCACCTACACGTAAAACAAAGCATACTTCATAGAATCGTTGAGCCACAGAACCATGGGGTTGGAAGGGGCCTACAAAGCCATCGAGTCCAACCCCCTGCTCAAATTAAGGTGTCCAAGTCAGAGCATCCCTGGCAGATGGCTGTCCAGCCTCGTCTTGAATGCACTCATTCATAACATGAGGGATGTGGACTGTCCATCTCCCTATGAGGGAAGCTGTTCTTGTTTGGCTGGGATTCTGGGGAGGCATTCTTGTTGCGGTTAACAGTAAGCAAACACAGAGATCATTGTGTACAATGATCTAGATTTAAGAAATTATATCTGTGGACTTGAACCAAGGAATTGTAACCTATTTTTTAGAAAGAACTTTATATACAAACAGAACAGATCAAGACAAAACACAGAAACAATTCAACAATTCAAAAACAATGTTGGGCTGGCTGGCTGTGGCTGCAGGCCTCAGCTCGTAGGAGGAGGATGGCTTTCCCGCTCCAGGGCCTCCACCCTCCTTCGAAGGTCGTCACCTGTGTGTAGAAAGAAAGAGAAGAATAAAGCACAATGGTAATATGCATCTTGCAGGCAGAGGTGTTAGCTCAGGTCAGGTGCCATTCTGTAGTACTACTTACAGGTCCTCCTGAGCATCCGGACATCTCTTATCAGACGCGTCAGGATCACAAGAGGAGGGGCTTCATCTGTGGAAGAAGGGTGGGCTTCCTCCACAGATGCTGCTCCTCTTGCTGCTGGCTCTTCCTCTTCCTCCTCCTCCTCCTCTTCCTCCTCCTCCTCTGTCCTGTCCCTCTCCGCGGCCCTCAGTGCCTCCTCCACCAGCAAGGCACGATGCGCAGCTGTGGGATGTCACAGTAACAGAATGAATGCCTTTATATATGTGGTGAGTGAACAAAACCACAGTCACTGATCTGTCTATCACCATCCCCACTACCATAAGGACCACTGATTCTGTCCTCCCACCACAAGGTCTAATGATGAGGGGATAATTAGGGAGGCAGATTATACAGTACTGACAGTTTTGGTGTGATGGGGACTGTTGGACTTCTGTAAACATGCACAGGATTGCACTTCTAGTCACCCCACTTCTACATTTGCAATGCCATGGTATCTGTTCATTCTAGTGATGCATTGCATAAATGCCACCTTTTTTCCTAACGCAAGGAACCCAAGGCGGCTCACATTAGCCTCTTCCTCTCCATTTAATGCTCACAACAACAACACTGAGGTAGGCTGGGGCTTTCTGACTGGGCCAAAGTCACCCAGCGAGCTTCCACGGCTGAGTGGACTATACCCAGATCTCCAAGGTCTCAGATGAACACTTGCTCATGAGTTGACTGGAGTGCCAATGTCTTGGTAGAAAGTGGGGTGGGTGGGGTGCAAAAATTCAGCAATCACTACATGAAGAAGGAAGACGACACCGAGAGGCTGGCCCTGTTGCTGCTGGGCTAGTGCCAGTCCCCCTGTGTGCACTGCAGAGACCGGCAGCAGCAGCATTTCCCTGGAAATGGACAGTGTGTCAGTGTGTAATATGAGTTGTAGTAGCCAGGCCCGCATAATCCTATGCATGTGGTTGTACAGGGAAAAACAACGCAGTTCCCAGCATCCCTTCTTCAACCAGCCAAAGTGGCTGGAAGATGATGGGACCTTTTTCTGTCCGAGTTCAGCAAGCATAGGATTGCAGGCTAAAAATGTCAGGATTTGTTTGTTTCTCCATGAGAGAGACCACAAAGAGATAGCTTCATTTTCGGTACACATCCTTGTCTTCATATTTAGTTGAGCTTGATGATGGGATAACTATAACTTACCAGGCATATACCTCTGCAAAAATGTGGGCCGGCCTGCTTGGACCCACACTCTGCGGATGCGCCAGTAGTAGGCGGGGGGGGTGGACAGCAGTGCCCTCCACTCGGCAGCAGCAATCCCCTCTCTGACAAAGGACTGCTTGAGCGCCTTCCATTTGGACCTCAGTTGTCCAACTGTGCGATAGTGGCCCGCTCGCTCCATCCTCCTCTTTATCTGGGCCCAATAAAGTTCATTGCAGCAGGAGGAGCTGCCAAACAGCACTGCCACCGCCTCGCTGCGCTTAATGTTGCTGAGGAGGGCCTTGGTCTCCTCATGGTCCCACCTCCTGCCACGCACTGGTGCAGCCATTTTGCAATTTGCACACAAACACACACACCAAGACAGCCACGTGCACAACCACCACTTAACTACACACACACAGACCAAACCATACAAAAACACCACAATGCACAACTACACACACAGACCAGACAAAACCACAACAATGAACAAACAACAGAGGAAATCCAATAATAAGCAAGCACCACCACTAACACAACACCACCACCACACCACAGAACTCCACCCACAAATCCCCACGCAGACGCAAGCGCAAATACAGACGACATTCAGGAAGTTAGCAGGAAGTTGACGACAGATTTTGCGGAAGTGGAGCTGCAGCCCCGTTTTTTTTTATTGTGACTGTGTCAGGCGGTTAGGTTAACAACAAGACCAGTAAACGTGAGGATCATTAAGCACAAATACACAGAAATTAATAAAATCACAGTCCCTGTCCCTGTCCGAGAAAACAAGACAGCGGGGGAGCGCACAGAAGGCGGGAAAGTGGGAAACATATTTCGGGCAGCAACGAAAAATACGTAAATAATTACGAGAATAGTGGAAAAGTTCTGGCCAAGGCAATCCACCTTCCGAGAGTACGGCAGAAGCAACGGGGGGATTCCCCCCTACGGAGGAAATCACAACATAATATTTACAATATTTTACAATAACGTTGTCCTTATTTTCGCCGTGGTCTCCGTAAAGATTTACGGAGACTACGGGGTCAAATAAGGACAACGCAAATAAAGTTGTCCTTATTTTCGCCGTAGTCTACGTAAACATTTACGGAGACTACAGCAACTAAATAAGGAACGCAAATGGCAGCTCCCTATGGGGGCCGCCATTCGCGTACGCGCTTTTTTTTTTTTTTTAAAGTCACCCGTGATAGGCTACGTGACGATTCACATAGCCTATCACAGCTGACTTTCCAGATCTAGCCATGATAGGCTACGTGAATCGTCACGTAGCCTATCAGGGGGCGTTTTTTTGTGTGTTTTTTTACTTTCACGTTCGCGGCTGGGCGAGGCGGCAAGCCTCCTACCCGGCCTGAATTTCGGCCGGGCGAGACGGGAAGCCTCCCCCCCCCGGCCTGAACTTCGGGGGGAGAACCGAAGCGCCTCCCCCACACCGCGAAGCAAGCTTCGAGAACAGATAAGGGACTTTCATCCATCCCTATGTTGGGGGCCGCTCCTATGATGCCCTTGTGGACACAGGGGCTGCCTTGTCCATACTCCCCCTTAACAAGCCACCAGCGGGAAGTGGGGGAACTACCACCATAATGGGGGTCGAGGGAAGGGCAACGCGAGTGCCCCTTTCTTGTCCTTTGTTTACCAAAATTGGAAAAACACACCTAGAACACGCGTTTATCTGTACCCCCTCCTGTCCGGTGGCATTGTTAGGGAGGGACTTATTGACTAAGCTCCAAATTGAGATCACTTTCACCCCTGATGGAAGAATGGAAGTACAACTCCCCAAGCAACAGAGCAGCAACTATCAAATGGCCCTTTTTAAAGCCATAGAGGAACCCGCCTCGGAGGCAAATGAAGACTGGTGCTTAATAGAAAACAGAGTCAACCCACTGGTTTGGGTCGGGGTTGGAGGGGCCTCTCATGCCAAATCGGCAGCACCGTACAAAATTCCTCTCAAGGAAGGGGCGAAACCAGTTCATATGAAACAATATCCCCTTTCCCGCCAAGGGAAGCTGGGTCTACAACCAGTAATAACGAAGCTCCGAGAGGAAGGTTGACTCATCGAGATAATGTCCCCCTACAACACGCCCATTCTCGCTGTGTCAAAAGGGGGGGCAAAGGGTTTCGCCTTGTGCAAGACCTCCGCCTCATTAACCAGCAAATCGAGGCCCCCCCACCCTGTGGTCCCTAACCCACACACCCTTCTCATAAGCATTCCAGAAGATCATGCATGGTTCACTGTCATAGACCTAAAGGACGCTTTCTTTAGCATCCCACTCCACCCTGATTCGAGGCCTTTGTTCGCCTTTGAGTGGGAAAGCCCAGAGAGTGAGTCAAAGGTTCAATTAACATAGACAATGATCCCTCAGGGGCTCAATCTTTCACCGGTCGTTTTTGGCCAGCAACTTCAAAGGGACCTCGAGCCTTGGGTCCATCAGCACCTTGAGGTGCATCTCCTCCAGTATTGTGATGACCAGACCTCCTGATCTCAGCCAAGGCTAAGGATATGTGCCTAAATGGAACAATTTCCCTCCTTAATCATCTAGCAGAGGGGGGCTATAAAGTGTCAAGGGAGAAAGTGCAGCTTGTCCGGCCAACTGTAAAATTCCTAGGTTACCACTTAGCCAAGGGGACCCGAAGCTTGGGATCAGAACGAGTCAAAGTCATTTGTGACACCCCTGTCCCTACGTCCCCCCGTGAGCTAAAAGCCTACCTGGGATTGACTGGATTCTGTCGGCTATGGATAGCCGACTATGGGGAAATAGCATGGCCACTATATGAGGCACTGCAGAAGGATAAATTAGACAAATGGAAATGGACTAAAGAAATAAATAAGTCTTTCCTCAGCCTTAAAGCTGCCCTTGTGTCACCACCGGCCCTCACCATGCCAAATCCCAGTCGACCGTTTAGACTCTATGTGCATGAGAATAAGGACATAGCCTCAAGAGTACTCTGCCAATGGACGGGCCCTTCCTGGAGGCCAGTGGGCTACTACTCCAAAGTCCTTGATGTTGTAGCACGAGGATGGCCGAGCTGCTTGAGAGCGGTAGCAGCGACAGCCTTAATCTGCACTGAAGCTGAAAAAATGACAATGGGAGGGACCATCGAGGTCTGGGTGCCACATGGGGTGCCGCAAATCCTAGGGTCAGGGGGAAGAAGCAAATTCCTCAACCCAGCTCGGCACTCCCGATATGAAATAGGCTTGCTAACAAATGAAAGCCTCATTTTCAAAGCCTGCTCTAGCTTCAACATCGCCACCCTGTTACCGGCAATACAGGCCACACGTGGGCCAGGGCTCCCAGATCATGATT
Organism: Heloderma suspectum; assembly: GCF_057233095.1. Taxonomy (NCBI): domain Eukaryota; kingdom Metazoa; phylum Chordata; class Lepidosauria; order Squamata; family Helodermatidae; genus Heloderma; species Heloderma suspectum. The sequence goes on from NC_139459.1 coordinate 250,243,817, forward strand.
GTCTTGAAATACTAGACTTGGACACCAAGGGTCGGCCAGATCTTGAAGATGAACCGTTAGAGGGAGCCGAAGATTTGTTTGTGGACGGGTCCAGTTATATGCTAGACAGGAAGCGTTACACAGGGGCGGCTGTCGTCACCCAAAGCGAGAGTGTCCATGAAGAACGACTGCCTCCTCATTTCTCCGCCCAAGCCGCTGAACTGGTGGCCCTGACAAGAGCTTTGCAGGCAAGCAAAGGAAGGCGGGTAAATATTTACATTGACAGTAAGAATGCTTTTGCCGTTGTGCACACTCACGGACAGTTATAGAAAGAGAGGGGATTCCTTACAGCAAATGGATCCCCAATTGCCAATGGCGGCTTAATCGTGGACCTCTTAGATGCCCTCCAGTTACCCTTACAAGTGGCAGTTATCCACGTCCGAGCCCATGGAAGGGAAAAAGAAGAAAAGTGGAAGCAAGGAAATCAAAGAGCTGATGAGGCCGCAAAGAGAGCAGCCAGGGAAAAAATCCAAGGAACATTCCTTGTCTTACCCAGAAGGGGAGAGCGCCCCACATACTCCCCCTCTGAGTTGCAAATGGCACAAGAACACAAAGTGAGTCCCTGTGACTATGGATGGATCCAGATGACGGATGGAAGACTGCTTCTCCCGCAGACCCTGCAGGGAGATATCCTGGAACAAGTGCATCATTCTCTTGGACACCCTGGGGCATCAGCCATGATTGACTATTGCAAGAGGCTATTTGTCTCTCCTGGCCTAACTGTACACGCCCATCGACTAGCCACAACCTGCGAGGTCTGCCAGAAAACTAACTCCCCCAGAGCACCCCCTCCACCAAAAGGAGGGCGACCATGGGCGTACTATCCCTTCCAGAGGGTACAGATTGATTTTGCTGAAATGCCACCATGTAGGGGTTACAGGTATTTGCTTGTAATAGTGTGTCAAATGACGGGGTGGGTAGAAGCGTTCCCATGCAGAAACTGTCAAGCAAAAACTGTAGTTGCTAAGTTGTTACAGGAGGTGGTGCCCCGGTTCTCCTTGCCTGAAGTTATAGAATCCGACCAGGGCTCACATTTCACTTCAGCTGTTACGCAAGGGTTGGTGCGAGCTCTGGGGGTAGAGTGGCACTTACACTGCCCCTGGAGACCCCAGGCAAGTGGGCAAGTTGAAAGAACCAATCAGAGTCTCAAGGAGACTCTAACCAAGCTCCAGCAAGGGGTAAGACTCACTTGGGTTGAGGCTCTGCCAATAGCTTTGACAAAGCTTTGAAAAATGCCAAGAAAAGACATAAAGCTGTCCCCCTTTGAGCTAATGTTTGGATTCCCGCCTCGGGTACACTGCGGAAGGAGGGAGGAGGTCAAATAGGAGATGAGAGATCAAATGTTAAGGGGCCAGTTGACTTCTCTACAGTCTGTTCTTTCACAGCTATGAGCCTACTCTGTCCCATTCCACAGATTGCCGCTAGATGCTCCCATCCATCTCTTCCAACCGGGAGATGAAGTACTGCTGAAAAAGTGGAATAAAGAAGCTTTAAAGGAAGGGTGGGAAGGACTCTACCTAGTGGGACCAACCAGCCATTCATGTGTAAAACTTGTAGGTTCTAGCAAATGGACACACTGCAGCCGGTTGAAGCCATTTAGATGACTCCTGCCTCCTCCCGTCACCCGGAGAGAACAGGAGGACATGGGCAACGGTCCTCTGCTCCCTGGCACCCCACCGGAAGCTGCCAAGGACACAGGCGAAGAAGCCATCCAGGAGCCACAATCGCCTCTTGTTTATAAATCTCAGCACCTAGGAAAGGCCAAGATCCGACTCAGTCGGGCTTAATAACATAACCACTATTGTTAAAATGAAGTGGCTATGGATCCTGATGTTGCTCTCCTGCATAACAGCCGGGGCACCAGAACCAGGGGGTGGGAGGACTATTCCTCAATGGGGGCTAGGTGAGTGGAGTCCATCGCGGGTTCACCAAACCGTCAATCAGCTAATACGGAAGGCAAAGGAAAAAGAAGGTAGACTAATCCCCGTCAAAAGGGACCCTCGACCACCTGCATCTCCCAAACCACCTTTGGTGCAAATTCTTGAGGTGGAGAAGCGTCCCTAGAAAGCCAGACTAGGGATCCCAACAGAAGAAATTGATAATGTGTGGTTAGAATGCGTAAAGTATACCGCCAAGTCCTTAAATAAGTCTGACTGTTTTGTTTGTGCTGCAGGAAGATCAGTAGCGAGAGTGATGCCTTTTCCTCTGGGATGGGACACTCCCTCCCTCCTCACCTGTGTGATTCGCTTGTTCCAACACCCTGACGCGTGGGGAGAAGAGGAGTGCCAGACTCTCAATAAGCTGTACCCGCCTCTCAAATTAAAAAATCGCGTTAGACCCTCCATAGTCTTTTTGCAACAAAGAAACCATACTGGATGCATACACCAGGACCCTACAGGGATGGGGGAGCAGTTGGGGAACCTGACAAGCAAAATAAAATGTGTTAATTCCACCCGCTTTAGGAATAACTCCCTTCCAATCCCATGGGCTGATCTCTGGTGGTACTGTGGGGGTCTAGAGTTATATGAAGTGTTGCCCTCCAATTGGTCTGGAGCTTGTGGATTAGTCCAATTGGCGGTCCCCTTTTCAATTGCATATCATCCAGTAGAAAGAACTAGCCAACCCCGACGGAAGCAATTGGTAACCCCTTTTGATGATCAAATATACATTGACTCTATAGGGGTGCCACGGGGAGTACCAGATGAATTCAAAGGGTGGAATCAAATCGCTGCAGGATTTGAATCTACCTTGTTTTGGTGGGTGACAATTAACAAAAATGTAGATTGGATCAATTACATTTATTATAATCAACAAAGGTTTATAAACTACACCCATGATGCTGTAAAGGGATTGGCTGAGCAGCTAGATGCCACTAGCCAAATGGCCTGGGAAAATCGGCGTGTTCTTGATATGATGTTAGCAGAAAAAGGAGGGGTATGTGTTATGCTAGGTGGGCGATGTTGCACCTTCATCCCTAACAACACTGCTCCAGACGGCACAGTAACAAGGGCCTTGCAGGGCCTCACCGCCTTATCCGAGGAGTTAGCCGAGAATTCAGGAATTAACAACCCCGTGACCGCCTGGTTAGAAAGATGGTTTGGAAAATGGAAACACCTAGTGGCCTCGATCCTTATCTCGCTTGTAATAACGGCCGGAGTCTTAGTATTATTTGGTTGTTGCATTATCCCCTGTGTCAGAGGCTTATCCCAGCGATTGATTGAAACCACTCTGTCAAAACAGATGCTCTTGCTTTATTGTACCAATAAAGAGACAACGTTTTAAACGTTTTAAGACGTGAGTAAAGACTTAAAGGAGGGAATTGTTAGAAAAAGAGACTCCATAACCGGTTGGTGCCTCAGTCACATAAGAGCCCGAGTGGCGGGAAAAAATGTAGGCAGAGCAAAAAGGGAACCATACTGATGCGCTCATGACTAATGGCCTTGGTAAACTGATGTACTGACTGTCTCATTGGTTACTGGCAAGAACAATAGAAGTGATAAGGTATAAAAACCTCTTGCACACGTGCCTCGGGGTCCAGACTGCTCTGCACCTGTTTTGCAAAACAATCAATAAAATAGTGTTGGATCCACTGCTGCCTGCCTGGCATCCTTTTCTTCCAACCGAAAGCAAGAACTTTTTATCTAACAACTTGATTCATTGACCTTACATTCCAGGTTCCTATACAATATTGTTCTTTACAGCATCGGATTTTCTTTTCACCACCAGACACATCCACAGCTGAGTGTAGGGGTGCACGAAACCCACTTACCTGGTCTCGCAGCTTTTCGCGGTGGGGGGGAGGCGCTTCGCTGCTCTCCCCCCGAAGTTCAGGCTGGGGAGGGGGAGGCTTCCCGCCTCGCCCGGCCGAAATTCAGGCCGGGGGGGAGGCTTCCCGCCTCGCCCAGCCGAAATTCAGGCCGGGGAGGAGGCGCCTCGCCTCGCCCGGCCGCGAAATAAAAAGTAAAAAACAAAACAAAACCCCGTGATAGGCTACATGACGATTAACGTAGCCTATCACGGCTAGTTCTGCAAAGTCAGCCGTGATAGGCTACGTAAATCGTCACGTAGCCTATCACGGGTGACTTTAAAAAAAAAAAAGCGCGTATGGATAATGGCGGCCCCCATAGGGAGCCGCCATTCCTGTTCCTTATTTGGTCGCTGTAGTCTACGTAAATCTTTACGTAGACTACGGCAAAAATAAGGGCAACGCAAATAGCGTTGCCCTTATTTTCGCCGTAGTCTACATAATCTTTACGTAGACTACAGCGACCAAATAAGGAACGGGAATGGCGGCTCCCTATGGGGGCCGCCATTATCCATACGCGCTTTTTTTTTTTTAAAGTCACCCGTGATAGGCTACTCGACAATTTACGTAGCCTATCATGACTGACTTTGCAAATCTAGCCGTGATAGGCTACGTTAATCGTCACGTAGCCTATCACGGGGGCTTTTTTTTAGTTTTAGTTTTATTGGAATGGCGGCGGCGGCAGCCAGTCGAAAGATCGGCTGCCGCCCCCGCCCCTGACGAAGACCCGACGAACCGCCGCCGGGACCTGCCGCCGGGAGGGACATTCGGGAAAGGTAAGTCCCGTCCCGGGGGGGGGTGCGGGGGGCGGCTGAGTGTCCTTTCGGCTTTGGCCCAGCCGCTTCACTCTTTCTGGCACTACTTGGAAATACCCTCTGCTCTTCCCCAGTAGTATATTGGACACCTTCCGACCTGAGGGGCTCATCTTCCGGCGTCATATCTTTTAGCCTTGTGATACGTTCCATGGGGTTTTCTTGGCAAGAATCCTGGAGTGGGTTGCCATTTCCTTCTCCAGTGGACCACATTTTGTCACAACTCTCCGCCATGACCTGTCTGTCTTGGGTGGCCCTACACGACATAGCTTATGGCTTCACTGAGTTACGCAAGTCCCTTCACCACAACAAGGCAGTGATCCATGAAGGGGAGTGATCCATTTCAGTAAGTGGAACAAAATTCCCATAAATCCTTAAAAAAATCCAGAAAGACGCATGACAATCTGGGAAACACAAACAAAACATATTTAACCAAATCCATACATCCCTACTGGGGGCACAATGGGCTGGTTGGATATGCAAAGACTCATTGTAGATGGGATCACACTCTTCTTATAGGATCAGAGCCATAATTTTGGGGTACATCTACTCCTGAGTAACAGCTGTGGCCTGAAATGACTTTTATCAGTTTTTCAATATGTCCTCACAATGCACAGATGCTTTCCTTGTGTTTTCTTCCTTTAATGCTTTAAAAAATCAAATCTTATATTCTTGTACATGCAATTTGTAGTCCATATAAACTCACTTAACATGGGAATGTGTGGCTGACAACAATCCTTGTCCTACTCTGCTCCCAGGGGAAGGTTCCCAAGTGCCTGAAGCACAGGAGAATGGTAGTCTCAGATAAACAAGTACATAATCTAAAATAAGCTCTCCTTACTGCTACTCTGAGTCATTTTGCCTAAAGCAATATCTTCCTTCACATTATACTAGCATGTTGGCATTGGACTTCTAAAAGATTGTAATGGTAACACCATATTTCACATGTTCTTGCTTTAGAGCTGCTTTGTGTTGCTTGTTTGCTGCAGGGGGGCATTAGAACAGGCCTGGCCTTACCATGAAGCAATGTGCAGCAGCTTCCAGGGAGATCTCCATTTTGGGGCCCAGAAATGAGCTGTAAGGGCTCAAAGCTGGTCTCAAAAAAGAGGCAACTGTTAGGAACCCCAAATTCTTCTCCACCTTGGATTTAAATCTGAGCTAGAGAAGAATGTCTGCCTCTCTTGCTTCCTGCACAATGAGCCCCCAAGACGCCTCCCTTCCCCCCACCAAGTCCTGTCTCTCCCCAATCCCTTTCAACCATGACTGGTGGTTGCAAGCAGGGAGAGGGAAGGGAAGAAGGTAAAGAGGCTGCACCCCTGAAAACAGCTGGGTGGGGGCTTTTGCTCCAAGGATCCTTTCTAAGGACAGGTCTTTGCCCCCCCCACCTAGCCATTTTTGAGTGTGTAGCTTATTCCAGTATGCAAACCACTGGCAACATCGATGTCTGTCACCATCTCTGGCTACTTAGAAATGCTTCGTGTAACCAGGAGAGAGCTATCATTATGGCTGGGGGATTCAACTTGGAAATTAGCTGCGCTGTTTTCTGATTTGGGTGGAAATGGCTCCATAAGGAACTATGTTTGGGGTTTGCATTGGCAGGAATGGGTGGGGCAGGGGAGATGGCTTGGAGTTTGGGATGTTCAGATAAGTAGGAAGGGGGAGCTGAAGGGAGCATGAAGTGACCATGATGGTGTGATAGAAAACGTATCAGTCTACGGTTGGAAGACTGAGAGGCTAAAGGGATTAGATGTGTGGGAACGTGTTTAGCAGATTACTAGTTCTAAGTGCATTCCTCCCAGATTTCAGTTTACTGTGGGTTAGTTTTCATTGTACCTCAAATAAACTGTCTGTTGTTGTTAACCCTGGGCAATTGTCATTGCCCCCCCCTTAAAGGGTTTGAACCCCTTCCCCATCACCTACCCAAGAGGTGCAGAACCTCAGACCTAGGGGCCAAATCCAGCCCTCCTGGGGCCCCAATCTGGCCCTCTGGGGTTCTCCAAGTGTCCATGCACTCTTTTCTTGGCCACACCCCCTTTCCCCCAACCACCAATCATTTGGTGGTTCCCAGCTTTTGTGCAGTTTTTCCTCCTTCTGAAAAGTTGAAATGCCTCTCTGAATGGCTTCATTTCTGGCCTGAAGAGCTCTAAGCTACAACATAGCAGGGGTTTTATTTTAGCCTTGCCCCTTTTGCCTTCGGCCCACCCACCACTGGCAGGCATCCCCGGAAAGCATCTCTGAAACAGAGTACAGGCATTGGGCTGAAAGAGATTCTGCGCCCACAGTAAGGCTGTGGCTAGCAATGGAAGAACCAGTGATGTTCTAGCTTGCCTGTATTCTCCAAAAATCACTTAAAAACTCATTTCAGGCATCTCTACACCAGCCTAGAATCCTGCATTTAAAATGGGGCTTTCTGCTTCTGTTTTAAATGCAGGATCACAATGGCCTCCCTTTACATGCACTTCCTTTCCCCCGCTCCCCTTTCCCCCTCCTTCTCCCCCATATCTGAGTCTTTCATTATTTTTCATTGATCTCGCTCTTCTTGCAGCTTTTCCTCTTTTCACGGAGGGAACTCAAGAGGATCATAAGCAGGGTAATTTGATAGCTCATTATCTCCAAACTATTTAAAAATGGAATAAAGGTCATTTAGCACAGGTGACGCCCTGGAGGTTCATGACGTCATCTAAAGGGCCCACAAACTTCCGTGAGTGAGCAATCTCAATAGCCAGATAAACGCTCTGTGTGAAGGAGCCCTTCAACTCACTCCCGTTTTGATTTTCAACCTGTTTTTCAGATTGTTTGAATAAGAAGAGTGCACATTTCAAACAGGAAAGGTAGATCTTTCTATGCATAGTTTTCAAAAGTGTGCACTCCCTCCACCCCACTAAAGTGTTAGAATGGGTTTGTTCGTTTGTTTGTAAGCATGCTTTTCAAATGTGTTTGCATATTTGGGAATTTGCTAATATTTCTCTAAAAAAGTGCTCTTGCTTTCATTTGGGGCTGTGAACAGGACATGTTTGCACGATTTGTAAACAGAAACAATATTCTCGTACATCCCTAACTGTGCCAGCTGGCATGTTTCTGAACCAATCCAACATGATGCATGTGTGGCTTGCCCAGCTCCATGCATTAAAAATAAGGAGTTCCAGTCCAGAGCAGAGACCGGGTGGGGGATGCTGAGAGAACATACCAAATGCCATTAGCCCTCATTTAGGAACAAATTAGTGGTGGCATGAGTTCAGCTTTGTGATCAAGAATGAAGGATCCTCCGGCCAAGTTTGCGGATTCATCACATGATGGAATTCTTCAGTAAACATGATAAAAAGAATGGGCTCAATTGGTTGGCCACTGAATATATTCACCAGGGATCAATTCATTCCAGTGCATTTTGAAATTGCCAGCACTCTCTGCAATAAAGAATAATGTCCATTCGGTGAAAAAGAAATTAATTAGAGCCACCCACACTTCAATACATTGTTGCAAAACATCTGTGCTCCCCTTCCAGCTAGATGTGACCATGGAGGGGTATGGATGGGGGAGAAATAATAGACTCATCAAGGTGAAGCCTCTTTGCAGAGGCTGATTTCCACTTGAACATGCAAACATGATGAAGTAGATAGTTTTCCAAGTATCCAGCACTCCTAGAGCTCTTGCTCATTTTACTGCCTCCTGGTCCTCAGATAGAGTTTTCAGCTTAAAGTGCCAGTTAAGGAAATATTAAAACAGCAAACAGATCAAAATGACATGGCAGGCTGATAAAGTGACTGGAGTTCGTATACACCATCCTTCATTTGCAGAAAGGAAGATTAAAAGGTAGGACTGCGAATCTTATAGAGGAAATCCCTCTCGTTACTTTGCTAACTTTCAAACCATAGTGGAATGGTCACCAACACAAACTACCTCTACTTCACACTTCTACTTCTTCACACGAGCTTTTATCCTGCTATTGAGATGGCTTTGTCTCAGACGTTTGCAGGCTCTTTAGGTGATGCCATGACCCACCAGGGTGTTTCCTGCCATTTCCCCCAGCCTATCCCATGTTTTCCCTAAGTGCAAAAAATGTGGTATTTTTTCCATTCCATGGAACGGGAGCACCATGGCCTCCCTGTGAAATTCTTCAGTAGTAGAAAAAAACAGTTGTAGGCATTTGTTTTCAGTTGATGGAGGCGAGGTCAGGATGATGAAGGCATTGAGAATGGGCTGCAGGGCATGTGGCACTCGGGAGAACCCTAACCCTCTGCTCAAGTCTTGCTGAGGAAGGAAAGATCTGTGCCCGACCCTTCCCCCCACTGGCGATTTTCCCCTTTGCTTCAAGGCGACCCCCCTGCCAAACTGTCCAAATCCTGGCCTCAGCACAGCGTGCCGCCTGCTCGGCAACAGCAGCACCAGACGGCACCAAAGAAGTGCGCTGCTATCTCAAACCACATGTCTGCCATGTAAATGCTCGAGCACATTTCTCAATCGGAGGGAGAAGAGGGTAAAATGCCTCCCTGCAACGAAGGGAGACAGATCTGATCCCCCACCCCACCACGCTCAGAATCATAGAATCATAGAATAGTAGGGTTGGAAGGGGCCTACAAGGCATCGAGTCCAACCCCCTGCTCAGTGCAGGAATCCAAGTCAGAACATCCCTGACAAATGGCTGTCCAGCCTCGTCTTGAACGCCTCCAGTGTGGGAGAGCCCACCACCTCCCCAGGTAATTGGTTCCATTGTCATATTGATCTTACAGTCAGGACGTTTTTCCTGATGTTCAGCCGGAATCTGGCTTCCTGTAACTTGTGCCCATTATTCCATGTCCTGCACTCTGGGATGATCAAGAAGAGATCCTGGCCTTCTTCTTCTCTGTGACAACCTTTCAAGTACTTGAAGAGTGCTATCATATCTCCCCTCAGTCTTCTCTTCTCAAGGCTAAACATGCCCAGTTCTTTCAGTCTGTCTTCATAGGGCTTTGTTTCCAGTCCCCTGATCATCTTTGTTGCCCTCCTCTGAACCCTCTCCAGCTTGTCTGCATCCTTCTTAAAGTGTGGTGCCCAGAACTGGACACAGTACACAGTTGATTCAGAGCACCCCATTAAGTTCAGTGGGGCTTACTCCCAAGTAAATGTGCTGAAGGTTGCAGACTTACAGCGTGTCAGTCCCCTCCCACCAGTAACGTGCAAGGGGAGGGAAAGGGGCAGCAACCAGGTAGAAATTATCGCTACACCCTGAGTGGCATCACCACCCCCGTGAGAAGGAAAGAAATGACAAATAACATGATGGGGGACAGCCATCTAAAGAGAACGACCCAGTCCTGAAATGATACCAGATGGGGAAAGAACTAGCATTGATGCTGTAGATACAGGGCCGACCCTACCATTAGACAGAATGAGGCAGCTGCCTCAGGTGGCAGATGCTGGGTGGTGTGGAGGGGGCAGCAGTGGCAGCCTCCTGGTTGTTCCCCTCTGTGGAAGGACAGAACTGTGTGTTCCAGGCATCCTTCCCTGTACCCCTAAGCTAGCCTGTTGCCCTTAGGTGAGATGGAGGATAGTGTATGGTCACCAATGTTAAAGTAAGATTTACCTGCCAGTCCAGTTGGCTTCAGTAGATGGAGGGGGGGGGGCATCATCTTGTGCTTCTCCTCAGGCAGCAAAATGTCTTGGGCCAGCCCTGTGCAGATACAAGGGGTGTCTTTCACATCAGTGGAAAAAGGGCTATCTGGGAACCCCAGAGGGCCAGATTGGGACCCCCAAGAGAGCCAGATTTGATCCCTGGGCCTGACAATCTGCACCCCTAAAGCATGCACAGTCTAGCACCACACCTCCCCACCACCACTGTGTATGTTGGCCATGCTCCCTACCAGCTTTGCATTCTGTGAGTGTGAGAAGGAGCACTACACACATAAAAATTTAGAGCTCCTCCACTCGAGGGAGAATCCTGGGACAATCAGGATCCACCTTGACATGGGCAGGAGCGGGGGCTTTATAATTGTACGTGAGTATATATGTATGGGTCCTGTAGTGAGTTTGTTGGTGAGCAATAAGATGGATTTCCCACCATTCCTATATGCTGTTGGTAGCTGTCAAGGGCTCCTTGGAGGCCTCTCTCAGTGTAATCCAGTAGCCAAGTCCAGACACAGACAAAGGGATTCCTTTCAAAGCTTTATTTTTCTTTTACAACCTAACAACTCTACAGGTAGCAACTAGATCTGAGCAGCAGAGTACCTATGCCCTAAGTTGGAACAGTTGGTCCCCGTTTGAAAGGGAATTACTGGCAGACCCCTGAACTTAAGGACTAGGGAGAGTCCTTCCCCGTTTCCCTTGGATCCTCTGGGCGCAGCCGTTGTTTGCACGCCAACCGGGCACTACGCCTCCTTTCTGCGCCCTCCATTTGGCGCCGCTCTCTGCGTCGGCGTCGCGCGTCCACCAAGTCTGCTATCCGCGCTCAGTCACTGCCTGGACTGCTATCTAATCTAGGAATGCTGGTGGGAGGAATCTCCGTCAGCTGTGGGCCCTGGGAAAGACGAGCGCGCTCCTCTCCCAGGAGCGACTGCTCTTCCTCAGAATCAGAACTACTCGGGGATTCTATGGGCTCAGTGTCCACCCTGACAGTAGCCACCTAGAGACCTGTGTAGTTCTGCCTTGATTCTCCCCTTCCCATTGTTGGAATGTTGAGGCCTTGTTCACAGGGAAAGGGTGATTGATTTCCCAGCCTACAATGCTTTGAGCACCTTCAGGAAGAACCCCGCCCCCCCCCCCCCCCCGAGAAGGGAGTGTGTTTCGTATGACAGGCTCCTGAGCTTAGAGAGAGAGAATCCTATAAAATCCAACCCACAGGCTTTGTTCTTTGGTCTCGCTGCAGGGGGGAATACACACACTAGCAGCCTAGGAATGACTTCTCATCTATCTTGGGGCCCAGATAGACACTCAGCTGTGATAGCTTCATTGGCTGATGAGAGGTGTGAGCTTTCTTTGCATATTTATTCTGCATCTATTTTATATCAGTAAACTATCATCCTTTTGCACAAGTGGGTTCGTTTCATGCTGGTAATCCAGAAGAATCTATTTTGACTGGGACCTGACAGAATCAGGGCCCCCAGATCAATCCTGGCCTTATTCACAGTTGCCTGACAGGTAGCTGGTAGTAGTGTGGCCTACATATGCGGTGGCGGGGGCAGGACTGACCACTGTGACCTTGCTCCCCCTCTCTGTAGATAGCATTATCTGCACCTTTGTACCTAGAATAGGCATTAGCAGGGAAGAGCATTCAATAGTAGGGCTTAGTGTTTTCAAAGATTCTCACTACTAGGTAGCCCAGCCCTGGGGTTGCCACATCTTTTCTGGATGATTCTTCCTGTGCCTTTAACAGTTACATGACAGAATGGAATTCAACAGAAGGACCCTATCACATCACTGTATCACCAAGAAAATCTGCAAGCAGCAATTGCCACAGAGCTGTTTAGGGAGGGACTTTAGTTCAGTGGTCAGCAATGAGCTTTGTATGCAGAAGGTCCAATCCTGGTATCTCCACTTAAAAGGATCAGGTATCAGGTGATGAAAAGAATAGCTCACAGAGATCACTGCCAGTCAGAGTAGACAATACTGAGCTAGATGGACAAATAGTCTGACCTGATATAAGGCAGCTTCCGGTGCTTAATGGCAAGGAAGCCCTGTCAGAAAGCAGGTGGCAACCCTAGTCGCAAAGCACTCTGTAAGTCAAAGCGGATCATTGCATTAATTTAGGAGCTGCCTTGAGAGCATTATTCATGCATATGAACAACACTCATAGCCTCTTTTCTTTTTGCTGGTAATAAGAGCTGGGGCTGTCAGTCATCACAGCTGAATTCAATTATCATTTTATAAGTCATGAAAAGTACAAAATGAAAGATAGCATTTACACTGAAAGCATGATTCATAAGCTTTGCTGTAATAAAAGATTATGACTTCATTATATATTATCTAATAAATAAGGCAGGAGCTAAACAACAGCCAGACTTCAATTAATTTATCCACACTAAGCATTATTTAACTTAATAAGATTTTGTTCCTTTCCCACAGCCAAGCTCCTTTGTGAAATGACTTTGCCTAAAATGCCATTTCAGAGTGTTTCATTGCTTCAGAAATTACTTGCTCTCAGCAGATACACACACACACACACAAATCTGGAATACAACAAGCCACAAAGGAGTTCTAAAGAAGACTTACAGTACAATTCTGTGCATGTCTACTCTGAAGTAAGCCCCTGACTTACTTCAGTGGGACTTATTCCCAGTACGACTTGCTCTATAGGACTGCTGTGCTAATTTCACTTTTTAGTGAAGGAAATGCCTAAATATCTGGTGATACTCAGCTCTTGTAAGAGAGCCTTGAATATCACCCCCCAAAATAATTTGGTATTAATTTAATTTTCTTAGGTTTCTTCGTCTCTGTTATGACCACATGGAGACACAGCATTTCTTCAGAGTGTAGTTCTGTGATATTGGTTCTTCCCCTAATTTACCATAAATGAGTCCAAAGGGCATTTCTCTTATTTAAGAATTGAAGGATTTGTTTTATAAGACAAAACTGGTTGTTTTGCCTTCACTGGTGGAGCTGTGTGACACAACTGTGCAACAGGCAAATAAGACGGGGGAAGAACCAATAACTACAACAGCCCATTGAGGGGCAGACCTTAACATTCTGAACTGCAGGAATGCCCAGAACAAGCAGAATTATATCCAAAAGTGCTGTGGAAAATCACTTTTATTCTGGGAAAATGGGATGCATTTCAAATTATAAAGTTCTGCCTTAGGAGACCTGTCGTATAAAAATAGCATATCAATTTGCAAGCAAGCAAATTGAGGCAAGCATTCTTATTAATATTTATATAATCGATTTTCCATATATCCTTTCAATGGCATAGGCAGATTTTATAGCTTGCTGTGTGGAGCCTTTAAGGAAAAGTAAGTTTCTGCAGAAACTTTGGATGCCATTTTTCTTGCTTCTGAAATTGGATTGGTGCAGTTCTCATCTTTGTATTGAAGGAACAGACAGAGGCAGGAATGGGATTCATCAAAAAACGGCAGATGCCATTTTCAGTCCCTGAGTTCCAAGCACAAAACAAGCCTCACTTACCAATAGGGACTGTCTGTGCTTCAACCACTGGGGCTCATTTGGCAATGGGGAATTGTATGAACCTCTCCCGTGGGGTGGGGGGAATAGAATATTACCTTATTTAAATGGTTCTGCAAAGGTTTGGACAAATGGATCGGCTCTGCGTGATGGGAGTTGGGGGCACTGTGCTACAGTGGTTTTGCTCCTACCTACAAGGCTGATTCCAGACAGTGGTATTGAGGGATTCCTGTTCTACTACATGGCTTTAAGCTGTGGGGTGCCACAGCGTTCTATTCTATCCCCCATGCTGTTCAACATCTATATGAAGCAGTTGGGAGAGGTCATTAGGAGTTTGGGGGTGGGGTGTCACCAGTACGATGATGATACTCAGCTCTATTTTTCTCCTTGTTGTCGGAGTCGGCTGAGGCGGTGAAGGTGCTGGACCAGTGCCTGGAGGCTATAATGGGCTGGATGAGGGCCAATAAACTGAAGCTAAATCCTGACAAGATGGAAGCTTTGTGGATTGGTGGTTCCCAAGTCCAGGAATTGAGTAAGCGACCTGTCCTGGATGGGGTTGCACTCCCCCTGAAGGAGCACGTGCATAGCCTGGGAATACTCCTAGATCCATCCCTGTCACTGGAGCCCCAGGTGGACTCCGTGGCCCAGAGTACTTGGGGCCAGCTTCAGCTGATCCACCAGCTATGGCCTTTCCTGGACAGGGATAACCTAGCCACAGTAGTACATGCACTGGTAACTTCCCGATTAGACTACTGCAATGCACTTTACATAGGGCTGCCCTTGAAGATGACTTGGAAGTTGCAGCTAGTGCAAAATGCAGCAGCTAGTCTGCTGACCGGAACACCCCATAAAAACCATATAACATCAGTTTTAAAGGAATTGCACTGGCTGCCAATATGCTTCTGGTTGGAATTCAAGGTTTTGGTGATGACATTTAAAGCCCTAAGCAACTTGGGGCCTCGACATTTGAGGGAGCACCTCTCCCAATATACCCCTGCCCAAGAACTGAGATCTGTTGTAGGGGCCATCTTCTGTGTCCCACCAGTACAAGACATACGCTATGGTGGGACATGGGAGAGGGCCTTCTCTGCTGCGGCACCCCGGTTGTGGAATGCCCTCCCCTTGGAGGCCCGATTGGCACAGACATTGGTCTCATTTCGGTGCCAAGTAAAAAAATTGGCTTTTTACCAAAACCTTTGAGGGCTAAATGCATTCCCTAGCACATTGTTTTAACTGTTTTAGATTTTAACTGGTTTTAGCTTGTTTAATATGTTTTAGGTGTTTTAATTTATTTATTGTTTTATACTGTTTACATTGATTTTATCTGTATGCTGCCCAGAGATCTTAATGATACAGGGCGGGATAGAAATGTTTTAAATAGAATGAATGAATGAATGAATGAATGAATGAATATATCCGGATTTCAGCTCACTCCTTTACTAAGACCGAAATCCTTCTGTCAGGAAAAGAAGCTGTGCACTTATGGAAAAGCTCCTTTGGATACAGGTCATTAGCTATTTGTTATTGCTAACAATGAACAAGTCTTCATGGAGGACTGACTGTAGAGCTGGGAAGGAATCTGGATGTCAATCCCTGAGGCAGCAATTGTCAGATGGGCTGCAGACCATGTGGTGGAAATGGGGTTGTCAGTCCCTGTAGTGTATGGCACAGCTGACTTGCTTAAGGTATATGATGCTACCCATTTTGCAGGTGTTGTGATGCAATATATACCTTGTTCATCCCTGTTCTGGGTTTGGCACAATGTTGTCTCCTTTAATTATTTCAAGTGGAGATGCTTGAGGAATTTGATCTTGGGGTTGTGGTGAATAGCCTATGAAAACCTTGACCTCACGACTGTGAAAAAGGCAAAATCCATGTTGACAATCATTAGGAAAGGAATAAAAAATTAAAGCTGCCATTATTATAATGCCTTTATACAAATGTATGGTGTGTGACACTACTTGGAATACTGTGTACACTTCTGCTCATCACACCTCAAAAAAAGATATTGTATAGCTGGAAAACATACAGGAAGAGGCAACCCAAATTATCAAGCTTCTGGAGCAACTCCCCTAAAATGAAAGGTTCCACCATTTGGGGCTGTTTACCTTAGAAAAAATGGTGAATGATAGAGGTGTATAAAAGTATGCATAGTGTGCAGAATGTGGATACAGAGAAGTTCTTGCCCTGCTTCTGTAATAGTAGCTCCCAGGCTCATCCCATTAAGATGACTGGTAGAAGATTCAGGACAGAGAAAAGGAAGTCCCTCTTCACACAGCACATAGGTAAACTATGGAATTCACTAACAGAAGATGGAGTGGTGACTACCAACTTGGATGGCTTTAAAGGAGGATTAAACAAATTCATTCAGGACAAAGGCGACAATGGTTACTACTCATTTCCATATGGCTAGTAATATACCATATATATTAGCTCCAGCATCACAGACAGTATGCCCCTGAATACCAGTTGCTAGAGAACACAAGCAGAATGGTGCTAGTGTGCTCATGCCCTGCTTGCGTGCTTCCCATATACATCTGGTTGCCCACTATGGGAACAGAATGCTGGACTATAGGCCTTTCATCAGGTCCAGCACAGCTCTTCATATATTCTTATGTTCACATCCTGAATGTTTGATGCAGTTTTTGACACACATAAAATCAAAATACATTTTTAAATGTGTATTTTCATAAAATACGTGTTTAGAAATTCATGTTTTGGGAGAAAATCCATTAAAATATGTATTTGTGTGAATTTTCATGCAGATTTTTTAAAAGCAGAGATTAATGTGGAACCCTGATAAGATGGAATGGATTTATGGATGAACACATGTGAAAGAGACACAGACTAGGAAGAGAGTTATTTTCCTATCCCTAATTTGTACTAATTGAATCTGTGATGTTTGCATATGATGTGCAGAGGATTCATCTACCTGACAGAATATCTGACATTATGGAACATCTGATGGTATGATTTTAAACAACAAACAAACCTCCCTTTGCCCTCTGGCAGCTCCAGTGAATGTATTTGCTGTTTAAAAATCCCAAATCTTGATTTGTCCTAATTGAAGCAGCAGTGATATTACTCTTGAATTTAGCTTTGAATCACAGAGCTGAAAGAGACCCAAAAAGTTGTCAAATACATCCATTGGAGCTGCCAGAGGGCAAGGGGAGGGGGCTGTTTTTTTAAATCATACTGTGAGATGTTCCATAATGTCAGATACTCTGTCAGGTAGATGATATGACAGCTGCTTCCAAGCCCACTCCACTTTTAATTAGATGACCATCTGGGTATCTGATGGTCATGTGAAAAGACACATACCACCTGCCAGCAAGTGGCAAACAGGTTGATTGCACCCAGCTCCAGGCACAGGATTCGGCAAGACTTTGCCAGCACTGTTTCTTCAAGGTTCAGTGGATGCATTCGGATGGAACACTAAACTATGGCAGCCTTCCCAACCTGGCGCCCTCCAGGTATTTTGGAGTACAACTCCCATGTGCCCCAGCCAGCATGGCCAATTGTCAGGGATGGTGGGAGTTGTAGCCCACAGCTTCTGGAGGGCACCAGGCTGGGGAAGGCTGAACTATGGTATATTGTTACATGAACAAACCTCTCAGTCATGCACTTCCACTCCCTTTTCTTCCCCCAGCGTGGCCACAGTGCAATCAGAAGCACTGACTTTCATTTTCAATTAACCACAGTTTAGCATTACCTCCAGACCTTAACCTGTGAATACTCTTAACTGTGGTTTCTTGAAACAAGCCATCTTCATAAACCACTAAACCACAGTGAAGACTAACCACAGTTTTCAGTTAGTTAGAAATGGAAGCAAAAGCTTTCGATCCCCTTCTAATGACTGTGCCGGAGGACAAGGAGATGACAAGGCCAAGGATCGTTCAGATAATGATAAACCATTATTTATCCTTATGTCTGAATGGAGCCAGTGCTTCTCATATGGTCCCTACACACTGTTTTGTGTGGATAGACCCCAAGTTTATCCAATCAGCTAGCGTTACATAGCACTACGATTTCTCATCAAAGGCTCTAGAGTAGCTGTTGATTATTACTGTATTCTATTTTGATAACAGAAACAAAGCCAGAATATTAATATAACTCCAGTCCTCAACATGGGCTTTGTTCTCTATCTCTGACGTATTTTCTGCAGGGGTGGGCAGAAGGTAGATCAGGATCTCCTGGTAGACCTCCTGCTGAATTGCAGTAGATCAGCAAGGATTTCCAATTCCCAATGGTTTAACAATAGCAACAGCACACACACACAAAAAGCCTTTTCTCCTCCTAAATTAGGCTGCTGAAATCAAGACGCTTCAGGGAAAATAGGAGCCCATCTGTGTGTGAAAGGGTTTATGTACAAGCTCCAGTAATGGCTCTTAACACACATTCCTGGCTTGAGCATGTGCTCAGATGAGGCACCTTGTTCTGCATTTCTAGATCTGCCTTCCTAAGCCAAATTGCACCTAGCTCCAGTTGGTGGAGCTTGGGGTTTAGTGAAAAACAAGGCAGTTCCTGCAAGCCAAAAGTCTAACCTCTCCCCCTGATGTATTGAGATCAGAAAGCTTTAAATTAATATTTGATCTGCCATGGAATAATGATTGACACAACTCTCCTCAGGAAATGTAAGCAAACATTAATGATTAAAACTATTCAAATGATGAAAAAATGAAAGTCAGATTCTCCTCCTTTCCTTGACTGTTTGCAAAGTGAAGATGCTGCCAGCATAGTAACATTGCCAGTGTCTTTTTTTTTTTTTTTTTGGCTGGGGATTAGGGTTGCGGGGGTGGTGGGAGATTTTAGGCTGGGATGCCGGAAGACCTGGTGGAGGGATCTTCACGACAACAGAATGAGAAGTGCATTGGAGTATTACCCGGATTTTCATGGTATCGGCTTTGGTCCATCAGGGACACATGAAGCAAAAAAAAGTTGAGTGTACTGTACCTTTAAAATCTGGGTTTCATGGGTCACGCAGAGTGCTTCAAAGGAACATACTTCCAGGTTTGGTTGGGGGAGTAGAACAGAATGTCATCAACCTGGCAGGAGCTGCTCAACTGATGAGAAAGACTTGTTTCCCATCCCTGTCCAGGTTCCCCACCTTTTGCATGAAGAAGCCAAATCCCCAATTCTCCAGGACAACATCTGAAGGCTCCCCCTGAGAGCAGCCCCCCTTTTCACCCCATTTCAGCAAAATGTCATGGACATATTGCTTCCACCCTACCCACCCACCCCTTTTCCCCTTCTCTGGGCATTTTCTCCCCCACTTCGAGACGCAATTTAACACAACAATGGAGAAGCAAAGTAATGCAAACATCAGAAAAGTGCATCATCATGGAGGTTCATTACTGATAAAATGAGCATGCAGGGCAATTCTGAAGGCTGGAAAGGCTCAGTGAAGTCAGGGCCAGGTGAAAGACATGCACCTGGGCAGAGGTATCATGCCGAAGTAAATGCAGAGGATAGAGGCACACAGCACCAGAAACATGGATAACTCAAAGAAATAAAATGAAATAAAAGTAGTGTCTGAATATCCAGCTTTTCCACCAGAAATCTCCAGGGCTGCTGGCTGCAGGTTGGCCACAACATCATGGGCCACCAATGACCTTGAAATGCTCCCAAATCGCAGCAAATCCCCCATGAGGACAGCCCCCTGGTAATGCAAGCACCAGCTGGCTATCCAAATGAGACAGTGGCAGTGAAAAAGATATGCTGGGGGGCCTGTTTGGAGGGAATGTTTCTAATCTCAGATTTCCTAAAAGCTCTCTAATGAGAGCATTAAGCTCAGCCTGAAAATATGCACACATGAGGGCTTTGAATGGGAAAATGCCTGCCTGCCTGCCTGCCTGCCTGCCTGCCTGACTGCCTGCCTGCCTTTTAGAAAATTGCTTTCCCAAAGTGTGTGTACTAGGCAAACTTCATATAAAAATGTATTAGGAGAAATGTGCACAAAAATGCTTATGAATTTTCATGCAAACTTTTTAAAAAACCCTCAACGTTCTGGACAAATTGAACATTCTGGACAAATTTGTCCATCCCTGTTTTGCCCCCATAGGGCCCAGAAACAAGGGAAAAGGCAGCAGATTTAAATGAAAGCCTTCATCACCATGGATTTCACTCATTCTCCTTTGAAAAACTAACTCTGGAACGTCAAGATTTCTGACTCCTTGCTGTCAAATGAAACACTGTACGATGATGAAAGCCCCGTGAGGGACTTTACTCATATTTTCTGCCCCGCTGGAAATGTGTAACATGAAGTCAACGTAGACATTACTTTGGTCTGTCTCTGTAACATGGCATTCCCTTGAGCTGTCCTATGCGAGACAATGATGTGATATCCTAAGCTGCTGCTCTCTGCAAACTTCTCTGGCATGGTCCTGAAATAGCCCTGTCGTTCTACATCTGTCTGCACAGTCAGTGAATGCAAACTCTCTTTCTGTATCGCTGGAGGAAAGGTTGACACATCAGTGTAGTTTTCAATATGCACTTTCATTTTTTCTTTATGGTATTCCCAGGCCATAAAACCCTCCCATCTTTTATTCCTCCCCACCACCACCTCAGCATGATAAACTGATGATGAACTGACAGTGATGTGTCACATGATCTGATTCCCAACAATATATCCCTTTGTTAAGTTGACTTTCACAGTGCAATTACAGTGTGCAAGGTACCTGAACATTAAAAGGGCTTTTAAAACAATGTTCCCCTGATTTAATAAGGATTTTGATCATGTATAGCTTATTAGACAATGTTCCATTCCAGGTTTGATTTAAATAGTCATGAGACAAATAAAAGAACCTTTTATTGAGACTGGAGGATAACACCAAACACTTGGATAGCATCAATGGGTCACTCTAAGTCTTATTATCCTTTGCTCCTTGATCCTGACAGCCAAGCTGTGACCTGTGGGGTATCTACACTGGTTCTACTGCGCCCCCAAGTAGGGATGGTGGAGAATTCCACCACGGATTTCAGTGAGGCTGAATGCACTGGCATTCGACCCCCCAAATCCGTGGCGGAACGGCCTCCCACCCCCCACCATGGATCCCCCCCGGGACGAAGCTTACCTAGGGCGGATGTTCCAGAGGCGGCGGCGGCGGCAGCAGCAGCGGCTGGTCTTTCAACCAGCTGTTGCAGCCGCCATTTGCATCTGGTGTTTGCTGTGATAGGCTACGTAAGTATTTACATGGCCTATCACGGCAGGCAAAAAAAAACCCAGCGTACGGAAATGGTTGTGGCTATGGCAGCCGCCATTTGCATTCCCTATTTTTCGCCATTTTAGCCTACGTAAATATTTACGTAGGCTATTACGGTGGAAAAAAGGGGGAACGCAAATAGCGTAGTGGACGCTATTTGCATTCCTTTTTTTTCACCGTAATAGCTTACGTAAATATTTACGTAGGCTAAAACGGCGAAAAATAGGGAATGCAAATGGTGGCTGCCGTAGCCGCCATCATTTGCGTACGCTGGGGGTTGGGGGGGGTTGCCTGCCGTGATAGGCTACATAAAAACTTACATAGCGTATCATGGCAGCCTGGCTGGACACAAATGGCAGCCGCTATGGCAGCTGCCATTTGTGTCCGTAGCAGCCAGTCTGCAGCTGGAACTCCGGCTGTGGATGTCCCTGGCCGGCTGCTTTGCGGAGCCACCGCAGAGCGGAGCCGGCCGGGCAGGATTCCGGGAGGGAGGACCAGATCGCCTCCCCACCCCCGTCGAGGATTCTGGGGGGAGGGACAGAGCACCTCCCCCCCCACTGCGAATCAATCCACAAAAAGGTAAGTGACTTTCGTACATCCCTACCCCCAAGTTGATCGTGTCAGATTATGCATTCCCTTATCTGTAGCCAGCGCACTGTTTCTAGCTGTAAAATCTAGTGTTTTTGAAACTGCTTTTCTGACAGATTTTCTCATCGTGGCGGCTTCAGCACACTTTAGAGGAGTCTGTGTGATATGAATTGCCCTTGGTGCGGGTTGCTGGGAGCAATGCTGATTGGTGGGAGGGAAAGTTTTGTGGGCGGGGAGGTAACTTCTGTTGTACTTTGCCAAGCACAGTGGAGGGGTTGGAAAAATTCCTTTGCCTGTTGTATTAAATATTCACTGCCCTTGGGAATGGGGAGTGGGCTGTCAGCCAGCTCTGCTCCTTTGAAACTGCGCTGTTGCAAATGTGCGCTGGAGAAACATGCTTACTTGGAAGTAACTCTCTCCAATTGCACTGCAGTGACTGCTGGGGGTGGGAGGGTGGCAGAGAGCAAGCCTCATGCCTGTTGTTTTAAAACTATGCTGGAAGTGCAAAGGTATGCCCTTATGGAGATGTGCAAGGATACAGCAGAACTTTATTGATTTTAAGATCTGATGGCCTCCCAAATGACCCCTAATCCCTCTGAGAAGGGCTAGACATGGAAGACAGCTGTCTGCTGCACATGCTTACTTGGAAGCAACTCGTCCTCCATTGAACCTCACTGAGCTGGGGGGCGGGGGAGGAAGCCTCCGCTCATTTGCTGCCCCACACCTATGCAGGTGACAATGTTCAGTTCTACTTGCAGGGCTCCCCCACCCAACCCCAAACTAATGCAGTTTGCCCCATGGAAGCGGGGGGAGGGGGTTATGTATACACTGCATTACTGGCTACCATTTGACCTGGAAGGAGCTAACCCAATTTCATGAAAATCCATATTTAAACAGAATCACCCCGAAAACTGTCTCCATGTAGATTCCACCCCAGCTAGTGACTATACAGAAGTAGGGTGCTGCTGTTGGAGACATTGCAGGTTTAACTTGAGGCAGCAATGGGGCCTATAATTTGATGATATATGGAACCGTTCTAACATATGTAGCTTCCACACTAGCCATTTTGCCTGGAATAACCATCCCTTTTCATTCATTCACTTTTTATGGAGAACAGATGTTATTTCTATCCCATTGCATCCCAGTGTTTCTGCTGTCTTCTCCATTTTTGTCCAAGAATTCTATGCCCATTTTTTCACTTAAAATTGAATTGCAGTGCTAGGCTGCCTGGTTTGGGCTAGCAAAGTGCTATTTGGGCTATTCAGAGCTACTGTGCCTTTAATTAGAGTCTTCTTCTTTGTGGTTTCTGTTTCTATTTGTTTCCAGTGCAACCATAGTGACAAATTGCCCCTTAATTAGTCAGTTTCTGTTTCCTGAAAAGGGGGATGGGGACGTAATTAGTGGTTTTTCCCCAGTATCATTTTTTTCTTTTTTATTACAAAAATAGTGCTATTCTGCAATAAATACGGGGAATACCCAGAGGAAACTAATAAGTAAAGCCCGCATCTGTGGGAAACAGGAACTAACTGAGGTGCAATTCATCACCACTGCCATGCTGCACTGATATCAGGGCTGGGTCATGGGCAGCCCCCAACATCCCTGTGTGTGCCCGACTGTTGGTTAGACATTGAGGTGAATGCACTTACAGTGTTCCCATGATCACAAAACCTAATAGGACTCCATTGGAAAGGAAGTATACTTCTTCCTGCCCAGGATGGGCCAATGGTCAGCCTTCTTCCCTGAGAGGTTGCAGTTACATGGCTCATCATCTGGCTCAATGGACAGCAGTTCCTGTTAAATGAACAGGAAGCAGTTAGAGGCACAAACTGCAAGGAAGAAGCTTCTAATTAAAGTTATAGGGGAACTTTGTTGAATAGGACTTACTTCCAAGTAAACATTATAGAATGATCTTGACCATAGGAGCAGGCACTGGTGGATATTTATAGCACTATATTAAGTGCTGTGCCAAATCATCGTTTTATTCTATTATTAGCTCACTGCAATGCCTCAGTAGTGCTTAAAGGTACTGTTTCAATATATTCAGTTGTTCTACTGAAAAATTAAATCCATAGCTTCTTCCTAGTTCCTCTTAGGGATGTCAGAGAATTCCGCCACGGATCTCCATGAGGCTGAATGCCAGTGCATTCGGCCCCCCAAAATCTGTGGCAGAACGGCCTGCCACCCCCCCACCCCCCCGCGGATCCCCCCCGGGACGAGACTTACCTGGGGCAGATGTTCCGGGCGGCGGCAGCTCCGGTGGCAGTGGCTTCGGCGGCTGGTCTTCCGACCAGCTGCCACCGCTGCCAGTTGCAGTCTTGTCGTTTTGGTTTGTGTTTTTTTACAGAGACGTGATAGGCTACATAAAGACTTACGTAGCCTATCACATCCCGGGTTTTTTTAAAAAAATGCGTACGTAAATGGCGGCGGCTGCAGCTGCCGCCATTTGCATTCCTTATTTTTCACCTTCTTAGTCTACGTAAATATTTACGTAGACTAAGAGGGCAAAAAATAAGGAACGCAAATGGCGGTGGCCGTAGCCGCCACCATTTGCGTACTCCGTTTTTTGTGTTGTTTTTACCCAGCAGCCACTGCGGATGGAAATCCGGCTGCGGACGGCCCTGGCCTGGCCAGCTGCTCCACAGAGCCGCCACAGAGCACAGCCTGCCGTCGAAGATTCCGGGGGGAGGGACAGAACGCCTCCCCCCCCCCACCATGAACAGAATCCGCGAAAAGGTAAGTCACTTTCGTACATCCCTAGTTCCTCTACAGTGATGCCTATTTTTATGATGAGACAAAATGCGTTTGTTAGATGAATGCAAACACATAAATCAAAGCAATACATTATTAAAGAAAATAAGGGTCACTGTGGCTACAGAATAAGTCACAAATCAGGATGTAAATTTTATTCATACTTCCTATGGGATGATTAGATGGCTGGAGATCATACACCATTCATTATGAGAAGGGAAAGAGTAGTTGACCCTGCGGAGGAAGAAATACTATTGGAGTAATACTATCTGCTATATTTAAAAGATGTCATGGCCCTGAAAGCTTTTGAAGTAGTTATGTTCACTAAAAAAAAAAGAAACAGAACCCCTGGGATGAGGACAGTGGCTATTTATTCACATTAATACCCATACAGATTCTTCTCGGGAAACTGCTATTTAAGTGTAGCTTTGTGAGAATGTTAAAAGTCGTACCCAGGAAATTTCAGAATGCTTCCTAAACTGCAAGAAGACACCTACTTTTAGGTAGGGATGTATGAGAACTTTGTTTGGGTTAGTTTTTACTTCGAATTTGCCCCATTCAGAAACCCAAACGCAAAATGGAAGCTTGCAAATTCCTGAACTTGTGGTCAAATTTGAAAACTGGTCATTTAAAAAAAAAAAATGCTCATTTTAGTAAAGTGCGCTCTTTCGTGCTATAGACTGTGGAGGGAATGTGTGCATTTTAGATGTGCACTTTAAAAAATGTGAACCAAAATATAACTTTTTTTCAGTTAAAAAATGAACAAACAAAAAGCTCACAGTCCAAAAATAGGAATGAGATGAACTGACCTCAGAGATGAGAATGTCAACGAGCTTGAATTTCACTGATTCTCCCATCTCTCGTTTTCACGCTCATGCATGCCCAAAACAAATGCATTGGTGGAACATGGGCATCCAGCACAGTTTGAAAAACAGTTGTTTTGCCAAAAGGGAGCTATGGATTTCATGATTAAACAACCAATGCCAAGGATCCAATGTGGTCAATGAAATCCCCAACTTGGTATTTGCAACACAACTTGGAAAACTGACCCAGATATTTAAATTCTACTTAAAACCCGCCTCATCAGAGCAGGGAACTGATTGTAAATGTTAGATATGTTATTGGCCCTGATGTGCACTCAGACACCCCCTGGTGACTAAGGCTGCCTTTACACTAAAGAAAAACTTGCAGTCCTCCCATTGTGGAGCCTTTCCGCATTTACAGTGGGCTCCCAGATGGCAACCATGTGATTGCTGAGAGGGGAAGTTTTTTATTTTCAAGGTTCCATAGAGATCAGTGAAATAGCACCATCTAGTGGCTGTTTTAATAGCATAACAATCCGACTTAAATAGATGGTTCATTATTTCCAAATCTGTTTGAGATTGAATAACCAGGAAATACCTCTGAATGTGCCCTGGAGGTTGACAATGTCGTGAAAAGGACCCGCAAACTTCTGTAAGTGAGTAATCTCAATAACAGGATAAAAGCTCCATGTGAAGAAGCCCTAACTATAATAGCAAACTTATATGCAAAATCATGAATAATTTGCCATTTGTTCCTTGAAAGGAAATTACAAAATAGTTTGAAATTGCTCCTTGCAATTTCCCATGTGCTGAAGTTCAGGTGATGTTTGGATCATGTCTGTTTTCATGTACAGAATCAGAGGCCATGAAATCTGTGGTTTTCTGCACCATCACTTCCCCTGAGATCTGAATCAACTAGCAATAGAGTAAAAAGTCAGAGTGTGAGGACTATTTTTAGGCCAGTGCCGCAAGCATGTGCAACCTTTATATTAATAGCAAAAACATGCACTGTTGACTGCCTTACCAAGTCCTATTTTTATGGATGAAACCCAGAACACTGTGAAAGTCTAGTTCACCTTGGAAAATGATGGTACCCCCAGCCCAACCACTTATCATTTGGTAGTTTCCTGGCCTTAGTGCAGTATTTCCCCCTTTCTAAAAGGATGAAATACCTCTCCTAAGGCTTAGTTAAGCTAAACCATGCTTGTAGTTCAGGTATTTTTGACCCTACCCCTTTTGCCTTCAGCACAACCCACCAGTGGAATGTATCTCCAATGACTCTGATGAGAAAAGGAGTCCAAGATGGGTGGGAGTTTTTTAAAAAGGAAATTCTAAAGGCACAATTACAAACAATTCCAACAAGAAAAAAAGGTGGAAGACAACAGAAGAAGCCAATGTGGCTTCACAAAAAGCTTAAGAGATGACCTGAAAACAAAAAAGGACACATATAGGAAGTAGAAGGAAGGCCAAGCAACAAAGGAAGTGTACAGGCAGGTAGCACAGAATGCAGGGATGGCGTCAGGAAGGCTAAAGCTGAGAAAGAGCTGCCTGAGGTTAGCGAGGGATGCTAAACGCAACAAAAAGGCTTTCTTCAGCTATGTGCATAGTAAAAGACAGAGGAAAGAAATGGTGGTTCAACTACTAAATAAGGATAGCAAAATGATAACAGATGACAAAGAAAAGGCAGAAGTGTTCAATTCCTACTTCAGCTCAGTCTTCTCTTGAAAGAGGGTCTATGATCCACCTGGCAAAGGAGAAGTACAGGCTGAAGGGGCAGGATTGCAGCTTGAGGTTGATAGGCATATGGTCAAGGAACACCTAATTACTTTGAATGAGTTCAAATCTCCAGGGCCAGATGAACTGCACCCTAGAGTAATAAAGGAACTGGCAGAAGAACTCTCAGAACCACTGTCTATTATCTTTGAGAAATCATGGAGGATAGATGAAGTGCCAGATGATTGGAGGAGGGCTAACGTTGTCCCTATCTTCAAAAAGGGCAAAAAGGAGGAACCTGGGAACTACAGACCAGTCAGGCTGACATCAATCCCTGGGAAAATTCTGGAGCATATGATAAAGCAATCCATCTGTAAGCACCTTGAAAACAATGCAGTGATTACTTGAAGCCAGCATGGATTTGTCAAGAACAAATCCAGCCAGACGAATCTGATCTCATTTTTTGATCAGGTGACCTCCCTTGTGGACTGTGGGAAATGCTGTCGACATAATATACCTCGACTTCAGCAAAGCTTTCGACAAAGTGCCCCATGATATCCTGATGAGCAAACTAGCTCAAAGTGGACTAGATTAAACAACTCTCAGGTGGATTTACAGTTGGCTACAGAATCGGACTCAAAGAGTGCTTATCAATGGGATCTTCTCAAACTGGGGAGAGGTAACGAGCGGGGTACCGCAGGGATCGGTCCTGGCCTCAGTGCTCTTCAACATATTTAGTGATGACTTGGATCAGGAGGTGCAGGGAATGCTGATCAAATTTGCAGATGACACAAAATTGGGCGGGATAGCTAATACCTTGGAAGACAGCAATAAAATTCAAAATGATCTTCATAGGCTGGAGCACTGGGCAGAAAACAACAGAATGACATTTAATAGGGATAAATGCCAAGTTCTGCACCTAGTAAAAAGAAACCAAATGCACAGTGACAAGATGGGGGATACTTGGCTCAACAATACTACAAGCGAGAAGGATCTTGGAATTGTTGTCTATCACAAGCTGAATATGAGCCAACAACGTGATGTGGCTGCAAAAAAGGCAAATGCTATTTTGGGCTGCATTAATAGAAGCATAGCTTCCAAATCCTGGGAAGTACTAGTTCCCCTCTACTCAGCACTGGTTAGGCCTCATCTGGAGTACTGTGTCCAGTTCTGGTCACCACACTAAGAAGGATGCTGTCAGGGCCCAGCTTCAGTACTGTAGTGGGCCTTGTAGGTTATAGCCAGGATTTGATTAGAAGTAGCCTGGAAGGGCTTGGGCCTGTTCAGCCTCCGGAATGTCAGAGTCTGTGTGAGCTTATCTCTGTCAGTGTTCTCAGAGCAGAGCCAAGGGGAGCCACCCAACTCCCTGACCACCTGCTGGTCTGGCCTTGGCAGGCACGGAGGCTGGAAGCTGTCTGTGAGAACCTGACTGAGGTGGGGTGGGGTTTGCAGAAGGGTCACCCAGGTTGAAGCGTCACTGCTGGAGGGCTAAAGGCCCTTGTCTGTCAAGGGATCTGGAGGGGGTGTCCTTTAGTCATGCCTTCCCTGTTAAGCTGATGCAAAGGTGAAGAGCCTTTGCTAGGAACATCTCGTCTTCATTGCCTGAAGCCTTTTCTGTTTGGATCCATCATCGTCTGGGCTTTTGGAGGCACTCTACACATGGACTGGAACATTGGATTGTTAAGGTCTTGCCATGAAAAGTACTGTGAGGCTTTTCATAGAGTTGAACTCTTGTTGCTGTGGATTGTGTGTCTGTGTTTGTAGTCAGCTCAGTTTATGGCAGGCTGGATTTGATCTATGACTTTTGGACTTCCCTTTGTCAGAACTCATGCAGCATGGAGTTGCCAATGTGAAGGCAGTGGCCTGGAACTCCTTGCATGTGTGGGTATGCCCTTCCCTTGATCTTGACGGGCCTTGACCATGTAGCCTAGAGTTATCAACAAAAGATTCAAAGTTGGACTCTCTATAGGTGTGGGTTGTTAAGGCCTTTCAAGAAGTTATCCCCTGATTGCCTGATGGGTTCGTTCCAGGAATCATTCCCTTTCCATCTCCGGAGCTGGAGCCCTGTGAAAGGATTGTCTGGGTTAGGTACCCAGGAATCCAGAGTCCCTTCCCCTGTGTTCAGAACCATGGAGATGGCAACAGAGAAACCATGTTGAGGATCTCAGTCACAGTAGTAGTAGGCTACTGACAATCAGCTATATGATTTCTGAAGAGTGTAACCATTAAGCTCTTGCCATGGGATTCCCTGCATTAAAGAAATCTCACTGATTTGGGTGTCCAGTGTCAGATTGCCTGAGTGTGTGCACTGGGGGGATCGGGAAACCTGACAAATGTAGACAAACTGGGGAGGGTTCAGAGGAGGGAAACAAAGATGATCAGGGGACTGGAAACAAAGCCCTGTGAGGAGAGACTGAAGGAACTGGGCATGTTTAGCCTTGAGAAGAGGAGGGGAGATAGGATAGCACTCTTCAAGTACTTGAAAGGTTGTCACAGAGAGGAAGGCCAGGATCTCTTCTCTATCATCCCAGAGTGCATGACACGGAATAATGGGCTCAAGTGACAGGAAACCAGATTCCGGCTGAACATCAAGAAAAAATTCCTGACTGTTAGTGTTAGAGCAATACGACAATGGAACCAATTACCTAGGGAGGTGCTGGGCTCTCCCACACTGGAGGCATTCAAGACGAGGCTGGACAGCCACTTGTCAGGGATGCTTTGACTTGGATTCCTGCATTGAGCAGGGGGTTGGACTCCATGGTTTTGTAGGCCCCTTCCAACCCTACTATTCTATGATTCTATGATCTCCCAAGAGCTTCTCCAAAATGGAATTCAGCCCTCAGGCTGAAAGAAGTTCAACAGCACTGGCATGTGTAGTTCTTTGCCCCTCCTCTCACAGCCACCCTATAGGGTTGATTAGGCTGTGAAATAGTGGCCCCATCTACACCGGGCTTTTACTCTGGGGCGGGTGTGAGTCGAGGTCCCTCATGATAGATGACACAATCATGACTTCACAGCCATCTGTGGTTTTCACCCGGAAAATGCGGAGTTCCAAGGAGTCATTTTACTAAGATTGGGGAGGGGGGTTGCTGCAGGTTTCCCCGCAGTTGTGCGCTGTCTGTTCCTTCCCTGAACTGACTTCACATTTTGCAGTGGGCATGTTGTAGGCATGCATAGCGATGCCCCTTTACTCCCACATCACTTCACAGCTGCCCAGTTACAGAGGCACAGAGGGGCGTTTTCATCTATTTAATCACACTTTTGCACATTTTCGCAGCTTCGTATCTTCACAACAGTTGTGGACTCAGTACCCAAGGGACGGGGGTGGGGAGTCTTGGGGGAGGACCAACATCACACCAGCCACCATTTTGGAGCGATGGCTAGGCACGTAGCACTCACACTTGTGAGTGCAAGCCATCGCGAGAGTCTCAGGCTGGGGAACTGACAAACTGATGGTGCAGAAATGAAGGAGAAATGAAGTAAAAATGAATTTTTACCTAAAAAGGAATGGAAAGACACAGCAGACCCCTCAAATACAAAACAGCCACTGAAGTGCCACACACCCACATTCACAGGACTGCACAGCTGCTCATTTCAGTAAAATGGCAAAAAAAACAAAAGGGCACAGCGAGTCTGTAAGGGAAGCGTGCAGTACATCATGAGTGTATCGCAGGGCATACTGATTTGAAGCCTCATTGCTGCGCAGTTGCGATGGGGGGGGGATCCAAGCGGTGCCATATAGATGGGGCCAGTGACTGGCCCAAGGTCAGCCAGTGAGCTTCATGGCCAAGTGGAGACTTGAACCGAGGACTCTAATTACATCAGGCTTCCTGGGGTTGGTGGGGAGAGAGACCACATATACTACTCAGAACTCCTCAGAGGAAAGGTGGAATTTAAATTTGTGTGTTCAGTAAAATTAAGGCTGCAATGCTATGTGCACTTTCCTGGAAGTAAACCCCATGGAACACATGGGGCTTACTTCCCCCTTTTTTTTCTGTGCATTGCACAAAATAATGTCCTATCGAGTTGTATTTCACATACGTGATAGGCTCCAAGAACACCTTAACATACTGAATAAACCAGATGTTTCATAGGATGGATGGATGGATGGATGGATGAATGGGCCCACTGAAGTGGTAAGTATTGTTGATACCTGCCAATCACAGCCAGTAAGATAAGATCTATGCTAGTAACAAAAAGAAGAATGTAAGATATAGAATTAATTCTAAATTGCTATCTATATTCCCCTCCTTCATGGATCACTGCCTTGTTGTGGCGAAGGGGCTTGCATAACTCAGTGAAGCCATAAGCTATGCCGTGCAGGGCCACCCAAGATGGACAGGTCATGGTAGAGAGTTCTGACAAAATGTGGTCCACTGGAGAAGGAAATGGCAACCCACTCCAGTATTCTTGCCAAGAAAACCCCATGGAACGTATCACAAGGCTAAAAGATATGACGCCGGAAGATGAGCCCCTCAGGTCGGAAGGTGTCCAATATACTACTGGGGAGGAGCAGAGGGTATTTCCAAGTAGCGCCAGAAAGAGTGAAGCAGCTGGGCCAAAGCCGAAAGGACACTCAGCTGTGGATGGGTCTGGTGGTGAAAAGAAAATCCGATGCTGTAAAGAACAATATTGTTTAGGAACCTGGAATGTCAGATCAATGAATCAAGGTAAGCAGGAGGTGGTCAAACATGAGATGGCAAGATTGAACACTGACATCTTGGGAATCAGCGAACTAAAATGGACAAGCATGGGCGAATTTAATTCAGGTGACCATGATATCTACTACTGTGGGCAAGAATCCCTTAGAAGAAATGGAGTAGCACTCATAGTCAACAAAAGGGTGGGAAAAGCAGTACTGGGGTACAATCTTAAGAAAGATAGAATGATCTCAGTACGAATCCAAGGCAAACCATTCAACATCACAGTAATTTAAGTCTATGCCCCAACCACTGAGGCCGAAGAAGCGGAGGTTGATCGGTTCTATGAAGACCTACACAACACCTTCTAGAACTAACACCAAAAAAAGATGTCCTTTTCATCATAGGGGATTAGAATGCTAAAGTAGGAAGTCAAGAAATCACCGGGATAACAGGCAAGCATGGTCTTGGTGTACAAAATGAAGCAGGACAAAGGCTAATAGAGTTTTGCCAAGAGAACACGCTGATCATAGCAAACACTCTTTTACAACAGCACAAGAGGTGACTCGACACATGGACATCACCAGATGGCCAATATCGAAATCAGATTGATTATGTCCTTTGCAGCCAAAGATGGAGAAGCTCTATACAGTCAGTAAAAACAAGACCTGGAGCTGACTGTGGCTCAGATCATGAGCTGCTTCTTGCAAAATTTCGGCTTAAATTGAAGAACGTAGGGAAAACCACTAAACCATTCAGGTATGACCTAAATCATATCCCTTATGAATATACAGTGGAGGTGAGGAATAGATTTGAGGGATTAGACCTGATAGACAGAGTGCCTGAGGAACTATGGACAGAGGTCCATAACATTGTTCAGGAGGCAGCAACAAAATCCATCCCAAAGAAAAAGAAATGCAAGAAAGCCAAGTGGCTGTCTGATGAGGCTTTAGAACTAGCTGAGGAAAGAAGGGAAGCGAAAAGCAAGGGAGAAAGGGGAAGATATATCCAACTGAATGCAGAGTTCCAGAGAATAGCAAGGAGAGACAAGAAGGCCTTCTTAAATGAACAATGCAAAGAAATCGAGGAAAACAACAGAATGGGAAAGACTAGAGATCTCTTCAAGAAAATCAGAGATCTCAAGGGAACGTTTTGTGCAAATACAGGCATGATAAAGGACCAAGAAGGCAGGGACCTAACAGAAGCAGATGAGATTAAGAAGAGGTGGAAAGAATACACAGAAGAA
Organism: Heloderma suspectum; assembly: GCF_057233095.1. Taxonomy (NCBI): domain Eukaryota; kingdom Metazoa; phylum Chordata; class Lepidosauria; order Squamata; family Helodermatidae; genus Heloderma; species Heloderma suspectum. Next base: position 250,276,497 of record NC_139459.1, read on the forward strand.
CTATACAGGAAAGATCTGAATGTCCCTGATAGCCATGATAGTGCGGTCACTGAACTTGAGCCGGACATCCTCGAGAGTGAAGTCAAGTGGGCCTTAGGAAGCATTACTAACAACAAAGCTAGCAGAGATGACAGTCTTCCAGCTGAGCTATTTAAAATCCTAAAAGGTGATGCTGTTAAAGTGCTGCACTCAATATGCCAACACACTTGGAACACTCAACAGTGGCCACAAGACTGGAAAAGGTCAGTTTACATTCCAATTCCAAAGAAGGGCAACACCAAGGAATGTTCAAACTACCATACAGTTGTGCTAATTTCACATGCCAGCGAGGTTATGCTCAAAATCCTACAAGCTAGACTTCAGCAGTATGCGAACCAAGAACTACCAGAAGTACAAGCTGGGTTTCGAAGAGGCAGAGGAACTAGAGATGAAATTGGCAACTTTCGCTGGATCATGGAGAAAGCAAGAGAAGTCCAGAAAAACGTCTATTTCTGCTTCATTGACTACACTAAAGCCTTTGATTGTGTGGATCACAACAAACTGTGGCAAATTCTGAAAGAGATGGGAGTACAAGACCACCTTACCTGTCTCCTGAGAAACCTGTACGAGGGTCAAGAAGCAACAGTAAGAACCAGACATGGAAAACCGATTGGTTCAAAATTGGGAAAGGAGTATGACAGGGCTGCATATTGTCACCCTGCTTATTTAACTTATATGCAGAGTACATCATGAGAAACGCCAGGCTGGATGAATCACAGGTCGGAATTAAGATTGCCGGGAGAATTATCAACAACCTCAGATACGCAGACGATACCACCCTAATGGCAGAAAGCGAAGAGGATCTCAAGAGCCTCTTGTTGAGGGTGAAAGAGGAGAGGGCAAAAGCTGGTTTGAAACTCAACATTAAAAAAACAAAGATCATGGCATCTGGCCCCATCACTTCCTGGCATATGGAAGGGGAAGAAATGAAAGCAGTGACAGATTTTATTTTCTTGGGCTCCAAGATCACCACAGACGGTGACTGTAGCCATGAAATTAAAAGACGCTTGCTCCTTGGGAGGAAAGCTATGGCAAACCTAGACAGCATAGTAAGAAGCAGAGACATCACCTTGCCGACAAAGGTCCGTCTAATCAAAGCTATGGTTTTCCCAGTAGTAATGTATGGCTGTGAGAGCTGGACTATAAGGAAGGCTGAGTGCCGAAGAATTGATGCTTTCGAACTGTGGTGCTGGAGAAGACTCTTACGAGTCCCCTGGACTGCAAGGAGGTCAAATCAGTCAATCCTAAAGGAAATCAACCCTGACTGCTCATTGGAAGGACAGATACTGAAGCTGAAGCTCAAATATTTTGGCCACCTAATGCGAAGAGAAAACTCTCTGGAAAAGACCCTGATGCTGGGAAAGACTGAAGGCAAAAGGAGAAGGGGATGGCAGAGGATGAGATGGCTAGATAGCATCACTGATGCAATGAATATGAACTTGAGCACACTCCGGGAGAGAGTGGAGGACAGGAAGGCCTGGCGTGCTATGGTCCATGGGGTCACGAAGAGTCGGACATGACTGAACGACTGAACAACAACAACAAATCTATATTCCCATTAAAAAACATAAGAACAGAGGCAGACATAAAAGATTAACTAAACCAGAAGGTATGCATTGTAATTAAGAAGAACCTACAAGGTGAGAGTTTGCAGTTGAGAGACCCCATCAAAATACTACCAATGGCAGATCCTTTTGTTAAAGCAGGCTTACAAAGATTGATCTCTGAAATTTCAGGGTTCAGAGCAGAGTACAGAAAAGAACTTAATTCCTTAACTCCCCTACCCTACAGAGAGCTAGGTACTAAGCAGTAGTTAAAAGATATGGCTTGCACAGCAAAGTGTATGAGATGGTGATTACCCCCAGCATAGACAGTAAAGGACTGCTTGAGGGAAACACCATAATTAAAGATAAGCTGGAAAGACTGGGAAATCACTAATGCCATGGTAATTTAAGAGAATTTCATGATACAGCTAAAAAAAAGTGAGATCCAGTCACTTCCTTTAGATGGTAGTTAAAACAGCATTGGGGTCCTGATGAAGAAGTGGAAATCATAATAGAAAGAGATCACCATGTGGACAAGTTGATAGTCCAAAACAGCTCTAGTCTCTGGGAGATAGATAGTAACAGACTTTCTAAATAGTGCAGCAAATGAACATGCTTTAGCAAATATCAGGGCAATGCCCTAATGAAATATGATGATCACTGGGTCCCTATTTTCCAAGAGCTAACACCTGAGTCTCTATTTCCACCCAATTGCAGCTGTCCTTAGAAGTCAGAAGTCTCCTGTTCTTTCCAAGCACACTAATAAGTAGGGCTGTTATCCACTTAAATAATTCTTGAGCTGCAATACTACATAGCGGGTGGGCAACTTGAAGCCCTTCAGGTGTTTTGGCCTACAACTCCTATGATCCCTCCCCATTGGCTATGCTGGCTAGGGATGATGGGAGTTGTAGGCTGAAACACCTACCTATTTATTTATTTATTTATTGCATTTATATCCTGACTTTTTTCCTCTTGCAAAGGAACCCAAGGCAGCTTACATTATCATCCTCCTCTCCATTTTATCCTCACAACAACAACCCTGTGATGTAGGTTGGGCTGAGAGTCTGTGACTGGCCCAAAGTCACCCACCGAGCTTCCATGGCTGAGTAGGGACTAGAACCCGGATCTCCCGGCTCCCAGTCCAACACTCTAGCCACTACACCACACTGGCTCTCTAGAGGGCCATAAGTTACCCACCCCTGCTATATACACTTATGTGGGAGTAAGTACCATTGCACTATGCATTTTAGTTGAGTAATTGATTAATGTAATAATTAAATTTGCATATGGGTGAAAACAATAGTTCAGAAGTGAAGCATACTTTCTTTGTTTTGGGATGGTACACACATGTGTCATAGCAGGCATTGTCCTAGAAGAGGCATTCCATCCAGTGGGAGAGAGAACTGGGAATGCCTCTCTTTAAAATGTGCTTGCCGTCTGCAGTTTTTATAAGTTTTTATATTTTGCGTTCAATGGTGCCTTTCTTGTCAATCAAGCCAGCCAATTATTTCAAGTATGTCCACAGGATGGGGATAGGTTGTGACTCTCTGCATCTCTCTTTGCACTTCCTCTCAAACTGTCACTTCAGGAACAGGTAGATGAAGCTAAAAGCAATTTAAAAGAAAAGTAATTTGGTTCTCTACAAGCAAACTATACATCCTAGGACTGCCCGCACTACTTTCATTTTGGTGGCAAATGCATCAAATGATGAAGCTCCTGTTTGATTAATGGATAGAGGATTTGACAGCAGCCATTTGGTTGGTCTCAAAAAGTATATGAAACCCACATTTCAGTAGATATTTCCTCTTCAAATTGTGATACCAGTACATTCATACAGGTAAAAAGATGTATAGAGAAACGTGTGTGTGTGTGTGTGTGTGTGTGTGTAAAACCCTCACAAGGTGGCATATAGGATAAAAAACCACACAAAAGTAGACAGCCAATAAATAAATATACAAGAAAATACTATAAAACGTGTGTGTGCATGCTTTTTTCCTTTCTCTCTTTTTTCCTTTAGGGTCTTACAAGGAATAGGAATATCTGAGAAGAGTTACCCAAAGATGTTTTTGTGAAAACTCAGTCCCATGACCTTTATAGGCCTTGAGGGGATGCTTTCACACAACCCATGAAGGTGCATTCAAAGGAGCCCTTAAAATTGAAGCAGAGCACATTGCTAATGCTTTTATTCTCTCCATCTGAGGAGCAAAAGCCTCCCTGGGTTACAGTCAGATGAGGAGAAAAGAAAGGCATTTGTGCTTGAGCAGAAGAATTGAAGAATTAAAGATATGACGCCGGAAGATGAGCCCCTCAGGTCGGAAGGTGTCCAATATGCTACTGGGGAAGAGCAGAAGGTATTTCCAAGTAGCGCCAGAAAGAGTGAAGCGGCTGGGCCAAACCCGAAAGGACACTCAGCTGTGGATGTGTCTGGTGGTGAAAAGAAAATCCGATGCTGTAAAGAACAATATTGTTTAGGAACCTGGAATGTCAGATCAATGAATCAAGGTAAGCTGGAGGTGGTCAAACATGAGATGGCAAGATTGAACATCGACATCTTGGGAATCAGCGAACTAAAATGGACAGGCATGGGCGAATTTAATTCAGGTGACTATCATATCTACTATTGTGGGCAAGAATCCCTTAGAAGAAATGGAGTAGCACTCATAGTCAACCAAAGGGTGGGAAAAGCAGTACTGGGGTACAATCTTAAAAATGATAGAATGATCTCAGTACGAATCCAAGGCAAACCATTCAACATCACAGTAATTCAAGTCTATGCCCCAACCATTGAGGCCGAAGAAGCTGAGGTTGATCGGTTCTATGAAGACCTACAACACCTTCTAGAACTAACACCAAAAAAAGATGTCCTCTTCATCATAGGGGATTGGAATGCTAAAGTAGGAAGTCAAGAAATCACCGGGATAACAGGCAGGCATGGCCTTGGTGTACAAAATGAAGCAGGACAAAAGCTAATAGAGTTTTGCCAAGAGAACATGCTGATCATAGCAAACACTCTTTTCCAACAGCACAAGAGGCGACTCTACACATGGACATCACCAGATGGTCAATATCGAAATCAGATTGATTATGTCCTTTGCAGCCAAAGATGGAGAAGCTCCATACAGTCAGTAAATCAAGACCTGGAGTTGACTGTGGCTCAGATGATGAGCTGCTTCTTGCAAAATTTAGGCTTAAATTGAAGAACGTCGGGAAAACCACTAAACCGTTCAGGTATGACCTCAATCATATCCCTGATGAATATACAGTGGAGGTGAGGAATAGATTTGAGGGATTAGACCTGATAGACAGAGTGCCTGAGGAACTATGGACGGAGGTCCGTAACATTGTTCAGGAGGCAGCAACGAAATCCATCCCAAAGAAAAAGAAATGCAAGAAAGCAAAGTGGCTGTCTGATGAGGCTTTACAAGTAGCTCACGAAAGAAGGGAAGCGAAAAGCAAGGGAGAAAGGGGAAGATATACCCAATTGAATGCAGAGTTCCAGAGAATAGCAAGGAGAGACAAGAAGGCCTTCTTAAATGAACAATGCAAAGAAATCGAGGAAAACAACAGAATGGGAAAGACTAGAGATCTCTTCAAGAAAATTGGAGATCTCAAGGGAACGTTTTGTGCAAAGACGGGCATGATAAAGGACAAAGAAGGCAGGGACCTAACAGAAGCAGATGAGATTAAGAAGAGGTGGCAAGAATACACAGAAGAACTATACAGGAAAGATCTGAATGTCCCTGATAGCCATGATAGTGCGGTCACTGAACTTGAGCCGGACATCCTCGAGAGTGAAGTCAAGTGGGCCTTAGGAAGCATTAGTAACAACAAAGCTAGCGGAGATGACAGTATTCCAGCTGAGCTATTTAAAATCCTAAAAGATGATGCTGTTAAAGTGCTGCATTCAATATGCCAACAAATCTGGAACACTCAACAGTGGCCACAAGACTGGAAAAGGTCAGTTTACATTCCAATTCCAAAGAAGGGCAACGCCAAAGAGTGTTCAAACTACCGCACCATTGCGCTCATTTCACATGCCAGCAAGGTGATGCTCAAAATCCTACAAGCTAGGCTTCGGCAGTATGCGAACCGAGAACTACCGGAAGTACAAGCTGGGTTTCGAAGAGGCAGAGGAACTAGAGATCAAATCGCCAACATTCGCTGCATCATGGAGAAAGCAAGAGAATTCCAGAAAAACGTCTATTTCTGCTTCATTGACTACGCTAAAGCCTTTGATTGTGTGGATCACAACAAACTGTGGCAAATTCTTAAAGTGATGGGAGTACCAGACCACCTTACCTGTCTCCTGAGAAACCTGTACGAGGGTCAAGAAGCAACAGTAAGAACCAGACATGGAACAACCGAGTGGTTCAAAATTGGGAAAGGAGTACGACAAGGCTGCATATTGTCACCCTGCTTATTTAACTTATATGCAGAGTACATCATGAGAAATGCCGGGTTGGATGAATCAGAGGTCGGAATTAAGATTGCTGGGAGAATTATCAACAACCTCCGATATGCAGACGATACCACCCTAATGGCAGAAAGCGAAGAGGATCTAAAGAGCCTCTTGTTGAGGGTGAAAGAGGAGAGTGCAAAAGCTGGTTTGAAACTCAACATTAAAAAAACTAAGATCATGGCATCTGGCCCCATCACTTCCTGGCACATAGAAGGGGAAGAAATGGAAGCAGTGACAGATTTTACTTTCTTGGGCTCCAAGATCACCGCAGACGGTGACTGTAGCCATGAAATTAAAAGACGCTTGCTCCTTGGGAGGAAAGCTATGGCCAACCTAGACAGCATAGTAAGAAGCAGAGACATCACCTTGCCGACAAAGGTCCGTCTAATCAAAGCTATGGTTTTCCCAGTAGTAATGTATGGCTGTGAGAGCTGGACTATAAGGAAGGCTGAGCGCCGAAGAATTGATGCTTTCGAACTGTGGTGCTGGAGAAGACTCTTACGAGTCCCCTGGACTGCAAGGAGGTCAAATCAGTCCATCCTAAAGGAAATCAACCCTGACTGCTCATTGGAAGGACAGATAATGAAGCTGAAGCTCCAATATTTTGGCCACCTAATGCGAAGAGAAAACTCCCTGGAAAAGACCCTGATGCTGGGAAAGACTGAAGGCAAAAGGAGAAGGGGACGGCAGAGGATGAGATGGCTAGATAGCATCACGGATGCAATGAATATGAACTTGAGCATGCTCCGGGAGAGAGCGCAGGACAGGAAGGCCTGGCGTGCTATGGTCCATGGGGTCACGAAGAGTCGGACACGACTGAACGACTGAACAACAACAAGAAGAATTGAGCCTATAGCCCAGGGCAGCCAAGCACCAGCACGTTAAGAGAGCTGAGGTGGAGCTCATAGGCATTTCAAAACGTTAACAAAGATGCTCCTTGAGATATGTACATGAGGAGAAACACAGAGACCTGGCTTTTTAATCTCCCTTTTCACAGCCACATGATAAGGTTGCACAAAGTAAAGGGTTCCCCTCAGCTACCCAAGCTGAAGAAGTTAAGGAAAGACAATTGAGTGCTGGGAAGAGAAGGGAAGGACTCAGAGGGGTGGGGAACATAGCTCCTGTGAAAAGGCTTTATAAAGCAGAGGAGTGGCAAAGCCCCTGGGCATCTGATGAGGATGGGGAAAGAGAACAGAGTGTAAGTTGCCTCTCAGCCCTATGGAGCTATTTGCATCCACTATCCACAGCTTAATCAGAAGACTACACTACACCAACTCTGTCTTCATCCTTTCTCAAAGCTTTTCAGCACAGCCTCTGTTGCCTCCTCTGTCAAATTTTAAGCTCCTCAGGGCAAGGACCTGTCTTCTTGTCACTCTGTAAAGCACCACACACATTATATAACTAGGATCGATAGGCATTCATTGATAGTACTAGAATTAAGTCAGCATAATCATCAGCTTATTGCGGGATTATTCCTATTTTTAAAAGTTCAGAATGGCTAAGATCATTCTTGAGTCTTCTGTGCCCTCATTGCCTGGAGGTGCAAGCCAAAAGAAAGACGTAGTCAGGTGCTATGTATAGAACTATAGTCTTGTAAGGGACTGGCTGTCAAAGAGCTGTGGGCGTCTGTCTTTTCCCTCTATTTATGTCTGTGTCTGTCGAGTGAAGAGTGCATCAGGCATGTTTACTGCTCCAGCTTGCTCCGCATGACGTCAAGTTTCTGCATGACTGCTAAAAAAACATTTTGCTGATTACCAATGTTCTTCAAAACCTGGAATCCAAGGAAGGTGGCCCTGCTGGCATAGGGCTACCCATGAATCACCCCAGTGCCAGCTCCAGGTTTTGGGGGTCTCTTGGGCAAGATGCCCTTGCTGGGGCCACTCCTCTTCACCATTATCATCCATGCACTTTCCCTCTGCCTCTGAGCTGAGTTCTCATTGCTACCTTGGGAGAAAGAACAAGGCGATGGGTGGGGCAGGCAGCAGCATTTGCTGCTTCTTTCCTTGCTGTGGGCTCATAAGGGAAGCAAGAATGTAAAGGTATGGGGAAATTGCTCCTGATTTAGACACAAAAGCAGCATTTAGGTTGAGTTTACTGATGAGGAGAATGACCCAAATCTGTTTCAATATTCATCTGAATTATTTGAATGAATTTTCCAGACATTTGCTGGAAGTCCCCAGAATTGATCTAGACCCAAGATTGGTCCAAAAGCAAGTAGGCCCCTAGACCAGACCAGTGGTATGGTGATGACACCATCATCATGAGCCAGGATATAGGGGCTGAAGTCTGTGCTGCAGAATTCACTGGAGCAGTCACAGTCACTTCACTTCCTCTGCTCCATGTACCAGAGGCAGTGGGCTGGCAGGGAGGACTCCATGGAATGCCATGGCAAGAACTGAACCAGGAGAGGCTGCTGCCCATGCAGGCCATATTATTCAGGAATGCTCATCACCACTGGAAGAGCAGCTCCCTTCTTCCCTGCATCATAGTATGCTTCACTGAGCATGCACAGCCAAATGGGAGCTCTAGTTTCAATTGTTTTTTCCTAGCCCCTCTAGATGCTGCTGCAAAGATGTGGTGATCATCCCCTGCCACAATGTTCTCTGTAGCTGGGGAATGCCAACAGTAGGCAGTGATGTCAGTTACTTTCCCCTGCAAATCAGGGTGGCTCATGTACATTTATCTGGGATCCAATCTGAAATGGATTTGGGCAACCTTCTTCAACCTGGTGCTCTCTCGATGGGTTGGACTGCAACTCCCATCATTCCCAACCCACATGGCCAATTATTCTGGCTGGGGATGATGGGAGTGGCAGTCCAACACATCTGGAGAGCACCAGGTTGGGAAAGGCTGATCTGAGGGGATTCCTAAAATCCAGGGTCCAATGCAGAGCACACACACACACACACACTTCAGAGTTTTGCTTCTTGACTGGGCAGGTCTTAAAACCTCAATATGCCATTGCTGTATATACTTTTGATGTGCTTTACCATCAAAAAGAAAGAACTGTAATACAAGTCTGCTCAGGCTTTAGAAAAACAATTTAAGATAACAGAAGGAGGTGAGCATCCAAAGTAAATCACAAAGAAGAGAAACGGGCTCTCAGGATGCAAAAACAAAAATTATTGTAGGAAGCCCAACACTTTTGGGCCTTTTTCTTATTTTTAGGCCTTCTTCAGGGGGTAGACAAAAAAGTCTGCAGAATCTTTTCAGTAAACGATTGTCTCCTGTGTCACCAGGAGATTGACAGGAGACAATTTTCTGCTGAAAAAAATCTGCAGATTTTTTTCTCTATCCCTGAAGAAGGCCTAAAAATAAGAAAAAGACCGAAAGGCATTATTAGGCTTCCTACAAGAAAAACAATTTAACCATCCTGTTCTCAACTAGAGTTTACAAGCTGGTCATGTTGCATGATTTTCAGCCATCACAATTGCTACTTTTAGATGATTGAATGTGTTGGTAGGATTCCCTTGTCCCCTTCGGCATATTCTCTGGGTGCCTGCCCCGTTTGCTCAGGCAAAGAAAATAAGCTCAGGGGGAGAAGCTGCTGCTGCTGCTGAGGTGATCTACGAAAGAACGAAAACTACTCTTAACAGAATGTGAACTTATCCATTTCCCATGATAGCCAGGAACAGAAAGAGAGAAAAGCTCTGTTGGTTTTAGTAGAAATGGCCCTTGCTTAGATTTCAAATTCTAATGAGACATTTCTTAGTATCTCAGTGATATTTTGTTAGTGTGCACGGTTGACTTGTACATTTAATACTGCTTTGCCTGATTTCATTCAGCTTGGTGGCAGCCTTTGCTGGTGGCAACATTTGTTTCCATTCAGTCAGTATCATGCCTTAGATCAGTTTTCCTCAACCTGGTGTCCTCCAGACATGTTGAACTACAACTCCCATCATTGCACATGTCTGTCTTAAGACACTGCAAACCTCAGAGGGTTCATACATATTAGGGATGGCCAGATCCATCTATTTCCAGTCTGTGAGCTCTTCTACACAAGGCTGTTTATCTGTTGTATCTGCTTTCAGTTTCATCCCAGAATTGAGATACCAGCACTACGTGAGGAATGTTTCCTTTCCTGCTTTTCCCTTACAACCCTGGAGAGGGTTCAGAGGAGGGCAACAAAGATGATCCGGGGACTGGAAACCAAGCCCTATGAGGAGAGACTGAAAGAACTGGGCATGTTTAGCCTTGAGAAGACTGAGGGGAGATAGGATAGCACTCTTCAAGTACTTGAAAGGTTGTCACAGAGAGGAAGGCCAGGATCTCTTCTCGATCATCCCAGAGTGCAGGACACGGAATAACGGGCTCAAGTGACAGGAAGCCAGATTCCGGCTGAACATCAGGAAAAACTTCCTGACTGTTAGAGCAACACAACAATGGAACCAATTACCTAGGGAGGTGGTGGGCTCTCCCACACTGGAGGCGTTCAAGATGAAGCTGGACAGCCATCTGTCAGGGATGCTTTGACTTGGATTCCTGCATTGAGCAGGGGGTTGGACTCGATGGTCTTGTAGGCCCCTTCCAACCCTACTATTCTATGATTCTATAATGACCTCTAGGTGGCACTGTGGTATGGTGGAACAGAACAAATACACATGTGGAAAAAGCATTTTCTTTCACTTTCACAAAAAATACTACATTTCTCTGCTCTAAAGAATCTCACTATTTAAAAACAGAAGGAAATTGGAGGGCCATGACATTGTCTGAAGAACCTCTAAGCAACTATGAGTAGGGAATGATGAGCGCACAATAAATGCCTCATGTAGAAAAACTCTGTGACACTTTTGCATGTGTTCAGTTTCATCCAAAACTACCTGGGGTTGCCACTTCAGGCTCAAAGACCTTGTCTATTTAGGGTAAACTTGAGACAGGGCGATTTATTAAAATCAGTTGGTGACTTCTTTAGAAAGGGTCTCACAACAGCTTCCTTAAGAATCATTAAGGCCCACTCCCTTTCTTAAGGAGATATTATCTCCATCACCCACTCAATCAGTTAAATATTACTAAACAGGGGGCACTGCTCCTACTTGGTTATTTTATTTGTAACCAGTTCTTATTCCTATTTGAATCCATGCTACATAATTCACTCCTACACATCAGCACAGTCTGATAACCACAATATATATCTTGGTAATTCCTCTGTTTGCGTTTATTTTTCCACAACATTTCCATTCAACAGCACTATGCACTTTATTAGAACCATATATTAATATGCTTTGCTATATCTGAAATCATTTACTCAGAAAATCATCACTCTTATTTGTCATTTATAAAAGTAAATATCTGACTGCCAATGTATGGTATGGTGGGTTGGAGCCAACTGCTTGGCAACATGTGGGTTTTCACCAAAAGATCCATCTCACCATCTTGGAAACACATGATAGTGTTGATAAAAAATTGCCATTTGAGACATTTTCAGGAAAAAGAAAATTGTGGGTTTTTTTCAAAAAAATTAAGCAAAATCACATTATCTAGCTAAAGGATTCCAAACGCTATTGTTGGCACTTTGTATTGCCTGGTATATTTTAGGGAATCATGTACTTAAATTTCTTATTTTCTGCAATGTTTACATAAGTTATCTGGAAATGTGTCACTGAAATGTTAACACCTTTAATTATTATTTTGCTCTAGTGATTTTCCTCTAGTGGAAAACAAAAGTGGAAGGCAAAAGGAAGAGGGTCGGACCAAGGGCAAGATGGATGGATGATATTCTGGAGGTGACGGACTCGACCTTGGGGGAGCTGGGGGTGGCAACGGCCGACAGGAAGCTCTGGCATGGGCTGGTCCATGAAGCCATGAAGAATCGAAAGCTACTGACCGAATAAACAACAACAAACCACAAAGTTAAAGATGATTGTGATTGCTAGGAGGTTTTATGGACTTTGAAGTCCCATTACAACAAAACAGCTGTATATAGAAATAACGGCTCCTCCCACCCCACCCTTCCTTGTTTGGCTGATGGAGAATTTATATAGTCACAATTGAATAGATTTTAACTGTCAGTGGGAAATTGAAAAGATGTGTCAGGGAGAGCAGAAGGAGCAGAGGGAGATCATGAAAGAGAGGAAGGAAGAGAGGGTGGAAGAGAGAGAGAGAGAGAGAGAGAGAATGAAGATCTGACTCTCACATGCCACATTGTATTAGTTCTACCACCTCCCTCATTTACTTTCACTTTATTTCTACTCAGCCACACCACATTAATCTTATCCCCGGGTTTTCTCTTCTACTGAAGCTTCCAAACTTCGAACACCTTGGTAGATCTGCCGCTGTGGGTGCCTCCATTTTTGTTATACATGACATCCAAAATGCACAAAATGCAATGCTACTATCATAAATAATAATATAAATTATTATTTATATTAAATAATAAATAATATGGGGTTGGATCCAAGATCTGCCTTTCCTGGATGGAAGGGCTTGACTCACAGAAGGTGCCCCCACCTGATTTTGGAGCATTTTTAAAAAAAATATTTTCATGGGGTTGGGGGGGGTGCTGTGAGGAGGAGGGAACAGGGAAGTCCACTTCAACTCACCCAGTTGCACACACCTCAATCTGGATCCACCCATGGTGTACACAGGACATACTGATGATACACTATACTTCAAAATGGCCACAACCTCTGATTACAGTCAGCAGTTTAAGGGAAACGTTTCCAACTGATGGAGGCTGCAATTCTATACCTACTTACCTGGCGTAACCCCCATTGTACTCAGTGAGACTTAGTTCACGCTAGACATGTACAGGGTTGCATTGTAAGACTGGTTTCCTGGCTCCAGCACCGGCCCTTCCATGAAGTGGGGTGAAGCCCCTGCCTCAGGCGGCAGATCCTGAAGGGCAGCGGATTCTGAACTGTATGCCCTGCCTGGTGCTCCTGCTATGCTGGCTGCCCTCCTACTCTCTGCAGCAAGAGCGGCTGGCTCCACTCTCCGGAGTGCCACATGCTCAATGCCTTGCTTTGAGGCCCCCCCTGAGCATGGCATCAGGTGGACAGACTCTCTGGGAAGCCCCGTTGGGTGCTCAAAAGAAGGAATGGCCAGCGCAGCTCTCCAGACAGCCTGGCCCAGATGTCTCACTGTGAGGGTCCTTCCTCAGAGGGAGGCATTGGCGGGGTGGTTGCCATGGAGATCACCTCTGCTGCTACTGCACAGGCGGTCTCCAGGGCCATCTTCCCACCAGTGCCTCACTCTAAGAAAGGACCCCTCAAAGGAGGCATTGAGGGAGGGGAGAGGCCTGACAAAGCCACCATCGGGAGGAGGGCCAAACAGTGTGTGTTGTCACAGCATTGTGTTATAACAGCGAGTGCTACACACATTACAGCTACAAACTGCTGTGCACTGCAGCTTTGCCCCCCACCCGACCCCCTGGAAAAATTCCTGCACAGGAATTCCCATGCACAGCACATAGCTAAACTAGGGCATTCGCTACCATAACATGCAATGATGGCCACCACTTTGGATGGCTTTAAAAGTGGATTAGACAAATTCTGGAGGAGAAGGCTGTCAATGGCTACTAGTCCTGATGGCTTTGCGCTACTTCCAGTATCAGAGGTGGTATGCCTATGTACACCAGTTGCTGGCAAACATGTAAGGGACGGTGCCATTTTCCTCATGTGCTGCTTATGGGCTTCTGATAGGCATCTGATTGGCCGCTGAGGAAACAGAATGCTCTGAGGGGCTCTTCTTATGTTCTTATCCCGTCGCATACTTTGGGGGGAAGGTTCTGAGATGTTGAGAAGGTTCCGAACCTTCATAGACTCCTCCTGTCTATAACTGTAAATCTAAAGTTACCCACTTCTAAAGTCCTGCTTAGCAAATACTCTTCTCTGTGTGACTTCTACAGCTGCTTTCTGAGATAAAGTATCTGTGACAGCCTGGAGGTATTAGACATGAAGGATTATTGCTAGCATCTTCTGTCACTTGATTGATTAAAAGCACTTTTAAGAGTGCCTGCCATTTTTACAGAAAATTAAACTGCGGTAAATTATCTCTCCAAAGCCTCTTACATAAAATATACATGGAGAGCTTCAGCAAAGGTTTCAGAAGTATACAAAAGTGGAGCTGACTTGATCTGTAATTCTGTAGATTGGCTACATCAAGTCATCATGGAATCATACCATTGACACACTTTCATCTCTCTCTCTCTCTCTCTCTCTCTCTATATATATATATATATATATACACACACACACACACACACACACACACACTGCATAGGTCTGAGCTGGCAGTGACTGACCAGGAAAGGGATCTTGGAGTTGTTGAATAGCTCAATGAAAACATTTGATCGTTATAAAATACAGCACATGATAAAATACAATAAAGTACACATAACCTGGCCAGTCTCAAATTAAATATGCTCCACCCTTGAACTATCCTGCCCAGTGCCAATGGCTAATCAAAGGCTTGGCTGAAAAGAATTACTTCACCTGGCATCTAAAACTAACCAATGCTGGGTCCGGTTTCACATCCAGTCTGGACTTGGTTTAGTCATGGTATCATCAAAAGGGACTTCCCAATAGATCTCAAGTCATGGGCAGGGTGATTCAGGGAGAGGTGCTCCTTTAGGTTCCTCAATACTGCAAGTCCTATTTTAAATAAAGGACGCATAGATATTAGCGCAGTCTTAAAGTCATTAAAACTGGAGCTGAAACAATATTTTAGAACTTTTTGAAGTTGTTTGAAATTTTAAATTCCCAAAACAGGATTTCAGCTTAAGAATTGGACCTCAACAACTGAAATGTACATGCAGCAGTGTAGTGTTCTGGGGTCACACCGGGGCTTTGCTCCTGCACTTTTCTTGGAGCCGGCTCGCGGGCTGCTGCCGCTGCTGCTGCTGCAGGGCAGACGCGGCGGGAGGAGGAGGGAGCAGAGGAAGGGAGCGCGGGCGACTGGCGGCTGCCCCTCGCCTACCACGCAGAGCCCGCCGGGCAAAGGAGGCGAGAGAGGAAGCCCGAGGGAGCTCTGCAGCCTCCTCTCCGCGCCCCCTACTCTCCTCAGCTCTCGGCTTCTCCACCTTCCACCCCCTGAGCAGCCTCCCAACTTGACCCTCCCCAGCCAGCCCCTGAGCTTCCTGACCCTTTCCCACCCTGCTGCCCGTCCCCGCTCCGTGCGTGCACACCCGGCGCTGCCCTCTTCCTCCTGCAGCACCAGCCACCCATCGGGGCTGCTGCTGCTAGCCACGGCAGGAGCGGGGCGGGGGTGCCACCGCCACCACCATTGCCCGTTGCCCGTGCTCGTGCGTGGCGTGGCGTTTGCTGTGTGTGGCAGGGGGATTCTGGTGGGCTCGATGTGCAGACGTTAGCGGGGGATCATGTTCTAGCACCATGCAGTGAAGAGTTTTCACCCGCTGTTTGTTTGCACATCACGCTTGTCCTTCAAGGCGCAGGAGGGGGCCTGGGGCTGGATCCAACCCCTCTGGTTGACCGTAGGATCCTAGGCTTGTTTACTCAGAAGTAAGTCCCAGTGCGTTCAGTGGAGTTTATGTGGGAGGGGCTAGGGCCATGAGTCACTTAACCTGAACCTGAAGGTTTAATACGAGTAAGGCGGGAGGGGCTCTCTGAGAGGTCGTTCTGCCTTTTCCTGCTCTCCTCCCTCTCCTCCTGCGGGTGATGCTGACCTCAGCCAGCTTACCTTGAGATGTAAGTTTGTTGCATCTCCAGTAGAAGTATCTCCAGTAAACTCAAGGGTGTTTGGTCTACATCCATGGCTACTGATGGGGGGCTCTTTCAGGCTTCAGTGTATCGCCCTGGTGAGTGCAGTTATGCTTGTAGCCTTGCAGGGCAATCCTACTTGTCTATTCAGAAGCAAGTACCATTATGTTCAGTGGGATTTACTCCCAAATAAGTGTGTATAGGATTGCAGCCTTAAAGGAGTTGTGAGTCACCACGGACTAAGTTCTATTTATTTTAACGGGGCGTTGCTTCACACCTTGGTTGCAATGGCTCTTCATAATAATAATTAATAATAAATATACTATGATTATATCATCATCATCATATGTTTCTTGAATTAAAAAGGACTAACATTTTTAGTCCACACTGGAGGCATTCAAGATGAAACTGGACAGCCACCTGTCAAGGATGCTTTGACTTGGATTCCTGCATTCAGCAGGGGGTTGGACTCGATGGTCTTGTAGGCCCCTTCCAACCCTACTGTTCTATGATTCTACAATTAACCAAATAGTATTTTCTAGCAAGATGCTGGACATGACTTTGTGTGTGCATGTGTGTGTGTGTTTTCTTTTCAAATGGACCTTTTAATAATTCTGAATTAGGGTGACCAGGTACTCCAAACAAAGCAACTGAAAGCTCATTTGTATTGTATAATCCTACAAGGCTGTAAAACCTTAGAAGGGGGCATGGCTGTGAGGGGTGTGTGGCTGTGACTATCATGAAGAGACCCTGCACTTCTGAATTTGCCACTACACTACTGTGTACATGCTTAGATTTGTTCAACTGCCTCTTGGTTAGATCATTACTGTGAGCAATATAACAAGAACTCTCTGGACCAGTAGCCCAACATCTTTGTTTTGCTTGCATCCAAGAGGCAGACATCCTACTTGCCAGGGAATCAGGTCTATCATCTGCCATTAGATCAGTGCCAGGGGGCTACACCATAATGACAAAAATGGGGGGGGGTCCAGCATCATATTTCAGGGGATTTACACATAGTTTCTTGCTATTTATTATTTATTCAATTTATAACCTGCCTATGTACAAAATACTCTAGGTAGCATACAGAGTTAAAAACAAAATTACACCCACACAAAACAAAAAAGAACAAAACACAATACAGCCTAGAAACAGTATATAACAATCAGCAAAGAGAAATCAGGATTTTAAGATATTTAAGATTTTAATGAGCTTCCACCACACATTAAAAACATGGTTGTTCAGGCAAGCATTTGAGGTGGGTTAGGGTATTTTTAGAAATATGGTGTTTTTACTGTAGAATTTTATTGTTTTAAACTGTTCTTTTATACACTCTGTACATTGCCCAGAGTGGCTGGGTGACCAGCCAGATGGGTGATTACTACATTAAATAAATACATAAATAAAAATTGCAGCTGCTTTGCATTTTCCCATACTTGGCACATCCATTCAGAAGATGTCTTGCAGTAAATGTTCCTATATCATGTCAGTTCCATATGGTCCACTTTAGTCTTTGGACTGAGAATTGTGCCTTCCAGTTTCACCCTCCACTTTGCTTACTATTTCTAGTTGATAAGCATCTGTCCTAGATCTGCAAATTGAATCATTGTCAGTCTGCATCCTGCTAGTGAAACACCTCTGTGCACCATCAAATATGCTGTACTTGTTTTTCCTAGTGAGGTTGGAGTTGGTAGATTAGCTGTGTGTAACGGCCAAAGAGAACTGATGTGTTGGAGGAGCTAATAGAATCCAAGGCCAGTGAAAACTTTTCTCTGTGTTCCTCTTTAGCTCCTGCTCTGTTTTTTCTTGGGCAGTCCTCAGAGGCTGTTCCAGGGGCCAAAGGATAGATTGGATCTCCCCCTCCGAGAGTGGAAAGAGAGGTCCACCATCAAAGGGAAAGATCCAGCCGCAGATGCTTCCTGCAGCTTCCATGGAAATCTCCGAGGCCCTTGTCTCTCTGACGTCAGAGCTAAGTTGAGGTAAAAAGCAGGATGATCGGGAGGCATGTCACCGGTGTATCAGGATGTGTCATGGGCCTTCCCAGTTCCCAGTCATGAGGAGAAACGAATGCCGGTTGTAGAATAGTACAGAAATCTGAGAGAGAGAGAGAGAGAGAGAGAGAGAGAGAGAGAGAGAGAGAGAGCACTGCAGGAAGGGAGAGAGGAAAATGCTGTTCTTCTCTCCCTGCCATACTGCTGATGAGCCCAGCAGGGCTTTGAATAAGATGGTTCATCTGCCTTCAGTTTTCCCCACCATGCCAGGTAGTATTGGTCTGTTAATATATTACAAACTCATAAAGTTTGTAGAAGTGGATAAAAATTTATTTGATGGCCATGATCTTCGGCTTCAGCCATTGGGCACTATAAAAATGTAATGTAATATATAAATGAAATGATGGACTTTTTTGCTGGAATCATTGTGCAGTTAACTCAAAGGAAAGATGCCTGTTTCTCAGTAAAGAACTCCAAATAAACATGGATAAAAGTGAGCAGATACAGGCCCAAACTATACATTATGGAGAGATGTATAGGTGCCCATAACCACCAGTATCAACACCAGCATCTGGCTGGTAATGTGATGTTGAAAAAAGGAGGCACATGACACGATCATGTTAATGATTCCCTGAGGCTCCCTAAACATAGCAA
Organism: Heloderma suspectum; assembly: GCF_057233095.1. Taxonomy (NCBI): domain Eukaryota; kingdom Metazoa; phylum Chordata; class Lepidosauria; order Squamata; family Helodermatidae; genus Heloderma; species Heloderma suspectum. The sequence goes on from NC_139459.1 coordinate 250,294,840, forward strand.
CCAGTGATGGAACAGATTTGGGAGATGGGGAAACACTCATGTGATAATACCACATCATGCATTTTTTTTTCTCAGCTATACATTACTGGAGAGAAACAGTTGGTGCCAACGATGCATGTCCCTGTAACTTGACATTTGGGACTTGTATTGCAAAATCATCATCAGATAAGGGTAGCCAATCACTTTTGTTGATTTTCAGCTATAAAAATATTGCTGGTAAAATATAGGTTATCAAATAACAAAAGCTAAATCATTGTTGTCCAATAACAGTTAGTGTCACATATCGTATATCAAAAATCAACTATCAGATATAGAATATTCAGCAGAGATTTAATATCATAATGGACTGAAATTGTTGCAAGGAGAAATGTGGGGCACATTTGGTTCAGCTTCAGTTAAAAAGTATGGTAAAAAGTGCTTTTGATTAAACCTGTGGAGGCTTTTGGAAACATGTTTTTCTGAGTAGTTCTTTGTAGAAGCATTCTGACTGTTTGAAGTGGGTCTGCCCAATTACTTTTCTGTTCATGAACTTCCTCTATTACATACCAGGATGATGATCTGACAGGCAATTTCTTATTGCTTTTCAGCTGGATGAGCTCCCTGGCTCTAAGCAGCCTGGTGCATAATTTAAATTCCAAACATTCAGCAATCAATTCAGATTTCAATTTAGTTTAAACTAGGGGTGTACAAAACCCCACTTACCTGGCTCCGCTGGGTTCCGCAGGTGGGGGGAGGTGATCCGTTCCTCCCCCCAGAATCCTCGACGGGGGAGGAGGCGATCCATTCCTCCCCACCGGAATCCTGCCTGGCTGGGTCCGCTCCACGGCCAGGCCGCGGAGCCGCCAGCCAGGCCAACCCGCAGCGGGGCCTCCAGCCGCTGCCGGGCTGGTGAGAACAAAAATGGCGTCCTGTGTAGGGGACGCCATTTGCATTCCTTTTTTTTCCGCTGTGATAGGCTACATAAATATTTATGTAGCCTCTCACAGCAAAACAGAGGGGTGCAAATGGCGGCCACTACAACATTTGTAGCCACCGCCATTTGCGTTCCCTTAGTTTTGCCGTGATAGGCTACATAAATACTTACGTAGCCTATCACGGCTTCCTCAGGGATGCAAATGGCCTCCCTGCGTTTGCCATGATAGGCTACGTAAGTATTTACATAGCCTATCACAGCTATATGGACGAAGCGAATGGCGGCCGCAAACATGGCTACCATTCGCTATGCAGCGCAGACGGCAGCAGGTAGGTGCTCCGTTCTGGGCCCATTTCGTGGGGTGGGGCGTGGGGGGGCTTCGTTCCGCCACGGATTTCGGGGGGCCGAATGCACTGCCATTCGGCCTCACCGAGATCCATGGTGGAATTCTCCGCCATGCCTAGTTTAAACCTAGCATGCCTAGTTTAAACTTAGCAATTGCAATAGGTACCACTACCTCAGTTGGGCATAAGTTTTCTTGGAGATCCTGTCAGTCTATTAGCTCCTTCACTTCATGCATCCCTTCACAGGATCACAACCAATCAAGCCATAATGAGCTTTTCTACAGGGGGCTGTTAATCAGCCTTTAATCCAGTGTATCTACTTTCAGTTTTGTCACAGATTTGAGACCCAAGCACTACAGAAAGCACATTTCCTTTCCTGCTTTCCCCCTATATAACCTCTAGGTGGCACTGCAGCACAGTGGAATAACACAAATACACAAGAGGAAATCATGCTTTCTTTCACTTTCACAATTAAATGCCACATTTTCCCTGCTCTAAAAACATACAACCATGAGTAGGGAATGATGGGCAGACAATAAATGCCTCATGTAGAAAAGCATGATAGGTAAAGTAACACAGCCAAGAATCAATGAAGATATGGCACTGATTATGTTAGACATATGTTGGATCCAGCTTCCTTTCCGCTGGCGAGAGCATTCCAGCATCTGTACATCAGTTGCTGGGGAACATGGGTGGGAGGGTGCTGCTGCACTCATGCCCTCCTTGTGGGTTCCCGGTCAACAGCTGGTTGGCCACTGTGTGAACAGAATGCTGGGCTAGATGGACCCTTGGTCTGATCCAGCAGGGCTCTTCTTATGTTCTTACATTCTTATGAGTTCTGTTCAGAACACTCCTGCCAGCAGAAAGCAAGGGAGTTGATCTTTGCCAATTGGCCCCTCCCTCTTAAGTACTCAGCAGCAACACCTCTCCCCTTTGTCCAGAGGTTCCCCCCTCCAGAGAAGATCTTGGGCATAATGGAACTACAGGAGGATGGGGGATCTATGAAGATTCCCCATTCTGCCAGCGGGATTCCTCTGCTAGATCAGAAGCCTCCCACAGATGGGTGGCTTCTTTCACAATGCAGCATCAGCTGGATTTTTGTGTAAGTCCCTTTCCATTTCCTCATTTTTTATTTGAACTGTCTGACATAATTTTGGAAAATCACTATAATTTTCTTTAGTAATTAGTTTTATTTTCAAGGAGGGTTGCTATGGGCAGCCCCCATGCCCCTAATTTGAACAGTTTATTCATGGCTTTTTTACAGGAACATATTTTTTGGCATGTCCACAATAATTCATTTTATGTTTACCCATAGTATATATTTAGGAATATACAAAGGATGCAACCCTTTCCCTGTAGATTAGTTTCATACTACAATACATTGTCATTCTGGTCCAATGTCTATCCATTTTTGGACATTATAGCATGCATTAAATCATGCACATTCAAAGGTTAAAGTTTTCATTAAGACTAGCACCATGCCAAAAAAATACACAGTATTCAAGATGAGGCCTGACCAGCACTGAGTAGAGGGGAACTAGTACTTCACGGGATTTGGAACATGTCAAGTTGGGAAAGGAGGGTTGAAAGTGCTCATGCTTTCATCCTCACTGGTGTAAACATAGAAGCCACTTATATATTGTCAGCCATACTGTGCTACTATCAACACATGATTATCCAGTTAGGGCCTTTCTTGGGGTACCTGGAAAACCACTAGCAATGCCAGGGACATATCAAAGGTATTATGACCTGGAAAGTATCCTCAATGAACAACAGGAAACCAAATGCAATACTCAGCAAACAGAACAGATAGCCCTTTCTCAACTTCATATTCTGAAGTGGATTTCATCGTTTACCTGTGGTCTAAGCATTTGATGTTGGAACACAGGCTGAAGCTATCCCACTGTGCAATTTCCCTTTTTCCAAGAGCAGAAGAAAGTTATGAGCAATTTGCTTTGCTTTTATGTCTGGTGCATGTTATCAGAATCCTATTATCTGTCTTATAAACTCCTGTTGGCTAATGATAAACCAGTTGTAATGTAGGTGCTCAGAGTTTTACTGACTAAACTACTGGATTGAATGCAACACATTATATTCCGCCTGAGGCCAAAATATCATATTGTGTATTGTGACTTAAATCTATACATTGCAATCAGCAGCAAAGCGTGATCAGGAATTTCTGCAACAAATTCAAAACAACGTCCTTAGCTTTTTAGAAGTATAACTGCTGTAAGTCTGACTACAAACCAATGGCAGCCTGATACAAGGAAATCTATGTCCCCAGGCCACATCCTGATCCTTAACATCAACTGAGCTCACTGGCTGTTTGTCAGCAGGGCTACCTGCACTTCAAGCATCCAGGGAGACAGTGGGAGACACTCTTGGCAGTTGCTCTACATTCATGGATCTCCCTTTCTCTGCAAGTCCCCAAAGCGCCTGAAGATGTTTTGGAATATGTTTCTATTTAGCTTAGCTGTCAGTGGCTGTGGTGAGGAAGGTGAAAATTCATTGGATTGGATCCAGAAACTCTCTTCTACACATGGAAGACTATCACTTGTGGAATGGAACTTCCCATGTCTTCTCCTTCCTGCTTCAGCCCTCTGCATGCTCTCCAAATCGCCTCTAGAAGGCCCCCCCAACCATCCTGATTTGGAGGGTGCACAGGGGAGCTTCAGGGGTGAGGGGAGAGGAGGTGGGAAGTCCCACTCTGCAAGCCGCAGTCTTCCGCGTGTGTGAAGAACGTCTGTGAATCCAACCCGGCATATTTTAATTAGCATATTTTACCTATCCTGAGCCACTAGGACAGAGTGGGATACGCAGAAATGCACACACTATCGATAAACCAGATTGCTGCCCCCCACGTTCAGTGACACTTCCAGGACTCTGCTCTGGCATTGTCTCCAATGCCAGGGTACATCTATGGGAATGATCAAATAATGATGTGTCACTGAGCATGTGCAGAATGCTTTCCCTCACCCTTCAGTCTGCATATTTGGCCCCACACATATGAGAATACAGGGTGCAGCCTCCAGGCAAACATAAGCCCTGGCACATTTAGAAACAAAAGGTATTGGCCTGGATCCTGAGGTGTCCTTCTATACATGGAAGGGCCTTTGATCCAGTAGAGACTCCTACTAATACTAGGATGGAGAATGTGTAGCCCTCCAGATGTTGTTGGACTACAAATCCCACCATCACTCACAATTGGCCAAGCTGCCTGGGGCTGTTGGGAATTGTAATCCAACAGTCTCTGGAAGGTAACACGTTCCCCATCCCTGTGCTCATGGAAGGGGGGAAGCTATTTTCACAATTTATCCTCTCCCCTGTGACACCTCCCATACAGTTCCAGAGGTTTCCCCAGCCCTCCAGAGCAGTTGGGGGGGCAAGGTGCTGCATGTGGAATAGATTAATCAGTAAACATGACTTCCCTGCCCCCTTCCATTAGTGGCCACTACACATGCCAAGTTTTCTATGAGCTGAATCCCATTTATGGGATCTCCAGATTCAACCCATTATTCCAAATTGTGCTTGGCATCTCAAGAGCACTAAGTATTCTGACCTGTTCCACACAGCAAGACAATATTCATTGTAGCAAGCTCTATTGGTTACAGTCCCTGTACAAAAGGTGCATGAAACTTTGTCACCTCAGACCTTAAATATCTTCCCCATTTCATTAGACTGCCTATATCATATATGCAAAATGTCTGAATAGTGTACATGTGATTACACGATGGAGTCATGGAATCATAGAATCATGGAATCATAGAATAGTAGGGTTGGAAGGGGCCTATAAGACTGTCGAGTCCAACCCCCTGCTCAATGCAGGAATCTAAGTCACAGCATCCCTGGCAGATGGCTGTCCAGCTTCATCTTGGATGCCTCCAGTGTGGGAGAGCCCACCACCTCCTGAGGTCATTGGTTCCGTTGTCGTATTGCTCTAACAGTCAGGAAGTTTTTCCTGATGTTCAATCGGAATCTGGTTTCCTGTCACTTGAGCCCATTATTCCGTGTCCTGCACTCTGGGATGATCGAGAAGAGATCCTGGCCTTCCTCTCTGTGACAACCTTTCAAGTACTCGAAGAGCACTATCATATCTCCCCTCAGTCTTCTCTTCTCAAGGCTAACCATGCCCAGTTTTTCAGTCTCTCTTCATAGGGCTTTGTTTCCAGTCCCCTGATCATCTTTGTTGCCCTCCTCTGAACCCTCTCCAGTTTGTCTGCATCCTTCTTCAAGTGTGGCACCCAGAACTGGACACAGTACTCCAGATGAGGCCTAACCAGTGCTGAGTAGAGGGGAACTAGTACTTCCCAGGATTTGGAAGCTATGCTTCTATTAATGCAGCCCAAAATAGCATTTGCCTTTTTTGCAGCCACATCACATTGTTGGCTCATATTCAGCTTGTGATCTACAACAGTTCCAAGATCCTTCTCATCTGTAGTATTGTTGAGCCAAGTATCCCCCATCTTGTCACTGTGCATTTGGTTTCTTTTTCCTAGGTGCAAGATTTCCCTATTAAATGTCATTCTGTTGTTTTCTGCTGTCAAGATCACTTTGAATTTTGTTTCTGTCTTCCAAGGTATTAGCTCTCCCGCCCAATTTTGTGTCATCTGCAAATTTAATCAGCATTCCCTGCACCTCCTGATCCAAGTCATAACTAAATATGTTGAAGAGCACTGGGCCCAGGACCAATCCCTGCAGTACCCCGCTCATTACCTCTCCCCAGTTTAAGAAGATCCCATTGATAAGTACTCTTTGAGTCCGATTCTGTAGCCAACTGTAAATCCACCTGAGAGTTGTTTCATCTAGCCCACTTTGAGCTAGTTTGCTCATCAGGATATCATGGGGCACTTTGTCAAAAGCTGAAGTCAAGGTATATTATGTCCACAGCATTCCCACAGTCCACAAGGGAGGTTACCTGATCAAAAAATGGGATCAGGTTCATCTGGCAGTATTTGTTCTTGACAAATCCATGTTGGCTTCGGGTAATCACTGCATTGTTTTCCAGGTGCTTACAGATGGATTGCTTTATGATCTGCTCCAGAATTTTCCCAGGGATTGATGTCAGACTGACTGGTCTGTAGTTCCCAGGTTCCTCCTTTTTGCCCTTTTTGAAGATAGGGACAACATTAGCCCTCCTCCAGTCATCTGGCACTTCCCCCATCCTCCATGATTTCTCAAAGATTTTCTCAACAGCAAACTACAACTTATTCAGCCCTACCTGAATGTACTGAATGTATACTCGGAAGTTGATGGCTTAATCTTTCCTTCTACAGAACTCTTCTAAAAGTTGCTGTTATCCATGAAGGGAAACCCAAGTGATAAACTTTTTGCGGAGGCATCCTACTGGTGATCTATGTTCAAGGAGACTTCTAAAATAAATCTAGTGCCTTTCTTTTAATATTTCAAAATACCAATGGTTACTTGTCTTCTCATTAGCTTAAGTGTCTGCTTTGGGAGGAGGTGCAATTTGTTTGATGACACATGCATATTTATGAGGCAGATTTCAATGAATATTTCACAAGGGGATGTCACCTAATATGCTTATTGGTTTGAGAGAAGGAATAACTTTGCCTTCAGTTGTCAGTTTTTTCAAAAGTCTCCCATGTCACTGAATGGCTTGCACTTTGCCTGTGGTAACAAAGTTGAGAGGCATTGCTTGAGCATATCTGTGCAGGCTGAGGACATACTGTACATATGTGGCAATGTGGGTGGGTACATTCTCACAGCTATTCAGAATATTAGGTATCCCTCAGATCAACCATTCCCAATCTTGTGCTCTCTAGATGTGTTGGACTACAATTCCCATCATCTTCCTGCCAGCATGCTCAGTGGCCCCATAGGCTGGGGATGATGGGAGTTGTGGCCCAGCATATCTGTGCTGTCTGGAGTTGATGGGTGTTGAAGTCTAACACAGCTGGAGGGTGCCAGGTTGGGGGAAGCCTGTCTTAGATCAATAGACACTAGACCAATCTGAAATGCCTTCCTAATGCCTGAATGGGCTCCAGGCTGAACCCATGAATTTTAACAATGCTCAACTCTCATACAGCTGCTAGACAGTGCCATTCCACAGCATCTAATGTTTGCATGCATTGTGGCAATGTTCACCCTTCCAGCTCACGGTTAACCATTGACCTGCTTTTTCTAGTCTCACAGCACACAATTTCCTGACTGATCATGAAGATAAGGCAACATCTTGCACATATCACTAAAAACTCTGGGCCTGATCCAGTCAAGGCTAATGGTTCCAAGCACTATTAATTTCAATGGGAGAATTAAAAGTGCTAAACTTTGGCTTGATGATGGCAGCCACAGGAGCACTGGGCGGTCATCAAGAGACTCAGTGTGATTTCTACATCAGTGAACGCAGACTTGTAGCTCCATCCTATGCTTATTTCCCTAGAGGTCAGCCCCACCAAGATCAATGAGACTTACAGCAGGTCTACATCTTGTATCATATCATTATGATCCCATCATGGTAACGCTATATCCCTCTTGCGCATTTATCAGACACACAATGACATCTGTTGCGGTGTGAAATGAAAAGTAAGAAATAACACTACAAAAGCGATATATCAAATGTGTAATGTGCCCCAACAGTTATCACTGCACTTCAATACCGCTATAAAGCAGTAGTGTAGATCTAGCCTTACTCTCAAGAAAGCATGCATAGGATTGCAGTTTAGTTTTAGAAATCATGTGCTAAGAGCCTCATCCTGATCTTTTACCCACATCTGGTATAAATCATGACCTTCTCTACCACCAAAATCAATGAGGCAGATGTGTAAACTGGAGAGTTCACTTCATCAGGATCAAATAGAATAACTATTGATTACCCATTCATAAGTAGGTCAAAAACATCCATTGTAGCCCATACATGCATTACCAGTCTTGATTTGTGTTAATGAGGATTGCTTGCATAAATGCTTATATAAGCTTAATAGGGCAACCCTATATGTGTTCACTTAGAAGTAAGTCTCATTGGGTTCAATGGGGCCTACCCCTGGTAAGGGGTATAGGATTGCAGTCTAAATTATCAAAAATGAGATGCTGAACCAAAACATACATCACTCCCTGGAGTCAGCCCAGCAACACCATCACAGACTTTTTTTTACTGAAAGGAGGGAAGTCGACAGCCATTCTTTTCTGACATTGCTATGTGTAAGATCCTGCTGGGTACTAAGATGACATGAAACCATTTCCTTTATGGTTCTCTCCCATTTTTCTATTCTGCATCATCAGAATAATGTCTGTCCTAACAGAATATGCCACCAAATCTTACTCTCAATAGAGTTTCCTTGCCTAGGGAAAATTATGCCAAAATCAAAACATATTTCCTGAACACTGACACCGTTCAAATTAAATCATACTTCATTTCCTCTTTACTCAGCAGAAATTGCCCATTACCAAATGGAAATATATACAATATATTGTTGCAGTTGCTAGCAATAAATGCAGAGGAGTCCTCTGTAAAGCTTTAGTGTAGAACTGATAGTACTACATGTAGAAACATCATCAGCATTCTTTTAAAGGCAGAGACTAAAGTGTAGTGTTGTGGTGGAGATCACATCTGTAAAAACGCCTTTCAAGTTGTTGTTTGTAAGAAAGGAATACAGCTATGGGGTGTTGTTAGTTTGATAGCTCTAGATCGGGGGAAAAAAAATTTGCACCACTGCTTGCAAATAAATAGTGTCACTGCTTGCCCCAAAATAAAAAGGACTCAATTATGATGAGTATAAAACCATAACGCAGGCTGAAAGCCTAATTTATAATACAAGAGCAACACATCAGAACATAAGAAGAGCCATGCTGGATCAGACCAAGGATTCATCTAGTCCAGCATTCTGTTCACACAGTGGCCAATCAGCTGCCCACAGGAAACTCACAAGTAGGACATGAGTGCAACAGCACCCTCCCACCCATGTTCCCCAGCAACTGGTGTACATAGGCTTACTGCCTCTGATACTGGAGGTAGCATATAGACATCAGGACTGGTAGCCATTGATAGCCTTCTTCTCCAGGAATTTGTCTAACCCCCATTTAAAGCTATCCAAATTGCTGGCCATCACTATATCCTGTGGTAGGAAATTTCATATTAAACTCTGCGCTGTGTGAAGAAGTACTTCCTTTTATCTGTCCTGAATCTCCTAGCTTCATGGGATGACCCCCAGGTTCTAGTATTATGAGCAGGAGAAAAATGTCTCTCTTCATATTCTTCACATGGTGCATAATTTTGTACACTTCTATCGTGTCTTTCCTTACCCTTTTTCCAAGCTAAACAATCCCAGCTGTTGTAACCTTCCCTTATAGGAGAGTTCCTCCAGCCCTTGATCATTCTAGTTGCCCTTTTCTGCACTTTTTACAGCTCTATGATATCTTTTTTTAAGGTTTGGTGACCAGAACTGTACACATTATTCTAAATGTGGTCACACCGTAGATTTGTATAAGGGGGGTATGATATTGGCACTTTTATTCTCAGGTCCTTTTCTAATTATGCCTCCCATGGAGTTTGCCTTTTTTACAGCAGCCACAGCTTGGGTTGACATTGTCATTAAGCTGGCCACCACAGTCCCCAGATCTCTTTCTTGGTTGGTCACCACTAGCTCAGTTCCCATCACGTTATACTTAATTTGGGATTTTTTGCCCCTCACATGTTCAGTGAAACCAGGAATTAGAACACCTGAACAGGGCTTAGCTTGCTTATTTAGGCATTTTCTTCATAAGGGCTTGATGCGCAGATTAGCAAGGAGGGCCTAGAGATGCTACTGTGGCTGATCACTCATAAGCAACTGCTTTACTTTCGGGGGGGGGGGGCGGGTCTCCTCTTTTATAATAACTGAAATGATTAAGTATCATCCATATAGTGCAAAATTCTCACTGCCTTCAGATGTTAGGTTTATTTACCATTTGTATTATCATTTTTTTTAAACAATAATTTATTCTCATTAGAGAAATACTATCACACTGTTCTGTGCAATTTCTCATTAGCTCTAATTTGGGGGAGGAATACATCTATAGGGAGCGATGATGCAATTCATTTCATGCAAATCTTTCCTTTAGCTCCAGTCACTTTCAGAAGAAAATATAATAAGGATCCGTTAGATGTTCTAGTGGTCACCTAATAGTCAGTACAAATTAAACCAAGTCCATTTGTTTAATTAGATGGCACATTTACAGGGATGACACCTGCCTTTCCTATAAGACATGGAGGTCCTTCGCACAATCCAAGTCCCTGATTGTCCAGGGTCCTGGATGGTTTGGTGAGCTTCCCCAGACACAGGAGGCTCTCATGTTCAGACCATCACCCTCCATGCATACAGAGCAACAGAAATGTGTGAGGAGTGGGGCAGGGCTGGAACACACCTCTCCTCACGTGCAGTCAAACCAGGACTTAGAGTGCCTGAACAGGGCTCTAGTCAGGCTCTTTTGAAAGAGAGCCAGGATAATGTCGTGATTACAGTGTGCGGGCCAAACTAAATGTTCTGTCTAGCACATGGGGTAGCTAATTGTCTTAACCTCTGTGTAAGTGCAGCGCTCGAGGAGCGGGAGGTTAGACCTTTTTTTCCACCTTCGTTTTGTTTTGTTTTTTTGCACCTTAGGTCAAAGTTCATCTTATCAAGTTTATCTCAAGTTATCCACATAACAACCCTGTGAGGTAGGTTAGAGTGAGAGATAACAACTCATCTAAGGCCACCAGTGACCTTCATGGTTGAGCAGGGGTCTGGATGTGCTTTGCGCACATCCAGGCTCGACATGCTAGCCACTTCCAGAGGGATAGCTGTATTGGTCTATTGCAGCAAAACCGACAACGAGTCCTGTGGCATCTTAAATACTTAACAACGTCATTCTAGCATAAGCTTTCATGGGCTACACTCCATTTCATTCATATGCAGTATATATGGGAGTGGCGGGGTGGGGGAGAATTGTAAACCATTGCATCGCATGAATAACCTGATCCTAAGTATGTTTCTTTGGTGAATTAGCTCCAGTCTTACTCCGAGGTATTACTCTGAGGTGACTGTGCATAGAAGTGCAGATTTACAGAACAAGCCTATCCATCTTTACTCAGAAGCCCCATCAAGTTTAGTTGGGATCTCTCTGAAGCTGGCTGCAATCCTATGGACTCACTACATAAGAACATAGGGGCATAGGAAGAGCCATGCTGGATCAGACCAAGGGTCCATTTCGTCCAGCATTCTGTTCACACCATGGCCAACCAGCTGTTGACCAGGAACCCACAAGCAGGGCATGAGTGCAACAGCGCCCTCATATATGGTTTTTATAAAGCCCTGAATGGTCTCTTAGTGCCCCATTTTCTGGTTTCTTAATAGGTGAGTATGATCACTTGATCATCAACATACACACTGAAAATGAGGGTGGGGCTAATATTTAATAAAGAACAAATCACAAATGTACAGGCACTTAGTTACTAAGGCAGGAAATCTTTTGTTCAGACTAAAACAAGAGAACTAGAATTGTTCAAGAGATTGAGCTTGCAAGAAGAAAATTTGTGGGCCTTTTAGCAATAACCTGTTTACCCAGGGAGGGTGAGGGGAATAGGATGAAAATACGTGTAAAGATCTGAGGGAGGAAATGTTTGTTTTTATTTATTTTTTATTGGTTTAAATTGAAAGTCTTTAATTATGTTTTTGTTCAGCACTATAAATTGTTCGTCTCTTCTTCCTTCACCACCCCCTGCTTTTGATGCCACTGCTAAGAAGCTACAGAAGAAAAGAATGCCGAGAAGCTATTTATTTTACAAAAGAGGCTGCTTCCTCAAAGGGCCCATGTTGTCTTCAAGCTGTACATCATGCACAAACACAGGATGATAAAAAGGCAGTGCTCAGAGCAATCATTATGATTTTCTCTTCCCTGTGAACAGTAACAACAAACATGGGCCCAGAAGGGCCGGAAATTCTTTTTTGCCTACACTAAGATTTACTATGAGGCTGTACGATGTGCTCAACAAGGAAAAGAAAGGAGAGCCAGTTGTGCCAACAGAGATGATTAACAAAAAGAAAAGGCCAGCACCAAAAAAAGGCCAGCCCAGAGAGTGGGAGAAGATAAACTTCAAACTGGAGGCTGAAGGAGGCTTTAATCATTCATATGCAATATCCAACATATGTTGACAGAATGTCTTCCTGGAAGCAATTGTAGATATCAATAAATGTAGGGGCTTCTGCTTCCGGATTCTTTGTGGGATTAAGCTCAGCTCCTTTACATGGACTGGCACAGGCTGTTGGGGCGGGGGGTCTTTCTCTGCAAGTTCAATATGTTTCATTACACAGCCACTAGATGGTGCTGTGGTATAGTGCAATTATGGAAGTTCACACAACCGATAAAGCACTTCATTGTGCTTCAAGAGGAAATGTCATATTTTCCCCAATCTTAAAAAAGCCAGGATAAAGGTCATAAAGCACAGGAGAGCCCCTGAAGGTTGATGATGCCATGTAAAGGACCTGGAAACATCCATGAATGACCAATCACAAACACATGATAAAAGCCTCATGTAGTGAAGCCCTGGGAGGATAACAATGCCACCAATCAAATACATAGATAACACTCATCGGCTGGACCGGCTGGGGATGATGGGAATTGTAGTCCAGCACTTCTGGAGAACACTAGATTAGGGAAGGATACTCTTATCAGTTAGAGACTCCTTCTCCAACCTGGCAACCTCCAGACGTGTGAGACTACAATTCCCACTGTCCCCACCCGTCCCAGATGGAGACAAAATTGATTGCTCCCCTGATGAAGATGCGGGCCAACGTTATCCACACATTCTAGACATCTGCAAAGGGATCATTTCATGGAACTTGTTTGTTTGATTGATTGATTGATTGATTGATTGATCTGAGAGCAGCTGACTGCTTCTCTGCCAGGAAGGATTCGCTTGCTGTAGAGCAGCCCTGCTCCTTATCAATTTTGCAGGTGTAGTTTCTGCTCCATCCCATTGCTTTTCTGATTTATTAAGGGGGAATGAGGTCTGTCCCTCAAAAGCTGCTATTTGACAGCAGTTGTCCCGGTTTCCCCCTCCTTCATAGCGCTTGCACATACTGTTCAAGGCCATTACTGGGAGGCTGTTTTAGCAAGGACTGCAGTATTTTCTGAAGGTTGGGTCAGAAAATTAGACTATGCCTACACTATCTTTTGTGGTGACCTGGTGCTCCTGACTATATAGATTGAGCTGCTTGCTGGTGACCTCATTTGGATTCCCAAACATTGCTGATGTGTGATGATAAAATGTCAAGTTGATCTTCAGGAGTGTGATGAAAGGAGGCACACAACTCCAGCATAAGGGAAGTGGCTCTGACCCCTCCCACGTGTACTGCCACTGCTGTCACTCTCACCCTCCCATTCATCTCCCGAGTCTGTTCCTCCTCACCGCCCAAAGCACATTGAAGTGCCTGCTTCAAATCCTAAACAAAACTCCACACACCAACCACCATCCATTCCTTCCAGCCCCGAGGGGTAGGACCACAATTGGCAGAACACTCTCCCCACTCCAGTTTGGGGGATGCCTGGCTGAGAATAAGACCTGAAATGGAGGACCAAGCATAGGAGTGGTCTTCCGATGGTTGGGTGGGTGGTCATTTTTAACTAAAACGCGGCCATGAGGGACTGCAGTTTATAGAGGGGCAGCAGCGGGGAGGAGGAATCCTTTTCCCTTGCAGGAAGAGACACAGCTGGAGAGGGAAATGCTTTTCATTGAAATCTGCAGGGAAAGCACTGAGCACTCCTCCCCCCTGCAGCCGTTCTTCTCAAATACTCAGCTTCCCACAGCTACAGCTAAAGTAAACAAAAGACAAAAAACAGATTCTCAGAAGACTGCTTAGGCATCTCCCACATCTCTTCCAGTTTGGCCCATCCTTGGCTGCCAAGACAGTATCCCATGTGAAGATGTACAGGTTTTCTACCTGAGGCACTTATTGTGTTCTTGTCATTCCCTACTCAGGGTTGTTTATAGGTTCTTCAATTGATGACATGACCCTCCAGTTTTGCTTCTTTGTCTAACCAGCACTTTTGGCTAGTTTTTTTGAGAGCAGGGAAAATGCAGCATTTGACTGCTGTGAGAGCCTGTGGGAAGGAGGACCAGCTGCACCAGGTGGACCCTGATCCTGTTTCTGCCCCTGCCAAACAGGTACTTAAGGCGGGGCTGCCAGAGGCAGTGCCTCAGCATGCACCTTGGCATCACTGAGACGCACTTGGAGATGCATGGAGGAACACAGGAAGACCCACCCACCGCCTCTCCAGAGACACCAGCAGCCACAGATACCAGCAGCAGAGGGCAGCAGCTGTAAAGACCAGGGAGAAAGGGGCAAACGTAGACTTTATTTGTTCCTTCTTAGCTGCTGCTCTCTTTTATCTCTTTTATCTTTTATATTCTTTTATATTCTTTTATATTGTTGTATATTTTATATCTTAACATTTTATATGTGCCTGGGAGGACTATTGAGCAACTCAGGGGGTCGGGGAGGTGCCACCATAACTGTGGTCACAGGCAGGGGGAGGTATGGCGTGGGGGGTTAACAGGCCAACTGAGGAGAAGAGGGGCTAGACACCTTACAGCTGTCCCCTCTTCTGGTTCTCCCCCCAATCTGATGGTTCCAGGCAGCCTTACCAGTCTGCCTTCAGGTCTGGTGCTGCTGCTGCTGAATGCCAGGTCGGCCCAAAATAAAATCTCCCTCATCCATGATTTGATTGTGGATGAGGGGGCTGACCTGGTATGTATTACTGAGACCTGGGTGGGGGAACTGAGAGGGGTCACTGTCTCCCAGCTGTGCCCTCCTGGGTACTCAGTGCAGCACCAACACCGACTCGAGGGGCGGGGAGGGGCGGTTGCTGTGGTCTATAGGAATTCAGTCTCCCTCTCTAGGCTTCCTGCCCATTTGAGTGCAGATCTTGAGTGCTTGTACTTCGTGTTGGGTACCCGGGACAGATTAGGGATTCTGTTAGTGTACCGCCCACCCCGCTGCCCATCAGACTCCCTGCCTGAGCTGACAGAGGTGGTCTCGGACTTGGTGTTGAGGACCCCCAGGATGATGGTCCTGTGGGATCTCAACTTCCACGCTGAGGCCGCTGTATCCGGGCTGGCTCAGGACTTCATGGCTGCCATGACAACCATGGGGTTGTCCCAACATGTCATCGGCCCAACGCATATAAAAGGACACACGCTTGATCTGGTTTTCTCGACTGGGCAGGAGGATGGTGATCTGAAAGTGGAGGAATTAACATCTGTCCCTTTGTCATGGTCAGATCACTTCCTGCTGAGGTTTAGACTCCTGGCAGCCTTCCCCCTCTGCAAGGGTGGGGGACCTATTAAAATGGTCCGCCCCCGGAGATTAATGGATTCCGATGGATTCCAGAGGGCTCTGGGGGATTTTCCTGCTGGTATGGCTGGTGCTCCTGTCGAAGCCCAGGTCGCTCTGTGGAATGCAGAGATGACTCGGGCAGTTGACACGATCGCGCCCAAGCGCCCTCTCCCTCTGAGCAGAGCCCGGCCAGCTCCTTGGTATACACCTGAGCTGAGGGCAATGAAGCAAGAGGGGAGGCAGCTAGAACACAGGTGGAGGAAAACTCGTGCTGAGTCTGACCAAACACAGGTAAGAGCCCACTATCGAGCCTACTCTGTGGCGGTGAGGGTGGCAAAGAGACAGTTCTTTTCCACCAGCATTGCATCTTCTCACTGTCATCCAGTGGAGCTTTTCTGAGTGGTTCGCGGCCTGTTACATTCTGGGCCAGGGAGAGAGACGGTGGAACCCTCGGTAGCACGCTGTGACGAGTTTGCACGGCACTTTGAGGATAAAGTTGCTCAGATTCGTCATGAATTGGACACCACCATTCATGCAGTTCCATTGGTAGAGGCGTTCAGAGCACCGTCTGGCCCAGTTTTATTGGATGAGTTTCAGTTACTGAGGCCTGAGGATGCGGACAAGGTGCTTGGCCAAGTCCGATCGACCACTTGTGTGCTTGACCTTCATGGCTTATTAAATCAAACAAGGAGGGGTTGTCCAGCTGGGTCCACGAGGTTGTAAATTCCTCCTTGACAGAGGGAGTGGTGCCGGTGGCTTTAAAAGTGGCGGTAATCAGACCACTCCTGAAAAAGCCTAACCTGGACCCAGGATGTTAACAAGTATAGGCCAGTGCCAACGTCCCCTTCCTGGGCAAGGTGCTTGAGCAGGTCGTTGTAGGACAGCTCCAGGCACTGTTCAATGAAACAGATTAATGAGATCCATTTCAATTGGGCTTGAGGCCTGGTTTTGGAACAGAAACTGCCTTGGTCGCCCTGTGGGATGACCTTTGCCAGGAGAGGGACAGAGGGAGTGCAACCCTGTTGATTCTTCTGGACCTCTCAGCGGCTTTCGATACCATTGACCATGGTATCCTTCTGGATAGGTTGTCTGGGTTAGGAGTTGGAGGCACTGCACTACAGTGGTTCCACTCCTACTTGGATGGCTGATTCCAGAAGGTGGTGCTGGGGGATTATTGCTCTGTGCCATGGCAATTGTGCCATGGGGTTCCACAGGGCTCTATTTTATCCCCCATGCTGTTTAACATCTACATGAAACCTCTGGGGGAGGTTATCCGGAGGTGTGGGCTGATGTGCCATCAATATGTGGATGACACCCAGCTCTAACTCTCTTTTTCATCAAACCCAAGTGAGGCAGTGGCTGTTCTGAATCAGTGCCTGGGCACGGTAATGGACTGGATGAGGGCCAATAAACTGAAACTCCATCCAGACAAGACGGAGGTTCCGTTAGCGGGTGGTTCGTCTGCCTGGCTAGGTGATATTCAACCTGTTCTGGAGGGGGTTGCACTCCCCCTAGCGGATCATGTTCGTAGTTTGGGGGTGCTCTTGGATCCAGAACTGTCACTTGAGGCACAGGTGATGAACTCAGTGGCACAGAGCACTTTTTATCAGCTTAGGCTGGTATACCAACTACGCCCTTATCTGGACAGAGATAGCCTAGCTACAGTTATCCATGCTCTGATAACCTCTCGTCTGGATTACTGCAATGTGTTATACATGGGGCTGCCTTTGAAAACGGTCCGGAAACTTCAGTTGGTCCAAAATAGGGCAGCAAGATTGTTAACAGGGACTGGCCAGTGAGCTCATATTACGCCAGTACTTTTCCAGCTGCATTGGCTGCCAGTCCATTTCCGGGCCCGATTCAAAGTGCTGGTATTAACATTCAAAGCCCTTAATGGCTTGGGGCCAGGTTATCTGAAGGATCGCCTCCTCCCATACATGCCTGCCCGGACCTTAAGATCATCCTCAGCGGCCTTTCTCCATGAGCCCCTGCCAAAGGAAGTGAGGCAGGTGGCTACTAGGAGGAGGGCTTTTGCTGCTGTGGCACCCTGGCTGTGGAATGAGCTCCCTAGTGAGGTTCGCCTGGCACCTACATTGTATTCCTTTCAGCGCCAGGTGGAAGACCTCTTTATTTTCACAGGCATTTTAGCATTTTAGCTTTCTAGACTTTTAGCTTTGCTGTTTTAAATCTGTATTTTAAATTCCTGCACTGCTGCTAGGTTTTATTGTGGTTGTATTGTGGTTTTAATGTTCTATATATTTTATATTGTTTTATTATGTGCCTTTTGGTTTTAATTTTTGCGAACTGCCCAGAGAGCTTCGGCTATTGGGCGGTATAGAAATGAAATGAATAAATAAATACACTGTGAAAGGAAAGAAAGTGTAATTTCCTCTTGTGTATTTGCGCTATACCATTATACCACAGTGCCACCGATAGGCTTTGTAACAGAAAAGCAGGAAAGGAAACACTCCTCATGTAGTGCTTGGATCTCGATTCTGTGACAAAACTGAAAAGTAGATACAGCCTCATGTAGAAAAGCTCACAGTTCCTGCTCTTAGTTTCGGATGGGAGTTCTTCTAGCATACCTCTGATAGAAGGTAGAACCACCCCAAACCACTGTATCCAAGAAGTCTTAGAGATGGTTTGCCTGCTGTACATCTGGCTGGAGTGGGATGGAGAAATACTGCCAAGACTGTGTCCCTGGGCTGGACATTTCTAACCCAGTCTGTCTGTTCTAGCACCATGGCCTCAGCGTTTTGTGACCAGTTGCAGCTTGATTGGCTTCTGGGACTATTGAGTAGCTCCTGAAAGGCTTTGCATTAGAAGTCAAGGCAACTGTGCCACACGGCTGTCAGTTTGTAGTTCCATCACAGTGAGGAACCTTTTAGGGATGTACGAAAGTCCCTTACCTGAACCCGAAACTTGATTTGCTGTGGGGGGGAGGCGCTCTGTCCCTCCCCCCGAAATTCTGGCCAGGGGGGAGGCGCCCCGTCCCTCCCCCCCAAAACTCTGGCCGGGGGGCAGGCGCCCCGTCCCTCCCCCCTGAAATTCTAGCCGGGGGGGAGGCACCCCATCCCTCCTGCCGCGAATCCTATCCTGCCGGGACACAAATGGCGGCGGCCGTAGCCACTGCCGTTTGCGTCCCTGCAGTCAGCCATGATAGGCTACGTAAATGTTTACGTAGCCTATCACGGCTGAGTGAAGAAAAAAAAAACCACGCGTACGCAAATGGCGGCACCCATGGGCGCCGCCATTTGCGTACGCACGGTTTTTATTTTTTTTTCACTCAGCCGTGATAGGCTACGTAAACATTTATGTAGCCTATCACGGTGTTTTTTAAAAATCTAGCCGTGATAGGCTACGTAAATCTTTACGTAGCCTATCACGTTGTTGTTGTTTTTTTAACTTGGAAATGGCGGTGGCGGCAGCCGGTCAGAAGACTGGCAGCTGCTGCCGCCGAACCACCGCCGCCAGGGACATTCCACAAGGTAAGTCCCATCCCCGAGGGGGGGCGGGGGGGCAGACCGTTTCGCCACCAATTTCGGGAGGCCGAATGCGCTGGCATTCAGCCTCCCCGAGATTCGTGGAGAAATCCTCTGACATCCCTACTTCAGCTTGCAGGCTGGATCCAGTCTGCCAGGCCTCCTCCTTACCAGATCACTTAGGATTACTCCTTGTGTTCCTTTTTCTGTACACAGAGAGGAAAACACAGTGAGGATGGGACAGAGGGAAGTGGGGAAAAGAGAGATGGAGTGGAAAAGGGAGAGCAAGTGAGAGAAAGATACAGCAGGAGGAGGAGGAGGAGGAGGAGGAGGAGGGAAGGAGAAATAGTGAGCTTTTCTACACGAGGCTGTTAATCCATTGAATCTACTTTTGATTTCGTCACAGGATTAGATCACAGCACTACACAAGGAGCGTTTCTTTTTCTGCTTTCCCACTACAATACCTCTAGGCGGTACTGTGGTATAGTGGAAAAGAGCAAATACACAAGTGAAAAAAGCGCTTTGCTTCGCCTTTCACAAATAATACCACATTTTCCCTGCCCTAAAAAAAAAATGCTAAAAGTGCCGTTTAAAAACAGAAGTGAAACTAGAGGGTCACAACATTGTCTAAAGAACCCATAAACAACTGTGAGTAGAGAATGACAAGCGCACAATAAATGCCTCATATAGAAAAGCTCACAGTGTGAGAATGGGAGTGAAAATAGAGGAGAAAGACAAGAGGGAGAAAGAGAGCAAGAGAGGCAGGGGAGGAAAGTGAGAAGGGGAGATAGGTAACTACCCTATGGATCGATTTTGGCTTTAGCCACCATACTTTGGGCTTTGGCCATACCCAACTCTGATATGCAACCCCCGGGTGGTTATGCAGAAACTAAACCTTCCCTGCTTCCCTTGCCGGTTGCCTATCCCAGTGAGTCCAATGGACAGTTTATCTGAAGCATTTATCTTGGCTTGTTTGCCTGGGGTTCATCATTGTGCAAAGAATTTTGGAAGTGCTTGAGGACTTGGTTTATGGAGATTTTCTTTGGGATCCATTCTTGGGTCTAGTGGTACAGAGTCCAGCCAGAATGCCTGTAAGAAATGGCTAAGTGCTGACACATGTCAGCTCAAGGATTAACCACACCGTGCAACTGGGAACAGGAATCTGAACCACAAAAGAAAACAGATATCGCTCAGTTTTATTCAATTCTAAATCAAATACAATAAATCACCCACATGGTCACGCTACAATAAACCAACCACAAGGTTCTATACACAAGGACGAATAATTACTAAACAACGATGGCTCAGTTGTGGGTATAATTAATCTTTTCAGTAAAGGGGAGTGGCCAATCTTCAGGTGGAATTAAGACCTGGATCTTTGCCAGTCAGCCCAGGGCAATGTTCATTGATGGAAGAGACAGGCCATCCTGGAATCGACTGACCGGGGAATCTTTGTTGGAAACCTGAGTGTCACCCCCAGTTTAATCGACAGAACTGGAGCTAACTGTGTTCAGTAGTCCTCATTTAGTGGAACCACACATTTAGCCCAACCCCAAATACATGGCTCTCCTTCCACCCCTTGGCCCTGCTTTCACCATGTTTGGCATAACATTTGAAGTGGGAAGCCTCCTGAAGTCATGGGGCAAGACACGTGGCCCTGCTGCCCCTGGGCAAACTTAGAGGAGAGGTCCTCTTATGGATCAGGAACTGGTTAAAGAACAGAAAGCAGAGAGTAGGAATGAATGGCAAATTCTCCCAGTGGAGGGATGTAAACAGTGGGGTCCCACAGTGGGACCAATGCTTTTCAGCTTATTTATAAATTATCTAGAATTAGGAGTGAGGAGTGAAGTGGCCAAGTTTGCTGATGGCAACAAATTATTTAGAGTGGTTAAAACAAAAAGGGATTGCGAGGAACTCCAAAAGGATCTCGAAACTGGGAGAAGTTTGGAGCAAAAAATCCCAACTTCACATATAGGCTGATGGGATCTGAGCTAGCAGTGACCGACCAAGGCAGAGATGTTGTGGTGGACAGCTTGATGAAAATGTCAACCCAGTGTGCAGCTGCTGTGAAAAAAGGCAAACTCTGTGTTAGGCATAATTAGGAAGAATTGAAAATAAAAGTGCCAAGATCATACTCCCCTTATACAAATCTATGGTGCGACCAAGCTTGGAATACCGTGTACAGTTCTGGTCACTGAACCTAAAAAGGGGAGGCAGGGGCTTGTAGAGTTGGAAAAAGTGCATAACGGGACAACTAGAATGATTGAGGGGCTGAAGTAACTCCCCTATGAGGAGAAGTTACAATATCTGCGACTTTTCAGACAAAAGGTGAATAAGGAGAGACATAATAGAGGTAGGGATGTACTAAAGTTACTTACCGTTTTGCAGATCTGCTTTGCGGGGGGGGGGAGGCACTCCGTCCCTCCCCCCGGAATCCTTGACGGGGGGGGAGGCGCTCCGTCCTCCCCCCGGAGTCCTGCCCGGCCGGCTCCGCTCCACGGGGATTCCACGGACCTGCTGGCCGGCTCCGCCAGCAGCTGGACATCCGGCCACTGGGTAGCAGGGACGCAAATGGCAGCGGCCGTAGCTGCCGCCGTTTGTGTCCCTGTATTCAACCGTGATAGGCTACATAAAGACTTACGTAGCCTATCACGTCTGGGTTAAAAAAAAACGCGTACGCAAATGGCAGCGGCTACGGCGGCCACCATTTGCGTTCCTTATTTTTCGCCGTCTTAGTCTACGTAAATATTTACATAGACGTAAATATCTACGTAGACATAAATATCTACGTAGACTACATAGATTTACGTACATTTGAGTACACGGGGGGGGGGGTGTTTTTTTAACCCAGACGTGATAGGCTACGTAAGTCTTTACGTTGCCTATTACGTCTATGTAAAAGAAAAAAGAAAAAAAGACCAGACTGCAAATAGCAGCGGTGGCAGCAGGTCAGAAGACCAGCCGCCGCTGCTACTGCCGCCGCTGCCAAAGCCACCACCAAAGCCGCCACCATCCAGAACATCCATCCCAGGTAAGTCTCGTCCCAGGGGGA
Source organism: Heloderma suspectum (assembly GCF_057233095.1). NCBI lineage: Eukaryota > Metazoa > Chordata > Lepidosauria > Squamata > Helodermatidae > Heloderma > Heloderma suspectum. The sequence goes on from NC_139459.1 coordinate 250,316,940, forward strand.
ATCCGCGGGGGGGGGCAGGCCATTCCGCCACGGATTTCGGGGGGCCGAATGCACTGGCATTCAGCCTCACCGAGATCCATGGCGGAATTCTCTGACATCCCTAGATAGAGGTATACAAAATTATGCATGGTGTGAGAAATATGGGCAGAGAGACATTTTTTCCCTTTCTCATAATACTAAAGCCTTGGGTCATCTGATGAAGCTGATTTGTGGGAGATTAAGGACAGAAAAAGCAAAGTACTTCTTCACACAGTGCATAGTTAAACTATGGAATTCCCTACCACAAGATGTAGTAATGGCCACCAATTTGGATGGCTTAAAAGGGGAGTAGACAAACTCCTGGAGAAGAAGGCTGTTAATGGCCACTAGTCCTGATGGCTACATGCTACCTCCACTATCAGAGGCAGTCTGCCTATGTACACCAGTTGCTCGGGAACATGGGTGGGTGGGTGCTGTTGCACTCATATCCTGCTTGTGGGTTTCCCACAGGCAGCTAGTTGGCCATGGTGCGGTCAGAATGCTGGACTACATTGACCTTTGATCCAGCACAGCATTTCTTATGTTCTTATGAGGGTCAAAACAGACATTATTTAAAATCCTTACCTAGCAGATACATCTTTCTTCATTTTTAGCCTTTAGGTGCAGGGGGCCCTAGTGGGGGGGGGGGCTAGTAAGAATTGGATTAGGGCCCCTGTACCTACTCAAGAGTAAAAATGAAAAGTCATAGCTGCTAGATATGGATTTAAAGTCTGTTTTGGCCCTGAGATTGGCTCTTCCTGTATTTAGCTTAAGAAGGGCAATAAAGACTGTTTTGTTCCATCAAGCTTTTAATGTTGTATAATATTTTGTTGCTCTTCAATTTTAATTTTACTTTTAATTTTAATGCTGCTCTTATTTTATTGTGTGTGGGGGGGGAGTTGCTCCTGTATTTCATGGTTTTATGTGATGTTCTAAAGTTTTACATCACACTGGGAGCCTGGTAGGGGGAGGGTGCAATTGATAAATCTAACAAATAAATTGTCACGCTACACATTGGTTAAATTTAAATTCCATTCCTGTGGCATCAGTTTGGCAGGTAAATGAGATAATGAGGTCCTTCAAGTCAACAACATTCATTTTAAGTGCTCCACTGAAAATATCAAAGGAAATACACTACTGTTGTTTGTTTTGTTTTTAAGGTATAGGGAGAGAGCCGGAGCGAACCATAAAATGAATAATTTGAATGGTTACAAGAACATCAAGTTTTTCCCCTAAGACCAAAAAATCATGCCACAACAAGCATTTCCTGCAGCTGCTTTTCCACTTTCTGGAATGACTCTACAGCTTGCTATGTCAGAAGAACCAGGACAATTGCATAATCTATCAAAAGAAATGTAGATAGCCTGTCAGGATGATAACTGCCCTGCAGTAACAAGGTCTTAGGCAAAAGCTAGAGAGTAATCCCAGGTTTCATTATCAGAAACATGAAAGGGAAGACAGGGCAGGGTAGGACAGACAGTCCTCCAAACTTGAAATAAAGTAGAAATAGACTTCAAGACAGAATTTCAAGCACTTCTGAAAGAGAAGAAGAAGGAACATTCCCCTTTTCACAGAGATATGTAAAGCATGGCATTCTGGAATCTGGATGTGGCATTATGCAAAGCCTTTTGTCAGTCTCTCACTAAAGATCTCCTTCAGGCAGGAGACTCCTGTTAAAGTGGTCATGTGTCCCCTTTTACAGAGGACAGTCCTCTGTTTGAATGTCTGTCCAGTCCAGGTCCCATATAAAGATAAAGAACAATAAGAAGGAAGAGCTGGGCCTTGGAGTTGTCCATCAACAGCACCTCTAGAGTAGATTGAGCAAAGTTCATGGGTCACCTGGTCACGGTCTTCCACATTATGGTGAGATGGATTGTTTTTTCTGTTTAAATTATACTAATTATTCTACATTCGCATCTACACATATAAATTGGCAGATGCAATTTTTATGCAAATCAGCATACTGTGTCCCCGCCCCCTTTTTGGTGACTCATTTCTTTCTTTCTTTTCTTTTTTTGGTGATGCGTAAGGAATCAGAACAAGCCCTTAAGGCAAGGACAAAAGAGTGCTACAAGTGTGGGGTCAGGACATATCTCAAGAGAGACTGTCTCAAAAACAGCCACAAGAGGGAGCCAAAGCACAACAGAGGGCAAGGCAGAGTAAACTGCAAGCCACAAGGGGCCCATTCCTGCCAGTCTGTTTACCTCGGACTAACCAAAGCTCAGAGGCACAACCTAGATTGGGTGCTGGACTTGGGAGCTATCAGCCACATGACTAGCCAGAGGGAGTTCCTGGAGGAACTGGATCACCAAAAGCAGGGTTACGTTTGCCTGGCTAAAGGGAAACGGATAAAAGCAGCTGGAATAGGAGAAGGCACCACAGACTGTATAGCACCACCACATGGTGGGAAGATGAAGCTCACATATGACTTCTTTGTGCCAGACCTGGAGGGGAGTCTGCTCTCAGTAACAAAGCTTACTGCAGATGGATTTGTCCTACTTTTCGAAGTGGATGAATGACAAATCTCCAGAGAAGGAAGGTTGTGGGGCAATGCCAGGGTGAGGAACTCTATGTATGAGATTGCTGGCAGCAGAGAAGAGGGCAAGAGGGCAGACCACACACCCCACAACAGTTTCATACACCTCTGCACAGACGCATGGGGCACAGAAGTGTGGAGGCAGTGAAGGAGTTGGTAACCAAGGAATTCACTGCAGACTTATAGATCCCAGCAGGCAGGTAAAGGATGAGCTGTGTGTGCTGCATTAAAGACCAAGTCCACGCAAGCCCCACCACCCCAGGCAAGCAAGAGCAGAGCTAAAGAACTACTGGAGCTCATCCATTCTGACCTCTGTAGACCAATGGAGGTGATAACCCCTGTAGGGGGTAACTACTTCCTCACCTTCACTGATGATTATTCCAGGTTCACAACAGTGTACATCATCAAACGTAAGGATCAAATACTGAGCAAGCAGTAGAAGTTTGTTGCAGCAACCAAGAAAAAATTCCACACGTTACTGTGTGCCATTTGTACTGACAATGGAGGTGAGTACATAGGAAGAGAGATGGAAACTTAACTCCGGGCCCAAGGCATCGCGCTCTAAAAGATGGTCAGCTACTCACTGGAACAGAATGGCATGGTTGGGAGGCGCAACAGATCACTCCTAAACATGGTAAGAAGCATGCTGTCAGATGCAAATCTACCATTCACATTCTGGGGAGAGGTGGTGTCGATGGTGGCCTACATACAGAACAGGCTGCCAACCAGGGCCACTAGTGAAACACCTTTCAAAATGTGGCATGGAGCCAAGCTGAAGGCAAGCCATCTGAAGGTGTTTGGGTGTAAGGTCTATGCTCACATCCCAGAGCAGAAATGGACCAAACTGGCTGACAGAGACATCAAAGGGGTCCTGGTGGGATACAGCGCCTACCATAAAGGCTACAAAATCCTTAATCCCCAAGATTGCAGCACCGTAGTCAGTCAGCCAAAGCATGCGGTTCGATGAGACTGCAAAGCCCAGGACTATGGAGCTGATAGAGGTGAATCTGCACACACTTGAGAGTGGAAGAGGGGAGCCCACGGCACCCGAGGAAGATGAGAGGGCAGCCAACACCCCTAATCCTGACAGTGAGGCCAGTGACATCGGGGATCCCAAGCTGAACATAGCAGAGCAGCAGGAACCCATGAGGCTGGACAGGGCCTTCAAAGCCGTGCCACCAGCCAGGTACAGGGAATATTACTTTGCAGCCAGGGAGCAGCGAATCCAAGAGCTGGTGAGCTGGGAGGACGTTGCCTCCTTGCCCAAGGATGGGGCAGACAGGTGGGAGGAGGCAGCATAGGAAGAGATTACACCAAAATGGGACCTGGACCCTACTGACTTTCCCCCAAATCGCAAGGCAATCAGCTGCAAGTGGACCTTCAAAGTGAAGCGCAGTGCTGACAGTAAAGTAGAAAGCTACGAAGCCAGGTTAGTAGCGAAGCGATACTCTCAAAAGTATGGGGAAGACTATGATGAAACCATTGCCGCCCCGGTGGTAAAGCACACCACCATTAGAGCAATGCTGAGCGTAGCAGCCAGCAGGGAGATGCAAGTTAAGCATCTAGACACTGAAACAGCATTCCTGTATGGTGAAATAGAGGAAGACCTGTACGTGATGCAGCCACCTGGGCTTGTAGATCCAGAAGGGACAAGGAAAGTGTGCAAAGTGCAAAAAAGCATTTACGGACTTAAGCAGACCGCCAGGGCCTGGAATGAGAAAATTAATGGAGTCCTAGTAAATCTGGGCCTCACCAAGGGGAAAGCAGACCCCTGCCTCTATACCAGGCAGAAGGGGGGCAGGTGGGCATACGTACTTGTGTATGTGGATGATCTGGTCCTGTGATATGCGCAGGAAAGCCATGGCATGGAAATCATGCTCAAACTGAAGCAGAACTTTGAAATCAAGGACCTGGGTCCAATAATGCACTATTTGAGTATACAGATCGAGAAGGGGGCTGATGGGAGCTTCCTCCTTAGTCAGAGACAAAAGATCAAGGAGATGCTGCTGGAGTTCAGAATGGCAGAAGGGAAAGAGGTCAAGACTCCCATGACCACAGATCACCTGAAGGGGCAAGATGACGACATCCCACTGCCAGATAATCAGCAGCATTGAAGGGCCATTGGTAAGCTGCTATTCATCACAACAGTTACTAGACCAGACATAGCTGCAGCTGTGGGCATCCTGAGCAGGAAAGTGGCCTAGCCATCCCAACATGACTGGAACAAAGTGAAGCATGTGATGCGCTACTTGAGAGGTACCGCATATACAAAGCTCGAACTGCCCAGCAGCACACACGCAGGGCTGATTGGATGCAGACTGGGAGGGCGATAAGTCAGAGCACAAGTCCACATCAGGAGACCTGTTCACATACAACAGCAGGCCTGTCAGTTGGGCCAGCAAGAAGCAGGCAGTTGTGGCCATGGCTTCCACAGAAGCAGAATACGTGGCAGCAGCCAGTGCACGTCAGCAAGTGATTTGGCTCAGACAATTATTCACCGACATGGGACTGGAGAACACACAAGCCACATGCTATATGAAGACAATTGGGGGTGCCTAAGGCTGGTATCGAGTGAGAAGCTGAGACCACAGATGAAACACATTGATGTGAGGCATCACCGATCAGAGACTTAGTAGAGCAAGAGGTGATTGAACAGAAGTATTGCCCGACTGAAGAAATGGTGGCCAATGTGCTGACAAAGCCTTTGCCAGGGGAACTGCACCAGCGCCACCTGATTGGGCATGGGATTAGTGCAGTGACCCATTGTCCTCAGCAATGGGTGTTGGAGGGATTAGGGCCATGAGTCACTTAACCTGAACTTGAAGGGTTAATATGTACCTGAATCAGGTGGGAGGTCGTTCTCTAGGAGGTCGTTCTGCCTTTTCCTTGTCTGCTCTTTCTACTCTCCTATCTTCTTCCTTCTTCCTCCTGCAAGGATGTTGACCACGGGGCTGACCACAGCCAACTTACCTTGAGATGTAAGTTTGTTATATCTCCAGTAAAGTCATTCCTAACCCACCACGCAAGTGTGCTCCAGGCTACACCAACAGACCACCTGCTCTGGGACTACCTCCAAATCCTACAAAGGTATCAGAGTTTTTTATTTCAAGAGCTGCCAACCCTGGCTTTGCAGAAACGTGGAGGTCCTTAGGGATCTAGGAAACTGCCTGGTAAAAGCCAACCACCACCACCCGCCACCACTGAGTACACTTCAGTAGTCCAGCAACCTCCCAAATGCATCCTTATCCTTTTTGGAAAATTCCACTTGTTCATCCTAAAGTAGAAATAAAGTGTGAGCCAGGGTTCCAAAACAGAATGATTATAACAAGACAGAATGTATTTATTTATTTTAAATATTGTATAGGACACTTTTCAGGAGGAAGTGCTCCCAAGGTGGCTTATAACAAATAGGAACCATAAAATCACCATTTCAGTAACACAACTCAATTTAAAACCACAAATGACATGTACCAAAAACAGCCAAAAGAACCTACAGTTAATAAACCACTTAAAACACAGTTCAGACCAGCACAACGGCACTCTAAAAGCCAATAAGCCAGCAGCATAATCAGCAATAAAATACCACCTAGGAGCAATTTGAAACAGTCAGATACGTCTTCAAAGCCCGCTTGAGGCTGTAACTGATGGTCCTAGCTGTATATCCTTTGGGAGGGAGTTCCACAGATTATGGGCCACCAATGAGAAGGCCCACGTCCCTAGTGCCTGCCAATCTCATGGATCTTAATGGCAGACCATGAGCAGGGCCTGTGATGCTGAATTTTGGATTCAGGCAGGTTCCTACCTCCTACAGTAGGAAACCTGAGATAGCGCCTTCTCCTTGATCAAGCTGTCCAGTCACTGAGGTCATTAGATGGAATGCTCCTGGTGGTTCCACATGGACCTATGGCCCAACTGGAATCCACCCAGAGAAGAGCATTCGGTGTGGCATCTCCCTTTCTGTGGAACTCCCTGCCTCTGGAGGTCAGGCAAGCACTAACGTTATGTTGTTTTCGGTGCCTGCTGAAAACATCTTATTTCAAGAAGCTTTCCTTGATTGACCAGCCAAGCTTTTTACTGGTATTCTCTTTTTAAAAACCTATTAATATAGTGTTTTATTATTTTTTATATTTTATTGTTCACCACTCCAGAATCTCTTTAGAGGTTGAGCAGTATATAAATGTTGTGAATAAATTAATAAATAAAATATAGGTGTAGGCACCCCTTCAAATAACCTGGCCATGAACTGTTTAGGACTTTAAAAGTCAACATCAGCATTTTCAGTTGGGCCAAGAAACATACCAGTAACCTGTGCAACTGGTACAGTACTGGTGTAATATGTTCCAACAATCTAGCCACAGCAAGCACTAAGTGGTTTCCAAGTTGTCTTCAAAGGCAGCCCCATGTAGAGCATATTACAGTAGCCTAGTCTGGATGCAAAACTGAGGCAAAGTCCACTTTCTCCAGGTAGAGTCACAGCTGGCATACCAGCCCAAGTTGGTGAAAGGCACTCTTAGCCATAATCACCACTTGCGCTTCCACAGACAGGAATGGAGTACAGAACAATCCCCAAGCTGCATAGTTGGTCTTCAGGGGAACTGCTACGTCGAGAACCAGTTGCACCCCTCTATCCACTATCCTGAACAGCTTCTCAGTAGAAAAATCATACTCAGAAATAGGACCAGTCTCTTATAAGACATTTACAAGAGTATTTAATATTAATCTTACTGCTGAATTCCAGAATTCCTCATGTTCCTGTGTCCTAATTCCTTATGAGTGCTTCTTGGTTTACTGAACAGCTCTTCCTGAGTTCCAGCCAGCATAGATCTGTCCAGGGTCCTGACAGTTCCTGCCTGGTCTGACCTTGCCTTGCCATCCTGCATAGCTGGACTTTACTCTGCTTTATCAAACTTGACTCTCCCCCATCCTTCTAGGAAATGCAACTAGGGCTGTGCACCACTTCGGCCCGAACCCCAAATCCCAAAGTTGATCAGGGTGATTTGGGCTGCAGCAGACCAGTCATGGAGTGGGTTGGGAGTGGTCCAGAGTGGGTTGGACTGCTTCCAAAAAGCTTCAGGCTGCTTCAGCCTGATCCGGGCAGCCGCCCACCCAGCCGCGCGAGCCCCCTGCTTAGACCCATGGGGAGTGCCACCAGCCGTCGCCATCTTGGAGGGAATTGCCATGGTTACTCTTCTTCTGGTAAGTAAATGCCATAGATTGCGGCTGGAGAGGAGCCATCTACGCAATGTTTATGCCATTTACACCTGTAATATTGCATAGATGGCCCCTTTACAGCCGTAATCTATGCACCATTTACTTACTGGAAGAAGAAGGAGAAGGAGAAGGAGAAGGAGAAGGAGAAGGAGACTTGCCATTTTAAAAGAAAATGGCAGCTGTCTCCAAGATGGCGGTGGCTGCAGACACTCCCCATGGGTCCAGGTAAGAAGGAGCAGGGGGCTCGCAGAGCTCGGCGGGGGGTAGATGCAGGGCCCACAAAGGCTCACGCAACTGGTGGGGGGGTCCTTCAGCTGCCTGGATTGTGCCTCAAATCCAGAGGCCAAAGCAGGTTGGCCCATCTCCAGATAAGCCTGAAGCAGGTCGGGGCCCGTTCGGAAATTCCGAATCGGCCTCCAGAGTGCAGCAGGGGGTCTCTGCACAGCCCTAAGTGCAGCTGCCTTGGATCGGCTCCCCTGGGAACCTTGAGCTGAGCTAGACAGGGCCATCACCACTGCTACCCTAAGAAGGACAGTTCTCACCAGTGCACAGTTCTCATCTTGTTGTGGTGACAGTGATCACTGATACTATCAATCTATGTCACTATGCCTGGCCTGGTGTTGTGCACTGCAGCCATCTTCCCAAAGTTGGGGAGAATCTACCCCCCTCAACAATGGAAAAGGTGGTGACAGAAAGACCTCCCCTGTTCATGGACACCAATGAGATCGATGACATATTCATTCTTATTTCTTCTTTGTTTTTTGCTATTATAATAATGATTACAGATATTTGCAAGATACATGGACTTAGGCACTGGGACAACTCATAACCTTTGGGAAGGAAGGGAGTTCCTTAAAAGGCCTCACAAGAGTGGACCTGGAGAGACATGTGACTTGCAGAAATAAAGATGGCTGAGGCCAGCAGACCCAACCCTCTGCCTCACAATTGGCTTCTCCCTGCACCACCCAGAAGATATTGGACAGTGCCACTGCTGTGTCCCTGTGTCTGGCCCTGAACGCTTGCTAAGCTGTGTCTGGTTTTACTTGTAACCAAGCTGTAGCCTGTTTTCAACCCAGCTCAGTGCTGGTTTGCTTGTCTTTCCCGAGTCTCTTATCGTGGGCACAAGCAAAACTCTGCACTGCAACCTGAGCTCATGATGAATGCTTCAGGTAACAGTGCAACCTATGCTCTGAATATGAGCAGACTGGCACATGTACAGTGACCATGTGGATCGGCTCATTAGTGGATATCTTGCCATTACCATTTGTGAGGACAGAGCCAAGGCGTAGCATTCATCCCAGATTAACTGTAAACAAAATTATGGAATCTAGATTTCTAGTTAACAAGCATCCCCACCTTTGATGACCTGGATAGTTCATCAATGTGGTTTTACCGTTTTTGTGCGTATGTTAAATTTCCCTGCTCTCCTCAAAAGATGCTTAGGGGAAAGAGTCAATATACTACAGTCTACAACAGTATGAGAAAACTATTTTGCAACAGACATAGAGTCCTTCCTGTCCTTGCCCAGCTTGTGGCATTTCAGCCAGACCCTTAATGAGTCCTCTAATTGAGACATTTTACTAAAGCCTAGCAGAAGGTTTCTTGGATACAATAAAGGCACAAAAACGTAATTATGTGTCATAGATAAACCATCTGTAGGCCTTTCCATTATGTTCATTGCAATGATAAAAAATGAGAGGGCCAAGATCCTGCCATATTTCTTGACAGTGTAAGGAATGAATTAGATCTGTGTTATCCATTTAATTAGGATCTTCATCCTTTGGTATACTGTGGTCTGAACAGAATCAGTAATCATTTTTATTGTTATTACTACTCACATGAATGCTCTAGTAAATAGCCTACATTTCTGTTATATATAAGATTTTAATATATATGGTTTTAAATTGGAACAAGTTGTGTTGTACCTCTGTCATTGACCCTCAGCCTTCAGAACTAACTCACTCTAATCTCACTTGACAGTAGGGATGTGCCAATCCACCTGGGTCCAGTCTGGGGGATGTCCGTTGTGGGGAAATCCAGCCCTCTTGGGGCACAGTAGATTTCCCCAGAGCCACCAGCCCAGCTCAGAGATTTCATGTAAATTTGTCCCTTTAAAAACAGCAAGATATGTAAATTGTGTAAGCAATTTGCATATCTTGGGCAAATTGCAGCTGCAATTTACACATAACTAAGCACTTTATAGCCACAATTTTTATAAAATAAGCTAATTACGACCATAATTTGCCTAAGATACGCAAATTCCTTACACAATTTACATTTCTTGTCACTTTTACAGGGAAAATTTAGACAAAATCCGCAAACAGCCCACAACCCTCCGGCTCTCCCTGTTGGTGCCAGCAAGGAGGGGTGGTCCGCTGCGGATTTCAGAGCATCTAAATCCACTGAAGATTTCTCCATCAATCTAGTTTCAGAGTGCAACTGAGCATGCCCAACATAACTTTGCTAGCAGATGCTGCCATGGTTTTCATGGGGCAGAAAAACTTTAATAACCCTTGAACTGCTGCTAAGAACTTCACCAAAGGCACATCTCAGCAAACCTGAATAAAGTGCATCTGTAGTTTTCATCAGAATTTGAAATAAATATAGGATATACCAAGCCGCAGCTTGGAGTAAAAAGTACAAATGTGCCGATGTTCACCATTTTTAACTTGCTGTACCTGTGGCACTTTTTATCAGATCACTTTGACACTTTGAACAACTGTAGACCTTGTTGAGTAGATCATAGACACTAAGGGTGGAATCCTATGCATGTTTAGACAGAGAAAAGGCCTACAACTCCCAGCATGCCCCAGCCAGCCCTTAGTTTCACATTATTAGCTAAACAGGTACCTTTTGTATAAGCAGTAGAGGTTTGATGCTTAGACTCGCGGAACCTTGTTTGGTGACTTACCTTAACTAAAGGGGCACTCCTGTGCCCCTTTAATTACATGTGGGACCTGCAACAAAATATTGCAGTGTGGAGTGCTTCTGTTCATTGTTCCAGTCAGCCAGCCAGTTATGCCATCTTCTATGAGACTCCATGCCATTCTCCTTCCCATCATTTTCTAGGGGGTTCCCCCAAGAGTCAGTCAGCATTCTATGGGTACTGAACATGTCAGTCCATATTGGGGGGTTTCCTCCTAGTTTTTTCCGGAGTTTTTTTCTTCTTCTTTTGGTTCTTCCACAAATCTTGGGGTTCCCCCAAGCCTGCTGATATCATTCTCTCTTATGCATGGATGGTGCCATTTTGACTACATAAACTTCCATACTCACCTCTGAACTTTGGAAATACTGATGATTGTATGCAATGAGCGATACTGAAAGAGTTTTTCTCCTCCAAAAGAGATTGAAATGCTATACCTGAACAAATAGAAAAGGTGTCTGAAAGAAAGATGAGAACAAACATGGGCATTTGGAATAGAATTCCAGACTTCCACTTGGGTTTCTCGATCTCACTATGCTTCTCGCATTTGTGTGCACATGGATAAGTCATCTGCAGTGCTGGAATTATGCATTATGTTCAGGTAAGCTTAGGAACAGCATTTGTGTCACCTGTAGTGGCATGGGAACTTGTACGATGTGACTGCTGGTAATGTTGGAAGGAATCTACTCATATGACAAACTATGGCATTCTTGAACTAGTGACCCTGAGGCAGGCAACCAGCCTCCAGTGCTTGATTTGGAGCACCTAGCCTGCTCTCTGCTGCAGGTAGGCATCACTGATATAGCTGGCCAGAGAGAATTAGTGCAGCTTCTAGCTCAGGTCTTGTCAGGTGACACAAGGGGGCCACTGCCTGGCCTTATAAACCTCAGATTCTGTCTTAGCTCCTGATCAATATGTGGTCTGAGTGAAGATCAGTTTACGTAAGAACATAAGAAGAGCCCTGCTGGATCAGACCAAAGGTCCATCTAGTCCAGCATTCTGTTCACACCGTGGCCAACCAGCTGTTGACCAGGAAACCACAAGCAGGGCATGAGTGCAACAGCACCCTCGTATATGTGTTTTTTAAAGCCCCGAATTGTCTCTTAGTGCCCCATGCTCTGATTTCTTAACAGATGAGTGTGATCACTTGATCATCAACATACACATTGAAAATGAGGGTGGGGCTAATATTTAATAAAGAACAAATCACAAATGTGCAGGCACTTAGTTAGTGAGGTAGGAAATCTTTTGTTTAGATTAAAACAAAAGAACTTGCAAGAAGAAAATTGGTGGGCCTTTTAGTCCAGCATTCTGTTCACACAGTGGCCAACCAGCTGTTGACCAGGAAACCACAAGCAGGACATGAGTGCAACAGCGCCCTCCCACCCACGTTCCCCAGCAACTGGTGCACATAGGCATACCGGGGGCTCTTCTTGTACTGCTCCCATAGTGCTCACGTTGCTTTCCAGCTGCTGCAGCCCTAACACATCACCGCTGTAATGTTAACATGGGAGTAGCCATATTACCAGCCCCATCTGACTGATTGGGTTGCATCAGTTTTACTAGCATCTGCCAAGTCCCAGCAGGTCTCATGCTATAGGTATTAACTGCTAGCATTAGGGGAAGAACTATCACACTTATCTGGCTCAATAACATTTGGTATCACATTACACCACATGGCCACATAGACATGAAACTGAGCTGGATCTCACATGTGTGTGTGTGTGTGTGTGAATGTGAGTGAGAGAGAGAGAGAGAGAGAGAGAGAGAGAGAGAGAGAGAGAGAAGCAAGTCCTAATTCCTTATGAGTGCTTCTTGGTTTTACTGAATGAAAAGCTCATACCTCAAGCAACTAAATGAACACCAAATTAATTATAAATTCTGATAGTTTGATCTTATCATATAGTTAAGCTACATGCTGTCCAGCACATTCCATCAAGCAAGAATGAATCAATGCAAGCGTGACAAAACAAATCAAGGGAGCTAAATACAAAACCCAAGGGTTCATTCATTATATTTGAAAATATAAGTAATTAACAAATCTATTGATTCACCTATAACATCCCAGGAAACTAATTTATTTCACAATCTGGCTGCAGTCAGGTTTCCACTGATCTAAGCAAAAGCATATTATTTGTAAACATGTAGCAGAATGTCCATTATTTAAACTTATCTCACAACCCCTCATTATCTGAATTCACTGTATGCCTCGAATGAAGCCACAGTTCATTGCAATCCCATGTGATTAATATTCTCTTTTGCTTCAAACTTTTATGAGACAGAGACCTTCTAAATGTTTCCCTAAACTAGCTATATGAATGTGGTTTAATATTTTATCCATGCATTCTGATGCAATAAACACAAATCCTACGCATGAACACAAAAGCAGTCTGCTGAATCAAGTGTTTTAAAAACTGCTGCACAGGGAGATGACATTCAGCAACCTGACAGTGCACACTTACGTTAATGCCTGACAATGTGTAGGAATGTCCACACACACACCATTTGTTGTGCATTAGCTTAGCCGCAAGTGCAAAAGTTTGCTCATAGCAGACTTCTGCTGTTCTTGTTCTCTGGATTGAGCTAATACTCTTTAAATTTCCATGTGAGAGGTGAACAGAACATGATTCCCATTTGTATTCTTGTAATTTCGATCTCCATTTGACTCATTAACCCACTAAATCCATCCAGTTCAGAATTGCTATTTGCTGCTAGTGATTAATGGAAGTTCTATTTTTCAGACAACTGAAACATAGCAAAGGTTATGCAAGGTTGATTGCAATTTAAATATATTTTATCATGCAGTAATTTGTATCATTGGTCTTGGCCAGGGGGTATTTTAAATGTTGCTTGCCTTATAACATGATGAATTGTACATCAATAAATGCATAAATCTGCGTAGGGGTTTTAAAACATTTTATCATTTATTTGTGGGGTTAAATCATTACATGAAATACAATTCTGATTCTGTATTTATTATTATGGCTTGCAGATGTGTTAATAGATGTATCCTGCCCATCAGTGTTACTTATGTGATAATGGGATATATTTAGCAAAGTAACTGAAATGGATAAGAATCTAGCATAAAGAAGATTTTTTAAAGAGGCTGTTAAAGGTTCTCCTGTTAGAAACCATGGTTGGAAGCAGATTTTTAAAGTGCTCCGATGTCACTGATTGCAACATTAACGCATCACATGCGAAGCTGTCCCTCTGATGCATGTTAATGTTGTAAAAGTTAAATGAAATCTTGAGCAGGAGTTCATCAGATGAAACGTCTCTGCTCCTGTGACAAATAATTACTCGGGAGGTTTCTCTGGCTTTGCACAGCCATTACATCTGTAATCCATCACTGAAATCCAAAGCAGATGGATTTCAGAGCAACTACACTGTACATATGAGAATCAAACAGCATCTGTGCAGAGATGGTTTGGGGGGTTGTTGTTTTTTTAAAAAAAAAATCTCATTAATTCAATACCGGCTTTGGTTTAACTGAATTCTGTTCTTAGACTTCCATGATTCTGCACTGCAGCATAGGGATATCAAGGAAATCCTCAACGGATTCAAATGAGTTTGCATTTCGATGAATCCAACCTGTGGATTCTGCAGTGGACCAGCTTTTTCTGAGTTACATGGATTCTGTGAATGTGCAGACTGGTTCTTTACGGGGGGGGGGGGTTAACACAAATGTGTATTTGCACATGTGCAACAAAATTCTCATACATCCCTAAAAAAACCCATTTCCATCAATGAGCAGATGATGGAATGAAAAATGCCTGACAATCCGTGAAGAACAGACAAAATGGACTTTTGTGAAAATCTCTCCTGAGAGATTTTATTGTATTCAGCTGTATATAAATACCACAAAGTATTAATAATAATAATAATAATAATAATAATAATAATTGTTTAACAAAATCCATACATCCCTACTTCAGCTTACCTGCATGGGTAACAATTAGTGTCAAAACAGGTGTCATAATTGATTCAAGGAATCTGTAAGCAAAACTCTGCCATTCAGGGTCTGGGGAAAGTGACATGTCTTTCAGAAAACAAATAAAATAAAATTTTAGCCTTACCAGTTGGCCTTTCTGTAAAATGGGTTTCTGTTGAAGTAGAAAACTGTGGGTTGAAAGGAGCGGTTTTGTATTTTGGGCTTAGAGCCCACCTCTGCCTTGTATTAAGATTCCTGGGGAAGGTATTTGTCTTTTAGCCTCACCAGTTTGCCCTTGTGTGAAATGCGTCTTGTGTGCTACACCCACCACATCAGCCATTTTGTGAATGGGTGCTATGACCTGTTGAAGCCATTTTGTGATTGCACCCTTGACATTTTCTCAGAATTCCAAATATGCCCACTGGCCCAAAAAGGTTGGAGACCCTGCCCTATGCACACAAGAAGGGTTTGTTTGTTTTTGAGTAATGAGATGAGCACAGGTTGGGGAACTTACCCTATGCCTATTCACAGACCAAGGATTTGTTTGTTTGTTTTCCCTTCCAGTAATGAGATCAGCACAGCAAGGATTATAGGTTGGGCTGGTGGTGTGCAGCTTGCATGGGCATACTCTAGAGTCTAGGTGCATGGTTTCAGCTTACTTGGATCCCTATATTTTTGCTTGCTCAAGTAATGTTCCCTTTAGGGATGGGTGATAATTTTGTTTTAGTTCATTTTTTAAAAGAATTTACAAAATGTGCAAATTTCTTCATATTCAGGACAGAAAGAACTTAATATTTTTTGAAAAATTGAATGTGAGAGAAACCAAAACTGACATATTTGTCCATCTAGACCCAGGGCTTTGACTGCTTAGCTCTTGAAATCTTAGTTTTAATCCCTGTGTGTTCAACAATGTTCCAGTTGAATTAGGGTTGCCCTTCTTTTTTCTGTCAGGCACCTAGTCTTTAACAATTATATGCCAGGCAGGTACAACATGGTTCTCTCCATGCTGGGAATAGCTGTACCTTTTTCATTTGTCTGGTGCAGACAAGAATTTTGTTTCAATTCATTTTTAAAAGAGTTTTCCAAAATGCTCAAATTTCTTCATTTTCGGGATGGAAAGGACGAGGTATTTTTTTAAAAAAGTGAATGCAGGTGAAAGCAAAACTAATAGATTCATCCATCCCTAATTCCCTTCTTACCTTGTTTCTTGGTTGATGAGACCAGTGAAGCACAGAAGTCTGTGCAGTTCTTCTTTGCAGTGGTTTTTCACCTTGGATGTGCCATTGCTGCAGCTGCAGACTCTTGTCATGAGTGGAAGGATGTTACACTGTACAGCTCTGTGAGACTTGTCTCCACCAGCTTCCTCTACAGAGCCCCACTGTGACAAACCCCCAGAGCAAAGCTTAGCAGGCTTCACTTGAGCCCAGATGATTGCTAACAGCAAGAGCTCAATGCTGTTATCAAAAGCAGATGGTTCCTTCCCAGCCTCGAGTCAGGCAGTTTTGCCGGGTGCATTACTTTGCTGCCTGACAACCTGCAAATCTCTCCCACTTCGACAGCCAGGAGAACCACCAACACTAACTAAGTCCGTGCCAGTTCTCCCCATGAACGCTTTTCTCTCTCAAGCTTTCCCCACTAAATGCATAAACAAAATGAGCAAAGTGGCATGCTGCAGCACCAAAAGAAGAGTGTTTTAAAAGGAGGAGAAAGAAGAGAGCACTAAGAGAATGAATAAAAAAGTTCAGGAGAACTAATCAATGGGCTCCTTCACACTGAGCTTTTATCCTGCTATTGTGATGGCTCCTTCACAGATCTTTACATGACACCATGACCATTCAAGGTGTCTCCTGCACTGAATGCCCCTTGTTCCATTTTTAAATAGATCACAGATAATGAGCTATCAAATTACCCCATCGTGTTCTGCTTCAGTTCCCTCCATGAAAAGAGTAAAAGCGGCAAGAAGAGGCGCGAGATCAGTGAAAGATAATGGAAGACTCAGATACGGGGAAAAGGAGGGGGAAAGGGGAGGGGGGAAAGGAAGCACATGCAAAAGGGAGCTGTCATGATCCTGCTTTTAAAATGGAAGCAGGAAGCCCCATTTAAATGCCAGATTTTAGGCTGGTGCAGAGATGCCCAATGAGTTGTGTCCAGTGATGTTCTTCTGCTCATGGAAGGCTCTTTGATCCAGCTGAGTTTTCCCTGAATGAAAAGGGGTGCAAGATGATTTCTCCTGATTCCCCACTTCCCTCTGTAGCCCCCATTCCCCCATGCCCTCCTCTAAATCTGCTACAGAAGGTTAGGGACCTCCAGAAATGTGTGTGAGGTGGCATGGGAGGGTGCAAGCAAAAGGGGAAATTGGCAAAATTGCCTCCCCCCCCTTGGCGTTCGTTGGCTTAGTGGTTAAGACGCTGAACTGCAGACTGGAAGGTCGGCAGGACAGCAGTTTGAGACCCGAGTGCTGCGTGATGGAGTGAGCTCCCATCTTCAGTCCCAGCTTCTGCCAACCTAGCAGTTCGAAAGCAAGAAATTGCAAGTAGATAAATAGGTACCGCTTCAGCGGGAAAGGTAACAGTGTTCCGTGCACCTCGGTGTTCAGTCATGCCGGCCACATGACCACGGAAGCGTCTTCAGACAGCGCTGGCTCTTCGGCTTAGAAATGGAGATGAGCACCACACCCTAGAGTCAGACACGACTGGATGGGGACACCTTTATCTTTACCTTTTTACCTTGTCATTCACAGAATCCTCTGCTGGATAAAAAGGCCTTCCATGAATGGAAGAACAGTATTAGATACAAGCAAATATTTACAGAAAATATTTACATGGAACGTTTTGTCACCTATGCCACCTTGGGAGGGTTCTTGGCCTGAAAGGCGGCCAAACAATATTTTAAATAAAATAAAATAAATACGTGACTGTAAATTGACCTCACAATTACCCAGCAGCTTCCTAGACTCAAGACCTGGAGCTGACTGTGACTCAGATCATGAGCTTCTTCTTGCAAAATTTTGGCTGAAATTGAAGAACGTAGGGAAAACCACTAAATCATTCAGGTATGACCTAAATCATATCCCTTATGAATATACAGTGGAGGTGAGGAATAGATTTCAGGGATTAGACCTGATAGACAGAGTGCCTGAGGAACTATGGACGGAGGTCCGTAACATTGTTCAGGAGGCAGCAAATCCATCCCAAAGAAAAAGAAATGCAAGAAAGCCAAGTGGCTGTCTGATGAGGCTTTATAAGTAGCTGAGGAAAGAAGGGAAGCGAAAAGCAAGGGAGAACGGGGAAGATATATCCAACTGAATGCAGAGTTCCAGAGAATAGCAAGGAGAGACAAGAAGTCCTTCTTAAATAAACAATGCAAAGAAATCAAGGAAAACAATAGAATGGGAAAGACTAGAGATCTAGATTTCAAGAAAATCGGAGATCTCAAGGGAACGTTTTGTGCAAAGATGGGCATGATAAAGGACAGAAAAGGCAAGGACCTAATTGAAGCAGATGAGATTAAGAAGAGGTGGCAAGAATACACAGAAGAACTATACAGGAAAGATCTGAATGTCCCTGATAGCCATGATAGTGTAGTCACTGAACTTGAGCCAGACATCCTAGAGAGTCAAGTCAAGTGGGTCTCAGCAAGCATTACTAACAACAAAGCTAGCGGAGCTGACAGTCTTCCAGCTGAGCTATTTAAAATCCTAAGAGATGGTGCTGTTAAAGTGCTGCACTCAATATGCCAACATATTTGGAACACTCAACAGTGGCCACAAGACTGGAAAAGGTCAGTTGACATTCCAATTCCAAAGAAGGGCAATGCTGTGTGTTCAAACTACCGTACAATTGCACTCATTTCATATGCCAGCAAGGTTATGCTCAAAATCCTACAAGCTAGGCTTCAGCAGTATGTGAACCGAGAACTACCGGAAGTACAAGCTGGGTTTAGAAGAGGCAGAGGAACTAGAGATCAAATCGCCAACATTCGCTGCATCATGGAGAAAGCAAGAGAATTCCAGAAAAACGTCTATTTCTGCTTCATTGACTACGCTAAAGCCTTTGATTGTGTGGATCACAACAAACTGTGGCAAATTCTTAAAGAGATGGGAGTGCTGGACCACCTTACCTGTCTCCTGAGAAACCTGTACAAGGGTCAAGAAGCAACAGTAAGAACCGGACATGGAACAACCGTTTGGTTCAAAATTGGGAAAGGAGTATGACAAGGCTGTATATTGTCACCCTGCTTATTTAACTTATATGCAGAGTACATCATGAGAAACGCGGGGCTGGATGAATCACAGGTCGGAATTAAGATTGCCGGGAGATAATAATTATCAACAACCTCAGATACGCAGATGATACCACCCTAATGGCAGAAAGTAAAGAGGATCTAAAGAGCCTCTTGTTGAGGGTGAAAGTGGAGAGTGCAAAAGCTGGTTTGAAACTCAACATTAAAAAAACTAAGATCATGGGATCTGGCCCCATCACTTCCTGGCATATAGAAGGGGAAGAAATGGAAGCAGTGACAGATTTTATTTTCTTGGGCTCCATGATCACCTCAGACGGTGACTGTAGCCATGAAATTAAAAGACGCTTGCTCCTTGGGAGGAAAGCTATGGCACACCTAGACAGCATAATAAGAAACAGAGACATCACCTTGCCAACAAATGTTCGTATAATCAAAGCTATGGTTTTCCCCGTAGCAATGTATGGCTGTGAGAGCTGGACTATAAGGAAGGCTGAGCGCCGAAGAATTGATGCCTTTGACCTGTGGTGCTGGAGAATACTTTTACGAGTCCCCTGGACTGCAAGGAGGTCAAATCAGTCCATCCTAAAGGAAATCAACCCTGAGTGCTCACTGGAAGGACGGATACTGAAACTGAAGCTCAAATATTTTGGCCACCTAATGCGAAGAGAAAACTCCCTGGAAAAGACCCTGATGCTGGGAAAGATTGAAGGCAAAAGGAGAAGGGGACGGCAGAGGATGAGATGGCTAGATAGCATCACCGATGCAATGAATATGAACTTGAGCACACTCCGGGAGAGAGCGGAGGACAGGAAGGCCTGGCGTGCTATCGTCCATGGGGTCACGAAGAGTCGGACATGACTTAACGACTGAACAACAACAACATCTATTGACACTTGGATCTCTCTCTCACTCACTCACTGGTGGACATAAAAGTCGGAAAGGGGTCTTGCAGAGAGAAAGCATAACTTTCAAGGGCAGGAAAGTTTCCAAGGGTAAAGTAGTCTGTGCATGTTATCAGTGCCATGTGTGTGTGAAAGAGAGAGAGAGAGAGAGAGGAAGGAAGGGAGGAAGGAAGGAAGGAAGGAAGGAAGGAAGGAAGGAAGGAAGGAAGGAAGGAAAACTGATTATGGAGAATATATCTAAATGTGTTACTGGCAAATGCATCAGTATCTGTAATAATTTATGAAAGCTGAGGAAAGGGGACAGAGAAGGAAACATCTACCATTCCATCTCTATTGGTTTATTTAACATGTTTACATCAGACAGATTTCTAAGAAAAACTGTCTTTTCTGTGGCTCCTGGGAAGGACAATTCAAGCACAAGTACTCAGGGCTTTGCAACAATTGTCACTGGGAGTTCAAATATTTAAATTAAAGTCAATTTCAAGCTCATTAAAAAATCTAGTTAGTGCAAAGGGACTCTTTTAGATGGAATAGATGATGTTTCCCTAATTTGACCCTGTCTGGTTTGCCTTGTCTATATTACTATAGAGCAGGTGTGTGTGTGTGTGTGTATCCTTAGCATATAAGAATAAGAACAATTTTCTGTTCACAAAAAAATCATATTCCTAAATTAAGGATTTGTTTCAGGGCCATTGCTTACCAGAAGATGTTAAACACCAGATTACACCCTACATTTTACTTTCCATTAATATTCACTTTATTGATTTGATTTGTACCCTGCTTTTCTACCAAAAATGTCACTCACAATGACTCACAGAGACCATTAAAATTGGTTAAAACAATAAAACAATACATTAAAATACAATAAAACCATAACAACTACAGACTAAAAACATCACCCAACCCAACAGGCCCACTTACAGGCTTAAGGCCTTCTTGAATCGTTGTATGTCTCAGCTACCCAATTAGTAGTGGAAAATGGTGACAAACATTGAGGACGATCTACAAATCACAATCCATGAAAAAGAATCTACTCTCCATTATATTTGTGCTTCATTTCTTTACAGCAGAAATGGGTGGGTACTTATTCTCTGATAACATCAGATCAGAGAAAGATCCTTCTCTGGGAGCCCCTGCCAAAGGAAGTGAGGTGGTGGCTACCAAGAAGAGGGCCTTTTCTACTGTGGCACCCCAGTTCTGGAATGAGCTTCCCCGAGAGGCTTGCCTGGCACCTACATTGTGCCCTTTCCTTTTATTTTCCCAGGCATTTTAGTCTATTAGCTCTGTTGCTTTAAATCTCTTATTGTGTTTTAAATCTCTGCATGCTGCTAAATTTTATTCTGGTTTTTACTTCATATTATACTTAGGTTGACCATTGTTTTTGTTGTTCAGTCGTTCAGTCGTGTCCGACTCTTCGTGACTCCATGGACCATAGCATGCCAGGCCTTCCTGTCCTGAGCTCTCTCCCGGAGCGTGCTCAAGTTCATATTCATTGCATCGGTGATGCTATCTAGCCATCTCATCCTCTGCCGTCCCCTTCTCCTTTTGCCTTCAGTCTTTCCCAGCATCAGGGTCTTTTCCAGAGAGTTTTCTCTTCGCATTAGGTGGCCAAAATATTTCAGCTTCAGCTTCAGTATCTGTCCTTCCAATGAGCACTCAGGGCTGATTTCCTTTAGGATGGACTGATTTGACCTCCTTGCAGTCCAGGAGACTCGTAAGAGTCTTCTCCAGCACCACAATTCGAAAGCATCAATTCTTCGGCACTCAGCCTTCCTTATAGTCCAGCTCTCACAGCCATACATTACTACTCTGGAAACCATAGCTTTGATTAGATGGACCTTTGTTGGCAAGGTGATGTCTCTGCTTCTTACTATGCTGTCTAGGTGTGCCATAGCTTTCCTCCCAAGGAGCAAGCGTCTTTTAATTTCATGGCTACAGTCACCGTCTGCGGGGATCTTGGAGCCCAAGAACGTAAAATCTGTCACTGCTTCCATTTCTTCCCCTTCTATATGCCAGGAAGTGATGGGGCCAGATGCCATGATCTTAGTTTTTTTAATGTTGAGTTTCAAACCAGCAGGCTGACCATACATACCGTTTTAAATGGGACAGTACCATTTTTTTCATATTTTCTGACCATCCCGTTTTAATATAAATGTCAATTTTGTCCTGTTTTTAATTTTTTGTAAAAAACTGAATGCGCTTATTATAAGGCTCTATGCTAATCAAAGCGTGCAGTAAAGCAACTAGTGTGAAGAAAGAGGAAGTTCCGTTTCCTTTGTCCAGGCAGGGCCAGGCTTCTTGAGCTAGTGACAATTAGATCAGACGCCACCCCCTTGCTTGTCTGCAGTGGCGGGGAATTCAAGAGGCGGTGGCTAAGCCCCGTTCAGCGTGTGGGAGCCAGGAGGGTGAGTCTTACTGTTATTTCTACCACCATTCCGCCCACAGAGATTCTTTCTGCCCTACATTCAGTTTGATTCGGACTTTTCAGTCTTACTTATCGTCTTACTTTTAATTCCTTACTGTTTTTTTTAATTCCTTACTATTACTGTCTTACTTTTTCGTGAATACAGAATATTACATGACCCCATCCCGTTTTTGTCATCCCAATATCCCGTTTTTGTCTCAAGGAAATATGGTCAGACTAATTATACTGTAATTTTATACTTTAAATTTTTATAATGTACCTTTGTCAATTGTTCCACTTATGACCTGGGGGGAATCTCCACAACGGAAGGTGAAGTGAATGGTGGCTTACCCAGATTTTTCAAGGAATCGGCTGTGGCCCATGAATGAGTGCTCCACACCTTTATAAGTCACTTCACAGGCACATACTTCTGGGTGGGGTGAGGGGATTGGAACTGAGCGTCATCACACTGGCAGGGGCTGCTCAACCAATGAGAGAGCCTCTCCCCACCCAGTCTAGGCCCCTTTCTCCTTCTCCCTGAAACTCAACCAATGAAAGCCCCCCCCCCCAGTCCAGGCTCTCCCCCTCTTCTTCCTTCCCTATTAAGCTCCCGCTGCGAAAGATCAAAGCTGCAGATTACTTACTATTTAAAAGCAATAAACCAAACACCAAAGAAATGCAGCTTCAAGATCATGTTCCACAGCCTTTAAGGGAATTACTTAGACAGCAATCCTGTGGGGATAGACAGTCGCCTACAAACTCGGAGGCAACTGCCTAGCCAATGCAGGGTGGGAGGTGCATGGAGGAGCGCATCTCCTCTGTGCTCCAGCCACCCTGCATTAGCAGCTAGACAGCCCATTTCGGCTGTCTAGCTGCAGGACCTCAGATCGTGGGGTGGGAAGGCCAGACAACACATAAGAAGTGTCGCACTGGCACTCCCAAACTCCCTGCCCCGCCCCCAGGAATGCCCCATTTCCCCCGCTCCGCACTGCTCTTCCGAGCCCGGGGCTGCTCCACGCTGCCAACAAGGTTTAATGTTTGTTTGTTTATTATTTGTCCATAGCACAAAGGCCTTTACAAATATAAGTTACAATACAGTTATATATAACATAAGCCCAAAGCGAAAGCATCAGATAATGAATACCTAAAAGCAAAATCCGGGGGGCTATACAAAAAATAGAAATAGAAAATAAGAAAGTTTTTTTAAAAAATGCTAAGATCGGGCCACAGTAAAACAAAATAACCATACAAACATTAAAACAAGTTCATTAAATCAGTTCATTAATAACTGATGCTAAGAATAAAAACAGTTTATATAATGAAAATATACCAAACAAACAAACTGGCCAAGCTCTGGTTTATGTTATAATAAATGATCTCCTTGGCAATCCACAGCAGATGTCATTAAAAAGTTACGGCGGATTTTTTAAGCTGCTACTGCAAAAGATGCGACCCTCAATGTAATATATTTGTTATAGTCTGCCAATAGATCACAGATAATTTCCGCAGGAGATCTGCTAGCTCTACTTTTCAGGAGACCCCCCGAAAGGTGGGTCCTGGGTTCCTCATACAAGGAGCAATGCAGAAGATAATGTACTATATCCTCAACTTCCCCAGAACCACAAATACAGGTCCACTGGGCCAGAGGGATCCCATTGTACTTCCCATCCAAGTAAGGAATTGGCATGGTTTGAAAATGAAGGGCTGTAAAAGCCTTCCTGAGAGCCACAAAAGTTAAATCCTGGAAATATTGTTGTAAATATTGTCCTCTTTTGAAAAAACAAAACCACAGTGAGAAAGCTTGGCGTTGGCTAGCCAGGATAGTTTCATGGCAATCTGCTTCGGAGATTCTGTCTCTGATACTCCGCTTATCCAAGATAGTTAGGAAATTGCGGGGATCCTCAAAATAGTCCTGAGACAGCAATAGCCAACGCTGGGCCCAACCACCCTTATCAATTTGCTCAAGAAAGCTTTGTTTTGCCAGGTTTCCATCAGTGGAGCTCAGTAGTCTTTTGCCATAAAGGATGAGAGCTTTGTCTATTCTTGCTTTGATAGACATAATTCCAGCTTCCAATCTTAGCAGGGAAGAAGGGACCCCCAGTGGAAGTGCCAGCAGCTCTCTCAAAAATTTATTTTGAATGGTCTCAACTGCTGGGGCATGACCCTGACCCCATATCTCCACACCATACAGAAGTCGGGGAAGCACTTTAGCTAGATATATTCCCAAGGTTGGGCCCACCAGAGAACCACCATTGCGCCACCCAAAAGATAGGGTTGCTTTAGCAGTCCTCCAGGCAGCAAGCTTAATGCCTCTATGTGGGGTTTCCAACTGCCATTTGAGGAGAATTGTACCCCCAAATATTTGAAGCTAGGACATTGTATGATTATGTGCTCATCCAGGTGCCATTTATGTAGTCGTTTCCTTTTAGAAAAAAAAACATAACCTTGGTTTTGGAATAATTTTTAACCAACTTCTCCTGTCTGCAGAGCAAGGAAAAGGAAAGGAAAGGTTCCTCCTGTGCAAGTACCGAGTCATTACTGACTCCTAGAGGGACACCACTTGCTCTGGCGTTTTCATGGCAGACTATAGTGGGGTGGTTTGCCATTGCCTTCCCCAGTTGTGACTACCTTTCCCCCAGCAAGCTGGGTACTCATTTTACCGCCCTCGGAAGGATGGAACTAAATTTATTTAAAAGTCTCCTTAGACAGACTACAGTGGTTGAGAGAAAGGCCATATCATCTGGATAAAGTAACATTTCTACCTTTTGGGGTCCCAAAGATGGAGGGAAGTGATCCAGGGAACTTAAATCTGCTACTAAACTATTCACATAAAAATTGAACAAAAAGGGGGCCAGTATGCAGCCCTGTCCGACTCCTCTTCTGGTGTTGACTTTTCCGGAGAGTGCTCCTGACAGACCGGTACGAACATTCAGATCTGTATGAGAGTGGATTTACTGCACCAAAAACAGCAGCCGCTTATCAGTGTTTGTATATGACAATTTTTCCCATAAAGAGTTTCTATCTATTAGATCAAATGCAGAATCCTAGCACCATTGCAATTCTGCTTAGCAAATTAAGGGTGCAATCCTATGCATGTTTAGACAGAAAAAAGTCCTACAGCTCCCAGTATTCCACAGCCAGCATGCTAGCTAGGGAATGCTAGGAACTGTAGGACTTTTTCTGTCTAAACATTCATAGGGTTGCGCCCTAAATGTCTTGCATTCCCTGCAGATATGCCACTAATTTCCCATTTCTCATGCACTGGGTTTTTTAGAAGAGGTGTGTTTATTAATGCCTACAGGTTTTAAGTTCGTATCATTTTCAACAGCTTTTGGAAGTTCAAGTCACCCAGATGCATACACCAAAAAAAAAAAAAATCTGCCCCTTAAAATGCTAGGCAATTATTTAAAAACCAAGTATTCGAGATTTTGAATGAATTCTTGCTTGGATATACACTAGTGTGAATAACTTCACCTTTGGAATCAAGAGATGTTTAATGATGTGATTAAACATAGCAAGAACCTAAAGAGCTACCACAATGCATTGGACATTCATTATTCAAAGCCACACTTTGCATACAGCACATCTGAAGATGAGGGCTCTTTCCTTCAAAGTGGCATCTTGCCTGTTTCACACTGACTTTCGTCTGGAGGAATTGGGAGCATCTGCTGCCAAACCTTAAAGCCAGCATTGCCCCATTTATCAATCAATAGCATGAGGCAGCCTAGCTGTCTTAGCGGAAGCGAGCCATTATTTGCTAGGGGCATCCTGTTTTCTAGCAGATTGGGATTGTGCAGGTCTCTCACAAGCCAAAGCCATTACTGTGGCTCCTCTCAGGTCATTCATGGTAAAAAAATAAAAAATAAAAATAAACATTTTTTTATTTTTTATTTAAAATAAAAATAAACAATTAGTTACTGAGCACAGGCTGATGAAATGAAAAGAAAAGGCAAGTCTTTTTTTTTAAAAAAAATAGATGTTTGTGACACATTAATTTAGGTTCCATATCCCACGTACATCTAGGGTTCCTACTTTATCAGGGCTGGTCGCAAATTAAACCACTTATTTCCCCGGTTAGAAAGGTTATGATTTATTTTTTTTTACTCTAAAAAACATTTTTAAAATGTGCTTTGCCTTGCCTAGGAAGGTTTGAAGTTGCAGTTAGGCTAAAGGGATACAGGAGAAAGGGACAAATTATGATGACAAAAGTTCTTGTTTTGACAATGCACCCCAAAAAACTATGTCTAGATAACTGATGGTCAGATAAGTAAGCAAGTGAAATTTTGGAGGCACTAAGGCACCCAGCACCTGTCAACTGAGGCAGTTGGCTCACTCTGCCTAATGGTAGGGCTGGGCCTGTGCACAGGAATTGGATGTTTGGGATCCAATATTGGGAAATGGCTTTCAGAGAGAGAGGGACAGAGACAGAGAGAGGGATTAGCCAGTGGTGAAATCTCATCAGGTTCATTAGAATGCAGCTTATATCTGCAGAGAGTGGTCAAATCCCCCAGCAACCTGAGCAAGGATAGCAGCATTACAGTCCTTTAGCCAAGGAGAATACCAGGGTCACCCAGGGGTGGAAGGAATGTCATAAGAATCAGCCAGTTCCATGGCTCCATGCAGAGGAGGTATGCATAGGAAACTCATAGGCTGCCCTGGATAAGGTTTTAAGTCCCATCGTGGGAACAATGCCTGAGTCTAGGGAACAGAGTTGGAGGAGGGGGTGCAAGGGAGAAGAAAAGGAGTTACTACTTAGACAACCAAAAAAAGCTACAACAGTAAGCTAAAGGGAATTAACATTGCAAGCTGCCTGGTAGCATAGTGGAGAGGTCCACTGAAAAGGAGAATAGGAGAGAGGGGAAGTAAAGGAGTACACTTAGGGGCACCAGTGAGATGGAGGCTAAACCCACTTCCTGACCCCAGTAACCTCAGTGTCTGCAGTGAGGGGAAGATTTCAATCCCTACTGAACTGCCTCCCATTATGGATGTATGAGAATTTCATTTTTCCTCGAAAAACATGCAAGTATGCCCCCGTTCAAAGCTCCAGAGGCAAACATAAGCACATGTCCACTGAAAATATTCATAAATTGTTGAACACGTGCTCACGTTCATCTTGTTCCCAAATCCCAATTCAAATAGCACAAATTTCCTAATTTGCACAAATTTCCTCAGTCAACTGAATCGGCCTGCTTTAGTCTATGAAGGAAATTTGCACAAATTTGGGGAGATTGGGCAAATCTCACATTCGAGTGCTGCTCGGTTTGCGCAAGTTTCCTGTTTGCACAGCACAAGCAGCAACCACAAACGAGAATTGGACACAAGATTAGCAGTGAGGCAATGTTTGGAGAATCCTGGCAATCTGGAACATCGCTTGTTCACCCATCCCTACTTCCCATATTGAGTTTCTCAAGCTGCAACCCTATGCACACTAATCTGGGAGAAAGCCCCATTTGACTCAACAGAGCTAACTTCTGAGTAAACATTGACAGGCCTGGGATGTTGGGAATGGCTTTTTGAGAGAGAGAGAGAGAGAGAGAGAGAGAGGAATACATACTTTTTAAAAAAATTATCCTTTCAGATTATCAGCCAATTTCCTCCCACTTCACTAAGCTGCAATTAGTTATGCCAAGACTCTTTGGCCCAAAATAAAGATATCCTTTGGCTCTCATAGAGGCGCATCTCAAGGGAATATTTCTGCATTTGTGTGTGGGCACAGCATCTGCTGAAACATTCTGGCTGTGTTCAGTGCAAGCATAAACTAATTACATGTTAAATCCACCATCCACAGATGGCATTGGATTTTTTGTATAATTATATAAGATGTTCAAAGGGTGGCAGAATACAGGCCAAAACTTGCCAAATATTTCATTCAAAAATCCTCAAGTGTTTAATTGACATTTTGAAGATGTTTTCTTGTTTGACTAACTGCTTCTAGTTCTAGCATATGTTTTTGTAGCAAACTATGCATCTCTCATCTGCCTTGTTTCATAATGTTGGTCTTTCCTTTATATCATTCCGTAAGAAAACAACTAAGCCAAGAAGCCTTGTGATTAATTTGATATGCATACATTTGTCACCTCCAACTGACATCCTGATCCTTTGAGCAGGAGGTTTTAGGTCCCTAAAAAGGTCTATTGCAAAGCCAAACATAACCTATCTATCCAATGGGCCACAGACTAAGAAAAGAAAAACCTTCATCTGCTACATTTCTGGATGGCAGGCTGAAGTTAAGGGGAGAAGAACACAGCCAGCAAAAAAGGTTGGCAACCCTAATTTATAAAACTACCCAATTATTGGCTCTTTACCTATTATTGTTGTTGCTGTTATTGTTATTTTGGATCTATTGTTGACCTTTCAAGAGTTCATTTTAGAAGTATAGGAAGCTGGAGGGGAAGAAGAAGAATTGGAAAAATCACCTCTCCCCTCTCATTCATGGGAGCCTTCACTAGATCCAACATCATCATCATCATCATCATTATTATTATTATTATTATTATTATTATTATTATTGCCTGCAACAATATTGGATAAACTTTTCTGTTCATGCACTTGCTGCATACACAGATTCTTCTGTCTTGATGGCTGATATCTCAAGTGAAACTTCTGCAAAAGGTATAAAGATAATTTTATTTCTTGACACTTTTTATTTTTAGGGCTATTTTGTCATCATGCACAATGACACATCTCCTGTGAAGCAAATCAATTCTTTTTTCTTTCCTTTTCTTTGTTTTAATTATTCCAGCTACTGATGACTGTAAAAAAAAAAAAATCACCATAGGGGATGGAATAGAACCCATTAAAAAAAAAAAAGAGTGCTCCCACCCACCAACCCTCAACACACACAATTATGAAAAGCTGGTTCATGGTATCATCTTGACCGAGTGCTACTTAGGCCAAAGGTGGGCAGAAAGTAGCTTGAGATTAATAGGCACATGGTCAAGGAACACCTAATTACTTTGAATGAGTTCAAATCTCCAGGGCCAGATGAACTGCATCCTAGAGCAATAAAGGAACTGGCAGAAGAACTCTCAGAACCACTGTCTATTATCTTTGAGAAATCATGGAAGACGGGTGAAGTGCCAGATGACTGGAGGAGGGCTAATATTGTCCCTAACTTCAAAAAGGGCAAAAAGGAGGAAACTGGGAACTACAGACCAGTCAGTCTGACATCAATCTCTGGGAAAATTCTGGAGCAGATGATAAAGCAATCCACCTGCAAGCACCTTGAAAACAATGCAGTGATTACTTGAAGCCAACATGGATTTGTCAAGAACAAATCCTGCCAGACGAATCTGATCTCATTTTTTGATCAGGTAATCTCCCTTGTGGACTGTGGGAATGCTGTGGACATAATATACCTCGACTTCAGCAAAGCCTTCAACAAAGTGCCCCATGATATCCTGATGAGCCAACTAGCTCAAAGTGAGCTAGATGAAACAACGATCAGGTGGCTCCACAGCTGGCTACAGAATCGGAGAGTGCTTATCAATGGGATCTTCTCAAACTGGGGAGAGGTAACAAGTGGGGTACCGCAGGGCTCACTCTTGAGCCCAATGCTCTTCAATATTTTTATTAATGGCTTGGATGAGGAGGTGCAGGGAATGCTGATCAAATTTGCAGATGACACAAAATTGGGTAGGATCACTAATACCTTGGAAGACAGAAACAAAATTCAAAGCGGTCTTGATAGGCTGGAGTGCTGGGCAGAAAACAACAGAATGACATTTAATAGGGATAAATGCCAAGTTCTGCACCTAGGAAAAAGAAACCGAATGCACAGTTACAAGATGAGCAATACTTGGCTCAAAAATACAAGCGAGAAGGATCTTGGAATTGTTGTCGATCAGAAGCTGAATATGAGCCAACAATGTGATGTGGCTGCAAAAAAGGCAAATGCTATTTGGGGCTGCATTCATAGAAGTATAGCTTCCAAATCCCAGGAATTACTAGTTCCCCTCTACTCAGCACTAGTCAGGCCTCATCTTGAGTACTGTGTCCAGTTCTGGGCACAACACTTTAAGAAGGATGCAGACAAGCTGGAGAGGGTTCAGAGGAGGGCAACAAAGATGATCAGGGGACTGGAAACAAAGCCCTATGAAGAGAGACTGAAAGAACTGAGCATCTTTAGCCTTGAGAAGAGAAGACTGAGGGGAGATATGATAGCGCTCTTCAAGTACTTGAAAGGTTGTCACAGAGAGGAAGGCCAGGATCTCTTCTCGATCATCCCAGTGTGCAGGACACGGAATAATGGGCTCAAGTGACAAGAAGCCAGATTCCAGCTGACCATCAGGAAAAACGTCCTGACTGTTAGAGCAACATGAGAATGGAACCAATTACCTGGGGAGGCGGTGGGCTCTCCCACACTGGGGGCATTCAAGATGAGGCTGGACAGCCCTCTGTCAGGGATGCTCTGACTTGGATTCTTGCACTGAGCAGAGCATTGGACTCAGCGGTCTTATGGCCCCTTCCAACCCTACTATTCTATGATTCTATGTTTTCTAATATGTTTCTATGAGAAATAATAATTAGGAAATATTCATCCATTGAAGAAAACCTTATGGGCGAAATACGTTTGGTGTGTCTTACACCTGATTATTTTTATGTTATGCAGTTGAGTGATGTAATAAGTTGTTCATTCTTTTTTTAATTTGTTGTTGTATATGTTTTGTGGATGCACGTTTATTTTGTCTATTTTTATTACATAATACATCCCAATTTGTCAAGGTTAATTTGTTCTTTTGTTAGGACATTATTTATCCCAATTAGCATTGCTACTTTTTTTGTTTTACTAGTCCTGCTCCTATGCCTTTTAGACATAGCCTAGCATGTATAAAACAAGCAGGTACAATTTTTGAAACCAAGAACAAATATTTATTTATAAATGTATGAGTCACCTTTCAGCCCCAATAAGGCCCCCAAGGTAATTTATAATTAAAACTTAAAACAACTGAGCAACAGTGTAACAAATTTTAAAATAAAGTGTTGAAAAAAGCTGCATCTGGGTGGATAATTAGGCAAATGGCACCGGGCGTGCAGGCACCATGGCTTGTTTAAGCTGCAGTGATCTTGCAAACTAAGTCCATGGGTGTCCTACTTTACAGAAGATACTGCTGTATTCGAAGGGATGCCCAATCCAAATCCAGTTTAAAAGGGTGTTACAGAGGAGCTTCAAAGGTGCTGGCTCTTGTTATGTGTATTGCACACTTAGTATTTCATGGGCATTACCTTTCACAAATCCATGTTCGTTCTGAATAGCACAGCCTGAAAAGCTGCCAAGAACATTGTTAAGGCTCTGAACTGCCACAGAGGCTAAGGAGCCTATTAGAACTCATAAGCTGGCCCATATGCTGGGGTGGGTATATTACCATGCTACTCTTCTGTTCCAAATGTGCAGATGTGTATTTTTGAGAACAAGAATCTGCCCAAAAAAAAGAAGCGTCTATGCATTTAAACTTTAACATGTATTTGAGCCAATTCCTTCACTTTAGAAGTAGGCCCAAGTTGGTTAGACCAAGTTGGTTGTTACACACATATACAAGCAAGTTACATGTCCATGTGAATGAGGACAGATGGCAACAAGCTAGAGCCCAGGGGCCTTGAAGTTGCCCAGCAATAGCTAGCAGCTGAAGAACACACTGAGCGGGCACACAGGTCACACAGTCAAAGTCTTCCCCACTATGGGGAAATGTAGTTCTATTTAATAGTCAGGATGTATAAGAAATTCATTTCAGTTCATTTTTCATGAGGGTTTACCTAGTTTGCAGCTTCCAAACCAAAGACAGACTGGGGTGCAAAAAATCCATACGTTTCTGAGCTTGCTGTGTAATTAGCAGACCAAAAAGGAATGTGTTGACAGCATGCGTACGTTTGAAAAATGTGTACTAAAAACATGTACTTTTGACAAATACACATAAATACACCTTAATCAATGGGAGAAGAATGCATACATTTTAAAGAAGTCCACAATTGATGTACATCTGTGAACCACCCAGAGAGCTTCAGCTATTGGGCGGTATAGAAATGAAATGAAATGAAATGAAATGAAATGAAATGAATGAACGAGCAAGCAAGCAAGCAAGCACAAAAATACAGATGGATTTCTGTGTGAAAAGAAGAAAACAAAGCTCGCAATCTGATATGGGCTTGAGCTGGAACGAGCATCAAGATGGAATTCGGAGATCTTTGGTGAGCTTGAGTTTTGCTGATTTGCACATCCCTAAATAATCGTAATTATTTCTAAATTTGCATCTCTACATATAAATTAGCGCAGGCACATTTTATGCAAATCTTGCCTTTTATCCTCTTTTTTGGTGATAGATAAGTGGCCATCCTATATTGAAGGCTCAGGAAGAAGAGCCAGTAAAGATATGGCAACTAGGTATACCTCCACTTGAGGCCATCTCTAATTACAGCATAGTTGACTTGGGATGGGGAAAATTGATGAATATCTTTGCCCCTCGAAAAATGTTCCACATGTTTATGGCAATTTTTAGGGACACTCAAAAGGCATATCAAAGCGTTCAGAGGCAGGGGAATTCTCGGGGGGGGGGTAACGCAGGCATTAATTGCTGCACCATCAAGGTCTTTCAAAGCACACAGCAAGAGGGTTTTTTAGATGATCCTTTCCATTCCACATTCGTTTTAAAGTCAGGCATTTATATGTCAGCACAGAGCAAGGAGCTTTTTAAAAAGATTAATCAGCTGTGAAATTCTGTCCCTAAAGAATTATATTACGAAAATCCCAGCGCTCACCAGGTAATGATGCTGGCTGTGTAAGTGGTCTCACAAGAGCGGATATGGAACACTATCAGATCTGTTTTAGCACATAAGCAAAGCACATTGGCATAAATGAATAAATGGCAAAATATACCATGAGAATACAACAGAGAAGGAGGTGATGAGAACAAGGATGAAAAATGTAGCTGGTGGGGGTGGCAGGGCGAGGATGTAGCAAGCTGTAATAATTCCATGAACACCCAGTACAACAACAGGGATCAAGACCTTTATTAGAGCCAAGCTAAGGATTTCTCTGGTTCCTTCCAGGGCAAAACTAAAACCCAAAACCAAAAAACCCACAACCCTACAGAATGGAAACTGAAATTAAATTTGTTCCTAAGGGGCCATGTCACAATTACTAAACATCCCTAAATGCACAAGTACAACAACAGATATTCCTCAGGATATATAGCATTAATCACTAGCCATACCAAGTAGAAGGAACCTTAAGCTGCATTAGCAGGGCACAATCTTTGAAATAGCAACATTTTAATATTTAAAATTAGGGCTGTGCGGGGACCCCCCAATTTGACTCAGAAGCCATTTCATGGCTTCGGAGGTGGGCCTGATTTGGCTCAGGTTGATTCGGGGGGGGGGCAACCCGACTCAGCCCTGAACCCAAAGCGGGATTCGGCCATCCGAATCCCACTTCGGGGGGCCATGACTCCCCCATGCAAACCCCCAGCTCCTCAACTGGGCTGCAGCCTCCACCTCCGCCACTTCCTCCGCCACTGCCGCTGCTGCCACTGCTGTCGTTGCCACTATCACTGCCGCCATCATCACTGCTGCCCATCTCCACCAGCTCCTGGGCGCTGGACATGCGCCGGCTCTTTTTGCAGGGAGTCACCATTTTAAAAATGGTGACTCCCGCCAAAAAGAGCCAACGCCCATCCAGGGCTCAGGAGCTGGCGGCGGCAGGCAGCCATAGCACCGGCGGCAATAACAGTGGTGGAAATGGTGGTGGCAGCACTGGTGGCAGCAGTAGTGGCAGTGGCAGTAGTAATGGCGGCGACGGAGGCGACGGTGGCAGCAACTCCTGTGAGTCACCTCAGGTAAGGAGCTGGAAGCACCGGCATGGCTGGGCCAGGGTGCCGAAGCTCCAAAGTGCACTGAGCACTTTGGAGAGCCTCCAACCTGCTCTGGGTCGCTTCATGCCGCCTCTGCTTCACCTCAGAAGGGGCCCGAAGCAGTCCGCTTCGACTCGAGGTTCAGGCCTCGGGCTGAAGCAGTGCACAGCCCTATTTAAAATGTGCAAAGAGCGGTACACTATTTGTTGGGTGCAACCATATTACAGGGGAATGTTAAGCACACCCTAGGGCACATTGTCCAAGTTTGTGTGGACTAATACCTAGGCCCAACGTAACTGACAGTTGTCTTTTAACAAGCCAGCAATGCATACTTGCTCAGACATTGGTGGCCCATTGCCAAATCTCATCCCAGTTCTAAATTCACTAGGGAGCCTCAGGCACGGCCCTTCCCCACCCTCTCAGCCCCCAACCTGCAATAAGGCAACTTGTTCTCTGCTGCCCCGGAAGGTAGGACTAGATCTAGTAGGCTTAAGATTTCAGTTGAAACTGCTTGACTGTTTTGACAATGGAAGCGGTGACCAGGGTGCTGGGGAGCTTTCTCTCACTGGAGGTGTCTGAGCAGAGGCTGGACAGCCATCTGTTGGTATGCCCTAGTTCTGGAATTCCTGCATCAAGCAGGGAGTTGGACTAGATGGCCTCCAAGACCTCTTCCAATTCTATGAATAAAGTTTACTTGAGGAACATAGGAAGCCGCCTTATACTGAGTCAGAACCTTGGTCCATCTAGCCCAGAATTGTCTACACTGACTGGCAGCATCAGCTCTCCAGAGTTTCAGGCAGGATTCTTTCCTGGCACACTCTGGAGATGCTGGGGATCGAACCTGAGACCTTCTGCACACAAAGCAGGTGCTCTATCACACTGAGATATGGCCCCTCCCAGCTATGGTCACTCTAGTGTTGTGGGCTTACTGAATCTATATAAAGAATTCAATGTTGACTTTTGAGAAAAGAGGATTTATTCTCCTAATCTTGCAGTACTCTAATTAAGGGCCTTCCTTGCAGTCTGCTACATGTGCAAGGCAAATATATATGCTATGCTCAAAGTGAGGTTAGTGAGCAATTCCATTCTCATCAAAATGGCAAAGTTGTTGGCTCACTCAGTCAGCAAAGAAGCCTAGGGACCAGAAAAGAACAACTGTACTAAAGCGAAGATGGACACATTCTTAGGAGTTAACAGAACATCAGAGCTGCTCATGCATTAAATGGTTGTTAGCAGCTCATAAGTGAGGGATCCAGGAAGGCTTAAAAGTAGGTTAACTCAAAAACAGGAATTCAGAAAGTGGTAAAATTTGAACAAAAACCTAGCCTCACTCATCAAAACATTACTTCTGATTAGCTGAAGCTCCAAAACATCAGCAATAAACAATCCCAAATTTTGCAACAAGCAAGCCACATTTTGCAACCAGAAATTATTATGCAAATTAAATAGATTCTACCGAGGTCATAGTCGCTTGTCATGGGATATGGCAATAGTAAGGCTGGTAGTAAGAAATGATGAGGCAAGAGCAGTTCTGGGGGGAAGGCAGGGGACTACGGTATTGAATTGTGAACTGTATATTAATTAAGGAAGGGTTATTTATATTACTTAGCATTTTCCTTCCTACTCATTCTTCATGCCAATTTGCACATTACGTTTGTTTCCCGGGGTGCAGTTAAGATGCGTTAAGTTTGCACTTGAAAATGTAATGCCTGAAGACGGAGTTGGGGCAAACATATAACTGCAAACCTCATACACATGCACACAGTAGGGAGCCAGGATTGGCTCTGTGGTAAGTGTGCTTAGAGCGGCAAACTTAGATTTGCTGCTCTGTAATACGTAAAAAGGCACTCCATGGTAAACGTTAGGCAAATGCAGAACTGCAGTTTCCCCTCTGGGACAGAGAGCAATGCTACCTAAGCCTCATTCCAATCAAGTTTTGAAATGGATAAAATCTGATTGGAACAGGGTTTAAGTATGAGCACGTTATCTCTTGTGGCAGGGGGGTAGTCCCTTTGCCCATGGTCTGCTGCTGAGGTGAAGCAGGAACATCAAACAGTACAGCGATCCCCCACCACAATTAAGATCCTCTTCAGAAGCTCTCCTCTGTGTGTCCCCAACCAGGTGAGGTGAGGTGAGATGGATGGCTACTAGGGAGAAGACCACTTTAGTGTGGGATAGCCACCCCAGTAAAGCTCACCTGGCACCTTCTTTATGGTCTTTTCAGTACCAGGTGAAGAGCTTTTCATTCACCCAGGCCATTGACAGAATTTGCGTTTGAAAAAGGCTGGATCTACACTTACCGCCTTTTTTCGCTTCCAATGAGGTTTCACCACCCGCCTTTCACACTATGCAGTGCCCACCTCGAATTGGAACCGGAATTTCCCACTTCTGTGCTCCCGCTTTCAATACCCTAATATCCTGGTATTTTCCTTTAATGTGCTCTGATTTTCCGCCTTCGCTACCGTATCCGGTCATAGTCCCCTCCCCCGCCTGTCCATATACAGCGGTGTTTGTATTTTCTTCCTGTCCAATCACAGCTCTCGACGGCCCCATGTCTTCTTCCAGCTACCGATCGCATAGCTTCCTCAGCAGCCCCCGTTTCCTCAGCCACAAGCAAAGGGCTGGATGTGCGCATGCTTGTCTGATCTCGGAAGCTAAGCGGGGTCGGCTTCACAACTTCAAATCTTCGAAGATCATGCCTGAATTAGAAAAAAAACCATCGCGGAGAAGCCCTGATTCTGTGAGGATAACGCCTGAATTTTAAAAAAAAAACATCCAGAGAGGTGGATAGGAGGGGGCAAAACTTAGTCTCATCTGAAGGGATAGAAGAACCCCTTGCTCAATGCAGGAAGCCTGATTCCCAGGTGGTTGCCCATCCAACTACTGACTGGGGCCGACCCTGCTTAGCATCCGAGATCAGACAAGCGCGCGCAGGAAAACAGCAGGAAAACAGCACAGCGCTCTAGTATGAACCAAGCTCGTGCATTCGATGAAGCACTGCAACGGGGAAAATGGGTGAGTGTGAATAATCACGTTTTAACGTGAGAGCGTTTAACCCGACGGGACACCAAATTAATTGCGATGGCGGGCGCAATGTAGATAAGCCCAAAGAAACAAACATCTTGAGTATTAACAGTGGTGTTGTACTCTGTTCTATATCATGAGCAACTAATTTTCTGTTTTATTCTCCTCTTCTACAAGAAAAGTTTTTTTACACTGCATGTTATTGTTTCTTTTATTGTCTTTTAATTATTTTCTAACAGTATTTTATTCTGTGTTTTAGGAACACAGCAACGTAGGAAGCTGCCTTATACTGGGTCAGACCATTGGCCCATCTAGCCCAGTATTGTCGACACTGACTGGCAGCAACTGTCCAGGGTTTTAGGCAGGATTCTTTCTTTCCTCACCCTATCTGGAGAAACTGGGGACTAAACCTGGGCCCTTCCATGTGCAAACTATGTGCTCAGACAGCATATGCTGATGGGCAGCCACATAAGTTCAGCAATAAATAAATAAACAAACATGCACTCAATAGACCATGGCTCCTTGCCTTCACCTCCCATTATATGCTTTTCAGTAGAAGAGAATACAGAAATACACCAAAGGTTTTAAACGTAAGTTCAAACCCTGTGCTTGGGACTGACCATGACTCTTTCTTTCCCCAAAGCAGCCACGGGGGCAGGAGGGGTTAACCTTTTCCCCATGCTGTTTTCCTGCTGCGGCCACACACCCCAAAGCTGCTATTTTAGCTGATTAAAAAAAAAAAAAACTAACCCAGATTGATGGGATCCCTGGCTGCTTATTGAAAAGAAAGAGGCTCAGCTAATCCCAAGACCAGGTTTAAAAACTTTAAAATCACATCCCCAACCACATGGACAGAGCATGCAACAGGAGCACAGAACCTCTTTCAGACTGACGACCAAATCTGATTTCGGAAAAACTTTCGGGGGGCCATGTTTGGGGGCCCCGTGACTCTCAGGGGTAGGGTGGAAGGCAAAACAGGGTAGGGCCAAAGAAAAGGGGGCATGGACGAAATACCAAAACTACCAGCATACTGTAGCTTAAATCTCTTGCTGCCACTAACCAAGCCTTAGGAGAGGCATTTCAGCTTTTTAGAATGGGTATATAATGGCCCAAAGGCCAGGAAACCACTAAACGATGGGCAGTTGGAGAAAGGGGGTGAGGCCAAGGAAAGAGGGCATGGCCATTTGGGGAACCCTGAAGGGCCAGGCATGGATCCCAAGTGGGGCAGACTTGGCCCCCCGGGCCACGGTTCCCTTGACATATAAATGATACATGCATCGGATCTGTGCACACAGACATAACAACTTGTAGAAGTTGGGGGTGGCGAGAGTAGATTCTGTTTCCTTCCCGCATATTCAGCCTACAGAGTTGGAATACCACGTGGTCAGGTAATTGTTTCCTTTCATTTCTCCGATAGCAAAGGGTCCACTTTTGGCCAGATTTGAACTGCCTTGGCTGAATCTTTCAACTCACGTTGAGCCCTAATTATTTGGCCAGAAGGATGATTAGGATTAGGACTTGGTCATGTTTCTCTCTTCATGCCTGCATATTTGCAATGATGCGTATTCACAGGGGAGGCAAAGAAGCCCCCAAAAGGACAATGATGGACAAAGAGCAATTAACACCTTCAAAATGTGCATGATTCTTCTCTGACACCTTTGTAATTTGTGATCAAAACTATGTCACTGATGTTCAGAATAAATCCATCAAGCTAGCTCTATCTTCGGGCCTTGCTATAGCATATTTTAGTCACCATCACCCGAAACACAAAAACACCACTGCACAAAGACAGAATTTGGGCAAGAGGTTGTAATGAGGATGTTTTTGGCATTAGTCGTGACTTCCCGCAAGAACTATTTGTTTTCTTCTTGTATCCAGATGCCATGACAAAAGCCTGAAGCACTTCAAGAGCATTTGCTTTAAAAAAAAAAAAAATGAGGGGAGCACTGATGCCGTTCTAATTCTATGAAAATGAGTGTGTGTCCCTTAAGCTAAGCCACTGTTGGCTTTTCAAATCATCAGCCTAATTGTAAAGAAAAATGCACAAATGGAGCATGGCAAAAGTTCAAAGCAAATCTGAAATGGAACAAATTTCATTGGTGAATGTGAATATTCATTTGAGTAAATAGCTGTTCAAATTTCATCAATGTATTTTAAAACTATTATTCATTTCTGCTCTAAATAGAATCAGCCAAGATTTAAATCTCTTCAACAGAGATGGGAATCAGATGCTGGGGAAGTGACCATTCTACTACCAGTACAGGATCAGTCCTTGGCCCTTCCGTGACAGCATTTGTATATGACATTTTGTCCTCCAAGGAGCTCAGAATGGCATACTCCTTTCCCCCGCCCCCTTTCATCCTCACAACAAGCCTGTGAGGTAGAGTAATCAGTTAATATCCTTGACTCCCCCATCCTCCCCTTCTCTTGCTGCCTTGTTACCCATTCTTTTCCATCCTTTCCTTCGATTCGTTATTCTCTTCTCTCCCCTGCCCCAATCTAACGTTGGATTGTGTAAGCCAAGCTCCTTGGAACAGTCCTTTATCTTTTTTGTTTCGCTTACTCTGTAAAAGGCTATGTACGTTGAAAGTGTTGTCATGCTAATGACAGTATAGATCAGTTTTCCCCAACTTGGTACCCTCCATATGTATTGGATCACAACTCCTATCAGCCTCAGCCAGCATGGCCATTGGTTGGGGAAGGCTGATACAGATTGTTGCTATTGTGATCAGCGGAGGCTGGTGGCTCCGATCTTGGTGGGGCTATGAATCTACTCTGGGTTTCAGTCAGAACCAGCCAGAATCCTAAAGGAGCTGTCCAAGGTGCTGAGCCTATTTTGGGGGGTTGGCACCTTGGATAGCTCCTTTAGAGTTCTGGCTGGTTCTGTCTGAAACCCAGAATGGATTCACCGCCCCACTAAATCAGAACCACCAGTCTCCACTGATCATTATTATGCGGATTTGAGGAGCAGAATCTCTTCCAGCACCAGCACCTACCTCCTCCCCCTGTGTGCAGCCATTCATTAGCCGGTATGGGCAGAAGGTGGACGGTAGTCTACCAATGGACCAGCGGTCAGTTCCTCATCAGCCATTTACTGCCAGGATTCTTGCAAAGAATGAAGGACTGAGTTGACCTTAGTATGACCCAGCAAGGCAATTTTTATGTGCTTAAGTAAAAGCTCAGGCTCCGGGTGACTTAACAGAGCTTATTTATGCATTAACTGTTCAGAGAATACCGAGTATATGCACACTCGCCTTGTAAATATTACATGAACCTCAGGGATTTTAATAACAACAAAAATAGAGCTCACAACCCTGAAGCCTGCCCCTACGCCCCCATCTTATAGTAAAACCAGAAGTGGACATTGGCTATTTATTGCATCATGCTTTAGCCACTCACCCCAAATGTGGTGGTAGAAGCAGGCTCACCTAGGCACAGGACCCCAATCTTTTTTGAGCAGTGCCCTGAATCTTTAGAGCTGCCCCAGTTGCCATCATCGGCCTTAACACAAGTCTGCTTCTTCCCTCTGGACTCCATAGGCTTGAGGTTACTAGGAGACCTCAGGATTCGCTCCCTTAGCAGACAAATTGCAAGTAGATAAATAGGTACTGCTTCGGCAGGAAAGGTAACAGCGTTCCGTGCACCTCGGTGTTCAGTCATGCTGGCCACATGGCCACGGAAGCATCTTCGGACAGCGCTGGCTCTTCGGCTTAGAAACGGGGATGAGCACCACACCCTAGAGTCGGACACGACTGGTTGGGGACACCTTTACTTTTACCTAGCATGAGGACACTAGCCTTTCAATCTAGAGGAGACTGCCACCTTTCCTTCCACAGTCTGCTCGTTAAGTCCAGAGTCAAAAATTGCCTAACACCACCACAGTCAAGGTCACCTGGCTTTCTCGGAGTGTGCCTGAGTCTGCAGAGACCTGCACAGCCAATTGCTACTGG
The DNA here is from genome assembly GCF_057233095.1 of Heloderma suspectum. Classification (NCBI taxonomy): domain Eukaryota; kingdom Metazoa; phylum Chordata; class Lepidosauria; order Squamata; family Helodermatidae; genus Heloderma; species Heloderma suspectum. The sequence goes on from NC_139459.1 coordinate 250,357,924, forward strand.
GCAATTGCGCTTGTACCCCAGCCCACTGCAGGCCCTGATGAGAGGAAGCAGGCAGCTCACGTATGAAGTGGAGTGGCAGGGGTCGTCCTCATCTGTTGCGTCCTCCAAGCTGGCCCAGGCCCCCTACCTGCGTGGGGGGGGGGGAATAGAAGTGAGTTTTCTTGCAAAAAGGGTTTGAATGAGCAGCAATGTCTGAATTTGGGGCAAGATAACGTAAGAGTGTACGGCTTGCCCTGGCTGGATGGAGTGTGGCTAGAGCTCCTTGGCTCTGCAGCTCCTTGGCTCTGGAGCGCACCTGCTTTCTGCATGATCCCTGTGGCCTTATTCTGATGGATGCATGGACCTCCTCGGCATCAGGGGTTTGTACTAGGCTAGAGAAAGGTGAATAGATGTAAGAGGAGGATAGGGGCTTCTTGCTCTTTGTATTCAAAAGTCGCAATGCCTCATGGCCCCTTAAAGACTCACACATTTACTGTGGCATAATAAGCTTTCATGGACAGGGGTCTACTGCACAGAAAATTATTTTGAAAGATGTTGCTTTTCATGTAACTGGAAAAAAATGGCATTTGCTGAAATAAAGGTACAGGGAGCCTGATGATCTCTGTTGCATCTGATCCCCCTGGATTAGCTGGCTTTTTACCTACATGTAGGGGTGTACAAAACCCCACTTACCTGGCTCCGCGGGGGGGGGGGGGAGAGGCGATCCGGTCCTCCCCCCCCCCCGGAATCCTGCCCGGCCAGCTCCGCTCCGCGGACAGTCTGCGGAGCCGCCAGCCAGGCCAATCCGCAGCAGGGCCTCCATCCAATGCCGGGCTGCTACAGACACAAATGGAACCATTTGTGTCCCTATGCTAGGCCATGATAGGCTATGTATATATTTACGTAGCCTATCACAGCTAAAGCAGGGATGCAAATGGCGTCCCCTACGCCATTTGCATCCCCGCTTTAGCCATGATAGGCTACGTAAATATATATGTAGCCTATCATGGCCTAGCATAGGGACACAAATGGCAGCCGCTACGCCGGCCGCCATTTGCGGCCGCAGCAGCCAACACACCAGATGGACTACAGCAGGTAGGTCTGTTCCAGAGGGATTTCGGGGGGGGGGGATAGTCCGTTCCGCCACGGACTCTGGGGGGCCAGATTCTTTAGAATCCAGCCTCACTGGAGTCCGTGGCGGATTTCTCCGCCATCCCTACCTACATGTGCTTCCTCTTCCCCTTACATGTGCTGCCTCCCTTGAATCTTTCAGCCTGAGGTTTTTTTTCTGAAATCAACTGCCCTCATCTCCCCTGCCCATACATCCTTTTTTACAAATAGGGGTGTCCTTAGGAGACAGGGCCCTTTAAAGAAACACACACACACACACACACACACACACTAGAGCCTGAGGCAGCTGCCTCAGGCAGCTGATTTGGAACGTCATAAAAAAAGCAGCAAATTATTCATTATTTAATTATTAATTATTATTGTATTTTCACTGACAGAGAAAGGGAGAGAGGTGATTGTAGGATTTTCTGCCTCAGGGGCAGAAACAACTTTACTGGCTTGGAGTACCACTATGCACCTTGACCAAGGTTGGGGGGCTGCGGGGGGGGGTGCCATTTGCTGCTCTGCCTCAGGCAGCAAAATGTTTGGGGGCCAGCCCTGGACGTGACTAAAGAAATCTGGGGAGGGGGGGAGGTAGCCAAGATGGAATAGGTAATTCCATAGGGTAGGGAAATAACTGGAGGTACAGAGAGATCTGTGGATGGGGAAACATGTTCAAGATTACATCCAACATACTATGTAATCCTAAACATGTTTACTCAGAAGTCAGTAGTATTGAGTTCAATGGGATTTACTCCCAGGTAAGTGTATGTAGGATTGGAGTCTCACTCCTTAGCAAATCTGCTCTGCGCTGCAACTTGCCTTATCCACCCCAAAGATGGTTCCAATATCTGGATTTAGAGAGAAACCTGGGGATTGATAACTTTGGTAATTTAAAAACAAACAAACAAAGGTAGCCATGCTGGTCAATGAGAAATAAAACCCCAGATCCACATTTGGGCTATACCTTTCTTAGGAATTTTGGTTGGGCTTAATAAAAGTACCCAGTTACGCATTTCGGTACTTTAAGAGCTGTATGATGATGAGGTTGCTAGAAACTTAATATTGCAACGTTTGGTGTAGAGTTTAGGATTTCCAGAAATTAGAACCAAGAACTGTTTTAAAAAAGTGTTATCGAGTCCTGGAAACTATCAAGATAAAGAATCTGAAATAAAATGACGGACCCCCCTTGGCGGCAGCAGCTCTCTCTGCCTCCTCACCTAGTTCAAGGACCAGGAGCGGCAAAGCAACGTACTCCAGTCCTGAGGTCTCTGTCCGGTGATGTTGGGTTTGTTCATAATGGGGGCTGCCAACCTAGCAGTTCGAAAGCAAGAAATTGCAAGTAGATAAATAGGTACCGCTTCGGCGGGAAAGGTAACAGCATTCTGTGCACCTCAGTGTTCAGTCTTGCCGGCCACATGACCACGGAAGCGTCTTCGGACAGCTCTGGCTCTTCGGCTTAAAAATGGAGATGAGCACCACACCCTAGAGTCGGACACGACTGGTTGGGGACACCTTTTTTTACCCCCTAGTAAATGTGTATGTTTGCAGCCTAAGCGTATGGTTTATTATAGTCTACGGTACATTCCCAGACTCTCCCTTGTCAGCATTCCATGTTCCATTTGTAATTAATCAGTAAATGTTTAAGGTGCCATACAGCTCTTTGCTGGTCCCAGGTACTCCATCCTCCTCATCCAGATTTCGGCCTGAAAGACCAAGGAAAAGCGTACAAATAGAGGGAGAAAATGTGGAGGCAGTGACAGACTTTGTCTTTCTAGGCGCAAAGATTACTGCAGACGCTGACTGCAGCCAGGAAATCAGAAGACCTTTACTTCTTGGGAGGAGAGCAATGACAAATCTTGATAAAATAGTCAAGAGCAGAGACATCACAATGACAACAATGGTCCGCCTAGTTAAAGCAATGGTATTCCCCGTAGTAACCTATGGCTGCGAGAGCTGGACCATAAGGAAGGCTGAGCGAAGGAAGATAGATGCTTTTGAACTGTGGTGTTGGAGGACAATTCTGAGAGTGCCTTGGACTGCAAGAAGATCAAACCAGTCCATACTCCAGGAAATAAAGCCAGACTGCTCACTTGAGGGAATGATATTAAAGGCAAAACTGAAGTACTTTGGCCACATAATGAGAAGACAGGACACCCTGGAGAAGATGCTGATGCTAGGGAAAGTGGAAGGCAAGAGGGGCCGACCAAGGGCAAGATGGATGGATGATATTCTGGAGGTGACAGACTCGACCTTGGGGGAGCTGGGGGTGGCGACGGCCGACAGGAAGCCCTGGTGTGGGCTGGTCCATGAGTCATGAAGAGTTGGAAGCAACTGACCGAATAAACAACAAATAGTGGGAAAGTTTTAAGTAAGCACTTAAATTTGGGAAGTTCTGTCCTGAAAGCAAGCAAGAGGTTAATTAGCCTGTCTTCCATAAAGTTTAAATTATAGTAATTATCTCTAATTATGCACATATACTTGCATATGCAAATTAGCATATGCAAATTTGTGCCATTTTTTTGTCCTATGGGCCTGAGCCCGGATCTTTTTGGTACCTAGCACCGCCGCTGGCTATTGTAGTGATACAATGAGAACATTAGAAGAGCCCTAAAAGATGTCCATGATAAGGACCTAGAGTAGGAGCCAGAGCTCGGTAGGGAGCTGTTAATCCACCAAGGAGCCAGAAGAGACCGAGAGGCTTACAACTTCAGGGCCAGCTCCTCACTTTCCTGGTCACCTGCTGAATCATTCTTTACAGTTGGATCTTCTCTGACTTCTTCCTCTTTCCAAGAAGGTCCTACCTTCTGAGGAGACCCCTGGCAATGAAGCCTCTTGGCAGTCCATGGAGCACCCTTAGATCAGCTCCAGGCTTCCCACTGAGTCCGCTGCTGCCTTTGCTCTTGAGGTCCAGTGGGAGAAGACAGAGAATCCGGGACTGAGGCAGGGCTCTGGATGTGGTCAGAGAGGCCAGGTGAGTCATCCCTGAGATGAGGCATATTGAACTGCCTTAAGACTGTGTTGGGTTCTTCCATGTCCTCAGAGTAGGTCTCCCCAGGATCTGGGCACGGCAATATCCTGACAAAAGAATCCATGTTCTTATGTTGTTTCCATCCTTCTATCCATGAATAGATACTTTTATTTTTGTAGCCTAAATTCTTTAAAGTGTGCTGTATGTGAAACTGGGAACAGAAGTTGATTATTATAAATGGCAGCTATTTAAAGTCTTACCAGCAGAAGGTCCAGCCCTGCTGGCTCCTTTCTTTGATGTCTGTACCAATTCCCTGAGAACCCTCTCCAGAGAATGAGGGCTGATTGCCACACTGACTTTGGGGCTGGCACTTGTTCAGATCTCTTGGCGTGAGAATCAAGCCGCCAACTATCGTATTCACTCTGCTAGAGGTTCCTGTTGAAGAAGGCAAAAGGTACAGAGAAGACCAAAGGAGGCAAAAGGCACACAGAAGACAAAAGGAGGCAAAAGGCACAGGAGGCCAAAGGAGGCAAAAAGGCACAGGAGGCTAAAGGCACACAGGAAGGCCACAGCACAGGGCTCCACAACCCTCTTTAAGTTCCTAGTTTCCACTTCACCTGAAGGGTAGGGCTCTGGAAGCCATTAGACCTACTTGGGATTTTAAGGATTCCGTCTGCTCGGGACTGCATTGGAGCAACATCTGCAAATACTTTCCCAGCTCCTGCAGAACCTCACGATGATCCCAGAAACTTAATGCCTTACATTGGATAGTTACATGTTGCTGCCTCCCACCCCCTCCCAAAAGTCAGTTCCCTTTGGGCCTTTCCCAGTACTTCGCAGACTATCAGAGAGCACAAACCACAGTGATTTCTTTTTACCAGCATGGATCTCTCATGAATCATGCTGTGATCCATGCACATTCAAAGGCTTCCTAAGCATAGCAAATGGAGATTACATAAAGTGGCACAGGTGAAGAATGTAGCGGGATTCAAGCCTACTTCATGTCTTGAACCCAAGACTTCAGGGATATCAGGCAGGGATTCACCCTGGGTGTCCCTATCCAGTTCTGGCCAAAGGTGCTAACTACAAAGAGACCAGACCAGCAAAGAAGCATTTTAGGGTCAGTTCAGCAGGACCGGCCCATAACATTTTACTGCCTAAAGTGAAGGACAAGATAGTGGCTCCCCCAATTCCACATACAGAAGCCAAACTGGCAGCTGAATCTTACTTCACCACTGGTAGAAGTAAGCAGCATCTTCTACCACGCCTGGAGTCAGCAGTCTAGCTTAGGGGCTGCAGCGCAGCGCATATGACACACACAACTCTGTCCTTGAACACTTTGCTCCTGCTCACTCCAGCTCCACCTGGCTACCACCATCATCCATCCCCAGTATATGCTGCCTGAGGTGGCTGCCTCACTCTGCCTAATGCCTAACCAGTCTTGCAGGTCAGGCGATACTTTCTGACCTCCACAAAAACTCCTAGGGTCAGGCTAGGTCTCTGATCTAAACAACTGGGAGACTGTTTCTGCTGGTCTTCATGCTGGCTGTAGACTGCTGGGAACCAGACAGCGGGAGTGGGGAGCCTCAAAGTAGTGCTAATGATGAATCTGAGATGTAAAATGGCCAACAAGTTCTCGTTTATCTCTTCATCAGGGACAAAGGAATACAACTTGTTGGAATACTGAAGTTGGGCACGATGGCTTGATTCCCATTTAGTCGTGTAGAACAGACCCTTTGATGTCAGTGGGACATTTCAATGGCTCTGCTTTAGCATGATCGAAGTCTGGATCCAACCCAATGCCTCTTTAGGTCATTTCTGAGACATCGCACCTTACTGAAGTGTACCAATAAGTTACACGTGTTTGGCCCCAAAGAAGGTGTAGACCCAAACACGTTGGACATTCTATGTCTCTGATTAATATGTCCCATATATTTTAGCACCGTGTTGAGGCTTGCCTCCTTTTTTGCTGTCCATGGTTTGTGCTGCTCCCATTTTATTCCATAGAGTCTGCTGGTGCCTTATTTCACCTCTGCCTCATCTTGCCCACCTGTTGTGACAAGAGCCAGGTCTGACAAAGAGCACACATAGATCTGTGATGATTCATTTTTAAGGAACTATGAATATAATTCTCTCCCCCACCCGCACCACACCCCACTCCCATTGGGCAATCCCAAAATGAATCAAAATGTTTTGCAACACACAAACAACCCACATTATTTTACCATACTGAAGACCATTAATCTTGAATAGAATTTCACACCGTCACAAATTTGCATATGAAATTGAATTTACTAAGTACTGTTCATTCTGTTTCCAGGTAACTAACACCTTACAACTTTAATTGTGCGCCATTTGATTTATTTAGCTATATTATTTAATTATTAGATGGAATGGCTGCACATCTTTGAAGTAGTTAATTAAACAAATTACTAAAATCAAGCTTTGTTTGTTTACTATTTCTTTAGCCACCAGCTCAAATGAAGGGCTGGGACAAATCATATTAATGGATAGTGCAACTTATCAATGTTACGGTGTCAATAATAAATTAACAAATACACCAACAACTTCTCATATACTAGACAAGTAGGTTAACATTTATTTTAATTGATATAAAGGTGGACATACAAGTTTGGTTAACTTACTTTAGTGTATGTGTACCTCCATTAAATGCTGGGTATGTGTACCCAGCAGACAAATACCTTGGAAAAAGCAGGTGATATTGATGTATACCTTGACAAGGTTCTAGAGTGAACAGGGTTCTAGAGTGCCAAAGTACCTACAGTGAGCCTCATCTCTCATTCAGAGTGATGTGATTTTTCCTAGTACAGATTCAGGAAAGGTCATGGATGGAGATTATTTTCTTTAACTCTTCATTTAAATATAAGAGGATTTGAGAAGGCAACCAGAAAGGTGATGCCTATGTGGTTCACAGAAATGATCTGTTGGAAGGACCTGTTGAGTAATTTGCTACAGCAGGAATCAGATGAGTACTATAGAGAGGAAGGACTTTCATCTCATGAGAGAGAAATAAATTTGGTCCATTTGATTGGCAATTCCATATTATCTATGGAATACATAGCTTTAAAATCATACCATAAATCGGGGGGGATGGGGACGACTGTGTACCCCAGTTGTTCGACTCCAATTCCCACCTGCCCCAGTCAGCATGGCCAATGTTCAAGGATGATGGGAGTTGTATTCCAACCACATCTGAAGGGTCACTGGTTCCCCACCCTTGCCATAAACAAAGCCCCCATTCCCATACAAGTGGACCATACAAATCAAAGAGTTAGTCTTGTCGAACAATATCACCTTCCAAAGAATAGCATGTGAAAGAACTGTCAAATGCAATTGTGACTCTCACCCATCGGTGAGTAAGAGAGCTGAAACAGCATGAAAACTGAAGCCAAAAAGTGTGGGGGGAGGAGAGAAAGAGTGAAAAATGACTCAGGATTGCAATTGCGTAGGAATATCAATATTTATAGCAAAGCTCTGTGGGTTTCTAGTGACTCTGTAAAGCAGCACTACGTGGAGTTGTGTTAAAAAATAAAAACCCAGTAAAGCTGTCTGACAACAACGGAGACTTGTTGATATCAGCCCTTTATAAATGCTTTCCTCTAAGCCAAACTGACTGGCGCTAACGAACGTGATTGCTCTCCTCATTGTGCGGTTGTGTGCACTCTCGCCCACAAACACCACCAGATTAGCAAACATAGAGCAATCCCTTTCCGTAGATTACGTTTGATGTGTCTGTTAGACACCACATGGGCCTTTATCCAGCACAGTATGTCACATATAGGGCTAGCATATGTAAAACTAATGGGAAATGAATTGGCTTGCCCACAGCTGGGCAGCCAGAGTTCTTTTACTGAGATGCCTGGTACCGTTTTTGTGCAAGGGGCATGAATGGCATCAAGCGCATTCAGTGCTCTCTAATCAGCTTTCACTGATGCCCTCACCTGTTCATAAGGCTGACAGCAGAAGCAGCTTGATCTGTCTGTGCTGTGGAGTCTGCATAGCTGCGTTTGACACAGGGGTCCAGGGATGCGGCTGGACCCTGGACCTCATGGTCGGGGGTTACATGGCCATGTGTATTACTTCAATTGTGAAGTGAATCTGACATTTCTCCCCACCACCACCACTCCAGCTGCCATTCCACGTTTTAAAAGCTGCTAATACATTCCTGATATGTTAGAAGAACTGCCAACCCTGTTTTTTTAAGAAAAAAAATACTCTGAGCATGTGCAGCTTTGCATTTTGAACTCACTTCAATCATAGCACCATCATGACTACGGGGATAAAATGGACTTTGCTTCTGAACCTTCCGCTCTCTGGGAGGCCATTTGGGGGGCCTGGACTTTGGCCTCTAGCTTCACCACTGCAGCTGTCCTACACTTCAGGGTTTACCAGAAGTTTATCAAGGACACAAGAAATGTGCATGGATACAGAACAATCTGAATCACTGTTCTGTTTTTCTAAATGCTTTTCAAAGACACCCACTGCTAAATCTAGAGTCCCACCTGTGTTCTATCTAGTGGCCCTGGTGGAACGGGGCCAATGCAAAACAATTCTGTAAACATATTAAACTTATTCAAACAGCTATAACTCATATTTTAATAGTAAATAGGTAAGTAAAACTTTGCAGATTATAGATGCTAAAAGCAAAGAAGAAGAAGAAGAAGAGGTAGTATCCAGTTGGGTCACACACACGTAGCCAGCCCCACCAGGCCCCAGCCAACATGCACCCAGCCCTGCCAGCCCAGGTCCACATGCAGCCATGATATAGCACTTCTGGGGACAAGACCCAACACGAGTGAAAAAGGTGGATTCTGAAAGGGGCAGGTTGCACCCCTTCCAGAAACCAGCATTTTCACTCACAGCGGGGCTTGCCCCTGGAAGCGCCATATCACGAACATGGCCAGACCTGAGCCAGCGGGGCTGGCCACATGCACATAGCTCGTGTTGGATACTACCCGTTATTTATAGGAAGTAGAGGAGTTCATCTTCTTCCCGAAGTCCTTTGTATTTCAGCTCTACTGTTGATGATAGTATAAAAATAAGCTGAAAAATACTTGCAAAGCTAGTGCTCAGGAGACTGGGAATGCCTCCAGTGTTCAGAGGAGGACCCTTTAGATCTCTTTAAGCCACATGTAGGCAACCTGTGGCCCTCAGTTGCTATCTGTGTGGCCAGCAAAGCCCCAGGGAGCCCCGCCCCCTATTTCCTGCAGCCCAGCTGATCAACCATCTGCCCAACAGCTGGGCTACAGGGAACAGATGACCATGAAACAGATGAAACAACAATGCTGATCAGGATCACTGGGGGAGAAGTTAAAGCATCTTCCCTTCCTCCAGTGATCCTGATCCAGACTGCTATTTCTCTGCTGCTGACAGGATTTCTGGGGAAGGGGAGGCTTTAAATGTCCCCCCCCCCGGGTAATCCTGTTCCTGAGTATGTGTGCACATGTGTGTATGTCCAGGCCCCATCCACTGCTGCCCCACTCACCGCCAGTCCTCCCACTAATGCAGCTCCCAAAGGGTTCCATGTGGACCAATGCAGCTCCTCACTCTGAAAAGGTTGCCCATTCCTGCTTCAAACATCTCACAACAAATGATTTATCCCCTTCCAACCAGTTACTCTGTTCTACTCCATCCCCATCCTTCCTCTACTTAAAAATTAAAAATTACATGCATTGTTCTCTGGTTCTGGTTCTTTTATTTCCTAAATGTGTATAACTCTGCTTACTACTCACAGACATTTAATCAACCATGGTGGTTTCACTTTTAAAGGACATCACAATTATTTGTTTTAGGCTTTATAGGTTTTTCAGCAGGAAATTGCCCTCGGGCATGTTGATAGGGTTGTTCAGCAGGCTGATGGGACCTAGTCTGGGAAGTATCGATTGGTGATGATGTTTATTTTCTGAGAGGGATTGATATGGGATTTTTGCACCAGTCATACATTTTGGAAACATTCACAGCACTACAATTACTATTAATTGGGAGTAGGGGGAGAGAACAGAACAAAAACAACTTCAAATTTCCAGTTTGACCCAGAGGTCTTTTGTTTTATAGTGTCATTCTCTCAGTTTAACTCTCAGTTTATTGTACGTGAGGGTTGTTTAACCTTCAAATAACCCTTAGTGGCTGGGTTCGCATGACATGGCAACCCCTGCTTGGGGTTGCACATTCAGAACGTCACTCCGCATGTGCTGTGGCACTTTGTTTTTTGTTTTCGTTTTTTAAAAAAAAACCACGGTAAGTTGGGTGTGTTGTGCGAATTGACCCTCCATCCTCTCTAGCTGGGGCTCCTGTGCAGGTGCTATCCCTGGCTGGTGAAGGGAAGAGGGGCTGCACATACCTGTTTCTTCTCCGTCCCTCTCTGCCCAGGTGGCCCATGTCCCACTTCCCTTCCCTCAAACTTCACCAAACATAACAGCAGCATTCAGTAAACAAATTAGAATGGCATGTTAGAAAAAAAGGGGGATGGGAAAACCACATATTTTTTATTAGCTACTCCAATTGGATGGATACAGCACTGATTAAAATGTGCTACAGGGAAAGGGTAACTAATGGGCACTAAGTTGTTTTGATGATATGCCCTAGTGTGTGTTTGTGTGCACACAGTGCTCATGTATACATAAATACAAACATGTTTCCAGCCTGATATTCTCAACACAAATATACATACACACACACACACACACACACACGGGGGGGGGGGGAGAGAGAGAGAGAGAGCAAAAGCTTCCCACTCAGTCACATTTTCATGCTTCATAAGAAATAACAATATGCGTTACAGCAAGTCACATTTCTCGTACATATCATTTCAGATTGACAAAAATATAAAATTTAATCCTTTATATAATTGGCTTTGTGATGAGTATGTTTCAAGTTATTCATAATAGGGCTGGATCTCTTAGCAGAAATGACAGGAAAATGAATAATGAAGCACACAGATCACAGTAAAAAGGATAATGTCACTTAAATGGGAAGTAAGGGGAATAACCTATCTTTTTTAAAAAAAAAAAGTTCTTTTGTTGAGCTACATGTTCTGGAGGATTTTGACTGACTTTATTTTGATTGCTTGAGAGAAAATGACTGAGGGAGGTGGCTACCAGGAAGAGAGCCCTTTCTGCTGTGGAATGAGCTCCGTAGAGAGGTTCGCCTGGCACTTACATTGCACTCCTGCCAGTGCCAGGTGAAGATCTTTTTATTCTCCCAGTATTTTAGCATTTTAGCTTCCCAGTCTTTTAGCTTTGGTGTTTTAAATCTGTATTTTAAATCTCTGCATTGCTGCTAAGTTGTATTCTGTGTATACCGTTATATTGTGGTTTTAAGCTTTCATATTTTGTATTGTTTTATGCTGTGCTTTGTGGTTTTAATTTCTGTGAACCACCCAGAGAGCTACAGCCAGTATAGAAATGAAATGAAATAAATAAATAAATAAATAAAATGCCTAAGATCACTCAAGACGGCAGAAGAGGGCATTAATCACTCCTTGCCTGCCAGCTTAATCCAAGGGAATGCTTTAGCATACCCTGGATATATTTTAGGGCCCAAATGTCCAAGCTGGCTACCCAAAGTGCTAGAGCAGCTGGTGGCAAGTGAAAATCGGTGAGAGATTGGCTTTTTTGCCATCAAGTAAGCAGGGCCTCACTCCAATTACTTTTAGGCCCAACATGGCTGCCTCAGATATGTGCTGAAAGGACTCTCCTGCAGAAACACTGTAGTAACAGTAACACTATCAGCAAACAAGAAGCTGGATGAAATTCTCCAGCCTATCAAAGGAGTTAGAGATCAAATAAAAGAGCTTACCTCACAGCTCAACCAAATTAAAGAGCTGTTCACCCTGGCTGGACAAATGCAGAGTTTTTTAGCAAATGTCTGATGCGCCATCTAATACAGCTGCTGATGTGGAAGTAAAACTGACGCAGATAAGTAAGGAGTTTATAAGCAAGATGGGTGACATGGATAACAGAACTCCCCCAAATAATTTACACTTCAGAGGGCTTCCAGAACATGTGGAAGATGCCAGCTCAGAGCGGTTCTTGCACAACTGGCTCACAGAACGCTTCCCTGAAATACCAGCAGACATGCTGGATGGATGCACTCTGTACTTTGGGATTGGTGAAGCTGGGGGAAGAAGACTGTGCTATCGCTTTAGCAACTCCCACCGACCCACCCCAGTAACCTTGCCTTGTGTTGGCCTATGTTAATTGCTGAGTGGGAACATCTGCCAGAGATTCCACCCAATCCAAGCAGAGCATTATCTTCGAGCCTTTTTGAGACCTTCAGGCACCTTGGAGATTTAAGCAGCCCTACTGCAAGGCTGGGGAACCACTGTGACCCTGAAAACACCATCACCTCAAGAGGCAAGCCAGTAGGGCTCCTTTGAGAAGGAGGGTTCAGTTGTAAAGGAGTACTTCTCCTGAGTGAAGGCCACTTGTAATGAACTGCAGCTGAGCCCTGGGTGGGGCTCTGGAATATCTGGCTATATAAGCCTTTTGTTTCAGTTTATCTATTCTTGGGACAAGGTCTTACCTCGTTTCTTATTGCCTTATATCCTGTCTTCCTGACATTGCCTTGTGATTGAACACCCATTCTACTGACCTCTGGGCTCCTGCTTGATTCTGCTTTTTGTTCTACATTTCTTTTTGACTGTTGTCTCGTGCTTAGACATTGGCTTTGCCTCAGACCTCTCTTCTTGAAACCATGTTTCTACTTGACTATAAGACCATGCTCTTGCCCCTTACCTGGGGTTTCCCTACACAGAGGCTTTTTATTGCATGACATTACTGGGGCTTGAGCTTCCATATTTGCTGGATTAAGATTGCCCCTTTTCACACACTTCTGCTTTTTTCCTCAGGGAGTTCTTTTATCTGCAAGCTCTATATGTTTCATTATATAGCCACTAGATGGCACTGTGATATAGCACTACTTCCTCTTTTCATGGAGAAATTCAACTTACTATATTTAAATAGCTCATTATCCATGATCTTTTTTAAAAAATGGAGTAAATGTCAGAAAGCACAGGCAAGGCACTGGAGTTTAATGATGTCATGTAAAGGATCTGCAAACTTCCATGAGTAACGAAGCCCAATCACAGAATAAAATCCCCATGTGGAGAAGCCCCTGGTTATTGACTTGCCATTGGACTTGCCCCTTAGTTTTCCCAAACGCTAGCCTGATTCAGCCATAGCAGGACATCACAAAACTTACAAGAACTTAACGACCTCAATTACCACTCTTTGGGGCTGTTTGCCCAACACACTAACCCACATTCAGTGGTTGCATGTGGGTTGTTGTTGAACCATGGGTTAGCGTGTTGTCTGAACCCAGGACATTTTCCATGGGGTGGCTTGTTAACTATGTAATTAACAAATAGATTAACTTCTCAAATAGACTCGGTTATTTTCTTTTGTACTTGGGCCACCTTCGGTCTCAGTGTGTAAGGGCAACTAAATATGCCAGCTCAGACCACACACACACATATTCTGCAGCTGGTATCCACAGTAAGCCCCCTTCCAGCTGTAGTTGGCTGTGAATCCTCTAGTCATGATAGTGCTATGATTTAAGTGAGTTTAAAATACAAAACTACACATGCTCAGAGTATTATTTTTTAAAATCAGGGTTGGCAAACAGTTTTCTTTTTGTCTAACATGTCAGGGATGTAGAAGCTGTAGTAAAGCATCAAATAGCAGTTGTGGGGTGGTGATAGTGAAAAGAAATGCTATTATGTGTACTTCAGCTGTAATACAGATGGCCAGCTAAAACCCCACCAACAACAACAACAACATAAGACCATTAAGTCCCAGACCTAAAATTACCTAGCTGCACCACTAGAATAGGGCTGGTGGGGAGAAGGCAAATTCTAAAACAAAAAGATGCTAAAGCAGAAGATGAACTGGGCTGTTTACACAAAGCAAAGATGTCTGAGAAACTTGAGCTTTGGAAAGGGTTGGGAAACTATTCAGTCCCCGCAAACTTTACTTTTTTGTGCTGAAAAGATTCACTGGAGAGCGTTCATCTCAGGACTATATAATAAACTGAATGTGTGTTTTACTGGCGAAAAGCAAATGTCTTTGGAAAGAAAAGGGAGGGTCATAGCTGTGATTTTATAATCAAGCTTCTGAAAGCAATAAAAGATATTTAAAATATCATTTGATGTGAACAGGGAAGATTTTGAGAAGCAAAGGTTAATTGGAGAGCTGAGTTGGACTAAGAGATGCAGAAATGAGTTGTATTTCTTCAAGCCAACGGGGAATAGGTTGTCAGTAATGTACAGACTGAACAAGCAGGAAAAATCTTACCAGAAAATATTTCTGACCTACCTTGTGGTTAATACAATACTAGAAGGGAAAAATTGAATCAAAATGAGGTCTGATTACTCAGGCAACCAACATATGGGAGTATCACATAGTGTTAAGAATATATTGTATTAAATTAGAGATGGGGAAGGTGTGGCCCTCCAGATGTTGCTGGACTGAAACACCCATCATCCCTCACTGCAGGTAAGTAGCATGGGTATCACACCACTGTCAACACTCAGGTTTGGGTGTTTTTATGCCTCTAATTATTATTATGCTGTTTTACTGTATTGTATTTGTGGCATGTTTTAGTTTTTTTCATGCTCTACTATCTTAGGTTGAAGGGTGGTTCAAAAATGCATTTTAATAAATAAAAAATAAAGGGTAAAAAGGAGGCTATTTGGGCATAGCATTAGTATTCTGTGGCTGCTTTGTCTCAATGAAAAAAGTTAGATCATTTTGGACAAAATTGTGCAACAGTAAATTTGGCACATATCCCTCACAGAGGCACACTATGCCTTTAACAACTGCAAGCCAGGTGGAGATTTGACAGGCCCATCTTTCCCTGGTATGAATAAGCAATGATGAGGGAAAGTGAAACTGTTTAATGTCTGCATATCATGCAGCTTTTAAAGGCACAGAGCCTCTGTTTAAAATAAAAAGTGTCAACATCCCATCTGGGTGTATAAATCAGCCTAGATTTAAACTGAGACAACAGTGAAGTACAACCAGAATGATTAAGTAGAAACAAGAGCTGTCTTTGGGCTTTTACCAAGGCTTCTGCTTCTGGCTCCTTTGCACAGGGGGTGGGGGTGAATTTTTCTTTCTCTGCCTTTCTATATGTCCCATTACATAACAACTATGTGGCGCTGTGGTATAGCAGAATTGCACAAATACAATAGGGTTTCATACCACCATTCAGAAAAATACCAGACTTTCCTCATCAGGGAAAAAAACAACAACATGATAATGGCTGCAAAGTACGGGAGAGGCCCTGGAGGATTACGACATTGTGTCAAGGACCTGCAAAGTACCATGAGTGAGTAATCATGAGCACAATAACAGCGTTATGTAGAAAGATTCTTTGTGAGCAGAAATGGGGGGGGGGGTTAAAAGCACCTTTTGTTAGTCAGGTTAGAAAAACCTGCCCTGGAAATCCATTCCGCTATGGAGGTTGTTCTCCATGTTCCATTTCCACCTCCACTTCTGCCTCATGCCTCTCCATGTGAGCGTTGAGAGAAGATACATTTGGGACACAGCCTGTCTGGACTTCTGTGGCATTCAGTAGACCACCAAATATAAAAGGTGAAGGAGGCGTTTTTGTGGGGGGGGCACTTTGCCCCAGGGCGCTTCGGTACTGCTCTGATCCACCTTGTATCATGAGGCATTTGCTCTGAAACAGCCCGCTTCGCCTTGTTATTCGGACTTTGTGACAAGGTTTGTATCCACCTTCTGTCACCAGGCCACTGCTCGCTAGAGAATATGCATCAGTGTTGCCTTGTTAGCAGGCCCAGGCTTCTCTTCCCAACACAATATACCCTATTGGGAAAGGCATGGCAGTTCGGTCCCTTTTCTTTCCTTCTTTTCTTCCTCTCCTTGCTCGATCCATCAATTATGAAAACATGGTATGCCAGGCTCCGCCAGCCCGCTTCCACCTACCACTGAAACAACGCCCGCAGTCCATGTCCAGTCCCCTGGCAGACCTTCCCAACAGAAGTGCTCGTTGTCATGTAGGAGCGGTAGAACCACCAAAGGTCCCGACTGGCAGAGTTGCTGTGTCTTCCTGCCTCTGTCACAAGACCACCAAGAGCCTGAGGTCAGCAGAGATGACCGACTGCATAAGCTGGATAATTAATACGCACTTGCAGCACTCTCTGGTCCTTCTGGTCCCGAGAATCAGGTTTTACATTACAACCCGTTCAAGTTTGTAAAGAAGGGGTCTGGCCAAGAAAAGAAGACCCCAAACCTAGAAACATCAATACCCATTCTGTGTCGGCTAGAGTAAGCAAGAGCAGATGGAAATTTCTTCCAGCCTGCCTGCCAGGTAAAGTGTATATGCAGCCATAGAGAGGCTGAGGCGGTGATTCTTCAGAATAAACTTGTTCTGAGCTTCAGAGAGACCTGCACTATTGGGCATAGTGGCCCCCGCTTCAACACACGATCCCTTCTGAGTTTGCTTTGAGTTTCATGTAAAACTAAAATTTCATCTGCACCTAGCACTAGGGGTGGACGAAAGTCCCTTACCTGTCGTCGAAGGACGTTCGCGGTGGGGGGGAGGCGCTTCGCTGCTCCCCCCACGAAGTTCCGGCCGGGGGGGAGGCTTCCTGCCTCGCCCCGGCCGAAATTCAGGCCGGGGGGAGGCTTCCCGCCTCGCCCGGCCGCGAACGCGAAAGTTTAATAAAAAGAAAGAAAGCCCCCTGATAGGCTATGTGACGATTCACGTAGCCTATCACGGCTGACTTTGCAAATCTAGCCGTGATAGGCTACGTGAATCATCACATAGCCTATCAGGGGGCGCTTTTTTTTTTCTTTCATTGCAATGGCGGCGGCGGCAGCCGGTCGAAAGACCAGCTGCCGCTCCCGCCCCGCTCAAACACCCGCCGAACCGCCAGCGGGACCCGCCACCGGGAGGGACATTCGGTGAAGGTAAGTCCCGTCCCGGGGGGGTGCGGGGGGCGGGGGGGTTCGGAGGATTTCTCCCCGAAACTTGTTCGGGGGGCCGAACACGTTGGCGCTCGGCCCCCCGAAGTTTCGGGGAGAAATTCTCCGCCATCCCTACCTAGCACACAAGCCAGTGGGCCAAACTGCCTGGGCTTTCGGGGACCCATGCCCTGGAGGGGGGCTGGGAGGGGCCCAGGTGTCATGCACGTGCATGGAAACAGGGAGAAGTTACAGCTCTTGGCTTTGGGAGTTTTTGTGGAAAAACTCAAATTTCACTTGTGCCTTGCACACAAGCCAATGGGCCAAAGTGCCTGGAATTTGGCAAATGTAATGCACTCAAGGGTGGCTGGGAGGTGCCCAGGTGTCATGCTTGTTGTTGTTCAGTCGTTAAGTCGTGTCCGACTCTTCGTGACCCCATGGACCATAGCACGCCAGGCCTTCCTGTCCTTAGGGATGGACAAAAGGGACTTACCTTGTCCCGCAGCTTGCTTCGCGGTTGGGGGGGAGGCGCTTCGGTTCTCCCCCCAAAGTTCAGGCGAGGGGGGGGAGGCGCCCCGCCTCGCCCGGCCGAAATTCAGGCCGGGGGGAGGCGCCCCATCCCTCGCCGGCGAAATTCAGGCCAGGGAGGAGCGCCCCGTCTCCCCAGCCGCGAAAAAAACAAGTAAAAAAACCCCACACACACACACCCGTGATAGGCTACGTAACGATTTGCGTAGCCTATCACGGCTAGATTTCCAAAGTCAGCCATGATATGCTAAGTAGATCGTCACGTAGCCTATCACGGGTGACTTTGGGGGGGAAAAAGTGCGTACGCAAATGGCGGCGCCCCATGGGCGTCGCCATTTGCGTTCCTTATTTTGGCACGTCTAGTCTACGTAAAGATTTACGTAGACTACGGCGAAAATAAGGGCAATGCAAATAGCGTTCCCTTATTTTTGCCGTAGTCTACGTAAATCTTTACGTAGACTAGACGTGCCAAAATAAGGAACGCAAATGGCGACGCCCATGGGGCGCCGCCATTTGCGTACACGCTTTTTTGTCCCCCCAAAGTCACCCGTGATAGGCTACGTGACGATTTACGTAGCCTATCACGGCTCACTTTGGAAATCTAGCAGTGATAGGCTACGTAAATCGTCACATAGCCTATCACAGGTGTGTGTGGTTTGGGTTTTTTTTACTTTTTTATTTTGTAATGGCGGCAGCAGCAGCTGGTCTGGAGACCGGCCGCCGCCACCGGGACCCGCCGCCGAGAGGGACATTCGCCGAAAGTAAGACCAATCCCGGGGGGGGGGCGGGGGGCCGGCGGAGAATTTCCCCAACACTTTCGGGGGACTGAATGCGTCGGCACTCAGCCTCCCAAAGATTCATGGAGAAATTCTCCGCCATCCCTACCTGTCCTCCGCTCTCTCCTGGAGTGTGCTCAAGTCCATATTCATTGCATTGGTGATGCTATCTAGCCATCTCATCCTCTGCCGTCCCCTTCTCCTTTTGCCTTCAATCTGTCCCAGCATCAGGGTCTTTTCCAGGGGGTTTTCTCTTTGCATTAGGTGGCCAAAATATTTGAGCTTCATCTTCAGTATCTGTCCATCCAATGAGCACTAAGGGTTGATTTCCTTTAGGATTGACTGATTTGACCTCCTTGCAGTCCAGGGAACTCGTAAGAGTCTTCTCCAGCACCACAGTTCGAAGGCATCCATTCTTCGGCTCTCAGCCTTCCTTATAGTCCAGCTCTCACAGCCATACATTACTACTGGGAAAACCATAGCTTTGATTATATGGACCTTTGGTATAATCCTAAGATATGGTTTGATAGCTTTGATAATCAAAGCTATGATAAGCTATGATAATCGCCGGGTTGGATGAATCACAGGTCGGAATTAAGATTGCTGGGAGAATTATCAACAACCTCCGATATGCAGACGATACCACCCTAATGGCAGAAAGCGAAGAGGATCTCAAGAGCCTCTTGTTGAGGGTGAAAGAGGAGAGTGCAAAAGCTGGTTTGAAACTCAACATTAAAACAACGAAGATCATGGCATCTGGCCCCATCACTTCCTGGCATATAGAAGGGGAAGAAATGGAAGCAGTGACAGATTTTACTTTCTTGGGCTCCAAGATCACCGCAGATGGTGACTGTAGCCATGAAATTAAAAGACGCTTGCTCCTTGGGAGGAAAGCTATGGCAAACCTAGACAGCATAATAAGAAGCAGAGACATCACCTTGCCGACAAAGGTCCGTCTAATCAAAGCTATGGTTTTCCCAGTAGTAATGTATGGCTGTGAGTGCTGGACTATAAGGAAGGCTGAGCGCCGAAGAACTGATGCTTTCAAACTGTGGTGCTGGAGAAGACTCTTACGAGACCCCTGGACTGCAAGGAGGTCAAATCAGTCCATCCTAAAGGAAATCAACCCTGACTGCTCATTGAAAGGACAGATACTGAAGCTGAAGCTCAAATATTTTGGCCACCTAATGCAAAGAGAAAACTCCCTGGAAAAGACCCTGATGCTGGGAAAGACTGAAGGCAAAAGGAGAAGGGGACGGCAGAGGATGAGATGGCTAGATAGCATCACCAATGCAATGAATATGAACTTGGGCACATTCCGGGAGAGAGCGCAGGACAGGAAGACCTAGCGTGCTATGGTCCATGGGGTCACGAAGAGTCGGACACGACTGAACGACTGAATAACAACTTTCACCCTCAACAAGAGGCTCTTTAGATCTGCTTCACTTTCTGCCATTAGGGTGGTATTGTCTGCGTATCTGAGGTTGTTGATAATTATTAATCTAAGTTAAATAAGCAGGGCGACAATATGCAGCCTTGTCCTTTCCTTTCCCAATTTTGAACCAATCGGTTGTTCCATGTCTAGTTCTTACTGTTGCTTCTTGACTCTCATAGAGGTTTCTCAGGAGACAGGTAAGGTGGTCTGGTACTCCCATCTCTTTAAGAATTTGCCACAGTTTGTTGTGATCCACACAATCAAATGCTTTAGCATAGTCAATGAAGCAGAAATAGACGTTTTTCTGGAATTCTCTTGCTTTCTCCATGATCCAGCGAATGTTGGCGATTTGATCTCTAGTTTCTCTGCCTCTTCGAAACCCAGCTTGTACTTCCAGTAGTTCTCGGTTCACATACTGCTGAAGCCTAGCTTATAGGATTTTGAGCATCACCTTGCTAGCATGTGAAATGAGCGCAATTGTACGGTAGTTTGAACACTCTTTGGCATTGCCCTTCTTTGGAATTGGAATGTAAACTGACCTTTTCCAGTCTTGTGGCCACTGTTGACTGTTCCAAATGTGTTGGCATATTGAGTGCAGCACTTTAACAGCATCATCTTTTAGGATTTTAAATAGCTCAGCTGGAAGACTGTCATCTCTGCTAGCTTTGTTGTTACTAATGCTTCCTAAGGCCCACTTGACTTCACTCTCTAGGATGTCTGGCTCAAGTTCAGGGACCGCACTATCATGGCTATCAGGGACATTCAGATCTTTCCTGTATAGTTCTTCTGTGTATTCTTGCCACCTCTTCTTAATCTCTTCTGCTTCTGTTAGGTCCCTGCCTTCTTGGTCCTTTATCATGCCCGTCTTTGTACAAAATGTTCCCTTGAGATCTCCGATTTTCTTAAAGAGATCTCTAGTCTTCCCCATTCTGTTGTTTTCCTCGATTTCTTTGCATTGTTCATTTAAGAAGGCCTTCTTGTCTCTCCTTGCTATTTTCTAGAACTCTGCATTCAGTTGGATATATCTTCCCCTTTCTCCCTTGCTTTTCTCTTCCCTTCTTTCCTCAGCTACTTGTAAAGCCTCATCAGACAGCCACTTGGCTTTCTTGCATTTCTTTTTCTTTGGGATGGATTGAGTTGCTGCCTCCTGAACAATGTTACGGGCCTCCGTCCATAGTTCCTCAGGCACTCTGTCTATCAGGTCTAATCCCTTAAATCTATTCTTCACCTCCACTATATATTCATAAGGGATATGATTTAGGTCATACCTGAATGGTTTAGTGGTTTTCCTTATGTTCTTCAATTTCAGCCGAAATTTTGCAAGCAGCTCATGATCTGAGCCACAGTCAGCTCCAGGTCTTGTTTTTACTGACTGTATAGAGCTTCTCCATCTTTGGCTGCAAAGGACATAATCTGATTTCGATATTGACCATCTGGTGATGTCCATGTGTAGAGTCGCTCTTGTACTGTTTGAAAAGAGTGTTTGCTATGATCAGCGTGTTCTCTTGGCAAAACTCTATTAGCCTTTGTCCTGCTTCATGTTGTACACCAAGGCCATGCTTGCCTGTTATCCTGGTGATTTCTTGACTTCCTACTTTAGCATTCCAATCCCCTATGATGAAAAGGACATCTTTTTTTGGTGTTAGTTCTAGAAAGTATTGTAGGTCTTCATAGAACCGATCAACCTCAGCTTCTTCGGCATCAGTGGTTGGAGCATAGACTTGAATTACTGTGATGTTGAATGGTTTCCCTTGGATTCATACTGAGATCATTCTGTCGTTTTTGAGATTGTACCCCAGTACTGCTTTTCCCACCCTTTTGTTGACTATGAGTGCTACTCCATTTCTTCTAAGGGATTCTTGCCCACAGTAGTAGATATGATGGTCACCTGAATTAAACAGGAAGTTACGGCTCTTTCTAAGTTTCTTTGGAAAACCTCAGATTTCACCAGCGCCTTGCACAAAAGCCAGCGGGCCAAAATGCCAGAACTCTGGTGGGTGGGATGCCCTAAGGGGGGCTAGGAGAGGCCCAGGTTTCAGGCACGTGTGTGGAAAAAAAGGGGAAAGTTACAGCTCTTGGCTTTGAGAGTTTTCCTGGAAAAAGTCAAATTTCACCTGCACCTAGCTAGCACACAAGCTAGCGGGCCAAACTGCCTGGGCTTTGGAGAGTGCAATGCCCTGGAGGAGGGCTGGGAGAGGCCAAGGCTTCACACGCATCTGTGGAAACAGGGAGAAGTTACAGCGCTTTGCTTGGAGAATTTCATTGGAAAATTAACTCCACCTAGCACAAAAAGCTCTGGGCCAAAGTGTCTGAATTTTTGCAGGTCACCTCCTCTCTAGGGGGGTGGAGAGGTCCCCAGATTTCATGCCTGTATCCTAAACACTGGAAAGGTTATGACCATTTTTGTTTTCCCATGCTAGTCAATGGGAAAACGCTCAAACCACGCGATCCGGATATCCAAACCTCGCTTCGGATTTGGCTCGGATCGGAAGGGCTCTGAATCAGTCCAAGGCGGATTGGGGTCACTTCGGATTATCTGAAGCAGATTGGGGGGTCCATGCACAGCCTTAATTTCGAGTATACTTGGGTGCCGAAAGGCAGGATAAAAATGATTAAATAAGATAAATAAGAAAAAAAATGATTCTGAAAGAAGATATGATTGCATTCCGCTAATACTTTAGAGGGGATAATACAGTAGCAAGAGGAGAACTCAGGTTAAAGAAGGCTATGAATAAAGGCATGAATGACTAGGTTTTGGCTATTAATAATTTAGGCTAGAAACAAGAAGAAGCTTTTTAACTACTAGAGATGAAGGGATAATGAACTATCAGCGCTTGAGTTCCCTTGTGGAAAAGGAAAAGCCTCAAAAAGAGGAGCTAGACCACAGCGCCATCTAGTGGCTGTATAGTGAAACATATGGAAGACTCAGATAAGGGGGAAGAGGGGAAGCAAGTGCATGTAAAGGGAGTCTGTTGTGATCCTACATTTAAAACAGAAGCAGAAAGCCCTGTTTTAAATGTTGGATTTTAGGCTGGTATAGAGATGCTCCAAGAGTGAACATTTTATAGGCAATTTAAAATGGCACATCAGCACCCCCTAACTGGAATCTAAACTCAATAGAGTTATTCATCCAATAACAGAATAGGCAATATCCACATGTCAATTGAGAACGTTCAACCTGTTGTGCACCATATCCCTCATTTCTTTCACTGTGGTGATAGATGAAGAGAAAGGCTGTCTATGCCCTCCATTTAACCAGGTGTTGCTGATGTTCAAGTCGCTCAGAGTGCCTTTCCTAGATGTCAATACAGAGCCCATATGTAATTCTCTTGGTATTGGACATTGAACAACAAGCACATCAGATTCCCAGCATCCAGATGTAGATGTAGCCCTGAAGAAAACATTTGAGAGAAGTTTCATAGGCAGTCAAAATATACTTTTCAATTGCCTTGATGTCTGTTCTCCTTCGTTCTTTATCATTCAAATCTACTTAGTTTTGTTATATTGCAACAACCACTGCTCTTCATGGTCAACATTTGTTTGTATTTATTATATTATTTTATAAAATACAATTGTCTTTGTGATGGAAGAAAACAAGCATAAAAGAAAATCAAAACAATAAAAAATACACCAATTTACAATAAAATCAGCATAAAAGGATAAAACAAATGCCAGTCCCAGTAAAAAGCAATCACAGAAAGGAGTTAAAACCAACTCACTAAAGGTTTTTTAAAGAGGTAAACAACCATCATCAACAGAAACTAATAATAAAATATTAACATGATGTTTAAAAGGCCTGGGAGAAAGAAGTCTTGACCCACTGCTGAAAAGACAAGATTGGGTGCCAGGAGAGTGCCTCTCGGCACAGCATTCAACAAAGGTGGGGGAGGCACCACTGAAAAGGCCCTCTTCTTTGTAACCACTCTCTAGACTTCAAATGGGGGGTGGGGGTCAAGAAGGGCATCCACTGATGATTGTAGGGCATGGGTAGGAACATAATGGGAAGAGGCATTCCTGAAGCCCCAAGCTCTGTAGGGTTGTACAGGTCAAAGGGGCCGGAAAATGAATCGGGAGCCAGTGTAGACAAGAGAGGACCAGCATAATATCTTCACAATATCTCTTTTTCCATCTTGGTCAGGGTAAGTCTATGTCAGAATAACTTTTAACATGTCAAGCAAGCAAATCCCACGATTTTTGTTTTGTTTCCCACATTCATAATGGAGTTTTGAAGGCAAAAGTCAAGGAGCCCTTGACCATAGCCTGAAGTCTGAATTTGATTTAAAGCTGATTGAACTTTGTGAGAGAGGCAGGGTGTTTATTTGTGAGAGAGGGGATGTTTTGCTTTGTATTGTTTTCTCACAGTTGAAACTATTTCCATAGAAAGCTTAAGATTTCCCCAGTGAATTATATATTTTCCCTGAAAAATATTGTTTGATTTTTGGAATAATTTTCATCCAAATATATATACATATTTTCTGAAACTATATTTCTTCAGCAATGTTTATACGTATATAAGACCTGAGCTTGTCAAAGAAAGAGTAAGACCAGTTCTCACATGACCTGCTGTGCAATGGATGTCTGTGAAACGCCTAGGCACAGAGCCCATTATTACGAGAAAACAAGCTGAACAGCAAATTCCTGTTATGGGCCTCTTTGACAACAATCCTCTCCCCGCACTGTTCTGGAAGTCTCTCCTTCAATCTCATTGTGAATTTTGAATGTAGCACAGAAAATACACACAAACACTTCCCACAAATATATCAACATGTAGCATGAGACACATGCTTGGAAGTGGGACCTCACTGTGTTCAATACGGAAATGCGCATAGGATTCATATCCGGCCCTAATGTTAGGCACAGTGGGTTGGCTGCCTCAGGCAGCAGGTGCTGGGGGGTGAGCAGGTAATGGCAGCAAGGTGTTGGCAAACAGATCTGTGTTTGCCACCTGGCCTGCCCTGTGCACACATGCAGATGCCCCTAACCTAGCCTGCTGCCCTCTGGTGCAGTGGAAGATGCTGTCCCATTGCCAATGTTTAACAAAGATTCAGCAGTCCGGTTTAACCTGCTGCTGCTCCCAAGCTGGACTTGGATCCTGTGAGTTATGCTCCCAGTTCTGGACTTTTCTTTTGGTTCTTGGCACAGGAGTAGGCAGAAGGCTCTCTCAGCTCCCACACACACACTTTCTGCTCCCCCCCAAACCCTCTTCTGGCCAGTGCACCCCCCCCCACACACACACACACACAATTCCTTGTCATCTTTCAGCAGGGAAGCATGAGGCCTGCCAGTCTCTCTGGGGAAGCTTGCTCATGTATCGCCTGGGGTCTGAGGCCCATGCAGATGCCATGGTGCTGCCCGGCCTAGTGAGCCCACCCGCTCCACCAGCTGCAGTGCTACCCAGGTTAGTGATACTTCACGCATCACCATTGCACCCTTCTACTCTGCCCCTTGCTGAGCAATAGGAAGGGAGGTCATGCCAACTGAGCCTTCCCACTCTTGCTCAGCTTCACCATTTTGGCTGCAGGGAAACCAGTGTGCCAGGGCTTCAACAGGAAGGGCAGCTGGTTCTACAAGGCAGCTCTCCTCTCCTCATCTCCACCTCTGGAAACACAGTGTGGCTCAGCATTCAGTGTTCTCAAATTACCTAGTCCTCCAAAGGACAGAGCATGGCCTCCTTCACAGCACTTCTCTGCATCCAACCCAGCATGTGGCATGAAGAGGGGGAGCGATGCACAGCATGTGTCCCAGTAACCCCACGCAGAGAAGGGCCTGGCTCACCGCACAGCATCACCTTGGCACTCAGTGAAGGGGAAGAGAGCCCATGTGCAGGTAATGCATTCTCTCAACTGATGAGCCAAGGCTGCCTTGATGGGGACAGGCCCACCAATTGGAGTCCATCAGGTGGCACTGATCCCTCTCTACTCCCTGCCCCATGGGAAATGGTGAGTCAGTCACTCCCTCTCATCCAGGGCAAAAGGGATCCTCATCATGCCAATGTCCAGAGTCCTGGCAGGCAGACTGGTGGCTAAAAAATGGCCTTGCCCAATGGCACTCCAAGCATTCCCTCAAGGGGGAAGAGGTAGAAACTCCTCAAAACTGGGCAGCAGTTTCTCCCCCTTCCCTTATTCCTCTCTGTCCTCTCCTTCCCACTCATGTTCCTGCCATAGCATGAGCAGATCCAAGTGTGACCACCATTGCCACTATACACACGCACACACACATGCACACACATCCATCCCTCTAAAGCAGGAGATCCCGCATAGATCATGCAAACCCTACTACTGGGGTCACTTATATGGCCTGCAGGCAGAGGGGAAAAGGGAATGGAGACACAGTGTACTGGCTCTTCTGAAGAAGGTTCACCCAGCTGTAGAAGCTTCTTCCACTGACAGTCGGGTGATTTCAAAGTATTCAAGAAGGTTATTGTCCCACTGGTGTTTGACACCTATGTTCTTCCTCACAAAAAGTTCGAACTTCTTATGTGTTCTCTGAGAAATCCAATATCTCCTTGGATCCCAGTATCTTTTCCAATCCAGCATCCAGATTATTGATCAGATACTTCTCCAGGAAGAATTCTCAGATATTTTTAAAGTAATGAATATTCTCAAAACAGTAGTGGAGATGCCCAAGCAAGGGAACTCTCTAGTTTCTATAGATCTCACAGAAGCAGAGAATCATGTTTCCTCTTCTCCAGAAGCTCCACCACAGCTATCTCATATGTGCATAAGGAAACAAATATTAAGTAGTTAATTTCAAAGTGTTTCCATTCCAAATAGCTTCTGCTCTGAGAGTTTGATTTTGTTTTCCACAGCTGATGGCCTGTCTAGTGTCCCACCTGCATCTGGAGGGGCTCACATTTAACTGTACTTACCTAACCATTTCATCTGGTTTTAATTTCAACATTCAGAATGTCACCTTGCAATGCAGTGTTCATGAGTTTGTAGTTAACCAGTAAAACATTTACTGAGTTCCAACTAATTCTCTTGAGATTTCAGGATGGGGGCGTGGGGGGAACCACCAGTATGCTGTCAGCACAGTGGCCCCAAGAGCTGTTGTATGCCTTCCCACCGTTCACCCTTCTGATGAGAACCCCACACAAAGCAAGGGTGCGCAAGGCTCAGATACCAGTGGGGACCCCATTTTGGCCACAATGCCCTTGGTTCTCAGACCTCATGGACCTCAGTATCTGCCTTCCATGTTGGATCCCAGTTTGGCTGGACCTTCTGACTCAGGTCCTGATCCTCTTCTGGGACCGAGACCGAGACCTAGAATGGCCCAGCTGGAGTAGGCTGCTGAGGTTGTTCCACAAAGGCCTGTGTGGGTTACATGCTGGGCGTGGGTGGGAGAGCTAAGGGGGGAAAACAAGCCACAGCAAGCTGCAGAGCGCCTGATCATCTGTTGGGAGTAGTAATGTAAGTTAGCAATCACACAACCAACCGGCTGTGGCTTACTTTCAGCATGGCTTATCATGACGTGCGAACCAGCCTGGTAAGTCCAACTTTCCATTCACTTTCACTATCCCCCACACTGCCAGCAGTAATAGAACTTTCATTTTAGTGCAAGGAGCCATTCTTTCTGCCTCTCTCACAACATAAATATGCTTGTAGTTAAATGAAAGTCCTTAATTGGGCGGGGGGGGGGAGAGGTTATTTCACTGTGTTTATAATCTCATTCTACCGAACATTAAATGCCATGGATATCCACTAGTTTCATTTATCTGTAGAACTCAGGGAACTTACTGTGCTGGGTGTTCCATCATGGAGTACACTTGATTCAGGATGAAAGCCTATCACTGTCACTGTCAGGATAGTATAAACCAGGTTTAACCCTTTCCACTTTCCAATTTAGGTCAGACAAACAACTTTGCAAAAGGCTGCAGTCCTCTTCAATTCCTTGGTCACTCCCCCAACAAGTTGGAGCCTGAACCAGGGTTTAAAGTTGGCTTGCGATTCCTGGTTTAGGAGTGAAATGCCAGGAATCAGGCTTAGGTGTAACACTAAGCTTTTTCTTCCTGGTGAGTTCCTGGTTTACTGAAGCTGCTCTAGCTGATGGGAAGAGTGAACAGGCAGTGTGCACTAACACACCTGCTTGTGAACAATAGGCCAGGATTCTCTGGAATTGGGGGTCTTCATTTTCTACAAACACAGTCAATGTTATCATCAACCTTAAGCCTTTAAGTGGCCTTTAAATCTAAATTTCGAAATGGTCTCCTTAATGTAACCTTCCTTTCCCCTTTTTTCCTCCAGATAAGAAAACGCACACACACAATTTTTGATTATGGTTTTTTTTCCAAAGTTCTCAAAGTCATTCTCAGTTCAAGATTTTTGTTATTAAACCCCAAAGCTTTATTGAGGCAAGTCAGTTTTCTCAGACTCAAATGAAATCGCTTGCTCATCTGAAACAAGAGAGTAAGGACATTCCAAGATACACACATGCATGCATGTTCGTTCTCTCTCTCTCTCTCTCTCTCACACACACACACACACACACACACACACAGTCTGACTGCAGTGGTACCAGGAAATGAAATGAACTGAAAATTGGAATTCCAGACCAGGAAGTCTGTCTCTTGGATATTGAGCAAGGAGATGTAGATCATATCTACTTCTTAGGACTCTTTCCAATCATCATTCATGGATGTATCACCTACACACCCACACTTTTTTCTCCTGTGGCTTACACTATTTGAAAAATAGCAGCTATTACATAACACATCATGTTCTCTTTGAAATACATTGCACTTTTTTTCTTACCAAAAAAAAAACCTTCAAAGAATTTTGATACTGCAGGAGAAATTTAAAATAGATCCAACTTACAGTATCTTACTGTTAACAAGTACTTTGCATAGTGGGTAATAAAAGAGAGCTTGTGACTAATACAGCTAGAAAACAAGGAAGAAAAAGACCATATGCCATGTTTAGACAGAGGAAGCATCCCCACAATAGGGGCTAGTCCTATTCACATGTTCCAAAGCATGTGTGAGGGCTCAAGGTGGGGATGGGCACACACACGCTAGCCCCACCCGCAACAACCTCATGTGTGCCAGGGCCTGCCCCTTCATTCCCCAACCTCGCTAGGTGGAGCAGGGAGGTCTGAAGTGGGGTTTACTCATTTTCAGTGGAATGTAAGTAGAATATTCTGGGTGATTGGTGTCCTGCTGATCAGGGTTCCTGATCATTTAGAGCATTCTACTTGGGGTCTACTGAATGTGAGTAGAATCTTCATTCAGACCTTCCTGCTCAAGGCCTGGCATACACAAGAACATTAGGGATGGGGCCAGTATGTGCAGCCCCAACCCCACTTTGAGCTCTCATGCTTGAACAGGGCTTATGAGATGTATGCAAAGGTGGTGTGAAGAATAGAACCCCCTTTTGTTGCTTACCTAAAAACCCTATTTACTCCAATTCATTGTGTTTCCCATGAGGTCCAAGGCTGGTATAATTTTAGCACTCCCAATCACCTGAACTGGGATTCGGGAGTGTGTGTGTGGTTAAAAAAAATAAAAATGAAAAGAACACAAGACTTTCAAGTCCAGAGAATTTGCTCAAGTCTCCCACTCCTAAATTTGTTTAAGCTGTAGTTAAGCACTGCTTTTAAAACTACATTTTTCTGGAGTGCAAAGTCTTGGGTCCAACATACCCCATGAACTTGCTCAGAACCTGAGACTTTCTTCAAGCTCACTACCCCTTGGAGGTGGGATGGGTGGTATCCTGAGAGAGGGCCATTTTGGTGATGTCACCCCCTATCTAGAATGCCCTTCCCGGGGAGGCTCACCTTGAGCCAACTTTATCTTTTTGGTGTCAGGTGAAGACTTTTTTATTTGCCCAGAGCTTTTACACGCTTGTTGATGTGCACATTAGAGCAGAACTATCATGGATTGTGATAGATAAACTGCTACAGAAGAGCGTGAAGGCATTTTGTGATAACTGCTTCAGTTGCTGAAGCTTCTGTTTGTTGTCTGAAGATGGTGTGCTCACTCCATGAACCTTGCCTACCATGCTGGGGAAACTAAGGTGGCCATGTGTCCAACTTTACAGAGGATAGTCCTCTATTTGAAGGGATGTCAGAGGGCAGCCCTCTGTTGGAAGGTGTCCTCTGTTTGAAGGGCCATCTAGTCCCAAATCTGTTTTAAAGATAAAGAACCTTAGGAAGGGAGAGCAGGGCTTAGAAGTTGCCCATCCACAGTTAACATCTGGACAGCAGACTGATCAGGAGCAGGTCATCTGGTCCCAGCATTCTCCACTATGGTGAAATATATTGCATTTCTATTCAAATGAAATTTCTAAATATGCAACTATATGTTAGCGCATGCTCATTTTATGCAAATGTCTTGCTCTCTTTTTGGTGATAGTTCTTTTTTGGTGCTGCATAGGTGACCACCCTAGGGAAAACACAGTTGCCTTATTTGTGACAATAAGCACCTCTGCCCCTCACAAGTGAACCATGTATAGTTTGTCCTTTGCTATTTAAACCTGACTGTGAAACCTTTAATTTGGTAAACTTCACTAGTCCTAAAGAGAGTACTTCTCTTTATCTTCAGAGGGTAGGTTTTTAACATTCAGAAGCCAAACTTAAGCTTGAATTAAATCTCTTGTATAATCATTCCTGCTCTTGCTCAAAAAACACCTGAACATCCTAAGAGGACAGAACTAGCCTTTTCACAGAGCAATGTGAAGCAGTTGCTTCAGGCTGCAGGTTCAAAAGGGTCCCCTATGTTGTCTGGCTGCACGCACTCCGCCTGCTGTTTAAACGTGAGCTCTAACGCAAGGCTGGACTAGGCAGGCGGGCCATTTTGGATTTTTCTTTTGCATCAGGTGCAAAAACAGCTTCACGCTGTGGTTGTATTATTGTCTGACTGCATTCCTGTGCACTCTTTCCTGGAAGTAAGCCCCATTGAACACAATGGGACTTACTTCTGAGTAAACATGTATAGGTTTGCACTGTTCATTGCCTTTATTGCACATTCAGTTTTTATATTGTATATTTTGTATTTTCATTGTAGAACACCTGACAGGGCTAAAAGGTGGTTGTTGTTCGTAGCAGCAGCATAGCTAAAGGCAATTGCTCTGGAATCCCCATTATCTGCAACTCTTTGCCACCTGTACATTTGCATACCAGTCTTAGTGCCTGAGTACACGCTACATTCATCAAGAGATGCCAGTGAAAATAGGCATAGTACGTAATACTGTAACATTATGGCAGGGATAGGGAGCACGCTGCACCAGTTGCCATGTGCAAGACTTTTTTTTCAATGGCATCCCAATGGCAAATATAATGTGTTGTCTGACCCTAACTCAGTGTTATCATCATTCTGATTTATGTGAACATCTAATTATCTGTACATTGTTGATGTTCTTCATCCTTGTCTCATCATTCACTCAGATACATGAGGTTGATTGCATACTGGGTATTAATCAAAGTGCCTTTGAATAAAGCAGTCTTTGAATTATAAATAGTACATCTTGTTGCTCGCTTCAAAGTCTTCACCCTTATTAAGGGTTCCACACACATCCCCTTTATATTGCTTTTTACCATCTTTTGTTGAGAATATAAACAAACATAGAGTTTCCAGCCTTTAGTAAGCTACTCAAGAAATCAATAGACCTGAAAGGTGAGAGGAGTGCACCTTGGACTCCTAAATAGTAGATCAATAACTGGAAAGATGTTAAAATAAAAGGGTTGTACAATGAGAGCCAAGAGAAAAGGGTAAAGAAGTAGAATATGGATGCATGCTTCCTATTGTGCTCACAAAGGCCCATTCTACACCAGTGGGGATTCAGGAAGAAGAATGTGAATGAATGAATTCATTTATTATGGTCACAGACCAGCAAAATCAATATAAAACATATTTGTTGTTGTTCAGTCGTTAAGTCGTGTCCGACTCTTCGTGACCCCATGGACCATAGCACGCCAGGCCTTCCTATCCTCCGCTCTCTCCCGGAGTGTGCTCAAGTTCATATTCATTGCATCGGTGATGCTATCTAGCCATCTCATCCTCTGCCGTCCCCTTCTCCTTTTGCCTTCAATCTTTCCCAGCATCAGGGTCTTTTCCAGGGAGTTTTCTCTTCGCATTAGGTGGCCAAAATATTTCAGCTTCAGCTTCAGTATCTGTCCTTCCAATGAGCACTCAGGGCTGATTTCCTTTAGGATTGACTGATTTGACCTCCTTGCAGTCCAGGGGTCTCGTAAGAGTCTTCTCCAGCACCACAGTTCGAAGGCATCAATTCTTCGGCGCTCAGCCTTCCTTATAGTCCAGCTCTCACAGCCATACGTTGCTACTGGGAAAACCATAGCTTTGATTATACGAATCTTTGTCGGCAAGGTGATGTCTCTGCTTTTTACTATGCTGTCTAGGTTTGCCATAGCTTTCCTCCCAAGGAGCAAGCGTCTTTTAATTTCATGGCTACAGTCACCGTCTGCGGTGATCTTGGAGCCCAAGAAAGTAAAATCTGTCACTGCTTCCATTTCTTCCCCTTCTATATGCCAGGAAGTGAGGGGCCAGATGCCATGATCTTAGTTTTTTTAATTTCAATCGGGCTTCAGGCCTGGTTTTGGAACGGAAACTGCCTTGGTCGCCCTGTGGGATGACCTCTGCTGGGAGAGGGACAGGGGGAGTGCGACCCTGTTGATTCTTCTGGACCTCTCAGCGGCTTTTGATACCATCGACCATGGTATCCTTCTGGATAGGTTGTCTGGGTTGGGAGTTGGAGGCACTGCACTACAGTGGTTCCGCTCCTACTTGGATGGCCGATTCCAGGAGGTGGTGCTGGGGGATTATTGCTCTGTGCCATGGCAATTGTGCCATAGGGTTCCACAGGGCTCTATTTTATCCCCCATGCTGTTTAACATCTACATGAAACCGCTGCGGGAGGTTATCCGGAGGTGTGGGCTGAGGTGCCATCAATATGCGGATGACACCCAGCTCTACCTCTCTTTCTCATCAAAACCAGGTGAGGCAGTGGCTGTTCTGAACCAGTGCCTGGGCATGGTAATGGACTGGATGAGGGCTAATAAACTGAAACTCAATCCAGACAAGACGGAGGTACTGTTAGTGGGTGGTTCATCTGCCCGGCTAGGTGATATTCAACCTGTTCTGGAGGGGGTTGCACTCCCCCTAAAGGATCAGGTTTGTAGTTTGGGGGTGCTCTTGGATCCAGAACTGTCACTTGAGGCACAGGTGAACTCAGTGGCACGGAGCACTTTTTATCAGCTTAGGCTGGTATACCAACTACGCCCTTATCTGGACAGAGATAGTCTAGGTACAGTTATCCATGCTCTGATAACTTCTCGTCTGGATTACTGCAATGCGTTATACATGGGGCTGCCTTTGAAAACGGTCCGGAAACTTCAGCTGGTCCAAAATAGGGCAGCAAGATTGTTAACAGGGACTGGCCTGCGAGCTCATATTACGCCAGTACTTTTCCAGCTGCACTGGCTGCCAGTCCATTTCCGGGCCCGATTCAAAGTGCTGGTGTTAACATTCAAAGCCCTTAATGGCTTGGGGCCAGGTTACCTGAAGGATCGCCTCCTCCCATATGTGCCTGCCCGGACCTTAGGATCATCAGCAGCAGCCCTTCTCCGTGAGCCCCTGCCAAAGGAAGTGAGGCGGGTGGCTACTAGGAGGAGGGCTTTTTCTGCTGTGGCACCGCGGCTCTGGAATGAGCTCCCTAGTGAGGTTCGCCTGGCGCCTACATTGTACTCCTTTCGGCGCCAGGTGAAGACCTTTTTATTTTCCCAGGCATTTTAGCTTTCTAAATTTTTATCTTTGCTGTTTTAAATCTGTATTTTAAACTCCTGTACTGCTGCTAGGTTTTATTGTGGTTGTATTGTTATATTGTGGTTTTAATGTTCTATATATTTTAAATTGTTTTATTGTGTGTTGTTTGGTTTTAGTTTTTGTGAACCGCCCAGAGAGCTTCGGCTATTGGGCGGTATAGAAATGAAATAAATAAATAAAAATAAAAATAAATAAATAAATAAATAATGTTGAGTTTCAAACCAGCTTTTGCACTCTCCGCTTTCACCCTCAGCAAGAGGCTCTTTAGTTCCTCTTCGCTTTCTGCCATAAGGGTGGTATCGTCTGCGTATCTGAGATTGTTGATAATTCTCCCAGCAATCTTAATTCCGACCTGTGATTCATCCAACCCAGCGTTTCTCATGATGTACTCTGCATGTAAATTAAATAAGCAGGGCAACAATAGACAGCCTTGTCATACTCCTTTCCCGATTTTGAACCAATCGGTTGTTCCATGTCTGGTTCTTACTGTTGCTTCTTGGCCCTTGTATAGGTTTCTTGGGAGACAGGTAAGGTGGTCTGGTACTCCCATCTCTTTAAGAATTTGCCACAGTTTGTGCACAGTAACAAAATACAATTTATGAGGTTCCTTCTCTCAAGAGAATAACATCTTTTTTTTTTCTAGTTTGTATTGAAATCATAAAAAACCTGGCAAGGCCTTCCAGTGACCCAAGAAGACACATCTCTTAAACAAATGGATACCAAAGTGGTGGAGCTACTTCCTGGGAAGGCTGTTAATAGTGGGAAAATTAGCTTTTCTCTACATTTCCTATAGAGGTCACAATGTAAAAGAACATGTTCAACTGATTCTGTTACTCCAGCATCACAGAGACATATCCATTCGCCAACCAGGATCTTACTAAATCATCCATTTAATAGTTCCGATAACAGCACATTAAAACAGGCAAGAGTAAATGCTCTTCTATACTTTGCAATGGTTAATGTATACAGATATGAAACTGCAGTGATTCCGTAATTATGTAAATTATTATATTTAGTATAGAGTAATGGAGAGCAGGTTTTATTTGCAACAGTTCTCAAATACTGTAGACTAAGGGCTTCATCACACGGAGCATTTATCCTGCGATTGAGATCACTCCTTCATGGAAGTTTGTGGGCTCTTTACATGACGCCGTGACCCTGCCGTGACCCTCCTGCACTAAATGCCCCTTGTTCCATTTTTAAATAGATGGCAGATAATGAGCTATCAAATTACCCCGTTGTGTTCCACTTCAGTTTCCTCCGTGAAAATACTAAGAGTGGCAAGAAGAGGAGCGAGATCAATGAAAGATAATGGAAGACAGATACAGGGAGGGGGAGGGGAAGAAGCACATGTAAAAAGAGTCAGTGGTTTTCCTGCATTTAAAACAGAAGCAGAAAGCCCCGTTTTAAATGCAGGATTTTAGGCTGGTCTAGAAATGCCCTTTGTCTATTAGTCTTTGAACAACAAGAAATTGGGCCTTCTCAAGCCCATAATTGCCCATGACTTCTACAGAGAAGCCTAGCCTATGTAATTGCTTCTCCATCGCTCTCATCCAGCAGGTAACATAGGAATCTGAAAGCAGTATGGAGAGATAGCTACCAGGAATTGCTAAAAAATGTAAACGTAACCACCACTTAAAGGTATTAATCCATACCTTGCATTCAGCTGATTGGATACCGACTTCCAGAGAAGAATGTGATCTGTGCTTTGCCTTTCCCCTCCTGCCAAATGGCAAAGGAAGGAGAAAGATCCTCAACTGATACTGTTCATGGATTTATTAATCGAAATGTCCTTTATTTACATAATTAATATGCAAATTCTTCTTGCAGAACTAGAATTGTTTTGCACAGAAATCATAAAGCTGGCCACAGAGTCTCTGAAAATGGCTCATATAAAGTTTCATATTGTGAACTCTTAGGAACAGCACACAATGTCACATATGAAAATGGCAGGTACATGAAAGGCAATAAAATGGCAATCACCATTCCAAATATATGGCAGTTTCTTAGAATTTAGAACTGGAAAACTATGGTGCCTCGGAACATTTGCTTTATCATCTTATACTGATATGGCTGGCTTGCCATCATCCAAAGCTGCTGCTCCAACATAGCAAAGTTCAAGGTACAAAGCAGGCCTTTCAAATATACCACAGGACAACCTCTTCTGAGGCCATACACATACCAGAACAGTGACTGCAGTATCTGCACCTACATCATGCCCTAACAGTGTGCAGATCCTGTCATTTGCTTTACTAGCGCATAGGCAATGGTCAGCTGAACCAGTGGATGTTAATGTGCAGCTGATGTTAAGCTGAGCTGTGGAATTGTGCAGATGCACCCTTGGAGACCAGATGTTCAAACAGGGTGAACTGGCGCTGCTTCATTGAAATCAGCTGAGGATCTCGCTCTGAGTTGTTCAACCAAAGGCTGGTGAGGAAAATTAAACTTAATGCACCATTGACTCTGTGCCCTTAGCAATATTTCACAAGGACTTTTTTTTCTTGGTCATTTCTTCCATCATTTGAGTCCATGGTACTAAATTCAGCCCAATTCTTCCCATTAAAAGAGCAATATATCTGAAGAAGGTAAAAAGCATAGTGGTTTCATCATTATTATTTAATGGGGGAAGCCAAAGTTAACTAACAGTGGGAGATTATTAGTTTCTGCTTTGTAACCTGAGCAGCTACATATGTATAATAAATGATCTGGTGCACAGAACTTCCTTCTAATTAAAATTTAAGTGGCAAATCCTTGAATCAAGAATGATGCCTTTGCTGTTGAGCC
The DNA here is from genome assembly GCF_057233095.1 of Heloderma suspectum. NCBI lineage: Eukaryota > Metazoa > Chordata > Lepidosauria > Squamata > Helodermatidae > Heloderma > Heloderma suspectum. The sequence goes on from NC_139459.1 coordinate 250,394,231, forward strand.
CTAGAGCCACAGTGGAAATGAAAATATTTTCTTTTGACTGCCTAAATCAGCCATAAGGTCCTTATTATTTTATTATCATTTTATGAGGTATCATTCTAACCATCTGGAGCCTGTCAGTTCTGCTGTATCAACATCTCCACACCCTCGTAGCAAAAAAAAGCAGAGCTTCTCTAAGACTATTTGCTACAACAGGCAGCATTTGTTCTGTTTGTGTGTGTGCGGGTTTGGGAGTGATATTACCTGTTCTCAGGGATCTGATCTACAAGGGTCACAGTCAGGGCTGGCTCCAGATTAGGCAGGGTGCTTGGTGCGTGCGTGCACACACACACACACACACACACACACACACACACCATAGCATGGTCTCCTTGGTGGCTAGTAGGTATAGATCAGGGCGGGGAGGGATTGCTGGTCACCATCACTGTAGTGTCAGCAGCTAAAACACCACTCTACCCAGCAAGTGTCATGTTGGAGCCCAGGGGCATTGTGGGGGAATTAAATGGAGGCTGCAACCACCTGGGCTCTGGTGCTAGATGAGAGGAAAACAGTGGCCATCTGGTGTGGAAAGGAATGCTGGGACATGACAGCTGTAGCTGTCATTTTGGCATAGTGACAGGGTTGGCCTTACCCCTTTAGCACCTTCCCCATAGTACGCAGCCCTGATGTCAGGCATTGTCACAGTAACGGGTTTCAGGGGCCCAGTGAGTGGGTTGCAAACAATGGAGCACATGAGGAAAAGAGGGATGGAACCCATGTAAGCAGATTCCATGGCAAATGGCTCTTAACACTGGCTGGCAGTAGCTCTCCATGGTTTCAGAAAAGATTCCTTCCTAGGCCTACCTGGAGATCCTGGGAATTGAACCAGGGAACTTCTGCATGCAGTGCAGGTGCTCTCCCACAGAGCTACAGATACAGCCCATCCCTCAAATTTCTGTTCCACATCATTCTAAAAAAGGCATGAGGCCACTTAAAGTATACATAAGGCTCTAAATACTGGCCGATACTCATAAGATGAATAAAACATGCAAATGATTTTTTTTATTTCCAGCTTGTGACAGGCAAAATATTTAATGTGGAGAGGCAGAAGGAATGTGAGGTTTGTCTCTGTGCTACAACAGTGTGTTTCATTAAATTTCATTGTATGTAGTTTTGGGGGCTGTATTTGGAGCAGTGTGTGAAAGACTGTTCATAGAGTTAGGGCCCAACTACAGGTGATATGGGAGATCCTCAATCATATCTCCCAAAGCAGCTCTGAGGATTCCAGGAGCAGTAGCAATGGGGGGGGGTGATTTAACACCACACACACACACACATACACACACCATTTTCCTGAGCCCTTTCCCTCCATTGGGCAAACAACTGCTTTGGGGAGGGTCCTTTAGACTGGGGGCCAATCTACACTTATGGGTTTTTTCACTTCCAATGAGGTTTCACCGCCCATCTTTCACAGTATGCAGTACCCGCCTCAAATTGGAACCGGAACTTCCCGCTTCCATGCTCCTGCTTTCAATACCCTGATATCCCGGTATTTCCTCTTAATGTGCTCTGATTTTCCACCTTTGCTACCGTATCTGATCATAGTCCCCTCCCCTGCCTGTCCATATACGGCGGTGTTTGTATTTCCCTCTTGTCCAGTCACACATCTCGATGGCCCCATGTTGTCTTCCAGCTACTGATCGCATAGCTTCCTCAGCACTCAATGTTTCCTCAGCAACAAGCAAAGGGCTGGATGTGCGCGCACTTGTCTGATCTTGGAAGCTACGTAGGGTCAGTCCCAGTCAGTAGTTGGATGGGCAACCGCCTGGGAATCAGGCTTCCTGCATTGAGCAGGGGGTTGTTCTATCCCTTCAAATGAGACTTAAGTTTTACCCCCTTCTATCCCCCGCTTCACTTTTTTTTTTTTTTTAATGAAGGCATTATCTTTGAAGAATCATGGCTTCTCTGCAATTTTTTTTTCTAATTCAGGCATGATCTTCAAAGATTCAAAAATTTGAAGATTTGAAGCTTCAAATCTTCAAATGTTCAAATTTTTGAAACTTCGAAGATCATGCCTAAATTGGGGGGGGGGGATCACGGAGAAGCCATGATTCTTCCAAGATAACGCCTTAATTTTTTTTTTAAAGGCAAAGCAAGGGATAGAAGGGGGTAAAACTTAGTCTCATTTGAAGGGATAGAACAACCCCTTGCTCAATGCTCACCCATCCAACTACTGACTGGGGCCAACCCTGCCTAGCTTCTGAGATCAGACAAGTGCACGCCCATCCAGCCCTTTTCTTATTGCTGAAGAAACATTGAGTGCTGAGGAAGCTATGCAATCAGTAGCTAGAAGACGACATGGTCCATCGAGAGCTGTGAGCATGTGGGTGTGGAATCAGCAGAAACAGGAAGAGTTTCTGATCTTCCAATGAAAGCCTCCATCTTTAAGAGCAGGAAAACAGCACAGCACTTGAGTGTGAACCAAGCTCATGCATTCGATGAAGCACCGCAACGGGGAAAATGGGTGAGTGTGGATAATCACATTTTAATGCAAGAGCGTTTAACCCAACAGGACACCAAATTCATTGTGATGGCGGGCGCAGTGTAGATCAGCCCTGGGAAAGCAGCATGGGGGAGGGGTTTACCAGCATCATGTGTCTGAACCAAGCTAGAGCGCGCATCCCCCTGCAGCTGTTTTTCAGTAAACATTTAAATCCTGGGAGATCAAATCCTGGATCTCCTGTATCACATGCAGTTTGGCCCTGGGACTGTCTGTGAAGTCACAGGCAGAGCTGATTACTGCCATACGGGTTAAGTAGCAGGTGAAAAGGAAGAACAAGAAGATTAAAACGGAAGTTTATACTGCATGAGAAAGAGAGATGAGGGGACCTCTTTAAAACAATGCAAGGAATGGAAAAGAAAGCCCTGGGATTGCTATTGTTGTTTTTTTCCTTGGGAATAGACTGCTGTGTTTGCTACTCAATGCTGAAATTCCAATACTGGACTCCTGTGCACAGATACTCTCTATTTTATAACTGCTAGGGGTTACCCTGTTCACAAAGTCATCACTTCCATCACTGAGGCCTGAGTCAGCTACAGGAAGTCAGGGGTGTGTTTTTTCTAGAAGGCTTCAGATCAAGGAAATGGAAGCCACATGAGACAGGAGCCCTTTTAAAGTATTTGTAGTAAAACAAGCTGTAAGTGCTTCAAGGGCTCTCTTCAGGGTAAGTGTGCCTTGTTGCTTGTTCTCTTTTCTGCATAAGACAATGTTCCCTTCACTTGAGGACTATTTGAGAGGGAGTTCTGGAACTGTTCAAAGAGCACAAGTCACACTCAGTAGATTTGTACTGCTTAGCATTGCTAATGCAGAGCGTTGTCCCAATCACATCATGCAACAGCTTGTTTCCATTAGCCTTGGTCCTTGCAAGGAAGGAAGATACGACTTTTCCTAATCTCTCTTTTAGGACTACTTGCTCATGCACACAGCAACAGTCCTGGTGGGCAGCTGCAGAGCAAAATGCAGCTCACCACAGGGCTGGCCCAAGACATTTTCCTGCCTAAGGCAAAGTTCAAGATGGCACCCCTTCCACATGCAGAAGTGGATTGGACTAGCATTTCAATTTCACATCAAAACCAGCCGAGGCTGATAGCTCCACTTTCAGTGGGGCTGTGAATCCATTCTGAGTTTCAGTCAGAACCAGCCAGAATGCTAAAGGAGCTATTCAAGGTGCTGAACGCTATCCCTAAAAATCAGTTCGACACCTTGGATAGCTCCTTTAGGGTTCTGGCTGGTTCTGACTGAAACCCAGAATAGATTCACAGCCCCATCGAAATCAGAGTCACCAGCCTCCACTGGTCAAAACTGATGAGAGGTCAGTATCCTTCACTGCACCTGAAGGCCACAGACTAGTTTAGGGAGTACAGGACGGGCCATATGGCATGCACAGCTCTGTCCTCCAGTGGAAAGGAATGGCCAGGAGGCTCAAGAGAAATGGCCAGGAGGCTGCCATTGCTGCCCCCTAGCATCTGCCACCTGAGCCAGTTGCCTCACTTTGCCTAATGGTAGGGCTGGCCCTGGCAACTAACCATTACAAAGCTTGCTTAGATTCTGCCCGTTCTTCTCACCAGGGACTACAGTGCTATCTACTTTAACCAGAGGCAGACACATACCTTTGGCAGAAGGTAACTTCCTTCATATCCTTAATTAACGTCTCTATTGACGTGCTTCAAGAAAAACAGTGAGCAGGGATTTTAACCAGAATCTCCTGAATCCAATACTGTCCACCATAGCCACAGTTTTTGGAGAAGCATAGCGAAGGGCTGCAGCTCAGTCACAAAGCATGTGCTACATGGGCAAAGAATCCCAGCTTCAGTCCCTGGAATCTCTCAGTAGGACTGGGAGAGACTCCTGCATGAAGCACTGGAGAGCTGCTGCTGGTCAGTGTAGGCAGTCCTAAGCCAGATGGACCAATGGTCTGACTGAGGTGAAGGCATCTTCCTATGTTCCTAAGGCAGACTCGAGTCAATGTGACGGTGCAGACCGAGTAGTGCAAGATTCTAGAAATGGTCTGGATTGGATGTAGCCACTTCCACATTTGGACTGCTCCTGTCCTTCCCCTTCCACCCTTTGTCCTTGCATTGATACATCCGTGGTGAATGACTCTTAACAACCGCACAATCCCTGCATTTGTAGACTACATGAGAAACCTGCAGGACATGATTATAGCAGTCATAATAGAGGACAACAAATGTGGTGGAACATAGCTTTTATATTGACAATAATTACAATAAGGCTGCTCTTGGATCTTCCCGGAGAAATATTGGACAAAGATAAGTGGGTACTACAGACCATGGGCCTTAATCCCTAGAATCCAGAAAGAGGTGCACTGAGAACTAGCACTCCAGTTCTTTGCAGTTATTGAAGAGGAGGAATGTGAAATATGAATACTGGGAGTGGATAACTGAGAATTTCATGGATGTAGACAGAGCCTCCCCTACCTCATAAGGATTGGAAGCCAGACCGATGATTCACAAGGCCTAAGCAGTAGCATGGAGCTGTGCTGAAGTCACAGGATCAGAGCTGAATGGAATGTGATGAACAAGTGGGACCTACAACAAAATGTTGACATGTAAAGTGTTCCTGTTCACTGTTCCAGTCAACTGTTCTTACAGTAATCAAGTGTTCTGTGATATCCATCAAGGCATACAGAGCCTCTGAACTGCCTTCAATGCAGTATTGTAAAAAGAAGATGGAGTTCCAGCAGCTAAATCAGCATCCCAGACTTGGCCAGCGGGGCGAAGCCATACAGCCCTGCTCTATTCTTCAAATCCACTTTTGACAGCAGTGAAGACCTACACAGCACAAATGGCCTTATGAATGCTTCCCTAGCAGCCACAGGCAGTCTCACAGTTGGACCCATGAATGTATCTTGGTGCTGTCTGAAACTTTCATTCATTATCTCAAGTAAACTCTTCATCTAGCAAACTTGTAGGGCTGTTTTATATGTGAAGTTTGACTTACACAAAGCCATGAAGAAAAAACTCATGTATGCCATCATGATTGAAGTGGTGCAAGAGTTTATTTTGCTATTTTGTACAACTATTGGACAAATATGGTGCTAATCAGCAGCTTGATCCATCATTTCTCCATGCAGTTTATAAAGAGATAGCCTGGTATGCTCTACCAGGCTAGCACTTAGAATCACTCCCTTTCCCTGGAACATTTGTATATATGCCAGGGCTGTATGTATGCTATGCTAAAACATAAAACTGAATCAAAATTCTGTGCCCAGGCAGTCCAAATTCCATGGGATGGATTCAGGATCTGCCTACTGCAAGAGGAAGGGCTCCACTGGTTGAAGGTCCCTCTGCCTGATTTTTGAAGATCCTCCATACACACACCCACACCCCTTATTATTCCATTCAGCAGGGTCTCTTAAGTCTCTGTGTAGCATTTCCAGGGGTGGAGAGGCTGCCATGGGAAAGAGGGAGTGGAGAAGTCCGCTTCTATCAGTGCAGTTGCTCACACCCAAATCTGGATTCAACCCCACTGTCCAGAAAAGCTAGATTTTCTGACCCATATAGAATAATGCACGTTGAATAAGATTTGCATAATTTCTTTGATTTTTTATGATTCTGCCATTCCTTCTTTTTGTTCTGGTTTTACTGGTCATAATGCAGGCCATGCAGGCCAGGCCCTGTGACCATGCATGCAGGTGTAGTAGAAACGCAGAAGACAATGATTGTTTCGAGGAGTTAGTGGTGCACAAAAAATTGCTCATGTCTAGACTTCTGGTTGGGCCTGTTGTTTTTAGTGGGTAGCTATGCCACTGCTTTCCAAGGCCAATGGTCTGTTTTAGACTGAACAACTTGAGAGGCTAGTAGGTAAGCCTCTGGCAAGATCTCAAGGTTAGCCGGAGTAGCTCAAAGTCACTGGATGACAGCCAGCATAGGGGGTAGAGTTACTATGAACATAAGAGTATATATGAATCCCTGAGATACTCCCAGGGTGGGGATTTCAATGCAGGACAATCCAAAAAGGTGCAGTGTAAGGAGAGGTCTGTATGGGACTCACATCTGCTGCCATATTCTGATTCTGGGATCCCTCGGCAACTGTAGGGACATAATCTTGCTCTGTGGTGTGTTGTTTTCTTCTGCTTTGTAAATTTGATTCTTGCTTAATAAAATCTTTAGCCTTCACCCCATTAGTGTGTTTATTGTTTCTTAATCCTGCAGACCTTTCAGCAATAACATCATGCCCAGCTTTTTCTCTCCCACCTCCCCACCCTGCCTTTGTTTTACTTAATACAGTGCAACTCTTGCTTCAGTTGAACTCAAAATGGTAGCTGCCCTACATTTCATTTCTCTCTTGACATTCTCCAGAAGACAACTTCCTTCCATGTACCTTTCCTTTTCATGGAAAACTTTGGTTCCTATGATCATTACAATGTAGTGATAGTAGGCCTAGTGGCCTTTGCCTCAAAACAGTATACAAATGCAAAATAATAGATACTGCACTCACTCGGACTCTGCGGAAATTAGAACCCAGCAAAGCCAACAGAAACAGGCAGTCTTCCTCTGTAGTAAATACAGAGTCAATTTCACTCGTGCATTTCTTGATTAGGACCTTGAAAATCTTCCTGTATTCTTTCAAGGCTGGGGAATGGACATAACTCAGAGGCAGAGCATGTGCTTTGCATGCAGAAGGTGCCAGGTTCAGTCCTTGCCAGGTAGGGCTGGGAAAGTCTGAAAGCCTGAAGAGCTGCTACCAGTCACTGTGGACAATCCTGCGCTAGAGGGACCCATTGTCTGGCTCCCTATAAGGCAGCTTCCTAGTACGTTCCTATGATGAAGAATTTGGGGGTACTCAAAAGCTTGCTCCCAACTTTGTGACATTACGGATGGTCCTAATAAAGGTACTGCCATACTGTGAGTTTTTGATTTGTAATCAAAGCTGGTTCCCCAAAAGCTGGTTCTACAGCTAATGACACAAGCCCTTTTTGGGAGGTCACTTCCATGCATACACTAAACATGTAGAGGAGACATGATGTCTGAAAAAAGAGGCCCACACATACACACACACACACACACAGGCTCCCCTTTTCAGACACTGTACAGATATCAGGCCCCTTCATGGATCACTGCCTTGTTGTGGCGAAGGGACTTGCGTAACTCAGTGAAGCCATAAGCTATGCCGTGCAGGGCCACCCAAGACGGACAGGTCATGATGGAGAGTTCTGACAAAATGTGGTCCACTGGAGAAGAAAATGGCAACCCATTCCAGTATTCTTGCCAAGAAAACCCCATGGAACGTATCACAATGCTAAAAGATATGACGCCGGAAGATGAGCCCCTCAGGTCGGAAGGTGTCCAATATACTACTGGGGAAGAACAAAGGGAATTTCCAAGTAGCTCCAGAAAGAGTGAAGCGGCTGGGCCAAAGCCAAAAGGACACTCAGCTGTGGATGTGTCTGCTGGTGAAAAGAAAATCCAATGCTGTAAAGAACAATATTGTTTAGGAACCTGGAATGTCAGATCAATGAATCAAGGTAAGCTGGAGGTGGTCAAACATGAGATGGCAAGATTGAACATTGATATCTTGGGAATTAGCAAACTAAAAAGGACAACTTGGGCGAATTTAATTCAGGTGACCATTATATCTACTACTGAGGGCAAGAATCCCTTAGAAGAAATGGAGTAGCACTCATAGTCAATGAAAGGGTGGGAAAAGCAGTACTGGGGTACAATCCCAAAAACGATAGAATGATCTCAGTATGAATCCAAGGCAAACCATTCAACATCACAGTAATTCAAGTCTATGCCCCAACCACTGAGGCTGAAGAAGCTGAGGCTGATCAGTTCTATGAAGACCTACAACACCTTCTAGAACTAACACCAAAAAAAAGATGTCCTCTTCATCATAGAGGATTGGAATGCTAAGGTAGGAAGTCAAGAAATCACCGGGATAACAGGCAAGCATGGCCTTGGTGTACAAAATGAAGCAGGACAAAGGCTAATAGAGTTTTGCCAAGAGAACACGCTGATCATAGCAAACATGTTTTTCCAACAGCACAAGAGCGACTCTACACATGGACATCACCAGATGGTCAATATCGAAATCAGATTGATTATGTCCTTTGCAGCCAAAGATGGAGAAGCTCTATACAGTCAGTAAAAACAAGACCTGGAGCTGACTGTGGCTCAGATCATGAGCTGCTTCTTGCAAAATTTCGGCTGAAATTGAAGAATGTAGGGAAAACCACTAAACCATTCAGGTATGACCTAAATCATATCCCTGATGAATATACAGTGGAGGTGAGGAATAGATTTCAGGGATTAGACCTGATAGACAGAGTGCCTGAGGAACTATGGATGGAGGTCCGTAACATTGTTCAGGAGGCAGCAACTCAATCCATCCCAAAGAAAAAGAAATGCAAGTAAGCAAAGTGGCTGTCTGATGAGGCTTTACAAGTAGCTGAGGAAAGAAGGGAAGTGAAAAGCAAGGGAGAAAATGAAGATATATCCAACTGAATGCAGAGTTCCAGAGAATAGCGAGGAGAGACAAGAAGGCCTTCTTAAATGAACAATGCAAAGAAATTGAGGAAAACAATAGAATGGGAAAGACTAGAGATCTTTTCAAGAAAATCAGAGATCTCAAGGGAACGTTTTGTGCAAAGACGGGCATGATAAAGGACCAAGAAGGCAGGGACCTAACAGAAGCAGATGAGATTAAGAAGAGGTGGCAAGAATACACAGAAGAACTATACAGGAAAGATCTGAATGACCTTGATAGCCATGATAGTGTGGTCACTGAATTTGAGCCAGACATCCTAGAGAGTGAAGTCAAGTGGGCCTTTGCAAGCATTACTAACAACAAAGCTCGTGGAGATGACGGTATTCTAGCTGAGCTATTTAAAATCCTAAAAGGTGATGCTGTTAAAGTGCTGCACTCAATATGCCAACAAATTTGGAACACTCAACAGTGGCCACAAGACTGGAAAAGGTCAGTTTACGTTCCAATTCCAAAGAAGGGCAATGCCAAAGAGTGTTCAAACTACCGTACAATTGAGCTCATTTCACATGCCAGCAAGGTGATGCTCAAAATCCTACAAGCTAGGCTTCAGCAGTATGTGAACCGAGAACTACCTGAAGTACAAGCAGAGTTTAGAAGAGGCAGAGGAACTAGAGATCAAATTGCCAACATTCGCTGGATCATGGAGAAAGCAAGAGAATTCCAGAAAAACATCTATTTCTGCTTCATTGACTACGCTAAAGCCTTTGATTGTGTGGATCACAACAAATTGTGGCAAATTCTTAAAGAGTTGGGAGTACTAGACCACCTTACCTGTCGCCTGAGAAACCTGTACGAGGGTCAAGAAGCAACAGTAAGAACCAGACATGGAACAACCGAGTGGTTCAAAATTGGGCAAGGAGTACGACAAGGCTGCATATTGTCTCCCTGCTTATTTAACTTATATGCAGAGTACATCATGAGAAACGCCAGGTTGGATGAATCACAGGTCAGAATTATCAGCAACCTCAGATACACAGACGATACCACCCTAATGGCAGAAAGTAAAGAGGATCTAAAGAGCCTCTTGTTGAGGGTGAAAGTGGAGAGTGCAAAAGCTGGTTTGAAACTCAACATTAAAACAACGAAGATCATGGCATCTGGCCCCATCACTTCCTGGCATATAGAAGGGGAAGAAATGGAAGCAGTGACAGATTTTATTTTCTTGGGCTCCAAGATCACCACAGACGGTGACTGTAGCCATGAAATTAAAAGACGCTTGTTCCTTGGAAGGAAAGCTATGGCAAACCTAGACAGCATAGTAAGAAGCAGAGACATCACCTTGCCGACAAAGGTCCATATAATCAAAGCTATGGTTTTCCCAGTAGTAATGTATGGCTGTGAGTGCTGGACTATAAGGAAGGCTGAGCACCGAAGAAGTGATGCTTTCGAACTGTGGTGCTGGAGAAGACTCTTACGAGTCCCCTGGACTGCAAGGAGGTCAAATCAGTCCATCCTAAAGGAAATCAACCCTGACTGCTCATTGGAAGGACAGATACTGAAACTGAAGCTCAATTATTTTGGCCATCTAATGAGAAGAGAAAACTCCCTGGAAAAGACCCTGATGCTGGGAAAGATTGAAGGCAAAAGGAGAAGGGGATGGCAGAGGATGAGATGGCTAGATAGCATCACCGATGCAATGAATATGAACTTGAGCACGCTCCAGGAGAGAGCGGAGGACAAGAAGGCCTGGCATGCTATGGTCCATGGAGTCACGAAGAGTCGGACACGACTTAACGACTGAACAACAACAACAGATATCAGGGCAGGGACAGCAAGGTGTATGAAGACAGAGGCAGAGCCAGCATGGTTCTGTTCCCCCTGCCACACATTAAGGGCCAAAACAGACTTTAAAGTGCAATCATATGCATGTTTAGACAAAACAAAAGTCCTACAACTCCTAGCATTCCCCCGCCAGCTATGCTGGGAGTTGTACTTTTTTCTGTCTACACATGCATGGGATTACACCCTAAATCTGTATCTAGCAGCTATGTCTTTTGTTAAAAAAATTACTCCAGAGTAGTCACAGAGCCCCCAGAGCGAATTGGGACCCTGGTGTACAGGGTAGGGAGGCTGTTAAGATCCAGTTGGGCCCTCTGTGCCTTCTCTAGAGAAAAAATGAAAAAAAGTAGTTGCTAGACACAGTTTTTCAGGGCTCCTTCACACAAAACTTTCATCCTGCAATTGAGATTGCTCCTTCACAGACATTTACAGGCTCTTTACATGACGCCATCACCCTGCCGTGACCCTCCAGGGTGTCAACCCACTAAATGCCCTTTGTTCCATTTTTAATGAGCTGTCAAATTACCCTGTTGTGTTCCACTTCAGTTTTCTCCGTGAAAAGAGTTAAAGTGGCAAGAAAAGGAGCGAGATCAATGAAAGAAAATGGAAGACTCAGGGCCCATCTAGGGCCGATCTACACTTATGGGTTTTTTCACTTCCAATGAGGTTTCACTGCCCATCTTTTGCACTACGCAGTACCCGCCTCGAATTGGAACCGGAATTTCCCACTTCCGTGCTCCCGCTTTCAATACCCTGATATCCCGGTATTTCCCCTTAATGTGCTCTGATTTTCTGCCTTCACTACCGTATCTGGTCGTAGTCAGCTCCCCTGCCTGTCCATATACGGCGGTGTTTGTATTTCCCTCCTGTCCAATCACAGCTCTCGACAGCCCCATGTCATCTTCTGGCTACTGATCTCATAGCTTCCTCAGCACTCAATGTTTCCTCAGCAAGAAGCAAAGGGCTGGATGTGCATGCCCTTGTTTGATCTCGGAAGCTACGTAGGGTCAGTCCCAGTCAGTAGTTGGATGGGCGACTGCCTGGGAATCAGGCTTCCTACATTGAGTAGGGGGTTGTTCTATCCCTTCAAATGAGACTAAGTTTTACCCCCCTCTATTCTCCGCTTCAGCTCTTCTTCTTTTTTTTTAGTTAAGGCATTATCTTCGAAGAATCGTGGCTTCTCTGAGATGTTTTTTTTTTCTAATTCAGGCATGATCTTTGAAAAAACCCGTAAGTGTAGATTGGCCCTCAGATACAGTAAGAAGGAGGAGGGAAGGGGAGGGGGGAAAGAAAGTGCATGTAAAGGGAATCAGTTGTGATCCTGCATTTAAAACAGAAGCAGAAAGCCCCATTTTAAATGCAGGATTTTAGGGTGGTGTAGAAATGCCCAAAGTCATGTCTGTTTGGGCCCTTAGCATACACATGGAGGCAACCTTCTGGTTGGCGCTGTGCTTTTTTCTGTTTAAATTAATTTCATTGAATTGATTAAAGGACTTGCAGCAATTATTTTCACAATTCAGCTTATTCTATCCCTAGCTTGGTTTATGATTCACAGGCAGAGCAGTCAACCTCTAATCATGAGCTCTAACCTCGTTACTCCGAGTGGAGAATCATGATGTGCAGCCAACTCTTAAGCAGGGCAACAGGAGCAGAGTTAAAAGCCATATTTCTTTCATCAGCTATGCCAAATACATCATGGCTACTGCTAAAGAACTGCCAATATGAGAGCAAGTTGTTTCTTTTAATCCTTTTTCCTATGGAATGACTTTTTTTTCTCTATTTCTCATTTCAAGAAGGCCTGAGTGGCACCTCTGAGACAAGTGGCTGGATTGCTAATTTGCCACTTCCCATGGAAAAGCAATTGAAAAGCATCCTAAAGTATTCTAGGGATATTCTCCCTTTGCCCATAGAACAGCATCACAATAATATTGGGGGGAGGTGAATTTTGCAAGCATTCTCAAGAATATGGAAGGAAATGCACATTCAGATCTGTAAGCAATTCAGTACAGAGGGATGATGTGCAGGTGTGGATGTCATCCATCTGCACTGCATTACTTTCAATGAGATGTAAATTTGGATATGCATCCGCATCCATATTCTGCCTCAACTGTCATAGAGGACTAGAGCTGGATCAGGGCAGATGTGACGCTGTGCAGCAACAGCAGGAAATGAAACCACAATGCAGCATGGCAAGACATGGTCCCTCTTTACCACCACCATGCAGAATGAAGGAAATGGGAGGGCTTCGCGCTCAATAACATTGTGGTAGTGTAGCATGTGATCATCATGTGATCACTGACTGGCCTGGGTCATGCCTTGAAGAAGCCATTTCAAGTTTTAGAAAATAACATCAAAGCAGTAGCAGTCCAAGGTAAGAATGTTTGTGAACAGGCACAAAAGCATGTAAAACAGTGGAAGATAGGGAGCATCACGCACGCACGCATGCACGGCTACTTTTGCATTAAAAATAAACTTCATAAAAATTCAGGGCAGCAATAGTTTAAAGTGAAGTGGCTCTGACCTTGTTACTCTGAGTGGAGAATCATGATGTGCTTGCCAGTGATATTTTTTTACTTTTGGCCAATATCCATACACCAGTGAAGTCCGAAAAGATATCTCAGAATGCAATGTCCATTCCTTCAAATCCATAGAGAATAGACTAAAAGCAGATTCATGGTTTTGGAAGGTCTGCCCGCTTTTCAAGATTGGCCAAAATTTGGGCACAAAATAAAAAGGGAAAATAGATACACCCAAAAATCAAATACAAATGCATGGCTATTTTCTGGATTGAAATACAATGATCTAAAATGGTCACTAGCCTTGGATGAAACATTCCAATTCAGTCACAAGCTAACCACATTTACCCTATTTGTGCCAACAGCAAACCCCTGAAAGAACCCCAAAAGTGTGTGTGTGTGTGTGTGTTTCTTTTTTTCTTGTTAATTACTACCTGTTGCTCTTTTTCCCTGCCTGCTGTGAGTGAAAGTGCATTGCTGCAAAACTGTGACTGGAATTCCACAATCGCATGGGGAGTCCAGTGGCAGAGAAGAGCATCCTTAAAAAATACATTTTCCGTGTATTAAAACCAGGGGAAAGTGTGACTTCTGCCACTAACAATGGCCTGATTTCAGCTCACTGAATGAATAAAAGCAGCAGTCAGAAAAGCCAGTCCTACGTTTCAGTAGCACCAGACCAGGAGTGTCCAGTGAGTATGGGAGTAATAAAATCACATAATTAATGTTACTGACCTATTTAATTAATACATACATATGATGCGCTTTTCACTTCTTACCGTACATCTTTACATCCATGTATTCGGGCTCTTTCTCACATTGTCTTTGTAGTCCATTGTCCATTGTCTCTGGAAGCTTCTGCAGCATTTCTCCCTCACGTTGAGAGCGTAATGTCAGAAAAGCCTCTGGCCACATGGAAGGAGTCTACACTAGGGGTCCTCCTCACACCAACATTTCCCTTGTTTCCAGGAGAGGCATAATACTTGTGTGGGGATACTGGAGAAGCCACAGTTTGCCCTCCTCCACAAAGCCAAGGGCCTTTTGTGACATTACTTTTGCAGCATCGGATGGAACCACAGTGAATTGGCTTGCACACTCTGCAAAGGTAATATGAGATGGGGCTCTTTCTGACTTAGCAAAGGCCATTCAACAAATACCCATGTGAGCATTGGGAACCAGCAGGATCCCACTGCCAATTTCAATACCCTATGCCAAGGGAGGGCAAACTGGCCCTTCAGACATTTTGGGCAACAACTCCCATCATTGGCTATGCTGGCTAGGATTGATGAGAGTTGTAGGCCAAAACTTCTGGAGGGCTACAAGTTGCTCCCCCTGCCCTATCCACTCATCAGTGCGACTCCATATCCAGCTCCTGATTTCCTTTTGCCACTTTCTTACCACATAGTTTTTAGGATGAGAATTCCTCAGAATATTAAGTACTGTGTTACCACAAAATGTCAAGGGCATTTCTGCAGGAGGGAGATCTGGGCCTTTCATCTCTAGCTTCACTCAGATTCCCCCATGTTCTAAGTCATCTACAGTTCCAGCTCACTTTCTTCCCTTTTTTAGGTTTCCTTTACTGTTAGGTTAGACAATGTTAGGTTAGACAGTTCTTACACTCAGTTCTCTTATCAGGTACCTTTACAAGGTCATTCTGGCAAGTCTTTTTAAGGATATCTGCCTTTTTCATTCCTGCATTTCTATTTGGGATGTGGGTGGGGGGGAGTTCATCTATGGAATTTGTGTTTGCCCTTTCTAGCATTGGAGCACTTGTAGTAAAAATAAAATGTTTGCCCTACGTGATATCCAGAGTAAAGGGACTTTTTATTTATGTTCATCCTGGCTATTTCAGATTTTAACAAATGTTTAGGTGAATTCACTACTGTTTGGCCACATTACACTACATTTTAGCATGCTATACACACCCTCCAGTTTCTCTGTGGTGAGGCCAAGCTGTGTGCATCTTATCTGATTCTTTTGAAGCCATTTTCCTTTCTTTAGTCAGAGAGAATCATTGAAAGCTGCACTGCATATATTATTAACCCTCTTCAACTTATGTACTACACTATAATCTGCAGGCTGTAACATCTGTTTCTGTTCTGGTTTAAATGAAGACCTGAAGAACCAGACAGTGTACTAAAAATGACTTTTACAGGTCATTTGGAGAAGAAACAGAGCTGGTGTTTATACAAATATGTTATTGCCTCTTTAATTTGTGCATATTTGAGTCATATATTAAGCTATAAATATATTTTATGGCATCAAGGCCAGCAGCATTAGAGCAAGGTGAAAAAATATATGTTTAGAGAAAAGTTAAAGGGATATAGCAGGATATACATGAGACTGGCCAGCAATTGAGGACAGTCACATGAACATAAGAAGAGCCCTGCTGGACCAGAGCAAAGTTCCATCCCACCTGAGGCTTATGGGAAGACCAGTAGCGTAGTGGAACCAGGGCTCTCAGGGATGCAGCACCGGCACTTTTTTATTAGCAGGGATGCGACACTGATGTCATCTGCCACTAGGAATGTACAGACTGTGTAAAATCTGCTCTGTCTGTGTTTCGCAGATTGTCAGACGCCTTTCGTTCTGTCATCTGCCCACAGACAGATGCAAATTTTTTTTCATCATGTGGAAAAATACGGAAATAATTATGTAAATACTTATGTAAGTATTTACATAAATATTTACATAATTTACCTCAGTACATAACATGTAGTGTATTGTCCCCCATTCCATTCAACATTTCCTCAGCAGAAACTTACATATTTTTCTACGGATTTATATGCGTAAATTTCGGGAAAGTAAAAAAAATCATCTGAAAGTCCACGGACTCTGCATGGCCTGAGGGGGGCACTCCGCAGTAGATTCCGCAGGTCAGATTCTTAGAGATCCGAGCTCATTTTAATCCGTCTCAAATTTCTCCAGCATCCCTATCTGCCACCACACTCAGACTTCCCTGTTCCCTCTGAGCTTAAATGCAATCCTCACAGTAGCTGCGGGGAAATGAATTTCTCCAGCAACAGTATATTGTTTCCCGTTGCAATGCAAATTGTTCTGTGGTGGCCTGGTCTTCAGTGAGCAATTAAGAACCAAGAGCTCTAGAAAAGACTTGCTCCTGGTAGAGATGGAGGTGGAGATCCTAGCACCGATTTGTTGGTATGGATCAATACAGTTGCCTGAATTTCTGGAATCTCCTGGGAGTGTGGCTAGGGGAACTGTCATGAAGAGCGCCTACGCTTCAGAATTTACCACTACACCAGTGGGAGAAACCACAAGCAGGGGGTGAAGGCAAAAGTCTCAGCAACTGTCAATGGTCCCTGTGAACATGGAGGTTTCATATAGTCATCATGGCCAAAAGCTACTGATCCTTGAATTGGTCTAATCCCCCCTTTAAAGCCATCTAAACTTGAGGCCATCACCACACTTTGCAGCAGTTCCTTCAGTCAATTGTGTGTTTTATGAAGAAATGCTTTTTTTGAATCTTGGCTCTACTGGCAATCAATTTAATCAGGCAAACATACATGTCTCTATCCACTCTTAACACAACATGCATCATTTTATAAACCTCTAGCATGCTCCCCACCCACCACCCACCCCCGCCCATACCTTAATCAGCTTGTTAGGAGGATGCACTGAAGACAAGATTTGCTTTGGATCCCACTTTGGTACCTCAGAAAGCAGGGTCACTTCAGCTCAGACCACCACAGGCACGATCACTTCAGCTCAGATCCGAAACCTCATTTCACCTCGGAAAATCCAAGGCTTTGTACGGCACCATTGACTATAATGGGGATATCAACAAACAACTATAACTTTTTAACACCTTTATAGAATTGAAGGGAAATTGCAGGCAAGATTGCCTCTTCTGAGGGGATGACCTGTCAAACCAGTTTTTTTGTGCAAGGGGACTTTACAATTGAAGGTGTGTAAAGAGGGATTCACTTATCCTGCCATGGCTTTTCAGTCAATTTGTATGACATTATATGTATTTTATCAGTTTTGTTCTATTTTATTCTGTTTATGGTTTTATTGCAAATTGCCTCAAGCACTCATTGAGTGGTGGGACAATTCAGAAATATTTATTAATAATAATAATAATAATAATAATAATATGAATGGTTTGTCATCTGGTACAGCCTTAAGTATTTCCCTTAGAGCACTGCTCTTATATGTAAATTAAGTTATTGACCTTGTGTGTTATCTTTCCATGGCCCTGCTTCTCAAAAGAGATAAAACAAAAACACTGCATTTGACTCCAATCACACATATATTTACATGATGAAGGTTGAAGCCAAGGTTTGTTGTCATTCTTCCACTTCCACTTGGAATCGCCTAAGCTTAACATAGCATCACCTGTCACTAGTGACATCAGTGCTGGTAATTCACAAGCTGCTGTGCAGAATAGCACAGTGCCAAGGGCCTTCTGGACTGCAAAAAGTAAAAAGAAAATGCAGTTTGACCTTGGCTCACAAAGCAACACGTCACAGCCAAGGAGCATTTGCTTTTCTGCTCCCTGAGTGCAATATCACTGCCAGTCATAAAATCAGCACTAACAGTCAACTAAGTGGTACTCGTATACCTGTAGACCATATGTGAATGAAGCAAAATTCTTACATTTCAGTAAAAAAAAATTCAATTAGACTCAACACTGCATACACTGAAGCCCTAGCAGTAGTAACCCATCATTTTCCTAACACGAATCTGCATTCAGCCATGGAGCTCACTGGGCCACCTTCGGCCAACCGCTTTCTCTAAGCCTGGCGTACCTCACAGGGCTGTTGTGAGTTTAAAATGGGAGGGGAGAACCAGATATGCTCCCATGAGCTCCTGGGAGGAAGTATAGGGCAAAAATGTAATAAATAAATAACACAGTCTTGTAGGTTTTTGTTGCATTTTTCTTTAACTATCAGTGGCCACAGAAGGGCCAAGGAGCACGTCCTTTTCACTGCACACTATGACTCTGGTTATGTAAAAAATTAACAATTTGAGCAGTATTATGGATGATATTAAAAAGGTAGAGAGGGAGTAGACATATGCACGAGGCCCCTGAAAAGAGAGATTTGATTATTATTTTTAACATACTGAAACTATCAGGAAGCAAGTATACAAGGAAGCTGTTGTTAAGATTTCTGTAGGATATAAATTATACCACAGTACTTAGTACAGAAAAAAAGCAGTGAATAACTAGTCCAAAAATGCCACAGAGAGCACTGAAATCTAATGGAAAGAGTCGGATTTTTTTCACACTTGTTTGCATTATGAAAGGTAATAAAAGCCCCTGCCCACACTCCTGAAATCCAGGGTACTGACTGCATGGAAGGGGGGGGATCACTCCCACTCTCCTGCACCCAACCTCCAGGCATTCACAGATCCTTTGTAAACAGCAGCCAATGTACGTACAGGCAGGAAAAAGGCAAGTTAGGGGAGTATGTGATAGAGGTTTATGAACTTATAGAGAAAAAGTGGATAGGGAGATGTTTTTCTTCTCTCTCTCATAATAATACTAGAACTCAATGGGGTTAGCCAATGAAGCTGAATGGTGGGAGAATCAGGGAAGATAAAAGGAAGTAGTTCTTCACAGAGCGCATAGTTAAACTATGGAATTTGCTACCACAACATGTAGTGACGGCCACCAGTTTGGATGGCTTTAAAAGGGGGTTAGACAAATTCCTGGAGGAGAAGGCTATCAACTAGTCCTGATGGCAATATGCTACCTCCAGTATCGGAGGCAGTAATGCCTATGTACACCAATTGCTGGGGAACAAGGGCAGGAGGGTGCTGTTGCACTTGTGTCCTACTTGTGGACTTCCCATAGGCTTTGTCACCACAAGGAACAGGATGCTTGGCTAGATGGAGCTTTGGTCTGGTCCAGCATGTCTCTTCTTATGTTATTACATGTATAGGCTCTCTCTGTCTGATTGGGAACCCTGCATTTATACACTTTGTACATGTGAGCACTCTGTTCACAAAAGATCCATCCACATATGGAGGTCAGGAGTGGGGACACTGGGTGCAATCCTGCTCCCCCTCTATGTGTTCACTATCCCTGGATTTTGACCAGGTGGGCACAGAGAAATTTAACCTTTTATATATTTAAATATATTTGTGCATATTTACCAGTTTTTGTATGGCTGCAGTCTTGATACATTTACCGGACTGAATGGACTTAATTCATGTGCAGAGAAGAAAAAAATCAGGACTTGAGCAAAATATATCTACACTGTAGACAGAAACCCAAAAGTTCCCCACCATGAGTGATCATTGTGTCCCTTTATTCAGATGAATATGCATGAGTTGTAAGCATGCCTACTTAAAGCACACCTGAGTGCACAGGTCTCATTTGGGAAATGGGAGAGAAAGATACCGAAGCCATGTCGCAGCCAGGATCCAACCCAGAGGATGCATGTAGCCATCATGACTTGTAGTCATTGATAGGCTTATCCTCTGTGAATTTATCTAATCTCCTTTTAAAGCCATCTAAGGGCCAAACTAAATGTTGTTGTGAACATGCATAGAATGATTGGTTTATTTGCTACAGACTATGCTTGTGTGGCCCTGTTTTGGATTGTGACCATGGCACTCCAGGGAAGTTACACTTCCCCACCCAGCTACCTGTTCTTGTCCCCAAATTCCATTGACTCCAATGGAGGCAGTTAAAAAAACAAACAAACCCGGGGGTGTTTGGAATTTTGGAACAAAAATGGGTGGGTGGGGAAGCTTAATACAGACACCCCGCAGAACCCCATGATGCTGATCCAAATTGGGCCCACATGCTTCCTCTAAAGTAAATGAACCAACCACACATCGCTCAGCTATGTGTGATTACAAGAACATTTTGTCTGTGCCTAAGCTAGTGGCCACGGTCACATCTTGTGGCAGTGAATTCCATAAGACCGCAGTCTCCATTATAATTTTGGCAGGTTTTAACTTTTTATAATCCACTAACTCTCCCACTGAAATCAAAATGATGTTTCAGATTATTTGAATATACGTCTATACAGCATAGATAGTTCAGTGGACAACAGGTTACCAAAAGTGTGCACCACTTTTCAGCCTTTCTAGAACACGAACACCCGCCCTGGGAGGCCAGATCCGCCCAATGCTTGAGACAGCTAAAATATACCACCGATCCACAGTTGTGAATTTTGGAAATACAAAGCAAAAAACTCCTGGGTCTGAAATCTGACCCAGTGAAGGAATGGAACTGGGGTTCCATTCGACTGGTTTTGCCAATCTCATTTTGGAAAATGAACCACAGTTGAGTATTTACCACTTCTGCAGTATTAAAAAAAAAAAAATCCACTCAATGGAAGGAAGCTGTAGCTCTGTTATGAAAACTGGCAATAGCAGTTATTTACTGAATGCATTGGCATAAAGATGGGTATAGCTTTAATTATCAAAATTAAGTTTATTATCCAGTCATTAGTGTTATAGATACAATTGCAAAAGCAAACAGCTTATGGATCAGAGAGCCACAAACAGATCTTTATGTAATCGCCAAAGGGTTTAATATTTAGGATATAAGGAATAGCCTTTGCCTTATACTGAGTGAGGCCATTGGTCCAGCTAGCCTGGTATGGGCCATGCAAACTGGCAGCACCTGTCCAGGGTTTCAGACAGGAGTCTTTCCCAGCCTTATCTGGAGATGCCGGGGACTGAATCTGGGACTTCTTGCTCAGAAAGCAGATGCTCTCCACTGAGTTTTGGCCCTCCTCTTGCACTATTTCAACAAGGATAGAAATCAACCCAATCTGAGTTCAAGTTTAAAGGGGTGACAAATAGACATTTCAGTGGAATGTATTTCTGGTTGATGTCAAATGTCACAATAGTTGTTGCATCACAGACGTTACAAAGCAAAGCAAAACAAAAACTGGGAAGAAATTATTATGATTATTAAACACAATGTGACAAATAAAAAAACCCAGGATTTATTTAATAAATATAATGTAAATTCCTTTATTTGACCTTATGTTCACAAAATAATTTTTATTATATTTATGAAAGCAGCTTACAGGCAATAGAATTATGAAAACATTCACAATACTTAAATAACACAGACCTGATTGAGGATGTATAGTTTTATGAGGCTTCTGATTTATCTCTCTCAGTTGCCTTTTGCCGATGACGCTGCTTGATGAATGCTGTTTCTCACAAAGTTTGTGAGGGGTTTGCTAACATCCCCCTCCCCCTTAAAAAAAAAACCTCAAATAATTCTCTTTGAATGTGTTTGTATGTTAATGCTGGTGACGGTTGCGAGCATCAGCAACTTTGTTTTACTAAGGAAACCTAGGAGGAATTAGATTCAAGGAAGCAAAAAGTAAATCTTGGGAACTTTGGGAACTTACGGGGTTGCTGCTCCCACTATGTGGGAATCCAGAATAAGAATGAGGCACTATTTTCTAAGCAATGGGCAGCAAACCAAAAAGGGAAACTATATGGTTTGAGACAATCATGCAGCTTCAGATGGCATCGATATTTATTTCTGGATTTAAAAAAAAAAATCAACAAATTTCATAAGAACATAGAAGACCTTGCCGGATCAGACCGGAGGCCCACTGCCTGGCATCCTGTCTCCCACTGTGGCCAACCAGATGCCTCTAGGTAGTACACAAGCAGGGCACAAGGACAATAGTCCTTCTCCTTGATTCTGATATCCAGTATCTAGTATTGAGAGGTATACTGCCTCTGAAAATTGAGGCTCTACTCTGCTATCATGGATAATATTTCTTGATAGATCCATCATCCATTGTTTTGAATGCAGGGGAGGGGGAGTTTCTCCTCCCACCCCACCCCACCCCAAAAGCCAAAATTTGAAATAAGGAAAGTCTGAGAGGGGTGCTTACAAAATGGCAAATATCACTGTTGATTAACTGAAGGGGGGTTTCTTCTTAGATCAATTATTCTGTAAAGTTGTATTCCTATATAAGGTATACTATGTACAGTTTCACATGCTGACAATCAAGCAAAGTCAACATAACATGAAACTTCAAAGTAAATAGCAGCACTCTGCTTCAGGGCACAGCTTTTACCATTTATCATTCAGTCAACTCTAGTCCTACATTTGGGATGGGGTGGGGAGAGAACCCACAAAACACCTCACTTTTATCACACGACATTGCTGATTCATCATCTTTTGCTGTGTTTTGAAAAACTACAAGTTCCATAGTCATCCAGGCCAAGCTAACTTATAAAATGTTCCTTTTTCTATAAAGTGCGGACTAGTAAACTGTTCCAAAATGCAGTGAATGAGACCCCAGAAATATCCCATTACTTAGACATATATTAAAATAAGATAAATAAAGCTAGTTTTGTTGAAACATATGAAAAAATAGCCATTTAAATAATAAATAAATAAAGCCAGTATTGACACATTATCTTCCTACTATTAAAAATATTCCACTCTTATTATAAGGCTCTATTGATGTTCAGAAATCATTCAAAAAGGCATCCACCCCAGGCTGGCAATTCACCAAACTTTACTTGCAACCTATAAACACCCATGAACAACTATGCACGTCAAATGGGAACCTCATATTTAGTTTAATACATTTTATTCATATAGTAGAGTTTATTTGCTTCTCCCAGTTTTTTTTCTGCAAACATTTACCAAGCTCATGTTTTGTTTTGTTTTGTTTATCCTTACAGCTGCACTGTATCTACATCTTACACTTGTTTCCATTCAGGATGAACAACATAGAACAATCTCTAAATACAATGTATGCAAGTTGAAATTCTTTGTTTTAAATTGTATGCTTCTGTCAAACAGCAGCTAATTGAGTTCCGGGCTTTTGTGTGATGGCTTTAACTCTCACAATAGCACACCATCTTATATTAAAAAAAAAAAAAACTGTGAAAATCTTTCTTGTACCTTACATTTTGATGGGCTAACTTTACACCTCAGGTTTTATGTTGGCCATTTTGCGTGATGGGATGGATCTTTTCCAAAGATACATCAGCCTCAAAATCCAAGATACCTGATAGGGCTGGAGACATTTTCTCCAGTGTTTTACACAGTTCCCCCTCCTCTTCATTTTTCACAATGTCATCCTCTTCTGGGCATATAACAGAATGGGGGATCAGATAGACAAAATTGCACTCTTTGGGGCTGGACCCTCTGGGCTCAAGCTGACTGGAAAAGGCTACGCCCCCATTATTGTTGATACTAACTGTCTCTATAGCATTAGCGGAAGCAGGACAGAGTCTGTAGCATCCCAAGAGAGTGGAAAATGCCTTGCGGAAATCTGCATTGAAGGCGTAAATGATGGGGTTCAGTGAAGAATTGGCCCATCCAAACCAAACAAAAACGTCAAAAGTGGCAGAACTAATGCAAAATGGCTCTGTTCCCCTAGATAGGACAGTGGGCTCGCAGAAGGGCACCATGCAGTTCAGGATGAAAAAGGGCAACCAGCAGCATACAAAGACCCCCATGATCACCGACAAAGTCTTTAAGACTTTTGTTTCTCTCTTGAAGGACATTTTGAAGGAACTTTCCGGCTGCTGGCAATCCAGACTGTTTCCATTGCCAGCGGGGGTCTGGCAGTTCTTCGCATGGACTGCTGCTCGCTCCAAGGCTGAAATGCGTCTGATTTGTTTCTGAGCAATCCTATATATCCTTGTATAGGTGACTATCATGATGGCCACTGGAATGTAAAAACTAATGAGAGAGGAAGAGATGGCGTACATCCTGTTTAAACTGGAATCACAGTTGTCCAGGGCTACCCCTTGGAAGCTGGCATTGAAGTCTAGAAAGCTGGTGGTTTTAGCCTTGTGCCAGTTCAGTTGCACAGGGATGAAGGAAATCAGCACAGACAAGGTCCACGCCACACTGATCATGATGAAGGCTGCCCTGGGGGTCATTTTCCTCTCATACCGAAATGGGCTGGAAATGGCCCAGTATCTATCCACACTAATGACACAAAGGTTTAAAATTGAGGCTGTGGAACACATGATGTCAAATGCTACCCAGATGTTACAGAATGATCCAAAAGGCCAGAATCCAGCGATCTCAGCAACAGCTTTCCAGGGCATGACCAAGACTGCTACTAAAAGGTCTGAGACTGCCAAGGAGATCACAAAGAAGTTGGTCACCTTGGACCTCAAGTGGCGAAACCTGATGACAGCGGCACAGACCAGCGTGTTGCCTAGGAGGGTGGAAAGGATCAGCAAGGAGAGGAAGCAGCCGGTGAGGATTCGAAAGCAGGAATCCCTTTTCACAAGCAACCCTTCCCCGTCCATAGTGGTGTCGTTCCAACTCATATTTTCTCCGGAGGCAATATCATATCACTGGGCTTGTGATGACATCAGCTCATGTCCTTGCAGAGCTTACCAAGTAGACATCAGGTGTCCATTAATTACTCACCACCAGGCAGACCCCCTAAGGCTTGTGCTAAAGTCTCTTCACTCTTGGGAGGGTTCCCATCATCTCATTAAGGAGTCTCATTAAGAAACATCAGGCATTCGGTAGCGAGGATCTGAAACTATCACAGTCATGGTGGGAGGGTTTTTATTTTTTCTTTCAGCATTCCTGTCTGAATTTCATCCTAAAATAGAATACTCTTAACAGGAACGAGCCAGCAGAAGAAATCCTCAGAGTCCTGTATGAATAAACCCAGCAGACCAGGGGCTCAAACACTTTCCAGCGTACATATATTCTCACTTAAATAGGCTATTGATTCAGTTTGTCCAGTGTCCATTTAACTAGCCCTTCAGCTCTATTGAAGCATAACACATTAGGTGCTTTTCTTTCTGATTCAATTTTCCATCCCTCTAACTGGTGGGACATTTTAATACCCTTCCAGCCTTTTTGTACCTTTTCTGCTATGAAATTAAAACGTCATTCTCTTTTTATGGGTAGCCTCAGGAATCAACTCCTCACCCTGTTCCACATTGTTTAAGATTCACAGTCCTAGAGGCAAAGACAATAAATTTACATTGTAAGACATTCATGGTATATCTAAGGGATCACTTTCAAAAGGAGAAATTCTGAGTCCTACCTTTTTGACTTTTGATGATGCTCTAGTCTAGTCCAGAGAAGAACATTTTTCTTTCTACTCTATTTAGAATTTGAATTGCATAGCAAAACAAAAAGACATAATCACAGCAGGCAGGCTGCACTGCATCAGGTATCATTTTCTGATGGCATGAATGGTAGGTGGATGCATGGACCTGCCAGGCATGAATTTTTCAACAAAAGCCACCAGACCTAACTTTCCAGATCTCTCCTTCTAAATTAGTGTTCCGGGGATATGGACCAACTCCTTCAATTCTTGCCATCCCTTATGATTCAGGTGCAAACTCTGTGCATCAAAGCAGTCCTGTCTAGATGCTCATCACCCAAGTCACACTTTATATATCCTGTTGAAGTAGCCCATCAGGATGAAATCATCCCAAGCAAAAACATAATATTTCCAATTCTCTGGCAAAGCCTCTAGAGATGCTTCAATGGCCTTTTAGTTTTCATTAGAAGAAGGAAGGAGGGGAACGTCCTGAGTGCAGATCCCTTTGGCCTTTGATGTAGTTTCCCAGCCAGTGGGAATTATATATAACATTTGAGTTCATTACTAAGTGAGCTTGAGTCGTTTACTGTTGAGTGGCTTTTCCATGTTTCTCTGAGAAGAATCCACCTTCCAGCAACAGCTTGTTATCATTGCACCCCAGGGATCAGGTCACAGTCGTAGTCCCTCTCCCTTTAGAAGTACCCAGGTACAGCAGCTTCCTCAGAGTCTCCTGCTCTCTGCCCTTGGATTTTCGTCTCTGATCCTGGGCACTCTTGCTTCATCTTGCCGAGCCAGGCACCCTGAAAGCACAGGCTTCTTCTCGCCTGGAGTGCCAGGCAATAACATCACCTTGCTAGAAAAAGTCTGTTTGTTTGAGGTCTCTTTCCTAAATCACAGAGAAGGGAAATCCAGGCATGAGTGAAATTGACAAGTAGGATCCCCTCCAATTTCCTGCCTTTAAAAATCCAAGACTGTTTTCCATGCACACAAAAAATACTGGAAGATGAATTATCAAAATGTTCCCATTTTGAGCATGCCATATTAATTTAACCTACCCAGGACTACATTGGTCTTGCTGGCACTGTCTCACCTTTCCAAATAGCCAAGGTGTGTTGAATTATTCCAGTTGTAAATGGCCAGAGGCAACAAGTAAGTTATTTTGGAATGGTCTTTAAAGGTACACACCAGACAAGCCCAGCAAGACATTAAGACTCAGGAGGCATTAAATTTGCAATACATATACACTCTCTTTATGATTGTGCATAACCACATATGTGCAGATATCGAAAGGTATCTCAAACATATCCACACCAAAGAATATAGGCATTTCAACTCCACTAGGTCACAATTTGTAATAAAATAAACATGCTATAGAAATGGCACGCAGCCAACACAAAGAAACTCCCCTGCCTAGCCATGAACCCCAACTGCCACAAACAAAACATGCATAATTTGAGCTGACACCAAGGTTTAAGATGAATCTTTGCCCTCTGGCATGAACTTACCACCATAGATAAGTCATTTATTCCACAGCGTGGCTGTTGTGGGGTGCCAATGTTACAGGCTCCCAGCTGAAGGAACAACACTTTTTGCTGCTGGTATATTTCTGGTTCTTTTCTTCCCCCACTCCCCCCCTCTCCCCTTTGGTGTTCACTAACTCCCAGCAACACATATTTCAGCATGGACCTGGCTCCCTCTTCTGGTAGAAACGAGATACACTTCCCATATTAAAGGAAGATTGATTTTGTGTCCCTGAGTGTGAGATTGTGTAGTTGTGCCCACGGGGCAGCTGGGAGGGGGGGGGATAGAGTAAAGGGAAATTGAGCCGTTGGCTGGGTCCTCCCTTAGCATACACATCCTTCTAGAAGCAAAGCATTGATCCAGCAGAAGCTACGCCAAATGGAAAATGTGTTTTCCCCCATATAAATTCAGGCCTGGGCATTCACGGCTTCGTGCTGGCTGGGAATTATGGGAGTTGCAGTCCAACATATCTGGAGGGCACTAGATTGGGGGAGGCTCCCCTAATGCATGGAGGCTCTGCACTCATGATCGCTGCCCTCCATTTTTGCAAAGAAAAGACCACACGTTGACAGCCTACAACTGGGGCTGCAAAAACATGGAGGTTGGCAGCAGGGCTAGTCTCTGCACAGGGCTGCAGTCACTTTAGAGATGGTTTTCCCTTGTTTAGTCTCAGATTGTACTGATCAGTTGCCAGGGTTTCTCTCTCCTGCCACCTGCCCTTGATGTTCACCCACTTATAACAGATAACTGCACATAGCGAGGCACATTTCGTAACTTACATGTGGACAAAAAGCAACATCAGAAGCAGTACTAAAGGCAAACCAGGTTCTGCAGAGAAGGAAGCAGCATTGCCTTATCCTCCTTTCACATTTGGACCAGAAGCAGAGGAGAAGACACAAATATTGCTACCAGAGGTGCAAAAGCAGCAATACTCATAAGGGTCACAGGGAGGCCTTACGGCATCCTCCCTACAACCCCAGCTGTCGTGTTTGTGCGCGCACGCGTGTTTGTGTTTGTGTGCCCGCTCACGCAGGCACATATGTATCTGCATGTAGGCATGTTTGTGCATGTTCATGTGCAGTTGCGGCCCCCCAGGCCCCTGACAATGTTCCCTCAGGGCCAAAAATGTTGTGCACCGCCACACTATAGTGTAGTAGTTAGAGTGTTGGACAAAGAGCCAACTCTATGGCACAAACACTTTTATTAAACTCAGTGGCTGCTGCTTCTAGGCCAGGGTTGGGGGACCTCTTTCAGCCTGAGGGCCAAATTCGGTTTTGGAGAAGCTCTCAGGAGCCGCATTCCAGGGGGGGGGGTTGAAACCAAAGGGGGCAGGCCCAAAAGACCAAAAAGAAATCAGCATATTGTAGCTTAAAGCTCTTCCTGCCAGTAACCAAGCCTTAGGAGAGGCATTTCAGCCTTTTAGAATTGGGGCGGGGGGGGGGGACGACTGCACAAAGGCCAGGAAACCACCAAACAATGGGTGGTTGGGGGAAAGGGGGTTAGGGCAAGGAAAGAGAGCATGGCCATTTGGGGAGCCCTAGAAGGCTGGATTGGGACTCCAGGAGGGCCACACTTGGCCCCCAGGCCTGAGGTTCCCCAACTCTGTGCTAGGCAAAGACAGCTTTGGGGAGTGGTGATTTGAAGGAGAGAAGTGGGTGGAAGGGGTGCTTAACCCCGTTCGCTCCCCACTGCTTTTCTGCTGCTCAGCTGTTTTCCTGTCCTTGGGGTTCCAGGTACAAGTTTAATCTTTCCCTTTCCATTATTTCTCTGCTTCAAATCACCCCACCAATGCCGTTGGGGTTGCCTTCCCCAACGTTGTGCCCTCCAGATACTTTGGATTACAATTCCCAGCATTCCTGATAATTGGCCATGTGGGCTGGGGCTGATGGGAATTGAAGTCCAAAACATCTGCGGGGCACCAGGTTCAGAAGAAGGCGTGCACTTCACCACACTGACGAGGATCCTGTAGCCTTCACTCTCCCATATGGAGAAGAGGTGGAAGAGGCTCTATTAAGGCTCTCCCGTAATAACACAGCCAGTCCTTTGGGAAACAACAACCATTTTGTTTCTTGATTCAAAGGCAAGAGCTGAGTCCTTATGTCGAAATCTTTGGCTCCTTTTGATAAAACAGCTTCCTGTAGAACAAGGGTGGGGAATATGTGGCCCTCCAGATGTTGTTGGACTACAGCTCCCATCATCCCTCACTATAAACCTTCCAACTGGGGCAGATGGGAGTTGGAGTCCATTATCTGAAGAGCCTCAGCTACCTTCAAATATTCTTGAGTCAGTTGTACTAGCTGCAGTCCCATAAGCACTTACTAGGGAGTAAGCCCCATTGAACTCCATGGGACTTAATTCTGAATAGACATTCATAGGATTGCACGGTAGGAGGACCCTCGAAGACCCTTTCACCCTGAGGAAGACCTCTGGCTGAAACGCACTGAGTATATTTTTCACAACATACATTACTGCTTTCAAGTGCCAACACTTTTGTTCTTCTTCTAGATGAATACCACCCGAGCCATACCAGTTAAGTCCCATCTTCTTTTCCTGCAGTAATTGTCTCAGACAGAACCTGGAGGAATTAGAGATGAGAGATTATGCTCCCATCCACCTCAAAATGGTCTCAGAGCTTCTCGAGTGTTCCACTCAAACAGCCTCCCCCTGTCCCATGGGTCAAAGACTTGCCTTGGGACAGGTAGATGGTGGCAACTGACATTCCACACGCTTCATTTCTATGGTGCAGCCAGACTTGGAAGACTGTGTACAGTTCTGGTCACCAAACCTAAGAAAGGATACTGTAGAGTTGGAAAAAGTGCAGAAAAGGGCAACAAAAATTATCAAGGGGCTGGAGCAATTCCCCTTTCAGGAAAGATTACAATGTCTGGGTCTGTTTGGAAAAAGGGTCAGTGAGGGGAGACATGATAGAGGTGTACAAAGTTATGCATGGTATGGAGAAAGTGGATAAGGATAGGCTTTTCTCCTCTCTCATAATACTAGATCCCAGGGTCATCTCATCAAGCTGAATGGTGGGAGATTCAGGGGAGATAAAAGGAAGTACTTCTTCACACCGTTGCATTATTTGGAATTATGGAACGATGGAATTTGCTACCACAGGATGTAGTGATGGCCACCAGTTTGGATGGCTTTAAAAGGGGATAAGACAAATTCATGGAGGATAAGGGTATCAGTGGCTACTAGTCCTGATGGCTATGTGCTATCTCCAGTATAAGAGGTGGTATGCCTATGTATACCAATTGCTGGAGAACATGGGTGGGAGGACACTGTTGCACTCAAGTCATACTTGTGGGTTTCCCAGAGGCAGCTGGTTGGCCACTTTGTGAGCATAATGCTCGACTAGATGGACCTTGGTCTGATCCAGCACAGCTCTTGTTATGGGGGATATGGATGACAAGGGAAGAGCATCAGTAGATCGTCAGTTTCCCACTGGGGATTCTGAGACTTGTGGCCTCAGTCTCCATTGTGAAAAGCTGGAGACTGGAAGAGACCTTAGCTACTCCCTGTCACACAGTAAAGAAACACTTCTACTTCAAAAGCAAAGAGCATTGTATTTGGGAGTTCATGGCTCCTGGGAAAACAAATAGTTTCTGATAGAAAAGGTTCAGTGCAGCCATTATGGTTGCCCTGTTCAATACTTACTACCAATGGAGAAGGAGGGAAGGAGGAAGAAAAGCCTGAGCATTGAAATCTACATCCAAGAGTAGTTACAAGAAGAAACTAGAGGAGGAAGAAAACAAGTTTCCTCTTGTCTGTCACCCCCCACTGGTTCAGATGACTCATCACAAGTGTTGTTGCTTTTACTCCAGCTGAATCAAGGTGGGCACCCTGCATGAATTCTCCTATTCACGAGAATGCAGGCAGGGGTCACCCCTCTGCTTGCATACTTGTAAGACCCCTAGGAGGAACATACCTCATGCTGAAATTAGGAAGCCTTCCAAAGGGCACTTTAGGGCCACCCAAGGCCTAGGGCATGCCCAGTGGAATTTTTCTTTTACTTTTTATCTTTGTGCAGACCATCATGGCATAGCAAAGCCAGCTTTTGAAAATCCCCTCGGCTTCAAAAGTTTGGTCTGCAGTGCAGCATGGGAGCTATCTGGGAAACACAAGGCCAATATGCCAACTCTGCCTGAAGTGAATAGTTTGAAAATGCTGCTATTGCTGCATGCTGAACAGGATCCTGTGTCGAAGCAAAAAGTATTATATGAGTAGTCACTCTTTCTTGCTCAGAAGAAGTAGTCCCATTGGTATTAATCACATCTCAGGCATCTGTCTTATCCAGGCTCATGCCTCTTTTAATTGCAGAGTTTTCCTCTTTAAAAAAAAAAATCAATTTTGGGTGCCAGTAGGCTTCAAAACCCTAAACAGTTGAAAAACTTCAAATGGTTGGGCTTTCTTTCTTTCCAAACACTCCATCATGGAGAAAGAGCCAGTTTCTGGTTTTGTTTAATCTACAAAGTTTAATCTAAAGAAACATTTGGACACAGAGATTCCAACAATTTAATTAAAGGCTATCCAACTGTTTCCTGAAGGTGACATTCATAATAAATTCATTGTGATCATCTGTTTTCATGGATTGAAGGCGGGTGGGGGGTAAGGAACCCATGGTTGGGAAAATGTAGCTGAAGAGTATCCTCAAGGTTGAAGATACAATATACTCACTCTCAACAAGTGTGTGGATCAGTTGCAGTAATGTATTTGGATTTTTTTTTTTATCTCATTAATTTATATCGGGGTGTCAGAGCTCTTTCAGCCTAATGGCCAAATTCAATTCTGGAGAAACTCTCAGAGGCTGCACTCTAGTGGTGGACAGGGCCAAAGGCAAAAGGAATGGGCCACAAATAGCAGCATATTTTAGCTGAGGTTCTTCCTGCCAGTAACCAGGAGAGGACTCTCAACCTTTTGGAATGGGTAAAAAGCTGTGCAAAAGCCAAGAAACTACCAAATGATTGGCAGTCTGGGTAAAGGGGAAGGGTCATCTGGGGAACCTAAGAAAGCTGGATTTGGACCCCAAGCGGACCAGATTAGCCCATGGGCCTCTGTTCACAGAACAGAGCTTTCACTTCTACCCTCTGGAGTCTCCTGCATGCCCCCACCCCCAAATCTGCTCCTGGGGGTTAGAAGAAACTTGGGGATGGTGCTTTTTATGAAGTGGAAGGGCACAGATGGAGGGAGGAGTTGGCATGACAGATGAGCAGCTTGGGATCCAACTGAAGCCATTAGTGTGTTGTTGTTGTTAAAAGCCCTTGGTTTGCAAAAACGTTTCTCGGGATTCTGGAATATTTCAAAATTAGGAACTGTGGATGTCCTTTGTTCTCTGCCATTCAAATGATTTATTACCATAATGTATATACCTGGCGAAGGGCCAGTAAAATAGTTATTTAAATGTAAATCTCCTATATTGGCATAACAAGCTCCACTAAACCTCGTAACTGAAGGCTTGAGAAATCACAGGCAGGGTGTAGGAGGGTGGATGAACTGTCAGGAAAGAACAAATAGACTCACTGAGCTGTCATGCCCAATCAAAGGTTAATTTCCTAGGGGTTAGCATTTGTAGAGCTGCTTTTATGCCACCTATAATTTTTCTTAATGTCAGTTACGACAGATAATGCTTAGCTAACCTTGAGTAGCTAACAGTAATGCTTGCTACAGTCTCCTGGGTTTTTTAAAACACAAAAATGGGAGAGAGAATTGTGCCACGGCGTGTTTTCCTTCCCATAGCTTATTATTATCCTGTCCTCTAAACATTATTCATATCATCCTTGAGGAAAAGATGTGGAGTGAGGACATGAGAAAACATAATTATTTGCCTCCCGAAGAGTCTTTACTTTACGTGCTTGCTTGGTGGGATTTTCAAAAAAATTGGTTAAATTAATAAATATTAAATCACTTCCCCTTTAACCATTTAAATTGCTTTTATTTTCCACTCAAAAAGAGTAACAATTTTGTATGTTTAGAAAGATGAATGAGGCAGCTGTTGAAGGCCTCACCAATGAGTCGGGCACCCAGGACTGGCATCAGAGGTAGGCAGGGTCAGGCCACTGCTGAGGGCCCACACCCTAGAAGGGGGCCACTAGTAAGAGTCCCTGGAGTTGCTCCTCATCTTCACCATGGCAACCTGCTTGTTGACCTGCTGCTCACTCTGGCTCAGACAACGGTGGTGGCGAGGAGGAGGAGCAGTAGATGCCACTGCTTCCTTGCTCGCTGGCTCTCTGCCTCTCAAGCAAGTGGTAGCAATGATGAGAAAGAGGATGAGGAACATAGTGGCTGGTGACAATGGTGGTAATAAGATCGACTCACTGAGGGAGGGGGCCCACTGAGAATGTCTTGCCCAAGGGCCCTCAAAAACCTGGAGCCAGCACTGCAGACAGCAGTTTTGTACTTATTCAATGAACAGGGCCGGCCCTACCATTAATCAGAGTAAGGAGGTTGCCTCAGGATGCAAATTCTATGTATGTGGTGTGTGTGTGTGTGTGGGGAAACAGTGGCAGCCCCCCAGGCTTTTCCTCCTGAGCCCTGCAGTCATGCTCCTCTGTTGGAGGACAGAGCTCTGTGTGCTAAGTGGCCTGTCTTGCAGCCCCTAAGATAGCTTGCTGCCCCCAGGAGTAGTGGAGAATGCTGTCTTGTGGCCAGTGTTGAAATAAGATTCAACTGCCATTCCCATCAGCTTCTGCAGGGTATTATCTTGTCCTCTGCCTCAGGCAGCAAAATATCTCAGGCCAGTCCATGATGTCTGCTCCTTCTCAAGTTGGAAGGTGCTAAAAAGTCCAAGGGAGCAACAATCCTGGTGGCAAAAGTGAGTAAGCAATTGCCTTACATGTCATGCCACCCCCGTAGTCCTTGAATGGGCCATCCCAACATATAACCTTTAGCTTTATCCAGGTGTAAGGGGAAAAATCAGCTAGGACAATCAGATTGGGTTGAGTCTGTGTGAGCTGGCTGAGTTCCAGAGTGCAGAACTCCTTTTTCCAGAAGGAAAACTGTGCCCTCTGTCCTGGGGGCTGTCTTCACGAGTGATTTAGTGCAAAGTTAAAGCAGTCTGAATTCCTTTGCGACAGATGACGTCATCACCAATCTGCTGCAAACCAGCTGCTTCCCACTTGAAAAGTTGCATTTTCTGAAACTCCTTTTACTCCAACTTTTTTTTACTGAAAGTGGCTCCCTGGCAGTTTTACCACAGTGTGCCGTGTCTCCCACCCCACCCCACCCTGCTCTGCATTAAATCCTGGGTGTGCCTCTGTGACCTGGCAGTGATGTGGTCAAGGGGCTGGGATGCCCCATTCCCTCTTGTTTCTCCACTGGAAGTAGTTTTTCCCATTCAGTAAATCCCCAGGAGTGCAGCAGCAACCCCTCGCATTACCGCAGTAGTGGGGACACTCATTCACCATAGCTAGCCTCCTTTTAATCTTTAACATATCCCCACCCTTCTGTGCATGTTTACTCAGAAGTAAGAAATAAATCTTGCTCCCCTGCAGTGAAAGGGGTAAAGGCTAACTTGAGTAACTCACCCTAAAGCGCTCCATTGTTTCTCTGATGTTCTCTTAAAGCGCTACTGCAATTGTGTGCTTCTTTGATCTGCTGTAGTTTCAAGTTGTTTCTCTGTTGTTATGTAAAGTCCCTTCTCCGTTTTATTGCAATAATTATCTTTTGGGTTTACAGGAGCTTCTCATTGCAAGCAGGGAGAAGGAGAAAGTCAGGGGGGTGGAAGCAATAACTCTAGGGCAGAGTGCTGGAATGGGGCAAAATTGAGGGGCTGAGCTGCTCCCGCGGGGGCATTGGATGCTGCACTCAAGAATCGGGGTTTTTGGCTTCTCAAGGCAAAAGTGCGCACATGGGGAAAAATGGGGCGGGAGCAATAACCCTGTGGCAGATTGCTGGAATGGGGTGAAATTGGGGTGGAGGGAAGATCTCAGGGGGACCCTTCAGATGCTGCACTCAAGAACTTGGGATTTTGGCTTTTTCAGGGAAATTTGCACACATGGGGAAAATTAGTTGCTCTCCATTCATAATAATGTAGTAGCAAGGGGGAGACTGGATGGTGGGGAGAGCCTCTCTCATTGGTTGAGCAGCCCCTGCCAGTTTGATTACATTCAGTTCTACTTCCCCCACCCCACCCAGAAGTATGTTCCTTTCAAGTGCTGTGTGACCCCTGAAAACCAGATTTTAAAGGTAAACTCAGTTTATCTTGCTTCATGTGTCCCTGACAGAATCCAGGTAATACTCCAACACTCCTCATTCCATTGTCATGAAGATCCCCCACCCCACCCCCTGGAATCTTTGCAAATCCTGCATTTTTCTATTGTAATATTTCAAGATATTTAATAGTCAAAAGTATTCATGAAGCAAACACAGTTAAATCTCAGTTGAAAATGAAATCTTTAAAATGTTTCAGTATAACTCAGATTTCTCCATTAGCCTCTTTTCTGTCAATATAAGATGACAACACTGTTGCTGACGACCTAAAAAGCTGGCAGAGATTTAATTTGCAGCACAATCACTGGCTCTTTCTTTCACATTTTGTCAGCAGCCAATATATGGGCTGTATGTATACTTGGTTCACTATAGCTCGGCATGGCTGGGAAACATCTGTAAAACTTATGTAAACCTCTCAACAGGTTTTAAATCCTAGCATTGCATACATTGTGAGCCCTGTGATATTAATAAAACACTGCAACTCATTTGCCAGTCTAAAGAAGCCCTGCGATTTAGTACTCATTTATACCATGGGAGTAATAAAATGAAAGCTGTTAAAACCCCATTATTATTATTTAAGAGACTTTAGAGCTGGGGAACAGTGTCAGATTGATGGAACCCCGGAAATCATTTAGCCACAGCTTTTGATTGAATTTCTCATGCAGTGTTTCCCTGTCGGTGTGCTTCAGTGCACCAGGGCAAGGGTGCATTATCCTTCAATAATACACTGAACACTTCCGCTGGCACTAACAGAAGCTAATCTTGATGCTGTTGTGAGAGATGTAGGGACAACATAAGACTAGGGTCTCCAAGATGGTGCCCTCTTAGCACCCACCAAGCTCCCTGCCCCTCCTGATTTTTATTTAATTTCTTAAGGTTTTTTTATTTTTTAATTGGGAGGCTAGCATGCTGCAAATGAAGTTCTGTCCTCCAGTGCCATCTTTATTTGGATTCAAAATGGTGGTCTTGTGTTTCAGCCCCCACCTCTGCCTTCCGTTTATGTACTTGGGCAAGTTACATTTCTTTTAGTGTTATTAATTTGCCTTCTGGGAAATTAGTGTTTTGCAACCAGCCATGCCCATTATGGCAGCCATTTTATGAAAGGACAAGCCCCCCCACATGGCAGCCATTTTGTGAGTGCACCCACAACATTCTCTCAAAATTCCAAGTGTGTCCACTGACCCAAAAAGGTTGGGGACCCCTGACATTAGATTTCACTCCTTTCATTTCACTTAGGCCAGGGGTGGACAACATGTGGGCAAAGGGCTGCATGCGGCCCCAGCCACCCGCAGTTGCATGGGAGGATGAGGAGAGGGGTTTAGCTTTCTTTCACTGCTACAATCCTGGCCCAAATTCCCCTCTGAAGCTACTATTTGCATTTCAAGGGGAACTCCCCTTGATGCTAGTGGAGGCTTCCCTTGAAATGCAAATAGTAGCTTTGGAGAGGGGGGAGAAAAAGCTAAAACATGCCCGACCTCCCCACTGCCATTGTCCCAAGACCGCTCAGCCTTTCTTGCAGCTATTTACATATAAATACAAAATTAGTGCATATTAATTGCATTCATAGAATTAATGTCACATCTAGTTTGGTCCTGGTCTAAAATACCCAAATGTACAGTTTCCTTGTTGATTCTATACAAAGCACTAGGCAGTAAATACCTAAGTAAAAGGTATTTTTGTTAATTTGGATTTCATTTTATCTGGATATTTCATAATATCCTTCTGGGGTTCTTCTCAAAATGCAGTTATTACAGGCTTTCAGTTTCTTTGAATAAAAATGTCTAAATAGCATAAAATAAAAGCTCTCAGCTAGATTTTCAAGTGTTCAGAAACCAACAGATTTTCAAAGAATCTAAAGACTTATTTAGAAAGCGTCCAAAAAGGACACTTAAACCTCATCTACATGAACAAAACTGCTCTTGCATCATTCATTAGATTGTCAAGATGATTTTATAGATCTGTTAAACAAGATCCATTGGAGAACCGGGCATACATGTCAACACCACACCCTTTTATCACTCTGTTTTAACTTGTAGGTGCATACCTGCACCCCTTAAATGCAGAAGATTGCTCTACCTATCATTCAAGCCTAGGAATCCATTTTGTATCAGAAGGCCAATTTAATTGTCAAGTTCTAGATACAAAGAGAGGGCAGTTTCAGACATAATACAGAAATGGCAGCAGGGGAAGATGAATCATGAGTGACTCACATTTGCTCTTCTTCCACTATAATGTCAAAACAAACACTCATAAATTTCGGGAGGGGAGGCTTTGTGCTGTAGTTGCAGTATCAAGTTCCCTTCCCCACCCCCATTACCATGCATACTTGGGACAAGTGACTCTCCCTACACATTTCACATGTATTCTTCCATGTTCTGGGAGTATACACTCTTCTACATCATGAAGACCCAGAAAAGGGGGGGAAGAGAGAGAGATTATTCCTTTATTTTGCTTTGCAGCCCTAACTCTATTCTGCTGCAAGACAGGCTGGCTCAGAAAATAACTCATTTTACCCACGGCCTGGGTAACAGTAGGAACTTTGGTCTAGGTAGTGGAGTACCATCATAAGGTACCCAGGAAGACAATGAGAGGAGAGCTTTTCCAAGAAAAAGTATGGTTATTGATAGATAAAATAAAAGGCAATTGCAAGGCAAAATACTGAGGGCTATCTTGAGGGGGTGGCGGAGACGGAGTGAGGAGTGAGGTGGCAGTGAGCCAAAGGGAGCTGTG
Source organism: Heloderma suspectum (assembly GCF_057233095.1). Taxonomy (NCBI): domain Eukaryota; kingdom Metazoa; phylum Chordata; class Lepidosauria; order Squamata; family Helodermatidae; genus Heloderma; species Heloderma suspectum. The sequence goes on from NC_139459.1 coordinate 250,432,033, forward strand.
CAATGATGCTTCAAAATGCAATGGGAAGGGGGGGGAGTAGTGTAAGTTAGAAAGCTGGCAAGAAGGAAAGAGGGGGAACAAGAGGGTTGAAGAAAAAGAGAGAGTGTGCTATTATATCTATCATTTTATGTTCTGGCAGAAACATATCAGAAGGCGGGGATTCACAGCATCAGGGTAGATCCCAAGTGGGTGAAGATGGCACCCCTAGACCACAGCAAAGCTTTGCCTTTGGCATCAAAACCAAGGTGTACAGCAGTGGGTTAGGCAGAGTATTCTTATTTGTTTAAATTATTTATTTATTTAAAACATTTCTTGGCCACCTTTCAGAGCAGAAGCCCTCCCAAGGCGGCTTACAGCAATACATAAAAACAGTTAAAATATCAAAAGCAATAAAAACAACAATAAAAGCCAATGATAAAATCAGCAACAGCAACAATGGCAGTAACAGCAACAACAGCAGTCATAGCAAGAGAAGGCCATGGTAAAGTAATATGCTTTCAAGGCCTTCTTAAAAGCCTGACATGATGGAGCATGGTGGATCTCCAATGGCAACCTGTTCCAAAGGTGTGGGGCCACTGCAGAGAAGGCCCTTTCATGTGTGATCACCCACCTGAGCGCCCTCATGGGTGGGAAAATGAGAAGAGCCTACCTTTTTGATCTTAAAGTGCAGGCAGGCTGGTATGAGTGAAGGCAGTCCTTCAAGTAACTTGGTCCCAAACCATTTAAGGTGTTAAAAGTCAAAACCAGCACTTTGAATTGGGCTTGGAAACACACCGGTAACCAGTGCAGCGGGAGCAATGTAGGCATTATGTGATCAAATCACCTCACCACCCCCTGCCCCAGTACTTAGGTGGCCACATTCTGCATGAGCTGGAGTTTCTGAACCATCTTCAAAGGCAGCCCCACATACAGCGCATTATAGTAGTCCAGCCTGGACGTCACTAGTGCATGGATAACTGAGGCAAGGTCTATCCTCTCCAGATAGGGCCGCAGCTGGCATACCAGCCTAAGCTGGTAAAGGCACTCCTGGACACTGCAGCCACCTGGGCTTCCCCAGGTAGCTCAGAGTCCAGAAGGACTCCCAGACTGCGCACTTGGTCTTTCAGGGGGAGCGCAACCCCATCTAAGACCAGGTGTAAACCTCCATCCGAAGTAGTTCATTTCCCAACCCACAGTACCTCCGTCTTGTCTGAATTACGTTTTAGCTTGTTCACCCTCATCCATCCCAAAACAGCCTCCAGGATTCCCTATAGTGCAGAGAGATCCCTACATGTATGCTATGGATATGTGGAGGCTGTCAGCAGGGAGAATGCAAATGTGCCTTCCCCCTTCCCCCATACATTCAGCATAATATCTGAACAAGACCATCCCTACCCTTAGCGCAGCTTGTTGTGTTGTGCAAATCCAGCCAGGGTGGCTTGTTGCTATGGGTAACATGCCACCTAGAACCCCTGGGCTGTTAGAGGGTTCTGGGTGGCTTGTTACCCACAGCAAGAAGTCACCCTGGCCGGGTTTGCATAACACGACAAGCTGCACTGCCAAGATAATTATGCTAAACCATCTAGCATGTGATGGGGAGGGATGGGGAATAAGCCACAGTGCAAACCCAGTCACAGAGTCAGACCTCTGGTCCATCTAGCCCAGTATTATCAACACTGACTGGCAGCAGCCCTCCAGAATTTCAAGCAGGATTATTTCCTAGCCCTACCTGAAGATGCCAAGGATTGAACATGGGGCGTTTTGCATGCAAAGCAGGTGCTCTGTCACTGAGCTAAGGTCCTAAAGCAGCAGCAGCAGGCTCTTTTTTCCAGCTCTTTCCACCTTCCTGAGCTAGTATCCTGGTGGTGGCAATGCTTGCTTGCAGCTGGGCTGGCTAGCTAGCTGGCTATCTTGCCTTCTTACCTTCTTACCATCTCCCAATGTGTCAGAGAGAGCACCAGGTAAAGGCCCCTGACCAAGCAAGCAAGCACAGAGGCGGCCCGCGCAGGCATGGGGCAATATCCAGCTGTGTCACTCCATTAGTGACAATGATGTTGCGCTAGTAAAAACTAGGTTCTGAACTATGCGCAAGAGAAGAATCCAACTAAAGGTATGTTTGCACACGTGGGGTTGTACAAGCCATTTTGCATAACTCTTGGGCAACCCGTTGTGCATTCCCATTGTGCAACTGGTTACACAACTGCTTGCACCCGTTGTGCAACTGGTCAACAACCTGTTGCACAAGCGTAATGGGCAACCGCTTGTACAACAGAAAGTCAGTCAGACAGTCAAAATGGTGTCAGTCAGGCTGGCGTTGCCCCTGGTACATCGCACCGCTCATTTGAGCAGGCAGCAAACTGCCTCCAAGTGGAGTGGTGAGCAAGCAGTGGAGAAGTGTTGGAGGACAGAGCTGCATGTAGAACTAAGCCTGTCATGCAGCCCCTGAACTAGCCAGCTTCCCACAGGTGCAGCCAAGGATGCTATCTCATTGCTAGATTCAGCTGCCAGTTGGCCAGCTTCTGTACATGGAATGGAAAGGTGTACCATCTTGTCCTTCACTTCAGGTAGCAAAATGCCTTGGGCTGGCCCTGCATCTGAATCTGGTTCTTATTTCCTAGCTTTGTGATTAGTCAGACAATTTACAAGTCACACTGTGTTGGGAAATGAATACAAACATGATGGATCACACCTCTCCTCTCAAGTAGGTTCACTGAATAACTAACATTATGCAGTGACAGCTTCAGTGTAGCACACAAACAAGCAGATACAAGTCTAAGCCTGCAATCCCAAACATACTCACTACAATAACTACATCTACATTTTCAGAAAAATGAACAATGTTCTGTGGGATTCCCTAGCTTAAAACCATGAAACTGCCAGCCCAGTCTTGACAAGGTGGCTATTTGGTTGTTCCTACACTCTGCACTCAAGTCTTTGTTTTTAAAATGAATGTTCAGTCTCAGCTCCTTTATGGGGCTGTAATAGGGAAAAACCATGAGGATGTGAGTTATCCCACCACGAGCTCATATTACGCCAGTACTTTTCCAGCTGCACTGGCTGCCAGTCCATTTCCGGGCCTGATTAAAAGTGCTGGTATTAACATTCAAAGCCCTTAACGGCTTGGGGCCAGGTTATCTGAAGGATCGCCTCCTCCCATATGTGCCTGCCCGGACCTTAAGATCATCGTCAGCGGCCCTCCTCCGTGAGCCCCTGCCAAAGGAAGTGAGGTGGGTGGCTACTAGGAGGAGGGCCTTTTCTGCTGTGGCACCCCAGCTGTGGAATGAGGTCCCTAGTGAGGTTCGCCTGGCACCCACATTGTATTCTTTCCGGCACCAGGTGAGGACCTTTTTATTTTCTTAGGCATTTTAGCATTTTAGCTCTTTATACTTTTGGCTTTGCTGTTTTAAATCTGTATTTTAAATCCCTGCACTGCTGCTAGGTTTTATTCTGGTTGTATTGTTTACTGTGGTTTTAATGTTTTATATATTTTGTATTGTTTTACTGTGAGCTCTTTGGTTTTAATTTTTGTGAACTGCCCAAAGAGCTTCGGCTATTGGGTGGTATAGAAATGAAATAAATAAAAATACAAATAAATAAACGAGTCACCACATGTGGAGAAACCACATGGGTTATCCCTTATCCAGCTCCACTGCCACTATAAAATATGAACTCTTATTTATATGTTACCTTTTATCAGTGCAATGGCTGGGTACAGGTGCAAAACAAAACAGACCAGGGGATCATGTTAGTAAAACAAAGATAGTAAAACAAAAACAAACAAAAACCGATCACTATAGCAAAATATGTTACTGTTTCGTTTAATGGATCACTCATAAACAATAACAGTGTTCTTATTGCTTTTATGCTATAGCTCTAGTTCTGCTCCCTATCCAACCTTATTTCCCTACTTTAAGCGCCACCCCAGTTAACTTTCAGGCTGTACTGAGGGCCTAGTTTGCACTTCGCAGTCTTCCCTCTGGTGGGGATTTTCTACATGCACGTACCTTCAAGGAACCCTGGAGGCTTCACCTGCATTCTTCAGTTTGGTCCAGTAACTGCCATTGCTTCACTTCAGCACCAACTCCTTCCTGAAGGAGCCACGGTCACTTTGGCTTCAGTTCCTTCCTGAAGGCTGCCTAAGGAGCATCCCACTCCTCACCCACAGACATTCTCCAGCTCTTGCCTCAAATTTCAGCCTCAGGGTTGGTCTTCAGTCTTCCTTCAGTTTTTAGCTGCTGCTGCTCACCTACATTCTCCAGATTCAGACTGCTCAACTCTGCCAGCTGCTGAACCTGTGCCTATATTCCCTGCAGCCAATCAGCTCATTTGGGGTGGAATTCCCCCATGCACATACACATGACTCTAATAATGGACCAGTAGGTCTGAATAGAATGTCCACAAGTTAACCAATCACATCTGACTAGATTTTGATTCCACAGGCCTATATAAAAAGACAGGAATCTCACCTAGCATAGCCAACCCCTTGGTAACAACAAGCAACAAAATAGCAGTTTAACTATCAGCTGACAGACTGTGAATGTTAACTTTCAAACTGTGTATCACTTCTCTGGCCCTAGCCAAAGTAAAAGACACCGTTTTTTTCTCTCTTTACACTTGATCCTTCACATGTCAGTCCCTGTCCCGAAATATAAATCATGTATAATTTTTACCTCAGGTGAATACAGTTTCTTCACAGTAATAGTGGGCATTCTTATAATTCAGGCAATGGAAATTGTCCAAACTAAATATTTAATTATTTCATTTGGATTTCCTAGAAGTGCTTCAAAAATGAGAACTACAGTTCAGATATATCCAATTGATTCCATAGCCTGTGCTTTAAGTCATCAAAACTGAGGTGAGGTTGGTTGGGACTCAAGACAGACAGGGCCTTTTGTATAGTGGTGCCCCAGATGTGGAACTACCTTCCCAGGGAGGTTAAGTTAGCTACTCTATTACTGGCCTTCAAACAGCTGGTAATGACTATCCCATTCTGCTGAGCTTTTATAAAAAATTCTACTTCTTGTTTTTAGAGAATCCTCCTCTTTTATTGTAATGTATATATTTTATACTTTATCTGGCTTGTTTGCGGTGTTTTGAAATTATATTTTATACTTTTTATGGTTATATTGTAAATGCTTTAACCAGTCAGTGAGTGGACAGATGATTCAAAACTAATTTAAATAAAAACAACAACACTTAAACACCCTTAAGATTAACAAACCCTGTTTTCTTGAAAATGCCAGAATACCAGCCTTTTGATCTGGATTTGTAATAACAATAAAAGTATTCAATTACATGATTTTTGCTTTGCATATTTCAGCCCTCAAAGTTGAACTCAATTCCATACAGATGTGGCTAGAACAGGAATATGAGAAGTTCCCATTTTTCACTGTGGTTCTGAATTATAACAAGTGCACAGCAAATTATTGAATAGAGAGTTTAAGGTCAGCAAAGCTAGGAGGGCATTCCAGTAATAACTCTAGTCAGCCAACCTTTCTCATAAAAGAAAGGTTCTGTATTTTGTGGCTCTATTGATGAAGACTATCTACATCTATGATCTTGTTCTCTGTATGATTCTATCAGGAATAAATGGTTAGATCCAGTTGTATAAAGCAAACGTTCCCCCCTGGGTCTGCAAGTCATAAAACAGAACTGTTCTTAAATGTTACAGGAAGATTAATTGTATAGAGTAGCTCACTTTGCACTATCTGAAGGAATAATCCAAAAACATTTCATTAAAAAATGTGTTTTGCTCTAAGGGATATGAGCTCTTTCGAGGTTAAAGAGCTCTCCCTTTATTTTGGAATGTTTGATTATGTATTTATGATTTATGAATTTTATGCAAATGCGTAGCGACCTGGCTTTGTGATCAGTACCACTGCTGTGATTGTGTCTTGTATTGTCATGCTTCATCAGCAACAGAACAATTAACACAATTTGATTTCATTTCGCATTCTGTGAACAATACTAGGTTAAAGCCTGTTAAAGTCTCATTTATCTGCAGTGAATGATCCTGGGAAGGGCACCCTACTGTGTGATTATTCTAATCTTTGTCAGGAACTGTGAAAGCAGAATCAGAATAAAATATAGTTATGATGAGACTGGGCCGGGGGTGGGGGGAATCTCCACGGTGACAGGTTTAGTTTGCTGTCCACTTTGTTGTGTTTTATTACTGGATTCAAATCAGCTCCATCTGGGGTCGAAAATCTCAATTATCCCAAAGCTAGGCTGGGGCTCTGGGCAGGTCAGACACAGTTTACCATGAATTGTTTGGGTGGCTACTGGGTGGCTACTGGGTGGAGTCTTGTCCCTGTCATCATTTAGAGAGCCTGTTCCCTCCCTCCCGCTCTCATCTTGTTCTGCCCCTTCTGCTTTCTCTGGCCAGAGTATGTGTTAGTGCCCACCCTCCCCAACCTATGTCTGACCCTCCCCACCCATTTTTATGTATGTACTCTCCAAAACTGCAATAGCACAATAGCGACAGGACTAAATGCAACCCCTCACATTACCGCATTAGTGGGGACACTCAGTCACTCAAATCACTTCAGGTAGCCTGCTTTCAATCTTTAACATTGCCCTGCCCTTCTGTGCATGTTTACTCAGAAGTAAGAAATAAATCTCACTCCCCTGCAGTGAAAGGGTTAAAGGCTACCTGTGCCTAAGGGGCTCTTTCACTTCTCCGTTGCTCTCTTAAATCATTTCTCCACTTGATCACAGTGGAGATCACAAAATCTCCACTTGATTTTGCCTTCTCATTGCAGCGGGAAGGAGAAAGAGAGGGGGTGGAAACAGTAGGCAGGAGTGCACACATCAGGGGGAAATGAGGTAGGGAGCAGTAACTTCCAAAATGAGCAAGCTGAAATCTGAATTTGAAGACTTCTTTGTGAACCCCGTCCTCCAGAGATCCCATCCCACCCCAGTTTTGCTGCATCCAAGCAATCTGCTTCACATTCAATCTTCAAATTCAGATTTCAGCTTGCCCATTTGGGAAGGGATTCTCCTCCTCATTATTATTATATGTTCCTCTTTTTGTTTCTCAGAACTCCTCTGGGAGATATTGGCTGCAATTCTAAACCCACTTACAGAGGAGGAAGCCCCACTGAACCCAATGGGGCTTATTTCTGAGTAGAGATGCATAGGATTGCAATGTTCCCCATTTCTAGCTCCCCAAGCCCACCCCAATTTCACCGTATCCCAGCAATCTGCTGTGGAGTTACTGCTCCCCACCCCATTTTTCCCCATATGTACACTTTTGCCTACTGCTTCCACCACCACCCCTTTTCCTTTTCTCCTCCCCCCTATAATGAGAGGGCAATATTGTTACTGTGATCAAGAGATCAAGCAGAGAAGTGATTTTACCTAACAGAGAAACTACAGAACATCAAAGAAGCACAACCTTGCAATCGTGATTTAAGAGAGCAATGGAAAAGCAAAAAAGTGCTTTAGGGTGAGTTACTATAGTTAGCCTTTAACCCTTTCACTGCGAGGGAGTGAGATTTATTTCTTACTTATGAGTAAACATGCACAGAAGTGGGGGAATGTTAGAGATTGAAATCAGGCTCCACTCCCCACCTCCCACCCAGGGGGCTGTGTTTACTTTGGGTTCACAATGAAGCAGCAATGCGCAATTGTGACGTCGCACTTTTAAAGGGTTTTTTTTTTACGTTGAGGCTGCCAAGCAGAGCACACCTATACTTTCAGGGGGAGGGGGTTGGCCACCAGAGGTTAGTCGTAGGCAAGGCAAAGTAAATACTGTGAAGTAGCTCATAACTCCTGAAGAGTGAGCTGCAAAATGGCGGAAACATCAGGAAACACAGGGAGGGGAAACTGACCGGGGTCAATGAGGTCACGGCCAGGTAAAAGAGCCCTGGGCAAGGCTCTCATGCCAATGTAAATGCGGAGGGTTGGTACACACTGTGACAGAAGCACAGACAAGCCGAATTAAGGAAAACAACCAGACTAAAAGTAGTCTCAGAAAAACTGGTTTTTCCACAAAAATCTCTGGGATGGCTGTGAGACGACCACTATATCATGTGCCCTGAACAACCTCCAAACACAGCCAACTTGCAGTAAATTGCTCGTGGAGACACCCCCCTGGAGCAAAATGAATCCTGCTTGCCTTTCTTTGCCAAGTGAATGTTACAGAGCTATTCAACTCTCTCTCACACTCACTCACTCATTCACACACACCAGTGTTTTGGCTTGGTTTTGTTCTCCTTTATAGTGAATATTAAAATCCTACACACAATTTGTTTTCTTGGTGTGATGTCTTTGAATAGCCCCTGTGTTAGATGACATTTGTTTCATTGCCATCTTAATGAAATCTAGCTAGTCACAGTGTGCTTTGATAGCCTTGATACTCTTCCCATTCTCAATTACTGTACAAATTATTTGTTGTTTCTGAGCAAGTCTTATGAGCGTCACTCTTCAGCAGGTTCAGCTTCCCATGGCCTAAAACATTCTATGCGTTTCTTTCATCATAATTAACATCTGACTCATAGACAGTGTGGACCGTGAGTTGGGTTTAGACATAATCATGTTTAGAATAAAACTGCTGAACTCAATGGGACTGAAGTGAGTCATAATTTCAATGGGTATACTTTAATCATGAGTAAGTCTGGATCCAACCAAAGTCTCCTGCTATCACAGAATTGCCCTACATTGCTTGCTCCAGTATTATGCTCCAGAGTAGTAAGTATATACACACATACACCATTTGTCGTCTTAGCCATAGGACTCCTTCAAATGAGGCAAAATTCTGGAATAATCAGAATTGTTCTCACATGGAGGAGCCCTATGTATGTGCATCACAGTGCCAGCTCCAGGTTTTGGATGGCCCTTGGACAAGACACCCTCAATGGGCCCCCTCCCTCAGTGAGTCTGCTTGCTCACCAGCTCCTGTTGTTCCTCGTCCTGTTCCTTATCATTGGTACCACTTGTTTGCTTGGCAGGCAGGCAGGCAGCAAACAAGAAGACAGCAGCATCTGCTGCTCACCCTTCTCACTCACCACCCCTGGGACAAAGTGAGAGGCAGGTGAACATGCAATCCACAATGGTGAAGAAGAGGTGCAACTCCAGGAGGCTCCTGTCACAGGGATCCTGCTGGAGAGTGGGCCCTCAACAGGTACCCAGCTAGGCCTACCCTTGACACTAGCCCTGATCATAAAGCCACCTCACACAGCTGCTGAACGTATGGCTAGCAGGGTGCATGGCTGGTCCATGGCGGTGGGGGTGGGGTGTGTGGCTGTGACCCCACTCCCCTACTCACTTCTCCCTCAGGGCCCTTACTACATAAGTTGACATGATGCCTCTGAGAATGAAGTGTCATTTCCTGCCAGGATAAAGGGTTTTTAGTTTCAGAAAACAGAGAAATATGAGATCAAGTGTACTGTAAATGGCAGCTTCAAGAATTGGGTCCAAGCACTGGCAAGAAGGCACCACCTGTGTTCTTAAACCAGCATTGGGACCCACTCAGCCACTCCTATGAGCTGCTATGTGCATGCAGCATCTCATGGACATTGGATCATAATGAAGAGATTCTGGACATGTTAATGCCCCTGTTATTGCATTTATGTATTTACGGCAACATTTGGGAGTCTTCCAAGATCTTAGCAGAAATTAAAGGTAATGACTTCATTTCATTTTCATTTGATCTCACTGTTTACTTTTTTTCTTTCTCTACACCAATGCGTATCTAAACCTCCCAACTGAGGATAACACTGCATGAAGAGGACTCTGTCCACAAAAGCTGCTGCCATACAAAATGCGTTATAGTCTTTAGGGTGCCAGAAGACTCTTCCTTCTTTTTTGCTGCAACAGACTAACAAAACTACCGTTCTGGAAATTGTAACAATTCATCATTTTCCTTAAGCTTTCTCAAAGACTTCAGTCATTCCCTAAGGAGTTGAAGGCTTATTGCAACTCACAGCCCCTCAAAGCAGTTTTGAAATGTGCATAGGCTGGTAGCTTAACTCAATGGTAATCTCAGTGTGTATATTAGTATTTTAAAATCTCATCCTAGAGGGATAATAACTGAGCAATGCATGGGGCAAAATCAGCTTGACTTTATAATTTCTGTAAAAGAAAAAAAGAAAAAAGCAAGGTAGGCAGGCAGGCAGGCAGCAGTAATTAAAGACTGCCCATTTCTCAGTAATATAAATGCTGTGGATTTGTTTTAGATGATTTGTCTAATGTTTCCCATCATTTACATCACTGGGGCTGCAATCCTATCTACACTTACCTGAGATTAAGTCTCACCGAATACAATGGGACTTACTTCTGAGTAAGCATGCATACAATGCACTGTAATAGCCTTCTAACATATTTCCCAGGTGCAAAATGTCTACAGCTTGTACCATTGGAATGTTTCTCCTAATATTTCACCAAAATCTGCTTCCCTGCCATTTCCATGCATTATTAGTCCTGCCCTCTGGAGTAACAGAGAACAAGTCTGTTCTATCTTCTGAGTGACGGCCCTTCACATATTAAAAACTGCCATCAAGTCTCTCCCCTTAATATTTTCTTCTCCAGGCTAAACGTGCCAAGCTCCTTCAACTGTACCCTGTGCGACCTGGTTTCTGAACCCCTCACCATCCTGGTTGCCCTCCGCTGGCCACACTGGCTTGTTGATGTCCTTCTTAAAATGTAATCCCCAGAACTGGCCACAGTACTCCAAATATGGCCTGACCACTACGAAATAGGACAGAACAATCATACTGATGAATCATGCAACAATCTCCCCTACAAACACATATAATTTTAAATGCTTTGTACTAGTTGTTGTTATTTAATCTACAGAACTAGATAAGTTAGTGATATTATCTAAGCTGCAAATCTTGCTCTACACGTTTCCAGAAAATGACAGATGAAGTAACATTGAATATATGGGCTTTAACCCATAAGTAGCAGGATTTATATAAGTGAGGCTACAATTCTAAGCAGTTACTTGGGTTCCAAGTTAATCACTTCCAAACACATATAGGCATTAATTTATTTCTGTTTTATATATACAATTTATAATATACACATTAAAACACCTATACCTAAAATACCTTTTTTCTTATTGGTTATGTAAACATCTATAGTAACTTTCCTAATTTAAAAAAAAACAAAAGCAGTATATAAATGGAAATATACAAATGGGCACTATAATATGAACAACATGTATTGTTGGCCACATTAGAAACTGAATTAGTTCTGGTCTTGATTGGGGAACTTGAATTTCCATTGGCCTGAAGGACCGAACTGGAACAACACCCACCACAGCTGAACCCAAACTGGAATTGACCTACAATATTTCACAATGTTATTCTCTGAGCGGGATGAAAACCTTGAGTACTATGTCCTTTCAAATCTTTGATGACTTCAAAGCTACCACAACATCTCCACAGAATACAACTGAAAATCACAACCAATTCTCCAATAGTATTCCATATTAATACAGGCTTTCAAAAAGCAAAATACTTCTCAGCTATCAAAAAATAGCTTGCTACAGGCAGCTGCTGTAAAAACATAGTCCTATAGTGCCACTTACAGGATACTTACATTAACTGTGAACAAATTGGTTACAATGTGCCAGCATTCACTGCAATTACATTTTCTTGGGTAAAAGACAATGCAGTAACTTGCACATTGTGGCAACTCATTTAGCACCAGTTCAATTTTGTGTATTGAAATAATCTTATTTCTAGAGATGTGCATTAAATATTGGATAACTTGAGGTCCTCAAACTGGAGTAGAGAAGCCAGTGATGCAGCTGGATAGTTTTAGATGCTGGATATAACAGTCCTACAGGGTGGGTTTGGGGACACTTTAGGTAGTCATGTGTGCCACTTGAAACATACAAGTAAAATTTTTCTTCTCCCACATTGCTATGCCATCTGTACAACTGCTTCTGCATCCCTTACGTTAGAGCAAAAGAATAAAAACCCAACCCTATTTGCCAACCCTGATTTAAAAAAAAAAATACTCTGAGCATGTGTAGTTTTGCATTTTAAACTCACTTAAATCATATCAGACTAGAGATCTTTTCAAGAAAATCAGAGATCTCAAGGGACTGTTTTGTGCAAAGATGGGCATGATAAAGGACAAACAAGGCAGGGACCTAACAGAAGCAGATGAAATTAAGAAGAGGTGGAAAGAATACACAGAAGAACTATACAGGAAAGATCTTAATGTCCCTGATAGCCATGATAGTGCGGTCACTGAACTTGAGCCGGACGTCCTAGAGAGTGAAATCAAGTGGGCCTTAGGAAGCATTACTAACAACAAAGCTAGCGGAGATGACAGTATTCCAGCTGAGCTATTTAAAATCCTACAAGATGATGCTGTTAAAGTGCTGCACTCAATATGCCAACAAATTTGGAACATTCAACAGTGGCCACAAGACTGGAAAAGGTCAGTTTACATTCCAATTCCAAAGAAGGGCAATGCCAAAGAGTGTTCAAACTACCGTACAATTGTGCTCATTTCATATGCCAGCAAGGTGATGCTCAAAATCCTACAAGCTAGGCTTCAGCAGCATGTGAACTGAGAACTACCAGAAGTACAAGCTGGGTTTCGAAGAGGCAGAGGAACTAGAGATCAAATTGCCAACATTCGCTGGATCATGGAGAAAGCAAGAGAATTCCAGAAAAATGTCTATTTCTGCTTCATTGACTACGCTAAAGCCTTTGATTGTGTGGATCACAACAAACTGTGGCAAATTCTTAAAGAGATGGGAGTACCAGACCACCTTATCTGTCTCCTGAGAAACATGTACGAGGGACAAGAAGCAACAGTAAGAACCAGACATGGAACAACCGATTGGTTCAAAATTGGGCAAGGAGTACGACAAGGCTGTATATTGTCGCCCTGCTTATTTAACTTATATGCAGAGTACATCATGAGAAATGCCAGGTTGGATGAATCACAGGTCGGAATTAAGATTGCCGGGAGAATTATCAACAACCTCAGATACGCAGACGATACCACCCTAATGGCAGAAAGCGAAGAGGATCTAAACAGCCTCTTGTTGAGGATGAAAGTGGAGAGTGCAAAAGCTGGTTTGAAACTCAACATTAAAAAAACGAAGATCATGGCATCTGGCCCCATCACTTCCTGGCATATAGAAGGGGAAGAAATGGAAGCAGTGACAGATTGTATTTTCTTGGGCTCCAAGATCACTGCAGACGGTGACTGTAGCCATGAAATTAAAAGACGCTTGCTCCTGGGGAGGAAAGCTATGGCAAACCTAGACAGCATAGTAAGAAGCAGAGACATCACCTTGCCGACAAAGGTTCATATAATCAAAGCTATATTTTTCCCTGTAGCAACGTATGACTGTGAGAGCTGGACTATAAGGAAGGCTGAACGCTGAAGAATTGATGCCTTCCAACTGTGGTGCTGGAGAAGACTCTTACGAGTCCCCTGGACTACAAGGAGGTCCAGTCAGTCAATCCTAAAGGAAATCAATCCTGACTGCTCATTGGAAGGACAGATACTGAAGCTGAAGCTATTTTGGCCACCTAATGCGAAGAGAAAACGCCCTGGAAAAGACCCTGATGCTGGGAAAGATTGAAGGCAAAAGGAGAAGGGGACGGCAGAGGATGAGATGGCTAGATAGCATCACCGATGCAATGAATATGAATTTGAGCACACTCCGGGAGAGAGCGGAGGACAGGAAGACCTGGCATGCTATGGTCCATGGGGTCACGAAGAGTCGGACACGACTTAACGACTGAACAACAACAAATCATATCACCATCATGCCTCCAGGAATAAAATGCTTCTGCTCCCACAATACAATACTTTATTGCTTAAAGCCATAGGCCACCACAATGTACAGAGACATTAAAGAGAGAGAGAGAGAGAGAGAGAGAGAGAGAGAGAAAGAAAGAAAGAAAGAAAGAAAGAAAGAAAGAAGAAAAAACAAAACAGTACAGTACAGTCACATATTTGTATATACATAAATTCATACATTCAACAGAATCATCCCTAGTAGGCTGTTTGAGCTTTGGCACGTATTTTCCTTGCTGCCAAGGCAAATTTTGCTACCTGGGCAGTGGTAAAAGCATCAGTGCCAGAAAGAAGGACACATATCTGTTCTAAAGGTGTTCTATTTAGGAGGCTCTGGGAAATAATGGCAAGAAATTTATGCCTAGGATGGCCATAGAGAGGGCATATTAGTAAGTAATGAGAGACATCCTCAACCTCCCCAAACCCACAGATACAGAGTCTCTGATGGACTGGGGTATTGTCTAATCTTCCCTCCAAGAAGGCAGAGGGCATGCATTGTAGACGCAATGCTGTAAATTATTTCCATAAGTGAGGCACAGTCAGAGTTGTAAAGTAACTCTCCAGACCAAATGATGTCTTATATAATGGGTACCAGCAAGAATAAGGCATTTGTGAGATTGTAATCAAATCCATCCACTTAGAATAAAGATAAATAGAGGTATCTTCATACTTTGAATTCTGCGGGGGAGAATATACATTTACTAAAAAAAAAAGTCAGACCTGAAGGCCAATACACCTGAAGAATTAAGATGTTACTACTATCGCTTATGCGAAGAGAAAACTCCCTGGAAAAGACCCTGATGCTGGGAAAGACTGAAGGCAAAAGGAGAAGGGGACGGCAGAGGATGAGATGGCTAGATAGCATCACGGATGCAATGAATATGAACGTGAGCACGCTCCGGGAGAGAGCGCAGGACAGGAAGGCCTGGCGTGCTATGGTCCATGGGGTCACGAAGAGTCGGACACGACTGAACGACTGAACAACAACAACAACAACAACTATCGCTTACATCAAGCTGTAAAATATTTGGGTTATTATCCACTGAAACCATACTTGCTAGACCGCCCCGGGCACGGCCTCTACTATCTGATTTCCTAGCTGGTTGGGTATACACAAGGTATCCTGGAAAATTGGGAACAGTCGTAGTGGTAGCCCAGGTTTCTTGAATAAAAAGAACTTCAAACTGAGTGCAAATTTTTTTTAAAATTCTCATCTACCAGCTTGGAGGCCCATCCTGCAATATTCCAAGAAAGTAATCTAATAGAAATAGCAGTGCTAACCTGTGAAGAGGAAGATAGTCAGCATGGACCATCCCTCTTAATGCTGATAGCAGCTTGTTTATGGAGTCCTGTTGCTTCAGATGTAATTCCACTATCCCTATCTCCACATGGCCTGTCTATTGCTGGGGTCTGAGAGGGTGGAGTTGACCACCGTTTGCATGCGAATTCTAGCCCTATGAAGTGTCCATCAGCTATACAGTTCTGTGTTGCATGGTTCATAGTTTGAAGATGGGGCGGGACAGTGGCCCTGTTTTTCAGAGGCTGCGCAGGAAGGCAGGGTGGTAAATTTATTTCTGCTGTAACTTGTTAAAGTTTGGTTTGAAAGAATCCCAGCTCAGTTAAATTTGATTTTCCTAAAGAGGTGAACTTGAGAGGCTCAATAGCAGAAAGTCACAAGGAGGAGAATGTCAGGCAGTGCTGTGGCTGTATTGCGATTTGCTCATCTGCAGCCTTTTTCTCCAAGGAGTTTAAATCAGATGGTTTCAGTAATCCTGTGTGGCTGATATCATCTGATTGTAGAGCTGGAACCTGAAGAGGCTTTTGCGAAGGGTCCAAAGCAGGGTGGCCTTCGGCTAATCTTTTCAACAGTGCATGAAGCCTGGTAGTATTGACTGTTGTTCCATTACTGGCAGATCATAGAATGTATCAATTAAAGCTTCTTTTTCAGGTATCACAGAAGTAAATGGTTGTTCAATTGGAGAGAATTCTTCACCAGAGTCTATATCATATTGGCTCTCAGTTCAGTGGGCCATACAGAGAGGGTTCTTATTTTTATGCCTGGTAAAGTCTAACTCTTTGACTCTAATCTCATTATCATCATGATCTAGATTTATTAAATTGTTAGAGTCAAAGTTTATCAGAGTTGACTGTTTTTTGACAAAGGGGGTCAGAGTCAGGAGGGTCTCTTGTCTATGGGTGTCAGTATCCTGACATTTCACAGACAATCCTTCAATCAAAGGTTGGGTCCAGGTGTTTAAAAAATGTGTTTTCACCTGTATCCCAAAATTGGCAAAAGCCCCCCTATATGTGAGGATGGAGTGCACAGTGGAGGTTTTAGTGAAGGTTGTTTTTATCCCAAAATTAGGGTAGTCGAAGGACAGATCTTCAACATCCTCTATGTCAAAAATTGACAGAAAACCTAGCCCTATGTCACTAAGGATTTGTAAAAAATGATACTTCTTTTCAGTTTGAGACAATTCGCTGCTTGGCCTTGGAAAATTACAGAAGACCAGCTGGTATTTTAGAAGTATTATAGATGGGTTTGCTGCCAAAGGCAATTTAGTTATGCAGATAATTCCATCTATACCTAAGCCTCCAGGCGGGGGAGAATCATTAGGTAGTAATTTTACATCAGCTGGGTTGAGTGACAAAAGGTCAGTAATTGCTGCATGTGGGTCAGGGTCCTCGACTACTTGGGGTAGAGCAGGAAGATGCAACAGAGAGTTTTTCTTCCTCCAAGAGCTCTGAGCCATCTTTACCTTGTTAGGGCTATCATTTTTTCCCTGAACTTTGTTGTCCATAAGTCTAAACAATCTCTTAAAATTAAAATTACTATTAGAAGTACTGTAGCAGGATGCTAGCTTCTTTTTTCCCTTGTTAGGTTTACAGCCCCTGCGGGAATTTTTCTGAGTCAGGGCTTCTCTCTTGGGTCTTCTCCCAGTTTTTCTCTTGGCATTGCTAGAAGGGCTAGGAATTGTTTCTTTAGCTCCCAGTCATGCCGGCCACATGACCACGAAAGCGTCTTCAGACAGCGCTGGCTCTTCGGCTTAGAAATGGAGATGAGCACCACACCCTAGAGTCGGACACGACTGGTTGGGGACACCTTTATCTTTACCTTTTTTTACCGTGGACTCCCTCGGTCATGGTGTTTAGCTCCCTCATTATATCAGCCCTTGCTTGGCTCCCTGTTGGAGCTTCTAGGGGATCAGTTTGTGTGCTGGCTTGAACACAACTTTTCCTACCAATATCACACTTTTGTGGGGCAGAACCCGTAGCCCAGAGTAACTTAATAGAAAAAATGTGTTATTTTAGCCTGTGCTTTTACTGGGCGTTCGGGGCCTGCAAGAATGCAGGCGAAAGGCCCAGCTCTTTATAATTCCTCCTTGTATATACCATTCCTAAGCTATTTAAAACTATACACTACCCTATTAGTATCTTATAACATTTGGCACCGTAACCCACTTGGGCAAACTCAGCAGCAGCAACAATAACTTCCAAACTTAAAAATTAAAACATCCAAAAAAAACACAAAAATCAATAGAATAAAACATTAAAAGATCATTTAAGAAAGGTGCAACAGGCTAAAATAAATTGAACTAATTAAAATAATTAAAATGAGCTTTCTAATTTGAGATTGTTTCTGTGAACATTGGAGAACTTAAAAATGATATTTTGAACTTATCAGCTCTAAAACTATAAAACACTAACATATAATTTGAATCAAATAAGTAAAATATGAATAAAATATGTTATAAACATATATTAGAATAGGTTTAATGTCCCTGTATAGTCCCTGTACAGTGGCTCCTCAGTAGAATATCAACATATCTTACTGCAGTAAATTTTCAGGCCTTTTGTGTAGCAGTACTTCCTTTCATCTGTCCCAAATCCTGCTGTTAGTCAATTTTGTTCAGTGAGGCAAATTAAAGAGGGCTCCAAGCAGAAAGCAGGGTCTACAGGCAGGATAGCAGACTTGGGGATGTGATGTAATCACTGAAGGAAAAAAGGTCTGTCTCACAATTTTAGGCTCAAGAAGAATCGCCTTCTCACTTTCAGATATAATGAGGTAAAGTTGCTCTCAAGTGAAGTGGAGGCTGATGCTGGCACAGCTGCATAGAATGCTGACAGGGCCTATCAGGGTATCCAGCTGCTGCTTGGCTCTCTGAATCCCAGCCAACAAAACAATAAAGTTTATCTTCATACTCCAGCGAATTTTTCAACTCCTCTTTTGTATTTCTTGAAGCACCTGATTCCTCCCCCTGGCAAACTTATGAACAGGGTTGGCACTTTCAAAGGTTACAGATAATGCCAAAGACCTGCTTAATCAGAGAAGTCTTTGCCTGCTGGTGAAAGAAGTTCCATAACCTGGGGGCAGTCACCAAAACAGCCCATTTCTTGAAGTTTGAGGTTGGAAACACATCATGTAAGATTTTTCTGTCTCTTCTCCCTTTGGTGTCCTTTCAACTCTTTCTCCTCAGCTTCTCTTCCTCCTTGACCAAATCCTTGGGTCTGGTGGCACGGCTTCTCACTTCTCCAGACCTGAAACTAAATATATTTAGCTGGGAATAAGCACAGTTTTGTTGTGGATAAGGATAATAGATTTTTATAGTAAAAATAATAAAAGAAGCATCTGTAATCATTAACATGCCCGCCAGCTGCCCCAACTATAAAATGTTTTTTTAAAATAAGAAGTTTAGGGGGTTGGACTCAATGGCCTTGTAGACCCCTTCCAACCCTACTATTCTACTACTATTCTATGAAAGAATGCTAGGTGAGCATCATTAGCACAGGTGGGGCCCAGCATGCCCACACTGGCTCAGGTGTTGATGCAGGAACTGTTTGCTGCTGCCTCCATCACCTGCCTCTCTCTGGGTGGTCATTTGGGCTGAGGGACCCTGAACTTTGGCCCTGAGGTCGAGTCTTTCCTACTCATCTTCTAATGCCACTGCTGAGTTAGTGTCCCAGATTATTGTATACAGAAGCAGGTTGTGTACACTCATCTATATACAAGAAACTGTGCATGCTCATCCACTGAACAGATTTTGGCACTGGTTTGAGGGACCCCATAAAGAAGAGTAAGTTTAGAAGAGCAGGGCTGGGTTCAAAAGCTCTGAGAAACATGGGACAATGGAAAGATAGACTTCAAACCTGAAGTCTAATAGCCCACACCAGTTCAGTTCCAGCGCCTTGTGGTTAATTTAAGCCAGGCACTGGCAACCTGGTATACTCCAGATGTTTTGGACTACAACTCCATCAGTCCCAGCTAGCATGGACAGGGATTATGGGATCTGTCGTCTGAAACATCTGGATAGCACCATGTTGCCTACCCCTGGTTTAAAAAACAGAGTTATTATTATTTTCAAATGAGCCCATAGTAGCAATTTATAGCACAATCCTATACAAGTCTACTCAGACCAGAAGTCCCATAGAGTTCAATGGGACTTGTCCCCAGGTTAGTGGGTATAGGATTTCAGCCTTAGATGAGATGGGGTGCAGAGGAGAGGAAGGATAGAGATTTGGTGGGTAGAGGATAAAATGACCTAACTGCCTTTGCCAGGCTTATAGTGCTAAACATGGACCATCAGGATCAGGCTGAAGGGAGCTCACCAAGGACATTTTTCTGCCTGCATAAACAAAGGATCTGTCAAGTACCTGAAAGGCTGCAATACATAGCTGGTGGGTTACATTGATTGAACTTGGTGGGTTGCAAGTTCTGCATTATAGTTTTCACTCCCAAGGGGTGCTGACACCTGAAAGGTTCATGTTTTCTTCTCCCACTCTTCTCCACAGCTCATTGACTCAGTTCACACATAGGGACAACCATTGGTTAAACAAACCATGGGTTGTCATGCACAAGTGAGGATCAGCCTCTTCCACTTCTGGGCTGCTTCATAGGTTGTGGAGTGTGACATCCAAACCTGGACTGCTGGGTTGTTTAGGAGCCATGGTTTGTTGTTTAGCCCCTAAACAACCCAGCAGTCTGGGTTCAGACATCACACTCCACAGCCTACAAAGAAGCCAGTTGTGGGGCAAAAGCAGAAGAGGTGAGCATGCTGTCTGCATAGGGGAGTCATTACATTTGAACAGACCCATAGTGTGTACATATATAAGATAACAAACATACCCCTCTGTTTTACTATATTCATTGGCTGATTTGGGTCTAAGCTGGTTATGCACTGGACAGCAGGAAAGAAACTAGAACCAATTGATGGGATCTTAAGTATCTCTCTTGTTTTCCCCTCAGTAACTCGCAGAACTACTGGGATAGAGTTTCTGTCTTGTAAAGGAGATGATAGATGATAGATGGATGGATGGATGGATGGATGGATAGGTGGATGGATGGATGGATGGAATCTAGGGTGGCCAGGTGTCCTACTTTACAGAGGACAGTCCTCTGTCTTGGAGAGTGGCAGAGGACAGTTCTCTATTTGATGGGCTCTCTGGTCCAAGTCTTTTTTAATGATTTTTTAAAAAAAAAAAACTTCAGAAGAAAGAGCTGGGCCTCCAAGTTGCCCATCAACAGCACCTGGACAGTAGACTGAGCAGGCACACAGGCTACCTGGGGCCAATTTTCATGGCAACAGAATGAGAAGTGCTTGCTGTTTTATCGGATTTTTCATGAAATCGGCTTTGATCCATTAGGCACACACAAAGCAAGAAAAGTGGAGTATACACCGCCTAAAAACTCACTTTCACAAGTCACACAGGAGTCCTTGAAACCACCTTACTTCGGGATTGCATGAGCAGAATCCCATGAGTAGAACCTAATGTCATCAAGCAGGTAGATGCTGCTCAGCGAATGAGAGGGGTTCGTCCCCCGTCCCATCCACTCTCCCCTGCTCAAACAGGGAAGTTTAGTGGAAGAGATTAATGTGGTCTCCATAGTTTACCACACACTTCTCCCCTCACACCCACCATTACTGAATGCCCTGCTCCCCACCTGCGTTGCTTTCCCACTGAGAGCATCGTGCCTCAGTTGCTTTGCCATTGAGAGAATCTCGCCTGAGTTAGTTCCCCATTGAGATAATTAATTATATTAAAGCCCTGTATGGAGGGAAAGGGCTGGCTGGAGTTGCCTCCCTCTGCTAGCACTTGGTGGGGCAGCTACTGCTGCTGCTGCCATCTCTGCTGGCCGCCTCCTCTCCTCTCCCTCAGTGCATTCTTTAGTTCTCATTGTATCGCAGTATCGATACAGTGAAATATCACAGCTGCAGGCTCCCACTCCTGGCCATCTCCTCTCCTTTCCCTCTATGTATTTTTTATTGTGCATTACATACTCCAGTATTGTGAATGAAACTGCTATTGTGAATAGGAAAAAGAGGCTAGATAGCTAGTACGTGAAATAGCGCAGCTCCAATTTTCTCAGTGGTGAAAAGACACTACAGATTCTCAATGGGTAAATGCTTGTGAATGAGAAGAGGGAAGACGTCTGTGTCCAAAAAGAAAGAATGGGATGGGGGGGAGGGGTAACTGCCATGTCACAGCCACCACCATGTCACAGCCAGGTCGCAGAACTAGGCGCACCCAGGATTTAATGCGGGGGATGGGGCACACGTCATTGTAACTGCTCCAGAGCTGCGTTAAAAAAAAAAACACAACGCACTAAGAAGACTTTCCAAAAATGTGCCTTTTCCAGAGGGAAGCTGAGGGGTGGCTTCGGATTGGTGACAGCGTCATCTGTCGCAAACGGCCCTGATGTGCTGTCCTTCTGCATTAAATCAGCCATGTATATTGGCTCCTGGATGCAGTCTTCCCCACTACTGTAAGATGTCCCATATTTCTATTTAAATAATAGTTATTATTTCTAAATTTGCACCTATACATATATATTTGCATATGCAAATGCTATGTAAATTGACACCCTTTTGTCCTATTATTTGGTGATGCATTTTCTCTTTTGTTGATGGCCAAAAACAAATGGCCACCCTAAATGGATCTTTCACCCCTGCATCTCCTACCTGGTTTATGTGAGGTGGTTGTACCTTTTGAAAGCATCTGTTATTTCCCTCTGTTAGGAAGCCCAACAGCCATGGGTGGAGAATAACATATGAATTGGCTCTCAGTGGCCCTTAGCAAAGAGTTTTCTTTACAGGTTCAGAAGTTTTTATTTACCCCAGCATTTTAATTTGCATATTCCCTCAGTCTACTTCAAAAAAATATTGCTGCCTTTTATTATGGCTGTTTGATGTTACTGCTTTATTGTATTAAGTTTTAAATAATTTTATTATTTACATCATTGTGCACTGACTTGGAATCTATTTTGATAAAGTGTGGTACAGAAATGTTTTAAATAAATAAATTAATAATAGCTGAATCCTCCTGAGTGAAAAAATAAATCATTCCGGTTGTTAGGGTATATATATATTTCATATACCCAGATCCTACGTGCAATCATTTTTTTCTGACAAACAGTTCTTTCTTTTTGTTTCCCTGTAAGCATTTTATAGAAGTGCAAGTGAAAAGGAAAACCATGGGAATAACAAAGTGGCCTTTAAAGAAGAAGAAGAAGCTATCATCACTGTAATGTTCAGCTTCTAGAAAGCTAATTCTTTTGCTTTCCATAAAAGTAATTGAAGGCTCGATTTACTTTTGAGCTGATTACATCACAGATGTAAAAACAACAACAACCTGGTTTGCACGTAACAACCCATGGGTTGTTTAAACCATGGGTTGTCAGGCCTGAGCAACAGCAAGCAAGTGTGCTGCCTCCCGTGCGCTCATCACTTCCACTTTCAATCATTAACCCAGGAATGTCCGTTGTTATAGTGATGTCCGAATCCAAGAACTCTGGGTTGTTTAGTGGTTAAACAACCCGGAATTAACACAACAGTTGCTCATAGCTTGCTATTACATGTGCACCTTAAAGACTAACAAATGTAATAAATGTGTTAGCCTCAGTGCTACACCCCTCTGGACATTATAGAAGTGACTGTCAACTATCCGTTTTTGTGATGTTTTTGCACATTCCCTTATCTCCAGATGCAGATTTCTTTACAAGCATGAGCAGTGGTTTTTCAGTGGCTTCTTACTAAGTTATGCATGGACCTGAATGTGCAGCCATTCACACATACAGATTATCAAAAGCCTGATTAGTGAAAGTGCACGCACGCACACACACACACACACACACACACACACCCTCCAGTGCCTCAACACTTAAGTGTAAAGTCTATTGCAATCTTGGACATAATTCCTGGCGAGGGTGCCTAAGACAGCAGCACTTGTTTCCTGACTTGTAATAATTCAGCAGATTCAAACAGCATTAAAGTGAAACCTGCTAGCACAGCAGCACGCTCTGGTTTAGTTTAACGAGGTCATCACCTTTTCAACCAGTTGCAAAACAGAAGTAGAGCTTATGCAAGACTGTGAGGTACTAGTTTTGTCCTGACATTCCCTTTGCCCTTTTGATGCAACTATCCCCCAGGGCTACTTTCTTAATGCTGTCAGCAAGGAAGCCAATAATCAATTCCAACTTTGGCCTCATTTAGGGTTGTAAAACACACACACTTGATACTTTCTTACCAATCTGCTGTGAAGAGAAGGCAATCCTTAAATGTATCCATTCAAAAATTTAAAAGACTGTGAAACGTTCTAAAGGCTGACATTTCATACACAAGCAAAACAAAATCGTCTAGGATTCATCAGTCCTTGGAGAAAGGATGACACTAGACTTTTCAGTTTACTATTCAGAAATAACTGGATTCACGGGGTCGGGGGAGGTTCTTTGGACTGGTGTTGGATCCAAAGTTATCCTTCCACAAACATAGCGGTTCCTTCCATTCACAGAAAGAACTACAGTCTAGTGGAAGCTCCCATTGGAAGACAGAAGGAGGCCATCTTCACACCGATTCTCCCCTCCCTTCTTTTCTGCAGCCCCCCTCCCATGCCACCTTCTTCCCTCGGGGGCTGCAGGAGAAAGGAAGCTGCTGCTAATATCAGCTTTCCCCCCTCCCCCATTTTATCTCGTAGGACCATTGAGCGAGGGCAGTTCCACTAGTAGGAACTCTGGATCCAATTTTTATATGGGAATTGGGAATGCATCCATTCCATTGTAAGTGCAGCTGCACCTGAAGACAGTTCAGAAGTAGCAGCAACTGGGCTAACTGGGACCAGACAAATGGAACCTTTCTCACCAGTCTTAGAGCAGCTGTACTGGCTCCCTGTCTATTTCTGGGCCCAATTACAGCTGCTGGTTTGGCCCTTTAAAGCCCTTGAATGGCTGTTGGGACTGGGATGCCTCAAGAACCACCTCCTCCCACATGAATCTGCTGCAGTATTAAAATTGTCATCAGAGGCCTTTCTGCAGGTCCCTCCCCACTCCCACTTCCTTAAGGGTGTGATAGGGCCTTTTCTGCTGTGGCCTTTAGAATGCTTTCCCCAAGGAGGCCCACAGGTCATCAGCTCTGCTTTCTTTTTGGTGCCAGGTGGTCTTTTTAATTTTCCCCAGCTTTGGAGGGAGCAATCCTATGGCTGCTACACAGTGGCTAGACTGCCATAGAATATGCTGTTATCTGGGAACCGACCTCCCCGCACTTCCACGCTGCCTCAGAGGCAGCACAGAACAGCCCCATTCTCCGCACTCGCAAGAGGAGTGCAGAGGGGCTGAAAAGGAGTGTGGCTGGGGGCGTTCCGGGGCAGAGATCCTATGTGTCGTACAGCAGCCTCCTTCCCCACTCCATCCTTCCGCAGTTAGACAGCCACAATCGGCTCTCTAGCCAAAAATGCAGGGCAGGAGGAGCACAGGGGGAACGATCCCCTCTGTGCTTCTCCTGCCCTGCTTTGGATAGATGGTCGCCTCTGAGTTCAGAGGCAGCCACCTAACTAGATAGGATTGCTCCCTTAGTGTGTCTTTGGTGCCATTGCCTTGTCTAATTCATGGAATTTTACAGGGGCCCCAGATGACGTCTTCCACTCATGGCCCTCCCATGCTTCCTTACTGCTTCTTCCATCTTTTTCTGTCATGCAGAACATCTATTAAGGAGAAAAAGATGGAACAGTTGCACAATGCCTTCCGATAGCGCTGGGAGCCCGCCATCTGGAAGCACCCTTTGTGTTGACTGATGGCATTGTTTGGCTTTTCTGCTCTTCCATTTTCATTGTTGTATTTTCATTTATAAATGCTACTTTAATGATTTCATGGGAACTGCTTTGTGAGATTCACCTGGAAAGCAGTATAGAAATGCTTTCAATTACCATTGCATGTACGTATCATTGTACGTTGTATATATCATACATGTATCACAGTGTGCCAGCTGGGAGGGATGGCATCTGGAGGGCCAATTAGCACTAGCTTTCAGCAAAGTCATTCAATACAGGGATAACTGCAAAGGGACTATTTCACAATGGAACTTCTCTGACTAAAGGAACTATGGACATCACTTTAGGCAGAGGATGCACAAGAACTGAAACTTAGCTAGAAGTTGGACCCATTGATCTGGACAATCAGTGTCCAGATGGTGTCCATTGATGTGGACACCATCCTCCTTAATCACAGTTGTATGGTTACTTGAATCACAGGTCAGAATTAAGATTGCCGGGAGAATTATCAACAACCTCAGATACGTAGACGATACCACCCTAATGGCAGAAAGCGAAGAGGATCTAAAGAGCCTCTTGCTGAGGGTGAAAGTGGAGACTGCAAAAGCTGGTTTGAAACTTGACATTAAAAAAACTAAGATCATGGCATCTGGCCCTATCACTTCCTGGCATATAGAAGGGGAAGAAATGGAAGCAGTGACAGATGTTACTTTCTTGGGCTCCAAGATCACCACAGACGGTGACTGTAGCCATGAAATTAAAAGACGCTTGCTCCTGGGGAGGAAAGCTATGGCAAACCTAGACAGCATAGTAAGAAGCAGAGACATCACCTTGCCGACAAAGGTCCATATAATCAAAGCTATGGTTTTCCCAGTAGTAACGTATGGCTGTGAGAGCTGGACTATAAGGAAGACTGAGCGCCGAAGAACTGATGCTTTCAAACTGTAGTGCTGGAGAAGACTCTTACGAGTCCCCTGGACTGCAAGGAGGTCAAATCAGTCAATCCTAAAGGAAATCAACCCTGAGTGCTCATTGGAAGGACAGATACTGAAGCTGGAGCTCAAATATTTAGGCCACCTAATGTGAAGAGAAAACTCACTGGAAAAGACCCTGATGCTGGGAAAGATTGAAGGCAAAAGAAGGGGACGGCAGAGGATGAGATGGCTAGATAGCATCACCGATGCAATGAATATGAACTTGAGCACACTTCAGGAGAGAGCAGAGGACAGGAATGCCTGGTGTGCTATTGTCCATGGGGTCACAAAGAGTCAGACACGACATAACGACTGAACAACAACAATGGTTACCTGAAGTGAATGAACAGCGATCCTAACTGGGGTTGGTGGGGGAAGGGGGAAAGAAGTGATTGCCCACCACTTCCAACACCCAGCCACCTCATGCTGGCTAGGGTGACAGGGATGGTGGAATTACTGGATGTTTTAGCCTGGCAGATCTTATTTTTTCAGAATTTCTGCCCCATATAAACCATTCTAACTTTTGGCTGCTGCAGTGCAAAATTAGGCCCCCAAATGGAGAGAAATGTCTCACGATTCTGGAAGAAAGATTTTGGGCTCTTTACAGATAAAATCTTTGTTCCAGCATCCTGAGACATTTCACTCCATTTTGGGCCCTATGTTGGATGCTCTCTCGCTTTTGTACCTTTGCAGTGCTGAATCAGAAATATTTTTGCCCAACAAAAAATGGGCAAAATAAGTATGATGTGTCAAATAAACATCAGCCCCAGGACTCTTCAAAGTGGCCTGCATACGCATATACCAAAATTGGGTGCTGAACTTGTGAACAGCTAGTAGTTTTCTTTTTTGAATATATATTGAATACTATGCTTCTGGTGCCCAATATCTTTGCCCCCACAGTCAAAAAAGCAGCTTGGAGATAAGCAGCCTACTTTGGGGTCTTTTCACAAGAAAAGTAACACGGAAAGACCTAGTGTGAGTGTACTGCTCACTGTAAGACAAAGTGGTAAAGAAAGTTCCCACTGCAAAGGTGTTACTGAAAAACATGTTTATTTGCAACTCCCCATGCCTATAATTTGAATGTTAAATTTACATTGACTAGAACACACATTCAATTTTAAAACAATTCTCTTCTTTTTTTACTCCTACATTAACAACCTTCACGTATGCACAAAGAGTCAGGTGGACATGAGGTGCTTCCAGACGAGGTCTTTACTGTGCAGTCACACTGCCTCATTCACAGAATTTTGCAGGAGGTCCAGGCAACGACAGCTCCCATTTATAGCTCTTGCATTGTTTTCCCATCACTCCTATCTTTTTTCTTACCAGAAAAACACTATTAAGCACAAAAAAGATGGAATCTGGGGCATTTTTGTGGGTGTGTCAGTAGGGGAGGGGAGACGCTGCAGCATGTGTTTATGCATACCCATAGCACACCCTGCATGTGGAGCAGGGCTGGGCTGGGCTGGGCTGGGCTGGTCTTTGTGTCTGACACCCAGCTCTGGCCCTCTTTACCAACTTTTTCGGCCCCATCTTCCTTCCCTCTGTTCAGTGCAGGTTTTGCTGGTTGCCTTCCAGACTGCATAGGATTTTTTTTTTTTTTTTGCTAGCCACCAGATTGGCTGGGGTGACTGGTTTTTTGCCTACTCTGTACTGAAGTTAGTACAGGATTATAATATTGCTGTTCCATTAATGGGTCACATTTCCCTTGGCAGGTAAATGCGTGAAAGCCAGGTAACAGATAAGTTAAGTGAGCATTCTGAGGTCCCTTTGCAATGTTTCCTGTGTTTCCTGAGGCATGCTGCTCAGGGCTTTAGTCGGGGCAAGATATGACTCACCTTTGGGGGCTGACTCGACTCACTCAGAGTTGTGCAGCCTGAGGCAAGAGTGACACAGGAAGGTCTCTGTCCCCTCCTAAGAAGGCATGGCACTGGGCAAGGGTGGAAATCACACCCACCCTCCTTGAGGCCAGGGTGAGCTCACCTGAAGGTCCTGCATGGACATCCTCTTGCACGTGCTGTTGTTTAATAAAATGTAGGCCCAGTCCAATCCAGTATCTATGTTTCACCTCTTTCTTGCTGCCTGTGTCCACAACAGCTGTACTGTCACATCCCCACTGAAAGACTACTCATTGAAGGAAGAACTGGAGGACCAGGAACCAGCTATCACCAGCAATGCCCAGGATATACTAGTAAACCAGGAGGAGCCCAGGCCCTCAGGTGTGACTATCATGAGGGCATCACCTGTGGAGGACAAGAACTCTGCCACAGAGATGGAGGCAGAGAAGCCCCCAAGCCCTCAGGATAGTCACTACCTGAAAAGACAGGAACTCAGAAGGAGTGTTAGACTGAGCCAGAGGCCTCCTTGTAAGAAAAGGTCTACTTACACATGGGAGGCTTGCTCACAAGGAAGATGTTTTCAGCTGGTCACTAATAGCTCACAGTTGAGGTGTGGCTCTGAGAGCCTCTGCATAAAAACAGCAATGTAAGGCTGAGGGAGTTGCTGGAAACAATGTGACCAGACCGTTGAGAATCCAGCTTCCCTTGCCTGGTTCTTGGTGTGAGTATTTCTGGACTAAACCCTGACTATCCTTTTGCCTGCTCCTTTTCTGTTGTGTGGTCGTGGAACCTGTTTTCCTGTGACCTGGATTGTTCAGACCTTTCCTTTTGCCTGATCCGTTTGCGCTGACCCCCTTGAAACTCTTGGACCTGCAACTGCTAGGCTCAGATGGGAAACGTGACATGCACAAAGCCTTGTGAGTGTTAGTGCTAGAACCTTTCAATCTGGAAGCACTCCTAGACATACAGATGTTATTCATCATTCCATTCTGAAGTTGCTTCCAGATATTAGAGGTGCACAACAGCTATTTCTAGTACAGCTTTGAGTCTTCTGTGTAAAAATGTCCTTGCCTGAAAATGTATGTTGTGGGGAGGATGAACACAGAATACAGCAGGATTTCCACTGCACTGCACAGCGTGCACCAAGACAGACTACTCCTAATGGTAGCAATTGGGTGTTATACAGCAATTCCATCTCTTTCTCCTTAACAGATTTTCTGCTGTAAGAAAAAAGATGGAAAAAGTGGTAAGATAACATGGAGAGCTACAAGTGGATGACAATAACTTCTGGATCAGAATGACTGATCCAATGACTTCTGTAAAATTCTGTGAGTGAGGCTGGGCAATAGCTCCATAAAAGCCTCATCTGGAAGCTACACCTATAATGTTGGTTTGCTAGGCTAACCTGCCACGAATTTTCAGTGGTGGCACCCTGGTTGTGTAATGCCCTCCTGAGAGAAACTCATCTAGTACCTACACTATGGTCTTTTTAGTGCTAGGTGAAGACCTCTTTATTTGCCCAGGCTTTTTTTAATCCTTCAGCTTTATTTTTATATGTGTCTTCTCATGTTTTTAGATCCGCTGCTGGCTTTTACTCTGGTTTTTAGTTTGGTTTTATGCTGGTTTTATAGTTCATTCTGTGAGCTGCTTCTTGCAAAATTTCTGCTTAAATTGAAGAACGTAGGGAAAACCACTAAACCATTCAGGTATGACCTAAATCATATCCCTTATGAATATACAGTGGAGGTGAGGAATAGATTTCAGGGATTAGACCTGATAGACAGAGTGCCTGAGGAACTATGGACGGAGGTCCGTAACATTGTTCAGGAGGCAGCAACGAAATCCATCCCAAAGAAAAAGAAATGCAAGAAAGCCAAGTGGCTGTCTGATGAGGCTTTACAAGTAGCTGAGGAAAGAAGGGAAGCAAAAAGCAAGGGAGAAAGGGGAAGATATATCCAACTGAATGCAGAGTTCCAGAGAATAGCAAGGAGAGACAAGAAGGCCTTCTTAAATGAACAATGCAAGGAAATCGAGGAAAACAACAGAATAGAAAAGACTAGAGATCTCTTCAAGAAAATCGGAGATATCAAGGGAACGTTTTGTGCAAAGACGGGCATGATAAAGGACAAAGAAGGCAGGGATCTCACAGAAGCAGATGAGATTAAGAAGAGGTGGAAAGAATGCACAGAACTATACAGGAAAGATCTTAATGTCCTTGATAGCCATGATAGTAACGTCCTTGATAGCCATGATACTGCGATCACTGAACTTGAGCCGGACATCCTCGAGAGTGAAGTCAAGTGGGCCTTAGGAAGCATTAGTAACAACAAAGCTAGCAGAGATGACAGTCTTCCAGCTGAGCTATTTAAAATCCTAAAAGATGATGCTGTTAAAGTGCTGCACTCAATATGCCAACACATTTGGAACAGTCAACAGTGGCCACAAGACTGGAAAAGGTCAGTTTACATTCCAATTCCAAAGAAGGGCAATGCCAAAGAGTGTTCAAACTACCGTACAATTGTGCTCATTTCACATGCTAGCAAGGTGATGCTCAAAATCCTACAAGCTAGGCTTCAGCAGTATGCGAACCGAGAACTACCGGAAGTACAAGCTGGGTTTAGAAGAGGCAGAGGAACTAGAGATCAAATCGCCAACATTCGCTGCATCATGGAGAAAGCAAGAGAAGTCCAGAAAAATGTCTATTTCTGCTTCATTGACTACGCTAAAGCCTTTGATTGTGTGGATCACAACGAACTGTGGCAAATCCTTAAAGTGGTAAGGTACCAGACCACCTTATCTGTCTCCTGAGAAACCTGTACAAGGGTCAAGAAGCAACAGTAAGAACCAGACATGGAACAACCGAGTGGTTCAAAATTGGGAAAGGAGTACGACAAGGCTGCATATTGTCACCCTGTTTATTTAACTTATATGCAGAGTACATCATGAGAAATGCCGGGTTGGATGTATCACAGGTCGGAATTAAGATTGCTGGGAGAATTATCAACAACCTCCGATATGCAGACGATACCACCCTAATGGCAGAAAGTGAAGAGGATCTCAAGAGCCTCTTGTTGAGGGTGAAAGAGGAGAGTGCAAAAGCTGGTTTGAAACTCAACATTAAAAAAACGAAGATCATGGCATCTGGCCCTATCACTTCCTGGCATATAGAAGGGGAAGAAATGGAAGCAGTGACAGATTTTACATTCTTGGGCTCCAAGATCACCACAGACGGTGACTGTAGCCATGAAATTAAAAGACGCTTGCTCCTTGGGAGGAAAGCTATGGCAAACCTAGACAGCATAGTAAGAAGCAGAGACATCACCTTGCCAACAAAGGTCCGTCTAATCAAAGCTATGGTTTTCCCAGTAGTAACGTATGGCTGTGAGAGCTGGACTATAAGGAAGGCTGAGCACCGAAGAATTGATGCCTTCGAACTGTGGTGCTGGAGAAGACTCTTACGAGTCCCCTGGACTGCAAGGAGGTCAAATCAGTCAATCCTAAAGGAAATCAACCCTGAGTGCTCATTGGAAGGACAGATAATGAAGCTGAAGCTCCAATATTTTGGCCACCTAATGCGAAGAGAAAACTCACTGGAAAAGACCCTGATGCTGGGAAAGACTGAAGGCAAAAGGAGAAGGGGACGGCAGAGGATAAGATGGCTAGATAGCATCACGGATGCAATGAATATGAACTTGAGCACGCTCCGGGAAAGAGCGCAGGACAGGAAGGCCTGGCGTGCTATGGTCCATGGGGTCACGAAGAGTCGGACACGACTGAACGACTGAACAACAACAACAACTTTTGTAAACCATTGAGAGCGCTTTAGCTATTGGGTGGTGTACAGATGTAAAATAAATAAATCCTACTGGCGGTGATAAGAGAAGCTTCAAAAAGGAACATGAGTGTAAAGCGAGGCAACAGACTTACTGCGCCCATAAGAGCAATAATTCTAGGGTTTATCAACCTATCTTCGGTGTCAGGGCTCAATGCTGAAATAGGTGAAGAGTGACCTTAAGCATGAGCAGAGTATCCTTCCGCCACCCGCCCGCTCAACTAGCTTGCACAGATCAGGAGAGGTTTTCAGGCAGGCTTCAGCTCCCCCCCCCCCCATTATGGTTTCGTGCTTGCGCGCAACCAGCTTGCACGAGCGCGCGATCAGGTTGTTGTCTACTTGTCCCGCTAAGGCTCCTGCGATGAAAGCGCCGAAGGAGACACGAGGCTCTCTCCCCACAAGGCCAGGGAGGGCGCAGAGGGGCCCTGGCTTCCTTCGCTTTAGCGCTGCCCTATCCTCCTCACTGGGTTCTTTAACAAAAGCCGGCGGGGTGGCTCGTGATTCAGCTAACACTGGGGCTAGCCGGGGGCTTTGGGCTTCGTGAAGCCCCCCCCCCCATAATTCCAATACTGCAGCGGTGGGGGAAACTTCACCTGCGGGTGCCATTCGCGCCGCTGCTCAAGGCGCCAGAAGCGCGCTGCAGCCCGCCGCCGCCTTCCGTGCCCTCCTCTTCCTTTCGCTTCCCCTCGGGCGGGGCGATCCAGACGCTTCTGCCCCTCCTCCCGCGTTGCCGCCGCTCGCTGGCTGCTGAATTTCTTCCGGCGGGTGTCTCTCTCTCTCTCTCTCTCTTTTTTTGGCGGGGGCTCCGCGTGATTCGACGAGAGGGTCCGCCAGGGAGCCGGCGCCGTCGTGCGGGAGGCAGACCGTGGAGCGGGGCGCCGCGTGAGTACCCTGCAACCCCAAGCGCCTGGCCTCGCCTCCCGGTTCCCGCTGTGTAGACAGGCTCTGCTTCTACAGGGCGTAAACCGGGCAGCTGTTGAAAGGGCTGGTGGCGTTCCCTCCGCCGCCCCCCGGTCACCCTAAGGGGGTACATTGAAAATGGGGGGGGGGGCTCCAGCAGCAGCTTCTCCTCCGCGCATGATTGAGACTCGCAAAGTCTTCTTTCCCTTCCGTTTATTATATACCCGAGGTAGATGGGGAAGAACGAGGTTGTCTGTAGGGGCATTCGATGCATCCTCTACCCCGAGGCTGCTCAGCAGTTTTCTCTCCCGGAAAAATCCCCAGGTTTGGGGGTGGCAGGAACACAAGTCTCTTGTAGTGCAACACTAAAAGGGTGCAGGTATCTGCAGCGATAGCATGCGATTTGCCCTATTCCGTTGTCCCTCTATATACTGCGCGTGCATTCTTCCGTGGATAGCCCAAACGATACCTTTTTAGTGTCTGTGTGCCCAATAGGCCAATCGACTTCAAGGGGAATGCATGGGGTGCATGGGGAAATCAGGGGAGTTAAAAACCGACCTCTGAAGATGTGGGGTACAGAGGAGGGTGGTCGTTTGGGGACCATTCGTTCTCTTTTCCACCTCTCTGATTTTGTGTTAAATGAAATGTATGAAGATGAAATACTTGGATGAGGATATTCATAGAAGTATGCAGAGTTAAGGCATGTGAGTTAACAAACCCCACAATGGCGACATTATTGGGAAGAAAGAGGGCACAGTCATCCTCCCAGGTTTCCTAATAATTGCGTTAGGAAATGCAATACAGAGCCGTAAAGTGTCTTGCTAGAGAAAATCTCAGGCAGCTGATAAGAGAATGTGGTATTGCAGAGAACAGGTATCCAACTGAAAAGGCTTGAAGCTGCTATGCTGGCAGTATCAGCTGTAAACCTGGAAGTGTCATCTGGAAGTGACTTCAGCATGGAATGATGAAATCTCCCTCCAAGTTACACACCAAAGATGGCTGCTCTGATGAGGAGGCTGCCTCAGCAATAGGCATTATCCACAAGCTGTAGTTTTTGTTGCTAGGTTACATCAGGACTTATTTTCCCCCTACATAAACGCGTCTTGCAATGTTGATGTTTCAGACCCCAGCTATAGGTCTTCCATTGCTGCATATGCTTCTCCTGGTGCATTGTGGGAAAGTCTGTATTGCAGACAACCCTGCTGATGCAGATAAATGCCCGTACAAGCAGGTTTTGCTGAAAATAGAATTAGCGACAATTTCCCCTCTTGTTTGATTGATGTGCTAGCCAATCCTAGCTCCCAACCATCAGCTGTTCTGCTGACTCTCAGACTGGGGCTGCAGGCAGGGACTACACACAGGACAGTTTTGATAAGGAACACAAATTAAGTGTGAAATCCACATCTTCTATGTTCAGAATAGTACCATCTCCAAAACAGTCATACGTTTTCATGAGGGAACTTGCATAGGGAAAAAAAGCGGCGGGGGGGGGGGGGGAGACTTGCATAGAAAAAGGTGGGTTTTGCTACATCTCCCGTGGAAGCTGTTACATGATCTTCATTATTCTTGTGGCAATTCCATGTAACCTTTCCGGTGTCACTTAATCTTTTAGCTATGGCATGGTGGCCAGAACAGACTACAGTAGTAAGTTAATGAGTGCAGTTCATATGTGGCTGAAGTGCATTGCACTGATACTTTTACAGTGGTTATCAAAAATAACTTCCAAGATTTTCACCTTCATTAGCTTACTTGGAACTAGAGATGTTCAGATTTTGTTAAATCCATTCCTTCTGTGTTTTGTGGATTGTCAGGCGTCTTTTGTCCCATTGTCCGCTCATTGATGGAATTGGATTTGGGGGTTTACCAGAATTTCATTTTACTTGTGCTAATTCGCATTAGACCAAATCCCCTACCCCCCATGAAAAACCAATCCGCCAGTCCACAGAATCTGCATGACTCAAAAAAGCCAGTCTGCTGTTGAATCTGCAGGTTGGATTCATTGAAATCTGAACCCATTTTAATCTGTTGAGAATTTCTCTGACATCCCTACTTGGAACAGTTTTATTTATAAGAAATAATAAGCCATCCAATTAGATTTGTTAGAGGGCCATTCTTCCGTGTGGGACAATAGGGTATTGCTGACTGGACAGTGTACCTGGTTAATCTAAAATATATTCAACAGTCTCCATATGTTAACTTTAGTAACAGAATCCCTAATGCTGGCTGTCATATTAGTAATTAAAAAGTTGCATTTTTGGTGCTTTCTATAGAAAATGGCTACTTTACAAAGGCAACGTTGAAGATGGATGGGTTGGCATGTGGATTAAATATACTCATGTGTAAGAATCTATTGATTGTGGTAGACATGATTTACCACAGTCTTGTGGCAGCTATACATGTGAATAGAGGGGAACAGAAAGGAACCGAATAGCCATAAAATCGAAAACTATGATAATTCTATGTAAAGCTTCAGTTACAGTGAATTTATTCTACTGCTAATCAGTTGTGTGATTAGCATAGCACATACTTTTCACATAGTAGAGCAGCCTTTCCCAGCCTAATGGCCCCAGATGTTTTAGACTACAATTCCCAGCATTCCTAACCTCTATCCATACTGGCTGGGGCTGATGGGAATCTGGAAGGCACCAGGTTGATGAAGGCAGTGGTAGAGTGTCCTGAGCTCATTCATAAACCAAAGTTGTGTTTAAATGAGAGTGTTTTAGAAAATAATACCATCTTTCAAGATATACCATGGGCGTTAGTTTTGCTGTTAGTGTCCAAAACGCAATCACACATGGGATTTATTCTCCAGTGGAATTCAGGATTATAAGTACTGCATGGCCTCGATACAGCTTTCTTCAGCAAGAAGAGCTGTCTGGATAGGACCTGCATGAATCTCCCCATGCCAGTTACGCAGGTGTGCCTTTGGCTTGAAACTGAAGCTCGCAAGCCAGGTCATTTCAGTCCATGGCCTCTCCAGTAAAATGGCCTAAAGGGAAGCCAGTGCTGAAGTCTGGGGACAAGACAAAAGAAAATTACTGCTGGTTAGTCATTGTAGCTGAAACTTAATTTCTTACACAGGTGTTATTTTTATTTTAATATTGAGCAATACATCATAGATAATTTTAGCCAGAGCAAGCCCTTTAGCTTTGCTGTTGGAATTGTGAACTATGGAAAATGGCTTTCAAATACATGGACAGGCACTCTTCAGTTTCTAAAGATGGACTTACACAATGTCTTGCTATGGACTTGCTATAGGAGGGGCCGTAGCTCAGTGGTAGAGCACATGCTTGGAATACAGAAGGTCTCTGATTCAGTCCCTGGCTAGAAAAGTCCTGCCTGAAACCCTAGAGAGCCACTGCTGCCAGTCAGTGTTGACAGTACTGGGCTAGATGGACCCAGGGTCTGACTCTGTCTAAGGCAGCTTCCCATCTTCCTGTGCTCCATTCTTGCAGTGCAATATACGCACAAGGTGTCCTCTAGGTTTTAAAATCTCAAGACTTCAAAATATAGGAAGAAGCTTGAATGCTGTTTAATGCACGCGCGCGCGCACACACACACACACACGCGTATGTACTAACCTATGAATCTCATTGCAGCTGAATGCTTCTCGGGACAATATGCTTTTAATGTGTGTCCTCTGCAGACTTGCGTATGATCTTACTCACGTTCGCAGTACATAGGTTAGGGTGGCATTTTGAGCTTGAGGTGCAGAGAGTCACAACTGATTCCTTGGCCCAGCCAACGCACACACTTGCGTACAAGGTTCCAAAATAGTAATATTTATCTGAACAGTAAGTAAAAATAAATACATCACAGGGAGTAGCACCATAGGCAGTCACTCAATCGCAAGCACAAATCGGTAAAAACAAGTGTAAAGGATATTGCCTAGCCTAGGCAATAATAAGGAAAGCAAGGGAGAAAAAGAATGGGGTCAGGTCAGGGGTAGAGGTAGGCAAATGGAGAGTCCAAGGGCTGTAGGGAGTGGGGTACAGAGGAACTAGGGAGAGAATCTAGTAACAGAGGGGCCACTGATATAAGCAGGGATTGGAGCAACACAGTCATAGAACAGTAGGGCTGGGAGAGGCCTACAACACCATCGAGTCCAACCCCCTGGTCAGTGCAGAAATCTCAGTCACAGCATCCCTGACAGATGGCTGTCCAGCTTCATCTTGAATGCCTCCAGTGTGGGAGAGCCCACCACCTCCCTAGGTAATTGGTTCCATTGTCGTATTGCTCTAACAGGAAGTTTTTCCTGATGTTCAGCCAGAATCTGGCTTCCTGTAACTTGAGCCCATTATTCCGTGTCCTGCACTCTGGGATGATCGAGAAGAGATCCTGGCCTTTCTCTCTGTGTGTCAAGGGCTCCTTGGAGGCCTCTCTCAGTCTAATCCAGTAGCCAAGTCCAGACACAAACAGATTCTTTTCAAAGCTTTATTCCTCTTTTACAACTTAACAACTCTACCGTTAGCAACTAGATATGAGCAGCAGAGTACCTATGCCCTAAGTTGGAACAGTTGGTCCCCGTTTGGAAGGGAATTACTGGCAGACCCCTGAACTTAAGGACTAGGGAGAGTCCCTCCCCTTTTCCCTTGGATCCTCTGGGCGCAGCCATTGTTTGCACGCCAACCGGGCACTACGCCTCCTTTCTGCGCCCTCCATTTGGCGCCACTCTCTGCGTCGGCGTCGCACGTCCATCAAGTCTGCTTCCCGCGCTCTGTCACTCCCTGGACTGCTATCTAAGCTAGGAATGCTGGTGGGAGGAATCTCCGTCAGCTGTTGGCCCTGGGAAAGAGGAGCACGCTCCTCTCACAGGAGTGACTGCTCTTCCTCAGAATCAGAACTACTCTGGGATTCTATGGGCTTAGTGTCCATCCTGACACTGTAACAGCCTTTCAAGTACTTGAAGAGTGCTATATCTCCCCTCAGTCTTCCCAAGGCTAAACATGCCCAGTTCTTTCAGTCTCTCTTCATAGGGCTTTGTTTCCAGTCCCCTGATCATCTTTGTTGCCCTCCTCTGAACCCTCTCCAGTTTGTCTGCATCCTTCTTAAAGTGTGGTGCCCAGAACTGGACACAGTACTCCAGATGAGGCCTGATCAGTGCTGAGTAGAGGGGAACTAGTACTTCATGGGATTTGGAAGCAATGCTTCTATTAATGCAGCTCCAAATAGCATTTGCCTTTTTTGCGGCCACATCACATTGTTCATATTCAGCTTGTGATCTACAACAATTCCAAGATCCTTCTCACTTGTAGTATTGTTGAGCCAAGTATGCCCCATCTTGTAACTGTGCTTTTGGTTTCTTTTTCCTAGGTGCAGAATTTGTCCTATTAAATTTCATACTATTGTTTTCTTCCCAGCACTCCAGTCTATCAAGATCACTTTGAATTTTGTTCTGTCTTCCAAGGTATTAGCTATCCCACCCAATTTTGTGTCATCTGCAAATTTGGTAAGCATTCCCTGCACCTCCACATCCAAGTCATTAATAAAAACATTGAAGAGCACTGCTCTCAGGACTGAGCCCTGCAGTACCCCACTCGTTACCTCTCCCCAGTTTGAGAAGATCCCATTGATAAGCACTCTTTGCATCCAGTTCTGTAGCCAACTGTGGATCCACCTGAAAGTTGCTTCATCTAGCCCACTTTGAGCTAGTTTGCTCATCAGGATATCATGGGACACTTTGTCGAAAGCTTTGCTGAAGTCAAGGTATCCACAACGTTCCCACAGTCCACAAGGGAGGTTACCTGATCAAAAAATGAGATCAGATTCATCTGGCAGGATTTGTTCTTGACAAATCCACGTTGGCTTCAAGTAATCACTGCATTGTTTTCAAGGAAATTACAGACTGATGGCTTTATAATCTGTGCCAGAATTTTCCCAGGGATTGATGTCAGACTGACTGGTCTGTAGTTCCCAGGTTCCTCCTTTTTTCCCTTTTTGAAGATAGGGACAACAATAGCCCTCCTCCAGTCATCTGGCACTTCACCTGTCCTCCATGATTTCTCAAAGATAATAGACAGTGATTCTGAGAGTTCTTCTGCCAGTTCCTTTATTACTCTAGGATGCAGTTCATCTGGCCCTGGAGATCTGAACTCATTCAAAGTAATTAGGTGTTCCTTGACCATATGCCTATTGATCTCAAGCTGCAATCCTGCCCCTTCAGCCTGTGGTTCGCCTTTGCCAGGGGGGTCATAGACCCTCTTTTGGGAGAAGACTGAGCTGAATTAGGAATTGAGCAGTTCTGCCTTTTCTTTGTCATCTGTTATCATTTTTCCATCATTATTTAATAGCTGAACAACCATTTCTTTCCTCTGCCTTTTACTATGCACATATCTGAAGAAAGCCTTTTTGTTGCTTTTAGCATCCCTCACTAACCTCAGCTCGTTCTCAGCTTTAGCCTTCCTGACGCCATCCCTGAAATTCTGTGCTACCTGCCTGTACTCTTCCTTTGTAGTTTGGCCTTCTTTCCACTTCCTATATGTGTCCTTTTTTGTTTTCGGATCACCTCTAAGCTTTTTGTGAAGCCACGTTGGCTTCTTCTGTTGTCTTCCGCCTTTTTTTTTTTTTTTTTTCTTGTTGGAATTGTTTGTAATTGTACCTTTAGGATTTCCTTTTTTTAAAACTCCCACCCAATCTTGGACTCCTTTTCTCATTAGAGTCGCTTGCCATGGGACCTTACTTATCATTTTCTGAGTTTATTAAAATTGACTTTCCTAAAATCCAGGGTATGCATTTGCCTACACTCAGCTTTTGCTTTCCTTAAAACCAAGAACTCAAGTATAACATGGTCGCTGTCCCCCAGAGTTCCTGTAACTGCTACTTTATCCACTAAGTCATCTCTGTTGGTTAGGATCAAGTCAAGGATAGCTGGTCCTCTAGTTCCTTCTTCCACTTTCTGTAGAAGGAAGTTATCAGCAACACAATTCAGTCAGGAATTTCTTGGAGGGGCCATGTTTTGCAGAATTTGTCTCCCAACAAATATTGGGGAAATTGAAGTCTCCCCTTACTGCTACATCATTCTTCCTTGAAACCCAGCAATTTGCTTTTCAAAAGTTTCATCCTCGTCTTCTCCTTGGTTGGGTGGCCAGTAGTAGACTCTGACCACCAGGCTTCTTTTATTCTTTGCTCCATTTATTTTAACCCAGATGCTCTTGATGGGACTACCAAGCTCCTCCTCCTGTATTTCTGTGCAGAGATATGTATTTTTAACATATCGTGCAACTCCACCTCCCTTTCTGTTCCTCTTGTTCTTTTTGAACAAGTTATATCCTTCAATTGCTGTAATCCGGTCATAGGAGTCATCCCACCAAGTTTCAGTTACACCTATCACGTCATAATTTCCCTCCCATATTAAGAGTTCCAAATTTGTTCTGTTTGTTTTCCATACTCTGGGCATCGAAGTATACAGACATTGAAGACCATGTGCTTTATAGTCTGGCTTTCTTCCTGCATATTTTTGAAGACTATTATTGGGCACTATTAGAGCTGTTCTCTCCATTGTGGTGCGTGACTTCCTGATGAAGTTCTTCATGCTGTGGCCAAACACATTCTTCCCAGCCTTTGTGAGGTGCAACCCATCCCTTGCCAACAGTCCATCTTCCAGGAAGTATAGCCCATGTTCCCAGAATCCAAATCTCTTGCATCGGCAGCACCTTCATAGCCAGTCATTCGCGCGGAGTATTTTTTTCTTTCCCTTTCTGTCCCTCTTCTAACTACTGGAAGGATGGGTGAGAAAACTATCTGGGCCCCAAAGTTCTTGAGTTCCTTCCCAAAGCTTCAAAATCTGACTTCATAGTGAAATCTCACTTCATCATATGTGATTTCTTCATAGCTCCGCTTGGTGGTATCATTTGTTCCCACATGGATGAGAAGAAAGGGATACCTGTCAGTGGGCTTTATAAGTGTAGGCAACCCTTCAGTCACATCTCTAATCCATCTTCCTGGGAGACAGCAGACCTGGCGAGTCCATGGGTCTTTGCGACATACTTGGGGTTTGATCCCACACAGCAAGGAGTCTCACACAACTACTACCCTTCTTGTTGTAAGCCTTGGTTTCATTGCCTCTGCTTGACTGACCGTCAGCCTCTTGCTCGCTCTTATGCGGGGTCCCCTGTAATTCTTCCTCTGCAGGCTGGCCTCCAGTCTCATCTTCAAGTTCCTGAAAATGGTTCCATAGTTCCACTGCTTCCACTGGTGCAGAGTGGCTTCTAGTTTTCTGCTCCTAACCGTCACCCTTTTCCAAGGTGTATCCTCTACTTCATTTTTCCTTGCCGCAGCATTTTCCTCTTCTGCCTCAGCTTGCTGTTGCTCTTCTAGCTTCTGTTCTTCACTTTGCTATTGTAGTTCCACCATCCTGTCTAAGAACTCTTCATCTTCTCTTATTCCCTGCGGGGTCGACACTCACCCCTCCAGTCCTCTTACTTTTTCTTCCAGCAGCATGATCAACTTGCACTTGTTGCATGTGTAGGCCATGTTGATCTGTGTCCTATTCCCAGAGATGGGAAAATGGTCCCAGTTTGGAGAGTTGACCATTTTTAGCTGGATTTGTGCCTCTGCAGTGGACTTGTTAGGGGTCCTTAAGCAAACCACTAAATCTCAGCCTCAGGCTCACACCATATCTGTAATATGGGATAATACTAGCTTAGTATTATCTCAGTAATCCTGGCAATCCTATAAGGTTTGTGAAGCACTTTGATAGCTATATCAGTGCTAATGTTTATTACTACTAGGTACCAGGCTTTGTGGACCATTTGGCCTGCCCAAGTATGGCAGCAGTTCTTGTGTCCTTAAGAAACGGAAAGACATCCATAAGCAATACTAATTTCAGGCTATCAATGGCATATATATCCTAAACACACTAATTTGATTTTCTTCTAGGATGACACTACAGTCTGAAATTAGCCATTTAAGCTAGCAGGATTTAAATGTTTTCAACCCTAATCATGTAGCGTATTATTGTGGATTTCTTGCTACCAGCTGCATCTTGCAGGTGGCATTTGTAAGCATATGGAAGTTAGCAAACTGCCCAACAGACACACTGTCTCTCTCACAGTCTTTTACTATAAAGATGCAACGATTCAAATTCATTCATGAATAGTCCCTTTGTCCATCATGGAGCTTACCTGTTCCATCTGGGCTGTGAGAGTGTGATTCCCAGGTGATTTGCAGACTTCCAACCTATACATGCAATATGCAGCTGGAAGTGCATAATTTTCTACTTTGAGTGCACTTAGATGCTACACTTTAATCTTATCCTGCATGCAGTTTGTGTGTGTGTGTAAATCCCATTGACATTAATGCATTGTATGCATGTGTAACTGCATACAGGTTTTCATCCTTGTGAGCTGATCCACAATCCCCTATGTACATGGGGGCTCCTATATGTACACAAAGGATTTCTATTGATCACAAGGGCTTCTTCTTTCAATAGATGCAATGTTTCTTCTGCGGTTGCTAGCTAAGAGATATATATGCATGGGACAGCCAGTCCTTTGAAATGAATGGTAATTGTTAATTGGTTTTTGTGAGTAATTCAGCATGTACATATGTTCTACTAAATTATCGTGCAGGAACTACAGTGTGTAGAAGATATACAGAAAATGACAGTTGTTTAACCACAGTGTACAGTACAAACATTTTATTTTAAAAAGAGAAAAGTGTTGCAATCTAAGACTAATTCTTGATTGCTACTGGACTTTCATTGCTGGTACAGCATTAACCTTCAAACAAGGTTTAAAGTCTTCTTTCTTGCCGTTAAGAACTACTGTACTCTTTGTACTAAAAAAAAAAAAAAAAAAAGTTGAACTTTTCTCGAGACTTGAATTTCATTTTCAAAACAGGATTAGATGGTGTGGGTTTTTTACTATATATTGGAGGTAGTAATCCTATGTCACCTAGATAGCAGTGCGGGGGGGGGGGGCATAGGATTGTTCAGTTTACTTGTTCCGAGGTCTGAGATGGGGCTTCAACCTCGGAGCCAGTAACCTGCGCTCCCCACCCCCTCTCCTTCCCTCTTGTAGACAGCACAGAGAGAACCACACCAGCTACTTCTCCGCGTTTGGAAACCTGAGCATGGAGATGGGGAAAGAGGGTGGTCCCAGGGGCAGGGAGGGGAGGAGACTGGGGAAGCTGCCATACACATCTGCCTGTGCTCACCCCAGCTGCCTTCTCTCCTCCTCCGAAGCTCAACCGTGTTTCGGCTGCCCTGCACTAGGATACTCAGCAGCCTCTGAGAGGCTGCTGACTATTAACATAGGATTGCATCCTAAACTTGTGTTAATGTTCTCTTTGTAAGACACTTAACCTTTAAAACAAATATGTAGACTTTCCACCAGCTAAAGGGAGAAAGCAAAGTATGCCGAAGACTTCTATCAAACCTTTTTTAGCATATTAGCAGAGAAACAACGTATTTAATGCATTTTAATTTGATGCCTGCCCATTCCTAAAGGCAAGGGAGAGGTTAGCTATAGCCACTGAGGCTTCTTCACAGCTGCTGCAGTAGCTTAACCATGGCTACAGTGAGATGCATACATTGCAGTGCTTCCCAATAGTGGTCCTCAGAACAGCCACTAAAGGCCTATATGCCCCTTCCTTTTCCAAATGCAGCAGAGTGAGTCTGTGGCTGGGATCCAGAGAACTAGAAAGTTGCTTCCAGAAGTACACCAGGACGACTTAGACTTTCCTCAGCAGCCTGCCAGAAAGCCAAGGATTTGGGCAGTGCTAGCTCCAGGTTTTTTCTCAGGGCCTTGGACAAGGCACCTCAATGGCCCCCTCCCTCAGTGAGTCTGCCTTCTTGCCACCATTGTCACCAGCTGTAATTGCTCCTCATCCTCTTCATTGCTCCCGCTTGCTTGGCAGGCAGAGAACCAGAGAGCAAATAAGCAGTGGCATCTACGGATCATTTTTCTCACCACCTCTGTTGTCTGGGCCAGAGCGTGAGGCAGGTGAACAAGCAGGTTGCAATGGTGCAGAGGAGAAGCCATTCTGGCAGGCTGTTGTCAGTGGGCGCCTGGTGGGGTGTGGTCCTCTGGCCAGTGCCCAAGCATACCTACCCAAGATGCCAGCCCTGCACTGGTGATGGGTGCATTTATTTGTATCCTGCTTTTCCCTCCTAAAAGCAAGCTCAAACTGGCTTACAGCATCATATAAAAACAAATAACATAAAGAATGACAAATGAAATTGCAGTCATTCATGACATGGCTGATTCTGAATCTAGCGTAGTGCTTTTCTGTTTCTTTTTAAAAGAAACTGCATGCGTAAGCATTCTGATTTGTGAAGGTGAAAGTGGCCCAGTTAACATCCAGAAATGTGGGGGGTTTTTTGGTTGTTCCCAATTAATGAGTTGTTAAGGAATGGTTACAGTAAACTAGAGTTGTGTAACTGGTTGGATTACCTTTAGTTTTCCACACGTTTTGGAGCAGTACATAATATGGTAACATTTATTCAAGCGGTTTACAGAATATATTCAGTATATCTGAATGCTTATTAAATCTAGATTATTAAAACAGATCCTAAGCTTTCTTCCCTGTTAATAAATTGCGTTTTATTTCTGATGTTTTGAAGAGCATTGGTCATTCTGACAAGTACTACTCTACATTATTGCTCCAAATGTCCAAGTTTCATTTACAAATTTGAGGACTATTGGACTCAAAACCAATGAGTAGTTCCAGAAAAGTGAAATATTCTTCTATTAACAATTTCCTAAGTTGCCAAGTATACTGAGTTAATCAGGATTTGTTTCATTTAAACTTCAAAGGTCATGGCTACTGGCACAGAGAGAGCAAGAGAGCTTATGTGTGCATTCCAGTATTTCTTTACAATGTCTCTAAAGTTCATTTGCCAACTGCAGTCCTGTCAAGTGGAGTAATGACATCTAGTCCAAGGGCCAAGTAGGCAGAGGGCACGTATGTAGTAATAGGCTCATGAAATTTGTGATTAGAATTTGAATACAGTTGTTAGTGGGAGTCCGTTTCCTTAGCTTCTTGTCTTCCATTTTTCGTTTGCTATCAGCAGTGGAGGCTCCAGA
This sequence comes from Heloderma suspectum, assembly GCF_057233095.1. Lineage (NCBI taxonomy): Eukaryota > Metazoa > Chordata > Lepidosauria > Squamata > Helodermatidae > Heloderma > Heloderma suspectum. The sequence continues at coordinate 250,476,395 of NC_139459.1, forward strand.
TTTTGGAAGACCCTAGGGCAAGACGCTGTCGGTGCTTCCCTCTCTCTCAGTGAGTCTACCTTCTCGTCTACCTTCTCATCAGCATTGGTGCCTGCTGCTGCTGCTCCTTTTCAGCCTGCTCCCCCCCACCTTTGCATAAATATCTCTGCAGATGGATTTCTATAGATACTGCACTTGCATTAATTCCTTGGCAATTCGCCCTTGTTGACAGAAAACCCCATGGAATTCAATGGAGACTGAAGCATGAGTGTCATTTCAGCACTGCACCGTTACGGGGCACCATAGGTGTTACGTTTTCTCTACTTCTGAGTTCTAACAGGAGTTCAGAGATCTGTGACAAGGGTACCAGCAGTTTTAAAGGGATACGAGGAAACTGGGGAGGCCAAGAACTGTGAAACTGAAATCCACTTCTGTCTTGTTTTGTATGCAGGGTTCTTGGGAAAAAATGGCAGGAGATATCCCGTTAAACATCAACATCAAAGAGCCTCGTTGGGATCAAAGCACTTTTATTGGACGAGCAAGCCATTTCTTCACTGTAACTGATCCTAGGAATGTTTTATTATCCAATGAACAATTAGAAAAAGCAAGAAAAATTGTGCATGATTACAGGTATGATTTTGATTTTTAATCCTACTTTTTCCCAAGGGCTCAAGATGGGTGATAACATTCAAAGAATAATGTAAAAAAATAATGTAGTCACAAGAATATAAAATTTTACCAAGGCTGCTCCTCCCCATCCCAGCCCCGCACCCCAAAGGAAGTCTTGTGTTTTGTCAAAAAAAGTGAATTTGGGGGAGCTTGGATTTGGGGGAGTCTGAAGGGGAGAGAATTGCACAGTTGTGCAGCCAGCTAGCCAAAACAAAAAGCTCCTTACATGCCTTCTTGCAGACATGGTGTGGTCAAAGGCTGTTCTTTGTTGATCTCAGAGATGGATATGAACTCAGTGGAAGAAGAAGCCTCTGTACGGAGGTTATAAACCTATAGATAGGTTGACAGACTATTCCAGCATCATGACTGGTGACAACAGATCAGAGCTGTCATATACTGCTCCAATTGTTGCTCGGTTGTTACAGTGCAATCAGAGCCAAAGTTGCCATACACCATGTACTCCTAAGCATGGATGCTTAAGGGGGAAAATCCCTTCCATGGTCAGTGTACATTTAGGATTGAGGAGTTAGGTTTCATTGTCAGCAGTGAAGAAGACAGGAAATTGGGAGGAGAGGAGAGAGATGATGGGGACCCATGAATGCTAATCTTCCTCACTGGAGTACTTTGGAGTAGAAAATGAAGGGCCAGCTATGCAAGCAAGCAGAACATATTTTCTTCAGATGATCATGTGCTTGGGTCCACAACCACATGGAGAAAATTCAGTGTGAACAAACCAATTTTATGGGTGCCCTGCAGCACTTCTGTGCTCATGGTGGCTTGAAAAAGGGCAGCCCCAAGTACTGAAATGGCAGCAGGGTTTCTCATGCAAGCAGGTGGTTTGTCCTAAACTTTCTCCACAACGGTATTGTGCAAATCTGTGCCAGTCTGGTTTGTGAACCGTCCCTTAATTTTGGACCTAAAATACCCCCCAATGTCATATTTATAATTCACTGTATATGTTTCCATTTATCCCAAGACAAGGTGTTGTGGCCTCTGGATTGACAGAAGATGAACTGTGGAGGGCAAAATATATCTATGATTCTGCCTTCCATCCAGATACTGGTGAAAAGATGGTTTTGATTGGCCGCATGTCTGCTCAGGTGCCTATGAACATGACTATTACTGGCTGCATGATGACCTTTTATAGGTAAGCAATGATACATTACCAATAAATAACACTCGAGTGCAATAAATCTGCAGTCATGGAAAACAGTTATAAGTCCGTAGTCTCGCTAAAATCAGTGGGACCAACAAAGGGCTCCTAATGCTACCAATAAGAAGGCTTTGCAGTTATTCCATCTTTTTCTCCCTAATGGATATTTTGTGGTAAGAAAAAAGATAGAAGTAGTGGGAAAACATGGGGAGATTATGAGTGGAAGATAAGGATGTCAGCACTCTGCCATAAAATTCTGGGTATGAAGCAATGTAATGGCATGATCACCGTCACATGTGGAAGCACCTGGAGGGAGCAATCCTATGGCCTCTGGACAGCAGCTAGACGACCATAGGATATCTGGTTTTCCGGGAACTGATTGTCAGGATGCGCCCTAGCTGCCTCTTTAAATCCCTTAGCCAACTCACGACACAGACGAAAGGGATTCTTTCCAAGGCTTTATTCCTTTACAACTTAATGACTCTTTCAGATGTTAATCACCAGCAACTAAGCAAGGAAATGCACTGGGGTAGTAGCCTAAGCTCTGGGTAAGGCAGTTGGTCCCCGTTTGAAGGGGAAGAGCGGGAAAACTCTGAACTTATGGGCGATGGAGAGGTCCTCCCTCTTACCCGGGGATCCACGGGACATGACCATTGTTTTAGTGCCAAGCGGGCAGAGCGCCGCCTCTCGGCGCCCTCCATCAGGCACCGCTCCCTCCATCTCTGCTGAGCATCCAGCAAGATCCCATCCCCCGCTCTCTCACTGCTAGGGTCACTATCTCAGGAATGCAGGCAAGAGGAATCTCTTCCTGCCGCTGTGCCTGTGAGAGATGAGCGAGCTCCTGTCCCACGGGTGGTTCTCAGAATCAGAACTACTCCGGGGTTCTATGGACTCAGTATCCACCCTGACACCGACCTCCCCCCAAGAGGAGCGTGGAGCGGCCGAAAAGGGGCATTCCGGGGCAGGGAGGGTAGAAATGCCTGTGTATTGTACATCAGTCTCCCCTCCCACTCAGCCCTCCCATGGCTAGACGGCTGAAAGCGGCTGTCTAGCCGAAAATGCAGGGCAGGAGAAGCACAGAGGGAATGATCCCTTCCGTGCTTCTCCTGCCCTGCATTGGATCAGCGGTTGCCTCCGAGTTCGGAGGCGGCCGCCTATCTGAATAGGATTGTACCCTTAGTGTACTGTAGAAAGTTTTGGCACTGCAACCCAAGTGAGTGATATTAACTAGTATACTTTTTGAATGTTTATAAAATAATTTAAACAAATATTTTTCCTTTGTTCTTTTCCCTTAGATTTTTCTCACTTGCATTTATTATAAATTTACCCTAGAATTAGCTATGAGGCCTTAGCCCCTTCTTACCATCTTCATCATAACACTGAGGAATGAAATTTCCAAAATTCCATCTTTATAGAAAAAACTATTTATAGAACAAGGCAGAGGAATGCAAACAAAGAACTCCTAATTTTGGAAATCTAGCACGTGGGATGCTGATGGCAAAGTATTGGATCTTCCTCTTAGCCTGTCAGTTGTCTCCTCTGCATTATGCTGTATCATGGTTTTTTCCCTTGAATTATAGACATTGTTTTTTTTTCTCTAAGACTTGGGAAAATCAAAGCCATCTGATACTAAAATCACACTTTAGTAATCTCTGAGCATCTGAAAATCAGAGCTGGAAAAGTGTGTCAAACAACCTAGCCTCCTCCCAGGTGGTGCTAGACAAATCAGAGAAGTAGTTGGAGGTTTCCATTTTTGTAACTGAAAAGCTAAATGTAAAATTATCTTCACTTACTCAGAACAATCCTGTGGCCCCTGGGAGGGTGTTTGAAGGGCCTTAGAACAGGAGTCCCCAACCCCCGGGCCATGGACTGGTACCAGGCCGTGGCCTGTTAGGGACTGGGCTGCAGCAGGGGTGTGGGAACCCCCCTTACCTTGGGTCTGTGGGGGGGAGGCGATCCCCCCCCTCCCGGAATCCTCGCCGGCCCTGGCCGGCTCCGCTCCGAGTCCGTGGCGCTGCCGGCCGGCTCTGGCTGCTGGCGGACTTCTGGCCGCTGGGATGGAAATGGCATCTGCCAGCAGCCGGAGCCGGCCGGCAGCTCTGTGGACTCGGAGCGGAGCTGGCCAGGATTCCGGGGGGGGCGGACTGCCTTCCCCCACTCGGGGACCCAAGGTAAGGGGGGTTCCCACACCCCTGCTGCAGCCCAGTCCCATCCCCCCCCCCCGGTCCGTGGAAAAATTGTTTTCCACGGGACCAGTCCCTGGGCCCAAAAAAGTTGGGGACCACTGCCTTAGAATATTGCTGACCTCCCTCTCCGCAGGCAGAGAAGGTCCACCCTAGAGGCTTCCTTGTTGTGGAAGCAGAAACCTCCACTGCAGTCACTGCTCCGCCATCGGCGCTCTGATGGTGGTAGGAGCAGGAGGGAAGGGGCATGTTGAGGCAGATGAGGGAGGCCTTGGATCCACAGGGGGAAAGGGGCATGTTGAGGCAGATCGAGGGAGGCCTTGGATCCACAGGGGGAAAGGGGCGTGTTGAGGCAGATCCAGGGAGGCCTTGGATCCACAGGGGGAAAGGGGCGTGTTGAGGCAGATCCAGGGAGGCCTTGGATCCACAGGGGGAAAGGGGCGTGTTGAGGCAGATCCAGGGAGGCCTTGGATCCACAGGGGGAAAGGGGCGTGTTGAGGCAGATCCAGGGAGGCCTTGGATCCACAGGGGGAAAGGGGCGTGTTGAGGCAGATCCAGGGAGGCCTTGGATCCACAGGGGGAAAGGGGCGTGTTGAGGCAGATCGAGGGAGGCCTTGGATCCACAGGGGGAAAGGGGCGTGTTGAGGCAGATCGAGGGAGGCCTTGGATCCACAGGGGGAAAGGGGCGTGTTGAGGCAGATCCAGGGAGGCCTTGGATCCACAGGGGGAAAGGGGCGTGTTGAGGCAGATCGAGGGAGGCCTTGGATCCACAGGGGGAAAGGGGCGTGTTGAGGCAGATCCAGGGAGGCCTTGGATCCACAGGGGGAAAGGGGCGTGTTGAGGCAGATCCAGGGAGGCCTTGGATCCACAGGGGGAAAGGGGCGTGTTGAGGCAGATCGAGGGAGGCCTTGGATCCACAGGGGGAAAGGGGCGTGTTGAGACAGATCCAGTGAGGCCTTGGATCCACAGGGGGAAAGGGGCATGTTGAGGCAGATCCAGGGAGGCCTTGGATCCACAGGGGGAAAGGGGCGTGTTGAGGCAGATCCAGGGAGGCCTTGGATCCACAGGGGGAAAGGGGCGTGTTGAGGCAGATCCAGGGAGGCCTTGGATCCACAGGGGGAAAGGGGCGTGTTGCGGCAGATGAGGAGCCCTCCTGTTCCCCTGACATGGCCCCAAAGCACTCCAGAAAGTATGCCAGCCCTAGAGTTCGCATAGGTAATTTCATGCATACATACCATTGAGGTAAATGGGAGGGTATGTGTATTTTTCAGGGCTGCAGCAGTGAAAAGGCCAAAAACAAACAGCCCAATAGCTGAAGTTCTCCGGGAGGTTCACAAAAATTAAAACCACAAGGTACAGCATAAAACAACATAAAATATGCAAGCTTAAAACTGCAGTATAAAAGTACAACCAGAATAAAACCTAGCAGCAATGCAAAAATTCAAAATACAGATTTCAAACATCTAAAAGACTAGAATGCTAAAATGCTGGGAAAATAAAAAGGTCTTCACATAGTGCCAAAAGGAGTCCAACATAGGTGCCAGGTGAGGGAGCCCATTCCACAGTCAGGGTGCTACAGCAGAAAAGGCTCTCTTCCTGGTAGCCACCCGCCTCACTTCCTTAGGCAGGGGCTCCCAGAGAAGGATCCTTGAAGATGATCTTAGGGTCCGGGCAGATACATATGGGACGAGGTGATCTTTCAGATAAACTGGCCACAAGCCATTTAGAGTCTTGAATGTTAATACCAGGATTTTAATCGGGCCTGGACATGGACTGGCAGCCAGTGCAACTGGAAAAGTACCGGCATGATATGATCACATTGGCCAGTCCCTGTTAAAAATCTCGCTACCCTGTTCTGGATCAGCTGAAGTTTCCAGTCCATTTTCAAAGACAGTCCCACATATAACGCACTGCAGTAATCCAGACTAGTGGTTTTCAGAGCATGGATAACTGTAGCTAGGTTATCTCTGTCCAGATAAGGGAGTAAGTGGTATATCAGTTCCCACCTCTATCTCCCATCCTGGCTGCCATGAGGCAGCAGGGCATAGGAAGCGGCAGAAACTACACCATAATTCTCCCCTCTTCCCACCCTGCTGGCTGGGGAATGCTGGGAATTGTAGGACTTCTTCCTGTCTAGACATGCATAGGATTGCACCTTTTGTTATTTCGATATGTTAAAATGAGCTTTCTTGACTCTGACATGCCTTAAATTCTTTAAAGAATTTGGTTCACTCTTGATATAATCCTGATTATATTGCGTGACTGTTTGAAACTGGTGTGTGCACCTCTGCATGTTTCATAAGATTAGAACATTCCAGTTGGCTGATTCATTAGAAAATCATTCATTTTGGGGGAGGATGAAGATTTTATTGTGTTCCTCTCACAATTTTAAAGAAAATCAATTGTACTTCTTGTTTTAAGAACTACTCCAGCGGTGGTCTTCTGGCAATGGATTAACCAGTCATTCAATGCGATTGTAAACTATACCAACAGGAGTGGAGATGCACCAATTACTGTCAGGTAAAGTAATCCAGCTACCTCAGATAGACAATTTAAATACCTTGAGTTAAGATCTGCAATCTAGTTTCGATCTAATTCAGCACTTAGATGTGAGTTCTCAAAGAAAATAGCTGAAATATTTTGTAGATATAATCACTGAGTGATATCATGGAAGCCATGCAGTCTTGATAAAAGCCAGGTCCATTCACTGGACTTGCGGAGTGACCACTCACTCAAGAATTTCCCTCAGAAATGGAAGATTGGGGTGAGGGAGGTAATTGGCTGTGGAACAAGCATGAAGGTTTTGTTTTTGAGCAGGAGCTAAACCGTTGCAGAGATTTAAAACAGTCCTGCACTCTGCCTTCTTCTGAGGAATGCTGGCCCCAGGCAACCGAGGTCTGTGCTTCTCCTGGATGGCTTTCAGCAGCGATAATGGTAATGGATCCCAGATTGCTTTGTCAAGATGATGATGATGATGATGATGATTAATATTATTATTATTATTAAATTTGCAATGTGGTCTTTCATAGAATGGCTTGACGCGACAACATGTAAGCACAAGGTAAAATATAATGAGGAAATAGAAGTGATGCTAATTTAATAACCATAATATGTAACATGCATATAATGCATTTCAAATATGCAAAGCCCTTCATGTACATTTCCTCAGTAATATATGAGATACTACCAGATGCATGACTCCCATGGTCCTTCCGTCTGGTACTAAGAACGTTTTTGTTGCATGTTGATAATCCCGCAACATCATATTTGCATAGTTTAAATGACTAATTAGGCCACTAATGCATTCTAGTCATCTATGTGAATCACAGCTGGTGGGTATTGGAGCACTTCAAACTGGCATGAGTGGTTGGTCTTTCGAGTATGTGATGTGCTTGGGGCTCTGAACTTTAGTGGGAGTCTTCTGCGACATGTGGATTAAGCGAGACAAGTACCTGGAAAATACTGAGGTGAGAGACAAAAGGATGTTGCCTGAAGGTGGCAGAGTAGAGGTTAGGAACTATTCTTGAAATGTAGGGGCAGAATGGCCAGTAGTGTACAGTTGGTTACATCTGAGCCATCCAGAGGTGCTGGTGTTGCATGCTAGCGTTACATGCTCAGGGCCAGGGGGTTTACCTTGACTGCATGCTAGGAAACCCTTGCAGCCTTTTCGTTTTTCCAGCTGCTGTTGATAGAATCCATGTCACACCAGTATCACAGTCTGAAAGCACATGATGAAGCAACCTGGCTGGATCTGGTCAGTGCCTGAATGGCAGAGCGCCTGGGAACCTTATACGTGTGCCCTCGAGCTCCTTGATGGGAATGCAGGATATAAATGTAGTGAATAATATAGACTATTTCCCAAGTGATTCTTATGTGATCTAGCTGCCTCTGGTGAAGATGGCTTGAGATTACTCAGTTTCCCTGGCAGCCAAGACAGTTAAGGGCACAATCCTACACATGTTTAGGCAGAAAAAAGTCCTGCAACTCCCAGCATGCCCCAGCCAGTATAGCTGACTGGGGCATGCTGGGAGTTGTAAGGCTTTTTTCTATCTAAACTTGCCTAGGATTGTATCCTAACGCTCATAACATAGCTCCAGACAATCTAGACATCGTGACTCTAAACTGAAAAGCTTTTTAATGAAGGTGGGGAGAACAAAATGGTTAGAACTCTGTTAAGGGTCCAGCCCCCAGAATAGTGTCTTACGGGTCAGACCTGAACAGCTGCAAATCTTGCCTCCTTCCTGAAAAGGATCAAAAGGCATTTTAGACTATTTCCCAGGCCACGAGGCCAGTCTGTTTATGCACCAGTCGATGCTCTGATAGATGAACTCACCTAATGTAAACAGCTGGTTCACCACATAACTGAGCAAGTAGTCTTAAATTACTTAAGAAAAGAAGCCAAGCCACATCCTGCGGAGCATGTCGGAAATGGTCACGGGGGAGGGGAGGTTAAAATCTGTCTTCTAAATATGGTGAGCGATTGAACATATGAAGCAGCTTTATACTGTCAGACCATTTGTCCAGCCTTCCCCAACTTATTCTGACACCCAGTGCTGGCTGGGGGATGATAGGAGTTGCAGACCAACACATCTGGAGGGCATCAGGTTGGGGAAAGCTGCATTTGTCCATTTGGCCTACAGTTCTGTGCTCTGACTGGGAGTAACTCTCCAAGTGAGATTATTTAAACCGGAGATGCCAGGGATCTGGGACCTTGCGCATACAAAGCCAGCTGCTCTACCACTGAGCTATGGTGTCTCAGCCCAACGGGGTTGGACTCGATGGTCTTATATGCCCCTTCCAACCCTACTATTCTACGATTCTATGAACCCTCCATGTAGGCAGAATGCTTACACTGAGTCTTAAGGAAAACTTTATCAGGGTACAAGCACATCCCACCCCACTGCTGTGTCAGTTCCTGATGCTGCAGGGAAGGGGATCCAGGATCATAAGTGGGGGGAAAAGGAAACTTCCTAATTCTACCAGTAGTCCTAGCTTTATCTCCTGGTGACATTTTGTCTGTCAGCCACAAAAATGTATTTCAGGGATTTAATGCACATGGTTATTGTGCACATGCAAACATTCTTATTTTTGTTTTAGCCAGCTGGGAACAGCCTATGTTTCTGCCACCACAGGTGCTGTTGCAACCGCTCTAGGACTTAATGCACTAACAAAGGTATTTCCACGTTTTCCTCCTCCTTGTTTTGAGAGAGCGAGAGAGTTTCATTGTTGTGAAAACGTTTAGTTAATGATTTATATATAACCAGGACATTTAACAGTGTCTGGTGGCACATTAAGACTTCACTCATTTATTGTGACATGACCTTGAGCGTTCAAGACCCTGCTTAATCCACATGCCTATGGGCTAATTGAGACCTTGTTGGCTTCAATTCAGTAGTGACTCTTGTATATATCTTCACTGTGTACGTTATCTGCACACACAAGGGTTCTAGCCTAGCCTTCTCCCTCAGCTGCTCATTTTCTACATGCAGGGACATCTTCCATGGAGGAGTATTCAATCATGTGAGCCCAGACAGGTCCTCGGGGAGAATATAAACTCAGTTTCTAGGGAAAATGGAAAACATCTCTCTGAGTGATGGCCAGGACATCCAGTTTTATTGATGCTTGCATCTCAAGTTAGGTTCCTCGAAATCCTCTTCCAAATTTCCCTATATACTTGACATATATAATATCTTCACTGTCCGCTTCATGCATCTGATAAAGTAGGACCTTGCCTGCAAAAACGTGTGCCATAGTAAATGTGTTACCCTTTAAAGACCATGAAGTGGATGCTGTCTGTGCTGCAACACACTAACATGGCCATACTTCTAAAAGCTTTCACAGAGTAACTGTAAGGATTCTTGCAGGATGCGGGGAAAGGGAGACTCTTTTAAAATGGTCACATATCTTCCCTAAACAGCATCTGATCAAAAAACTCGGCTGGATGATAACACAGGGCTTCTGTTCTCAGATACTCTTATGCCAATGTAAGTTGCAGTAGAGAAACTCCCCTCATTTTTTTCAAAGGTGCCATCTTTACCGGTGTTATCAAGAGACTTGTGCTGCACTGACACACAACAAAACATCAGAGAATGCATGTTCTTCAGATCAGCTTGTCATAAAATAGTAAAGATAAGATCTTTCAATGTCACCCCTCAAAGTGTCACCTCAGTGTCACCCCTTCCTTTCCCCTAGACAAGAGTCTAGGGGAAAGGAAAATAGAGAACATGTCCATCTTCAGGTAACTGTCCTCTCCTTTTTCACAGCATGTCTCACCCCTTATAGGACGTTTTGTTCCTTTTGCTGCTGTAGCTGCTGCTAACTGCATTAATATCCCATTAATGAGGCAAAGGTAAGATAAACATCACTCATGTGACTCATTTATAGAGCTTCTTGGCAATGGGCATCACCTTGTACATTTAGTACAGATGCTGGCAAACTTCTCCTGGGCCATGCTTCAAAAAGAAATTCAGGAGCTCATTAAAGCCCGCATCAAAGCAGAGGCCATTTTAAAAGTGCCTGAATTCTTCTCCAGCTCGGTTTAAACCTGAACTGCTGAAGAATTCCTGGCTTTGCTGTTGCAGACATTCCACCCAACTCTGAAAACTAACAGAGAGGCATTGCCCCCTTAGTATGCATGGGAAGTGGCGGTTCTGCAGGGGCAGAATCTGGGAGTGTGGGGAGGGCATCCCTTCTGACCAGAGGTGTCCCTCCCCTGACCTCTGATTTCATCCTTGCGAAGTCCCCACCACCACCACCACATGTAAGCTAATAGAACTGAGGAGCTCCATTAGCCTGCATGGTGGTGGTGGGGAGGCAAAATAGGAGAGGGGCGCCTTAGCCAGCCTCCAGTTTTACCCTTGCGTGGCCTATGCTCCCTTATCTTACTGGGGGGACCCTATGGGGGCCAAATACAAAAGTGGTGGGCAAATGCCTCTCCCTACCCCCCAGCCTCATATTTGGCCTCTGCAGTGTCTTTTTCCTGCCCCCATTAGTGAAGCCATTAGTGAAGGATGGGATAATGGCTCAGAAAAACTAGCCGAGTTCTTCCTATTTTCTTTGAGAAAGGGGGAACTTTGAGAAGCTCGCCCATTTCGAATGCTTAGCCTCACCTCTTGTAAGAGACTCACCGCATCCCTGGATTGTTTGTTCGGCCTTTTCTGAACTTTTCAAATGGGGGGAGGGGTTCTCAAGTATTCCCTCTTCCCACCAACCCTACCCACCGTCGTTCATCTCTTCTGCAGCTGAAGGTGCAGAGATGTGTGTGTGCAGCCTGCTGCTGCACGTGAGGAGCTGTGGATGGGGTATTACTACTAGTGCTGTGCCGACTCCTGCCCCCTATTTTCGGGAACCTTTCTCTTCCCACAAAAGAGGCATTGTTTTTTCTGCCTCTTTCACAGGGAGGGGGAGAATTTCAGAGAGTTTTCTCCTTGGGGAGGGGGACAGGGTTTCCACATACCTTTTAAAGTGTAGGCAATTCTTGAGAGGTCTCCTTTCTGTATATTAAACACCCCCTGCACTTGCAGGAGCCCAGGACTCTTCTCCAGCCCGGCTGTTCTTTCTGAATGCTCAGGTGACCATGTGACCTTGCCCTCTCCAATTGGCATTCAGGAAGAACTCCTGGCTGGAAAAGAGTCCTGGGCTGCTGCAAGTGCAAAGGGTGTTTTATTGTTTTTAAAAACACATAAAATAGAAAGAAGTAGGGGTGTACGAAACCCCACTTACCCGGCTCCACCGGGTTTCACTGGGGCGGGGGAGGCGCTCCATCCCTCCTCCCGGAATCCTGGCCGGCCGGCTCCACTCCGTGAGGATTCCGCGGAGCCACCACCCGGCTCCGCCAGCAGCTGGACATCCGGCTGCTGGCTAGCAGGGACGCAAATGGCGGCGGCCATAGCCGCCGCCATTTGCGTCCCTGAATTCAGCCGTGATAGGCGTAGCCTATCACATCTGGGTTTAAAAAAAAACAAAGTGTATGCAAATGGCGGCGGCTATGGCCGCCGCCCTTTGCGTTCCTTATTTTTGGCCGTCTTAGTCTACGTAAATATTTACGTAAACTAAGACGAAGACAAGAAAGGGGAACGCAAATAGCGTAGCGGACGCTATTTGCATTCCCCTTTATTTTCACCGTCTTACTCTACGTAAATATTTACCAAAAATAAGTAGCGCAAATGGCGGCGTACACATGTTGTTGTTGTTTTTAACCCAGACGTGATAGGCTACGTAAGTCTTTACAGACTGCAAATGGTGGCTGCGGCGGCCGGTCGGAAGACCAGCCGCCGCCGAAGCTGCCACTGGAGCCGCCACCGAAGCTGCCGCTGGAGCCGCCACCATCCAGAACATCCGCCCCAGGTAAGTCTCGTCCCGGGGGGGATCCGCAGGGAGACGAGGGGGTGGCAGGCCGTTCTGCCACGGAGTTCGGGGGGCCAAATGCACTGGCATTCGGCCTCACCGAGATCCGTGGCAGAATTCTCTGACATCCCTAGAAAGAAGACCCCTAGAGAATCACCTACACTTAAAAAGGTATGTGGAAAACCTGTTCCTCTCCCCAAGGAGAGCATTCTCCAAAAATCTCACCTCTCCCAGCCTCTTTTGCCAGAGTCTCCATTTCACACACACACACACACTATGTTGAAAATGGAAGCATCGAAATTTTCGGCACAGCACTAATTGCTGCAGCATCGAAGAATAATAAGAGCAGAGCATGCCCTCCCAAAACCGTGCAGAAGCAAACATCTTTAGGACAAAGCAGCAGCTCTCTCCAGGGGTAGGAAGGTTTTATCTGTCATAGGATATTCTCCCCTCTTGAACTCTGTGCTGCCTTCTAAGTGCCCCTGGGGTAAGGACGAGTCTGCCCCACACTTTGAAAATCCTAGCAAGTTAGGGATCGTTTTGAATCCTGGAACAGCTCTCGCATTGATTTTAATGTTTGTGCCCTTGGAACTTTTGCAATGATGGTCTGATATTCTAGCTGTGACTACAACAGGTAACAACATTACATTTCTATCAAAGAAAAGGTAATCCTGCCTTTGTGGAGTACTTCCAGTGGTAACTCAAACCATGAAGTGCTTGTGGAAACATGCCTATTTCAAAGAATTTTTATCCCATCCTTCAGCTATAAAGGTGTCCAGAGTGGCTTAGAAGGATATGAAATAAGACAGTCCCTGCCCCCAGGCTTACAACCTAAAAGACATAACATAAAAGGAAAGGGGATTGGGAGGGAGGAGGAAAAAAGCAAATCCAGGCACTAGATCCCTAGTCGCAGTATTCAGCAGTTCGTGGTGCTGGATCAAAACACAATGGAACGGTTGCTGCTTCCTCTTCCTCTGGTGGCAGCTGGTGGGCGCTCTCTGTTGGGGCCGTATCCAGGCATGATGGAGGGGGGCCTGACTGCAATTTCACCAATTATCCCTTACTCTGTAGGTTTTCAAACAGTAGGACAGAAGGCAGCACAAAGTTCCAAAGAAGGAAAGAATCCTATGAAAGATTAAAGCCTTCCTCCCCCACGGAAGAGCTGCTGTTTTATCCTAATGGTGGTTAATGCTGCTTGACTTTAAATCCAACCCGAGAGCTATCCCATAAATCAAAATTATGAAATAGTCACATTTCTCATTCTCTAGTGCTACATACCTGCTGTGTAACGATTGAAGGCATGTTTTGAATAGCTGCACATTAAGACTGACCCTTTAAACCTGGAGTAAAGGACTGCAATGGGGGTTGCTTGTTGCAAAGTGCACATGAATGTGCTTACCCCTTCGCCTGAACCTCTGATTGGTGTGACTGGCGACCTGTGCAGATCAATTTTTACACCAGGGCAGCTGTAGCAGGAGACGGTCTGCAATGCCCGAGGAGTAGAAAATGAGCTATAGTCCCTAGTCTTAGAAAAACCCTGCCGGTCCTTATGCAAGCCCTGTGCACTGGCCTGCACACGCACACCCAAGAGGGAGATGTGATATAAGCCTTTCTCCAATTCCCTGTACAAAAGGCTAATTCAGACGTGCATCAGCCTGCCTGAAGAACAAGACTATTAACGTAACACAAAATAAAGTAGGGTTTGAACATAATTTTTAGAAAAGAGAGACATGAGTGATTTTAGCTTATATGTTCCTCTGAGAATAAAACTCGGCAATTGTTCAGCTTTTTCCCTTTTCTTTTTTTTAAACCCAACAGGGAACTAAAGTATGGTATTCCCATCGCAGACAAAAATGGAAACCGGTTGGGTGAGTCGGCCAAAGCTGCTCAGCAGGCCATTGTGCAGGTGGTTATCTCAAGGATCCTTATGGCTGCTCCAGGCATGGGTTAGTTCAACTTCGGTTAAGCATCGTGCTTGAGCAGTAGTGATGAAGTAGTTATGAAGTGGCAAAGAACGTCTTAAGGCTGCAGTTCTGCACCCTGCTTGGAGAGCTTGCAGAACAGCCAAGGGTTGGCCCACCACAGTGTCCCTGAGTTCTTTACAAGTCTTGCCCCCCTAAAAAGCCATAGAGCAGCCTTATAATAGCCCTCCAGGTGTGTTGGAATGCAACTCCCATATGCCAGTGGCCATGCTGGGGATGATGGGAGTTGCAGTACAACACATCTGAAGGGCGCCAGGTCGGGGAAGGCTGCTCTAGAGAAATACTGTAGCTCTTTTTTTATAATAATAATCCAGAGTGAATGCACTGGTAATTTCCTTGTAGCCAAAGCTCTATCTCGGCCTTCCCCAATGTGGTGCCCTCCAGATCTTTTGGACTACAACTATCAGCATTCCTGGCTATTGGACATGCTAGCTGGGACTGATGGGAGTTGAAGTCCAAAATATCTGGAGGGCACCTGGTTGGGGAAGGCTGAGCTAGCTGGTAGTATAATATTTACAATCTCTTTTTTAATTTCAAAGATTTTAATAATAAAAGATTCTCCTGTGAAACTATAGCATTTGCATTTCATATAGGCACCACCACGTCCTCCCTATATAATCCTCTCTCATCTGTATTCACACCTGATTTGTCTATCGATTCTAATGCTAGCAGTAAGTTATTGAGGCAAAAGCTGCTGTAAGCTGCTATGTACATATAATTCACCAATGGTGCAATCTTATGCATGTTTAGACAGAAAAGTGTCCTACAACTCCCAGCATCCTCCAGCCAACCATGCTGGCTGGGAGATGCTGGGAGTTACCATACTTTTTTCCTGTTTAAACATGCATAGGATTGTGCCCTAAGTGTTTGTTTTTCTTAAGAGACTTCTAAGCTGCCTTTCAAAATATAAATGTTTTTCCAAGGCAGCACAACAAAATATATCAATATCATTAAGCATGTGGCTTTTATTTGTTGTCATTATAGCCATTCCCCCCTTCATAATGAATTCTTTGGAAAAGAAGGCATTTTTAAAGGTAAGCCTAAGATCCTGACAGATATATTCATTTCCTTAATACAGTCAGTGCATCTGTTTTAGGGAACCAGCCTCAAATGTGCACAGAGTAAAATCCATAATTATTCCCTGTCATGTTGTACCAGAACATTTTATTTGTGAACACAACTAGAATTTGAAAACTTTAGTCATTCAGTTGTGCATATTAGATCTACAGCATTGTTTTCATGTTGGTTACACTACTTACACTATAATCTGAAGGGTTTTTCCCGCCAGATGTAAGACTTGTCTTGCAGGCACTTAATTCAAGGTTGATGGGCATGAAACACCTGCCACGTGGAAGTCACTGTAAGTTTAAATGACAACTGTCTCTGTGCAGGAATGGCCTTGCCACACAGTCAGATGACTTCCTCCACACTGCTGCAAACATCTTCGCTTGTCATGGGGGGAGAGGTGTGTGGTGGCTTGGAGAAAGCTGCCTGAAATGCATGGTTTACTGCCACATACAAGTGGCCTGAAGTTGCCACATGGAGCAGTCATTAAAGTGGCCCCTGTGTGGCTCCTGTTTTGTACACACCAGCTCTCATTCTACACTTCCCAGCAGGTTAAATGGCAGGAGTTCCATCAGGACCACACACTGTGGCCAGCCTGTTGAGTTTCATGAGTAGTCGTCATCGTCATCTAGGGCCGTCAGAGAAATGAGCAACAGATTCAAATGAATTTGGATTTCTATGACTCCAACCTGCTGATTCTGCCACGGACTGGCTTTTTCTGAGTCATGGGGGTCCCATGGATTTCTGGACTGTTTTTTTTTACTGGGGCGGGGGGGATTTTGCAGAAGTACACATTTGCAAACAGGAATGAAATTCTTTATACATCCCTTAAAAAAAAATCTAGTTCCCTCAATGAATGGACAACGGAACAAAAGATGCCCGACAATCCGCGAAACACAGAACAGATTTAACCATGTCTGTCCATCCCTATCATCATCTAACCCTCTGTATAGTTCTTGTGAGCTCTTGTGATGATCTTGTTATGATTGTGAGCTCTTAAATTGACCCAGAGCAAGAGAGTCTATTTCACCTCCAATGAGAGGACCTAGGAAGTACTTAACATTCACAGAATATTCCATAAGAACAATTCTTTTTACCCTTGCTTTCTGCTGCCTGTAAAAATGCAAAGGGTGCTGTGTAGACAGTTTCTGATATTATGTTTTTCAGGGGTGTGGAACCTTTTTCAGCCCAAGCAACCCACTCACTTTCTGGAAACACTTCAGGGGCTGTATGGCGGAGGTGCCCCCCCTGCGTGTGTGCACACACAAAAAGTGGGTGGGGTTAACTAACATTGGCAGGGTCACCCCATACACTCTTTCACACACACGTTCATTCTCACACATAACATGCACACATTTTCTCACACACTCCCCACACCCTAAAAATGCTCTCCACATGGCAATTTGTTAAAGCTTTGATTGCAGCGGGGGTGATTTTTGAGGAGGGTTACAGATCTTGGGATGGGGTAGTCCTCCCCACCAACACCACCACCACCAACACCCCTCCAAATAATGCCCCCTACCACCTATGGTCCCAGGGCATAGTCTAAAGGCACATAAGGCAGCCACCTTGCTGAAGCTAAAGCAGGTTTGGGTCTGGTCAGTGCTTGGAGGGGAGGCTATCTGAGAACCACATGTAGCCACCTTGAGTTCCATGGTGGAAGAAATGTGGGATATAAATGTAGTAAATAATAAATGAATGAATGTGGCAATCAGACTTTTTAAAAACCTCCATTGGCACCAATTGAGACTTTTAAAAAGCCTAATGTGGGGGAAGAGGGGAGGCTGTAGCCTGGGTGGGGAGGCCCTGTGGGCCACTTTCAGCCCACGGAGTAGATGTTCCCCACCCTTGATTTACACAAACCATACTGTCTGGGCCAGTTTAGAACAATACCGTGTGTGACAATTTCAGGTCAGGTTCACTCCCCAAGCAGGACTTTGGCCAGCCACTCAAGGGAGCAATCCTGTGGCCCCTAGACAGACGCTGGGGGACCATGCGATAGTTTGGATTCCTGGATCCCAGCTGCCCTGCCCCTCTCATTCACAGCTGGTGCAGAGAGAACCACACTGGCTGCCTCTCCAGGGCGGCAAAGGAAGCATTCTGAGGGGAGGAGAGGGTACTGGGGAGGCTGGCTTACAGTATATCCTTGGGCCACCCAGCCTCCTTTCCTCCCACTCCGCAGTGCCCCAGTTAGATGGGCAGAAAAGCCTGTCGAGCCAAAAGGCAGAGCAGGAGGAGCATGGAGGTGACGGTCGCCTCCACCGTCCGTTCCTCCCGTTCTGCATCAAATGGCTATAAGCTTCCGAGCTCAGAGGCTTCCAGCCATCCCCACAGGATTGCCCCCTAAATTGCTGATTGAGCTGAACTTATAAAATCGCCTTGACCCAACTCTGAAGTGTGGGAATCAGCCCTAAGGGTTCACATACTGCATTGTAAATATTACTAAGTGTTTTAAAAATTCTGATAAGTATCTGTAAGATATGGAAGGGGTGATTCACCATAGTCAATGTGCAGTTAAATATTCCATTGAATTCCCCAATAGATGCGGTTAACATGTTTTCACACTGGAACAACTACTTGGGATGCAACCCTATGGCCGCAAGTCAGCGCAGATTGGCCCCATGCTCTACACTCGTAAGAGCAGCGTGGAGCAGCGAAAACAGAGCATTCCAGGGGGTGGGGCAGGAGGGACCTTTCTGACGCTTCCTATGCATTGTCCAGCGTCTGCACCCCCCATCTGACTTCCAAAAGCGGCTGTCTAGCCACAAATGAAGGGCAGCTGAAGCATGGAGGGGAAGATCCCCTCCATGCTGTTCCTGTCCTGCATTGGATAGGCAGTCACCTCTGAGTTCAGAGGCGGCTGCCTGTCTTTATAGGATTATGCCCTTATTCTTGCTGGTTTAAATTGAGTAAATCAAGGTTTCAGGCAGGAAGCAAGAACAAAACTCTTCTCCAAAATGAACTTTGGAAATGTTTTGTTCAAGAGCCAGATACAATGATATATAATTTGAGCATGTCCATGGCCATAACTTATTAAATATCTGTTTTGTGATGCAGGCCATCACTATTTCCACTTCATAAATGGAGGGATGCTAACTTTTTAAGGCCACCTATCAGGTTTCATGGCATACTTAGTAAGAGTTTGAGGCATCTCCTTTAGACTGATCTGAAGTGTAATTGAAAGAAGTTCTGTGGAATTCAACATTTCACACTAAAAGGAGGAAGCATGTTTGCATAAGTATATCGTACAATTTGGAGGAAAGACTGTCTCTCAATGTAGTGATATTTATTGCAAGAAGCAAAGTCTCCATTGATTATTATGCAGTTTAATCAACGTGAAGATGTTGTAAATTTTGCAGATCAGCACACCCGAAAGCACCCTTCAGTGACTGCTCAGTGTCCTTTGACACCATCAGGACTCTCTTAGGTTTTCCTGCTCCTCCCTGCCCCCTCTCTGCCTCATGGACTGTGAGTTCAGGTGAATCATTGCTCTACAGTTAGTTAATTATAAGACTTGGTATCGATTAGCTCTTAATCTATTGAGCAATGAACTGCACTTTTTTTTAACAAGCAGCTTGTGCATGTCATCTTGAAGCTCATCACTTACAATACTGTGACACCATCTACAGTCTGCTTTATTAATGCATACCCACATTGTTTAGTACTTTCCCACCATCCATCAATTTGTTCCACTGAATACTTGTTCACTTAACCTGAGAAAACTCTTTTTGAAGGCTGAGAGCCAGTGTGGTGTAGTGGTTAGAGTGTTACTCCGGGACTTGGAAGATCCAAATTCTAGTCCTCACTCAGCCATGAAGCTTACTGGGCCACTCACTGACTTTTAGCCTGACCTACTTCACAGGCTTGTTGTGAGGATAAAAAACGGACAGGAGGGGACTATGTAAGCCACCCTGGGTTCCTTGCAAGAGGGGAAAAATGTGGAATATAAATCTAATAATAAATAAAATAAGATCAGGGTGATGAAGGCTAAGAAGTGACTGATGAGCATGCATCAAGTTCTCATTTCTTTGAATCCTGCCACAGAAATATCATCTTCCTTTGCATACAAGGAGGAGGCTATCCTTCTAGCGCTTCTTTACTACATGACTTTTTTAAACATAATCATAGTCTTACCCAAGGGCTTTCAGAAACCTGGAGCCGGCAGCATCCATGATTTTTAAGTCTACAGTTTGTTCCGACTACCAGATTCACTGGCAGCTCTCTCAGGACTTTGGCTTTCAGTGATGGCGATGATGTAAAACAGAAGTGTTGTTAAAGATTCCTCTACGGGTGTAATCCATGAACTGAAAAACTGTTCGGTATATTCCCATTCTAAGGCTGGAATCCTGTACGCAGTTACTGGGAACATTGAATACAGTGTGTTTTTATTTTTGAGTAAATGTGCATGGGATTGCACTGTAAGCATGGTGTGTATCTGACCATCATCAGTACTTCTTATTGTGCCCTCTGCCACACCATCCCTGACTTGAAAGGCACAGTTTATATTATCTAATGTCACAGAAGTCTTTGAAGTACTTCAGCGTGTGGAATTTAAGCCCTCTCTGCTATTATTATCCACATACTAGTAAAAACCCTTTTCACTGTACTCTTCCCCCAAGTGTAGGCTCGCTGTTCCATACTTCATTGTCCCTACTGATACATAAATGACATGTGATCACCCCTCAGTCCTGAATTCATCAGGATTATTCTTACTTTCTTTTAATTAAGAATAATGTTCCTTATAACATTCTTCTCCTATATAAAGCAATTCTCTGATGCTACTATGTTTTTTGTTTCGTTTTTCTTCCATTGTCTACTCAGGCGGATAATCGAGATTTTTCTTATGCTGCCATTTCTGGACCTTTAGACCACTGTAGAACAAAGAGGGAAAATATTTGCTTTCTTTCCTCTCCAGAGATTTCTGGGAAAATAACAGTATTTTTTCCTGCCTCCTTGTCCCGTCTCTGACCTCTTAAGCACAAAATCTATAGTTCCATGCTTGTTGCTTATTTCCATTTTTCCCTAATGCATATTTAACCCTCCATTTTGCTCCCAACAACAGTAGCGGTATATGGAATGCTTTTTGCTGGAAAACCATAATTGCACATATCCACTATAATTCTAATAAACTAACTATTTTACTTTTAAGCTTCATTCAGTATGTGGTACCATATCTGTTTCATGTTTTGGAAAGAACACTTGTTTGTAGTAACAAAGAAAATACAGTGTAGATGAAGCTCACTATAGTTTGGTTTCATTAACATTTCCTTTCAACTGGAAGGTTTATCACAGCATCTTTTAAATGTCCCTTTAATATTAGCGTTTTTGTACGATTGATTTTGCAAGCTTCCTTGATGTGACAATGCACTGTGAATAGGATTTGTACAAGGTGAAACAATGCATCATTTTTCAGATTTAAAAAATTTCCAAAGATGAATAGCCATTCTTCCAAGTTGCTGATGGCAAGAAATAAGAAGTGTTTGTGTGTCAGAGTTTTTCTGAAGTTTAAAATGTAATTTTGCTGGGGGAGGGGAATTGAATGGCAATGGCAAACCACCCTGCTGCAGTCTGCCATGAAAACGCCAGCGAAAGCGGTGTCCCTCTAGGAGTCAGTAATGAGTCAGTGCTTGCACAGGAGGAACCTTTCTTTTCCTTTCCTTTCCTATGTAAAGAGAGATTGCACCAGAATGTGATCAAAATATTTCTTCATTTCTCCTAAAGTGGCAGTTGTGTCAAATGTCCCAATTCTTTGTAAGTTTAAAATGCACCTTGTAACATGGGCCCCTTCATTATTTAACCAATGCACCACAGGGTCACATGATATAGGAAGTCCTAGCATTGTTTGAATTATCTCCATGTTGATGTCCCAATACTTCATGACTTGTGTGCATTTTACCATGGATCCAGAAAGATATCTCAGGTACTTACTTTTCTTTGTACCTATCCCATGACTACAATTATAACAATAATAGCATCTTCAAATCTGTTATACCCAAGACTTTTTTCTTGTAGTGCTTTCAATGGAATTTTACAGAAGTATTGTTCTAACAGCAGGAAAGGTGGTCATCCCTTAACTACTATATCAGAGGAATCTGATAGAGCAATCTTGCCTGATGTTATAGGCCTAGTTCACATGTCACAACATCCCACTTTTTAATGTTGTGAATCTCACGGTGTGCTGCCCAGTTGCTCCTGGTGCAAGCAAGAGAGGCTAAACAGCCCAGGGACACACTGGGTTATTGTGACATGTGAACTGAGCCATTAAGTCTATCCTAGGTATTAGAGACTCCTCCCATCGCTAAGAACACATAGGCAAATCAACAAACAATGGGGTCTTTTTATTGACTTGGGAAGCTGTTTCAGCTGACTCTCAGGTTACAGACGTTTACAGTACCCAAAGCTGTAAGGCATATACTCAAGCAGGCCTTCACTGTTCGTACACTTTCAGTGTCCATGTGCTTTCCAAACATTTTGTACCCAAGAACTCGAGTAGTTTATATGTGTTCAGAGGGAACATATCATTTCACCATTTAACATTTCTTTTTAACACAGAGGTTCCCGTGGATGAGTGCCCCCATTCAAGTGGGTTTAGTTGGATTCTGGTGAGTAAAGAACTCCAAAGATGCATTGTTTGCATTTGTCATATGAAAGTTCACTTTTGTGACAAATGTCCAGTTTTAGCCGTAAACTTTGCCATAGCAAAGCAGTCCAAGCCTCTCTAAGACGAAGGCAAATAACACAGAGAAAGTGATGCGATAAGCTTTTACTACACCAGCTATTGGGAGCAAAGCAAACAAAAGCAAAGCTTGAGCTTCTGGAATAAGGCAGTTCAAATATATGGTTGACCTTGGCTTAGTTGGGGACAAACTGATCAAACCAAAATGAAGGAACAGCACCGTGTAGGTCTACAGCAGAGCCAGCTGTCAAGGGCTCCTTGGAGGCCTCTCTCAGTCTAATCCAGTAGTCAAGTCCAGACACAGACAAAGGGATTCTTTTCAAAGCTTTATTCCTATTTTACAACTTAACAACTCTACTGTTAGCAACTAGATATGAGCAGCAGAGTCCCTATGCCCTAAGTTGGAACAGTTGGTCCCCGTTTGAAAGGGAATCACTGGCAGACCCTGAACTTATGGGCTAGAGAGAGTCCCTCCCCTTTTCCCTTGGGTCCTCTGGGCGCAACCGTTGTTTGCGTACCAACCGGGCACTACGCTTCCTTTCCGCGCCCTCCATTTGGCGCCATTCCCTGCGTCGGCGTCGTGCGTCCAGCAAGTCTGCTTCCCACGCTCTGTCACTCCCAGGACTGCTATCTAAGCTAGGAATGCCGGTGGGAGGAATCTCTGTCAGCTGTTGGCCCTGGGAAAGAGGAGCGCACTCCTCTCCCAGGAGCGACCCCTCTTCCTCAGAATCAGAACTACTCTGGGATTCTATGGGCTCAGTGTCCACCCTGACACCAGCATGGTATAGTCGGTTCAAATCCCCACTCACCCACAAAGCTCACTGGGTGACCTTGCACCACTCACTGTCCTTCAGCCTAACCTACCTCACAGGGTTGTTGTGAGGATAAAAATAGAGGGGAATTATGTACACTGTCTTGAGCTCCTTGCAGGAGTGAGTAAATAAATAAAAAGAGGAAGGGGGCAAACGAGAGAAACTGTAGGGAACAACAAATAATTCATGCATCTGATGAAGTGGACTCTAGTCCATGAATGTTTTTGCTGCAATAAATCTGTTAGGGTGCAATCCTATGCATATTTATACAAAAAAAAAAAAAGTCCCACAACTCCCAGCATTCCCCTGCCAGCCATACTAAGCATACATAGGATTGTACTCATCATCCTTAAGATTCCACGAGACAATCTGTTGTTGTTGTTTTTGGTTGTGATAGACTAACATGGCTACCCCTATAGAAGTTGTTACCAGAACGCAGGGCTGGGCAACTTGTGGCCCTCTGGATGTTTTGGCCTACCAACTCCCAGCATCCCTCACCATTAGTTATGCTGGCTAGGGCTGATGGGAGTTGTAGGCCAAAACAGCTGAAGGGCCACAATTTGCTCACCCAGCCATAAAGAATAAAAAATAGAGAATTGCCTCACTAAGCTCCAACCCAGCCCCACCCTTCAACACTGGCAATTACTGCAAGGGTTTTTATGATTCTGTAGGGATGCTGTAGTAGTGGTGTTCCTGCACTGGCAGAGAATTAAAGTAGGTGATCATAGGGGTCCCTTCCAAGTCTTATCATTCTATGGTTGTGGCATTTGTACTGCACTGATGAGGTGGTACAGGGGTGGGATACTACAGCCACCAAAGCCAAATAGCTCACTTAAAATTGCCCACATTTATTTTAAAAGGTCCAGCACACACTTTGAGAACAATTGCCCCAAATAACTTCATGTTTGTCTTTGCAGTTTGGTATTTGCAACACCTCTGTGCTGTGCGTTATTTCCACAGAAAAGGTACTGCTTGATTCTGATATTACTGTGTGTATGGCAGGGGTCCCCAACCTTTTTTGGGTTGGTGGGCACATCTGGAATTTTGAAAGAGTGTTATGGGTGCTCTCACAAAATGACTACCATGGGGTTTGCTTCTCCATGAAACTGCAAAAGGAGCGGCATAAACAAAGTGTTACTCCTATCTTCTGGCCCGAATAAATACAGTGATTTTATGGAATAATCCAGGTTGTCTAATGGAGCCACAAGTCTTCTGCTGCTTCTCTGGAAGTACACTCTCACTGATTTAATGCAAAAAAGTTTTCAACCTTATTCACACTGCTGGTTTAGAAAAGGCCTATGAGCTGTAAAAGCAAAAGCAGTTCTAGGTGATGCTGAAATGGATCAGCATTCATCACACCTGGGTGGATATTCTGTAGTTCTGACACATAGTTCTGCAGCACTGTTTCTGATTTTAACCGCACTTTGCTTTTACACATGCTAAACGGATTTTTATTATTAGGAGTGAATACAATTAAAATGTTAACAATACATTTTGAAGACCTGTTGGTGATGCATGATCTGTTAGCTCACTTTTAATTGATGAGTCAAAGCTTAATGGTTCATATAAAGTGCCTTTTCCTGGCTGATACATTAAGATATCACTCTAGTCACACAAAATAGTGTTTGAAAAATCTCTTCTATGAGTCATTTGTCAATCATAATATTGAACAGAGACTACTTGGAATACAAGAAAATACTAAGGCATGTTAATAAAGCAGGGGTATTGAACTGCTTTCAGGCTGAGGGCCAAATTAATTTCTGAGAAGTTCTCAGGGGCCGCATTCCAGTGGTGGGTGGGGCCAGAGGCAAAAGGGGCAGGGCCAAAAACATAAACATATCTTAGCTTAAAGCTCTTCCTGCTACTAGGATGCCTTAGGAGAGGCATTTCTACGTTTTAGAATGGGGAAAAAACTGCACAGATGCTGGAAAACCACAAAATGATTGGTGGAAGGGAATGATTGGTGGTCAAGGGGAAGGGCATGGGAAGAGCACAGAAGAGGGAGGAAGGAGACAAAAGCAATGCATAGAAAAAACCTCTTAAGGAATTTAACTCACTGTTCTTGTGTCTCACCACTCATCCCATTTGCCTCCCGGATGAGTTCACAACACAAAATCATTTTGTAGAGGGGTCTGAGTTTCCATTGGCTCTCTCTCTTTCTCCCATTCTTCTGGCAAGGGATTCATCAGAATTGTTTTGTGGGAAACCACCAAATGATTAATGGGGAAGGGGCCATGGCCCTCCAGAGAACCCGAGAGGGCCAGATTTGGGGCCTGGGCCTGCGGTTTGGCACCCCTGTTATAAAGAATTGTAGAATGCATCATTAATTTCCCCTAGTATAAATCATATCACATGGGGTAGTATCCAATACTGCCACTGCTCTCCTGCTCAGTCTGTTGCATGAGTGATGGTTCCTACTTGCACAACAGAAAGCTAGCAGTTCACAAAGCAACCCTAAAAATCAGCAGAAATGCTTGTTTACAGATTGAGATACACCAGCGGAGGTTCCTTCTGCCAGCTCTGCTGTCCTGCCCCATTCTGGAAAAGAGCATTTCTACTCATTTCAAGTTGCTTTTTTAACCTGAAATGGCTCCCCATTGCACTAGTGGTGGCTCCTGCTGGTATGCGAGCAAACTTGGATGCTGCCGCTTTCAGCTGTCTAGCCATGGGAGGGCAGAGCAGGGGAGGAGGCTGCCATACGACACATTGGATGTGCCATACGGGCATTTCCGCCCTCCCTGGAACGCCCCAGAATGCCCCATTTTGGCCGCTCCGCACTCCTCTTGTGAGCACGGACCACGGGGCTGTTCCGCACTGCCTCCGAGGCAATGCGGAGGGGGAAGGTCGGTTCTCCAGGAACCGACCTCAGAGCATGGGCTCCGAGGTTGGTTCCTGGAAAACCAGATATCCTGTGGTTGTCTATCTGCTGACTAGCGGCCATAGGATTGCTCCCTTAATGATTCAAACTTGTTTTTAAAAAATCATAAAGCTTCACCACATGTACATATCAAACCTGATCATGGGTTATATGTGACGTCTTTACTATTTTTCTTCTGCTCAGTTCCATGTCTGTAACGCGTCTGGAGCCAGAATTACAAGCCAAGATCCAGGAGATCAACCCTGAACTGGAACGTGTGTATTTTAACAAAGGATTATAAATTTGTAGAAGACCAAATATCCCTCAATGACAATTGGGTGAACTTATTTTTGATTGAGAAAACTTTGGTGAAAACAATGCGGACTGGATGAGTTCTTTCAATTTTACGCAATTTTGAACACAGAAGTTATTTAGGTATCACAAGAGAACTTTCATAATTATGGTTTCAAACCACTGTCAATGCCATTAACCTAACCACACCACCCACTCTGTAGGTATCAGATTTTTCAGCAACAAATATTTAAAACAGTTTACATTAACTTTCAAGAAGATAAATATTTAATTCTTTTGAATAATGTTGCAGCCAGAAGGAAATCATGAAATGCTTTGACTTTCTGCCTATCTTAAATTTTTCCCCTACAAGAGAGTCAAATTCATATTTGCTGTATTTGTTATCTACAGTGCAGATGATAATTCTCCATCGGATTGCTTTCTGAGAGGCCCAAAGTGTGGTTTTGTGGTACTGGGTTCATATATTGCCTTATCTCACTTATGAAATGAGGATTGTAGTATCCCATGAAAGTTATCTGAATTTGGTAATCATAAATCAAATACCCTAGATAAAGCTCTCTTCTACTGTGCAGAGCCCCCACAAAGGGACAAGCCAACCAACTGGTAAAGTGATCATTCGGAACTATTCCTGTAACTGACATTGTAAATTGGACCTTGAAGCCTATCCAGATGTTGAGCAAGGTACATGATACAGTCCTCTCAGGACTATACTACCTCATCATGTATGCTGCACCTGAGGGGTTATGTGTTTGAGTGTTTTCCCATCTTAACATTTCCTAGCATGTGTAAAGCTAGCACACCACGTTAAGTCTGCAAGTGCAGGAAAATGTTGCCCTCTTCAACATTTGCGTTGGCTCTCAGTCGTGGTGCTTGACATTCTACAGCTGTGGGCAGGATCCTACAGGGATTATCTAATGGCTGCCAAACCTGGTTTGTGTTGCCAAATCGTAGGGATGTGTGAATCAGCAAAATGCGAGCTCAGTGAAGTTCTCTGAATTCCATCTCAAAGCTTGTTCTGACTCGAGTCTGTATCAGACTGCGAGGCTTGTTTTCTTCTTTTCGCATGAAAATCCATGTCTGTTTTTGTGCATATTTTTCCAAATGTATGCATCAGTTGTGCACATCTTTGAAATGTATGCATTCTTCTCCCATTGATTACAGCATCTTTTTGCACATTTTTCAAAAGTATGCATTTTTTGTGCTCGTTGTTCAAACGTATGCATGCTGTTCAACACAATTTTCAGGGTCTGCAAATCACATTGCAAGCTTGGAAATGTACAGACTTCGACCGCAGATTGCGTATGAGTCCATGTTCAGTCTGGAAGGTGCAAACTGTATAAATCCTGATTA
This sequence comes from Heloderma suspectum, assembly GCF_057233095.1. Lineage (NCBI taxonomy): Eukaryota > Metazoa > Chordata > Lepidosauria > Squamata > Helodermatidae > Heloderma > Heloderma suspectum. The sequence goes on from NC_139459.1 coordinate 250,503,779, forward strand.
AAAAATGCACTGAAATCAATTTTTCATACATCCCTACCTAATTGGTGGCAGTGGCCAAATTCTTCAAAAATTGAGGGTATACTGAGTTTATGTATTTCATTAATGAGTTTCAGTTGCCTTGCCTGTCATGTTTTCCCAGAAATGGGAACATACTAGTTTATATTCTGGCCTTCTTTTCTCATATCTAACAATCATCAAACTTCATATGACATTCTTGAAACAGTTGTTTAAATCCAATTGCATGAAAACACGATGCTGTAAATGCTATTATAAGAGTGCCCTGTTTTGGTCCCTTCTGAGTGAGATTCTATATAAATATCAAATATGTTGATATTTCATTCTGAAGAAACACAGACAAATCATATGTTTGTGGCACTTTTAATCAATTGCTTTATTTAAGACAGCCTTCCTCAAGCTGGTGCCTTCCAGATGTTTTGGACTTCAATTCCCATCAGCCCCAGCCAGCATGAACAGTGGTCAGGGGTGCTGGTAGTTGTCATCCAAAACATTTGGAGGTTGGGGGAGGCTGATTTAAGACATCTTGGTATGCTTTACTATACAATGATCCACTGGAGTAAGGTGCTATTATTTCCCATCATACAGATGTAAGAAACCAGGCCATGAAATAGTCCTTTGCTCAAAAAAGCCACCTGGTAAGTCTGTGGCTGATTTAGGAATTGAACCCAAGTTCCAGTACATTGTCTGATGAATCATGCTGGTTCATTTTGCACAGGTCATTGGGAAACTATTTCTATGAACATTCCACTCTAATTTCATTATAGCTGACATATGTGCAGCCTCCCTTTCCATGTACAATATCCCAAATGTAATATCACAGTGTGCTATTATTTCCCATTATACAGGTGTAGGAAGCCCTTTGCACATAGATCTAGCTATGTACTCATTGAAGTTGTTACCCAGCATAAACCTTGAACATTACTACATGTTCAAAATAATATACACAATCAGTGAGTGTTGTCCTACCAGTGTGGCGGTAACTTTATAGCACAGCTAATGTCCCGATGTGTTAGACACAATATAGACGTCCAAAGTTCTTTGTGATTATAACACCAGAGTGAAATGTGCCATACACAGCAGAGGCTTGTTTAGTGGCAGGCAATACTGAACTATTAACTGAAAGGAAAAGTAGATCTCATGCTTGAACTGAACATTTGCTATGAAAGACTCTCAGACAGTGGGATTTGCAGAGCAAGTCAGTGGTTCTCGAATTGTGTTCCAGGGAGTCCCAGGGTTGCTCGGGAGCGTTTCATGAGTTCCTCAGTGATAAGATAAATTATAGCAGATGAGCTTTGCTGGGATGTGGCCCGCCAAACACTACCTGTCTCCCCAATGTGCAGCCAGAGGAGAGTACTGAGTGCATTGTAAGTTCCAGGGGACAATGATGAGGGCCAACACCCCACATGAACTGAGTGTCTGTCCTAGAACAGTCTTCCCCAACCTGTTGCCCTCCAAATATGCTAGACTATAACTGTCATCATCCAGACTATAACTGTCATCATCCCCAGCCAGCATGGATGGGAGTTGTAATCCAATGGATCTAGAGGGCATTTGGCTGGAGAAGTCCACACTAGAATATGTCCCCAAATCTTCTACATTATGTTGATTGTTTCTCACCAGACTATTAGCTCTGGAAAGGAGTCCCTGAATGCAGAGAAATTGAAATCACTGGGGGAAAGCGCAAGCTGAAAGCTTGGTGGTTGTTTTTAAAGAGCCTTTTCTCCTTCATTTCTTCCAGTATTGCCCAGCCTCATGCTGCTTCCTTAGGCTATATGTGTCTAGGTTGTCCTGCACTTTTTCCCTTCACTTTCTTGCATTCTTTGGCAATAGCGGGAAAAAGCGATAGCATGACCAATCATTTGCCTTTAAACAGGAGTGATGTGGTAAGAGACCAACTGCTCCTGTGACACTGTGGACAGGGTGAACTACATCTGCACCTATCTCAGTGCTGTTGGGGGCAGGGGCAATTCTGCAGTAGAATCAAAAGGACTGTGCAGGTTGGATGTGCCTTGGGCCTACAGATTTGTGCTAGTGCAAAAACATGGCCTTTTAAAAGTTTTCTAAAAACTTGATGGTGTCATGTTAACTCAGAAGTAAATCTCCACTGAGTTAACTGGGGACATGCCTTCTAGTCAAGAGGCTTAAGACTTTGACTCGGGTTGCACTGACCTGGCTTCCCTGGTGAATTCCGGCAAAGTGATGGCAATAAATATTTCTGGAAGAGAAGAAATGATAGGAAATGCGCACTTCAATTAACTGAAAGCAAGCATATTTCACAACTACAGAGACTGAAGGGAGGGGCATAATTTCAATCTCCTGTTTAAAGGGCTTGATTTTAAAACAAAAACGTACACCTTTTCAAATTGTTCTTGTTTTTAGTTGATGTAAGTTGAATCCATTTTATGTGACCTCAGGACGTTTGGAAAAATGGGTATTTGCGAGTGGTGTGCTTGGAATAAATAGCCTAGAGCACAACAGTTTTTATTGATAGGCTTTACCAGGATAAGAAGATTTTTTTGGCCCATGGAAATACGTGCGTGGTGTTTGTTTTGAATATCTGTCTATTAATGCTTTTTTTTTTTTTACAGGATGAATAATTGTACATTTTTCTTGGTGGTATTAAGCAGAACAAAATAGTGCTAAGAGCAGCTAATTTATACTGATCTGATAGAAATAAAATGTTTAAAAATATTTCCAATAAAGCGCAATAAACTTACATAGAAAGTAAAATTGAATAGTTATTACTATTTCCACTTTTGGAAAATAATTCTGGATTATATTGTGACTTAAGTACATTTTTAATGCAAGTATTAGCACAATGTCTTGCCAGAGTTGCTGTCATTTAATGTACTTTTTAAAGTGAATTGGATGAAATATTAAAATTGGTGACTGAAATAAATGTGGTACTCTCTTCATGAAACAAACTTTACAGGACAGAGTGTATGTTCACAGGGACATTTGTGTGAAACATGGCGCCTCCAGGAAATTCCTGACTTGTGTGGCGGATAACTTCCTCCTACAGAAAGTAGAGGAAGAAACTAGAGGATCGGCTTATCCTTAACTTGATCCTAACCAACAGAGATGACTTAGTGGATAAAGTAGCAGTTACAGGAACTCTGGGGGAAAGCGACCATGTTGTACTTCAGTTCTTGGTTCTAAGGGAAGCAAAAGCCGAGTGTAGCCAGACGCGTACCCTGGATTTTAGGAAAGCTGATTTTAATAAACTCAGAACAATGATCAGTAAGGTCCCATGGCAAGCAACGCTAACGAGAAAAGGAGTCCAAGATGGGTGGGAGCTTTTAAAAAAGGAAATTCTCAAGGCACAATTACAAACAATTCCAACAAGAAGAAAAAGCGGAAGACAACAGAAGAAGCCAATGTGGCTTCACAAAAAGCTTAGGGATGACCTGAAAACAAAAAAGGACACATATAGGAAGTGGAAAGAAGGCCAAGTAACAAAGGAAGAGTACAGGCAGGTAGCACAGAATTGCAGGGATGGCGTCAGGAAGGCTAAAGCTGAGAACGAGCTGAGGTTAGCAAGGGATGCTAAAAACAACAAAAAGGCTTTCTTCAGATATGTGCATAGTAAAAGGCAGAGGAAAGAAATGGTTGTTCAGCTATTAAATAATGATGGCAAAACGATAACAGATGACAAAGAAAAGGCAGAGGTGCTCAATTCCTACTGCAGCTCAGTCTTCTCCCAAAAGGGAGAAGAGTCTATGACCCCCCTGGCAAAGGCGAAGTACAGGCTGAAGGGGTAGGATTGCAGCTTGAGATCAATAGGCATATGGTCAAGGAACACCTAATTACTTTGAATGAGTTCAGATCTCCAGGGCCAGATAAACTGCACCCTAGAGTAATAAAGGAACTGGCAGAAGAACTCTCAGAACCGCTGTCTATTCTCTTTGAGAAATCATGGAGGACGCGTTAAGTGCCAGATGACTGGAGGAGGGCTAATGTCCCTATCTTCAAAAAGGGGCAAAAAGGAGGAACCTGGGAACTACAGACCAGTCAGTCTGACATCAATCCCTGGGAAAATTCTGGAGCAGATGATAAAGCAATTCATCTGTAAGCACCTTGAAAACAATGCAGTGATTACTCGAAGCCAACATGGATTTGTCAAGAACAAGTCCTGCCAGACAAATCTGATCTCATTTTTTGATCAAGTAACCTCCCTTGTGGACTGTGGGAATGCTGTAGACATAATATACCTGGACTTCAGCAAAGCTTTCGACAAAGTACCCCATGATATCCTGATGAGCAAACTAGCTCAAAGTGGGCTAGATGAAAAACGATCAGGTGGATCCACATTTGGCTACAGAATCGGACTCAAAGAGTGCTTATCAATGGGACCTTCTCAAACTGGGGAGAGGTAACGAGTGGGGTACGGCAGGGTTCAGTCCTGGGCCCAGTGCTCTTCAGCATTTTTATTAATGACTTGGATGAGGAGGTGCAGGGAATGCTGATCAAATTTGCAGATGACACAAAATTGGGTGGGATAGCTAATACTTTGGAAGACAGAAACAACATTCAAAGTGATCTTGATAGACTGGAGTGCTGGGCAGAAAACAACAATGACATTTAAACAGGATAAATGCTAAGTTCTGCACCTAGGAAAAAGAAACCAAATGCACAGTTACAAGATGGGGGATATGTGGCTCAACAACACTACAAGCGAGAAGGATCTTGGAATTGTTGTTGATCACAAACTGAATATGAGCCAACAATGTGATGTGGCTGCAAAAAAGGCAAATGCTATTTTGGGCTGCATTCATAGAAGCATAGTTTCCAAATCCCCGGAAGTACTAGTTCCCCTGTACTCAGCACTGGTTAGGCCTCATCTGGAGTACTGTGTCCAGTTCTGGGCACTGCACTTTAAGAAGGATGCAGACAAACTGGAGAGGGTTCAGAGGAGGGCAACAAAGATGATCAGGGGACTAGAAACAAAGCCCTATGAAGAGAGACTGAAAGAACTGAGCCTGGTTAGCCTCGAGAAGAGAAGAGAAGACTGAGGGGAGATATGATAGCGCTCTTCAAGTACTTAAAAGGTTGTCATAGAGAGGAAGGCCAGGATCTCTTCTCGATCATCCCAGAGTTGTGCAGGACACGGAATAATGGGCTCAAGTTACAGGAAGCCAGATTCCGGCTGAACATCAGGAAAAACTTCCTGACTGTTAGAGCAATATGACAATGGAACCAATGACCTAGGGAGGTAGTGGGCTCTCCCACACTGGAGGCGTTCAAGACGAGGCTGGACAGCCATCTGTCAGGGATGACTTGGATTCCTGCATTGAGCAGGGGGTTGGACTCGATGGCCTTGTAGGCCCCTTCCAACCCTACTATTCTATGATTCTGTGACTGTGGAGAGTAGTACATGCCACTTCATATTAGACATTTTGTATTTGGATACAGATAACCAAGTGCAAAAACATATATATTGCATGGGTGATGGGAAGTGATGAGAATAAATTGCCATTCCCCCTTACTTGGGTGAGCAGAGAAGGATCCAACATCTTCTTGGGTGAAAGTTCAAATGGAAATAAAAAAAAATTTATGCATCCTGCACACTTGATAACTGGTATATAATACATATACACATGTATAATGGATATGTTGGTACATATCTCCCCCACCCTTAATTAGAGATGGGAATTTGTTTCCAACCTCCTTTCCCACAGCTCCAGTTCTAAGATTCCAGTGTTTACAATAGGAGCTTCAAAATGGGAGAATGCCCTTTCTCCTGTGTGTCTTTTTCCATTTTTCTGGTGGTACGCTCCACTGACCACCTTCATGGATCACTGCCTTGTTGTGGCGAAGGGCCTTCCGTAACTCAGTGAAGCCATAAGCGTCTTTTAATTTCATGGCTACAGTCACCGTCTGTGGTGATCTTGGAGCCCAAGAAAGTAAAATCTGTCACTGCTTCCATTTCTTCCCCTTCTATATGCCAGGAAGTGATAGGGCCAGATGCCATGATCTTAGTTTTTTTAATGTTGAGTTTCAAACCAGCTTTTGCACTCTCCACTTTCACCCTCAATAAGAGGCTCTTTAGATCCTCTTCACTTTCTGCCATTAGGGTGGTATCGTCTGCGTATCTGAGGTTGTTGATAATTCTCCCAGCAATCTTAATTCCGACCTGTGATTCATCCAATCCGGCGTTTCTCATGGTGTACTCATGGTGCATATAAATTAAATAAGCAAGGCGACAATATACAGCCTTGTCGTACTCCTTTCCCAATTTTGAACCTATGGCAAACCTAGACAGCATAGTAAGAAGCAGAGACATCACCTTGCCAACAGAGATTCGTATAATCAAAGCTATGGTTTTCCCAGTAGCAATGTATGGCTGTGAGAGCTGGACTATAAGGAAGGCTGAGCACCGAAGAATTGATGCCTTCGAACTGTGGTTCTGGAGAAGACTCTTACGAGTCCCCTGGACTGCAAGGAGGTCATATCAGTCCATCCTAAAGGAAATCAACCCTGAGTGCTCATTGGAAGGATAGATGCTGAAGCTCAAATATTTTGGCCACTTAATGTGAAAAGAAAGCTCACTGGAAAAGACCCTGATGCTGGGAAAGATTGAAGGCAAAAGGAGAAGGGGACGGCAGAGGATGAGATGGATAGATAGCATCACCGATGCAACAAATATGAATTTGAGCACACTCCGGGAGAGAGCGGAGGACAGGAAGGCCTGGCGTGCTATGGTCCATGGGGTCATGAAGAGTCGGACATGACTTAACGACTGAACAACAACAACAACAACACTTTACTGAATATCACAAACACATATGTTTACACAAAAGAAAGCAAATTAAGATAATGGGTCTTGGTACTGGTTATCACTTTGCCAGCATTACCATGGAGCAGTGGAATCTCTAGCCAATCAATCGCTTTCTCCCTGTGTTACCCCGTGATGTGGGGGAGGGAAGAACACGCAGTTGAAGAGATCACACACCATTTTAGCATGTGTGAACGCAATTTGTAAAGCCATTCTGCACCAGGGACATCAGCAAAAACCTCATGTTAAACTGATTTTTTCCTAACCACCAATGAGGGGGAAGAAAGGAAGGAAGAAGAATTTTAACATTCTATCTGTTGTGCTCATAATTTGAAGGGGAAGTGCATGCAGCATCTGGGAAGAGAAGGAATTGGGTTAGAAGAAAGCATGGTATGATACTCATGAACAATAGCAATTCTGTTTCCACATATAAGTTATAGCTGCCCTGAGGGGGTAGTGGGGGAAGTTACAGTCAGGAGTAGTCTATCCTGCAGCTTTTCCCCAATGAACAGACAGTGTGACTTTTCAATGTATGTCTCACATTTTCTGCGAAACTTTGCAGTCGCCACCTTTTCCTGTAATGTCGCAATGTATCCCTTTGGAGTACACTTCTGACATGTTGCACCTATTTGGGTAGGACACTAGATGGCAGCATCTCCCAAAGCACTAAGATCCTCTAATAATCTACCATGGTGTTTGTTTTTGCTGCTTTTCCCAGACATTAAGGGAAATAATTCTGAATGTTTGTTAGCGCTATCTTTGAAGGGCCAATACACCAACCCAGCAAGTGAATTCAAGATGTACCCTGGGAGGCTGGGCACATATCTTCTCCCCCACTCCCTCTCAAAGGTAGTATGTGATTCATGCTCATACACACAGGGAGAGAGAGAAGCCCAACTCATGCCGTTTTATACCCAGTTACTGGAAACAGTGGGATCGTATGGGTTAGTATCGCCGTATATTAGTGCTGTGATTAACCTACAACTGTGACTAGTGCTACTACCACTTCTTATTTTAGTTTTTCAATCTTATAATTTAGCACTTCAGTTTCAGAATTTAACGCTGCAGTCCATGTAAATAGGCTCATGTTCAACAGGCCATTGCGATCAGTTTGCTTAGCAGTGTCTAAACAGCATCTTTAAAGAAAATGTAAAGAATGTGGGCATTTCTAAGCTTGAACTAAACAGTAAGTTTGCTTATTTATTGCCACTGCTGCTACCAAAATGATTTATCCTAAGTTAATAACAACTAGAGAATGCCATTCTCTGCCAGTCCATGTCGATAACCAAATTCTCTCCTTTCTAAAAAATTGTTTTTTATTTTATTTTCTTCTATTTTCTCCCCACCCACCCCCATTACATGCGTTAGTCCAGGCACATCAAAAATTATAGTAGATCAAGGCTGAAAAATACAGAACGCATTGTTCACATGAACCAGAGAGATCGAAGTGCTACAGGCAGAGTGTTAGGAAGGTGAATATTACCAACATACATAATACACTGATACCAATCCATAGAAAATGTATCTCTTTAATATTTCATCCAATTCCTACTTCCTTTCAGCAGCCGTAATTTAGATGTTAATTTTTCTGCCAAGGCAATCTTTCAAACGAGTCCACCAGCCGTGACCACGCTATCTTTAGGCTGTATTTTGTTAACTGAATCGTCCTGCCAAGTTGCAAAAACAACTTTACCACATCCACTCTAGCTCAAGGCTGGGCAACGGGGGGGGGTTCCCCCAGGGGCCATTTTTGCCCCCCCCCGATCCACCCTCCCTCCTGGCCCATGCTCTTGCCTACATCCTGCAGTGACCACACACAAAAAAGTTGGGGCTGTCGCCAAAATTCAATGGCAAACAGTTAGAGAGCAGTAACTGGGTCATGTTTAGCTTGTTGGGGTTTGCTGCCACAGCATGTCAATAGGGGCCACAGCAGGGAGGGACAGGTCTCATGTTGCCCATCCCTGCTTGGTCTGTCATAGATGGCATGCTGAGGAAGCAGGTGGCAACCTAAGTCCAGATACTTCTTTGAAAATCAGTTTCCTCTGAAGCAGCCTCCCCCAGTCTGGTGCCTGCCAGCTGTTTTGGACTTCAGCTCCCATCTGCCCCAGCCAGCATCACCAATGATCAAGAATGCTGGGGATTGTAGTCCAGAAAATCCAGAGGGCACCAGATTGGAGAAGGCTGCTCTGAAGGATCGGGTGAGGGGAAAGATTTACAGCCTGCTCTGCTGTGCTGTTTAGAGCTACCGCACCTGACGGAACCTGTGGCTGCGTGTAACCAAGCATGCATGTCCTGCTGGCTCGTATGCTGTTTAGCCCACTTGAACATCAGGGAAACATGAGTCTGACAACATTTTGCAGCACCATCTGGTCTTTTGTTGAATGTAGATGACACCTGGAGGAATAATTTAGATTCTCATGCAGAGCATATCATCAGGCTTGGAGATCCCAGCACCAGCCCTCTTCTCCCTCTACTCTGGTGCAAGGAGCTTTTCTGCCTGCATGTCAGAGCAGCAGTGGTCATCTGGACAAGAGCCTCTATGTGGCACTGAAACTTTGAAGTGGAGTCACACAGTTAAACTATGGAATTTGCAACCACAAAGATGTCATGATGGCCACTGACCTGGACAGCTTCAAAGGGGGATTAGAGACATTCATGGAGGAGGATGTTACCAATGGCTATTAGCCACAATAGCTATATATATTACCTCTAGCTAAGGATGTCTGAGAAATCTGCAACAGACTCAAATGAATTCAGATTTCTATGAATTCACCCTGTGGATTCCTCAGCAGAATGGCTTTTTCTGAGTCATGCACGTTCTGCGCACTTGCCGACTGGTTTTTTACTTTCCGGAGTTGTACAAAAATGTAGCAGTGCGATAATATGAAGAAATAGACAAAAAATAAAAACCCTTGACTGAAAATGTGCATTTCCCCCCATAGGCTAAAGCATGAAAATGCAGAGTGTGGGGCGGGGGAGAGAGATTTGCACATTTGCGGAAGCACACTTCCCAACACAAACACAAGTTCAGGAAACTGAGAAAGATCTGATTCCATCAGTGAGTGGATGACAGAGCAAAAGACACCCGAGAATCTGTGAAACACAGATGGAACAGATTTAACAAAATCCATATATCCTTACCTCACATGTTGGAGGCAGTATGCTCCTGTATACCAGTTCTGGGAACATGATTGGGAGTGTGCTGTTGCACTCATGTCCTGCATGTGTGGGCTTCTCGTGTGTGTGTGGCTGGCTGATCTCTGTGCTGGACTAGATGCTGGAGTAGGTAGACCTTTAGTCTGATCCAGCACAGCTCTTATTATGTTCTTAAAAGAAAGGGGTTATGCTGTGGCTCTTTGTAGAGCCTCTTAAGGATGGCACACCTACTGCAGTTTCCAGCTTGCACCAGCAAAAACGTCTAGCAAGGGAGATGGGTGTGAGGTTTAAAGAACTGCTTGCCATACCTAGGATGCTGCTATAGTATTACAGCATTTGCAATATCCCCAGAAGTGGCTAACATCAGGCAACCAGCTGGCCCCTGTTCTTCCTTTTAACATAGTCTAGAGCACATAGTGATGAAAAAGTTTTCCTGGGCAGTCTGGTCCAGTTTCCTGAATCATAAGTTTGATTTTCTATTGCTTCATAATTTCCCTGATAAATATTCATATATACTAGCCATATATAAAATGATCATATATACTAGCCATTCATTTCTTCAAAGGGCATGTCTTTTAATCTAATACTGTAACAGAAACATTTCCAACACAGCAGTTACAAATGCAATAATTAGTATGAGTCTATGTTTGATGTTCACCAGATGGAGAGATAGCTTATTTGACTGAATGTATGGGATCCAGCTATTCAGCAACTGCATTTCTTAACTCAATCAAGATGCTATTTTCAATCAATACTGCTAAAAAAAAAAAATGATGGAGTGTGCCAGAGGTGACACATATGTTCTATAATGTAGAATCTAGATCCATGCAGTCTCATCTCTGACTTGATGAAGGGCAAGTTAACAATTAGCTGCAAGTGTTGCAGCTCATGAAGAGAACCAAATCACTGCCTGATGTATTGGTGCCTCTGAAACCAAGGCAAATAAGGAGTCCACATCCATAAAGTCTGTTTGGTTAGGATGGAGAAGTCAGTGGGTGGAAAGATTAATAGATGAATCTGTCATAATGAAAGAAGCAGAGGAAAGAAACATAGAAGATCAATAATTTTTAAAAACCATAGCTTACATTTATTTAATGAAACGAAAGGCATAAACCTAAATGATTAGTTGTAGCATCATTTTATTAGCCTACTTTGTTTTAATAAAATGCCTTTTAAGGGTGTGTTGAGTTTGTAGCCTGTACTCAAGCTTTCTTTGTCTGTGATTCCTTGTGAAACCAGTAAAAGCTCAGGCTCGCAAATACAGATGGGTTTAAAGGACAAGTTCTTAAAACTCAGGGGCTACATTAGTGTTTCTGGGAGGTGGTTTGTCTGTTGTTAGTAAAGGCTTAAGTGCTTTTTCATGAATTCTTTGCATCTAAGACCTTAAAATAGTCCACCATGGTAAATTATCATTCATGATTCAAGGCAGGTCTGTTTTATCCCAACTGGGGGATAATACTGAAGTTTATTCAATTAGCTGGAGGCATTTGATTATGTACTTTTATTTTTAATTTGCACTGTATTTGAAAAGGTAGGCCTGCGTGTTAGACCTATATGTTCCAAGTATATAATAGGCAGGCACGTTAGACCATAGGAAGCTGCCTTACTCTGAGTCAGATGGTACCATTGATCCACCCAGACAAAATAAAAGATAAACTAACACTACAAAAGTAATCATATGCCTGTTTTAAAAGCACACACACACAATCCAAACTCAGAACATAAGAACCATGCTGGATCAGACCATGGGCCCATCTAGTCCAGCATTCTGTTCACACAGTGGCCAACCAGCTGCTTGTGGGAAACCTACAAACAGGACAAGAGTGCAACAGCACCCTCCCGCCCATGTTCTCCAGCAACTAGGGTGCAGAGCCATACCTCTGATACTAGAGGCAGCATATAGCCATCAGGACAAGCAGCCATCGATAGCCTTCTTCTCCAGGAATTATCTAATCCCCCTTTAAAGCCATTCAAAGTGGTGGCCATCACTACATCTTGTGGTAGTGAATTCCATAGTTTAACTATGCGCTCTGTGAAAAAAAACACTTCCTTTTATCTATCCAGAATCTCCCACCAATCAGCTTCATAGGATTACCCCGGATTTTAGTATTATGAGTTAGGAAGAAAAATGTCTCCCTATCAACTTTCTCCACATCATGCATAATTTTGTACATCTCTATTGTGTCTCCCCTTCTTTATCTTTTTTTCCAAGCTAAACAGTCCCAGATGTTGTGACCTTTCTCATAAGGGAGTTGCTCCAGCCCTTTGATCATTTCACTTGCCCTTTTCTGCACTTTTTCCGACACTACAATATCTTTTTTTTTGGTACAGTGACCAGAACTGTATACAGTATTCCAAGTGTGGTCGCACCATAGGTTTGTACCAGGGGAGTATGATCTCGGCAGTTTTATTCCCGATTCTTTTCCTAGTTATGCACAACATGGAATTCGCCTTTTTCACAACAGCTGATGATGTTAAAGCATTAACCATGCATTAAAGCATATATATGTTTTATCATGATATATTTATGGTTGTGATTGTTGTGAACCATCCAGAGAGCTTCAGCTATTGGCTGGTATAGTAACATAATGAATGAATGAGGGGGCAATCCCGTAGGGATAGTCAGCCACCTCTGAAGTCAGAGGCGACTGACTATCCAATGCAAGGCAGGCAGAGCACAGAGGGGATCTTCTCCTCCGTGCTCCGGCCACCCTGCATTTGCGGATAGATGGCTGGTTTCGGCTGTCTAGCCAGGGCGCGTCAGAGCAGGAGGCCAGACAGCGACTAGAAAGCGTCATAACAGTGCTTCCACTGTCCCCTCCCTTCACCGCCCCCAGGAACGCCCTCTTTTCAGCCACTCCACGCTGCCTCTCTCTCTCACGTGTTCCATGGACCGATGGATTTAAAGGCATTTGTGACTGCCGTGCAATGTGTTCTGGCTATAACTGGTTCAAGCAGAGTAGCCAGCTGTATTATAGCATATAGCAGCTGCTTTAATTTATACCTCTGGGGAGAGGTAACGAGTGGGGTACCGCAGGGCTCCGTCCTGGGCCCAGTGCTCTTCAACATTTTTATGAATGACTTGGAGGAGGAGGTGCAGGGAATGCTGATCAAATTTGCAGATGACACAAAATTGGGAGGGATAGCTAATACTTTGGAAGACAGAAACAAAATTCAAAGTGATCTGGATAGACTGGAGTGCTGGGCAGAAAACAACAGAATGGCATTTAATAGGGACAAATGCCAAGTTCTGCACCTAGGAAAAAGAAACCAAATGCACAGTTACAAGATGGGGGATACGTGGCTCAACCACACTACGAGCAAGAAGGATCTTGGAATTGTTGTCGATCACAAGCTGAATATGAGCCAACAATGTGATGTGGCTGCAAAAAAGGCAAATGCTATTTTGGGCTGCATTCATAGAAGCATCGCTTCCAAATCCCAGGAAGTACTAGTTCCCCTCTACTCAGCACTGGTTAGGCCTCATCTGGAGTACTGTGTCCAGTTCTGGGCACCACACTTTAAGAAGGATGCAGACAAACTGGAGAGGGTTCAAAGGAGGGCAACAAAGATGATCAGGGGACTGGAAACAAAGCCCTATGAAGAGAGACTGAAAGAACTGGGCATGTTTAGCCTTGAGAAGAGAAGACTGAGGGGAGATATGATAGCACTCTTCAAGTACTTGAAAGGTTGTCACAGAGAAGAAGGCCAGGATCTCTTCTTGATCATCCCAGAGTGCAGGACACGGAATAATGGGCTCAAGTTACAGGAAGCCAGATTCCGGCTGAACATCAGGAAAAACTTCCTGAGTGTCAGAGCAATACGACAATGGAACCAATTACCTGGGGAGGTGGTGGGCTCCTCCACACTGGAGGCCTTCAAGACGAGGTTGGACAGCCATCTGTCAGGGATGCTCTGACTTGGATTCCTGCATTGAGCAGGGGGTTGGACTCGATGGCCTTGTAGGCCCCTTCCAACCCTACTATTCTATGATTCTATGATTCTATACCAGGCAATGTTGTAGGCATCTAAATTCCCTGCACATAGCCCAGCTGCATTGAGGTAGTTCCGAGGCAGCTAAGGGTCTAGGCTACGACAGCATGTGAAAGTACACAAGAGAGAGAAAATTTAATTAGGTATCTCCAACCAGCCATTTTTCCAGCTTTCCAAGGCATCTGAGCTCTTGAATTATTCATTGCAAGTATACACTTCAGATAAAAACAATTTGGCTTTGCACTTAATTTATAGTGCCATCTTGTGCACAGTACAATTTGATGGGAGAAACTAGTTTGAAGGAGACAGAATGGAATGGAGTGTCTGGAACCCCAAGCAACAGCAGCACTGCACAAGGCAATATTTTCCTTCAGATACGGCTTGCCACTCTCCGGTTTACCCACTGAAGTTCACCACTCTGCTCTTGAAAGAAGGCAATGAAATGCTACAGTGATTTCTTTACGTCCGCATCTTGATTTGCGACTTTCACCCAAGTGCTTGGCAATGATAGACTGATCTTCCTTGTTGACCAGCATTATTAAGAAGGTCATACTCTCTGGGAAGACATCTTGACTTAAATGGCCTGAGTACCTGAAGGCTTGGTATCATCAGGGGCCAAAACAGACATTACTTTAAACTTGTAGCTAGCAGCTATGTCTTTTTTGTTTTGTTTTTACTCTAGAGTAGGCCCAATCCAGATCCAGCAGGCCAAATCCAGATCTTAAAAGCCCCCTACCCACCATGTTAGTGGCCCAATATGGATTGCCCCCCCGTGCCTACTCAAGAGTAAAAATGGGGGCAGTAGCTGCTAGATACAGCTTTAATGTCTGCTTTGGCCCTGTGCCCCTCATTAAAATGATTTTTACAAAAAGAATTTAATGGGCAACCACAGAATGGTGCACTCAAATGGCTTCTCACAAATGGCTTCTCTTAAAAAATTCCCATTCAAGAGGCAGGCATCTCCCCCACGCATAACAAAGGTCAGTGTTACCTTGTAGTTGGGAGATGCTGCTGAAACTCTTATTGATGGCAGAAATGAAATTATGTAATATTTCCCCTTGGTTAAATTGTTCCCAGTGGTATAGAAGGGGATGAGCCTTTATACAGAACCAGAACCATGGACAGGAGTGAAACATAGGAAGCTGCTTTATACCGAGTCAAACCATTGGCCCATTCTGGCCCAGTGTTGTCAACACTGATTGGCAGCAGCTTTGCAGGGTTTTTCCAGCCCTAGCTGGAGATGCCAGGGATTGAATCTGGGACCTTCTGCACGTAAAGCAGCGGCTCTACCACTGAGCCACAGCTGTGGCATCCAACAATATAGCAATGAAGCATTAGAAACCATCTTCTGCATCCCTGGCTGAGTTGCAACTTTAATCCAAACCCTAAAGGTTTGTTCATTTGTTTGTTTGTTTGGGGGTGGGAGAAAATTATACCATGCCTTCATCCCAAAAGAGATGTCAGGGTGGTATACATAAATCCATCTAAAAACAACACAACACAACACTCTAAAATCCTAACATCAAAATATAATATCGGAAGGCATAAAACTCTTTCAACCAGCTAAAAAGTTACAAACTTGAATAAAAAAATATAATTTTTTGAAACATTGTTTTAGAATGCCTGTGCAAATAAAAAGGTTTTCACCTAGTGCTGAAAAGACTACTGTGTTGACACCTAGTGGATCTCACATGGAAAATTTAGGGGGCCATCACAGAGAAGGCCCTCTGTTTTATAAATGTTAAATTACTTCTCTTATGGAAGGACTACAGAGAAGGGCCTCCACTGATGATCTTAATGCTCAGGCAGGTTAATATGTGCATTTAGAAAATCTGTGCATTGAGGGGAAAAACACATGTTGTACCCCTCTCAGGACTGTGCTATTACAGGATGCAGGTGTGGTGGCACTGTTGGAATGCTGCTCTTCAGCAAAGTCCCCCTACCTATGGAATGCTCCAGCGGGAAGGTTTCCTAGATAGCAAGGATGGGTGAGACATGAAATGCTTTACAAGGACGTGTTAGATCTTATTTATAGAAGTTAGTGGGTCTATGTGGTTTCCCCACTATGGATCAAATAGACTTATTTTAAATAAATCTTGTTGCCTTAAAAGGGGATTAGACAAATGCATGGAAGATGAGACTATCAATGGCTCCTAGTCATGTTGGCTATATATTACCTCCAGTATCAGAGGCAGTATGCCTCTCGATACCAGTTGCTGGGGAACACAAGTGGGAGGGTGCTGTTTCCCTGCATCCAGGAGGTAGACTTCCACAGGCATCTGGTTGTCCACAGAATGCTAGACTAGATAGGCCTTTGGTCTGATCCAGCACAGCTGTTCTTATGTTCATAATGGGCTTTTCTACATAAGGCATTTATTGTGCATTCATCATACCTTCTCATGGTTGTTTACAGGTTCTTTAGATGATGTCATGACCCTCCAGTTTCACTTCTATTTGTAAACAGCATTTTGGGCAAGATTTTTTAGAGCAGGGAAAATGGGGTATTATGTCTGACAGCAAAAGAAAGTGCTGTTTCCGTGTGTGTATTTGAGCTATTCTGTTATACCACAGTGCCACCTAGGGGTTATGTAGTAGAAAAGCAGAAAAGGAAATTCTCCTCGTGCAGTGCTCGTATCTCAATTCTGCAACAAAATTGAAAGTAGATGCAGCGGATTAATAGCCTCATGTAGAAAAGCTCACTGTTCCTGCAATAACAGATCTGGGCAATTGATCATGGCCCAGCTTAGATGTATCATAGCCCTCATATGATGGTCCAAATAATCAGATAGGCCCCTGGATGTCTTGCAACTTCAGTAGGATCATGTGAACCAGTGCCTCCAAGAGCCTGCTTGATTTGTTCAGTTGTACTAGCTGGAAAGTGCACTGTTATAACTATGCTAATCACATTAGTATGGGTCCATTCTTCATGTGCTCATGCTGAGAGGAGTAATTACCCCCTTCTCACCACAACACATGGGCAATCACATGGCACTAAAGGAAGCCTGAACTGGGTGCATGGTAAGATGACTATCTGTGTCACCTTCCCAAGTGTTTACAAGAGGTTTGGTTTTGTGGGCTTTTCTTCTATTTCCTCAGATTTCTGGCCAGTTACAAAGCTTGGCAGAGCAATATAGATGACCAACTTATCAAGTGATTACCTACACATGATGGTAAGTTACTATTTTTCAATGGTTATCTGTACAATTTCTCTAATATCATCTCATGATTGAAATGCAGAAAAGAAACACTGGAGACAAAAAGGCCCAGGAACTAGGCAACTAGGGCTGGTACTTGGGGCCAAAGTCCAGGACCCTGCATCCTAGCCCCCCCCCCACACACACACACACACACACAAATGACCACCCAGAGAGGGGCAGGTGATGAGGGCATCAACAGCAAATGCCATTTTATACCTGTCGTGATAATGGAGCTATGATTTAAGTGAATTTAAAATGTAAAACTGCACAAGCTCATAGTTTTGTTTCTTTCTTTCCTTTTTAAATCAGGATTGGCAAAACAATGTTGTTGTTCTAACATATCGGGTATGTAGAAGCAGTTGTAAAGTGATAAATGGCGGTTTTGGAATTTGCTGCCACAACATGTAGTAATGACCACCAATTTGGATGGCTTTAAAAGGAGGTTAGACAAATTCCTGGAGACAAAGGCCATCAATGGCTACTAGGCTTGATGGCTATGTACTACCTTCAGTACCAGGGGCAGTATGCCTATGTACACCAGTTTCTGGGAACATGGGCAGGAGGGTGCTGTTGCACTCATGTCCTACTTCTGGGTTCCTGGTCCACAGCTGGTTGGCCACTGTGTGAACAGAATGCTGGACTAAATGGACCCTCGGTCTGATCCAGCAGGGCTCTTCTTATGTTCTTACGGGAGTTGTGTGCTTCACAACTGAAGTAATACACATGGCTGTCTAAATACTCATCGCTGTCCCCCCACATAAGATCATTCAGTTCAAGGTCTAAATTACCTAGTACCACTGCTCTGAAAGCCTTCTCATCCATTCCCCCTCCACCACCACCACCACCAGTTCGGTCTTCCTAGGAATGATATGTAGGACTTTAGCTAGCACTGTTACACATAATTTCTGTTGCACTACTTTTATGGGGAGTGGGTTTCTGCATTCTCTTTCACCAAGGTAGGATAATTAACTTCACTGAGTCTGCCTCAAGTTCACACTATAAAGGCTTTCATGCACGTGGAGATGAGGTTGAGGGCAGTTTGAAGAACTGTTGGGGTTAAATGCTGTTTACATCCTCTGAGAAGTGACAGAAAATCTGGAGTGTCCAAGCAGTGCCAGTTTTTTTTAGGGCCCTTGGGCAAGACACCCTCAATGGGCCCCTCCCTCAGTGAGCCCGCCTTCTCACCACCATTGTCACCTCCTGCTCCTCATCTTCTTCCACATCATTGCTACCACTTGCTTGATTGACAGGCAGAGAGCCAGCGAGCAAGGGTGTGTTTCCACCCTATTGGCTTCACTTTTTTGCAACTTTGTTGTGATGTTTCCTCAGTCCCATCATCTCCTTTTCCAGTTTCTACAGTGCTTAAAGTCCCGGCTTATCGTCGCTGTAGCATGGGGCTCTGTGCTGTTTCCACTGAACTCTAATTGACTTATTTTCTAGATGGCAGGGTGGAGTCTGGGTTGGGTCTGATGACCTCATCAGAGTTCCCGCCTCCTTGGCCATGTTTCCAGGACAACAGAAAGAGAAGCTAATGGAGGAGTACAGGATTTTTAAAAAGGAATCAGCTTTGCTGTGAAGAGAGGCAATTGTGGAAGCAGGTCAGTAATGGAGCCGCAGTAAGCTGGAAAAGCCGGACTATAAGCAGCCTCAGCATAGGGTTGGCGGAGAATTTCTCCCCGAAACTTCGGGGGGCCGACCGCCAATGTGTTCGGCCCCCCGAACAAGTTTCGGGGAGAAATCCTCCGACCCCCCCCGACCCCCGCACCCCCCCCGGGACGGGACTTACCTTCACCGAATGTCCCTCCCGGTGGCTGGTCCGGCCGGCGGTTCGGCAGGTGTTCGAGCGAGGCGGGAGCGGCAGCCGGTCTTTCGACCGGCTGCCGCCGCCGCCATTGCAATCAAAGAAAAAAAAAAATCGCCCCCTGATAGGCTACGTGACGATTCACGTAGCCTATCACGGCTAGATTTGCAAAGTCAGCCGTGATAGGCTACGTCAATCGTCACGTAGCCTATCACGGGTGACTTTAAAAAAAAAAAAAGTGTGTACGGATAATGGCGGCCCCCATAGGGAGCCGCCATTCCCGTTCCTTATTTGGTTGCTGTAGTCTACGTAAAGATTTACGTAGACTATGGCGAAAATAAGGGCAACGCTATTTGCGTTGCCCTTATTTTCGCCATAGTCTACGTAAATCTTTACGTAGACTACAGCGACCAAATAAGGAACTCGAATGGCGGCTCCCTATGGGGGCCGCCATTAGCATACGCGCTTTTCTTTTCTTTTTTTAAAGTCACCTGTGATAGGCTACGTGACGATTGACATAGCCTATCATGGCTGACTTTGCAGATCTAGCCGTGATAGGCTACGTGAATCGTCACGTAGCCTATCTGGGGGCGTTTTTTTGGTTTTTTTTTAACTTCCGCGTTCGCGGCCGGGCGAGGCGGGAAGCCTCCTCCCCGGCCTGAATTTCGGCCGGGCCGAAGCGGGAAGCCTCCCCCCCGGCCTGAATTTCGGCCGGGCCGAGGCGGGAAGCCTCCTCCCCGGCCTGAACTTCGCGGGGGGACCAGCGAAGCGCCTCCCCCCCACCGCGAACGTCCTTCGAGGACAGGTAAGTGACTTTCGTCCACCCCTACCTCAGCAGAAGCGGTTTTTCAGCGATAAAATGTGGGGCTAGTGCTGAATGGCCACAATGTCATGGAAACAGAGAGACCTCACCACGCAGCCAGGTTGGAGTAAATCGCTGGTAGAAACACAGCCCAAGTAAGCAGTGGCATCTACTGCTCCTCCTTTTCACCACCTCTGTGTTGTCTGGGCCAGAGTGAGAGGCAGGTGAACAAGCAGGATGCAATGGTGAACAGGAGAAGTAATTCCAGGCGGCTCCTGTCAGTGGGCCCCTGCTGGGGTGTGGGCCCTCTGCAAGGGCCCAACAATGCCTACCCTTGATGCAGGCCCTGTGTCCTAGTAAAGTATTTAAAGTGAAAGTAGAACATGAATAACAAGGTTGCCAAAAGCCACAGATTCCTTTTTATGGCACAGAGGAGTTTCTCTGTTGGGAAAGAGTATGCATTTTGCCAAATTTCAGTAGTACCAAGGGTGTATTTGCTGTAGATGTCAGCTGCACAACCTGTTTATCCATAGTAGACTCCCACCACCACCAATGTTGCAAGTAAAATATTACAAATGTTGTAATGCATGCACTTTTTTCGGAAATATCAATGCCCATGTTGGAAAATACAGTATTGTGAATTGACCCTAAGGGAACAATCCAAAGCTCCTGGGAAGGGTGGCTGACGGGCTCTTGGCTGTTGTGGACCTTTCTGTAGGCAGAGAGGGAGGTCCACTGGTGGAGAAGGAGGTCTAATCCCAGAGGCCTCCTCATTGAAGCAGTGGAAAGCTATTGCTGCTGTGCTGTCACTATTCCAACAGCAATAGGAGCTAAAAAAGAAAAGTGTTGGGGCAGATTGGGGAGGCTTTGGATCCATTAGATTGGCAGTTCCCTTGTTCCCTGGATATGCTCCTGGTAAGGGGCAGTGGGGCGGGGGCAACTACACCAGCCCTGGAACAGGCATAGTTAATTTCCCTCCCACTGAAACAAATGAGAAGGGAACATCTTTTAAAAGGTAAGACTGATGCCAGAAAAAAACAAGGTAAGGGGGAGGAAAAGTCACTTTCCCACCCTATGTCCTGGTCAGTGTGAGCCTGGCAGGGCTTTGAAAGTGGTGGGTCCTCTGCAATGGATTCTACCTTCCCCACTCCAGTTGGATCACTCTACTAAAGACTGATGGAGAGCTGACTGAAGGGCTGCAGCTCAAGGAAGGGCTATACCTCAGTGGCTCAGCCCCTGCTTTGCATGCAGAAGGTCCCAGGTTCAATCCCCGGCATCTCCAGGTAGGGCTAGGAAGGAATCCTGCCTGAAACCCTGGACAGCTGCTTCCAGTCAGTGCCAACAGTACTGGACTAGATGGATCAATCATCTGCTTCAGTATAAGACCGCTTCCCATGTTCCTATGTGCACCTTGGTATAAGGCCAAAGATGGGATTACTTGATCCGCTCACATCTTGTTAGGGCCCCTTTGCATATTATGTTTTGATGTGCACACCCAAGACTTTCTAAAGTACGAATGCAACAAATCCATGTTTATAAATGGGTATACTATAGCTGCACTGGACTTGCTTCTGCAGATGTGTGAAATGGCATTTCTACTTTTCACTCTTAAACCGATCGACTCTTCTTGGTGGTCTCTGAGTTGGTTGAAAGCGTCACCACTTTTTCCACAAGGGCTGCTTCCTTAGAACACAAGTCTCACCCTGTAACAAAGTACCAGTTGGTACTATTGTCTGTGGTCTGATCAACAAGTAAACATTCAGATGAATGGCAAAGGCTGTTTACATAGATCACACAGTTGTGACCAGACTGTGAATAAGCAACACTAACGTTTAGGGGCCAGGAGAGGGGCAGGGTGCTGTCCGGATGTGTTTTGCCAAGCCACAGACCCATTTGGTCTTGATTGTTCACCTAAAAGCTCAAGGATGCAATCAGACTCTGAGGAACACCAGGGCTGGATCATGGTCATGCTGGCAGTGGGGAGATGGGAGTTGTAGTCCAACACATCTGGAGAGCACCAGGTTGGGGAGAGCTGTCCAACATCTCATCGCTTCCTGGCCCTGCTCCCAATGTCCACACTTTGAGTGTGAACTTCTGAATAGACGAAGCTTCCATGCATCAGATTCTCCTGTGAAGATACCCACACTCAACCTGTGGATAGTAAGGGAAGCCATGCAGCATTAGGAGTACTGTAGTAGCACAGACCCCTTGCATGTGCGTGGTGCCATTCAGGTAATTGGTGCCAAGCAGAGGGTCATTTCTGCTCTTCTTGAGGCAACTGTTGTTGATCTTTACTCTGTCAAGTGGAGCTCAATTACCAGGAAGGCCAGGGGCAGGGGCAGGCCCTCCTCTTTTTTCTCTATTCCCTCAGCTGCTGTTTTAGAAAGGCACAGGAAGGGGATGATTTACCTTAAACTAGGAAGAGTCAGGGGGCTTGTTGATTTCATTAACCCGCCCCTCCCTTTCTCATAATCCGAGCACTGTTGGCACAAGATGAACAAAGAGTTACCTGAACTCCAGGTGAAACCTGAAACCATCACATCACCTGCTAGACCCTTATTAGAGTGTGTGCAGATCAATCTCCTCTATTCCATCTCAAGACTGTGATGCATGCAGACACCATTACTTCAGTGTCAAATCAGTGTTTATTTTCTCCCTTCCCCACTCCACCCCCTGCTTTGTGCAAGCTCTTGCCTGATAAAAAGATCTGGAGATCTTGAAAGCTTGCATGTTTTTTATTTTTTTGTGGTTAGCCAAATAAAGGTATAACACTAATATGAATTTTGAATCCTTTGCTTTTTGAATCGACACTGTTCATTCAATCGGACAATTTGAAAACACCCTAAGTAGAAATATACCAGGGGTTCCCAACCTCTTTGCGTTGGTGGGCAAATTTGGAATACATCTCACCATAGCGGAGAAGATTGAGCAGGTGACTTGTGTGTCTGCTCAGTCTGTTGTCCAGGTGCTGTGTGTTGATGGACAGCTTCAAGGCCGCTGCCTGCTCTCCCTCCTTATGGTTCTTTGACCATAAACCAGACATGGACTGGACAGCCCATCAAATAGAGGACACCTTCTAACAGAGGACTGTCCTCTGCCAGCTCTCCAAATTAGAGGATTGTCCTCCTCTATAAAGTAGGATACCTGGCCACCTATGATGCAAACCACACCAATATCTTGGGCTGGCCTTACTGCTTCACATTCCATCACCAACAAAAGTATGGTTTGTGGCTACTCCAAAGTATATAAAGGAATAGCTCCTCCCATATGCACCTGCTTGGTCTCTTAGGACATCTTTGGAGATCCTCCTCGGGGTGCCCCCACTGAAGAAAGCTAGGCAGGTTGGTACTAGAGAGAGAGGGCCTTCTCAGTTGTGGCACCCTGCTTATGGAATGCCCTCCCCAAAGAGGTTTGCTGAGCCACCTACATTGTTATCTTTTCAGCACCAAGCAAAGACCTTTGTTTTCTCCCAGGCATTTTAGAAATTTGGTTCTTATATATCCTGTGCTGTTTTTTTATTTTGCTTTGTATTGTATGGTATTCTGTTCTTTTAACTGTTAGCATTGTATTTTATTTCCATTGTGCAGCCCAGATTCTGGAACTCCCTGCCTCAAGGAGAGGCTCATATGGACTCCTTGATGATGACATCATTGGACATTTGGAATTTGATTGAACTGATTCCTTCCTAGTAATATTGAAGTTGTGCTGTGTTACTTGTGCCTTTTAATCTTTGTACTGAATTATCATTGTTTTAATGGCGATGTTTTAAGTCACCTTGATCATTCCTTAAATGGAACAGAACGTACAAGGTATAGATATTTTTTAAAGTACATATTTTCTTAGGGGACTGGGGTTGTTTTTTAGAGATGATATATGGAAGTGGACATAGGCTATGCCTGCAGCCATGGTTACAATGCATTATAAAGTTAAACATGGCTATAAGCAACATATTGATATCTAGATCCTCTGTCACTTCCTGAACCCAGCCAGCTCATGCCAGTCAGGACAGGAATTACACGGAGGGCACCTTCACCAAGATTTTTCAGCCTGGTGAATCTTCTTAATTTCAGGGTGGGGATATTAGCCACATCATCTCCAGGCTAGCATAGCCAAGGGCCCTGATCCTGGAGCCTCCTGGAGGATCCAAAGCTGCCTCCATCCCACTGCAGAACCCCCTCTTTGGGGTCTAATACCAGTGGGAGAACTGCTGGCAGTAAAAGTATACCCATGGAACTGTCCATGGATGTCCTAGGAGCTACTAGGGCAGATGTGCTCTCCTTGCCTCACCCCATGCTAACCCCCTTGGATGGCTACCCAAGGGGGGGATTGCACTGTTAGACTCTGAAAATTATTACACATCTTTTCACATTTTAGAAACAAAATATTATTAACTAAAATGATGGTGCCTTTGTAAGAAGCATATAGAAATAATACTCCAATATTTGGATGTAATGATTTTAATTTGCAGAGTAAACGCCTTCAAGTGTGGTATTATAGTTTAATTGCTGTGATGTTGCAGGCTGCAGGCGCTGCAAACATTAAAGACAGCCAAAGACTTGTGGCTGCAAAACACCTGGACAGTGAGGTTCGGGTAAAGGAAAATGTCATTTATATTGATTCGAACTGGCAAAGAGCAGTGCCAGCTCCAGGTTTTGGAAGGCCCTTGGGCAAGACGCCTTCAATGGGCTCCCTCCCTCAGTGAGTCTGCCTTTTCACCACCATTATCACCACATGCTATTCCTCCTCCTCATCTTCATCATCATTGCCACCATTTGCTTGCTTGAAGGCAGAGAACCAGTGAGCAAGAAGGCAACGGCATTTGCTGCTGCTCCTTCTCACCACCACCATTATCTGAGCCAGAGTGAGAGGCAGGTAAACAAGCAGGTTGCATTGGATGATCAAATCCAGGGACTCTTGTCAGTAGCCCCTGCTGGGGTGTGGGCCCTTAGCAAGTGCCCAACCATGCCTACCCTTTATCCTGGCCCTGGCATCTCTCAATCATGCCAATACCCAACACTCATTTGGTAGGATTTGAGAGACAGCCTTTTTCATGGCCACACCCAGGCTCTTCCAAGGGAGGCCCGCCTAGACCCTTCTCTCACGACCTTCTATCATCACATAAAGAACGTTGTATGTAGACATGTTTTGGCCTCTCATTTAATCTGATTTTGTTGTTGCTTGTTTTGAATAATTTTTATTTGGATGCTGTTTATATGGACTGCTTTTATCTGCTTTGTTTTGTTGTTTTATATTGTTACTTATTTTCATGAGATTGTTTTATTATTGTCCTTAGCTGCCTTGGGCATCATGTGGGAAGACAGGATTGAACCCTAACAATAAATAAAAGAGGCCAAGACACAACATCCATGTTATAGCAGTTATAGGTATGCAGTTATATGGTATGTTGTGCCATACAGACAAAAGCTGTATATTTATTCCACATTTATTGATGGATTGGGGGAGGGTAGGAGTGTTGTGTAATGCTACCTACCAGTGTTGAGAGAGAGGCTTTATTTTTGCCTTATTTTTGGCAATAAGCGTTCACAGCATTTTGCTCACACCCACATTTACATATTGTTTATCATACATTTTCAGCAGCAAGGAAAATTAACACTGGATTGCCATAGCTTAACAAGCTATTAAAGCTCCATAATTATTATGTCCTTCAGGTTGACTTTTCTAGAGTTGATTTTAACCCCTTTTTCTCATTGCAAAAAGGGCTGCTTATCTAAGTGCTCAGATACTGGAGTGTGTGTTTGGGAGGGGGGCGGGCAGCAATTTCCTGTTAATAGGAATGTGGATTATGTAGGAAGGCCTCCTCTGACCTCCTTCCGTGAAAAATTCACACTCCCCCCCCCCCGTCCCCCATCAATAATCGCAGCCTCTAAAGTGATTTGCTTGCCTGTCAGAGAAGCAGCTTTTCCTTGCTGGAAAGAGCCTGAATCTCTCTTTTCCCCTACTCCCCCTCCCCATCTCCTTGCTTCCCCTCCATCTTTTAAGGCCGTTGCCATGGCGCCCAGGGAGAGCTAAGCACCGCAGCAGGGGAGGGGGAGGAGGCGGTCCATGCTGCAATTTCCAGGCTCTCTGCGTCCTCAGTGAGCTCATCAACCTTCTCCTCCTCCTTCAAGGAGGGAGGTGGCTGAGGTTCTGTCTATTGCTGGTGGGTGGGTGGTTTGGTTTCCATCCTCAGCATCATCAGCCAGAGGGAGGGAGGGAGGAGCAGTAGCTGATGTTGTGCTCTGAAGCAGCCTCAGTAGAAGGGGAAATGGATCCAGTTTGCCCATCCCTCGCCTTTCGACATCTTCCCTTGGTTTCAGCATGGTGAGCATAAGCGATAAAGAACCTCTGGCCCCGTGGCTGTTTTTTTGCTGTTGCCTTTAAACCGGATGGCAATGGATATTTGCCGTGTTCGCATCTTAACCGTGTAACAATGACTTTCATCTGAGCCGCTAGAAAGGGTGGGGGAGGCAGGAGGGGAGGGGTGTTGTGAGAGAGTGAGGGGAAAGGAAGATGGAGAGGGATGAAGGCTGATTAGAAGCCCTGGGGGGAAATGCGGCTCAGTGATTAGATGTAACTCTCCTCTTGCCCTTTGACTACAGGAGTGGGGATGCTTCGATATATATCCTTTCCACTGAAAAATGAGAATGCACTGTCAGTCTTGTTATTTCTGGTGGGTTTTAATTCCTCCATGTAATTCCACCGAATATTGGGCTTGGCCTTAATGAAGTCCTGTTTGCAGTAACTAGCTGTAGCAGAGCCAGATACAGGCAACATCAGATTCCGTCCATGATTGATTTGTGGACATATTTATTGGAAGAAGATTACACATATTGTCTTGTGTCTTTTCCAGTGTATCACCTAAAGATTTGGGTTTGATGCAGTTTTTGAGTTGGTGTGTGTGTGTGTGTGTATTCGACACACATCTGTATCTCTTTGTATCTCTTCCTCTGTGCCACATTGCCAGTGATGGATTGACAGCGCATTCCACTGGTGCTGGAGTGAGTGATGCGTGGTCCCTTGGTTTCATTTCAACCACTTAGGACAGATCTATATTGTTCGTATGGTATGTTGTATGGAACTAATTCACAGCATCTCTTGGTTATCTGTCATGGCTATTCTGTTGCGCTCACGTCCTCCTTATGGGCTTCTCAGAGGCATCTGGTTGGCCACTGGGGAACAGGATTCTGGGCTAGATAGGCCTTTGGTCTGATTCAGCAGGGCTCTTATTCTCTTCTTAGAGAAATACTAAGATACTAAATGTACACTTCAGAGAATGCGGTTTTAAGGGGGTGGGGGAAGAGTAGTGGCAACTGATATTTAACAACCCTCCATTTTGATACTTCAGAACCAGAAGGAACATATCAACATTTCTACAGATTCTCCTCCCCCATTCTGTGGCTCAGATTTTTACCTGAATGTGTATTTCATCCTCTTGAACTTTAGAAAGTAGGTTATTATAAGAATCATCCATTTAATCCAGCAATGCTGAATTTGGTCATAGTTCTAAATGATTACTTCTTCTATTGTGTATGTTCATGTCAGTATAAAACTGACATGATATATGTTCAAGGGCAATTTCTCATTCTACCAGCAAAAATAAATCCAAATGTCAAGACTTAGAAGATACCATGTATTATTATTATGTATTACGGTTGCAGTGATTTAAGAGGAAGATTCAAAACACTGCTGTATGCTTTATAGATCTGATGCCCTGTGGAGGCCACTATCATTCCTCACAAAGAACGGTACCAGAAGTCAATGCTGGTTGCATCTCTCCAGTTCATAGGGAGCAAATATGTGCTATCTATATCCACAGAAACTTGTAGGGCTTTTTAAAGTGAACACTTTTCTTGAGGTCACAAAGCCATTTTCCTCACTTGGATCTGTTTACTTAATCTGAGGTACAAACGTTTTGTTTGTTTTGTTCAATGGGGAAAAAGAGTCCTAAAATCATAAGGTGCTTTTCCTTGTTGCTTTCACCTCACAAGAACTAACTCTACAATCTCACAGTCAATATGTCGAGTTAAAGGAGGCTAGAGTTCAATAAAGGAACTGGGAAGTGATTTGAGATAATGATTTGTTAAATTTAATATTTCTTTAGTGCCAACGAGGACACACAAATTTAATATTTCTTTAGTGCTGTAGAGGATACACAAATGATATGGTTCTTGTCCACTGGACTTACAACAGACATGAATGTCCAGATAATTTATAGTACAATAAATGCATATTGGTTTCTCATTCATAGTGCATAGTCTCTATATCTTCTCTCAAGGTAGTACATTTTCCCACAAATACAGTGGGTTGGATCTAGACTTAGCTATACTTAGAGTAGACCCAGTGAAATCAGTGGAATTCTATGTCTAACTTAAATCTCATTGATTTCAATGGTCTACTCTTAAGTATGGCTAAGTCTGGATCCAACCCATTATGTTTCTAGGAGTATGTTTGAGAGTACACTTGGCTTTTAAGAGCCAGTGTGGTGTAGTGGTTAGACAGTGCTGGACTGGGTTTGGGAGACCCAAGTTTAGTTCCCACTCTGGGCCAGTCACTCAGCCTAACCTACCTGACAGGGTTCTTGTGAGGATAAAATGGAGAGGAGGAGGATTATGTACACCACCTTGGGCTCCTTGGAGGAAGAGGCGGGATATAAATGTAACATAAATAAATACTTTTAAAAGTGGGAAGTGTGAATGCGGCAATCAAGCGTTAGAGTACATGTGTATATCATGCAGGTATACTTGACAGAGAACCAGGATTGGCTATAGCTGGTGAAAGAACTAGAGCCGTTGCCAGAGTCTTTCTAAATGAATTTTGACTGGGGGAGAGGGTATAGGGGGTCTCATTCATCATAAACCATTGGGGCCCAGCCATAAATCTGAACTTCAGCTTAACTGAAAACACTGAACAGGCACAGGAAGTATGAACAGTGCAGGCAGTTAACTTTATGCGAGAGTAAAAATAGAAAAGTGATTGATAAGTCAACTGTATTTATTTCACTTTTCTCACTTTTCATTTTGTTCTTTATTTATGGCATTTGGGGAAACCAAAGGCGTTCATGAGAAGGGGCACTTAGTGTAGCACTTGCTGTGTTCTACATGAAATAGCCCAGAAACCCTAGTACAGTATCACTTGCAAAATGCTACTCTTCTCCCAGCTGCTGCCTACATCGCTACTAGGATTGCTCTGGGGACTCTGAACCCATGTATGCATCTAGCAGCTATGCGTCGTGCTGTGAGTGGCAGTGCCAAGTGATGGAGGGGCTATACCAGGTCTTGCTCCAGGTTTGAGGCACCTGGGCAAGCTGCCCCCAATGGGCCTTCCCCTGGAGTGATACTGCTGCAACCACCAGCCTCCCGCTCCCCCTGAGCAAGTGGGTGGGCAGACAGGCTTACCTGGCAGTGGTGCTGTAATGGTATGGAAACCAAGCAGTTGCTCAGCTCTGATTAGCCCCTGGAGGCCGCCATATTTTACCTCCCACAGCACTGTGGGAGAAGATCAAATATGGCAGCTATTGGGCACTCAGTGTTATACTGCCAATGCTGCCACTAACAGAGGATAAGGGCACAACCCTATGCATGTTTAGATGGAAGAAAGTCCTACAACTCCCAGCATTCCCCAGCCAGCAATGCTGGCTGGGGAATGCTGGCAGCTATAGGACTTTCCCCATCTAAACATGCATAGGATTGTGCCCTAAGCCTACTTGGGAAGTGGGGGAGCGGCTGCAGCACTGCCCAGGCCAGAAGCACCCATGCCTGTGCTTCTGGAGAGCCCAAGCGATGGACAAAGCTGGTTGCAGAGGCCCAAGCAAAGTATCAAGCCTGGTGGGCCCTGCTGGGGCACATGAGGCCCGAGCAGATGCCCAGTATACCGGGTGCTGACACAAACCTTGGCTATGCAGCACAGTGTTCTTTCTGCCACTGTGGATTAGCTGAATCCTTTGCAAGGACTTAATCATGTCCTTGACATCAGGTTGTGCGAAAGCAGCTTTATCTTGAAACTTCAGGCAGCAAGGACATCTCTATACAAAGTTTTCCCTCTTTCCCCGGCCCCCAGATAGAGGCGCCAACATTAATAGGAGTTCCAAAATGGCAGCAAATAGCAATAGAAGCACTTCCTTCTATAGTCCGTGTCACTCAGATCAGTGTCCGCTACCAGATCAATGGAGGGTGACAGGGGTTGGAGGAAAGGATGGCTTTGCCACCCTGTGCAGCATCCCTAACCTACTTCACCCAGATTGATCCTTGTTCCAGACTAGCAAACCAATGAACTTAGTAGACCAAAGGGACAACTCACTCATGATGGTAGTAGTTTAGGGTGGCTAGGTGTCCTACTTTACAGATGACAGTTCTCTGTTTGAAGGTGTCCTCTATTTGATGGGCTGTCCGTACC
The DNA here is from genome assembly GCF_057233095.1 of Heloderma suspectum. NCBI lineage: Eukaryota > Metazoa > Chordata > Lepidosauria > Squamata > Helodermatidae > Heloderma > Heloderma suspectum. The sequence goes on from NC_139459.1 coordinate 250,533,913, forward strand.
AAATCCAGTTTAAAGTCAAAGAACCATCAGGAGGGAGTGAGCCCAGGGGCCTGGTTGTTGCCCCCATCATCACTAGTCAGCACCTGGACAGCAGACAGGTCACCTGGTCAATCTTCCCTACTATGGCAAGATGTACTGTGTTTCTATTTAAATAATAGATATTATTCCTAAATTTGCACCTATACGTGTACATTAGTATATGCAAATTGGTGAGCTGTTTTGTCCTCTGTTTTGGTGATGCATTTACTCTTTGGGGGCAATGCATATGTGGCCACTGGTAGTTTTTGTTGTAATCATCATACAAATGTTTAAGAACAGATATATGGCCAGTATAGGGATTTCATGGAATTAGAAATAGTTTTGTAAATAGTTTTGCTTTTTATTCCCTCTGTTATCTGCCAAATCACACATCTGATTTGTTTATATCTTCAAAAGTGTGGGGGTGAGGTGGGGGGAGTAAACAGCAGCTTGTCTGTTTCACCAGAGCACAGTCTTATGGCAATTCCTACCTACCTTTTCCCCAGTGCACGCTGATGGAAGGTTCAGCTTTTAGTATTGCATCTCCTCCTTCTGACAGTGGCTATGTACAAACCAGATGTACTTCTTTACCTGATTCACTCCTCTGTTCAGTAGGAAAACAACAGGCTGAAACAGAAAGTAGCTAGGTCATTCATTAAATGCATGGTAGGCCCTCTTAAATAACCTCTTAATTATTATTATTATTCAGATTGTAATCCAACAGGAAAGAGGATGGGTTTTTTTCCCCCATTACTACACGGGATGTCTAAGCTTATGACACTCAAGTCAGAAAAACATATGTAGCACTACTAACAAAATCAGTCCCAGAGCAATGTTCAGGTTTACTTTATTTCATTATATTCTGACTAACATTACATTTTTACAAATCAGTTTATAAAAGTACTCCTTTTTACTGCAAGACATATTTTTTTTACCATTGAAATGGGTATAAAATAAATGCCAAATAACTGGAATAAAATCAGTGTGACAAACTCTACCATAAACCCAGATATATTCCACTCCATTCTGTTTTGTATTAACACTGGTATAGTGGGTATATCAGACACTTCTACTTATAGCAGGCATATTGATAAGAATAGTCTTGGCCATTACCGTATGTGCTACCAATCTTGAAAAGGCACCCCACACTCAGTCTGCAGTTGTGACAATTTGCCAAATATGGCCTGTTACTGTGGCAGACCCTTTGTTAGCGTAGAATATAAGCATCTGTCCAAAAACAGGATTAATGGTTTAAGACTATGGAGATGAAAACCCGCACCCATACACACATACCATTTCCTATAGGTTGTATCCATTGTTAGTCCTACATAGAGTAGACCCATTGAAATGAATGGGACTTAAGTTAGACTAACGTTGGATACAGCCCTATGTGGCTAACGGTACCACTCCTGAATTATATATACCAGGGGTAGACAACATGGCACTCATGGGCACCAATGTGCCCCTGGGCACTTTTCTTGGTACCTGCCAATGTGTCTTACCCCTCCTGCTTTTTTTTTTTTAATTAACACATTTTCTTACAAGCAACTGGATTAAGTCATTTGCCAATGACTTCATGACAAAATGAGGGCCTCCAACAGCTGCCACCTTAATTTCCTATGAATGCCTCTGGGCTGCACAGTGACCAGCCTTTGTGACTAGCCATGCCTCCCATGACAGCCATTTTGTGGTGGTGCCCAGGACAGTTTCTCAAATTTCCACATGTGCCACAGGCCCACAAAGTTTCCCTACCCCAATACCTGGTTTTCATTTTGGGATAAGCTAGGCTCCCACTGTCGCACACATTGTTCTCTAGGGGGGCATTCACTGTCCTATGAATGGAGCATACAGAGACACATCACCTTCACCCAAAGCAGGTGCTCAGCTGGACTGATGACAGTTCTTTGTGTCTCTTTTTGTGCCAGATGAGATATGAAGAGAAAGACCAAGCTGCATCAGGGGAAAAGAGGAGGCCCTTTGCCACATGGTTCAGCCCAGCTTCTGTCTCCATTGACTTGAAGAAAGGGGCTTGGAAAGGAGGGCCTGAGACGAGGCCAGGGGGCAAATGTTCTCTGAAATAGCACAGAAGACTCCTGAGCACACTTCCACATGGCGTATCCCATCTACCCTGTCCTCTCTTGCCAGACATATGAGTCCTCCACGCATCCTCCCCATATTCAGCCTGCAGTTGTGATTATTTCCCAAATATGGCCTGTTATCGTGCCAGGCCCTTCGCTAGTCAGAGGGAGCAATCCTATCGAGATAGGCGGCCACCTCCAAACTCGGAGGCAACCGCCTAGCCAAAGCAGGGCAGGAGAAGCACGGAGGGGACACATAGGATGTGTCATACAGGCAGCTACGCTCTCCCTGCGCCAGAACGCCCCCAGCCATGCCCCTTTCCGGCTGCTCGGTGCTCCTCTTGTGAGCGCGGAGGATGGGGCTGTTCCATGCTGCCTCTGAGGCAGCGTGGAAGTGGGGGAGGTCAGTTCTCCGGGAACCAACTTTGGAGCGTAGGCTCAGAGGTCAGTTCCCGGAAAACACCATATCCTATAGCCATCTAGCCACTGTCTAGCGGCCATAGAATTGCTCCCTAATTCAGCTTAAACTAGTTGCAGGTGGACTAGTGGAGCATCATGTTCAGATTTCCCTGCCTGCATCTTCAAGGGACATGCAGAAATGGGAACCCAAGGGATAAGTCTAAAAAAGTTTACTTTTGTTTCATTTATTGCAAAACTACTGAATGCTATTCTGCAGGGACAACTTGAAAATCAGAATGTCTCTGATTTTTCAGTCATTCTTGGCAGGTCGCCTGCAAGCCGCATGTCTCATCCCATTACTCCCTAAATATATCCCCAAGCATACAATTTCTTTACACCTTTTCTTGGTGCTGGAATTAAGTGGAGAAAGGACAATCTCAATGGAAGACTTAAAATTACAGATATTTGGTAGAAATTGTTACTTTTCTTAGATATAAATATTTATAAACTGCCTTTTGGCCCTAAGAAGAAGTGGGATACAAAATAAAACATCAACACAGATTTAAACAGGTTTTCAATTGTTCTGTTCTTGATTTTTTCCCCCTCAACCAGAACTTTTCTTGGCTCTATAATAATTGATAGTCCCAAAATACAAGAATAACAAGTGCAGCAATCCAGTACACACTTCCCTGGGAGTAAGCCCCGTTGAACTCAATGGGAATTACGTCTGAGTAGACATGCATAGGATTACACTGCCCAGCCAATACCTATTTCCTCCATTAACACTGTGGGCAGAGGAATAGAGAAAAAATAGGCATAGAGGATTTTGGCTGAGCAGTTTGGGATACAGGTATTGAGAATTATGTATCTACCCATCTATGTAGGTTGTACTTATTCCTGTTATCATCCATTATACTGTTACATTAAACTGAATCTCTTAATCAACATGAACTCCGAAAAAGAAATACATCATGTTCATGATTCACAATTGTCCAAGTTTCTAGCTTAGAGCAGCATTATGAACACTGTGCTAAAACTTTCAAATGTTGCAAAAAAAGCCAAATTCTATGTCCTGGGTAAATTATGCAAATGAAATCTACCTGCACGTATTTGCTTGTTTCATAAAAACTTCCTCTGGGGGGAAGAAGCAGGAAGTTATGCAGAGCACAGTTGAGCCCAAGTCTCTGACCACTGGAAATTTTGCTCCACCACCTTCTGGTTTTTAAGAGACCTGCAGGTATTGCCCATGTATTTTCAGAATTAGTTTCATAACCATGAGGACTAGAATCTTGTTATAAACACAGTTTATAATCTCAAGATTCTGCATCCAAAACTAAATTCCTAAAAGAACGCAGAAGTCTGAGATACATGCAGCCCATTCACACCATTACAGTACAACCTACATAGGTTTTATATGCTTACTATGGACACATGCCTCAAACCAGGACAAAATCAGTAACTGCTATAGATGGTGATTGTATCTCTGTACCCACAAAAAAGGTGTTTGTGCTAATGCAGATATCATAAGGGAGAATGCCAAATAGATAAGCATATCAAATGCATATCTATTTGGGCTCCTTTTTCTGGAACTTGCTATGCATGTGAAGAGTGTACTCATGGCATGTAGCTCTCTTTTAAAAGTGCCCTTACCTACATCTGGCTACAGAAACAGAGTGATTGCCGGAGCAAGGGAGGGGAAGAGCTGTCTTATAAAGGAAGGATTGTGAGATGGATTTGCATTTGCAAGTTGAACGTCTCTCTATGTACACTGCTTGAGGATGCTTCCTGCCAGGCAAACATATTATCTGGGCCAGGCCTGCACAAATTGTGACCCACAAGGCTGAACGCAACCCACTAGCCACATATGGCCACCCATCAAAGGTTCAATAAACCTTCAGGTTGTGCTGCCAGCCAAGGACTGTAAGAAAAGTCAAAATCCAACAGGCCCCAAAACTTGACCGGTGGGCTGCATTCAGCTTGGGGGGCAAGTTGTGCAGTGCCAATCTATGTGCTTTGCTTGGCAAGATAGAGCTCATTTGCCATGGACATGATTTGTCGAACTTGTTCCTTTCGAATACATAAAACCATGCAAGAACACATATTCGGTTTACTTTATACAAGGGGTTAAGAGTCCAGAAATATTATTTTGCTCCCCAGCAGAACGTGTGCAATCTCGCCCCTTCTATCTCTTCATGGAGTGTCTCCGCCCCACAGGGCTAAGCCAAGCCATTCACTGCGTTCCTAGTATGAAAGTGATTGCGATGGCACTGCATATATGAAGCATGCCATTCTTCAACAATCTTTTTGCTGCTGTCCTCAAGGCATGTAGTGGAAACAACAGAACTTATATCAAGGGTGGCCATGTGTCTTACTTTACAGAAGACAGTCCTCTGTTTGAAGGGCTGTCCAGTCCATGTCCAGTTTAAAGAGAAAGAACCAGAAGAAGAGAAAGCAAGAAGGGGTCTTAAAGTTGCCCATCAACACTTAGCACCTGGACAGAGCAGGCAGACACACAGGTCACCTGGTCACAGTCTTCCCCACTATGATGAGATGTATTTCTATTCAAATTCTAGAAAGTATTTCTAAATTTGCATATATACAAGGGAGAGAGGGAGCAATCCTATGGCCACTAGACGCTGTCTAGAGGGCCATAGGATTTTTTCGGTTTCAGGGAACCAAGGTCATAGAATCATAGAATCATAGAATCATAGAATAGTAGGGGTGGAAGGGGCCTATAAGACCATCGAGTCCAACCCCCTGCTCAGTGCAGGAATCCAAGTCAGAGCATCCCTGACAGATGGCTGTCCAGCCTCGTCTTGAACGCCTCCAGTGTGGGAGAGCCCACCACTTCCCCAGGTAATTGGTTCCATTGTCATATTGTTCTAACAGGAAGTTTTTCCTGAAGTTCAGCCGGAATCTGGCTTCCTGTAACTTGAGCCCATTATTCCGTGTCCTGCACTCTGGGATGATCAAGAAGAGATCCTGGCCTTCCTCTCTGTGACAACCTTTCAAGTACTTGAAGAGCGCTATCTATTTCCCCTAAGTCTTCTCTTGTCAAGGCTAAACATGCCCAGTTCTTTCAGTCTCTCCTCATAGGGCTTTGTTTCCAGTCCCCGGATCATCTTCGTTGCCCTCCTGTGAACCCTCTCCAGTTTGTCTGCATCCTTCTTAAAGTGTGGCGCCCAGAACTGGACACAGTACTCCAGATGAGGCCTAACCAGTGCTGAGTAGAGGGGAACTAGTACTTCCCGGGATTTGGAAGCTGTGCTTCAGGTCAGAGCCCTGGTGCCAAGCTTGGATCCCAGAAACCATGCTCCCCCTCCCCTGCCCCCTTGTAGCTGGCACGGTTCTTCCCTGTCTCCATGCATGGAAACAGAGCACGGAGACTGTGAAATGGCGGCGGTCCTAGGGGCAGGGAGGACAGGAGACCATGGAAGCCTCTTACGAGGTTTTCTATACACCACATGGCCTCCTCCTTCCCGCTCCGAAGCCCCTGGTTAGACACATGAAGTTGCAAGTCTAGCCGAAAATGCAGGGCACCTGGAGCACAGAGGAGAGGATCGCCTCCATGCTGCAGCCACCCTGCATAGGATAGTCGCCAGCCTCTGAGTTCAGGATTGTGCCCTAAATCAGTCCATGCAAATTTCATGCAAATCTGTGTCTTCCTTCATTTTCTTTTTTGGTAATGCATTTCCTCTTTTTTGGTGATGTGTAAGTGGCTGCCCTAATCATTATTTAGGATCATTATTTAATCATCATTATATCCTTTCTTTGCATTTACTAGTAGACACAACATAGATGCCTTGAGAGCAACCATCTGTGTTCCCTGCGCAAGGTTCCCACTGGAACATAACATATCCTCATTATAGTAACTGCCCTCTTACTATCACTCCAAAAACTATGGTTTCCCTGCAGCCATTCAGAGAGTTCATACAGTTGCATTTCAGGTTCTAAATGAATGATGTTGGTCTCTCACATAACATGACCTTACCGGTTTCAACAAAGGAGGACATCAGGTAAACTGCGGAATGCCCTTTTGCAGGCTACAGAATCATCTAAACTTCTCAGAACTTTGTGTAACTTAAGAAAAGGGAACCAGCCTGCATCCTTTGGCTGAAGAAGAATTCTGGCAAAGAAAGACACACACATGCCCTTTATTTGTGAATGCTCAGTACAGTGATCCTAGTTTGATTAACAACTTTCCATATCTCATAACCAAAAAAAATACAAGGCTCCTACAGCATAAAAGGGCATAAGAGATGTAGTATGGGTCATTACTGCTGCAATCCTAATAATGTTGACTGGGGAGTAAGCCCCTTGTTTTCACTGGGGCTTTCCTCTCACTAAGTAGCCTTAGGATTGCCCCCTTCCTGAAATTTGCATTTCTCTTTATGTTTTGATTTTATAGAATGTCAAGAATGCCTCCCCCTTTAAAAGAGTAAACAAGTGTAAATTTGTAAAGCTGTGAAGCTGTAGACACGTGGTGTGCAAACCACTTGTAACACCTTGTATGCAAACTCATTTGAAATAAATCCAAATTGCACGAAAGAACAGCCCTGTTCAAAGGACACATGTGAGAGTAAAGTGTGGAGTGGAACCCTGAGCCCAATATCCCCATCCCAGCTGGTTCAAGCCCAACCTTCACACATTGAACAGGACAATCTGAAGGTGGATTCTTTGCATGTGGAGCTAAACCCACTTAGAATCTTCGCTGGAGGATTCTAAGCATGTTCCGTTGATAGTCCAAGGGCACGGTCTGAAGGCCCATGAGCCAGCCACCTTGCTGAAGCTAAGCAGGTCTGGATCTGATTGGTGCTTGGAGGGGAGACCACCTGGGAACCACATGTAGCCACCTTGAATTCCATGATGGAAGAAATATGGGATATAAATGAAATAAAATAAATAAATAAAATACGCTAGTATTCTGGGCCCCAGCCCTTTTTGCTTTCAGCACTGCACTGGAATACAGCTTCCAAAATCTTCTCCAAAATGGAAGTTGGCCCTTGGGCTGAAAGAGGTTGTGCACTTCTGCTTTATTCCCATGATCATTCTTTGAATGCCTGAATAGCGTAATTGGCTGGGTTCACACATCACTTTAAGCCATGGTGGTTTATAAGCTACTCACAGTAAACACCATGGTTTATTGTGTTGTCTGCGAGTAGTTTTCCCCAACCACAGTGGCTTATTAAGCCAAAATAAGCCACCCTGATAAGCCATAGTCTACAGTGCGGTTTATTTAAACCATCATGGTTTATCATGTCATCTGGCATTCCACAATGGCTTAAAGGGTGATTTAAAGATCGCCTACAGAGTCACTTGGCAAGAGCAGTCACAACCGCTGCTGTCGCTCTGCTCCAGCAGGCAGATCTCTGTTTCCGAGATCTGCCTAGCAAGAGATTGTTCTCTGGGAAGGGAATGTGAAGGGGGTGGAGGAAGTGAAGGGAATGAAAGGGTAGGAAGCAGTTGGTTTCTGGTAACTTTTCTGTGAAAAAGGAAAGTTGCACAGTTATCCAGTATAGCATTTGGAGGTTCCCCATGAGGAGGCCCTGTGTATAAAATTTCACCCATTTTCAGCAAACTGTCAAGGCGTTAGAGCCCTCAACCCCCTTTTAGTGCATATGAGCAGGGATAAGGGAACGGCTTTGAAATCCAGCTGGGAAGCGGGTGGCAGTGGTGGGAAGAGGGAGCGGGAGCTGGAAGGAACTCTTTGAGGACGGGGCCGCTGCTGGTTGGGTGGGGTGGCGGGGGAGTGGAGAAGCATCTGACAAGCGGCAACATGCCAATAATGGCGGGAATCCGGCTTAGGCAGGAGACAGACGAATATGCCCCTAGCATGAGACAGGCCAATAGGAGAGATGCAGGTGACCTAGTGGCGGTGGCACAGGAGATGCCAGGATTTGGTTTCCAACACAAAGGAAGCTGGGATACCATCTTGGCCAAGTGAGAGGACTGTAGAGGAAGGAAGGGCAAGGGCAGGGAAAGTAAGCTATGCACAGTAGCTTATGTGTCCGATCGTGTGGGGGATACAGTAGCTTATAACCTACTGTGAGAAGCTTATAAACCATCATGGCTTAAAGGGACATGCAAACCCAGCCATTACCTTTCTGTTGGAGGTTTGAGAAAAAAGAAACAGAGGATGGTGGATTTACTGAGTTTAGGTAAGCATAGGAAAGGATAGTCTTATTTTTCCATCTAACCCAGTATTGTCTCCTCTGACTGACAGTGGGCCAGTTCGCAGGTCACGACAGGCCACCATGGGTTAATTAACTCTCAGGGTGCCATGGTGCATGCCAGCCACCATTCTGAATATGCAAATCCTGGCTGGCAGTTGCTGTGGTTTGTCATGTCATGCGAAGCCAGGTGGCAGGGGTTGTGCAAGGGTTAAACAACCCTCACATAACCCTAGAACAGACCAATTAACCTATGATGGTTTGTCATGACGTGCAAACCAGGTCAGAGTCTTTTCAGGGCTTCAAGTAGAGGTCTCTCACACCACCTGTTACCTTTTAACTGGAGATGCCAGGGAGTGAATCTGGGGCCTTCTGCATGTCAAGCTCTTTCAGTGAGCTCTGGTCTCTGCCCTGCATTGGACACTGCCCTCGAAACACTTTGGAATTCTAAAATTGACTAAAATGTTAACACTATATAGCTTAGCTGAAAGTTTAATTTTGTTAAAAAAAAAAAAAAGACCATGACTATGTCTCTTGCTAATGCAAGCCATAATTTTCCATGTTCCCTGTGGAGAAAGAGGCACTGTACAGCTGCTCTGTTAATTAGCACTAAAAATACCTTATAAAAATGTGTGGGTTTTTGCTTACTTTCTCTGCAGTTCTTGCTTAAGAAAGCCCAACAGCGACATTACTTGTTTTCATTTAACGGTGTCAGTACTGTAATAGCGCTATTCAGGAGTCCTGCCTTTGTGTACAACAAACACATAACAGCAAGGACAGGCACACGAGCTCTGCTCCCCTCCATCACCATCTGTGTCACCCTCCACATGCTGAGGGTGAATTCTGCAGCGGGGAGCCTTTTGTGTCTGTGTCGGCTCTCGCTGTTGGGTAGGCATGTGTCCTCTTTTACAGAGGACAGTCCTCTACTTGAATGGCTGCCAGAGGACCATCCTCTGTTTGAAGGCATCCTCTATTTGAAGGGCCATCCTGTCCAATTCCAGTTTAAAGATAAAAATACCAGAAGTGCAGCCCATCAACGGCAAGCACCTGACTAGCAGACTGAACAGGCAGGCACACAGGTCACCTGGTCACAGCCTCCCACACTATGGTAAGATTGGCTGCATTTCTATTTAAGTTATAACACTTCTTTCTAAATTTGCATCTATACCTATCAGTTAGTATATGCTAATGTTATGCAAATCACTGTCCTCTTTTGCCCTCTTTTTGGGTGATTCATAAGTCGCCATCCTAGCTCCGGAGGCAATTATTCTAAACCACCCAGGGGAGCCTACAGATACAAAAGGCTCCTTGCTACAGAAGTTTACCCTCAACACATCGAGGGTGACAAGGGTGGCAGCAGAGGTGGGAGGGAGCTGGATCCTCACTCTTCCTTCTCACGTGTTCATTATACCCTAAAGCAGAATACCTGAATATCAAATTTGCAAGACTGGCAAGAGAATGCCATACATACACACACACACACACACACACACAGAACTGACTACTATATCAAGCCAACACTTACACGAAGAGTAACATTCAAGATGCTACAACAGCACCACACAATAGCCATTACTAAACCAACAGAACTGATCTTCTAACTCTGGGTTCCTGTGTGAAATTAGTGCTTCTCTCCGATGGGAGTGGAGGTATAAATATGCAGCATCCAGAGCTGAAGATCTCCCTCTTAATTCAGTTCCTATTCATTCTGGGTAGAATAAACATGTGTGTGGGGGGGGGGAGTTGTGGATTGTGATGCCAGGCTCTACCCTCTGACCTACATAGGTTCATTAAGATGTCCGAACAGAGTCCCCTGTGCAAAATGACGCCAGGGTATATTTTGCCTGGATTTCATGCAACATCAGGGGGGAGGGTGTTTCTCAGAAACAATGGCAAGTACTAATCTAAGCTTCTTTCACTCCAATCCCGCCCCCTTTTGCACTAAATCACAATTGTACACATTTTGGTCAAGCAATGCCCATGATCATAGCTGGCTAGAAGAGTCAACAAATGAGACATGAGATGTAAAATACATCTCAATGCAAAGTGGATTTGCGTGTGTGTGCGCACACGTGCACCAATCCTGAGTCCTCAAGATATAAAACATAAAACTGTTTATGCCAACTATCTGTTGTTCCTCAGTTTTCCATTAATAGTGCTCTCCTCAGCAAAATCTAGAAGGCCTTTAACATGTCAATGCCGGGAACAGTAACCAAAATTAATAGCTGGTTGAATTATCTAACAATATGGCTGGTGATTTAAGTCACTGTAGCAAAATCTGAAGTGTGACAGGCCTAAACCCCTTCAGCAGTATCGTATGTTCCAAGTGTGTTAATGTGTTATAATTGCTCATACCCACTGTGCTTCATTATTCAAACCCTACGTTGAGCACCAGCAATGGAATCATGTTGACACCGGATCCTATGAACTACAAGGGAGGTTTATGTGCCCCAAGCATGGTTCCTAGTGGCCAAGGAAAATGTCTTGTTGGTGTTGAAATGGAAACTGTAAAGCAGGAGCGGGAGGACATTTGACAAGAGTACCCTGAAAATACAGGCTAGGCTTGCTTTAGATTACCTAAACTTCAACCATGTGAACAAAAGGAAAGTGGGTTGGTTAGGATCCCAAGATTGCCTTCCTCCAAAGGAAGGAGCCTTCCTTAGAAGAAAGGAAAAAGTCTTTCTATTGGAAGACGGCAACCTTTGGATCCCAACCAGTGGAAGCCTTGAATGCTTAAAAACTCTGATTTGTAAACTAACATTTTATATTTTATATGAATGCCACATGTACTACTCCTCCTTGTACTTTAATCTCTTGATTACTTTTGTAAGAATTAACAGGAAAGCCCATTAAGAAGTTCTCCTGACCGTGCCCTACTGAAGTGAGTGGGAACTGCAGAAACATGCACAGTGCACAATCAACAGTGGTTCAGTGCTTTGTATTAGCACCAACGAAAATAATGCAAAGCAGTGAGCAGAGTAATGCACAATGTACTCTTGCACAGCTTCCATTCATTTTAGTAGGGTGTGCTCAGGCAAACCTCCTGGTGGGTTATGCCCACCTCAAAGAGCTATTCAGTATATCTAACTGGGGCGGTCTGCACACACACACACCCTGGCTGATGGAGCAGACCGGGGAATTGTGGGACGTATCCCATGTTAGTCCTACTTAGAGTAATCTTATTGAAATGCATGGGATCAAACATTTGCAAGAGGAGCACAGAGCAGCCAAAACAGGGCATTCCAGGGCGACATCCAGGGAGGGAGGAAATGCCTGTACAACACATCCAATGTGTCCTACGGCAGCCTCCTCCCCTGCTTTGCCCTCCTGCGGTTGTCTAGCTGAAAATGCAGGGCAGGAGGAACGTGGAGGGAACAATCCCCTCCATGCTTCTCCTGCCCTGCATTGGATAGGTGGTCACCTCTGAGTTCAGAGGCAGCCACCTATCTGCATAGGATTGTGCCCAAAGAGACATGAATGTTGTTTGTGAATCAAGTGTAGTGGGGAATTATCCTTATTAATGGGAAATACATGTAGTAAAAGCGGTCCTAAGAAGTTGAAAGAAAGTAGGACTGATAATTATCACCAAATAACTGAGTAACAAACTGTGACCTAATTTTTTAAATTTATTTTATAAAATGGCAGTATTTTCTGAAACTAAACTTTAGGTTTTATTCATTACCAATGATAAGAATAGTAAAGGATTTACCCAGAAGTTATTTGTACAAAATAAAGCAAAATTCTTATTTCCCGTGACTTGGAAACTATGGTTCTATGAATGCAGTCTAAAATTGCATTGGCCTATGTTTGTACTTCATTGCTGCGTGCAAAGGGCCAGCAAAAAGCTGCAGGGATGTCACTGTGCATGACTTATTGCCCTCACTAAGTCTCACAGTAAGGAAACATTACGTAAATGAATGTCCTTAAAATAACTGCTGGTACATGTCGTGACCTTTGCCCACGTTGTGCCCCTGTCCATATTGCATCCAGGGCAGATGTCCCTATCCTTCTAACCCTTCTTATACTACTGTTGCATGAGTCTGTTTATTGTGGCTTTCCAGGGAAATTAATGTTCTTCGAACATTTCTGAAAAGGTGGGAACCAGCGTTTTTTTTTCTGTGCTGGGTGAAAGGACACTGAAGGACATCCTTCAATCTCATTTCTTTAAAATAAACTTAATGTTGTTTATCAAATGTAAGTCTTAGTTATGTCCTGCAAGGCTCCCTTAGGATAGAAATAATACTAAGTATTGCTGTTCATGTGATCCGTGTTGTTTGTTACACATATGTTTATTGTAGGTATGTGCTTAGGTACTACTGTATTCCTTAAACAACGCCAAGTTGGTCGGCATTCTTTCTAGTTATGCATGTATGTATTTAAAATATTTATATCCAGCTTTTTGATTGAATGATCCTCAAAACAGCCTGCAATAGATTGTGATCACATATGCACATGCACACACTCCAAACCCACACAACCCTTAGTCTCTTGGCCAGTGGATGGGGCCAAAGTGAGCGTCCCTTCAGCTCTGCAGTCCCAGGGAGCAACAGTCAGTTGGAGCCCAGTGTTCTTTCTGGCAGGGAGGGAGAAGCGAGCTCCCTGCAACTGCTCCTTCTCCATCCAATGGATGGGGGCATGCATCTCCCCCTTGCAACTATGCTCTTCCTGGGAGCAGGGGGTGGGGCCTCCCAGGGGCCCTAGTTGCCTGGCCAATGGCAGAGGCCAGAGTGTGATTCTCCCCAACTCTATAGCCCCAGGGCAACTCAGGATCCTTACAATTTCAACTCCATCTGCCACTTTGAACCAGAATTTCACCAGCAAAGTACATTATGGACTGGCTGCATTTTTTTTTCTGGTCTGTCATTATTTATTTATTTTTCTGTCAATGATATATCTTTTATTATTTGTAATTAACATGCAAGGGGTTGGATTCAGACCCTGGGTTCTGCCAGCAGAAGGACAGTCAGTGCTGACAGAATGGGGCTCTAGCATCCTGTCCCCTCCACTGCAACCCCCCCAACACACACACACACACACACACACACACCCTCCAAATCTGTGCCAAAGGATTCCCTGGAAAGAGAGCTTTGTCTACTGGGTGGTATAGAAATGTAATAAATAAATAGATAGTGGTGTCCTTCTGCTGGCAAAAACGTCTGCTGAATCCAACCCAAGGAAATGAGTTGTACTGTTTTATTGATCTGTTTTCTGTATCTGTGCATTGAGAAAAGCGTTGATTGGAATGTGTTGCTCTTGCATAATTACCTGAATAAATTCGCCCCACCAGATTTTCTGTCCCATAACCCAGCTTCCCTGTCCTCTCTCTTTAATGCTAAATACCACCACCACCCACCATCCTGAAAGTCGGAGCAGCCCTTGTATGATTACCCAGAGAAAGTTGCCATATGTATCATGTTTTCTTTATCATCTTAAAAACAGAGCCAATTTCCCTGAGAAAATAAACACACAAATACATTTAATTGCCGACTAAAATAGATATTAAAAATGGAAGTAATGGGGTTCTTGGCAATGTATAGCTGAAAAACATCTGTTTCAAAGATCCTTTGTAAGGCTGGAGTATATTTAATAAGCATTTTCCTGTCGGGTGGGTTGCTTGAATAGAACATATTATAACCAGTAACTGATGAATTCTTAGTGGTGCTACTAAACCGGGGATAATCGTCGCACAAGGTACAAAGGCTACCGTCTGAGCTTTCAAACGGCTTCATATATTTCTGTAGGTCACAGCCTGACCTATACGGTTTCTCTTCTTTGTATAAGCCGTCAGCATCTGTGGCCAATGCATTAGCCTCTAGGCTGCAAGTCTTACAGCAATATAAGCAAGCTCCCATTCACTTAAGCCAATGACAGATGCATTTTAAATACACACTCTCCTACTATTTTACCAGCAATATTGTTTAGTCTTTACTGTCCATTTCTTTTTCATTGTATATTGCAAAGAAGTTGGAGTTTAATGCCTTCTTATGTGGGTCAGAGCTTGTCTACGCAGCTGAGCATAGCTTTGGTCAGCATCATATGAATAAGAGTTGGGCCTTTAGAAAGAAGGACTGTTCTTTATTTAAAAGTTTGTGTATATGAGCTTACTTCAGTGATAGAGAATAGGTCCTGATACTGCCATGCATTACTGACTTCAGCACAATCCAAGGGGCTGCATCCTTGTCTGATTGGACTCCCTTTATTTTTCCTCAGTAGGGGGATAATGGCTATGATCCAAAGGGCTGTGCATCCACCACCTGTCCTTCCTGTGGCAGTTCCTTCTGCCCCCTGAGAAACTGTTCCCTAGGGCCAGGAGAACCTTCAGAGCAGTATGTGATGCAGCCCAGGAGGAAGAGCCCAAGGGGAAATCTATGATCCCCCATGTACAGTTTTCCATTTTCATACAGGGCTCTTTGGATCTTGGCCAATGGGGTACACTGAGCTAAGAGTTTTGAGTTGTGAACCCAGAAGTCCCTCGTGTTCAAATCTCACCTTAGCCAGATGCATACTATGTGACCTTAGCCAAGCCACTATTCTTTCAACCTCAACCCTCCACTCTGCCATCTGGAATATGGAGATAATCAAAATAATGCCCCATTTTACAGGGTTGCTGTAGAGGATTACTTTGACTTAGACCTCATACATTTCCCTGAGCTGTGGATCTTCTTTGCGTAGCTGGAGGAACAGACACATGCCCCAATATGATTAATGTCTGATGAAAGGACCACGTGTGTAGGGCCCTACATGCCAAGGCTCCATTTGTGCACTCTTTCTAGGGTGGCCAGGTGAAAAACAGGACCGGGCTCTGCCTCCTGCACCTTTAATAGTTGTGCAGAAGAGAGAATTTCAGCAGGTGTTCTTTGCATGACAAGCGACACCTGCTGAAATTCCCTCTTCTCTACCACCATAAAAGGTGCAGCAGCCCTGTCCTGTTTTTCACCTGGCCACCCTAACTCTTTGCCCCTTTTACTTGAGCAGGAAGAATCACATGACTCAAGCCTTTGTATGTGTGCCCAACATCTGGAGCTCTTGTGGCAGAAGTACTGTGTGTGTGTGTGCGCGCGCGCGTGTGCATGTGCAAGTACAGCATAAGGATGAAGCCACTCTACCACACAATGTGGTCATAAGCGTATGGACCAGGCTTGAGATAACATACGTGAAGTGCTTTCACACTCAAAAGAAGGGGTATAAAATCCAGGTGTTGGACCTGGAGATGGACCTGAAGCTGATTGCAGACGAGCACCCAGCATGTGATGCGCCATTTAAATGACATTGCGCCCACCCCTGGTGGCATGTACGTGGGTTCATAGTGATGTCCAGACCGGTAGATGCTGTTTGTGGAAGCTCCTGCACACAGACAGGCCACCAGGAGCTGGAGGCAGGCAAATAATATACCCTGAAGCAATGTGGTTCCTCTGTGTTGACTCAAGGTTTCTGTTTCAATTCAGTCTTGCTTGTACTGGGAAAGTTACTATTTCTGCCCCAAAGTTCCCTTTCTGTAAATTGAATAACCACCAACTACTGTCATGGGGTCAATGTGATGTTCTGGCTCGGTTTTTAGGATTCCAGTTCTCTATAAATGTGCTATGGGGCTGAAATGGTAGCATTTAACTTGGAGCAAGGCTGCTGTGAATGAAGCTTAATTTCTTTAAGAAGTGAGGGGGGAGACTTTGGTCCATTGGCTTCTAGTGAAAGTTGTTTTTGTTGTATGTTATGTTTCATTCCAGTTTTTAAATTCAGTTTTAGCCATAAAAGTGGCCAATAATGGGGCACTCCTCTTTTTAGAAATTTCTTAGGATGTGTAAGGTTTGTTTAAGGAGCCCACCATACTGTCTGGCAGAGGGCCAATATTTCTTACAGTGCATAAACCTGAGGTGGCAGTTTTACACTACATGTAACGTAAATATTCAAGATCTTGTATTAGTATTAGCACTGTAGGGTAGATCTGAAAACAAGAATTCACAGTTTTAATATTTTGGATGCATTTACAATATTCTTCTGGGCTAGATTTATCTCACTGGCCTTGATTAGACTTTTTAGGGCTCATTCATATGATGGGCAACACTTTCCAATGGTCCCAATATGCCAGTGTCTGTTAGCACAGCCTGCTAACATAATCAGGGTAGCTTAGTTGGGTTGCTGAAGCTCTCCAGCCAGCATAAATAGAGCACAGAATTGTGCTGCTAATTTGTCAAGTGATAACTGTAGCTACTATGTGATAGCTGTTTCATACAACATATCTTAGATCACTTATTACAAATGGAGCTGCTTTCTTATTCCAAGACCACAGTATTTGTGGATGAAGCCAAGTTTACTTGTTATAGACTTGCTATTTCACAATTTCCACCACATCTGATCATAAACATTGACCCTGAGGCTGTAATCCTAAACACATTTATTAGGGAGTAAGGCACATTAGTCACAGTGGAACTTAAACATACATAGGATTGTGCTGCACATTAACTGTTATGACACACTAACCCAATGATTAGCCATTAAAAAAAAAATCATAATGTAATATGTTCAAGTGATATCACCCCAGATTCAGAGGGGTCTGCCCATAGTTTAAATTTTCCCCTCCTCTCTTTAAAGAATTGGCTGATAATAATTTTACTCCAGTGAATGGGTGCTCCTTCTGAAGAAACGAAATGTAGAATTTTATCTGAAGAATTAATTGACATTTCTTTGGGTATCAAGTCCACTGAAATACTAAAGTATTGGTTCAAGGAAGCCTTGAAAGTGTGCTTTCCAAGAGACGCTGTTGCTAATGATAATGTTCCTGTTGCTTTGTCAGTTTCCATGGAGCTATAAGCAACTTTGAAGGTTTTGTTGTTGTTCACATTTTAGAAAGGGAATGAATGATCATCCAAATATGTGTGGCTTGGTAAGCAACTGGTTTTGGAATTATCAGCCTTTCACAGAGCTGTGAACACAGCAAAAAAAATTGTGAATTTGCCAGCAGTTGGCCACCTCTTCAGCATTGTTTTGGTGTTTTTTTAAAATATTGTAAAGGCTTGTACCAACAGAAAATAGTATTTACAAAGGTTCCATTCAATGATTCCAAGTGTCCTGTGTAAGGAGGGTTTAGCCTGTTCCAGGTCTTAAAGATGTGATTAAGGAGAGATAGTGCAGTTAACTGGACTGGGTTGCACAGTAAGCTATGCAATCAACATTGTATGTGTTAAGCATTTCACTGGTGCATTCAGATGTCTGGTCTAGCAGCTGATTTTAAACTTTAAAAGCTTGCAAAAAGGCAGCTGTAACTATATGAAAAGATGGCCTCTATAACTTCCATCCACATGGTGAGCTCTCTCTCTCTCTCTCTCTCTGTCTCTCACACACATACACACACACACACACACACACACACACCCTTAGGTTTCTGAATAAACTCAATAAGTGTCTTCCCAAATCAATTTTGCATTGTCATCACTGTAACAAACCCTAAAGCTGTTCTTTAGGGCCTATTAAATTAAAGGCCAGCTGCCTCTGAATATACATTCTCACATTCCTCCTTAAAGCCAAAGTAGTATATGCAATTCCAAGTGCTTTAATAATCCCACATAATTCTTCCCCCACTTCGGTTAATACACATTACCCATGTTCAAAAGTTATTCCTTTCCCACTCTAAATGTCAGGACGCACCCTCCAGTTAGTGTTGGAGAAGTCACACTCCCACTTGCCGGTGCCAAATGCTGGCCCATAATGCCCTGTGACAGGATGCAGATGCCATTCCATCATAACAGGTTTCATACCTGCCCTTCTGCACCATCTCCATTTCCCTCTTGCTTCCCCACTTCAGGGAAACTTACAAGATCGGGGAAAATTCTTGCCAATTTCACTAGTGTCTCAGATTTTCTTTTTAAAAAATTACTGTGTGAACTAGCACTAGTGTGCATATAAGGCCTTTGGCGAGGGGAGACCTCACACACATAGACATATAAACACGCCCCTCTAATTTCAGCCTTATTCAGCCTTCAGACTCAGCCTTATCACTGGAGACAAGCAGTAGCATGGATGGTAAAGGGCATGGCATGGAGTGGCATGGAGTAGCATGGTAAAGGGCATGGCAAGCAGTAGCATGGATGGTAAAGGGCATGGCTCTAGATGTACACCGTCATGGAAAAGCAGGAAGAGACAGGTAAGAGAGCCACACCCAGCAATGTAGTATTCTGGGGTTGCACCGAGGCTTGGCTCCTGCACTTTTCTTGGAGCCGGCTCGCAGCCGGGTCGCGGGCTGCTGCTGCTGCTGCAGGGCAGACGCGGCGGGAGGAGGAGGGAGCAGAGGAAGGGAGCGCGGGCGACTGGCGGCTGCCCCTCGCCTACCACGCAGAGCCCGCCGGGCAAAGGAGGCGAGAGAGGAAGCCCGAGGGAGCTCTGCAGCCTCCTCTCCGCGCCCCCTACTCTCCTCAGCTCTCGGCTTCTCCACCTTCCACCCCCTGAGCAGCCTCACAACTTGACCCTCCCCAGCCAGCCCCTGAGCTTCCTGACCCTTTCCCACCCTGCTGCCCGTCCCCGCTCCGTGCGTGCACACCCGGCGCTGCCCTCTTCCTCCTGCAGCACCAGCCACCCATCGGGGCTGCTGCTGCTAGCCACGGCAGGAGCGGGGCGGGGGTGCCACCGCCACCACCATTGCCCGTTGCCCGTGCTCGTGCGTGGCGTGGCGTTTGCTGTGTGTGGCAGGGGGATTCTGGTGGGCTCGATGTGCAGACGTTAGCGGGGGATCATGTTCTAGCACCATGCAGTGAAGAGTTTTCACCCGCTGTTTGTTTGCACATCACGCTTGTCCTTCAAGGCGCAGGAGGGGGCCTGGGGCTGGATCCAACCCCTCTGGTTGACAGTAGGATCCTAGGCTTGTTTACTCAGAAGTAAGTCCCAGTGCGTTCAGTGGAGTTTATGTGGGAGGGGCTAGGGCCATGAGTCACTTAACCTGAACCTGAAGGGTTAATACGAGTAAGGCGGGAGGGGCTCTCTGAGAGGTCGTTCTGCCTTTTCCTGCTCTCCTCCCTCTCCTCCTGCGGGTGATGCTGACCTCAGCCAGCTTACCTTGAGATGTAAGTTCGTTGTATCTCCAGTAAAAGTATCTCCAGTAAACTTAAGTGTGTTTTGTCTACATCCATGGCTACTGATGGGGGGCTCTTTCAGGCTTCAGTGTATCGCCCTGGTGAGTGCAGTTATGCTTGTAGCCTTGTAGGGCAATCCTACTTGTCTATTCAGAAGCAAGTACCATTATGTTCAGTGGGATTTACTCCCAAATAAGTGTGTATAGGATTGCAGCCTTAAAGGAGTTGTGAGTCACCACGGACTAAGTTCTATTTATTTTAACGGGGCGTTGCTTCACACCTTGGTTGCAATGGCTCTTCATAATAATAATAATAAATATACTATGATTATATCATCATCATATGTTTCTTGAATTAAAAAGGACTAACATTTTTAGTCCATGCTGGAGGCATTCAAGATGAAACTGGACAGCCACCTGTCAAGGATGATGTGACTTGGATTCCTGCATTCAGCAGGGGGTTGGACTCGACGGTCTTGTAGGCCCCTTCCAACCCTACTATTCTATGATTCTATGATTAACCAAATAGTATTTTCTAGCAAGTTGCTGGACATGACTTTGTGTGTGCATGTGTGTGTGTTTCTTTTCAAATGGACCTTTTAATAATTCTGAATTAGGGTGACCAGGTACTCCAAACAAAGCAACTGAAAGCTCATTTGTATTGTATAATCCTACAAGGTTGTGTAATCTTAGAAGGGGGCATGGCTGTGAAGGGGTGTGGCTGTGAGGGGGCGTGGCTGTGACTATCACGAAGGGACCCTGCACTGCTGGGTTTGCAACAACGCTACTGGCTACAACACACCTGAAATATGTTACCTAAAGAACTGCCTGCACCCATAGGAACCTGCCCAGGCATTGAGATCTGCCTGGAGGCATTTTCATTTTGGTCACTGGATTTTTCTTTCCATTTAAAAAAAATCCCTCTCATTGGTTCCAGCAAGCCTCCTGCCTTCTTCCCTGGGCACACAACAAACAAGTGTCAGAGATCAGAAGGCATTTGAGCCTGTCCTGATTCCCACTCTTCTCACGCTAACGAGAGAGGGTCAATGGCGCTTTATGCCATCTTTAATAACTGACCATCTGGAACCTCCATTTCCCACATGGCCTTCTTTAAATCACAGAGAAGCCGGCGATTGTTTTACTCTGGAAAATGTGTCCATTTCCAGATCTGAGATGTGAGTAACAGGAGAGTATGGCCTCTGTTTCTGCAACCACACCGCATGACACAGAGTGATTTGTAAAGTAGTTCAAGATGCTTTTGGTTTCAAAAGAAGGTCTAATGGAAACCTTATTGTCTTTCATGCACAAACAGAAGCACAGAGCGGCTATCTCTTTTGTTCTGATTCAAGGCAGCTTGGATCACTTTCTTGTGCTCAGTCCAGGACTGTCTCCTTGTTCATGACCATCGATCTCCCTCCCCACAGCCTTTAGAAGGTGACAATTCCCAGGAAATGGGAAGAACAGGGGGACATGGATGCTTCCAGATGGAGGATTCCTAATGCTACCAATCAGAAAACATTGTACAGGTATTCCACCTTTTCCTCCTTAACAGATTTTTTTGTAGTAAGAAAAAAATATGGAAGACACAATGGGGAGACACAGGAGAGGGTTACAAATCAAAGATGACATTGTCTGGACTCCCCATAACATTCAAGGCCTCATCTGGAAGCATTCAATGCTGCAGTCTTGAAATTTGATTTGTGGGAGAGCATTAGACAGAGAACAGGAAGCTTTGACCTGGAGTTAGCTGGACTGGAAGCAGCCCGGGGGGGTCTGTGGGAGACTCCACTTCGTTACTTTGGGAATCTAATGCAGGATTCTTTTGTTGGTTTTGCTCCCTGCTTTTCTTTGCTTCCAGCAAGCTCTGCTTGTATACTTGTAACTGAAACAGCTATTACAAAGAGCCTTGTACAAAGAGTAGCACCTTAAAGGCTAAAAAGTGTATTCTGGCCTAAGCTTTCATGGAATGTAGCCCACTTCATCGGATTCATCCATGAAAGCTTATGCAGAATGTGTTGACCTTTAAGGTGCTACAAGACTCTTTGTTGTTTTTGCTGCAATAGACTAGCACAGCTACCCTTTAGAAGATATTACAAAGGCACCATGAGTCTCCTGTGCTCAAACCCTGTAATGTCCCTGGACTCTAAAGGAGCTGTCCAAGGTGCTGAACCCTAGCCACAAAATATGTTCAGCTCCTTAGCTAGCTCCTTTAGAGTTCTGGCTTATTCTGACTGAAACCCAGAATGGATGCACAGCCCCACCAAACTCTGAGCCACCTACCTCCACTGGAAGCAGACAGCTGGGTCTTACTTTGACACTGGCGATGGGATATGGTAGAGATGAAGGCCTTAGTGATGGGGTCCCCAACATGGGGCCCATGGGCATATGGGCACTTCCATTGGTGCCTGTCTGGCACCCTGCCCCACAGGATTTAGTTTTATTTTTTTAAATAAATGTTTAACTGCAAAGGGAAGTGGTAGCCTCCATCAGCAACTTTATTTCCAAAATCCATCCTAGTTCCACAGGATGGTAGGGAACATCCTGGGGAACTAGAGAGGGCAGAGAAGGAATGTTTTGCATATGTGTGTTTCTCTGAATGTCACCAGTTTTCCTTCTGTGAAATGGGTGTTGGAGCCAAAAACTGTGAGTTCAGAAAGGTGGGTTTGTGTTTTGGAATTTGGACCCCACCTCTACCTTGTACTTAGCTTCTTTTGAGTTACTTTTCTTTTAACCTCACCAGTTTGCCTTCTGGGAAATACGCATTTTGTGACTGGTGATGACCACCATGCCAGCCATTTTGTGAGAGTGCCCACAGCAGTCTCTCAAAAGTCCAAATGTGCCCACAGGTCCAAAAAGGTGGGGACGCCTGCCTGAGTGGGGAGTGTGAAGGCCCTGCCGCTGGTAGCTTAGTGCAAGTCATACAGTTGGTGTAAGCCAGAAGCAGATCTTTCAGGTGGCCACTAATGAATCACCAAAACAGAGGACAAAAGAGGACACCGATCTGCATAAAATTTGTATGTGCTAATTTATACATATAGATGCAAATTTAGAAATAATTTAAATGGAAATACAGGTAATCTTACCACAGTACAGAAGACTGTGACTGAGTGACTGCCTGTTCAGTCTGCTGCCCAGGTGCTAAATGAGGACACATGGCCACCCTGCAAGACCTTTCAGGGGGAGGAATCCAGGTGCCATGAATTGTGGAGTTAAAACAGACTGTCTCTGTTTGAAATCATGCCTGGTAGTGATGGGGATAGTGGAGAAAGGGGGACAATCACTGACAGTCAGAATCAGCCCTGCAGATCCAACAGAATATACCCCTAGATAAATACTTGCTGCAGGACCTAGATCAGCAATTTGGATCGTGCCACAAGTCAGTATGGTCCAGGAGATAGTTCAAGAGCAGCAAGAAGAAAAGAGTTTTTGCAAAACTGGCAGCAACTTTGATCAGGTATGGGGGAGGGGCATAGTGTGTTGCATGCAAGGCAAGACAGGAGAGCCTGATAAATTATTACTTTACCAAGAGACAATTTGATTGGGACTTTCCTGTGAAATAGGCATCTACATGAGATTGTCTACATAGAAGAAGTGGACATTGGCTGGTTCACACAACACGCTAACCCACACTCAGTGGCTGAGTGTGGATTGTTGCTGAACTGTCTGTTGTTGTTGAACCATGGGTTATTGTGTTGTCTGAATGCAATGCTTTTTCCACAGGGTGGCTTGTTAATCATGCAGTGTGGCTTCTTAACCACCATGAACAACCCAAGAACAAACCATGGGTTCTCAAGGTAGCTCGTTGGAGAAAAATAAGCTAAGCTGCATGGTTAACAAGCCACCCTGCATAAAACGTGCTGTGTTCAGACAAGACAATAACCCACAGTACAACAATAGTCCACAGTTCAACAACAACCCACACTCAACCACTGAGTATGAATTAGAATGTTGTGTGAACCCAGCTATTGGGTGGGTTCAGACTTAACGCTAAGCCATGGTGGGTAAGCAGCCAGAATTGCTCATGATGGGCTAGTGTGTCGGGGGACGGGTTCCTGCCCATGATGGGTTAATTGCCCCAATTAAGCCACCCTCAGACCCCATGCTCTGCAGTAAGGGTTATTTTACCTATGGTGGACTAGCACAGTGTCTGTCATGCCAGCATGGGTTATGGAGATTGCCTACAGAGCTGCTCAGCAAGAGCGGCCAAAAACACTGCTGCTGGTCTGCTCCTCTCAAGCGATCTCTATTCCCGCCACAAAGGAAGTTGAGATACCTGCCTGGCTGCGCAGGGGGACTACAGGAGAGGAGGAGCGAGAGGGGGGTGAAATAAACTATTCTGTGTAGCTTGTTGCCCGACTGTCTGATGGGAGCACAGTCGGCTGTTTGCATAACCACCTACCCAGCATAGTTTGCCACCCACCATGAGTTAGAGTGACATGTGAACAGCCCCATTGTCTTTTTCTCCTGTTAATGGCAAGTACAGCCTGTAATAGTCTGGGGATAGTTTTGTCTAGAGTGGAAAAGATTATTGGTGATTGAAATCACAATGACTCATTCCAGGAGAAAGGAAATGCTGTTGTAATTATATACATAGCTAATCATCCTGTATGTCTGATGTTTTATTTTTTGTTAACCTGCTCATTTATCTTTTATTTTTCCAGGATAAGCTATAGGTTATCTAGAACTTCTCTGTGAACCAGACCTTCTTTTGGGAAAGGGATGGTGTTATACCTGCAGAGTGATAGTCCTTTCTTAACCTGATTGCTTGCCAATAGTCAGTGACGATCAAATCATTGATTTCCCCAAATGGAAACTAATGACTGGGAATCTCTCTCTCTCCTCTCCCTTTGGAAGGTGACACATCCTTCAGCTAATGGTAGAAACAGGGGAACAGTGATGGTGCAGCTTGAACAGAGAGAGAGAGAGTCAGATAATGAGTCTCCGGTTATCTCTCATCCAAACGAAAAGACACACCACCTAAGCCCTATAGCTCTCTACTAAAGTGTGGGAGCTCTTCACAGTATAAAAACAATTGACTCTCCATGGAGCCTCCAATGGAAGGATATTTATTTGCCATCAGTTCACTTTATTTCTTGGTGCATGCCAGTGGCCTGTTGATCTATTCAGGAAAAAAATACCGCAGAAGAGCAACTAATGGTTGACTGAGTCATTTACTCCTTTTTATTGTGTACACAAATATGTTTTTAAAACACTACATGACACTGGAAGGCATTAGGGGAGGTTTTATACTTTCAAAAGTCCCATATATTTTCTGTTCTGTAAAGACAAAGAAATGTGAAAAGGGAATACAGTGGAAGCAAACAGTGATTTGTTCCTTTTGTGTCAGCAAAACCATCTCAGATGGGTCATGTAAGAGACCTCTTGACAGGGAAGGCTACTTCAAATGTAAAGAACCCAGAAACGGACAGACTAATGGGCCCATTCACACAGGCACTCTTTCTATGAGCATGGTATTGCATAAGCATTTGTATGGTTGCATAACTGTATCCCCCCTTCATGGATCACTGCCTTGTTGTGGCAAAGGGGCTTGCGTAACTCAGGGAAGCCATAAGCTGTGCCGTGCAGGGCCACACAAGACGGACAGGTCATGGCGGAGAGTTCTGACAAAATGTGGTCCACTGGAGAAGGAAATGGCAACCCACTCCAGTATTCTTGCCAAGAAAACCCCATGGAACATATCACAAGGCTAAAAGAAATGACGCCGGAAGATGAAACCCACAGGTCAGAAGGTGTCCAATATACTACTGGGGAAGAGCAGAGGGAATTTCCAAGTAGCGCCAGAAAGAGTGAAGCGGCTGGGCCAAAGCTGAAAGGACACTCAGCTGTGGATGTGTCTGGTGGTGAAAAGAAAGTCCGATGCTGTAAAGAACAATATTGTTTAGGAACCTGGAATGTAAGATCAATGAATCAAGGTAAGCTGGAGGTGGTCAAACATGAGATGGCAAGTTTGAACATCGACATCTTGGGAATCAGCGAACTAAAATGGACAAGCATGGGTGAATTTAATTCAGGTAACTATTAAATCACTATTACTATTACTGTGGGCAAGAATCCCTTAGAAGAAATGGAGTAGCACTCATAGTCAATGAAAGGGTGGGAAAAGCAGTTGTTGTTGTTGTTGTTGTTCAGTCGTTCAGTCGTGTCCGACTCTTCATGACCCCATGGACCATAGCACGCCAGGCCTTCCTGTCCTGCGCTCTCTCCCGGAGCGTGCTCAAGTTCATATTCATTGCATCCGTGATGCTATCTAGCCATCTCATCCTCTGCCGTCCCCTTCTCCTTTTGCCTTCAGTCTTTCCCAGCATCAGGGTCTTTTCCAGAGAGTTTTCTCTTCGCATTAGGTGGCCAAAATATTTCAGCTTCAGCTTCAGTATCTGTCCTTCCAATGAGCAGTCGGGGTTGATTTCCTTTAGGACTGATTGATTTGACCTCCTTGCAGTCCAGGGGACTCGTAAGAGTCTTCTCCAGCACCACAGTTCGAAAGCATCAATTCTTCGGCGCTCAGCCTTCCTTATAGTCCAGCTCTCACAGCCATACATTACTACTGGGAAAACCATAGCTTTGATTAGACGCACCTTTGTCGGCAAGGTGATGTCTCTGCTTCTGACTATGCTGTCTAGGTTTGCCATAGCTTTCCTCCCAAGGAGCAAGCGTCTTTTAATTTCATGGCTACAGTCACTGTCTGCGGTGATCTTGGAGTCCAAGAAAGTAAAATCCGTCACTGCTTCCATTTCTTCCCCTTCTATATGCCAGGAAGTGATAGGGCCAGATGCCATGATCTTAGTTTTTTTAACGTTGAGTTTCAAATCAGCTTTTGCACTCTCCCCTTTCACCCTCAACAAGAGGTTCTTTAGATCCTCTTCGCTTTCTGCCATTAGGTTGGTATCGTCTGCATATCGGAGGTTGTTGATAATTCTCCCAGCAATCTTAATTCCGACCTGTGATACATCCAACCCGGCATTTCTCATGATGTACTCTGCATATAAGTTAAAAAAGCAGGGTGACAATATGCAGCCTTGTCGTACTCCTTTCCCAATTTTGAACCACTCGGTTGTTCCATGTCTGGTTCTTACTGTTGCTTCTTGACCCTCAAACAGGTTTCTCAGGACACGGGTAAGGTGGTCTGGTACTCCCATCACTTTAAGAATTTGCCACAGTTTGTTGTGATCCACACAATCAAAGGCTTTAGTGTAGTCAATGAAGCAGAAATAGACGTTTTTCTGGAATTCTCTTGCTTTCTCCATGATGCAGCGAAAGTTGGCGATTTGATCTCTAGTTCCTCTGCCTCTTCTAAACCCAGCTTGTACTTCCGGTAGTTCTCGGTTCGCATACTGCTGAAGCCTAGCTTGTAGGATTTTGAGCATCACCTTGCTGGCATGTGAAATGAGCACAATTGTGCAGTAGTTTGAGCACTCTTTGGCATTGCCCTTCTTTGGAATTGGAATGTAACTGATCTTTTCCAGTCTTGCGGCCATTGTTGAGTGTTCCAAATTTGTTGGCATATTGAATGCAGCACTTTAACAGCATCATCTTTTAGGATTTTAAATAGCTCAGCTGGAATACTGTAATCTCCGCTAGCTTTGTTGTTAGTAATGCTTCCTAAGGCCCACTTGACTTCACTCTCGAGGATGTCCGGCTCAAGTTCAGTGACCGCACTATCATGGCTATCAGGGACATTCAGATCTTTCCTGTATAGTTCTGTAGCAGCCATATCGGGGGTCAGACTAAGTAGCCTCATGCAGTCTCATGCTTCATGTTCTTGCTGAGCTCTTTCTCCCTTGAATATATTGTTGTAAGCTGACGAGACACAGGAATTCCTTATCTTGTCAAAGGTCATACAATTGTATATCTTGTTCTCTGCTGTTCTCTTCTGTTCTCTCCTTATCATGGCTACCCTATAACCCAGTTCTTGTATTATAAACAATAGTGCTAAGAGAAAAAATGTTGAGGATTGCAACCCCATGCGGGAGGGAGAGGAGGAGCCATTTCATATGTGTCACAATGTCTATAAAACCAATGTGCTAATGTAAATCAGGGCTTCTGGCTCTTTGGAAACGATTCCAGCCTTAAGCCCGCGCGTTAAATAAAGAATCTCTTTTTCCTTCACTCCGTGGTCTCTCTGACTCTGGGTTCTGCAACATAAATGGTGCCGTGACTCGGATGTGGCAGGCTCTGAGCCAGACAGGTGGCAGTTGCCTGCTCTTGATCACCGCACCGGGAAGACGAGCTCGGCGCATGCCTCCCTTTCTTGGCGCCACCGACCTTTTTGTCGAGTGAATGGGAGAAAGCCTGCACCGGGATCGCCCAAACGGCAGCGAGCAGCAAGAGAACCTTGGGAAGCGGAGGAAGGAACTTGAGCCCTGCCTGTATCGCAGCTACAATTGAGTTGAAACCCACATTGGAAGCCTTCAGGAGAAAGGCAAGTATATGGGAAAAAGAGGGCCCCGCCTTTAGGGAGAAAGGCCACTGGGCAGAAAAAAAGAGGGCCCCGCCTTATGAAGAAGGTCAGTGTTGGTGGTATACGTATACAAAAGAACCTACTCCTTGCGGGTAGAAGGGGGGCCTGATCACACCCCCGAGTGGGCGCCAGTACCTAGCACGCCAGTACTCAGTAGGAAGCTGAGGAAGCTGGGGAAGCCGTTTTCCGCTCTGGTAAAAAGTGGGAAAAGTGGGTGGCAGGGACATATGGATGTAGTGGAGAGATTGATGATTGTGTGAGTGGCTACTGCGGTTTCTGAAGCATACCGTTGACCGTCCGGGTGCCCAGGCCAGTAGCAAAGTGCGTGATGTGAAAAATCCTCTTGTGTCGGCCAGTGAGACCCCTTACTCACTGACCAATTCCCATTCCCTAATTGTGTCTGTCTTCAATTTAGGAGGGAGGCTATGGGTGGTGGGGGAAGCAAACCTTGCACCCCCTTGAGATGTATGTCAAACAAAGAAGGAAAAAGGTTTTTTTAAAAAAGATTCAGAATAAAGAGAGAAAACAGCAAAAAGCTCAAGGTCGAGCTGAGAGGAAAAAAAAACAAGATCTGAGGCTGTTAATTAGAAAAATGTTGCAGGACAGTCTGGCTTTTAACAAAGCGTGGGAGCGTGAGAGTGTAAGGCCGAAGAAGTAGCTGTTAGCCTAGCGCGCCGAGAGAGGGGGGGCAGGAAAATTGCCCACAACGTTCTGAGTTGTGCAACATCATCACCTCGCCTAATTGAGATAAAATCCCTAAGAAATGGAAACTGAAAATGAAGACCCAGAAGATGAAGGCAAAATAGAAAATAAAGGTGAAGAATCAGCCCCCAGAGCACAGGCTAGACCCCTCTTCGAGTGAAAAGTGTGCCATAAGACTGTCCCAAAGCAGAATGAAGCGGAAAGACCACGTTGAAGATCTCTGTCAAGGTAACCGTGTTTAGCTTTGAACTGTGTTAGAATTGCATAGAGCCTGTAGCTACTGACCATCGGCTATATGATTTCTGAAGAGCGTAACCATTAAGCTTTTGCCGTGGGATTCCCTGCAATGAAGAAATCTCACTGATTTGAGTGTCCAGTGTTACACTGCCTAAGTGTGTGTGCTAAAGAGACCGAGAAACCAGACAGCATGTTCCTGGCCAAGCCAAAATCGCGCTACTACCATGCTCCTGAAAGCTGCAATAAACTGTGTAAGCTGGGAGACCCAACCTGATTGAGAAGAAAAGAAGATATTGGAGCAACTGTCTTAAAAAACAATGAGATCTGTGTAGCTGGCTGGCTGACGCTGTCAGTGATGTTACAACTTTAAATTAAGACTGTTTTCCTGTTTGAGACCCCAGCGAAGAAAGCTGACCCGAGTTATTTGTTGCCCGTGCCAAAGCAAGAATTTAGCTGCCCTGTACCTCATCGTGTCCTGTTTTAAGCTTGGGATTTACAAATACAAACAAACTGAGAAGCTTGCCTTTGAAGTCCTGCAAATCACCCCACCGCCTCCCCGAAGATTAATGGCTGCCTGAAAAATGCAAGTATAAGGCGATGCCCATCACCCCCCAGCGTCCTGAGTTTCGGCACTCAGTGTTTCAGTGCTTTCGTGTACCAGGTTAGAAGAGAAAAAAAAAAAAAAGAGTAAGTTTTTAAAATGTCTGTGAGAGAACCTGACAGAAGTAAAATAAAATTTACAGAGGAGTTGCCCAAGTTAAAGCATCATGGCTAGAGAGCTGAGCTGTGCCGCTCTGTTTAAACAGAAGCCTTGCTAAAAAGTTAAAGGCCCTTGTCTGTCAGAAGGGGTGTAGGGCCACACTTTCCCTTTTTAAACTCATGCAAAAGTGGAGAGCCTTTGCTGGAAACATCGCATCTTCATTGCCCAGAGCCTTCTCTGTTTGCCTCCATCAATGTCTGGGCTTTTTAGAGACACTCTGCACATGAACTAAAATTTTAAATTGTCACAAACTTGCCATGGACAGTGCTGTGAAGCTTTTGATAAACTTGAACTCTCATCGCTGTGGACCATGTGTCTATGTTTGTAGTCAGCTCAGTGTACAGCAGGCTAAGTTTGATTTATAACTTTTAGATTTCCTTCTGCCAGAACTCATGCAGCATAGAGTTGCCGATGCAAAAATGGTGACCTAGAACTCTTTGTGTGTGTGGGTATGCCCGTCCCTTGATTTTAATGAGCCCTGAGCTTTCAGCCAGAAGAGCAGTATGATTGCTGGATCTGCTCCATCATGCCTTACCATGCAAGAAGTGTTTTCCATTCATTGTGTTAAATTGCAGAAAAAGTTTGTTGTATATATTTTATGATTTCTTAAATATCATAAAATATATGTGATATTTGCAGATTAGTGTTAGTTGCAACTCCAAATGATACTAAGTGTGGTTCCCAATGGATAACGAAGAGAAAAGACAAAAGCAAGTAGAAAAGAAGGAATAGAGAAAGTAGAAGACAGATAGAGAAGAGAGAAAAAGAAAAGGCAAAAGGCAAAGAAAAAACATTTGTAAAAAAGAAGCGTGGCCATAGTTGCCCCCAGGATAAATTAAAAGCAGCTGATTGTGCCTGGAGCTTATTACCTGGGGTAAAGTAGCCACAATAATGTAATAGTTCTTTAAGATAAAGAAAATGTAACTAGAAGGAGAAGAAGAGCCTATCCCAAATGTGTGTCATTGGGACTAGTGTAAGGCAGAAAAGTTTAAGTAAGTTTAACTTGAAAAAGACAAATAAAGAGACAAGGCTGGTGCATGGAGCAGAAAGTTTTATATAAAAAGTTTGAAACATGATCTGCAATACAGGCAGATCAGCAAAGAAAAAGAAAGCAAAAGAAAGAGAAAAAATTTGTCTTCCCATACTAATAAATAAAAAGTGTTATCAAGCACTTTGGGAAGCGAAGTTGTTTACAGGAAGCTGTGCCTGAGAACCAAGCACTTCTAGCCTATGCTGAAAATGCTTGCTAGTGTTGTGCTGCCTCATGGGTAACATGTATAGTATAAAAACCCATTTAGCCCAATAGCTCGTGGTTCAGAGAAGCTGTCTGATCCAGCCATTAAGTACGCCTGTGTGCTGTAAGTTACCCAATAAAGTCTCCTTGTAAGTAACCCCCCCCTGCTGGAATCCCAAAACACAAGTGCGGCTAGAGCGCCTCACCCAGTATCAAACCCTGCTGTTAGAAGCCATGAAAGGCAGGTATGAAGAAGTCAGTTAATATGACCAAAGTGTCTAAAGTGCTGCAAGGTGCCACCAAGGCCCCAGAGCGTACTTGGAGCGTCTTTCAAATGCCTATCGCCAGTACACCCCCCTCGACCCAGAGGCCCAAGAAGACGTAAACGAAAGAAAAAAGAAGAAGACCCAGCAGAGGCAGAAGATTCTTAAAAAAAGAACCAGTGTGCCCAGTATGGACAAGATGGACATTAGTGGCATGAATGCCCAAATAAAATACATCAAATACACAAAAGAGAAAACCAAAGGGGCCAGAATGGGCGAAGAGGGAGACAGCTTGAGAGGGGCCGTGACATTGACTGTGAGGGGCCGTGACATTGACTTCATGATTGACACTGGAGCAGCATCAAAAGCAAGCAACAAGAAGTCCAAACACTGAGCAAAGGTCTTCAAGCCCAGCGTCGCTTTGTCTTAAAAAAATAAGCCATTCCCATCACAGAAGTTCATCCTTTCCAACCAAGAGTTAAAGTATGAGTTAAAGAGGGAAAAATAACCCTTTGACTCCCAGATGGAAAGAACTCAGAACTGTCATACTTTCCACCCCCGCAGCTATGAAAGCAGCTAGAGTTAAACCCTAGATACATTGGACACGAGTTAAGAGAGCGAGAGGGGGAGAGTAGACTGTAAACAGAAATCCTGAAAATCCTTTAAAAATCATTCTGAAAAAGCAGTAAGAAGACTCAGGCTAGACCTTACTGTGGACACACCGGGAAACTGTCCCCCTGCGTACGGTCAGACCTGCAACTGGAGAATTGAAGAAGGGGACTAGACCCTACTGCAGCTTGCCAGGTGAATAGCTGCCCAGCGTACGGTCAGATCCCAAAGAAGATCAAACATGCGTGTTGTAGTGTTAGTAGTGTTGCATTGTGTTTCCTTAATAAGGTGCAAAAAGGGGGGTCTGCCCCTGGAAAAAGAAGTTTGTCCCAGTGATTTGCTGATAATTACTGGCTTCACCTGGCTAACATCACAAGAGTAAAACATTTTTGTTTGCCAAGAGGTATACCTGCAAACAGGCTTATTAGCTCTTGTCTAATACCTGTCTGTAGACATCCTGGGAAAATTCAAAAAGATACCATGTTAAGAGTTTATGGTGTAAGTTTAACTTATTCCCAAAATGCTAATTGGGGCGTGGTTGCAAAGATCCTACCCCCTACAGAGTTCACTCTACGCACCCCCATCATTGCTGAAACAAATGCTACGTGTGCACGAATGCTTAATTGTCAAAAATTTTCCAGAAAATATAAAGCTATCCCTGGCCCCCTTCCACTGTAATAAAATTCAAAACATATCTTTTAATGATGCCCACATACTTTTGCCTCATGGATGGTTTTAGACATGTAATTCCCGCACTTGGTCATTGATTCCTGCCAACTTGTCTGATAACCACCCATGTTGCCTCAGCCGCCAATTAAACTGGTGCCAATTCTTCCCCTGTAGCCCGAGAAAATCCGTCAACGGCAGCCTCGAGCACTCCAACTAACTAAAAATTGTAATAGTCATGTGCAGTTATATTCTGACTCAGAAAAATTGGCCTTAGCAATGTCACTAGTTGGGGTTCCAGGTTTAGCCTTGGCTAATGGTCTAAAGAACAACTGGTTAGCTTGCAGCTTAGCCAAAAGCATAAATGCCACCTCACGAGCATTGTCATTGTTAAATAAAAAGTTGCGTGATCTAAGAGGTGCAGTTCTAGAAAATAGAGCTGGTATAGATTACCTCTTCCTTCTTCATCATTTAAGTTGTGAGACACACCAAAAGCTCTGTTGTTTTAACTTAACTGATAATGGCAATGCTGTAGATGAACAGATCAACAAGCTGCACAATATAGTAGCTAACAAAACAATAAGACAAAACAATTAGCTCAATTAGTTAACCCCTTGGCTTCCAGATCTTAGCTAGCTTAAAAGCATTGTTCATCCTAATTCTACCAGTATTGTTCATAAAAGTTCTGTTATGTCTCTGCGTTCCTTGTCTTATGCGCTGTTTAACCAATCTGTTTTATGTCTCAGCTAATAAAACTGCTGCCCTCTATGCTCTAATAGCCCAACAAGAGGCTAAGTAATATGTATGTCACAAAAAGCTTTGTATGGTTATCAAAAATGCTATAATTGTAATGAAATTATGCATTTAAGGGGGGAATGTAGCAGCCATATCGGGGGTCAGACTAAGTAGCCTCATGCAGTCTCATGCTTCATGTTCTTGCTGAGCTCTTTCTCCCTTGAATATATTGTTGTAAGCTGACGAGACACAGGAATTCCTTATCTTGTCAAAGGTCATACAATTGTATATCTTGTTCTCTGCTGTTCTCTTCTGTTCTCTCCTTATCATGGCTACCCTATAACCCAGTTCTTGTATTATAAACAATAGTGCTAAGAGAAAAAATGTTGAGGATTGCAACCCCATGCGGGAGGGAGAGGAGGAGCCATTTCATATGTGTCACAATGTCTATAAAACCAATGTGCTAATGTAAATCAGGGCTTCTGGCTCTTTGGAAACGATTCCAGCCTTAAGCCCGCGCGTTAAATAAAGAATCTCTTTTTCCTTCACTCCGTGGTCTCTCTGACTCTGGGTTCTGCAACAGTTCTTCTGTGTATTCTTGCCACCTCTTCTTAATCTCATCTGCTTCTGTTAGGTTCCTGCCTTCTTTGTCCTTTATCATGCCCGTCTTTGCACAAAACGTTCCCTTGAGATCTCCGATATTCTTGAAGAGATCTCTAGTCTTTCCCATTCTGTTGTTTTCCTCGATTTCTTTGCATTGTTCATTTAAGAAGGCCTTCTTGTCTCTCCTTGCTATTCTCTGGAACTCTGCATTCATTTGGATATATTTTCCCCTTTCTCCCTTGCTTTTCGCTTCCCTTCTTTCGTCAGCTACTTGTAAAGCCTCATCAGACAGCCACTTTGCTTTCTTGCATTTCTTTTTCTTTGGGATGGATTTCATTGCTGCCTCCTGAACAATGTTACGGACCTCCGTCCATAGTTCCTCAGGCACTCTGTCTATCAGGTCTAATCCCTGAAATCTATTCCTCACCTACACTGTATATTCATAAGGGATATGATTTAGGTCATACCTGAATGGTTTAGTGGTTTTCCCTACGTTCTTCAATTTCAGCCGAAATTTTGCAACAAGAAGCTCATGATCTGAGCCACAGTCAGCTCCAGGTCTTGTTTTGACTGACTGTATAGACCTTCTCCATCTTTGGCTGCAAAGGAAATAATCAATCTGATTTCGATATTGATCATCTGGTGATGTCCATGTGTAGAGTCGTCTCTTGTGCTGTTGGAAAAGAGTGTTTGCTATGATCAGCGTGTTCTCTTGGCAAAACTCTATTAGCTTTTGTCCTGCTTCATTTTGTACACCAAGGCCATGCCTGCCTGTTATCCCGGTGATTTCTTGACTTCCTACTTTAGCATTCCAATCCCCTATGATGAAGAGGACATCTTTGTTTGGTGTTAGTTCTAGAAGGTGTTGTAGGTCTTCATAGAACCGATCAACCTCAGCTTCTTCGGCCTCAGTGGTTGGGGAATAGACTTGAATTACTGTGATGTTGAATGGTTTGCCTTGGATTCGTACTGAGATCATTCTATCATTTTTAAGATTGTACCCCAGTACTGCTTTTCCCACCCTTTTTTTTTTACTATGAGTGCTACTCATTTCTTCTAAGGGATTCTTGCCCACAATAGTAGATATGATGGTCACCTGAATTAAATTCGCCCATACCTGTCCATTTTAGTTCGCTGATTCCCAAGATGTCGATGTTCAGTCTTGCCATCTCATGTTTGACCACCTCCAGCTTACCTTGATTCATTGATCTTACATTCCAGGTTCCTAAACAATATTGTTTTTTACAGCATTGGATTTTCTTTTCACCACCAGACACATCCACAGCTGAGTGTCCTTTTGGCTTTGGCCCAGCCGCTTCACTCTTTCTGGCGCTACTTGGATTTTCCCTCTGCTCTTCCCCAGTAGTATATTGGACACCTTCCGACCTGAGGGGCTCATCTTCCGGCGTCATCTTTTTTAGCCTTGTGATACTTTCCATGGGGTTTTCTTGGCAAGAATACTGGAGTGGGTTGCCATTTCCTTCTCCAGTGGACCACATTTTGTCAGAACTCTCTGCCATGACCTGTCCGTCTTGGGTGGCCCTGCATGGCATAGCTTATGGCTTCACTGAGTTACGCAAGCCCCTTCGCCACAACAAGGCAGCGATCCACGAAGGGGTCATATATATGTACCCAACCCAACCCCTTATCTGAAATGTGGTTGGTCTTAGGGACAATGACGAAGTGCTTGGCATTTACAGATTTGAAATAAAATATGATCAAAAATTGCAGATCATTCACTAGAGCCAATCAGAATTCAAATGGACTTTGATGTAGCATGTTATCCTTCAGATAAGCAGCTTAAATAAGGAAGATGTGGCTAAGGAGAAATTTCAGATGCTGACCTTTGAACTAGCTATTTTAGAAAGCACAGACAATCCAGAGATAAAGGTTACCCTTTGTTTCAAAGTGAGTTCCAAAATTCACAACCACATTTGTTTAAAAGGAGATTCCATTCATTCTCATCCTGAAATCATATATTTGCTATTCTATCTCTATAGTTCCATGTACCTGGTAAACAGGTACAGGTAGAAACTTGATTTTGGCAGATGTTACATTTGGCTGACATTGTGCAATCATTCTTGAAATTGATAGATTGAGCTCTGTGCTTTAGAAAAAGACTGGTTTTGAATGTCTAAAAGAAAATAGTCACCTAAGAAAGAAAGGCTCTGTGCCAATGGATCATGATTTGGTTTGTTGAGCTGATAGCAGATCTGACCAATTATATGAAATCATGGAAGGAGTTATTGTAGATGAAACAGGGGGAAAGTACGTATCAGACAGAGACTGGACCACCAGTCTGATCATATTACATATGTAGTGCACTCTACATATTATCCACATGTGGGAACTTGATTTTGAGGCAGATATGCTCATTTGCCTGTAAAACTTCCATGCATACATGACATCTAACTTTGCGCAGTTGTAAATTAGATAAGAATCAGGAGTTAGCAGAGTTAATGGAGCATTCTTCACTTGGTTGTTTACAGCTTTCAATTGCAGAGGTAGATTCATATCATGGTTGCTTGGTTGTGAATTATATATTCATTACAGCAAAACTAGGAAAGGATTTGGGAGTCTATGAATAATAATAATTCAAATTGGGAGCCTGCAAGGAATTGGGAGGGGAGAGATGAACTACTGGGAAATCCCCCAACAGTTCAATAGCATGAGATTACAGAGTCCTTAACTTCAGCAGCATAGCACAATCATACTGACTTCCACTGTTTGGGGCCAGTTTGTCAGCAAGCCACTCACCTAGTTCTGAATCTAGATGATATAGTACAGCAGCCTTTCCCACTCTAGTGCTCTTCAGATGTGTTGGACTGCAACTCCCATCATTCCCAGCCAGCATGTCCATGATGGGCCCATTTCTCCTGCCCAGAAGGCAATTAGAACGCTCAGTCTTCATCATGTTGTTTTTCCCACCCTTATTAAAATTTACAAAGGAGTATTTTCCTGCACACACGTCAGAAGTCCCTCTGAGTATGCAGAAACCACTCTGTCTGTGGGTTGCCCAGTTTCAATGGCCATCTGATAGGCATGGGGCAACCACATTTGTTATTAGAAGATTGAGGACCTACAACAAAGATGTTATTGGCTAAATGAACAAGGTTCACATTTTAGCTTATTTCCAGTACTTAGTTGCTGTTGCAGCCTAGCCCTATCCATGTTTACCTGGGATTGGATCCAGCTTTCTTGTTTTGCTTGTTTTGTTCATGGAATAGATATCACTAAAAATAATCTGCAATTCCCAGCTGCAGCCCTCCCCCCATGCGACCTCCAAATCTCCTTCAGAGGGTCCCCCAACCTTCCATAGAAGATTTGGAGGATGCAGGGGAGGCTGCAGGAGAGAGGAAAGGATGTGGAAGTCCTGTTCTGGCAGAGGTATCTGTTCCATGGGCACAATGATGAAGCTGGATCCAGGCCTTGGAATTAATTCCCACTGATTTCAATGGGACTTAAGTAAGTATGCGTAAGATTACATCTTTAGCCTTAGAACACACTAGGCATGCTGAATTCTAGCAGGGACATAGTCTAATTCAAACTAAATTCTCGAGGTCAAAATAACCAGGGGGAGAAATTCTCCATTCAGATTACACATAACAAATATAAATATCATTGCATGGGTCAGCCAAACTCTAATTTTAGTCAGTCCCAGAGGAAAAGTCTGATAGCAATTATTCCCCAAACAACCCTTCAACAATTAATGTAGAATAAAATATGAGGAAAGCCTTTCATACATAAATTTGCCCAAGCACGGATGCACATATCTAAAATG
Source organism: Heloderma suspectum (assembly GCF_057233095.1). Lineage (NCBI taxonomy): Eukaryota > Metazoa > Chordata > Lepidosauria > Squamata > Helodermatidae > Heloderma > Heloderma suspectum. The sequence continues at coordinate 250,571,706 of NC_139459.1, forward strand.
GAGAAGATGGTACAGTCTTGGTGGATTGCCAATGACTTTATCAAAAGAAGAGTGTATATTTGCATACAGCTATATAATGACATTAAAATATGTGTACTCCATTTCTCCTACTGTTTAACATGCCTCGATTGTTAGTTAAAAGAGACCCATGAAAACAGGAGATGGGAATCAGCACTATTGCAGCGCTAGCACTTTTTTATTATCAGGGACGCGGCATCAGCCACACACACCCCTCCCCGTTCCCTCTGAGCAGCAATTCTCACAGTAGTTTGGGGTAGGGAATGAATTTTCCCAACAACAATGTTGTTGCATTACACAACAACATTGCATTACAATGTTTCCCATTGTAATGCAAAGTGTTTTGGGGTCGCCTGGTCTAGAATAGACAAGTAAGACCCATGAGCGTTACAAAAGACTTTCTCGTGGTAGAGATAAAACTGCTGGAACTGGTTTGATGATATGGATCAACACACCTGACTGAATGTTTGGACCCTCCTTGGGAGCACAACTATGGAGACTGTCATGACGAGTGCCTGCACATCAGAATGCACCAGTACACCACTGAGCACTGTGAAGGGTAGTTTTAAGTTGTGATCTCCTTTCTCACTGTTGACATACCCCCCAACTCCAGATCTTTTACGAACAGATTAAGAGCACTGCCCCCCAAACAGATCGGGGTTGCTGGTGTCCAGTTAGCTTCCCTCCATTGTAAACAGTGTCTCTTTATTCCTGCACTCTTTCCATTATCTAATCAGTTACCAATCCATAAGAAGATATGTTCCCTTATTCCAACTTTTCCCAACCTGGTGCCCTCCAGAACAGTCTACAGGTACCAGCATACCTCCTCAATATGCTGGCTGGGGATGATGGAGTTGTAGTCCAACACATGATACAGCGAGCCTCAGGTTGAGGAAAGTGGCCTTACACCATAACTGTTATCTTTTTCAGGAGGCTTTGATAGGGTCCTATGTGAAAAGCTTTTTGAACATCTAAGTGTACAGTGTCTGCCAACCAGATCCTATCTATGTATTTGTCGATACTCTCTAAAATGGTGAGGAGGCAAGACATCCCTTTTATTTGGTGGCACCATGCTGGCAAGGTTCATTCTTTTGAACATTTAACAATCGTAGGCTTCATAATGGCTACTACTACCAGTTTCTCTGAGAAGGAAGTTAGACTGACATGACCATCATTTCTTTGATCCCCTCTTAAAAGTGTCCTTATCAGTGTTACATTGGCTACCTTCTAATTCTCTGGCAAGGAGTATGATAAACTGCGTCAACAGACAGTTTCGTGGTAGAGTGAGACTGCTACAGGATTCAGAAGCAAGAGCAAAAACAATGTCTCAGTAAAATGCCTTTAATTTGCCTACTTCCCTTGCTTAACAAAGTCAAAATCAATGTTTTTAATGGCTTGACTTTAATTGGTTTCAAGTGTTTGTTTAATCCTGTGTAATTGAACTAATATGTAATATGGCTGGCCGTGCTCTAAATTAGGAATGTGCTCAGGATTCGACCAAATGCCATACCAAACTAGGCTGATTTAGCAAGATTAGAGAGATGCCAAAACTGAAGTGTGGCTCCTTCGAAGTGGCCCAAATCTGAATCTGAACCCTCCCAAAGCTTTGTTAGTGATTCCGTTTTGCAGGAACCCAGACAGCGTGTCTGCAAAAACTGAAACATTTCTCTCCAAGCTCTCCATATAAGGAAAATGCCAGGGTAAAGAGAGGGGGACGTGAGAGGAGGGGGTGTTGTTTTGTGATTGACAGTTCTAGCTTGTAATCACAGTGGATGGCTTTATCAGGGCTCACCAATCCCAGTGCTTTGGAGGAGGGATGTTGAAGTAATATGTTGCAGGAGTGTTTCCGTGTGCAGTGTCTTTGCTAGTTCTCTCTCCCAGGAGTAAGAACATTAAAAGAACTTTTGTGGAGTCTGTGGGACCTGGGAGGATGTAGTACTGGTGGCTTGCTTGGAAAAGGCTCGATGCTTAAGCCCTTCTCTCTCTGCCACTATATGCTCCACAGATCCTCCACCCCTGATCTATTGCACTTTTTGTGACTTTAGTGCCAGTTGAGCAGAAACCCCCCCCCCCAAAAAAAGGCTTGAACTGTTTTTCATACATCGTAACTCCCTATAACCTGTACCTAACCTTCTGAATTTTTGCAGGTTTCCTGCATAGAGACATCTCTATGAAGTATACCATTTCCATACAACCCCCCCCCCCCACCAAAAAAAAAACCACAGAGGGGGATAAGGGGACATGAATCATTCTCCACTCCAAATGTGAAGACTCGGCTTCCACAAAAAAACACTTCTGAAGAATTACTTACTCTTACTTAGAGCCACCTATATGCTGTATGCCATTTTCATAACAATTGCCCACAAAGGACATAGGGGAATAAAGACATCCTTATTTGGAAACCCCCAAACTATAATGCTTGCATAAAAAAAATGAACTTATTCATCTGAAACTTGGCAGGCTTGATCCCTCTAGAAGGGGCTACTATGCTGGCAGTTTTCATCCGCTTTTGCCAAGAAATAAGCACATTATTAGCAGTTCATTTTTTATTTAAAATAATATATCAAAATTTCATTGCACTGATTTGGCTGAAATTTGGCAGGTTTTGTTCCCTCATATGCCTGCAAATTTCTTAATACAATTCCGTCACACATCAAAAATGGTATGTGCATTTGTTGATTTCCAGTTATAGACAATGGGCGGCACAAATCTCAAGATTTCCAAATCGAGGTTCAAATTCAGGCCAAAGTTGAGTTGGGCAGCCTCCGAATTGGTCCAAGCTGAGTTGGATTGTTTCCTGGATCACCAAATTGGGGTCCAAACTTATTATTGTGGTTGGTGCACCCCTAATTAAAATATCATTAAAACATCATTAGCATTACGAAACTATTACAGAACACATTTCAGTTCCTCACAAACCATACCCTTAATTATCTGAGATCTAGATTAGACACCTTTGGTCAGTGCTGGCTATATCAATCATTGACCTGACTGGGTGCCAGGTCGCTTTTTATAAAATTTTATTCATTATATTTATATCCCCAAAGAAGCTCAAGATGGCATACATGTGAATTTCTCTGGGAGGAAGGGTGTTTGCTTGACTGCTTAGTATACCATACAGTTGGGACCCTGATCCTTCCCTTTGCCTTTAATCTGTCTGTGCTTGAGGTAAGAAACAAAGTTAAATGTTGCCAGTATAACTTCCTTTGTGTTGTCTTGATTGTGGGCATTTCAACACCAGCCTAAAATCCTGCATTTGGCTTTCTGCTTCCATTTTATATGCAGGATCACAACTGACTCCCTTTACATGTGCTTCCTTTTTCCATTCCCCTTTCCCCCTCCCGCCACACCCCATATCTGAGTCTTCCATTATCGCTGTCATTGATCTCGCTCTTCTTCTTGCCGCTTTTACTCTTTTGATGGAGGATCTGAAGCGGAACACAATGGGGTAATTTGATAGCTCATTATCTGCGATCTATTTAAAAATGGAACAAAGGGCATTTAGTGCAGAGGGGCACAGCAGGGTTCCTGTGTCAGGTAAAGAGCCCGCAAACTTCCCTGAAGGAGCAATCTCAATCGCAGGATAAAAGCCCCGTGTGAAGGAGCCCTGTGTTTAGGGAGGCCCAAGCAAGCTGCCTACAAGAAAACCTACTCTGTCATATTTATTTTCCCAGGCGATTGGGCATTAGTTACAGCTGACCGTTGTGAGCGGCTTTTGTGTTCATTCTGGGATGTGTGTGTGTGTACTGAAAATGAACACGTTTAGTATTGTAGTGCTTACAGATTGTTTTTATTGTATCTATTAATATCTGCATTATTATGTTATATTGATTATGGTTTATATTGATCTTGTCTTTTTTGTTGCGTTGATTATGGATTTGGGAGGGTACCTTTTTTGTGTGGAAATTGCTTCAAGACGGCTTTTGCAGTACAAAGCAAGACATACATTTAATAAATGAATGATGATGATGTGGTCATTGCTGTAGAATGCTCTTGAGATGCTTGATACATTGTATTGGACACCACACCACATACCATGATAGACACATCTGATTCTGTGTGCTAGCTTTATTGAAAAATTAGGTTAAAACATTCAAGCAAACAAACAAAAACTCTTTGTGGGAGCCTCTACAGTTTTGTCTGAAATGAAACTGGTGGTTTCTGTGATTTACCAGCTTAGAAATTAAATGTGAAATAGAACTTGAGCTTTCTTTTGTTCCAGTTATTCAGCAATTCCACCAGTACTACTCCTGGCCAAATACAGTTATGAATTGCCTAGTGAGGCTTAAATAAAAACCCACCTCCTCTAAGGCTGCAATTGTATTCACATGTATCTGGGAATAAATCCCATTGAACTCTGCTTCTGAGTAGTCCTATATAGTGTTGTACTGTAAATAAACCAGCTGAGCAGGATGCAAAAGCAAGTCAGATTTGGTGCGTTAGACCCTTCGTTATAGTGTAAATACCTTAAAATCATAACAAAGACACTCAGTTCAGCCTCCAGTTTTGGGGATGGCAAGCCAGTCATTTACATATGATATGTGCATTTTTGTGGAATAGAGCAGACGTGCTAGTTAAAACATCGTATAAAAACCAAGTTCTTTAACCTTGTAATTTAAAGAGGTCATTTAGTGATACCATTCCCCCCCCAACCCCCCATTTTCCCCCTATCTTAAACTAGTATACCATAGTGGTTTATGTTGCTCAAACAGGTACATGATAGGCAATGAGAGAGAGAGAGAAAATCATAACATCTATTATTTTTATTTAGTCATTTCATTTATAGCCCATTGACCTGACTGAGGGGCTAACTACAGCTACCTAAGGAGTAGTCACCTTTGGTTCACTTGCACCCTCTCCTCCACACCACCCACTGGGATAGGGTCAATGAGCAGACAGAGGCAGGCCACCACCACCATTTGTTCACTCTCTCCTTGCCTCCGGAAGGCCCCTCTAAGCCCAGTCCTTTCTACCGCATCACCCAAAGAGACAGGATGCACAAGCAGGTAGAGCATTGCAGAGAGAGGGCAAGTGAGCAATCAGAGATGGTGGCAACCATCATTTGCCCAGTGATGCTGCTGAGAGAAAAAAAGCCTGAGCAATTGTGGAGCCCCTGCCTCCTCTTCCTCACCCCCTCTCCCTCTCTCTCTGTGGCATAGCAAGAAGGTTTTGGTTCCCTGGACAGAATTCTCACCACTTTGCTGCCCAGAGGGAGAATTCTCCTGGGCAAAAGAGGGGATGAGGTGGCTGCTCCTTCCATGAGCAGAGAGAGGGGGCTTCTCCACATGGGGCTTTTATCCTGCGATTGAGATTAGTTACTCACAGAAGTTTGTGGGTCATCTACATTACATCATCAAGCTCCAGGGCCTCTCCCATGTTTTCTCACCTTTGTCCCAGTTTTTTTAAGATTACGGATAATGAGCTATACGGATGATGTATATGGATGATACGGATGATACAGTGAGTTGAATTTCTCCATGAAAAGAGAAATGCTCCGTGCTGTAACACACCGCCATGTAGTGGTGGTATAATGAAACATATAGAGCTTGCAGATAAAGGAAATCCTGGGGGGGGGGAGCAGAAGTGTGTAAAAAAGGGCGATCTTAATCCCACAAAGAATATGGAAGCAGAAGCCCTGGTAAAGTTGAGGAATAAAAAGCCTCTGTGCAGAGAAGCCCAGAGAGAGGGCAAGTGAGCAGGCAGAGGCGGCTGCTCAGGCTCTGCCTCTAGGCAACACATATGGACCCAATCCTCCCTGCCACAGTGTCTAGAGACAGTGAACAAGAGAGAGGAAGTAAGAGCAGCCGTTGCCCTCTCTTGCTTGCATGTTTCTCTGCTTCAGGAGGCATGGCAGGAAGAGGTTCAAGACAGCTTCCTTGCTGGGGTTCAGGTGGTGGGGAGAGAGAGATCCCTCCCCTCGGCATTTTTCCAGCCTCTGCTGCAAAGCAGGGGAAAGGAGAAGAGATTGTTATTTACTATCTGATCACCTCTCCTCACTGGTCAGCTGTATTTCCTTCAAAATAAAAGTGGCAGTGTTTAGCACCCTTTTTCAAATACATGTTTAATGTCATGTGCAGTTAGGCCCTGGCAGTGGCTCTCTAGACTTTCAGGCAGGAGTCCTTCCCATCACCTGCTACCTGATCCTTGTTTTTAAAAATGGAGATGCCAAGGAGTGAAGCTGGAACCTTCTGCGTACAAAGCATGTGTTCTACCCACTGAGTTACAGAACTTTTCTACACAAGGCATTTATTGTGCACTCATCATTCCCTACTCATGGTTGTTTATGGGTTCTTTAGATAATGTCATGACCCTCCAGTTTCACTTGTTTTTAAACAGCACTTTGTACGAGCTTTTTTTTTTATAGCAGAGAACATGAATTATTTCTGAGAGCAAAAGAAAATGTTTTTTCCACTTGTGTAATTGAACTGTTCCACTATAGCACAGTACCACCTAGAGGTGATGTAGCAGAAAAGCAGGAAAGGAAACGCTCTTCATGTTAGTGGTCAGATCTCAATTCTGTGACAAAACAAAGTAGATACAACAGATTAATGGCCTAGTGTTGAAAAGCCCGAAGTCCCTCCCCTCCCCCCTCCCTTCCCCAATATAGAATTGTTGGCATTTATTCGAGAATGCTATGCCAGTTAAACAAGTAAAAAAGTAATTCTGTAATATAGATGCCCCCAAAAGACACACAAAATGTGAGCTCAAACTGAAGGCTGTAACCCTGTTTTGAACTTTTGCAGTTTTGAAATCTGCTGCCTTGGCGATACAGCTTGTGGTCTTGGCCAAATTACTGGTTTTCATCCGTCTCGATTCTGTTAATGATTTATTAATAATGCTTCCCATAAAATGTAGGGCAAGGCATGAATAATTAAGACTGGTCAAGTCATAACAAGGAAAACATGAATCCAGAACAGGACAAACTGAAAAAGAACACACAGTTGTGTGATCTAAGCTTTTGTGCTCCTTCAAGCTGCCCAGAGTTCCTCTTGAAATATAATTGCGCTTTTAGGATTGTGTATCTTGAGATGGAGAGGTTTTTTGAATCAAGGGCAGAGAAAAGGAAACCAGCCAAAATACCTTGCTTGTTACCCAAGAGTGAAATATGAAGCTTGCTGTCAACCACTTCAATGCAGTTGGTATTCTGCCTAGCAAACCTGTTTATGGTGATCACATTTCCCAAGCTTTTTGTCGTGGGGCTTAAATCTATATGGAATACATGTGGGTGCTTTCTGTTGTAATTGAGCAGGGAGGTATATACCGCCCCAGCAGGCGAGGACACATCACTTTTAATGGAAATACGGCACTTTAATGGAAATACGGCCAACTATAAGAGTGGGGAGAGGGAAGAGATTAATCAATTGACAAGAATTGTAAGGCAGATTAGTTTTATTGTGTTTTTAAATTATTTTTATTATGTTTTACTAGCTCTGTTTTATTAATTTACTTTATTGTAGTTTTTACTGATTGCTGTTTCATTGCTTTAGTGATGATTGCTGCTTCATCTTTTGTTGTTATGATTTTATTGTGGCTTTATTTATTTTCTAATGACCTGATTTGTAGCGCTTTAGTGGAAAAACCCACAACTACCCCTTCAAATAACTAAATGAACACCAATGAAATAATTTAGTTGCTGTAACAAAACTGTTACCGGCCTTTCCCCAAAGTAAATAATTTCAGCCCCATTAAAAAAAAAAAAAACTGGTTGCCACAGATCCAGCACATAACAGCTTTGAGCCAGCGCTCTTTTCTACTAACCTAACGCTGCGAACATAAGAAGAGTCCTACTGGATCAGACCAAAGGCCTGTCTGGTCGAGCATTCTGTTCCCACACTCCACAGTGGCATTTGGGAAGCCCACAAGAGGGCCATGAGCAAAATAGCCAGTATGATGTAGTGATTAAAGTGTTGGATGGGACCTGGGAGCTAGCCCTCCTCAGCCATGAAGCTCACTGGGTGACTTTGGGCCAGTCACTGACACTCACCCTAACCTACCTCAAAAGGTGGTTGTGAGGATAAAATGGAGAGGAGGAGGGCCATGTGAGCCGCCTTGGGTACCTTCAAGAGGAAAAAAAGCCAGGATATAAATATAAAAATAAACAAACAGAAACTCCCCATGATGCATTGAGATCTTGAGCTTTTCTACATGAGGCCTTTATTGTGCGCTCATTATTCCCTATTCACAGTTGTTTACAGGTTCTCTAGATGGTGTTGTGACCTTCTAGTTTCGCTTCTGATTTTTAAACCGCACTTTCAGCACGTTTTTTTATAGCAAGGCAAATGTGGTATTATTTCTGAAAGCGAAAGAAACTTTTTCCTCTTGTGTATTTGTGTTATTCCGCTGTACCACAGTGCCACCTAAAGGTTATGTAGCAAAAAAGGAGGAATGGAAACGCTCTTCATGTAGTGCTCAGATCTCAATTCTGCAACAAAACTGATAGTAGATATAGTGGATTAACAGGGATGTGTAGAAACGCCCCTAGAAAAAAGAGCCTGCATACTGATAGTAGTAGTGACAGAGAACGGCTGAAGTTGCCTAATGATGCTGAGGTGTACTGAGAGGGCTCCACTTCACAGTGCTTATATGTGGTGGGGGGATCTTTTGAGGGACAGCGGCATCCATGACGGGACAACAGGATAACAAAAATTGAAGTAAGCTCGGGAAATAGAAGCAGGAGGGAACGAAAGAGGGGCCAAGGGAAGGCATCCTTAAGAATGCAAAAGAAGCTGAGAACGTCAAAGGAGTGGTTACATTTGAGCAAAGAACAGAGATGAATAGGGACAGAAGGAGAAGAGAGAAAATCATGAGACTTGTACAGATGGTGCAGTTCCCAGAGTAGGGAGTGTGTGAGAGAAGAAAAACTGCACGTGTGAACTATTTTTTTCGTTCTAGTTCATAGACCTATGACACAATAATGGTTAGACAGCTCTTCATATTCCGTTTATTTCTGCCAAAGTCCTGGACATTAGAGATATTACTTCTTATTAGCATCTTATTAGCAGCTACGGAAGAGCTATTTCACATGACAATCTTTGTACACAATAAATAAAATAAAATAAATAAGTCTTCTTCCAATGGAGACATTGGCAAGCTAGAATGAGTGCTTCTTAAAGGCCCAGCATTTCATAGTTCCACTATTTATCTAAGACCAGGGCACACATTTGAGATCTCTGTTGATTTTCCTTTGTAAGGGTTCACACACATACATCCATCCTTGTGTTCATGTAGAGGAAATAATGTCTGAAGAACAAATACATATATAGTAGTTCACAGAACTAGAGTTATTCCTGTGATCAAACCCATTCCAGATACAAGCAGAATGTTTTAGAGCAGAGGTAAGGAATCTTTTTCACCCCAAAGGCTGCATCCCCCCCCACAGGTAATATTTCAGGGGCACATGCCAGGTGGGCAGGACCAAAGCCAAAGGTGGACGGGGCCAAAGCCACATCCACACCCTATTCACAAACATCCTTCCCAATTAACACACACACACAAACACACACACACGCTGTGCAACAATTACGCTTTTAAAATGGGAGGCTGTGCTGGGAGGAGGGCAGTGTTCAGGAGTGTCACGGTGCACAGGGAGGGGAGAGCTAACCCTTCCCTACCCAGCTGTGATCCCCTCCTAAAATCGCCCCTTGTTGCAGTTAGGCTTGAAAAAGCTTCCTGTTGGCTCCAGTGGGACGCTTTTTTCAGGCATAACTGCTGTGGGGAGCAGAGCTTGGGGGGGCAGCCACAGGCTAGTCTGGGAGGCCCTGCAAGCTGCCTCTCCCCCTCCCTGTTTTAGAGCATCAATAGCTAGATGCCATTTCTAATCTTGTTCACAGTTAGTGGCTGTGCAGCCAGCCAGCCTCTCTAGGCCTTGGGCCCCTGACTCCACTCCATTCCAAACATGAGCACATGAGACAATATCACACATTTGGCAACAATGATCAAAAATCTCCCACAGGCAATCAGATGGGCTTTTCCTGGAAAGGAAACCATCCTGCTTATCAGACATGTGGTTGGCCACTATGAGAAACAGGTTGCTAAACTACACGGACCAGCAGCTGCACTTAAAGCGTAAAAGCAAAGGGAGGAGGGGAGAGAGAAAGGAATAATAGAGTGTATGACAGAATGACAGATAAAACAAAGAGAGAAAGACTAGGAAGCAGAATTAAAAGACATTGAGCTTTTCTAGATGAGTTTTTTATTGTGCGTTCACCATTCCTCACTCACGGTTATTTATGGGTGCTTTAGATGATATCATTACCATCCAGTTTCACTTCTCTTTAAAAGCAATTTTGGGGGTGGGGGGTTGGAGCAGGGAAAATCCAGTAATTTTTGCCAAAGTGAAACAAAGCTTAAGTCCCCACCCCCACCAGTGCAGTTGCGTTATTGCGCTATACCACAATGCCACCTTGAGGTTATGTACTGGAAAGTACGGGAAAGGAGGAAAAGAAATAACTTCATGTAGAGTTTCAATCTTAATTCTGCAATGAAATTGGAAGTAGAAACAGCGAATTGAACAGCCTCATCTAGAAAAACTCATTGGCAAAAGTTGCAGAAAGGAAGAATTACAGAGGATTACAGAGGGGATTCTGTGGATCTGCTCATATATCTTAACATTTGATACCAACGATTACAAAGTACTTTGCTTTAGGCACTTCCCCCTTTTGAGGTTCACTCTGCCTTGGCACCATGTTATCTACACATTCAATGCTTATCAGCTATGGAACTAATATTTGCCTCAGACCTCTGAGAGGGAGAATAAAAATAAATTTCCTCTGCCTGTTAGAATTACACAGCTGGGGCTAAGCTGCTCCAAGAAGAGCCTGGGATGCAAATATATCTTTTCATACTTGCAAGTCTAATTAAATGTAGCCATAACCCCTTGCTGTGGTAAATTCTCTGTACTCTGAAGCTGCGTATTAATGTTCTTCCTAAAGAGCATGGTGAATCCTCCAGGGAGGTTGTTTCTTGGATGCTACGGTTGCAAGCCTTCCTTGCCTTATTTTGCATCTGAATGATGCTGCCACTAAATTGTTTGTTTGTAATCCACTTTGATGTGTAGACTGGCTGTAAGTAAAGGGCACTCTGTACATGCTCCCAGGCATTCTCCTCTCCAGTCAGCTTACAACAACTACATGATTAGGAAAATATAAAACCTGTTACTGAAACACAGCTAAGGGGGCTGAACAAAGATGAGTCTGCTGGAAATTAAGCATTGCTAAGGAGAGGTTAGTTTGAAGCTAGCATTTTCACAGACAAATACTTTCCTGTCTCTAGTGCTTTACATGAACAATTCCCTCAATTTTATCTGCACCGGCAAGTAGAACGCACACTTAAACAGAAGATACACATTTTTATAAGATTTTTTAAAATAAAAGCCCCTTCCCTTCTAGAGCTTCTCTATAGCTGAACATCTAAAGGTGCTATTTCTATTTAAAAATATATTTGAGACTCATGCACACAGAAATCATTCCCTCTCATAGCAAACTCAAAAGTTCAGTCTAGAAGTGAAAGGCAGTGGTTTCTATATACTAGCTGGACTCTCTAGGTAGGCATAAGTATACATGTTAGTAACCTAAAAGAAAAAAAATTAAACCCCCAGACAACCTAACAGGGACTTATGAGCTTACGGACTTACAGAACATTGGTGGCAGGTGAGCCTATAGAGAGAAAAGGAGAGAAGGGCCTAAAATAACAGCACACTGTAGCCACCTTCATACATTACACATGTAAAGGGGTTCCATGCAATTAAATAGGCAATGGAGCTTATGTGCAGGGGTGAGGCCTATATTGGCCCGCCCTCTGAGGTCACATGGTTTCTTGCCCCACCCTCAATTAGCTGTTGCATCCACCACAGGAAGCCTATGTATGTAGACCTCTATGAGCTTAGGCATTCCCAGAAGCTGGAACCTGGATCACACAGGTTCCACCTCCCAGGGAAACCTATGCATGTAGAGGTCTACACGCACAGGATTTCCCTTTGCGGACGTCCATGCCTAACCTGTAGACCTCGGGGCTGGGGGCAGCAACCTATCAAGGGAGCTTTCATGAGTCTATAAACTAAGCCTACAGGTGTGAGTAGTTGAGACACAGAATGTTGTGGTGTCAGCTGAAAATTAAAAAGGAAAATGGAGGACAAGGGGAAGAAAGGCAATTGGGTCTGCTCAGGCCACTAACCGCTAAGAGTAAGTATCTGAAGAGGGGTTCAGCTTCATGCAGTGCCTGGTGCCCCCCATGGATGCCACGTGCTATGCAAAGTACTCGGCTAGTACCAGGAATAATGGCTGCCCTTCCCAAAGCCAGATGAGTTCCTGGCTTTGCGAAGTGCCTGGCACCCTCATGGACAGCTCACGCTACACAAAGCAACCCAGCCGGCACCAAGAGCAGCAGCTGCTCTTCCCAGCGCCAGCCAAGTCTCCCACCGCCCAGCGCCCACATCCCCGCTGTTATTTCTGAGATTGGAGAACAAGGGGAACTTCCTCCAGGGGGTATTCCTCCAGAGGGGGGGGGCTTGGAGGTCAAGCCGTGTCCCCTAGAGAAAGCTGAGGAAGCTCCACAGGCCAGACTGGGGAGCCTGGCAGACCAGATTAGCCCCACAGACTGGAGGTTCTGCACCCCTGCTTTAGATCAACATTGAAGGCCCTGCTCTCAGTCCCATCATTAACAGAGGTCCAATTGGTGGGTACCAGAGACAGCCCATTCTCAGCTATGGTACTGTAGAACTCAGTCCCCAAGGAATTTTTATTTATTTATTTATTAAATTTATTAATCGCCCATCGATGTACAACAACAAAACAGTTAAAATAATAAAATTCTACATTAAAAACATCATAAAAAATACCCTAACCCACCCGGAATGCCTCCCTGAACAACCACGTTTTTAATGCGTGGCGGAAGCTCATTAAAGAGGGGGCATGGTGGAGTTCCCTAGGGAGGGAGTTCCACAGAGTGGGGGCCACCACAGAGAAGGCCCTCTCCCTCGTCCTCACCAGCCTAGCTGTCCTGGCTGATGGGACAGACAGAAGGCCATGAGAGGCTGATCTTGTTAAGCGGCCTATCTGGTGTTGCTGGAGGCGCTCCTTAAGATAGGCTGGGCCGGAACCATATAGGGTTTTAAAGGTCAAAACCAACACCTTGAATTTGGCCCCAAAAACAAATGGTAACCAGTGCAACTCCTTCAGCACTGGAGTGATGTGATCTCGCCGACGGCTGCCTGTAATCAGGTGAGCCACTGCGTTCTGTACCAGCTGCAGCTTCCGAACTGTCTTCAAGGGTAACCCCACATAGAGCGCATTACAGTAGTCTAAATGAGAGGAGACCAGGGCATGTACTACCGATGGGAGCAGATGGTCAGGAAGGTAGGGGCACAGCCGCCATATCAGATGGAGTTGGTACAGTGCTGTCCGGCTCACAGCTGACACCTGAGCCTCCATGGACAGCAGGGAGTCCAAAATGACCCCAGGCTGCAGACCTGGTCTTTCAAGGGTAGCTGTACCCCATTCAACACAAGGTCAACATCCCCCAGCCTCCTCTTGTCTCCCACCAAAAGTACCTCGGTCTTGTCAGGGTTCAGCTTCAGCTTATTCCTCCCCATCCAGCCACTCACCATCTCCAAACATTTGGACATGGTTTCTACAGCCAACCTTGGTGAAGATTTGAACAAGAGGTAGAACTGCGTGTCATCCGCATATTGATGACACAGCACCCCAAACCTCCTGATGATAGCCCCCAGCGGCTTCACATAGATGTTAAATAGCATCAGGGAGAGGATGGAACCTTGTGGCACCCCACAAGTGAGTGGCCACGGGTCCAAAACCTCCTCTCCCAGTGCTACCCTCTGGTACCTGCCGGACAGGAAGGACCGGAACCACCGTAATACGGTGTCTTCAATGCCCAACCCCTCCAGGCGGTCCAGGAGGATACCATGGTCAATGGTATCAAAAGCTGCGGAGAGGTTGAGGAGAACAAGGAAGGAGCATTCACCCCTATCCAGAGCCCTCCTGCTATGATCCACCAAGACGACCAAGGCCGTTTCTGTCCCATGCCCAGGCCTGAAGCCCGACTGAAATGGATCTAGATAATCGGCTTCTTCCAAGTGTGCCCTCAACTGCATCGCCACTACCCGCTCAATCACCTTGCCCAAAAATGGCAAATTCGAGACTGGGCGAAAGTTGTTCAGAACTTGGGGATCCAAGCAGGGCTTCTTTAAGAGTGGTCTTATCACTGCCTCCTTGAGGGCTGATGGCATCACTCCCTCCTCAAGGGAGGCATTCACCACTGCCCTGATCCCCTCACCCAATCTCTCTCTTCAGCCCATAATGAGCCAAGATGGGCAAGGATCAAGTAAGCAGGTGGTCGGCCTTACAGATGAAAGCACCTTGTCCACTTCATTCGAAGGAAGAAGCTGGAACTGATCCCACAAAACCAGTTTGCGCCTCTTGCTCACTAACTGTATCCATAGCGCACGGAATAACACTCCTAATCTGATCATTTTTATCTGCAAAGTGCCTTGCCAAGGCCTCACAGGAGGCCTTAGAATGCTCCAGCGGTTTGGGAGCCACTGGACCTACCAGGCTCCGGACCACTCGGAACAGCCTCCTGGGACAGCACTCTGCGGACGCGATAGGGGCAGCATAATATTCCTTTTTTGCTGCCTTCACTGCCATGTGATAGGCTGAAGATACAGCTCTAGCCCGTGTCTGATCATCTTTGGAGCGAGACTCCCGCCACCGGCGCTCTAGCTGTCTCAACTCCTGTTTCAGGGCTTGTAACTGCAGATTGAACCATGGTGCCGTCCTAGCCCTGTTCAGGGGGAGAGGGCGTTTCAGAGCCACCCGATCTAATGCCCCAGTGATTGCGGCATTCCACCCACCCACCAGGGTCTCAACCAAGTGGCCGTTGGTGTGCCCCAGAGAATCCCCAAGCGCAATCAGGAATCCATTCGGATCCATAAGATGCCTGGGGTGGACCATTTTAATGGGTCCTCCACCCCTGCAGAGGGGTTGTGGAACCGAGAAGTCCAACATCACCAGATAGTGATCTGACCATGACAAGGGGGTGGTGGATAAACCCCCGACTTCCAGATCACTCCCCACTTCTCCAGAAACAAACACAAGGCTTAGTGCATGACCAGCTACATGGGTGGGCCCAGTTGGAATAGGGTGCAGCTCCCAGGATGCCATGGTCTCCATAAAGTCCTGAGGTGCCCCCGTGAGGATGGCCTCTGAATGTACATTGAAGTCCCCCAACACCAATAAGTTAGGGGACTGCACACGCACATCAGAGACCACCTCAAACACCTCGGCCAGGGAGTCAGTCGTGCAGCGGGGTGGATAGTACACAAACAGAATCCCCAGACTGCCCCTCTGGCCCAACCTCCAGTACATGCAC
Source organism: Heloderma suspectum (assembly GCF_057233095.1). Lineage (NCBI taxonomy): Eukaryota > Metazoa > Chordata > Lepidosauria > Squamata > Helodermatidae > Heloderma > Heloderma suspectum. Next base: position 250,587,108 of record NC_139459.1, read on the forward strand.
TCAGCAATCTTGGTCTCCCGGAGAGGGGGTCTGGTGAAGACCAAGGACTCTCGATAGATAACAGTCACTCCCCCTCCCCGATCCCCAGCCCTTGGCTGCTGTGCATACGAAAATCCAGCTGGACACATGGCCGCCAGAGTTGGAGCAGCAGCCTCAGCCAGCCAGGTCTCCGTAATACATGCCAGCTCTGCACCCTCATCCAGGATCATGTCATGGATGAGGGAGGTTTTCTGGTTAACAGACCTGGCATTGCAGAGCAGCAAACGAAGGCCAGAAGATAGAGTCACGCCTCCCCCAGCCATCCTTTGGCTCTGGACAGGCCCGGAACTGGGGACAGATATTACACATCTCTCCCTTGTTCCCCTTACCTGGCATGGCCTGTCCCTAGCACCCCGCCAGCGCCTGCCACCCAGCCTCAGTATAGTCTGGCCCCCAGCACTTCCCCCACTGCCTCCATCAGGTGGACACATGCCCCCTCGCTTCTGCCTATCAGGCAGGCTACCCACCCCTAAAAACAACAGAATCCCTCAGAAATTGAAAAAAAAAACCCAATTAAAAAATCCCCTTTAAAATACTGCCAGGCAGGAGTCCACAGTGGGGGGGGGGGCGCAGCAGGCACACCTCTTCCCCAGTGGTGGCAGCTTCTCCTGCAGGCCCTGGCTCTCCCAGGCCACCTCAGCCTGGCAGCTTATGTAGCCCGTCCAGGAAGGGGCAGGTGGAAGCAGCACAGCTGGCTCGGTACCTGGGGGCCTGGTCCTGCAGGGACTGGCGGTCTGCTAGGCAGAGGTCCATAGGGAAGGACTGGTGTTGGTGGCGGCAGCAGCCACAGCAGGCCCAGCAGCTACAGGAAGACTTATCAAGCCTCCTCCTTTCCCATTTTAGGCAGACTCTGAAGATCTTTGTATTTCAGAAGGCTTTTCATAATTGATCATTATGTTTTTAACTGAACTGATACCATTTTAGCAGTATTGTATGCTACTTTGTGAAGGCTTTTGCCCTTGAAAAGCATGGTATAAAAAATTGTGCAGAGGACTTCTTGTAGGATTCTGTTCCTTCTTAGGAGTAAGGCTGTGCCAGGAGAACTGAGGTGACAGCACTCAGAATCATGAGCGAAAATCTTTTTTCACAGATTTGCTCTAGCCATCTTTAAAATGTCTGCGTCATAGGTTGTAAATTAATTTTATTTAGCTTATGCTGAGCCGTATACACTTTTATGAAAATATGTCTTCTTTATCACTCTCTATAACTCCTAAAAACTATATTCTTACTAATTTCATTTTAAAACATAGCTTCATTGAATTAAACATATAATTGTTACACTCCAGAATATCCAGAGCTGCATGGTCTTTTCTTGTGCTCTTAATAACTTCACAATATGAAATTTAGGGCACAGAAAAATTTAGAGCACAGTAAAAGGCCCTACAACTCCCAGCATTCCTCAGCCAGTCATGCTGGTTAGGGAATGCTGGCAGTTGTGGGACTTTTTTCTGTCTAAACATGCCTAATATTGAGCCCTTAATTGTTTTACTGGAGCAACATACTTGTTTCTTTCCATTAGTAGCCATCAACAGCAGTGCTGAGGTATGTCTTTGGAAGGAATGTTGGCTATAAATAATAAAATATTTAAGCTTTAATAAAAGGCTGAAATATAACAGCTGCAACTTTATACAGGAGTTGAGGACCACCAGAGGTGATAGATCAGCAGTCAGAATGTGAAATGATGTAAGATCATGGTTATAAAACTGCCAATCATGCAATAATCTAGAATGGGGCAGGAGAATGTATGGCCCTCCAGATGTTGTTATAGTGCAACTCTGATCAGCCTCAGACAATCATGAGGGATGATGGGAGTTTCAGTCCAAAAACATCTGGAGGGCAATGTATTCCCAGTCCCTGGCCTAGAAAACACCATTTGTGATAACAGCCTGCCAGCTGCAATTTGCATCTGGTCTTTAAAAAAGATACTCCGGATGCCTTCTAATAATCTCAGGCTGCTATCCTATACACACTTACCTGAGAGTAAGTCCCAATGAAATCAATGGGACTTACTTCTGAGTAGACATGGATAGGCTTGCACTGTTATTAGTTCAGGTGGAGTTCTGTTAATCCCAATGAGATCACAATCTTGGTATTAAATTACATATACAGCAACATCAAAAATAAAGGTGTGCAATACCTTCTGGAAATAAATAAAATAAGTTGGTTTCACTATACATTTCAAATTAAACACACACGCATTTCTTGCCAAGAAGACACATGCTTTTACCAGACACTCAGTATCAGAATCTGGGTACATATGTTGGGGAGGCCAAGGGACTTGGTTCAGGACGTGATGAGTCTTCCAGTGAGGTTCTGCCTTAGAAGTTGTTATGCTGTCTAAAATGTCAGAATTTCACGTACACTTCCCAAGTCCAAACATTCACAGAGCAGTGTCAACTGTTACTGAATTTGTGAAAGGACTAAGCAATACTTCATGCCCACAATCCAAACAGGCAACATATGCAAAGGAACAAGAACCACACGTACAATCATAGCTTTGTCTAAAGCTTTGGGGCGGTGCGCAGGGCTTGACCAACGCTGGGAGGAGCTGCCCCTCTTCCCAATGCCAGCCAAGAAACTCCCAGTGCTAGCCAAATCCCTCTCTCCCTGCTGAGGGAGGTATGGAACATGAAGACAGACAAAGGGGGTGTGGGCAAGGCGATGGCATCAATGGGCGTGGCCATGCCCACTGACATCATCCAGCCTGTGGAGGGTCCGGTGGGGGGCAATTCAGCCCCACACCACTAAAGTGTTCTGCACCCCTACAATAAACCATTGTTTATCATGACATCCAAACGCCCTCAGTCTTTAGGTTCAGTTAGTGATCCTTTAACTATCAGTGTATGATATTATACATAAGTAATCAAAGGAAGGAATGGTTGTGAACCACCCAAAGAGCTTCAGCTATTGGGCGGTATAGAAATAAATAACTAAATAAATAATATGCATTGCTATTGTTTCAGAAATGGCAGAAGGTTATTGACTGTGGTCTCAACGAGAGAAGATTTAGTGCTTTTTTCTGGTAGAACTCAACAGAACTGAGTTCTGCCACCTTTTCTTATATAGAGAGAGAGACAGACAGACAGAGTTTGTCCACTGTCTTAATGCTCTGCATTACTATTTAATCACCATCTACTCCCAAAGAAACATAATGCAAGAGTTCTAGTACCTTTTTCTCCAGAAAAAATCACTTGACTTAGTAGCCTTTGACTCATACTGTTTATGTTTGCTTTGACTGATGAAAAAGCAGCTGTGTATACACATGAATCAGGATGGCACATTTGGCATCTTCCATTTCCCTATGCTTTATCATTTCCACCTCCCTTTTATATCCAGTCAAACCAAAGCCTGCACAAATCTTCCACTGTGACTCAGAGATCTCCTGAAATGACGTGTCTCTTTGTAAGGCTCTTAAATTTGCTAATCGGTTTAACCACAGTTACAGTTTATTCTAAGGTGTAGAAGGGAACACATACCACGATCTACCAAAATATTTAATTGGGAAATAGATTTGTGCAATGACCCATAATCTCAATCCTCCAACATTCTAAAGGTGGCTTCAACTAAACCCCTTTCACTTGAAATGGACCATTCCTAGCATCCAGTCACAAGCAATGGCCTACCAATTTACCCTGTTACAAGTTCAACCCTCTTAATGGATCCTGTGGACAATTGCTATAGATGGAGCTAAACAGTCAGGTGCTGACACCTTCTATAGTCATTTTTGTCAAATATTTTGCCTTTCACACCCCCAAAGAGTGATTGTATGTTTTACATTTGCTATATTATTTTCTTTACATCCTTCAGAACGGAGGCTTGACTTTATATATTCCCTGATTTACAGTGAATTGCATCACAAAGGGCACCTGCTTGAGCCTTAAGATCTTTTCCCAAGTTGTTTCCCCAGATGGGATACAGCTGTGGTGGCTACTATGGAAAGGGCCTTTTCATCTAGCTATGAAATGCCCTCCTCAGAAAAGCTCACCTGGCATCTATCTTGATGTCATTTCATCACCAGGTGAAGGCCTTTTAATCTGTTCCTACATTAAATTACTTTTATCTGGGCTGTGGTTTTTATGCTGTTTTTATATGTTTGATTGATTGGTTGACTGATGTATTTTCAATCTATTTTTATCTTTGATGTAAGGGGCCCTGAAAACATGGTTATAGTAGTGGCATATAAGTATTTTAAATAAATATATTGAGGGCCAAAACAGACATTTAAATGTGTGTCTAGCAGCTATGTCTTCTTTTCATTTTTCTCTAGAGTAGGCACAGGGGCCCCAATCCAAGTAGATCTTAAAAGACACCACCACCACCTCCTCCTAGGTCCCTAGGGGACCTGCGCCTTGTTGTTCAGTCGTGTCCGACTCTTCGTGACCCCATGGACCATAGCACGCCAGGCTTTCCTGTCCTGCGCTCTCTCCCGGAGCGTGCTCAAGTTCATATTCATTGCATCAGTGATGCTATCTAGCCATCTCATCCTCTGCCGTCCCCTTCTCCTTTTGCCTTCAGTCTTTCCCAGCATCAGGGTCTTTTCCAGGGAGTTTTCTCTTCACATTAGGTGGCTAAAATATTGGAGCTTCAGCTTCAGTATCTGTCCTTCCAATGAGCAGTCAGGGTTGATTTCCTTTAGGATGGACTGATTTGACCTCCTTGCAGTCCAGGGGACTCGTAAGAGTCTTCTCCAGCACCACAGTTCGAAAGCATCAATTCTTCGGCGCTCAGCCTTCCTTATAGTCCAGCTCTCACAGCCATACATTACTACTGGGAAAACCATAGCTTTGATTAGACGCACCTTTGTCGGCAAGGTGATGTCTCTGCTTCTTACTATGCTGTCTAGGTTTGCCATAGCTTTCCTCCCAAGGAGCAAGCGTCTTTTAATTTCATGGCTGCAGTCACCGTCAGCGGTGATCTTGGAGCCCAAGAAAGTAAAATCTGTCACTGCTTCCATTTCTTCCCCTTCTATATGCCAGGAAGTGATAGGGCCAGATGCGATGATCTTAGTTTTTTTTAATGTCGAGTTTCAAACCAGCTTTTGCACTCTCCTCTTTCACCCTCAACAAGAGGCTCTTTAGATCCTCTTCGCTTTCTGCCATTAGGGTGGTATCGTCTGCATATCGGAGGTTGTTGATAATTCTCCCAGCAATCTTAATTCCGACCTCTGATTCATCCAACCCGGCATTTCTCATGATGTACTCTGCATATAAGTTAAATAAGCAGGGTGACAATATGCAGCCTTGTCGTACTCCTTTCCCAATTTTGAACCAATCGGTTGTTCCATCTCTGGTTCTTACTGTTGCTTCTTGACCCTCATACAGGTTTCTCAGGAGACAGGTAAGGTGGTCTGGTACTCCCAACACTTTAAGAGTTTGCCACAGTTTGTTGTGATCCACACAATCAAAGGCTTTAGCGTAGTCAATGAAGCAGAAATAGACGTTTTTCTGGAATTCTCTTGCTTTCTCCATGATGCAACGAATGTTGGCGATTTGATCTCTAGTTCCTCTGCCTCTTTGAAACCCAGCTTGTACTTCCGGTAGTTCTCGGTTCGCATACTGCTGAAGCCTAGCTTGTAGGATTTTGAGCATCACCTTGCTGGCATGTGAAATGAGCGCAATTGTGCGGTAGTTTGAACACTCTTTGGCATTGCCCTTCTTTGGAATTGGAATGTAAACTGACCTTTTCCAGTCTTGTGGCCACTGTTGATTTCTTGGCATATTGAATGCAGCACTTTAATAGCATCATCTTTTAGGATTTTAAATAGCTCAGCTGGAATACTGTAATCTCTGCTAGCTTTGTTGTTACTAATGCTTCCTAAGGCCCACTTGACTTCACTCTCTAGGATGTCCGGCTCAAGTTCAGTGACCGCGCTATCATGGCTATCAGGGACATTAAGATCTTTCCTGTATAGTTCTTCTGTGTATTCTTGCCACCTCTTCTTAATCTCATCTGCTTCTGTGAGGTCCCTGCCTTCTTTGTCCTTTATCATGCCCGTCTTTGCACAAAACGTTCCCTTGAGATCTCCAATTTTCTTGAAGGGATCTCTAGTCTTTCCCATTCTGTTGTTTTCCTCGATTTCTTTGCATTGTTCATTTAAGAAGGCCTTCTTGTCTCTCCTTGCTATTCTCTGGAACTCTGCATTCAGTTGGGTATATCTTCCCCTTTCTCCCTTGCTTTTCGCTTCCCTTCTTTCATCAGCTACTTGTAAAGCCTCATCAGACAGCCACTTTGCTTTCTTGCATTTCTTTTTCTTTGGGGTGGATTTCGTTGCTGCCTCCTGAACAATGTTACGGACCTCCGTCCATAGTTCCTCAGGCACTCTGTCTATCAGGTCTAATCCCTGAAATCTATTCCTCACCTCCACTGTATATTCATAAGGGATATGATTTAGGTCATACCTGAACGGTTTAGTGGTTTTCCCGACGTTCTTCAATTTAAGCCGAAATTTTGCAAGAAGCAGCTCATGATCTGAGCCACAGTCAGCTCCAGGTCTTGTTTTTACTGACTGTATGGAGCGTCTCCATTTTTGGCTGGAAAGGACATAATCAATCTGATTTCGATATTGACCATCTGGTGATGTCCATGTGTAGAGTCGCCTCTTGTGCTGTTGGAAAAGAGTGTTTGCTATGATCAGCGTGTTCTCTTGGCAAAACTCTATTAGCTTTTGTCCTGCTTCGTTTTGTACACCAAGGTCATGCTTGCCTGTTATCCCGGTGATTTCTTGACTTCCTACTTTAGCATTCCAATCCCCTATGATGAAGAGGACATCTTTGTTTGGTATTAGTTCTAGAAGGTGTTGTAGGTCTTCATAGAACCGATCAACCTCAGCTTCTTCGACATCAGTGGTTGGGGAATAGACTTGAATTACTGTGATGTTGAATGGTTTGCCTTGGATTCGTACTGAGATCATTCTATCATTTTTAAGGTTGTACCCCAGTACTGCTTTTCCCACCCTTTTGTTGACTATGAGTACTACTCCATTTCTTCTAAGGGATTCTTGCCCACAATAGTAGATATGATGGTCACCTGAATTAAATTTGCCCATGCCTGTCCATTTTACTTCGCTGATTCCCAAGATGTCGATGTTCAATCTTGCCATCTGATGTTTGACCACCTCCAGCTTACCTTGATTCATTGATCTGACATTCCAGGTTCCTAAACAATATTGTTCTTTACAGCATCGGATTTTGTTTTCACCACCAGACACATCCACAGCTGAGTGTCCTTTCGGGTTTGGCCCAGCCACTTCACTCTTTCTGGCGCTACTTGGAAATACCCTCTGCTCTTCCCCAGTAGCATATTGGACACCTTCCGACCTGAGGGGCTCATCTTCCGGCGTCATCTCTTTTAGCCTTGTGATACATTCCATGGGGTTTTCTTGGCAGGAATACTGGATTGGGTTGCCATTTCCTTCTCCAGTGGACCACATTTTGTCAGAACTCTCTGCCATGACCTGTCCGTCTTGGGTGGCCCTGCACGGCATAGCTTATGGCTTCACTGAGTTACGCAAGCCCCTTCACCACAACAAGGCAGTGATCCATGAAGGGGGACCTGCGCCTACTCTAAAGTAAAAATGGGGCAGGGGGAGACATAGCTGCTAGACACAGATTTAAAGTAATGTCTATTTTGGCCTTGCCTCTGCATATCAGTGGAAAGCCTACTCATGTGGACTGGCATCTTTGCCATCAGCAAGCCCCTGAGTACGTCTGAGTTCTTTCCACCACCTCCCTCTGATGGGGATTGCCTAGAACCTGTATTGCCAACTGCCAAAGGCCTGAAGATGCTGCAGATCAACAGAAGGGCTGCCTGTGTGAATTGATATTTTTATCATCAGCCAGCACTTGAGTCCATGAGTCCATCTGCATCTCCTTCTGTCCCTTCCCTCTGGAGAAAAGAACCTGGAACCAGCATTGCCACCAATTAATAGGCAGCAGAAGACACTGTCCATTTGTCCCACCCACCCCTTTGTATGGAATTTAATTATAAGTGGCTTTGAGAGCAAATCTTGGCTTACAAGCTGGGTATAAATACAATAAATAATAGCCCTCATTCTTGCAGGCATTTTGTGTCACATAGGATATGTCTGCACCAGCCATGCCTTTTTAACATTTCCGTTTGGCCATCTTTGTTCCTAACCTGCTTCATCCTCTTGGGACTGTGACTTTTACCAAAAAGCGCATCTGCAAACTGCTGCTTGCACACCTTTATGTATGTGCGTGAAAGAGGTGCAAGTTCACTTCATTTCCATGTCCGGAAAAGCTTCACCCACATCATTTCTGCTTCCCTGGGAGCTGTTTAAAGGTATGGGAGGGGGACCAGAAAATGGTGGCATCCTTGAGAAAGAGAGAGAAACACACTCAAAAGGCCAGAAGGACATTTAGTGGATTGGAACATGTAAGAGTTAGTGAATCTGAAGGGCACCTTATGTTCCCATATCTCCCAAATATCTCCCTGACAGTGTTAAAGGACAGATGGAGACTGCAGATCAGAGACTACAATCAGAAAATGCATGAAAAGGACTAGCTCCTCTTTCTTTTTAACTGGATATTTTCTCCAGCTTTCATCACAGGGTTCTTCCCCTTAGTCTGTTTAAGTGTACTTGAAACCCAGTAACAAAAGCCACAGGGTTGAGCTTTTCAGAAAACATACCACAACAGTGCCTAAAATGAAACTCTAATATCATTACCTCTCAGCTAGGTATCAATATACACTCCGATTTGTAGTAGTTACTTCTCTGCCAACAGATTTTACAAGGATCGCCATACCTTGTATCACACCTCCTGCCTTGTCAGTGATTTCATTGGCACAGCCAAGAATCCTTTATAGCCAGTCAGCTGTTCAAGAGATATAATCCCCAAAATAAAGAGGAGGCTGTTTTTATGTATCCACGCTTTGGAATTCACTGCATAATGCTTCTGCAATGGGGGTGGGGATGCCATATGTGCGTGTATTTACCACCTCTCATATACAAAATGCATAGCAACCTTTAAATTCCTTTTCTTCTTCCTTTCTCCTACAAATGACGTTGACACTGCTGGAACATATCAATACAATCATTCCCATGTAACACCATTGCTTTAGAGGGGAAATTTGAAAAAATGACATTCCCCCACCCACATGTAGCATTATTAAGGGAACAATCCTATGGAGATAGACATCAGCCTCCAAACTCGACGGCTGACTGATACCTATCCGATGCAGGGCAAACAGAGCACAAAGGGGATCCTCTCCTCCATGCTCCAGCCACCCCGCATGTGTGGCTAGAGATGTTTTAGGGCGTCTAACTGCAGCTTCAGGGAGGGGGAGAGAAGGGGCCTGGAGACCAGATAGGAAGCTGTCTAAAACAGCTTCCATGTTCTTTTCCCCTCCCCACCCCTGGGAATGGCCCCCTTTCGCCATCTCCATGCTCTGTTTACAAGTGCGGAGACAGCAGTGGTGTGGAAAGAACCACCCTGGCTACAAGGGGAAGGGGAGTGCAGTTTCTGGGAATGGAGGTCGGATGACCTCCATTCCCAGAAGCTGAAAAATCCTATGGCCATCTAGACAGTGTCTAGTGGCCATAAGATTGTTCTCCCCCCAGATGAAGGAAAGATACTTGGATCACTCTACATTTAGTTTCCTTTGACACAAGAAGTAATGCTTAGAATATGCAGAGTGCACATGTAACTAGGTTAGGTTTGCATATCCTGCTGATGTTTTGTCATGTGGAAGAATCAGTATTCTTATGGTTCTGCGGCAAACCCAGGCCTCTTCTATAACTACATATAGAAGCATTTTTTTCCTAATACACTTATATACATAACATTTTGTTCTGAGACTGGTCGTACTGAGACAGGTCATGTGAGTGGGGCCGTAGCTCAGTATGATAGAACCTGTGTTTCACATTCACAAGGTCCCAGGTTCAATCCTCGGCATCTCCAGAAAGGACTAGAAAAACTCCTGGCTGGCTGAAACCCTGGAGAGCCACTGCCAGTCAGTGTTGACAGTACCGGGCATGATGGACCAATTGTCTGATTAAGTATAAGACAATGCCCTGTGTTCATGTACACATAATTTTTCTTCCTTTCTGGACAATCTACCCACAAATAAAAAAAAACCTCTGTGCTTATTAACATATGTATTTGGAGGTTTCTTAAATTCTGTCTTGAGCAAAGCAGATCATAGCAGGCATGACAAATGCAAGGTTTGTGCAAGGCTTGATGTATAATTTTTACCTACACACACACACACACACACACACACACTTAATGATGATCTGTTGTGGATTTCAGCCTGGATATCTTTGACAAGCATCAAATGAAACTTGTTTTGTAATATTATTCAGTCTTTCCTCCAAGACTATTGATATTTTTTACTGTTTTTACTGCATGATAAAGTTGTTGATGTTTCTAAAGGGAAAAAATAGGGCTGCTACACCTAACAGTATACTTGACCAAAAGGTAAAATTACCTGGTGGCCAGATATTTTAAAGTCTTGTGGCAGACTATGGTGTGTGTGTGCAAGTGGGTGTGCATACTCACATGATGAATAAATCATTTGTTTTGATATATGTCCAATTCTGATGCCCTGACTACAAGCTCTCTATTTTTAGAAACATCTTCAAGGTCGTTCTTGGGCTTTGTGCATTGCCTTTTCTTACACTGCTTGTCTGAAGCCAAATTTCATATAAAGGCTTTCAAATAAGCCTTTAAAACTTGTACCAATGGAGAAAAAATTCCATCAGTACAAGTAAATTCAAAACAGGCTTCCCTCCTTCAGCCCAAGATTTTGACTTTCTCCAACATCCAAAATACAGTTAAGGTCATTTGGGTGAAATTTACTTGTGTGATTTATTATAATAATAATTTTATTTCTCCAGCATACACATACCTCTAACAAGCTCTCAGATGATGTGCATATGCATAACAACATTATGATTCAATTATTTAGAAACCTGGCAGTTTAAGACCAGAGTTAAAGCTTCCTCATTTTGGCCTGAGCTCCAAAAAGCAAGGAAATTGGAAGCTAAATCTGATGTCTTAACTGATGTGCCCTATGATCTGTGATGATGTTGTACAATGTCACAGATTGTGCTTGCTTACAATTTACCTTTCATGTACTCACACTTTTCCTTGGTCTTTCAGGACCAAATCCAGATGGGGAGGATGTAGTGCCTGGGACGAGCAAAGATGTCTCATGTTGTCCTGATCCTGTATTGCCTTATGAAGCATCTGAGCCTTACTGTATTGCTAGAGGAATCCTCCTGTGAGTTGACCCATGTCAGTTTGTTGTTTACATGAGTAGCTGGATAGGCGGGCTAAACAGTGAGGGGGATTCCTCTTCTAGTCGTAAGGCTAGATGCTTCATAAGGCAATACCGGATCAGGACAATGTGGGGCATCCTTGCTGACCAAGGAAAAATGTGGGTGCATGGAAGATAGTTATAAGGAAGCACAATTTGCAACATTGCACAACATCATTACTGATCATGGGGCACATCAGTTAAGGCATCAGTCTTAGCTTCCAATTTTCTGGCTTTGTGGCACTTGAGCCAACATGAGAAAGCCTTAGCTCTGGTCTTAAACCGGCAAGTTTTTTGATCACTGAATTTCCCTGGGTTCTGGAAAGAAATGTATAATTACAGTGTTGGCAATCCTGCCTTCTCACCAAGGTATTTGAATCTGCTTTCTTGCAAGTTTACCTATATAATAAATGGGATTATAAATACTTAAGTAATGATAATCATGATTTCATTTCAAGAATCAGGACTAACATCTCAGGAAGAACTTCCACAGATAGAGGCTCTCCTCTGCAGTCACCCTCCACATGCAGAAAGCTGTGAGAAGAATGGGGTGGGGGTGGAGCTAGCGAGCTCATCCGCACTTCCCTTCCTCATGTATAGAGTGTACACACAATGAGAATGACTTAACAGGACTAGATTCTCACAGCCATCTTAATGAGTGTTCAGAGTGTGAATGAACGTTCATTGTAATGTGTGAATATACCCCTAGTGTGAGACATGATCCTTGCATGCCCTTTTCCTACCACACAGAAAGTAAGAGCAAGGATCAGGGCCCCTGACTGAATTTCTGCTGTCAGAAAGGTAGTGTGAAGTCCTGATCCTTCTGCCCCCTCACCTGTGCATCCCATCCCCCACCCCTCCCAAATTATCTGAGGTCAAACTGTAAGTTAATTTAAAGATGTCACTAGGTTTGTTCCTTTTCTTTTTTTACTCAAAAGTAAGCTCATGGGACCTCATATGGATCGGGATCCTAGAGAAATATGGGGCTTTATGGTTATGGGGCTTTATGGATATGGGGCTTTAACCCTTTGCCCGGTGCCTGCAATTTACCTTACAACTGGATGCCATTTTGACAATGTAAATTGGAGGCCGGGTGTGTGTGTGTGTGTGTGTGTGTGTGTGTGGCTGATCCAGATTGGGAGCACAGCAGGGGTGGGGTCAAGGCTTAACGTCTCCCTACCCCACCCAACTCCTCCCTAGGGTCCCAATCTGTGTAATTATGCGTAGTCTCACTTTGTGAGGTCACATTCCATAACTAAAGGAATAGGCCTTGCACGCAGAAGTCCTCTGTAATAGAATTCTTCTGAAAACCTGGCAGCATTCTAGCTTCAGGGTAAAACTAGGCATGCCCAACATAACTTCACCAGGAGTTGCTGCCATAGGCTATCCTGGGGCAGAAAAATGTAAATGTCTTTTTAACCACTGTTCAAGATTTCACCAAACCAATGAAAGGCACACCTCGCCAACAAGTCAGAATAAAGTACATCAGTACTTCCCAGCCACATTTGAAAGAAATATGTGATATGCTGACAGCCTGGAGAAAAAAGTGCAAATGTGCCAATTTTCAGCACTTTTTAACTTGCTGCACCTGTGGCAGTTTCTATTGGATTGATTTAAAAATTTGTAGAATTGTGGAGCTCATCAGGTAGATCATAGATGCCTAGTTTCAAGTTATTATTAGCTTAACAGGTATTGTTTTTATAAGTAGTGGGCTTTTGAGGCTTATAATGGCTGAATTTTTTCTTTTCTTGCAATTCACCTTAACCAAAGGAGCACTCCCATGCCCCTTTAATTTTTAAAAATGCATTTACAATGAAATGCATTTAAATTGATTTTTAGAGAGAAAAGAAAGAAAGAAAGAAAATATATGCTGGGGTGAGATTAAAATTGGAACCGTAAGCCTTTGTGAACATAAAAAAAAATGTTCTCAGACATATTTTAATGATGAGTTGGGGGAAAAGACAAAGGTCTGAAGGATAAGGATAAGACTGGCTACTAGTATGCCTCTAAATAGTAGAGGCAGGGAAACAGCAGCAGGAGGCTGCTGTTGCCCTCATGTCCTGCTTGTGGGCTTCCCATTGGGGCACCTGGTTGGCCACTGCAGGAAACAGAATCCTGGAGTTAATATGGGCCTTTGGTCTGATCCGGCACAGTTCTTCTTTTCTTCTTATGGAGTAGTTCCCATTCTGAGATGCCTACAACAGCAAAGGTCCTGTTGTCAACCTATTAAAGGCACAGAGCCCAGGATGCTAGTGGGTGGTTTTTAAAAGTCAGGACAGCTCTTTCTGATAAATTGAGGAAATCCCAAGTTGACATTTTGTGTGGATTTGCCTGTTCGGTCAGTCTTGTGAATTCTGCAATGTATGTCCAGATCATAATTTCCCTATTCTAATTCCACCCACATTTTGAATATTTTTCCCCACTGTGATGGATCACAGTGTGGACGTATCGTGAAGTATTCCCAAAACAGGTCCCTGATATACCCAAATCCATTGCAGGGCGGGGAGCAGTAAAAATGGTGTTAGTCATCTTAACTAGCCTGGTCACAAATCTGATTCTGTTCCCAATTATGCCAAATGTGACACTGATTTACAAATGGGTCAGGACTTTCCAGTAATTCAAGCCAGACTGCTGGAAAGAGTTGATGGCTACAATGCCAGATAGGTGGGTGTTGGAAAGAGAACTTCAAAGTAAGGTAGTAGGACAAGCAGGTGGATCATTAGCAAAGGCAACATTTAATTTCTGAGCTCTGTTAATAAGCCATTTTGGGGGTCGCTGCTCTATGTATTTCAGTGAGTGTACTGTGCTCTTACCAATCAGAGGAGCCGATCTGAAAGACAATATTGCTAGTATTTAGATCATAGTATGATGTAGTTATATATTGTTTGTGTATATTGTCTGTGTTGTTGTTGTTGTCGTTAAGTCGTGTCCGACTCTTCATGACCCCATGGACCACAGCACGCCAGGCCTTCCTGTCCTCCACTGTCTCCCGGAGTGTGCTCAAGTCCATATTCATTGCATCAGTGATGCTATCTAGCCATCTCATCCTCTGCCGTCCCCTTCTCCTTTTGCCTTCAATCTTTCCCAGCATCAGGGTCTTTTCTAGTGAGTTTTCTCTTCGCAAACTGCCCAGAGAGCTTCAGCTATGGGGTGGTATAGAAACAACAACAACAATAAATAATGCCAACCTAGCTCCTTTGAGATGTGTCATCCCCGCTGGCCAGGGATGATAGAACCTGTAGACAAAACACATTTGAAGGGCACAAGATTGGGGAAGGCTGACTTAGGGGAAGTGAGGTGGGGGGCTAAGTTTAGAGCCTGTCAGCCTTGGCAAAATCCCTTTAGAAAATGGAGCATATCTTTGGCAGCTGATGAAGTAGGAGAATGGGAATTTCTACTTGCCTAGCAGAACCCATTCTGGCACCTTGCTCCCTTGGAGTTATGACTGTTTGGCCTTCCACCATAGGCAGTTCAGGGACAAAGAAAAGAAAAATTCTACTTTGTTTGTCGGACTGAAAGCCACATTTCTTCCTCCTGCCTCCCGAGTTTTTGACTGACACATTCTTCAGCAGCTCTTGAAAAGTGTGCTTGCATCCATTCATTTGTGAGTAAAAAAATCACAAGGAATGACAGCAGATCTAGTTGGAACATTCGTTTTTCAGATGTCACAAATATGCTGATAGGGCAATATGGACAAGACCATGCAGATGCATGTCAAAAGCGGAACAGTCACTTGGTTTAAATTCAAGTTCAGACTATTGGCATAAGATGTAAGCATAGCTTAATTTAGACAGACAACAAGTTCTCAAAGAAATGCACAATGGAGCAGTTTCTACCACTTGGAACCAGCACTGCAGCCTTAACTGCAATGCAATTGAGGGAAAATATTAAAATTGTCTGTAACCCATAAAAAAACTTTACTAGATACAACATACATGATTCACATTCACATTTTTTCTGAAGTCATAGTACAAAACTCTAGAGAATGTGTTTCTTGTTTTCTCTGCATCCCACAAAATATTAATGCCATGGGTTTTTGTTGCCTTGTCTTATTTCCATCTCACTCATGTTTGGCAAGCGCTCTCAGATTTGTAGAGATCTCATTTCTTTTTGACACATTGCATCATGGAACATAGGAAGCTGTCTTATACCAAGCCAGGCCATCGGTCCATCTGGTTCAGTATTGTTGACACTGACTGACAAAGGGTCTCCAGGGTCTGAGACAGGAGTCTTTTCCAGCCCCATTTGGAGATGCCAGGGATTGAACTGGAGGCCTTTGGTACGCAAAACAACTCCTCTGTCACTGAACTATGGCCCTTTTTCCATGAAAGGAGCAGGACCATATCAACCTATTTTGGCACTTTAGGTAAGGCTTCTCAGAGAAGCTGAATGAATTCTTTTCATCTGTCTTCACTGCAGAAGGGATAGGACAGATACTTGTGCCTGAACTGATGTTTTCAGGAAGGGAGTCTGAGGAACTGAGGCAAATAGTGGCAACAAAAGATGAAGTTCTCAAACTTATTAATACATTGAAAGCAAATAAATCACCAGGCCCAGATGGCATCCATCCTAGAGTTCTCAAAGAACTCAAATATGAAATTGCTGATCTTCTAACCAAAATATGCAACATGTCCCTAAGATCAGCCTCTATACCAGAGGACTGGAAGATGGCCAATGTAACACCAATGTTCAAAAAGGGATCCACGGGGGATCTGGGAAATTACAGGCCCATTAGCTTAATGTCTGTTTGGGGTAAATTGGTTGAAGGCATTATTAAAGATAAAATTAGTAAGCATATAGAAGAAAAATTAGTAAGCATATAGAAAAAGAATCAACATGGCTTCTGCAAAGGTAAGTCTTGTCTCACTAACCTTTTAGAGTTCTTTGAGTGTCTGTAAAAAAGTAGACAGGGGTGATCCAGTAGACATTGTTTACTTGGACTTCCAAAAGGCTTTTGACAAAGTCCCTCGCCAAAGACTCCTGAGCAAACTTAGCAGTCAGGCCATCTTATGGATCAGTAACTGGTTAAAGAACAGAAAGCAGACAGTAGGAATAAATGGTAAATTCTCCCAATGGAGGGAAGTAAATAGTGGGGGCCCACAGGGATCTATTAGGGCCAATGCTTTTCAACCTGTTCTTAAATGATCTGGAATTAGGAGTGAGCAGTGAAGAGGCCAAGTTTGCAGATGACATTAAATTATTTAGGGTGGGTAAAACAAAAAGGGATTGTGAAGAGCTCCAAATGGATCCCTCCAAACTGGGAGAATGGGTATCTAAATGGCAAATGTGGTTCAATTTAAGGCAAGTGTAAAGTGATGCATGTTGGGGCAAAAAATCCCAACTTCATGTATAGCCTGATGGGATCTGAGCTAGTGGTGACCAACCAGGAAAGAAATCTTGGGGTTGTGGTGGACAGCTGGATGAAGATGTCAACCCAGTGTGTGGCTGCTATAAAAAAGTCAAACACCATGTTAGGCTTAATTAGAAAAGGAATTGAAAATAAAACTGCCAATATCATACTGCCCCTATACAAATAGATGATGTGACCACACTTGGAATACTGTGTCCATTTCTGGTCACCGCACCTAAAAAAAAAAAAAGATACTGTAGAGCTGGAAAAAGTGCAGAAGAGGGCAACTAAAATGATCATGGGGCTGGAGCGTCTCCCCTATAAGAGAAGGTTACAACAGCTGGGATTGTTTAGCTTGGAAAAAAGGGTGAGGGGAGACATGATAGAGGTGTACAGAATTATGCAAGGTGTGGAGAATGTGGATAGGGAGACATTTTTCTCCCTCTCTCAAAATACTAGAACCTGGGGTCACCCTATGAAGCTCATTGGTGGGAGATTCAGGACAGATAAAAGGAAGGGCTTCTTCACACAGCGCATAGCTAAACTATGGAATTCGCTACCACAGGATGTAGTGATGGCCACCAATTTGGATGGCTTTAAAAGGGGGTTGGACAAATTCCTGGAGGAAAAGGCTATCAATGGCTACTCGCCTTGATGGCTATGTGCTACCTCCAGTACCAGAGGCAGTGAGCCTATGTACACCAGTTGCTGAGGAACATGGGCGGGAGGGTGCTGTTGTCCTCATGCCCTGCTTGTGGGGTCCCGGTTGATGGCTGGTTGGCCACTGTGTGAACAGAATGCTGGACTAGATGGACCCTTGGTCTAATCCAGCATGGCTCTTCTTATGTTCTTATGGTATTTTGGCACCCCACATGCTGCCGCCCTCTCCTCTGTCTTGCCTGCCCTGGCAGCAGATGCTGCCACCATTACCCTCCTCCTCCTTGCTGTCTCCTCCCTACCTACCACTACCACCCACCTCCCTCCTGGCAGCACTGCTGCCTCCTCTTCCTTCTCTTTTCCTTCCCCATCTACCCTGGCTGCTGCTGTCACCTCCTCCTTGTTGCCTCCTCCCTTCTCCATGCATCCCATCTGGCTGCTGCCATGTCCTCCTCTTCCTCTTGTTCTCTTTCCCTTTTCCCCATCCCCCTGGACACTGCCATCCTCCACTCTTCTGGTTTCCCCCCTGAAGGCTGCCACCAAATTGTCTTTCTTGCCATGAAGGGTTCTTCCTAGTGAGGCATTCTGGGTGAGAGGACCCTTGAGATTGCCTGTTCTCCCATCCTCCACTGGAGGATGGATCCTCGCCCTGGAATTTTACCACTCCCAAAAATCTAGGCTTTCCACAAGCCCTGATATTTATTTATGCATTTATTTATTTGATTTGATTTGATTTGTACAGCACCTTTCTAAGAAAAAATGGCACTCAAGGCAGCTTACATGCACAATTAAAATGGATTAAAAACAGTACAACAATACATTCAAATACAATAAAAACAACAATTACAAAATAAAAAATAAAAAACCATTTAAAAACATAGGGGTAGAGAGAACAGGACAATAAAAAGTTACTTCAGTGGGTCATCAACACCTCCTACCAAATTATTGTTTAGAATTCATTTCTACCCTGAAGGGATGGTTTGGTGTATGCACATATACACACACTTTCTTCTGTCTCAGGGTTCCTTGCCACTCCAAAACATTATGATTCTTAGTAATGTGAAACCATCTTAAGGCTCATGAGGAAATAAAACATCCAGTCTGGAACCTCTAGACTTCTAGTCTAAAAATCTAAGGATTTGTTTATCGAGTTTAGCATATGTAAACAGGTAATCTAAATGAAAGGTAAACTGCACAAGCCTAATTTCTTCTGCTCAGTAGTTCTGCGGCTAAATATGTGGATCTTATTTAAATGTTCAAGAGGAATGACATTACCACTGGATAATGCTAATGATTTGTAGGCTGGTGTTTCCCGAACCCTTCCAGGCTATGCAGACATAAAACAGAGTGGACAGCTCCCAGAGCAATCCAGTTAGTTCCACAGACTAGAGAGAAGACAAAAGTGACACACATATCATGTTGTGTAAAGATCAGATTAAAAAGGGAAAGTATGAGGAAACCAGCCAATAGTGCAAGCTTCTTTACTGATTGATTGGTTTATTTTAAGGTCTGAACAACGTGAGATAATTATTTCAAGTGGCCCGTTGTTAAGTTGTTTACTCAGACTTCGTTTCATTTGCTAATACGCCTTGCGCAGTGGGAGTGCTTCCTTGATAAACGAGGAAGAAAATTACAAGATTGCTGAAATTTTTACTGGAACGCATCCAGACAGGAGATGTACCTGAAGTAAACCTGCCTATCCTAAATTAGACATCAACTTGGGAGTTTGCTTGGTTGGCAAACAAGCATTAAGCAATGACATATGAACAGAGCAGACTGGTACATGTCATCAGGTACCACATTGTCCAAGTAGGTGTGACCTGACACACACAAAACCCAGTAAGAGCCAGGGATATCCTGCCAGAGTCCTTGGTACTATCGTGCCCATTATCCTTCTGCAAAGGTTGACTGAAAGAGGCTGATCGCCTCTTCAGGACCTAGCAGTATGGGCCATTCTGCCTCCATGCATTAGATTCTATAGAGAGCCTCACGTTATGCAGGCAGCAACGAACAAGCATGGTGTCACTGTACCATGGCCAACTGGAGCAGACCGGTAGCCACAGTATCCTCTTCCTTTTGTAAAGCCTTTTATAGTCAAGGGTGGCCAGCCAGGCATGTCCATGATTACAGCTGCTGATTTTATTATTTTTACTTTTAAAATATATTATCGTTTCTACAATAAAATTGGTGATTATTATGAAGTAAATGTTTTTAGCATCAGAGTAACAGAAGCAAACTCAATTTTGTTCTGGTAGTAATGATGGCGCTATGATAAAAGTGAGTTTAACATGGAAAACTGCATATGCTCAAGAGTATTTCTTTTTTTAAAGTCAGGGTTGACAAACCTTTGTTTGTTTCTTTGTTTGTTTGCTCAAACATGTCAGGAATGTAGGCACTGTTGTAAAGCATGGAATGGTGATGGAGGGGGATTGGAGAAATGTCAATTGCATGCTTCACAATGGAAGTAAGATACATGATTGTATAAAGCTCCCCACTGTTACCCCATAAAACCATTAAGTCCGGAGTCTAAAATTATCTAGCTGTATCACTGCAGGAGGGGTAAATGGGCTGAATTCTGATGCTGCTGGCAACCTAACAGAATGGGACATTCCCATCTTTGCTGCCTATCATCTCTTGCAGGGGGTTTAGAAAGGGTGAGCTTTCTAGTTTGGTTCAGACCTTTCTACTTCTAAAAACAAACCAATTAGTTCATTGATGGGATACTGATGGAAGGACTTTGAAAAGGCAACAAATACTATATGAGCTTCCACAGGGTGATTCTTAACAGCAGATAATCTATGCGTATATTGTTGACACTTTGATCGGTATTTCAGGCTTGTCAAGGATCACTGAGAACTGTATCAAGAGTTCTTTATTTGGAGGCCATTTCACAGTAAAGTGTACCTTCTGTGTTCCAAATTGGCCAATGAGAGTGTTTTGTGTTCCCTTCTTATTGATAGATTTCTAGCTTCCCATTGATGGTAAACTGCTTTTATAACAATGGGTTAAATTATCAGTGTGGTTTGCAGGACAGGAGAAAGGGGCACAACAAAAGGCAGTTAGATAGGCTGCTATTTCATGTTTCAAATGTATTTTTGAAATCCAGCCAGAAGGCATTTCCAGACAATTTTATGGGTAAAAGAACAGAACATACATCTTTGACCAATGATGGTCAGAGCAAAGTCAGGGGCTTTTATATTTGCATGCCTTTTATAATGAGAGGTCCTGGGCATAAGAAAATTAGTTGAGCGTTTGCTTGTCCTGATCCAGTTAAGAATATTTGCCTTAATATATAAGATATCTGAGGAAATAAAGCCTTTAAAATCTTATTCTTGTTTCTATGCCTGAGGTATATAACTGTGTGCAACCTCCTCTAGTCCTGCTTCAGAGAGAGAAAAAATGAAAGTCAGACTAGTGAGAAATCAAATTCTGCATGCCTCAGCAGAACCACTGAACGACAAAGTGTTTTTTAAAGAAACTCTTGTGGTTTTCAATAAATCACTTAGCCTTGAGCTTTGTTGCAAAGGTAAATGTGAAGCATGAGCCTATAACCACATCTTAAAATTGGGCATAATCTCTGGTGTTTCCTCCTCATCAAAACATGCCAAATATTGCACAGATGTATCATGAGAACTAGATAATTAGGGAATGTTTAGTTTATTTCTCTATTGGGTCTTTTCCCAATTATCAGATGCATATTATACTTCTGCATGTGAGTTGGGTGACAACCAAATTTTGTTTTATGTATGTATGTATGTATGTATGTATTTCTATACCACCCAATAGCTGAAGCTCTCTGGGCAGTTCACAAAAATTAAAACCAAACAGCACACACTAAAACAATTTAAAATATATTGAACATTAAAACCACAATATAACAATACAACCACAATAAAACCTAGCAGCAGTGCAGGAGTTTAAAATACAGATTTAAAACAGCAAAGCTAAAAATTTAGAAAGCTAAAATGCCTGGGAAAATAAAAAGGTCTTCACCTGGTGCTGAAAGGAATACAGTGTAGGTGCCAGGCAAACCTCACTAGGGAGCTCATTCCAGAGCCGGGGTGCCACAGCAGAAAAAGCCCTCCTCCTAGTAGCCACCCGCCTCACTTCCTTTGGCAAGGGCTCATGGAGAAGGGCTGCTGACGATGATCTTAAGGTCCGGGCAGGCACATATGGGAGGAGGTGATCCTTCAGGTAACCTGGCCCCAAACCGTTAAGGGCTTTAAATGTTAAACCAGCAAAATATAAAATAATATGCAAAATGAAAACACCCAAAGAACCAAAGCCTTTCAGTTCTGTGCTACCTGAGGCTCAGATAAACATACTAGGTTCCTGCACAAACTCAAAGCACTAAAATATGCATGACAAACTCAAAGCACTAAAATATGCATGACAAACTCAAAGCACTAAAATATGTATGACAATGGTTGGCCCATTGAAGAGCTTTCCCACTGTGGGGAGAAGGCAGGAAGCTGATTAGGCTGCAATCCTATGCATGTTGAGACAGAAAAAGCCATACAACTCCTGGCATGCTGGAAGTTGTAGGACTTTTTTCTGTCTCAGCATGCATAGGATCGAACCCTTAGGCTACGAAGACTCAAGATGAAAAAGGCTTTCACCATTGAAGGTAAAAATGGCATGCCCCGATACATACAGGTTTGAAACAGGTTTCAAGACTCTTGGGAAAAGGGGAAGCTTGTGTCACAACATCACTAGTAATATGTTAAGAATACGGCAGTTTTAAAATGAACAGTGGATGGGAAACCTAACAGCTTTCAAGTGAAATGGACGTGTTCCCCTTCTCCACCTGTAGTCAATACATCTTCAAAACTGTTCAGCTGCATTGTTTCATCCAGGATTTAATGGTTATCCAGGATGTAGCCAACTGACCTGATAGAAATGGTACCATAAGCATTCTGTGCCCTTGAGAAATAGTTTTATAATGGGAATACTCTGAGACCTTTAACAAGAGGCATTCAGCGATGAGGTGACAACAACGAGTGATGATAACAGACAGCCCAGCATCACGCTTCCTGGCCTTTCATCACAGAAGAGTATTTGTAGCGGAGACTGTAAATTGCATCCTACTGCACGGGTGGTCAGGAGGAGTGTATACATGATGCCTGAGCTGGTTGATATGCAAAGGTTGCCACACGAGGCTCCAATGAAGTCCACTGAGTTCAGCAGCCCAGTAAATGGTTGCTGTTGGTCAATGGCATTAACAAGGGTTCTAACTAAATGTCTTATCTATACTTTAAACGGCTGGCTGAAAGTTGGTTTATAAAAGGCTATGCTGCAAACAATGAATGCATTCTACATGATGTACAAGTGCTGATGACGGAGATGTCAGAGTATCAAATACATTTCACATTTCTTTTGGAGAGGGTGGCAGTGGACTGGGGATGCCACTGCTCAGTCATGTATCTTAATTGATTGATATTCAGATTTAAAATCTATTAAAACTGGAGATGTGAGAGAGAAAAAAGCAGTGTATAGCAGCCAAAACATACACAGGCATGCAAAATCCAAGGATCCGAGCACATTAAGACTGTTGGATCTACCACAAGCCTTTTCAATATTTCCTCTTATATTTGAACAGCATTTACAATATGCGCTGAAAATCAGGCCCAGTCACAAATAGGATACTCATCAGCTTCCCCCTTTTTTGTTTTTTGTCCAGGCTAGCTACAGAAACTACCCTGGCTGTTACTGATTGTAGGTACAAAGCTTTCCTTTTATCTCCTCCCTGCCTCCTAGACTTAGCATCACAAAAAAGCTGGAAAAAACACAAATGTGATATAGCATACATGCCCCCAAAGATAGTAACATCAGCTACTGCACAAAGCAGGTGAGATCAGTCACTGACACCCAGCCAGAGGGCAATTTCTTTAAATAAGGGATAACCTTGCATTCAAGCCTGCGTTGATTTGAAGCAACAATCTCTAACATGGAAGGGCTATCCCCCACATGTCTTCAGTGAAGGCTGTTCATACCCTGTGAGAAGGACACAGGGTATGAACATGCACTCTGAACATGCTCAGAAGAACTATTTTACTTCCCACATTCCAAGACTTCACACTGGCAATGTCAACTCACAGGTACCAGGTTGTGAATGGTGGCTTAAATTAAGCCCTGTGCCCATTCGCATCACAGATAAGTAAATAAGAAAGGCAGGGGACAATTAATATGAATATATATATATATATATATATATATTCATTGTCCCCTGCCTTTCATATATATATATATATATATATATATATATATATATATATATATTCTCTTCTCCTTGATTACAGACATGATGTCTTAGTCCTAAAAGGATTCAGCCTGTGTCTATGAACTTCAGCATCAGTAGGGACAAAACACGAACATTTCAGACTTGCAGCAATAGCAAGAAAAAAAATCCCACTCAAGTCCCTTCCCAATTAAGGTTGCTTATTTAACAAGGCTGTGACTGCTCTCAAAAACACACTTCATGGGGAGTAAGCCCCACTGAGAGTCTGAATAAACATGCATAGAATTGCACTACACATGCCTCTATGATGTTTAAAGTCCAAAATGCCATTAAGAAGGAGGGATTTGATGTCATGGTCAATTCACAGAAGAGGAATGAGGCAGTGACAATAAGGGTACATGCTAGAGTCATGCAGAAAAACACTGAGTAATAGAATCATAGAATAGTAGGGTTGGAAGGGGCCTACAAGGCCATGGAGTCCAACCCCCTGCTTAATGCAGGAATCCAAGTCAGAGCATCCCTGACAGATGGCTGTCCAGCCTCATCTTGAATGCCTCCAGTGTGGTAGAGCCCACCACCTCCCTAGGTAATTGGTTCCATTGTGGTGTTGCTCTAACAGTCAGGAAGTGTTTCAGCCGGAATCTGTCTTCCTGTACCTTGAGCCCATTATTCCGTGTCCTGCACTCTGGGATGATGGAGAAGAGATCCTGGCCTTCCTCTCTGAGACAACCCTTCAAGTACTTGAAGAGCGCTATCATATCTCCCCTCAGTCTTCTCAAGGCTAAACATGCCCAGTTCTTTCAGTCTGTCCTCATAGAACATAGTAGGAGAACACTAACCTTCTCTGGACCATATGCCTTCTGTGAAAGGATGCCTTTGATCTGACAAGGTCAGTTTTAACCAGATTCATATTTTGTGGTGTACATTTTAAGTGCTGCTGTAGACAGACAGTCTAGCCACAAGATCATCTCCAATGTATACTACTTACTACATAGTCAACTACTTTCCAAGATTAGATGATAGCAGAATTTAATGTCCAATAAATCTATATCTATGCTGAAATGTTGTGGCAAACATATTGCTGCTTCTCCTTTTACAAGTGTTCAAACAGAATCACGCTGTAACAGCATTTTTCACATGGCCCTACAGCAACCTGCTCCAACCTGGTGCCCTCCAGATGTTTTGGACTACAACTCCCAGGATTCCTGACCACTGGCTATGCTGGCTGGGACTGATAGGGGTTGATGTCCAAAACATCTGGAGGGCACCAGGTTGGGGAAGGATGGGTTAGAGAGTGTTAGACTGGGGAGACTGGGATTCAAATCCTTGCTCAGTCACAAAGCTTACTGGGTGACTTTGGGAAAGCAACTATCTCTCAGCTTTTAATAAACAGTATTCAGTGTCTTCATGATAATGCATTACTTTTCAAAATAACCTTCGCAAATCCCCTTCTACGTTCAGCCGCTAACTAAAGTCAGGCTTTATGTGAGTAAAATACTGCCACCCATTTGCTCTAACATTGTTAAAAATGGATACTATTAGAAAGATACTTTCCAAAGGTGGTTCTTTTTACCGTGCCTTTGGATTTTCTTATTAGTTTCCATTATCACTTATTGTAGCCTTTGGTTTGAAGTGATGTATAGTTCTGCTTCCTCTGTCTTTTGCTTCGAACTGCTTGGGAGATGGCTAATAAAACTTCAGGGAAGTTCTGAACAAGCTTTGCTTTCAAATGAAGCCTTTATATTCATTCTTCTGGTTTATTTCAGTTTTCTAACCCTGAAATATACACCTTCTTTGATATTAAATTCTTAGAAGCTGAGCATTTAATGCAGTGAAACAGAAGCAACGTACAGCTGTTGGGCACTCCTCTATGTGTAGAATGAACACACAAGAGAGCCAGCACTCCTTCTGTGCTGAATTTGAACCTGGGACACACACACCCAAAGGTGAAATGTGAGCTCCTGCAGCCTCTGTCCTCCTGCTGTTCAGAACTGGGTCTTGGGGCTGGACAACAATGCCCCATGATGTGTCTGATTGCCATCTTCTGCTACGGGAACTTAGGTGTTGACAATGTGGGTTTGAGTCCTGGGAGCTCCTTTCCTTTTGCCCCTGAGATGACATTTATTTTTTGCAAGACATACAGAAGCTGATTGGGGGCTTTTCCCTCCTTTGCCCTGGTGGAGCACTTTATAGAATAGAAAACATAGATTTGTCTGAACAAGCTGGGTGAAGCTTCCCAACTTTCCCAGTCTTCATCAAGGTCCTTTATGTGCTCTCTGTAGGACAGGAGTGGGGGACCTGATGCCCTCCAGGTGTTGTTGGACTGCAAGTCCCATCAGTCCTAGCCAGCATAGCCAGTGGTGAGGGATGATGGGAGTTGCAGTCCAACCCAATCCAACCAAAACAAAGACCCACTTTACAGACACAATATTTTACTTAACTCAACAGATAGCAGAGTGAATACAATACACATACACACACAGTTTCATCAATGCATAAGTGAAAATGCATAATAAAGAACTATATTTCAGACTCCAATCACAACTACAGAGTACCAGTAAAAATTATGTTGAGTCTTTTATCAAATCACTATGAAAAAGAAGTTCAATATCCTAGGGAAAAAAATTTCTTGTTCTGACTGGGATTGTCAGGTTGAGATCCTCCTATTTTTTGGTGATAACAAAAAAAATCCTCCAGTTGTTCACACCCTTCTAAAAGAGTATACCCATTTTTGTTACTACAGACCCATCTATATGGCACCACTTTGACCCCCCACCCCATCACAACTGCGCAGCAATACAGCTTCGAATCAGCATGGCCTGCGATACACTCGTGATGTACTACGTGCTTCCCTAACAGACTCGCTGTCAAGGGCTCCTTGGAGGCCTCTCTCAGTCTAATCCAGTAGCCAAGTCCAGACACAGACAAAGGAATTCCTTTCAAAGCTTTATTCTTCTTTTACAACTTAACAACTCTACAGGTAGCAACTAGATCTGAGCAGCAGCATCCCTACGCCCTAAGTTGGAACAGTTGGTCCCCGTTTGAAAGGAAATTACTGGCAGACCCCTGAACTTAACGACTAGGGAGAGTCCCTCCCCTTTTCCCTTGGATCCTCGGAATGGAAACAGCCATTGTTTGCGCGCCAACCGGGCACTGCACCTCCTTTCCGCGCCCTCCATCTGGCGCCGCTCTCTGCGTCTGCGTCGCGCATCCACCAAGTCTGCTATCTGTGCTGGGTCACTCCCTGGACTGCTTTCTAATCTAGGAATGCTGGTGGGAGGAATCTCCGTCAGCTGTGGGCCCTGGGAAAGAGGAGCGCGCTCCTCTCCCAGGAGCGACTGCTCTTCCTCAGAATCAGAACTACTCTGGGATTCTATGGGCTCAGTGTCCACCCTGACACTCGCCATGCTCTTTTTTTTTGCTGTTATACTGAAATGCATAGCTGTGCAGTCCCGTGAGTGTGGGGATGCAACACTTCAGTGGCTGTTTTGTATCTGAGGGGCTATGCTGTGTCTTTCCGTCCCTTTTTAGGTAAAAAGTGGGTGTTTTGTGCTCCTTCATTTCCATGTCATATGTCTATCAGTTCCCTAGTCTGAGACTCTTGCGATGGTTCGCACTCACAAGTGTGAGTGCTACGTGCATAGCCATCGCTCCAAAATGGTGGCCAGAGCGATGTTGGTCCTTCCCCAAGACGCCCCTCGACCCTTGGGTACTGAGTCCTAAAGCAACCGTTGTGAAGATACAAAGTTGCAAAAATGTGTGAAAGTGTGATTAAATAGATGAAAATGCCCCTCTGTGCCTCTGTAACTGTGCAGCTGCAAAGGGACGGGGGAAGTAAAGGGGCATCACACTGTGATGCCGGCACTACGCACACCTGCAACATGCCCTCTGCAAAATGCGAAGTCAGTTTGGGGAAGGGACAGACAGCTTACAAGCGCAGAGAAACCTGTAGCAAATGAAAAACATCGCAGCAAAACGACTCCTTGGAACTCTGCATTTTCCAGGCGAAAACCACAGATAGCTGTGAAGTCACGACTGCGTCATCGATCACGAGGGACCTCAACTTGCACCCACCCCAGAGTAAAAGCCGGGTTAAGATGGGCCCTACATATTACCATTAATTACAAAAAGCATCATACACTAGTTTTGTCAGAGAATTCCGCCACGGACTCCAGTGAGGCCGGATTCTTAAGAACGGCCTCCCTCCCCCCCCACCCCATGGAATCCCCCCGGGATGGAGCGTACCTGGCAGCGGATGCGGCAGCTCCGGCTGGTCTCCCGCAGCGGCTCCAGCTGGTCTCCCGGCCACTGCCAGGCTGCTGCAGCTGCAAATGGCGGCCGTCATAGCGGCCGCCATTTGTGTGGCTGCCTTTCTTCGTGATAGGCTATGTAAATACTTACATAGCCTATCACAGCGAAGAGTAGGGGCACAAATGGCGGCTGCTATGCCATTTGCACCCCTGCTCTTTGCCGTAATAGGCTACGTAAATACTCACGTAGCCTATCACGGCTTGGCAGCCACGCAAATGGCGGCTGGTGTAGGGGCCGCCATTTGCGGCCGCAGCAGCCCTGCAGCAGCTGAAATTCCGGCTGTGGCTGGCCCCGGCCGGCGGCTCCGTGGAGTTGCCATGGAGCACAGCCAGCTGGGAAGGATTCCGGGGGGAGGGACGGAGCGCCTCCCCCCAACCGCAGATGCCCCGGAATGGAGCCAGGTAAGTGTTTCGTACATCCCTATCATACACCATAAGCAAAACTCTTACCGACAGAACATCAAATGCTTTTTTATCCCAGACAGGTTGCCTTGAAATCCATTCCTCTTTCCACTGCCCAGGGACAGACTGAATGCAGCTCCAAACTGAGCTGCAGTCCAACAACATCTGGAGGGCTACACGTTCCCCATCCCTGCTGTAGGCTCTCCCCCAGCCCATGTGACTGTAGGCAGGGCTGGAGGTGGATCTAGAGTGGAGCAGTTGCCAATCACAGGGACTAGGGAAGGGCTTAAAGGGCAGAATCCAACACAATCCTTCCACCCCTTTCAATTCTCTTACACCCCACCAATTCCTTTGCACAAGCAGCCCCCAGCGCTTGCATAACAGTGATTTAGCACTGATTTAGCACTTCAAAACGACTGCAAATGCTCATTTCTAAAAGGAGGCAGGTCAGCAGAGCTCACATAAGGGAGCTCCACTGACCTGCCTCCTTCCAGAAATGAGTGTTTCAGCTTGTTTGGGGGCTTGCCCTAGGAAGCGCTAAATCTCCCTTGTGTAAGTGGTGGATCCTGCTTGTGGAATGGAATTGGCAAGACCACCATTTCCAAAAGGGAATTGGCAGGGCAGAAAGGAATTGGTGGGGGCATAAGTGTCCAGTTTGATCCTGCCCACAGAATGTATATCAAAGGGATTGTGTTTAAGCTCTAGGTCAGTTCCTGGTGGAAGAGTGTCAGGGTGGTAACTGAGCCAATAGAACCCCAGAGCAGTTCTGATTCTGAGGAGGATCAACAATCCATGGGAGTGGAGCCAGCTCATCCCTCATAGGCACAGCAGCTGGCAGAGATTCCTCCTGCCGGCATTCCTGAGATAGATAGTGACCCTGGCAGTGAACAAGTACAGGAGGGGGGCTTGCTGGACGCTCGACGCAGATGCAGGGGGCGACAAGTGATGGAGGACACGGAAAGGAGGCGTAGTGCTCGTTTGGTGCGCAAGCAACGGCCGCGTCCCGTGGACCCAAGGGAAAGAGGGAGGATCTCTCCCTAGCCCATAAGTTCAGGGTCTTCAAGTGACTCTCCTTCAAATGGGGATCAACTGCCTACCCAGAGCATAGGCTACTCTGCTGTTCATTGCTTAGTCGCTGGTGATTAGCATCTGAAAGAGTCATTAAGTTGTAAAAGGATTAAAGCCTTGAAAATAATCCTTTCGTCTGTGTCTTGAGTTGGCTATTGGAGTGTACTGAAAGAGGCCGCTAGGACACTCCTGACAAATAGCTTCTGGGCTGTTGAAGGAAGCTCAGGGGTTGCATCACTCCTTTTCTCCCATGGCTCGAAAGCTTCCCTGAGCTGTGCAGTGTGCTGGAACATTAAAATCCTGCTTTGGAAAGTATTTGCTAATTTCTTTCTAGTGTCCAAGAATTGAACCAAACCCACCCACCCCCCAAATTTCAAGGGGGCAGTTGCTTTTCCACAGTAAATAAAAAAAAATAAAAACTAAACTAAAAAGATTGTCTTAGCTTTGCTTTGCTCTATATTAAATGCCAGGACTGCAGCCATATGGCTAGTTGTGTATACACTCCTTGACTGCAGAGACCTTTTTGCAGGGTCAGCATCAACACCAAGCATCCTTGGGCAGCTGCCAGGCACCAGCACCTGTCAGGGCTCACTGTCCAGTGCTCCAAGCAGTTAGGGTTGGCGGAGAATTTCTCCCCGAAACTTCGGGGGGCCGAGCGCCAATGTGTTCGGCCCCCCGAACAAGTTTCGGGGAGAAATCCTCCGCACCCCCCTGCACCCCGCACCCCACCCCCGGGACGGGACTTACCTTCGCCGAATGTCCCTCCCGGCGGCGGGTCCGGCCGGCAGTTCGGCGGGTGTTCGAGCGGGGCGGGAGCAGCAGCCGGTCTTTCGACCGGCTGCCGCCGCCGCCATTGCAATGAAAAAAAAAAAAAAACGCCCCCTGATAGGCTACGTGACGATTCACATAGCCTATCACGGCTAGATTTGCAAAGTCAGCCATGATAGGCTACGTGAATCGTCACGTAGCCTATCACGGGTGACTTTAAAAAAAAAAAAAGTGTGTACGGATAATGGCGGCCCCCATAGGGAGCCGCCATTCCCGTTCCTTGTTTGGTCGCTGTAGTCTACGTAAAGATTTACGTAGACTACAGCAACTAAATAAGGAACGCGAATGGCGGCTCCCTATGGGGGCTGCCATTAGCGTACGCGCTTTTTTTTTTTTAAGTCACCCGTGATAGGCTACGTGACGATTGACGTAGCCTATCACGGCTGACTTTGCAGATCTAGCCGTGATAGGCTACGTGAATCATCACGTAGCCTATCAGGGGGCGTTTTGTTTGTTTTTTTAAACTTTCGCGTTCGCGGCCGGGCGAGGCGGGAAGCCTCCTCCCCGGCCTGAATTTCGGCCGGGCTGAGGCGGGAAGCCTCCCCCCCCGGCCTGAACTTCGCGGGGGGACCAGCGAAGCGCCTCCCCCCCACCGCGAATGTCCTTCGAGGACAGGTAAGTGACTTTCGTCCACCCCTACAAGCAGTACCAGGTGACTGAGTTTAGCTGCCATTTTAATTTTCCCACAATGCCCTGGATCAATACTACATGAGAGCATTGTGGGAAATTCAGACAGCAGCTGGACCAAGCACTGCTTGGAGCACTGCTGTTGCCTATTTCTTTTGATGAGGAAAATTGGTAAAGTATCATATATACTGATTGCATGGTATAAAAATAGTTGCTGCAAGGAGAGGAGCCCTTCAGGGTTGCAAGGCAGGTGGGATCCGGATCTCCTGCTGCTGCTGCATTGCTGGAGCTCTACCTCCACCCACGGGACTTCTACTCTGCCTCCTGGCAGACCCAGGTCCAGCCAAGCACCACCCCACTCCCAGCTGCAACACCTGTGGGAGCTGGGGCATAAAACCCAGGCCCCGGTGGGGGCGGGACTTCCGCCAGCGGGTGTCGCCGCCGTCACCCCTTTGGTGTCGCCCCCTTCAGGGGAGCGCAAGGGCCTGTCCCCCTGCTTGAAAGGAGGGAAGGGGACTGTTTGCCTCAGTGTGGCCTGCTGGCCTGCCTGCATTAGGTATGTGTGTTTTAGAGAAGGGGGGAGGTGTTGGGAGCCAGGGAACGGCCATTACACTTCTACAGGGCAGAGGGAGATACGGAGCGGGGAGACAGTCACACTCTAAAGGCAGAGTGTGTAACAATAGGGTGCTGACTGTCCCTAAACTGTCCCCCAATTCAATTCTGTTGCCCTGGCAACAGACCCCCTGGGTTGAACTGCTGCTGCTGCTGAATGCCAGGTCAGTGAATGGTGAAACAACTGCTATCCAGGACTTGATCCTGGATGAGCGCACTGACCTGGCTTGTATTACAGAGACCTGGCTGGATGAAGCTGGGGGGGTTAATCTCTCTCAGTTCTGCCCTCCAGGGTTCTCTGTTCAGCAGCAGGCAAGACCTGGGGGGCGGGGAGGTGGAGTGGCAGTGGTCTATCAGGATTCGATCCCCCTCACCAGGTGCCCTCTCCCGCAGTCTGCTGGGTTCGAGTGTGTGTATTTGAAGGTGGGTGCCCGGGACAGAATAGGTATTCTGTTGTTGTACCGTCCGCCCCACTGCTCAACAGTCTCCCTTCCTGAGCTAGCTGGGGTAGTCTCGGGGTTGGTGTTGGAGACCCCTCGGCTTGTTGTGCTGGGGGATTTCAACATCCATGCTGAGGCTGCCCTGTCGGGAGTGGCTCAGGACTTCATGTCCGCCATGATAACCTGTCAGGGTTGTATCTGAGCCCATAGAGTCCCAAAGCAGCTCTGATTCTGAGGAGGAGAGACAACTCATGAGGGAGGAACTCGGTCAGACTTCAGAGGCACAGCTGGAGGGGGAGCCCCCCCTGCTCACATCCCTGGGAGTGACAGTGAACCAGGCGTGGAAAGGGAGGGACAACCTGAACTTTTAGATGCGAGGGGCAGACACAGGCACAAGCGAGAGATCGCAGGGCCCGAGCTTTGGCACTCAGCCCGATTGGCTCGACGTCAACAGCTGTGCCCAGAAGCATCACAGGAGAGGGGGAGATCTTCCCCTCCCACCCCTTCAGTTCAGAGAATTGCCACGTTTTTCCCAAATGGAGATCAACTGACGTTCTAAGAAACCCTTAGAAACCCCTAGATGGCTGTTCCTTTGTAGTTTCTCTGAGTCTCAAGCAATTAGCATCTGTATGCCTCATTAAGGTAAATGGAATTAAAGCCTTGGAAAGCAGCCCTTTTGCCTGAGTCTTGATTTTGGCTATTGGACTATTCAGTAGGCAACAGGGGAACCTTGGGACAACCATGGGTCTGTCCCAGAAGGTATCTGGCCCCACCCATGCTGCTGGGCACACTCTGTACCTTGTTTTCTGTGCTGGATGGGGTGATAGCGATTGGAGAGTGGAGGAACTCTCTATAGTTCCATTGTCATGGACAGATCACTACCTGGTGGGGTTTAGACTTGCTGGCACTCGGAACCTCTGCAGCGGTGGAGGGCCGATTAAGATGGTCTGCCCCAGGAGGCTGATGGATCCAAATGGTTTCCCAATGGCTCTTGGGGATTTTCCTGTTGCCTCGACAGGCGATTCTGTCGAAGCCCTGGCCAGTCTGTGGAATGGAGAAATGACCAGGGCCATGGATACAATCGCTCCTGAGCGTCCTCTCTCACGAAGTGGAGCCACCCCAGCACCCTGGTTTTCTAGGGAGCTGACAGTGATGAAACAAGTGAGAAGACGACTAGAGCGACGTTGGCAGAAAACTCGGAGTGAATCCGATCAAACACGGGCTAGAGCCTATTTGAAGGCCTACTCTGGGGCAATACGGGCAGCAAAGAAAATATTTTTTCTGCCACTATTGCGGTTGCAAAGAGCCATCCAGCAGAGCTGTTTTGAGTGGTTAGGGGTCTTTTACACACTAGCCCGCAAGAGGATAATTTAAACCCCTCGACAGCCCGCTGTGAACAATTTGCTCAGCACTTTGCGGACAAAATCACTCAGATCCGCTCTGACTTGGACGCTATAGTTGCTACAGACCCAGTGGATGTAACTTTGGCCCCTGCTTGTCTAG
This sequence comes from Heloderma suspectum, assembly GCF_057233095.1. Taxonomy (NCBI): domain Eukaryota; kingdom Metazoa; phylum Chordata; class Lepidosauria; order Squamata; family Helodermatidae; genus Heloderma; species Heloderma suspectum. The sequence continues at coordinate 250,620,462 of NC_139459.1, forward strand.
TGTTCTTGGATACTTAAATACAGCCTGAGGATGTGGACAGGATCCTGGGAGGGGTGAGAGCCACCACGTGTGTTCTAGATCCTTGCCCTTCCTGGTTCATAAAAGCAGCCAGAGGTGGACTGGCCAAGTGGGTAAGGGGAGTGGTTAATGCCTCCCTTAGGCAAGGCAGAGTTTCAGCCTGCTTGAAGGAGGCAGTGGTGACACCTTTGTTAAAAAAGCCCTCCCTGAACTCCACTGTACTGGATAATTATCAGCCAGTCTCCAATATTCCATTTCTGGGCAAGATACTGGAGCGTGTGGCCGTCTCCCAAATCCAGGGATTCCTGGATGAGACAGATTATCTAGATCCATTTCAATCTGGCTTCAGACCCGGTTATGGGACAGAAACAGCTTTGGTTGCCTTGGTGGATGACCTATGCCGGGAACTAGACAGGAGGAGTGTGTCCCTGTTGGTTCTGCTGGACCTCTCAGCAGCTTTTGATACCATCAACCATGGTATCCTTCTGGGCCGCCTCGCTGGGATGGGACTTGGGGGCATTGTTTTACAGTGGCCCCATTCCTTCTTGGAGGGGCGGACCCAGAAGGTGGTGCTGGGGGACTCCTGTTCGACTCCCTAGCCATTGGCTTGTGGAGTCCCTCAGGGTTCTGTTTTGTCCCCCATGCTATTTAACATATGCATGAAACCAGTGGGAGAGGTTGTTTGGAGTTTTGGGGTTCGGTGTCACCAGTACGCTGATGACACCCAACTCTACTTTTCCTTTCCATCTAATTCCAAGGAAGCTGTTGGGGTGCTGAACCAGTGTCTGTCCGCAGTAATGGACTGGATGAGGGCAAACAAATTGAAGTGTAATCCAGACAAGACAGAGGTGCTCCTGGTCAGTCAAAAGGTAGATCAGGGAATAGGGATACAGCTTGTGCTGGATGGGGTTACGCTCCCCCTGAAGACACAGGTTCGCAGCTTGGGTGTACTTCTGGATTCAGCCCTGAGCCTGGATGCCCAGGTTTCAGCCCTGGCCAGGAGTGCATTTGCACAGCTAAAGCTAGTGCGCCAGCTGCGCCTGTTCCTTGAAATGTCTGACTTGGCCACAGTGACACACGCCTTAGTGACATCCCGTTTGAATTACTGTAATGCGCTCTATGTGGGGCTGCCTCAGAAGAGTGTTCGGAAACTGTAGTTGGTTCAAAGAGCTGCTGCCAGACTGCTGACGGGCTGGTTACAGGGAGCATACAACGCCTCTGTTAAAACAGCTTCACTGGCTCCCGGTCTGTTTCTGGGCACAATTCAAAGTGCTGGTCATGTCCTATAAAGCCCTATATGACTCGGGTCCAGGTTATCTGAAAGACCGTATTCTCCCCTATGAGCCTATTCATGCCCTGAGATCTTCAGGGTAAGCACTTCTCACCATCCTGCCATCATCATAGGCACACCTGGTGGGAATGCAGGAGAGGGCCTTCTCAGTGGCTGCCCCGAGGCTCTGGAACTCCCTTCCCAGGGAGGCATATCAAGGAGTGGCACCCCCCTTGATATGCTTTCATAGGCATGTAAAAACTTTTTTGTTCCAGCAGGCCTTTGGAGATAACTAGTCTGGACCTGTGAAAATCTGACATATGGATACTATTTTTGTTTTGGTGGTTGAATTTTAATATCGATGACAATTATATTTTTAACTTTTGTACAGTTGTATTTCTATTTTTATTTATAGGTTTTAATTGTATAAGTTTTAATATTGTAAAGCAGCCTTGAGTCCCAGTATTGGGAAAAAGGTGGGATATAAATATAAAAAATATAAATCTATAAATCCCTCTGAAGTTAATTTGAGCTATGCAGTCATAAACCACAGTGGGACTGCACCCTAATTATCCACTAAATAATTCTGGTCTCATTACTGGTGGATTCCTATGAACTCTTGCTTCAGACCACCAGGAATAGCTAATTGCTTTCAGTGGTAACTGTTTACAATAATCATCTAGATAAATTGATATATTTCTGTGCAATTATACTGAAAAATGCAGATATCAGGCTAATCACTCTGGCAACTTCTAATCCTTAACGCTCCATGTAAATTATTCAGTTTAGTTGTTGGTATGTTTCATGCTATGCAGTGGAATTTTGGTGTGTTCCTTTGGTCCTAGACTAGATTACTGTATATCTAATGCATAATCTGATTTAGAATGATTACTTTTAGAGCACTAAGCAACGCATCCCTATGGCTGCTAAGAATGTCAAGACAGCATCCTAAGGATTGTAAGCAACCTTGCCCATTGCACTTATGCTAAAGTTTGTTATCTCACCAGTTCAGTGTGTCACACAGCTGCCTGCATACATTTGCAAGCAAATACAAATGCCAAACATGTCTGTCTGCAGAGAAGGAAAAAACCTACATCTCTGATAAATCAAAAGGAAATAAGCAAGCCTTTCTGAAGGCATCTCCAAACTCGTTTCCCACAGCTCATTACAGATTCCTTCCCCCTCTTGTTCATATTTTCCTGTGTCTTCACATAAGTGGCCTTTTCTTCAGCAGCTAAACATGGTCACATTGCACCTGCCCGTTGTCACCGTGCTATCTGGGTAGGGTCTGAGACATTCCATCTGGGTAGCAATGATATGTTTAATCATCATTCTTTATGCTCTCAGGCATAAACAGCCAAGGTATCTTATTTCAGAAGCAAAAGCATCCATCTTTTATGGACCACTGCTCCCTCAGAGTGGATTGACCTTAAAACAGCACATCCAGCACACTGAGCATGCTCATGGTGCAGGACTGCAGTCGGCGATGCAGTGCACCATTGTGAGTTCAAATGGCGGGGTAACCTGCAGCCAAGGAGGGCAGACATCTCCAGTTTCTTCCCAATGCAATAATGGAGTTCCATGATAGAGCGAAAACTAAATTCACAACTTTAAACGAGCATCGCCGGATGGATATCATCTTCTTTCCCCTCCTCTTCTCACTTAACTTGGATGGTTGCTTTGCCTTCAAATGAATCCATTGCACATGCAATCTTACAGACATTTTAGCTTTTCTTTGCTTCAGTGTGTGTGTGTGTGATAAATTATTACCACTCTAATAGTATAGGTCACAGTGCTGGCAAATAACTGGATCGCTCAATGGTCCTGCTGAACAGGCAGCTGGTATTGGTATTCATACTTGAGGCACCATGGATGGTCTAACAGTGAAATCGACACTGGAGTTTATGCTGAACGGATGGGCCGCTGCTAATTTGCACATTTAATTAACATAATTGGACATTTTGATAGTTGACAGTGTGGGAATTGTGACAAGTCCTATCTCTCTAGCTGAGTCTTCCAACAGCTTTTCAAACAAAAAATACTGCCACCCCCAAATGTTCAAAAAAAGGACTAATGTGAGGGGTCTTTTGATTTGCCTTCTGGTTTCTGAGCTTTCTGGATTCATTGCCAGTATATTTTTCAGTTTCTTCACTGCAGTTGACAAGTGCTACAGCCATTTTTTTAAAGTTAAGATTCTTGTTTGAACAAGACTCTCCAGCCCAAGCAAAAATGCTTCACAGAGCATTTTTGCTTGGGCTGTAACAATCTATTACAGGTCTGATGTTCTGACTCCATGCTTGATAATACAATCTGAATCCTTCCTGTGCTGCATTCCAGCACGTACAGTGGAGGCAGGGCAAACCCAAGGGCCACAGGATAGATCCAAAATCCCCCTCCAGGGCTGGAGATGGAGCTCTGATTCTGGAGTACATCTGATCTTGGATCCCCCCTTCCTGTCCCAGCAGAGAGGTCTGCACCCCCCTCACCTCTGCAGCATCAGAGCTCCAACAGCAGGGAGGAGGAAAGGGGAAATGATTGGGGGTGTGGTGTGGTTGGAGCACAGGAGGCTCTGGTTCTAAAGGATCCAACGCCCTCTTAGTGCCCAACCATGCCCCCAACATGGGGAAACATTTAGACCAGCCCTGGAGCTAGTCTAAATTATTTCTCTCCCAATGCTCAAAATAGGAAGGAAAACATTTATTTAAAAAACATTATTTATTTTATTTGTACCCCACCTTTCTACCAAAAAATGGCACTCGAGGCAGCTTACACAATTAACATTGATTAAAACAATAAAACAATACATTAAAATACAATAAAAACATAACAGTTGCAGGGGGGAAAAAAGAAAATTAAGAATTAAAAATAGCACCCTACCCAACAGGCCCATTTAAGGCCAAAGCCTTTCTTGAATAAAGCGGTCTTTGCCTGCCAGCAGAAACACAGCAGAGAGGGAGCAAACCTAGCTTCCTTTGGGAGGGAGTTCCACAGTCTGGGAGTGACCACCAAAAAAAGATCTTCTCTCAGGTTGCCACCAAGTGGACCTCTGAAGGTGGCGGTCTTGAAAGAAGGGCCTCTCCAGAAGATCTTAAGAACTGAAGAACCTCCCTCTCTTCTGCTCTGCTGGCAGGAGTCTTTGGAAATGACACGGCTTTAGAAACATTAGGAGTACTCCGGCCTCAGAGCGCTCAGAGACAAAGATAGGATTGTGCCTTCAGTGCCCTGGCCATGTGCTGTTTCCAGGCCAGAGCAGATTTTATTTTATAGGAATAACCCACTCTTACATAGGATTGCCAGATCCACAACCTGGACACTACTAAAGCAAGAGATGCGACATTCACAGTTTCTCCCTCCTTTTTCTTCTGGAGTTTTGATTGTTATAAGCAGGAGGAAAGTGGGGGGGGGGGTCAGGGGGAGGAGGTAGGACTGTGCAAGAGAAATCAACAGCTGCCTCATTTTAACAGGACAGAACAAATCTCCAGATTGCAACCTGGCAACCCAACTCCTCCAAGATTAAGAAATAGTTGTGCCAGATCAGTAGGTATATGAAAAATCACACACAGACCACACAGTCCAGGAAGGGGGAAAGTCTAATACATCCACCCTCAGGAAGGTTCTTTCAGCTGCATAGCCATATGGCTGGAAGTCAACATAATAGAAATACTGCCCAGGTTCTAAAAATGTAAGCAAAATGTGGCTGGTTTCTCACTGATCACAGTTCTGGTTTTAATCTGTAATCAAGCCATTAATTGATAAAATGCATCAATTAATTGAATGCTAACTGAAATGCAGCAGAAATTGAGGATGAAATAGTAAGACCGTTAAATAAGTGACAAAGCTCGCATCGATCAAGTTTCTACCTACTGTTTGCATGCAACTGAAAGCCATATTTGTTTGGGCTGGCACAATTCTCCTGGAATTGTGTTTCCAATTAGAGATGGATGTATTGGCTGGATTTTAAACTTGCTGGGGTAAGCCCGCACTAACTTTGCTGATTTCCATGGAGATTACATCATACTTATAGAGAGTAGGTTCATTCACAGACGCTGTCGACATGGGATCATTATATTGTTGGGATTTGATTTAAAGCATGTATATGAGAAGCACACAAAAGAATATTCATATCGAGCTCCTGGTTAAAAACATGTATCCCCTTTGTTGAAAATCAATGTGCTTTTCTGGCCATCAAGACCACTGCTTTTTTCTGTTAGCACTAAATTTGAGGTATTGCTGATCCAGTAGTGTTTATGTGCTATATAACATCCCCAGGTAATGGGAGGAGGTTAGTTTTCGTGTAGCGAGAGAGTCTTACCAGTCATTCCTTTGGTAAAAAAATGAAGTACTTCTCTAGGGAACCCCTTTGTATTAAAAGCAAAACCTGCCTCCTACACCTATCCTCAAGCCACCCGAAAAGGAGGAAGGGAGTAAAATTCATCTCTGTGCACAGACTATACAAAAATGCTTTGGATCTCATAAGAACATAAGAGCCATTCTGGATCAGACCAAGGGACCATCTAGTCCAGCATTCTGTTTACACAGTGGCCAACCAGCTGCCCACAGGAAACCCACAAGCAGGACATGAGTGCAACAGTACCCTCCCACCCATGGTCTCCTACCAATACTAATGTCCGTGCAAGAAATGCCAATAGAACTGTGGGACATACTCAGGAATTGGATGCTCTTAACAGCTTCAGCAAAGTGGGCACAATATTGTCTTTACTTTGTGTTGCCAAGCAGACACTTAAGTTCAGTACTCTTGCTAACAAATACCATGTCATATTTTTTTTCAAACAGGGCTGCCCAAGGAGCTGACAAGGGGGTCTTTAGGAATGTCACACAGTAGGTGCTGAGACAACTTGGATGGAAAGAAATAAAAAATGGCCGTTCCTGTTTGAAAAAGAATTCTCACGCACAGACTCACAGTAGCCAACAGCCATGTCAAAAAAAGGACGCAGCAAGGCTGAAAAGCCAGAGGCACTGATTATGTCCTTACAAGCTGCCAATGAAGATCTCAGGACCAAGCTAACAGACATTCAAATCGAGCTTCATCAGGAGAAGTCTAAGGTGAGTGAAAAACTGGTAGTAAATGGCAGGTGATTTAAAAGTTGATCATATTGCAAATAATTAAAGAAAAATGCCTTCCCTCCACCCCAGAAGAGTGGATAGTTTTTTTTACAACATTTATTTGTGGGATTTGTTCCTGACTTATACCAGACTAAATTTAAAAGACTATTTGACCTATGAATGACTGGTGCATTTACCATTTTTTCTAGACTATATTCCAAATGTCTTACCTATGGCTTTTGTACACAGGGCATTTATCGTTTGCTCATCATTCCCTACTCATGTTTGTTTATAGGTTCTTTAGACAACATCATGACCCTCCAGTTTCATTTTTCTGTCTAAAGCGCACTTTCAGTGAATTTTTTTAGGGCAAGGGAAATGAGGTTTTTAATTGTAAAAGCGATAGAAAATGCTTTTTTCACTTGATTATTTGTGCTGTTCTGCTATACCATAGTGCTACCTAGAGGTTATGTGGCAGGAAAGCAGTAAAGGAAACGGTCTTCCTGTAGTGCTCAGATCTCAGTTCTACGACAAACCTGAAAGTAGATACAGCCGATTAACAGCTGTGATAAAAGTTTTTTTCTTTATGTAAGATATTCCATTAGTTGTCAGGTTCATAGGGGGATTGGAAAAGTGTGAGCAAGATGGACTTTGCAAAGCTTTTGAGCCAAGGAACAACTTTAAACAATGAAAAAGAAAGTTAGGATGGTCCTTCAAAATGAGAGATGCATGAGAATTATGGGCACAGCTACATTACATATAAACACGTGTAAGAGTGTCCCAGGGCTATTTTTGTAGAAGGAACTCCAGAACAGGCGGGGGTATTTTATTGTTAAAAATGCATATTCAAGCCAGCCAAGTAAACAATAAAAAGGTAAAACTTCAAAACAAAACAAAATCAGCAAAGGAGCTCCAGAAGAAAGGAATTAAAGCAGAGAGAGAAGTCAAGGAAAGGGGAAAGGCTATAGCTCATAGAATCATAAAATCATAGGGTTGGAAGGGGCCTACAAGACCTGCTTGATGCTTAATGCTCCTGCTCAATGCAGCAAGCCTGATTCCCAGGCAGTCTCCCATCCAAGTACTAACCGGGGCTGACACTGCTTAGCTTCTGAGATCAGGCACATCCAGCCTTTGCTCATTTCTCTTCCCACATCTGCTATTTCTCAACTCGAAATCACCTCCTCAGCAGATTTTGCTCTGTGATTTCATCTGGGATCCTATTAAATGCATTCTGCCACTCCATCCCACCCATATAACAGAGTAAAACCAGCTCAACCAAACCTCAGTATTGCAGCACCACTCTGGACTGTGCTCCACCTCACATGAACAGGAGTGGAGGCCCATCAGTTTTCTGAGTACATTAACATGTACAAAGCAGGCTCCAAGGTGGATAATGGAATGGTACCATTGCATTTGCCCTTCATGGATCGCTGCCTTGTTGTGGCGAAGGGGCTTGCGTAACTCAGTGAAGCCATAAGCTATGCCGTGCAGGGCCACTCAAGACGGACAGGTCATGGCAGAGAGTTCTGACAAAATGTGGTCCACTGGAGAAGGAAATGGCAACCCACTCCAGTATTCTTGCCAAGAAAACCCCATGGAACGTATCACAAGGCTAAAAGATATGACACCGGAAGATGAGCCCCTCAGGTCAGAAGGTGTCCAATATGCTACTGGGGAAGAGCAGAGGGTATTTCCAAGTAGCGCCAGAAAGAGTGAAGCGGCTGGGCCAAAGCCGAAAGGACACTCAGCTGTGGATGTGTCTGGTGGTGAAAAGAAAATCCGATGCTGTAAAGAACAATATTGTTTAGGAACCGGGAATGTAAGGTCAATGAATCAAGGTAAGCTGGAGGTGGTCAAACATGAGATGGCAAGACTGAACATCGACATCTTGGGAATCAGCGAACTAAAATGGACAAGCATGGGCGAATTTAATTCAGGTGACCATTATATCTACTACTGTGGGCAAGAATCCCTTAGAAGAAATGGAGTAGCGCTCATGGTCAACAAAAGGGTGGGAAAAGCAGTACTGGGGTACCATCTCAAAAACGATAGAATGATCTCAGTACGAATCCAAGGCAAACCATTCAACATCACAGTAATTCAAGTCTATGCCCCAACCACTAAGGCTGAAGAAGCAAAGGTTGATCAGTTCTATGAAGACCTACAACACCTTCTAGAACTAACACCAAAAAAAGATGTCCTCTTCATCATAGGGGATTGGAATGCTAAAGTAGGAAGTCAAGAAATCACTGGGGTAACAGGCAAGCATGGCCTTGGTGTACAAAATGAAGCAGGACAAAGGCTAATCGGGTTTTGCCAAGAGAACACGCTGATCATAGCAAACACTCTTTTCCAACAGCACAAGGGGCGACTCTACACATGGACATCACCAGATGGTCAATATCGAAATCAGATTGATTATGTCCTTTGCAGCCAAAGATGGAGAAGCTCTATACAGTCAGTCAAAACAAGACCTGGAGCTGACTGTGGCTCAGATCATGAGCTTCTTATTGCAAAATTTCAGCTTAAATTGAAGAACATAGGGAAAACCCCTAACCCTTCAGGTATGACCTAAATCATATCCCTTATGAACATACAGTGGAGGTGAAGAATAGATTTCAGGGATTAGACCTGATAGACAGAGTGCCTGAGGAACTATGGAAAGAGGTCCGTAACATTGTTCAGAAGGCAGCAACTAAATCCATCCCAAAGAAAAAGAAATGCAAGGAAGCAAAGTGGCTGTCTGATGAGGCTTTACAAGTAGCTGAGAAAGGAAGGAAAGTAAAAAGCAAAGGAGAAAGGGGAAGATATATCCAACTGAATGCAGATTTCCAGAGAATAGCAAGGAGAGACAAGAAGGCCTTCTTAAATGAACAATGCAAAGAAATCGAGGAAAACATAGAATGGGAAAGACCAGAGATCTCTTCAAGAAAAGCAGAGAACTCAAGGGAACGTTTTGTGCAAAGACGGGCATGATAAAATACAAAGAAGGCAGGGACCTAACAGAAGCAGATGAGATTAAGAAGAAGTGGAAAGAATACACAGAAGAACTATACAGGAAAGATCTGAATGTCCCTGATAGCCATGATAGCGCCGTCACTGAACTTGAGCCGGACATCCTAGAGAGTGAAGTCAAGTGGGCCTTAGGAAGCATTACTAACAACAAAGCTAGCGGAGATGACAGTCTTCCAGCTGAGCTATTTAAAACCCGAAAAGATGATGCTGTTAAAGTGCTGCACTCAATATGCCAACAAATTTGGAAACTCAACAGTGGCCACAAGACTGGAAAAGGTCAGTTTACATTCCAATTCCAAAGAAGGGCAATGCCAAAGAGTGTTCAAACTACCGCACAATTGCGCTCATTTCACATGCCAGCAAGGTGATGCTCAAAATCCTACAAGCTAGGCTTGAGCAGCATGTGAACCAAGAACTACCGGAAGTACAAGCTGGGTTTCGAAGAGGCAGAGGAACGAGAGATCAAATTGCCAACATTCGCTGGATCATGGAGAAAGCAAGAGAATTCCAGAAAAACGTCTATTTCTGCTTCATGGACTACGCTAAAGCCTTTGATTGTGTGTATCACAACAAACTGTGGCAAATTCTTAAAGAGATGGGAGTACCAGACCATCTTACTTGTCTCCTGAGAAACCTGTACGAGGGTCAAGAAGCAACAGTAAGAACCAGACATGGAACAACCGATTGGTTCAAAATTGGGAAAGGAGTATGACAAGGCTATATATTGTCGCTCTGCTTATTTAACTTATATGCAGAGTACATCATGAGAAACGCCGGGTTGGATGAATCACAGGTCGGAATTAAGATTGCCAGGAGAATTATCAACAACCTCAGATGTGCAGACAGTACCACCCTAATGGCAGAAAGTGAAGAGGATCTAAAGAGCCTCTTGTTGAGGGTGAAAGAGGAGAGTGCAAAAGCTGGTTTGAAACTCAACATTAAAAAAACTAAGATCATGGCATCTGGACCCATCACTTCCTTGCATATAGAAGGGGAAGAAATGGAAGCACTGACAGATTTTATTTTCCTGGGCTCCAAGATCACCGAAGACAGTGACTGTAGCCATGAAATTAAAAGACACTTGCTCTTTGGGAGGAAAGCTATGGCAAATCTAGACAGCATAGTCAGAAGCAGAGACATCACCTTGCCGACAAAGATTCATATAATCAAAGCTATGGTTTTCCCAGTAGCAACATATGGCTGTGAGAGCTGAACTATAAGGAAGGCTGAGCGCCGAAGAATTGATGCCTTCAAACTGCGGTGCTGGAGAAGACTCTTACGAGTCCCCTGGACTGCAAGGAGGTCAAATCAGTCAATCCTAAAGGAAATCAACTCTGACTGCTCATTGGAAGGACAGATACTGAAGCTGAAGTGCAAATATTTTGGCTACCTAATGCGAAGAGAAAACTCATTGGAAAAGACCCTGAGGCTGGGAAAGACTGAAGGCAAAAGGAGAAGGGGACAGCAGAGGATGAGATGGCTAGATAGCATCACTGAAGCAATGAACTTGAACTTGGGCACACTCCGGGAGAGAGCGGAGGACAGGAAGGCCTGGCGTGCTATGGTCCATGGGGTCACGAAGAGTCGGACACGACTGAACGACAACACCATTGCATTTGGCCTAGCTCCATTGGCCAGAATACTTTTGAATGCTCTAGGCCTCTAGGTATGGCAAGCCAGACTGGGATATAAGGCTGCCAGCAGATCTATGTTAATTGTCCCAAACAAGATTTCAAGGTAGCAGAATTCTTACCCCATGCCTACCCCCATATACCCGCCAATACACACTTGTCAGTAACTGACAGGAACTGGAAAGAAAAGTCTAAGGGTGGTGGCTTGCTTCAGATCAACACAATTTGTTGTTGTTGTTGTTCAGTCGTTCAGTCGTGTCCGACTCTTCGTGACCCCATGGACCATAGCACGCCAGGCCTTCCTGTCCTGCGCTCTCTCCCGGAGCATGCTCAAGTTCATATTCATTGCATCTGTGATGCTATCTAGCCATCTCATCCTCTGCCGTCCCCTTCTCCTTTTGCCTTCAGTCTTTCCCAGCATCAGGGTCTTTTCCAGAGAGTTTTCTCTTCGCATTAGGTGGCCAAAATATTTGAGCTTCAGCTTCAGTATCTGTCCTTCCAATGAGCACTCAGGGTTGATTTCCTTTAGGATGGACTGATTTGACCTCCTTGCAGTCCAGGGGACTCGTAAGAGTCTTCTCCAGCACCACAGTTCGAAAGCATCAATTCTTCGGCGCTCAGCCTTCCTTATAGTCCAGCTCTCACAGCCATACATTACTACTGGGAAAACCATAGCTTTGATTAGACGGACCTTTGTCGGCAAGGTGATGTCTCTGCTTCTTACTATGCTGTCTAGGTTTGCCATAGCTTTCCTCCCAAGGAGCAAGCGTCTTTTAATTTCATGGCTACAGTCACCGTCTGCGGTGATCTTGAAACCCAAGAAAGTAAAATCTGTCACTGCTTCCATTTCTTCCCCTTCTATATGCCAGGAAGTGATGGGGCCAGATGCCATGATCTTAGTTTTTTTAATGTTGAGTTTCAAACCAGCTTTTGCACTCTCCTCTTTCACCCTCAACAAGAGGCTCTTGAGATCCTCTTCGCTTTCTGCCATTAGGGTGGTATCGTCTGCATATCGGAGGTTGTTGATAATTCTCCCAGCAATCTTAATTCCGACCTCTGATTCATCCAAGCCGGCATTTCTCATGATGTACTCTGCATATAAGTTAAATAAGCAGGGTGACAATATGCAGCCTTGTCGTACTCCTTTCCCAATTTTGAACCAATCGGTTGTTCCATGTCTGGTTCTTACTGTTGCTTCAACACAATAAGAAGTTCTAAATTTAACTTCATAATGGTCAGATCATTACAGTGTGTTCATGTATTATTTGGGGCACGGTGGGGGGTGTTAAGGGAGAAACTAGTCATATCTCTGAAGTTACAGTTCTGTGTGTGTTGCATGGTTCAGCTTGACTGTATGTATATATTATCCACATTTCAAGGTGTGAAATTACACACAATAAATAGATGGCTTCACAGGCTTAAAAGCAGCACAAGCTTATTTTTAAGGCACATTTCCCTCCTATGAAAATAACTCCAAAGAGAGTGGTAAATATTTTAATGATTGTTTTGACAGTGCAATCTTTTACGGGCCCATTCAGAAGTAAGCTCCACTGAGTTCAGTGGGACTTACTCCCAGGTAAGTGACAGTGTGTATAGGCCTGCATCCTGAAATGATACCATTATCAGTATGAAGAAACTTTTAAGACTACCAGAACATACTAACCATTTACTCTAAACAAAGAACTAGGACAAAACACTGCAGCAATACATGGAGGGATAGAGCTTTACTCCCTAGCAACTAGGGCTGTAGCTCCATAGTAACTAGGGGGTGGAGCTACATCAATACTACAAAGTCAGCCTTGGCCATCTGTATTGCAGCATTTTAATGCACATTTAAGAAAAAGCAAACTTCCCCACATCTGTTATTGGTAAGTTGTTTGTATTCACCCAAAGTATCTTAGATTTCTAGACAGGTAGTAGTCTGTCTACTTTTAACATTTGCCATCCTTTAAGGCTCGTTTTAGTAAGCTGCACAATAAAGGGAGGAAATGAGGCTATAGAATTCTGAGGGGCTTCAGACTGCAGTTAGGCCATCACAATTTGGATGCTTTCCTATGTGGGGGAAGGGGGGGGGACCTCCCTGCAAGTACCCAACTAGCACAACAGGGATATGGCTGGACTAGAAGTCTCCTGATGTGTCACAATGTTATTTGCAGAGATTTGGGTTTGGGTTTATTTTTAACATGAGGGAGCATTTAAAAAAGATATCCCAGACTTGCAGTCTTGAGTCTGAAATTACACAATCCATTTTACCTCTGAATTCTCTTCTGTCTCATTCTACTATGTGTGTAGATAGGCCTATATAGGTTCTGTTTACCTTCTACCTTCAGTTCTTATGTAGTATGCAGGTGAATTGCAGTGGGGTCTCACCATTTTGAATTTGCACCCCTGACACACTAGCAATTTCATAACGTTTTGTAAAATTTCATAAGGTTTCTCAATGTTTCTTGAGGATTTTTTAATTATTATTTCTGTCCAGAGAGCCGGCATTGACAGCTATGACCTAAACTCTTTGATGCTTTTCACCAGTAAGCATTGCCTCAGGCAAAACAAATCAAGACTGCTGCTTGATTCCATAATTAAGTAGTAGCATTTTAGCTTCCACCAAGTCTTTCAATGTAAAAACCTTTCTGGGTAGTCCATACATCAAGGTTACCATTAACCTCAGAGCAGAGGATAATCAACCCATTCTGTGGAAATCAGTTTCTTTCACTGTAAGACAATTGGGATGGAAGAGAGAATCTCTGCTGCATTATTATCTAACAGGGTAGTATACTCCAGAGGGTTTATCCTCTCACCCTGCAGTGGAATTCATAGCCATCAATCTGCAACCCATTTTAACAAGGGAGGAGGATGGGGAGAAAATACTTTCAAGCAGAAGGAAATCAATGCTGTTTTTGTCAGCTAATGGTAGATGGAGCCAACTACAACTCATTTTCTCCCCATCCTCCTCCCTTGCAAAGACCCTAAGGGCACTTAAGCAATGCATAACAATTTGTTGTTGTAGTTGTTGTTGTTCAGTCGGTCAGTCGTGTCCGACTCTTCGTGACCCCATGGACCATAGCACGCCAGGCCTTCCTGTCCTGCGCTCTCTCCCGGAGTGTGGTCAAGTTCATATTCATTGCATCGGTGATGCTATCTAGCCATCTCATCCTCTGCCGTCCCCTTCTCCTTTTGCCTTCAGTCTTTCCCAGCATCAGGGTCTTTCCAGAGAGTTTTCTCTTCACATTAGGTGGCCAAAATATTTGAGCTTCAGCTTCAGTATCTGTCCTTCCAATGAGCACTCAGGGTTGATTTCCTTTAGGATGGACTGATTTGACCTCTTGCAGTCCAGGGGACTCGTAAGAGTCTTCTCCAGCACCACAGTTCGAAAGCATCAATTCTTTGGCGCTCAGCCTTCCTTATAGTCCAGCTCTCACAGCCATACATTACTACTGGGAAAACCATAGTTTGATTAGACGGACCTTTGTCGGCAAGGTGATGTCTCTGCTTCTTACTATGCTGTCTAGGTTTGCCATAGCTTTCCTCCCCAGGAGCAAGCGTCTTTTAATTTCATGGCTACAGTCACCATCTGCGGTGATCTTGGAGCCCAAGAAAGTAAAATCTGTCACTGCTTCCATTTCTTCCCCTTCGATATGCCAGGAAGTGATGGGTCCAGATGCCATGATCTGAGTTTTTTTAATGTTGAGTTTCAAACCAGCTTTTGCACTCTCCTCTTTCACCCTCAACAAGAGGCTCTTTAGATCCTCTTCGCTTTCTGCCATTAGAGTGGTATCGTCTGCATATCGGAGGTTGCTGATAATTCTCCCGGCAATCTTAATTCCGACCTGTGATTCATCCAACCCGGCGTTTCTCATGATGTACTCTGCATATAAGTTAAATAAGCAGGGTGACAATATGCAGCCTTGTCGTACTCTTTTCCCAATTTTGAACCACTCGGTTGTTCCATGTCTGGTTCTTACTGTTGCTTCTTGTCCCTCGTACAGGTTTCTCAGGAGACAGGTAAGGTGGTCTGGTACTCCCATCACTTTAAGAGTTTGCCACAGTTTGTTGTGATCCACACAATCAAAGGCTTTAGCATAGTCCATGAAGCAGAAATAGACGTTTTTCTGGAATTCCCTTGCTTTCTCCATGATCCAGCGAATGTTGGCGATTTGATCTCTCGTTCCTCTGCCTCTTCGAAACCCAGCTTGTACTTCCGGTAGTTCTCGGTTCGCATATTGCTGAAGCCTAGCTTGTAGGATTTTGAGCATCACCTTGCTGGCATGTGAAATGAGCGCAATTGTGCAGTAGTTTGAACACTCTTTGGCGTTGCCCTTCTTTGGAATTGGAATGTAAACTGACCTTTTCCAGTCTTGCGGCCATTGTTGAGTGTTCCAAATTTGTTGGCATATTGAATGCAGCACTTTAACAGCATCATCTTTTAGGGTTTTAAATAGCTCAGCTGGAAGACTGTCATCTCCGCTAGCTTTGTTGTTACTAATGCTTCCTAAGGCCCACTTGACTTCACTCCCGAGGATGTCCGGCTCAAGTTCAGTGACCGCACTACCATTTATTTATTTATTTATTCATTCATTCATTTCATTTCATTTCTATACCGCCCAATAGCCGAAGCTCTCTATCATGGCTATCAGGGACATTCAGATCTTTCCTGTATAGTTCTTCTGTGTATTCTTTCCACCTCTTCTTAATCTCATCTGCTTCTGTTAGGTCCCTGGCTTCTTTGTCCTTTATCATGCCCGTCTTTGCACAAAACGTTCCCTTGAGATCTCCGATTTTCTTGAAAAGATCTCTAGTCTTTCCCATTCTGTTGTTTTCCTCGATTTCTTTGCATTGTTCATTTAAGAAGGCCTTCTTGTCTCTCCTTGCTATTCTCTGGAACTCTGCATTCAGTTGGATATCCCTTAAATCTATTCTTCACCTCCACTGTATGTTCATAAGGGATATGATTTAGGTCATACCTGAAGGGTTAGGGGTTTTCCCTATGTTCTTCAATTTAAGCTGAAATTTTGCAATAAGAAGCTCATGATCTGAGCCACAGTCAGCTCCAGGTCTTGTTTTGACTGACTGTATAGAGCTTCTCCATCTTTGGCTGCAAAGGACATAATCAATCTGATTTCGATATTGACCATCTGGTGATGTCCATGTGTAGAGTCGCCTCTTGTGCTGTTGGAAAAGAGTGTTTGCTATGATCAGCGTGTTCTCTTGGCAAAACTCAATTAGCTTTTGTCCTGCTTCATTTTGTACACCAAGGCCATGCCTGCCTGTTATCCCGGTGATTTCTTGACTTCCTACTTTAGCATTCCAATCCTCTATGATGAAGAGGACATCTTTTTTTGGTGTTAGTTCTAGAAGGTGTTGTAGGTCTTCATAGAACCGATCAACCTCCGCTTCTTCGGCCTCAGTGGTTGGGGCATAGACTTGAATTACTGTGATGTTGAATGGTTTGCCTTGGATTCGTACTGAGATCATTCTATCATTTTTAAGATTGTACCCCAGTACTGCTTTTCCCACCCTTTTGTTGACTACGAGTGCATTACAATTACATAACATCTAACAAGGTAAGCCTAGTGTCTTGCCTTGGTTCACAAGGGTAGGGTGCTGGTGTCACACTTGCTTCTGCTCTGTGAGAAAAGGTACGCAGCCTCCATCACCTCTTACAGCCACTCCAATCTTCCCATTAGGCATACCACTCCTTGAACAAGCAGTGTGGCCCTAGAGGTTTTAGAAATGTAGTTTGTCTGGTCATTGAAATGAAGTCTGTCAGCAGGACTGAGCTCTGAAAAAGTGTTTGGAGCAGTAGGTGTTTGGAGCAAAGCAAAGAGTTGTAGGGGAGAGAGATCCACAAAGTCACTCCTTTGGACCCACATTTTTTTTTGTTCCAGCAACAACCCGTATTGCTCAGAAAAGGGAAACTGAGACAAGTAACTTTCAAATCATTAGTGCAAAGCTAGAGTATGATCCACCCAGCAACTCAAAAGTGCTCCTTTGGACCCACATTTTTCTTTTCTGGAAGCAACTCCTATTGCACAAGAAAATGTTGTCAAAATGCTTTGTTGTTGTTCAGTCATTAAGTCGTGTCCGACTCTTCATGACCCCATGGACCATAGCACGCCAGGCCTTCCTGTCCTCCGCTCTCTCCCGGAGTGTGCTCAAGTTCATATTCATCGCATCGGTGATGCTATCTAGCCATCTCATTCTCTGCTGTCCCCTTCTCCTTTTGCCTTCAATCTTTCCCAGCCTCAGGGTCTTTTCCAGGGCGTTTTCTCTTCGCATTAGGTGGCCAAAATATTTGAGCTTCAGCTTCAGTATCTGTCCTTCCAATGAGCACTCAGGGTTGATTTCCTTTAGGATTGACTGATTTGACCTCCTTGCAGTCCAGGGGACTCATAAGAGTCTTCTCCAGCACCACAGTTCGAAAGCATCAATTCTTCAGCGCTCAGCCTTCCTTATAGTCCAGCTCTCACAGCCATAAATAAATAAAAAACACACTTTTAACTTTCAAATGATAATACGTTTTGTAGGCAAAGCATTCCAGAAGCAAGAGAAAGGACCGGTCCACAGTGTTAGGCTGCTGTGTGTACAGGAGCAGCAATAACTTTGTAAATGCAGAGGAGATATGAATCCGACAATTTGTTGTGGGTGTCCCTAGCTCAGAGGAGCTGGATCAGGACCATATTTGGGAGATGCTCAGCCTGCTCTCCCAGCTGCATTGCCAGCAATGGACTGAAGGAATGTATGTGCAGTCACATGGCGCTCTAAGCCAAAACACACGAAGAGGAAGAACTGAGGAAGTATTGCAGCAGCACAGCACACACATTTGATGATTTAACTGCAAGTAACTTGTGGGAGCTGGGGTGTCTCTGATTGTGGACAGGGACCGGGAAGAGCCAGGTGGTCACCACCCTGCCTGCTCATAGCAATGGGCCACTGCTGACCCTATCCACTACACCAAACTGTCTCTCATTAGAGCTGTTTGCACACTGCACATTTAAGGTATATGCGTGGAGAGTAGAGTGGGACTGCATCTGCAAACCCCACCCCCAGTGTCCATGCATCTTTCAGCCCTACCCTCAGTGTCTGCAAGTTAGGAAGTAGAACTTATGCATGTGTAACTGTTTAGGACCTCCACCGAGTAAAGAACTCTACACATTCCCCTTGGATGGAGAGGCTACATCTGTACACGGACAGGCTCCCCTTCCTGACATTCCTCTTAACACATGGACTTTGGGGGCAGGGCTAGCAACTGTGTGGGGGCACTAGGTGGGTCCAACTCTGCCCACCACATGTAGACTATATGTTAGTGGAGGCTAGCATGTGTATCCTTTACCCCAAATATGAGGGGAACTGAAAGGAGTTCAGTTTGAAATAATTGACCTGGGTTGTTGTGGGGGCCATATTTTATTCTGCTGTCTCCAAAAGCTGTATGAAAATAACTGTTGCCCTAGGAAAGGGACTGATCAATTTTAGTTCTGATGCAAAGACGTTGGTGACCTATGCTAAAATAAAATTGCACTAAGGGAAGTTTTCCTCCCCTTAGCAATTATCTGGTTTCAAATATATTTGATACCCCCAGAAGAAGGAAGAAAAACAAGGGAGGAGAGACATTTATTGCCTCAGTACATATATGGCATGATGTCCCCTGATTTTAGCCATTTCTGCCCTTTCAATGAATTTTGACTGCAAGCAGACATCTCTGGGTCTCTCAAAATGTTTGAAAGCGCATGAGCCATTTTATTAATACTAGGTGCTTGGCAGTCATGGGGGCTTTTTGGCTGGTCAGTTCTAATCAGTACGAACATTCAGTGCCTCCCTGCTCATTTTCCAAGTTTGTGGTCACCACTTTGGGTTCCCTAACACTCAGTCTTCAAAATTTCCCTTTCATTTCCAGCCCATTCCATTGACGCCAACACCACAAAACTTCTCTTGTCTCTGGACTGGTTGGGATATTTTCTATCAGCCCCATTTTCTCACTGGCCATCAATTAATTGCCTGTGTCCCTTTGTCCTTCAAGCCTTAGGTCCCTGCTTCACAAGAAACAAGAGACCTCTACGCATACACAAACTTCTTCTTCCAAACAACAACCTAGCCCAAGCTACGGGGAAAGGGGTGCTCTCCCTAGGACTTTATTTGTATTAGGGCTCATCAGGGATAAACCTTGGAATCTGTTTTTATTACCAGGGCTGGAATGTGTGATAAAAAGTACCTCTGAGCATGTGGAGAGTGAATTCTCCTCACTTATGAACAACCACAGCTTATACACACACGCACGCACGCACGCACTCACATCCCATACGCTAACTCTTATATTTAAGGATCCAGGCATACAGGGCTTGGAGCATGACCACTGGCCTGAGCTCCAGCATTTCTCTTTTTAGAAATTAATTACTGCCTCCACCTCCTTTGTGAGCATAATGTACAATCAAATCAGCAAACCTAGTCCTTCTCCACAAAACCACTCCTGGTTTCCCAGATGTCACACAAGTTCTTCCCCAGCACAGGCAAGGTCCCCATTTTTTGCCTACACCCAGGCCTATATTGTTCCAGGGCTAGGATCAGGAACTTTTGAGACCAGGCCAGCTGAACCCAGAGGCCTGCACAGTAGCTTGTTTAAGCTGTGGTGCATACTGGTACGTGCCAGGAGCCATTTACCTAATTACCCTCTCATGCACAGCTTGTGATGTTGTCCAACCCTGGGCAGCATGGCTTGTCTGAGGGGGAACCAACCCTCAAATAACCCAACAACAGGACGTGGGTTATTTGAGAGGTTTTTTTCTGCCTCAAGCCATGCTGCCCGGGTTCGGACAACCTGACAAGCCACACCTGAGAGGGTAACTGGCAAATGGTGCCCAGCACGTGCTGCAGCTTAAACAAGCCATGGTGGTTTGTTTAAGTTGTGGTGATCACACTAACCGGGTCAGAGTCCCTCTTTTTCCCTTCACAAGTCGATGTCAGGTGTTTCCCTTTCCTCCCTTTTTTCCTGCGGTCTCTTTCTTCCTTCTCGATCCATGTGCTGTTCCTGGCAAGGCTTCACCACCCATGAGAGAACTACAACATAAGATTGATTTTTAATTGATCTTATCAATTGGTGGGTTTCCCCCTTAGTTTTAATTTTTTTACATATATATATATATATATATATATATATATATATATATATTTTACTGTATTTGTTGAAAAAGAAATAGTCCACAGAAAGTATTACTTATTTAATGAAAACCTTCTCCCAGTCATCACTGTATACTGAAATGTCCTTTAACATTTTAAAGCATTAAACCATTAGTTTTAGCATTAAACCAACATTGTTTCCCTATGCAAGTGTTTTTCCTTCACTGTTATTGCTGGGATGCTCTTGAATTCTGCCCTCATGAGGTTGCTGAAAGCAGCTTATCTTGCAAAAAGGTGTTACTGTATTTTCAGTCAGGAACTGTGAAATATTTATAGGGACAAGTATTAAGATCCTTCCATGGGTCCCATTTAGGGGGAAAATCCAATTGAATATTGTTCTTGGAATAATAAAGATGAAGTGGAAATTTAAATCATAATTTAAGGCTGTGATTCAGATAGACTTCAGGAGCTTTGGTCAGCAGATTTGAGATACAGACTAAAGGAATCAAGTCTTGCCTAAGGGCCAAACTAGACATGATGTTTGGCACATAGTTAACTCTGCCTTTAAAAAAAATAAATAGCCAGCCAAGGCTGGTAATAGTGGCAGGCCAGATCAGGACCATGGCATGGGTGACAGGGGTTACAGCCTACCCCACCCCCCGTGGTCCTGATTAGAACTGCTTCCTCTCCCGCACCATTCCCATGTCTGCTATTCCCTATGAAGCAATGCAAAGCTCCAATGGAGAGACCCTTTTTGGTGGTGGAACCCTGTCTGTGGAAAGCCCCTGGCTCTGACTTTGCAGTCATTTTTGGCACTGTTTTATTTTTCAAGTATTTTAATCATTGCTAACTTCTAAAAAACTAAATGCTATGATGCCTTGAGTTTTTATTGATTTGGGGGGGTTATCCTGTCCTGTGCTGTTGTCTTATTGCTGATGTTTGATTCGTTTTGTCCTCTTTTTTCCCTCTTTTGTAAACTGCCTTGGGAATCCTGATTGGCTGTTGAAGGGTGGGGTATACATTTTAGAAATAAATAAATTATTCAAGTTTCTCCTATAGCAGCTTTTGTGAGTGATTTCTTCACCTCACTCTGTGTATCTGTTTTAATAGAAGGTAGAAGAAACAACGCTAAATTCATCAACCTATAGGATAATTCAGTAGCAATGAAACAAAACATACACACACACTAAAGAGAGCTCAGGAGTGGGTTGAAATCTCAGAATAAAAATCTTGAAATGTCACAGGATAGTGTATGTAACGTCACTATGTTCTTCAGAAATAGCCCACATAATGTAGGCCATCCTCTGTGAAGTCACAATCTTTTGCTTTGCTTTGTGGGCCTCTATTTCTGGAGTCAGGTCTGGTATGAGCAGATTTCTCCTGAGGCAATTCTGTAGCCTTGGAAA
This sequence comes from Heloderma suspectum, assembly GCF_057233095.1. Lineage (NCBI taxonomy): Eukaryota > Metazoa > Chordata > Lepidosauria > Squamata > Helodermatidae > Heloderma > Heloderma suspectum. Next base: position 250,641,974 of record NC_139459.1, read on the forward strand.
ATATTTTATGAACTGGAGGCACATGGGAGCAATGGTTTGATCCTCCCTTTGGACTGAAATCCATCCTTTCCTTTTCAAAATAAGCCTGTTCTAGATGAATAACTGTGAGGTACCATCACAAAAACAAAAACACAAATAAAGAAGTGACTTAGTATTAGATTAACTGTACTCAGAATGATTTATTCTCTGGGTGATTTCTTGACGAGAATGTCATCACTACAGTGAATCCCCTACTTTCTCAATGCTTCTATCTGTATTAACATATATTCAGTCAAGTTGGATGGATACCTGTACAAAGCTACTTGCTGCTTCTGTTTAAGTTAAGTAAGTTGGGATAGAGACAAGTTTACAGAAGCTTATCCCCCTCATCCAAGATAGCCATGCTGGTCCATGAGGAAAAAATCCAAAATCCACAGTTAGGCAATACCTTTATTAGGACCAACCAAAATGCCACAAAGGTGAAGAAGGGGCCTGTACTCACAATGATGACTGGAATCTGAGATTGTAGGGCTTGAACACATCTGGAGGGCACCAGGTTGGAGAAGGCTGCCATAACTTAATGGGCTGTTCTTGTTTGTTTGTTTGTTTGTTTAAATCATTTTTACCCTGCTCTTCAGCTGAAAAGTCTCCCAGAGCACCTTATAGATCAGGAGAAAAAAAGACAGACCCTGCCCTCAGGCTTACAATCTATGAGACAGGCCACAAAAGGGAAAGGGAGAGAGAAGGAAAAAAAGCAAATTTGGGAACTCATTCTTAAAGTGACGGAGTTCTTATAACAACAAACTGTGGTGGAAACTCTTCAGGGTGAGGAAGAGTCAGATGGAACTAGTCTCGGAATCACTTCTCTCCTTCTTTAGTAGCCTTTAATGGCTTTCTAGCAGCCAATTTATACATAGCAAAAGATTGGACAAATCATTAATTATAGATATGTTATGTAATTACATGACCATAATGCAAGTTTGCTTACAGGAAGGGGACCCAATATCAGTTTTTTTTCTGAATGCTTCTGTATCTTATGAATTAGTAGCTTAACCCTGTGATACTTAGATATGGTCTTTTACAACACATGAGGCTAGCATCAAAAAGCCTTCTGGTTTACCTGTGTGATTCAGAGTGAATGCAACAGAAGCATACAGATTGGTGTGGAAGTCCCCAAAGATGGCTATCAGAAGATTAACTTGCACATTTTTAGTAAGGTGTGAAATGCTAGGGATCCAGTGTTCACACTTCAGCTAAGGTCTGTTTGGAAACTTGCTGCTCAGGTCTTACATTTGTAAACAAGGTTTTTGTCTCACCCTTTGACAACCCCAAGTAATTTGAAATTGTGTGACCATCGCAAATTCGTTGAACACTTATAGGACTGCAGAATCTTATGTGGCCACAAGTATAAGCACATTAATATTATCATCATAATCATCATCTGTTTTCTCTTTTATTTTCTTATTCGGTAGGTGAGTAGACTTGAAAGGGAGAAAACCCAAGAAACAAAGCGGATCCGAGAGCTGGAGCAGCGCAAGCAGACAGTGCAGATCACTGAACTGAAAGCTAAGCTCCATGAAGAGAAGATGAAGGAGCTCCAGGCTGTGCGGGAAAACCTCATCAAACAGCACGAGCAAGAAATGGCGCGGACAATGAAAATCAGAGACAGTGAAATCCAGAGGCTCAAGTCAGCACTGTATGCGTTGCGGGAAGGGAGCAGCGACAAAGTACGGACAGCCCTGACCATTGAGGCTCGTGAAGAAGCCAGGAAACAATTTGACTCTGAGCGCCTTAAGCTTTTGCAGGAGATCACTGAACTAAAGTCGGCCAAGAAGCAAGTGGACGAGGCCCTTAACAACATGATCCAGGCGGATAAGATCAAAGCAGGGGATCTGCGGAGTGAGCACCAGTCCCATCAGGAAGCGATCTCGAAGATCAAGTGGGAGAGCGAAAGGGATATTCGCAGGCTGGTTAGTAATATATCTAGTTGCCAAGCCACTTGCATGGCTCAATGTGCATATTAGTTTTGAGTGTGTTAGTTATTGTAACACTTATGTGAAGCCTGCCATTCCAGAGGCAAGGTTGCAGGGGCATAAAAATATAAGAGCTATGCTGGGGCAGACCAAGGGTCCACCTAGTCCAGCGTTCTCTTCACACAGTGGCCAACCAGCTGCCCATGGGAAACCATTTTATTGCTTTTTATTATATTTTGTATTGTTATTTGTTTACATTTTTTTGTATACCATCCTGGTATCTGTAGATAAAGGGTGGTGTAAAAATATTCTAAATAAATGAATGAAAGTGTTCCATGTGTGATCCCTGAATAGCTGACATCACACAATGAATAAACCCTTTCAAGTAAAATAAAAATGGCACCAAAGCAGCAGCAAATGGGGAACAATTGCTGCAAGCAACTGTTGCAAAATGCATGAAACAGCGGAAAGTGTGTGTGGGGGGAGGGCTGCTGCTGCAGACAAGCCCTCAGATGTCTGCTGCTAAGTAAGGAAGTATTATCTTCTTCTTCTGGCCTCTTAGATTAGAGAAGTTCTACTTGGCTCTCACTGATAACCTTGCAAGGTAGGAAAGACCCTATCCTGCATAGAAAGCCCATCTTGCATAGAATGATCCATACAGCAGATGTATCTTCAGTAGAGCGGCAAGATGCCTGGTGGCAAACAGAGCTCTAGAGAGAAATAACAAAGTCAGTCCCAACCAATGTGCTGAATGTCTGTGTAGGGAGGAAGTACTGCATTCAGTCTACATCCCTACGTTTAACTTGATGACTAGTCCAGAATACAAAAATTTTGAGAGCCATATACAAAGCCAGATCCTTGCGTTGTGCATACGAGCTGAAAGCACATTTTACCAGACTGGAACCATGTGTAAACAATACCAGACCCTGACTCTTGCTTCACTTTTAGCCAAGCAACTCTTATTAAGATTTCTGGAGGTGCAAAACATTGCAGGATCTGAAAGTGGCTTTGAGTTTTATGTGGACAATTCTACAGAGTTTGCATACTATTTTTGGGCAAGTGGCAAGCATTTTGTGTGTGCAAGTGGCAAGCATTTTTTTTTCCAAATTAAAGTAATGTTTTCCCTTCCTGTGCATTTTACCAGCCTTCTTGGGTTGGTCGCTGGACTTCTGGATTATTGCTTCTGTCTGGTTTATACCAGTCTTAATGCTTTCAAGACTTACACTGAGAGGTCTTAGTCTAAACACTGGTTAACAATTCCGCTGCTTATAGTAACCAGTTATGCCTAATACCGTTCTGCGGCTGTACCAGCAAGTGTTGGTAATGCCAGAAACATTGGGAAGGAATGGATTGCAGTGGATAAAATGAAGTGTGGAGCTATATATTACAAAGAAAGCAGTGCTCTCTGGCAAAAATGGCAGTTTGATTCTTGGCCCTCTTGCAAGATTCCGTCATGGTCTCCACTAAGCTTGCAAAAGTATAGACCCATCTTATCTGGGGTGAATCAAATAGCTACAGTGGAGCAGAGTATACTAGATTCTGTGTTTAGTATGCAAAATCTGAATCGACTCTCACCAGCTTCTTGTATTTACATATCTATATCTATATCTCCACACATCAGATATTTAAAGCAGAGCTACACATTACAAAGAATACAGAGCTTGTCTTTCTTAACATCTAGTTCAATCTACCCTGTGTCCCAGTGTCTGTACAATGGGTATTTCCCTCATCTGGAAGGACTGCATAAAGACATATTGTAATGGCATTAGGACACAGGGTAAGTGGAACTACACATTACAGAGAGGAGCTGCCATTTTTTGCCGGAGAGCACTGTTTTCTTTGTAATGTATGTAATATATTAACTAGAAGAAATTGACTTCTGTTGATAGCTCAGCCTTCCCCAACCTAGTACCCTCCACTTGTTCTGGACTACACCTTCCAGCATTCCTGACCATTGGCCAAGCTAGCTTGGGCTGATGGTGGCTGAAGTTCAAAACATCTGGAAGGCAGAAGGTTAGGAAAGGCTGTGTTAGCCAAACATCAAGCTGAGTCACCTTATTGGGGTAAAGTTATTCTATACTCCCCTTACAGAAGCCCAAAATTTTTGACTTTACAAAACGAAAAGCTGCTGAGCATCCACTGACTGCAAAAAGAGCTGAATCTCGCAGGTCTGGTTCAACACCAGCACTGCCATTAGGATGCCATCATTTTTATTTATTTATTTATAATAGGTATGTACCACTCCATATCTAGAACAGATTTCAGAGCAGTGAACACAAGAGATAGGATAAAAAGATTAAAACACCAGATTAGAATTATGCTATTTTTACAGAGTACCAATAAAAACCATGACTGGTCAATTAAGGAATGCCTCCTGGAACAGTGCTGTTTTCAGGAGGTGCCAGAAACAGCACAGTGTTGGTGCCTGCCTGACCTCCAGGGGCAGGGAATTCCAAAGAAAGGGGGCCACCACGCTGAAGGCTCTTCTCCTGGTGGACTCCAGTCAGGCCATAGGTCTGTGTGGAACCAGCAGGAACAAACCCTCTGATGACCTCAGTGACCAGGCAGGTTGGTAAGGGAGAAGGCTCTCTCTGTCAGGTATCCTGATCCCAAGTTGTTTAGGGCTTTGTACACTAGTACTAATACCTTAAACCTGGCCCGGTAGCAAATAGGCAGCCACTGCAGTTCCCTCAGCAGAGGAGTTACATGCTGAAAAGGGGCAGCTCCCGACAACAGCTGCATTCTGCATTCTGCACTAGCTCCAGCTTCTGGACCAGCCTCAAGGGCAGCCCCACATCGAGTGCATTGCAGTAATCCAGTCTTGAGGTTACTAGCACCTGTACCACTGTGGCCAAGCTATCCCTGTCCAGGAGAGGCCATAGCTGGCGAACTAGCTGAAGCTGGTAAAAGGCACTCCAAGCTGTGGAAGCCCATGACCACGTGGGCTTCCAGCAACAGTGATAGATCTAGGAGTACCCCCAAACTACAGACCTGATCTTTCAGAGGGAGTGCAACCCCATTCAGAAAAGGCAATGAGCCTATCTACCAGACTCGGGAACCACTCACCCACAGGGCTTCCATCTTGCCAGGATTCGGTTTCAGTTTATTGGCCCTCATCCAGCCCATTACTGAATTCAGGCACAGGTCCAGGAATTGCACAGCCTCTCCTGGTTCAGATGTCACAGGGAGATAGAGCTGTGTGTCATCAGCATACTGATGGCACTTGGCTCCAAATCTAATGACCGCTCCCAGCGGCTTCACATAGATATTAAATAACACTGAGGACAAGATGGTGCCTTGTGAAACCCCATACCTCAATTGCCAGGGGGGCAAGGAATAGTCACCCAATGTTACTCTCTGAAATTGGCCCCACAGGTAGGACTGGAACCACTGTAGCATGGTGCCTCCTATACCCACCCCATGAAGTCAATCCAGGAGGATATCATGGTCGATGGTATCAAAAGCTGATGAGAGATCGAGCAGAATTAACAGGGTTGCACTCCTCCTGTCCCTCTCCCAATAAAGGTCATCCTTCAGGGTGACCAAGGCTGATTCAATCCCATAACCAGGACGAAACCCAGATTGAAATGGGTCTAGACAATCAGTGTCCTCCAAGAGTGCCTGCAGTTGTTCCATCACTACCCTCTCCAGAATCTTCCCTAAGAAAGGGTTATTTGCAACAGGGTGGTAGTTGTCTAATACTATTGTTATGGACAACAGCTTTATCCTTAAACTGCATGGCAAGCAGAATATCAGTATGTGAAACTTGCTCTGTCGCTGCATTCCAGTACTGGTAAAAGCACCAGTTGGTTTCTGGTTATCAGGCATACGTTTCTCTGAGCCTCTGCCCACAAAACAGTGGCTATGCTAATGAAGGATCTTCCATATCTAGCTAGTACAAATTCTTAAAGAGATGGGAGTACCAGACCACCTTACCTGTCTCCTGAGAAACCTGTACGAGGGCCAAGAAGAAGCAACAGTAAGAACCAGACATGGAACAACCGAATGATTCAAAATTGGGAAAGGAGTATGACAAGGCTGCATATTGTCACCCTGCTGCTTATTCAACTTATATGCAAAGTACACCATGAGAAACGCTGGTTTGGATGAATCACAGGTCGGAATTAAGATTGCCGGGAGAATTATCAACAACCTCCAATACGCAGTCAATACCACCCTAATGGCAGAAAGTGAAGAGGATCTAAAGAGCCTCTTGTTGAGGGTGAAAGTGGAGAGTGCAAAAGCTGGTTTGAAACTCGACATTAAAAAAACGAACATCATGGCATCTGGCCCCATCACTTCCTGGCATATAGAAGGGGAAGAAATGGAAGCAGTGACAGATTTTATTTTCTTGGGCTCCAAGATCACCGCAGACGGTGAGTGCAGCCATGAAATTAAAAGACGCTTGCTCCTTGGGAGGAAAGCTATGGCAAACCTAGACAGCATAGTAAGAAGCGGAGACATCACCTTGCCGACAAAGGTTCATACAATCAAAGCTATGGTTTTCCCAGTAGTAACATATGGCTGTGAGAGCTGGACTATAAGGAAGGCTTATAGTTGATGCTTTCGAACTGTGGTGCTGGAGAAGACTTTTATGAGTCCTCTGGACTGCAAGGAGGTCAAATCAGTCCATCCTAAAGGAAATCAACCCTGAGTGCTCATTGGAAGGACAGATACTGAAGCTGAAGCTCAAATATTTTGGCCACCTAATGCGAAGAGAAAACTCCCTGGAAAAGACTCTGATGCTGTGAAAGATTGAAGATTAAAGGAGAAGGGGACGGCAGAGGATGAGATGGCTAGATAGCATCACCGATGCAATGAATATGAACTTGAGCACGCTCCGGGAGTATAATCCGAATAATCCAAATTAAAGTATCCATAAGAGACCAAAATGCACCATGTTAGAGTCCAAGAATATATATATAGAGAGAGAGAGACTTAGATAGAGATATGGAGATATTGAAATAGCTCAAATGTATGGCACATCGTAAGATTGCGCCCTCTTGATATCCCTGTGAGATCTGTTTTTCCCCAAGTAGCTCCTAGATGGCTGGGAGGATGTTTAAATGCCCCAACCATGTGAACATGGCCCTATCCCATGGCAGCCAATCTGACTGGATTGAAAACTCTTTCGTGATCCTAATTATAGGCCCAGTTTAGATGCTCTAAAACCCCTCCACACAGTTCTGTATTCCACTAAACATCATCTGATCTGGGGCAATGACACTGAGTGACACTGCTGCTTCCTGGTCGTGATTTATGTAGATGACCGCTTTCCACCCTCACTGCTCCTGTGACATGCTGCTGGGGAGAATCACCCGTCAATGTGGTCAGACATTATTTCTTCCGTATAGCTGCATGGATGGGACTCCCCGCCTCGAAGGCTTTCGATTTAGAGTGACTGAAGAGCTCATAGCTGGTTCCAATGCAGCAATTTTTTTCACCTGATGGTTGCGTGGTAAGTAGGGCCACTATGGATTGGCCTTGGGGGAATGTCCAACACAATCAAATAATGTAAGTCACATCATTTGGGGAAACTGTCAGCATGCCATGTAGGCTGAGCCAGGAGTTTGGAAGCAGGAAAATGTCAATAAAAAGTCAAGAGGCCAAAAGTATTCAGTTCTGGGTGGCTCCACCACAAAGCTGCCAGATACTGGAAGGTCATGTGAATGAGCCTTAGAAAGCAGTGAGGAAGCAGGATCAACTCGTCATACTCACCAAAAAAAAGGTGTTCTTAGTTCTTTAGCATCTACCCATCCTTTTTTGATATCCTGCCTTCAGGTGCAGCTTGTGGAAAGGGGAGAGATGCCACATTTTTTTTTTCCTGTTTGCTTTTAACATGTCATGAGAATCTGAAATTTGACAGGTGTGACTTTTCTGAACATCAAGAGGCAAAGATGACTAAAGCTTTACCTGTTCAGTTTATGCCTATCATACAGCTGGAGTTGTATGACACTGGAGTTATGCCGTAAAAAGGTGGCAACCGGGAAGGGAGAGGATGGGAGGAAAACAACTCACTAAGTAGATAAAAAGCTACGTTTTAACGTAAACAACTTAATCTCAGAGTGCAATGAAGTACTTTGTGAGTCTGTATTTTGTAAAGTAGAAACAACTATAATGAATAAACCGTGGTCATTCTCTTGCAAAGTGTGTAAATGCATCGATTGATGGTTGTGCTCATGCCATATGCTGTCTTTGCGTGTCTTCATTCAGATGGATGAGATCAAAGCAAAAGACAGGACAATCTTTTCCTTGGAGAAAGAACTGGAGACCCTGACTGGATACGTTCAGAAGCTTCAGCTGCAGAAGGAGGCTTTGGATGAACAACTCTTCTTAGTGAAGGAGGCGGAATGTAACATGAGCAGTCCCAAAAGAGAGATCCCGGGCAGAGCAGGAGATGGCTCTGAACACTGCAGCAGTCCTGTAAGATGTATTTTATATTTCATCACAAACAGAAACATTGTGGCTTCAACTGGATCCACTTAGCCTACTTATTGCATCATTTCCCTGCACGCTGTAAGGAAAGCATCCCTTTGTGTTGTATAAAATGTGCCCTCTGGTGGTAGTCATAAGGCTACATTTCAGTACTGACAGTTGCAATGCTTAGCACAATGCAGAACAAGAAATTGTAATAGTAATTAATAATAGAAGATAAATAATGTTTAGCATTTATGTAACTCCTTAGAGCAGCCTTCCCCAACTTGGTGTCTTCCAGAAGTGTTGGACTATGACTCCCATAATCCCCTAGCCAGTGGGGATTTATGGGAGTTGTAACCCAACACATCTGGAGGGCACCAAGTTGGGGAAGGCTGCCTTGGAGTCTCTGAAGCATTTCATATAGATTATCTCATAAATCACTACAACAGTTCTGTAAAGCCAATGTTATTATTCCCGTGTTGCAGATCAGGGCTGGGAGTGCATGTTGAGCCTGGGAGATAGTAGCTTGCCTAAAGCCACTGAATGAGTTCATGGCTGATTTGGGAGGGAACGCACTCACACACATGCCCACATACACACCCCAACAATGTTGTTGTTGTTTTAAGATCTTGAGTTATGTGAAATAATAAATTAATTCAGTTATTTTAGTGGGCAAGGGCATAGCTGTGTGGGTGGGGGGCAATACATTTTATCTTCCTTGGGATCCATAATTTCTGCCAAGGAACTTTCCTATACACAGTCCAGCTGGTAACCATACAGCCCTTTTAGGACTAGGGTTGCATCCACACGTAATCATGCTTAGAATAGACCCATTGAAATCAATGGGACAAGTAAGCCATAGCTAACTGGTCCTGTTGATTTCAGTAGGTCTACACCAAGCGTGACTAAATCTGTATCCAACCCCAGGTATGTAATGTGGTCCCTGCAGCCATACCTGTAAGGACGCTGTTTTATTCTTTTACCGTGTTCACCACTCCAAAATCTTCTGATGTGGACCGGTATATACATATTGTAAATACATAAATAAATAAAACCTGGCTGATGCATTTTGGATCAGCTGAGTTTCTGAGCAGTCTTCGAAGATATCCCCGAATCCAAAATGGTTAGGTGACTGGAGCACTATCTTGGGCTTTGTGCAACCACGTACTCTCATAATCTCACATTATCAAAAACAATAATAAGATACCTTTTAAACGTGCAGCTGTGCTGTGGAAGCTGCTTTTCCATGGGCTCATCATTTCACAGCATGGTTATCACTGTTAAAGGCCTGTGGCCATGTGGGCCAGGCCAATCATGCTGGTCGTTAACATCAAATCTTAACTACCTGGCTGGGATCAGGGGGTGATGATTTCGTGTGAAGGACTTGTGCTGTTGGCCCCACTCACATGGTTCTGGTTCTGTAAACAAAGCCCTGCTGTGAGATGAACCCGTAGAAAAGTGGCTCCCCTGACATGGCTATAACATTTCAAAAGGTACTTAAGGCAGAAATCTTGGCAGCAGGCAGGGGGGATATTGTGTGTGCACGGAGAGCATTCAGCTCTTGTATCAAATTAGTTTTAAAATTCTTTGCAGGATCTACGCAGAAACCAGAAGAGAATGGCAGAGCTGAATGCTACTATACGGAAACTTGAGGACCGGAACACGCTGCTTGTAGATGAACGGAATGAGCTGGTGCGTGCACTTAAACGTTTCAGAATGGGGGTTTTGCAAACAACAGAAGGAACTCAAAAGAGATGGGACTATTTTATTTTTATTTATTTAAAATATTTTTATGCCACCCTTCAGTAAACTTCCAGAGCAGCTTACAAGAGAGTAATAAAATAAAGAATATGATTCTGGTGGCTCATGTTTTGTCCATATTCCAGTATTACTGGATTTGCAAGTTAGGGGAAATTAAGGAAGTCTACCTTTTTCAATTCAAAGGAGGGTAGTGGAAGTTTTCCTGCTACATTCAGGAAATATGAACTGTCCAATTCAAACCCATACAAAGTCCCCTTTTTATATTATTTAAATGAGCTTAACCAGAGGTTCCTCACCCTCAGTCATTGTGCTGCTACATCTGCTTCGTCCACACTGTTAAACGTCCACTTCTCCTTATGTTTGGAAAAGTAGCGGCTAATGGCGCATCTAGAATAGCCACTCTGCTTAATTCTATTTCCTTTCCTTATATTAGCCTCTCTCCTTGTCGTATTCTTTCCTCCCTACACCAACATTCACCTACGAAATTCCTCCGCTGAATACGTGCCCCCCACCCCCATCACTGCTAGATGGAGGGAAGAACAGCAGTTTCGAACCTGGTGCCAAACAGCATGGGCAGGAGAAAGAGAAGAAAATCACACACACACACTTCCTAAAGCAAGAGGTGGGGATGGCCTGCCCCCTAGGCTATTGGCTCAGTGGGACCTGGGCAAGGATTATTTTCTCTTCCCTTGGAAGAACTATGAGAGCTAGACATGAAATCCCTTCTCACCCGAAGCTAGAATCGACTCTTAGGTTGGCCTCTCGTGTTATACTTCATACTGGGATGCAAATATACTGCTTTGCTTGCTTGGAGTAGAGGTAAAAGTGTGGTGAGTATTTACAGCAGGATTGCAGGACCTCAGGCCCAGGGGGCAAATCCAGCCATCCTGGGGTCCTAATCTGGCCCTTCCCCCAGATGACCAAACACCCTTCTCCTGGCTCCATCCCCTTCCCCCAACCACTAACAGTTGGGTGGTTTCATGGCTTTAGTGCAGATTTTCCCCATTCTAAAAGGTTACCATGACCCTCCTAAGGCATACAGGCAGTAAGGGCTTTTAGCTAAAAGATGCTGGTATTTTTGGTTTCTTGCCCCTGCCCCATTTTGCCTTCAGCGCTGCTCATTTTGCCTTTGGCCACTCCCTTCGGTGGAATGAGGCCTCTGAGAACTTCTCTGAAATGGAATTTGGCCCCTCAGGCTGAAAGACATTCGGCACCCCTGACATACGCTGCAAGCAGTGAACCTTCTGTCAGATCACCTTCAATGATCCAACCCCTCCCCTCTACCCAAAAACCAACCCTATGTCTCCAGCTAAAGAAAAGTTGGAATTAATATATGATCGTCAATTTCCTAAATAATGCTAGAAAGTTCTTTGGACACTAACCACCAACATGGAAAAATAAAATGGTGAAGTGAAGAAATGAATGTGTGTGTGTGTGTGTATGAGAGAGAGAGAGAGAGAGAATGACTATGAATTATTATTGTTGCAGTTGAAACGTGTTCGGGAAGCTGAGAAACAATGCAAACCTCTCCTGGAAAGAAATAAGTGCCTCTCCAAGAGAAATGATGAACTTATGCAGTCGTTGCAGCGCATGGAAGAGAAACTCAAAGCAATCACTAAGGAAAATTTAGAAATGGTGTGTACTGAGTGTTTGGAACGGTTCTACTTAAATGTAGTGGGGCCAACAAGTTTTTATCCATGATATTTCTTCCACTGAATTTCTGATGTTTAACCATAAAAGGCAGTGCTGGTACCTGATCCTATTTTGTTGAATGAACAATTCTCCTAATTCAAAATTGGGTGCAAAGATTTCAAGGAGTTGAAAAAGGGAAAATATCAATAGCTTAAAATCCAGCTAATTACATGATGACCTTCAATTGTCCAAGAACTGTTTGTAGCTGGAAAGGATCATGTTGTGCCATTTTGCACACCTAACAAGTCTGGTACACGGAGGTCCTAGCATATTCACACTTTCCTGAACACAATGTCCTGCATGCCTAACGCTGCAATCCTATACACATTTAGTTGGGAGTAAGTCTCATTGAACCCAGTCAGATGTACGTCTACGTAGACATGCGTAAGATTGTGATGTAAGTCTGGCAACCTACCCCTGCAGATTTAACCTCATGCAGTAATGTATTCATTTAATCTATTTATAATTTGCCTTTCTTCCATGAAACTCAAGATAGCATACTATGGCCCCCATGCAGTGTCCCTCCAGGCACTGACCAAACACAGATCCACTTAGCTTTAGCAAAGTTGCTGTTATCATATGCCTTCCCCAGTGGAGGCTGGTGGCTCCGATTCCGGTGGGGCTGTGAATGCATTCTGGGCTTCACTCGGAACCAGCCAGAACTCTTAATGAGCTTTCCAAGGTGCTGAACCTATTTTGGGAGTGGGATCAGCACCTTGGATAGCTCCTTTAGAGTTGTGGTTGGTTCTGAGTGAAGCCCAGAATGGATGCACAGCCCCACTGAAATCAGAGCCACCAGCCTCCCCTGCTTGAGACCATGTTTCTTGGGGGTATTTTGTTCCACTCATGATAACATTGCCTGCTTCCCTCTCATTCTGAGAGCTAGTTCAAATGTTGGTGGGCCTTGTAGTTTCCTATCAGGACACGAGAACACTCCGTGGGGTCATATACACCCTCTACTGCACAAAGGAAGTTGCATGTGACCTGGGCATTCATATGAACAAACATACATGTGATTCTCCCAATTTCCTCTTAAACCATCCGTGTGTTTGTTCACATGAACATCCAGCATGCACCATGACTCCCTTTGTGCAGTGGTAGGGAGGCATAATCCCTGCAACTGCTCCACACTACACCACAGGTAGGGAACATTTGAACAAACCTGTAGCTGAACTGTCTCCGTTTTATTAATGGCATATGCTATTTAATGGCATATACCCCGCTCCCATTTTTTCATTGACTGCATTCACAAATTATGCTAAACCAGTGAGATACAGTGTGTTGTAGTGGTTAGAATGTTGGAGTCAGGAGACCCGAGTTCTGCTCCCCACTCAGCCATGAAGCTCACTGGGTGACTTTGGGCCAGTCACAGACTCTCAGCCTAACCTACCTCACAGGGCTGTTGTGAGGATTAAATGGAGAGGAGGAGGACCACGTAAGCTGCCTTGGGTTCCTTGCAAGAGCGGGGAAAAGGTGGGATATAAATGTCATAATATCAATAACAAGAACAGCCACAGTTTGATGAGATGCGCGTGAGTGTGAAGGAGATGCAGTGAATCAGTTCAGTTAACTTTCAGTTGCCATGAGAGAGGGAAGTGCGTGAGCCCAAGGCTTGCTGTGGCTCTGTCCTGCTTGTGCATGTTTTGCTAAACCATGCTTTAGGGTGATGTGCAAATGCAGACAGTGATTGGGTTTGGACAAACTGTGGCGCCCACAGGTGCCAAGTTGAATATGCAAGCCCTGCTTGGGTGTTGTCGTGTCCTGTGAACTCAGTGCAGGTCGGTTATATGAAGGTTAAAGAACCCTAAAACATACCATGGGTTATGCAAGTGTTGTTTAACACTCGCATAACCCATGCTTACCAGGTTCACATGACAGGACAACCCCTGAGCAGGGCTTGCATATTCAAAATGGCAGCCACATGCACCACCACCTCACTGTGGGTTAAATAACCCATGCTGGGCTGTTGTGTTTTGTGAACAGCCCCTCTCACTGTATTTGTGCATAGAGAAGCTAACAAGGAAGTGTGTTGTCTAGAACAAGAGAGAATCCATGGAATTTTACCCATATCATTTCTTGCCTTGCTCTCCATAATTTTTTCTTTTTTAAAAAAAAATAACAACTTGATTTAAGCATATATTGAAATATGTATTCAGTTAAGCTTAGTCTCCAAGTAAATGGGCTGGGATTACTTTTCATTACTTCATGCAAAAATTGATGTCTAATTCTGCTGGAATTAACGTTACAAAAGTAGTCTCCTTTAACATAAATGCATTTTCTAGACAACAGAGAAATGGTTGAATCCTAAGTATTTTTACTCAGAAGTAAATCTGAGTTTAAAAAAAAAACCCACTGCATTAAGTAGTGCTTACCCCCTAATACATGTGTATAGGGTTGCAGCCCATATGCAACATACATATGAGACTGCTGGATTTTCAGCTCCAGAAAGGTAAGTGGTTTTGCCCACTTTTCTAGACAAGAGTAAAATATCTTACATTCCTTCTACACTACAGCAAGATATCACTTAGAAATGCACAGTGGGAAACCTGTAGCCTAACTTTCTGACATCCATAATGATTTGATACTTAAGTCAGGACAAAAATAAATGAATGAATTAATAAAAATATTAAAAATAGTCATGACAATCTGGGCCAAATAAAGCAGTTTTTTTTTCCAAAAGAGTAATTATTTTACTTTTAATTTTATAAAACAGAAAGAAAAAATGACATCCCATCCTCCTCTGAAGAAATTAAAATCTCTCAATGACCTGGACCAAGCCAATGAAGAGCAAGAAACAGAATTTTTGAAGCTTCAGGTTATAGAACAACAGAACATAATTGATGAGCTGACACGGGTAGGTCATAGTCCATAAGGAACTAAAACTAAAGGGGCAGATCATGAAAGCCTTCATCGTTAAAAAATCAACAAGAACAACATTATTTCTAATTGAGGGAATACATCTCACATCCTGATCCTAAGGGTTTTTTCCTCCTCCACTTGGCATTTGGAAACTCAGAATGCTCTCCAGGTGGGCCTTCCGCTCTCACCATAGCAACACTAAAGCTTTGCATCTCTCCATCTAGCTTTCCACCCTCTGGGTCACCTGCCCCATCCCCTACAGCCCCCACAAGTCCTCCCTCAGTGGTGGAATGCAGCGGAGGTGGGGTTGAGAGGACAGGCATGGGTGGGTTTGCAAGGCTAGTAAAATCCTCTTCTGTCCCAATAAGCCAGCCTGCTTGCTTGCCTCCCTTCCTTTGAGCAACCTGCCCCTTCCCCACAACCGCTGCAATTCCTCACTGTTTGATTTGAAACAATGACTTAAAGAAGCATGGCGGTGGCCAGAACTGCTGAGCACTGGAGGCTTGCATGAGCAGTGCAAAGGCTGAGCATAGGAAGCTGCCTTAAACCGAGTGAGACCATTGGCCCATCTAGCCCAGTATTGTTGACACCGACTGGCAGCAGCAGCTCTCCAGGTTTTCAAGCAGGAATTTTTCCAGCCCTACCTGGAATTGCTGGGGATCAAACCTGGGACATTTTTTCATGCAAAGCAGATGCTCTGCCACTGAGCCACGGCCCTTCTGATTGGTGATTGCAGCAGCAGAAAACGAAGCCACAGTGGGGCAAAGGAGGAGATGGATGGAGCCACTAAGGGGAGGCTTGCAAAAGGGCTTGCAGTTCAGTCCTGCAGCCAGAGTACACAAGACCATGGGTAACAATACTATCTCTGGGAGATTAGACCCAGCCCCAGTGGCCTACTCTGCTGTTGTTCTAGATTATCCTTTGTCTGCATTTCCCCTTGTTAGCTGTTGTGTGAGGATTTCACCTTGGACTCAATTCATGGCTGGGCGATCCTTAGCAAGCATTTAGAGAGTGGGCTGAATGACAGTGTGGCCAGTTACAAAGTGAACCCTCCCAGCATAGACAAAGTGATTGTGAGAATCAGCCTAAGTTAATGTCAAGTAACTAATGTCAAGTAACTAAGTAGTTCAAGTCTACCTGTGAGGAGGTGTGAAATAATTTATTCAAGAGAAATCTGCAGCTTCTTATCTGAAGTTATCCTTGCAGTTATCTGAAGGGTTGCCTCCACCTGTAACAACCTGCCCATACTCTGAGGTCATCGGCTGAGATCCTTCTTGTGTACCTGCCTTTGAAAGCCATCTGACTGGCGGGCACAAGGAACGGGGCTTTTTGGTGGTGTCACCACATTTGCGGAACCCATTACCAGCTGGGATGTGTCTGGCCCTGTCTTTGTAGTCCTAAAGAGCTCTGAAGACACACTTATTCTCATTGACCTTCTCCTAAGGGTTTTGAGGGAAATTGTTTGTGTGTGATAGATTTTAATCCTAGTATTTGATTTTAGTCTTATTTGTTGTTTTATTAGTTATTAACTGGGTTTTAATTGTTTATTATTTATGTTTTATTAATTTTGTAAGCCACCTTGAGAGGGCTCATTTGTTCTTTAGGCAGCCTATAAGCACTTTTAAATGAATAATAAATAAATAACTTGAGAAACAAAACTAGCTACTACTAATAACTGGGTTATATACTATATAGTGTTTTCAAAGCCCCTGCAATGCACTCCAGATTAAATAGATGGTGATTATTTTTTATTTGATTTGAATTAAATATTTGAATGCATTGCAGTAGAAATAGGAGTATACCATGAGATAAGGTACTATCCTTTACCCAGTTACTTGGAAGTAAGCCGCACTTAACACAGTGGGGCTTCTTTCTGCATAAACATGCATAGGATTGCACTCTACAGGTGCACTCTTATGCATGTTTAGACAGAAAAAAACTCTGCAACTCCCAGCATTCCCCAGCCATGCTGATTGGGGAATGCTGGGAGTTGCAGTACTTTTTTTCTGTCTGAACATGCATAGGATTGTACCCTAAACCAATTATTGCTAGTAGTTACTTACCCATAAAGTCATGGTTGTCCAATTCATTGTGGCCAAAAGTATATAATACATTCCATTAGTCATGAGCCCTACTCCGCAATATACTGCATTCCTCTGATCAAAACCACTAGTGTTCCCTCATAAAATCTAAAAGCGATCAAATAATCAAACATCCATGTACAAATGACTGCTCCTTCCTTTCTGCCCCTTTGGTGAAAACTCTGGTCCCTGTCATCCTTTACTTCGACTTCTGCAACATTTACCATTCTGGTCTTCCATTTTCTCACTTCAGCCCTGTCACCTGTATCCATCATTTTGGTACCAAATAATTTACCTCTCATCACCTATCCCACATGACACGCCTCTTTAAATCCCTACACTGGCTTCCCATCCATTTCCATATCCTTAATGAGCTTCTTGTCCTTATCTTCAAAACCTTCCATGACCTTGCCCACCCCTACCCCCACCCCATCTCTCCACACTTATATCCCAACTCATCCCTTCCTGTGGCACTCATCCAGCTCCACGACCCTCAGCCATCCAAAGGGCTCCTGCTGCCTAAAATACTCCAGACTTCCTCCCTTGCTGCCTCTTATGCCTCAAACTGCCTCCTACAATTCTGTGCAATCACCTCCCATGATTCCTTCAAATCCCTCCTCAAAAACGTATATTTTCTAGAAGCCTTTGGAACAACCTCCCAGTCCCAATATACTATTGTAACTCAGCTAATATGCATGTAATTTAAATAACGGCAAATTCTGTTTACCCCTACCTTCATTCCCCTCCCATCCTTTTGTAAGCCCCATGAAGTAGAAGGGGCATATGAAGCCTGTCCTTTGTAATGTGCTAGGTACATACAGAAATAACTATCAAAGACAAATAAATAGACATGTTATCATTTTAATCAATCTGTGGTCACCTTGAGCACCAAAGACAGAACAGTAGGATAGGAATATTTGAAATAAATAATATTTCACAGCCATGGTAACAAAAAAAAATTGAGACTATTTATTCTGCCTTATTTCTGCTGAAAATTAAGAAGAGCTTAGATGCTTATGGTCAATGTTGATCTTTGAAAACGTATGCTTTATTAGGCTCTAACTGTTTCTTGATCTCCTTGTACAGGACAGAGAGAAACTTATTCGGCGGAGGAAGCATAAAAGAAGTTCAAAGCCAATTAAGGCAAGCGAAATATACAGGTGTTTTGAATGCCCATTTAGACAAATAGGTTTGGACTTCACTTCATTTGACCCTATTCTAATCTCAGTTCCCAACTGATGAAATTGCTCTGTTCAGAACAAAATGTCCTGAGTCCCAATAATTTCAGCAGGGAAGGCTCTACGCTTTGCTGAAATGGTGTAATGAAGAGACAATGCATTTGCACAAATGGCAGTAAATCAGGGATGCAGCTCCCAGCTGTGGGGATGTAGAGCCAAGAAAAAAACAAAACAAACCAGCAGAGACTTCTAAATCTCCTGGTCTGCTTTCCAAGCACAGTACAGTTCTGGAGCTCATATGGAGCTAAAAAAAACTCCTAAAAGTTGACCATGTATTCCTGTGATGTCTTATCCTTTATGTGGGAATGAAAACAAAGTAGTACAAGTGTGCCTTAAATTCTCATTAATCAGTCTGTCTACATGACTGACTCACTTTGTTTGGCAAGTTTTAAGTGCTGAAATCAGTACTTTGATATCCAAACCTGCTGATTAAGCAGCTCTGTCATCTCAAGGCATGACTCATCTTTGTTCTTTGATGTCTCTAATTCAATTAGGGAGTTTGAAGACATTGCGCTATTAAAAACTGAATTTAAACGGTAGAGTCCATAAGTTAGCAGTTATCATAGCATTGCTCCTATGGCCTATTGCAACTAAGATTATAACCAAGCCGAAGTACATGTAACTGAAACAGCCACCTGTTGCTTCCATGTTTACCTCCTTCCTCTGTTGCTTTCCGCATTTCAAATTTTAGATTGTAAGCTCCTCGAGGCAGTGGCTTCTCTTCTTGTTCTTTATAAGGCTCCATGCACACGGATGGCACAAAAATAATAATGACTACTACTACTACTATACTAGAACACCAATGCTCTTGTGCACTGACTTCAGTGGAATTTCTTCCAGTTGTACAGCAGACCATGAAGCTGTATCTGCATCAAAACTTCCTGACTGTTAGACCAATACGACAATGGAACCAATTACCTAGGGAGGTAGTGGGCTCTCCCACACTGGACAGCCATCTGTCAGGGATGCTCTGACTTCGATTCCTGCATTCAGCAGGGAGTTGGACTCAGTGGTCTTCCAACCCTACTATTCTATGATTCTATGACTGCCAGTACTCTAACACAGTGAGAAATGGGAGAAGGAATTGTGGTATACATTGAATCTCTAAAATCAAAGAGAATCCGTCAGAGATACCTAGGGATGTTGAAGAAATCCACAATCAGATCAAATGAATTGGGATTTCTATGTATCCAACACACAGATTCCACAGTGGACCAACTTGTCCCAAGTCGCTTGGATTCCACGGACTTGAGGATTTAAAAAAAAACTTTCTGGAAAGTTAATTGTAGAAAAATATGTAAAATTAAAGAACAGGCCAAAAATTCACATTTCCCCTATAGGCGAAAGTATGAAAACGCAAAATTTGTGCAAATTTGCACAAATTCAGGAAATTGGAAACTATCTGATTCTATCGATGAGTGGACAACAGAACAAAGGGCACCTGGCAATCTGTGAAACACAGACAAAATGGATTTTACATCCAAATCCGTACATCCCTAGTGACACCACACTAGTTTGCTACCCAGATTCTGTGACTCAGCTGCACATGAGAATATGGTCAATGCACACAACCAGCCAACCAAACTGCACCCATGTGCCCTAAGCTGCATCACAATGGCTGGGCTTGTATGCAATTGCTATTGCCTATGGCGAGGGTGTGATATTGGTAGTATTTTTTCATGTGAGTATTCCCCTTTCTTCAGAGGCATGTCTTGGACACAGTTTACGGGGGTGATGATGATTCCATGGACTCTGAAACCTCATCCATGGCTTCATTCAGGACAGACAGAACACCAGCAACACCAGATGAAGACCTAGATGAAGTAAGCTCTTTGGCTAGCAGTGGAGACCAGTATGCAGTGATTTTTTAGATTTAGGCTGTTGCAGAGTTTAATGTATTTCTCCATATAAACCACCTATTGCCTTGCCTTTGTGCGCCTTTAGTTTGCAGGAAAGAAATCCATGGCACTTTGAAGGCATGGTACCAGATGAATCGTCCATTCAGCTCGAGTGACATGGGTCAAAATACATGTGATGCTAAATGCATATCTGAATCTCTGATTCTCCTTCTTTTCTTTAACTAACAACAGATGAAGAAGGGAGTGATCTAGATCAGGATTGCTGGGAAAGGGAGCTTAACTTTCCCCCCTGCACTCAAAGTGGCTAATAGAAAATAGCAGGTTTGGGGGATATATAGCAGCTTGGGGAGTGCTTTTTTTCAGCAAGAAAATGGCGTGGAAAAGGTTAAACCCTTTCTCCCCACACTGCGGTCCCAATGTAGATTGCCCCCACCCTGCAGCTGCTATTCATTAAAAAAAAAAGAAGAGGATCCCAATCAAAGGATTCAAAGATGCATTTAACATCGTATGTAGTTTCACCAAAAGTTCTAGTAATGCTTAATTCTCAAAATACTTTTTTAAAACTACACATAAGGCATAACACAGCTACAATGTTCCTTGTGGGTTACATGCAACTCGTTAAATGTAAATTGCCTTCTCTTAATTTAAAAAATGTCCAGGAACCTAAGGATAACTTCTTGAAAAAATAAATTCCTGATGGTTGTGTTGTATGCACTGACTCTTTTTCAATTAAAATTCTGTAAATGTTTTCTAAACTCTTAAACACCACACACAGAATGGTTGGTGGCTTCCATCATTAATCCTAAGCCACCCTTTCGCATTCCACATTCTTTATAATATTCGTATTGCTGATACTCACCCGAGACCTTTCTTTCTCCTGCAGAGCTTAGCAGCTGAAGAATCAGAGTTGCGATTTCGACAATTAACAAAGGAGTATCAGGCCCTGCAGAGAGCCTATGCATTACTGCAAGAGCAAACAGGAGGGATCATAGATGCAGAACGAGAAGCCAAGGTTGGTATTTGGCAAGGGCAACATAGATGTAACCCAAACACATTTCCCAAACTTAAAACCAGATGGAGAGAAATGTTGGAAGAAACTCTTCGCTGTATAACAGAATTAGAGTTTTGTTGTGGTTCATAGAGCACCATCAATTAACATGGCACCAAACAAGCTGGCATTGAGTTGGATCCAGATTTAGTCATACTTAGAGTAGACCCATTGAAATCAGTGGGACTTAAGTTGGTCATGACTAGCCCATTGCTCTGTTCCACGCAATAGATCCAACCCATTATTCTGTTCCAAGTCATGGGAGGGTTGGTTCAAGGAGAGGGTTCAAGGCAAAAGTTCTGGTTCCAATGAAGTGTAGACAAAGTCTAGGTTCTGGCAAGGAGAGACATAAGTTCAGGATTCAGAGAGCACCCTGGACAGCTCCATGGGGAGAATAAGCTAAAGATTCATAGACGGCAGCCTCAAGTGCTGTTTCAGCCCCAGCCAACCCCAGACTGAGACTTTTATACAGCCACAGCTTCATCTGGGTGGCTAGCTCTGACTTCGGTGAGAGGGCCTTCTTCTAGCCTGCTGTCACAGTCGTTGGGCACATTCACACGTAATGGTGGCAAGTTGTGGGTTAATGAATTCACGATTTGCTGCAGCACGTGCTGAGCATGTTCTGCAGCCTTTTGAAATATTCAGCCTCCAATCGGGCCAATCAGGGGTCGCCACGTGACATCCAAACCCGAAACTATAAGTTAATCATGGGTTAAACAGAGCAGGAGAACTGTGATTTCTCAGGAGCCTCTGCGCTGGGAGTCCTTGGAATCAGAGTATGGCACTGTGTCCTTCCTTGGGCTGAGAGGCCCTCCTTTTGTGCTGGTGCTTCTGGGGTAGTAGGGACATCCAGGGCTGGCTCTGAGGGCACTTCTTTCTCCCACTCCAATACCACCTCCACATCTCCAATTTCAGACCCCCAGGGTCATGACAGACACTGCTGATACAATTAGCAACCGTGTGAATCTTTAAAAAAGGTAAATATCAGGCATGGGCAGCCCAATCTGGATCAGGAGCCCAGCAGAGGGCAAAGGGTTGAAATCCCTTTGAAAACCCCCCGATTCCAGTCTGGATGAGGCCCTCACACCTGCTATTTACTTCTTCATTTTTTTAAGCCATGCATGCAGTTGCTAATGGCATGAATGGGGTCATGTCTGCTTTGGCCCAGAGTTACATAACTCCATGCTCCAAATGGGAATCTAAATTTGACAGTGGAAGAGGCAATACAGGGATGAAATGAGAGGGGAGGGATAGGAGAGGCAAGAATGCCAAAGGGTGAATGTGAGCAAGTGCGCTTACACATGTATTTTTGTGCATTTCTTGAGAACCAATATCAATTATGGGCCGAACTGGCACATATATCAGGAACATTTCTGACTTCACAGTCTGCACTCCTGCAGTTACAAATAGCACATGTGTGGGAAAACACGGAGGCACTGTACACATGGGCAGAGAAGCATGCTTCCATTCTGTGAGCGTTAATGCAGGTTTACAAGACAGTAATAGATGCCGTATGTTGTATGGGTTAGGCATTGGCGCGTGCGTGCACACACCCACGCATCTTAAGCATGTATTTGCAAGTGTTTAACATATGGTTATAGTAATTCAAAGTTAAATCTAGGCATCAAACTGCTGAGTTTCAGAAAATTATCCTAATTGCCCCCAATGCTGATGTAATGGAGTGAACATGGCTACAGTAGGAGGCTAGCAATGTAATCCTATGCATATCTACTCAGAAGTGAGCCCCACTGAATACAATGGGGCTTACTTGCAGGTAAATGTATATACAATTGCAGGATCCAATAGGAATCATGGATATGGTTTGAATTTTGTCTCAGCCATTAACTCACTAACCTGTAGCCTTAGGCAAGCACTCCATCTATAATGTGGAAATAATAATACGTACCCTCCAGACTTCTTATTGCAAGGAGATGTTGTTGTTGTTGTCTTTTTCATGGAATTTATTAAAAGAAAGTTAAAATACAGGCAATAAAAAGAACACAGATAACAATCCCATAAGATCACTGGGAGAGGAATCCTAAGGCTGCTAGTCAGTGTCTAGACAGCCACAGGATTTTTTAGATTCTGGGAACCGAGCTCGGAGCCAGGGCTTCGAGCTTGGTTCCCAGAAACCGCACGCCACACCCTCTCCTCCACCACCTTGCAGGCAGCATGGTTCTTCCCCATCTCTGTGCTCATAACCGTAGTGCAGAACGGGCGAAAAGGGGGCATTCCTAGGGGCAGGGAGGGAGGAGGCCACGGAAGCATCATTATGATGCTTCCTGTGCTCCATCCTCTCCGCTCCCACTCCTGCAAATGCAGGGTGGCTGGAGCGCAGAGGAGAGGATCTCTTCCATGCTCCGCCCGCCCTGCACTGGATAGTCAGCTGCCTCTGAGTTCAGAGGCAGCCAACTACCCCAATAGCATTGCACTCTAAAGAAATACAGAAACTCACTGGTTATAATCCTTGTTATATCAGGAATAACTGGAATAAAACAGCCTAAGGAGAAGCTCGCTATCTCTCTCTCTCTCTCTCATAGTCAGAAAAAAATATAGGCATCCATACTTGATTGGAATTTGAAGGGCTTTTGCATAGGGAAACAGCGCTGACCCAGGACATTTTGCTGATTAACGCACAATAGCAATGCCACCCTGCCGCACCTTCCCAGGCAAGCTGCATAATACCAAACTCTGGCCAAATTATTTTGGCACCTGAGGCTGAAAATCCTACAAGAGCCTGTCCCTGGGAGTAAAAATACAACAATAATAAATTAAATAACAAAGAATTTGCTAGCCTTTCATGATGCTCCAAATCAGCTGCCTGAGGCAGCTGCCTGACTCTGCCTAATGGTAGGGCTGGCCATGGAAATAAATACATTGAAACTGTGGTGCTGTAGTATCTTTTTTATCTGAAAATTTCATACTTGCTGAGTAACTTTGTACATAATCATAGTCTCCCAATATTATCAATCCATTGCTGTTCCATGGTTGCTTTGGAAGATTCCAATTATGTGCTATACACAACTTTGCCATAGCATACTGATGCTTAAGAGAGCAATCGTATGCCCACCAGATAGCATCTGGGGGGGCATAGGACAGTTTGGTTTCCTGGATCTGAGCTCAGAGCCAGGAAACCACACTCCTCGCCCCCTCTCCCCCCTTGTAGCCGGTGCTGAGAGAACCACACTGGCTACCCCTTCACACTCAGAAAATGGATCATGGAGATGGGGAAAGGGGGGTGTTCCTGGGATGGGGGGTGGGAGGAGACTGGGTGGCTGCATTACACTGTTTCCTATGGCTGCCCCAGCCTCCTTCCCTCCTCCTCTGAGGTGCCACGGCTAGATGGGCGAAATTGCCCATCTAGCAGAAACGCAGGGCAGCTGGAGCATGGAGCCACTGTTCTCCTGCACTGGATACTCGGCAGCCTCTGAGTTCGGAGGCTGCTGACTATCTGGATAGGACTGCACCCCACATAGGTCTTTATGCAGCAGTCCAGGGTCATTCGAGTCATGATCTAGGGCTACCATGTATTCATTTATATCCTGCCTTTTTTTTTTTTACAAAAAGTACACAAAGCAGCTCACGTTAAATAATATACATAATACAGAACAAAAATACCTGAGAACAAAATGAAATAACAGAATCAAATATCAGTTTAAAACAGTAGCAGATAAAAATCATTACTCTCAACAGGCCCACTTAAATAAAACCATCTTTACTGCCCATGCTATATTCTGGGTGCCACAGCAGAAAAGCCTCTGTCCCAAGTACCCAACTGCCTTATGTCAGATGGTGGCAAGACCCGAAGGAGGGCTTGGAGGCAGAACAAAAGTCTTGGGCAAACTCATCATGCATGTGAAGCACTTTGAATGTTTAGAAACGTGATGAAATGCTAAGTGTTATTAATAAAAATGCTGGTCAAAGTATTGTACTGCAGTTATGTTCTTTTGGCACTAAATTATTTTAAGACGATAAATTATACCAGTGTATTGGTGATGGCAGCACTTTCATTTTCTCACTTTTCTGCCATCTCAGTTTCCAGAAAAGCCTCTTGGGTAGAGCTGGCAGTGTTCTGTTGAGTCATAAATAAACATAGAGGCTGGAGTTGTCCTGAAGGCCACAGTCACCAAGGCAGAACTTTTAACACTCTCGCATGTTAACACATGGCTTAGCTCAATGGTGTAGTCTGAAAACTTACAACTTAAGTGTAATGATAATAGATGGTTGGTTGTCCACTGTAAATATGACAGCAAAGCTAAGTACAAAATCTGCCTAAAATCCACCAAATACTGCCACTTAGAAAGTGTGTTCATACTCATTCAGTAGGGTATAGGGGCCATGGCTCAGTGGTAGAGCACATGCTTTGCATGTGGTTTCCAGGTTCAAATCCCCGCATCTCTAGGTAGAGGGGTGGGAAAGAATCCTGCCTGAAACCCTCGAGAGCCACTGCCAATCAGTGTTGACAATATTGTGCTACATTTATTTTGGGTTCCTTAGGTTGCATGGAACCCAAGGCAGCCTTACATGGTCCTCCTCCTCTCAATTTTATCCTCACAACAACCCTGTGAGGTTGGGTAGGCTGAGAGTCAGTGACTGGCCCAAAGTCAATCAGTGAGCATCATGGCCGAGTGGGGACTTGAACCCGGATCTCTATAGTTCTAGTCCAACACTCTAACCACTACACCACACTGGCTCTACATGCACCAATGGTCTGACTCGATGTAAGTCAGTTTCCTATGTTTCTATTTCTTAGACAGGAGGTGCAGACAAAATTAAGCACACATTCATCTCAGTGAAATCAGCAGAGATTAAACACACCACTTACTTAACTTTCTCCGGATTGTACCTCCAGTAACCTGAAATCCAGGCAGTTGAATGTGCACTGAAAACGTTTTTAATGATGGCATGTGGCTGTTATTTTTAACAGGCGCAGGAACAGCTCCAAGCTGAAGTCCAGAGGTATAGAGCTAAAATAGAAGATCTGGAAAAAACGCTGGCCCAAAAAGGACAGGTAGATGTATGGATGGTTTCTGCAGTTGTTTTTGTCCATAGACAATATTTATTTGCTTACATAAATAAGTTGATAGAAATATGGTTTTTTGTATAAGAAAGATATGCTTAGCATAGATGAATCAACTATTTGAAAGGTGACCTGTGAAGAATATGAGAGATACATAGAAAAGTGTAACAAAGTACCCAGCTATGTGGGCATGTATGTCCCACCCATGAAGTGCTGCTACTGTGGATGTCCCATTTCCTACAACACAGCACAACTATGGATTAATTTGGTAGTAATTGTAATATAAAGCTGATGTCCCATTTCCTACAACACAGCACAACTATGGATTAATTTGGTAGTAATTGTAATATAAAGCTGAGTCAGTGCCCAACAGTGAAAATAGCATTCATTTTTTTCTTAGTCATTGGAGGGTTAACCTCTGTCATGATGAGAGTTTTATATTTCCCCAAATACCAGCCCTGTCAAGACCAATTCACACAAGACATTCTTACAGATATGTCAGTGATGTTTAACAACACCGTGTGCACAACATAATGTGTGATGAACAAATATGTGCCTGTTGCTTTGCATGTAAATACGTTTTTTAATTTTAAAATATGTTTAATCAAATAGGACTCCCATTGGGTAGAAGATAAACAACTTTTTATTAAGAGGAATCAGGAGCTTTTGGATAAGGTATGTCCAAAACATGAATGCCTAGACTGAACATCAATTTGTAGAATATGGTGTTTAAAACTGTAACTGCTCTGCATTGCTCTGTTCCAGATTCTGATTACAGGATTAGAAGCCATTTGTATCTTTGTAAATTTAGGAAATGGTGATCCAAACAATACGTGGGCACAAAAAATCGATCTACGAATTTTATTGATGTTCGTATGTGAAGAAAATAAAGCACACTGTGCTGGATCATGACTTAACTTGTCCCATTTATTTCAGTGGGTCTACTCTCAGCACTAATTCCAAAATTCAAGAAAACAAGAATAAATGAAAGTTATTGGTATTAAAGTTAAATGTAAAAAGACCACCATTGGAACAGACACCGGTGATGGAATAGATTCCCTTCGCCCTGCAGCCCTCATGCATCCCCAGATCTGTTCCAGAAGGTTGAGGAATTATTCAGAGCAGATTTGGAGTGTGCTGGGGGAGAAGAGAGGAAGGGGAAGGCCCTGGCATGAGTGAAAGTCTGTGTGTGACATTGTATGAAGCCTACTACTTATAATTTAAAATAATAAAACAAGAGACTCTTATTACATCGTCAGACTGTAGGAGTAAAATCATCATATACTAGCAATTTTTCATGCTTCTGTGGAAGAGGCCCTTCAGAGCAGCTAAGGACTCTTTGAATTTTGCTCAAAATCCTGTCCTTATAAATATATTTAATAATATAAAACATGAAAAGTATAAAGTCATTTAAAACTGCAGGAATCATCAAAAATGATCTTCAACAGTATCTTTTGGTAGTTTTCTCTCTTAACCACAAGGAACAACAAATCCCCCCAAAGTCCCAGATCAGCACATACAAATCTTGTTTTATATGCCATTGCTTTTTATATCTTTCCTTTTATTTTAAAAGCAAGCTTATAGCACATGATTTATAACATTTGTAGACTTTATTATGTTTTCCATTTTCAGGCTGACAACAAAATTCAAATAGCTAGATATCTTTATTTCCTGCCTGGGAAAGGTGGGGGTTTGCAAGAGGGAGCAGAAAAGTTGGTGGTAATGGACTTCTAAACAAACACAAATGATACATTTCTCTTCCACAAATAAAACATTTACATCTTCTTTCTCCAGATAGAAAAGCTGGAAATAGACAACAATCGATTGCAACAGGAGCTTCAGGATGCCAGAGATCAGAATGAGCTGTTGGAGTTCCGAAATCTAGAGCTTGAAGTAAGAATCTGTTAACCCTTTATTGTAGAACCAGAAATGAATTATAAGGGACAGAATTAAGTGCATGATCCATCTTTGAATATATTTCTGATTTAATAACTTCACATTTATGTATTCCATATTTATATTTTGTTTTTTGGAATCTGTTAGCTACTTTGAATATTTTATACAGAGGAGCAGATAGATAGATAGATAGATAGATAGATAGATAGATACATTATAATATGTGAACAACGATAACTGAACTGGAAGGAAGAGCATAGTAAAACTAGCCCAATTTTTCTTTCTTTCTTTTGAACAACGGTTGAAATAATTAGGTGGATTCACTAGCAAGTTCTGTGTCCATCTCCAGCCATGAACACTATGCGGCATACAAGCTTGGTGTTACTATTTCAAGAGTTCCCCAGTACACTATCCTACAGGGTATTCATCAGAGAACCTACACATTTAATCCAGATTAATTAATCCAGAATAAATACCATGATCCAGGCCAGTCACAATCACTAATGTCAATTTTCTTCTTTGAGATATATTCACAAAATCATTAACAGCAGATGGACTACCTGCTTAATTCACAAGATGTCAGGGCACCTAAAGGATCCAACTGAGTGCATATTTATGACAACATTCTTGCAATCATATGCTAACCCATATATTCTATATTAATTAACATTTTCATTATGACAAATGCAGATCCCAGCCCTCCAAGTTTAATTGCACTTTAGAAGTATGACAGGGCCCATCAATTTACGATGAATGAAATGGAGTTAAGGAATACTAAAGGATTATGAATCCTGACATGATCTAGCAAAACCTCCAGAAGTGGGGTCCCCGGTATTTTGGGGCTGGTGAGCACATTTGGAATTTTGAGAAAGTTTCATGGTTGCCATCACAAGATGGCTGCCATGCAGGGGTGCCCATTCACAAATAGCTGCTGTGGTGGGCGGAGCCCAGTCACAAAACACAATTCCATAACGATGCAAATTAGTAACACTGCAAGACAAGTTACGGGCCTAAGAACCTGAGTATGAGGTAGAGATGAAGTCTGATCCCACCCATTTCACAGAAAGCCAAGCCAATTAATTTCCCCAAATCATATTTAAAGTTAATTTATTCCACCAAATTTAATTCCCAAAATTAATGGGAAGATCACCCACAAATCACACACAAGAACCACACACTCCACAGTGCAAACACACAAAAACCACACACACACTCTTTCAGGATCACTCCCCCCCCCACCACAATGCACACTCTCCCTTCCTCATCATCCCTAAACACTCTCTCTCTCTCTTTCAATAACATGCATGCACACACGCACCCCACCCACTATCCATTTACACATGCAACCACACACCCCATTTATCTGTCACAGGACCACAGACATACCTCCCTTCTCCTCCCTTTCCAGCCCTCCCAAGGTTGCTCCACAGCTTTCCTTGCCACTCTTCAGCCTTCCCTGGTCACCACACAGTCTTCCTGAACCTTCCCCCACCCAGCTCGGGCCATTTTCCAGCCCTCCTCCAAGTTTACCAGGCAGGCAGAGGCAGAGGCAGAGGCAGAGGCAGAGGCAGAGCCCCCTCCCCTCCCCCTCCCCTAGCCCACATCACACCATTCCAGCTTTGCAAGGATTCAAAATACTTCAGAACCAGACTTCCTGAAATAAACATTGCACAAATTAGCAAATAATTCTGAAAAAATATAAATCCAAGAAGAAAGCTTCTCATAATTCAGAAAGAAACAAAATCCATTAAATTAATAAGTACTTCCAGTACAAAAACAAATGGTCCAGCTGCCTTTTTATCTCCTTAAATGATGAAGAACAGATT
Source organism: Heloderma suspectum (assembly GCF_057233095.1). NCBI lineage: Eukaryota > Metazoa > Chordata > Lepidosauria > Squamata > Helodermatidae > Heloderma > Heloderma suspectum. The sequence continues at coordinate 250,671,623 of NC_139459.1, forward strand.
GCTTGAACAGAGAAAGCAAAATTGGGGGCAGATGTTATCCTCTATTTGGTAGACAATGTATTACTCTTCTAATTCTTATGTTTTATTTCAAGGAGAGAGAAAGAAGATCTCCACCATTTAATTTACAAATCCACCCATTCTCTGATGGTGTAAGTGCTCTACAGATCTACTGCATGAAAGAAGGTGTCAAGGTAGGTTAACATGGGTTCACTTAAAAGTAGAGATCATGGTTTCCTTCTTTTAGAACTGATTTTTGCTCATCTAGGTATAGGATAAAATAGAGAGGAGAAGGATCATGTAAGCCACCTTGGGTTCTTTGGAAGAGGAAAAAAGGCCGGATATAAATGTAACAACAACAAACGATAATAAACAAATGGAGGGAGGAGGGGAGTTGGGATCATGTCTTCTCTTGCTCCCAACCTACACACATTCATGGATCCTGTGTGCACAGAACATTACATGCAGTCTGTGACCCCCTATTTTCCAGGGTGTTCAAAGGTCTTCTGTGGAACCCTTGAATGCACAGAGGTTGGGTACCAGGTGTGACCTCAATCACTCCATTCCCAGTGTTCACTGAACACCTAAGTAGGCCTTTTGTGCACAAAGGAAGTGTGGTAGCCATTTTGACCATAGAACCTGAGTTATGATTTTGATCATTCTGTTTCTGAGGATATCAGGCATATATAATCCAGTGCTGAAATCAAGAAAACCACCTGCTAGAAGCTTAACCACTGTTAGTGTCTCCTGTGGGGAACAGAAGGCATGTAGGGTTCCCTGAAGGAACAGTGACAATGGAGGGTGCTTAACCATACCGGTATACTGACGCAAATGACTGCATGATCCAGGCTACCACTGTTTTTCTGGAATTCAGCAAAGAATTTGGTACAATACTATACAGGAAATAGTTACTCGAACTGGAAAAGATGGTCATTAACAAATAAACTGTACTAGCACACGGACCTGGGTTCGCATGGGCTGGAACACCCTTTAGTTTGATAAGGCGAAGTCTTCAAGCAAAGTAACGCAGCTGCCAGAGTTGAACACATTATGCCTGCCCTGGCCCCTAGGCACAGCCCCTGCCATGGCGACCCTCCCATAGCCCCTTGAGGGAGGGGTCTGTCCACTTCATTCCCCTGGAGGGGCTGCCCAGCAGAAGAGGGGAGGGGGCAGCCATATAGCACTTTCCCTAAACTACTTCCTCCTGGCTTCCACTGTCTGAACTGCAGAAGTATGTCCTGGTAAGGAAAGTCTGCCATGCCGTGACTGAATATGGTACTGCAGGCTTCAACCACACAGACACATTTAAATTAATTCAATTAATTATAATTAATGTCTTTTAAAATAAAAACAAATAACCCTGAGGTGTATAAGATCCCCTTAGTCTGCATGCCAAGCTTCCATGGTCTTAGAGCTTCAGGTGTCTAGGTTTCACTGTCTTGGAGGACATACAAGCAAACACTTCCATTAAAGCAGTAAATCTTTTTTAAAAATTGGCCACAATTTTGTTTCAAGATGGCAGATGAAATTTTCAGTATGTCTAAAATCATGCCAGATAGAGGTACAACAAATCCTAAAAGTTTCATAACAAGCGGATGTATGGTTTTCGAGTCCATTGAGGACATACAAACACTTTTATTAATTTAGATGATGGATAGAGGACTGGGTAGGAGAAAGTAGACAGAGGGCTTTTCCAGAAGCCCAAGTTGCTTCAGGATGGAGGCTGTCAAGGGCTCCTTGGAGGCCTCTCTCAGTCTAATCCAGTAGCCAAGTCCAGACACAGACAAAGGGATTGTTTTCAAAGCTTTATTCCTCTTTTACAACTTAACAACTCTACTGTTAGCAACTAGATATGAGCAGCAGAGTACCTATGCCCTATGTTGGAACAGTTGGTCCCCATTTGAAAGGGAATCACTGGCAGACTCTGAACTTAAGGGCTAGGGAGAGTCCCTCCCCTTTTCCCTTGGATCCTCTGGGCGCAGCTGTTGTTTGCGCACCAACCGGGCACTATGCCTCCTTTCCGTGCCCTCCACTTGGTGCCGCTCTCTGTGTCAGCGTCACGCATCCAGCAAGTCTGCTTCCCGCGCTCTGTCACTCCCAGGACTGCTATCTAAGCTAGGAATGCCGGTGGGAGGAATCTCCATCAGCTGTTGGCCCTGGGAAAGATGAGCGCACTCCTCTCCCAGGAGCGACTCCTCTTCCTCAGAATCAGAACTACTCTGGGATTCTATGGGCTCAGTGTCCACCCTGACAGAGACAATCTATGGAGTGCTCAAGGATCAGTCTAGGCTCCTACTCAGCTTCTCCTTCTGCCCCATCAAGTGCTCCAGTTTTGGAGTTTCTATAGCTGCAGCCTAGCCCTATTATACACATCTGGTTGGTCGCATCCTTCTCTTGTTCTGTTGCCTCCCCCTGTGGATGGCAGAACATTTATCTCGTCCTTCTAGCCTATTTGTTAGACAGAGTGCTTCTTTCTTGTTCAGATCAGCAATAGTAAGTAAGTTTGTGGATCCCCAAGATCATGAAACTGACATTACTGCCTGTGAAAAACTGTATTCTTCTACTCTTATTCATTTCATCTTTTTTTTTAAATAGGATGTTAGCATTCCAGATCTCATAAAGCAGTTAGACATCTTGGGTGACAATGGGGTAAGTGACATACACAGCTGACAAGTTCATAATATATACAGCACCACAAAGAAAACTTGTAAGACTACAGAACAATATAGCAATGTATTTAAATTGAAGACTAAAGCAATAGGACTTTGTCCATAATCCCACCCCCTTCTAACCCATTCTGAATAAAATGTTTATCTGAGATGTTTAATTATGAATAAGTTTTTGAAACTTCTTGGTGGTTAATAATGTAGTTTTATAACATTTATAGGATTTTATAGATTAAGGGAGCAATCCTATGGCCACTAGTCAGCAGCTAGACAGCCATAGGATATATCTGGTTTTCTGGGAACTGACCTTGGAGCCCAGTCTCCAAGGTTGGTTCCTGAGGAACTGAATGTCCCCCCCCTTCCACACTGCCTCACAGGCAGCATGGACCAGCCCCATGCTCCGTGCTCACAAGAAGAGCGCAGAGCAGCCAAAATGGGGCATTCTGGAGCGGGGAGGGCGGAAATGCCAGTAGGACACATCCTCCTCCCTTGCTCTGCCCTCCCACGGCTAGACAGCCAAAATCGGCTCTCTAGCCACAAATACAGGGCAGGAGAAGTGTGGAGGGAATGATCCCCTCCGTGCTTCTCCTGCCCTGCATTGGATAGGCGGCCACCTATCTGCGTAGTATTGCACCCTAAATGTATGAGACAACAACATAATTAATGAGTAGAACCTCTGCCCTGGGATAAATCAAATGTTATTTCCCATGAGTGCTCTTATTTCTATGTTTAGTTGTATCCTAAAGCTCCTGTAAATATTTCTGTTAGTTTACAAAGATTAGCCTTTTGTTGATAGGATCCAGAGTCCTGTGAGCATTGCAGTGTGCACATACACATTCTGGGCCTGCAGGTTTCCCATTCCTTTGAATGGAGAAGGTGGCTTTGAACAATGCATCCCTTTGCACACACAAAGCTGCTTCCTCCATTGAAGTGAATGGGGAAGACCTTCTGCACATGGCAGCTCTGAGAGCCCATTAGAACCCCTGCCTCCATAAGGGATCATTGAAGATGGAAGATCAAAGCAGGATTGTCTCTTAATACTTACTGTTGATTTAGAAAGCTGCTGCTTTCTTAGTTTAATTAATTTGATTTTATGCCTCTTGAATTTACAGAATTTAAGAAATGAAGAGCAAGTGGCTATAATTCAAGCTAGTACTGTATTATCCCTGGCAGAAAAGGTATTTTTCATGCATTTGGTGTCTCAAGTGAATCTGAAAGTGGGGGCGGGGGGGGGGTGTATAATCAAATTCTACAGAATTGGAAAGGGAGGCTGTAAAAACTATTATACCTATAGAAAAGTATGCAATCTCTAATTATCTGGTGTGAACTAAAAAGAGCAACAACAAAAAGTCAGAATGTATCCTCCAGAAAAGGAAACAGTCATTTGGCTCCTATTGTTCAAGATGGCCTTGTGCTCCGATATAGGCCAAACCATTTCATTTGTGTGTTATTCACCACATTCCAGTAATTCAAGGCACTGCTTCCTTTAGCACTCTTGCTCCAGTAAGAGTTCATTACATTTGAGAGTATTTCATTGTACAGATAAATGGCTAGTTATAAGATTTGCCTGACCTGAGAGCCCCTACTGTGGGAATAATAGCAGATTAATTAGCAATGCGCACTAGGAATGTACACAAGTGTGCCTAAAGAATAGAAAAATGATGAGAAATAACCCAGCATGAAGCACACAGTTGTGATGCACTCTGACTAGCCCAGTCTGTTCTTTAAATGGAGAACAGATGCGTTATCACCTGGCTCTGATCCTGTCTATGCTGTAAACAACAAACTGATGAGCACTGAGCAGTAGCACAGCACAAAGCGAAATGGCCACTCAGCACTTTGGATGGGGAAAGCTGAGCCACAGCAAACATGCATTATCCACAAACATGGTCTCAGATACATTGTGCTAATGTTTAGGAAGGTGGAAATATCTTCAAGAACAAATTGGAAGAATATACACAATTACTTCAAGACAGAGCTTGCTCTAGAATATGTTTACAAGGTTTGGAACATAAGCAGTAATAACAAAGCGCCTCTGACCATGTGCAGGTTTCATTTAACCATTGAGCAACCACAGCTTGCCACCACATATTTGGGATTAAAGAATATAGGGATGTATGGACTGTGTAAAATTCGCTCTGTGTTTCGCAGATTGTCAGGCGCCTTTTGTCTTGTCATCCACTCACAGACAGATGCAGTTTTTTTCGTCATGCGGAAAAATACGCAAATAATTACCTGAGAGGTTTCGTAACAATGTACATAATTTACCTTAGTACATAACATTCAGCATATTGTCCCCCATTCTACTGAACATTTCCACAGCAGAAATGTGCATATTTTCCAATGAATGAATGTGTAAATTTCAGGAAAGTTTAAAAAAAATCTGAAAATCCACGGACTCTGTGAGGCCTGAGGGGGTCACTCCACAGCAGATTCCACAGGTCGGATTCTTAGAAATCCAAGCTCATTTTAGTCCATCTCAAATTTCTCCAGCATCCCTAAAAGAGTAGGAATTCAAGGTCAGAGGGTGCGGCTTCTGGTTTGAGCTTGCACCCCCCTTTTTACAAATGGCAAGCAGGCAAGATTTCATTTTTTGAAATGGAAAGATAGCAGGTCAAAAGGTTCATATTTCTGTTATTTGTCATTTTGACAATAATTAAAATGATGTAAATAACATGTTGCCATTCTTTGTCTTCTAGTGGATACAGCAGATTGAAGGCGCCGAAGCAGCTCTGCACCAGAAGATGATGGAACTGGAGAGTGACATGGTAGGGCAAAATATGTACTGGTCTTCTTTGTATCATTTTCATCTTTGTCCCATGCATCATACAAAATGGGTTGCTTTCTTTCCTCTATGTGCCTGAGCATCACACATACCTTTTGTTATAGCTTCTTGAATAATTTTTGTTTTTCAAAATCATCATTCACTGTAGGAGCAGTTCTGTAAAATAAAAGGTTATCTAGAGGAAGAACTGGACTACAGGAAACAAGCTCTTGACCAAGCTTATATGGTAAGTTGAAAGCATTGTTGGAGTGAACACAAATAGATACACTTTAGGACATAGATTAATATTGGAGTGCAGCTAAATGCATGCACTTGGTGGTAAGTTCTCATGATTTCTGTTGAATTGACCTCCAAGTAAGTGTGTTTTGTTTTGGGTTTGTGAAAAGTAGAACAGTTTCCCAGGGAAAAATTCAGCCCTGCATATGGGTTTCTTGCGTATGTGAGAGCTCCAATACATACATGGAGTTCCAATAGCCACAGTGGATTCCCCATTTATTTCAGTAGAGGTGAACACATATTCCTCTGTGCATGTGGAGCTGCATCTGCCATTGAAATGAGTGGGAAAACCTAAATTTGACTGTCGGTATTTGCTACTCTAAGTCTAAAAAGTGGGTAGATAGATATTATGGATTGGATTCGGGATCTGCCTTCCCCCAGAGGAAGGGATCTTCCGCAAGAGGAAGAGCTCCACACGAAGTTCTCCCTGCCCAGTTTCTTGTGATCCCCCCTCCCCCACACACCACAGCTTACTCCATTCAGCAGAATCTCCCAACTCTCTGTGTAGCATTTTCAGGGAGATGGAGGGGCTGCCGTGCCAGTGCTGTTGATCCAGCTCAAATCTGGATCCAACCCTACATACATACATAATTGTGCTGAGAATGATTTTATATATATATATATATATATATGTATATACACACACACACACACTCCATTTCCATTTTGTTCAACTGTAGCTGGCTGAGCTGTTCTATATAATAGTTTAAAAACATATACACAAATGAAAAACACAGTTTTGTATGAGATTATATCCCCTAACAGCTTTTGCTGTTCCATTCCTTAGAGAATCCAGGAGCTTGAAGCTACCTTATACAATGCTTTGCAGCAAGAAACAGTGATAAAGTTTGGGGAATTGCTCAGTGAGAAACAGCAGGAAGAACTTAGGACCGCTGTAGAAAAATTAAGGAGGCAGATGCTGAGAAAAAGCAGAGAATATGATTGCCAGATCCTACAGGAGAGAATGGAATTGCTTCAGCAGGCACATCAGGTGAGATTCCATTTACAGAAGAAATACTGGGTGCTTTATTGTGCAATACATTCATTCACAGAATTTTACAGGGGGTCCAGATGTCATTGTCTTGCATTTGTAACCCTCCCATTTCCCCCCACCAGTTCTTTTGACCTTTTTCTTACCAGAAAATATCCATTAATGGAAAAAAGACAGAAGAACAGTGTCCCCTCTGTCTGAAAGCACTTTCTCTTTGGTATTATGTGCAAGAATGGAGATTGTCCTTGAAACAGAGTGGATAACAAAGTATTTGACATGTAAAACAACATGCACAATCCAGCTAAAACTAGGCACTTTTAAACCCCATTGATATTACTGAGGGAGCACTGGGCATACGCTTAACTCACTCGCAGAAATCAAGGAAACCCAAACTTGTTTTACTTTTAACACTTGAAAGCTACAGTCCTATATCCACTTACCTGGAAGTAAGCCCCATTGAATCCAGTGGGACTTAGTTCTGAGTGGACATATACAGGACCTAAGTGGCACGTGTATTCCACTAGAGTTATAACTGCTTTTCACGTCTATGAGTTCTTTGTTTAGAAAACCTAAATAACTTTCCTCAGCCAAAAGATTTTTCTGTTTTTATGTATGCATTTATTTTATTTCTAGAGGATCCGAGATTTAGAAGATAAAACTGACATCCAGAAGAGACAGATCAAGGATTTAGAAGAAAAGGTTAGTTGCTTTACATACTGAAAACGTATTAACACTTTTGAGGACTGCCTATTTTAATTTTTTGCGCTCCAGCCAGTTTTATTAGCATAACAAGTGTGAATTCTGTCATTTTGCATTCTACAGATTCTAATCCAATAACTTTTTCAGCCCTTTTCTGTAAATCTTTGCTTTTCCACTAGAAATAAGGTATTCCTATTATAGCTGAGCCAAAATGCTCCTTTCTCCATTTCACCCCCCCATTTTCAGTCAGAGGGCATATGGGAGATTTGTGCGGGGATGGAAACAGAGGCAAAGCATTTGCCCCACTTACCAGCAACAGTGTTCATGCTCCCCATTACTGCTGGGTGCCGTCTTTCTTCAGAGTTTCTTCCTATCCAGAAGAATCTGGAGTCGGGGAGGAAAGCTTCCTGCTTCTACCCTCACTCTTATTTGACTTCAGGATGACACCATCAGAGTGAGGGTAGGAGCAGAAAGCAGTGCATCCTTGCCCTCTCTGGCATCTTCTAGGTAGGAAATAACTTGGAAGGAAAATGGTGTCTAGCAGCAGCGGCAGAAGCAAGCACAATCACAAACAAGCAAACTGCAAGAGGTGAGTGGGGAAGAGTCTGTTTCAGATAACGTCCCACCCCCTCCAGCTCTCCAATTCTTAAAAAACACTCAGCTCAGCTCTAGTGTCTATTAAAGTTACTATCATACCTTTTTAAGATTTACAAAGTAAAGGCACAGGTTCCTTTTTTTCTGGTAATGACTCAGAAACGGCATGCGGTGCCCTTCCTAGCAGCAATTGGATTTTAACTGAAGAAGCCATTCAGCCTTTAATCTGTGTGTAAAAATCAAAGCAAAGCATTGGCAGAATCCACTTACGTCATCATGCTGGAAAATGGTTCAGGGAAAGGACTCATGCTAAAAGATTTTCCATCTTTGTTAAGCATGAGTGATTGCTGTGCACAATTTAAAGTTGTAGGAGATCCAGTGCACTTAAGGATAGAAAAATGTCATAAGAATACCTATTTTTGTGCATTTAAATTGTTGGAAGTGCCCGATCTCGTCTGATCTCAGGAGCTAAGCAGGGTTAGGCCTGGTTAGTATTTGGATAGAAGACCGCCTGGGAATACCGGGTGCTGCAGGCTTCCTGCACTGAGCAGGGGGTTGGACTTGATGGTCTTCTAGGCCCCTTCCAACCCAACTATTCTATGATTCTATGAAATGAACATGGACTGCCACTTATGCACATCTGATCCATTGAAATTAATGGGGCTACCACATGTGCACACAGACCTCTTCATCAGATCACATATCTCCAATGGCTGAGGCTTTCTTCCCACGGAGCTTTTATCCTGCGATTGAGATTGCTCCTTCATGGCAGTTTGCAGGCTCTTTACATGATGCCATGTCCCTCCAGGACGCCTCCTGCACTAAATGCCCTTTCTTCCATTTTTAAATAGATCACAGATAATTAGCTATCAAATTACCCCGTTGGTTTCCACTTGAGTTCCCTCTGTGAAAAGAGGAAAAGCAGCAAAAAGAGGAGCAAGATCAATGAAAGATAATGGAAGACTCAGATACGGGGAGAAGGAGGGGGAAAGGGGCAGGGAGAAAGGAAGCAGGTGAAAAAGGGAGTCGTTGTGATCTGCAAAATCAGGAAGCAGAAAGCCCCGTTTTAAATGCAGGATTTTAGGCTGGTGCAGAGATGCCCTGAGAGTCAGCATAAGATGCTGATTTCTATCGAAATTTACCAAACTACTAAAAATGAGGTAGAATGATATTATGGTGTCAACTGATATTAATGAAGTTAGCCAGTAAGCTGTGACCATATAGTTCCAGCTCTGTAAGACTTCTAGCAGAGAAGATCTATTAGATTTATAATTATTTTACAGTACAATCCTATATATAGACTCATAGAATAGTAGGGTTGGAAGGGGCCTACAAGGCCATCGAGTCCAACCCCCTGCTCAATCAATATGTCTACTCAGACATAAGTCCTATTGATTTCAATAGGAGTTACATCCAGGTAAGTGTGTATAGGATTGCAGCCTGAATCACATGCCCAGTAGGGTATATCCTTATCACATAGCTTATAATAAAAACAGATTCTGAGCTCATAAAACTATTTACCTTTTTTTCTTCTGCAGTTTCTCTTTCTGTTCTTGTTCTTCTCTCTTGCCTTTATTCTTTGGCCTTGATGTCAATGTGCCTCTTGAAAGGTAAGACTGTTTCATTTTTCCTTAAAATGCTTAGACACATACAAACCATTTTCCAGGTTTCCAGAGCTGCGCAGCTCAATGAATATCTGAACCAAAGTCTGATCTGTGGGGTGTCTCCATGACAATGGAAGGAGAAGCGAATGGTGGCTTACCCAGATTTTCCAAGGAACCAGCTTTGGTCCGTGCAGGGCTCCACTAACAAGTGCACTGCACCATTCTAAGTCACTTCACAGGAACATACATCTGGGGTGGGGGTGGAGTGAACAACCTCAGACTGGCAGGGCCATTTAACCAATAAGAGAGGCTCCTCCCTGCCCCCGTTCAGGCTCTACCCCCCATCTCCTTCTTCTGAAGCTCCCATAATGCAATGGAGCAAAGTTTCACATTAATTACTTCCTTACAGCAACAAAGCAAGCAGTAAATAAACACAGCATCAATACTTAGGTAACAAGTCTCATTGACCACAATGGGAGTTACTTCTGAGGAGACACCTGCTTCCCCAACCTATGCCTGATTTTTTTTATTTCTTTCCCTTTAAAACCACATTAGCAAGCACTATCCCTCATTTGCCAACAATTCCTATACCCTCTAGCTCACTATCGCATTATCACACAATGGTGAGATAGGAGGTATAGGAATTGCTGGTAAATGCACAATAGTGAGATAGGAGGTGTAGCATCAGTACTTGCTGGCTGACCGCAGCTGGGAAGCAACAGCAGCAATAGCTCACTGGCTGATAAGCAGGGTCATAAGCCTGTCCAAGGCTAGCAAAGAAGGAAGGGGGCCCAGAGATAGGAAAGTTACCAGTTCAAACAAAGCCAAGACAGCACAGCAGAGAGAAGTCATATTTTCCAGTACAAGGTCTAAACAGGGATTCAGGAGCAAGGTTTAGGGTTCAGGCAGAGCTGACAAGACCCCACATGTAGAAACAACATTATTCTCCAGCAGCTTTGCCCCTCCTTGCTTCCAGCTTTTAACTACAGCATCCTGGAGCAGCTGCTGGCAATCTGGCCTCTAGGAGCCTCTCTGTCTTAAACAGACAGAGGCTCACCTCTGTTGTTTTTTTACATGAAGCCACCTTCGCTCTGCTGGAGTCATTTGCTCTTTGAATCCTCCGGAGAGGCTGCAGCCAGGCAAGGATCATCAACAAGTAGTGAGGGGGCTCAGGCTACTTCTGCACTAGTCCCTTCCCCCGGTCTGGAGCCTGCCATTCCCCTTCATCCTTGGAGAAGCCTGAGGGAGGCATGAGATGTAGGTACTGCCGACAAAAGCGCTATTTCACTTTAATGCTATCTCACTATCTCATTATCCTACTATCACACTATTGTGCGATAGTGAGTTAGGTTGTATAGGAATTGCTGGCAAATGCACAATAGTGAGATAGGAGATGTAGGTACTGCTGAGAAAAGCGCTATTTTGCTTTAATTCTTTACTTTAAAAAAAAAAAGGTAGAGGCTGCACGCATGCCTGTACTTTGTGGGGATAGCTACCAGAGTTTAGCGGTAGGCAAGGTGAAGTAAATGTCATGAGGTAGCTCAGAACTCTGATGAAATGGTGGAAGCATCCCTTGACCAGGTCAGTGAGGTCACAGCCAGGTGAAAGACACACCCCTGGGCAGGGAAATCTTGCCAGAGTAAATGTGGAGGGTGGTGCACACCACAACAGAAGCGCAGACAAGCCGAATTAAGGAAAACAATCGGATTAAAACTAGTCTCTGAAGAACCAGGTTTTTGGCACAAAACTCTGGGGTGGCTGTGAGATGGCCACAGCATCATGTGCCCTGAACGACCTCTGAATGCAGCATTTTCTCAGTAAATCGCTCGTGGAGACACGCCCTGGAAACAGGAGGATAAATCAAGCCACTTTCAGGCCTTTTACTAAGTGCTATTTTTCAAACATTATGACGGGCCAGCTTTTTCACAGGAAGCTGCAGCCAGTCTCAGCTCCCTCTTAGGTGGACCTGTATGATATATATTTATGCTTGCAAACACAGGCAAATTGCTTTTAACGCTTTACATTTTTAGAGGTATATTTAAACACTGTAAGTGGACACCTCAGAAAAGTAATGGTGCGGTGACCATGAGGAGACACACCAGTGTAATTGTGCCTTTGTTCAGGATATATGTTTGGCTCTAGCCTATGTCCTCTAAACAACAACACTCCTCTCTTTCTTTTGCTGTGTTTTCCCTCACACCAACTGTGGGTAACCTAGAGTCTCAAACACAAGCCATCATTCGGAGTGACTGGTTTAAAGTGTAGGACACGCACAAAAAGATTTCATGTTTTTGCTTATCTTCATCTGTCCAGGGATAGGCAACCTGGTGCCCTCCAGATGGTTTGGGCTACCACTCCATAGTCCTTGGCCATTATGGCTGGGGTTTATGGGAGCTGTAGTCCCAAATATCTGGAGGCACCAGTTTGCCTACCCCTGATTTAGAGCATAATAAACCAATAGGTATTTACATAGATGGTATGTGACTGTCTTTGAAGACACTCTCCAGGTTTAAAAAAATCCCCAAATTCTAAATATTATGGTTTTAATCTATAAAGCCCTATGTGGCCTGAGACCCCAATACCTCAAGGACCACCTCTCTCCATATGAACCTAACCTACCAGGTCCCTGAGGTTGGCTTCAGGGGCCCTTTGCTCTGTGCTCCTCCAAGAGAAGCTCCATAAGGAACAGTCTTTTCTGTGATAGCCCCACATTTATGGAACGCTCTCCCCAAGGAAGCTCTCCTGGCGCTGACTCTGTCACCTCTTTGGCGCCAAGCAAAGATGTACTTATTTTCTCAGGCATTTGGACATTAGTTATGGCCCAGTTGGTATGGTCTGCTTTGTGGTATTCATTCTGAAATGGGGTGGGTGGGTGATTTTGTGTATTGAGGATGAACACTTTTTGTATTTTTAGAATGTGTTTTTATGGTGTTTATTTTTATTTGTATTGTTGTGCTGACTATGGTTTATATTGCTTTTGGGTTTTTCTGTATTAATTACGGATTTCTGTATTTGTGTGTGCAAGTCACTTTGAGACTGCTTTTTTGTGGTGGGAAGCGAGTCATGACACATACATTTAATAAATATTAATATTCAATATTTATCTCTTCTAAATAAATATAAAGGAAATCACTTATATCTTGTTGCTTTGCCAACTCTCTTTAATAGCAGTTGGCATGTTACTCACCTTAAATGTGTCATGTAGCAAGCCGCTGGAGCTCACCAACACACTCTCCTCTCTTCTGACCATAGTGGTTGCTGAGGACAGCTGTTAGTGTTGGTGCTTGCTGATGGCGTCACCTGCAGGTGCTGTTGGCGGGACAATCAGCTGAAGCCACAATTGTGGCCAGCTCAGGGGGAGGGAGGTTGGCCAGGAATTGCCTCAGGGTCGTTTAAATGTCCCAGAGATGCTTGGGGATGGGACGGCGGGTTGGGGGGGAGAAAAGAGATGTTCTGGAGGCAGAAAGAGGGCAAAGAGAGAGGGAAGTGAGTGGAGGCTAAATATCCCCACCATGGATGGCAGGTGGCCAGTCTCTTAGATCCCAGACGTCAGACAAAAGAGAAGCCAGATCTGGGGTTACAGAGCCACATGAGGCAGAACAAAGCAAGGGAGGTCCAGTGGAGGCATCAGCAGAGGTTCCCATGAGTGTATTATTGCAAAACATTGTCCTGGAGGCATTACTTCCCACCTGGGAACTGGAGAGATCTATCAAAACATGCTGCTGGTTGCTCCTTCTTGGAAGCGGTGGCATCCTAGTCAAGGACAGTGACTTGGGAAAGAGAACTTGAGACTGGCCTGAGAAGCATGAACAAGAAACAAGTGAAAAGGAGAAGCACCCACCTGCCTGAGGGATCATCATCCTTATGTTAAGGAAGATTTGAACGTTAAAGGAAGGGCAACCAGTGACATAACTAGTGAGCCAATAAGGAGAATTGCTGTAAAATGTACCTGTTTATGCATATTGTTTCTAGGTCCCAATGGAAGAGGGTGGATTTGATATTCCCCTGCCTGGGGAAACTATGACACGTGTGCTAATTCTTTATTGTGCACAGATGGAATAATGCATGAAGGCTACAGATAAACTTAAGGGACAATTTCATAAAATAAGAGCATTAGTGTAGGTAACTGTGTTTACCAAGATGTTCTAATGATCAAATGCATAAACTCATTGAAGTCATTCAGTTTATGCTTTTAATATGATGGTTTGCGGTTCGTGTCTGTTCATGAATTCCTTAATTAAATATCAGTATGCACTGAGTGGTTTCTAGAGGATCACACGTTAAAGAATGTCACCGGGGCTATACTAGAACACAGGGTCATCCAATGAAGCTGAAGGGTGAGAAATTCAGAATAGATAAAAAGAAGTACTTCATATGGTGCATAAACTATGAAATTGTCTACCACAAGATGTAGTGATGGCTGCTGACTTAGTCAGCTTTCAATGGGGATTAAACAAATTCAGGCTATCAGTAGCTATTCGTTAGTATGGCTATATGCTACCTCCAGGATCAGAGGCAGTGTGTCTCTGAATACCAGTTGCTGGGGAACATGAGTGGGAGGATGTGATTCACTCATGTCCTGCTTGTGGGCTTCCCATTGAGGCATCTGACTGGCCTCTATGGGAGCAGAGTGCTGGACTAGACGGGCCTTTGGTCTGATCCAGCACAGATGTTCATACTGATTCTCATTGTGTTGCATGTATTATTTATGTGGAGATCAGAAAATCTCAAAGGCAATCCAAAATATTTTAGTTTATTACTAGATAGGTAAGAAATTGTTTTGGAGCAATGGAAAACCTCTCTATCTTATATTGAGATATTGCATGTACCTCAGGAGTCCTGAGGTACATGCAATATAAAGTAGGTAAGTAATTGGAATTTGACTTTTACCTTGATTTTTCCTCTTATCTTCTAGAGTGATTGACTACACAGTAAAGTCCTCAAAAGGGCAGATGCTTCCAGACCCGTGAAAAAGAGAACACTGTTTACAACCATCTCAACACTCTGTAGCCGAGACCACACCCACCATGTAGTTTAAAGCCATTATTCAAGATTTGTTCCTGGACAGTTCCTGTCTAAAGCTACAACATATGCTGCACTTAATGAAATTCTATAAGGGGGAGAAGAATATCCCATCAGCGTATATCATAAGGATTCTTTTTTTCTTTTCTTTTTTTTAGTAAAGAATCAGCAAGAAGCCACATTCAGCAGACTGAGTGAAGGTATGTCAGGCAAGGAACCAAAGTGACTATGAACAATCTATCCCTGCTGTGCAGGGGGATTATTTTAAACATAAACACCAACTTCCCATGAAAGTCTTCAGTAATAAAGGGGACAGAGCAGAAGAAATGTATTCAGGACTCTAAGAGGACAAGGACAATAAAATGGTCAATTTGGAAACTCTGGCTTTCTTAATACAGGGACTCTTTTTCTCTCTGATTTTAAACTCAGGAACAATGACAGCTGCAATGTGAACAAAAGGAAAATGTACTATGTTTTTGTTTCATGAAGGGTGGACAATGGGATAGATATAGTTGGAACATTAACCTACAGCTGCCTGCAGTAGCAAGGATGATCAGTTTAGTGAGAATGGCTGACAGTGCTCTTGAGGATTCCTTACACTGCTGTAGCCTTATCTGTCGTCAGGCCCTTCCACGAAGGACAGCATGTCAGACATGTTTGTTACATCAAGTGAAGAACTCTACAAGAACACAACACTCATTTCACTAACCATGTAATGTATCTTCAGGAACCAGAATGTGGTGGAAAGATCTTCTGACTAAGAAATAGTTGTGTCAGAGAGGAAGCAAACACCTGTTAATCAGACCTCCGAAGAGTTTCTTCCTCCACTCACCTGTTAATGTACACATGAAATACGTATAAGCCATTTATTTTATTTTCATGGTTACTTTCTCCATTGGCTGCATGAACCAAAATGAGGAAATCTAGGGAACACCCCTTATTATCTCAACCGCACATGACAAATGCGTATCTTGCTGTTGAGGATAGACTTGGATTCATCATTAAGGTCTACCTTAATGCAGTATTTTATCTTCCAGTTGACAATACATTTCACTCAGTTTTGCAAGGTTTCCTTCTGGAAGTAGGTCTTGCTCATGCAAATTCCTGTTTAGAATTATTGTTTTGTATTTGGGCCATTTCTGATTACTGGCGTCAAGGGCAAATGTCCCTGTGCTGAAGACAGTAGAGCCTGGTTGGGATATTAGCTCTGTTCCCAGAGGTCCCCACTGACCTGTTCTTCCATTTCACTGGTTTATGCCTCTTACTCTCCCCTTATAGACAGCAAGGGTTTATCTCTCACCTGTGCATTGCATAATTTAAATAAATCTAGAAATATCAATATGGCAAGCATAGAATTTGCTTGTGGTTCTTTGCTCCTGACTTTATATAAATGATAACAGTGGCCAACATATGATTTATGGTATGCATTGCTTAGCATTCAAAATGGGTCTTAATGCAGACATCTAGCAAAGCTTCTGATTTTCGAATCTTGGAATGCTACAAGAACACCCATTGCTTCCTCACCGTGCTGTCATGCTTACTTCCCCAACACCCATACACCCCTATACTCATTTGGACCTGCCCTCATGTCAACTCCTTGAAAAGTCATGGACATCCTATCAGCTCCTCATAGAGTATAAAACCCAACAACTAAGTACTGAAGGGATGAACAACACTCTCTCCTACAGTTGATGCATGCCATCAGTTTTTTGTCACGTCATTGTGATTTTTGCCAAGTGCTACAGCAAAATCTTGAAAGTGCAAGGCTCTAAGCCTTAGAGTCTAAGGTGGGGGTAAACTACAGCTCCCATCAACCCCAGGCAGTATGATCAATGGTCAGAGATTATGGGAGTTGTAGTCCAAAACATCTGGGGAGCATTTGGAGTAATTTCATTGGTCAGCCATATCTTTGAGATGTGTATCCAGATTACTTTAGCAGGAATTTTCAGATGCTCCAGGCTTTAGCTATACAACTTTCAATTGGTCACCCAGTTCTGTGGTTCTTGGCCTCAGAAACATTGCTTTAAAAAATGAAGTTGTGTTTACCTTTATATGATTTGAACACAGGAAAATAGACTGACATGTCATGACCCTGTTCTAAGGGGCTTTATGTCACCGGTTTATATCTACCAGCCAAAGAGCTTATAAGGTGTTCCCATATTCCAAACTAGACAGGGACTTTGGTTTCTTGTAACAGCTTCTAGTATAAAATAACTGATGCACTGAAGTCCAACATGCTTTACTGCAAAACTAAAACTTACGTAACAGATGTCACATAATTTTGATTCCTTACCTAGGACCAGCCTGTGTCCTTCTAGGCTCTTCCTGTCCTCAACAACTACATCTCCCAGTATGCATTGCTCCAAACTTATGGCTGATTATAAGCAATACTGTAACTTAGATCGCCACACAGCTCTAAATGAGGCAAAGGTTCCACAGGGATCACTTTTTTCTGTCAAAGTGTGGTAGCAAAGGGATGATACCTACCAGAAGTTGCCAGATTTTTAATTACCTAAAGCACAATTGATTTTCAAAATTTCTAGCTCCAGGGAAATTGTTCCACATCCACTTGTCCCCTGAAGAGCCCCTGTAAGTCTTCCATGGAACCCCAAAATGTTGCTGAGGATTCTGGGAAGAGTTCCTTCAGGGCATTGGTCATGTGAACTGAGAATATATCCTAGAGTACACCCAGCACAATCAGTGGTGGTGAGAACATTGCCATTATGAGGAGCTTGTCTGCCTTTACTGATCTTATCACTGAGGAACACCACTTGAAAATCACTCTGCTAAAGGGGACAGAAGGTCTGTCCCCTTTGTGTGTTTGCTTAATCGCTTTTGGAATATGATTAGGGTTCCACAGTGCAGATCTGTATGGAGCAGTTAAAGTAGGCGTCATATTTGTGTTTCTTATTGAGCAAGGTTTGTAACTTCTCAGTTGGAAACAAATCCCTGTGCATTTCTATCTGCTTGCTATCATTCTTTTATCTGCTTCATACTTTATGTCACATGGCATCCTGTAAAAAGTCAGGATAGAGGTTGCTTCCCAGTGTCAAATTTAAACTCGGTCCCAAAGGTCTGAGTCCCAGAAGGAGCTGTATCAGCCATGCAAGGTGTTCAGTAACCATCTTTGTCTTTGGTAGCATTCCATTAGTTCATAAAAAAGTCCTGACATAAATATTGAAACAATCATTTTTGTTTTACTACAGAGTGCATAGATTCTATCAAGTCAAAGCAAGGATATGAAGAAGCAGATAAAGCTTGCCTACTTGCAGAATAGTATTGTGGTTTTCTTTTATACTGTTTCTTTTGCTTTTGTGGGGGATCCTAAAAAAGGGAATCCTGCAACTTAAGTCTCCAGTGTGTCTAGTCCTTACTTTTGTGTTACTGGAGACACTAATTGTTTCTCGTTCACTATCGTTTCTTCTTTATAAATGAAATGGGAAGAGAAATGCTAGATCTGAAGCTTTACATGTAAATTTGGTATAGGGTTAATGCAGCCATCCATTTAGTGAAGTGATAATTTACCAGCATGTGCATGCAATCACTTGGTAATGTACTGCCAAGTACAAAGGAGAAGTTTTACCACTTCCTGCTTCCCCAGATTTCTAATGGGATGCAAGCTATGGTAAAAATTCTCCTCACCATCTGACAGGACTTCACAGACAATTGGCATACAAAATGGTTACAAGCACTGTGGTCAGTTATCACTTGTTAAATTGTTGCCTGTGTGCACCTTTTGCAGCCTTCCCTAGCCTGGTACCCTCCAGAGGTGTTGGACTGCAACTCCTATCATTCCCAGTCAGCATGGGGGCACCAAATTGGGGAAGACCATGACCTACTCATTGAACACAGTGCTCAACTGCCACCTCTGTTCTCCCAGCAAAGCAAAAATCCAATCTACCTATAGCATACTCTTATTAGTGGTCTAATCTCTTTGTACATTTTACTAGATATCTCAAAATTCTCTGAACCAGAGAATTCTGAGATCCACTTCTAACTAGGCTTACCAGATCCCCTTCTGGCTAGGGTTTCTAGCTCTAACTGAGGTGTGGAAGAGACAAACTCTATATAAGTGTAGTTACATCTACCAATCAGGACCAGCCCTACTGTTAGGTAGAGTGACGTGGCCACCTCAGGCAACTGATTTTGAGTGTCGTGAAAGTGCAGCAAATTGTTAGTTATTTCATTTATTATTTCATTAATTTCATTTATTTTATTTCTATACTACCCAGTAGCCAATGCTCTTTGGGGGGGTTCACAAAAATTAAAACCCAAAATACAACATGATAAAAACATAATAAAAAAATCTTTTAACATGCAAAAAATTAAAACAATTTAAAACTGCTAAAAACAATTAACAATAAAATACCAGGACCAGAAACAACTGACATTAAATGCCCCATTATATGCCTGGGAGTAAAGTAAAGTCTTAACCTGGCACCAAAAAGATGACAGTGTTAGCACCAGGCGGATCGTCTTGTATTTTTACTGCCAGAAGGTGAAGGAGGACTTGTGGGATTTTCTGCCTCAATTAATTAATTAATTAATTAAATTTCTATACCACCACATGGCCAAAGCTCTCTGTGTGGTTCACAAAAATTACCGGTACTGAAATATCTTGACCAGCCTTGAATATTATGCACTTGACTTGGGGACCGGGTGCCGTTTGCTGCTCTGCCTCAAGCAGCAAAATGTCTTGGACTGGTCTTGTCTACCACAGTAGCATTGGGGTGGATGGCAACATACCTGAGAAACAGATCCCTGTATCAAAACTCTTAACAGAATACGAGCATTGTCCAAAATGGGACATAGAATAACTGGCAGAGTTTTCTGAAATCTATCCAAACATATACATGGCACTGGTGGTAATGGAATACTGCTAGTTGGTGGATTTTTATTTGTTTGTTCTTCAGGAAGTTGGGGATAGGAATGGAAAGGGGAAATGTTGGCAAATTGAACACCCACATTATGATTATGATTATTTCTTTTCTTCTTTGTTCCTCCAGTGGAAGTAACCACTGTCATTGGAGAAGAGAATGAATTACAGCTTGTGACATACCATTTCATGGTAATTGTTCTTACTGCATATGTTCAAGTTATTTGTGACCCTGTAATTACTGTGGAAGCAACCTTCAGTCTACAGAATATTTCTTATTCCATAAGGGAGAGAGTGTTACTCATCCATCAATCCAGATTTCCATTGCCAAACACGTGCGCACAGGCACACACACACACACACACACACACACAATGAGTTCTTATGACAGTCTTGTATATCCCCTCTATAGTGCTGATGCAATGTAAAATGATGCAATGTAAAACAGGAGTGGCTCTTGGGAATACATTGCGCTGTAATACTACATCCCCAGAATCTACAATGAACAAATGATCGAGGAAGCCATACATATGGACAAAAAAACAGTGATGGTATGATACCCAATGTATAGCACAGGGATAAGCAACTTGTGGCCATCTAGATGCTTTAGCCTACAATTCCCATGATCCCTACCATTGGCTATGCTGGCCAGGGATGATGGGAGTTTTAGGCTAAAACATTTCGAGGACAAATTGCCCACCCCGGGTATAGCATTTCTCGAACAGACTTGCTAATGATTTTGGTTTTTTGTTTTTTTCAGTCTGGCACAGGAAATTGTAAGCACTCATAGAGAAGAGTAAGGGTCAAACTACACTTTTTTTTTAAAGTCCACATTATTGCAGGACTGATTTCTAAATATCCACTTTAAGGGTACAATCCTGTGGAGATAGACATCAGCCTCCAAACTTGGAAGCTGACACCTATCCAATGCAGGGTAGCTGA
Organism: Heloderma suspectum; assembly: GCF_057233095.1. Lineage (NCBI taxonomy): Eukaryota > Metazoa > Chordata > Lepidosauria > Squamata > Helodermatidae > Heloderma > Heloderma suspectum. Next base: position 250,692,075 of record NC_139459.1, read on the forward strand.
ACCATGGAAGGAATCCTCTCCTACGTGCTCTAACCGTCCTGCATTCTTGGCTAGACATGCAATTTCGAGCATCTAGCTGGGAACATCAGAACAGGAGGGGGGAGGCTGCATGGTGCATAGGAAGCCTCGTAAAGAGGCTTCCATGGTCCCCTCCCTGCCCTCAGCACCGCCCCCTTTTCGCCCTCTCCGCGCTCCATTCCTGAATGCAGAGAAGTAGCCGACACGGAAAGAACCACACCAGCTACAAGGAGGAAGGGGAGGGGAGCACAGTTTCTGAGAACCAAGCTCAGAGCCCTGGCTCCAAGCTCGGTTCCCAGAAACTGAAAAATCCTATGGCCCTCTAGACAGTGTCTAGTGGCCATTGGATTGCTCTCTAAAGTGCTTTCAAAGTACTTTAAAGTGAATTTGCCTTGTGTGCCCATATACCAGTTATTCAGGTAGTGCCAATTATTCCTATGAGCCCTGCATCAGATCAAACCCCAATTCAAATATGAACAACTTGTATCTTTGTTATGTAATGAGGCCTGTCCAATATTACTCATGTTTGATCATGTATATGGCTACCATTGTAAATCTTCTATTCTGGACTATTGCAGATATCACCATATAACATTGACATGCCTCTATCCTTTAGTTTTGTCTATTTTCACCATTTGAAATCTTCAGTATTGAGTAACTCAGATTTGGTTTCCGTAACAACCCGTGGGAACAGGTCTTAAGCTTTGGCCAAGAAGGTTGCTTTTGCAGTGTATGGCTTGTTGTATTTTGTCACACTGTTCTTGTTATAAGACACTTCTATTCCCACTGAAATGAATGGCTAAATTCTCATGGATTCTAGTTGCATTTCCAGTCCTTTAATGGTATAGGAAGACGGGACTGCTTAAGGTGACATCCCACGGCATGCTTACCATGCCGAAGAAACATACAGGTTCTGTCTTTGGTATTGCAATATGTTCTTCGTGTATGCATGTTCATCCCATTTTATCTAATACATACAATCAATCTTTTGATTAAGGCTCTGGAGGATGACAGTTAATTTCCTGCCCGATGGTACTCATAGCATAGAATGGTCTGTCAGATTTGCTCTATAGACTTTGGAGGGCCTTTTTCTCTTTTCTCAGTGCAACACAACCTGTGCCTAATATCCACTTCTTGACACTGACTCTGCAAACCCTCTACAGATCAAAATGAGTTCACCTTTAAAGATGTGTGTATGTGTAAATACATACATCTGTTATTGTACATATATCTATCGCCAGTGTATATAGTAGGATGGTGTTAGGTCTTATAAAAGTGTACTTCCAATTCTAAGAATGAGGATGTGGGGGTGACGACTGGTTCAGAGATGACATGATTAGTAGCTCCTGGTGAATTTGATGGCAAGTCTGCAAATTCCACTCTGGTGGAACAGGCACCATTGCACCAGCACAGGAAGCCTCTGTGCATGTACAGTTAGGCTTAGTGCATCACCAAAGCCAACAGAGCTGGCCAGAATCCACCGGCATCTGGTACATTAAAAAATGGAATCAGAGCCTCTAGATTTCAAAACAGATTCTGGAATGTTCAGATTAAAAATCTGGGTCTGCCAAACCTTCCCCCAAAATGGAGTCAGATGGTTCCACCCATCTTGAATAACTCCTTGCATTTCAATTTGGCATTTCACTGACAACTCAAAAGTGTTTTCTTTTTAGCGTCAGTGCCCTGTGGCTCTCATTGGCACGAAAGTATTGAGAAATATCCCTCACATTAGCCTTTTGCAGTGCGGGTAAGGGGTAAACACCATGCAAAAGACAGTCTGACATGCAATTCAACAGTATTACTATCCACATGAGTCAGAAGTACAGGCTTTCTCTTTTAACATATCAAAAGAGCACATAACATAGATTACTTGTAAATAAGGTAAACCTTCCAATTTCTCAGCATGAGGGCAGTGAAAATACAGTGAACCACCAAAGTGTTTCTCTCTGCTGTATCCCATTTGGACTAAGCTAGCCAGCCCCTTTTTAATTCCTCTGAGTTTAGATTCAGCAAATTGCTCATAGATTTGATAAGAGTTCCACTTCCTCTCCACTGCATCTCCCTGTATATAACTTGCTCCCATTTTTGTGTCTATAATTCCAAAAGAGAATTGTAAAATATTTGGCAGAATGACTCTTTGATAAACACTGCGGCCATGTATATGTACTGTATGTATTAACGTGTAGATGAGAATCCTTATTGTATGTAAAGTTTTATGAATGGTTATTTTTTAATTTATGTATTTAATATAGGATTCAATGACCTCTGGTGTTTTAGTTTGTATAAAAAATAAATAAAAAGGCAGCATTTTTAAAAACTTCACTTTACATTAATGGATGCATTATCCACTGCCTGTTTGAAATCTGTTTTAAAACAATACACAGAGGGCAAGAGAGCAATAAAATAACTGCTTCCTGCCATGTACTAAATTATCATGAGTAAGTGCGCCGAGTGAGAAACAGGAGGAGTTTCAGACTAGGAATTTGTGCTAGGAATGATCAGGGCTCAGACCCAGAGTTTTGTTTTGTTTTTTTAAACCAGAGCTAAATCCTAGAATATATGAAGTAATAATAAAGACATGTGCCTCTGAACACGTGCAGAGTGAATTTTCTTCTCCAGTCAGTTGCTATTCTTAAGTTTTAGGATCAGGTCTTTCATGCACTTTTGAGTTCCACCAAGCTTTCTTTTTAGAAATTAAGCAGTGGAGTAGTCTAGCAGCAGCAAGACTTTAGTGGCAGGAAGATGGGAAAGTTCCTAAGCCACCCACAGCAACCAAATCGTTTCAAAAGTTACGGGATGCTTTAATTGTGGATAAAACAGCTTAATGGATTAGAAGAGTGGTCTCCAAAGTGAGGTGCATGCACCCCAGGGGATGCACAAGACAATCCATTGGGATGTGAGAACTGCCTGATAACTGAGCAGCCTCTCGCTGCCCTGACAAGCTGCCACTGTGTGCAATGATGGCAGTGGCAGAGGCAATAGGATGGGACAGGAGCTGAGAGGGAAGCTCCATGGCATTTCTCTCTTGGCTCCAGACCTATCCAGCCTTTGGTCCTGCCACGGAGATCAACTGCACCAGTCTCTGCCAGGCACATCAGAGCAGCTGCCATCCTGCTGAAGGTCAGCGGGAAGGAGATTAACCCTTCCCACTCTCCTTCAGTAGATGAAGCCAAGAAGAAAGCACGTGCTATGTCTGCTGTGTCAGCTATGACAGCCAGTAAAACCAAGTATCGAAATAAACTGAACTTAGAACCAGACCTTCAAATCACTGTATCACAAAGTGTTAAACCAAGACTTTCAAGAATAACAAAGCATATTCAATCACATTGCTTTCCCTAAATATATATATTAATAATAATATTTTAGTGAGAGCAAAAAGGGGTTTTATACCATTAATAAATAAAATAAAAACATTATTTAAAAATATTGTTTATTTCATCTTTATCTCATCTGTTTTTAATTTCTATTTTTTGTGTATGTTTTATAATGTACATAATATATTAGTACAGCAGTACATGTTTACAATTTATAAATAAATATACATACATTGGGATGCATGCTCCAAAAATGTGTACTAATGGGGATGGGGTGCACGATCAAAAAAGTTTGGAGACCACTGGGTTAGAGCACAGCACGGGAGACAGGAAAAAAGATCCCAGATTCAGTCTATGGTACCTCTAGTTAAAAGGACAGCAGAATTGCTGGGAAAGACCCCAGTCTGAAACCTTGGAGAGCTGCTGCTCAGTATAGCACAGCTTCATATGTTTGAATTATAGAATTATTTATAGCTATCCATTAGCCCAGGCAGCCTAATCTGATCAAATTATACGAAGGACCAGAAAGCCAATATAGTATAGGCAAAAGTCCTTTTCAGTTGTTCTCCAAACAATTGTAATCCTGTGGAGGAAGATTGCTGGGCTGTGTCATGCTGGTCCTACTCTCTCATCTACACTGACATCCACACCCACTCTCACATCCCCACTAGTCCTGCCATCTTGCAGTCCTCACATTGGCCCACATTTTCCCTCTGTGCAATTATAATTTTGTGGAGGACAATGCCTGAAAAGGGCTGAAGGTATACTGATAGCAGCAGTTAGGAAGTGCTTCTTTAACAGATTAGTGTCCTGTTTCAAATCAGGCACAGAGACCAGAGCAGTCCAAAGGCTGGTTCACCAGCATCTGTTTACTCAAGCATCAAGATAGTCAGGAGGGTGTCCAAAGGCACTGTTCATATGGTTGAGGAACCTGCCAGATCTGACAACCTGGAATGCCAAAACCAAGGTGAAAGCACTGTTGTTTGCAGCAGAGAGTTGGCATCTGCGGGGCTGAATTTAGAGCTGGTCATTAATCAGCACAGCTGACTAATTAGGTCAGCCTGTTGCTTTGAAGGGAGGCCCCGTGCTGTGGCTTCCTTTTGTTTTTTTACTGTTCACATCTGATTCTATGCAGTTCAGAGGGCTGGATCAACTTAGGTTCTGCTTCTAGCATTTGGGAAAATTCAGGAACTGCTCGAAAGGGGCCAAGTTGCATGTACAATATTTCCAGGGGAGGACTGCCAAAGCCTCCTGTTCTGTGCTTAGCTCTAGCTGAGGCCCATTGTGCTGGCCCTCTCTTCTTGTGCTCCCCCTCCTCTTCTTCCTCAGATGAATCCTTCTCCAGGTATGCATGACAATTAGGGATATGATCTAACAAAAGTTAGGGAACAGTCCTATGGATGTTTAGACAGAAAAAAGCCCGACATCTCCCAGAATGTTGTAAAGTTTCAATGTTGTAAAGCCGCCTTGAGTCCCAGTATTGGGAAAAAGGCGGTATATAAATATAATAATAATAATAATAACAACAACAACAACAACAACATCTCCCCAAAAGTCCTACAACTCCCAGCATAGGACTGTGCCCTTAATCCCTTTCAAATTCCCATTGATTTCAACTGGAAAGGTTAAAGTGCATGCTTAATGATTCTACTACAATCAATGGGATTATAAAATGCTTTGTTTCAGCTGGATTGAGACACCTTTCGTTAAAAGCACCAATTTCTGTAAAACATATATAACAAATTGGCACAGAAAGACTTTTTTGGATTTGAGTAAAAGGGGAATCCTAAATCATATTAGCAACTGTGCATATGGTAGTAATTAGGATTAACAAACATTCTACAAGTACGTTATCCTGGTGCACGTGGCATCAAATAGTAATGCTACAGCAAGAATTCTGTATCCAGCCATCCTATCACAGCCACTATCCATAATGTGTGTTTGTGTACATACATATTATAAACATGCACACTTATCCCAGCTGTGATTGTTTTAAATAATTTATATTAGCCCAATAGATTTATTCAGCCATGTATAGTTTCATAGGGAGTACTTAGCCCTTCATGGATCACTGCCTTGTTGTGGCGAAGGGGCTTGCGTAACTCAGTGAAGCCATAAGCTGTGCCCTGCAGGGCCACCCAAGATGGACAGGTCATGGCAGAGAGTTCTGACAAAATGTGGTCCACTGGAGAAGGAAATGGCAACCCACTCCAGTATTCTTTCCAAGAAAACCCCATGGAACGTATCACAAGGCTAAAAGAGATGACGCCGGAAGATGAGCCCCTCAGGTCGGAAGATGTCCAATATACTACTGGGGAAGAGCAGAGGGTATTTCCAAGTAGCGCCAGAAAGAGTGAAGCGGCTGGGCCAAAGCTGAAAGGACACTCAGCTGTGGATGTGTCTGGTGGTGAAAAGAAAATCCGATGCTGTAAAGAACAATATTGTTTAGGAACCTGGAATGTCAGATCAGTGACTCAAGGTAAGCTGGAGGGGGTCAAACATGAGATGGCAAGATTGAACATCAACATCTTGGGAATCAGCGAACTAAAATGGACAGGCATGGGTGAATTTAATTCAGGTGACCATCATATCTACTACTGTGGGCAAGAATCCCTTAGAAGATATGGAGGAGCACTCATAGTCAACGAAAAGGTGGGAAAAGCAGTACTGGGGTACAATCTTAAAAATGATAGAATGATCTCAGTACGAATCCAAGGCAAACCATTCAACATCACAGTAATTCAAGTCTATGCCCCAACCACTGAGGCCGAAGAAGCTGAGGTTGATCGGTTCTATGAAGACCTACAACACCTTCTAGAACTAACACCCAAAAAAGATGTCCTCTTCATCATAGGGGATTGGAATACTAAAGTAGGAAGTCAAGAAATCACTGGGATAACAGGCAGGCATGGCCTTGGTGTACAAAACGAAGCAGGACAAAGGCTAAGAGAGTTTTGCCAAGAGAACACGCTGATCATAGCAAACACTCTTTTCCAACAGCACAAGAGACGACTCTACACATGGACATCACCAGATGGTCAATATCGAAATCAGATTGATTATGTCCTTTGCAGCCAAAGATGGAGAAGCTCTATACAGTCAGTAAAAACATGACCTGGAGCTGACTGTGGCTCAGATCATGAGCTTCTTGTTGCAAAATTTTGGCTTAAATTGAAGAACGTAGGGAAAACCACTAAACCATTCAGGTATGACCTAAATCATATCCCTTATGAATATACAGTGGATTGATAGATTTCAGGGATTAGACCTGATAGACAGAGTGCCTGAGGAACTATGGACGGAGGTCCGTAACATTGTTCAGGAGGCAGAAACTCAATCCATCCCCAAGAAAAAGAAATGCAAGAAAGCCAAGTGGCTGTCTGATGAGGCTTTACAAGTAGCTGAGGAAAGAAGGGAAGCGAAAAGCAAGGGAGAAAGGGGAAGATATATCCAACTGAATGCAGAGTTCCAGAGAATAGCAAGGAGAGACAAGAAGGCCTTCTTAAATGAACAATGCAAAGAAATCAAGGAAAACAGCAGAATGGGAAAGGCTAGAGATCTCTTCAAGAAAATAGAAGAATTCAAGGGAACGTTTTGTGCAAAGACGGGCATGATAAAGGACAAAAAAGGCATGGACCTAACAGAAGCAGATGAGATTAAGAAGAGGTGGAAAGAATACACAGAAGACCTATACAGGAAAGATCTGAATGTCCCTGATAGCCATGATAGTGCGGTCACTGAACTTGAGCCGGACATCCTCGAGAGTGAAGTCAAGTGGGCCTTAGGAAGCATTAGTAACAACAAAGCTAGCGGAGATGACAGTATTCCAACTGAGCTATTTAAAATCCTAAAAGATGATGCTGTTAAAGTGCTGCATTCAATATGCCAACAATTTTGGAACACTCAACAATGGCCGCAAGACTGGAAAAGGTCATTTTACATTCCAATTCCAAAGAAGGGAAACGCCAAAGAGTGTTCAAACTACCGCACCATTGCGCTCATTTCACATGCCAGCAAGGTGATGCTCAAAATCCTACAAGCTAGGCTTCAGCAGTATGTGAACCGAGAACTACCGGAAGTACAAGCTGGGTTTCGAAGAGGCAGAGGAACGAGAGATCAAATTGCCAACATTCGCTGGATCATGGAGACAGCAAGAGAATTCCAGAAAAACGTCTATTTCTGCTTCATTGACTACGCTAAAGCCTTTGATTGTGTGGATCACAACAAACTGTGGCAAATTCTTAAAGTGATGGGAGTACCAGACCACCTTACCTGTCTCCTGAGAAACCTGTACGAGGGTCAAGAAGCAACAGTAAGAACCAGACATGGAACAACTGAGTGGTTCAAAATTGGGAAAGGAGTACGACAAGGCTGCATATTGTCACCCTGCTTATTTAACTTATATGCAGAGTACATCATGAGAAACGCCGGGTTGGATGAATCACAGGTCGGAATTAAGATTGCTGGGAGAATTATCAACAACCTCAGATATGCAGATGATACCACCCTAATGGCAGAAAGCGAAGAGGATCTAAAGAGCCTCTTGTTGAGGGTGAAAGAGGAGAGTGTAAAAGCTGGTTTGAAACTCGAGATTAAAAAAACTAAGATCATGGCATCTGGCCCCATCACTTCCTGGCATATAGAAGAGGAAGAAATGGAAGCAGTGACAGATTTTACTTTCTTGGGCTCCAAGATCACCGCAGACAGTGACTGTAGCCGTGAAATTAAAAGACGCTTGCTCCTGGGGAGGAAAGCTATGGCCAACCTAGACAGCATAGTAAGAAGCAGAGACATCACCTTGCCGACAAAGGTCCGTCTAATCAAAGCTATGGTTTTCCCAGTAGTAATGTATGGCTGTGAGAGCTGGACTATAAGGAAGGCTGAGCGCCGAAGAACTGATGCTTTCGAACTGTGGTGCTGGAGAGGACTCTTACGAGTCCCCTGGACTGCAAGGAGGTCAAATCAGTCAATCCTAAAGGAAATCAACCCTGACTGCTCATTGGAAGGACAGATACTGAAGCTGAAGCTCAAATATTTTGGCCACCTAATGCGAAGAGAAAACTCATTGGAAAAGACCCTGATGCTGGGAAAGACTGAAGGCAAAAGGAGAAGGGGACGGCAGAGGATGAGATGGCTAGATAGCATCACCGATGCAATGAATATGAACTTGAGCACACTCCGGGAGAGAGCGCAGGACAGGAAGGCCTGGCGTGCTATGGTCCATGGGGTCACGAAGAGTCAGACACGACTGAATGACTGAACAACAACAACTTAGCCCTTTCTTCAAAAGAGCCTGTGGGCGGTGGGGAAGTGTCACTTGCAGGCCCCAACAGTTAAATGCTCCAAATATAGTCCTTCTCTTGGTTCTGATTAAGTTTCTGATTCTTTCCACAGGATGGCAGCCGTTTGCCTTCATCGCGGACAGCACAGGGTTGGGTAGGAAATCAGGACTGTTTTTTATTTCGCGTCAATTGTTCTATTATAATTCTCTCTCTACAGCTAGAGAGTATGCATTTTGCTTCTACACTCACATTTGTCCGAAATTCAGAACTATTTGACATTTAATATAGGGCCAGAGTATGCTGTCTGTAGCTCTGTGTGGTCACAAATGAGGGAGAAGAAAATTCTTACTCCATAGGTTTGGCTTTGCAAGAAACCTTCATATCTCTGCCTGAGGACGGGGCTGGCTGTGTGACAGACACTGTAAATTAACGTACAGATCCAAGAGGCTCAGCATTCGCAAAGAGCCTTGGAACTAATTAACTGCACACACAGGGATTCAGCGGGGCTCTTCTGCCAGACAAGAGGAGGCTAAAGGTCAGTGTGAGTCATTCTCTAATTTTCAGCTCTTCGAAGCGCAAGGCCTTTGCTTCTGTTTTAAGAATGGGAAAGTATTTTATTCTGTCTAAATGCCTTCTGCCACTATACTTTTTGGGTGGATAATTTCTTGTCTTGTACTTTCTAGTCATGAATAAATAATAGCCAGCAATAATACTAATCACAAACAACGTGCAGCCTAGTAAGAACACTACAATCAGATAAGCAATTACAAACTGTAGTAGTACCATTATATATACATACATACATATGCACATACATTTGTTTGGGGCCTATAACTTGGAGAGACCCTCTTGCAGCCAAACTGGACAAGAGTAGTACTAGTTGCTCTTAAAGAGGCAGCTCCTCACAGGGCTGTGCACGTCTATAGGGCTGGTGTGATATGGCTGTAAGTTGTATCTACAATGTGATTATGGAGCAATGAATGCTTCTGCAGAAAATTCCTCTTTTCTCCTGCTATTCCACTTAGCACTCTTGCAATCAGGATTAGATAGCCAAGTAGCCTGTACATATATTTTATCCAAGACAGCTTTAGTCCCTCAGCTGTTATCATCCCTGTAAACTCTCAAACAGCAAGAGATCAGAAAGCTCAGTTCCAGCTACTTGGCAAACACCAGCTTTTTTGTGTGGTGGTGGGGGGTTATTGATGGGACTGCAGCATGGGAAGAAGGGCAGGGGGCCTCCCCACATATCACAGTCCCTATCATGCTCTTAAAAACAAAAAAAAGACACATTAAATGTGATTGTTCATTTGCCATAACATATAGTTTGGAACTGAGTGAGGCTGTTCTTTCTGTCCATGGAATTTGGATCCCATCTTCTTTTGCCTTCAGTACGTCGGTTGCTGTTGACCAAAGAAAGACATTTTAGAAGGCTTTTGATATGATCTCATCCCGCAGCCTTTGGCTGCATTCTTAGCTAGGAGCTTTGGTTTGTTACTGCAACCTTTTGTCTTCTAAGTGAGATTACCAAAGGCCAGATACTTTGCTTTCTTCTTCTTCTTCTTCTCCCATATTTAAAATGTTATGTACATTTTAAACAATGTTAGTCCTTTTGACGCCAAGTGGTGTTTTCTTTATAAATGTGTGCAATTTATTGGTATATTGCTGAGGGCAGGAATCAGTAATTTAGCACATGACAACACAACGAAGTTCAGCTCCTTCCAAATTCACCATGAACAGCTTCATTGTGCTAGTTTTACTCAGTCCAGAAACGGAGCAGTGGGGGGAGGCAGGATGGGGGATACATTTATGTCTGAGACATGTTGCAAAGGGAAAGAGAGAACTGGGAATGGAGTCATTGAAATTGAAATAAAAGAGTTCTTATTTTTAACCCACAGTTACATCCAGTGTTCTAGGTTTCTTCACGTAGGAGTAAGAAAGCATCCCATATTGTACAGATGTCACATGTGAGGGACCTTCATTTCTTTTCATCTCTGGACAGTCTAGTTTACATGTCACAGGAGGAGCCACCATGTACAAGCATCTTGAGAGAAACTGATATCACATGATCTCACATGTTTGTGTGGGACAGTTGGGGTGATTTTCTCTATGTGAACTCAGTACCTGACTTGTGCCTCAGGAAGGGAACAGGACCTATAGTCTAGCTAGTTAAAGGAGTTCATAGAATCAAAGAGTTGGAAGGGTCCTTGCAGGTCATCAGTCTAACTTCCTGCTCAATACAGGATCCACAGTGCAAGTTGCAACTACAGCATCCATGACAGATGGCCATCCAACCTCTACTTAAACAGCGCAAGCGAAGGAGAGCCTCCCAGAGCAGTCTGTTCCACTGGCGAACAGCAATGACTGTTTGTATTAGGACATTTCTTCTAATGTTTAGCCAAAATCTGCTTATTGGCAATGTTCACCGATTGGTTCTAGTCCTGCCTTCTGGTCAACACAGAACAAGCCCATCTTCTGCGAGAAAGCAGTTGAGATTTTTCTTTCTGCAAAACATATAATCAGAAATCCAAGTAGCCAGTGGTGCAGCTAGGTAATTTTAGACCCTGGACATTATGGTCCTATCCCCCCCCCATCCCCCACTCCCGGCTTTTAGATGGCCATGTGTATTACTTCAGTTATGAACACACACAACTTACATTCTTCCTCAACCACCATACCATGCATTATAACTGCTTCTACATTCCTGATATGTTAGAACAACAACAAAACTGCTTTCCAGCCCTGATTTTAAAAAAAACATAAAACCTCTGAGCATGTGCAGTTTTGCATTTTAAACTCACTTAAAACATAGCACCATCATGATACATGAGTAAAATGGAGTTGCTTCTGCTGCCCTCATCACTTGCTGGTCACTGGGGGCCCCTGGGGTTGTGGGGCTCTGGACCTTAGCCCCAAGTTCCAGCCCTCTCTGCACCACTGCAAGTTAACACTGATGTGAGGTTAAATTTTGGTCCTTATATTTGAGGCCATGTTCTTTCAACTATTTTGGAAAGCAAAGAACCTAGCTTGTATGAAATGTACTGAAGAGTAGTCTTTGACACAAGGATTCTTTATGAATTTATTCTGCATATTCCAGTTCTTCTAAAAACCTGAAAATTTATAAGAGAGAAAGCAAGGTCTGCTCACGGAAGGTGTCTCTACCCGATTTTTGGAGATTCCCCCTTCTCCCTACACCACAGCCTACCCCGTTCAGTCTTCTGTGTAGCATTTGAAGGGGCTGCAGTGGGGTGGAGTCAGGAGGGAAATGTGCCTCTGCTAGCCTTTATGCACATGCCTAAATCTGGATCCAAACCTATTTTCATAATATACAGCAGCATTCCTCAAACTCCAGATGTTTTGGACTTTGACTCCCATGGACATTGGTCAGGAATGCTGGGAGTTGTCATTCAAAACATTTGGAGGGCACCAGGTTGGGGAAGGCTGATAAAGAGAATCCTATGATATCATAGGGCTCAATCCTAAAGTCCACCAAGGAAGAGCAATGCCATTCCTCTCAACATGATGAACAAGCTCAGCATGTTCTGATTTTACTGAAATACTCATTCCAGCTGAGAAAAATGGTTCCCTTTCGCACTCCTTCTTGAGGTGGCAGCAGAGCTTTGCTTTTATTGCATTTGTTGTCACAGAGACATAATATTATTCTGCCTTTCTGGCAAAATGTATGATCCCATAGGCGGAAGGGCAGCACACAAGAGTAAAGCAGCCTGCACCACAATAGAAGCCTTGTGAAGAGAAGTTGCCAAGAAAAGCCTCAGAGGACAAACAGAAAGTACATTTTTATAACTACAAAGATTTAGTTATTTCTTTTAATTTACAGTCTCTACCCCCACTCCACCTCGGTTCCCTCCGGTTAGTTAGAATCCACAGCAAACTCAAAAAAGTGTATTTTATTGCTACAATCTCAGTCAAATATGTCTTCTTAACTGGAAAAAGAGGTTTTTGTCTTCGTGTTTTTTGTATGTATGTGTAATATTCTTTGCCATGACTCATCGAAAGATGGGGAGGTATGTTCCAACAATTTGCTGTAGCATAAATTTAAAAAATCCTGCTGTGGATGGAAAAGAATCATTTAAATGAAAGCAAATTATTCTGGCACCATATTTGTAGGGTGTGTTTTTTAAAGCACCTATTACAGTGTAGGTTGCTAGGGCAATAAAACACATGACATGAGATCTGGAGCATATCTGAACTTCACCCAGATTTTCTAGTGTGCAGGCTATCTCTGTAAAACATTCTTAAACTAATGTGTAAGACTTCATAAGACTTTCTTAAAGTGGATGTTATTGTTTGCTATGGCAGTGAAAGACATAGCATGGGATTTGAAGCTTCTGAGACACAGAAGTCCATATTTTTTCAATAATATGACACAAAAATGATTTTTAATATTGTCAGCCAACAAAAACATAAATAAATGGCTATATATATAACCATGTATGCATTTTAATAAATGTAGGAAGGCCTCATTTTCACAAGACTCAAATGCCAAATACAATACCAAAATAACAATTTTCCATGTGTATTTGTCGAAGACTAAACACACAACTAATGTTACCAAGTCAGCTGCTCTGCTTAGTTAGTGAAGGAAGTGTTGAACTCATACCAGAAGTCCTAGGTTCAAATTCAAAGGGCGGTTCTTTTGTGTAGTCTTGGGCACAGTGTTTTCCTTCAGCTTCAATTTCACCATTGTGCATAGGACAAATAGTTTAGAATTAGAGTCTGAAAGACTGAGCATTACCACAGAAACCCTTTGGGGGCATAAGAATGGAGAAGGGGACATAGAGCTGTCACAACAAAGGTTTGGGAAACACTGACAGATTATTTCTCCTGAGGGAAGGACATGCCGAGTTCCTAAAAAAAGCATACAAACCCCAAACTCCAGGAAAAGCTATAGGGGGTTTCCGTGCCTTGAAAAGGAAGCGGTATTATAATGGCATAAATAAAACTGCCAAAAGCTATCATCCTATGCATGTTTAGACAGAAAATAATTCCTACAACTCCCAGCATTCCCCAGCTGGCCATGCTGGGTGTTGTAGGAATGCTGGGAGTTGTAGGATCTTTTTCTATCTAAACATGCATAAGATTGCACCCTAACTTTAGTAATCCAAGTGGTCTAAATTAGGGATGGTCAGAGTTCAGGCTTGCAGAATCTATTTTATGTCTAATGTGAACCCCGAGATCCACCAGATCCTGGTGCAAAATACATACACTTAGAATTAAAGAACTATGAGCATAGAAACTTGTTCAGAGTACCAGAACTAAACAGTTTACAGACTTCCACACACAAAACCATTCCTGGTTACCCCAGGTTGTCTTTATTTCATCATTATAATTTGGGGGTAGGGGAGGGAGTCTACTGTTAAACAACTGGGAGTCAGAAAGCTTTACTGGTCTACTGCAAATCACTCAGAGATCTACCCGTAGATCTAGATCTATCTTCTGTCCACCACAGGCCCAAATCTTTTCCAATGGCAGACAAAACAGGCCATCTTGCATCAAGAAGAAAGCTCTTGTGAAACCTACAGTGCAACTCCTAACCAGGACCAGGTCCAGAGCTGTAAAGCTTTCTTTGTGAGCCCTAGCACAACAGATGGGGTCTTCAGAGAGGAGTTGATAATCTGTGGATTAAAGATTCCCTAATTACATACCCCCCTTCATGGATCACTGCCTTGTTGTGGTGAAGGGGCTTGCATAACTCAGTGAAGCCATAAGCTATGCCCTGCAGGGCCACCCAAGACGGACAGGTCATGGCGGAGAGTTCTGAGAAAATGTGGTCCACTGGAGAAGGAAATGGCAACCCACTCCAGTATTCTTGCCAAGAAAACCCCATGGAACGTATCACAAGGCTAAAAGAGATGACGCCGGAAGATGAGACCCTCAGGTCGGAAGGTGTCCAATATACTACTGGGGAAGAGCAGAGGGTATTTCCAAGTAGCGCCAGAAAGAGCGAAGTGGCGGGGCCAAAGCCGAAAGGACACTCAGCTGTGGATGTGTCTGGTGGTGAAAAGAAAGTCCGATGCTGTAAAGAACAATATTGTTTAGGAACCTGGAATGTCAGATCAATGAATCAAGGTAAGCTGGAGGTGGTCAAACATGAAATGGCAAGATTGAACATCGACATCTTGGGAATCAGCGAACTGAAAGGGACAAGCATGGGCGAATTTAATTCAGGTGACCATTATATCTACTACTGTGGGCAAGAATCCCTTAGAAGAAATGGAGTAGCACTCATAGTCAATAAAAGGGTGGGAAAAGCAGTACTGGGGTACAATCTCAAAAACGATAGAATGATCTCAGTACGAATCCAAGGCAAACCATTCAACATCACAGTAATTCAAGCCTACGCCCCAACCACTGAGGCTGAAGAAGCTGAGGCTGATCGGTTCTGTGAAGACCTACAACACCTTCTAGAACCAACACCAAAAAAAGATGTCCTCCTCTTCATCATAGCGATTAATAAATTTAATAATAATAATCATAATCATAATAATCATAGGGGATTGGAATGCTAAAGTAGGAAGTCAAGAAATCACCGGGATAACAGGCAAGCATGGCCTTGGTGTACAAAATGAAGCAGGACAAAGGCTAAGAGAGTTTTGCCAAGAGAACACGCTGCTCATAGCAAACACTCTTTTCCAACAGCACAAGAGGCGACTCTACACATGGACATCACCAGATGGTCAATATCGAAATCAGATTGATTATGTCCTTTGCAGCCAAAGATGGAGAAGCTCTATACAGTCAGTAAAAACAAGACCCAGAGCTGACTGTGCCTCAGATTATGAGCTTCTTATTGCAAAATTTTGGCTTAAATTGAAGAACGTAGGGAAAACCACTAAACCATTCAGGTATGATCTAAATCATATCCCTTATGAATATACAGTGGAGGTGACAAATAGATTTAAGGGATTAGACCTGATAGACAGAGTGCCTGAGGAACTATGGATGGAGGTCCGTAACATTGTTCAGGAGGCAGCAACTCAATCCATCCCAAAGAACAAGAAATGCAAGAAAGTCAAGTGGCTGTCTGATGAGGCTTTACAAGTAGCTGAGGAAAGAAGGGAAGTGAAAAGCAAGGGAGAAAGGGGAACATATACCCAACTGAATGCAGAGTTCCAGAGAATAGCAAGGAGAGACAAGAAGGCCTTCTTAAACGAACAATGCAAAGAAATGGAGGAGAACAATGCAATGGGAAAGACTAGAGATCTTTTCAAGAAAATCGGAGATATCAAGGGAACTTTTTGTGCAAAGATGGGCATGATAAAGGACAAAGAAGGTAGGAACCTAATGGAAGCAGATGAGATTAAGAAGAGGTGGAAAGAATACACAGAAGAACTATACAGGAAAGATCTTAATGTCCCTGATAGCCATGATAGCCATGATAGCCATGATAGTGCGGTCACTGAACTTGAGCCGGACATCCTAGACAGTGAAGTCAAGTGGGCCTTAGGAAGCATTACTAACAACAAAGCTAGTGGAGATGACAGTAGTCCAGCTGAGCTATTTAAAATCCTGAAAGATGATGCTGTTAAAGTGCTGCACTCAATATGGCAACAAATTTGGAACACTCAACAGTGGCCACAAGACTGGAAAAGGTCAGTTTACATTCCAATTCCAAAGAAGGGCAATGCCAAAGAGTGTTCAATCTACCGTACAATTGCGCTCATTTCACATGCCATCAAGGTTATGTTCAAAATCCTACAAGCTAGGCTTCAGCAGTATGTGAACCGAGAACTACCGGAAGTACAAGCTGGGTTTAGAAGAGGCAGAGGAACTAGAGATCAAATCGCCAACATTCACTGGATCATGGAGAAAGCAAGAGAATTCCAGAAAAAGTCTATTTCTGCTTCATGGACTACGATAAAGCCTTTGATTGTGTGGATCACAACAAACTGTGGCAAATTCTTAAAGAGATGGGAGTACCAGACCACCTTACCTGTCTCCTGAGAAACCTGTACGAGGGTCAAGAAGCAACAGTAAGAACCGGATAAGGAACAACCGATTGGTTCAAAATTGGGCAAGGAGTACGACAAGGTTGTATATTGTCACCCTGCTTATTTAACTTATATGCAGAGTACATCATGAGAAACGCTGGGTTGGATGAATCACAGGTCGGAATTAAGATTGCCGGGAGAATTATCAACAACCTCAGATACGCAGACGATACGACCCTAATGGCAGAAAGCGAAGAGGATCTAAAGAGCCTCTTGTTGGGGGTGAAAGTGGAGAGTGCAAAAGCTGGTTTGAAACTCGAGATTAAAAAAACTAAGATCATGGCATCTGGCCCCATCACTTCCTGGCATATAGAAGGGGAAGAAATGGAAGCAGTAGTGACAGATTTATTTTCTTGGGCTCCAAGATCACCACAGACGGTGACTGTAGCCATGAAATTAAAAGACGCTTGCTCCTGGGGAGGAAAGCTATGGCAAACCTAGACAGCATAGTAAGAAGCAGAGACATCACTTTGCCGACAAAGATTCGTATAATCAAAGCTATGGTTTTCCCAGTAGCAACGTATGACTGTGAGAGCTGAACTATAAGGAAGGCTGAGTGCCGAAGAATTGATGCTTTCGAACTGTGGTGCTGGAGAAGATGCTTACGAGTCCCCTGGACTGCAAGGAGGTCAAATCAGTCAATCCTAAAGGAAATCAACCCTGCCTGCTCATTGGAAGGACAGATACTGAAGCTGAAGCTCAAATATTTTGGCCACCTAATGCAAAGAGAAAACTCATTGGAAAAGACCCTGATGCCGGGAAAGATTGAAGGCAAAAGGAGAAGGGGACAGCAGAGGATGAGATGGCTAGATAGTATCACCGATGCAATGAATATGAACTTGAGCACACTCTGGGAGAGAGCGGAGGACAGGAAGGCCTGGCGTGCTATGGTCCATGGGGTCACGAAGAGTTGGACACGACTTAACGACTGAACAACAACAACAACAATTACATACCGATTACAGCTGTATTGTGGGGGCAGAGAAACTGGCAGACATAACCATGCCGACATTAAGCAGGTTCCAGGTGGCCTTTAACCTGGAGGTCCTTTTGTCCATTAGGAACAACCCATAACCACATGATGACTTTCTTTACTAAGAATAGAGCAGTGGTGGGCAGACCAGGAGCTTGTGGGATCATCATCGGCTTTATTTTTTACTAGATCCCTGAAGAGCCAGGTGCAAATTAGTGGGGGCACAGTGGAGTTAATTATCTACAGCACCCTATGCGCCATACATTGTGCATACAAATACAAGTCTACATCTGAGTTGCTATAGATCACGGGTTGTGATACAGAACTCTTAAAACAGCAATTAGAGCTGCACAAAGACCTGGTCAAAGACAACCAATTAATGATCCCATTTTATAGGTGAGGCACGCTGAGGCCAAGAGAAAAGCGATTATTAGAATCTAATTATTAGATACATATTTAGACCTTCCAGCTGAAAGCAAAGACCAAATGAGAGCCAGAAAGAAGAGGAACTGGCAGTGAGTATATAAAGCTCTCCTCTGGACCTTTGCTGGCATAACAGCTCCTTTGAGCCATTACCTCCAGTTGATGGAGGTAATCAATGCCAGTTGATGGCAACGTTTTATGGCAACAATTACCCCAATGCCAGTTGATGGCAACGTTTTTTAACTATTCAGTTTTACTTGCTATTCCCCTGATCTACCGTATGCCCGCCCCTGCTTTACATTGTAAATGCAGCTCAGGAGATATCAGGGAAAGGGTTATGTCCCAATATGTTCTCCCTGCTTTTGTACAAGAGGCTAGTGAGTCAGCTCATACATCATTAATTCTTTATGTAAATAACAGGACTTATTCTTCTCAGTTAATTGCATGCTGGGCCTTCAAAATGTGTAAGAGACAACCTGTCTCCCACCCAAGGAACCAGACATTCTTTCCAGAGGCACATTCCAACCCAGGCTTTGAGTCGCTGAACACCTCTCCAGTTTTACACAGAATTTCTCATGTCTCCTCCAGAACTGGGGAGGAAAGGCATTTTGAGATGCCTGTGGCATTTTGCCATTAATCACAGATTGCAAATCACAACAATAGTCCTCCCCCCTACCCCAAAACCAAGAGACTAAGCATTATTTGTTGAAATTGTAGCCCACTCCATCATACCACAGGTTCTAATGCCAGTCTTAAGAACTACATGCCTCATAAGCAGGAGGATAACAAACCAAATCATGATAGCTACTAAAACACAACTTATTGTTTACTTGTGAGATGGCTACTGAGAATATCCATGTAGGTTGCCAGCATAATTAATTTATAGAACTGACTACCAGAAGATGTGGTAGTGATCATTACCTTAGAAGGTTTTAAAAGATGATACAAATTCATGGAGAATAAGTCAGTCAGTGGCGACCAGTCATGATGGCTATATACAATGCCCACGTTCAGAGGCACTGTGACACTGAATACCAGCTACTGGGGAACCTCCATGAGCAAGAAACTGGAGGTAATGGCTCAAAGGAGCTGTTATGCCAGCAGAGGTCCAGAGGAGAGCTTTATATACTCACTGCCAGTTCTTCTTTCTGGCCCTCATTTGGTCTTTGCTTTCAGCTGGAAGGCCTAAGTATGCATCTAATAATTAGATTCTAATTTAACTTTACTCCAGGCTGGTTCACACTTGATGACTCACAACTGAATATGAGATTTATCCCACTAAAAACCATGATGCCTAAAGTGAGGTGATATGAAAGTTCTGTCTATGGTCTGTAATCCAGGGTGGATTTCTAACATGGCCATTTGCCTTTGGATGCTATAGTTATCAAGTGATGGGCATATATATAGGGAAAGAACTAGCATATGTATTGTATATCAAGGGTACCCAACTTTTTTAGACCCATGGGCACATTTGGGAATTTGAGAAACTGCCAGGGGCACCACCACAAAATGGCTCCCAGAGAGCATGTGGCTAGTCACATAATGGCTCAAAAGTGAGCTAAAGAGGTGGGGTGGGGGGAGGAATAGTGAGGCTGGGAGGGAGAAACACTGAGGTAAAGAGGTGGGGAGAGAAATAGTGAAGCTAGAGACTGGGAGGGAGGGGAAACATAGTAAGGTAAAGGGGAGAGAAAGACCAAGTTAGAGGCTAGAAAGGGAGAGAAAGAAGAAGGCTTGGGATAGGGAAGGGAGAGAAATAGCAAGGAAAGGGGTTGGGGGGAGAGAAATAGTGCAGCTAGAGACTGGGAGTTTGGAGAAAGCAGAAGGGTCTATGTGGGCAGAAGACTGGGCGGGGCCAGAAAGCAACTCTTTCCTTCTCTGTTTGCCACCAATAGCTGATCTGCAGCAGTTGCAGGAACAGGAAGAAGAACCTGGTGTCCTAATGTTTTTCAAGGGTTTTTTATTATTATTTATTGAAAATAAATAATCATTTTTGAGGGCGGCAGGGAGTGGAGATCTTCATGGGTGCTGTTGGAGATCCGGTCCCCACAGGCACTTTGGGATCTCCTGCTGTATATTATTTAGTGATCTCAGTGCAAGCACACAATAGGTGGAAGTATCGCATATCCTGCAATGGTTAATAATCAAGTTATGTGTATGATTTTAAACACATATATGGATATGAAGGCTATACCTGTGGAGACAACACAGAATAGAGATATTTCATCTGCTATTTATTCCACAGTAGTACCATGGGCATTCACAGAATTTCTTTAGATCAAGTGGTTTGTTAATTGCAGCCTGGATCTTGGCATAATATGGAAGTGTTGGGTGCTGTAATGGGAAATACAGAAAATTGGATAGGATAATGTAATTTGTAGTGCATTAGTAATTAGATGGTGGTTTCTGAGTAAAAGAGAACCTGTTAAGAAAACACTCTATATAAAGCCTCTGTGATCAAACAGAATTTGTCTACTAAAAATAACCTACTGAAGAGAATACCCTATTGTAAGAAAATGCTAGTTACAACCTATGCACATGCTTATGTTATCTAATATTGTCTTAAAATCCCTTTTTGCTTATAGCAAGCTCTTGGTTCTTGTGAGAGTATCTTTATAGTTTAAAACAGGGGTGTCAAACCTCAGGCCCACAGGCCAAACCTGGCCCACCTGAGGTCTCAGTCTGGCCTTCTGGGGTTCCCCAGATGGCCACGCCACCTCCCCCTGGCCCACCCTCTTTCCCCCAACCACTGTTTGGTCCCCCTGCCCCCCATTCTAAGAGGCTGAAACACCTCTGAGGCTTAGTTACTTGCAGTAAGAACTTTAAGCTAAAATACATTGATATTTTGGCCTTGCCCCTTTCACCTGCCCACCACTGGAATGGCGCACCCAAGAGCTTCGTAATTTAATTTGGTCCCTTGGACTGAAAGCGGTTAAACACCCCCAGTTTAAAAGATTCACAAATAGTATATTTTCTTGTGCAAAGCAGTCATTGCTTTAAAACCTGCCTATTTTTCTGTGTTACATACACAGAAATCTGCCTTAAACTTAGTAAGCCACTAGTCCACCTAGCCCAGTACTATATATTCTTGACTCTCCAAGATCTCAGGCAAGGATCTTTCTCAGCTTACCTGAGCTTGTTTGAAGTGAACTGGAGATGTCAGGGGTCAAGATTGTCTGTGTGTAAGAGATGTGTACTCTTCCCTGTGCATATTTGTTATGCATACACTAAAACGCTTTTATGTGCCCTTGAAACAAATAGGCAGTAAAGCAAATGTTCAAGTAGTTATCCCAGACGACCAAAAGCAATTCTTTATTAGAGGTTAGCAAAGTCACTTTCTCTTTGTGTGTTTCCGAGAGAAAGCTGAGGCACCTGTGCTCACACTATCCTTTTCTAGAGCACACACTATTTTTAAGAGCTCTTCTAGACAAACCTGGCATACATGGTGTTTTTATTCATATTATGTAACTGTGGAGAAGAAGAATTCAATGGAGATATAAAGCTTCCAAGGGACTTCATTTAAGCCTATAGGAATGGCAGTCTCTAGCAAATATTTATATTGCAAAACCCTCACCCTGAGTTAGTTAAATAGCTTGCATTCCATTGTATATGAAAAAGGGACACTTGTACATGAACAGCTCTTCCATTATTTCTCTCTAAATCAACATTGGAACAATTGCAACTTCATCATTGTCTATTGCTGTGAAATGTTATTAAGTTATTCTCTATATTGGCAGGGGGGAAAGGCTGTGTCAGAACACGCTCCTATATTTTTAAGAGTCATTTCTTCCGTTAGACTGCAGTCCTATGCACACATACCTGGGAGTACATCCCAATGTATTAAACTCTTACTTCTGAGTAGACATGCATAGGATTGCATTGCTAGTGTATTGGCTTTACATAGCTTTATACAAAGCTCTTTAAAGGATGGAAATATTAATATTGAGATTCTTGCATCTTTAGGAACACATTCACATATGTGTGCACAATGCTCAGTGGAAAAGCACTCCCAGAGACTCCAGGAACCTTGAACTAAGAACCTGATGTGTGAGGCTGGCAGGGAGCTTTGTGAGCTATCTTTAGGCTGGCCACTCACACATCACCAAAAAAAGAAGAAATGCATCAACAAGAAAAAGGACAAAAGAGGACATGGATTTGCATATGTGAATTTATATGTAAAGATGAAAATTTAGAAAGAACTATAATTTAAATAGAAATAAAATACATCTCATCATGGTGGGATGACTATGACCAGGTGACTTG
The DNA here is from genome assembly GCF_057233095.1 of Heloderma suspectum. NCBI lineage: Eukaryota > Metazoa > Chordata > Lepidosauria > Squamata > Helodermatidae > Heloderma > Heloderma suspectum. The sequence continues at coordinate 250,714,354 of NC_139459.1, forward strand.
CGCAATCTGCTGTTCAGGTGCTGACTGTTGATGGGCAACTTCAAAGCACCTGCTCTCCCTTCTGATGGTTCTTTATCTTGAAACCAGACTTGGACTGGGCAGCCCTTCAAACAGAGGACACCTTCAACTAGAGGATTGTCCTCTGCTAGCATTTCAGCTAGAAGACTGTCCTCTGTAAAGTAGGACACATGGACACCCTAGCTATTATGGACTGTGTGTACTAATGTCTCCATGCTCTCTTCAGGCAAAGAAAGGAAAGACATACCTTCCAATATACCACAGATGAAAATAGGAATATCATTGATTGTAACACCCCATTTTTTCATACCTAGGATACTTTCCAAGCTCTTCCCACACCTTGTTACACATTGCTGAAGATTCTGCTATGCTGTGTTCACTTATTCATCAGTCACAATCTGTCCAGTGGTGCCGTCAGGGAAGGTCTTAAAGGCAGAAGTTCAGCGCCCTACTCAGCAGAATAAGCAAGAGGGCCCCTAAACACAACGGGGTTGGCTTGCCATATTACGAAGTGAGTGAAATTATTCAGATTACAATCTAAAGAGGGGGTGGGGCTTAAGATCATTAAATCCAAAGTCTAAAATTATCTAACCATACCATGCAATATGTCCTGTAGTATTTTGAAAAAGCAAGAGGGGAGTTGCCATTTTGGTTGAAGATATGTTAGAAAAACTGAACTGTTTGTTCAATCTGTTATCAAAAGTTAACAATCTTGTTATCAAAAGTTCAAAATGAGCCCCACCAACATGTGAAATGTCAGGGTGTGTGCTACACTGCATTTTACTGTTCACACCTGTGAATTTGCATGTATCCTTTCGACTAGATGCATATGCGTGCACACCCACACTCCAACCCAGAGATTTAGGGTGCTTCCAGATGAGGCTTTTATTGTGCAATCACACTGCATCATTCACAAAATTTTACAGGGGGTCCAAATATTGTTATCTTCCATTTGTTGTTGTTGTTGTTGTTCAGTCATTCAGTCGTGTCCGACTCTTCGTGACCCCATGGACCATAGCACGCCAGGCCTTCTGCACCAACTGACTAAGAACCATTAAGGAGGGAAAGACAGAATTGCTACACAATGCCTTTTGATTGGTAGTGCTAAGAGGTGTGCAACATCAGCCCCTGCAACTGGCAGGCATTATGAAGCCTCCAGATTGACCACGCCTGGGTTAAATACCAGGATTTAGGAAAAGTTACAATTGCTACGATTGTCTAGCTTGGAAAAAAGGTGTTTAATGGGAGACATGATAGAGGTGTACAAATTATGCATGGTGTGGAGAAAGTAGATAGGGAGACATTACCAGAGGTGGTATGCCTATGTCCTCCAATTGCTGGGGAACATGGCTGGGAGGGTGCTGTTGCAGTCATGTCCTATTTGTGGTTTCCTTGTCGACAGCTGGTTGGCCACGGTGTGAACAGAATGCTGGACTAGATGGACATGCTTGGTCTGATCCAGCAGGGCTCTTTTTATGTTCTTATGTTCTTTCTCCCTCTCTCATAATACTAGAAGCTGGGGTCTTCCCATGAAGCTGACTGGTAAGAGATTCAAGACAGATAAAAAGAAGTACTTCTTCATGCAACGCATAGTTAAACTATGGAATTTGGTACCACAAGATGTGGTATCAGAGGCAGTATGCCTATGTACACCAGTTGCTGGGGAACACAAGTAGGAGGGTGCTATTGCACTCATGTCCTGCTGGGGGGCTTCCCACAGGGAGCTGGGTGGCCACTGTGTAAACATAATGCTGGATTAGATGGACCCTTGCTCTAATCCAGCCTGGGTCTTAAGTTCTTATATGGTACTAGTGTAAAGCCTGTGTTGCCACAGGCGCCAGTAGTCTGAGAACGATTGGATGAAAATATGTTTGGCCATTTCCCTTGCGACTGGCACTTTTCTTTCCCTCCCTCTTCTTCTTTCAACTTTCCAATTATGTCCCGCATCAGCTTCCCTTCGATAAGCACCCCACTAATACGACCTCTTCCCACTACATTAAAGCAAGCCTCCCCCTGCCATAGCAAACGGGGGTCTTCCAACCCACCTCCCTCGCTCTCATTCACCCACACAATCAGCCTTCCTCCTTCCAATAAGAACCCCCTCCCATTACATGAAAGCATCCACAGACTCACCTCTCCTCTGCTGCAGGGAAAGAGGGTGTTCCAAACCCCACCCAAGAAGCCCCACCCCCACCTTCAACTGGGCCTGAAAAACAAAAGGTGAGATTAGGGTGGGGGGAGAAGAAGAAACGCCACCTTTCTCTCACCTGCCCTGAGCCAGAGCCATGCAATATGGCGCCAGGTTTGCACCCTGCCCACTCCTCCTATGTTGCCCCCCTACTCCCCCCCTGACACACACACACACACATACAAATACACAAACCACCCACGTGCAGGGCATCATGGGAGGAGGAGCAGCAGCCCCTCCCTCCTCACTCTCTGATTTGTCCTGTTTGAAACAATACAATCCGAAGGGGGTGTGGCCATTGCCCTTAGCAACTGCCCCAAGGCCTAGCAGCACCCCATGAAGTCAGCCTGTGTGAAGCAAAACAAATAAACACAAACCCAAATGGAAATAGGAAAAAGGAAAGCAGGAGAATGCAGGTAACGGAGGTCGAAAACATGTGATGGCAGATCAGGTGCCGTTTGGTGCATCCTTTTTAAAAAGATCATTTAGCATTTTTTAAAGTTTCACACTGAAAACACGTGATGTCAGATCAGGCGTTGTTTGGGGATGAGCAAATAAACCAGGACTGAACCGCAGAGCAATTAGAGACTGTTTGATGCAGAGCAAATTAGCTACTAGATCTTGAGCTTTGAACTTCTTTGTAGTTTCAAATTTTTCTGCACATTTACACTGCTCAAACTTCAGTTTTTTAAAAAGAGCAAAATAAGTCTGGTAGATCTCTAGTAATAAGCATTACACTAACGTATTCTTATCTAGATCCTGGTCTTCTGCCTTTTTTTAGAACTGTACCTATTTCTTGCTGTGGCTCCAGTGCCAAGCGACTGATGCAATGAATGTTGAACTGATGAACAAACCTTCCAGATTCAGGTATGTCCACACATAACCCCAGCCTGGCTGTACCAGAAACAACATCCACAATTTTGGAGTGGGGGGGAATCTGCCCCAATTAATTTATGTTGAGAATGTTTCACCCTGGAGGCTCTTCTTGAGTTTTTGCCAGCAAATGTCAAGCTAAAATCCACAGGAACTTTCCCCCAAGATCTTTGCTGTTAGTATGCACAACCTCATATTGAACTTGCCCGTCAGAAGCTTAGAATGCCAGGCACCCTGTGGATTTTAGCAGCAAAGGAGGCTATTTTAATAATCCCTAAGAAGGAATGTTCATAAATTGGGTGACCTGTTTGTCACTGTTAGTAGCTAGCTTCAGGGTCATTCACTTTTCGTGTCCTCTTGATTTGGTTATTTCTGCTGACAGTGTTTTTCTTTACAATCCATTCCCTAGTGTTATTTGGCAGTGATTAGAAAGGAATGAGGCCAAGAGCAAATGAATGCAGAATAGACATGAATGCAAATCTTAAATATATCAAGTGTGTAAGCATGCACTCTAACTCAATGTTAGTTGTGAATGCAGCATCTTTAATGGGTTCTTGCTTTTGCTATGTTGCTTCTTGCATTCTGCTCAGAAGCTTTTCTGCCTCATATTGGCACAATACCCAAACAGCTTCTTCAAATGCCCAAAGTCTTTGAATTCATTCATTTCATCCCTACAGCTCCTTCTGTTAAATCCTGGAGCCTCACTGTCCTGTGTGATGAAGGCAGACAGCTTCCTTTTGCTAGCATAATCAGCAGCCACTGAATACTCTCTACAAGTATACATTTCCTTTAAGAATTTGTTCATCTGATGTAAATTCATCCAAGTGTTCAGATTCTGACTCTGTTTTTTGAACAATACAAATGAATGAGCTGGACAAGTAAACAGTTGGGTCTCTGTGAAGAGACTCAGTTGAAATATACCCAGTTGAATATGCTATTTTTTATTGAATTGTATATTTGAATTTTTTTGTATACTTCTCTGAAATCCTTTTATTTTAAAAATAAATAAATAAAAACCATACTCGCCTATAAGAAATCATATTTCTCCCATTTATCTCCTGTTTCTTGTAGGATTGCTACAGGGCTCTGATGATAGCCCATTACTTTCTGTACCTCTACACTTTCCCCAGAGATCATGTTAATACATACTCTTCCTCATACCACTTTGTGCTGATGATTCCAAAATCAATTTTTTCACTGGTATGCTCTCTCCCCTTTTGTTCAAATCTATATCTCACATTTTCAGGTCTTGGCTGGGTTTTCCACTATATAAAGTGACATGGGGGTAAGAAATCTGGAATAATGGCTCATCCATACATTGAAGCAACGGTACACAGTGCGGATGTTGTCATTCTGGATAAGTAGCAGTTTGGGATGAGAAGCCTGTACTTCAATGAGTGTCTCCTACACCTGAAACAAAAACAGTAGAAAAGTGTTTTTTAAAAATAAAAAATCTGAGATTTAATGCATAACATTTAGAACATCTGTTTTTCTTGATATAACAAGAACAAGAACATAAAGAACTAAAACGTATTCTCATCTGTTATTGCTTTGTCAAGCAGCAGTTGTTTCTCAAAACAAACTTCTGCCAATATCTAGGTTCATTTCATGGCCAAAGTATGTCTCTCTGTAGGTTTTGCTTTGGATGTTTCTTCTTTCAAGTGTATAACATTTTTAAAAACCAATTCCAAATGCTAAACATCTGATTCTGTTCCTTTTTAGGGGCTCTGATACTTTGAAATTTGCTTTTAGAGACAAACTGTCAAACAGTGAAAGTGGGATCAGATTTATTTTTCATGCCTTTGGTTGAAATCAGTTATATACAACCCATTACTTAAAGATCTGGTTTGCACTACATGGCAACCTACCGATCCCCTTCACTCCCTGCTCTGATTTGTGACTTTAACTTGAAATTTGCGTATCTTCACCATTCCCCCTCACTCCCAGCTCTGCCTTGAGATTTGTGTATCTTACTGCTGTGTAACCCATATGTACAGACAGGGCCAAAAATATTGGAACAAGGATAACTGTTTTGGCAGTTGGCCTCTGTGCACCACCACATTGAAGTTGAAAGGAAACACACCTAGATGGAAGCGAAGTCAGGACTTTCAGCTGTAATTCAAAGGATTTGACAAAAGTGGGGCACTAACCATTCAGGAAGTACAGCCAGTGGCATACACACACACTCATCGTTGGTGGCTCATAAGTCATGGAAGAAACCAACATCATTTAAAACTTAAGGATCGCCTTTAATACCTGGATGAAAATCCTTTGCAGTCAATGACTGCCTGAAGTCGAGAACCCATGGACATGACCAAATGCTGAGTTTCCTCCCTCAAGATGCTTTGCCAGGCCTTTACTGCAGCTGCCTTTAGCTGCTGCTTGTTTGTGGATCTTTCTGCCTTCAGTCTTGCCTTCAGTAAGTGAAAAGTGTGCTCTATTGGGTTGAGATCAGGTGACTGACTTGGCCATTGAAGAACATCCCACTTCTTTGCCTTCAGAAACTCTTGGGTAGCTTTTGCTGTATGTTTTGGGTCATTATCCATCTGCAATATGAAGCAGTGTCCTATGAGTTTGGCAGCATTCGGCTGAATCTGAGCAGAACGTATAGCCCTATACACTTCAGAATTCATCCTGCTGCTTTTATCAGCAGTCAAGTCATCACTAAACACATGTGACCCAGTTCCATCGGCAGCCATACATGCCCATGCCATAACACTGTCTCCACCATGTTTGACAGATGATGTGGTATGCTTTGGATCATGAGCTGTTCCTTTCCTTCTCCATACTTTTCTCTTCCCATCATTCTGGTACAAGTTAATCAGTCCAAAGAATCTTATTCTAGAACTGGGCAGGCTTTTTTAGGTGTTTGCTGGCAAAGGCTAATCTGGCCTTTCTGTTCTTGAGCGTTACCAATAGTTTGCACCTTGTTGTGAAGCCTCTGTATTTACATTCATAAAGTCGTCTCTTGACTGTAGATGTTGACAATGACATGCCTACCTCCACAAGAGCGTTCTTGACCTGGCTAGATGTTGTGAAAGGGTTCCTCTTCACCATGAGCAGAATTCTGCGGTCATCCACTTTAGTTGTCTTCTGTGGTCTTCCAGGCCTTTTGCGGTTGCTGAGCTTGCCAGTTAATTCCTTCTTTTTCAGGATGTTCCAAACTGTTGTGTTGGCCGCTCCCACTGTTTTTGCTATCTCTCTGATGGGTTTATGTTGTTTCCTCAGCCTAATGATGGCTTCCTTCACGCGCATGGACACCTCCTTGGACCTCATGTTGGGAGTTCCAGTGAACAGCTACCAAATGCAAATGTAACACTCAGAACCACCTCCAGGCCTTTTCTCTGCTTGATTGGTCATGGGGCACCCAGGAAACAGGCCACACCTGGCCATGTAGCTGCTTGTCAGCCATTTGTTCCATTACTTATGAGCCACCAACGATGGGTGTGTGAGAATCAGCCACCATGGGTTTGCTGTTGCTAACTCAACAGATGATTGGGCGCTCTGCAGCTTTCCACGGCTTTCCCTTCTCAGTCCCCCACCCCACCAACTTCCAGCATGTACCCCAGGCGCCTTTGTGGCAGAACTTCTCATTTCCTTGATCCCTATATCAGCACCTTTTCTGCAATGGGTCTGCTGGTGCTGCTTGTCAGCCATTTGTTCCATTACTTATGAGCCACCAACGATGGGTGTGTGAGAATGCCACTGGTTGTCCTTCCTGAATGGTTAGTGCCTCACTTTTGTCAAACCCCTTGAATTACAGCTGAAAGTCCTGACTTCGCTCCCATCTGGGTGTGTTTCCTTTCAACTTCAATGTGGTGGTGTACAGTGGCCAATGGCCAAAACAGTTATCCTTGTTCCGATATTTCTGGCCCTGACTATATATCTGACAGCTAACAATGGAGGCCAGGGGAGGGAAGCCACAAGCACGAGGTGGGAGAGGGGGGCAAAGCTGAAAGCAGCTCGCAGTTTCAGGAGGAGGAGCTTTTCATGTGGATGTAATTGGAAGTGAAGCAGCCTTTTAAAAAGTTGGTGTTCACTAGCAAGGCAAGCACTGAAGCATGACATTGACAAGGACATTGACAAGAGGGGGATATTGGTGTGCTGAGTTAAATAGCAGACAGGTGGTCTTGCACACTTGTGCAGCCCCCCCACACACATTTTTTTCAAAAAGTTTCTGAACATGTTACCGTGCTCATAAGGGCTCAGAAAATTACTTCCATTTAGAGATGTGATGTGTGTGTGTGTGTGTGGGGGGGGGGTTCCTGCGGTAGCCAGCAGCACCAGCAGACCCATTGCAGAAAAGGTGCTGATATAGGGATCAAGGAAATGAGAAGTTCTGCCACAAAGGCGCCTGGGGTACATGCTGGAAGTTGGTGGGGTGGGGGACTGAGAAGGGAAAGCCGTGGAAAGCTGCAGAGCGCCCAATCATCTGTTGAGTTAGCAAGTGAACAGCAAACCCATGGTGGCTGATTCGCAGAATGGCTTAGCATGATGTACAAAACTCCCCCAAAGTCTCTTTGTTCACCATGAAATACTCCAGCATATGTTGCTGGCCCAAATAATGCTTTTAAAAACTTAATATCATGCAGAGTGACTATCTGAACATGACAAATAAAGACTTTTTTTGATAGTTCCTACACCAGGTCTTTATATGACACAAGCTGGTGTTCATTTGTAGAGAGAGGGGACCACAGATCCTGGTTGGAAGGGAATTTGATTGTGAACTTAAATAAAAACAAGAAGTTGGGAAACTGTGTGGATAAGAGCCCATATCTTTCAGAGTTGAGCTTTGTCTCATATACAACAAATTCTTCCAGATGAAGGGTTGGGGTAGAAGAACGCTGACCTTATAATAGGGGAAGGACCACGTAGCAGGCAGGAGGCAGGGAACATGTAGCATGCAAAGGGAGCATATAGCACGTGTTCTGCATGCAGAAAGTTCCAGATTCAGTCACTAGCATCTCCAGCTAAAGAGGATGGGGTGATGGGAAATACCTCTGCCTGAGGCCCTGGAGAGCTAATGCCTCTATCAAAGTAGACCAGACTGAGCTAGAGGGACAAATAGTCTGACCTGGTATAAGTCAGCTTTCTATGTGCCTAATATATCAGAGCAGGCATAGCATGGTCCCAGGGCATAGCCTGAAGACACATGCTGTAGCAACATTGCTGAAGTGAAGCAGGTCTGGGTCTGCTCAATGCCTAGATGGAAAAATAGCTGGGAATCCTATGTATGCCATTTTGAATTTCATGGAAGAAAGATGGGATATAAACGTACGTTTGTGCATCAAAAATATAGAAACCAAAATCCAACAATACAGCCAAATATGTCAAGAACTAAGTCAAAGAAGTAGAACTACTAATATCAGCCCTCAAGAAAATACCAGTGGAAAATAAATACTTTTTACTTGCCATCTAAAAGAAAACAGAAATAGCGCTAACTGAATTTCTCTGGGGACGGTGTTCTGAAGGTGGAGCACTATGACTGAGAAGCTTCTGACTCCCATCACCATTCATCACCTCTGAAAATGGGGGTACTTGGAGCAGGGCTTCCATTGATCACTGTAGTGGATGGACAAGTCCATATGGGAGGAGACATATTTCAGATGCTCCAGTCCTGAACCATGTAGAGTTTTGAAGGTGAGAACGAATACTATTATATTAGTGCTGTTACACAGTGATAATTTGTAGTGAAACCTTCTACATCAAACGAGGAACCTTTCTAACAGAACTCACAGTGCAATCCTATACTTGTCTACTCAGAAGTAAAGCTTATTGAACTCAATGGGACTTAAAGGTAAGGGGATATAGGTTTGTAGTTTAAAAGTCCTTCTCAGTAATGACATTTACATAACACTCCCTCCCACAAAGTCTGTGGGCTCATCTCACTGCTGGTCTTTTGGAAGCAGGTCAAAGCCATTCTATTCCAACAGGCCTTTGGAGAATAATTTTAATTCAATTTTTGCACTGGCTGCCCTCTATAACCTCTTAATAGGCTCTAAATATTTTTTTAAAGATTGCATTTAGATGTAATTGTTTTTATTGTTTATTATCATAAGCCACTTTGTGGGTCCACTGGGTGAAAAGGTATAGTAGAAGTGATTAAAATAAATCACTCCTGAAATAAAAACTTTTAAAAGTTTAGGAATATCTATACTACCATTTCTTCACATATCTTAATTTTGTATGTATTGTGGCATATTTAAAGTATATTGTTAGTATTGTGTAATATTGCCTTCCAAGCATAAAATGCATGCAGCAAGCTATTTATATACAACTGTGTAAATAGCTATGATTTCTTAGGAATGCTGTTCTGTTTCTAAAGAAACAGATGTTAATGTAAGATTAAAGCCCCCCGCTCTAACCTGGTGATCCTTGACCAGCTGGGATCCAGACGTTATTATACCCTTGAATTCTTTGCTGAGTTAAACCCTTAAGCTACAAAATAAATGTGATCTTCGCTTGGGTGGGCCACAACATAATTACTGCTGTTACCCAAAGAAATGAAAAGTATATCAGATTAAAAGCTGGCAGTCTCTTTGGAAAGGCCAAAATGGATTCTGGAGACTGCTGGTATTTTGTCACCAATATAACCCTTTCTAGGGTGAATCGCACTGGTGCAGAACATGGGAGCAGAATTTGAAGCACTTTCCCCTTGTGCCAGTGGTAGGGTGGCTATCTGTCTTCTTTTACAGAGGACAGTCCTCTGTTAGAAGGGCTGCAAGGAGACTGCCCTCTATTTTGATGGCATCCTCTATTTGAAGGGCTGTCCAGTTGGAAGTCCAGTATAAAGAATCATCCAAAGGAAGAGCCAGCTATGTAGTGCTGGTGGGTTGCACCGGGTCTGCACTCCTGTCCTTTTATTGGAACCGGCCCCCAGCCGGGTCCCAGTCTGCTGCTGCTGCAGGGGCAGATGCGGCGGGAGGAGGGAGCAGAGGAAGGGAGTGCAGGCGACTGGTGGCTGCCTCTTGCCTACCATGCAGAGCTGGCCAGACAAAGGGGGTGAGAGAGGGAGCCTGAAGAAGCTCTGCAGCCCCAAGGTCACCTACTCTCCTCCTCAGTACGGGAGGAGGGAGAAAAGAGGCACATGGGAGCAAAGCCCCCTTCCCTCTCCTCAGCACCCCCTATTCTCCTCCTCAGCCCTCGCCTTCCACCCCCCGAGCAGCCACCACACCTCGCAACTCGACCATCCCCAGACAGCCCCTCAGCTTCCTGCCCCCTTTCCCACCCCGTTGCCCACCCCGCTCCGTGCGTGCGTGCCCAGTAGGCTGCATGAGGTTTGCCACCGTTCTCTTCTCCTCCTCTACCCTCATCATCCTGCAGCACCCACCACCCGTTCAGGGCTGCTGCTGCTGGCCATGGCAGCAGCAGGAGCAGGCGTGGGGCTGCTGCTGCCATGGTCTGTTGCTCACGTGTGGCGTTTGGTGTGTGTGGCAGAGGGATACTAGTGGGCTTGAGTGCAGACGTTAGCAGGGGATCATGTTTTAGCACCACACAGTGGAAAGTTTTCACCTGCTGTTTGTTTACACATCAAGCTTGTCCTTCAAGGCGCAGGAGGGGGGCTGGGGTTGGATCCAACCCCTCTGGTTGACAGTACGATCTTAGGCTTGTTTACTTGGAAGTAAGTCCCAATGTGTTCAGAGGAGCTTACTCCCCGAGTGAGTGTAGTTACGCTTGTAGCCTTGTAGGGCAATCCTGTTTGTCTGTTCAGAAGTGCCATTATGTTCAATAGGATTTACTCCCAAATAAGTGTGTATAGGATTGCAGCGTTAAACGAGTTGTGGGTCACTGTGGACTAAGTTCCATTTATTTTAATGGGGCATTGCTTCACATCTGGTTGCAATGGCTCTTCATAATAATAATTAATAAATATACTATGATTATATTATTATTGTTACATGTTTCTTGAATTAAAAAGGACTAACCAAATAATATTTTCTAGCAAGTTGCTGGACATGACTTTGTGTGTGTGTGTGTGTTTTCTTTTCAAATGGACCTTTTAATAATTCTGAATTAGGGTGACCAGATACTCCAAACAAAGTAAGTCACTGAAAGCTCATTTGTATTGTATAATCTTACAAGGTTGTATAATTTGAGAAGGGGGCATAGCTGTGAGGGGGTGTGGCTGGAACTATCATGAAGGGACCCTGCACTTCTGAATTTCCGACTACACGACTGAGAATTGCTGGGCCTTGAAGCTGCCCATCGACAGCACCAGACTGAGCAAGGCACACAGGTCACCTGATCACAGTCTTCCACACGGTTCACACGATCAAGAAAGCCACCGTGGCCGCAGATGTCCATACTAACACTTGGATGGGGCACAGGGGGGTGGGCAGAATCAGGGCCAAGGGGAACCACGTATTATTGGGGGCAGGCTACAGGGGTATCCCTGCAGCCCCTTTCTATAGACTTTGCCCCTTCACACAAGTGAAGGGGTTGTGTGTGCGTAACTGGGAGTGGAGGGGTTGTGTGTGCAATGGAGAAATATTGATTGATTTGTAATTAAAGCAAATAGATTGTGTGGTATGTCAGAGTTTTCCACCATTTTTCAGAGGGACTGGATGACTCTGCCAAAGAAAAGTGGACAAACATGGAAGAAGAGGAGACATTTTGCTGGGATAGGAACAATACTTAATATTCCCTCCACAGTACAGTCCTATCTACTCCCATAACAAGATGTGGGTTCACCCAGGGATTTTTCATTTTCCTTGAGGATAAAAGTTTCATTTTCTAAAGTTGTATTAATTGTAATCAAGACTTTTCTGACTTGGAGGGGCTGAAACTGGGATTTCCCCTGACATCTGCTCAAGAAGTGTTTTTAAAAGTCTTGCTCTAACCCACCCTGATTGCTGATTTCTTGAAGCAAGAATTAACCCCTCCTGTTCTGGGTATGAGAGGCAATCAGCTGAATGAGCAACTTAATATGGATAGAAGTAGCAGCACAAGAGGTATCGCAGCGTAAAGGGGATTTCTGCTTACTTTCAGCTTAACAATTCTGTTGAGTTATTGCTAATGCTATTCTTTTTAACAAGCCATGAATAAGGTGGAGGACTGCACTTCTGTCAGGCCTACTTTTTCGAAGAGGAAAGCTATAATTGTAATATCTTTCCCATTGTAATGTCTCTTTACTGCATTCTCAATAGATGATCTATGAAGCTAGCTATATATCAGCTATGCCAATTAGGTTATTCTCTCATTAGATGTCTTCTGTGTACAATTACAAAAGGGTGTTGTCTCCAGATCCACCAGAAAGCCATTTTAATAAAATTTTCCATTGATGTGATAAGACGGAAATGAGGAATTTCCTTACTAAGGACCTGCTTTTCCAAGTGGTTGGTTTGGGATGAATAAGGGTGTGTGCAGGCAGTTTTTCTTTTTTGCTTATTTTAGTTTGTTTTGCTTTATCTTATCCCACCATTCCTCCAAGTAGCTCAGATATTTTACCTAATTATGAAAAGGTGAGAGAGAAAGTGTATTGGATTAGGGCTGGAAAGACCTGATCTCAACTCCACTGCTTGACTGTAAAGCTCAGTGGGTGGCCTTGGGCAGGTCACTGTCTCTCAGCCTAACCTACCTCACAGGGTTGCTGTGAAGATAAAATGTAGGTGGGGGAGAACCATACACCCACCCTGAGATCCGTGGAGGAAGGGCGGGATACAAATGAAAGAAAGAGTCATAATAAGGAAATAACAGCCGTGCAAGTTCTTAATCACCTTCTCACTTCGGGTGCTTCCAGATGAGGCTTTTATTGTGCAATCACCCTGCCTCATTCATGGAATTTTAGAGGGGGGAGAGGTTTCGAGAAGACAACAACATCTACTTGTAACCCTCCCATGTTGTCCCACCACTTCTTCCATTTTTTTTTCTTACAGAAGAAAATTTGTTAGGGAATTAAAGATGAAATAGTTAGACAATGCCTTCCACTTGGTAGTATTAAGATCCCTCTATCTGGAAGCACCCTTAATCCCTTTGAAGAATTATGTAAAGAATATAGAGTGCTGAGCAAAGTTGTTTGAAAAACAAATTCTAAGCATCATTAGTTACCTGATATTGATTTATTCTGCTTCTTTAGGAACAAAGATAAAGAACAATTGGGTTGGTGTAAAGCAGGATGTAAACAACACTAAAGGAGATTTAGCCTTTATGTGTGTGCAACAGGCAAAAGTCAGGGCTACTGGTCAGAGAAATGGAACTTGTCAAACAGTAAGAGCTAAAATGTGACTATGGGTGTGAAAGCAGTTGCTGCGTGCAATCACAAAAATATTTTATTCCTCCAGCACCTGGAACATCATCTGACCCATATGAAACAATACAGAGACATGAAAAAATCATGGAGGAGAAAATTGGCCCTCAGTCTCTCTAAATAACTCTCCTGTCCAATGTAAAATAGAACTAGAACTTATTCATCACAAAGAGGAATAGGATTTGTTGGACCATAGTGCTCCCATTCTGTTTCCACTGAGGTTACCTGCATCTCTAGGTTGTGATATTATAAATAATTGCACAGTGTAAGGATTACAACTCTGAGCTGAAACATCAGCTGAATGTTTTGTGGATGGAGTATAGCTGTGTGGTAGATACCTGCCAGGCTAAGGTCTCTCTATTTTACACCCTTCTCTGGGTGCCCCTGCCAAATGAAGTGAGGAGGGTGATTACTAAAGAGAGGGCCTTTTCAGTGGTGGCTCCCCAGTTGTAGAATGCCTTCCCCAGAGAGGCTTGCCTGGCATCTATGTTGTGGCCTTTTCAGCACCAGGTGGAGATCTTTTTATTCTCCCAGGCTTTTTTAGTCATTCAGCTTTTAAGAACTGTGCTTTTTGGATTGCTGCTGGGTTTTACTTTGGTTCTATTCTCTTTTACATTTTGACAGGAAGTTTTATTATATTTTCATATTGTATGATTTTAAGTTTTATCTTGTGAATGGCCCAGAGAGCTTTGCTATTGATACATACTAAATTACAAATGTAATAAATAAATAAACAAATAAAAGAGTACACGCTTTGCACACAGAAAATCCTACATTCAAACTCTAGCACCTCCAACTGAGGGATGTTAGGTAGGAGGGATAGGAAAGGCCTCTGTCAGTCAGGGTAGACAGGGCTGGATAGAAGGCAGACTGTGGTCCACTGGTAGATCATCTACCATCTTCTGGGTGTTTTGCAAACAACGTTGGAATAGGTGGCCTTCAACTGATCAAGCATGGTACGTCTGGGTTCTTAAGCATACTCAGGATGACTCATCACAATAAGTTCTGTCTTAACTCTTATGTCTTACAAACCCTCGCTTTGCAATGTTTAACACACAGTAGTGGACATGGGGGCAGCTCCCCCCCCCGACAATGCTACCGGGAATGACGCTGAGTCAGGGTTGGATTGGTAAAGAAGAAGTTGAAAGGAAAAGTCAAGGGGGGGGGGTCACATCTCTCCAGAATCCTTGGGAGTTACTCAAAATCACAATAATTGAAACTCAGCTCGAATGTATACCACGGATCCAAGATATCACCATCATGGTTAACAAGCAGTGTCAAGGGAGCTATTAAAGAAAAGAGGGCTTCCTTCAGAAAGTGGAAGTGTTGCCCAAATGAGGACAAAAAGGAACACAGACTTGTACAAAAGAAATGCAAGAAGACAATAAGGGATGCCAAAAAAAAAAGATATTGAGGAACACATTGCTAGTGATATTAAGACCAACAATAAAACATTAAAGAAGCAGAAAATCAGCTAGGGAGGTGATTGGACCTTTGGCTGAGATGAGAATTAAAAGAGTTCTAAAGAAAGATAAAGAGACTGCAGAGAAGCTGAATGAATTCCTTGCATCAGTCTGCAGAAGATGTAGGGTAGATTAATCATAATTTAATAATAATAATAATACATATGCCTGAACTTACATTTTCAGGAAGGCAGTCTGAGCAACTGAGGCAAATATTGGTGACAAGAGATGAAGTTGTAGACCTTCGTGACAAACTGAAAATAAACAAATCACTAGGTTCAGTTCATATCTGTCCAAGAGTTCTTAGAAGGTAGCATGGAGAAATCAGTAGAGGCTGAAGCAGAAATCATCACTATGGTACAGTACTTACCAATATCCATGGAAAAACAGAGAGATTCAGCAATGAATGAAGACATCATGCTTCAAAGACTGAAACTCACGATATTACAGGGCTGGCCAGAAACAAAAGCCTACATACCGCAAGAGATAACACTGTTTTTCCAGATATGAGATGAGTTGTGTGAACAGAATGGCATAATAACCTGCTCAGAAAGAACTGTGATACCAGAATCTCTTCAGAGAGAAATCATGCACAAAGTGCATTAATCTGTGGATTGAAGGGTATCTTTGATGGACCAGAGAGGCAGTCTCCTGGTTAGGAATAATTAAACAACTGAAGACATTTATGGAGAAATGTGAACTGTGCAGGTCCATGGAAGATCACCAACCCAAAGGTGTGGATTTGTTGACTGGGCAAACAAGGAATATGTGATACCTGTAAATTACTTTTCAAATTTTCTGGAGATAAAACTATTTTCCAGATATCTCTGCCAGAACAGAGAGACACAAGATAAAAGCACAGTTTGTGCAATGTGGGATACCGGACACTGTGTACTCAGATAATGGGCCCCAGTTTGTTGTGGGGAAATTCCAGAAATTAAGCAAAGTGCGGGATTTTGATCACATCACTTAATTTTCTAGGGAATCGTCCCAGGAACCAGAGGAAAATGGCAGGACTGGTCCTCTGGTTAGGAGGGCCCTGAATAAAACACTGACTGTCCACCCCTGCAAGGAGGTAGCCTGTGCCTTATTCTCATCAGAAACCTCTGCCATACATTGAAGGTCCAAAGGCTGGGGGGTTGTAAGGCCTTGGGCCTGAACCAAGCTATCAGTAGTTTTAGTGGGGTTTAGATGATTCATAATGCTCTCTGACTTTGGTCAGTTGGCTGCTGTGTTCCCTAACAGGCCTCTTGATTTACCAGGATGAATCAAAGGTCGATAGTGCGGCCTCAGCGCATTCCATACTAACGAGCTGAGGTGTCTTATCAAGATGTGCCTGGGAAGTGAGGCTTGTTTGCCTTAAAGCTGCTGGGAAAGTTCCCTTCTGACCAAGCACTGTTAGTCTATACTGGGAATGAATGCTAATTTATGCTTGCTGTTGTCATGCTTCCTCACTGATAACATGTATGGTATAAAACCCATCTTACCCCATGGCTCTTGGTTCAGAGAAGCTGTCTGATCCAACCATTGGGTACACCTGTGTGCTGACTGTACTCAATAAAGTATCTCCTTGTAAGTAAACCTGGATCTGATTTATCACTATCTTGGCACCTCTAAATTAAGAGTTCGAAGCCTACTGCAGGGGCAATATGGGGGTCATGTCACCAATAAACAGGGGGCTATTAGAACCAGGGACCAATCTACCAGAGGTCTTCTAGATCAAGAGCCACAGGGCACAGTGAGGGTTCAGCCCCTAACAAAACAGGACAGAGACCAGCACAAAGCAACAGTAAAACAAGCTAACCAATGATCACATAAAGTAGAGATGGACAGTGGATGAATACTGAGATGTAATAGAAGACATCCATGGAAAACAACAGAAGTATAAGGTGATGCCATGAATTCTGAATAAGGGATGAGCATGTAACCAGCAGAGTGTCCAGCATGAGCAGTCAGGCATGAAGTCCTTGTCATGTGTTGACCAGGCATCAAAGGATAGTCCAGGGGAAAGAAATGCAGAGGAAGTGGCTGCATCAATGGCGCACCCTGAGACTAAAGTAGAGCAAAATATAGGTTGGCAGCTAAAGGATGTCATCACTGAACCCAGACACATTCAAAGGGGGTGAGTTATTAAAAGACCTGAACACTGTGTGTAATGTTCCAGTTCATTTCCTTACTTTTTAAAAGAGAAGGGATGTAACAATATGAAAGAGCCAGTAGTTATAGGCTGAGTGCGTTGTGCTTCCCCAGACAAACCAGAAACTAGTTAAAAGCAACATCCACTTCCTTTGGCCTGAAGAGAGAGAGGCCAGAGATTAAGAGCTCTGTAAAACCATTACTTAAATGAAATTTAACATTTAGAAAGAGTTTGATGCTGTAAGCAATTCCACAATCTGGAAACAGGTGAGCTCTTCTCAAGAACAGAAATTACCCATGCAGAGTGAGCCAATGTTCTTAATAGCTCTTCTTAACAATACTCACATCTTACCTACGGCCTTTTCTAATCTCTTTATGGAAGAGATTTTTAAAAGTACACACTGCGGAAAACCGGATCCTATTTTCCCACTACACCAAAGTTTCCAGTTGTTAGGAAAGCCTGATTGCATGTGAAGAGGAAGCTGGCAATTGCAGTGTTTCCACTTTCCCCTTGTTTCCATCAAGTTTTTATCACATAGTTTGGCTTCTTGTAGAGAACTTGGAAAAACAGGCCTAATAAAAATGAAAGAGGTGTTTGATAGCATATGTTCTAATGAATCATCTAACCAATCATTTGTGGGAGATGCTGAAATTAGACAAAATACCAGAAAATATGTTGTGGCATTCCATTCCACCTTGGCAGGGGACAGACAGACTAGTAACCTCACAGGAATCTGCTATTACTAACTCGTTTTGTATGACTCGTATAACACTAGAATGTGTAAATCATCCTCCACATCTCCATATTGTACATATTAAAGCATAAATCAAGTGTTTTTTCCCCATGACAAATGCACAAGGTAATTATAGTTAGTCTCAGTTTTAAATAACAGACCCACATCAGGCAAGGAAATGCACAATGGATTGTAAGAGTCCAAAATTACAGAAAGCCACACCATGCGGAGTGGTCTCATTACACTGCCTAATCCTCCTGCAGAAAAGGATTTATCTAAAGGATATTTTAAAGAAGGCTGCACAACTCTTCCTCATTCATAGCTCTTATTAAGGATTGCTTGGTAAAGTGTCCAGTAACTCCTTAACATTTCCAGGTGTCTGACAATGAAAACAGTATTTTTAATATGGTCATTTCCAGTAAAAAAGTAAAATACGCATTTTAAAAATTAGTCTGATTTTCTATGCAGCAATCTGACATGAAAAATAACTGGGCTGCTGAATGAAGGATATGGTAGGAGGAGATCAAAGCACTGCCTCTTGAATCCCAGAAACTAGAGGACATTGTTAATGTTGTTGTTTTGTGCAGGGCTCTGGGGGGTCCTAAACATCCTCACTCTGTGCACCATGGCACCCAAGAATACCCTGCATATGATTACACAGCATGTGCAGGAAACTGCAGGCTGCATATAAGCAATGCTTGTCCTCACAGCAGGTTAAACAATGCAGCACATAGAAACAAAAGTACAGAAGGCAGCTGACCCCTGAGGACAGGACACCCCTGAGACATTGTGGGGAAATTAAAATACTTGCCACTGAATGATTCAGGCTGAATTAGTCTGGGATCACTATTTTTTGGTTGATGAGCAGTATCTATATATATCCCTTTGATCTGGATTATTTTAGAGTTGCATTTGGAATAAGTGTAATCATTTTTATTTTGGGCAATTTCACTCCTTTCATTTCCCGCTGTCATATGTAAATGTTGAATTAAAGGCTCAAGAATGATTCTATTCATATATATTCAGAAATAAATTCCACTGAGTTTGGCAAGGCCCTTGGCAACACTCCCACATGGTTTCTTTAAAAGCAGTGAAGCTTCCCCCCCCCCCCCGCACCCAATGGAACCAGCAAAGTTTCTTCTCCCCAACTCCCCAAGGGCAGCAGTAAGGGCAGTGGAGCCACGGGAGCCAGCAAAACCCTCCCCCAACCAGGTAGCAAAGGCAAGTCCTCTAATGGCTCTGAACACCTCCCCTTCCCTTGTTGAGAGGGTGCTAGCAGCAGCAAAAGAGCTGGTCTTGCCATCAAGTGCTGCTGCTGCACCCACCATTCTAATCCCCCTGCGTTGTGGTGCTCTGAGCCTTTCTACACAAGGCATTTTCTGTGCACTCATGATTCCTTGTAGCGTGCGGGTGTTTTACACGATGTCATCCTCCTCCAGGGTCTCTCCCGCGCTTTGAAACCATTATAGTGGGGTGGGTGGGTGTCTAACAAGGTAAGTCTGGTATTCCTGTGGCAGCATGAGAACCTGGTGTATTTGCGCGATTCCACTATACCACATCACCACCTAGCTGTGTAATGGAACATAGAGAAAGGCAGAGAAAGACATCCCCCCCCCCCGAAAGAACATGTGTAAAGGAGCCAAGATTAATCCCACAAAGAATCCGTAAGTAGAAGCCTCATGTAGAAAAGCCCATTGTGGGGGAATTAAAATGGTGTGTGCAGCAACAGCACTTGTCAGTCAGTACAGCTTTCTTGCTGCTGGTGGCACCCGTTTTATCAAGGTAAGGGAATGAAAAAGAAGGGAGGTAGAATGAGGCAGTGAATTGATGGGCCCTTCAGGGGGCTCAGGCTTTCAACAAATGCCCAAAGATGCTGACCCCTGACACAGTGTGGGTAGGATTGTAACCTCACTCTGACAGACATTTAGACTTCTATTACTATTTTAAGAATTAATCCTATTTGGCTGAAAATCCCATTTCTTTTTCACCACCACCATTGCCAATGTTTTCTTTGACATTTTCAGCAGAAGTATCTCTGTGGCCATATAATAAGTAATGTTAACAGTAATAAATTATAGTCATAGTAACTATTTCCAGAATACATTCTAGTTAATTCTCTGGAATCTTAGGATATGACTGTACCATCTCTCCCCCGCCCCCCGTGTGTGCGTGTGTTTCGCACCTCAAATATTTATTTCTATACTGCCCAATAGCCGAAGCTCTCTGGGCAGTTCACAAATAAATTGTGTAGTCCACACTGCATCCTGTATACTGTCCTGATAGTTCTCCATTCCAGGATTTTTATTCTGATAGTACTTCATAAAACAGATACTAACAATTACATCACATTCCTTATGCGTGTTTCAGCACAATCGTATGCATGTCTACTCAGAGGTAAGTTCCATTGAATTTAATAAGATTTACTACCAGGTAAGTGTGCATAGGACTGCAGCATTAGGTAGATATTCCATAATCCCTCATTCCAGCCATTGTCTCTGCTGCTTCAACTCCGCTATTAAAGTACTGCCCCCTTTTCTTTCTAATTTCTTTGTTGACATTAACACTGAACATTTGTACTCATTTGTACTGGCAGACATCTCCATGTTTTTGGTCTTGAGCAGATATGGACAATTTTAAGCCATTTGGTAATGAGGCTAATTTAGAGAAATACTTGTATCATCTAATTGAATTGTGCATAGTACTGTGTAGTAGTACATAAAGCTCTGATGTTATTAATATTTCAGGCCATAATACGGTAACTGGAATCATTCAGAGATTTATCATCACTTTCTGTAATGTAACTGAACAATGTGGAATGGACGCAGAGCCAGTAGCTGCTCTAGCATGGCCGTCTGGTAAGATGCCGTTCTTTGAAAGTCTGCCTTTATCAGGGCCGGTCCTGGATATTTTGCTGCTGAATCCCATCCCCGACACCTCATATAATTCTCCCCTTCTTCCCCTCTATAGTAGCGTACACCTGACCTGGCATGCTCATGTACAGAGGGTGGCCATGTGTCCTCTTTTATAGAGGACAGTCCTCTATTTGAAGGGATGCCACAGGACTGTCATCTGTTTTGAACGTGTTCTGTCTTCTATTGGAAGGGCTGTCCAGTCTAAGTCTGGTTTAAAAATAAAGAGCCATCAGGAGGAAGAGCTGGGCCTTGAAGTTACCCATCAACAGCACCTGGGCAGCAGACTGAACAAGGCACACAGGTCACTTGGTCACAGCATTCCACACTGTGGTGAGATGCACTGTATTTCTATTAAACTATAATAATTATTTCCAAATTTGCATCTATACACATAAATTAGCATATGCAAATTTTATGCAGATTAATGTCACTTTTTGACAATTCATAAGCGGCCCCCTAAACACCACCAAGCTGGTGAGGTTTACCACAGGGGATTGTAGCACACAATCTCACTTTGTGCAGGGAACCCAGCCAGCTCTGAAGCAGTAGTGCATGACATTCTCTTGCCATTTTTTACATCCCTGAGTGACCTGCATAAAGGGAGAGTGCAGTGGATGGGTACAAAATTTGCTGCTTCCAAATTTGTCTCCCAAGCTGCTCCCTGAAGCAGGACCTTCAGTATGCTTCATCGTCAGGCCAGCCTTTGCCTTTGGAAGACATTTCTAAATGGCGCAATCCTATGCATATTTAGGCAGAAAAAAGGCCTACAACTCCCAGCATGTCGGCTGGGGCACGTTGGGAATTATAGGAAGTCTTATTTTTTACCCAACATTTGCTATTTTAAGCGTGAAAAGGAAAATAATATTTTAATGTAAGACTGAGATACTGTTTAAACAGCAAAACACTAGATATGTTTGGATCTCTTAACATGGGAATGGATGGTGAAAAAATTCAGGAACAGGGTTTATTGTTAGTCATCATTTATTTATCTTGCATTCCGTTATTCTCTGTCCTCAGCCCACGCTTGGTTTTGGAATCAGTTTTACAGACATTACAGATAGTGGTGTGTGTAGGATCTTTTATTTTTGTGGGTTTTCTGCAGCTACTCCTGCTAATGACCTACACTTTTCTTATACAAAACTCATTGTGGGTTCTGACATCAGTTTCACAGATGACGTTCAGTCACAAGAATGAGTCTGGAATTGTATTAGCAGGAGGAGGTGGAGAGGGAAATCAGACAACTGCTGTAGAAACACTGGATAGAAAAAAGTTGCATTTGCTCTGAGGAGAGCTGTTGTGTTATTATGCCATTGAATCCAGATAACAAAAGCTTAGTAGGCAGGTCTTTAGAGGCAAATCAATAAATTGATAAGGGTCAGAGAGCCCAGTGAATGGTCTGGGAGTATCTAATGCTGCTTTATTGCTGAAGTCATGCAACTGGTCAGTTCCTTAGATGCGGGATGCTGAAAACCCCATGTAAGTGTGAGCTATAAGTATAATGAATATTTTAATACAAAACTTGATAAGGGACAACTCACATAATTGTGTGGAGAAATGCCCTTGTGAACTGGGCTGTACTCAAAGAGAGCTGTCATAGTTTTTACAGTGGCGGCTGTTAAAAACAGGATGGCTGTGATTGGAAATTGCTCCTGGCAGGTACTACTATAGCCTGATTCACACTAGCCTTACTCCACTCACCTGTACAATTGCATGGAGGAACAGTGTGAACCTATCCTAAGTCTTTTGTGAATGCAAGCAGAAAATCCTCATCTTTAATCCCATATTAAGGAAATATAATCTAGGTGTTTCTTGGTGTAGTGACTGAATAGCAAAGATCCTAGTTTTGACAGAGACTTAATAGGATAATTCACAGCACAATCCTGTGCATGTCTACTCAGAAGGAAATCTCATTGAGATCAATGGCACTTAAACCCAGGTAGGTGCATATAGGACTGCAGCCATAAAACCTATCCGGCTCTACCTACTAGCCTTTACGGTTATGATCAAATGCATGCACAGATTAGGAGGCCTCATCACTTCTGTAAATCATATATTACTGAAAGATGATGACTAAACTCTTGGCATGCACTAGCTGTCTGAATAATAGTCACAGAAGAATCATGACATTAGTGAAAACATATGTTGTTATAAAGAGATCCTTAAACACAAACAGCATTTTGATAATAATTGTAATAATATGAATGTACTGCCCTTCACTGTAGCCTCTAGGGGAGAATCTCTTGAGTAGTTAAGATCTATTGTAGAAGGAGACTTTCTGAACATTTCACCTTTTCTAGGAACCAGTGTTCAACTACTTTAGGAGGTAACTCCCATTTTAAGATTGGGGAGAGGCGAATATTTTGTCTGTCTAGTGCAGGGGTGGGTATTTTTCTTTCTGTTGAGGACCGCATCCTCTCAGGGGTAATTTGGTAGGGGCTGCATACTGGCAGTGCGCAGGGCGGTGGCAAGGCCAGAGCCAAAAGTGGGCAGAAACACCCCTTTTCTTTCTTTCTGCCAGCCCCCTCTTCTCTCTGTTTCTCTCTCACACAAACTTTCCAACACCAGAGATCTGAATTGATTGCTTGCAGATGGCTTTTGAAATTAGGCAGAGAGCCACATCCTAGAGCCACAGGTTGTCCACCCCCGGTCTAGTGTCTACTGGAGCTACTAGTTGGTTAGAAATCAAACCTCTCTTATTCCTCTGAATATTGGAATATTGAGATCAGTAATTCTTTGTATTCTACTAGAGGAAAAAAGTGCATTCGAGAAAGATAAACACTGATTTACTTTCTAGCTTTCCTTTCTTCCCATCCTGCTTCTGTTAAATCCATTACATTCTTAATCGTCAATTTACTCATGGGACACCCCTGACTTTTTGAGATAATTATGACACTGAGGACCTCTACTAGTCCCAGACCCAAATGTACAAAAGTGCATATCCTCCACTCATGTGACTCCTGCCAATAAAATGGGGCCTAGTCAGTTTCTCTGGGCCAAGCTGGATGTGACTCTATTCATACCTTTAGCCCTTGCAGGGATTCTTTTCTTTCAATAAATAGCCAGCTCTGGGGAGCAAACTGGATTGGAGCTATGGCATGTTGGGAGCAGGGCTTTAACCCCATTATGATCCTGCTCCAAATTGGGGTGGGGGGTCTGCACTTGCTATTTGCAGTGGGAAGAAAGCTTGCATTGGTGCCAGTGGGAAATTTCTTCCCATTGAAAACAGCAGCCCCCAATTCAAATCACACAAAGTCTGAAAGCATGAATACTATTACATGTAGTTTGGCCCTCAGATCTCTCCCTAGGAAATATACCTACTTGCTCCCCCACCAAGACCTCCCAGTTTCCTGTTTCTTGCCACCCAGTGAAAATCCCCTATGAATGCCAGAGCTTACTCAATTCTGATTTGGAAAAAAATGGAGACTTAAGCCCAAAGTAAACCTGATCACAGCACACCCTGTGTTACAATTGGGTTGTTGGCAAATCCTATAAAGTGGGTGGGACAATTTAAAGTTAGGGATTAGAGAGGCCACTGAATACATCTCTAGGCTATGTTCCTCCCTGAAGCCACCTTTCTCCAGCAGTTTTTCCCCCAGTGGGGCTCAGAAACCAGAAGTAACCCCCGCTGGGGGTAGGGTGGGCTAACTTCCTGTAACTATATGGGTGTAATGCGTCCTATGCATGTTTAGACAAAAAAAGTCCTACAACTCCCATCATTACCCAGCGAGCCATGCTCTCTGGGAGGGATGCTGGGAGTTGTAGGACATTTTTCTGTCTAAACATGCATAGGATTGTGCCCTAAATTAACTTCCAAAACTTTGAAAATTCCCTTAATCACAAGATCTTCGCTGAGAGGTTGGCAACAATATAAAATTTAGTTCAGAGCATGTTGGGCATGGCCTTACCAGAGTTCATTACTTTTAAATCCTATTAATTTCAATGGGAGAGTTAAACATTGAGCTGAATGAGACTTAAAAGTGCTTAATTTTCGCTTGGATTGTGGTAGTTCTTTTGAGGTATCTTGGATACATAATCTGCAGCTACACTTTGATTTCAAATTTGTTCAAGTGTCTCCTTGGTTCCATAACTACAGGATTTGATTCCAACCCCCCACCTCACCCCCATGCCAGGACTTCATATCTAGCCTCCAGTGATCACACTATCTGCATGGCATTGCTATATTATGCTTCAGCATGTTTCATTCAGTCCCCCAAGCTGTGGCTGTAAAAACTTATTTGTATAGAAGATCCTACATTCTTCAGGTTCTTGTAATGCTGATTAGAATGTGCATCTAAGATCAGTATTATATCTCTCTACTACACCTTAAAATGCAGACATACTGATTCAACACACCTTTTACCTTGTCCCATATTTAGGGAATGGTTTACAGTGCAGCAGGACTAACATGTTGTTAGTTTGCCATCATTTTGTATGTCTGAAACATATAATCTCAAATGAACCTTTATTCATTTACTTTCAGATAGAGCAGGAGCTTGTTGGGAATGGATAAAACTTGTAACTATCAGGCTTTACAGTAATCAAACCTGCGCAATGTGATGCTTCGATAGCTAGAAAAATAATTAGTAACATAAAGAGTTTTAGGGCACAATCCTATCTAGATAGGCAGCCACCTCCAAAGTTGGAGGCAACCGCCTATCCAAAGCAAGGCAGGAGAAGCATGGGGGGATCGTTCCCTCTGCGCCTCCCCTGCCCTGCTTTTTCTGCTAGACAGCTGTTTTTGGCTGTCTAGCCGTGGAGGGTGGGGGCTGAGCGGGAGAGGAGGCTACTCTCCCTGCCCCGGAACGCCCCGCCCCTTTTCAGCCACTCCACGCTCCCCTTGTGGAGGGAGGTCAGTTTTCCAGGAACTGACCTTGGAGTGTGGGCTCCGAAGTTGGTTCCCGGAAAACAGCATATCCTATGGCCGTCTAGCTGCTGTCCAGCGGCCATAGGATTGCTTCCTTCCTTGCCCTTGAAGTCTGCTGATATGATGTACAGCTTTGACTATTATGCGGACCCTATACTACAAAAACAAACTTGATTATCAAGTATTGAAAATAAACAATTTGATAATTGCAACAATTGTCTGATAGATGGTGGATCAATTTTATAGACTCATAAACACACTGCATAACCTAAGTCTACTTCTACACTTTTATTATTTAATCAATAGGGAGTTTGCAGGTAAAAAAAATAAAAAAGGGAAGTAAATATCTGCATGCACTTTTACATGTGGCTAGTTTCTGCTCTGTATGAAGCTGCCTAATTTAGAACTGCCACCCTTTTATGGGCAGAGTCTCTCTAGCCTTTAGCCACTGCAAGACAGGCAGAAATCAATAAATAAAGCTCTTCTTGCATGGAGATAATAATAGAAAAACCCACATCTGTTGATTTCTTTCTCTCATGCAACTCTTAACAGCAGTAACTCTAGAAATTATAAATGAGATTCTGGTAACCTATAGTTTGCACTAGTGTATGTATACACCAGTACCTAACACAGTCCTCAGTGAGATTTCATGTACATGCAGTTCTGCTCTGTACCATGTCGACTAGAATCCAGCTCTCTACTCCAATCCTTTTATTTAGACAGTTAAACTTTAGTTTAAGGGTAACTCTTATGATTATCAGTGTGTATGGAAATCTAAAATCATGGGTTTTATAAGAAAATAAACTTCCGTTTAAAAGCAAAAGAAGCCCAGTCCCAAACACCTTACATGCCTGTAACTTTCAAGGATAATAACAGCGAAAGCCCTGGTGCATATTTATTATTTACCCTTTTGATGTAGAATTTATTCTCAATCCCAGGTTTTTTACTTTGGGCCACATGGAGTAACAATAAAGAAGAGAGCATGGGGAAGAACTTTCTGCCCTCATGACTAAATAACCACACACAGCTTCCATACATCTGAGAGTTAGGATAGGTTTCCCGGGAAGTTCTGATCCTCAGCACCTTTTATTTTAGAAATTAAACACTGCCAAAAGTCATATCCTTTTTCTGGCAAGGTTCCGGTACCTTTAACATCTACATGGGATACAGAAATTCAGTTAGCGAAGCGGCCTCCATTCCTGCATCCCCATGCCAGGAAAAGCTGCAACCATCTAACTTCTGTCCGCCATGTGGTTGTTAAAGGCATGGGGGTTTTGCTAGAAGTACCACGGACCTTGCCTGCACCCCCAGGCACAATAGGGTAGGGGATTACTGTGAGCTCTAGCAAGCGCTAATAGGCTTGCCACCCTTTTTACTGGCCTTGCCCCTATCCTGCTTATGCAGAAATCTAGCATAATCCTAGCATGGAAAAGAGTGTTGATAAAAGCAGCCTGGGACTATGGGATCTGTCAATATCATCATCTGAGGCCTTGCTCCAGGTACCTCCTTCTTCAGAAGTTAGGCAGATGGCTACTGAAGATAGGACCTTCTCTGGGGTGGCATCCTGCTTCTTAAATTCTCTCCCCACATATTTGGCTTGTTGCCAACATTACTAACCTTTAGGAAAACTGGGTCTCTGATGGTAAATGATATGGTTCTGCTGCCATATCTCTGTTGTTTTACAGGGCTTGGGTTATTTTGGGCTGTATTGTTTAGGTTGTTCATTGCAATATTTTTGTTTCAGTTGTTGTCAGCTGCAGTGAAGATCCAACCTGGAGGGAAGGTGGGTTAGAAATGTTAATGACCAATGCTTCACTTCTCCTGAGAATCCAGTTCCTATTAAATATACAGAACGCCACCCCGTTTTTTTTTGTTTTGTTTTTGAAGACGCCAACTTTACTGCTCCCCGCCTTGAGCTGTGTGACAAGCAGAAATTCAGCTGGGGAGGCTTTTCCTGGCATGGCATTTCTGCTCCAGGGGTGCAGAGGAGCCCCGCCAGGGGAAGAAAAATAAAGTTAGCGATCCTGTCGGGCGTGTTATTAGGGGTGCGGGAGAATGGCTGCCTAGGGGCTTGGGCGGGGGCGCGTACCGCGACTGTGCCCTGGGTCGTCCCTACAGGAACACGCAGTCGAGCGAGCGCGGCTCTCCTCCGCCTGAGTCTGGGCGCGTCGGATGCCTCACGGCCGGTGCTCGTGTGAAAAGTCCTCGTGGCCGGCCGGGCAGCCCCGCCACCTCCCTCCCTCCCGCCCAGCAGGCGCTCTTTTCTCTCTCTCCCAGCCAGCCAGTCACTCCGCGCCTGAACTGAGGCGCGGCGGCGGCGCGCCCGGAGTCTCCCCCCTCTTCCTCCTCGCAGACGGACGAGAGGGATTGACTTGCCGGCTGCGGCTCCCGGGAGTTGTTGAGCGCTGCCTGCCGGCGACGGCCATGGCCTCAGGCGGCGGGCGGAGGGGCCGGGAGCGGGTGGAGCCTGCGGCGGGGGACGACGAGGAGCTGCCCGTGTACCTGGCGCGCCCGGGCACCGCCGACCAAGTGCCCCGCCAGAAGTATGGCGGGATGTTCTGCAGCGTGGAGGGCGCCTTCGAGAGCAAGACGCTGGACTTCGGGGCGCTCAGCGTCGGGCAGCGCGGAGCTCGCCGCGCCCCGTCGCGGCAGCAGGAGCCGCCGCCGCAGCAACACCCCCCGGCGGCGCCCGCGGAGGAGCCCCCGGCCAGCGGCGTCGAAATCCGGGCCGCCTCAGGCAAAGAGCGGCTGCAAAACCTCGGCCACGAGGATTGCAAGGTGAGGGGGGCGGGGAGGCGGGGACGCTGCCTCGAAGGCGCCGGCCCTCCTCGCAGCCCGGCGCTGCGTGGGCGCGAGGCATGGAGGGACCCGGGGCTCTGGCCCCCGAGGGTGCGGGTGGCATTGAAAGGGTGACTCAGCGGGGTGGGGGAAGCAACGATGTGGCGAGGCAGCGGGGAGGGAGACTGGCGGCCCGCTTCGAAGGGGGGGTCCTAGCCCTCTTCTGTGGCGGCTTACTCGGAAGTAAAGCCCCGCTGCCTTCGAGAAGGTTGGAGCGTGTCTGCCGCCTTCCCCCAGAGGCACGTCAGACCTTGGCGTCGTCTGAGAAACGTTCGGGTCGTTCACGAGCATCTTTTAAACATCTTGTCCTCGTAAAGCTGCGAAGTGTTAAGATTCAACGGAGAAGTTAAAATCGGGCTGCACGAGTACTTGGCCTCACGGTTTCATGGCCTGTTCCACGGTTGCTGTGGTGGTAGTGGTGACGATGGCTGTTACTACGGTTACTGTGAGAGAGAGAGAGAGAGAGACCCCTAGCCTTTTCTCTCTCTCCTGAAGAATAAACTTAGCGACTTAATGAAGTGTGCGTGCGATATCTTATAAAACACATGATGTTTAGGAATCCTCTTGTGCTGTATTTCCTGGCTGGCCGCAGTCAGCCCTTGTAGGCTACAAGTAAAAAAAAATAAAATCGTGGTGTAGGGATCTGAGAAGCAGCACTGACTACAATAAGTTCAGGGCTGCCTAGGGCTTAATTGTAGAAGTCACATGATCATATTGTAATTATTATTCACCACCATTGTGAATGAATCCGTTACTCATTCTAGCCAAGTATATGTTATATCTTCATTCTTGCTCACAGAGGTTGTGGTTAACCAAGAGGAGGCTCTACAACTTTCTTCTGTTTCTTTTCAAGAGAAAGAGGGAGAGACAGCTCTTTGCCATCAGCCTCTACTGCACAAACTGTGTGTCAGCATTTTAAAAGTTACTAACTTAAAAAGCTCTATGCTGCAATTCCAAGAATGGTCAAATAAGCACATCAGGAGAGAATGTAGTCAACTTATGCCAGGGCTCGTTACTTTAAAGTCAGTCCTCCCCGTTTTCCATAAGAAAGGATGAACTTGGAACTAAATTCAAAGGGCCTTAATGTCAAAAGCTTGATCTTGAGCTTATGCTGGTATAAATAAAATAGAAACTGCTTAAATGCTGCATCATAAAATCAGGCTTAGAATGAGGACCTTTGTTTTCAGGGGTCAGATAGACCCTTTTAAGTTTTGAAAGTGCCCAGGCATTCTGCTTCCAAGTCCTGGAACTTCCATGTCCTACATTTTAGAATAAATATTCTTTATATCCCTTTGCTAGGGCTACTGCACAACAGGAGAGAAATACCTGAGAACTATACAAATAAAGTGGCCTGCCTGCTACCCTACCCTAGTTGTATCGCAGGAAACCTTTGAAACAAAAGCAGGTACCCAGAATCAGATGTATCACTTCTGAGTTTGGTCAGCATAATTCCTCAAGCCATTATTTAGGCTTTAAGCTTTGCTAAATTGCAGGTGTTTGGGGAGTCATAGGCCTTTCAGTGTTGCTGATGTCTACTTCATACATAACATTTTCCACACAAAAATTATATAAGTGTGGTATTAAAGCACATGTGATGCAGTGTAAATTTTGCTGTAAATTCATAGACTAGG
This sequence comes from Heloderma suspectum, assembly GCF_057233095.1. NCBI lineage: Eukaryota > Metazoa > Chordata > Lepidosauria > Squamata > Helodermatidae > Heloderma > Heloderma suspectum. The sequence goes on from NC_139459.1 coordinate 250,744,257, forward strand.
AAGCTACTACACATATTAGTTTACATGTATTGGTAGTAAAATAAATTATTGTGACCTGTATCTTAAGTGACTATTCACACTGTTAGTTACTCCATATAGGAGGAAACTACAGTGCATGAACTGGTTCTGTTTTGTATGTCAGAGGTACATGTTAAAAGTGTTCCTGACTAGTGCTGATTTCTGCTTTGAAGTCAGGTGGAGCTGAACCTATCAACAGATGGAACTCATGTTTCTGCCCTATTTGATTCTGTAAGGTTCTTGTTTTACTTGGGACTGTTTTATAGTAGAATAATGTTAAGTTGTACTGAACCAATTGCCTTGAATTCATCTAGGTGCGAATGAGTACCTGATCCTTCAGACTGGGGAAGTTTCAGAGCCCAGTGGATAAGACTGGGGCCACAGATCCCTTGTCATGTGAAGGAACAGGCATCCATTTAACCATGTAATACCTAGAAATGTGAATGCCTAGAAAAATGTGGACCCCCTCCCCATTTTCCTCCCCCCATTTTTTCTCCAAGGATCGCTTCTGTTTTTTCTGAAAAATCAAACAGCTTTGAATTATGAAATATTTTCTTTTAGAATGATGAATAAAATATTTAAGACAAGGTGGTTACATATTGTTACCCATTTGTTAAATTTCTGGAAATAATGAGGTCATTTTTTAATTCTCTCTAAGATTCCCAGAATACTTATTTCTTCCATTCCTTATTAAATTTATTGATCTAATGTGTCTTTTACTGACAGACATTTAGAGCAGAGTCGTCATATCATAATGGGGAAAAAAAGTGCATTCTTGAGAGTTTGGGTTTTGTTTTGTAGAGTCCTATGTTTCTGGGCTTGTTCTGGTTAGATGATGTAGCAGTCAGTTAATGTAGTTGTAATCTAAAACCCACATGTGAAAGAAATACTGTAGGTTATCCCACAAGTGCCACCATATGTGATAGAACAGTATGTGCGTTATCACAGCTATGTTTCTTTTCTTTTTTGAAATTAACGTTGAGGCTTGGGTCTGTAGAACTCACTACCACACTTTTGAATTAAGTTCTCAAGTAGACCTCACCACTAGGGTATGCTGCCTCAGTTGTAAAACCTTTTAACTGTTGTTGCTAGAATAAACCCTCTCTACCTAAAAGAAACTCAGTAGCCTGGTTTCTATGGCGTAGGCATGGGATTGACACCACCGCTAGAGACAACCTTTAAAAATGAACAAAAAAATAAGATGTTCATTGATGGAAATTATTTACAAAACTGAATAAAATGTCGCTCTTCAAGTAATAGGTCGAGATTGCTCAAAGGTTCTTAAATTAAATATGGTTGCTTACCATTCCTAAGCTGAGTCTTTCCCTGCTAAATAAAATCTCAATAGCTTTTCCTTCAGACCAGATTTCCCTAAACTCCATCCCCACAAACAGGAACAGATGTTTCAGGGACTACTTGATGAAACACCCCCTGGTCAGACATAAAGTAGGAATCTAAAATGTAATGTATAACTTGGTTTGCTCATAAAATTACTGTGTTTGTATATTAAATTTAAAAGTACAGTCTATTCAGGCAGTAATTACAAATTTACAGAGTTTACTTTTTAAAATTTTTAATTTTAATGATAATTTTATGAGCAAACCAAGTTTTACATAATATAATTTGCATTCCTAAAGCAGCCTTCCCAAACCTTGTGCCCTCCAGATATTTTGGACTATAATATCCAGAGTAATGCAAAGAAGGGGCTTGTAGAAGGTGGCTTTACTTTAGCCCATTCATCTATTAATAGCCTGCTGTCCTTCAAACACCTTACGCTAAATCTTTGCCAAAAGAATCTGGCATGATGCTGACTCAGTTCCCAACTTCCTATCCATTTCCTGGTACTAGGATATTATTATTTACACTTGAATCCTGACCTTCCTCCAAGAAGCTCATGGGAGAGTACATGGGTCCCAATTTTATCCTCGCAACAACCACTGTCAGGTAGGCTAGGCTGAAAGGTAGTGACTGCCTGAAGGTCACCCAGGAAGTTACATGGCTAAGTGGGGTTTGAACTTGGATTTCCCTGGTTCTAGTGCAGCAGTCAAGCCACTAGGTTATACTGGTTTTTTTAGGGCCAAACTATATATGAAACTTATCACGTGACCAGCCCATGGGTGCTTGCTTTTCTTTATTAAACAGCAGTTGTAGGGGGGCTCAATCCTGATTGAAACTTGGGGGAGGGCATAAGAGCATGAGAAGAGACATGCTGGATCAAACCAAAAGCCATCTAGTCCAACCTTCTGTCCCCATGGTGGCCAATCAGATGTGGGATAATGTAAGCCGCCTTGGGTTCCTTGCAAGAGGAAAAAAGGCGGGATATAAATGCAATAATAAATAAATAAATAAAGATCTCATTGTGGCCCCAATCCGGATTGGGTCTGTTGCAACAGGAGGGAAGCTCCCATTGCTTTAGGAGTTTCCCTCCTGAGGCAAGTAGCAACCATTGTGTGTGATCTGGATCACAACCATGGAAGGTACAAAGGTTAAAGCCTGGCTCCTTCCATACTGTAGTCCTGATCCTGACCAGCCCTCCCCCCTTTTCCCCTGGTGCTGCTTAACAAAGGCAAAAGAAGCACACAAGGGTCAATTATGTGTTAATGTCACATTTAGTTTAGCCATTAGTGCGTAAAGATTTACATTGGTGCAGAAGCTGAACCTCGCTGGTACACATCTGAAATTCCTGGAGGCTATATTGCTCCATCTATGATGGTGTGTGGTTGTGTGGAATTTATTTATTTGGAAAAGCTATATTCTGCTGTAAGGATTTTCTTGGGCCTTGCAATTTACATTTGAGTACAATATGGGGAGGGGGTTAAAGCTAATGGGCATCAGGGCAAGTAGGGGAGTAAGATCCACTGTATTAAAAGCATGCTAGATGCTGATGCTGATAAGAAATTTTTGATAACCTTCCAACATTATCAACTGTGTCTTCATCATGAGGAAACTGGGTAAAAGGTAAGGGGTCATAGATAAGCACACGTTGAGGTTTGGGATTCCTGGGTCTGGAAATAAAGGGAAGAAAAAAGGATCTGTTGACCACATAAAAGGAGAACTTAGACCTGTTTTACAGTAAACAAAAGGTGGGAGGGAATATTGGGGAAATCTGTCATGAGATGGGACGTATAGGATGACATGGATCAATAGTTGTAAAGATTTTGGAATATGTATTAGAGGAGAGGACACCAACTTTGCGAGGCTATATAATGGGGTACACGGAAGAGATCTGGGTCTGTCTTTCTTTACTCTGGGCCGAGCCTGCTACACTGTGGTCTCTGTATAGGCCATGGTTGAAGCCAGGGTTTGGAGTGGGAGAGAATCTCTTTACCGTTTTGGGTAAAGTAGCGCTTTGTGAGTATGGCTTTGCTTGGTTGAAGGTTTGTGTGTTTGTTAAACTTTTCTTTATCTTTCTTTAATAAATGTATTTTGTTTATGTTGTTGTTTTAATCCTTATTTACAGAATTTAAGTAAATCTGGGTGAATGTGAACACTCTGGTCTCAGTCCCCAAAGCAACCTCGCCTACCACATCAGGGCCAAACTGGGGCTGTTTAAAGTAGGTGCGCCTAGGTAAGCAGTACCAGGGACCCTGAAGTTCTAGCCTCTTTTCTCTAATATGATGCTCATTGCAGCTTACAAAGGTTAAAATCAACAGAACAAATACAGTAAACAAACTGTCTTAAAAACACATTCAAAAGCAGCCCAAAATAAATGAAACGGTTACAGGAGTAAAATCACACAGTGTTAAAAGTGCAGGTGAAAAATACTGTCTCTCCAGTAGCCACCTGCTTTCCCTCCAAAGTAGCCTTCTCCATCCTGGTGTCTTCCAGATGTTTTGGACTACAACTCTGATGTTAAGAAGTAGCAAGATAAAATTGCTGCAGCAGGTCTCCTTTGTAACTTGGCCGCTGTGTTCTCAATCAGTTGACATTTCTGAATGCTTTTGAAAGGCAGCCCCAAGTACAACATATTGGCAGTGACCTACTCTAGATGTTTTGAGAGGTAAAATATGAATGAATAGTATAACATTTATTAGCTCGAACCCAGCACATTACTGACTTGAAGTGCATGTTTAAGACTTTCAGTGCTTTACCTGGGATAAATGAAAAGTAGAAAGTGTTGGGTATCATTACCATATTGGTGACACATCTTCCCAAAATAGATGGTGTTGTTGTTCAGTCGTTCAGTCGTGTCCGACTCTTCGTGACCCCGTGGACCATAGCACGCCAGGCCTTCCTGTCCTGCGCTCTCTCCCGGAGCGTGCTCAAGTACATATTCGTTGCATCGGTGATGCTATCTAGCCATCTCATCCTCTGCCGTCCCCTTCTCCTTTTGCCTTCAGTCTTTCCCAGCATCAGGGTCTTTTCCAGTGAGTATTCTCTTCGCATTAGGTGGCCAAAATATTTGAGCTTCAGCTTCAGTATCTGTCCTTCCAATGAGCACTCAGGGTTGATTTCCTTTAGGATTGACTGATTTAACCTCCTTGCAGTCCAGGGGACTCGTAAGAGTCTTCTCCAGCACCACAGTTCGAAAGCATCAATTCTTCGGCGCTCAGCCTTCCTTATAGTCCAGCTCTCACAGCCATACATTACTGCTGGGAAAACCATAGCTTTGATTAGACGGACCTTTGTCGGCAAGGTGATGTCTCTGCTTCTTACTATGCTGTCTAGGTTTGCCATAGCTTTCCTCCCCAGGAGCAAGCGTCTTTTAATTTCATGGCTACAGTCACCGTCTGTGGTGATCTTGGAGCCCAAGAAAGTACAATCTGTCACTGCTTCCATTTCTTCCCCTTCTATATGCCAGGAAGTGATAGGGCCAGATGCCATGATCTTCGTTTTTTTAATGTTGAGTTTCAAACCAGCTTTTGCACTCTCCTCTTTCACCCTCAACAAGAGGCTCTTGAGATCCTCTTCGCTTTCTGCCATTAGGGTGGTATCGTCTGCATATCGGAGGTTGTTGATAATTCTCCCAGCAATCTTAATTCCGACCTCTGATTCATCCAACCCGGCATTTCTCATGATGTACTCTACATATAAGTTAAATAAGCAGGGTGACAATATGCAGCCTTGTCGTACTCCTTTCCCAATTTTGAACCACTCAGTTGTTCCATGTCTGGTTCTTACTGTTGCTTCTTGACCCTCGTACAGGTTTCTCAGGAGACAGGTAAGGTGGTCTGGTACACCCATCACTTAAGAATTTGCCACAGTTTGTTGTGATCCACACAATCAAAGGCTTTAGTTTAGTCAATGAAGCAGAAATAGATGTTTTTCTGGAATTCTCTTGCTTTCTCCATGATCCAGCAAATGTTGGCGATTTGATCTCTCGTTCCTCTGCCTCTTCGAAACCCAGCTTGTACTTCTGGTAGTTCTCGGTTCGCATACTGCTGAAGCCTAGCTTGTAGGATTTTGAGCATCACCTTGCTGGCATGTGAAATGAGCGCAATTGTGCGGTAGTTTGAACACTCTTTGGCGTTGCCCTTCTTTGGAATTGGAATGTAAAATGACCTTTTCCAGTCTTGCGGCCATTGTTGAGTGTTCCAAAATTGTTGGCATATTGAATGCAGCACTTTAACAGCATCATCTTTTAGGATTTTAAATAGCTCAGCTGGAAGACTGTCATCTCCACTAGCTTTGTTGTTAGTAATGCTTCCTAAGGCCCACTTGACTTGACTCTGTAGGATGTCCGGCTCAAGTTCAGTGACTGCACTATCATGGCTATCAGGGACATTAAGATCTTTCCTGTATAGTTATTCTGTGTATTCTTTCCACCTCTTCTTAATCTCATCTGCTTCTGTTAGGTCCCTGCCTTCTTTGTCCTTTATCATGCCCGTCTTTGCACAAAACGTTCCCTTGATAGCTCCGATTTTCTTGAAGGGATCTCTAGTCTTTCCCATTCTGTTGTTTTCCTCGATTTCTTTGCATTGTTCATTTAAGAAGGCCTTCTTACTATTCTCTGGAACTCTGCATTCAGTTGGATATATCTTCCCCTTTCTCCCTTGCTTTTTGCTTCCCTTCTTTCCTCAGCTACTTGTAAAGCCTCATCAGACAGCCACTTGGCTTTCTTGCATTTCTTGTTCTTTGGGATGGATTTCGTTGCTGCCTCCTGAACAATGTTACGGACCTCCATCCATAGTTCCTCAGGCACTCTGTCTATGAGGTCTAATCCCTGAAATCTATTCCTCACCTCCACTGTATATTCATCAGGGATATGATTTAGGTCATACCTGAATGGTTTAGTGGTTTTCCCGATGTTCTTCAATTTAAGCCGAAATTTTGCAATAAGAAGCTCATGATCTGAGCCACAGTCAGCTCTGGGTCTTGTTTTGACTGACTGTATAGAGCTTCTCCATCTTTGGCTGCAAAGGACATAATCAATTTGCTTTCGATATTGACCATCTGGTGATGTCCATGTGTAGAGTCGTCTCTTGTGCTGTTGGAAAAGAGTGTTCGCTATGATCAGCGTGTTCGCTTGGCAAAACTCTATTAGCTTTTGTCCTGCTTCATTTTGTACACCAAGGCCATGCCTGCCTGTTATCCCAGTGATTTCTTGACTTCCTACTTTAGCATTCCAATCCCCTATGATGAAGAGGACATCTTTTTTGGGTGTTAGTTCTAGAAGGTGTTGTAGGTCTTCATAGAACCGATCAATCTCAGCTTCTTTGGCATCAGTGGTTGGGGCATAGACTTGAATTACTGTGATGTTGAATGGTTTGCCTTGGATTCGTACTGAGATCATTCTATCATTTTTAAGATTGTACCCCCCAGTACTGCTTTTCCCACCCTTTTGTTGACTATGAGTGCTACTCCATTTCTTCCACGGGATTCTTGCCCACAATAGTAGATATGATGGTCACCTGAATTAAATTTGCCCATGCCTGTCCATTTTAGTTTGCTGATTCCCAAGATGTCGATGTTCAATCTTGCCATCTCATGTTTGACCACCTCCAGCTTACCTTGATTCATTGATCTGACATTCCAAGTTCCTAAACAATATTGTTCTTTACAGCATCGGACTTTCTTTTCACCACCAGACACATCCACAGCTGAGTGTCCTTTCGGGTTTGGCCCAGCCGCTTCGCTCTTTCTGGCGCTACTTGGAAATACCCTCTGCTCTTCCCCAGTAGTATATTGGACACCTTCCGACCTGAGGGGCTCATCTTCCAGCGTCATCTCTTTTAGCCTTGTGATACGTTCCATGGGGTTTTCTTGGCAAGAATACTGGAGTGGGTTGCCATTTGCTTCTCCAGGGGACCACATTTTGTCAGAACTCTCTGCCATGACCTGTCCGTCTTGGGTGGCCCTGCACGGCATAGCTTATGGCTTCACTGGTATGTGAACATAAATGCAGATACAGGCATTGCTTTGATAATTCTTCCCAGTGCTGAGAGAAATTAGATAAAAATAGATTCTAGTATTTTTAAAGGAGGACAGTATTTGGAATCTTTGATCTTTCATTGCTTTAAATACCCCCAACATTAAGCTGGTTTGACTATAATGGCCAAATCAAATACAGAATTAAGGCTGCAATCCTAAACACAATTTTCCTGTGAGGAAGTCCCTTTGAACTCGGTGGGGGATTACTTTTGAGTAGACATTGTATAGGATTGCACTTAAGCAAAGCTTCAAAGACATTCAGAACTCTTAGTATTGACTTTGGAATTTTAGGGTGCAGTCCTATTGGGACAGTTGGCCGCCTCAGAAGTCGGAGGTTGTCGACTATCCAATGCAGGGTGGGTGAAGCACAGAGGAGATCCTCTCCTCCGCACTCCAGCTGCCCTGTTTTTGCAGCTAGACAGCTGATTTTGGCTGTCTAGCTGGGGGCTTCAGAGCAGGGTGGGGGGAGGAGGCTGGACAGCGCAAAGGAAGCAGTGTAATGACACTTCTGCAGTCTTCTCCCTGCCCCTGGGAACACCCCCTTTTTGCCTACTCATGCTTCAGTTATGAGCACAGAGATGGGGAAGAACTGTGCCCCCTATGAGGGGGAGTGGAGTGTGGTTTCTGGGAACTGGTTCCCAGAAACCGAACAATCCTATAGTCATCTAGACACTGTCTAGCAGCCATAAGATTGCTCTCCCCATGAGTATTGAGAACTGGAAAAAACTGGCATTCTTAAAAATTCCTTGCGTTTCTTCTCTCTGCCTTTAGACTGAAAGAAATTCATTAAATTTTGTTTTCCTTTATTTGAGAATCAGTGAAGAAATATTTGTTCCTTCTGTAGTGGTCTTTTTCATGACAGCTGTCTATAATGCCACAAAACACAGGCTTTCCTGCAATTGTAAATTACAACTTTGTTGCAGGATTAGACACAGGGACAATCTAGTTTATTGACAGAAAATGCTCCCTCTTCAGGAGAAGCCGGTGGTTGCTAAATAATGTTTCCATCAAAATAACAGTTACTTGCAAATGAATGATTATTCAAGAATCTGTTGCAGTGCAGGACTCTGTTTTGCCGTAGTTACAGCTGTGTACCAGGTGGCCCAAAAGTAGGTATACAGTTGTTTAGAATGTTGATGGGAGGGGGAGAGAATGTGTAAGAAGAAGATGTGTGGGTGGAGTCAGAATGACAGTTGGGAAGAGTGAGTGACAGGGAGTGACAGTTAAATCAGGTAAGCATAGAGAGTGAGGGGAGTGAGGCCCTTAAGTAGGTATACAGTTGTTTAGTTTTTTAGTTTTTTTTTTTTTTACTGATATTGTGAATGATGACAGTGAACTTGAGTCAAGAACAAAGAAAGTGGATTCTAAAGCAGTAATGGAAGACTGAAAATGCTGAGCGGGTGCGCATTGCGTGGCAAGAAGCATCTGACACTTCTCCACCAACACGTCTGACAATTTATTGTCTTAGAGATAAATTTGAAGCAACAGGTGCGGTGGCTAATGCATCGAAATCTGGACATCCTGGGATGTCTATGACAGAGGAAAATGAGATGAGAGTCTCTCTGACATTTGTGAACAGTCAGAAAAAGTCCACACGACGTGCGTCTAAGCAGCTATCCATACTTAGAATGTCCTTGCAACACTTAATACGTAAACTGAAATTAAAGCCGTACTGTCCAACACTGTGACATGGTCTTCTGGAGGATGACCCAGACCGTTGGTTGCAATTCTGTGAGATGATGCGTAACCAAATCTCTAACGAACCAGACCTTCTTGATAAGATCATCTGGTCAGATGAGGCTTATTTCAAGTTGTCAGGCCATGTGAACAGGCATAACTGGGTGTATTGGGCAGATGAAAATCCTCATTTGACTATCACATCTCAACTGAACCAACCAGGCGTCACAGTGTGGGTGCACTGTCCAGCGAAGGTGTTGTAGGACCGGTTTTCTTCGATACAACTGTGGATAGTAACAGTTACCTAAAGATGTTATGCGACGTTGTAGTGCCACAACTCAGAACCAGGGCTAACTGCACCGAACTGCTCTTCCAGCAAGATGGGGCACCTCCTCATTATGCTTTTGCAGTAAGGAACTATCTTGACAACACCTTCCCACAGCATTGGATCGGATGACGTGGCAGCACTGAATGGCCGCCACGTTCACCCGACTTAACACCAACGGACTTCTTTTTGGGGGGCATAGTAAAGAATAAGGTTTTTGAGAGGAATCCCCAGTCAGTGGACGAATTAAAAGAGTTCATCTCGGAAGCATTTATGGACATTGATGCAGACTGGAATTTGTGTCATACTGTGTATCACAGTGTTCTGTCTGGACAGGTTCGAGGAATGTTGCAATGTTGATTGAATACATTTCGAGCACTTACGAGATTAAACAGTGTTAAACAAATGTAAATGTAATAAAGTAATAAAATGCAAATAAACTATACTGTATACCTACTTTTGGGTCACTGTGTATATAAAAAGCAGAATGTGTGAAGTCAGCATGTTTTGTTCTTTATGTTTGAATCCCAGTGTGATCTTAAGGTGAGGTATCTACACTGAAACCCTCCATTCAGTAAGTTTAGAAACATCTCCTCAATGGGCACTATATGACAGTAGTAAATAATAAATTTCTAAGTAAGTCAATGCCCAATTTGATAGGGGTGGGATGAAGGGGGAGAGAGAAGCAACTCCTTCCTCCTCCCAGCTTCACTTCTTAAGGCAGGCTGTCCAGGCCTAGTCCATGCTCCTAGTGATCTCTTTAGCTGCAGTACCATATACTTTTCAGGCACTCCTTCTAGCCACACCTTGTTGCTCTCAACCATACATGGCTGAGAGTACTGTGCTGGGTTTAGTGCAAGTGGAGAAGGAGGAAGGCAATGCTTGCAGCCTGAGGGGCACAGTCTTCCACTTATCTCAGTCTTCCACTTATCTCATATAGACCATCAGTGTGCAGGCATTACTGTTGGCCTACCATCTTCTGAGCTAAGTATAAGGTACAGAGCAATGGTGAAGCTGCTCCAGCTCTTTGAAGAGCTGCATTGTATTCCCCATTTCTCCCTTTTTCTACTGTCTACCATGGGCTTGGAGAACATGACAGAGGGGGGAAGGGTCCAGTGGGGGAAGTAATGTCTCCTGGCTCCCCTTTTGCATCTCTTCTGTCATGCTGAGCAAAATTATTTATAAATAGAGGGAAGACAGGAAGACTTGTAAGTCTTAGCAAGGCATTATTTGTAGGTTGGAAGAGGTTGGTTTCTGTGTGTTTTCACGCTCTTAATGTGCTGCAAATGACTAATGTGGAGGTAGAAAGAGGGAGGAATTGGATTTCCATGGTTGTGGGCAGGTGGTAGGGTGTGCATGCGCAGGGCTTCTTTGGTGTTGTTTGTTCTTACTATAAAAACAGCAGAAAATAGCTATAGGCACATGTCTTCATAAAGTGGAAATGCTCCCAAGGTAATTTTCATCTCAGTGTAATGTTAGGAAATACAGTTTAGGAAGATTAATAAAGAGAGTCCTGAAAGGATAAGGGTAAAACCAGCTAGAGAAGTGTAATTGTAAAAGGGTCTACATATAACTAAATTGAACTTGAAATTGCTCATTTGTAGAAATGCTCTGGTGTGGTCACTGGCAAAGACCATGAAGAACAGTAGAGGGGGCGGGTGTCATTGTTTTATTGGGTTTTTTTTTTAAAGGGGATTGCTTAACTTTAAATAATTACCCTGGTGTTGTGATTTCCTTTTAGCTTGTCAGCTGGGTGTGCATATTTTACTATATAGTGGCTCAAAGAAACTTCCTTTATTTTCCGTGTAGCTGTTTACATACTAATCTGATTCTGCTTCAGCTGTGAATTTCAGTCAGAACCTCTCAAGCAAAGCCAAATTTCCGTAGGAAGTAGTGTTTATTGTTTTCAGTAGCTCTCCTTTGTTCACCTTAGCTGGTGTTGAAACAGCATGACACAGGTGGCTCTGTGAGAAATGATGGATTGAGGATGAGATAGGAAACCCAGGCCCTCTTCAGATATATGTAGAGGGATTGTTATGATTATGTTAATTCTCTGGGGAATTCTGGGAGTTGTAGGCCTTTTCTCTGTCTAAACATGCATAGGATTGCACCCTTAATAGTCTCAAAGTGGACTTTTCTGAATGGATTGTCTCTATTTCATATGTGATGACCAGAGACTTAAGAATATTCTCTGAAATAAATTCCCTGGAAATACAGTGGCTTAAATTCCAGTACCAAAACTTAATTCTGGTATTGGAGATGGGGAATACATTTCTGTGGGAAAAAGTAAAAGTTTCCATGCAGTTCAAGGCATGACAATTCCGTTGCTTTGGAAGTGTGTTACCCTTTGTCTGCCTCTGTCAAAAGGTGGAGTACTGATCCCCACAGTTGGATTATAATTTAATTCTGGTATCGGTTCATTTATAAATGTGGCACAGTACTATGTTGTTGTTATGGGCTTAATACTGGGGGCCAGTGGGACCCATCCCCTAGCTGCAGGAGATAGAAAGATAATTAACTGTTACCATTTGAGTGATCTTGTATACTTCAATTTTCATGCTTTTTATCTACTTGACCTCTGCAATTTGCCTAATCCTCAATTTATGAATATTTATACTCTTTAAACCAACAAAGACATTTCCTTCTCATCTTTGAAAATAAACTACTGTGTCCAGGAGCTACAAGCCCTTGTGGAAAGTTCTGGGTCCTTAGTAAAACAAAGACATTTATGCAAAGAGTCAAGACATACAGGCTGCAGTGCGCAACGGTTGTGAATTATTGTTGTTGTTCAGTCGTTCAGTCATGTCCGACTCTTCGTGACCCCATGGACCATAGCACGCCAGGCCTTCCTGTCCTGTGCTCTTTCCCGGAGCGTGCTCAAGTTCATATTCATTGCATCCGTGATGCTATCTAGCCATCTCATCCTCTGCCGTCCCCTTCTCCTTTTGCCTTCAGTCTTTCCCAGCATCAGGGTCTTTTCCAGGGAGTTTTCTCTTCGCATTAGGTGGCCAAAATATTGGAGCTTCAGCTTCATTATCTGTCCTTCCAATGAGCACTCAGGGTTGATTTCCTTTAGGATAGACTGATTTGACCTCCTTGCAGTCCAGGGGACTTGTAAGAGTCTTCTCCAGCACCACAGTTTGAAGGCATCAATTCTTCGGCGCTCAGCCTTCCTTATAGTCCAGCTCTCACAGCCATACATTACTACTGGGAAAACCATAGCTTTGATTAGACGGACCTTTGTCGGCAAGGTGATGTCTCTGCTTCTTACTATGCTGTCTAGGTTTGCCATAGCTTTCCTCCCCAGGAGCAAGCGTCTTTTAATTTCATGGCTACAGTCACCATCTGCGGTGATCTTGGAGCCCAAGAAAGTAAAATCTGTCACTGCTTCCATTTCTTCCCCTTCTATATGCCAGGAAGTGATAGGGCCAGATGCCATGATCTTCGTTTTTTTAATGTTGAGTTTCAAACCAGCTTTTGCACTCTCTACTTTCACCCTCAACAAGAGGCTCTTGAGATCCTCTTCGCTTTCTGCCATTAGGGTGGTATCGTCTGCATATCGGAGGTTGTTGATAATTCTCCCGGCAATCTTAATTCCGACCTCTGATTCATCCAACCCGGCATTTCTCATGATGTACTCTGCATATAAGTTAAATAAGCAGGGTGACAATATGCAGCCTTGTCGTACTCCTTTCCCAATTTTGAACCAATCGGTTGTTCCATGTCTGGTTCTTACTGTTGCTTCTTGACCCTCGTACAGGTTTCTCAGGAGACAGGTAAGGTGGTCTGGTACTCCCATCACTTTAAGAATTTGCCACAGTTTGTTGTGATCCACACAATCAAAGGCTTTAGCATAGTCAATGAAGCAGAAATAGACGTTTTTCTGGACTTCTCTTGCTTTCTCCATGATGCAGCGAATGTTGGCGATTTGATCTCTCGTTCCTCTGCCTCTTCGAAACCCAGCTTGTACTTCCGGTAGTTCTCGGTTCGCATACTGTTGAAGCCTAGCTTGTAGGATTTTGAGCATCACCTTGCTGGCATGTGAAATGAGCGCAATTGTGCGGTAGTTTGAACACTCTTTGGCGTTGCCCTTCTTTGGAATTGGAATGTAAACTGACCTTTTCCAGTCTTGTGGCCACTGTTGAGTGTTCCAGATTTGTTGGCATATTGAATGCAGTACTTTAACAGCATCATCTTTTAGGATTTTAAATAGCTCGGCTGGAATACTGTCATCTCCACTAGCTTTGTTGTTACTAATGCTTCCTAAGGCCCACTTGACTTCACTCTCTAGGATGTCCGGCTCAAGTTCAGTGACCGCACTATCATGGCTATCAGGGACATTCAGATCTTTCCTGTATAGGTCTTCTGTGTATTCTTGCCACCTCTTCTTAATCTCATCTGCTTCTGTTAGGTCCCTGCCTTCTTTGTCCTTTATCATGCCCGTCTTTGCACAAAACGTTCCCTTGAGATCTCCAATTTTCTTGAAGAGATCTCTAGTCTTTCCCATTCTGTTGTTTTCCTCGATTTCTTTGCATTGTTCATTTAAGAAGGCCTTCTTGTCTCTCCTTGCTGTTCTCTGGAACTCTGCATTCAGTTGGGTATATCTTCCCCTTTCTCCCTTGCTTTTCGCTTCCCTTCTTTTCTCAGCTACTTGTAAAGCCTCCTCAGACAGCCACTTGGCTTTCTTGCATTTCTTTTTCTTTGGGACGGATTTCGTTGCTGCCTCCTGAACAATGTTACGGACCTCCGTCCATAGTTCCTCAGGCACTCTGTCTATCAGGTCTAATCCCTGAAATCTATTCCTCACCTCCACTGTATATTCATCAGGGATATGATTTAGATCATACCTGAACGGTTTAGTGGTTTTCCCGACGTTCTTCAATTTAAGCCGAAATTTTGCAAGAAGCAGCTCATGATCTGAGCCACAGTCAGCTCCAGGTCTTGTTTTTACTGACTGTATGGAGCTTCTCCATCTTTGGCTGCAAAGGACATAATCAATCTGATTTCGATATTGACCATCTGGTGACGTCCATGTGTAGAGTCGCCTCTTGTGCTGTTGGAAAAGAGTGTTTGCTATGATCAGCATGTTCTCTTGGCAAAACTTGTGAATTATTAGTTGCTGTATGATGAAGTGGGATTGAGGCAAATTACTGTCTGTGGAAAATCAATGCCTCAGCAGCACTTAGGCACTGTAGTGTGAAAGCAGCTGTTAACAAATGTCCTCCCTGAACATGTGATGTAAGCAAGGGTATACACTTTCAGAATACACGTGTTAGGCATTATATAAACTCCAGGATAGAAGTAATCAGTTCATACAGTACAAACAAATCTACACATATTAAGCAAATGGAGGAAAAGATAAAATGAGTAACATAGGCATTGCTGTACAGGGTACGAATGCTGGGGAAATTAGCTCAAAGGCCTGCTTGACATCTAGACCGAGGGATACCAGGTTTTGAGGCTACAGTGCATATGGAAAGATAGAATGGGGGCTAAAAAATACATTTTTGGGGAACCAGAGGGATAATTCCCGAAGATGGTGCTGGAGTGCACAGAAACTCCTGAGACTGCTGAGTAGAACGGGGCCTTGGGTAAGGCTTTTAGCAGCTGCAGCTCAGGACTGTGCTTGAGCAAGAACAGGGATTTAGGTGGCCAGAACTGGATGGTTTGCAGAAGAGTAAGAAGAGCTCTGTGGCAGAACTCATTGTGAACCACCTGGAGAGCTTTGACTGTTGGGCAGTATAGAAATATAATAGACAAATTCCGGGTTCTGTGGCTTCAGGTGATTTGACCAGGAGAGTGAGAGAGCTAATGGATGGAACCAGTGAGTGGGAGTATTGGACCCCTGGGAGGAGATGAAACTACAGAGGTTGTGCAGACCAAGAATATAGTGTGGTATTCTGTCATTATGGGGGAAACCAGACACCAAGTGGTTTCAGCAAGTGATTACAGCAAAGTGGCGCCTGATATTTGGAAGCCAGAAACTGAGTAATGTTGGTAGCAGATTGGTACCTTGCCTTGGGTGGCTAGGAACCAGTAGTTTCAGTGAAGTAGTTCAGCAGAGTGGCACCCAGAGCTTGTACAGGCTAGGAACATCTTGGACATCAGAACCATCATTTTTAAACAAAGGAACAAAGCTCGGGCGGGGAGCAGGGCTCCATGACAACAGAAAGAGAAGCAATGGTGGCTTACCTGGATTTTTCAAGGAACCGGCTTTGGTCCGCGCAGGGCTCCACAAATGAGTGCACTGCACCATTCTAAGTCGCTTCACAGGATCATACTGGTAGGGACAGCTCAACCAATAAGAGAGGCTCCCCCCCCATCCAGGCTCTACCCCCCGTCTCCTTCCCTTGAAGCTCCCATAATGCAAAGCGTCACATTAATTACTTCCTTATAGCAACAAAGCAAACAGTAAAGAAACGCAACATCGATATCTAGGGAACAAGCTTCATTGACCACAATGGGCGTTACTTCTGAGGAGACACTTGCTTCCCCAACCTATACCCGATTCTGCCAAGATCTAGGGATGTCAGAGAATTTCGCCACGAATCCCAGGGAGGCCGAATGCCAGCGCATTCGGTCCCCCGAAATTGGTGGCGAAACGGTCTCCCCCCCCCCCCGCCCGCCCCCAGGACGCGACTTACCTTGGGCGAATCCTCCTGGTGGCTCCGGCAGCGGTGCGGCGGCGGCCGGTCTTCCGACCGGCCGCTGCCGCCGCCATTTCCAGTAAAAAAAAAAAACCCCAAAAAGCGTGATAGGCTACGTAAAGATTTACGTAGCCTATCACGGCTAGATTTTAAAAAAATACCGTGATAGGCTACGTAAATGTTTACGTAGCCTATCACGGCTGAGTAAAAAAAACAAAACCGCGCGTACACAAATGGCGGCGCCCATGGGCGCCGCCATTTGCGTTCCTTATTTTGGCACGTCTACGCTATTTGCATTCCCCTTGTTTTCGCTAGGGATGGCGGAGAATTTCTCCCCGAAACTTCGGGGGGCCGAGCGCCAACGTGTTCGGCCCCCCGAACAAGTTTCGGGGAGAAATCCTCCGCACCCCCCTGCCCCCCCCCGGGACGGGACTTACCTTCCCTGAATGTCCCTCCCGGCGGCGGGTCCGGCTGGCGGTTCGTCCGGTGTTTGAGCGGGGCGGGAGCGGCAGCCGGTCTTTCGACCGGCTGCCGCCCCCGCCATTGCAATGAAAGAAAAAAAAAACACCGTCCCCTGATAGGCTACGTGACAATTCACGTAGCCTATCACAGCTAGATTTGCAAAGTCAGCCATGATAGGCTACGTGAATCGTCACGTAGCCTATCACGGGTGACTTGGAAAAAAAAAAAAGTGTGTACGGATAATGGCAGCCCCCATAGGGAGCCGCCATTCCCCTTCCTTATTTGGTCGCTGTAGTCTACGTAAATGTTTACGTAGACTACGGCGAAAATAAGGGCAACGCTATTTGCGTTGCCCTTATTTTCGCCGTAGTCTACGTAAACATTTACATAGACTACAGCAACTAAATAAGGAACGCGAAGGGCGGCTCCCTGTGGGGGCCGCCAGTCGCGTACGCGCTTTTTTTTTTAAGTCACCCGTGATAGGCTACGTGACGATTCACGTAACCTATCACGGCTGACTTTCCAGATGTAGCCGTGATAGGCTACGTGAATCGTCACGTAGCCTATCAGGGGACGTTTTTTTTTTTTTACTTTCGTGTTCGCGGCCGGGCGAGGCGGGAAGCCTCCTCCCCGGCCTGAATTTCGGCCGGGCGAGGCGGGAAGCCTCCCCCCCGGCCTGAATTTCGGCCGGGCGAGGCGGGAAGCCTCCCCCCCTGGCCTGAACTTCGCGGGGGGAGCAGCGAAGCGCTCCCCCCCACCGCGAACAAGCTGCGAGAAAAGGTAAGTGACTTTCGTCCACCCCTAATTTTCGCCGTAGTCTACATAAATGTTTACGTAGACTAGACGTGCCAAAATAAGGGTCGGAAATGGCGGCGCCCATGGGTGCCGCCATTTGCGTACGCGCGGTTTTTTTTTTTTTTTTACTCAGCCGTGATAGGCTACGTAAACATTTACGTAGCCTATCACGGCTGACTGCAGGGACGCAAACGGCGGCGGCTATGGCCGCCGCCATTTGCGGTCCAGCCGGCCAGGATTCGGGGGTGGAGGGATGGAGCGCCTCCCCCTTGGCCAGAATTTCGGGGGGGGAGGAACGGAGCACCTCCCCCCCGCCAGAATTTCTGGGGGAGGGACGGAGCGCCTCCCCCCCACCGCGAATCAAATTTCATTCAAGGTAAGTGACTTTCGTACATCCCTACCAATATATCTGACTAGCTCACTCGCTTGCATTTGCCAGCAAGTCCTATAGCCCCTATCTCACTATCGCGCAGTTGTGCGATAGTGAGGTAGGGGCTATAGGACTTGCTGACAAATGCAAGATAGTGAGATGGGGTGTAGGTATTGCCGGACAAAATTATTTTGCTTTAATGCGTTACTTTTTTTAAAAAAAGAGGCTGCCTAGAGCCCACCTATACTTTGTGGGGATGGCCACTAGAGTTTAGTGGTAAGCAAGGTGAAGTAAATACCATGAGGTAGCTCAGAACTCTGATGGCCAGCCCTGAAGTGGCAAAAACATCAGGGAAACACAGGCGGGGAGAAAATTGGGGAAACACCCCTTGACCAGGGTCAGTGAGGTCACGGCCAGGTGGCAGACATACTGCTGGGCAGGGAAATCATGCCAAAGTAAACGTGGAGGGTGGTGCACACCACAACAGAAGCGCAGACAAGCCGAATTAAGGAAAACAATCAGAGAAGATTGACTACTCTAAAAGTAGTCTCAGAAGAACCGAGTTTTCGGTGCAAAACTCCAGGGTGGCTGCAAGATGGCCACAACATCATGTGCCCCGAATGACCTCCAAACGCAGCAGCCTTGCAGTAAATCGCTTGTGGAGACACCCCTTGGGTCTAGCTAAGACAGAGGGGAGAAAACTTTGGTCCAGATAGGCAGAGGTTTCAAGTTCTTTTCCCAAACATTCCTCAAAATGGGCTAAATCTAATCAAAACTATACTTCCTTGAGATTGAGGTGCTTGAGGGTGGGGAATCCCCCCACCCCTTAGCACTGTACTTACCAATAATTTTGCAACACCTTGAAGGAATGATTCTTTGCCTGGAGATGTATTCATATCTCATTTTCAATTCCTGTGACCAATCCAATTGTGAGGCAGTTAATCTAGTGCTGCTTGGTTAAATCTTTCTGCTAAATCTGGAACTGGGTACGTGACCAAATGCTAGTGACCTCGTAGCAAAATTACTTGCTAAATACTTCTCAAATTCAGCCAGTCCAGTAAGTTCTCAAAGCCTTAATTTATTTCATGATAGTCTGAATTTCTTAGTGACAGCACCGTTTCATGCAAAATATTGGGGTGAAGATTCTCGGACATTATGGCCAAGCAGTCTGCCAACAACTCCCCCCCCCCCCCATTGGTGGTGATACCAGGCATTTGATCCAGCATACCACTCTAAGCAATATCAGCAGTAGTACAATTTGGAAAACAAAAATAATCACAAAGGGTCTTAACATTAATTGGAATATATATTTGCTTGTTTTGACAAGCCAAAGCGATTTCTACCAAGCTGTACTCTCCTGCAGAGGCAACTACTTCTGCCAATTTGGAAATGGCTCTAGGATGTTGTATCTATCTGTGAAAAGTTGCCTAGCTTCATAAGGGTGTTGTGGGTTTTCTGGTGGGAAAGAAGATGGTGGATAGTGGCCAAACCTAAAGAGACAGAGGTGACATCTTTCTGGGGGATGTCATGTGTTGGACTGTCTAAACAGGGCTCACATCTTTAAAACCACATTCTACAATCATAGACATTGCGAAAACACCTACTTAGAAAGGAAATCAGGGGTATACTGTTCCACCATTGTTTATAACAAACTCACACCATTCTCTGTATATATAACTGCAGAACCACTCTCAGCACTCATATCAAATATACATGTAAGCCCTGTTCAGGTGTTCTGTACCTGACTAGAGCAAATACACAAGGAGCGAACACACGAGGAGAGGGTGCACTCCAGCCCTGCCGCCTCCTTGCATTTTCCATCGCCCTGTACTTTTGGAGGGTGACTGTCTGAAGAGGAGAACCTCCTGTATCTGTGGAGGCTCTCCACACAATCTAGAACGTGGATTTTCCAGCATTCCAGCTTTCATGGAGAGCTTCCATGGAATCAGGAAGTTCTCTTCAGACAGTCACACACCACAAATATAGGGCACTGAAATGTGCAAGGAGTGGGGCAGGGCTGGAGTGCACCCTCTCCTCATGTGTTTGCTCTATTCAGGTATGGATCACCATGGAGCATGTCTCCTACAGTTTAAAGCAGCATATACCGATTTTCGTGTTTGTCACGTCCCTCAATGCTGGCAATAAATATGCCCATTTATTGTCATCTCTGGAGTACATTACAGAGTTTGGGTCCAGTTGGACTCCCAGGGGCACTGCTGGATATATATTTTCACTTGTGGCTACAGTTTGGGGGCAGAATCCTATGGGGAGCTTATGCCCCCGCTGATTCTTTTCCACCCTGTCAATTCCCTTCCCCAAGTGGTGGGCCCCACCAACTCCACTGCACAAGTGGGACCTACCACTTACTCAAGGGAGATCTAGTGCTTCCTAGAGGAAGCCCTAAAACAAGCGGAAACGCTTGTTTCTGGAAGGAGGCAAGTTGGCGGAGCTCTCTTATGCGACCTTCGCTGACCTGCCTCTTTCCAGAAACAAGTGCTTCCACTCATTTTGGGTTTCCCCAGAAGCACTCAATTGCCATTGCACAAGCGGTGGGGGCTGCTTGTGCAACAGAATTGGCAGTGCAAAAGAGAATTGGTGGGGGTGGGTGCCCCATTGGATTCTGCTGATTGTAAATAATGGATGCATGTCCTGTTTAGGGCTATAGGAGGCATTAACCACCTTCCACCGAGATTGATATCCTCTTCAGTCAATTGAGGCAGCATGAAATTACTGACTTCCATGGGAATCAGCCCTGAGATAGCCTGCCGAATAGTTCACATGGCAACATTTTTTGTGAGGGACTGAGCCTGCTCACAAGCCAATGCTAAAGATACACATTTTGCAAAGACTGTACTCTAAATTACAATACGTCCTTTTAAACATTGTGATCTAGTCAGTGGACAACAGAGGATCAGATTGGAGCTTTGCTCCAGCAGTTCCCACTCCACAATGGAGCAGGTAAGATTTAGTCTTGAGGGCATGTTTAAAGTTACTCGTAGCTGGTTTCCCACTGCACAAGTCTCTTGGTCAGGGTTATGATAGTCACATGCATCTTGAAGACCCATTTCCAGATTGCAGCAGACAGCATATTACAAGTCTAATTAGCTAGAATCTGCTGGTCATGGGAGAATAGTTTGGATGTGTGAGCAAAGGCTGACAAAACATGGCATAGTGCAGTTCATCGATTTGGGTTATGTAACAATACCATCCCTTCTCACTACTGGTTTTGTGGGTTCTGTTGGCAAGATTCTCCCAGGGACAGCTTGAGTGGTCATCAACAATTTGCACTGAAGTTCTGGAACACAATGAAGTTGCTGCTATTGGTATATTTCCCATATGTCTGGCACTGGAGTCCCACACTATCATCTCCCTTGGATCTGCATCCCCACAGGCAGTCTGGAACCATTGAGGGGCTTGGGGCCTCACACATCGCCATCCCCACCGTCAAGCAAAGCAGCAGCTCTGTCACCATTGGGAATGATCTGTCATCATCTGGGAATGATGAACAAGAGGGGTTTTCCTCTCCCTGTTCCTAGATGGAGAACATCTAAACAGACTTGAGAAGCTCAATCAAATTGAATGTGGGTGCTATGCGCAACCTTCACCAAAAACATCTATATAAAGCTGAAACGAGCAAATTAAAAAAAGGAAAACAAATGTTTTTTTGCCTGTGCTGGCACAGATACAGTGGAGCGTCTTATTTATCGTTATCCAGCATGGGTCCCATAAGGGGATCAACTTGCCATTGTTCTAAACCAAGAAACAACCATAAAAATTCTCAGGGCAGTGGCTGGAAGAGTTCAGAGGCTGCCTGTAAGAGTGCAAAAGAGTGCAGAGTTCCTCCATCATCTGCTGCTGGCCTAAAAAGGGAATCTTGCTTAACAACCAACAGACAATTACTCCTAAGGGCAATGATGTCCTGGGTTTGAAACATGCGGAAACAACTACATTTGTGGAAGACTGAGGGTCAGGGGGCTTCACTTTCCATTCTTTGGACTGAGAGGTATGCATACTTGCCCTGGCTTCAGGTGTACAAATTCCACACGTGACATTAACGTTTTGAAAGGACTCCCACTGCACTTTACCAGGGACTATCCAATGCCTATAGCTGTTAGGGATTGCTGCTTCATAACCACCTTCCTGTTCCTGGATCTGGAGTCTGTAAAGTCCTTGTCAGCTGCTATGTGCAGCTTAACTCCTGGAACTTCCTCCTGCAATGTGCCTGAATTGGAATTTAACCCTGGATTCCAACTCTGGCTTGTCAGGGGGAGACAAGCCAGAGTTCAGGGTTTGAACGTCATGCTAAAAGGAACGTCCCTGGATTTTTTAGCCACTCCTACTGGCATGAGGAGTCAAGCGGGAGTGATAGAAGGCAGTGACTAGCATGCTGGCTCTTCCACAACAACCCAGGGTTTAAAAACTCTGGGTTGTCATTGTGTGCAAATCAGTCCTGTGACTCAGGCATCCAGTCCCTTGAAAGGCTATTCTCCCAAGTAATGAAAAGCTAGCTTGGCTATGCCACATTGAAATTTGGATTTAAAACTAGGCCTAATGTGTGTTAGGCTGAAGTTTTTAGAAGACCTGTTTTGACCGTGCTTCACTCAAATAACTGTTCTAGTAGACTCAAAATTAACTTTTCAGAAAGATCAGCTGCAGTGTCTGAGGTGGAAACAGTTAAAAATCCATATTGTTTTAATTCAATTCCCTGGAAACATGTTGGTTTAAATTAAAGAGAATCTGGGGAAGAGTAAAATGTTCTTCTGTAGAAATGGAAAAAAACACCTTTCCATCTAATTCAAAGCATCATAGAAATGGCAGTGCTTTGGAGTTCTTTGTTCTGTGGGGGTGGGGTGTGTTAAATAGATAGAGGTTGAAAAGTAGGTGTGTGTGCAGGAGAGCCTAACATCTGTCTGTTCCCATTGTGTGCATTTGGTTAAAGTTATACAGGAAATCATGCAAGCAGGGACTGAAATATGGTATAGCTTTGAGGGAAGAGCAGCTGGATTGCAAATTGCAAAATGCTTTAAAGAAAACCAGCCGCTGTCCATTTCAGATTTCACAAACTCAGGGAGAGATGCTTATGAGATCATTGGAAAAGCAGATGTAGTTAGAATGAGCCTTTACTGATAGTGATTATTTACTGAGCCAGCACTGATAATTCTGGCAAACATTACGGACTGTGTTTCTTTTCCAGTAGATGTTAGGTAAAGAATTTTAAAAACAGCAAGAAAGCATCTTTAATTTTTTGTTTTAGGGCACAATCCTATGGCCGCTAGGCAGTAGCTAGATGGCCATAGGATTTTTTGGTTTTCGGGAACTGACCTCAGAGCTCATGCCAGAAAACTGCCTCCCCTGCCGCCTTGTAGGTGGCTTGGATCATCCCTGGCTGATCGGAAGATGGGAGGGAAGGCGGTGCTCCTGGGGGCAGGGGGGTATGGCAGAAGCATCGTTACGACACTTCCTATGTGCTGTCCAGTCTCCTCCTCTCTGATCCACTCTGGCTAGACAGCCAAAATCAGTCATCTAGTCGCTAATGAAGTGCTGCCAGAATGCGAAGAAGGTTTTCTCCACACTCCACTTGCGCTGCATTGGATAGGCGGCCGCCTCTGAGTTCGGAGGGGGTCGCCTATCCCCATAGGATTGTGCCCTTAAAGAACTTTTTTTTTTTACCCCACCCCGTCTTCAAGGATCTCAAAAGGTTGCAATATAAAAACAAAAAGAAACTCCAAAATTATTAACTGAATATAAGTCAGTAAAACATTCCAAAAGCCTCAAGAAGAATACAAGAATAATACTGCAGTTAACAATAGTTCCAGGCCCAGCCTATTAGCACAGCTGTATCTAAAACTCCAAGGCCGTGATCCAAAATTGCAGTTTTTGCATGCATGCAAGGGAGCTACACACACACAGAAACAACTAAACTATTTCTGACATGTTTTTGCTGCTGCTGCTCCTAGTGTATTTCCTCACTCCCAGTATTTTGGCTGTGTTGTTGTTCTCCATTAATCAGCCAGTTTGTGTCCAGGAATCTGGGCTCACCAGATAGACCAGGGCTACAAAAGGTGTGGGTTCTGGGGCACAGCCCCTTAAGCCCTGTCTTAAAGCCCCCCGCCCAGCATCCGCCACCACTGAAAAAAACAGTGGCAGCATTCAGAAAAGAGAGAGAGAAGAATGATTGAGGAACAGGCTCTTTAGTTCTTCCAGTAGAAATTTCATTCCTAGAGCATCCTGGATCTTCCTAGGAGGCAATACTTGAAGGCTCCTGCCTTCTTCCTAGGGTGCTCTAGGAACCGAGCTTCCAGGGCAGGAATCATAGAGCTTCTTCCTAGAATGTTTTTTCTTTCCAAAAAGATCCCAGGAAATGATCGGTAAAGCAATAATTGGGTCAGGACAGCTGGGCTGAGCAGTAGGCCACAGCTTCTTCTCTCCCCCAGCAATCCCCCCACAGTAACCCCTGATGGGGTTGTGCATGCACATGTGTGCGTGCAAATAAGTAGTGTGTTTGTGCGCGGTGTGTTCATGCACTTGCACATGTGTGGCCCCACCATCCCAGCAACACCCAGCATGGCCCTTGGGTCCAAAAAGGTTGTGCATCCCTAATGGAAGATCTAAACACTTGAGCTGCTACTTAAGATGGACAATAGGAGCAGTGACACTTAACTGGATGATATAATGAACTCATCCATCATGGGGGAGACCTTTTATATTATGTCCCACTGACCTCAGCTTCCAGTTGCAGTGATTACAGTGTGCTTAAAAATAAGCACCCAGTGTTGGTTTGTTGTTGTCAAAAGGGGTTTCCCCTCCACCAGGGGGAATGTGTAATTTCTTGCTGCTTTCATCTGAAAAGAACAACTTGACAACATAAATACAGCAACTATAAACTTTACTGATCTTTATTACCTCACAGTTTCATTATACTCTGTTGTTGCATGATCAGGACCACTTCTTAGGTGACAATGTATGTATTCACAGGATAAGGCAGTATGGCCTTTATCAATATTGGTGTAGTGGTGGTAGGGTCTCACAGGGATGAAGACCCAGGACATTTTTTAGAGCCAGGTTTCAGCCAGGTCCCTCCCACTCCCAGCCTACTGCTGTGGGCCAGGCTCTTCCAGCCATCTCCTCCCCTTCCCTGCCACTGAGTGAGGGTGAAGCTTCCACAGAGTATCATATTTTGAAAACCTAAAATGTTTGTATTTGAGTGAGTGAGTGAAAAAGATTTTAACACCCCTGCATTTTTTTCTCAGACATCTAGTTAAAATACCATTGCCTTACTCTCAGCTGTACTGTTTTTGGATCCCAGTTGAAGGTTGTATATCTTACAAGGTTGGGTAATCTTAGAAGGGGGCATGGCTGTGAGGGGGCATGGCTGTGACTGTCATGAAGGGACCCTGCGCTTCTGAATTTGCCACTACACTACTGTTGGTAAATAGTTATAGGACCAGGATGAATGTCTGTGGGCAATACAGATAAGTATCTGCAGGACCAGGATGGAGGTTCATTGAGCAATGTAACTGCAGGACCAGGCTGAATGTCAGCAGATGATACAGATAAATATCTGCAGGACCAGGATGACTATTCACTGAGTGAGGTAAGTGGATACAGGACCAGGCTGAATGCCAATGGATATAAGTAAGTACCTGCAGGATCAGAAAAATTGCCTGCATTGTGAAGTCAGTCATTTGTAAGTAGTTATAGGGTCAGGATGAACCTTACTGAGTTTGTTGCAAATGGTTAAGTCTATTTTTATCCACTCCTTTTGGTAATAATCTATTCACTGCTATCTGTACTGTAGGTCTCACCTCCCATTTGTAGTCATCTGTTTCTGTTTTTTGTCCTAGTGAGCCAGCAAGAGCCTTTCCAGGCTTACTACCTGCTTTTTGTACCTTCTGGTCTTTGTTCCTTTACAGTTGCTCCCCCCAGCCACTCCTCCTGAGCCTCTTTACTCCTGTTTTGTCTTCCTTCTTTCCTCCCTGAGCCTCCAGCATTAGGCTTTTATCCTTTGCTTCTGCCCTGCCTCTTCCACCTCCCTGAGGTCATGAGCCATTTAAAGAGCCCTTGTCCTGATTCCCTTTTGTTCTGTTCAACTAGCCCTAGCTATTCCAGGATCTTGTCACTGAATAACCAGGAAAACCCAGGGGCATGCATATCAACCCCTGACTTGTCTACATTGTAATATATGTACAAAAATATATTACAGTTATGAAAATAATCCAAATAATATGAAAAATGAGAGGCATACCTAACAAACAAACGTGAGTTGCTGTATTAGTAAAAGCCAAGGTCCTTACACTTGAACTTCACCTTTGGCCGTGAGCAGTTCTGGATCATTATGGAATGGTCATATACCCAGAATGATCAGACTTTTAAGACACATGCACATCCCACAGCTCCATCCTGTATACTGGTCATCATTGCCTGGATGAGTCTTCTACAAATTTACCTAATCCTTTTTTGAACTCATTATAATGGAAGCTTTTACTGGTTTATAGTGGGAGTACCTCACAGGCTTGCTGTGCTCTTTCACTCTCTCATGGATATCTTTTCCCTGTCCCTTTCATTTTTGGACCTATTTATGGTTAGTGTTATGTTCATGATGATAACTATTATATTACTTATATAGGGACAACTCTGTGCATGACACTTTACAAAGTATGATATGACAGGTCACTGTCCTGAGCAGCTTACAATAACTGAATCAAAACAATTGGAGTGTTTGTTAGCCATAATTAGCCCCAACCACAGTTTGGAAACCTGCTTCTAACCGTGGTTTCAAACTGTGTTTGGGGCTAACTATGACTAGTGAAAACACAAATCCAGACCCATTTAAAGAACTCTAATTGTTAGATGTGAACATCAGATGTTTAGGGGGCTGTGTGATCAGCTGGGATGTTTCTCTCTCTCCCATCTTTTATGGCCCTTAATCACAACAGAACTTAACAGAATTTCCCACTTAATACACTTTCCATTGGCTTCCTTTGTAGTTTTGTATACAATATGAACTTCTTTAAGTGAAGGCCAGAGGACATGAGTGGTGCCCTGTAATGTCCTGATAATTTAAAAAAAATTAAAAACCTTTTATCTTGCATGCGTAAAGGTATTATTACATAGATGGAAAGCTGTTTGGAAAGAATGGCAATGTTGCACTTGGTGTCGGCTTGGTGAATGTGCAAGTCCTGAGCATCTTGTGAGCCAGTGCTTAGTTTGTGTTCAGCACAGCGTGCTTACTCATGAGTAAATGTATTTAGGTTCATAGCTTTCATGCCTGTATGTTAATCTTCCAACTGACATTCCCTTGAGATAGCGTAAGTACAATAAATCTCATTGTTCAATTCCAGTATGACCTGGAGAACAACAAAACACTAGACAGGCCACATGGCAATGTTTTACATCAACTTTTTAAACAAGAGAAAACCAGTTAGATCTTAAGAAAGAAGTCTTAAGAAAGCATAATCTGAATAGCATACGTACTGCTTATGGTCCTTGCTGCCATCCTACACCAAAATCTTAGAAGAAACACAGCAAGAAGGTGCATTTTGCATCGTCCAAGAGTAGCCAGGTAGATTCATTTGGGAATTCATAAACAGGACCTGATGTCAGTGGCTATCTTCTGTAGATTTGCTTCCTCTACATGAGAGTTCTATTTGGCTATCATGGCTAATAGTCATAGATAGATGTATCCTCCACAAACATGTTTAATCTTTTTTTGTTCTTTTTTTAATGATAGTGACCATCATCATATCTTCTAGTAGTTAGGTATGCAGGAGCCCAAGCCATGCAGTTGCCTAAGGCTTAAGGTCAGCTAGCAGAAAGGTCCATGAGACTGTGCTCAGGTGTATAGTTGTCGTAACTGTGAGGTCATTAATGGATGCACTGTTAAGGCCTACTTTCTGTGAATTCCATATGAAAACTGCTTGAAGCTGCACCTGTCTGGTGGCTGCCTCACACAAAATGGAAAGAAGGAGGTAGACCACAAAATGGTGCTGTGAAACACACTATTACACATAAGTGTATGTGTATGTTGTAGCCCAGTGTGCTTGTATTATAATTGCTCATATTCTTTTGCATAAGTTGTGTTGGCTGGAGAGCTATCCATGTATAGGCCTTGACATGCAGATCAGGGCTTGCCATATGTTTGATTTCCATGCTGTTGAAAAATACCCATTTTGTGTATGTGGCACTGATGAAATTGTCTGGGAAACACCACATAGCAGCTCACTACACATAGTAGCTGCCATACTGATGAAATTTCATGTAGCTTTTATGTGGTAGACATCTTGTGAAGTGGTCCTTTGAAACTATAGACTCATTGCACTCAGTCTCAACCAGAGCATCTGTCCGGGGCTACATGTGATACAATCTCACTATGTGTGTCAGTGGCGGTCAAATCGCAGCCGTGATTGTGGGAATTCCTAGGCAGAGAAAAACGACTAGCACTTCATATACATGGTTACAGTGGGAAAAATAAAATGTGTGAATTGGTCCATAGAAATCTGTATGTGTTGGTGTGAGTGAAGGAGAACAGTTGCTATGGATGGAGAAAAAGAATGATAGAAACAAAAACAAACATCCAGTCTGCTTTCCTAGAGATGGGTTGGGAAAACAGGAAAATGTTACTAGATCATACTCCTCATCCAAATGGACTCTCCAGTTGTGTTAAGACTTTGTTACACCGATGACCTTTCCATATCCCAATTGGGAAAAGTCTACAGCCATACGACTCTGAACGCGCCAGATCTCGTCAATTGGGGAAGTATACATTTAGATACATCTGCATGTTCTGAAAGATGGAGTAAAGAGGCTGGCCAGAGCAGAAATCTTAGTTTCCTCTGTGTATTGTCAGTATTGGATATAACTAGGGGGATATGGGACAAATGTCTTGGTTTTACGGACTTAGCTTCGCCCTTCAATCCTGTCAGGAAACTGAATTACTACAGTGGGAAAATAAACACTGTTCACGGTATTGACTAGGCGATGGCTGCATTGGGGGTGGGATGAGAGAAATCTTACAGTGAACCTTCTCCCCTCTTTTTGGCTCAAATCACAATATCCTCAGATGCCCTGTTTCATTCAGGGTATCTTCTCGTCTGTAAGGGAAGGTTCAGGATACAGTGCTTCGCTGTTCTCCCAGAAATAATAAAATGATGGTACTGTTTTGCAAAACCTGTAATAACCTACTTTGTTTTTCTTGCATTTTTTCTACATCTCTTTGTAGAATTTGCAACATTTACGTGGAAAGCTCAGCGACATGCTTGCTGCACATGTGTTCTTATCCGTCTTTATATACTTTTTGTTACTTATAATTGAAGATGTAGTGGACATTTTTCCAGTGCTTTATTTTTCCATGGAAAATTTTCTGTTTCATAAATTCATTAATAACAATGAATGGATGCCAATTGCAAATAATACCATGTTTGGCAAGCTTGGAAGTTTCAAAGTTGTAATTAAAGTTTTTCAGGAGATTAAACTGTTGAAATAGATGAGTGGTAGTCAGCATATCATGCACAGTTCTTTAGGTTGCTAAAACAAATTAGTGCAGCCTTCCCCAACCTAGTGTCCCCAAGCTGTGTTGGACTACAACTCGCAATATCCCCAGCCCGACATGTTGATTGTGGATGCTGGGAATTGTACTCCAGCACATCTGGAGGGCACCAGGTTGGGAAAGGCTGAATTAATTTGCCAACAGTTTTCGTTTCTTGGATTTGGGGGTACATTTAAAAGTGTAAAGGAAGTACATGCTATTGTCTTTATGTTTTAAAAAGTATTCAGTAAAATGACTACATAATACAACATTTAAATCTCTTTTTTTCTCAAATATTTCAGATCAAATGCTTGTCTGTTGGGACAAAAAATAACATGGGGTATTTTTTTAGCTTTGTTTACTAAATACACATAAAATAAACATGCTAAATCCAATCACTGTCTAGGACATCAGAAGATTTTCTGATACAAACATTTGCATTTGCAATGCAAATGACCCTATGCAAATTAGACTAATTTCCATAGGAATGTTTCCCAATTCAGAGTTTTCTGAAAAACTCATATCACTGGGATTTGAACTCTGGCTACAGTGTGTAGTTTGGCTTGAAGGAGGAACACAGATAGCCTTCTTTTGTTTACAGAGTTGCTTCCGGAAGGGACAATTTGAGAGTGGAGAAACAGAGAGTGGGAGAGGATTAAGCACTCTCCACAAACCCATTCCTCGCTCTAAAGTCTAGTTATATAAAGCTGTTTTTCTTCCTTTTAAAAAACTGCTCTCCTGTGTACATTAGTGCATAATGTGTAGTTAGCCTTTGGATTTCCCCACAACCAGTTTAAAAGTGCAGCACTAAACAGCGACTTCACCTGGGGCTGAATGTAAATAGTACTATTTGTTCTTGAGATATATCCCAGGAAACAAGGTGGTGTTTCCTGGGATATATTTTGCTGAAATCAAGTGCTTCCTTGTATTGTCTTTACAACTGGAATGTCACTCCTGCTTAGATTCTGAAGGCTGTGGTGTCCTCGCCTTTTAAATAATTTCCATATATACAGTGCATTTCAAGTGTTCAAAGCTTTTCACTTCCATAACTCTAATCTTCACAACAGTCTCCATGTTGTCTTTGTATCGTTCAGGATATGAATGTAGGAGAGAGAGGGCAAGTAATGCCTTTGTATTTTCCAAATACACAGGATACTCTTAAAGATCTCTGACCTACTGTGCAGCCTCTCAGCAACCTCTCTGGCCTCATGATTGGCCCTGCAGATGGCACATGTAACAGTAATGAACAGATACACATGGACTGGCATCTGTGTTGGTGTCTTTGAAGAAAGAGGTGAAGGAGAAAACAGCTGTTCCTTCAGTATTCTCTTAAAACTGGAATAGTGTCGGAATCTTGAGCAGCTGTAGTTTCCAGTGGAAAACAAAAACACTTCTTTATTTAGAAAGGGACAAGTCATCATTATACTTCAAAAACATAATAAAATGGTTACCTGAGGATGATTACTGGTAAATGTGGTATCACTGGAGTTGCACCCCCCAGACAAAAAGCCTTTGGGCCAAATTAGACAGGATGTATGAGATCCATAATCAGGTCTTCTGTTTCTTTCATTTACTTTAAGAAATGTCCATGCTTCCCCACCTCCCAAATTGATTGGGACTGCAGTGCTTCAGGGGGATGAACTATTTCCCTGCATGGTTTTCTGGTGTAAATGTCCCCTATCTACAATTTGCCCCATAATAGCTTGAAGGAAAGCATTTACATCAGGAAACAGTGCAGTGGGGAAGGGTACTATCTCCTCCCGAGTTCCATGGTCAATTTTGGGGTGGGAGGTGGCTACGGCTATGTTTTTTTAAAAAGAAGTGATAGGGAAATCCAATCATGGATTGCAAACATATCACCTAGTTTGGCCCTTTGTTGGAGGAATTGGGTGAGGCCTATATGACAGCATACTGTTGTCATCAGTGGTGTAAGTCTGTATCTCTGTGCCATTCTATTTCCAGTGTGATTTTTGGCAGACGCAAGAAAAGATAACTGCTTTTCTCCAAAAAACTGAAGACTTCACAGAGGTGAAAAAGAGATGAAACAAGTCCTGAAAGGATTTGTTGGCAACATATGCCATCCAGGCTAATTGTGGGGGGAACTCTAAAGTGGGACATTTCTGGCATAGGCTTGGTGTGGCTGCTGATGTCTTTCATATTGAATCTGAGAAGTAAATGCTTTTTCACAAACAACATTCACAAATGAATGTTTAAAGAGGAGGAAATATTACTTGGCAATACAAAAAATAGACCTACCCACCCATGTACGCTTCCCAACAGATCCATTTGGCCTGCTAATACTGGATTTTTAAAACTCTGTGATCAGATTTTTTTGAAGGAGAAAATATTGAAATGTCTTAAAATATGTGGATATTGTGTGATATGCTGTCAAGTTAAATAGTGCAAGAAGAATTTAACTTTGCTGCCAGATTAATCTTTGTCAGCTTTCACCCTATTGTAGCTGCAAAGGCAAACAGATAAAGGTTTCAACTCTTCAAGAGGCCCAAGAGAAATGGGAGACAATATTTTTAAAATTAGGAAACTAGATGTTGCCCACAAAGCTTTTGACCAATAATACATATGGGATTTTATTCAAAGTTACACAAGTGGAAGTTGCCTCTGCCCAGATTTGCTGATTCCCCCCTCCCACTTCTATACCCCAGGGCTTTCCTGAAGGGACTTTTACCTTCAGGAGGGGCTGCGGGAGGGGGAGCAGAAGGAGCTGCAGTGAGTAGGTGCAGGAAACCGTGTTGCATAAGCAGACTTCCATTTCCGTAAGTTTAGATACATCTCATAAGAAGGAACAAGCGAAGTTCACTAGTGCGCCTAAAATTGCCTTATTTGCCAAAACTAAAGGGATACATTAATATACAAGCTCCATTCTAATGGACCATTAGGTGCTGAACAAGTGACCGTGGAGGTAGTGGGAAGCACCAGCACATTAGCTTAGAGCCTGGACAATTCATAGCACAGTTTGACTGGTGGACCTCATAGTTAGGTTCCTGCCCCCTACATATATTTGGGTACCAGCTAGTAGCAAATTGTGCATGTGGAAAGGTGTTCTAAAGCTTCTTTCTTTTTGCAATTTCCTTTAGAAAACATTGACTTTGATGCAGACTTGTACTGCTGTTTCCAAACTGTGGATTTCTGGATATTCAGTAGTGGCAAAAGGTCCAACTGTTTCTAGATAATCAGGCAGCTGTCTGCCTAATTTTGTTACCACACTACAAGTGTAATTAGAGCCATTTTCTCTGCAGCCTCTAGTGAAGCTTAATAGAAGGTTGGCTAACAGTGGACTGCTAAATGTGATGATCCTTGTGACCCACAGGAAGGAGTAATGGGATGAACTGAGGGGATTTCTCCTGAGAAGAAGGGTAGGCAGATGTCCTAAGATTTCAGGCCATATTTCATCCACCCCTCCTTGGATTCCTGCGTCTCTTTAGGATCATCTTTGAAATGGAATTCATTTTCCTACCTTACATCATGTTCTTTTGCTGCTTAGATCATCTGTCATAATGTGTTTCTTTTCCGCAGGTAATTTTATCATTTGCCCCTCTTCTTGTATCATGTCCAAGTATAGTTGGGATGTCCTAAAATTCTGCATCTTAGAATGCAAGCTCGAATTCTTCAACTAGCACAAATAACACAAATTGCATTGACTTGCATTAGTTTACTTGACTGACCTGTTTTGTCATAACAGTTTGGAGTTTGAAAAGGTACTGAAATCTGCTCTGTGGAAATTCCACAGTTTTGCACTGGTAACTATATTTGCTAGCATCACAGCCCTCCAGATTTTCAGGTTGCTTGAACATAATAGGACCACTTGGTTTTGTGAATCTGTTTTCTTTGATTTCATGTGGCCTGGCTGACCAAACAGCCTAAGTCATCCATTTGCAATCTCAGCCTTTATCCACTACTGATTCTCTAGCTCCGTGCTGCTACTCTCCAGAGCCAGTGTACTTCTTTTGAGAGAGTGAAGGCTTTACTTGCAAATGAGTCTGTAGGATTGCAGGCCTGTTTGCCCACACATTACTTGTATTGGGGTTGGATCCAGGGTCTGCTTTCTGCGAGTGGAAAGGGTTTGCTTGCAGAAGGTCCTTCTGCCCAATTTTTTGGGATCCACAGCTCACCCCATTCAGCAGGGTCTCCTGACTTTCTGTGAAGAATTTTCAGGGGGGTGGAGGGGCTGCCCTGGGAAGGAGGGCATGGGAAAGTCTGCTTCTGTCATTGCTGTTGATCTAGCTTAAATTTCAATCCAGCCTTTAGTCATGTGTGGCACATCAATGGCTTGAAAGTAAAAACAGTCCAAACCAAGACTCTTCCTTGTCTAGCCACTGTGAAATGATTCTTACTTGACATAGGGAACCAGACAAAAGTCTGTTTGCAAGCTAAGTGGGGGCAGATGGCTTTGGGAACCACAAAATCTGGGGAGGGCTATGCAAGGGTAGAACTATCATTGTTGTGCTTATTACGTCCATATCTTCTGATTTATAAAATCTCATCTCTTCTCAGTGCTATTGTGCAGAAAAGAATAGCTTGTTATAGAAAGTCCATGGCTTTTAGTGGAGTTCCTGGGATTAGGAAGCCTAGAGCTCTTTATAAATGGGATTTAGTAGAACTACTAGTATATGTGCATTGCAGAAATACTGAATTTTCCTTAAAGAACAGGCTGTATGAGTGATACTATTTTTGAAAGGAAGCTGTGTCCACAGCCCACTCAGATTCCCTGATAGACTCTCTGGCTATATATTTAATGGTAGTGCTGTGTTGCGATCTTGCTGTGTTTGACAAACCTACTCCAACTCCAAGAGAAGAGGAGGAGGATTTCTCTTAATTTCCAGTCTCTAGGCATAAGCTGCTCCCTTGAGAATTTTGATGGATGTCCTTGGCTCACATTTAATCTTCAAACCAGTACTGGCTTTTCCATGGCATGGCAGGTGAGATGCATGAAGAAGAGAGGATCCGAGGGCAGAGCAAATGTAGAAAGTGGGAAATCTAGGGAGAGATTGTGTAGCAGAAGGGTACAGGATAAGTAATATGTATTAAAGGCCCATAAAAAAGAAAGTCCTTGTTTGGATTCTTGTTCTCTCAGTTCTCTGCATGGATTCAAAGGTTGATGCAAGTTGATGGGATTTGAAAGTAGGTGAAAATATTTCATTGCATATTTATCAAAGTGAACAATCACTGAGAGCTGGATCCAGATTTAGGCTGGATCAGCTGTGCTAATAGAAGTAGACTTCCCAGCTCCCTCCTTTGCACAGTAGTCCCTCCAATCCCCTGAATATGCTACAGTTAGGAGAACCTGGTGAGTGGGAGGAGGGGGATCCCCCCAAATTGGAGAGAGAACTTCCATGAACAGAACCCTTCCTCTCATGGAAGGCAGATCCTAGATCCACTTTGAGAAACAAGAATGGGTATATGTTACACAGATTGGCTTAATCTGATAGTTTAACTTGCTTTGCTAGTTACTGTGGGTTTATTGCAGTGACAGCCCAAATGGCAAATGTTTTTGCTTGTATTACAAATAAGGGCAAGTGGTTCCTTCCATCTATAGTATAGTGTGGTGTAGAATCCATATAAGTGCATAAGGGCCCTTTCCTATCTGCATAGTCTATAGGTTCACTTAGTGGTAGCTGGTGGAGCCTGAAGAGAAGACTCTGGGATTTGCACACATGCAGTCCTGGATAGTGTGCTAGATTAGGTCCAAGCCTCACTTGAGACCTGTAGTTAAAGCCTTGGATTTTTATAGTGGTACTTCTAGTATGTGCCTAGGATAGTTTAATTCTACCACATGCACTGACTCTACAGTATTTTCCCCCTCAGTTTACAGAGCAGATACTTTGTGCATACATGTGTTCTGCAAATGGAGATTATCTCACATCAGGTATGAAGCACAATACTCACAAACCACAGCAACTATCTTGAACCCACTAACCACACTAAAAAGCTCCTTGGAACAAAAAAGGTTTTGGTTTTTTGCTTACTTTGTTCTTCCCAGCTTTGTGTAAGTAAATTACGTTCATAGAATTCAGCTTGTTCATGGATTGGAATCTAATATTTCCATAGAAAAATCCATCTAATATTTCCATAGAAAAATAGAGCCCAAAAGACAAAGATTTCCAAATAAATCTTCACAAAAATATATTGTAGCCTGACTGTTTCTTAAAATAGAGTTGTAGGGTACTGAAATAAATACCTTGCAACCCTTTTTGCATGTTTCCCCTTTCCACACAGTTTTCCTGACGACTGCAAGATTTAAAAAAGAAAAATGTCTATAATTTCCTCAGATAGTAGTTCCCAGTGAAATTGGGTTGAAACAGTGTTTGTTATGTTTTCAAGTGTGGTTCTGCAACCATGAGGTCTGGAAGACTATTGGGGGGGGGCAGGAGCAATGTAGGTGGTGGGTGTGGTTTATAAATCAAACAAATATGAAACGTCTGGCACTAGGGCTTTTAGGGAGACTTTCATACTAAAGAGGAACAGTGTTGAGAACTGGTAAATATGAGGACTGGCTTAACAGCCTTTGATGTATGGTTCTTGCTGTGCCCTTCCATGTTCCAGTTTAGCTGTTATTCTTCTGGTTATGTACATTTTCTTTTAAGCCATCTGTTTTACACAGGGAAATAAGCTAGAAATCCACTGTGGCAGAAA
The DNA here is from genome assembly GCF_057233095.1 of Heloderma suspectum. Classification (NCBI taxonomy): domain Eukaryota; kingdom Metazoa; phylum Chordata; class Lepidosauria; order Squamata; family Helodermatidae; genus Heloderma; species Heloderma suspectum. The sequence continues at coordinate 250,780,097 of NC_139459.1, forward strand.
GAGATGGAATTTCCCTAGTCACTTTCCACTGTGTGTTTATGGAGACTAATTCCTAGACTAAGCTGTAGCTCCTTCTTGCTGTTGTAGACTCCTGAACATTTGTATTCAGCTTCTAACTGCAACTTCTAACTGCTCCATTGCATCGTCTGTGCTTGCTTCTAGCTTAGCTACTGCAGAAGCTACTACGTTCTGGGGAAAGAGCTTGCAGTCCCTGCCCCAGACCCTTTGCTTAGCTCAGCTGATGGCTGGAGTCTTTCCACTGCTACCCTCTGGTGGCTGTCACGTGTTACTGCAGTGACAGCAGTACGGAGTGGGTGAGGCAAATGAAGCAAGCAGAGAGAAATCAATACACAGAGAAAGCGAGACTGGGAAGAAGGAGAAGGGAGGAGTCGTCTCATCAGCCATTCTTGTCTTACAGGGTCCCAGCTGTCATTGGTAAAAGAGGAGGGAGGAAGAGGATTTACTATTGTGTGAAACAAGAGGGAGGGGGCAAGACAGAGAGGGAAAGAAGAGGAAAGGAAGGAAGCACCATTTGTTCCACCTGAGCTTGAGGTTCTTTGCAAGCTGGTGCTGGTCTTAGGTTGGAGGGTAGGAGCCAGTTCTGCCCCTGCAACAACAACCCCGCATCATGTCTGGTTACCAGGGCAAGAAGAACATCCCCAGGATAACTGTGAGTGGCTTAATTTCTGTTCTCCCCCCCCCCCATTCTTGCCATTTATGCATGATCTTTGTTTATTTGTTTTGTACCAGTTTACTCCACCCTACCACATATCAGCCCCTCTGCTCTGTTTTGTAAGAAACCGATACATACTTGCTTTAGAGGGTGCTCGCGTGTGTGTGTGTGTGTGTGTAGAGAATAGTGATATTATATAGCCAGTCAGCTTGCAGAAAGGGCAGGGGTGCATACAGGGATGGTTCCGAATAAGCAAATCTTGGATTTTTGTAATCTGTGCAATTGATGGGTGTAAAGATCTTCATTGTCTTATGCTGTTAAATTGCTATTTAGAAAACCTTTGTGTAAGGCAGCGATACTAGTCTGCAATATTTTCATGTCCCAAACTGTTGCGATAGACTCTCCGCACCCCCAACGGCTGTTGTCCATGTCTGTGGAACATAGTCAGGATTTGATGACATTCTGTTTTGCAAACCTGCATAGTGGGAGTGGGTGTCCCTCCTCCTCGTTCAGTTCAGGATGTTTGATCACTTTTTCATGCTTTGGACAGACCCTGTCTTTTTGGGAGGAGCTGATCTGACCAAGTCAGGCTGACTTTTAAACCAGGCTGGTTTTGATCCTTATTTTTTGTTCTGTCACCACTCTTTTTTAAGCAGGGACGCCGGTATGCTCAAGTTGCCTGCTGCATAGTTTTGTTTGCTGCATATTTGGGTGCGTCATGTGCTTTGAGTGGCGCAGGAAAAAGGAGGAATTGATTCCTCTATGAAAGTGAAACCTCTGATATACGAACAAGTATAAAGGATGTATTTTTTCTCTGCATCTAAATAGTGTGTTTGGGGGTGTTTGTTAACATGGAGGAAAAGGTATCTGATGGAGAGCGTGAAAGTGAAATGTTGTGAAAATTCGCAGGTTTTGCATCTTTCTTAGTGTGTGCCCTGCAGATGCATTTCCAGTGGCTTCGTACTCCACCCTGATTTATTGTTGATGCAATTAAACGCCTTGCAATGGGGGTACTCCCTTAGTCTTTAATAGGCCTGGGGTTTATTGTTGCTGGCTTCAGATGCAAGGAGTGCAGCTGTGCTTTGTCTCCAATGCATTTTAATGAAATCTTTTGTGGGATAGGGTATGCATTGGGGGAACGAGTGGCTACTCCATCTTTGAGGCAAACAAAGGAAGCACAACCAAGCACACACACACACACACACACACACACGCAACACATACACGGGAGAAAAAAGAAGCTTGGAGGATATATTGTCTTCTAAGACTACCTGCTTAGAGAGCAAATAATTTCCCAAAAAGATTCAGGTTTTGTTGGGATTTACAAAAACATATTTTTGGTTGAATGTTTTTTTGGGGGGTTGCTCATTTCTTGGATTTAAAACATTCTTGTGACATTGATGCTCATTAATTCATTTTGTGGTGTGTGAGGCATTTTTTCCTGTGACCTTAAATAAGGAAATTAACCTTAATCAAAGATGCTGGTTTGTTTTTTCCCCTTGCAAGAAACAACATTTTTAGTCCCTCCATTGGGTGAGACCTTTTTCTTTTAAGGTGCAATATACTGAGGATCCCAGTACAGACACTTGGGACTAATTATGGAAAGGAGCAGACATAGGCAACACCTTATTTCACATTCAGCTTTGTGAAGTACCATTTTGAACACTACTGAATTATTTGCCTTTAATGTCTCAATATTAACCCAATGGGAACCAATCTTTTAAATAGTTAAACCAGTTCTTACCTGCTTTCGATTAAAAAACAAAAAACTAAGGAGCCATGTAAAAGTGGTGCATTTTCTTCTCCCCTGGTTCTATAAGGTGTGACCTACATTAGCTAAATCCTATGATACTGTTTTCTTTTGTGCTACTGCACCTGACTGCAGCAGTTTTGCTTCTCTGGGTGTCTGTGCAGAGTGGCCACACCTACCTTGATATTCAGCATATCCAATGCTTTCTTTGAAATAACAGGAAGTCCAGCTGCACCAGGGGCTTGGTCACCTGCCCTAATGTCTAGATTTCATATTCTGGCCTCTTCTGGCAGTATGCTCACTGCTCTGTGGTGTCCTTTGCTTTGGGACAACAAGAAAAAGAGCAGATGTGGATTTAGCTTTTCCAGTTTTGTTGTGGTTCTTTTATCGGTGCTGTTTTGAATGGCTTTATGTGTTTTTTAACATGGTCAGTAGAAAGTATTGGGGTAGAAGTACAGAAAATAAATATTCTTTCTGAGAAGATGATGCTATGCCTTTCAAATAATTTTTAGCATTCTCAGGAATGCTCTGTCTTGAATTTTATCCTTTAAAAAAGTTTGTGAGGATGCCTTTTTTTCTAACTATGCACTGTAATATTGCTATACACCCAACTTGACTGGTAGTGTTAATAATTGGCAGTTATGTACTTCATGGTGACTGTTTACTACAGTAATAGAAAGGTTGCACTATTGTGGGAGCATTCCTTACTCAGTACTCAAGATGTAATTCCCCTGCAGACGAGACACTCAGGAATTGCTTCATTAGATGTGATGGGGCACCTCCTTCCAAAAGGGAGGTGTCTCCCTGCAATTTGTAGGGTGTGTCCTTTGATCCCATTGTACCTTTCACAATGCAACCAGAAGTACTTTCTAAGAGGGAAAGGATATAATGTGGCTCCCGATTTATATGCCCACAGCACTGATTGCAAATGTGGACAGTGCAGGCTGTGCACAGCCCACAATTTTTTCTCATTTGGCAGGTTGACTACCAGGGGATTGCAGTGCTGTGGGAAAACACCTGAGACCCAGGAAAATCCACTCTAAGGTATAAGAGCAGTGATCAGCTGTGTCATTAACCAAAGTCCCCTTCTTGTCATAGCTAGTAATAAATCCCACTGCTAGTAGTAGTTGTTGGTATAAAAACAGCGGTATGCTTCTACAGGTAGTATTGCCTGGTTGTATGTATGGGGCTTTTGCCTACAGGTAAACATAACTGTTTCTGAGTGATCATTATGGATAAGGCAAACTCTTGCAGAATGATAGTGTTACTTGCATGTATCTCAGACACACAATCATGTACACCTCCAAGCCTGTGCAAATGTTCATCTTGTGTATTGTTGGAAAACAGTTTGACGAAATGGAGATGGGCGATTGACTGTTTTTCATACTGGTACTTGTGAACAGCAGCTGTACTGTATATACATGGCTATTTTCAGTGTGTTCTGTGGACGCTGCCATTTTGAATATGGCTCTATATGCATAGAATGGCTACTCTACCTAAGTACCTGAGGAAGATGGTGAGGTAAGCTGAATAGAAGGAGTTGCAAATCATATATTAGTGCTAACCATGAGCATTGCACCTGAGCCTGTGATGATGGCAAAGATAGTTGAAGATTTGACTGGAAAATTCCAGTGTGTTTAGATTAAGAGATGTGAGACAAATAAGATACAAAATATATAAACAATGTGTATGTAGCATGCTCAGAAGAGTCTCTTTAGGAACTAAATTACAAGAACAATCCATGCTATTTTTTTAAAATAAGAATTTTAAAATATCTTGCCAAATAAAATGACAATAGTTGAGGTAGTTGCTGCATCTTGGTTATGATGCCAGGAGCAAATTCAGTCACTTTGGATCTGGAACATTTTGTGTCTCCTCCTGTTCATTGGGTTAGTAGAAGGTTGTCACCTCCATTTTGGCAGAGAAATGGAGGTCTGAAAGTAAAGTGACGTGCACAAATACATCTGCATCAACTCCGCGCTTTTGCTTTTAGACCAGTCTTACTCTCATCTTTGTGTACACTAGAGAGCTCCTATCTTCATAATATATTCCAGTGTATAAGAATATGCTATAGGGGGTCTGTCCATTATACATACCCAACTAGAAAACCCAACAGAAAGTCACTCATGAGTTCAGATTTCCAGCAGCAATCACATGGCCCAGGATAACACATGATAGATACCTGAGCCACCTTGTGGGTTATGTACAACAGTATTTACTTGCCCCTGCAATTCCCAAGGGTGATGGTATTTTGATTATCTTAGTTAGAAAAGGGGACACTACAGTACTGTCCTCTACAAGAGTGAGATGTATTGTTGTCATTACAATACCTTTGTAATGTTCCTTTCAGTAAGAGGAATGACATTTAAAACTCTGGTCTGCTTCCAAGCAATGTGCCTTGTGGATTTTAAATATGGAAAGTACTATCTCTCTGACTCAAGCTAGCCTGTTCCTTTTCTGATCTGAATCTTGAAGCATGTACCCAGTTATTTCGGAGCATCAGGTGACCTGTGCTGCAGAGAAGTGGGAATTGAGTATAGACAGGAAAATATGTCAGCATTATCCAAATTGAAAGAAAAGTAATAAGTGATGGTGTACAAGGAAGTGTAATTTAATATACACATCCCAGGGCAGCTTACATATGGTTGTAAGTCAGTGTCCCATCCAGCTAATTCACAGGGCCAAACCTGCTTAAGTTCCACATCATTGTGTATCATGAGACCATTCTCTCTGCATGGTGCAGAGTGATTATGTGAAACTGCATATACTTTCAAATTGACTTTATTGTCTGATTATCTGATACTTTAAAACATGAATGTACTTCTGAGAGTCAAACCTGTTCCTAAGGATCCATGAAAACATAATGTAGAATACAAGATGCACAAACTGTGGAGCTGCTCCAGGCATTTTGCTTTATCTTTTATGCAAAACTGTTATCCAAAAGATGTAGTTCATCTGTTTTCCATAGATCTTTCAATATGAAGTCCTGAGAATTCACCAAAATCGTTCAAAACTAATATGAGAAATGAACTTGAGATCAGGCTGGAAAAAATACAAAAAAAAACCCCTTGTTCTTATAACTTGGGCTCTTCTTCAGTTTGGATATGCATTCTGTTTCTCCCCAGTGTTTATATTTGTACAACGGTCAAATTGAAATGTCCTCCCAAGTATGAGGACCTAGTAGAGAAGGCATGGTCTGCTCTGTCTGTTAAAAACAGTATGAAAGATGAAATAAATAGCTGATGCGTGTTAAATCCACCCACCCACCCACCTGGCCACTGCCAATATCGAACCTCGATTTTACACCTTGTGAAGTTCATAGCATGGAAGTTCTGTTGCTTGAGGCATACAAGCAACTCTTAGCTGCCTTTTAATTGATTATCTGAAAAATGCATCTCCCTGCATTGAGCAGGCAATTTGACTAGATGATCTCCAAGATTCCTTCCAACTTTATGATTCTATTGTGTTGAATACTTACCCAGGGGAAAAAAAGCAAAGTGTTGTCACTTTTGAGCCCAATTTTTGGGTTCTGTTGATACTGTGGCTTCATTTTAGAGGAAAAGGAGGTGTTGGATTGAGGATTGTACATGCAGTGGGTTTAATACCTAATGGCTTGGCCTGGGGACAAGACACCTCAAATTACAAAAGGCATGTGATTGCTCATAGCATGGATTTCAGGAAATAACAAGCAGGAAATAGTATGAATTGGAAACTTGATTCAAATCACTGATCTAAAATTGGCCCTTTGTCTTGGTGATTTTGAATCAACAATTTAAGTTAAATCCAACTGTTCCAAGCCACTCTTCCTGGTTAGGAGCATTTTCTTGATCTGTGCTGCCAGTATTAAATCAGTGTTTTAAGTCAAGTTTCAACTTTTCTAATTTATTAGCATGCATACTAATTGGTGCTGTAACAGTTAAAATGTATATCTTTACAACTAAACAGCCTTTATACTACCTAGACATAATCCAAAACCTCTGTTTATGTAGTCCACATGCCTTTTGTACAAAAGAATTTATATTTGCTTGGAGACAGGAAAGCAACCTGGAATTAAGATTTTGTTTGGTGCTCTCTGTACATATGCAAAGACATGAAACAAGAACATTTACTTGAAGATTAAGTGCCCAGAACTTTCCAGAAACAAGGGTTGGTAGTTACTGGATAGAACAAGTGCTTCTCCAAGATGCGGAAAAGGGAAAATGCCCTTTGGTTGATATCGAAATATTCATAGTTTACTTATACAATGGTAATTAAAGTATGTGTTAGTTTTTGTGTGATATTTGTAATGCTAGAACTTGAAAGTTTCCTCTTTTCTACCTTTTTACTTTTACATAAAAGAGCAGGCTTTAAAACCCAATGAGTCTTGAATCATGTGTGCATTAATTCAGATTTAATTGTAAACTAAGAGGTTTTTTAGGGGAATTAGTAATATAACTAAAATCTTTTAAAAATAATCTGTATTAATGTTCCCTGGTTTGGAGCATAATGGTGGTGCATTTCTCCTACCAGGTTTTAATAGACACAAGCTGTCTCCTTAAAGAATCTGACAGAGGTGCAGGAACCTTCTGTCTTGGTCCTGGGCCCAATTCACACATACACAAGTAGGGCTTCCTTTCCAAAGCTGTGCAGACTTGTTCGTCTCTGTGGATTGAATGTTTGCTTGGTTAACTGGTTTTGTGAATCTGCCACAATAAAGACAAATAGGTAGCCATACAGCTCATCACACTCATGGCAATGATTTATACTTGTGGTGAACCACGAAGGGTTGACAAACTACATTTCACCTCTGCACATTCAGTCTGAACTGAAAGAAACCTGTGCATTAGCATTCCTTATGTATTCTCATAAAGTCAGTGGGTAGTATCTAATTGGAGTAGGGCCCCCCATTAGCCCTGGTCTGCAAGCGGCCCCTACTGCTTGCGCAGTGCGATATCGCGCTTCTGGGGGAAAGCCCTGAAACAAGTGGAAACACTCATTTCTGGAAGGGGCAGGGCTCTGGCAACTTCCTCTCTTCCAGAAATGAGTGTTCCTGCTCATTTCAAGGCTTGCCCCCAGAAGTGCAATATGTTGCACAAGCTATTGGGGCCGCTTGCAGACTGAGAACAGCAGGGCTGGCTACCCGTGGTAGGCTCCAATTGGATACTGCCCAGTGTTTTTAAGGATTTTGTGGGGGAGGGGGGATACGGATGTTGACTTGCATCTTCTAAAAATCAAGCCATCTGTCTTACTGATCTTGCTCCTGCAGTCAGGCATTACTGATATCTCTTCTTGCAGAAACTTGCAGTGATAGCCAAGTTAGTCTGCTGACAGTCCATGGAAAGTTATGGCATAATTTGTTAGCCTTGGAAGGTGATGTTTGTTTTTTCATCCTGTAGGAGGAAAAGTGACTTGTAGGCTAAGCTTTGTGTGAGAATTCACAAGCCGCAAGGTTTCCTATAACAATAGAATGGCTTCCCTGTTTTACAGAGGTATTCAGAGGAGGTAACAGAAAAGCCCTGGGATCTGTGCCAGAATCCCAAAAGAGAGTCCAAGGACTTAGATTCTTAATGCTTTTGTTGTGACTCCACAAGAGTAATTTCCCTCCATCATCTGCACCTTACAGATAAAATTTCCCTCAGGCTAACAGTGGCTAATGATGCAGTCTAACGCTGGGATTGGCAGGAAGATGTGGTTGGATGTGGGGAAGTGCAAATGAGCTTTGGCATGATGAACAGTGTGTTTATTGTAATAGTCTGGGAGATCTTGGTAACCATGCAAAAGCCCTTGCATTAGTCAGGCCCATTTCCTGATAAATGCTTCAGTTTCCTCTTTAGTTCCTCTTACATTTGAATGCATCCAGAACTTTCTGTGCCAAAACAGACATGATGTTATTATACGTACTCCCCTCTCTCTGCCTCCCAGCTAATGGCTGGGAGCTGTTGCTGACCTTCCTTTTTCTTATTCAGATGGCGAGTATGTCTGGCACCAGGGCCAGGCACAAATGATTATAAATGCAAGACTTCTAAATTGGGGACTACTTATTCATGATCTGGTGCATACTATACAAATGAAACTGCTGGGGACGTTAGCAACAATGAGCACACAGCATCTTTATATCTGTAACAAAGGGAACATTAAAAAAAATCTTGCACATTTTTGTTACAACAACATAGACTGCAATAAACGTGCTTCCAAATGCACTATGCATGTTTTTCTTCCTTTCTTTTTTTGATTTCAGATATATTATCAGTTACTTCTGTCTTTGAATTCTTGAAAAGAGAAAAGTGTACTTCAAGCACAAGTAACTTGCATCCAGCAGAAAGGGAAGGCAGGGTGCCAGTATGAGAGAGGTGCACAGAGACCTGTTCCTCTAACGTCCTGTTCAGTTGCTGGTTATGGGAGAAAAGTGGGGCTCTATTGAGTCCTGTTGGGAGTCTGAGCATTTCTACCTAAGGCTTTTATTGCATGCTCATGATTGGTCACTCATGGAACTTCGTGAGTCCTTTACATGATGATGTCAACCTCCGGAGCATCTCCTGCACTTTCAGACCTTTATCCCGCTTTTTAAAAGACCAGAGATAACCTGATGAGGAATGTTAGTCTGATATATTGGCTGTGTGTAATTGCGCAGTTCTGCTATAAGCACAGCAGCATCTAGTGGCTGTAAAATGAAATATATAGAACTTGCCGAGAAAGGAATTCCCTGATTCAAAGCACGTGTCTGGTTGTGTAAAGGAGCCGATTTTAATCCCACAAAGAATCTGGAAGCAGAAGCCCTGGCGAGTAGGCCTATACACCGATTCAGATTCGGAAGTCTGAAGCATGGCAGCCATTTTGTGACCATCTGCCATTTTGTGTCACAGGCCTAAGCAACAAGGCTCCACCTAGTGGTGGTGCATGGAACTTGCCAACATTGCCTCTGGTGGTCATGGGAGACATTGCAGGCTGCCTTTGCATGTCCTCATTTGTCTACTGCATGGGTATAAATAGCAACACAATGCATTTCAATGGGGATTTTATCTTCTACCCATCTAACTATTGGTATCCCCGCCTCCACCCCACCGCTTTTCTCATTTGCATAAAAGTGGGAGGTATTGATGTGGGGCCCTGCTCTCCCTAGCCCTGGTATCCAGAATTGAAACTGATCAGATTTTGTTAAGAACTTATTTGTTTATAATAGTTTATTTTGTGCCAAGGAAATCACCAGGTTTTCACTAACTTCACATCTAGAGGCAGTACATATTTCTATAAAAAATGTACATATTTTTGATAGAGAAGCAGGTTGAAGTGGTACATGTGAGTGGGAAAGGAAGTACTTGTTTGAGAACAGTGCGGGAAAAATATTTGATCTGATTGTAGCATAAGAATTATGAACTGGAGCTGATGCTTATTTGAAACTTTGCCTGCTCAGTCTTGAAAGAGGAAAGTTGGCCTTGTCATAGCAGTAGATGTCACGAGGGCAGAGGAGGTGGGATCACTGCTATAGCTGGGAATTCCCTTGTAATACCATGTACTTGGAAAAAAAATTCACTACTTGAAAAAATCGTAAACTATTTCTGTATTTAAAGTGCAAATCTCTGTAATGCTTATTTACTTAACTGAGATGTTTAGACAGTACTGAAAAACAACCATGGAACCCATCGCTTTAGGGATTTGAGGCTGAAGGTTGTTCATGTGTGGATTTATAACTATTTCTCCAACCTAGAAATAAGTAAGTGTGTGTGTGTGTGTGTGTGTGTGTGTAAAATGGACTCTGACAGGGTTTTCGAAACTGTTGGCTGTGCATTCACATTAAAAGATCTTGTTTAGTCTTACACAATAATCAAACTACCAACGATGATCAAAGTTGTTAATGTGTGGAGTTTTAAGTTGTTTCTTGTCTGAAATAGAATGAGCCTGGATATATAAAAAGTTGCATAGCATTTATTTGATTTTACTGATTATGATAACACAGTGACTTGCTTTTGTGTATCAATAAGACTGTTTCTTGCCTGATGTCCCCTGCTGCCTGTTAAGATATTCAAATGAGATCTTGTTTGGACAAAATAAGATGGATCTAGGTAAAAGGCAGGACCTTATCTGGTGTGCATGTCATTTGTAGAGTATCAGTCATCCCAGGGACAGACAGCTTGAGCCTGACACAGCAAGCATTTCAAAAGAAAACAAAGGCCACCTTTAGGGCCTTTTGGATAGAAGCTGACTTTATATATTTTGGTTTTAACTGCTTTGAAGTGTTTTGATGGATGGTACTGTGTGTAATAGAATTTTATATATTTACGTTGTTCTTGTTTTAAAGTTGATTTGAACTCCCAGCCAGCTATACCTTCTTTCAAGATAGTCCGTTTGATTCTCCTTCCACCCTGATTTTCCATCAGTTTTGGCCGACCCCAGACACAGTATTCTATGGCCACTGAGCATGCTCAGTCTAAATTGGGCTGTTTTGGGGACAGGAGGTTCCCACAAATATTTTTGTCTGCTTCTGCAAACAGTGGGGAGAGGGGCTTTGAACATGCTGATATATTCCTCTCTTTTCTCAGGAATATACCATTTTGGCTATATAGTTGTCATAACTCAGCACTTGAGTTTACTATTACTATATATGATAGAACACAGGAAGCTTTTCTTCCTTAAGTTGGTTGCAAATTAGAGGTATTATGGTGATCTTTCCGTGGCTCACTCCAGGTGAAAAAGGAAATGGAAACAAATTTAGTTTCTCTGTAAACTATAGATTCAGAATTACCTTGGGTGATGCAAATAGCTAAAACAGTATTACCTTGGGTGATGCAAATAGCTAAAACAGAAACAATCATTCGACGTTCGTAGGAGACATTGGGAAACTTATTTTTACAGTTAACCTAAACTGACCTTTCTACAACATAAGCACATTGGTCTTTATCCAAAATTCCTAAAGCTTCAAAGTGCAAATAGAGTTCCTTGTAAGGAGGGACTGTTCCATTCACTTCAGTGTTGGAATATGTACAGAGCATTGCATAATATCAAAGTGAATGAGGAATGCTTGGCTTGCACAGAGTTGTATGGGTACATTGGAACTTCCCTGTACATCTTGTGAGGGATCTTCACGACAACGGAATGAGAAGCGTGTTGGATTTTCATGGAATTGTCTTTTTCTGTCAGGGTCACATAAAGCAAGATAAGCGGAGTGTACCATACGTTTAAAATCTGGTTTTCAGGGGTCACACAGCACTTGAAAGGAACGTACTTCCAGGTCGGCTGCGGTGAGTAGAATTGAGCATCATCGAACTGGCAGGGGCTGCTCAGCCAGTGAGAAAAGCCTTTTTCCCGCCATTGTCCAGGCTTCCCCTTGCTACTACATTATTATGAATGGAGAGCAACTAATTTTCCCCATGTGCGCAGATTTCCCTGAAGAAGCCAAAATCCCCGGTTTTCCAGTGCAGCATCTGAAGTCTCTCTCCTCCCCAGAGCTCCCCCGACCCCAATTTCTCCCCATTCCAGCAATCTGCTGAGTTATTGCTCCCACCCCGGTTTCCCCCATGTGTGCACTCTTGCCTTGAGAAGCCATTTCTATTTAAGTTATAACATTTCTTTTTAAATGTGCATCTACACATATAAATTAGCATATGCAAATATCCTCGATTCTCAAGTGCAGCATCTGAAAGCCCCCCCTGAGAGCAGCTCAGCCCCTCAATTTTTCCTCATACCAGCACTCTGCCCCGGAGCTATTGTTTCCAACCCTCCTTCTCCCTGCTCGCAGCGAGAAGCTCCCATAAACCCAAAAGATCATTACTGCGATAAAGCGGAGAAGGGACTTTACATAACAACAGAGAAACAACGTGAAACTACAGGACATGAAAGAAGCACAACATTGCAATAGTGATTTAAGAGATCATCGGAGAAGCGAAAGAGCGCTTTAGGGCAAGTTACTCAAGTTAGCCTTTACCCCTTTCACAGCAGGGGAGCGAGATTTCTATCTTACACCTGAGTAAACGTACACAGAAGGGAGGATATGTTAAAGATTTAAAGCGGGCTAGCCAAGGTAAATGAATGTCCCCAGTACTGCAGTAATGTGAGGGGTTGCTACTACACTCCTAGGGATTTTCTCAATGGGAAAAACTACTTCCATTGGGGAAACAAGAGGGAATGGGGCATCCCACCACCTTGACCACATCACTGCCAGGTCACAGAGGCACACCCAGGATTTAATATTTGTGGGGGGGGGGGCATGGCACACTGTGGTAACACCTCCAGAGAGCCACTTTCAATAAAAAAGTTGGAGTAAAAGGAGTTTCAGAAAAAGGGGCTTTTCAAAAGGGAAGCAGCAGGTTGGTAATGACATCATCTGTCCCGAAGGAATTCAGACTGCTCTAATGTTGCACTAAATTGCTCATGAAGAAGGCCCCCTGGAGTCTAGAATTGGATTTATTTGAGTTTTTCTCCTCCTGTGGCAAAATAAGAGATCAAAAAGGAGCTAAAGACAGGCCTGGGGGAAAAACTGACCAAGGGGAGGGGGATGGAAACATTTGGGGGGGGAACTCTTTTTCCTGGGTTTCCTAGGGTTTTCTATAACATAAACACATTGGCCTTTATCCAAAATTCCTAAGGCTTCAAAGTGCAAATAGAGCTCCTTGAAAGGAATTTTCCTAGGGATTTTTGTAAAAATTTGGGGGTGGGGATGGTTCCCCCCCCTTGTTTTTTTCTGGGTTTTTCTCCCAGGCATTCATGCCTCTAGCAGAAGAGGAAAAAGGTTTTTACCAAGTTAACAAAATAATCAGAGATTTGTAAATTGCCTTAGATTTTGAGAAAGAACAGATATAGTTAAATGGAGATTTGGGATCCAGCAGAGTGCAGAAATCAAATAAAACATAGTCTGGATCCTCAGTTGAGTGCTCTGAGAACTGGTGCATAATGGTGTGATAACACAGAAACAACTTTCGTAAATAAGATGTCAAAATTGTAAAACTTATAAATATATTCTGTCTGTCTGTGGATGTTCCTGAGATACACTGGGTTAAATTCAACAGGATTTTCCCCTGCAGCCAACCATGACAGCAGTCAGCTCTGGTGGGTCCCCTACCCCTCTAGAGCAGATTTGGGATGTGTATCAGGGGCTTCAGGGAAGAGAGAAAATCCATTGCATCACTGATATCTGTACCATTGGTGGTCTGCCAGGGTTTGATAGAACCCTGTACACTTCCTAGTTACTCAAAGTGATGTCCCCGGCTCATGAAGTATTCTGGAAAAAGAGTTAGTAGTCCTATAAGTGCTCTGGGCAGACACCATGCTACGTCTGCATACTAAACAATGTATAGTGGTACTTCTACATTTTTGAACAAAATGCAGTTTTTTCAGAAATTTATTCTGCTGTTTTATATACTTGTGGGCTTACAGTTTAGTACTGTGCATGTCTACTCAGAACTAAGTCCTGGAGTTCATGAAGACTTATAAGTGTGTATTGGATAGCAGATTTATTTGCTTTCCTAACTGTTACAGCTTTATGTTGTATGTGTGTTTATGGGTTGCCTTGTACATTGCCTTGGGAACCTTATGTGTAGAAAGGTTGAGAATAAAATAATAAACAGTAAATTAATAAATTGATGGGAAGGCTAAGTATGTTTTTACTACCTGATCAAAGAATTTGAGCTACATTGTGATGCAGAAGTCTTCTGTTTACTGTTAAATTGGATACAAATTGGCCTGGGCCTTCAAAATAGGCATGATGAATGTATAACGTGTGAGTTTTGTGCTTGTAGAAAACTGCCATAGTTTAACATCCAAGGGCCAGTCAACACTTTCTGGAGTCTTTGGGAGCAATTTGTCATGCAGGTATTGTTCTGCCATGTACCTGCTTGCTGCTTGTGGCCCACTGATCTGAATTATGTTGGTTGGTCTGTGGCAGTAGTTTTCAGCTATTTCAAACCTGGGACTAGGGATGTCAGAGAAATCCACCATGGACCCCAATGAATCCGGATTCAATTGAATCTGGCTTCCGGAGTCCGTAGCAGAATGGCAAAACTCACCTCTGCCTCCCTCTGGAACTGTCCGAGGCCGGATCCTCCTCATGGCGGTTCTGTGGAGCTGCCAGCCAGCTCCGTAGTGCCAGCGATATGGCCACCATTGCCGTGCCATATTGCTGGCTGAGGGCTCACTGTGGACGCAAATGGTGTCCGCAAAGCTCTTATGTTAAGCCGAATGCAGCCGTGAATGGCTGCATTTAGCTTAAACTAAGGGCTTTATGGCTGCAAATGGTGTAATGGATGCCATTTGCATCTGGAGTGAGCCCTCAGCCAGCAATACAGCACGGCAATGGCAGCCGTACCTCTGGCACTATGGAGCTGGCCGGCTGCTCTGCGGAATTGCCACGGAGTGGAGCTGGCCGAAGAGGATTCTGGGGAGAGGACTGGATTGCCTCCCGCCGCGGGCAGAATTCCCCCTCAGAGCAGCAGGTAGGGAATCCGCCCATCCCTACCTGGGACCCATCTTTAGCCCAGATATGCATTTGGGGACCCGTTTCTTCATTTTTTTCTGTAGTGTTGCTGTTGCGACCCACCTTAGATCATGCTGTGACCCAATAGTGAGTCCTGACCCACCAGTTGAAGACCAGTGGTCTGTCTGTGGGAAACAGGTATGTCCTTTGATCCAAAGGTCAGGCTAATTATTTGGTCCCTTTCAATGCAGCTTCTCTAAAGTTTAGTCAGATTTTAAAATGCAGTGTTGACATAATGCGAATATATCTTCCGAGTTGAATGCTACTACAAAACAACTTACAGGAATATTCAGCGCTCCACCCTATGCCAGGAGTGGGAAACTTGTGGCCCTCCAGATGATTTGGCTTAAAACTCCCATGATACCTCACATTGGCTATGCTGGCTAGGGATAATGGGAGTTTTGGGCCAAAATGTCTGGAGGGCCACAAGTTACCAACCCCTGCTTTATGCCATGTGCAATTTGTAAAGAATTAATTCAAACTTCTCCGACTTCAGGTTTTCCTGTCTTTATTCCAGCTGCAAGGCCTCTTGCAGCAAAAAAGGGGTCTGATGGCTGGAATTCCTAGGGGAATGGTTAAGGACAGCAGGCACTAACTTTTTTCTCCTCTCAGTTTGGGCTGGGCACTACAGCCCAAAAGTCCCTGCCCTCTTAATACCATTTTTTTGAAAGCTTGAAATTGAATAAAGTCTTGGCCTGATTTTACCAGCTCAGTGTGTTGGCTCTGCGTTACTCCTTTCATTCCCACTGTGGAATCACTTCATTATAGGAAAGGAGACACAAAGCTTTGCATAACTTCTGTCAGTCATGATTATTTGTTTCCCTTCACAGAGTGATCGTCTTCTTATTAAAGGAGGGAGGATAGTCAATGATGATCAGTCATTCTATGCTGACATTTACATGGAAGATGGTCTTATAAAGTAGGTATACAATCCCCATAGCCTGTTATCTGTTTTGTTAGCGGTCTAAACATATTCATCCCTTAAAGAGAGAAATGGGATTACAAGAGTTCTTCTATACCAGTTGATATTGGATGTTGATCTTGCTCATCTCAAATAGTCTATGACAGGGGTGGGGAACCTCAGGCCCAGGAGCCAAATCTGGGTTCCCCAGATGGCTACGACCCCTTCCCCCAACCACCAATCAATTTGGTGGTTTCCCAGCTATTGTGCAGGTTTTTCTCCATTCTAAAAGGTTGAAATGTCTCCCCTAAAACTTAGTTGTTTACATAAGAGCTTTAAGCTACAACATGCTGATTTGTTTTTGTATTTTCAGCCTTGCCCACCACTAGAATGTGGCCCCTGAGAGATTTTCCAAAATGGAATTTGGCTCTCGGGCTGAAAGAGGTTTCCCACCCCTGATCTAGGTTACTTCATTCACAGTATATACTCTTATATGTCAGTGCATTTAAACTGTCATACTACTAAGAGATCCTTTACTGAAGAGAAGAGAGGGCAAGTATAATTTATGTTTGGTTTTTGGTTTTCCTGCTGCATCATAAAAATGACTGCTACATTTATTATGGCTAAAGATGGTAAAAGATTTCTTTAAAGAACCTGTATCTTTAAGTTTCTGAGGGATTTTAAGCAAAAGCTACGATGCCTTGTGTTTCATCTGGCTTCTGGTTGTGTTTATGAAGTCACAGTAATGACTCCAGTGGTTAAAGGCTGAAATTGTTCTGATGTGTAAATACATGCAATTAGGATTAAATCCCCGTACAGTGGGGTTTAAATTGTGGGATATTTTATAGCCATGGATCTCAAATGTTCTTTGCCCTGAAAGTATAAATGCAAATATCTAGGCTCTTCTGCAGGAGATATTTTTATAAGCAGCAACAGGGAAATCCAATATTTTAAAGAAGGGAATGTTCAAAGCGTGAGGAGAAAAGGCAGTTTATTAACTGTTGGTTTGTTGCCACAAAAGACATGGTAAGTAGTACCATCTGCAGAATATTCAGAACTTACAAATAGATTTTCAAACATTGTGAGCTCATTGATATAGAGATGTAGGGTTGTACTTAAAGCCTTCTTCACTAGTACCCCAGAAAGATACAGCCTATCATGAAGCAGCAGTTTCAAAATGAAGAAAGGCTTGGTATAGGCAGAAGTTTAATGAAAGCAGCAGTTGGGAATTGCTTAATTTAGCATCATACATGTTCCTCGAGTACATGAGGCTGTATGTATGTCATTTTTAAAGGATACTCTGCCATTCAGGCACTCTGGTTTAGAGACGTGACCAATAATGGAATACACTTCTGAAAACACTTCTTAATACACTCACTGTCAGCATATAGGGCAGGGAGTGGTGCATAGATTCAGAAAGACTTATAGAGGAAGGTTTGGGCCATATATTTATTAATTTTAAATATTTATTATTCGCCCCCCACCTTTTGTTGCACAGAACAGGATGCCCAAGAGAACCTCCAATCAATGCAATTATTAAAAACAAAATTGAAAACAATAAAAATAGCCAACGGATGAGAAGAACATAAAGTTACAAAAGCCAGAACTCAGAATCAGACAAATCAAAAGCCTTCTGGAATATTTGCCCGGCATCTAAATGCCACAAGGGAGGAGGGGCCAGCCAAGCCTTGTGGGCAAGGAATTCTAGACTCCACTGGAGGTCCTCTTCTACATAACCATTAACTGTACTTCTGGTAATGGGATGCAGAACAGGGCTTTGCCTGAGTGTGTGTGTGTGGGCAGGAACCTGCGGGAAGACATGGTCCTTTACATATTCTGATCCCGAACAGTATGGACTTCAATGACCAGCACTTTGAAGTAGGCTTGGCAGTGGACTGGGATAATGATTGTTGAATGATCCAAAAAGCAGCCCCAGTCAGAGCTCTAGCTGCAGCATTTTGTACCAGTTGGAGTATCCAAATACTTTTCAAAGGCAGCCCCATGTTAAATGTGATATAGAAGTCCACCCTTGATGTAACTAGGATTTAGATTTGTTGGGACTCTGAACCTCTGCGGGGGTGGGGTATCTTGTAAGATTAATGGGTCCAGGTGGATTCCTGAATGCTCTGGGGGATTTTCCAGCCGCTAGGGCTGGTGACCCTGCTGAAGCCTGGTTGACCTGTGGAATGGAGAGAAGACCAAAGGCAGTCCACGTGATTGCTCCTAAGCACCTTCTACTATTGCTTAGAGCTCCTTGGTTTTCTGATGGCCAGTGAAATGCTTAGGTAGATAGCTAGAGTGTCAGCAGAGGAAAACGGAACAAATCTGACTGAACATGGGCAACAACCCATTTTAAGGCCTGTTTTGTTGCAGTGATGGAAGCAAAGAGGTCATACTTTTCTGCCACCATTGCGTCAGCACAGTGTCATCCAATGGAATTGTTTTGACTTTTAAAGTGTCTGTTATATTCTTGGCCCCAGAGTAGCGAGAGGGAGTACTCAAAAACCCACATTGTAAAGTTTGCAAAACACGTCGCTGATAAAATTGCCCTCATCCATTCTGACCTGGGCTCCACGTTGAGAGCAGGCCATGTGGTGGTGATTGAGGCAGTCACTTGTCCAGTTTTGATGGATGAGTTTCATCTTGTTCAGCCTGAGGATGTGGACAATGTTGCTTGCTTGTTGGACCCCTGTCAATCCTGACTGGTAAAAGCTGTCAGAAGGGGTCTGACCAGCTGGGTGGTAGAGGTGGTAAATTGTGGGAGGGCTTCCTTGGGGGGCGGCTGTGGCCCAGTCGTTTAAAGGAAGCTGTGCTTAACAAGTTGAGGCTCAATCCAGACAAGACTGAGGTACTGTTGGTCAGTAGACAAGCTAATATTGGATTGGGTTACAGCCCCATTTGAATGGGGTTGTACTTCCTCTGAAGGATCAAGTCTGTAACTTGGGTGTGTGGCCAGGTCCACCTTTGCCAAGCTTTGACTGATGTACCAGTTGCATCCCTTCTTGGAGAAGGCAGATCTGGCCATAGTAATCCAGGCTTTAATTGCCTCCAGTTTAGATGACGGCAACGTGCTCTACATGGGGCTGCCCTCGAAGAGTGTTTGGAAACTTCAGCTAGTGCAAATCGTGGCAGCCAGGTTACTTTGTGGTGTGTGCTTTGTTGGCAATATTACACTGGTCTTGTATCAGCTGCACTGGCTGCCAATTTGTTTCCAGTCACAATTCAGGGTGCTGGTGCTTACCTATAAAACTGTAACCAGCTTGGGGCCAGGATATCTGAAAGGCCACCTCATCCCATATGAACCTGCCTGTAGTTTAAAATCTTCCAGGCTCTTTTGTATGCCCCACCACCAAGAGAGGGCTAGGTTTCTGGGAACACAGTATAGGGCCTTATATGTGGCAGCACCCTGTCTGTGGAACTTTCTCCCTAAAGAAGTTAGACTGGCCTCCTTGTTCAGTTTTAGGCAGGCTACTGAAACCTTTCTTCGTTCCACATGGCTTTTTAGTATTTTAAAACATACTCTGTTTTTGAAGATTTGCTCCTGGTTTTAATTCTGCTTGTGATGTTTTAAAGTTTTAATTGTAAGTATTGTCCCACGTTGTATCTGGACCAAAAGGCAACTCATAAATGCCCAAAGGCATAATGCTCTTTCTTGTGGTCCCTTTGATTCTCACATATAGGTTCTGTGCTTGTGCAGATCTTGTTTCGAGTGTTCTAGAGTTGAGCTTTTGGCAGGAAGTCCACCCCTCAGTGTGCACGCTCAAAGGATGTGCCTCCCGCGCAGTTCTTTTTTGATTGCAGCAACAGCAGCATCGTCTAGGAGTGTTCTCTACCTTAGTGAGGTTTGGGCTGAGTATCTTCACCTTTATTTTCTTTCATTTTATTCCCCCCATCTCTTTTTATCTCCATATATTTCAATTCTTTTTCTTAGTGTTTTGTGTTATTGCAGGCTTCTTGTGCCTCTGGGTGCCCCAACCCCCATTTTTCTGAAACTGCTAAGTTGCATAAACAAACTTCCTCTGACAGCAGCCATTTGCAATCCTTGTTGTTCCTGGGAGAAGGTCACATTGTAGACTCCTGTTGCATTGCCAAGGTTTTACCAAGCAGCCCTATTATTATTATTGTGCGAGCAGGGTTGGAAGCTGCTGATAGTCCCACTAAGAATCGACCTTCACAAGCTTTGCAGTTGCGCTCCAAGCCAACCCCTCTGATGTTTCTTTTGATTGCTGACCCATACCTGGCTCTGGCTACCTAGCCAATCCCTGCTCTGTTCTCAGAATTGGATGTTTTGGTATCCTTGGTTCAACTAGTCCTTACATTACTGATGAGCATCTTGGGGTCATTGGCCATCCCTGTATTGGCTTCAGGTTCGACCCTGCCGACTTCAGCTGCCCTTACTGAACCCCAGCCTCCTCTGACTCTGGGGGGATCCTTTGGGTTGGAGAAGAATAAGAAGGCAAAACCTAAATGCTCTGCTACCACTCTTTCCACTGGGGGTGAAAAAGAAAAGGGACAAAGGTATTTCACAGATGACTTCAGGCACAGCAAATTCAGCGACCTAAGCTTTGCAGGCAACTTCTTCAGTAGCTCCACTGCTGCTGGGGACTGACATTCCCCCACTTCTACCACTACTGGATTCTTTTATTCCACTGCTGAATAAAAAGCAGTGGTTACTTAACTACCCTTCTGCTTAACTGCAGATCATTAGATCTATTTATTTTATTTTATTTATTATTGCATTTATATCCCGCCTTTTTTCCTCTTGCAAGGAACCCAAGGCGGCTTACATTATCCTCCTCCTCTCCATTTTATCCTCACAACAACAACCCTGTGAGGTAGGTTGGGCTGAGAGTGTGTGACTGGCCCAAAGTCACCCAGTGAGCTTCCATGGCTGAGTGGGGACTAGAACCCGGATCTCCCAGCTCCCAGTCCAACACTCTTGCCACTACACCACACTGGCTCCAAAGGTGAGATTCAGGATGTAATCAGAGCCATGGCCTCACTGGGATTACTGCCTACTGGTTTCCCCCTGTTTGAGATTGCCTTTTTGCTAGTCTCCTTCCAGATGTTCTTCTGCATCCCGAGGTGTCACCAGCTTCTTACGACTCCAGGGGGTCAGACTATGAGTACCATGGTTGGAAACTACGGTGGAAACTACACCGATATTCTCAGTCTCCGGTCTACTTTTGGGATATGCATTTGCCTTGCCGCTGGGACAGGAGCTCATCTCAGTATCGCCAGCTCTGTCCTAGGCAACAACACCTGCAGTATTTCCAGTTGTCTTGCCACTGACAACTTCTGTCAGGGGAACCTCTGCTCATCAGACATTGGTGGTCACCTCGTACATGATCCTCCCACCATCCTTGCAGGGCTTTCAGAGTTCCAAATGGTTATTCCCAACTTCTGATTCCTGATCTATCTCCAGACGTAAGCAGACCACTGACTTGAAATTGTGCCTTTGACTAGGTTTGTCCACTCACTCCTCTGAGGCCCTGCATCCAGTAACACTGCCCTTCCTTCCCTGCTTGGCAAGATATCACATTGGACACATGGGTTCTCACCATAGTTCAGGCTGACTACATGATATACTTTGCCTTCCTCCATCCTATGGCCTTTTTCATGCCACTCTGCCTTCTCCACCATTGGAAGAATAAATTATTTCACTTCTCAAGAAGGGTGTGATAGAACCAGTCCCACAGGGAGAGAGGTTCACCAGTTCTACTCCCATTACTTCACAGTTCCAGAGAAAGATGGGGGCCTGCACCATATCCTGGACCTCAGCAATGTCAATGTGTTCATTGTCCCCAGGAAATTCTGCATGATGATGCTATCCAATATTCTTTCCCTCCTTTGATGAGGCAACTAGTTCACTGCCGTTGTTTTAAAGGACATGTACTTCTGTATTTTCATCTGTTCCTCTTGCTGTAACTTCCTCTGATTTGCACTTAGTCAACATCTCTGCCGGTTCAGAGAACTTCCTTTCATGCTGGCTATGCCTTCAGAAACTTTATGAAATGCATGGGGGTGGTAGCAAATGGGGTGACATTTTTTTCCCCTACATCAGTGGCTGGCTGATTGTAGCTCCCTCTTGACATATGTTCACTCAACATGTCTGCACCACATTCCACTTTTTGGTTGCTCTCAGTCTCCATGTCAGCCATAAGAAGTTCCATCTTGTTCTATCCCAGGAGAGGCAGTTAAGTGGAGCATGCCTCGACTCCACTCAGGGGTGTGTGTGGCTTACCTCCCTGCAAATAGACCCCATACTCTTACTGCAGCAGTGCATCATCTCTTCTACGCTCCTATATTTCCAGCCGACTGTATCCAGGAACTATTAGGGCTCAGCAGTCCTCCATTTGCCTGCCTCTGAATGCATGAGCTCCAGCACTGCTTCATCATAGTTTGACATCCTGACATGAATCTCCAGCATGTCCTGTCCCTCCACTGGTGGTTGAACATCTCCAGTCTCTCAGGGGAATCCCATTTCTTCCTCCAGAGCACTCATACATAGTTACTGTGGATGCTTCACTGATGCAGCGGGGAGCACGTTCTGCTTGCACATACACCCAGTTTGATCACAATGTGAGCAGAGCACTCAAAGCACTCAAGCTGCTTGAAGTAACCAAGACTATGTGAGCCTTCAACACTTCCTTGATGGGTCACATGGTGCAGGTGGCTACGGATAATGTCATCAACATTTTCTATATAAACAAGCAAGGCTGGCCTCATCCCAGGGTCCTCCTCAATCGGACCTTGCACCATTGGGACTGATGCATTCGTCACCACAGTTTGCTTGTGGCAGTTCACCTAATGGGAGAAGACAACATACTAGCAGTTGGGCTCAGTCACATCCAGACATCTTCACTCAAGTGGTGAAGATGGTTCCCGCCATAATCTGCTACCTTTTCCACCACTGAACCCATTTGCTACTGTAAGCAAAAGCCACTGTCTGAGAGAATGCAGCAGGGCAGGCATGGAGCCTACCTATTTTGGAGACGCTTTTGTCCACTGTTGGATAGGCCTTCTTCTATATGCATTTTCCCCATCCCTCTGCTTACAAAGGTCATAACCTAATGTCCTGATGACATCGTGGGGCCACAACAGCCCTGGTTCATGACCTTGCATCTCATGTCTCAAAGGACCTACATCAGTCTACCACAATGGCTGGATCTACTCTCGCAAGACTTGGGAACAGTGTGTCACCCTCACCTTGAAACTCTCTACCTCACAGCCTTGTGGGAATACTCAATCCACCATTACCCTCTGCCATCTCACAGGCGATAGTAGGTGGCTTGCCGTGGACCTCTTATAAGTCTTACCGGGCAAAGTGGACTCATTTTTCTCAGTTTATGGTTCACTGGGATCTGGGCCCAGTGAGCTGCCCACTGCACCATTTTCTGTAGCAGGGGTGGGCATGTCATGCCCCTCCAGAAGTTTTGAAATACAGTTCACATCATCACTCACCATTGGTTATGTTGGCTAGGGTTGATGTAGGGCAAAACATCTGGAGGACCAAAAGTTGCCCACCCCTGTTTTACGGTTTTTCCTCATTACAAATTGATGGTCTTGCTATGTCCATCTGTTAAAAGTTTTTCTGGAGGCAGTTTCTGCATTTCACATGCCAGTTCAAGGTTCCATAGTATTTTTTTTCTCATCCTACTGTTAAACATTTCCTTAGAGGCCTCCTCAACTTGCACTGTGTCTGCCTTGTCTGTTCCTGAATTTTTTCAGTAGCCCTCAGGGCTGACTTCGAAGCCACTTGAACCAGTGGCAGTGTGTTCCCTCTGTCATGTTAAAAAATGTGTTTCTTGTTGCAGTCATGTCTCTGTTACAAGCTAGTAAGCTCTGTGCGCTAAGGACAGACACTCCGTGCCTTGTCTTCCATACCGACAAAGTGATCTTGTGAACAGACGTGGCTTTTCTCCCCAAGATGGTCTCAGCTTTAACCAAGATATCATCTTGCCAACTTTCTACCCTAACCCTGCGTTACAGCTTGAAGTTGGATGTATGCCATGCCGTTATCTTTTATCTTGATCACATGCAACTCTGGAAAAGATGGTGACTGTTCATATGATATGATGGCCTGTGTCAAGGTTCGCCTGCTTCCTCACAGAGATTTGCCAGATGTGGGTGGAGGCTCTTCCCACCAAAAGCTCAGCTCTACAACGTTCCATATGTGGAAGTACACAGATGACCACTTGAAGAATTTAAGCAACCTGTTCTTAAATATGCAAGTTAATGTTAAGGGACACTGCTTATTGCAGGGGTCTTCTAAAATTCTAAACCTCAGAGTGCACATATTACCCCATTTTGATGATATTGATGATATTCATGTGTTTGGCAAAGTCCTTCTGTTCAGGAAAAGATAAAATTGAAGCAGGAAGATATACTGCTCCAGCACGATGAATGTGCTGTAGTTAAAAATTGTGTCGTGAGTGCAAAAGCCTATGTCTGTTAATGTCTAAATGCATTGTCAATTCCCAGAGAAAGGCTTTTGTTTGCTTTAGAGATCTTTTTGAAGTGAGTGGAATTTCAGAACTCTGGCAAAAGTATGGGACAGTTCAGCAGCCGTGTCATTATATTTGGGAGTTTTCATTCTTTGCAACAAGTAATTTTAAGTTTTAGACATTAAGGATTTAGTGATTGTTTCTGTGTATGGAGACAAGAGTGCTGCTAGACATTTTTGAAAGCTTTTCTTTACCTCCTATCTCCCATCTCTTTCCAATAAGAGACAAATTCATTTATTTTTAAACTTTGATATAAAAAGTACCTAAAGTTTAAAGGCAAAATTCACATTTAGTGCTTTCAGTTGAGAATGATGCACAATCATTTAAATTGGTGCATTTTCTGATAATGAACACAGTTCTTTTTGCAGTCATTGCATCCATGCTTATTGCAGAGAAACCTAATCCTGTTTAGATTAGAAAAAAAGATGACTAAGGGGAACTTGCTAAACCTTATAAATCTTTAGTGGTGTGGCTAAAGACAGATTGTATTTGCTGTTTTATAACACTAGAACTTAACTTGAGGTCACCCAATTCAGTTTATTTTGCAGTATGTTCAAAATAGATAAAAAGGAAATGCTTCTTCATACATCTGATATTTAACTTTGGAACTCACTGCCATAAGGTTTTGTTGATGGCCACTAGCTTCTAGAGGCTAGTGCAGTGTCATACTTGGAATGGGGAGACTGAGATTCAAATTTCTGCTCAACTATGAAGCTAACTAGCTGATCGTTCTTCCTTTCTCTCTCTCTTCCATGCCTCCCTCTCAGGATTAAGGGAATAAAATGGGAGCGCTAAACTCCTTGGAGAAAGGATGGGATATAAATGTCATAAAGAAGGATTATACCAATTCATGAAGAAAAGGTCTATGAACAGCTGCTAGTCATGATAGCTATGCTAAATGAAGCCTCCATGTTCAGAAGCAGAAAGCTTTTGAATATTGAATACTAGGGTTAAACTGGAGATGGCCATCACCTTCATGTCCTGCTTATCAGCCTTCAGAGGCATCCAGCGGGCTGCTACTGGAAACAGTATTGCTTACATATCCTGAATTTACTACAGGAATATTATTTCTGTGTAGGAAATTGCTTGTATGTACACCATCAGGGATACTGCATAACGCTTTTGCCTTCTGCCTTTCCTTGTGACATGGTAAATGGAGGAAGAGCTGAGTATTCCTTTCTTGTCTTCCACTACCTGTCACACTGCATCCCTGCCACTTCATAGTTGTTGGGCAGACCTAGGTTTCCATACTTGGGACTTCACCAAATGTGTGGTTCTGGCATTACTATAGGAATATATTGAGTTCAGATATTTGACTGCTTAATACATAGTGTATTGCTGGTGATCCTCTAAATAAATAAACATATGTCTTATATCTGATGAAATGTACTCTTGCTTCTCCTTCTCTCTCTCAGACCCTCACTGTCTGCAGAAGAAACTATACATAAAATACCTTTGGTCCATTATACTAATATGAATAGTACCAACTGTGGTAAGCAACAAATACATGAGAAGGCAGTACTAAATCTATTGGTATGCTATCAGTTCTAGTGGATGAAAGGATTGTCTACTGTGGAGTAAGTTCCACTTAGGGGTTGTCATTGTAAATGTTTGTGTCTGACTATTTTGTTACTATTTAATAAGGCAAATTGGAGACAACTTGATAGTCCCCGGAGGAGTGAAGACCATAGAAGCCAATGGGAGGATGGTTATCCCTGGAGGAATTGATGTCCACACTCACTTGCAGATGCCGTACAAGGGGATGACAGCAGTGGATGACTTCTTCCAAGGGACAAAAGCAGCCCTAGCAGGTGGAACCACTATGATCAGTAAGTGCAAGGGTGATCTTTCTTAGCGACTACAGTTGCAATTTGCAGTACCTTTAAATATTGTCTTTAATTATTTAAAGACCTGTTTCTGGTGCATAATGAAGTGTTAGATATAACGGGCTAGGTATAATAGACATAATAGTGGTAGTTAGATTAGGATGAGCTTTCTATGGGTCGACATTTCCTTGAGTGTCTTTTTGTAGAGCATACAAAACTCAGGAGTTTTAAGAATTCCTAAATCTGCTCATAGTAATCCATTTCTCTCATTAAAAAGACATGAAAACTGCAAAGGGTTTGTTTTTCATTTTTCTACATGGAAATGATTGGATGATGTAGCTGTGGCAAATAGCCTTCAGTAGAAGCCCAACTAGATGATGTTTGTGTCAGAGCTGCCATGGAAAGTTCAGGCTTTCCGGGGGGAAAAAGCTTACTGAAGATTTATATAACCTTGGTTTAGCTTCATTAGTATGATACGATGGAATTTTACTTGGCAAATTTTATTTGTGTGCTGGAAAAGTGAGGGTCATGTATACTTGGAAGTCAAGTTTTAAATCTTTGAGGAAAGTCTTATGTGGCTCCAAATATATTTTGCCCTCATGTCATGATTTCAACTCTTGTTCAAAGGCCCTTTGGATAATTTAACAAAGAATAAATGTGCACACAATTGTGATTTTAAAAATAGGGCACCCTGCCCAAATGCATCTCAGATGAGGAACAAAATGATCTCCCAGCACACCTCAGAACTAAAATGGGAGTGGAATTCTTGGCTCTGGTTTTGAGAGACTCTTCCACAGATACGGTCTGGTTCAGTGGTTGGTGCCGCTGCAGTTCTTATGTGGAGTCATAAGTTTTTAGGACAAGTTGTGAATGGAAGTGGCTGAAAACGTAAGTTTTCTTCCTGCACCTCCATTTCCACTATTGGTTGAAAGAACTGCAGCGTCTGCCGCAGTGTCTGTTATGTGAAAGGACTGCAGTAGAAATTGAGGATTACATCAGGGGCAATAAAAAGGTACATTAGGCTGCATCTTAGGATGATACCCATTCTTTTTTTAATGGATGGTAGTGAGGGATAGAGATGTTGGAAACTACTTCCAGCTCACTTCTCAGCAAAAGCCTGCTAAAAGCACCTGGTGCAATGCCAGAAGCTATTAAGTGGAAGCTCAGTGCCTTTGTTTTTTCATCCTCCTCCTGGTAAATGCACTCTAGACGTATTTGAGAAATTGTGGGCAGTGAGATGCTGTCTTGGTTTGCTTGCTGTCTAGAAACTGTCAAATACGGTAGATGCTCCTGACTTGAAGATGCCTGTTTTTCATAGTTCTAAAATGTTCCTAACTCGAAAGTTTCTTTTCTGCTTCTCCTTTCCCAAATTCTTTGCCATTAACTATTCTGTTCAAGACGTCCACTGTACCAATGTAAATACTCTTTCCAGATCTTTTGCACAATATGCCCCATCACAAAAAAGCAGCACCCCAAATAAAAGACTGATTGAGGCTAACCGTTTAGTTAGCCGGTCTGTGGTACTTTGTGCCGTTTAATTTGAGCCAGATTAAATCATTGTGTTCTGCAGAAGGACAAAAGATGGCATCCTCCATGGAAATAGCCAAGAATAAATAAAAATGTGTATATATAGAAGGATTAATGGAATTGGACAGTGGGAGTGCAGTAATCTTTCAGATACTGAGCACATAGTTGTTCAGTGAGAAATCAACTCCAGACAGGAGGGAAAGGCATAAGATCTTCATTCTCTACTATAGCTTGCTGCCTTTTTTCACAGTTGACCATGTTGTACCAGAGCCAGAGTCCAGCCTGATAGAAGCCTATGAGAAGTGGCGAGAGTGGGGTGATGGGAAGGCTTGCTGTGACTACTCCCTGCATGTGGACATCACCCAATGGAATGACAGTGTCAAACAGGAAGTGCAGACACTAATCAAAGAAAAAGGTTTGTTAATGACTCGGTTCGCACAATCATTGTGTGACTTACGCATGCCAGATGCCATTTGCCTAATTACTTGGCAAGGCACAGCTTGTCATGTCATCCAAACCCAGGCAGCATGGCTTGTTTGAGGGAGAAAAACTCAAATAACCCAACAACAGGGGGTTGACTGTGGGTGAATTCATAGAATAACTTGCAAGGGTTATGTGCAAGAGCAGGAATGTACCTGTGTGAAGTGCCAGGTTCAGGCACTGTCCCCTCCCCTCTCCTCCCATGTGGCTGGGAGGACAAAAGAAATTGAATTTAGTTTCTCTTTAGCAGATTCCTGGCTTATCGTTACATACAAACCAGGAACTGTGATTCAAAATAAACTCTAGTCAGTTGCTAAATAAAACCAACTTAAATGTGGATTCTTTTTGTGGTTTGTTTAGCAAACCAGAATTTATTTCAATCACAATTCCTGGTTCACACATTATGTCAAACCAGGGATCTGCTAAGGTGAAAGTGAAGCCTGTTTTTTTCCTCTTCCTGGTCACATGGGAGGAGGAGCATGTGAGCTTGGTGCTTTGTGCGGGCTCATTTTTGCTTCTGCACATAACACTAAATTATGGTTTACCATTATGTGTGAACTCAGTCTTTGTATTTAATATTGTCTTATTTACCCTTTTGACAATAACATCAAAGTATCATAAAGGCATAACTTCTGTAATCTTATGAAACTTTTCGTAAACTAGGGCAGGGTAGAATCAGTCCTACCCCAGTAATATTTTCATGGTGTTACCAATGTCTTAAGCTTTTGACTTCATTTAAGATTCCGTAGAGTAGGGGTGTGGAACCTTTTTCAACCCGAGAGCTTAATTCCATTTTGTAGAAGTCACATTCGAGGGCCACATTCCAGTGGTGGGCAGAGCCAAAAAAACTAAACGTACCAAAAATACCAGCATATTTTAGCTTAAAGCTCCTATTGCCTGTATCTAAGCCTTAGGAGAGGCATTTCAGCCTTTCAGAATGGAGAAAAACTGCACAAAAGCCAGGAAACCACCAAACGTGGTGGTCAGGGAAGAGGGGATAAGGCCATGTGGGGAGCTCCAGAGGGCTGGATTAGTGCACCTCAGCTATAGAGCTTTGGCTAGGTAACTACAGTCTTCCAAAGAATCAGCTTAGGACAATAAAAAGAAAGTGTTCTTTCGCTGCTGGTTCTTGTCAAAGTTTCCCATTCCACTATAAGTCTGTAATTTCTCGTATGACTTGTGGATGTATCAATTTTAGAATGAGATGATAAACAGAACAAAATCTTATTTGCCAATTTCTTTCCTTATCCTTTAGGAGTGAACTCTTTCATGGTCTATATGGCCTATAAGGATTTGTACCAGATGTCAAATACAGAGGTAAGAACTATGCTATTCCCTTGTACTACTGTATGTGCATAGTGCCTTTTTTCCTTTGTAGGTCTGAATATCCAATTAATATTACTAATTAATATGAATTAGTGTTTCAGTTTGTGATTGTGAGTGGCCTTGGTGGCCCCATGCAGAGCAGAAAGTCAGAACAGAGATTACCTTACAAATAAATAAAATTGGAACACAGTAGGATGTGGTCCTGGTGCAGCCATACTGGATGGAGAACAGATGTGTTGATGGCTCTCAGTGATAATAGTTAAAGGGACCTCCTTGTTCAGAGGTGGTATACCTCTGAGGGCTTGGAGCTTGGGACAAACCAGGAGAAGACCGTTGTTGTATGTCCAACTCTTAAAAACATTTAAGAGGTGCCTGCCTGGCTGCTGTTGGAAATAGAGGGCTGTACTAGATGAACCTTTGGCCCTCTCCAGCAAGGCAGCTCTTATATTCATGCTTGCCTTATGTTACCTAGTAATTACAACCACAAGATGATGTGATTTGACATCCATTTTAAACATTGGGGGTAGGGCCCTGCTTATGTATCTTGTGCAGATCTACTCATTACATGGTAAAAGAGGGAGGGGGGACCCAAAATGTAAATAGATTGGGGCAACCCTTGAATGAAGAAGAGAGTGGGTGTTAACAGAGGTCTGTAGAAAGGCTTGTTTAACAGAAAGCAGTGCATTAATAACACTGAAACCTGCTGTACTGATTAAACTAAGGGAGAGAGAGAAGCTTTGGATAGGTAACTTATTTTTGCCAACGAGACTGCTGCTAATAATGGAAAAACCAACGTGGAGCTCAGCAGAGTCTTATATGCTCTCACTATCTAAATTTTGGTGTTCCCAATCCCTTGGTAAAGATGTGTGAATGTACAGGGCACTTACAGCCCCCAAGGTTAATTTGTCTTCCCGTGAGCTCCATTCAGAATCTAATGTTTAACAAGCAAGTTTCCAGCTCTCATGATTTCAGAGGTAAGATTTAAAATACAGCAGCAAATATTCCTGCCTTCAGTGGCAAACAAGTCACCACCACTTTGCTGGTTGGTGTTTTTATAATTTTGTAATGTTTTGCTATTTTAAGTATTTTGTTTTAAACAAAATCTTGTTTTAAACAAAAGTATTAAATCTTTTAAAAGAAGGGCACTTGAGAAATACAATAAGTAAATAAAGTGAACCCTCAAAAATTCTATTCATGAGTGTGGAGACCTAGCTCTTATTCCTGAACTCCCTGTTTTTTCTTAGCTGATAGATGATTTTCAGTTGCAGTACTTTCAAAGCCTTGTGCTAACAAAACATGATTTCTCTGCTGGTTCAAAACATTGCATTTACACACTATACAAGTAGATTTTTCAGCACCAATCCAAACCACACTCTGTAGTAGACGGTGCAAGTTCCCAGTTCAGACATGAACCAATGAAGTTCCAGAAGAAATCCACAGGACCTGGGTGCACTATGTATCCCACATCCTATCCCTGAAGCTTTCACTTTCGATAGATGATTCTGAGTTATAAGAAATCTCGTTTTGAGAATCAAGCACATAAACCACCTGTCTTCTAATGCTGGCTTTCTTTTGCATCATCTTTTTCAGCTGTATGAGATATTTAGTTTCTTGGGAGATCTTGGCGCAGTAGCTCAAGTTCATGCTGAAAATGGAGATATCATCGCACAGGTAATGTTCTACCTTTTCTGTGGCCAGAACACATGGTGTAAGCAAAAGTAATGTCAGGTTAATACCCCTTGGGAATAGTGCCTTAGGCAGGCAGGGGTAGGCAGAAGGCAGATCTCCAAATGTTTTGGACTTCAGCTCCTAGAAGCCCCTGTCAGTGTGATCAGTGGTCAGGAATGCTGGGAGTTGAAATCCAAAACATTTGGAGATCTACTTTCTGCCCACCCCTTTCTTATGGTGCACTTTACTGGTTTATCCTGAGAGTGTTTTTGGTCAGCTGGCCCTTAAATCCAAGGCAGGAAGAGATTGTAAATGTCTGACTAGTTACCGGGAAATTCTCACCAGTTAAGGATCACAGGGTCTTGTTTCAATGTAGGCAACCTAATCGCTTATGACTTCTAATTAATCAGTGGTGCTGTCAACGAACAAAACTCTGGGACTTGGAATTGTGGACATTTACACTACCTGGATGTTACACTACTTTGATCCTCCCTGGATTCTTCAGATATTAATATTAATAGACTGTTTGAAATCTTGGTTGCAGCACTCCAGTTACCTTGTTATGTTCTATATATGGTTTTGTAAATGCTTACTTATGCAAAACTTTTAAACTTTAACCAGTTAATGGCCCAGTTTAGTAAGTTCGATAATTACAGTTCCATCTTTATCCTGCATCTTATTTTCAAGATAACCAGTGTAGTGTAGTGGTGAGAGTGACGGACTGGGAGCCGGGAGATCCGGGTTCTAGTCCCCACTTGGCCATGGAAGCTCACTGGGTGACTTTGGGCCAGTCACAGACTCTCAGCCCAACCTACCTCACAGGGTTGTTGTTGTGAGGATACAACGGTGAGGAGGAGGATAATGTAAGCCACCTTGAGTTCCTTGCGAGAGGGAGAAAGGCGGGGTATAAATGCAGTAAATAAATAAATAAATAACCTACTCACCGCATTTCATTAACTGTTTCAAACAAAACCATAGTGGAAGGAAAGAAGGGGAAGAAAAGCAAGCTGAGGAGGAAGCAGTCTCAGATTTGTTCATTGTTGGCTTCATTAGCAAAACTCTGATCTAATTGAAGTCTGAACTTCATTGTGTTTATATTCTCTAGGAGCAAGCTAGAATGCTGGAGATGGGAATAACTGGCCCAGAGGGCCATGTGCTGAGTAGGCCAGAAGAGGTAAGATATCATTGATGAACTGAGAAATGCTGTTTGGAAAGTTTGTTGTGCTTGTACACTATACAAGTTGACTTTTCAACACACATTTGAAACTACACTCCATAGTAGATGGCGCAAGTTCCCAGTGCAAACATGAACCAGTGCAGTTCTAAAAAAAAATCCACACGGCCTGGATACGCTGTGTATTCTATTCCATATACTATATTTTTGAAGCTTTTACTTTTGACAGATGATTCTGAGTTATAAGAAGTCTGGTTTTGAGAAGCAAGCACTGAGAACTAGGTTAATTAAAGGAACTTTCTGTTGGTGCATCTGCATTATAAAATAATCATCTAGAAACCTGCCAGTTTCTAATCTCTGTTTAAGGTCTATAGTTTGGTAAAATCACGACACATACAGCACTTACAAGTGGAAATAAAGGGTTTCCTAATCATGAATTGCTGTCAAGATGCTAATTGGATTGCATCTAATATTAGCATCTAGGTTCATTCTTACTTGGCATATTAATCCAAGCACATTTTAATTTAAGGTTAATTTTGAACTGTCATTTTGCAGTAATGACTTTTTTCCTGACAGAGTAAACACCCTTTACATCCCCCATAATACTACAGTCAGAACAGGCCATTTTGCTTCTGCAGCGGTAAGAGGAATGGAAATGACTATATATAGCTAGCAGATACAACTCTGTACCCACAGGAACAGAAATTGTAAGAGTTATCATTTGGACGTAATACTTTCATTACTATAATTGTCCTTAAATAGGAAGTGTGTGTCAAATGCTAATATACTTCTGCCACTGGTTTTGGAAGAAGTACTGTTCCAATCATACTGGTTGGGCGTTACACATTTTCTCTTCCTGCTATATGTGTACAGTTGGTTTTGAAGATTTTGAAGAGAAAGAAAAGGAACTCTGAAACGTATATAAGTTG
This sequence comes from Heloderma suspectum, assembly GCF_057233095.1. Lineage (NCBI taxonomy): Eukaryota > Metazoa > Chordata > Lepidosauria > Squamata > Helodermatidae > Heloderma > Heloderma suspectum. The sequence goes on from NC_139459.1 coordinate 250,813,300, forward strand.
TTTCCTCAGGCAACTGTCCAAAGTCTGTGTGGTGCTGCTGCTTTTTAGGGATGATGGACCTCATGGATAGTCTCACTACTCATGACTCAGTCTTGTTTGTGGCGGGAATTATGTGTTAACCATACTCATGGTTTTTTTAGTGCACGTATTGATAGCATATGTGGTATGGTTTTTGGATCTCAGTCATAGCTGAGTATTTCCAGCCATCTGGAAAACATGCCATTTTGGTTATCAGGACTGTTGCATGAAACATCCATCCATATTCTAGAGTAGGAAAACCTCAATCTTTTTGAGCTAGGCCAGTCACAAAACACCTATTTTCCAGGAGGCAAACTGGTGAGACTAAAAGAAAAACAATTTCCCCTAGAACCTAAGTACAAAGTAGAGGTGGGCTCCCAAAATACAGAAGTTTTCTGCTCCAGCATCCATTTCACAGAAAGCAGACTGATGAGGCTCAGAGACAAGTAACGTGACCAAGAAACTGAGCACAAGGCAGGGGAGATCTGAGCCACAAATGGCATATTTGCCCCCATAAAGCACAAAAATACCCATTTCACAGAAGGCAAATTGGTGATGCTCAGAGAAACACACACGCAAAACAACCATCTGCACCACAAAAACACCCTGAGGCAAAACATGCAGGCAAAAAACCCTAACCGCTGGTTAAAACGCCTCACCGCTGCTGTATATGAGTGTGTGTGTTTGTGCCTGAGAGTATGCATATGCTGCAGCACTCTATTTTGTTACCCCAGCTGGCTGATATAAGTGACTAATAAGATGCATATCCGGAATGGCTTTCTACAGTTTCCTTCCTTTTCATTAAATAATTGGCTGCCAAATGACAGAATGCTTAGGTTGCTGTCTGTTTGATATATTTGCTTTGATTTCTGCACTGCCCTTGAAAGTATTCCCAAAGTGGTTCATAACAATAAAATAAGACAATAGGTTGGATCCAGACCCTTCATTCCGCTTCCAGAACAAGACTCCCACACGTTCTCATCCCTATCCCCACAATGCAGCCCCCCACTCATCCTCCAAATCCACTCCAGAGGGTTGCGGGAACCTCTGGAGGAAATTTGGAGGTGCATGAGGGCTGCAGAAGAGGGGATAGGACACGTAAGTCCCATTCTGCAAGTGTTGTTCTTCCGCTGGTGGAATGAAGGATCTGGATCCAACCCAATAAGAATAAATACCACAACAACGTTTTGCAAGAAGTTCCATTTTTGATCCTATGGGCAGGAAATTATTTCTTAGTGATGTTCATGTTCACTCATCTGGGAGACAGGGAAGAGCAGGTTGGGAACATTTTACTGTTAAATCTCATCTTGGAGGGAATTTTTATTTGGCATTTTCGGATGTTTGTAAATATGTTTGTGCTGAATTTTCTGCATCCCAGCTGAATTTGCAGCATCCCAGCCTCATGTCACAGTGTACTCAGGTTCCAAAATATACATGTAAAAATGTTTATTGCGGTCTAGTTTAAAATATTCCCATGATAAACTGATGTTAAGGAAGACAGCCTATGGATTTGTATTCAATCTATTCTTTAAATTGTTTAAGAGGGAAAATTGTGATCTCTATATGCAGCTGCGTGAGCCGGAATTAATAGAACTTTAGTAATAACAAACATTATCTGGGTCCTTAAGTAGTTTATCTATATGGTTTGTTTGGGACAGTGTATTTTCAAGACACTCTTACATTTTTCCCTTTCCTCTTTAAAATTTCAGTATTCAAACTGTTCTAGTCAACACTTGGCAGTCAGAAGGCTTTTGAGGATGATGTCAGGCTGAATAGTGGATGATGTAATGCTCCAAAGATATCTTACTTGATGAAATGTTGAAAGTTCTAACAGCAAGCAAGATATAAAAATTACAGGCCCCTGATGCCATGGGAGGCAAAAGTGGCCAACAGATATCATAGGAGGAGGAAAAAGCCCTCATAATTGGAACTGAAGTGTGTCCTAAACCAATAACCAGCTGCAGCGTGCACACGCCTTGACACAGCCATAGTTAAGTTACAAAATAGATTAGGAGTGCATGCTTTAATCAGTAAATTAACAAAAGTTTTAGTTCAGAATTGGAGCTGAAAACTGAGGACCTGTGTGTGGGGTCAATGTGTCTTGGGGGGCGGGTGAGAGAGAGAAAGAGAGAGAGAGAAGTCCTATGGTTTGGGTGTGTTAATATGATGATGATGATGAATTCTTCTTCTAACAATAATAGCTTTTATTGAATTGAAAAGTAAACTATACTACTATTATCTCAAAAAGGCACCTACACAGAGGTTTGGGTAATAACCAAATGTATTTAAATTTAACTGATTCAGGTTTGTTTGTTTTTACAATTATAACAGAAACAAAAAAGAGAACTGGGAATACTTATCCCTAGAGATATATCTCAAATGATTAAGCTAAATTTGAATAAGTTGATCAATGATATTTCACGAGATACAGTTGGACATCTTTAAAGATGAGTTTGTGGGGTAAGGTTAATGGACTTAAGATGAATACCATACCTCCAATTGTTTAAGTTATATGTGGGTTTCCTTTCTAAGTGGGATCCCTGGCAAATATTTCCAAAAGCTTAGTGCTTTGTTTTGCAAATGGGGCGGGAGGTTCTTTCCACCAAAAATAACTTTGTAAAGGATACAATTCCCACTTAAAGAATGTGGGTTTGGTTTTCTAGATCTTGCTACGTACCATAGGGCTTATCTGCTGACCTGCACTAAATTTCGTTTTTTTCCTCTTAGATTTGACTTTCCACCTTGGTTAGTTTTGGAATCCTCCTTTCTGGAGCCTCTCTCCAAATGGATCAGCATTAGGTTCTCTGCATATTAGAGTGGATAGGGCTCCTCCCACAATTTCAGTGGTTAGAAATATGTGTTGTATAATTTCATGTCAATTACAATTTGATTCATTTGCCCATGCCAAATTGACTGTATGGGGAAATCTTGATTTAAAAATGGGAAAGAAAACATCTTTGTGGCAGACCTGGATGGATAAGATTATTTTTACTTTAGATCAGTTATTGGGTGCTGATGATGAGTGTTTGCCATTTTTGGTTTTGCGAGATAAATTTGATTTGCCTGCTATAGCTGAATGGCAATACTTGCAACTGCAACATTTGTTAGAATCTAGATCAGTCCCACGTTCACAGCCTTGGAGTTCCCTTTGTTATTGGGAACAATAACAATACTTATTGTTATTGGGAACAATAACAATACTTCAATAAATACTTATTGAAGCTGACCAGGCACATCGACCCACAATTCATGTTTAAAAATACCCATTATCAGTGAATAAATACGATACAATAGGGTCTGGATTGTACAATAGGGTACAATAGCAGGAATGGAACAGGGAACTGGATTATCCTATTTTGCCTAATCAATGGATCACTGCCTTGGCATCTGTATCTGATGTGTCTGTGGAACTTCAGTTCCGTCTTACTCAGCAAAAACTCTTGTCTCGGGTCTGTCGGATGCCGCAATGTCTCTTTAATGAAGGTTTGTCTCACTTGGCTAGTTGTTGGAGGTGTAACACTGCTAATGCTTCCTTAAGGATGCAATGCTATGCGTGTTTAGACAGAAAAACGTCCTACACCTCCCAGAATTTGCCAGCCAGCCATGGTGGCTGGGGAATGCTGGGAATTTTAGGATTTTTTAATGCCTTAACATGCATAGGATTGCACCCTAAATCATATCTTTTGGAAATGTCCAGTAGTTGCCTCCTTTGTGGAGAAAGTTATCATATGGATAAACTTCATATTGGAATACTCTTTAATATTTACTGATGTACATGTTCTTCTAAATTATCTACCTGCTTCTTGGCATCTAACACATGGTCAAAGTAAATGGATTTTTCGTGCCCTTTTGAGTGCCAAAAGACTGATACTACCACACTGGAAGGATAAATGCTGTCCTCCTATAATGCAATGGATTGAAGGCCTAACAATACTAGCAACATTTGAAAGAGTGGTATACCGGCACCACTTGCAAAGGGACCTATATATGGATATTTGGTCTGCTTTTATTGCAGTTTATGTATAATCAATTCTTTTTTCTTTTTTAGAATTCTGTAATAATTGAAACTGAGTTCTTTAAAGTATGTAGCTATATTAGTGGTTTTTTAAAAAAATCTGTTCGTTTGTTGAAACTCACAGTAACAAAAATTGATTAAAAAAAGAAACAAAAAAGAGAAAGGGGGGAAAACAAACAACAAAAAGAACAAAACAATATATCTATTCACAGTAAATGCTCACAACACCATTAATAAAAATGTTTCAACAATTCTATTTCAAATATATACATTAATATAAGCAGCCTGTATAAATATGCATTTAGACATAATTGATGGCTGTAGGATATATGCTCAAATGTAGCAAGACCAGTAAAATCTTCAGACCGTTGCATGATAGGTGTTTATCCTTCGAAGCTTGAGGTATGAGTGTCTTTGTGACTGTAAGGGCTCTCACTTTTGCTGTCCGTATGTTAATCCCCACATCACAGGAATATCATTTAAAAGCACATGAACATTTGCAACTATTACAGATTTTCAAGAACAAAATTTATATGAGTAATAACTTCCAACCAGAAAGAAGCCACCACAGGGCATGCCCACATCATACTCCTTAATCAGATGATTGTACTAAAATGCATGCACTGAGTGCTCAGTAGAAGCAGAGCTGAACATCAGGTTCTCTTTCTGATTTACAGCATTTGTTTAGTTATTTGATACCTTTGCTTTGAATTCTTAAAAATATTGTGACTAATGCTATATTTGGTAACTGAGGTGTGTATATCCAAAATGGGGATGAGTGGTTTCCAATGTGCTGTGGCTCAATTGGTTTGTCTCAGCCTCTAGAGATGCACACAGCTGCTAAGAGGGTTCCAAATATTTAAAGTTAAGCTATATAAAATTATCAACACTAGCAAGTTATCAAGCTTCACCTCTTCCTTTCTGCTCCTTCTTCATGACCATTCCTAGCCTATGCAGTCTCTCTCTTTAGTCTTCATGCTCCTTTCCCCCCAGTTAGTTACCTGGCTGCTGTATGGAATGTATTGTCTCTATCCAGCAATCACAGCTTTAATTCACCAAATTGCTCTCTAGCACATTCAGGGTTAATACAGCAGCTTAGCTCAGACTTAATAGTCTCACATAGCAGGAGTGATGGCTTTCACCTTTAAAATCAAAAAGCTGCTGCTGTGCATGATATGTGATGTTTTGTATTGCAAAATGCATGAATGACTGAACATTGGGTATGCAGGGATCTGTGGAAAGAGGTGGACGGCTGTGCATGGTGCACCTATCCCAGATAAGGTAGAAAGTTGATCCTGTGTTGGCTAAGTTTGGACATGTTTGACAGGTGAGCATTTTACACTTTAATGCTTCTGCTATGTGCAGGGTCTGGTGATCTTTCTTTTTAAGCCCTTCCAAACTCTTTTTGGAAAGAGAAAGACCACACAATGAAGTGTCATTTATTGTGTCAAGTGAGGTTATCATAGAATCATAGAATAGTAGGGTTGGAAAGGGCCTATAAGTCTATCAAGTCCAACCCCTTTTGATTTCTTTTGGATGTTTTGTGGACTCACAGTGTCTCTGCTGTTTTAGCTGGAGGCTGAAGCTGTCTTCCGTGCAATCACCATTGCCAGCCAGACCAACTGCCCCTTGTATGTGACCAAAGTGATGAGCAAGAGTGCTGCTGATCTGATTTCACAAGCCAGGAAAAAAGGTGAGCAGCTGTGTCCGTGTAGCTTCAGATCTACTCATGTTATCTGGCTCAAAAGGTTTGCTTTGTTCTCTTTTACCTGCTGCTTGTTGCAGAGATCTTTCATTTGACATCCTTGCTTTTCCAAGTTTTCCATTTGTGTTTAAAATTTATACCCTTCTGTATAGCCACAAAATGTGCTCTTAGAGTGGCTTATAAAAAGCAAAACACATAGTACAGAAACAACTAGAAGAACAAAAGCCAACAGCACAGATAAAAGCAAAACTAATCTTACTGAAATTGACCAAGGTCCTTTGCCTAAAGGAAGTTTTCATAATCCTTGCCAAGTGGTGAGGCTGGTGGGAAGTAAATTCCACAAAGAGGGTGCCACCATCAAGGAGGCCCTATTTGTTTAAACTGCATACTTAACCTTGGGAGATGAGGCTATCAGAGCAAATGACCTCTACTGTCTGTCTTAAAGGATGTGGGATATTTATTTGCATAACACACTTATATCTCACTGTTCGTCCAAGGAGCTCAGGGTAACGTAACATGGTGCTTTTCTTCCTCCTCACAGCTTATTCTCACAACAACCTTGTGGGTTTGTGAGATGGCCATGGGGCTCACTGGGTTAGCTTGCGCTAGTTGCTGTGTGGGGATTGGGTCTCCTCAGCCCTAGTCGACACTAATAAAATATACTGGGAGGCATTCCTTTAAGGCAGTATGTATCCTAGCTTGTTTAGAGCTTTAAAGGTCATCTGATATGTGCCTAGAAACTGACTGGAAGCCACTGTAGTTCTTTAAGCACAAGTGATGTGCATAGGCTGCAGCCAGTTCTAGTTAGAAATCTGTCTGCTGCATTCTGGACCAACAGACCCAAACGAAATGTTATAAATGTGTGATTGCTGCCAAGAACAGCAGCTGCATGTCTAGTTTCCTGTCTCCCCTGCGTAATGTATTATCCTTGTCCTTAACCTGTGTGGTTTCTCCCCCCCCCCCCACACGACCACCACCAGGTAATGTAGTGTTTGGTGAGCCAATCGCAGCCAGTCTTGGAACGGATGGAACACACTATTGGAGCAAGAACTGGGCAAAGGCTGCTGCATTTGTGACTTCCCCACCTCTGAGTCCAGATCCAACAACCCCTGATTACATCAACTCTCTACTAGCCAGGTTGGTAATGGCAAGTAAGGGAAAACCTGCCTCTTGTTACCACTCTTACAGGAGCTGAATGATAGGATACTGCTGCCTCGAGCTTGGAAACAGCAGGCCTCTTATATATAGAAATGACCAATCGTCGGCATAGACTGCAATGTGTGAACTTAAGCATAAGCAGGGGAAATTCCCAGTTGAGTGATGCAGTCCGTTGCTCTTCCCTGTGTATCCAGATTCTGTCTACCTTGCATTCATTTGGAGGATGCGTGACTGCATATTTGCAACGGTAATGCGATATGACTTCAAGTTAAGGGCAGTGGTGGTGCTAGAAAAGGAATGATTTTCACTCAAAAATGACATGTATGGAAAACAAGAGGGAACCAATTAGCACTGAGAGATATTTAGCTGAACTATGTGTTGGATTAGTGGGCATCTGTAAGCTAAAAATGTTCTGTGCCTGGAAATGGGGTGTGGGAATACTGTACATCTCAGATGTCAACGTGTATGTGTTGATTGGGCACTTCGAAGAGAAGACTGAATTAAGTAGATGTGAGTTGGATTAGAACCGACTAGCATGGTAGAATCACAAATGGTATCATAGCAGGAGACTTGGGCCATTGTTACATGGGCATTGTGGCACACTGTACATGTTTCTATATATGAATCCTGTGCATGGCTTCCTTGACAAGTTGAGCATCTACTGCCCTACCTTTTGAGAATGCATATGAGGTAGCCCAGTCATGGAGAAAAGGAACCACCCCTGCTTCTCTTAAGCTCTGTGCTCAATACTCTCTTCGTACAGCCCTCAGGAGGTTTGCATGATGAAGAGTCTCTGCTTATGTTGGCTTGTATTTGTTTTTAGTAAAACGAATCTGACTGACACAAATCTGTGCAGTAAAGCAGACATATGGCACCAAATTATTAAGAGGAGATAGAGATTATCATTGGATTAGGACTTTGGTTCAGAGGCCCAGACTGAGGCCATGACGCTCAGAGTCTCTTTGAATCTGAAAAATCAGACACTGGGTCCATCTGGAGGCCAAATAATCTCTCTAGTTTCCTTTCTTAGTGTTTAGACAAGGCTTTAAGGATTCTTTCTTAATTACCGTGCATCCTTTCAACTCTTGAGTCCCTGGCAGCCAGTAGACGCCAGGAAGCAGGACGTTTTCATGGAACTCTGTGTAGTGCAGTCCTTGGTATGAGTGTTGGGCCATTACCATTGTGTGTTGCTGCCCTCTGGTGTCACAGACACACAAATACAATGGGCCAAAGCAAGCAGCTCAGTTTCTTTAGGCACTATATTAACTTTTAAATGGATTTAAGTGAATTGGTTAAAATACTCCCTAGATAATGAAAATCAAGATTATTGTGACGGTGCTTCTACGCAGCTCTTCTCTGCAGTGCAGAAATGTCAGAATGGACAAAATGTCAATACATTCTGGAATCTGGATGGCTTTTCCAGACATGGTTGTGGGTTTGACTGAAGGCAGCAATAATAAAGTATTCATTCTAGCCATTCTAAATATTGTATCTTGTCAAGTATGTAACTGGGCTTTTTTCGAGGAGACAGACCAAGTCCTATGAAGAGGCTGTTTGAGCCAGCCAATCAATCAGGTCCCCCCTCCCCTTCAAAGTTTTGACACACTGTACCAGTGAAGATTCACTACTAGAAAATCTCATGTGACTCAAATATCTTACCATGACGCTGAGAGCTGGGTCCCATGGTGCACTTTACTATAATACCTCTAATATTGTGCCTATTAAGCTTTCCCAGCCCCCAATTTTCAAAACTCCCCTTTTTGCGCGGGAAAATGGTGGGCACTCACCAGATGGGATTGCGGTGAGTCCGGGAGGGTGTGAGCGAGGACAGGGCTTGGAATGCACAGTCTGGGGGTTGTGGGCGGGGGGTGATGGACTCCCGGACCCAGTTGGCCACCCACAACATCCCTAATCTGCAGTTGAAACAAGGATGAGTCTGGAGCAAGATGCTAGGATTTCCTTTCTTCCCTATTAAACAGTAAAGAAATCTTCAAAGGAATTATACTTGAGGTACCCGAGGATTTAAGATCCCCAGAGTTTTTCTCACTTAAAGTTGTGATACATGCTTTGAATGAAAGAGTAGTTACTAGCAAGACCACTCTGTAGAAAAGCAGCATCAAATGTTGCTTTTCACTTCCTTACTTAAAAAGCAAGATGAATCTTCCTGTATACCCTTCCATGGACCTCTTGCCGTTGTTTGGTTTTGCCCGACCATGATCGTTGAACATTGTACATTATAAACATTGTAATTTTTTAATCTGCTGACCTACACTAGGGCTATAAATACACTGGATAAATGCATGTTATGCAAGGCCATAAGGAGTTAGCCTTATAATTTAGCAATTTTCATACTTTTACTGGTAGACCCCAATATACGAGCTTTGGAGAAGTGTGCTGATCTGTTCATTTTCTCTGTACTGTCCAGCCAAGAGCCCTCACTACTAAAGGCAATCTTTCCCCAAGAGTGAATTTGTTAATCTCAGTGTTGGGTCAGAGTCTGCTGTAATGTATTACAATCTGCCTCCACTAGGTTTTGTTACAGAGCAGGCATATTGACTCTGCCACTGCAGTCATCCAAAAGAACACAGGACCCTTTTGTTCAAGCAGAGTTGTTCTTGTTCTCAAAAAGAGAGAGAGAAAGAGAGGCCTTATGAACGACGGAAGTAAAGAACAAAGCTTATGGCTGGTCCTCAGCCAAGTGCCTCCTTCTCCTACTCTTGTCTCCTTATATGAATTCAATCTGGTTTACTTTATATGATGGAAAACAGAAGACTGGATTTTCAGTAATTCTGCAAAGGATACAATACTGTAATAATAGGGAAATAATGTTATTATTAGAAGCCTATATGTGATGGTTTTGAACCACTCAAAGGAACAATATATCTGTTTTTTTTAACATTAAACATTTAATTCTAATTAAATTAATTCTCTTTCATTTCTATTATTGCTGCTTGTTATCTTAATGAAAAATTCCTAATAAGCTACTTATTAGAAGAAAAATAATACTTGTATAAGTGGGCCAAGGGCGTGGCTAACAAATATTTAACCTTTTTGTCTGTCTCTGAGCCAGTGGGGACCTCCAAGTTTCAGGAAGTGCGCATTGTACATTCAGTACAGCACAGAAAGCGATTGGAAAAGACAACTTCACAGCAATCCCAGAGGGGACTAATGGTATTGAGGAACGGATGTCTGTTATCTGGGACAAGTCAGTGGTAAGAAAGGAGGATAGGGGAGGGCAGAGTGATATATCTGAACTTGTAGTGAGGCTACTAGGTGGCTGTGTTTTTTAATGTACTGGGTTGTTCAGAATAATGGAGAGTGAATTGTGGGGAAAAGGCTAAGACGTGTTCAGCTATTAAGAATGAGAACTAAATGAAGCAAACTGCTGAAGACATTGCAAGTCAATAATAGCCTGCATTTTTCCATCGCCTCACCCCCCCCCCCCCAGTTCCTCCTGAATTAAATTCTTTGACTGCTCCTGCCTTTAGGGTTCCTTTATCACAGGAGTGGGGAATGTCCAGTCCCTGGGCTGAATGCGGCCTGCAGAGCCTTTGGATCTGGTCTGTGGCATTCCCTCCTTGGTCTCCCGCATGCAGCAATTAGGCTTCGTGTGAATGGTACCTTTTTTCTAAGCCTAACTGCTGGGGGAAGTGGGAAGGGAGAAAGAGAAGGGGGTGTTAAATGACTGACTGGGGATGTATGGATTTGTGTGGTTTTGGCCTCACCCACCACTGACATGTGGAAACTCAAAGGATACCCACAAAGGGAACATGTCCTTGATCGGATAAAGGTTCACCATCCTTCCTTTACCAAGAAGCAATTATTACATTTTGTGTCTAGATCCCGTTTTGCACAATATCTAGAGGCATTAGGGTATGGGCAGGTAGCAACTACTTTAGCATATAATTACGACAACAAGATGAGTGCCCCAAAATCTAGCCAAGGTGACCTACTTCCTCCATGTGCAAAACACTGGGTGCCCACAATGTTTCTATACTATGTGCTTACTGCAGAACAGGTGATTGCTATCTGCTGTGATGCACTAGTCACTTATGTTGGGAATTACGCAATGCAGGCAGACACCATTCTCACCCAAATAGATTATTAGAGTTTTCCGTGATGATGATCTGTTTGGGAGAGAGAAATCTTAGTGAACAACAGATCAGGGCCCCAGTGTGCATAACCCCTCAGTCTAATTTCTTTTGTCCAGCCACCTGATCTGCACCATGTAGCCTAGCTTTGTTGCAGGGTGGAAAATATTAATACATTGCTTTTTTCATGTTTTAAAAACATTTGGCCAGATGTTGTCATGTAAGATCTTGAGAATTAATAGGAGCTGGTTCCTGAAGGAATAAAAACTTTATGCATGAATGGAATAGAAACTTGGAGATGGCTGCTTAAGACATTATAGCGCAATATGGCAGATCTGTTTGTCTTATCTTCCTTTGTGTGGTTCATTCCTAACAGGCTACAGGGAAAATGGATGAAAACCAGTTTGTGGCTGTGACAAGCACCAATGCGGCCAAGATTTTCAACATGTACCCAAGGAAAGGGAGAATTGCTGTGGGATCAGACAGTGACCTGGTCATATGGGATCCTGATGCAGTGAAAATTGTATCTGCTAAAAGCCATCAGTCAGTAAGTCTTTTGCTGGGCAGGGAGGCATCAGATAATTGTCTAAAAGGTTGAAGATAACCATTTAATATGTTGTTGCTTCTAGTGAACTGGTCACCGTGAATGTCAGTTTGCAACTCATCTATCAAATCCTACTTAATAGTATTTTGATGCCTCTCCTTTGTCTTGTGGTAGACAATCAGCTGAAGGCAGAACTTTGGAAAAGCATATTAAGCAATAGTGAACATGCATGAACAAGTTGAACAACCATGCTGCACTTGATTTTTAATTTTTAATTTTTTTTTACAGTATGGGTGGGAAGTTCCAGTTTGGAAGACATTGCTCTTTCAGCTATGGCAATTTGTCATTGCATTTTGAATACTTGCTTTTGAGCACAGCTAATCACTAATATACATGCTTAGGTTATGTTTGGGGTAGGGATCTGTGGCCCTCCAGATGATGTTGGGCTTCCATCAGCCCCAGCCATCATGGCCAATGATGAAGGATGATGGAAGTTGTAGGCCAACAACATCTGGAGGGCCACAGGTTGCCAAGTACCCATCTCCTGGTGGCAAAAGGTCCTGAATTTTTGTGTGTTCTTAGTCCTTCACCCAAAGTTGATCTCAGTTCATGTGTTTTCCAAAGTCTGGGTCTGCCATATTACTTAAATGGTGTTCCTGCTACTGCCAGCAAAGTCCACCGCCTGTTGTCTCACTAGATACTTAAGTGCCTCACCCCACAAAGTCATGAAGTGTCAGAGATTCTATCAGAAGACTGGGTACTGCCTTAGATGGGCTAGTGATTGGTACATAATTAGCACGTTGACTCCTGTGTGTTGTAGGCAGCTGAATACAACATCTTTGAAGGAATGGAACTGCGTGGAGCCCCACTGGTTGTCATATGCCAGGGAAAGATAATGCTGGAAGATGGCAACCTTCATGTGACCCAGGGGACAGGACATTTCATTCCTGGCACCCCTTTCTCAGACTACGTCTACAAGCGTATCAAAGCAAGGAGGAAGGTAAAATAGATTGTAGCTGACAATCATTTGGGCTAATCATATAGTAGCTCCTTCTGTTGCTTCTATGGCATGGGATCTGCTGAAGTTCAGCTCCTTTCCCTGTGTAATGGAGTAGCCAGTGTTGCCTGTTTCTGGGAGGGATGATCCTTGTGCGGGGGTAGATCTGTAATATGGGTTCTCCCAAATTACCTTCATGGTATCCCAAGTGCCATATTGCAGTGGCTTCTACACCTGAGAAGGGAGCCTGTTTATGTATCACTAATGAGAAATGTACAGTTGGTTACACTTTTTGTCCTCAAGGAGCTTTCCCTTATTCCCTCATGTTTCCTTGCTAGATAGCATGCTTCAACCATGTTTAGGAGACTGACATCTGTGGGTTATAATGTCCCTGTAATGCCCATATCAATGCCAGGCCAAGTCAAACAAGCAAACCTCCCGCACTCTTCTGCTCGTTCTGGGTGTGTAAGATAGTGAATGAGACATCTGTGTGAAGGCCTGTGCACTGAAAGTTGAAAAGCTTCCTCTGCTTGTAAGGAAAGCCAGATTCTCAGCATATTGCTACCATTAATATTGCTTCCCTCTGCTACTTCTGACAGATGGCTGAAATGCATGCTGTGCCAAGGGGCATGTATGATGGCCCTGTGTTTGACTTGACCACCACGCCTAAAGGGGGCACCCCTGCAGGCTCTACTCGGGGATCCCCTACCAGGCAGACACCCCCAGTAAGGAATCTCCACCAGTCTGGTTTTAGCTTATCTGGTAAGTGCGAGAGGATGGTGCACTGCTTGCAACAGCTCTAGGCCAGAGGCAACCTGAAAGGTGCCACTGGGATTTAGTTTTCCTAGCTGCTACAAAATCAGCAGCTCTGCACATAGTTAGCAGGGCTCAGGTTTGTAACGTTCTGTGGGAGAAGGGGAGGCGATATCCCTTTATTCCATATACTTACTATGGCTTTCTGCAGCATTTTATGATAAGACACTGGTGGATTTCATTCTGTAGCTTTTGTAGCCCATGTTCAGATAATCAGTGGCACCAAACAGCAAGGGAAGACAAGCTACAATGATGCGCCACTCCTTATTGCAGAATTGGGTGACTGTCGCTTGATTGCTGTGTGATTAACCACTGACTCTCCCTTAATGGTGAACATAGTCATTTCCAGAACTAGCCAGTGGTATCTCTGCCTAAATGAATGTGTGCTAAGGCCTGATGATTAATAGGCCAAGAAATTGTTTTTCCTATCTCTTCAGAGTAATCTAAACAAACATGGAGTGGTCTTCGTAGCTATGTGACTGCTTCATAACCCTTTGAAGAAAGCTGCTAACTTCCTTTTCCCACTCTTTTTCCTCCTCATCTTATGTATGTCCTGCAGGTACCCAGGTTGATGAAGGTGTTCGCTCAGCAAGCAAGCGCATAGTAGCACCTCCAGGAGGCCGTTCCAATATCACATCTCTGAGTTAAGCACCAAGTAATCGGGGAGGGGAAGGGGGAAACTGTTATTTGAGAAAACGAAGCAATGGTACCTTGATATTTAAGAAGGAAAGAACAATGGAGAAGAACCCAGATTTTGAAGAATCAATAAGCCTCAAGCCTTATGTTTCATAAATGCTACTCGCTACCTAGCTTTAAAAAAATATTGCGGGTTTTCTTTTTTGTTTATTCATAGCCTTAATATTTTTCCCATTCTTTTTTACATGCATGCAAATCTGACAGGTGACTAAGTTAACAGTATGTAATTGTACATGGTGAGTGCTTGTGTGATGACACATTGTAAGAAGGGGAATGAAGAAAGCTGGGAAACTAATGACATGAGCAAGCTGTTTAGTCAGGTTACTTGGGCAGAATCAACCAAGGAGTTTAGCATTGGGTAAGGGTGGGTGCAGAAGTTGATGGGGCAGGGTAGCGGGAGGTGGATGGGGGGACCAAGTAGATCTGTGTATTGTGTCCATGTTCTTCTGTTTCCACGCAATGCTGACAAGTCATAGTTGCCTCAGAGCACCACATGAGGCCATTGGAAAGCTCAGCCATCTTTGTAATGGCTCTGTTGTATTGCCTCTTCCTGTTAGAGATTTTATTACTTCGTACATTTTATTGAATAAAAAATTGAAAGGCATGTTCTTTCTAATTGACTTGCTGTGTCAAAGTAACATTTTTTCTACCTCAATTCTTCTGTTGGTTTTTACTCCTTCTGCGGGGAGGATGGATGGGAGAAAGGATGCAGCTCTGGATATTGGGGAAACATACATGCTGAATTAATTTAGGAGTGATCTTCTCACTGGCTTGTTCAGTGCGTGTTACTTCTGCTTGCTTTCACATCACAAAAACTGGTAGTGAAGTTGTAGCATCACCTTCTCGCAAGTGTTTGTTTTGGAGGGAGCCTCAGTGATTATTTCCTTTCTGCTCTGATCTGTGGGCAGGTAAGGCAGAGCTGTGTGGCCCTGTTGACATCAGTGGCATGCCCGCATGATGGAACTGAAGGTAGGTGAAGATACATGGTGTATACTACAACCCTCACATTCCACATGTTTGTTACTCTTCAGCGCTGGCCCACTTGCCATTCACTGTAGATTGGCAACTGTAGGACTTGCATAGGATGCTCATCCTACACACAGCGAAGCTGCTGTATGAACCAACAGAAAATACAGGGTATTGCTGTCAGTTAAGTACACAGTGGAATGCTGTTGTCTGGACATACCCTTATTAACGCTAGGTGTGCTTTCTGTCAACCTGTTTTTTTAATTTTAAAAGGAGTCTTGTCAAACATGAAACAACTATCTAGTGGATTTTATAGGTAGATATACATAGCTGCACAGTATTTGTGCCAAGAGAATCAGGCTTAAACTTCCTTCAGTCCGGGTTATCATAATCATGAACATTAACCATGTTGTCTCAGACCAACAGATCCATCATCCCTAAGACTTTGTCTTTTTACAAGAGGTGATAAAGATATCCCGTGCGAGAAACCAAGAGAGGACCATCCTCTTTCAACAGCTGAAACTATGTATTTTTTAATTACGGGAGGCGCAACAGAAACCTGATGTGTGCAGTAGAGAACAGCCTGGAACCGAGTCCTCCTTTAAATAGGTAACACTGCCCCATGTTAGCCGATGGCATGAAAGTGCGGAGTCTGCCCAGTTTTGGGGGGGCTCCACACGTGACACACCATACACTGGGGGGGTGTTTTAGTGCCCAGGCTTGGTGTCAAGATGTCAGCAAAGGCTGGAACATTCCTGAGCTAAGTTCTAGCAAGGAGGTCACCAATAGGAGCCATAGCCTAAAATCCCTGCAATAACCTAAAATGCTGTGCTTCGTTGGATCTGCTGTTGCAGTTGCATGGAGTGTGTGTGATGGGGAGGTATCTTACTCCAGACCAGCTACTATACCGCCTGTTCAGTTTTACATCCAGCAGCTGCTTTGGCAGGCAGGCAGGCTCAATTGGCTGAGGAAGAGCAGGTTGGTTCGTGTGGTGCCTGGGGCACAGTTTAGGACTCTGTTGGTACAGATCAGGGCAAATCCCAAAACTGTCATCCGGATTAGCCTGCCAACTTTCTGCATTATAGCTTCCTCCTTCCCTCTTCCAGACAGTTGAGAGAGAGGAGAGCGCACGCGCCACTATATGACAAGAGGTCCCACTGCTGGTCCCTTGCTAAAGACCCATAAAAACCTGGAGGTGGCCCTTTAGACCATTTCAGCAGAAGCTGCAAGAATGAGACAGTGTGTTTGTATGGTTGGCCCACGTCATGATCAGGATGATTTGTACTCAAAAATATAAGCAGAAAAGGTTGAACTCTGTGGCCTTTGTCAATTATGAAGATGCAAGTAAATTTCCATTGTTTGTCATAGACGAGGGACAGTGAAGCCCTGTGTTCACCTGTAGCTTCTGCGGCTTATTGAACATACATAGCAGCAGTGGTGGTAAAACTGTACCAGTGGTAAACTGTGTACCACTTCAGACTGCAGGTGGAAGATCATAATATTGAATGCTTCTCCACATAAATAAAACAACTTCAAACACAAAACTAGATGTCAAAGGAGCTGCCTTAATTACTTGGTAAGCTGGAGTGGTATAGTGGATAAGTGTTGGACTTGGTTAGGGAGACCAGGTTTGAATCCTCACTGAGCCACGAAGCCCACTGAGCGACCTTGGCCCAGTCATAATCTCTTAAGCCCCAACCTACCTTTCTTATTAGGGTAAAACAGGATAGCTCCTATTTACACTGTCCTAAGTTTATTCATGTTTGACTTGATGCACTGCACTAACACACGGTGGTGGCTTTTGACTCTTCCAGTTTTGCTTCATATGCTTTAAGTGAATAATTTTGTCATCTGGAATTAGGTATGCGGGCACCTGCTCTGGTGATTATAGAAAAAGCCTTTCTTTGATCAGTAATATGCACATGAATAAAGCCTTAAAGGGGAAATGCACAAATGCAGCCCTTGCGTTGGACTAGTACAGCCATTCACATGGGAAGAATCCTCTTGCTTTTGCTCAATGATGTGTTTAACCTGCTCGACTGATCTGGTTCTTGGAGGAAGTCTGCATGACATTTCTGTTTCCTGTTTCCTTCGCCAGTCTGGCACTTAGGCATATCCTTCACACCAGGCTATATGTTCTAAATGTCCTACTTAATAGTCACTAAATTAATGGAAGGTAGGAATGACTACCTTAACCAAGATTATATTGTAGGCCATTAGTAACTAATTGTGTCAACTCTGTGGAATAGGAAAGATCTTTTTACATTTTATTTTAAATAAGTTCCATGTTAAATTTTCAGATGACTGAAAGGTGAACTTGCCTGCTCACTCTAAATTGTACAGGAGTTCACACGGTTTACAAATTTTCAATCACATTTCTGCTTCACCATCTCCTTGATACGCTCAAGCAACCTTTCCTTGTAGAGGTGGATCAGAAGCACTCATCTTTAAGGCTGCAGTCCTTTTACACCCTTACTTGGGAGTAAGTCCTGTTGAACTCAGTGGGTCTTACTTCTGAGTAGCCATGCACAGGATTGCATTGTAAGGGCATCCTAAATGTCATAAACAAGAACCATGGTGTCTTTCCATTTCTCCCTCCTCAGCAAGCTTGTTTCAAAAGTGACAACTGTGTTCTGCTTTTTTCACAGCAAGAGAACCAATCTCACCCCTTCTGACTTTTATATTATGGATGTTTATTGCAAGGTCTCCCGGGTTTCAGATTAATCCTGTGGATTGTGTAAGGTGTAAGGAAGGTGTAAATAAATTGAAATGTTATGTTACCACCTCATGGTAATTAGTTATTGGGCAGTTTGAATACAGAATTAAGATTCCATATCCATCAGGATAAATTCATTGTGAAAAAAAAGTTTTCTGAGCATGCAAAGCCATAACCTGTAGTTATTACAAACAGTAACACTTGTGTTGATTTTATTGCATATAAATGGACTACTCATTACCTATCCCCCCATGATTTGGGGAAAATCAATGTCAATTTTCAGGTTTCTAATTCAAGCCTCTGTGCTTTATCATCCTTCCAGAGAAAACAATAGCATCTAATTTGAAAGTCCCATTCTTTCCTTGCTCTGTCTGGTAGCTGAAAACTGTGTGCCATTTATATGAGAATTATATTTTCATATTATTTCTATGTTGCCACACGGTGGTGCCAAACACCCAATAAAGGGCAACATCCTCTACAAAAGAGGGTGGTATGTCTAAAGAGTACTGAAGACACATTTTAAAAGCATATTTATTTGAGAGCTCTGAAATTCAGAAACCAAACAAATTGTTCTCTCAGTTGTGTGTGTCTACAGAAAGAAACGTGTGGTGAGAAATGGGATTCAGCTTCATTTGCGACCCAGAGGAGGGTATACCTCCATTCTATGTCTACGGCTCACTTCTCACAAGAGAAAAACTATATAAGTCCTGAATATTAGCTGACACTTGCTTAGTATGGCTAGAATTACAAGGCACCTGACTGCCCTCTGCTGTGCTAAGTGGATTATGCAGACCAAAGTCTTCAGGCTTGATACATATTCAGTGTGTATTGTACCTCCTGTAATTCACAAGCATGGATTCAGCTGTTGAAATGGAATACTCATTATTGCTGTTTTTTTATTTGGAAAACCTTTATGCTAACCCTTGGTAGAGACATGGGCTTAGGCCTGGTCTACGCATGTAGCAGTGTAAGGTGACAAAATGCTGGCAGAATTGACTGTGCCACTTACGGTTGCAGATAAGGGAAACATTTTGGAATGCTTCCTATAAAAATGCCTTGCAAATAGTTTCTAGCCAAGTCCTTCCCCTGCCTGCTAATTTTCTCCTTACAGGGAGGGTTTAGGGCCTTCAAAAAAATCAAAAGGGAGTATTCAGAACTGTGATTAGTCCATTCTACCACCTCTGTCTATTGCATGCATTGTTGTTGTTCAGTCGTTCAGTCACGTCCGACTCTTCGTGACCCCATGGACCACAGCACACCAGGCCTTCTTGTCCTCCGCTCTCTCCCGGAGTGCGCTCAGGTTCATATTCATTGCATCGGTGATGCTATCTAGCCATCTCATCCTCTGCCGTCCCCTTCTCCTTTCGCCTTCAATCTTTCCCAGCATCAGGGTCTTTTCCAGGGAGTTTTCTCTTCGCATTAGGTGGCCAAAATATTTGAGCTTCAGTATCTATCCTTCCAATGAGCAATTGCATGCATAGACCCAGCTTTAGAGAAAGTGGACCAATCGGTTTGACTCAATATGGTTAATGTTTGTGTTTATATTGGCTCAGACAACGGTAGCTTGAATCTGAAGTAGATGATTGATTTGTATCTGAACATTTGCCTTACACTAGCAGGAAGCACTTCTGTTCGCACAAGGCAAAACCACCCATTTTCGCCAGTCCACCATACCTACTGCTGTCCTCCATACTATATCCCATACTATTCCAGAGGGTCCCCCACCCCAAGAGCAGTTGTTCAGGGGACACAGAAGGCTGCAGGGACATATAGGCAGTGGATCAGTAGGGTAGACTGAAGAAAATCAAGTGCCCTGCTTTGCACAAGCGGAAATGCTTTCTGGCAGTACAAAGGCACTCTTGGATGTCCTCCATTGTATCCACTGTATGCATATTTTCTGATAGATCTCCTGCCTTCAGAGCCATATATTTGCAGCTGTAGTTGAAGCCCAAAAGATTTAAGCCTCAGTAGTCTTAAACAAGGTCTTCATAGAATCATAAAGCTGAAAGTCAAGTCCAACACCCTGCTCAGTGCATGAATCCAGTTTAAAGCATTCTTAATGGGTGACTATCCAGTCTCTGATTAATTCCACTGGGGAGCCTACCACCTCCCTACACAGTTGGTTCCATTGTCTGAATCTCCAACTGTTAGATTTTTCAGATAATGGATTGGTAGTTGTCTAAGCAAGCCTAAAGGGGCTTGGTATTGGTGAGCATTTTTGTTAAGTGCGTCTCTCAGGCTGGAAAGAGACATTATTGCCAAACCCTGACAGCTGCCAGAATCTGCAGCCCTGTTGTCTTCTTTGCTCTGTATTATTTAATAATGCAAAATGCATGGCTTGTAAGTTTCCGCACCTCTACAACATGCAGCAAGTTGAACAGAGACGGGAACCTTGCAATACAAAAGCCACATCACATGTTGTATATTACTATTATGAGGGAGATGCAGTGCTGGATGCTTCTGTACTATGGAGAACTTAAATTCTATCCTCTCTTTCTCTTGCCCATTATTAGATTGAGGAGAATTAAAGCCACTGATGAATAGCTTTGAAATAGCTTGGGTTCAGAACAAGGGTAAGGCTTTTGGCTTAAAGCTTCACAGAGGGGACATTTTACTTGAGTACAAAGGATAACCAGATCTTTTTGGCACAGAAAAACATGGAAAAGGGTAGAGGTTGAAGAAGGACCCCACAGTGAATCGCTACATTTTAGCTGCCATAAGGCGTTGCTGCAGCTGTCCTCAAAATGAACCTATTCAATTAACTATGACTAAAAGTACTACTTTTTCCAATGGCTGATACCCGTGGGTAGTTTCAAAGCTGGCGCTGCATAAAAAATAAATCAGGACAAACCAGCTTGGAGCTGCAGGACTCCACACACATTGTAATGACGTTACTGACATAAGGATAATTTACATATGTACATTCTTATCCTTCAGTGACTGTAACATACAGTAATAACCTGCACAGGTACAACAGCCATTGCAGTTTGGACACTAAAACCAATGTTCAGCTTGCCAATCACCACTTCAACCATGCTGCTCGGTGGCGCCCAGTTTTGTGTTCACCTGCAAGTCATCCTGAGACCAGATAATGTGTATGTATGTGTTAATCAGCTCATAGAAATGCAGGGACTGTGGCAAAAGCAATCTCTGGTTCTTGTGAACAAAGTATTTGCTGTATTTATCTTACTGTTTGCATTACCCAGTTGGTAGTCTTGATAACTTCAACTGATTGGCTGATTCCATTGTACAGAACGAAGGTGCTGGGAACCTTTTGGGGCCTAAGGGCTTAATTGGCTCTGGGCAAGCATATCGAGGACTGCATGCCAGCGGCAGAGAGACATAGCCCAAAGTGGGTGGGGGCATCCATATGGCTAGCATGCAGCCCTGGCTGCTTGCCCAGACACCCACCGCCCATTCTATACCCCCTGTCCACTCCATTCTAGTCTCTCACGTATGCCTCATTCTCACATTATACGATTGCATACACAAACACACACATGTATCCGGAAAGGCAACAAACTACCAATGGAGGGCCAGAGCAATCTCTCCCTCCATGGGCAGTTTGCTGTCTTTGCGTGCTCCCTTTGTCACCCTTCAGCACAGAATGTCAGTGGGAAAAGGGCTGAGGGAGCAGGGAAGAGGCTCCACAAGATGGATGGGGGAGCTCCATTGGCTGTATTCAGTCTGTGTCCAGATGTTCCCCATTTAAGAGACCAGACATTTGACTTGTGCACGGCTTCCAGTGTCAAACTTGCCAATCCACCAGGCTTTTAAAACATGGCATAACTAAATGAATTTGTATTTTTTTAAAGGAAAGAGTCAATGCAGTGTAAAGAGTCTTATAGAAAGTTTAATAGATCATGTTTATAAAATGGAAGAGAAGAAAATGCCCAGTATTTCTTTTTGTAATTTAATTAAACCTGACATAATTACCAATTAAGAACATTCATAATGAACAAGGTGTCTTCTTTCATCACCTGCTTTCTTTGTAAGAGACATGGATGAAGCCTAACCCTACTTGCTTACATTTGTTAAGCATGTGGGATTTAAATATCTACCATTACCACTATGCGGAAAGCTACCCAGTGCGTATAGGTTACCATTGTACTATAATGTGCTGAAGAAAGTTTATCAGTCAGACTTTTCTTGGGAAAATTGTTTTAAGTGACAATAGAACAAAACTGTGGGCAGAAATCCTGCAATCCTTTTAATACAAACAATTATAGTTTATTTTACCAAGTCCTCATGTATCAAAATCGTTCACAGCTCATGTCCTCTTAAATCTTAAGAGTTTTCTACTAGCATATTAATATACTGTCCTCCAACCTCCGGAACTATATACACAATCATTTTACTGCACAATTAATGGAGTTGGGCACCTGCTTCTGTTGCTGGAAAACATGTTTTTCAACACAGGGTCAAACTGGATGGTACATTAAATGAATGATAGGAAAATGCAATCTTAAAAAAAGGAGCTGTGGATAGGTTTAACCCTTTCCCCCTAGTGCTGCTTTCATGATGAAAAACCCACCCCCTGTCCAAACCTGCTATTTGTCCTGGGAAAGAAGCTGCTATGATGCAAATATAGACGGTTCGGGGGAATTCCACTGTGTGGGGGGGGGGTGAGGAAAGAGTTAAACCTCACAGTCCCAATCCAGGTCAGGGGCCCTGTTGCTGCTATCAGAAACATGAACGTATTTAATGTGTTGTTTAGTGTGAGCCTGAGCTCACATTTTGGTGTTGCAGGAAAATGCAGTCTTCCCTTAGCTAGTATACATGTTTGAAAAGAGTGCTGCAGGGACCATCTGGGTAATGTAAATTGTCTGAAGCTGACCGTACAAGTCAGGCACAGCAGCTTCTGTGCAGCCTTTAAAAACATGGGAAATACCGAAAAAGGTATTCCCTGCTCCTGTAACCACACCTCAGTTTTGTGAACTCTCCCCTATCCTTTCTGGCTTGTGCCTTCCTGGGCTGGACAACAAATTGCATATCTCCCCAAAGGCTAATTCTCCTATGTATTACATGAGGATTGACCTGGAGTGGAGATAATGCTAGCATAGCACTAAGACGCAAGTCCAATACCGTGCTAGGAGTAGGTGCCTGGAAAGTTAGGCAAAAGCTGCTTTAAAGGGCTATATAAATTTTGATGCTGTACAACAGTTTGGGTGGGAAAGAAAATGCCAATTTCTTTGGATGGGGATGTGCACCTGCCAGGTGAGAAATAATGCTTTGAACATTCAGCCTGGTGCAGCAGGCCAGGCAGAATGATGGCAGGCGAGCCTGGGGACCACCTGCTGGCCATCTTTGCTGTACAGGATGAAGAGAGTACAGTACAGTAATAACCCAGCTTATTCAGACAGTTGGTATTTATTATACTTACTGTGCCATGACTGAAGGAAGGGTAAATTTATGGTCATCTTGACTAGTTAAACATTGCTGTCCAGGGATGAACTATAAGAAGTAATTCCTGCTGAGGCTACAGAAGAGAGACTTATGAAAGCCAGGCAGACACTAGTGTACCGAATACAAAGGGAAACAAGAAGGATGTTTGACCCTATCCATATAAGGCACTGCTTTTTCTTGAATGTAACGATCACATCAGACATGTGATCCCAACTACCTTCCAAACTGTTTCAGCTCTGTTCCTGGAAGAATCCCATGCCAATTTTGTTTAGTTTTGAAACTGTTGCGTATCAAGAAAGTGTCTGACCTTAGCCTTTTAGTTGCTCTCAGAATAAAGCAGCTGGGAGCCTGAGTCACAGCCAGCTGCCTAGGTCTGCTTTGTTTGGTGGAAGAAAGGCAAAATGTTTGGTTGAAAAATATACTGAGGATTATTTTCTGTAGGGGGTGCACATAGAAGAGTAATGTGTGGCGATAGCCAGCAGGCTTTAGAGAACAGCTGTCTATTTAAACTTCCAAGGCAGCAATTTTACTTCTATTTCAAACACCCCGGAGAAAAGATGGGCTTTCCGACCCCCTCCTCCACTGCAGATGCTTCTCTGAGCATGCAGATAAACTACATATTTCAGAAGCAAATATCAATGAGGAAAGGAAAGGTTCCTCCTGTGCAAGCACCAGGTCATTACTGACCCCTAGAGGGATGCCGCTTGCACTGGCGTTTTCATGGCAGACTATAGCGAGGTGGTTTGCCATTGCCTTCCCCAGTCGTGACTATTAAATGAATGCAACTTTTGGTACCTGAAAAGTGCCTAGTGCATCCGTAAACTTTATGGCCTAAAGCAAAATTGGGATTGCTTGCTGGGCTATCCAAATGGACAATGAGTCCATCCATGTCCTGCTTCAGTAGGGAATAAATTACCATTTAAAAGATGATGGACACAATCCAGCCAACTTTTGGCTCTTCCTTTGAAATCAATGGGATTTGAAAGTGCTGGATTGTGATTGCTGTTTGCCAAGAGGTTTTTTAAAAATTATACATGAAGAGAACACACTTGAAAATGAAAGGCTGCCAGAGAGCTGTTGGCCCCAGAGTGGTGGAATAATCACACAACCTATTTTGACTCAAATTGCAAATGCTTTGGGAAGGACTCACAAGGCTATTGGGCTTGATTTCCACATCCATGACATGATTCAGTCTTTCAGACACCTATATTTTAGCTTGAGTAGAAAGGAACATGGGGAGCAGAAAGAAGCAGGACAGAGTTAAAATTAAGTGAATTTTCAGTGCATTTGTTTCCCTTAAAGAACTATTTTCAGTACTGTCAAAAAGTGGAGCTTTATACTTCCCTCTACCCGACACTTCAAACCTGTGGCAGCTTCTAGAAGGTCTGACTGCATACTGCATCAAGTTGCAATCTAAGGCTACAAAGCTATAGTACCACACTTAACTGTATGCACCATATCACACTGTTCTTAGGGGCCATAAACCAACTAACTTGGTCCTTTACCAAATGACTAGAATAACTAGCTCTCTGGTTATTCCTGATAGATGCAAACTTTAAAAAAAGTGTTAAGGTAAGTTTTAAGATCCCCACCCCACCCCACCCCCTGCAGTGACAGGAGTTGTCCATTGTACTTGCTGGTGAGTTCTGTCTATAAGCAGGTCCTAGTGGAAGATCTTCGTGAGTTATATCTTGATTTGTACTTGCCACCAATTCACTTTCTGATTCACGTGGCAGTTCTAGGGCCACACACTCAGATCCCCCATTTGCAGTTACTCGGGATTAATGCTACAAAGCTGGTCTCTATATATTGCAAGGAGCGGGAAAACCCATAGCAAAGAATATTGTTTCTCCTCTGTGTATGTTGAGCTGGTGTACTGAATATAAACATTAGATCAGAGCAGTTACTGAAAAATGTGATGTTGACATTGGACTCCATTTGCATTGCATTTGTGTAATTGCAGTTCAGGCCAATCTCTTTGAAGCATCTATAAAAAATATGCAGCCACCCACCTAGCAAACACTTAATCAAGAACTTTTATGCTTTCCTACAGGCAGTTGACTGAACCCAATAATCAGCAACCCCAAAATCCTGCTGGCAAAAATGCTACATAAAGAATATACGAACTTAACCTGTCTTCACTCTTGTTCCCTTTTGGGGAAAAAAAACACCCATATTCTTTCCCCTTTGTGGTTAAGTGCTTTTCTTAAAGATCAGAAAAGGCATAAAACTAAGAATCTGTGCCTTATGTACGGTTGCAAGAAACTAGGCCCTAACTCCTTATGGCGGACGGAGACACTCAGCTTCTAGTTTGGAGGCTCCATAGCAAGATAATCTGCCTTTTCTTGATAGCAGTATGCAATGTTATTTGTCAAGCCCTGTGAAGTAGCTAAAGTAGAAGCCTTGACCTTCGAGTGCAGTACCCCAGCAGTAGCTAAACTGATTTCAAATATTATTATTTTGGTCATCTTCTTCCTGATTCTCTTTGGTTTGTACCAGCATCAAATTCTCTTGCATTTCATTATGCTCTTGTCTCACCCTAAAATACAGAGAATAAAAAACAACAGTTGAGATCACGGAGGCTCAGCAGCCTTTGAGTAGCCTGCTTACTTTCTAGTATATACTGTTAATCTAAAATCAGTCGCTATAATTTAATTAATGCCGCACCATCTTTACCAGTATTTAAACTGACTGTCGGGAAGGCCACATACTATCCATTTCAAGAATGTCTTGCTTATAAACCACTCCAAGCACCAGTTTCTTAGACCTGCCTACTAATCGGCAGAGGCGCGGCCTACAGCTCCCAATGTGTGTAGGCAACCTCAGTATGATGTGCAGCTAAAATGCCACTAGGCTCAAAAGTGGGGAGATGATGCATATCACTTCCATATTGCCAAGCTATTACTTGAGCACTCTGCCCTTTACAGATTGGCAGACATCACTGTACGTAGAAAGGGAATGATTCAAGGAATCAACGTAACTTGTTAGCTAGTTAGTTACTACACTGGGAAATGGGTTCACCTTTCACATTAGCAGAAATAGTCTGCTCTTTAAACATTTTATTTTGTATGTATATAATTTTATCTATTACTGCTCAAGATGAGAACTCATCCTTTTCTTTTTCTAACTGCATCAGTATAATTTCTTCCAAAAGGGGGAGCAGAATAGAATAGAATAGGACAGAACAGAACAGAGCTACAACCCCACTGTAGTAATCATACACCTAATCACATGGAAGGTCTTCACAATATGGAGTCAGTGGGATTGCCTCCTTCAGTGAAACCTGGCTGGTCTTCACTTTTAAAATGCACGAGTTTGAGCAGCAGCCCAATGGAAGAGTCTTAATATTACCTAACCGCCAATGCTTTCCTATGGATTTCACTTCTTAATTATTTGAAGAGCACTGATCAGATGTCCTTAAATCTAAATACTTTTTGTGACATGCACTAGAACACTTGCTAAGATAGAGTCTATTTTTTAGGTCAAAACTTACTTTTCTCTGTTGAAAATGATGAAGTCCCTTTGGATCGACTCCAGGTGTTTCTGAAGTTGGCAGGTCTTCTCGTGGTAGAGGAAACAGAAGGTTAGATGATGAGAAATCTTCATTGTGACATAGGATGCAGGAAGGCATTAAAGCTACCAAGATAAACTTTTCACTAGGATATAGGGAAGTGATGGAAGTAAAACATTATGAGCCTTAGATAAGGGAGCAGAACATAATAGCGAGAAAATGTGATTGGGGGTTGGGGTGAAACCAGATCCTTCATTCTGCCAGAAGAACACCATTTGCAGGATGGAACATGCATGTCCTCTCCTCCCCACACTGCAGCCCACAGCCCACACACCAAATCTGCTCTGGAGGGTCCCCCCACTCTCTGAAACAATTTGGAGGATGTGTGAAGGCTGCACTGGGGAGAGGACCCACAAGCCCTGTTCCACCAGTGGTGTCTAGTGGTGGAACGAAGGACCTGAATCCAACCCATTCTGTTATTCCCTCCTCTTAAGCAAGCATTTAATTGCCATCTTTTGTTTCTTCAGTTCCTGCTCTCACCACCACCCCTCTGCCAAGTTTAGGCTGTTAGCTAAAAAAGGAGAGAGATCCATCTTGAATCTGAAACTTATCCTTCAATTACTGGGAGTGCTAATCAGAAAACCCTGGAGTGTTGTGCACATGAAAGTACTAAATAAAAATAAGTGCTGCATATTATTATAAGCATGTTTGACATTCTGCGGACAAACCAACTCAGCCAACAGTTGGATTCATTTATTTTACTTCACTGAAGGTGGGTACCAGAAGCAGCCCTAGGCTAGGCTCAATGACACAAAAACTCCAGTTTATCACTGCTAATCAGGAGCCAAATACAACCTGATCTTCAAAACAGAAACCCTGCTCACAGATCAACTAAGGATTTAAGAGCTGGACTGCAGAGATCGGCATTGATCATGCAAGAGGCAAGGCTGCTTTCATTCCCCTCTAGGAAGCGAGCTCCTCAGGGCCGCCAGCAAGCCACTCGGGTTCCAACTGCCTGTTCTCAGCAAGACAGAAAGTGTCAGGCCTCATCTTTGAACAGTTTATGTGCCGCTCAGGACTGTTTAGCTTCCATTGTGTTGCACCAGCAGAGTCATTAGCCACACTGTGCTATATCAGTAAGACAGGTTCTGGATTTGTAGATAGTAGCTCAAAGATGGCACAGTTTCTCATAACACCGTACATTCCAAAAGTACTTAACTCATTTGTTACTTCCTCATCTTTATACCCTAGAGTCATCATAGTACCTCTGTCTTGTTTAATTTGGACCAGGTGCTTTTTCAGGAATATGTCCATGGAATAGCTAGTGGACACCTCCACTTCTGCGTTTCTTTATGAGAATGTATCTCATTAAAGAGGCATTTGTGTCCCCTGGGCCACAGGACCCCAACACCAGCTCCACATAGCTGATGGAAGATAAAAGAATGAACTTCGGAAAAAACATTAGAGTGGTTGCTAAGCAAACTGGAGGTCTCCCCCCATCATTATCTGTAAGAAGTACAGAGACAGTGTGAGTGTTCACTTTCTCCCATTCCTTCTCCCTGTCTCCATGAACATGAAGGACTCTAAGGAATATATAAAAATTATGTGTCTGTCTATGGTTGATGGTAGTTTGCAGTAAGGGTCTTGCTAATGGCATTAAAAAAAAACTGTTACCAAAAACCAGACAGCATTATTAGCTATTGGCAATTCCTCAATATTCTGCGTTTTAAAAGTGCTCTCTCTCTCTCTCTCTCTCTCAATCTCTCTCTCTCCCTCTCTCTTTCACACACACACACACACACACACACACACACCTATATAAATATAATGAGTTGTATCCAATGGTGTCACTCCACTAGTGCAAAGCTTCTACCACTTGCGGAAACCCCATTTTCATCCTTGTGCAATTTCAAATCCAAGACTTGATTCTGTTTCCCCAAGCCATTGCATGTGCAGTGGCACTGTGCAATGGGCGCTGCACAGGATATTGCAAAACTTATAACCATTTCATTAGGCCAGGAGTTGTGTTAGTTGTTCCACTAGTGGTTTTGCAACTGCTAGCAGAACAGTGCCAACTCTTGTAATTTTCCCCACTAGTGTAATTTTAGATAAAATGCAGTATCAGCACTGCACAGTACAAATGCAAAAAATAATTCCTTGCATTATTATCCCAATGTGCAGAGATGAGCAGCCATGTAGTCATACAGCCAGCCAATTTTGGCTGCAAGCTTCCCTTCATTTGGAGCGCTGCCATTAACTTCAATGTGATTAGGCCTGAGTAAGCCGTTTGAGAATCATGGTCTTTTGGGACCAATATGTCAGGAAGACATCTAACAAAGCTGGAAGGTATTAAAATGCTGACATCCTCAATCAGCAACAAGTCCATTGGTATGTGTAAGTGTGAATTTACTCGAGTACAAGATAGAAAAATATTATCTAGCTATCCATGTCTCACCTCTATGGAATCATTTTTACCGCTTTCCTTCTCCTTCTTAGCCAGGCGTTTCTTCTTCTTATGAAGTGGCTTGGATTCCAGGATCATTTCTTCAAGTTCAAAGGTTGGGTCACAGTTCAACTTCCCTTTCTAGGAAGGGAGAGAGAGAACATGGAAGATAAGTCTTACACTGTAGTCTGTACCTGAAAAGTGAACCATGTAAAGTACTCTCCCCTAAAATGAAAGCTCTCAGAGCAAAAGCACCCATTGACTCTTTTACATCAGAGATTCCCCAAATTTTCTATTGCTAGAAGATTATGTTTCCTATTTTACTGCTACCTGGGCATGAAATTCTCACCAATATACTTTGAAATGCATTCAATGCTTTCCCTACTAAAATGTACTAGAGAAGATCATCACCACCTCTAGTTTCTATAGACTCTGGTATAGTTTCCAGATTTTTTTATCATAATAAAATAATATATAATTATATTTTTTAAAATCATATAAAACCATATTTAACCATAATTAAATTCTTACAGTAGGAAGGAATCCAGGCATTATTCTCTTTTGAAGAACAGCATCCCAGTTGATATCAGCCAAATAAGGAAAGTCCTGGATATCAGTCAGTTGAGAAAACCGATCCTCTGTATTTATCTCCAATAACTAGACATGAGAATTCAACTGACTTGTTAATACAATAAGGATCAGAACACAGAAGAAACAGAATTGGGTACAGGAAATAAGGATAATGTGCACCCAGTTCACCTAAAGTTAGTTATGAGCAATCTGTGTTGAAAGAACCTAAGTCTAACACATTCCATTGGTTTCATTGGGTTTTAGTCACAACAAACTTTAGCTGGATCAGGGCCCAGAGAATATTGGCCTTGGGAAAATATGGGTTCAAATCTCTCCTCATCCTTGGCCTTATTGAGTCGCCCTGGGCAAAGTTGTAACCTCTTATACACCATTCCCTGGATTGGATCCAGCATCATTGCTCTGCCGGTGAAAGGATACCACTGGTGGAACAGAACTTCCAAGTGCTCTCCCCTCAGCCTCCCCCACCCCCACCCCCAAACCTCCAAATCTCCTCTGGAGGGTCTCCCAATGGAACAACAATGCTGGATCCAAGCCATAATCTGTGAAATGAGAATAAGAGTGACTTTTGTAATCAGATTGTTGTGAGGACAAGCAATAAACTACAAAGCATTTTACATATAAGGTTTCATTAAACCATAAAGCAAAAATTAAAATATATACTTATGGGGTTCTTTTGCTTTATGGTTTAATGATGCTTTGTGATGCTTTAAACTATCATATTTTCAGTCAGAGAAAAGGTGACATATAAATGTAAAACTAAATAATAAGCAGAAAAAGGCAATGAAGACTATAATGCAGAGAACCTTTCAAGAGAAAATCAACTTTAGAAGGAGCACAAGCAAACTTTAGCAACTGCCTTTTGACAATGAAAAATAACTCCACTTTCTACTTTCTCATTACATCTGGCTTTACAAACCAATGTAGTTAAAGCTAAAGATCACTAGTTTTGTTCCACAAGTTAACCAATTTAATTCATGCTGTCCAGAAATCAGTGCCACCAACAGAAGGATCTTCAATCTTTTCTTTCATAGCCATACATCACAGTATCCATGACTGGCTACAGAATCAGGTTCTCCTCATTGCTAATAACTTTTCTACTGGATGCTTAGTTGGATGGAAATGCAAAAGTATTCTCCAGTAAATTACTGAGCTCTTTCTTATCATAAGTTAAGCCAAACATCTTACAGGTGCCTGTTGTGTTTGAACAAATTATCCAAAGTGTGCTGTTGTGACAGATTCTGCTCTTCCTTACAAACAGATTTTGCAGAAGTACTTTCTTTTTATGTCTATGTAACTATCCACACACACACACACAAAAAAAACATTGGAATCAGCTTCACTGTGCTTATTTGGGAGTTTAGGTGCCACTGATGCCATCCATCCATATGGTTTCTAATATTTTTAATTCAAAGATTCCATATGAATCAGCAAAATGTCTGATGAAGCATAAAGCATGAATACAGACATATTATTTAGTTAAAGCTGTAAATCATTCAGGGAAATGAAAACCTTCAGGAGTAAAAATAATAAAGAGAAATGGGGAAATCCTGTTATGCATCTAAAGGCACAGTAGAACACAGATACATCTTGCAATCACCATCATATTATAAGGGCCTTATCAAGTATGCTTTTGGGAAGGAGGTCTTTACATATATTATTTTTCAAAAGACAGGGAGTCTGTTGTTGTTTAGTGTATCTAATCCTTGCCCAGCAGCTGCATAATAGAAGAGAAGACCATTTCCTCAAAAACAGCAAATTCAACAGGATGCCTTGAACACTATGTTAGAGTTACGGGTTACAAGGAAAGTGTGAGTGGCAATCATTCATGATGCCAAAGGTATGTGTGTAAGACACAAATGGCATGTAAGCCCTAGCTCTGAGCCAGCTGTAATTGGGCACAGCTAGTCATGTGCAATACTGGTTCCAGATGAGGGTGCTCAGACCCAACTACATCAAAAGATGCACTGAGCCAATTCAATGGGGCCAGGGCAAGCATTGTGATGTGGACACAGATACACGTACAAATATACATCCACATCAGCGACGCATGTGGAAACCTGCTTCCATGGAATGCTGCAAGCCTACATTTATCCTAAAATGCTCTTAACATCTGGGAGCCTGTATGGGTATTTTTAGTGTGTGAGGCTTCCTTCGCTTTTCTTTATTCGTTACATTTATATCCCTTCTTTTCCTCTAAGGAGCCCAAGGCAGCCTACATGATCCCCCTCTTCTCCATTTTATCCTCATAAACAACCCTGCTGGAAGTCAGTGACTGACCCAAAGTCACCCAGTGAACCGCATGGCAAAGTGCGGACTTGAACCGAGGTCTCCCAAGTCCCACTCTAACACTCTGACCACTATACTACACCGGCTCTCAAAATGCACCTATCATGCTATATTGGTAGAAATATACATTTCGGCAGCAATCCTCAACATACTTACCAGGGAGTAAAAATATCTTTTAACTTACTGAGACTTGCGTCTGAGTAGACATGCCTAGGGTTGCACTAATTTCTATTTTCTTCCTCCTTCTATCCTGCGTTAACAACATTCACATATTGCACAACCCGCAGCAGAAAGGCTGAAAAGTGCTTTTATTATTTTACATGTGGAAATGCTCCATGCCTGAATCCCTTCTGATGAAATTCACTGGGGACGTAACAGCCAGGACAAAAATTGACAATCCCAGTTGGTCTCATCTATAATGCATACAGTTGCTAAAACAGGTGCAGAGGAGCAAGGTAGATATTTAAATAACGGTGACACTGCATCACTAATTCAAGAAGGGCCTGTGGGGTTTCCAGAATGTCATGGCAAAGGAAAAAAAATGTAAAATGACATAAAGAAATATAAAGGAACTCTGTATAAATGTCATATTACCTTTATCCCAGCCAGTTTCAAATTCAACTGTTTTAAGCAGTGCTGCGTATTCATATTCAGGGCACACCAAAATCTGGGCAAAATAATGTTTCTCCTACTTAGACAGCACCCACCATACATGCAGGTTTTCTCAACTGCCTTTGGGGGGATACTGTACCCTTAGTGCTTTCATTAAACTACCACAACTGGGTCTCATATCCAGGCAGGTTGGATGAGAGTCCAATACACATTCAATACACGTATAATTCTGGAACTCCAGATATACAGAGGCTTTACCCTGTGCTGGTTCACATGAATTATGTAGTAACCATAAATTCAATGACAAATTCTGGAAAATATGAAAAGCATGAATGGTATCACTAAGCTATGGACCAATTTCAGGGTCCTTTTGCTAAGAACTCTCCACTGCCTAATATACCATGCCTGAACCACTTGCTGTTACTAATATTGCTGCTACTGGGCCCCCTGCAATTGCCATGTCTAATCCAGTACCGAGTATCAGCGCTACCAGTGATGCCCTTCTGGTTTCTTTTCCTCCAAACTTATAATATGATGTAACAGGCCTTTGTTTTAAATTTCTATCAGCCTTAGTAGTGATAGCAGCAGCACTGTTCTTAACTGAATGGCCTGTCAAACCATCAGATCCTCAATGCAATTCCATACCACACATTAATTACATTACATTAATTACATTAATTAAAACATAGAAACAGAAACACAAATACCAGAACCTACACACAGCCCTCATATTAATTAACCCTTGTTCCCATATTCTCCATTGAAGGAGAATATAGGAGAATATAGGAGAGTATATATACCTGCTAAAGGTATAGATATTTTCCAGCTCCTGTCTAAAACTATGTATATGTATTTTCCAGCTCCCACCTAAAACTACTACTCTTTTAACAATGAAATCCTATGCATATTTTCTCAGAAGTAAGTCCCATTGAGTTGAATGGGACATACTTAATCTTAGATAGGTGTGCATAGGATTTTTCTATGAGTCTTTATGTCTCTTCTTCACTAAACAACAATGAAGCCATTTATATTATTATTTCCAGTATTATTTGAAGCAACTTATTTGGGACAAATAATATAATCATCTTCCATACCTGACACTCATTAAAGGCTCCTGCTTAAGCCATCCATCTTGGACAAGAGACAGCATTAATTTGCACCATTGTATCTGGTATAAAAGGAATGAACTGTATTTTCTTATGTCAGGTATTTCATATTACATATTCTTTTTCCAAAGCATAGATGGCTCACTGAACGTTTCATCGTTGTTTTGATTTCATACAGGCCAGAGTGGATTCATTGGGAATAAGCATTCATAGCCTCAAGAATTCCCAATCTCTTCTATGACAGGAAATGCTTATGTGTGGGGAAGAGGGGTGCTCCACTACATGAACCACAGCAAGCACGAATGGGCACATCGAGATGAAGTATGACTGAAAACAATAAACCCGACAAAAATGCATCCCATTCTTATCTCTTCCCTCCGATGAGGAATGACTGTTGGCATATTATTGTTATGCTGGTGAAAATATCTTCCTGGCAAACTGCTAGAGTAACACCATGTAAAAATATGTGAACAGCTGTTATGAATAAAAGATGTCAACTGAACATCTCTATAGTGGTTTGACTGCCACTTCACCACAGGCTAAATGCGATGCCTGGAAGCATACTCAAATCGAAAGCCTGCTGAAGTTAATAAAAGATTTGCTGACTTCAGAACAGAACCAGAAGTTATGGGAGACAGATGGCTATCACTGAAATGAGCAGCCCTGCATCTCCTCTAACTCCTCTCTCATTGGTAATTTCATTGTAAACCACTCTGAGAATTCTATTACAGGGCAGTATATAAATACCCACAGTAAATAATAATACAAAATGCATGATGTGGTGCAACTGCATTGTAAGTTTCCCTCTGCACCAAAAGGTGAGAACCAATGAAATGCAGTGGGTGGGGCATGTGGAAACTAAACTAGCAGTGCTGTCAAAGCATGCCACACACTTTGTGTCAGTAGATGTTTCTGGGGGAGAAAGGAAGATGAGAAACAGGGTGTCTGCTTCCGGCAGCAGCTACATCTCCCGTAACGTCCTGTCCCAGCCTATATTATGCTTCCATTCAACTACAAGTTGCTAAAGCAATGTTCCCCAATACGGCACCCTGAGGGATGCCGGGAGTTGCAGTCTAACACACTGAGAAGGCACCAGGTTGGAAGAAGGCTGCTCTAAAGCAAACATCCATCTCTTTCTTGGGTTTTATTTGTTCGTAAAGCACGCTCACCTTTTGAATCAGTGACACCATATCCTTTGACCAAGCAGCAGGATACATGACTGTGGCTGTCTTGAACACATGGGCAATTTCGTTTGGAGCAGTACTAGAGCGAATGTGATACGGCCTCTACACAGAAAAGAAAAAGAAGCAAAGAAACAATTTTGGAATGGCTCCCTCATCCAGCATCTGCAAAAACCAAACCATCTCTTTGAGACTTTTCTGAGTGTGTGAAAGAGACCTCTGTACACTCACTGCACTGCTTTCCCCAGAGCCCCCATTCCCCCACCCTGACACCTCACTGTTGTTCTCAATTGAACCATTGGATGACAGTCACTGGGGAGCCTAATTCAATTAAAGTAAATGGATTAGTGCAGGAGAAGGCAACAACAACCAAGCTGCATTAAAAAGCAAACGATAAGAGGAAAGATTAAGGCTTGCACTGTCATTTCATTGATATAGCCTGAGTTAACAGGAAATAAATTTACCGCACAGTTGTTGTTTTGTCATTTCAATATTCCTTGAAATATTTAAAGAGTGTATGTTCCGGTTTATTTCTGGAGCTGGACTTGTTAAAAGTACAACTGACACTGAGATACCTCAAAGAAGATAAAATGTAGCGTGGCAGAACCACTAGAGAGAAGAATGAGCTGTCCTTCAAATATTTCATTCAAATATCATTTAATACAGCCCCAAAACATTCTGGAGAGCCTCTCAGCATAAAGCACTGTCCAGTCAAACCAAGCACAGTATTATAGCAGCTTGGCTTGTTACATTATAGCTGATCCTCTAGCTTCTGGAAGTGAAAGCTGAACTATGACGGATGGTTTCAAATACACCCTCGAGATCACAGGCGGCCAACGTACAGCACACATAACACAAGACACAAGGCAGTGGGGCTTTGTGTTACTCCTCAACAGGATCAGGACTGACTGAGGCTCTGGGTCCAGCATCAAGTCCAGCCTGCATTCCTGGCTGCCTCTAGAGGCAAAACCCTAGGCATGGGGCTGGGGGGGTGCCTAAAGATGTACCTCTAGGCATATCGCTGCACGTATACTGTAGGGACCAACCCTCTCGTACTTTGGACTTGACTTATGGCCCATTTGCCAAAATGGCTGGCCGTCACTATGATGGCCGTCAGGGATTTAGGGAAGAGATAGATATATTAACATTTCAGAATTATAAAGACCCTCCATTACCAAAATTTAACTCAAAGTCAGTTTCTTCAGGGAAGACTAATGAATGCCTCATCATTCCAGTATAGTGACAAGCTATGAACTTTCAAATTTCCTGTTATGGTTTTCAAGTAGCCTGTACTTACTGCAAAGCAGGTTTTTGGGGGCTTTTCACTTTCCAGCTCTTCTAATTTAGCTATCAGCCATACCAAGAGGTTTTTTAATAATACCCATGTATGACAGGAAAGAGTGAGAAGCAGGCTGTTGAACTTAAGGATGTTAGAACCCTTGATGGCACACTGGCTTTGGTGAGATATGGGCTAAAGTTCGTAGAAGAATGTGTGTAACTGAAAATGCAAAGTACATGTGAAGTAAAGCACTTGTGTATATACAGCTAATTTTTCAACCTCCATTTAGATTTTTATTAGCATTTTATATCTAATAAAAATATAAATGGAGTTGAAAAAAAGAGTATATACTACCTCTCTCTCTCTCTCTCTCTCTCTCTCACACACACACACACACACACACTCACTCACTCACAGAGTGAGAGAGATCAAAATCTTGCTGGTTTAAGGCCAGAGTTATGGCTATCTCATTATGGCTGAAGTTCGACAAAGTCAGAAAACTGGAAGCGAAGTCTGATGCCTCAACAGACATGCCCTAGCGATCAGGAATGATGTTGTGCAACATCACAAACTGTTTTTGCTTACAACTGATCTTCCGTGCAACTGCACTTTTTCTAGATCTTTCAGGCCCAATTCCAGAAGGGGAGGATGGAGTGCCTGGCACCTGCTAAGATAACCCACAGTGTCTTGGTCTCAATTGTCTTAGTAAGCATCTGAGCCTTACTGTAAAGCTAGAGGAATCCTCGTGTGAGTTGATCCATGCCTGTTTGTTGCATCCATCAGTATCTGGCAGGTGGATTAAACCAGGGATGGGCAATTTGAGGCCTTACTAGCCAGTATAGCCAATGGTGAGAGATCATGGGAATTGTAAACTAAAGTATCGAGAGGGCCAGAAGTTGCCCACCCCTGGATTAAACAGTGGGAGGGGCTCTCTTCCAGCAGCCTTCACCATCCTTATGCTGGCTCAACATAGAAGAGGATTTTTTTGTGGCACTACAGTAAGACTGAATTACATGAGAGTTCAAGTTTCTTGTTCTGGATTTGGAACTACAACATAATGAATGAGAGAAAAATTTTCATTCGCTATCATGTTGAGATTTGCACCAGCAGGCATGCTGCAAATGCATGTTGCCCTGGAGCCTGAAGTGCTCGGTGGGAAACTGTCTGGGTGGTATGGTGTTGCAGTCGAAGAGAAGTGGCAAGTGGAACGGTCAAGCATGCTCTACCAGCACACCACTTCATTTCAAACTTCATCCTCTCAACATCACTTCACAACAAGAAAGACATGTGTCTCTGTTTACCAGCTGCTGGAGAACATGAGCAGGAGAGTGCTATTGGACTCATGCAGAGCCTCCCATGAAGCAGGGTGAAGCCCCTGCAGTTGGTGGAGTGGAATAAGCAGCAAATTGTGCACTCACCTGCCCCCCCCAGTCAGGGGGACCTGCCACCTTTGCTGCCGCTGCCACCACCACCACCACCACGTCTCACCCTCCTCCTCTCCCCCATTGCTGCCACTACCACCACCACCCCGTCCCGCAGATCCGCTCAGAGTGAGCCGCCAAGCAGCTGAGCTCTCTGAAGAGCTGCATCAGCCAGGAAAGCAAGCCACCTCCAGGGACATCCTGCTCCACAGTGCCTGGCTCTGAGAAAGGAACACTTGATCTGGATGTCTGGGTGGGGCTGGCTCTCTGAAGAGCCATGCCAGCCACTTTTCTGACTGATCCAGCTCTTCAGAGAGCTCGGCTGCCCTGCAGAGTGGTGGCAATGTGGTAGAGGCAGGGGAGGGAGACAGGTGGGTGGACAGGCAGGAGGCAGACACGGAGAGGGGGAGGGAGATGGGGGGCGGGAAGGAAGGGGCGGCAGTAGTGGCTGGCACTGCTGCACATGCTTTCCTGCCTCAGGCGGTGTGAGAGTTTGTGCCAGTGCTGCACTCATGTCCTACTTGTGGGTTTCCCACAGGCAGCTGGTTGGTCACTGTGTGAACAGAATGCTGGAGTAGAGAGGCCTTTGGTCTGACTCAGCAGGGCTCTTCCTGGGTTCTTATGTGTGGGCTAAGGCTTGCGAGCACAGTTGTCTAACTTGATATTCTATGTAATTCCCTCTGGGTGATGTTTGGAGGGGAAGAGTCACAGGCCTACAAATGCACTGTAATATAAACCATCAAGCAACCCATTCCTGACTAAAATCAGTATTTTTTCCACCCCTACACTGCCAAGACACATCATTTCTTGGTATCTCTTAAAAATCTATGAAATGGGTAGATTATTTTCAAAACTTGCTTTAAACTGTTCATTACTGGCACCATTATTGTATTATTATTATTTTTAAATAAATACATTTCTATAGTGCCTTAGGCACCCACATAATCATCAGTCTAATGATCCTAGGAAACACGGTTACAAGCACTGCCTTCCAAGTCATTAGCAGTGGTACCAGTCTCAACTCTACTGCATCAGAGCAGCCCCCCATCTCCCACTGTTTAACTCATCCTGCCAGCTACTGATCTGAGCAAGGAACAGCACAAGGCAACTCACAGGAGGATTCCTCTAGAAATATAGTAAGGCTCAGATGCATAGTAAGGCAATACAGGACCAGGACAACATCAGATATCTTTGCTGGTCCCAGACTCTCCATCCTCCACATCTGGATTTGGGCCTGAAAGACCATGGAACCATGTGGATGCATGGAAGGTAAGCTGGTCTTAAACAATCAGGGTTTTTTGATCATATATATAATACATACATACATATATATATATACACACACACACACAAGCAAACATAAGTGTATATAAAATTTAATATTAACAAATACAAACCTGACAGGGAGAAAGAAGAAACAGAGGCAGGACAGGATAGGATAGAAAGATGAAATATCAGAGAGGAAAATAAGTGTCAGCTTGCATTAGTTATGAGTCATTATGTGATGAATGCGTAAGAATCAAGCATAGAAAATGGTATACACAGTCCAAATGTCTGAACAGGTGTCTGGGACGTGTTGTCAATAACAGGCTATATGCTCAAATGCGGAGATAGTGATAAAATCCTCTGTCCACTGAATGGGTGCAAATCTATCCTTCCAATGTTGGAGTATAAGTGCACAACCCTTTACATGTTTAGACATGTGAATGATCGGCTGCCATAAAACTGCTCAGAAGCTGCTCCAGCTGAGCATGTGCTTCTCCCACACCCTCGCATATGGCTCTCCAGGACTGCAGCCCATGGGACTACCTGTGCATACATCATCACGAAATTGACACAAATATTCTAGAGTAGGATGTTATCCATGTGACATCATATTGCTCATAAATTTAAACCAAGCAAAATGAGAACACCTTTTAGGTGTTTCCATTACAATAAACTTCCAATTTTGCCTATTCTTTTGACCAAACGTCTGCAGTCTTCTAGCAAACTTTGTGAATATGTTGCAATCCAATCCATCGGCAAGGCATGCCAGAGCATGAAATGTGTTGGATTGCCAATTCACACACAATGGTCCATTTCTTTCTCAAACCACAGGATTCTTCAAATTGTCAAATGTCTTTTCAAATATAGATAGATTTTATTCCTTGCAGTTTCTGAACTCCTGATACCTTTATGACAACTCTCATGCTAGGAATTCACATTTGTCAGTAAGATAATTTGCTTTTTAGACTGAAGTGATTCCCTCTGGAATTTTAATGAGTCCATCGTAAAAGGGATGCAGATCTTGAGCAAGATGATTTCTGGACAACTTGAAAATGGTGGATTAATGGATGGATAGATAAATAAAGTATGTAAGTTAACTATACAGTACCCGGCCTCTAAGAAGTTCATAGGCTGTAATGCCTAATGACCACCAGTCAACAGCATAGGAATAGCCATTAGATTTTGTACAACTGAACATCTCAGGTGCTGAAAAACAGAGAAATTGGTCTGCTTTAGGATGGAATCTTACAGCAAGATAATTGGCTTTGACTTCCCTGGTGTAATACAAACCTTCATTTCATCCACAAAGCACATACCCCATCTGTCCTGCTGTCAGGAGCCACTGGAGCTCACGGGCTACCCTGCACGTGAGCCACATTAGAGTTGCAGTCTGGAGCACCTCCCCAGGCAGTGAACTATTCTGGACTGGCTTACCCAGGCTAGCCAGTGCCCCCCCCAGCAAAAAAAGGGGTGTAAAGGGCTTCCTGCGTGGGCTGGGGCTTTGCCTGAGCTGTCTCCCTGGCTCTGGTGTGTTTTGGGGTGTCCTTCAGCTCTGACTCCTGGCCTGGTCCCACAGGTTGGGGGACACCTTTGGGGTGTCCCCCAGCTCCTGGCCCCCTTCTGACAGCTGCTTATGGCTCAGCCTTCCCACCTTATTTATCAGGTGCAGCCCCCCCTTTTTTCTTTGGGGAAGATGCTGGGGAGTCCTTGGCCATATTATCTGAGGTGAAAAATACACCATACTCCAGCTTATTATGCACAGGATATTTGAAGGGAAAAGATCAGTGGGAAGAAAACATGGCTAAAGAATTTGAGGTAATGGTTTAGTTGTACTTCTGTACAATTATTCAGAGCAGCAGCATCAAAAATGGAAATAATGATAGCTCACCTCCAATAGGAGATGGCACCTTAAGAAGAAGGTGAGTCCTTTAAGCATCTTTGTGTGTACAGAAATGTGCACTAGTGTTCTTCAGGTCTCATCCCCTCCATTGCTCTGGAGAAGTTCCATCTCAGAGAGGAGCAAATGCATCTTGACTCTCGTGCACATGCATGTGCATGGAATGCCAATATCCCTCTTCCTTTCTATACCCCCACACTTATCTATCCAGATGGTAAATGTTGCTGAATGCGTTTTAAATTGCAATTATGCATTGTAACCAGGTCCACTCTGACACTAAGAATTCTATTTAACAGTCTTACGTTTACACACAAAATTGCTTTATTTATGTTCAGTTTATCCAGACACACTGCTTCCGAAGTTGGTGAAGGTCAAGCTCTTTCTTGCAGAGTAAATGAATATAACATATAAGCTATCGAAGGCAGAAAAGAACTCTCAAGCAATGTATAATTTGTGGCTGGAGGAAGCTCAGGCAATGATAATTGGTGTGTGAATTTACAAGTAAGAACTAGTGTCCCTATTTTCATCTGGTGTGAAAGATGCAGATGTCATGTGCTGTCTAAATAGCCTGGTAGACAGTGCTGGGATGGAGTCAGTGGTTTCGGTGCAAGTAGGCACCAATGATGTGGGGAGGGGATATGTCATCATGGTAGAAGCCAAATTTAGGTTGCTAGGTAGGAGGTTGAAAGCCAGGAAACACAGCTCTGGAGATACGCATTTGCGCAATAGCACATTATTTAGCAAGTTCAGGGGTTCTTGCTAAATCCCGTTGTGGTCAATGAGGCTTGCTCTGGAAATTGCACTATCCAAAGCTGTGTGTCTCTGCTGTTTGGTTCAAGGCTTTTCAGGAGTAATTAATGCCAGCTTCAATCCTTTGCATCATCACCTAACTGGAGCTTCAGGGGGCAGGAGAAAAGGGAGTAGAGCCTGGAGGGGGG
This sequence comes from Heloderma suspectum, assembly GCF_057233095.1. NCBI lineage: Eukaryota > Metazoa > Chordata > Lepidosauria > Squamata > Helodermatidae > Heloderma > Heloderma suspectum. The sequence goes on from NC_139459.1 coordinate 250,854,956, forward strand.
AGCCTCTCTTATTGGGTGAGCAGCCCCTGCCAGTCTGATGACATTCACTTCCAGTCCCCCCACCCCACCCAGAAGTATATTTCTGTCAACGACTTATAATGGTGCGGTGCACTCCTTCATGGAGCCCTGCTGATTCCATGAAAAATCCAGTATTCCTCCGTTTGCGTCACCCATCTGTTGTTGTGGAAACACGGCCTAGCTCTTGTGGTGAGGACGGGGAGACCGAACAGAGGCTAGAGAACCTAGAGCCACAAGAAGTTGGTCAAATGTAGATTCAGATGGAAAGCCTTGCCAATGGAGCTTCTCCTAAACGTTCCTAATTAGATTAAAGTTTGAGCACTTTCGAGTGTTTGGTAGCAGTCCCTCTACACCAGACACTTACTTCTCAACCACCAAAAGCATTGACGTCAAGAGCAACAGCTCATACATGGGACACGAGTGGAGCAAGGGAGCTCAATGCGCAGGCAGCTTTGTGTCACATAGGGAGCCTGAGCGTGGATTCAGTAGGTGCTTCACCAGGGGCTAAAGTTTTCTCTCTCTGGGGGGTGCAAGACAAACTGATCACTCTGGGATGAGGCAATTTGGAATATAAACTTAAGGGACTCCTGGCTTGAGCTTGGTACCAGAGCAGGAAAGGTGCTAGAAAAGAGTCATGACGAATTATATAGAAAGCCTAATCAGATCCCAGGTTCACCCTTAGAGCTAAGACAAGCAAGGGTGGTGGATGTCCAGACAGGGAGACCAAGTGGAAGAGTGAATAATGACTACCCAGACTGCAAGGCAGTTATTTTGTTTTTCACAAAGAATACAAAGGCTTGATTGCTCAGGGGCTCAGGGGCTGAACCCAGGCTGGGTCAAAACACAGGAACAAAAGGCTTGGTTAGGACTCCTGAATAGAAGATGCAGGAATGTTCCTTGCCTCTTGATTACTTTTTCATCTGCATAGCAATTCAACAGGGCCAGCCCTACCATTATGCAGGCTCATGTGCCTGCATCAGGAACCAGAGCGGGAACAGCAGCAAATTGTGCTGCTCCCCCCCACCCCAGGAGCATCTGCTCCTGCGTCCCTGCCACCTCCAGTGGGTGCTCTGGAGAGCCCTGCCAGCTGCTCTCCCACTGTAGCATTTGCCACAACACAAGAGCAGCTGATGGGGCTTTCTAGAGCAACCTGCTGTCAAGTGCTGCCACTCTCCCTTACCATGGCCGTGAGGGCCTGTAGTTGCCAGTTCCTGCAACAACTTGGCCGAGCTCTCACAATAGTTCGGCTGCTCCCCCAGAGGAGTTTAGCCGAGCTCTCACAGCAGCCCAATGGCTGGAAAAGGGCACAAGGCAGGAGCAGCTGGGTGGGGGTGGGCAAGTGGGCGGCTTTGCTTGAGGACCAAGATACGTTGGGCTGGGTCTGCTAATCAAAGTAGTCTTTAGAACAAAGAGAGTAGTTCAGGATGCTTAGAGTAAGGGTGCCTGAGCTCTGACCTCACGGACTTGGTAGAGAAGTGTGGATGCTTCACGATTGGGTCATTTTTCCTGCCAGGGCCTTTAATTGGCCAATGTCACTCCTAGATGAAGAGGGAAAGTGGACCCAGCTCTAAATCTACATAATCTACCAACTGGATTAAGGTGCCCCTAACGCTTGAATCAGAGACCATGGTACTGTGCTAACTTGTCAGAATTTCTGATTCAGAGGAGACCCAGCCAAAACTAGGCTAACGATGCATTTTCCCTTAACTAGAAGAAGATGAAGGTGAGAATATATCCTTCTGCTTTGTGTCACCATGGTAACCAGAACTACAATCAAGAAATTGGGGATCAGGAGACTTTGACCATGTTCTTCAGGCATATATAGCAGTTCAGAAGGTCACTGCACAAATGTGCTGAGCACTGGGGAACTGACTCACCATGCTTACCTTCTTTGGTACTGTACAAGCTTTTACACTTATGCATCACAATTTCCAGGTCACATGTTGGCTGACTGTTTGATGCATTTGGGTTACAAACTCATTGGGCAAACATACAATAAAATCTTTTCGCAATTCATGCCATCCAAAATATGATACATTTTGATTACACGTTGGGGAAGAGGCTAGCATCACTACCTGGCCCATGAAAATGGTCCCCCCCCCAAAAGCAATGCTCCCACATGAACATGGAACAAATGGAACCATATAAGACAACTGATATTTAGTGTAAGTACCAGCTGATTCTTTAGTCAAAGGGAGAGCAGCATCGCTGCCCTCACAACTCCTGGAAGCCACGTTCAACACAGTGAACACTTTTTAAATTCTAAGAATATGTAGTGACTTGGTTAGGATTCTCAGTAACCACTGAGGGGAGTGGGAGGGTGAGCGGTAGTGGTCATTTGAGGAAGGTGCATCAATAGTATGTATAGCCATGTATAGCTTTTGGGTTGGTTCAGGTGAAATTTCAAAGGTGTTATCCAGCCCTCTGTATACAGCCAGTGTGCTGGCCGCCCGCACCTCCATCATCCCTGCGATAACAACCCATACAATTGTCTACATGCTAAAATCCAGGAACTGGCTGCACGCTTTTGGCTTACACACCAGCTGCAGTCAGACAGGCCGCACCTGCGTGGATAGCTGGGGCTGGTGGAGGCGGAGCCACTGCACCACAGCTCAGGCCAGGCCAGCTTTGAAATATCATCCAAATCAGCCCTTTGCAAAAACCCTTAAGTGTTTTTGCCTCTCGCAAGAATGCGAATGAAAATGCACGCAGCGTAGCCCTTGAACCAAGGTATTACAAATAACGGCCATATAAATAACCCCGATCTTAATTTTTGACTACTCACCCATATATGGTTTTGTGCCAGCAATGTTGGTAACCTGCGTGTCTTTACTTAGCACTGTGGCAATGTTGAAGTCTGTGACGTGTGCATGTCCTGAGAGAGAGGTAAAGAAACCATTTTCAAACGAGCACTTCATTTTTATCTAATATTCCATTCTGGTATGGCTATTAATTTTACTATGTATAATTACGATAGCACAGGGGAGTAAGTGTTTTTAAAGGAATACTGATCATTTTCAGTACATGATTTAAAGTTGCCATCTCTTTTAATTTTTCCTATACAACATTGTGGCCTCAGTCTAGTGAAATATTGCACATGCACACAAACAACTACCTATCAGCACCCTTACCAAGGTGCCCCAGAGGAAATGTAAAAATTGCCCTGGCTGTGTCCAGCAGGGAAGGTGCTGGAGTGAAGGTGGCATTGTGAATGTGCTCACAGGTCTCCCTGGATGGTAGCAGTCCTGCTGATCAGAAATCCAAGTTACATTTTTCACCCAACTGAAACCAATAAGCATTGTGTTTGCCCAACAGAGAAATGGAAACAGGGGTTATCAATGAATTTTAGCTGGTGATAATGGCCTTAGTAGAGGATGTGACTACTTAATAAACAAAGAACAGTGATTTTGTATTCTGGCACTACCATCTGCCAAAATACTGTCTGAAATGTAGCAGCCATGCTTACCAGAATGACTCCACACAACCTCCCTTGTGCACTGTGTGAGGGAGCACATATGAGGAGGGCATGGGTGCATCCTGGCTTGCCCCACACCAACAACATGCAGACTGGCTATGCCTCCCCACCTCTGGGCAATGCGTTCAACAGCCAGGTGAAAGGGCCTGAGCATGCAGGGTTCCTCCATCTGAGGGAAATCCTGAGAGAATTAAGATTACCCCTGACATGGGGGAGCTGTATGCACATACAGCAGTATGCATGTAAGGCCCCTTCACTTGCCCACTGAAAGTGTGGCTGGTGAGGGGCATAGCAGATGCGTGCGCTGTGGAGATAGCTGGCATAATCCCACGATTACCTCGGGCAGGCTTTCAATGCATGAGGTGGGTTGTGTGAACTCCTCTAATAACTACACTACAAAATGCTCAAAGATGCATTTACGCGTCAGACCTGAACTACTCATTTCTTCACCTCAGGGAACCCTGAGAACTAGAGTTCTGTGAGAGGGACAAGAGATACCCAGCAGTATTATCAGCACACTCACCAAATGACTATGCTCCAGGCTCTTTGGGGGAAAACATGGCAATTAGACTCTCTCTCTCTCTCCCCCACGCCCCCTCCCACGCTTACTTTGTGCATATATATTCTAAGTATAAACTGAAAATGGCCTCCAGTTCAATTAAGTGAAAAGCACACTACTGAAAAGTGATTTTCTGGATTTTCCTCCCCAATAATCTTACCTTTGATCAACAGTCAACCTGGTCCTAAAGCCGAAAATAGTCATTCCATGTACTGAATGGCATAAAACACTTATACACTTAAAAGCCTATTAAATCTGCTCCAAGATCAATGAACATTCTGAGAATTTATGGCAAAATCTACCAAAATTATTTCCTGCACAGTCCCATAGAAATGAAAAGAGGATGTCCAAGAGCATATGTGACTACTCCCATTCGTTTCAATGGGCCTTTTGCCAGGAAATAAAAGGGTAGACAAATAAGCATCAGAATAGATTATCAGGAGCCAGGCTGTTTCATGTATTAAGCTTTTCCAAGCTGAAATACTTCTCATTTTACATTAGCAAGCCAACTGTGAACATATGTACTCAAAAGTAACTGATATTGATTTTATTTTCCATCTAGGCATATAAGTTTAGGATTGAATCCTTACTTAAAGTTCTAGTTTAAGATTCTATTCTGTTTATTTTTTAAATTTAGTTATAGACCTGGTTTGCACATAACAACAATTCAGAGTATGGGCAGCAGATGGACTGAGTATGGGTTGTCATTAAATGTTGTTGAATTGTGGGTTGTCATTGGTGCCATTCAGACAATCAGCGGGGGAAACAATACAGTATGGGTTGTTTCCCCTGCCCCTGTGCATGCTGTTCGTGCAACCAACATTTCCCTAATTACCAGCACCACATTGGGGGTTGCCATGTCGTCAGAACCTGGCACAATGGAGATGGCTTCACAACCACCCCACAACCTCTGCTGCAAGGCATGGGTTGTAGGGTGGGTAAGAAGCCACCATGCTGTGCACCGGGTTCAGATGACATGGCAACCCAGTCATGTGACTAGCACACAGGCAGTCGGGGAAACAACCCATACTGCATTGTTTCCCCCACTGATCAGCCGAACCCAATCAATATGTGTGAACCCTGTACTATGGTTTAACTATGGGTTGTTAACCACAAACAACCCAGAGTTCACAATCCAAACAACAAACCATGGGTTCTGTTCCTGTGTTGATGGTGGTTAACAACCTACAGTGAAACTATAGTGCAGGGTTCACACGTAACAACAACACACAATTCAACAACCACCCATAATCAACCCATACTCTGGGTTGTCAATGCATGCAAATCAGGCCATAGTCTCTAAGTGCTTCTAAAAATGCAATACTTTTCTTTTTCTAGAGAAAAATATTGGAAGCCCTTTTACATCTGGCATGTGTAGCTCTGATGCTGCTACTGTGCTGCCAAAGCTGCTGGCAGAACTGGCAAATTTTTAAAGTTTTAAAAGGGGAGGAAGGGGGGAGAAAGCAAAGAAAGAATCCTCTACCATTGTGAGTCCTCTCCCCTCTGAATTAGCACTGAAACAGCCACCCCCAATTCATCACCTGCAAATTGGGTGGCAGGTGACATTTGCCTTGAACACCTTATGACGAACTCAGCAGAAACATTTCTAAGCAAGAAGATCCAGATGCAGTAATGGAAAGAGTCACCTAGTGAATTTCATACTTGCTGTGCAGGAGCAAGATTCTTGGCAGAAAATAAATATAGCAACTGTAGACCCCAATTTCCATCAAATGGTTCATAAAACAAACTCTACAGTCCATGGAAGTATGCCAGCCATTCAACACACCTCAAAACACCTAAGATAACACTTGACACAAGACATTAAATCTAGAAACAGCAAAGGAGACTATGTGGGGATAAAAAGGAGAACAATGAAGGAGTGGAGAGTCAGGGTTGATGGAGACTTGGTTCAAAATAGCAGTCTGATAAGCACTGTTTATCAAACTGAGAACAAGCATTGTGCTGTGTAACCTTCCTCCCTTGTCCTCTCCCTTCTTGCATGCCATAATGCAATGCTTCCAAAGTTTGTTAAACCATAATTTCCTGTTATGTCTGAACCAGGAAAATATGGTTTAAGTTTGGTCTACAAACCAGGATTGTAAACCACAGTTCAGATATAATGGGAAAATGTGATTTAACAAAGCTTGAAAGTATTGTATTAAGGCACAGAAGAGGAGGATAAGCACAGATACAGTGCTTGTCCTCAATCCAATGAACCAGGAGTGGGCAACTTGTGGCCCAGATGTTTAGGCCTGCAACTCCCAGCAGGTCTAACTAGCATAGCCAATAGTGAGGGATCCCTCACTATTGACTATGCTGGCTAGGGCTGATGGGAGCTGTAGGCCAAAACATCTGGAGGGCCAGAAGTTGCCCACCCCCGCAGTAAACCATGGTTTATCAGACTGAGATGGCTACCTCTGAATCGGGGCATACACTGAAAGGGTGGGGAAATGACTACTTTGTAAGAGTGGCTGTGGTATATTTACTGCCACAGTCCTCTGCCAGCCAGGGTGGCCCAGGCAGTTTTTTTGCCTATCCCGATCCCCATGTGGTGGTGCCTACACCTTTTGCACTAGCTCTTTCTAGTGGTTTGTGTCCTCAATCTGGCATAATTCCAATAAAGCATGGGGGAAGGTTTAAAGGACTATTGTCTTTCAGAATCTGCCACCTAAAGTACTACAAGAACACAAATGATGATGCCAGAGTAAAGCTATCCTACAATGACCACTTTGGCATGCAGACCACATGTGGCCTAAACAGCCGCAGGGAATCAGTCACCCTGCTCCTTCTTTCCCCTCTCCATAAGGTAAAAATCCTAAGGACAGAATGACTCCGCGGTGAACTCTTAAGAAAGGAAGCAGTGAAAGGCCAAGGCAATATCCCATCCTTGCATCACTTTTCATTTCCTCTACATTACCCTCATCTCTGTGCTAGAAATCACATTCATAAAATGATGAATCATAAATGCCATTATTTTTATTCAACCTTTGATATTCTTAGCAGAAAAGGTGCTCTGGATGCATCATTTGTTAGAATTTAATTATTTAAATGCAATCCTGTCTTAGAAAACAGAATTAATTGGCACACCCAACTATTAAACTGAACTATCAGAAACTCAAGGCTTTTACATGGGGCATCCCAGACAGTAGTAATACCTTTCACATTTTAAAACTATGAAGCTTAGTGTGTTTTGTTGGGTTAGGAGAGAAGAAAATGGCTACCGCCCAGTAAAATGTGAATATGGTAAACTGCAACATAAATTATTGTGGTTGCAACATGCAGCATTGAAACTGGCTCTAAGAAGGGCTGATCTAAACATCTACCCCTGCAGAATTTCTCAACCTTCAGGTGGGTCAGAGGGAGGCCAAAAACCTACCTGTAGATCAAGAGAAGGAAGCAGACATTTGAGTCGGAGTGGAGAAGTTTCCTTTAAAAAAAAAAAACATGAAACAAGGCCAAACCTCTGCACTCAGCAGCCACCTGCCCATTGTATTAGAAATCTCTTTTAAAATGGTGGCATCAATCTTTTCCCCCTTACAAAGTCACCGGGAACTATGCTACATCATAATGTAGCAACATTCCTAGCACCATTTTTGAAGAGATTTCGAGCATGACAGGCAGCCGGCTGCTGAGTGCAGCAGCTTGCCCTTGTTTAATGTAAAACAGAGAGAGAGAGAGAGAGAGAGAGAGAGATGAAGACCACCCAACCACCTTGTGAAATTCTAAGTCATCCTCCTCACACTGTCCCAAAACTGTTGTGACCTTCGTGGCAGAAATTCCCACCACACTTTCGCTGGAGGATGAAGGTCCAGTGAAGGTCAGGTCATGAGCAATGTGTGTTTTAAGACTGTAGACTTGATTAAAATACATTATCATCTTAGATTTGTGTACGTTACATGAATGTTTGAAATCTGGTCAAACTTGATGTTCATGTGTAAATGCTGACAATCCCAGACAAATATTATGAATGACCAAAAACGTAAGAGATACACAGTTACCCAAGTGTGATTGTCACTGTCATTGTTCACTGGTGCATGTCACTGGATTAAAATGTATGTATGTATCTTTAGTTTAGACATTTAAGAAACTGATCCAGGATTGCCAGGATCCAAATGTGAATGTCAACAATCATCAAATAGTGGATGTTCACTGTAACAGTACAATATTATGAGTCTTCATTAAAAAAAGTACCAAGCAAACTACCTTGCACCATGTGAATCTATAAAAGCTACTGAATTTTAAGGCTAAAATCCTGTCCATAGAATTCAACTCTAACATAACCTCTTCAGACCCTCATGCAGTTTGGTATAAACTCAGCAAAAGTGCAACAGATTGAACTGGAGTTTGAAACACCATCCCCAAGGAGGGAAAGCCATTGGAAAACAAGTACAATCTTAGCAGTCTAAATATAGATACGGATGCTGCAAAAACAATGGCTCAGGGAAAAAATGAAAACAAAATTGAACTATAGGTAAAAGGCTTTTTGCATGCATGAATGGAATCACACATATTTCCTCCCATGGCTGGCGAAACACACACAGAAACTGCAAAGAGGAAATAGTCAGTAGGGCATTGATTTCAAGGGCACACAGAGAACAGACAACCCCAAATAAATTCTAACGCCACCACATACACCACATCTCTGAATGTTACCAGGATAGATTTGAAAGAGATTTTAAATTGAAAAGCCTTTAAAGCCGTTCTTATTTTCAACAAAGTTTCCTTGGAGCCCATGCCTATGACTATCATAATGGCTGTACATGCTCCAATGAACCTATTCTTAGTTAATGTGAATGTGACCAGTCCTCCTTCAAAAAACACCCGATATGAAAGACGTCTCCTAAGGAGGAATCAGGATTGTTGTTAAACACAATACACTTATCTGCCAGGTTCAGACATAACGCCAAACCATTTAATTTTATTAGATTTATACTTCACCTTTCTTCCACTCCATCATGGAAACGTGAGACTCTCAGCTGGTCTCCCATCCAAGCATTGAGCAGACCCAGGCCTGCTTAGCTTCAGCATGGTACTCAAGCCCATTTGTTTCCCATTCCCCTTTCCTGGGAAACTCAGGAAGCTGCCGTATAACAGATCCGTTCATTTGTCCATCTAACCCAATATTGTCTAGTCTGACTGGCAGCAGTTCTCCAAGGTCTCAGGCAGATCTCTCCTATAATCTAGTATACCATTAACTGGAGATGCCAGGGACTGAACCTGGGACCTTCTACATGCAAAGTATGTGTTCTGTCACTGAGCTATGGTCCCTGGCCTCATCCCTCCTCATTCTGTGTGTGTGAGTGACAGAGGGGGGGGGAGGGAACAGAAATTAAAAGCTCCCACTTTCGGTTTTGAATACAGCTGAATTCAGACATAATGGGAAACTACATTTTATTCAAAATCAAAAGTGGAAGCTTTCAATCTCCTCCCCTCACACATGAAGAAGGGAGCAGTGAGAGCTACAACTGAACTGGGGTAGTTGATCAAGCTGGATTATAATTCCTAAATTAAAAAATATCAACCCTGCAAGACACCAGGGAGGTGTTTCCACCAGCGATTTACTCCAAGTTGGCTGCATGTTGAGGTCATTAGGACAGATGACATCATGGCCATCCAGCAGCCATCCTGGAGCTTATCAGGGAAAACCCGGATTTCCTGAGACTGGTCAAAGTCCAATTCTTTTCCTCAAGTCAGGTTCTTTCCTCTCAGTATAGTTGCTGTGTGCCCCAACCCCTGCATTGACCTCAGGTATGCTAGCCCTGCCTTTCACTGTGACCCTGGTCAAGGGGTGTTTCCTCCCATTGTGCTGAATGAGGCTTGCCCTCTGAATGCCCACAGAATTTACAGAGACCCCCCTCAATTCACATGGCACAGTTTAAAGCCCAAATTCCCTAAGTGCAGTAAAGTGTGATCTCAAGGCTCCGATTCTCCTTTGTTTGGTTTATTGCATTAGGAAGAAACTACTTCCACCCTTCGTTATAGAGATCCTGCGGGTTAAAATGGGGGCTGGTTTCCATCTCTGTGTTTACTGCTCTCTTTCCCAGCACATATGAAGTAACTCCCACTGTGGTCAATGAGGCTTGCTCCTGAAATGCAGGGAGAAGCCTCCCTGACTGGTTGAGCAGCCCCTACCAGTCAGATGATGTTCACTCCAACTCCCAACCACACCAGGAAGTATATTCTGTGAAGCGATTTTTACTGTTCTGGAGAACCTGCTCGTGGAGCCCTGCTCGCAGCAAAGCTGATTCCTTTTTAAAAATCCGGTACTCCTCCATTAGCTTCTCCTTCTGTTATCATGGAAACAGGGCCCAGGTTAACTGTAGAAAACTGCCATTCATGCAGTCATCAACAGAAACATAGAGCTGAGGGTAGATTTTGCCTCAGTTTCTTTTCCATCTGACAAGGATATGGCTTCATAAAGCCTGTGGTGATCTCCCAGCAGATGGTGTATTTTGCTATGTGGTTGCATGTGTGTGTATTTGACTGTAGCCAGAAACAACTGGTGCTTACCTTGTTCATCCAGCAAGATGTTATCAGGCTTTATGTCCCTAAAATAAAAGTTGGAAAGAGATAAAGTTAGTGTTATGTCTATATAAAAAAAGCCTACTGCAAGATATCTCATTCCTCATGCCATTTAAGTTACACCCAAATCATTCTAGATAATATGGTCCTCAAGTGCTTCTGGTACATGCTTCCTGGTGCTTGTCGTTCTTCCTGTGATTAAGTGTCAATAAAGTGAATCAAAACCATTTCAGGACCCATAAGTTTGACCTTTTGCACTGGGTACAATAAACCCGATTTCTCTGCAAAGAACTGCAGACTGCATTTCCTCTACTCATGCCCCTTTCCAGCAACATCCTTTTGTCCTTCCTACCCCTTTCTTTTTTTTGTTCAACATCAAGCCTGATAAAGAGTTCTGTGGAACTCAAGACCTAGCCCACTGCTTTGTGGATTTTAATTAATTCTAATAAAGATATTGTGCTACTGGCTGTGTTTGGATTCTTTCTAAAGGAACTGCCAGGATTTTCTTTCTGTTTTGAGTTTGAATGTCAAATAATCCAGGAAACATATGGTTGATCAGATTTGGAAAATATTTGGATTAAAATATGTTAGTGTTAGTAGAGTTGTAGTTTTATAATTAATAGTTTTGTTCAATAATAGAAACCAGGACCCTGTTTTCTTGGTCAGAATAATGAAATGGCATAGAGAGAGAAAATACTTTGTCCAGACATGTATAATATTTATGTATTAAAATGTTATGCTGCCTTTCATCAAAGTTGATTCCAGGCCAGTTTACATAGTTGTCATACCAGCTACATGTTGTTGTTTTTTAAAAAATAGCACAACAAATAACATTGTTGCTAGCTAGTAAAAACTTTAAGAAAAGGTTTTTATATTAATGTAACAATACGATACCAAACACACAACCACAATCATCCTCCTGAACTGTGAGGATAAAATGGTGTGTGTGTGCGTGTGTGCATGCATGTGTGTAGGGAAAATCACCTACTCTGCCTTGAGCTCCTTGGAGGGAAGGCAGGATATAAATGTAATAAATAAATAAATACTCCATAGGAAAGCTACTGAAAAATGTGTGCTCAATAGTGTGGAATGTCTCCACGCCAGCTGTCATCAGGGAGGAATGGCAAGGGAATGAGACGCTCCATTCAACTGGAGCGTAAGCCCAATAGAAATACAACTGTTCCTCTATAGTAGTAAGGGTTATTATCAGGATCCTGAGCTTGGTGATATTAAAGAAAGGTACACCACGCAAAGAAGGCTAGCATTAGAACAGATAAATCTCCCTACACCATCAAAATAGAAAGGCTGACGTTGTGAGAAAAAGGATCAAGTTAATTAAACCTAATGCACAGCAACTACATGGGGCACATTCAGGTGAAAATTCAGTAAACGTGTATTACAATTAGCAGCAAGTTTTTATAATGAAGGTAAAAAATGTACTGAGCTGCAGTAAAAGCATTATGTCATAAAGTTACAAAATGTAATACAAAGTAGTGATGTAAAATCATATGGGTAAATGGCTACATGGCAGGATAGAGATGACCAGTATAGCACTACTTTCCAATAAGATGCACTTAATTTACATTTTATAAAGAAAATATGCCCCACTATGGGAGAAAATGAAACTCTAATCTTGAATAAAAATTCAGAGAGGGTATTAAGGAAATTCAATCATTCCTCTTAACAGTGAACCCAAAGTGATCAGTGCCAACTTGGCTGGAACCAAAACGGGACCAAAGAGAGAGAGAGAGAGAGAGAGATGGGGGGGGGGGCAAAATACAGTGTAGTGAAGATTGAGCATGTTCAGTAGCCTTGGAATGTAAAGTAGCAGTTGGAAAAGAACACTGTAAAGCTATTGTTGGTGATGCAATTCCATTTTTGGAGGGAACAGCTGGCTGGAAACACGAACAGAAGCACTGACATTAGGAGGGGAAATACACTGCAACATTTTGTTGCAGTTTCCTTTTGAATAACATTATTGTGGAACTTAATACTGACCATAAGTCCTATCTAAAAAAATGGAAAGAGGAATTGGGTAATACTATCTCAACTTCAGATAGCTGACTAGATTATTGCAACATTTACACGGAGACACCCCATATTACAGTCTATTTAAATTAAATTAGCCTGAAAATAAGTAGGCATTGACAGGGAAATCTTATCCTTACCACTCTTTAATCATCCTGATTATGCATATGATAGCATTATTAAAGGACCTTCAGGTATACATTATGTAATCCTGAGTACGAACCCCAAGACACACTGTATTATAGATTACAGTAAAACACTAGAGCACCTTTTACTTCTTTTTAGTTATGCATGTTTTTATAACTGACTGTATAACCCTTGGAACAAACATAGCAGGACACACAACTTCCACTGGCTTTGACTTTTAAGCTACTTTTCTTGATGCATCAGATTCCTTTTTCTAAAAGCAAAACACCCTTGGTGAAGCATTTAGGACAATGCTTAGTCCATTACAAGTACTTTCCCAACAATGGATAAAAAGCTTCTATCATGTAAGGTGCAATTGCAGGATAAATGTAATGGCAAAAAAGCACTGTTTATTTTTTAACTTATCGATCGGTGTACTCCAGGTCCCCTCTACAGCAACACAACCAATCGCTGAGGCAATTAATCTGTGTTCTGGATGTGACTTTTAGAATTTCTTTTAACTTGGCTGCTTTTATACAAGCAACATACTGTTCTTTCTTTAAAAAAAAAAAAATACAGCTCTCCATGCCAAATACCAGCCTTACCCCAAAAGATCCACTTCAGATGCCACAGCAAAAGGAGTAGAAAGCCTCAACAAAGGGAGATAACAGTTTCCTTATATTTTATCATCTCCTATTCATACTGGGGGGAAAGACTGATTATTACAGCCCAAAATAAATGTTTCATGAACTATACTATCTTTAGGCTGCAGAGAGAAGACTTTTTTAAAGACTTAAAGGTGGTGTAATAGTCATTGTTATGTTTGGTACATGCATTTTTCCGGCCCCATTAAAGTCCCTAGACTAACAGGTTTTGCTGGGGGACTCTTTTTAGCATGGACACCATGACAATGATAGCTTTATGACAACAATTTTAATGTTTAGGGGGCAGTTACCTTAAAAATTAATGTCTGCCTTTGGCCTGATATAATAATATGCAGCTATTTCAGGGGAACTATTGAGGAATTCTGTTATTGCCAATATATGACAGTAAAACCACTGGTTTCTCCCTCTCTTCACCCATTGCTGTACCAGCATGTCCAGAATCTTGACCCTTAGCTTCCAGGCCTGTTGTGCATGGCAGTATTTACTCTAGTACGACTTACCATAATACTAGAACCCAGGGTCATCCCATGAAACTGAATGGTGGGAGATTCAGGGCAGACCAAAGGAAGTACTTCTTCACATAGCACATAGTTAAACTATGGAATTTCCTACCACAAGATGCAGTGATGCCCACCAGTCTGGATGGCTTTAAAAGGGAATTACACATATTCATGGAGGCTATCGATGGCTACTAGCCATGATGGCTACATGCTACCTCCAGTATCAGAGGCAATATGCCTATGTCCTCCAGTTGGTGGGGATCACTAGCGGGAGGGTGTTATTGCACTCATGACTAGGGATGGGCGGATTCCCTACCTGCCAGTCTGTGGGGAATCCACCTGCGGGGTGGGGGGGCGATCCATTCCTCCCCCCAGAATCCAGCTCCGCTCCGCGGTGATTCCACAGAGCCACTGGCCGGCTCCAAAGTGCCAGCCGTATTGCTGGCTGAAGGGGACTTGACTGACTGCAGATGCAAATGGCATCCAGGACGCCATTTGCGGCCATAAAGGCCATAGTTTAAGGTAAATGGTTTAAGGTCATCCCTACTCATGACCAACTTGTGGGCTTCCCATTGGGGCACCTGTTTGGCCACTGTGTGAACAGAATGCTGGACTAGACAGGTGTTTGGTCTGATTCAGCACAGGTCTGATGTACTTGTTTTTCTTACTGTCAAGGCATTCCGGAAGAGCTGAAATGAGAATGGGGCTTAGACTATAGTGCAGCTTCCCTTAAGCAGAAGAGAGCAATGCTATTTCTGCTCCTAGGAAGAAGGGGCAGTGTACCTGTGTTGCTCTCTTCCAGGCGACAGACTGCAGATTTTTCCAAACAAGGTCTGTTGCCTTTCCCTAAGGATCAAATTACACACGACACTAAATACGTTGCCACGTTTGGGAGGTTCCCTTCTGATGCAAATAGCAGTTTAGGGGGCAGTTATCTTCACCAGTCCCATGACGTCAGGGAGGGTTCAATTCCCCTTCGCCACCCACTACATTCCTGAGCCTGATCTGTGTCTGTCATTTGTATTTCTAAAAAGATTCACACCATGTAAAGAGATGCATTTAGCATCATGTGTAGTTTGGCCCTGGGTCTCCCTCCCAGCTTTATCACAGTATCTCTGTACCAGCAAGGAGAAGGCAGACAGGCCGAATCAAGTGCCAGCCCAAGACATTTTGCTCCCTGATGTGGAACCCAATGCCGCCATTCCCACCCACACCAACATTTTAAATTTTTTTACTGCCGCATTCAGAGCCCAGTTCTTGCCTTCATCTATCCTACTACCTTGCAGTGCTGCCTGAAACAGGTCACTTCACCCTGCTGCATCGCAAGTGTAGGACACTGCAATATCACACTTAATGCAACACCAGCTTTACATTACTACACAAATGGACTGTGGTGGGTGGCGTGGGAGAGAGAATCCTGACCCAATACCTAGGAGAATCTTCTTGGATATCATTTAGGGATTCTGAGGTTTATTTTGCTTTGGCTAAAAACAGCCATTGGGGGCAATTTGGATCAGGACTATGGAACGGGAACCTTACCAATCCCCCCCCCCTGAGAGCAGTTAATAGCTGTGTAGAGGGATTACTGCAACCTATACATTTTCCTTTCCATGGCTAATAGCACCTGTGGGAGTGGGGCAATTCGCAACAGGGAACCTGCACAGAAGGAAAGGTAACGGCTGCAATTTAAATTCCCCTACCCCCATCACAGCTGCTTTTAGCAACAACAACAACATCAACAAAAGATACTGTGTGATGCATTCACCTCCACCATCTAGTTTGGCCCTCAGATTCACAGTAAGGCTCACAGACTTGTTCTTGGATATACTCAAGATTATATATCACAAAAGACAAAAGAAAACTCCCAGTGACTATTGAGAGCATTTGTTCTTATAATGACCAGAGAGAAAGGTGCTATTGACTAAGGATCATGTCACTCCCACCCCCCAGCCCTTTTTAAGTGGCACCCCTGAAGGAAAGCTAACCTGATAACTCAGTTCTATGCACTGCTATATTCAGAGGGTCATGCAAATAAGCCCTACAACTGATAAGGGGTCAACTCTTCCCCTCCTGTTGTAACTGTTGCATAAGCAGCATCACCAGGCCAAAATACAAAGGTATTTTTCAGAGTGGGTCATGGCAAGACTGACGAACAGTGACAGCTCCTCATGCAGCATGAGCAGGGATGGACAACGGGTGGCCCTCCAGATGTTGTTGGACAGCAACTCCCACCAGCCCTAGCCAGCATAGCCAATGGTGAGGGATGATGGGAGTTGTAGTTCAATGATATCTGAGTGGCCACACACTCCCCATTTGTGTTCTAAAGGGACCAGTTGGCTGTCTCTACCCTACTTTCTAGTAGTTCATTATAACAACAAGCAGCTTCCTGTTCATCAGTCTATGCAAGAGTGGGCAGCTTGTGACCTTCCAGATGTTTTCACCTACAATTCTCATCATCCTTTGGGAAGGGTACTGGTGACCACAGGTTTTTGGTTGGCAACTAAGGCCAGCCAAACATTTTGGACCCTTTCATACAAGTATGTGGCAACAGTCATTTGGCAACAGATCCTTGTTATTCGTTTTTGTTTTTTGGTTACATGCAGTCCCACACAGGCATGGGGGAGACATTCATTTGGTTTTATTTGAATATGAACAGATCTAATTCACATTTCCCAAACCAATATGGGAACTGAAACACAGTTATCCTTTGGTATTTGCACTTCTCTGAATTTTGTGATGCCGTTCTCCAATCAAAAACTGTAAAACATGCATATGTTGGGAAACAGTGCACACAAAAATGTGTGTACTAGTAAAAATAACACAAAGAAATGCATTATGTTAGGGGAAATTGCTAGCAAGAATGCATATATTAAACAAAAGTGTGTAAAATGTATGTATTAGAAGAAGCAAGCAAGAAAATACATATGAATCAGAATGTAAAAAAACTGCAAGCTGGCGTGGAAATGGAATGAATTTAAGATTGGAGAAATGAGAAACTGAAAGAAACCCAAACTGACAGATTGACATCCCTAGTTCCACCATTAGGAAGTCTGTTATGGGCACCATCCAGTAGGTGCCCACAATATGTAACACACATGCACACATCCAGAGCAATTTTGGAACTGTTTTAAAGGATTTTTTAAAGTATCTGAAAAGATGGATACTTTATCCATGGGAGCGTTCCCTATGCTACCACTCCCCCATCCTCTAAAAAATATTTCCTTATTGTTTAAACCCATTTTTTATTATTATTATTATTATTATTTATTTATTTCATTTCTAATACCGCCCAATAGCCGAAGCTCTCTGGGCGGTTCACAAAAATTAAAACCAAACAACACACAATAAAACAATTTAAAATATATAGAACATTAAAACCACAATATAACAATACAACCACAATAAAACCTAGCAGCAGTACAGGAGTTTAAAATACAGATTTAAAACAGCAAAGATAAAAATTTAGAAAGCTAAAATGCCTGGGAAAATAAAAAGGTCTTCACCTGGCACCGAAAGGAGTACAATGTAGGCTCCAGGCGAACCTCACTAGGGAGCTCATTCCAGAGCCGGGGTGCCACAACAGGAAAAGCCCTCCTCCTAGTAGCCACCCGCCTCACTTCCTTTGGCAGGGGCTCACGGAGAAGGGCTGCTGATTATTTTTTCTTTTGACAGTGCCCTCTTCAGCACCAGAATGACTATTGCCTAATCTTGTTCATTTTAAAGGAATGGCCAGAGCTTTTATCCTCTGAAGCAAGGCTGTCCCTGCCTAAGGAAGGGTCCCACTGCTTTCATTATGCACATAGGTTATCAATCCACTGAAGCAGGATCAGTGTCACCATGGTGTCACCACAGTGGTGAGAAAGAAGTCACATGTATTGTTCCACAAAAATAATCATTTGCATGCAACCTAAGAGGTAGTTTTGTTTTTAATTGGAAGGTTAAAGATGAACAAAAGCAGTAATATGACCATAATGGCAATAATATGACTATAGAGTCTTCACAAACAAATTGACCAGAGAAGCTATTTAGTTTAGCCATGAAATACGGCCATCTCTAGGGTATGCCACAATCTAGTCTACCGTACACAGAAAAAAACCTACAGTCCCCAGTCCTCACAGGTAAATATCAAAGTGTACCATTAGAGAATCACACCTCTAACCTTGGAGAGACTTTGGAAAGCTGCACGGCAGACATAGGTGCGATTTTTAAAATTGTGATAATTCATAAACAATACTAGTCAACAGCCATAACAAAGTGATCCTCAGTATATACAGTTCCATTCTAATTACTGTCTTTTGAATTGCAGAATGTATAGATGATCATAATACCATGACTAAGATGCTGAATCTATTCAGTTCCACTTGGATTTTCTTTACAGTATAACCATATCATACTTCACAAACTGTTTGTTCCAAGTTCAAACTTTAAAAAAAAAGAATTACCTTTCCCAATGTTTTGAAACCTCAGTTCTAGCCACAACTAGTAACAACGTACTTTTTTTAAAAGCTTAGATCTTGCACTAACATATATTTTAGTTGATATAACATGTGCCTTTCAGTTATCTGGATAATTTTAAAGCCACAGAAATGCAGTCCAAATTAATATATTGCAGCCATATAAACTTGACATTTTTGATGAGTTTTTGTAGCTACACAGTAAGAGTGAGTTTCTCCATAAGGGGGAAGGGAGAGTAATGTTACAAAACCATGCAGGAAAATAAATGTTTCTTCCTTTTTTGCTGGAGCAAAGCAGCAACTGATATGCCTGCTCTATGCACTTGATTGACTTTACAAGAAATTACCTTAGCTTAATGGGCTAATTACATTGCTTCCTAGCACCTGCCACGGGAATTAGCGAAGTGCCTTGTAATTTAATACACAGTACAGAGAGCATGGAAAATGCCATGCAAACATATTGACACCCACTCGCTGACAAAGGAAGGGGTTCAGTGCTTTCTGTCTCATCAATGTACCAGTGATTGCACTAGGTATGTAAAAATCTATTATTTAGGTATGAGCTGTGGTGGGGAAATCACTAAACTTCACCTGATCCTAAGTCTGCTGATATTTTAAAAACAAGACTGACTCACTGCTGTCTCCACAGAGCTTTGTTTCTACAAAGTAAACAGTTGTATGCAAATCTCTTGAGGATTCCAAGTACAGATGTTGTATTCTATGGTTAAGGTGCTGTTTTATCACTTTAATGCCACCTCGTTTGGGAATAGTCTTAATTATAAGACTGGCAAAACCTTCCAGGTGGCCACAGCTATTTCATCATGTTACATTTATCTCATTTATATAACCTGTTTTTCACACTGCATCAAGATTTCTAGTAGGCTTATAGTTGTCACCCCAACCCTGGTTCCCAATATGTTTTATATTTCATCATTTTAACCAGATGTCCAAGGCCAAAATTCAATAAATAGTAACTGAAATCAGTGAGCTTAAACTCTGTGTTAGATTGTGTCCCATAAGCATAAATCAAGTTGCTGGCCAAACAAAATAACCACTTCACTAGGTGAATGTTCCTAAAATGCCAACACACTGTTTACATAATTATTTGGTGCGGGTTAGGGGATCAAGAGGGAAGCTATCACAACGTAATATACATGACTTGAAAGATTCCTATATTTACTATTATTACCATTAACCAACAGTCACACATGTGCAAAGGGGGAAGAAAATTATACCTGAGCTAGGATTCAGAAAGGTTTCATACCAGTCTTCTCTTTCCAGATTTAAGACTAATGAAGAAGAGCAATTTAGAAAGAAAGGGAAATGGTAGCTTACTATATATTGTTAAAGGTTCACACAATACACTGTAGGGTACACCGTATCATGGAATTAACCAGATATACGTGAAACTTTAATCTACACCTAAACTGTGTTGTGGGAATAAAGCCTGTCCGACAATTGTACAGAGTGTTTCACTTGTTAGTATTAAAATGGTGAACAACCATAGGAGGCCAGCCACTGATGTTTTTCTACCTCTTTGAAATCACATCCTGCTGTTCACTTTGAAATCGATGCAGAAGACATACTATCTGTCTTTACAGATTCAAAGAACCATCATCCACAGATGCAGAGAAAATCACCTTAAGACCTAGTGCAATACTATGTAAATCAGGGCTTAAGATGAAGCAGGTGACCTCCAAATAACGTATGTACTGTGTGGTAAATGCCAGGAGCAGCATTACATGTTCAGAGACACAAAGCAGAAAAAACAGAGTGCTTCGCTGTGGGCATTTCTACACCAGCCTAAAATCCTGCATTTAAAACGGGGGATTCTGCTTCCATTTTAAATGCAGGATCACAACGACTCCTTTTTTCACCCACTTCCTTTTGCCCTTCCCCTTTCCCCCTCCTTTTCCCCGTATCTGAGTCTTCCATTATCTTTCATTGATCTTGCTCCTCTTCTTGCCACTTTTCCTCTTTTCACGGATGGAACTCAAGTGGAACACAATGGTAATTTGATAGCTCGTTATCTGCGATCTATTTAAAAACAGAACGAAGGGCATTTAGTGCAGGAGACGCCCTGGAGGGTCATGGTGTCATGTAAAGTGCCTGCAAACTTCCATGAAGGAGCAATCTCAATCGCAAGATAAAAGCTCCATGTGAAGAAAGCCTGTATCTAGGAATGCATACAGATACTAACAAAATCCACAGAGCAACCAGTCCACTGATGCAAGGAAAACCCCCCAATTGTTTTAAACAAATCCAACATGTGTATACTCCGACCTACACTCTTCATCAAGGACACTCAAAATAAATTAACCAAGCACTGTATCCACTGCTGGCAGATCAAGTTTTCCCTCTCCCCTGTAGCCTTCTGTGCACTCCCAAATCTGCTCCAGGGGGTTGGGGGACCCTCCAGAGCAGATCTGGGGCTGGGTGGGGGCTGCAGCAGGGAGAAGGGGAAGGGAAATTTCTGTTGCACAAGCAGAAGCCTGCTTGCATAACATTGGATTTAGCCCCAAATAAATAAACCTTGCTTTTTGGGGAAAATTGTTCTTAAATCAAATGCTTAATTAATGTGCCCGCATCAGGATGAATGCTTCAGTCACTTTCTATCCCCATCAGCACTCGAAGTGGGAGATTAACAAACATACAAAAAACGGAGTTCAGCAGAAATGTGAAGGTCTGCTCTACTTGATTAGACTCAGACAAGCTCATAATGTTATCTTTATTCCTTGCTGGAAGATGACCCTTCCACAAACAAACAAAAATCTCAAAAAAGCAAAGGCTAAATATTTTACTTGCTCAATGTATCCTTGAAGAAGAATATAGTTTGAAACATGTACACACGGAATTTTTAAAAGTTCAATACATCTGGAGTTCACTGGTAGAAGGTTTATGTTAATACACTCTGTTCTTGTTTTGCCCAGTCAGTTTTAATTTTAGGGCCTGACTGCATTGCTAGCAAACTTGCTTCCGGTTGGCTTGATTGTGCCAGGTAATGATTTCCATCTATCAAGAAAGCCAGTGTGGAGTAGTATTTAGAGTGCTGGACTCGGGAAACCCAGGTTCTTGGTGGTGAAGCTCACTGGGTGACCTTGGGTTAGTCACTGACTCTCACCCTAACCTACTTCACAGAGTTGTTGTGAGGATAAAATGGAGAGGAGGAGGGCCATGTATGCTGCCTTGGGTTCCTTGCAAGAGGAAAAAAAGGTGGATATAAATGTAATAATAATGAAAATAATAAATAAAAAATCTAAGATCTGGATCTAGATGTAGCAGCCATGTCGGGGGTCAGACTAAGTGGTCTCATGTTCTTGCTGAGCTAGCATAGTTTGGCAGGAACAGCAATGTAGAGACTTCCCCTGTCAGCAAGCCGAATTGCACAACACAGTCATGATTTTGCCTTTTTGCTTACTGCAAGACTGTATCCTTGTTCTCAAGATAGAATGTCCTATGGCCCATTTCCTGTACTATAAACAACTATACCAACTGTAAAACCACAGGAGAGGGGGTGGGAGAAAGGGTCGCTTGTGTGTCATCATCTCTATGAAAGTAATGTGTGGCTATGCCTCGGGGCTTTTGGCTCTTTGGAAAAGATTCCAGCTTTAAGCCCGCGCGTTAAATAAAGAATACTCATTTTTCTTTACTCCGTGGTCTCTCTGACTCTGATTTCTGCTACATAAATGGTGCCGTGACTCGGATGTGGCAGGCTCTGAGACAGAGAGGTGGCAGTTGCCTGCTCTTTATCGCCGCACCGGGAGGGAGAGCTCAGCGCACGCCTCCCTTTCTTGGCGCCACCGACCTTTTTGTCGGGTAAATGGGAGGGAGCCTGCGCCGGGATCGCCCAAACGGCAGCGAGCAGCAAGAGAACCTTGGGAAGCGGAGAAAGGAACTTGAGCCCTGCCTGTATCGCAGCTGCAATTGAGTTGAAACCCACATTGGAAGCCTTCAGGAGTAAGGCAAGTATGGAGTAAAAGTGGGCCCCACCTTTAGGGAGAAAGGCCACTGGGCAGAAAAAAAGAGGGCCCTGCCTTATGAAGGTCAGTGTTAGTATACATATATGAAAAGAACCTACTCCTTGCGAGTAGAAGGGGGGCCTGATCACACCCCCGAGCGGGCGCCAGTACCCAGCACGCCAGTACTCAGTAGGAAGCTGAGGAAGCTGGGGAAGCCGCTTTCCGCTCTGGTGAAAAGTGGGAAAAGTGGGTGGCAGGGACATATGGATGCAGTGGAGAGATTGATGATGGTGTGAGTGGCTACTGCGGTTTCTGATGCATACCGTTGACCGTCCGGGTGCCCAGGCCAGTAGCAAAGTGCGTGGTGTGAAATTCCTTTTGTGTCGGCCAGTGAGACCCCTTACTCACTGACCAATCCCCTTTCCCTCCTTGTGTCTGTCTTTATCTTAGGAGAGAGGCTATGGGAGGTGGGGGAAGCAAGACTTGCACCCCCTTGAGATGTTAAAAAAAAAAAAAAGGAAAAAGATTTTTTAAAAAGGATTCAGAATAGAGAGAGGAAATAGCAAAAAAGCTCAAGGTCGAGCTGAGAGAAAAAAAAAGAACAAGATCTGAGGCTGTTAATCAGAGAAATGTTGCAAGACAGCCTGACTTTTGACGAAGCGTGGGAGTGTGAGGCTGAAGAAGTAACCGTTAGCCTAGTGCGCCGGGAGGGCAGCAGGAGAATTGCCCACAACGTTCTGAGTTGTGCCACATCATCACCTCGCCTAATTGAGATGAAATCCCTAAGAAATGGAAACTGAAAATGAAGACCCAGAAGATGAAGGCAAAATAGAAAATAAAGGTGAAGAATCAGCCCCCAGGGCACAGGCTAGACCCCTCTTCGAGTGGAAAGTGTGCCATGCCCATAGGACGGTCCCAAGGCAGAATGAAGCGGAGAGACCATGATGAAGATCTCTGTCAAGGTAGCCGTGTTTAGCTTTGAACTGTCCTAGAATTTCATAGAGCCTGTAGACCATCAGCTATATGATTTCTGAAGAGCGTAACAGTTAAGCTTTTGCCGTGGGATTCCCTGCAATGAAGAAATCTCACTGATTTGAGTATCCAGTGTTACACTGCCTGAGTGTGTGTGCTGAAGAGACCGAGAAACCAGACAGCATGTTCCTGGCCAAGCCAAAATTACGCTACTACCATGCTCCTGGAAGCTGCAATAAACTGTGTAAGCTGGGAGACCCAACCTGATTGAGAAGAAAAGAAGATATTGGAGTAACTGTCTTGAAAAACAGTGAAATCTGTGTAGCTGGCTGGCTGACGCTGTCAGTGATGTTACAACTTTAAATTAAGACTGTTTTCCTGTTTGAGACCCCAGCGAAGAAAGCTGACCCGAGTTATTTGTTGCCCGTGCCAAAGCAAAGATTTGGCTGCCCTGTACCTCATCGTGTCCTGTTTTAAGCTTGGGATTTACAAATACAAACAAACTGGGAAGCTTGCCTTTGAAGTCCTGCAAATCACCCCACCACCTCCCCGAAGATTAATGGCTGCCTGAAAAAATGCAAGTATAAGGCGATGCCCATCACCCCCCCAGTGTCCTGAGTTTCGGCACTTTGCTTTCGTGTACCAGATTAAAGGAAAGAGAAAAAAGAGTAAGTTTTTAAAATGTCAAAGTCTGTATGAGCTTATCTCCATCAGCGTTCTCAGAGCCAGGGGGAGTCACCCAACTCCCTAGCTGGTCTGGCCTTGGCAGGCAGAGAAGCTAGAAAAGATGTCTGTGAGAACCTGACGGAAGTAAAATAAAATTTACAGAGGAGTTGCCCAGGTTAAAGCATCACGGCTACAGAGCTGAGCTGTGCCGTTCTGTTTAGACAGAGGCCTTGCTAAAAAGTTAAAGGCCCTTGTCTGTCAGAAGGGGTGTAGGGCCACACTTCCCCTTTTTTAAACTGATGCAAAAGTGGGGAGCCGTTGCTGGAAACATCGCATCTTCATTGCCCAGAGCCTTCTCTGTTTGGCTCCATCATCTGGGCTTTTTAGAGACACTCTGCACATGGACTAAAATTTTGAATTGTCAAAGACTTTCCATGGACAGTGCTGTGAAGCTTCTCATAAACTTGAACTCTCATTGCTGTAGACCGTGTGTCTGTGTTTGTAGTCAGCTCAGTGTACAACACGCTAAGTTTGATCTATAACTTTTAGATTTCCTTCTGCCAGAACTCATTCAGCATAGAGTTGCCAATGCAAAAATGGTGACCTAAAACTCTTTGCGTGTGTGAGTATGCCCGTCCCTTGATTTTAATGGGCCCTGAGCTTTCAGCCAGAAGAGCAGTATAATTGCTGGATCTGCTCCATCATGCCTTACCATGCAAAAAGTGTTTTCCATTCATTGTGTTAAATTGCAGAAAAAGTTTGTTGTGTATATTTTATGATTTCTTAAATATCATAAAATATATGTGATATTTGCAGATTAGTGTTAGTTGCAACTCCAAATAATACTAAGTGTGGTTCCCAATGGATGACAAGGAGAAAGAGAAAGGCAAGTAGAAAAGAAGGAATAGAGAAAGTAGAAGACAGAGAAGAAAAAAGAAGAAGAAAAAGGAGGCAAGAAGCAAAGAGAGAAAACATTTGTAGAAAAGAAGCGTGGCCATAGTTGCCCCCAGGGTAAATTAAAAGCAGCTGATTGTGCCTGAAGCTTATTACCTGGGATAAAGTAGCCACAATAATGTAATAGTTCTTGAAGATTAAAAAAAAAATGTAACTAGAAAGAGAAGAACAGCCTATCCCAAATGTGTGTCATTGAGACTAGTGTAGGGCAGAAAAGTTTAAGTAAGTGAGTTTAACTTGCAAAAAGACAAGGCTGGTGCATAGAGCGGAAAGTTTTATATAAAAAGTTTGAAACATGATCTGCAATACAGGCAGATCAGCAAAAGAGAGAAAAAGCAAGAGAGGGAGAGAGGTTTCTCTCTCCCAACACACAAGCGGGGCTAAAGCGCCTCACCCAGTATCAAACCCTGCTGTTAGAAGCCATGACAGCAAGTATGAAAAAGTCAGTTAATATAACCAAAGTGTCTAAAGTGCTGCAAGGTGCCACCGAAGCCCCCAGAGCGTACTTGGAGCGTCTTTTAAATGCCTATTGCCAGTATGCCCCCTCGACCCAGAGGCCCAAGAAAACATAGATGAAGAAATGAAAAAGACCCGGCAGAGGCAGAAGATTCTTAAGAAAAAAAACAGTGTGCCCAGTGCAGACAAGATGGACATTGGTGGCGTAAATGCCCAAATGAAATAAATCAAATACATGAAAGAGAAAACCAAAGGGGCCAGAACGGGCGAGGGAGGAGACCGCTTAGTTAGCAACCAAACTGGAAAGCAGGGGTCTATAAAAATGTATAAAGAAGCCCCCTTCATTAAAGTGGCTAAAGCCAAAAGTCTTAAATAAGACAGACCGGGCCCCCTTAATCTCAGCCCTGGGAAGCCCCTAGTCACTGCCACTGTGAGGGGCCATGACATTGACTTCATAATTGACACTGGAGCAGCATCAAGAGCAAGCAAACGTTAGCCTTAAACAAGAAGTCCAAACACTGGGCAAAGTTCTTCAAGCCCAGCGTCGCTTTGTCTTAGAAAATAAGCCCCAATTCCCGTTACAGAGATTCATCCTTTCCAACCAGGAGATAAAGTATGAGTTAAAGAGGGAAAAATGACCCTTTGACTCCCAGATGGAGAGGACCAAAAACTGTTATACTTTCCACCCCCACAGCTATGAACTCGTGTACATTAAACACGAGTCAAGAGAGCGAAAGGAGGGGAATGGACTGTAAACAGACATCCTAAAAATCCTTTAAAAATCATTCTGAAAAAGCAGTAAGAAGACTCAGGCTAGACCTTACTGTGGACACACCCTGCGTACGGTCAGACCTGCAACTGGAGAATTGAAGAAGGGGACTAGACCCTACTGCAGCTTGCCAGGTGAATAGCTGCCCGGCGTACGGTCAGATCCCAAAGAAGATCAAACATGAGTGTTGTAGTGTTAGTAGTGTTGCATTGTGTTTCCTTAATAAGGTGCAAAAAGGGGGGCCTGCCCCTGGAGAAGGTAGTTTGTCCCAGCAATTTGCTGATAATTACTGGCTTCACTTAGCTAACATCACTGGGATAAAGTATTTTTGTTTACCAAAAGATATACCTGCAAACAGGCTTATTAGCTCTTGCCTAATACCTGTCTGTAGACATCCTGGAAAAATTAAAAAAGATACCATGTTAAGAGTTTATGGTGTAAGTTTAACTTATTCCCAAAATGCTAATTGGGGCGTGGTTGCAAAGATCCTACCCCCTACAGAGTTCACTCTACGCACCCCCATTGTTGCTGAAACAAATATTACGTGTGCACGAATGCTTAATTGTCAAAAATTTTCCAGAAAATATAAAGCTATCCCTGGCCCCCTTCCACTGTAATAAAATTCAAAACATATCTTTTAATGATGCCCACATACTTTTGCCTCATGGATGGTTTTAGACATGTAGTTCCCGCACTTGGTCATTCATTCCTGCCAACTTGTCTAATAACCACCCATGTTGCCTCAGCCGCCTGGTGCCAATTCTTCCCCTGTGGCCCGAGAAAATCCGTCGACGGCAGCCTCGAGCACTCCAACTAACTAAAAATTGTAATAGTCATGTGCAGTTATATTCTGACTCAGAAAAATTGGCCTTAGCAATGTCACTGGTTGGGGTTCCAGGTTTAGCCTTGGCTGATGGTCTGGAGATCAACCGGTTAGCTTGCAGCTTAGCCAAAAGCATAAATGCCACCTCACGAGCATTGTCATTGTTAAATAAAGAGTTGCGTGATCTAAGAGGTGCGGTTCTAGAAAATAGAGCTAGTATAGATTACCTCTTCCTTCTTCATCATTTGGGTTGTGAGACACACCAAAAGCTCTGTTGCTTTAACTTAACTGATAATGGCAATGCTGTAGATGAACAGATCAACAAACTGCACCAAATAGTCGCTGACATCAAAATAGAGCAACATAATTGGCTCGACTGGTTGACCTCTTGGCTTCCAGATCTCAGCTGGCTCAAAGCATTATTTGTTCTGATTTTACCAGTAGCGGTGGTAGGGGTACTGTTATGCCTCTGCATCCCCTGGTTTATGCATTGCTTAAACAATCTGTTTATTGCCTCAGCCACAAAAACAGCCGCCTGCTATGCTTTAATAGCTCAACAAGATATTAAATAAGAAAGTTGCCATAAAAATCCTGTGTTATGCCTTGCCAACCGAGATGTCTACTTGTGTAATGAAATGCTATAATTGTAATAAAATTATGCATTTAAGGGGGGAATGTAGCAGCCATGTCGGGGGTCAGACTAAGTGGTCTCATGTTCTTGCTGAGCTAGCATAGTTTGGCAGGAACAGCAATGTAGAGACTTCCCCTGTCAGCAAGCCGAATTGCACAACACAGTCATGATTTTGCCTTTTTGCTTACTGCAAGACTGTATCCTTGTTCTCAAGATAGAATGTCCTATGGCCCATTTCCTGTACTATAAACAACTATACCAACTGTAAAACCACAGGAGAGGGGGTGGGAGAAAGGGTCGCTTGTGTGTCATCATCTCTATGAAAGTAATGTGTGGCTATGCCTCGGGGCTTTTGGCTCTTTGGAAAAGATTCCAGCTTTAAGCCCGCGCGTTAAATAAAGAATACTCATTTTTCTTTACTCCGTGGTCTCTCTGACTCTGATTTCTGCTACATAAAGTCAATGACACAGTAAGTATGAAGCAGAGCAGTATGTAATGGTATTTTGTTATATAGTTGAGTCCATGGAAGCGTGTGTGATTTTTAAAAACCAGTAATGAAGTGTGTATGTGTGCTTACTATCAATTTTATTTTGTCAGCTGCCAACCCAACAAAATAATTTATCTCCTCAAAGCTTCTGATCATTTCTGAGCAAAAATGGCACCAATGTTTCTGCGGTATATAGTTTATATATGCGTAAATATTTACATATTTATTGTGAGGATAAATTGGGGCCTTCAATTAATTTCAAGCTATATAATTATCCATGGGAAAGTGGCATAAAGCCTGGAGAAACGCATTGGTTTTTTCACCCAAAGAGGCCTCCCCGTTCTCTGTTGCGATGCAATTTCAAGTAACAAGAAAGTACAACTTCCTTATCTATTCGCATGCATGGAGATTCGCATGCATGGATACAGTAGGGAGTCAATGCAGTGCCCAGGCACTGAAGGTCATCAGCCCTGAATAGTCTATTTGCTCTCCCCTTCATTGACAGAATCGCCCCGCTCTGCTCAGTCCTCACTCCCATGTTGTTACACACCCATTGACTACTCCTTCCCTCCTCCCATTCTTTGAAAACAGCAGGTTTCATCCAAGTCCTTTTGTTGCTGTTTTTGCCCGAAGATGACCTAAGTGCTTTTGTAAGAGACGGTCATGTAAGAAAAGTAATACGCTGGCAAAGTAATCAATAACTCTGTATCTTGCTCCAATAAAATTATCTTGATAAAGATTAGAGTTATGCAGTCTTACTCCTGTGCTCAAATGGTCCAGTAACTCATTATAAAAGGAGGTAACATACAGCTGGCACCAACTTATATCTCCTTACATTAATCATCTGATAGCTTTTGCATCATTCGGTCACACTATCCAACAAGCTTATCAAGTTAGCAATAATACATTGCATCTAGAAGAACTACCTCCTCGACAGAGTGTTCAATTTAAAACTTAAAAGGTTTGAAATCCAAAATGGTGAGGGATGAGAGCAAGACAGAGCTCCTTCCCTCCTTCTAAGCCTGAAGCCTTGGGCATTATTGTGTGCTTTAAGATCACAGAATTAGATGGAGCACATTATCAGTAGTCCTTTTACTCGCAGTAGTACGAATCTAAGAACAATCTAAATTAATATCCCTCCTAGCTACAGTATATATAATATTAGTAGTAGTAGTAGTAGTTATTATTACTGCTACTATGACACCATCAACCGTTGCAAACCTAACGCAAAACAACCTTATTCCCCCCATCTCACCTAGTGTAATTCATCCTCATTCATTATTTGGTGGCTGTGTGAACAGATGCAGAGCAGCAAAGGTTAACCTAATACCTTCATTACCACACTGTTTTGTTTTGAAGGCTCCTCTGGTTGCGCAAGCATGAAATAGGCAGTTGAATCTGTCCAGGTGCAGACAGTTAAACACATTACAAAGGAAGTTCATGTGTACATTTATAAAATGGAGACCATAAAGGACAAAGATCCTGAAAAACCCAAGAGCAGTAGCAAGCCAATTCCAACTTTATATGTAATAACCTTCAGAATGAAATATGTAATAAGAATGAAATTTGCACAAAGCACTATTCTAAGTCAAGTCAGTTTGCTATCTATTTTATATTTTTAAACTTCAGATAATGACTTTACGCATCAATATTCTTCATGAATGAAGTATGATGCTAATTTCTTTGGGTAAAAGTTATTATACAGTTCTGAAAGGCAAACCATTAAATACTCAATGTCTCTTAATAAATTCATACAATTTTCACATTCTGTCTTGTAAGCCCTGCATAAGAAAGAGCTCTGTTGACTTTCGGTTGGGACCAACGTCGCTCTGGTAGGTTCCCACAGGCCCCTGTGGGAGCTTTCTCAAACATGGTTTGCTTTTTAAAAGGTTGAAAAACCTTTTCATCTCCCCCCTGGAATGGAAAGGGAGGGCAAGGCAACAGCTCTGGACAACATCCTGGATAAAGGTAACTCCCACGTGATAGTGGGGGGGCTGGATTCCAGGATTATCTCCCCAGAGCTTTACCAAAGCAAAAAGCTGTACTGAGACCGCTATTTTATAGGAGAAAACAGGGCTGACGTGTTCCATAATAATATATGCTTTAAGAAATATCAACAACCTCTGAGGGATGATTTAAGAAACGTTAACAATATTTGAGAAGATATGAGGACCTGTAAGATTTGTTTGAGAGAAACATGTCTGTGCCGAGGAGAAGAAAGGAGCTGGCAACTACTCCCCCCACATCCTCTGTGTCAAAAGTGTCGAAGACAGAAGATATAGGGGAATTATTTACGCTGATAAAGACTTTATCTTCGCAATTTATGGAGCAAGTCAAAAGGCTGGATTTAATCCAAAATTCCATCACTGCCCTGCAAGGAGCTGTAGAGGTAATTAATGTGTTACGACAAAAATGGAGATGAAAATTAATGAGCTTGAAAACCAAGTGGCAGGAATGAAACTATGTCACAAATCGGTGTTAAAAATATCTCTGATAGAATCTCTCAACTGGAGGCCTTCACAAAAAGATCCAATGTATGGATTATTGGGATTAAAAATATGCCTAATGATGTAAAATTGCCTATTTTTGTGGATAAACTTTTGCATGAGATACTCCCTATTTCATCTGATTATTTATTTGATATTGAGCAGGCATTTTGTGTGCCGAATGCTAAAGGGACTGATTACACCATCATAGTTCAATTTGCAAAAGTCTCCACAAAGAATGATATCCTGCTCTTGGCAAGGGAGGCTAGAAGCCTTTCCTGGAAACAAGATAAAGTTGTGTTATTCCCAGACTACATCAAAGAGGTGGTGAATAAAAGAAGGCAATTTATCAGTGCAAAGAGTATGGCAAAGCAAATGAACTTACAATATTACTTAAAATATCCTGCTACACTTTGTATCGTGTCTGAAGGTCAGATGAAGAAATTTCTAAATCCTGAAATGGCGGAGGCTTGGCTTAATGTAAAAATGCGTGAGAATTCTGTTACAACCACATGAACTGGAACTTTAAACAAGCTTTGTTAACTTTTTGTGTTTAGTCTATATGACTCAGGCTAATTCAGAAGATAAATGGTTATATTTATATTGGTTTATTCTTTTATCTTTTATTTGCTCTTGCTTTTCTTTATATTTTTTATTTTTAAAATAGATAATATATCTAGTACAAAATTTATTACTGATGGTTGAATGTTTATATTAAGTTTTATTATTATATAATACTATATATATATATATATATATATATATATAAATCATTATTATTATTACTAATATAGGCTTTTAGGAATGAATTATAGACCTGTTTCCTTGATATAGGACTGATGATATGATATAGAAATGTAAGGTTGTTTATTAAACTGTAAGATTGTTAAGGTTATAGATATAGTTTTTAAAATAGAATGGCATTGGAGGCCGGGGGGGGGGGGTTGGAGTTTAAACTTAATTTTTTAAGGGAGAGGGAGAGGGAAGGGAATTTTTCTTCTTTTTTTCTTCACTTCCTTTCCTCCTCCCTTTCCCCCTTTTTCTCTTTTTTTTTCCTCTCTCTCTTTTTTCTTTTCTCTTTGTTATTGTGGTGTCCTCATCAGAATATTGTACTGTTGGGAAATTGAAGTATTGATTAGGTTGTTGGTAATGTTGGTATTGTGTATTTCATTTATAAAAATAAAATAAATAAAAATATATTCGAAAAAAAAGAAAAAAAGAAAGAGCTCTGTTACTAGCAGAAAGGCCAATACTCTGACCAAACTGAAATTAGGTTATTGCCCTGTCTATAAAGCCATAAGCTCTACAGTGGTCCTATTGATGTCAATAGGCATATTACACAAGGGCTGAAGAAATGGGAATGATTCCAGTTATAACCTTTAGCTTCCAAAGAAAAGCTGAAAAACAACCACACATGAAAATATTTCATCTAAATGGGTTGTTCACACAACTTCCTCATAAATATTCCCAGGAAAACAGATTCACTTTACAGGATCATCTGTTAAGAGGTAGCATGGATAACTCATCTAGACTGAATGATTTTATATGTATACATTCCTGGGAATTACTCCAGGAGGCTTCTTGGGCACGCTAAATGTCATGACAGAACTGACCAGCAGTTTGTTAGGGCCCTGAAGGTGGGCACTGCTAGGTCTCTAGCGGCTATACAGAAGGGGTACTTTTGATAGAGCATTTTTGCAGGTACTACATGATGGCAAGAGAAGAACATCTTAAACTGCCCCTCATCACTCAGCTTTTAAAGGTGTGGGGGCATTATTTCCAGTGTGTATTAATTAAATTTTAATAAATTTTGAAATTCACAAATTTCCTCAACAAGCTTGCATACTATTTGATTGCTTTCGGGGGCAATCCTATGCATGTTAAACAGAAAAAAAGTCCTAGAATTCCTAGCATTCCCCAGCCAGCCCTGCTGGCTGGGGAATGCTGGGAATTCTAGGACTTTTTCTGTCTAAACATGCATAGAATTGTGCCCTTCATTACTGAAATATATCAGTTTGCAGGTAGAAAATATTTTTATGCAACCTGGGAGCATAATCCTAATCCTTTGGTGATGCATCCTATAAACACTGCAAAATTATATCTGCTTAAAGAGAAGAGACAGATTTCTATTCCTCTTCAACAATACTACATACAAGTTCATTTATCTGAAGGCTAGGACTGCATTTCTATGCATACATATTAGGAAGTAAGTCCCATTGAACGAAGTGAGATGTACATCCAAGTAAATATGCATAGGATCAGGCTGTAACTATCCAGAAACTTTTGTAATCAAAGACTAACAGTTACTGTGCAAAAATAATTTATCTTAATGAGAGATTCTGCTTGGTTATCAGAGTAATATTCATAGTTTGAGAAGTGAACACGCTGTAGAGTTCAGAAAGCATAAGCATCTGTATTGCTCAGTGGAAGATCCTGGTGATATATAGGAAGGCATCTCCCTGGATCCTAGCACCAATGATGACTTCTTAGTCCCAGGCCCTGTTTCCTCAGCAACTGAAGGAGAAAGGAGGAGTGGTTCACCTGCATTTTTGTAGGAGCCGCTTTTGGCTTGGGCAGGGTTCCATGAGGGTGTACATCGCACCATTCTATGTGGCTTCACATAACTTACTTCTGGGTGTCAGGAGAGTTTCTGAGAGCCGGGAGTGGGATAGCAGTTCAGATTCGGAAGGAGAACTGTCAGACATGGGGGAGGTGTTTTCCCAGGCTAGTCCAGATATGAGTAGGCCTACTTCTCAGGTTACAAACATCCAGATGGCTGAGCATGAGGGTCCCTCCTCAACCCCCCCCCATGAGAGACAGCGAAAAGGAGGAGGTGGGATTTGGGGAGGATGACCTAATAGATGCCAGGCGCAGATGCACAGCAAAGAGAGAGAAGGCAGGGGCGGAACTTAGACAGTCTACCTGATTGGCCTTGTGTGAAATGCTGCACTTAAGAGGCCTCACTTGAAGAGAGGGACGTTCCCCCCCCCCTTAAGTTAGGCTAGCCAGATCGCCTCCCTCTTCAAACGGCAGGCAACTCTCGTAAATCATATCTGTAAATCGTAAATCATGTCTGAATCCCCTGAAGGCATTCCTTTGTAGACAGAGAGTCTCTGAGAATTTGCATTTATATGACCCTATGAAGTAATGGATTAAAAGCTGTAGACTGAAGCCTCTCATCTGTGTATGTCTGGGCACTAGTAACAGTGGGGGCTAAGGGAATCCTGACAGCTTGCCTGCCGTCTTCTTTTTTTCCTCTCCTCTCTTCATTGGTCTCTTTCATTAAACACACTCTCTGGCAGCGCCATGGGACAGGCTTTGAACACATTGACGCAGGAGAACCAGGCTCTTTGCGATCAGGTCAGTCACTTGACAGGCGCTGTTCAAGCCTCTTACAAGCAGCCGCTCAACCCGCTCTACCCCCGATCCCTCCCCGTCAGAAATGCCCAGTAGCACTGCTGGAGAAATTTGCTGGAGACAAAGGACTGTTTCAAATGTTCCGCACCCAATCGGAACTGTATATGCACCTCGGGCCGGAGGATTTCCAGACGGACCAGATTCGTGTGGGGTTTATCCTTAACTTGCTTTCAGGTGTGGAAGCTAAATGGGCTTCAGCGCTTCTCCTCGCTAATGACCCCCTGCTGGCAGACTACCAGGGCTTCATGAATGCGATAGGAGGGGGGTTGGTGACCCCCTTCATGCGGAGACAGCGACCTGGGATATCCGCCACTTCAAGCAAGGCAAGAACTCTGTTTTGGGTTACGCAATCAGTTTTCGCTTGCTAATGTAGGATTTACAGTGGAATGATGAGGCTCTGGTGGCCCAATTTTTGGATGGTTTGAATGTTGAGATTTTAGATAAGCTAGCACAGGCGCTGTGCCCACCGACACTGGGTGAGCTCATCCAGTCGTGCCTGCAGATCAACATTCGCCTAGAAGGGCACTGACAAGCCAAGAAGAGCTCTGTTAGCCAGGATTTCCCTCCCCCCATTCCCCCATGGCCACTGCCCCCTCCCCCCCACAGCCCCCCCACAGCCCTATGCAACTGGGAGCAACCCGATCCACACTGTTGCTGGAAGAACTGGAACGGTGGCGCGCTGAACGTCGCTGCTTCAGGTGTGGAAAGAAAGGTCACTTCGCCAGATTCTGTCAGTCCTGACCAAAAGCCCCACCTCCCTAGGCCCCCAAACCTGACTAGGCCTCCCCCAATGTCTGTTGGGGGTCTCCGGTGAGGAGGGATCATCCACAACCAGGGTATGCCTCCCACGCATCTCCCCCCCATTCCATCTGCTGCTTCCTGTGCACCTCCATTCTTCCCTAGGGGGGGCATGTCATGGCGCTGGTGGACTCTGGGGCTACTACCAGTTTTATGGACAAAACGTTTGCTTGGCAACGCAACCTTTCTGCTCTGCTCCTGCCCGCCACATTGAAAGTAGAGACTCAATGGGCGTCCTCTCTATTCTGGAATAGTCACTCAGATTACAACTCCAGTCAGTCACCCTACGTTCCCAGGGGCATGTCAAGCAAGTTCAATTTCACCTGGCCAAGGTGCCCCAATACCTAATTGTGCTGGGCATATCCTGGCTCTCTAAACACAATCCTCAGATTCCTTGGAAGCTTCAAGTGCAGTGTTCATCCCCTACTGTCAACAGCATTGTTTCCCAGGAGTTAAAACGGCCCCGGTTCAGGCATTAACTCTTTCTTGTCGCTCCTCGTCTTCCCCAAGCAGTTTTTCTGCTCCAGTGAACCTACCAGAAAAATATGCGGCTTTCTGGGATGTTTTCAACAAGAAGGAAGCTGACTGACTGCCCCCCCCACACACACACACACTGCCCCTACGATTGCGCCATTGACCTGATCCCAGGAGCTACCATCTCAGCCGGCTGGCGAGGATTCCGGGGGGAGGAACGGATCGCCTCCCAACCCGCGGACCCCCCCCCAGACTGGCAGGTAGGGGATTCGTACATCCCTAGCCCCTCCACCTCCCCTGCCAGTGCTCCAACTACGTTCTTGAAAAAGAAATCGGGGGAGCTCCGTCCTGTCCATGACTTGTTGTTGTTGTTGTTCAGTTGTTAAGTCGTGTCCGACTCTTTGTGACCCCATGGACCATAGCATGCCAGGCCTTCCTGTCCTCCGCTCTCTCCCAGAGCGTGCTCAAGTTCATATTCATTGCATCGGTGATGCTATCTAGCCATCTCATCCTCTGCCGTCCCCTTCTCCTTTCCTGTCCATGACTACAGGAACCTCAATGCCATTACTATCCCTGAAAAATACTCCCTCCCCCTAATCCCTGAGATGCTGGAGTGCTTGGGGTAAACCAAGATTTTCACTAAATTGGACCTGCATGGCGCCTATAATCTGATTTGCATCTGGGAGGGGGATGAGTGGAAGACCAGTTTCTCTTGCTGTTACGGATCATATGAATACTTAGCCATGCCATTTGGCTTGGTGTCAGCTCCCTCTACATTTTCATGTTTTATGAATGACATCTTCCAAGATTATTTGGACTATTTTCTTATCATATATTTGGATGATTTACTTATATTTTCTTCAGACCCCCACTCTCACCAACAACATGTGAAAGGTGTCCTACAGCGCCTCCGGGAGCACCATCTCTTTGTTAAGCTGGAGAAATGTGCTTTTGATTTGACATCCTTGGACTACCTGGGTTATGTTATTTCAGTGGAAGGCATGAAGATGGATCCTGCAGAGATCCAAGCAGTCCTCTCCTGGCAGGCTCCATCCACCAAGAAGGACTTACAACATCTCCTGGGCTTTGCCAATTTTTACAGAAAGTTCCTGCCCAGCTATGCAAAACTGACAACTCCTCTCACAGATCTCTTCAAAGGCAAGAAATCTCCCTTTCACTCGTCCACCTCTGCCCAACAGTCTTTTGAAGAGCTAAAGAGGCTATTTAGCTCTGAGCCGATCTTTTTACATCCCGACCCATGAAGCCTTTTGTTGTGCAAGTGGACATCTCTGATTCTGCAGTGAGGGCCATGCTTTCCAGCCAGGAACAGCAGAGGGTGAGCTGCAGCCTTGTGCTTACCACTCCAGGAAATTAAGCATGTCCGAGCAGAATTACACTATCTGGGAGAAAGAACTGTTAGCCATAAAGTTGGCCTTAGAGACATGGTGGCATCTTTTGGAGGGGGCACAGCACCCAGTTGAAGTGAGAACTGACAATGGAACCTGGAACATCTCTGGACAGCCCGGGACTTAAATCAGCATCAAATTAGGTGGTCTTTATTTTTTTCATGATATAACCTCAAGAACTGCCACATGAGAGCCACTAACAACCAACAGGCGGATGCACTCTCCCGTAAGCCAGAATTGCAGCTGGGGGGTGAGGAGAGCCCCTCCCCTGCTCCAATCCTTCCCCCCCAAAGTCTGGCGGCTGCTGTTGAACCCCACTCTTGGATAGAGCTCCTTCGCTCCAAACAAGTTCGGGATCCCTTTGTGCACAATAAGGTGGCGGGATTGGGACACGCAGCTGGCACCCCCAAGTTGACCCCCTTCTCATTGCAAGGTGGGCTGCCTTACCACTCATGCAGAGTCTATGTGCCTTCCAAACACCTCCAAGAAAAAGTCCTCCATCAGTGCCACAACTCCTCCACCGCTGGGCATTTTGGCTTCTCTAAGACCTTATATGGAGTTACACGGGACTTTTGGTAGCCCCGAGTGAGTCAGGATGCCAAAACCTATGTCGCCTCCTGTGAAACCTGTCAACGAGTGAAGGACCCCACGGGCAAACCCACTGGCTTACTCCATCCCCTGCCTACACCCTCTGGCCCCCGGAAGCTGCTCTCCCTCGATTTCATCACCGACTTGCCCTGTTCACAAAGTAAGACCACCATTCTGGTGGTGGTGGACTTATTTTTGAAAATGGCCCACTTTATCCCATGCTCAGGGCTGCCCACAGCCAGGGACATGGCAGAACCCTTTTTGACGCATGTTTTCCAGCTGTATGGCTGGCCTGAGGGGCTTGATTCATATCGGGGGGCCCAATTCACGGCTCATTTCTAGCGGGAGTTGCTTGGGAGTTGCTCAATGTGACACTCAGGCTTTCCTCCTAGACGGATGGGCAGACCGAACAACCAATGACACGCTGCAGCAATACTTATGCTGTTATGTAAACTACCAACAAGGCAACTGGGTTTCCCTCCTGCCTCTGGTGGAATTTGCTTAATGCATGCCATGCTTCCACACGCCAAACTCTTTTCTTTGTCAATTTTGGGTACCATCCCAAGGCTTTCCCCTCCTTGCTCGGCCCTGCCTCAGCCCACTGCCTATGAATTTTTAGAGGAACTGTGCTCTGTGCACCACATCTTACAGAACAATGTCGAGCAAGTGAAAGCAGCATATAAAGACACTGTGGACTGGCATCACCAGCCCAGCCTGCCCCTGCAGGTTGGGGACTGGGTGTGGTTGTCCACCCTATACCTCCCCTCTCACCCCCACCCCACTAAGAAGCTCACAGCCCACTGGACGGGCCCATTCCAGATTACAGCCCAAATTAACCCTGTAGCTTTTAGACTGACTCTCCCACACTCCATGAAGGTGCATCCTGTTTTCCATCGCTCCTTGCTTTCCTCACCAGTCTCTGGCAACCCCCATTGCTCCGACTGCTCTCCCCCACCTCCAGTGTTGGGGGGGGGAGGAGTTTGATGTTGCTGACATCCTGGACTTGCGCCTTTTCCAGGGGCAACTGCAATATTTGGTGGACTGGGAGGGATATGGGCTGGACAAACGTTCCTGGGAACCAGCTGAACATTTGCATGCCCCTTTGCTGCTACACCATTTCCAGCAGCACTACTGCCACAAGCCCGGGGCCGCATGGGGAGAGCAGAAGGAGGGCCTCATGGAAGCGGGGATGATGTCAGGAGTGTTTCTGAGCACAGAGAGTGGGATAGCAGTTCAGATTCGGAAGGAGAACTGTCAAACATGGGGAAGGTGTTTTCCCAGTCTAGTCCAGATAAGAGTAGGCCTGCTTCTCAGGTTACAAACGTCCAGATGGCTGAGCATGAGGGTCCCTCCTCACCCATCCCCCATGAGAAGCAGAGAACAGGAGGAGGTGGGGTTTGGGGAGGATGACCTAATAGATGCCAGATGCAGGCACAGAGCAAAGGGAGAGAAGGTAGAGACGGAACTTAGACGGTCTACCTGATTGGCATTGTGTGAAAAGCTGAGCTTAGAGGCCTCACAAAAAGAGAGGGACCTCCCCACCTTAAATTAGGCTAGCCAGACCACCTCCCTCTTCAAATGGCAGGCAACTTTCATAAATCCCATTTGAATCCCCTGAAGGCATTCCTTTGTAGATGGAGAGTCTCTGAGAATTTGCATCTGTATGACCCTATGAAGTAATGGATTAAAAGCTGTAGACTGAAGCCTCTCATCTGTGTATGTCTGGGCATTGAAGTAAAGTGGGGGCTAAGGGAATCCTGACACTGGATGGGGTGGGGATGGGGGGTTGGAGTGAACGTCATCTGAGTGGCAGAGGCTGCTCAACCAATAATAGAGCCCCCCCCCCCCGCCCTGGGCTACATAAGGAAGATGTAAAGTAGTTACTTCCCCTTGTGCGCATTTGTAAGACAAGCCTCCCAACAAGCCCCAAGCCTCATTGAACACAATGGGTGTTACTTCTGAGTAGACACACATATGCTTGTGCTGGGATAAGGGGCAGGGGGAACACAGGGATGAAAAACCAGCCCCCTTTCCAGCCAAACTGACACTGCGCAGGATCTCTATAACGAAGCTCTGAATTAGTTATTTCCTAAGACAATAAAGCAAACAATGGAGAATCGGAGCCTTGAGATCAAGCTTAACTACACTTCGGGAATTGGGCTTTAAGTTGCCATTTCAATTGAGGGGGATCTCTGTAAGTACTGATGTGGGCACTCTGAGGGCAAGCCTCATTCAGCACAATGGGAGTTACTTCTGGTTTGTGGTGGGAAAGAGAGCAGTAAACACAAAGATGGAAACCAGCCCCATTTTAACCCGCAGGATCTCTATTCAGGGGAGAAGCCTCATTGACTATAATGTGAGTTAATTCTGAGTAGACACTAATTGGTTTGTGCAGGGATGGGAAACACACAGGAAACACCCCTTGACTGGGGTCACAGTGAAAGGAACACTTATGGGCAGGGCTAGCATACCCGAGGTCAATGTGGGGATTTGGGCACATAGCAACTATACCGGGGAGAACCCGACTTGAGGAAAAGAATAGGAATTTAAGCGGTCTCAGGAAATCTGTTTTTTCCCTGATAAGCTCTGCGGTGGCTGCTGGATGGCCATGAAGTCATGTATCCCTAACAACCTCCACACGCAGCCAGTTCGGAGTAAATCACTCGTGGAAACAGGCCCGAAGACTCCAATAGGAAGCCAACAACAATTAGAGTGGCATGGAATTAAGTACTCCCACTGATGGAACTGCTTCTGACAGCAAAACAGGGAGGGGACAATTCCACCCCCGCCTTGCAGCCCCCCATGTGCCCTCAAAATCTGCTCTGGAGGTTTGGGAGACCCTCCAGACCAGTTCAAGGGAGCATGGAGGGCTGCAGGGGAGAAGAGAAAGTCCACTGAGCAAGTGACTTCTGCTCACGAAACATTAGATTTTGCCCATAATATATGCCATATTGTGCCATTTATATGTTTAGCCGCAGAGGTCAAGATATGTTTCTCCATGATCCTTTTTAATACAGAAAAATAGCTTTTATCTTGTGTTTGATTATCATGACTGAAATTTAAGAAATTGTAAGTGTAGGCTTTAACATATTTGTATTAAATTAATATTTCATTTTAAATCATTTTTTAATAAAGAGACACCTAGTATAATTGTAATTTTAAACAAATAAATGTAATCCAACTTAAATTTTAAAAATCTGATTTATTTTTTTAATTAAAAAAACAATTTTTATCTACTCTGCCTCATTAAGTCAGAGTTTTGCAAGCCATTTTAACCACACAATGTGTGATTACATCTGTTTTACATGTTTCTTGTGCTTCACATTCAGAATACTTTGCATGACTAAACAGTTAATATTACATATACTTAGCATACCAATATTTCTATTCTTCAAACTTCATCACTTTTATAACTTCTTAATTTGCATTTCCTCAGCAATGATTTTTTTTATTCCCAGAGATCTAGAGTATTATGGCATTCAAACTGCATAAAAACAGATGAAGTGGAAAGTAATAACGTTTTTGATGAGATGCAATTATCCACTTAGAGCTGAATCCTACATTATTTACTCAAGCCAGAATTCTATTAGATGTATTGTTGACTGAATTTCAAACCTCCAAAGAGTTTTGACTGAAGTTCACTGAACTTGTCCTTGGGATAACACACTGCAACCTTGTATATATTAATGACTCTCAAAGGAACACACTATCAATATTGGTCACAAACCAGATAACTATGCAAGAGACTATGACCAGTCAGCAAGGTTTGGGATATGTTTCTTGAATAGCTGCACCCCTACTGTGCCATCAGCTAGACAGTGAAAGAATGCTGAAAGTCACAGAAGTTTCAAAAGCAATGGGCCTATTCACACATCATGACAAGCCACCATGGGTTAATTCACCCACAGAGTTCCGTGATGTGCGCCGGATGCCATTTTGCATTTCCAAGCCATGGCATGGGCATGCCTCAGCTCGCTATGCCGTGCAAACAAAGGGAGGGTGGGTTGTTGGCGTGGTTAACAAACTGTGCTTGCATATGCAAAATGGTGGCCAGCATGTAGCACCATGCCCCACGGGTGAATTAACCCAAGGTGGCTTACTGTGTCTTGAGAACTAGGTGAACGTCTGAGGTGGCATGACAAGACATTTCCCGTTCCAAGAAAAAAAATTCAAGCACCTTAAGGGCACATGAGCAATTTTCTGGATAGTGACTACTATCATGCACTGCTAACCAATGCTCACTTGAAAACGATAAGATTCAAATGAAGCATGTTATCAAAATTTGTCTTCTGCAATAATCATCTCTGGATTAAAACACTCTGTGACCAAAGGTCTAGTCTCACCAAATCTTCTTTGAGAAATTTGCACGGATGAATCATCTGGACGAAATGTTTTTACATGTATGGATTCATGGAAATCACTTCAGGAGCCACCTTGACAATGCTAAAAATCATGGCAGAATTGATCAATGGGGCCAAGCTACAAATTACATGCAGACGTGTGTAAT
Source organism: Heloderma suspectum (assembly GCF_057233095.1). Taxonomy (NCBI): domain Eukaryota; kingdom Metazoa; phylum Chordata; class Lepidosauria; order Squamata; family Helodermatidae; genus Heloderma; species Heloderma suspectum. The sequence goes on from NC_139459.1 coordinate 250,896,696, forward strand.
AACAAAAAATATATATTAGCACATCTAGTCACCTTTGAAGGAGACATGATCTGCAGCAGATAAAAGGTGCTGGCTATCTCCCACTTTGCATTATCCCTCAGATTCTTCCCACCACCCCTCCACCACCACCTAATGTTCCCGATGCTTGTTTGCTTAACAAACATGTGTCTCAAAACCTATGGGTAGAAAAGCTGCTGGGGGTGGGGGTATTGCAGCAGAAAAGTGGAGGGAGGGTTACAGTTAAGGACCTCCTTAACTTTTCTCCAGTTCAGATTGCCTCCTCCCCACAAACTGCATTACCTACAAGAAGAACCCATCTGTGTGTGTGTGTGTGTGTGTGTGTGTATAGGAGCGTGGCCTAAGTATATATAACATTAACTGTATCTATGAATCACTCAAGCAAAGTGTTCTCAACTTGAAACAAAAGCACCACAGAGTGTAGATAAACAAGGATCCAAAGGAAGCTCCTGTACCGATGGACCTGTTTGCACATAACAACAGCAAACTGTGGGCTAATTAACCCACAATTTGCCATGGCATGTGCCTTTCACATGCCACCACCATTTGGAATATACAACCTTCAATCAGCCAGATCAGAAGTTGCTCCATGATGTGCAAATTAATTGTGGGTCAATCAATCCAAGGTTAACCTAACAACTAATTGCAGGTTAACTTTGGGTTGTTTAACCGACGATTAACCCATAGTGGTTTTACTGTGGTTTTAATGTTTTATATATTTTATATTGTTTTATTGTGTGCTCTTTGATTTTAATTTTTGTGAACTGCCCAGAGAGCTTCAGCTATTGGGTGGTATAGAAATGAAATGAATAAATAAATAAATAAATAAATAGATAGATGATAGATAGATAGATAGATAGATAGAGCGAGCCTGGGTTCTCATGTCACAGAGCAACCTCTGATCAGGCTGATTGGAGGTTGTATATTCAAAATGGCAGAGGCACACAACCCCAGCAAATCATGAATTAATTAACCCACAATTTGCTGCCATTACATGCAGACCGAGTCAATGCTTCACTATCCATTCCCAGCCATTTAGACCTAAGAATCAAAAAGTAGTTATACCAACTGAATTGTGGATTGATAAAAGTGTTTTGTGTTTTCTTCTAAAACGTATTAGCTTGTATACTGGAAGGCTTTGGTACAACTTTTTTTTTTCTAATAAAGGAGCTATGTCTGCGATTATTCCTTCTAACAAATATGTAAGCATCTGCAAATTTAAGATGTATTTATTTATAGTGTACTCCAAACACCTTAGGGATTCACTTATGTACCTACAGGAGGAGAAAGACATTTACCTGAGAAAGGGGCCTTCTTGCTATACGCCTATCTACCTCTCAGCTATGGGACTGGAAGGTATAATACTTTTTTGTGTTCTTCAGTTATAAAAACAGAAAAAGCAGGCATCAAAGCCAGCCCATTTATAATGGTAATAAAGATGGTTTTAAAAAGGATTTTTTGAAAATATTGTGTCCCCCACCCCCAATATTCTGAATTGATCTTTGTAGGGTGGAATATAACACATATGCCATTAGTGTTGTATCTATCAAATGGTAACTGAAATAGTCACACATGTACTTTCATCCTAATAAGCCAAGTTCAAGCTGTCTGTTCATCTACAAAGGTCAGTGGGTCAGAAAATATTGTTATGCTTTGGCAGTATAGTTGCCTGGCAGGATTAATGAAGGCTCAACCATGGTAAGATTGGTATCACTATTAATTACTTCTAAAGCCCATGACTCACCTGTGGATAATGTTCCTGCTCTTAAGGTAGTCCAGGGCCAATGCTAGCTCACAGACGAATAGCTTCACAGTGTCCTCTTGGAAGCGGACATTTTGCTGTAGGTGGTAACGCAAGTCCCCTCCAAGAAGCAGATCCACCACCATAAACATGTCTTCCTCATCCTGGAATGAGTACCTGGAAAAAGATGCACAGCACATAAATGACATACTTTGATTGGTGCAGTGGTCAGACTGTATGTGAGGAGAGCTATGACTCTACCTGGAGTTGGATTGTGACTGCCTTCACACAACACGACAACCCATACACAAGGTTGAGTATGAGTTGAGTGTGGGTTGTCATTGAACCATAGTTTGTTGTTGAAACATGAGTTCTTGTGTTGTGGGAATTCAGCTGCACTAACAAATTATGGTTTGTTAACCACGAACAATTCATGAAGATAACCCATGGTTTGTTGTTGGGCTGTGAACTGTGGGTTGTTTGTGGTTAACAACCCATGGTTTGTTAGTGTGACTGGGTTCACACAACACAACAACCCATGGTTCAACGACAACCCAACTCAACCTTGAGTTTTTGTGTTGGGTGAACCCAATGAGAGGCTACGGCTGTATAGTAGGAAAGTGCAGCACAGTAAACTATACATGAGAACTTGGTGATATTAATGCTAGGGCAATCCTAAATTTAAGGATTAAGAGCCACGCTTAATAGCAAAATATATTGAGAATTTAGTTATCCTTAGTACCAATTGAACCAGAATATGTGGCCAAAATTTAATTTCCAAAATATTCCTAGACACAGAACCCCACTCCCCATCCTTTAGTCAGGAGACAGGAACCCAACTCTGCAGGCATAGCACAACTGTATGCATATTTTTCTCATAGAATAATACTAAGGCTCATCTAGGACACTTTCAAAATTGCGTGAAATATAACAAAAAGATTAAAATGAAAACAGCAATCCTGGCGGACAAAGATACACAACTGGTGACAGTGCTTAAAAAAGGAAAACAAGGAATTCCAAAGTCCTTCATTAAATGCCTTCAAGTGAGTGCTTTTATTTCTATACAGAGATATAGCAGCTCTAAGCTGTCCAGAAGCATCACGCTCTGTACTTGAATCTCTTCCCCCTAATTGCTGGTGTGTGGAGACTCCCTACAGTTACTCGGTAACAAAGGAAATGTACTCTGCACCTGTTCAAGGGCACTTTCATCTACTTCTATTTCATATGTTCCAAAGTTAAGCCCTGGCATCAAAAAGAAAAATGGCAGGATTGAGCCCTGGCACAAATTAAGCCCTGCTTGTAGCATCTCACACTCCCTTCCATACAGCCGTCAAAATTCTCCTCACAAGACCTTTCTGCTTCACTTCTTTTAAATAACAGTGAGTTAAATGTGGGCTCAAGAAATCAATACATTGTAGACTTGGAGCAGTCAATGTTCTTGAGTGCAAGGAGGAAAACCAGCTGCTTTTGTGCCAAGAGATTCCCCGAGGAGCCAGCATAATTAAATACAAGGTAAAATCACATCATCTCTAAGTCAATGGACAAAGCAGGATGCACGAACATAATCAACCAACACACAGAAGACACAATTATCCAAGCCTTCATCCTTCTTGAAGATGCAAGAACACCAAGAGAAGCTCTTCACAAGCAGCAAGAATGCACAAACCTGCCTAATATTTTCAATCTCCAAACAGGGTTGGGAATCACCTTTGTCCGAAACCCTGGAGAGCCGCTGCCAATCTGTGTAGGTCAGCCTCCCCCAACCTGGCACCCTCCAGATATGCTGGACTACAGTTCCTACATCCCCAGCTGGGACAGCCATTGGTTGCATGATAGGAGTTGGAGTCCAACACATCTGGAGGGCCCCAGGCTGCGGGAAGGCTGGAGCAGATCATACTGAGCTAGGTCTGACTCGGTATAAGGCAGCTTCCTCATCTATGTCCCTATGATATAGATGGGAGAACAATAGCCCATGGAAACCTAGGATATTGCACAGCTGCATTTTAAAATGAAAACACTTGTGAGTATTTATAATGAGCTGATTAACTCACAAATGTTCACACATCAGAATGGTAAGGGGTGACGAGAAAATTAGCTCTAAAGAAGTTTCTGTATAGAGTGGTGAATGCTGAGCTGCTGTGTGAACACTTTTAAAATTGCAGCTGTTTGGATTTTTTTGTAAGTAAATATGGTTCTAGCACAAAAAATGCTGCTTAGGAAAGGTTAAAAAAAAACTGGCTTCAGGACAGGGCAGCAGAGCATTTACTCCAAGTTTTTGGAAGAGTTGCCTCTGCAAAGAGAGAGAGATTTCAGGATGTTGGGTCTGCAGCTTAAAGATTAAAAATCTGTGTTAGCTATTCAACTAGCAACACTAAAGCATATTTGTCTGTATACAAAGAGTGTAGCATCATTACAGCTCCTGAAGTTCAAACTGAATTAGATTTGTAGAGTGATTTAAAAATCCTGCTCAACAGAGAAGAATGAAAGAAATCAATGCAGTGATCAATTGAGCTGTTATTTGGTCCTAATGTTCTCTACAGGATTCTCGATCATCCTAAAAAAGTAGGTGGTCTGCGTTTTAAAAAAGAAAGAAAGAGAGCAAATAGTTGCTCAAAGTGCACTCTTCAGCCCTAAAGCATTTATTTCCTATGCGCAGGACTGGAAGACTGCAGGGCATCAGAATTCTAAGGTCAGAAAATCAGATAGTTTGCCAGTGCGTAATCACAGTAGATAGTTTCTCCCCAGGTTGCCTCTTTGACTCCATCAATATCACAGAAAGAAAGAGCCAGCCATTAGAATTTCACTTTGAAAGCCTTGGGTTGCATTTATACAGCTTTAATTTGGGAGACTGGGTGGACTGCTTCAGTTCTTCCTGTCTCCAGACAGCAGGCTGGATTTCAGTCTATGCTGATATTATACATATCCTCATGGCTAGCAAGGCTGTGCAATTTACACATGGCTGACTTGTCATAGTGAGTGTGATAGTATACTCCTAGAGGTAAGAAATAGCTGCCTTTCTCCTCATCACTTTGTACTCCTACTTAGACGTACAAGCTACCTTGAAAGGATTTGTACCTTTAAAGGAAAAACAACAACAACCTGCCATCTGAGCCTGCCCTTAGTTGAAGGAGTTCAGGAGGGTTACAAGAAATAACCTATGCAGTATGGAAACTTGTCCAGTTCAATGCTAAAAATTAGACTCTGGGAGAGGTTAAAGCAGCTGAGATGCAATATAGAAATTTCTCCCAAAGAAATCATACGTAATCTTACAGCCCATGGATCTGCAAATATAATTTAAGTTCAAAGCAGAAATTCCAATGTCACCATTATGCTGAGAGAATTGGCTTGCAGCTGTTTCTCTAACACTATCTGAAAAAAAATCTGTTGACTTCTGCAGTTGACCATTCAGCCTCTGGGGCCAGCAAATCTAAATCTGCTAATACAAAGTTTCCTCTTATCAAACCCATCCTGGAGAGTTAATATTCTGCGCAGACTCCTACAATGAACAGACCATACAGGGAATAGTATAACAATCCATAAGCGGGACTACTGCAGGTCACAGTGCTGCAAAATGCACTTCTAAGAGATCACCAGTTCAATTACTTTGATGATGCTTGGCTAAAATGGCAGCAGCACCCTTGCTTACATCTCACGACTTCCTCTCTCGAAACAGATCCAGGAAATTAATTCTTTGGCAAATGGGTTGTGTCAAGAGCCTGCTTAATGGAAATGAGCAATGCAGGAGGGCATCAGAGACTGAATGCTTAATTTGTACACCTGGGACCTGGATGCATCTGGAAATGGCTTCTAAACACATAGTTCAAGATGCCCTGTATTGTAAAGCAAGATTTAATCAATCAGGGCTAGACTGCCACATGGGGATAAGGGAAGGCCTCTCTACACATGTACTGATGAGGCACTGCTTTTTGGTCAGTTTGCCACTGCACACAGGGCCCACCCTAACGGGCAGCAAGGCAAAGGGACCTGCTTCTGGCAGCACCACTGAGAAAAGGGGGATAGATGAAGATGGGAATTGATGTCTGAATAGTGCAACAAAACTTTTTTAAGCACTGGCCCCTGCAACGGGGGCTGGGGGGCATTTGGCCTGCACTTCAGGCAGCAAAATACTTTGAGTCAGTACTGAATGCAAAGAAAAAACCTCCCAGCTAATGAATACTTATAAGAGACTGAAGGCCAGTTTAAACATTTTAATACAGTCCAGTTCTCTCATGATTGTACCATCTCAGAACTTATATGGAACTTATATGGAGTATCCTGTTTGAAAGCATCCCCTTCCCCATGCACACATATTAAAATCCCCTCTCTGGGAAACAGTTACATATGTACGTAACAAGAAATTTGCACAGGGACCCAGTTCTGGAACTATTCGCACTGCCCTGGCTCCGTTTCCTGAAGAAATGAAGTGGCAAAGACAACGCATCTCCCGATCTTCTTCCACCATCTTCCACTTGCTATTCCACAGGAATATTAAGAACATCTGCCACAAACTGATTCTCATCCAGGGGAGTATAAGATCCAGGGGAGTATAAGTGACAGGAAGCCAGATTCCGGCTGAACATCAGGAAAAACGTCCTGACTGTAAGAGCAATACGACAATGGAACCAATTACCTGGGGAGGTGGTGGGCTCTCCCACACTAGAGACCTTCAAGACGAGGCTGGACAGCCTTCTGTCAGGGATGCTGTGACTTGGATTCCTGCATTGAGCAGGGGGTTGGACTCGATGGCCTTGTAGGCCCCTTCCATCCCTACTATTCTATGATTCTATGATCTTTTGCTCGGTCCAGACGTTTGGCAGTTCTGCTTTGTAGTGGCTTACACATATTTTGAGCTCCTTGGTTACCATTTCAATTGTGCTTTGTGTTGTTTGTTCCCTGAGTGAAGTAAGGGCCAAACTAGACAAGATGCCATGCATGTAATTGTGTGAATACCTTTCAAAAAATAAATAGTAGGCACAGGGGGCCCAACCTGGATTGGAATCAGGTGAGGGTTTAATCCTTTGCTCCCCCCCCCCCAGCACTTTATTCCCAATCCAGATTGAGCCTAGTATTTGAATTGGGAGCAAAGCCTCCACTGGCACAAATGTAGCTTCCCCCTAATAAAAATAGCAGGTGTCAAGGAACCAGTTTGGGTCAGGAGGACCACAATAAGGGTGGCAAAGGATTGAAGCCCCCAACCCTCATCCTTTACTACTGATCTTCTGCAACACACCAGCTATGTTGGGTGCATTCTAGGACATACTCTCAGTTTATAATAAATGATGGTCAAGGCCAGGAGTGCCCTCCATAAACTGACTGCATGATCTATAACATGCCCCAGAATTCTCTGCCATATGCAGAGATTCTGTGGCAGGCAAATCAATGTGGAAGGTGTTTTCCAAAGGTAGAAAGTTTGAGAACTACCATAAAATCACATGGGAACAGGCCAGCATCAGAAACCATGATTTGATCCTGGATTGTTCATAGTAACCATAGTTTAAATGGACAGTGAGTTTAGATATCAGTAGAAACTGTGGCTAGCTTAAAATTGGAAGAAGCAGCACTTGATCTCCTTCTCTGGCATGTGAAAGAAGAGGGGAAGGAAGGGGAACCATGGAAGCCTGAGGCTCACCATGGACCATAGCTCATTCCCATGATGGGAAACCGTGGTTTTCTATTATGTCTGATCCAAGTCTTAAGCTGCCATTATTCTTATTCTACATGGTGGTTCTATTTGGTATTCTCTCATGAGTGTTTTACTTGATTTGTTGTTATATGCATTTATTTATTTATTTATTTATTTATTTATTTATTAAATTTATTAATTGCCCATCTGACTGGTCACCCAGCCACATTCGATATTTTATTTTTATTACTGGTTTTTATATGTATTTTATATATATACTTTTGTTAACCACCTCATATGTTTGGTCAAAACAGAAAGGCAAGGTGTAAATGTTTCAAAATAAATCAATAGTAAATTCAATAAATAGTTATATCTTTCTTCCTCCTCCTAGATTCAGTTGTTGTTTTGAATTTGATGCTTCTATGAAAGTCGCTGAGATCTGTTTCATTATCACTACCCATTGACAGAGAGCTTTTCACACACATTATGTACGTATGCCTGACAGTAAAACCACCTGAAAAGAAAAGATAAATCCTATAATAATCTGAGTCTCTGTTACCTGAAATAGTACTGTGACTTTAACAGCGTTATGTTCTGTGTTAATTGGTAACAAAAACTTATTTTATTCTTCCTGTTTCAAGGCCACTGGAGGAAAAAAAACATACTTCGTCAAAGAAAAATTGAGGGATCAAGACTGAAGACAGCGTGCTGATTGATGCCAGTGCTGATGGCTAGCAAGCTATTGGAAATGAAGAGTGTGGGAGGCTGTCCTCCTTTGAAAGAAAGAAGACTCAGGCAGACATTTCCCAAAGGTATCTATCTGGCTTCAAGGCCTGACCTGCCATGCTGCATGGTGGAGTGATCTTCAGGCAGCATCATGGGGTTGCGGGTGGGGAAGCACAGGCCTCGGGACCAAATCCAGCCCTCCAAGGTTTCCAGAAGGTGGTGCCCACTTCCCCCGCTCCTGCCGCCTTTCCACTAACCCCCAACCATTTGGTGGTTTCTTCTGTGCAGCCCCCCCGCACCTTCTAAAAAGTTGGAATGCCTCTCCTAAGGCTTGGTTACCGGCAGAAAGAGCTTTACACTGAAATATGCTGGTGGCATTTGCTGTGGCCCCAGCCCTTTCCCCTTCAGTCTTGCCCACAAGAGCTTCTCCGAAATTGAATTCAGGCTGAAAGAGACTCCCCAGTCCTGGGGGAGAAGGAGGCAGGAATTAGTATCTGAATGGTGCAGCCCTAGTCAGGCAGGGATTGGACTCTGCTTAAGGCAGCAAAACATTGTGTGCTGCCACTGTCTGGTTTTCAGCAATAAATGTGAAATAGTTCATTATTTTGCCAATCAAATAGTAATGTAACAATGAAGAGAATGAACGTTCCTAAGTCAAATAGTCTTAGGCAAGTGACTAAGTACACACACGCTCAAACTTGCAATACAGGTAAAATAATTTTGCCCCATCTGACAGGGTTGTTGTGATGATTGCACCAATATTATAATGCATGCAGTACTTTGAACACTCTAAGGCAGGAGAAGATTGATTTCCAGATGTTTTGGACTTCAGCTCCCAGAAGCTGCTGCCAGCATGGCAAAGAGTCAGGAATGCTGGAAGTTGGAAGCACAGACAACTGGAGATCTACTTTCTGCTCCAAGGCATCAGTACTAAAGCTTTAAACACACTCTAAGGGTGCAATCCTATGCAAGTTTAGACAGAAAAGGTCTTACAACTCTCAGCATTCCCCAACCGGCATGGCTGGCTGAGGAATGCTGGGAGTTGTAGGACTTTCTTGTGTTTAAAAATGCATAGGATTGTGCCCCAAGGCTCCAACAAACCTGCTAGGGAGCAAGCCCCACTGAACAAAGTGGAACATACTGCTGAGTAAATATGCACTGGATTGTGCTGTAAAATGCTAAATAAATGCTAAGCATAAAGTCTTTATTTTTGTTGATAAGGAGTGCAATCCCGAAGGCTCAAACCACAAATGGACCTACCTCTGTAAGCTAGGCCAGCTCTAATAATCACAAACAGCTTAGAAGATGGGGTGAAGACATTCATGTACTAAGCTGTAAAATCCCAAAGGGCATCTTCTGCCTCAGCTGGTCCCATATTTCAAAGCAGTTGTGCAAGGAGGAAGCCCTGCATGAAAGGCTGTAGAAGAAGAGGCAAGGGGTAGCATCCCTACCAGTAGCATTCAGTGCAACTCCCAGCCAAACACCTATTGCTCCATCTTAGGAGTGCAGCTGTTTATTCTGGCTCAGAGTTGTACGGCTGGACAGAGTGTTTTCCCCTTGCCTCCTCTCTTATGGTGTTCCCTGAGGCACTGCCATCTTTCCAGCACCCCGAGCTACTGCTTTGAAGTGTCAAGAAATGCGTGGAAGAACCTTATGGATTTCATGGCTGAGCATATAGGTGCCTACATCTCCCTCCTCACTGCTTCATGAACACTGGAGCTGCTTTGGTCTCCAGAAGTGGGTATGTGTGGGATTAGCCACTGCAGATTTGTACGATCAGATTAGTTCAAGCAATATCAGCCAGGTTTTAAGGGTAACGACACGGCACAAAACGCACCCTGAAATATGGACACTGGAAAGCAGAAAAGCAGGCGTTTTACAGGACAGCAATATTGATTAAGATTATGGGTGATTTCCTGGGGCATTGAATAGGGTGAAAGTTTTCCTCCTCTCTTTAATATTACAGTTTAAGGATTTGGCTGTCACTCTCTTTAATTTTAAAATTTTAAGAATATGCTGTCAAGCAGTGCTAGTTTAATAGTGAAATATGCCCTTCAAGGCCCTTCAATCACATGGAAATGCTGAAGACAGTTAATAACTTTCAAATATATTTATTTGAAAGATTTCTATGCCACTTTTCGAGACCCAAATCTTCTCAGGCAGAGAACAATTAAAAAATCGATCACAGAAAACAATGGTACAATAAAAATCCAATATTAAAACCATAAACCAGGGATGAGCAACTTCTGAGAGTCTGGAGGCCAATTCCCCCTCCCCATGGGGGCCACACACCCTGCTCCCCTGCCAAATTAGCCACCAAAATTCAGCAACATGGAGAAGCAGCAGCAAAAAAGGATTCTTTCCCCATTTTTTGCTGCTATGCTGCTGAATTTCAGTGGCACACTGTGGTTTGTTTTATTTAAACATCAGAAAAATTTGCGCAGCCAAATTCCAGTGGCAAATTCAGTGGCAGCAGTGGTGGGGGCTATAAAAAAAGGCCAGGGGTGGTTGCATGTGGCCCATGGGCCAGGTGTTGCCCACACCTAACATAAACCATTTAAAAATTATCCACAACTCCAAGCAGCTAAAAGAGCAGCATAATAACAAAACATCAGTCCAATGGTCTATTAAAAAGTTCCAAAATTAAGCAGGATAATAATTTAACCATAAGTGGACAAACCAAAATGTCTTCAGGGCCTGTTTAAAAGAAAACAAATGGGACCAAATGTACTGCTTTAGCAGGGGAGTTCAAAAAATGAGGAGCCACCACTGAAAAGACCCAGTCTCATGAACCCACCAATCTTTGTACCTACTGGTGGGTCTGTGGACAGGGCTTCTGAAGCAAGACTCAGGGGTCGGGTAGACTGACAAGTGGGTCCATCAAGCAACCTGGTCCCAAATCATGTAGGGCCTGAAAGGTTAAAACCTGCATTTTGAATTGGGCTTGCAAGTGAATAGGCAACCAGTGCATTTAATACAATACTGGCGTGACAGGCTTCGAAAGACGAACCCCCACAAGCAACTAGGCATCTGCATTTTGAAGCTTCTGAACTGTCTTCAAAGGCAGCCCCGTGCAGAGTGTCTTACAGTAGTTTAGCCTAAATGACAAAATAGTTGAGCAGTTCATAGACTCTAATCAAAGATCCAGTCCTGCCCATTCTGCAAATCTTATATAAATCATAAAGAGATACATATGGCCCCTTCTTTGTTTTCCTTCTGGCAGGCTCTGTAGTCATTTTTTGTTTCAATCCACCTTTGATGTGTGGTTGGTTTAACTGCTGTTCTTGTTTTGGAGTGATTCAGTTTGGTGGCTATGCTGGTGTTTTGATTTTGATGTATTTTATGCTGCTTTTTTAGCTGTTAGGGTTACAGATTATTTTAAAATTATTCTGGTGTTTAATAATTGGAAGTTTTATTGTCTTATCATTCATAATTTATTTGAGCTGCTTTGAGAGCACATTTTAATTCCGAAAAGCAACATTAAAATATCTTTAAATAAATAAATAAATAAGCAAGCAAGCAAGCAAGCAAACAAATAAATGTGGTGTGCCTTGTGGCTATACCATTTCAAATTGCATATTGAGGACTGCATGCTTGAATATTCACCCACATTACTATGGAAAAACAGCGGATTAGGCAGAGGGCTCTAACCAAGCCTATTCCCCCAAAGGCGCCAATTTTCTATGTGCAGGGAGTGACTTTTCATAGGGGACCATTCCTCTATCTAATCAAGGCCTTTTGCTACCAAAGTTTATTTCCCAACTGAAACAGTCTCACCACTAGATCTGGCACATCTGCCGTTCAGTCAAAATGTTACAATTGCTACTGTGAAAGAAATAAAGTCAAACAGCATGGTGCTTTGCTGCCTCAAGCTACCAAGTACCTAGTCAGTTATAAAAGGAGCTGAACAGGGGATCTATTATGAAGGCCCTGCCTAAGACACAAGTTTGAACGGCAGGCAGTCCTGGAACCTGTTGTGTCTCTCAAAGGCCACTCAAAGAAATCTGGGTTACATGAGCAGAACAAGTCAACAAACATTGTGTATGTGGGTGGGGGTGGGGTATGGGACAGTAATGGTAAGAGGGTTAAAATCATACAAATCAAACAGAACCAGGTTTCCAGAGAAGTCAAGGCCACATCATTTCAGGGAAATATGGTACTCTCGAAAGTCCACACTCACAAATAATGTGCATTACTTACCACAAGTTCACAAGGAAAGGGTGTTCTAACCCCTGCATGATCTGTAGCTCTTTGAAGACATTTCGCACTTCATTCCGCTCCACACATTTCTGCTTGTTCATATATTTCATTGCATACATTTTCTTCGTGTCATTCTTCTGGACAATGCATACCTACAGCAATAAATCAAGATGTAGAAGAAAGTTGTGTTACAGAAATGCAGGTACTTGTGTAACCAACCTTTAGTAAAATAAAAAATAAAAACAATTGCATGACTATGTTGCTGTCTCACCTACCTAGACAGAAGAACGTAAGAAGAGCCATGCTGGATCAGACCAAGGGTCTATCTAGTCCAGCATTCTGTTCACACAGTGGCCAACCAGCTGTCGACCAGAAACCCACAAGCAGGGCATGAGCACAACAGCACCCTCCCACCCATGTTCCCCAGCAACTGGTGCACATAGGCTCACTGCCTCTGGTACTGGAGATAGCACATAGCCTTCAGGACTAGTAGCCATTGATAGCCTTTTCCTCCAGGAATTTGTCCAACCCCCTTTTAAAGCCACTGAAATTGGTGGCCATCACTACATCCTGTGGCAGTGAATTCCACAGTTTGACTATGTGCTGTGTGAAGAAGGACTTCCTTTTATCTGTCCTGAAACAGAAACCCTGTTCTTCTCTGGGACAAGCTAACCTCACAGTACTTTGCCACTGTGCTTAATTGCAATGTTGAGCAAAGATGCCCTAACATTTTCCAGATGCAAATAAAACTGAATGCTTATGAGAATACAGCTGCCTTAAACATCAAGTTAGAATCACATAAATGTGCCGTCTTAAGCACACCTCCAGTTCTGTTTTGGTGACAATGTAGAGCCGGGGTGGGCAGGCTCTTTTCTGTCGGCGGTTGCCATGCCCTTGGGGGTGATCTACCAAAGATCACATGTGCGATAGGTGAGGCCAAAACCAGAAGTGGCAGGGCTAGAGCCAAAAGTGGTTGGGGCACTCTGTTTCTCTGTCTCTTTCTCCTTCTTTATGCCACTCCTCCTCTTCTTTCTCTCTCTCTCTGCCCTCCCCCTTTCTCTCTCTTTCTGCCACCCCTTCTCTCTCCATCCCTCTTCTTCTCTGCCAAGCAGGCTGCCAAGAAAGGGACAGACCGCTCTTGCCAAAAGTCTGAACTGATTACTTACAGAGGGCTTTTGAAATTAGGCTGAGGGGCCAGATGTTGCCCACCCCTGATGGACAGGCTGTACTGCACTGTTCCTAAAGAACTAAGCTGGATAATTGCCTTACACACTCCATCAAAAGAGCAAAGTGATGGGGGTGGGAGAAGAGAAAAATGAGGCAGAATGCCAGCATGTCCTAATTTGCTCCAGTTGAAAGTCTCCCTTTACCGGATGTTTACATATAAATTCAGCAGCTCTGGTTTATCAATAAGAACAGTTTAATATCCTGTAATATAATTCGAAGATTCTGAGCATACAAGGAACAAGGCTCCAGTTCTTCCTAGCTTTTTGAAAGATAAGGCTCAGTTTGTAGTCACTGACAATGCAATATTCTCTAAAACCCGTTTATTTGCTGTCCACTTTGTTATTTTTAAGAAGAATCTATTCCTTTAGATACCTATAGTCCCCAGCATGAAGCTTGCAAAAACATACCTTTCCAAAGCTGCCTTTCCCAATGGCTCTCAAAATCTCAAAATGGTCAAAGGTAACTGTAAAGGAGAACACAAGTTTAAAAATATAACCCTCAGACATTCCATATTAAAATCATTAACTTCCAGAAATTATTACACAGTAGCAAAGACCATTTGTTCCTTAGTCATCATGACTTAAAAATAGCTTTTTATTCTATTATTGGTTGAATTAATATTGTTATTCCACATTCTTTCAGACAGATAGAATCCCCATCATAGAACAAGTGCTGTTTTTTTAATGAATCCTATTTTATTAATATTTAATGTATGAGTATATTTAATGTAAAGAACCATCTTTTCATGCATTTAGCTCTTTTTTCCTCTCCCTCTTCTCCCCTCAAATGTGGGAACACAAAATAATAGTTATCCTTTTGAATCAAGTTCTGCCGGGTTACGATTATGTATGCTTTTAAGTTACACAGAATTCTTCTTTAGGTAAAATGGAAGAAGAGATATTTGTTTCAATATAAACTGCAGGAACAAACCACAATAACACCTGTAGATCATTTGATAAAAGGTGGGATATAAATTTTTCAACTAACTAACTAACTAAATAACTAAATAACCTTCTGATTCAAACCAGTTTGATAGGCCATGATACCCATTTTAAAAGAAAGATCGTTGCAGAATTCTATTTTATTATCCAACTGCATGTAAATTGTGGCTTACTTAAAATTATAGGTTGTAGGGGGAGGTTGGGGGGGAAGAGAGTAAAAATAACATATACCAAAAGTTAAGTATAGTAGTATCTTCAATGCCTGAATATTTGCACCAGTATTTTTGTTTGCGATTCTGATTTAACATTCCCACAATAGTCAGTGTAACATTACGGTTTATCATGTTGGACTTGTTTGGATGATCAAATCCTGTCCTAGAGAGCAATCCTATGGTCCCTGGGCTACCATAGGATAGTTCAGATTCCCCACCCCCACCCCCAAGGTTGGAGAGAGCCCTCCAACCTCAGAAGGGGAAGTCAGAGATCCAACCTCTGGGGCCAGTGCAGACAGAACTGCACAGGAGGTCTCTCTGAGGTAGGAAACGCAACCTCGGAGAGGCGGAAAACACAGGAAGACAGGTGGATAGGGAGGGGAGCAGGAAGGGAAATAGACCAGAGAGGCCAGGATACGATTCATCCTGAGCCTCCTCCAACCTCCCTCCCTCTCCTTCCAAAGTGCCCTTTTCAGCCCGTCTAGCAAAAAAACAAAGAACGGAGGATGGGGAGGCAAAGATCGCCTCCACCACTCTTCCTGCCCTGCTGGCTTCAGCCCGGCAGCACATAGAAATCTCAGAAGCCTCCGAGTTTGGTGGCTTCTGATCAGCGAGGGTGCAAGCCATAGGACTGCACTCTTAATAAGGAAGGATATGTATGAGTCTCATGCTATGCAGCTGCTTTGCTCCTCCCTTCATGTGAGCGATGAAGGAAGTGGTTTAAAGTTGGCTTCTGACTCCTGGCCTGTTTAGCTATTAGCCATGTTCCAGGTTTATAGTTAATAGTTCCAAGTCTGCATGTACAAGGAAAGTATAGTTAACTGCGGCTTCCTAGCTTTTTCACCAATTGCAAGTGGCAGCAAAAGAGCTACATGCCAGTGTATAAATCTCACACATATCCATCCTGGCTTATTAAGCTAGGATTTTACTGTCCATAGCCACTGTTTTTCTGCCTTATCCTAAATAAGATAAGAGCCAATGTGATGTAGTGGTTAGAGTGTTGGACTCGGGCGATATGGGTTCTAGACTCCAGTTGGCCATGAAGTTCCCTGGGTGACTTTGGGCCAGTCACTGCCTCTCAGCCTAACCTACCTCACAGGGTTGTTGTGAGGATAAAATGGAGAGGAGGAGAACCATGTAAGCTGCCTTGGGTTCCTTGCAAAAGGCAAAAAGGCAGGATATAAATATAGTAAATAAATATGTGTTAAGCACTGGAAAATTTAGGATTGGGCAGTTGGAAATGCGCCGTTCCTGAAACCTCACAAGCAATTCTAGTAAGGCAGTTCAGCTTCAGTTCTCAAATCACTATCTTTGAACTCTGCTCATATTAGTTCAAGTCCTCTGAATCAGGTGGAGATCAGGCAGCACTAAAGCCATAAAGCCATTCATACCAACCACAAATGTAATAGCACTTAAACCTCATTAGGGGGCTGATTGGAGGTTGCAAATCAAGGTTGTGCATTACTAACAACACATCGGCCGTAATTACTGTGACTTCAGAACTGTCAAGTACTGCCAAAATGACAGAGCCTGAAATTACAGAGTTAATTTGCGACATCCATCCATTCATTTCCAACCAATTAAGAAGCGGAATGGAAGTGACCATGTGTTTGACCTCCTTTTGCTCCCAAACTACTCCAGCCACAAGGGACCATACAGCCCAGTGATGAGGTCTGTGATGGATTCAAAATGAAAGCAAGCAAGACAGCTTGTTACACATTCAAAGGAGAACTTAGTAGCCAGCTAGTACAATATATTCTAAACCACTTACAAACTGAAGTCAGAAAAAAAAATTCTGCATGGAAATCAGTCAATGTATATGCAAATAATACTTTACATTGTAAAGTATTATTTGCATAGAGTTCTTGGAAAGCAAATCTTGAGTTATGGGAGAATGCTAGGCTGAAGACATTGGTGGCCAATGACCACTTTGTAATCCACCCACACCACACACACAATAGCCCACTTAACAGAACTGAAATGCCAACCCAGTCCCTCCACAGTGGTTTTCTTGACCTGTAGGGAGCCCATAGTCATGATCGCAGCCAGCAACCAGGGCTCTGGCACAGTGGAAGAGGAACCAGCTAGATCAGGAGGACCCAGGCCCTGACACTGAGTTAGAACTTGTCACCCAGAAGCCCATTGAGCCAGAGTCCCTTGAACTAAGCCCCCTAGAGATGGCACCCCCTGAACCAGATTTCCCTGAGGTACTGGTCCCCTTTATACCAGAGCTTTACAGTCCCTGGTGCCTGCTCTCCATTGCAGGTAACACGCATGGTGGAAGCTGATTGGGAGGGGGTGGAGTGCTAGACTCCAGGCCAGAGTACTGATCCCTTTAAGGTTCTCTGATCTTCAGGAAGGGGGAGGAGCCTGGGAGGTATAGTTTGGCATCAGGTGACCTCCAGACCGCATCCAAGCAAGTTCTCTGCTAGGCGCTAGCCAAGGTCCTACAACTCCTTCTTGATCCTGCCTGCCATCTGCCTGACTAAGCCACCCTCACTTATCCGTAGTACCCTGCAGCCTGTTTTACTAGCTGAATGGTTTATTTTATGCCAAAGAAGTTTGATCAGCCATTGCCTATTGCAGCATGCATATCATTATGTGAACACTTCTGTCATCGAATGAGCACTGGGAAGATTTTCATCTAGTGAACACTGGGAAGAAATCGATTTAATTATCTCCCTACATTTCATTCATCTCAATAGTGAGCGTCAATAGTCACAATCATCATGTGTGCCAGTTATGGCAGAGGACATTTTCTGAATGGCACAGAAGATAATTGAAATGACATTCCAGTTAAGATGAGCAAATATTTTGCAACACTGACATGTAACACCTTCCCCTGATGCTACAAAACGCAGTAAAACATTTTGCTTTCAAAATAACACAACTGAGTCTCCCCTAAGCTAATAAAAGAAATTCAATCTTAAAAATAATTGTTGTTGTTGTTCAGTCGTTCAGTCGTGTCCGACTCTTCGTGACCCCATGGACCATAGCACGCCAGGCCTTCCTGTCCTGCGCTCTCTCCCGGAGCGTGCTCAAGTTCATATTCATTGCATCGGTGATGCTATCTAACCATCTCATCCTCTGCCGTCCCCTTCTCCTTTTGCCTTCAGTCTTTCCCAGCATCAGGGTCTTTTCCAAAGAGTTTTCTCTTCGCATTAGGTGGCCAAAATATTTGAGCTTCAGCTTCAGTATCTGTCCTTCCAAGGAGCAGTCAGGGTTGATTTCCTTTAGGATGGACTGATTTGACCTCCTTGCAACCATGCTAATATCTACCATCGAAAGAATCCACACATTCTTCCTAATACCATATTAAAACATTATAGCTAGCCAGTCAACAAATACTGTCCAATAATTCCATCCACAGCCAATAAAAGGCAATCTGGATGGCTTTTGGCAATCTTTGTTAGAAGACTGGCATGGCAACACGTGGGTACTGCAAAGGTGATGGGAAATCCATTCTGCCAGTGACTTTTGTTCCACTGGCAGATGGTCAGCACTGGATCCATCCCATTGTTTTTAGGTGGGATGAATACAATATGTACATTTGCAAGCTATTTTAACCAAATGAATTAAAGAAAATACACAAGACACTTTTTCTCTTGTTATCTATTAGTAGTTGAAGCCCATCAAGGCAAGACTTTCTAACATTCTGTAAGTGAATACAAGCAATAGCATTTACACAATACTGTGAACTTGTATACATACTATCATATCCAGTCCAAACAACTATGGGGACTGGGGACCTTTTGCAAGTTAGTCTTGTATGGCACATGACTTATGTTTTTAACCTTTCTGTAATCAACAGCTGTGCCTTCTTTGAGTAAATGCTACAGAAAAATAATGCCATCATTGTTTTTCTGCTTGTAGGCAAGTAAAGCCCCTAGAGGTATCTGTTCAAAAGAAAGCAATTAACTTTTTCAACAGTTATAGCATTGCATAATTCTGGAAAGTTTTCTAGATGCATAACTAATCTAAGCTATGCTCTGAATTTGGAGATACATTTGTTCAAAACTTTGACCTAGAGGAATTAAGCTCCCATTGACCTTAATTCCTCTTGACCATACAGCTACATGTGCAAAATATGAAATCCAACTGCTGCTCCTTAACTTGTGTGGGAGACCACAGAAACATGAGGCTGCCCTTAAGAATTAGGCATGTAGTATGGACTGAAATAACACTGAGCCCCAGCTCAGCTAGGTTATCTGGGGCATCCGTTTTGTGGTAGAGATGGCTGGCACAAAATCATGACTGCTATAGAGCTTCCAGCACCAAAACCAACACACATGAATTAGGCGCAGGTCATTTCCTATTGGCCAGAATACCTGTGGGGATCACCACTGCTCAATTCCTCCTCAGCCAAAACTGACACTGATACTGTATCAAGTAGCCAGCTAGAACCATCTGGGGAAACTCTGGTCCAGTTCCATCATCCAACCATTAGTAATATGCATCTGGGCACCAAGCTCATCACTTGTTCAAAACAAAGACTTTTGAAATGTGAATGAGCATTCTGGTCAATTTCAGCTTCACATTTTCATTTACAAGCAAATGAAGCAATCAGGGGCAGACCAAGACATTTTGCTGTCTTGGGCAAAGGACAAGATGGCGCCCCCTCCCATTCCATCTACCAAGCCAACTAGAAGGGCAGTTGAATCTTCCTTCAACACTGGCGATGGGACACCACCCTCCGCTGCTCCTGAAGGCAGCAGGCTAACTCAGGAAGCACACAGCAGGCTGCATGGTGCACAGGTCTTTCCTCCAAAACCTTGTGGCTGCCTCCCAGCATCTGCCGCCTGAGGCAACTGCTTCACTCTGCCTAATGGTAGGGCCAGCCCTGGAAATAATTTGCCCAACCTCATGTGCAGTAATACTCTAGATATTTTCTTGGGAATAGGTTTCTCACTTGGTCTTACTTCCAAGTAAAATGCATAGGATCAAGCCATGAATAATGTAGCTGTTAAATGTCAACTGCTGGGCACCTAGCCCTCATGAAAAACTAACTTAAAAGGGAGCCAAGTTATTTTGAAAGCTTGGCCAGGGTTGTGGTTGAATATTTTTTTGAGGTGGGGACGAGTAAAGCTACTTGTAAAAACTTTGGAAAACTTAATTTCAAAGAGCAATGCCAGAGGCCACTCCCATAGGACACCTTTCCCCAACCTGCTGCTCTTTAGATGTGGATGATGGGAGATGTAGCCCAACACATCGTGAGGGCAGCACATTGGGGAAGGTTGGTATAGGGTATGAACCCCAGCTTTCATGGTCTTTACCTTGATCCCACCACTGGAAAACAAGAAAGCTACAGACAAGGGGCCTCAAACGTGGCCTCCTGAAGCTGCAAGAAATATTACGTAAGGTTCCTCAATAGATAGTTTCTGTGGCAATGTTGTTATTGGGGTAAGTCAATTAAAAGAAAAAGAGAAGGACCGCATAGGCTCACTGCATATTTTAAAGTCCCTCCAGGAAGAATAAGAGATTGAGAGGGGAAAGAAAACCGAGGCACACTGATATCAAACACTGACAATTGTCACAAAACTGGGGCAGGGTTATACGTCATACTGATTCGGAGGGGTGAATGAAAATTTACAAAGTTGGCCCAATGAAGATACATGGGAACAGTGGGAACAGTGAGTGGGGCTGCTGAGGCCTCCCTTGGCAATTCTCTCTGCTTCATTAAACAGATAGTGTTGGGCAGTTGCTAAAACAGCGAGCTTGGAAGTCTTCAGTTCAACTCTCCCCTCACCCACACACTCTCTTGGTGACCTTAAGCAAAGACTCAAACACCCATCTCCAATGCAGGGATAATAATTCCAGCCTGCCTTAGAGGGGGTGTATTTGCAGAGCCCCACCGCCAAGCTGCAGATGGAGGGAAAGAGACCACTCTTTCCCTCCAGCAGCAGCTCGTTGCATTGCTATGGTAGGCACTAAGAAAGGTAAGCCCCTTTCACAGCACTCAGCATAGCATCCAAGCAAGCCACAACCTGCAAGGAAGCACGATTCTAATGTAAGGATGTGTGTGATTGCGGATGGGCGAGATGGATGTACTGATGTGTGTGGAGCGTGTGAATGGATGCGTGTGGGCGGGGTGTGGATTGATGGATATGTGTGCGGCTTTGCCATTACCAACGTTGATCCCCCCTCCCCACTGGGAGGTTACCTACAAGGGAATGCAGCCCTCAGGCTGAAAAAGATCCCCTTACACCATCTGCGGTGTGGTGCTAAAGCAGAGCACACCAACAACTCCCTCTACTGGAAAGCCACCACTACCACAGTGGCACAAAGAGCAAGACACCTGGACCATGTGAGTCCCTGGTTCAAGACTCCCATTTCTTACAATCAGCCAAAAATCTCATAACAACTAGCTGGGACAAGACAACTCTTAGTCCAAGATCAGCCTTAACCAACCTGGAGCCCTGAGATGTGCTGGGCTCCAAATGTGGAGCCCTCCAGTTGTGCTGCGGAAGGCTGTCCTAGACTTTCGGAGGCTGCACCTCCATCCATACTGCCTCAGCTATAGGTTCCATGGGCAAAACCTTCCTGTGCTGCCTGCCCCCAACCTGCCTAACTTTGACTGGACTTTCTTACCCCGTCCTGTTCTATGGATTATGCTCCCATTTACAGTGCTCTTCCAGATTCCTTACCACAGCATTAGTTTGCTTCTAGAATTGACAACCACAGAACAGACCTTCAAGAGATAACCTCAACTCCAGCCTCAAACCAGCACACATTCCCAAATGCCAGCAGGCACCTGACAGGGTGGGGAATGCACCACCTTCCTGGAGGTGTTCAGTATTTTACAGAACTGGGCTTTAATAGCCTCTGGAAATCAGGTAACTGCCTCTTCAAATATATTTTCACACTGATTATTGCCGAGTTCAATTAACATGAAAACAAAATATTAAAACCAGGGGAAAGAGCTTGACTGGTCAATAGTGAGCTAAATTACTATTGGCAAGTAATTAGAATCAAAGATTTCCCTATAAGAGAGTGCAAAAGCTGGTTTGGAACTCAACATTCAAAAAACGAGGATCATGGCATCTGGCCCCATCACTTCCTGGCATACAGAAGGGGAAGAAATGGAAGCAGTGACAGATTGTATTTTCTTGGGCTCCAAGATCACCGCAGACGGTGACTGTAGCCATGAAATTAAAAGACGCTTGCTCCTTGGGAGGAAAGCTATGGCAAACCTAGACAGCATAGTAAGAAGCAGAGACATCACCTTGCCGACAAAGATTCATATAATCAAAGCTATGGTTTTCCCAGTAGCAACGTATGGCTGTGAGAGCTGGACTATAAGGAAGGCTGAGCGCCAAAGAATTGATGCTTTCAAACTGTGGTGCCGGAGAAGACTCTTACGAGTCCCCTGGACTGCAAGGAGGTCAAATCAGTCCATCCTAAACGAAATCAACCCTGACTGCTCATGAAAGGACAGATATTGAAGCTGAAGCTCAAATATTTTGGCCACCTAATGCAAAGAGAAAACTCTCTGGAAAAGACCCTGATGCTGGGAAATATTGAAGGCAAAAGGAGAAGGGGACGGCAGAGGATGAGATGGCTAGCTAGCATCACTGATGCAATGAATATGGACTTGAGCACGCTCCGGGAGAGAGCGGAGGACAGGAAGGCCTGGTGTGCTATGGTCCATGGGGTCACGAAGAGTCGGACACAACTTAACGACTGAACAACAATTAGAAATGAATAGGGTCTGTGTGGCAGCTACATTCACAGAGGGGAAATTCCAAAATAATCCACTGTCATTTTCAGCCATGTAGAAATTGGCAGTGGAGTGTAGCATCATCATTTTCCATGGATAGGAACATCTGAAGTACTTTATAAAAGCTCTTGATCAAGAGGACATGTCTGCTGTTCTAAAATCTAACATTAGCAACCTTTTACTAGATATCCCCATGCTACAGATGTCCCCCCGCCCACCCAATATTTATGTTAGCTGGAAATATCGAGACATAAGCATTTGCCATGAAAATCATAGTTAAGGGTGCAATCATATGCACGTTTAGACAGAAAGAAGTCCTACATGCATAGCATTGCACCCTTAATTTTTTAAGGAAGTATTTGGAAAGCATTAAGTCCAGAGATGAGCTGAAAGTGTTCACTTTTATTCAATGCGCTTTTCACGTAGATGAAAAACGCTTCCTTTTCCCAGCAGTTTTTAGCGATCCTCTTGAATACTTCAATTACATATTAAATAGCACTCTATGGAGAATTCAAATTGCTGCCTAGGGGTCTCCCAGAGTAACCTACTTCACATGGTTATTGTGAGAATAAAATGGGATAAACCTCATGTGTACTGGCCTGAGGTTCTTGCGGGGAGGGCAGGAGTCTAGATGTAATGTATAATAATGCCACATTTAATCATATCCTTCTTCCAGGAAGCTCAAGGTTACGGGATCATCCCATTTTATCTTCGTCAAGACTGGCAGAAACTGACTTGTGCAAGACCATGAAGTGAGCTTAATGGCTGAGCAGGGATCTGAAGCCTTCGGGAGAGATCTGATGCTCTAACCACAACAAATCTGTCTTCAAATCCCAGGCCACCCAAGAACATGATAGAATGGCATTGGGCAACTACTGTGATTAAACGGTGGCAACATTTTTAAAACCTGTACCCCACCCTTCTTCCATGCAGCTTAGAGTGACATCTATGTATGAATGTATGACTTTATTATTACAATTATATCCTGCCTCTTCTTCCTCTTGCAAGGAACCCAAGGTGGCTCACATGGTCCTCCTCCTCTTCATTTTATCCACACAACAACCCTGTGAGGTAGGTTAGGCTGAGAGGCAGCGACTGGCCCAAAGTCATCTGGTGAGCTTCACAGCAAGAGTGGGAACTAGAACCCAGATCTACCAAGTCTCAGTCCAACACTCTAACCACATACACCACACTGGCTCCCATACATGGGGCTTATCTTATTTTATCCTTGTAACAACAACCCTGTGAAGGTTGTTACACTGAGAGATGGGGATGGGTCTAAGGTGCTTGGTGAGATCTGAACCCAGGTCCCCTTATTCCCAGCCCAACACTGGCCAACCTGGCTCTCCTAGCACAGAGATAGGCAGCATTTCTGAAAAGCTGCTCGTTAAAGTTGTTGTTCAGTCGTGTCCGACTCCTCGTGACCCCATGGACCATCACGACAGGCCTTCCTGTCCTGCGCTCTCTCCCGGAGCGTGCTCAAGTTCATATTCATTGCATCGGTGATGCTATCTAGCCATCTCATCCTCTGCCGTCCCCTTCTCCTTTTGCCTTCAGTCTTTCCCAGCATCAGGGTCTTTTCCAGGGAGTTTTCTCTTCGCATTAGGTGGCCAAAATATTGGAGCTTCAGCTTCAGTATCTGTCTTTCCAGTGAGCACTCAGGGTTGATTTCCTTTAGGATTGACTGATTTGACCTCCTTGCAGTCCAGGGGACTCGTAAGAGTCTTCTCCAGCACCACAGTTCGAAAGCATCAATTCTTCGGCGCTCAGCCTTCCTTATAGTCCAGCTCTCACAGCCATACGTTACTACTGGGAAAACCATAGCTTTGATTAGACGGACCTTTGTCGGCAAGGTGATGTCTCTGCTTCTTACTATGCTGTCTAGGTTGGCCATAGCTTTCCTCCCCAGGAGCAAGCGTCTTTTAATTTCATGGCTACAGTCACCGTCTGCAGTGATCTTGGAGCCCAAGAAAGTAAAATCTGTCACTGCTTCCATTTCTTCCCCTTCTATATGCCAGGAAGTGATAGAGCCAGATGCCATGATCTTCGTTTTTTTAATGTTGAGTTTCAAACCAGCTTTTGCACTCTCTTCTTTCACCTCAACAAGAGGCTCTTGAGATCCTCTTCGCTTTCTGCCATTAGGGTGGTATCGTCTGCATATCGGAGGTTGTTGATAATTCTCCCAGCAATCTTAATTCCGACCTCTGATTCATCCAACCCGGCATTTCTCATGATGTACTCTGCATATAAGTTAAATAAGCAGGGTGACAATATGCAGCCTTGTCGTACTCCTTTCCCAATTTTGAACCAATCGGTTGTTCCATGTCCGGTTCTTACTGTTGCTTCTTGACCCTCGTACAGGTTTCTCAGGAGACAGGTAAGGTGGTCTGGTACTCCCATCACTTAAGAATTTGCCACAGTTTGTTGTGATCCACACAATCAAAGGCTTTAGCGTAGGCAATGAAGCAGAAATAGACGTTTTTCTGGAATTCTCTTGCTTTCTCCATGATGCAGTGAATGTTGGCGATTTGATCTCTAGTTCCTCTGCCTCTTCGAAACCCAGCTTGTACTTCCGGTAGTTCTCAGTTCGCATACTGCTGAAGCCTAGCTTGTAGGATTTTGAGCATCACCTTGCTGGCATGTGAAATGAGCGCAATTGTGCGGTAGTTTGAGCACTCTTTGGCGTTGCCCTTCTTTGGAATTGGAATGTAAACTGACCTTTTCCAGTCTTGCGGCCATTGTTGAGGGTTCCAAATTTGTTGGCATATTGAATGTAGCACTTTAACAGCATCATCTTTTAGGATTTTAAATAGCTCAGCCGGAATACTGTCATCTCTGCTAGCTTTGTTGTTACTAATGCTTCCTAAGGCCCACTTGACTTCACTCTCTAGGATGTCCGGCTCAAGTTCAGTGACCGCACTACCATGGTTATCAGGGACATTCAGATCTTTCCTGTATAGTTCTTCTGTGTATTCTTGCCACCTCTCCTTAATCTCATCTGCTTCTGTTAGGTCCCTGCCTTCTTTGTCCTTTATCATGCCTGTCTTTGCACAAAACGTTCCCTTGATATCTCCGATTTTCTTGAAGAGATCTCTAGTCTTTCCCATTCTGTTGTTTTCCTCGATTTCTTTGCATTGTTCATTTAAGAAGGCCTTCTTGTCTCTCCTTGCTATTCTCTGGAACTCTGCATTCAGTTGGATATATCTTCCCCTTTCTCCCTTGCTTTTCACTTCCCTTCTTTCCTCAGCTACTTGTAAAGCCTCCTCAGACAGCCACTTGGCTTTCTTGCATTTCTTTTTCTTTGGGGTGGATTTCGTTGCTGCCTCCTGAACAGTGTTACGGACCTCCGTCCATAGTTCCTCAGGCACTCTGTCTATCAGGTCTAATCCCTGAAATCTATTCCTCACCTCCACTGTATATTCATCAGGGATATGATTTAGGTCATACCTGAATGGTTTAGTGGTTTTCCCTACGTTCTTCAATTTAAGCCGAAATTTTGCAAGAAGCAGCTCATGATCTGAGCCACAGTCAGCTCCAGGTCTTGTTTTGACTGACTGTATGGAGCTTCTCCATCTTTGGCTGCAAAGGACATAATCAATCTGATTTCGATATTGACCATCTGGTGATGTCCATGTGTAGAGTCGTCTCTTGTGCTGTTGGAAAAGAGTGTTTGCTATGATCAGCGTGTTCTCTTGGCAAAACTCTATTAGCTTTTGTCCTGCTTCATTTTGTACACCAAGGCCATGCCTGCCTGTTATCCCGGTGATTTCTTGACTTCCTACTTTAGCATTCCAATCCCCTATGATGAAGAGGACATCTTTTTTGGGTGTTAGTTCTAGAAGGTGTTGTAGGTCTTCATAGAACCAATCAACCTCAGCTTCTTCGGCATCAGTGGCTGGGGCATAGACTTGAGTTACTGTGATGTTGAATGGTTTGCCTTGGATTCGTACTGAGATCATTCTGTCATTTTTGGGATTGTACCCCAGTACTGCTTTTCCCACCCTTTTGTTGACTATGAGTGCTACTCCATTTCTTCTAAGGGATTCTTGCCCACAATAGTAGATATGATGGTCACCTGAATTAAATTCACCCATGCCTGTCCATTTGAGTTCGCTGATTCCCAAGATGTCGATGTTCAATCTTGCCATCTCATGTTTGACCACCTCCAGCTTACCTTGATTCATTGATTTGACATTCCAGGTTCCTAAACAATATTGTTCTTTACAGCATCGGATTTTCTTTTCACCACCAGACACATCCACAGCTGAGTGTCCTTTCGGCTTTGGCCCAGCCGCTTCACTCTTTCTGGCGCTACTTGGAAATACCCTCTGCTCTTCCCCAGTAGCATATTGGACACCTTCCGACCTGAGGGGCTCATCTTCCAGCGTCATATCTTTTAGCCTTGTGATACATTCCGTGGGGTTTTCTTGGCAAGAATACTGGAGTGGGTTGCCATTTCCTTCTCCAGTGGACCACATTTTGTCAGAACTCTCTGCCATGACCTGTCCGTCTTGGGTGGCCCTGCACGGCATAGCTTATGGCTTCACTGAGTTACGCAAGCCCCTTCGCCACAACAAGGCAGTGATCCATGAAGGGGTGGTTAAAGTTGGTTGAAAACAAAATCATATTTCTATCAATGGCCAGGTTCAGAGATCTGAAAGAGTTCAGATTCTAGTCTCTGGAAGAAATATAGTTCTTTGTTAGTTTTCATCTGCTGAAGAGGTGTACCTTCACCTTGCTGGTCTAAACAACAGGAATAATGAATCCCCTGATACTGCAGCCGGCACATCAACATAAGTGACAAATGCTTACTGATAAGGACTTCCATGCCAAGATGCTGAAAGAAGAAAGGGCGCTGGTGAATCCAACAGGAAATTTGGATGAAAGCACCTTTTACTAGGACATAACATATTTTTTGATGCTGGAATCTGACATGGTCTGTGTTGGTTAAGCTAACAGCCAAAGAAGAAACAGGAATTCTAAAAAATCAGTGTTGCAGCTAAAAATGCTGACAGTGAATTTGCCACTGGGTGCCTCACTTTCTGGGTTCCTGTTTTCCCAATTATAAACAGGTGCAAAAGTGGTTATTATATGAAATGAAACGGTGTTTTGAAAAGACACCTTTCAGCCACAAGTGCTAAGGTAACAGAATTACAGAGCACTAGCACTATTACCTAACCAAAATGAATATTATGTTTCCTAAACAACAGATGGCCAGCATGCAGCAGGGGCATCACAAGTCGAGTTTGTGGCCCTTCTGGAGAGATGCTAGCAAGCCAGCCTGTGGCATGTGGTGCAGCCTATGCCCCTGCCTTCCTTTCCAGTGGGTGGTGCTGCCTGCTGAAGGCACAGGGTGAAACCACCCCAAGCCGCAAGGGCTGCATCTGTACTGTACTGCATGCTAAGGTGGTGGCGCACCTCCATACTTGGGGCTTATGACAAAAAGGTTGTGCACCGCAGCAGAACCAGAGCCGGGTGTAGACTCAAGAGTGATCATGAGACAGCAACTCTCGCTTGAAGTTTGCCAAGCACAGCAGGGGTCCTGATTCTACAGCTTTACATAAGGCAGAACTCAGCTATCAATGAAGAGCTCTATAGAAGGTTCAAAAGAACACTCTACTAGGCTGCCCCTTTAAACACTTTAAGCATGTCCAGGGTTACTGCGGTACAAGTAGAGATCACACTGGACATCTCAAATCAGGTGGGAAAATGAGCAAAGGTCCAATGAGGTCTCACTCATTAGAGACTATCTCCACACATTCAAGTCTGGCTTAGTTACCCGCTCATTGTAGGCTGACTGGGCCGGCCCTGCCATAAGGCAGAGTGAAGCAGTTGCCTCAGGTGGGAGATGCTGGGAAGTGGCAGCAAGAAGTTGGAGGAGAGACCCATGTAACATACAGCCTGCTCTACGCCCAAGTTAGCCTGCTGCCTTCAAGTGCAGTGGAGGATGCTGCCCCATAATCAGTGTTGGACAGAGTCACCTGATGGAATAAGCTCCCCAGAGAAGTTCGCCAGGCACCTATGCTGTTATCTTTTCGGGGCCAGGCAAAGACCTTTCTTTTCTCCCAGATGTGTTAGAGACCCAGTTCTATGGCTTATGGTTTATGGCTGTTTTATTGATTCCTGTCCTGTTTATTGTTTTGCATTATACTGTATTTTATTATTTATTTGTACTGCATTTTATATTTTCAACTGTGTTTGAAAATGGCATTTTCGTTTTTTAACCAGTTGTGATCTGCCAGAGAACATGTGTTATTGGGCGGATCAGAAATGTACCAAATAAATAAATAATACAAATATGACAGGCCAGTTGGCTTTTGGACATGGAATGGGAGGGGGCACCATCTTGTTCTTTGCCTCGGCAGCAAAATGTCTTGGATCGGCCCTGTAGCCCAAAGTACTCTGGATCAATTTAATGTTCTTTGGCAATCACAGTAGCTACATGTTAGGTGCATTCCCCAGCAGGACTGGGGACAGAGTGCCCTTGTAAGCTTGCACAATTCAGGACGAAACAAGAACAAAGGGAAGCACCAAAGTGAGTGCCCTGATGTCCAGGCTACAGTCAAGCTGAGACTGGTGGTCTGTAGGGAAAAGACCACCACCTGTAGGGAGAAGCTATGAGAAAGTTCTGGGAGAAAAAAAACCTGAGCTAGGTGCAGACTAAAGCTAGGTGCAAACTGCTTGTTGCTGAACTATCCATATATGGGATTCTAGAGGGTGGACAGTATTATTATTATTTATTAGATTTATTAGCCACCTATCTGGCAGGCTACCCGGCCACTCCAGGCGGCATACAATATTAACAACAACATGAAATACCACAAATTTACATAATCAACTGAAGAAAACAAGTAGAGAGGAGACCCTAAGAATCTGTTTTGAGACCTGGAGTTCGTGGCACGACTCGAACCCTAGTTGCTTGACACATTCCCTGGAGTAAATATCCATGATCAAGCAGCCTCTTTTAGCGATCGAGGAACAACCACTTGCAGCCATCATAAAAGCACTGTCTATCAGTACAGCAGCTAACTTGGGTCTGTTTTGTGATTCCTAGAAGAACCCTAAAGCCATCCACACGGCTTTCAAAGCTAGCTCTTTTCACTGGAAAAGACCCGTCCTGAAAGATTAATGCGGTCTAGATAGGAGATGAATCTCGAATACTGTTGCTCTATGGGTCACAGATCACAAGAGGCATAAAGTACTTACTTATATATAAAGTATTTTAAATAATATCATTTTTTCTCCAGAAGACTGCTGCTTCCTCCAACATTATGGATTTCCCTCATGGTATCACACTTCCCAACCAGAGAATGGATTCCTTTTAAAATGCCAGCATTTTAATTTTTAACATTTTCATCTTGGGAGTACTAACCTCTGCTGCTGAGAAAGCGAATGCTTCCAGGCTTCTTAAAGCTCTGGTTTAGGCAAAAGGAGAAGGCTGTATCGAAGCCACAAGCCTGAAGAAAAGATTTTAGAAGCTCTGCAGCAGGTAGGCTTATTAACAGGTATTTTTTTCTCAACATCAAGAGACTGCTGCTCTATGGAAGGAGCGTCAACCTGCGGACTGTAGCAGTGAAGCCCAAGAACACCATGCCAGGTTGCAGGTGAAAGGAACCGCTGGCCTGGTCTCTGCTGCACTGCAGTGCCACCGCTGCAGATGGCTAGACAGTGGTACTGCAGCTTCCAGCCCTCTGGCAATCAAGTGATATGACGAGCCATAACATCCCGCCTGCCTCTATAATCCTATTGACTCTTGTCTCATTCTCCCATCTCAGCTACACTATCGACCGCCTATCCCTGCTTGACTGCCTGTTGAACCATCTGTTTGCCTCCAGTCCACCAGCCCCAACTCCTTCAAGTCCCTGGGGGCAGACAATAGGTTTTCCCCCCACAAAGAGCTGAAAGTGGTTTAAAAGAGAAACAGCTTCTCATGGTGTTTATTCTCATCCCACGTTTATTTATTTATTTATTTATTTTATTTATTACATTTATACCCCACCTTTTTTCCTCTTTAAGGAACCCAAGGTGGCTTACATTATCCTCCTCCTCTCCATTTCATCCTCACAACAACAACCGTGTGAGGTGGGTTGGGCTGAGAGTGTGTGACTGGCCCAAAGTCACCCAGTGAGCTTCCATGGCCGAGTGGGGACTAGAACCCGAATCTTCCAGCTCCTAGTCCAACACTCTTGCCACTACACCACACGTTTGCCTCTGTTAGGTTTTGCTGGGACGGGGAGGGCGTTGTATTGTTTCAAAAACCCGCAAAATGTATTTGACCAGTGAGACAAAAGAAATATGTTTGTATACCCTGAGAATCAATGGCTCTAACAAATCACTTTCAACTCTTTTAAAAATATTGATTGTCCCGAAGCTATACTTATTCTAGCATTAGTGTGTTTCTCAAAGTCATTGGTCGACAGTATTTATGCACCCTTTAAATCTATGGTAATGTATGACTGAGGCAGAGAGGGCATGCCAAAGATTACAGAATTTCTTCTCCAAATCCCCCACTCTGAGAAAAGTAACAAATAAAATAACAACAGCTACCAATACTGCTGAGAGCACCAGAGACTATTTATGACAGATGCCAATACAAAACGCTTGCATGCATGAGAATAGAATTTGTCCAGGAAAAGTTCCATCATATTTTTCAATTACTTTAATGCATACACAAACACAAAAAAAATCCCCCAAACAATAGCATTATTCATTTTGAAATAAGGCCAATAGTCATTCTAGCCAAATACGGAAGTAATTGTTGTTCATGCACTTACTCAGCTTTAATACAGGGTCCAGCACAATGGTGTGCAATAACGGAAATCATGACATTCAGAAGCCATCACCACAAATTTCGTAAGTACAGAATCAACCTAATCATCAAAGAATTTGTGCCAGCAGCTACACACCAGAAAGTAAAAGACCCCATGTTTGCAGAGGGCACTGATGATCAGAACGTCCCAGAATGAATGAAATTTGGTCCTAGACACATTGAGTGGCTGTTGGAAGCAATGATTATTACAGAATCAGAACAGGATGACTTGGGAGATTACAAAAGAATACACTATTGGGGCAAATTGCTCTACTTTCTGTAGGAACAGCATTAAATGCACTGCAGGCCCCATAAGCAGAACTTCAGGGGCCTGGGTAAGGGAGATGGTTCTCTTGATCTTATATTTCAGTAGCCTTGCTGTTCTGGTTCATCTCATACATATATACAACTCTGAGCAAGACAAGACACTACTAAAGTAGTATCCCAGGTTTGCTTCAGCTGTGACAAATTTTGTACACAGACATTACTTCCAAAATAGCATGTGCATGTTTATATTTCGCTTTGTGAATGCATAGTGGGAGCTAATTACCAATCAGGTTTTTTTGCCATGAGGTTGCACGGCAGAGTGAACATTTGGCATTCATCACATGAGACACTGCACATACAAGACACACACAATTTCCCACACCAAAGTGATAGTAATGTAGGACATCTGCTGTATGTGAAGCAGACCTCAGTTCCCAGCTGGAAAAATATTCCTCAAATCCCTTGGAGATCACAGGGCAATAAGACTCATAGATCTGAGAGGGGGCTCATCCAGCCCAACTCCCTGCTGATGCAGGCAATCCGCTACTATAGCAGCCCCTAAGAGGTGGCCAATTCCATGTTAAGATTTGGTGATCACAGGACGACACTATGAAATGATGCCATCAGTAGTTATTTGAG
Organism: Heloderma suspectum; assembly: GCF_057233095.1. Classification (NCBI taxonomy): domain Eukaryota; kingdom Metazoa; phylum Chordata; class Lepidosauria; order Squamata; family Helodermatidae; genus Heloderma; species Heloderma suspectum. The sequence goes on from NC_139459.1 coordinate 250,928,816, forward strand.
AGAGAGAGAGAGAGAGAGAGAGAGAGAGAGATGCCCATGCTTAAGCCTGCTTAGAATCCCTTGGCCTTAATCCTAGATGTGTGCATGTTGGCATGGTTACTGCAAGAGAAAACCACTCTGAACATGCTCAAAGGCACTCAGTTATTATTTTACAGGTCTCAGGGTTGCACCCTTGTGTAAAAAACTTATCATGGAACAGCTAAGCTGTGCTGAATCCTGGCTCAAGTTAAGTTCTGGGATTCCAAGAGGACATATCCTCATGGCATATCAAATGGCATGAAGGAGCTAAACGCAGCCCAATTATCCAGTGTAGTGAAAGAGCAAATTTTGGAACAGAGTGAGGCACCGCTACATGAGAGCCCCAGCAGGACAAGGAACTAGTAACTAAAGCATATGGCAGTCTGGTAAGTGCTACTTCACAGAACGCTGTGCCAAACTGGATCCAGATCATTACTCTGACCTTTCAGTTGCACCGCACTTCCTGAGCTGCTGTGAAGGTGGTGCTCAAACCTCAAACTGAGCACAGCTTGCCTGGGCCATGTGGGATCTCCCCTAAGCATCACCCCCTTTAAATCAGACGGAGACAAAAACTGCTGTGTCAGCTATGACTTTGTTCTGAAGAGCTACTAGCTCCAAAGATGTCTCCCTGCTGGCAGAATGAGGGGTCCTGCACAGCCAGAACTTGTACTGAAAAAAAGCATTGCTCAACAGAGACATTTCAAAAGCCTCTTTTCAAAGGTAGGGGAACTGCACCCGGGGGGGGGGGGAGGTTCCACAAGCAGATAGCTCATGACCTGAAATATAAACGCATAGCTAATAGCTGAAGTTCTGCAAAGGTATAATTCCAAACTGATTTTTTGCACAGTATCTTATGTTGGTAAATATTTCAGGCAGTAGAGGAATTGTGCAAAGCAGATGAAGCCCTGGAGCAGGGAAATATTGGAGGAGTGAACACCATGTTTTAGGGTTTACCCAGTGATACTTCTGACAAGTATTTAAAAACTTTCCTCTGGATAGGGCCCCACCAGGTATGCTAGCCTATAGTTAATCTACTTGTAGTGACTTCATAATCATGCCCTCCATAGTCTCTTGGCTCTGCCCTAAAGAAATCCTATACAAATCTTTTAGAAGACATACCTAGAAATGAATACAAAGGACAGCGGGCTGAATAAACATCTCCAATTCTTGGGATATTACAACAGTTCATAACCCATGTTATGAAGACACCACATAGCTGATTCGAGGTAGCTGAGGGGGTTTGACCAGGTGGATCCTGAGAGTGGTGAACGTATCATGGTGTGAGGGGGTAGTCTCTGCTGCCCTTAAGGAGGCTGTAGCAAGACCACTTCTGGGGAAAAAACCCTCCCTGGACCTGGAGGTTTATAGTAACTACTGCCTGGTGGCCAATGCCCCCTTCTTGGGCAAGGTGCTCAATAGGCTCAACGACAGACTTTCTTGGAGGATACCAATTATCTAGACCGAGGTGGGCAATTTGTGGCCCTCCAGCTATTTTGGCTTACAACTCCCACCAGCCCTCACCATTGGCTATGCTGGCCAAAACAGCTGGAGGGCCACAAGTTGGCCACCCCTGATCTAGACCCATTCCAGTCTGGGTTCCAACCAGGTTGTGGGCTGGAACTGACTTTGGCTGCCCTGATGGATGACCTTTATAAGGAGAGTGACAAAGGGAGTGTCAAGCACCTTGGATAGCTCCTTTAGAGTTGTGACTGATTCTCACTGAAGCCTGGAGTGGCTTCACCACTCCACTGACATCAGAGCTACCAGCCTCCACTGGTCCTAGTGAATAACCTGGCTGCTGTATTCTGAACTGGATTTTAAAAGCCCCCTACAGCCCATGCCAGGGTGCCAATCTGGATTGGGGCCCTTGTGCCTACTCTAGAGTAAAAAATGAAAAAGATGTGGCTGCTAGACACACATTTAAAGTATCATAGAATCATAGAATAGTAGGGTTGGAAGGGGCCTAGGGGCCAAAACAAAGTAATATCTGTTTTGGCCCCTAGACATTACAGGACAACAGGGGTCATGTTTTTGTGCAAAGGAGCTACAGCACAGACACCTCCTATGTGAACACAGACTTCCAGTGTTACCAAGAGCCACACGAAGGAGCCACACTGCTAAAGCTAATGTTAGTAAGCCTTTTAATCATAGATGTTTCATACACCTTCAGCTGTTAATCTGTTATTCCCGAGTACAGCTATGTTTTTAAAAAGTAGTTTGAGAAGAGGCCCTTCACATGTCAAAAGTAGAATGTAGTGTTAATTCATAATTGACTGAACTCCCATCATTCTAATAAGTTTCTTACACCGACTAAGAAGAAGTACTATAATCTTGCAAGGGCAACATCATGTACAGCCATTAGTAGTGTTGCCAACTTGCAACCCTGCTTTTCCACAGGCTTAGGCCCAAACCAAAGCTTCAAAGGTGTCATCTCAAAAGTGCCAGACCACAAACCAAATTACCACTCCAAACTCAGCCAGATATCCAATTAGATCCCAAACAAAGGGAGTCAAACAAACAGAAGAGATATCGGACCGGTTCAAATGACACAACAACCCAGGCCTGCCCGATTGCTCCCACTGTCAACAGGAGCAGTTAAACAACCTAGGGATGTTCTGTCCCTGGGTCGTGCAGCGTGCAGCTCCAACTCTGACTTGTCTCTCCCCCAACAAGTCAGAGCTCCTGATTCGCAAGTTGTGCTAAACAATACTCCATCCCTGGGTTGTTTAGCTGCCCCTGCTTGCAGCAGAAGCCATCAGACAGCATGTACCAGCACACTGCTGCACTCATGCCAACCCAGGGTGTTTTTTAAAAAAAAAGAAACTTGCATTGTCATGAATACAGAGAACCCTGGGCTGTCGTTCCATGCCAACCAACTAACAGAGAGAAATGAAGACCAGTGTTTGGTCTATGATGGGCGGCAACTCTTCAATAGGAGTTGTAATGTGGGATCTTACATTTCTCCCACCCAACGTCTAGCTGAACAAAGTATTTTAAACACAATAATATTCTCACCATCACCATTCTCATCAAACGCTGGTGACTTGCTGGAGGTGTTAGCGCCCATGTTGGATTTGGCTGGAAGCTCTGCACTTACATCATCCTTCAGCACAAAGTACTAAGGGTAGAATTATTATCTCACTCAAGCTTGGCAGATCTGTAGGCCTTCCTGCTTGTGGATCTGGAGGAAAAAAGGAAAAGACAGCACCGGGGCTGCCATCAGACCAGAGAAACTACATGTAGCTCACAAATTTGTCACACTGTAACAAGTGTTAGCCAACCTAGCAGTTCGAAAGCAAGAAATTGCAAGTAGATAAATAGGTACTGCCTCGGCGGGAAAGGTAACAGCGTTCCGTGCACTTCGGTGTTCAGTCATGCTGGCCACATGACCACGGAAGCGTCTTTGGACAGCGCTGGCTCTTCAGCTTAGAAACGGGGATGAGCACCGCACCCTAGAGTCGGACACAACTGGTTGGGGACACCTTTACCTTTACCTTTTTAACAAGTGTTAATATAATATAAGAGGGAGAGGCCTTTAAAGGACACATGAGGACATTACTGATGGATTTCTTTTACTTCTAGCAGTTGAATTTTCTCAGACTACCTCAACAACATCAGTTCTGCCTGTTCACATGCTTCTTCCAGTGTGGCTGTCATCTTCCTTCCTATTTCAGGACAGCTAAACTGGTGAATTCCAGCTGGTACAAGTTCCACTCCTTTATGAAAATTTGAATTCTGCTTGGTCCTAAACATAGGGGACAGAGGGCGTGCCACTTTTAGTTAAAGAAAAAACTCACCTCTGCTGCTCTCAGCTAGAACTGAGCTAGCTGCAAAACAAACATATCATTTGAAAGTATGAAACTTTCAACTTTCTTAGTAGTAATAACACCTCCCTGAAACAACCCAAGGCAAGAAGTGACACCAAAAGCATATATGTCAAAATGCTGTCAATAGGGGAGGCAAAGATTTCACATTTGCCTCCCCTTTTTTTAAAAACCACCCAAACATCCGGTAATGACTTCATGAGCTGCCTATGCTCAAGGAATGCATAATCAGGCAGAATATTTTTCACTATGATGGCTTGATTCATTGTCTCTTCAGTCATCTGCTGGCTGCAGGACTGTTCGTTGCTGCACTTGGAAGCAATAAGGGAACTTCAAGCACTTATGTGTAAATATAATTAATATGGTCTCGACCTCGGATACATGAGTGCAAATGATTAAGTGCTTGCTCAAGAGGGAAATGGAAAGTTCCCTGTGCCCATATATCTTAGGCAATAAAAGGAAGTGCTTGTCCACTCTTGGGGGCAAGAATGACCTACCTCAGCTTTCCCCAACCTCGCGCTGTTCAGATGTTTTGGACTACAATTCCCATCATCCCCTTCTATTGGCTGTGACTGACGGGAGTTGCACTCCAAAATATCTGGAGGGAACAAGGTTTGGGAAGGCTGCCCTATCCTTATGACACTGCTATTTAGGAAGGAGATGCTTTATGGTGCCACCTATATTTACCTGAGTGGGAAGAAGAGGTAATGCCTGCACTCAAACACTGAACTTAGATGCAGTATGGAGGGCAGGTGTTAAATGGGCATTAGACCCCAAAAGGTGGTGAATGCATGTGTCAGCCAGTGACACATGAAAAATACCATTTCATCCTTCTATTGTAATCCTAGCAGTGATACTTAACAAATCTTCAGACTCCAGAAATGTTGCAATCTTTTAAATCCTTTAGGGTCAAACTACAACATATGTTAATTACATAGCATATAGCTGAATAACTGCATGGGGGTCCAATACAAATTGGGACCACCATGCACCAGCAGGGGAGAATTAAATCTTCCCCCTGCACACCATTTGCTTCCCGAAATTCCTCCCCACCCTCCTGTGTGGGTTAAAAAAGGAAAGAAAAACCCCCTCCATTGACACCAATGGATAATGTTTTGTTTCGTTTTTTAACTAGGGGGGATTTTGGGAAGCAAAGTGTGTGTGTGTGTGTGTGTGTGTGTGTGTGTAGGGGGAAGATTTAATCCCCCCCCCATGCAAAGTAGTCCTGATCCAAACTGAGCCCACACACACTTATTCTGGAGTAAAAAAGAGAAGCCTTAGGTTCATGCTACAGAATTCACGTAACAGCTTTCCCCAACCTGATACCCCCCATACGTATTGCTCTGCAGTTCCAACACATCTGGAGGACACCAGGTTGGGGAAGGCTGACACAGCATGTACTTTGACCCACAGAGTCCTTAAAAACGAGGGGGTACCACTCAGTAGCACTGCACATATTTTGCATGCAAAGGGTCCCAGTTAAAAGGATTATGTAGCAGCTGATTTGAATGATCTCTGCCTGAGACCGTGTTTACATGATCTTTGTGTCTCCTCTAGCCACAAAGCGTGGCTGTTCTCTCTACCTCCTCTCTTAGTAAAGGAGAAGAGTAACAGAGCTGGCTAGCAACTCAATAATTCTGAAAACAATCCTCAGTTGTAACTGTCACGTAAAATGTGAATGTAGAGGCATCTAGAAACACAAAACAGGTTCAGGATAATTTGAATGAGATTTGCCAACTGTTGATAAAATCCTGGGAGTAGAGGTGTAGTGGAGCAGGAATGCAGGGAGCGCTGCTCTGGTACTATCTACGCAGCAGGAGCAACGGTATCAGCAGCCAGAGTGGTAATTTGCCAATGTTGTTCGCCTGGAGGGCTGAAGCACATCACTGCACCTTCCTGCATGGCAGGGATGGCTCTGACAGGGTTGCTGGGTAGGTGGCAAGCAAAGGTAGGGGCATTGTGACAAGGGCCTGCATCAGAAGGATACAGCTCATTTAATCGTCCATTAATTCTATGCCAAACAAATTTTGGTTTGAGGGACAGACTCAGCTTCGCTTGGAGGCCCAAAATCCTCTACGCATCACTCCTATTATGGGATTGATCAGAAAACAACTGCTGCTCATATTATCAATATAGTTTTCATTGTAACAGAGTAGCGATGGTCCCATCAATTCAAAATAAATCCAGAAAGTTAGGCGAAGAAGATAATATTACAGGTGAGGCCAGTTAAAATTCTTACAGGAATCAGTCTTGGATGAAAATTGCCAAGTCACTCCCTCAAGTGGTTAAGGCTTTGGAGATAATAGTCTCTTTGGTTGTCTGAAAATTATTACAAAGTTAGAGAGGGGGTAATGAAAGGAGTTCAGAAGTGTATCAGAAGAAGAAGGGAAAGAAACCAGAGGGGCACTCAAGCAGATGGGCTGAAAACACTGCTAAAGATAGAGAGACTTATTCACTTGTTATAGTATAGTCTGAGGTCTAATGTAATATGAATCCTATTCTGATATAGTATAGTCTGAGTAGCTCTTACAGATCTCTGGAAGGACTAAGGTTTAAGTATCAGCATTAATTGCTCACACAGAGAATCAAACCTATACTTCAATTTAACACTTCTATCTAATAGGCAATGTTCCAAGACATTTAATTCTGCCTTTTATGTATTTTAAAGTGCCGTATGCTTTAACTTTAGATAATATCTACAGCGTGGCAAATTTGTTAGCCTTCTGTAGCTGACTAATAGGTATCTTTGCACGGAAGAGTTCTGTGTAACCAAAAAGCTTGCATATATTCTCACCAACAGAAAATGGTTGAAAAAAGACACCAGTCTTTTTATTTTGCATCTCTTAGCTTCTATATGTTACTTACTCATTTAATAAATGCATACTGTTTTATTTCTGCTGTCTGTCTGTACCATTTAATGGATTCTGGTTTTTAGATTTTTTTTGGCCGCTGTTTATTTTTGTGTTTTGGCTGATGATTTGATCTCATATATTGTTTTTATTCAGCAATGTTATTTTTATGTTTTTATCCAGTTTGTACATCACTATAAGTGCTATTAATCTGAGAATGCAAAGATAAATTCATAAATAATAAATTCCACTTCTGACTCCAGCTTCCCCCCTTCTTTTGACCAAGCCAATTTCACCCGCCCCTACACACACACACTCTCTCTCACACATACATCTCTGTTCCTTTCCCACCACCTAAATGCCTTAGCTCTAGTCCAACTAAGTTGTACTATTGCTCTCAAAGTAAAATCACTACCACATGGCCTGCTTCAGGAACACTGCCCTTAAATGTACACCTAGATTTAAATTCAGTTATACAGGCCATGTTTCAGCACAGAATTACACCTAGGTGCCATTGATTTCAGTAGGATTTAGGTGCACATAACTCTGCAATGAATTGTTGCCATGAACTTTGATAAACTCTGAATAACGGTACTAAACTCTGAATAAAGCTGCTAACCAATCAGTCCCCATGAAGTTCCATTTCAGAATAACCTGAAACTCTTTCTTTAGTCTCTAAGTGAATGAGAGAATGAGGCTATGTTCTTCAACTGGTTTGCTTGATTCTACTCAAGGGAGGTTTGAAAAGGGACCTAGCAAGAAGGGTACATGGATGCTTCCATCTTGGGCATATGGTTAGAAGTTGGGTGCATGGAGGAGCTGGGAAAGAGCAGGATGTTGAAGAAGGACATGAAAAAGTTAGAACTTCCCAACTGGCAACCTTTTCAGAGTTTACAGGGAAAAGCTTCATGATCACAGATCTTTTTATAATGTCCATAATTTCCCTTGAATTCAAACAATAAGCAGCATGCTTTTGATGCATTAAGTACTGATGGAGCTGACACGATTTCCATCACAGCAAGGGCCACTTTTTCCACACAAGATATTTATAATACATACCCTGCTCTACCTTTAGAAGGCTCAAAGGAACTTTTAAGGGCTTCTAGTAGCTGTCCATCCAGGCACATTTTACACCCACAAAGATTCAACAAAGTTACAGCATCAAGTGTTCCCAAATTGCTCATCTACTCAGCTTCTATGCTTGACCATTTTTGGCGCATATGAACTGAATAATCATAGATATAGGACCCATATGACTTTTAAACTATGCAGTTGCTCCAACGCTCTACTGTTTTTTATTGTTTTAAATTGCTGTGTACCGTCCCAATGGCTTTATAGCAAATAAAATGGCATATAAATGTTAATCAATTAAATGTTTTTTCTCTGTCTTTTTCTTGCCACCAGCTGTATCTACCATGTGATCTCCCAGTTCACACATACAAATGTGTACCCAAGGTCAACCAGGACTGCTTGTATGTAGAAGAAAACATATTGTGTGAACTGGGAATGAAGCAGAGATTGCAAAAGTAATTCACTAAAGTATCTTTTTAAGCACCACTTAGTTGGAGTAAAGATTATTGCCACATAAAACAGGCACTCACTATTGATCTAGTAATAAAACATATTGCCACCATCACATCATTTTCATATGGCCCAAACCTGCAAGATGCAAGGCTGAATTTGGGCTAAAGATGCTCAAGAGAATGCAGAACCATGAGGGACCTTAGTGACAGAGCACATGCTTTGTATGCAGAAGGTCCCAAGTTCAAACCCTGGTATCTCCAGATAAAAGGATCAGGTACCAGGTGATGAAAAAGATCTCTCCCTGAGACCCTGGAGAGCCACTGAGAGAATAAAGAATACCGGGCTAGTCAGACAAATAGTCTGATCTGGTACAAGGCAGCTTCCTACATTCTATTATGATTCACCAGTGAATTCGTTCTCCAAAGTAGGTTACAAATCTAAAAAAATACTTATTACATTTAAACTGCTATAATGAAGCTCTCTATAAGAAATATATATGAGATAATGGCAAAGCTTGCTTTAGTGAAGTGGCTGAAAATAATACAAACCATTGATTGATTAAATATCTGATTTAAGGCTCATGTTTTCATCTTTAAAAAAAAATATAACTGAGGGAAGAAGCGAACACCTTGAACAAAGCCATATAATAGCAAATAGCAAAGCTAATAGCAGTCAGACAAATTAGAATAGCTAATAGCAAAGAAAGAAGTAGAAGAATAATGCCTTCTCACTGCAGTGAAAGGCTACAGTAAAGATTAGTATTTCTCCTGTCCTAGTGATGGAAAAAAACACAGGGTGCATGATAATATACAGTGATAACATCCATAAACCAGGATGCTAAAATTATGTCTCATCATAAGCAGCTATAAAAGTCAGTTGGCATATCATTTATGTGCACTTATTATATATGAACATATCAGCAATGTAATTAAAGTTCCTGCTGGAAGATCACTAACATACAAGTATTAGAACAGACTCAGGTCTTGCCTTTTTAAAAATGGTGGGTGTGGGTATTTGGGGCCAGGTTTGGATAGCTTCAACTTAGGATACCGTGTGACTTTGATGTAAATGCAATTATTAATACCCTCTATTACTTTTCACCACAGTTTAGCTATTTGTGCTTACTGTGATCATTATGTATATTGCTTAACAATGCAATCCTAAACATGTTTTCTTAGAAGTAGATCCCATGGGGTTCAATAGGGCTTATTCCCTAGTAAGTGTGTTTAGGATTACAGCCTAACAGCGCAATCTTATACATATCTTTTCAGAAGTAAGCCCAACTGAGTTCAATGGAACTTACTCCCAGGTATGTGCATATAGGATCACAACCTAATTAATCTTTTAAGTAACTGGTATCTATCTTACCCCCTTCATGGATCACTGCCTTGTTGTGGCGAAGGGGCTTGTGTAGCTCAGTGAAGGCATAAGCTACGCCGTGCAGGGCCACCCAAGATGGACAGGTCATGGCAGAGAGTTCTGACAAAATGTGGTCCACTGGAGAAGGAAATGGCAACCCACTCCAGTATTCTTGCCAGGAAAACCCCATGGAACGTATCACAATGCTAAAAGAGATGACGCTGGAAGATGACACCCTCAGGTCGGAAGGCGTCCAATATACTACTGGGGAAGAGCAGAGGGAAGTTCCAAGTAGCGCCAGAAAGAGTGAAGTGGCTGGGCCAAAGCCAAAAGGACACTCAGCTGTGGATGTGTCTGGTGGTGAAAAGAAAATCCGATGCTGTAAAGAACAATATTGTTTAGGAACCTGGAATGTCAGATCAATGAATCAAGGTAAGCTGGAGGTGGTCAAACATGAGATGGCAAGATTGAACATCGACATCTTGGGAATCAGCGAACTCAAATGGACAAGCATGGGCGAATTTAATTCAGGTGACCATCATATCTACTACTGTGGGCAAGAATCCCTTAGAAGAAATGGAGTAGCACTCATAGTCAACAAAAGAGTGGGAAAAACAGTACTGGGGTACAATCTCAAAAACAATAGAATGATCTCAGTACGAATCCAAGGCAAACCATTCAACATCGCAGTAATTCAAGTCTATGCCCCAACCACTGAGGCCGAAGAAGCTGAGGTTGATCGGTTCTGTGAAGACCTACAACACCTTCTAGAACTAACACCAAAAAAAGATGTCATTTTCATCATAGGAGATTGGAATGCCAAAGTAGGAAGTCAAGAAATCACCGGGATAACAGGCAAGCATGGCCTTGGTGTACAAAATGAAGCAGGACAAAGGCTAATAGAGTTTTGCCAAGAGAACACGCTGATCATAGCAAACACTCTTTTCCAACAGCACAAGAGGCGACTCTACACATGGACATCACCAGATGGTCAATATAGAAATCAGATTGATCATGTCCTTTGCAGCCAAAGATGGAGAAGCTCTATACAGTCAGTCAAAACATGACCTGGAGCTGACTGTGGCTCAGATCATGAGCTTCTTGTTGCAAAATTTTGGCTTAAATTGAAGAATGTAGGGAAAACCACTAAACCATTCAGGTATGACCTAAATCATATCCCTGATGAATATACAGTGGAGGTGAGGAATAGATTTCAGGGATTAGACCTGATAGACAGAGTGCCTGAGGAACTATGGATGGAGGTCCGTAACATTGTTCAGGAGGCAGCAACTCAATCCACCCCAAAGAAAAAGAAATGCAAGAAAGCAAAGTGGCTGTCTGATACAAGTAGCTGAGGAAAGAAGGGAAGCAAAAAGGAAGGGAGAAAGGGGAAGATATACCCAACTGAATGCAGATTTCTAGAGAATAGCAAAGAGAGAGAAGAAGGCCTTCTTAAATGAACAATGCAAAGAAATCGAGGAAAACAATAGAATGGGAAAGACTAGAGATCTCTTCAAGAAAATCGGAGATATCAAGGGAACATTTTGTGCAAAGACAGGCATGATAAAGGACAAAGAAGTCAGGGACCTAACAGAAGCAGATGAGATTAAGAAGAGATGGAAAGAATACGCAGAAGAACTATACAGGAAAGATCTGAATGTCCCTGATAGCCATGATAGCACGGTCACTGAACTTGAGCCGGACATCCTAGGGAGTGAAGTCAAATGGGCCTTAGGAAGCATTACTAACAACAAAGCTAGCGGAGATGACAGTAGTCCAGCTGAGCTATTTAAAATCCTAAAAGATGATGCTGTTAAAGTGCTGCACTCAATATGCCAACAAATTTGGAACACTTAGCAGTGGCCACAAGACTGGAAAAGGTCAGTTTATATTCCAGTTCCAAAGAAGGGCAATGCCAAAAGTGTTCAAACTACCGTACAATTGTGCTCAGTTCACATGCCAGCAAGGGTATGCTCAAAATCCTACAAGCTAGGCTTCAGCAGTATGGGAACCGAGAACTACCGGAAGTTCAAGCTGGGGTTCGAAGAGGCAGAGGAACTAGAGATCAAATCGCCAACATTCGCTGCATCATGGAGAAAGCAAGAGAATTCCAGAAAAACGTCTATTTCTGCTTCATTGACTACGCTAAAGCCTTTGATTGTGTGGATCACAACAAACTGTGGCAAATTCATAAAGAGATGGGAGTACCAGACCACCTTACCTGTCTCCTGAGAAACCTGTACGAGGGTCAAGAAGCAACAGTAAGAACTGGACATGGAACAACCGATTGGTTCAAAATTGGGCAAGGAGTACGACAAGGCTGTATATTGTCACCCTGCTTATTTAACTTATATGCAGAGTACATCATGTGAAATGCCAGGTTGGATGAATCACAGGTCGGAATTAAGATTGTCGGGAGAATTATCAACAACCTCAGATATGCAGACGATACCACCCTAATGGCAGAAAGCGAAGAGGATCTCAAGAGCCTCTTGTTGAGGGTGAAAGTGGAGAGTGCAAAAGCTGGTTTGAAACTCAACATTAAAAAAACGAAGATCATGGCATCTGGCCCCATCACTTCCTGGCATATAGAAGGGGAAGAAATGGAAGCAGTGACAGATTTTACTTTCTTGGGCTCCAAGATCACCGCAGACAGTGACTGTAGCCATGAAATTAAAAGACGCTTGCTCCTGGGGAGGAAAGCTATGGCAAACTTAGACAGCATAGTAAGAAGCAGAGACATCACCTTGCTGACAAAGATCCATCTAATCAAAGCTATGGTTTTCCCAATAGTAACGTATGGCTGTGAGAGCTGGACTATAAGGAAGGCTGAGCGCCGAAGAATTGATGCTTTCCAATTGTGGTGCTGGGGAAGACTCTTACGAGTCCCCTGAACTGCAAGGAGGTCCAATCAGTCCATCCTAAAGGAAATCAACCCTGAGTGCTCATTGGAAGGACAGATACTGAAGCTGGAGCTCAAATATTTTGGCCACCTAATGCAAAGAGAAAACTCACCAGAAAAGACCCTGATGCTGGGAAAGATCAAAGGCAAAAGGAGAAGGGGACGGCAGAGGATGAGATGGCTAGCTAGCATCACCGATATAATGAATATGAATTTGAGCACACTCTGGGAGAGAGCGGCGGACAGGAAGGCCTGGCGTGCTATGGTCCATCGGACACAACTTAACAACTGAACAGCAACAACAATCTACCTTACAGTACTGGTTTGTTCCATAGTGTAAAATGATAATCAAAATAAATAAACCTCATGAACAATTTGTTTTCTCATCTATTCATATGAGCAAATTTGTATGAATGGGTGAAAAAAGATACCAAGATTACATAAGTGAAGTGACAGGGATTTGAAAATCTTATATTAATCCCAAACAAATATACATTTTAATGGTTTAGAGAACTGAAGGACAGGAATCCATAACCCCTTATACTCTTTGTTATGGCCTTTATAACATTTCCAAACATTGTTGAACTTTATTAATTGGTGCACATCTCACCAGGGTCCTGGCTTTTTAATGCTCTGATGTTATCCTTTTATTGATCACAATATTCCTTGCTCCATTAATGGAACAGTAAACAGACTAATAACTGGCAGATAGGAGAGGGGAGCGGAAAGGGACTTAGCATGGGAGTGAATCAAAACCATTGGCATATATTTTATATATTTTATAATATATATATTATATATTTTATAATATATATATATATATATATATATATTAGAGACTGTGCCCTCACTGAGATCTCATGCATCCCAAGATGTCAAAACAAAACCCATACTTGTTTTCTTACCACCACCACCCCAGTTATTCAGCTGCTTATTGTGAAAAACCAAGAAATAAAAATGATGGAATTACAAAATAGGAATCTATAGATAGGTTCATGTTAAATATGCTGGATGAGAAAACAAGAATTAAACACTTATTTTAAAGAAATTCAGTCTGTGATGCACAGGAAGATTTGCAGTTATGCTAACTGGGGTGGGAGTCATAGGGGGACAACTTTTTTTTTTTTTTTTAATTGCGACGATACATATATAAATGCTGAATGCTGGGGCTTAGGAAGAGCCTTGTTGGCTTTTTAAAAAGTCCTCTAAATTTTTGAATCTAAAACATCTAATTCTGGATACAATACAGGACTCACAGTATTAAACGACCTGGGGGGCAGAACCTCTTGGTTTCTAACTCATGCTCCGCTGTATTCTGACCCCACACTGCTCTGATACCCTTGGAAACACGCATCCCGCCCCCGTTAACAAGGGGTCTAATTGGTTATCGTTTCTGGTTAGCTTGACCCAGTCTAGTTATTCCTCAATGGACACATCGACACTTTTCAAGCTGCAAACGTTTGTCCTTCTGCTGCTAACTGTAACTAGAGTTATCGCTTGGGATATGTAAACAGTCAAAGTTGCTAACCAAGAGCAAAAAGTTGACTTCTCCACGAGCCAGCAGAGTCCAAAAGCAGATCAATATGAGCGAGGGCGCACTGCTCACTGGTTGGAAGCCTTAAACAAAAACAAAAGCCAGCTTTCTTACCTTATTTTAGGCAGGGCAGGAAGCAGCAACTGAGCCTGGAAACAGTAGCCAGCATCAACAGCAACAACCTGAAGCTGCAGATCAAGAGAAAACAGGCGCTGCGAGTGCGCAGGTGAAGATTTACACTTTGCCTGGCTTTGTCTGTCAAGGTTCCTTTTGCAGGAGCCCGGCTGGAGGCAAGGACACTTGGGAGAAGAGCCCGAGCCTCTATTGCAGGGAAGTTTCCCTTTTGCAGATTGCAGGAGGAGCCTGCAGTAGTCACAAGGGGGTGAAATAAAGCAGACAACAGCAATGATTGCAAAGACGCACCTACACGCGCACAGAGGAGAGGAAATAAAGTCGAAAGGACAGCAGGGGAAAAAAGCCAGGAGGGAATATTCCGAGCGGCATACGGTTGAAGCAGCGGCGAGCCACTGCAACTGTAGTTAATGCTGATCGGATTGGCAACGTTTCTCCAACTGCAGACGAATCCAGAGCACGCTAGCCCGTACTTAAAACACCGTGTCGCTCAAAGGTTTTATGCAGATCAGCACTTTTCAGAGATCCCCTAAGAAGCTGTCATCATGTCCGGGGCGAGGGCAGCTCTTTTTGACCCGACTTTTATTGCTAGGCGGGGGGGGGGGGGACGGACGGACGACGACATCCCCCTCCACCCCCAATGCAGAGATCGGAAATAATGCAAATGATTCTGCAAGGACTGTTACTGGCTTTCAGTTGTAAGGAGATTCAGGACCATTGCACGGAGAGCCATCTTCCCCAGTAAATGTATGCATTAAGACCATGCATATATCATGCAGCACTTATTTTGTCCCGTCCACGGTGGCTTAGATCCGGCAAGGAGCTGAGCTAGGTCTTCGGCTGGAATCCAGGAATGCCTTTAAGCCCACAGGTAGAGCTAGTGTTTCATGCAATTGCCTCTACACCTGAAAATGAAGTATGTGTCTACGTGCTCTGAAGGATCACCCCCCCCCACCCCGAAGTTAGCATAAGACATCTCTTGCCCACTTTTCTCTGAGACGCGAAGCGCCACTCTTGAGCCCGATCGATCTTTACCAAGTATGTCGCTTCCCCACATTATAGTTGGGTGTGTCGGTCCCTCCTCATCTTCGCTTCGAAAATGTTGATGCTGAGAATGGTTTAGAACCAATGAATCTTGGGTAAAGTGCTGGGGGTTGGACTAGAAGATTTTTGGGAATCCTTTAGGGGAAATAGTTATGTCGTTCCGCGTTTCCCACACGTACGTTACCTCTATAAACCTCAAAGTTTAGTTGATTCATATTTAAATATTTAAATTTGTCTCCTGATTTACTCCTGTGGCTCACCAGAAGCAAAAAATCACTCAATACAACACCATACTTAACAAACAAACTAAGCACACTTACTCAGGGAAGGCCTGAGTGAAGAGATGGGTCTTTTGAACCATGCAAACAGCTGAAAATGAGACTTCCAAAGTTTTACTGTTGTTTGTGACCAATTACCACAGAGCGGGGATAGGAAATGGGTGGAGTCCAGTCATTGCTGGACTGCAATTCCCATCAGCCCTGGTTAGCATAGCTAGTGCTGAGTGATGATGGGGGTCGTAGTCCAACAACATCTGGAGAGCCCTATGTTCCCCATTCTTGGCATAGAGGAAGTCCAAGAATAAGGAAAATAATTAAAGAGAGATTGGGTACTTCTTTCCTTTTCTTTGATGGGGCCTACCAATTTCAAGGGGAACACTTTTTGCAAAATTGTGTGCATTTCTATTTAAAAGGCAATGGTTGCATTTCAGTCTGGCTCAAGATCTTTTGTTGAAACTCAGTGGGCCAGTTTGCATGACATGACAGCCCACCAGGGGTTTACCCACATTTACCTGCAAGGAGAGGCAGCAAGGAGCTGCAGGGGGTGCTGTGGCTTGTGTCATCAGAACCTGAGTGGTGGGGGTTATTTGAAGATTAAACAACCCTCACATAGCCTTAAAAAGGACAGTGGGTTATGCAAGGGTTGTTTAACCCACTAATAACCCCTACTGCCCAGGTTCAGATGACATGACAAGCCATGGCAACCCCTGCCTGGAGCTTGCATATTCATAATGGCAGATGGTGCATGCTGTGGCGCCCCAAGGGTTAATTCACCCATGGTGGGCTGTTGTGTCATCCGAACCAAGTCAATGTATTTTAAAAGTAGAACCTGTGCTGTCAGAAGTAAGCACCACTGACTTCACTCCCAAGTAACTATGCATAGAATTACATTCATGCTGCTGACTGTAATAAATTGGGTAGAATACTATATTACTGCTGGTCTTTGGTGCGTGTGCATATTGTTATCATGAAGTTTGCCACAACACCAAAGATATGAAGGATTATTTATAACTGAAGCTGACAGGATTCAGTCCCAACAATCAAAATCAATATTTATTTTAAACTCGAGGGCTGCAGTTGTATGCACACTTACTTGGGTAGTAATCCCTAAACTTAGTCGGACTTTCTTTTGGATAAACATGCATAGGATTGTAAGTTTTCTCTCACTTATGAGAACTGATCATTTTCCTTATGATCCTCAAAAAGGCACTTTAACAGAGGTTTTGCAACATGTAAATTTATTTATATTTAATCAGTTAATGAATTCCTCATTTAAATGCTAGATAATCAATTGGTTTTTAATTGGTCATTGCCTACTTTCTGTTTGTATTCTTTCCTTACAGCTATTAAAGATTTACATTTTGTAAACAGTGCAAATTGTTGGCACCCCAGTAAGCAACAAACATTGTTATTCGTGAGATGTTTTTAAAACACACACACACACACACATGATCTGCCACGATATAGATTTTACATTTCAGTTATTACGATGCAGACATGTTGAAAAGGAATGATAATTTTCAAAAGGTAGAGGGGAAGGAGAAATGGAATAGTGAAAGAAATTATTTTTTTTATCTTAGTATTTGTAGATATCCTGAAAAGGGGGGGAAGGATAAGAAAATCAGTCTTTTCATTATGGCAGTGATAAATATTGGGAAAATATAAGTAGAGTTACATTCCTATATCTAATCCTATTAGCAGCTCTAGCCACCCAAACAGGCAAAGCACTTCTTCCCAATGCTCTCTCTCTTTCTCCCTCCAGACATCCATTCACTGTGGCAGGAAGAGACTGGCTACACAGGAACTAATGATGCTGCGGTGCAATGTACTTGCAATTAAGGTAGGGGAAGCAATACAACCTGGGACAGCTCAAAGCTATGAATAAAGGCCGTTTCTAGGATGGAAAGATTATCTTGCTTTATACTGTAAAGTTTATAGATAACTAGTCTGCCTTGAACCTTTCAGGAGACCTGATGCAGAGGAAGTCAAGTTGCAGTTCCATGTATCTAGCATAACAACCCTTAGAGTCAAGAGCTTCCATACTTCCATTGGTCCCACACCATGAAATAGCCTTCCATCAGACCAATTCATTCTGGCTGTGGGTGGCACAGAGCTTCATCAGTGTTCTGAGCAAAAATAAGGCATAATGGATAGTCAAGCTTATTATGACTTCGCCAAGTTTGGTGCTTTTTCAAATAGAGTAAGGAGGGATGCATTAATTTTTATTTATTTTCATTCCTAATTGCCTCTTCACTAGATTACAGTAGACAGACAGATATATGCAAACAAACTCAGGCCTCACCCATTAACTGAAACAAAATGTTAAGGCATTTCCAGATCAACCAGAAAACTGAAATTTGACACATATAAATAATCCAGAACACTCTGTCTCTCTCTCTCTCTCTCTCTCTCTCTCTCTCTCTCTCTCTCGGGGATAGTGAACTGCCCAGAGAGCTTGGGCTATTGGATGGTATAGAAATGTAATAAACAAACAAACAAACAAAAATAGAACTGAGGGCATCGTGTAATGATTAAGACTGAGCTAGGACCTGGGAGACTAGGATTCTAATCCCCACTCAGTATGAAGCTCATTGGGTGACCTTGGGCCATTCACTCAGATTATCCTACCTTCCAGGACTGTTGTGCGGATAAAATGCGGTGGGGAGGGAACACTGACAGCCTCCTCAGCCTCCTGGAGGAAGGGGAGAATATAAATGAACTGGAATAAAGTAAATAAATAAATAAAACTAGACCATAAAATAATTAGGAGACTTCCAAAACTCTTAGAAAACTGAATTAAAAACATATAGCCTGAAATACTGATTACCAGCAAGAGTTTTGACAGGACAGCCATGTTAGTCTGTTCCAGCAAAACCAGCAAATATTCTTATGTCAAGACTAGCACATTAATTACAGCATAAGCTTTCATGGACTGGAGTCCACTTCATCAGATGTGTGTGATGAAGTGGATTCTACTTTACAAAAGCTTATGCCACAATAAATTTGATAGGACTGGATCCAGGATCTGTCTTCTGCAAACAGAAGGGCTCCACTCAAGGAAGGTGACTCTGCCCAATTTCAGGGGACACCCCTCCCGTCTGCACCACAGCTCACCCCATTCAGCCTCTGGGCCAGTTCACATGGCATGACAGTCCATGCATTAAATAACCCATGGGCTGTCAGGGATGAGTGGGAGAGAGCACACCCGCCACCTCCACTTTCACTCAACAACCCTTGATCAGCTCCTTTGTGGGTTGCTGAGCATTGATGTGCGAACCCAGACTGCAGTGTTGTTTAGGGGCTAAACAATCCAGTGGTTAACCCAACAACAAATCTTGGGTTAACTGCTGCATTGTTTAGCTTCTGAACAACCCAGCAGTCTGGGTTCACACATCAATGCTCAGCAACCTCTCTCTCAGCAAGGAGCCGATTGTGGGTTGTTGAGTAAAAGCGGAAGTGGTGCACGTGCTGCAGGCAGCTGTCTGCTTTCTCCTGCTTGGCCTTGGTAGGCCATGGGTTGCTTAACCCATGGGCTGTCCTGTCGTGCAAAGCAGGTCTTTGTGTAGCATTTTCAGGGGGCGGAGGGGAGGGCAGGGACGTCCAATTCCCCCAGCCCAGTGGCACTTGCCTAAATCTGGATCCAACCCATAGCCTTTAAAGTGCCACAAGAGCCACAAGTAAATCCTGAAAATATGAGATTTTTGTACCTAAGAGCGAAGATTTGGGGTATGACGTTTACCTCATCATAGGTAATATTCAGTAATATTCTTTACTGTGATGTTTATGTTTATATTATGTGTAAGCCACCTTGGTAGGATTTGTACCCCAAAAGGCAGTATATAAATAATTGTAATAAACAGATATAGTGCAAGCTAAGCCACACACAGGATGGGATGTTGTGCTGTCTCTCCCTCTTCTTCTGTAGAATCTAGCAGTTCAAATCCAGAACAAAGTTCACCTCAGAACAGACAGAAGGCAAAGCCACACATGGGACACAATTCTGGGCTGTAGGAGTTCTGCTGTCGCTTCATACAGTTGAATCAGACTGGAAGGAGTTTCCAGTATGAAGTAGGCAGGAAAGGGAAGCTGGTATATCATGGGCCAAGAGGTCAAGCAGACGCCATAGTTTTACCAAGTCCACAATCTGAGATAGTCTTTTCCCTTTAGAAGTTGCACAGAGGGGGAAATTCTGGCCTTTCCTAGCCTTTCCCATTACCAGTGCAGCACTTCTGATGGGGAAAACCACACCTTGTGAAATTCTGTTCTCTTAGAAGTGCAGAGACCTACTTTGGAGGCATGTGTGTAAGTGTGTGTGTGTGTGTTTGGAGCTGAACTTCAGCAGACTGAGCTGGCCATTGTGAAGGATGGCAGAAGCGGAAAACCCTGTGCTGACTCATTCTTCCCAGCAAGCTGCCAGCCCATCCAGTGGTGTACATTATATTCGAATGATTGGTGGGCAGCAGTAATAGCATTTGGCATTGACCTAGTTCACGTGGCACAACAGCCTACGGTGGCTTAATTTACCCACAGGGGCTGTTATGTCATGCCAGGCTCTGTCATGTTGTGTGAACCTAGGCAGCAGGGGTTGAGGGTTAGACAACCCTCAAATAAACCATGGCTTGTTGTAGGGTTATTTGAGAGTTGTCAAATCCTCAAACAACCCCTGCCGCGTGGGTTCACACAACACAACCCACAGCAAGCCACCTGCCATGCAAAAATGGCACCCACAGACACCCAGGATACACAACAGCCCCTGCAGGTAAATTAACACATGGTGGGCCAGCTCATTGTCTCTCTACCCTCCCATCCACCCATTATGGCACAGGCAGCTTTGCCTCTGCGAAGGCACAACAGCTACCACAGATAAAGATGATGGACAAAGCAAAGATTGGCACAGTTTTGCCTCTCTCTTTCAGAACTACAGTCCACAGCAGGGCTACTGTTCACAATGGGGGAGGGGAGAGGGGGGCCTGGTCTCCTAACCGTTTGTGATGTCCCCCTTTGTTACTGTTTTTTTTAGCAGGCTACAGGACCTAAAGTTAGGAGTCAGGAAGCGGGGCTTGTGGTCTTCATTAAGGGGCCTCCCACCTCCCCTTAATCAGTTGAAGTTGGTTTTGGTTTTGTGTTTTTAGAAAATTGCCCCCCCACACACACACACAAATATCCCCAATTGGAGAGTTCCCTTGCTCTACCCCAACGTTGGGGTAGATTTTTATCAGGGAACGAAAGGATAAAAACAACCATCACCTCACATGCCACAGTCCTAACAAAAATCCCGCCTGTGGCAACAAACAAAAAGTGCAAGTTAATGTAAGTTTAGCATCACATCTGGTTTGGTCTTGTGATGGGCCACTGTGCCAGCCTTGCAGCCTAAACCTACACCTTTACTGGGATGTAAATTCCATGGCATTCAGTCTTACTCCTGGGCAAGTGTGCATAAGTTTAGACTCTGGTACAAAATAATACTTCGTTGGGAATCAGTGTGATCCAGTGATTAGCAAATTGGACTTCTGCCTGGGGAATCACGCTTAGCTGCGTACATATTGTGTGAGAGTTGCTGCCCATCAGCTTCAGCTACCTAGTAACCTATATCGCATGGTTGTTGTGTGTTAAACACTGCAAAGTATCTTGCATATTCATATACTATAGAACATAGTTTAAGAATCTCTGTACTCTATTTTTAAAACTAGCAATAATTATGAAGACTTTTTCTAGAACTATTTGGTGCCCTCTAATGGCTATAGGGCAGTATAGCATACAAGTGAAGCATCTGCTGCCTGTCATTAAGTTCTTATACCAGCTTTCCCCAACCTGGTGTCCTCGAGATGTTTTGGACTTCAACTTCTATCAGCCCCAGCCAGCATGGCCAGTGACCAGGAATCTTGGGAGCTGTAGCCCAAAACATCTGGAGGGCATCAGGTTGTGTAAGTATTCTCTGATTCTGTATCTCACGCTAAATATTGGTTGCTGCAGTAATGGTCTTTAATGTAATATTTCCATGCAATGACTCTACTCAAGTCCATCCCAGTACTAAGAGAGAGATACTGGACACAATTCAGCCCAATTAAACACTTTTAATGTCCATTTTTTTTTTGCTTTTACAGTGCATTAGATTACTGTGGGGCTGCCCTCGAAAAGCATTTGGAAACAACAGTGTAAAATGTAGCAGCCAGAGTGAATTTCTGGGGTTCAGTTTTCAGAATATATCATGCTTGTTTAATTTGTACTCACTTCCAGTTTGTTTCCAGGCTCCACTCAAAGTGCTCACCACAAACCCTTAAATGATATGGGATCTGGATATTTGAAGGGCCCCCTTCTCTTACACAGTCGTGTAGTGGAGGCAGGGCTTGCAGGGACGCAGCACTTTTTCATTAGCAGGGACTCTGATGTCATCTGCCACCGCCCTCAGAATTCCCCCTTCCCTCTGAGCTTAGCTGCGCTCCTCACTGTAGCTGTGGGGGGAAATGAATCTTCCAAGCAACGATATATTGTTCCATGTTGGAATGCAAAGTATTCGGGATGACTTGGTCTGGAATGGGGAATTAAGACCTATGCGCTTTACCAAAGTGGTGCTCCTGGTGATGGAAACTCCTAAAACTGGTCGGAACAACACAGCTGCCTGAAATTTTTGGACTGGCCTTGAAGACTGTCACAATGAGCTCCTGCATTTCCAAACTGACCACTACACTGCTGTGTGTGTGGTTCAATCCAGCTGGGTGTGTGGACGTTTCTGTTGGAGGGGGAGATATAATGAAGGAGCTTAGGGAAGGCTAATGGGTAATGTTGGGGCACTAAGGGAGTATGCAAGGGGGCTGTTTAAATGAGAAGGGATCTGTCCATGAGGGCTGAGTTGGGAGGGTGAAGCTTCTATAGAGTATCATATTTTGGAAACCTAAAACGTTTGCGTTTGACTGTGTGGGTGAAAAAGATTTTAACACCCATACATTTTTTCTCAGACGTCCAATTGAAATGCCACCGCCTTGCTCTCAGCTGCACTGTTTTTGGATCCCAGTTGAAGGCTGTATATCTTACAAGGTTGTATAATCTTAGAAGGGGGCGTGGCTGTGACTGTCATGAAGGGACCCTGCACTTCTGAATTTGCCACTACACTACTGCTCTTACACGAATCTGCCCACCAAATGCATTCGTCTGCAGTGGCCTTGCTCTGTGTCCCGCAGGGCCAGCCTGAGAAGCAAAGAACAGGATGGCATTTCCCTCCCCCATTCCATGAACAGAAGCCGTGTCTGACTGGCAATTAAATCTTACTTCAGCTCTGATGACAGGACAGTATCCTTCACTACCACACCTGAAAGGTACAGGCTAGGTTGGGGGGGGGGGGCAGGACAGGCTGTGTGGCACACACAGCTCTTTCCTCCAACAACTTGCCACCACTTGTTCACCACTCCGCCTGCTCCCCATTCAGACAAATGCTTCAGTGCCATGGCAGTACCAGTATCTGTCCAGTATCTGTCCAATGAGCAGAGAAATGCATGAATGCATGCCTGCCTGCTGGAGTACATGGCCTAGGCTGGTTACTTCTCTGCCAGCTTGCTCTGTCAGGATCCTTTCCTAACAGCACTGTGTGCAATGCACTGGAAGAAGGCAGCCAGCCCAGGCCAACAAAAAGCAAACATTGCTGTTGCTGGGGCACCACCTCTTAATGTATTTATTATTTTATTTATTTATTACATTTCTATACCGCTCAGTAGCCAAAGCTCTCTGGGCAGTTTACAAAGATTAAAAACATTAAAAATACAGCATACAGAGATTAAAAGCCATTTGCATAAAAAAATACAAACAGACTATCTGCAAGAGAACATATCTCTAAAACAACTTCAGACAAGCAATCTCAAGCAAACAACCATAACCATAAGACAATCCAGGATGAATTAAAACTTATCACATGCTCCCAAATGCCTGGGAGAAGAGAAAGGTCTTAACCTGGCGCCAAAAAGATAATGATGTTGGTGCAAGGCAGGCATCATTGGGGAGATCATTCCATAATTGGGGGACCACCACTGAGAAGGCCCTCTCCCTTGTTACTGTCTTCCAAGCTTCCCTCAGTGTAGGTAGCCAGAGGAGGACCTTAGATGTTGAACGTAGTGTACGGGTAGATTTGTGTCGGGAGAGGTACTCTGTCAGGTATTGTGTCCCAAGCCATGTAAGGCTTGATAGGTTAAAACCAGCACCTTGAATTGCACTCAGAAACATACAGGCAGCCACTGCAAGTGGGCCAGAGTCAGTCTTATATGTTCGGACCTTCTCATCCCCATTATCAATCTGGTCGCCACATTTTGCACAAGCTGCAGCTTCTGAACCATCTTCAAAGGCAGCTCCACGTAGAGTGCATTGCAGTAATCTAACTTGGAGATTACCAGAGCACAGACAACTGAAGCCAGGTTATCCTTGTCCAGATAGGGGTGTAGCTGGGCCACCAGCTGAAGTTGGTAGAAGGCACTCCATTCCACTGAGGCCACCTGAGCCTAAAGTGACAAATATGCTCCTTCGGGGCAGTGCAACTCCATCCAGATACAGCCAAATTTCTCCCACACCATCACCTCCACCTTTAGAATATTCCACTATATTCTATAGCAGCTATGTCTGAAGGGAGAAAAACACCTTTCTCCATCTTCTTCAGACTTACCACTTCCTTGTTCTTCCTCTTGCACTTCGTGGCTGTAAGACATTAAGCACTTATATACTGGTTTAAAGTACTGGACTCCTTCCTGTGGCTTTTAGGCAAGGATGGATAAAATTCTCATATAAACAGAGTCCATGGCAATTTGTATTACTTTCACTGCCTGTATTGCTCCGTTTTCTGACAACAGATCTTTAGTAGGCATAACATCGGAATTTGATATCAAATCAATACATGTATTCATTTATTTATATTTTTACCAGTCACTCCTTAAGACTGATGGTGGCCTTTACCTAAAATGTGCACATAAGTATTATTTTTTAAAATGTAACTTATAGGTCAAGAACAAAAACAAACACTTCCTTCAAAGCCATCCATCTCTCCTGAATGCTTCTATAATCACCCTTACCAAATCCTATGACTGCATGAAACAACTGTCTCTTTTCTGCACAATCAAAACAGTAAATGCAGTAAAGTACATCATTTATCCAAAAGAGCTGAAAGAATTCCAATTTAGGGCGATAATAGAGTTTGCAGGGAAAAGAGTGCTATATTATAGTTAGGATTCTCCTGATGAAGTAATGAGGGGGGGGGGGAACCATATAATGTTGAATAACTAGAAGTTTTGGGGAAAGTGAACTTCAACTAATGAGGGTTCATGATCTGCAAATGATCTGCTACAGAATACAGCAGTACTTTCTCACAAATTTATTTAATTTACTAACAGGAAAACAAATTTGAGGGAGATTTCTTGATGATTATAAAACCATACAAAAGCCTATGTTGAATAAGTTGTCAGTATTACATGTGCTTCTGCTGTGTAAAAGTCAGTGCTAGAAGCAGATAGCCATTGCTTCTAAGCCACTGCAGGCTCATCTAAGATTATGCAAATTTATTCATGTTCCAAAATACTTTCTAAAGTCTGTTAAGACATTGAACAAATCCTTAGTTTTCCCCATCGTTGGAATATTTTTTTCTGCTTCAAAACCTCACCCACCCACCTGCCTCTCCAGCCCACAAAGAAGAACAAGGTGACAAGAGCTTAAGGACTCTGCTTCTTAGCTTTCCAAACATATACACTAGTGTTGGTTTTTTTTTCTCTTTCTTCATATGGAGGTTATTGTGGCATGCTCTTGGCAGCTGACTAAATTGGTTGTGGTTTCACTTCATTTGCTGCTTCTGGAATCCATAATCCATATTTAAATGTAAGAAACACAGTGACCACCAGTACAACAATGGTTGTTGAAAGGGATGTGACCAGCGACACCCACCACTTATATGGAGCATCCACTGGCTTGGAAGCTGTGAAAACAAGAAAAAAAGATACTACATTGAAGAATATGGCATGAACCAATGCTTGAGACCCTCCAGTTCTATTGACTGCAACAATGCTAATTAGGAACTAAATCTGCAGAAAAAAATACTTTAAAAATATTTATTGTATGTATATCCTGCTCTTACATAGAGCTTCCATTAGTCTCCCATCCATATTGCCAACAGGTTTCATCTGGTTAGCTTTAGTAATGTTGTTCCAAGGCCAGTCTTTGTGCTCCACAGAAGTCTGTATTCAACAATTTTTATCTGCTCTTGGTTATAATCATATAAGGAAGGTACCTTGTAGCACTACACTTCAGTGGCATTTTCTTTTTAGGAAACAATTTTTGTCATTCTGGGGAAGATAACTAATCCTCCCCATTGTCCAGTGGGCTGTGTGCATCACCAAGAACAATTCTGTTTCTAATACAAAATGTTCAAAGTAATAGCACTGCTCCTCGGAAGCAAGAACTTGAGTGCACACATACTAAATTTGAAGCACTTTTACGGTTGCGTTTCAGTTTCTGCACTTTTCACCCACAGTGCCATCAAGCTGAACTCCACAACAGTAACAGATAGAAACCTGACCTACTTTAAGTTTTTATAGGGCCTGTAAAATACACTTAAAAAAAAAAATTATAGGGCCTGTAAAATACACTTCTCCTTCATGGATCACTGCCTTGTTGAGGCGAAGGGACTTGCGTAACTCAATGAAGCCATAAGCTATGCCGTGCAGGGCCACCCAAGACGGACAGGTCATGGCAGAGAGTTCTGAAAAAATGTGGTCCACTGGAGAAGGAAATGGCAACCCACTCCAGTATTCTTGCCAGGAAAACCCCATGGAACGTATCACAAGGCTAAAAGAGATGACGCTGGAAGATGAGACCCTCAGGTCGGAAGGTGTCCAATATACTACTGGGGAAGAGCAGAGGGTATTTCCAAGTAGCGCCAGAAAGAGTGAAGCGGCTGGGCCAAAGCCGAAAGGACACTCAGCTGTGGATGTGTCTGGTGGTGAAAAGAAAATCCGATGCTGTAAAGAACAATATTGTTTAGGAACCTGGAATGTCAGATCAATGACTCAAGCTAAGTTGGAGGTGGTCAAACATGAGATGGCAAGATTGAACATCGACATCTTGGGAATCAGCGAACTCAAATGGACAGGCATGGGTGAATTTAATTCAGGTGACCATCATATCTACTATGGTGGGCAAGAATCCCTTAGAAGAAATGGAGTAGCACTCATAGTCAACAAAAGGGTGGGAAAAGCAGTACTGGGGTACAATCTTAAAAACGATAGAATGATCTCAGTAC
This sequence comes from Heloderma suspectum, assembly GCF_057233095.1. NCBI lineage: Eukaryota > Metazoa > Chordata > Lepidosauria > Squamata > Helodermatidae > Heloderma > Heloderma suspectum. The sequence goes on from NC_139459.1 coordinate 250,955,543, forward strand.
GAATCCAAGGCAAACCATTCAACATCACAGTAATTCAAGTCTATGCCCCAACCACTGATGCTGAAGAAGCTGAGGTTGATCGGTTCTATGAAGACCTACAACACCTTCTAGAACTAACACCCCAAAAAGATGTCCTCTTCATCATAGGGGATTGGAATGCTAAAGTAGGAAGTCAAGAAATCACTGGGATAACAGGCAGGCATGGCCTTGGTGTACAAAATGAAGCAGAACAAAAGCTAATCGAGTTTTGCCAAGAGAACACGCTGATCATAGCAAACACTCTTTTCCAACAGCACAAGAGGCGACTCTACACATGGACATCACCAGATGGTCAATATCGAAATCAGATTGATTATGTCCTTTGCAGCCAAAGATGGAGAAGCTCTATACAGTCAGTCAAAACAAGACCTGGAGCTGACTGTGGCTCAGATCATGAGCTTCTTGTTGCAAAATTTCAGCTGAAATTGAAGAACGTAGGGAAAACCACTAAACCATTCAGGTATGACCTAAATCATATCCCTGATGAATATACAGTGGAGGTGAGGAATAGATTTCAGGGATTAGACCTGATAGACAGAGTGCCTGAGGAACTATGGACGGAGGTCCGTAACATTGTTCAGGAGGCAGCAACGAAATCCACCCCAAAGAAAAAGAAATGCAAGAAAGCCAAGTGGCTGTCTGAGGAGGCTTTACAAGTAGCTGAGGAAAGAAGGGAAGTGAAAAGCAAGGGAGAAAGGGGAAGATATATCCAACTGAATGCAGAGTTCCAGAGAATAGCAAGGAGAGACAAGAAGGCCTTCTTAAATGAACAATGCAAAGAAATCGAGGAAAACAATAGAATGGGAAAGACTAGAGATCTCTTCAAGAAAATCGGAAATCTCAAGGGAACGTTTTGTGCAAAGACAGGCATGATAAAGGACAAAGAAGGCAGGGACCTAACAGAAGCAGATGAGATTAAGAAGAGGTGGTAAGAATACACAGAAGAACTATACAGGAAAGATCTGAATGTCCCTGATAGCCATGGTAGTGCGGTCACTGAACTTGAGCCGGACATCCTAGAGAGTGAAGTCAAGTGGGCCTTAGTAACATTAGTAACAACAAAGCTAGCGGAGATGACAGTATTCCGGCTGAGCTATTTAAAATCCTGAAAGATGATGCTGTTAAAGTGCTGCATTCAATATGCCAACAAATTTGGAACACTCAACAATGGCCGCAAGGCTGGAAAAGGTCAGTTTACATTCCAATTCCAAAGAAGGGCAACGCCAAAGAGTGCTCAAACTACCGCACAATTGCGCTCATTTCACATGCCAGCAAGGTGATGCTCAAAATCCTACAAGCTAGGCTTCAGCAGTATGCGAACCGAGAACTACCGGAAGTACAAGCTGGGTTTTGAAGAGGCAGAGGAACTAGAGATCAAATCGCCAACATTCGCTGCATCATGGAGAAAGCAAGAGAATTCCAGAAAAACATCTATTTCTGTTTCATGGACTACGCTAAAGCCTTTGATTGTGTGGATCACAACAAACTGTGGCAAATTCGTAAAGAGATGGGAGTACCAGACCACCTTACCTGTCTCCTGAGAAACCTGTACGAGGGTCAAGAAGCAACAGTAAGAACCGGACATGGAACAACCGAGTGGTTCAAAATTGAGAAAGGAGTACGACAAGGCTGCATATTGTCACCCTGCTTATTTAACTTATATGCAGAGTACATCATGAGAAATGCCGTGTTGGATGAATCAGAGGTCGGAATTAAGATTGCTGGGAGAATTATCAACAACCTCCGATATGCAGACGATACCACCCTAATGGCAGAAAGCGAAGAGGATCTAAAGAGCCTCGTTGAGGGTGAAAGAGGAGAGTGCAAAAGCTGGTTTGAAACTCAACATTAAAAAAACTAAGATCACGGCATTTGGCCCTATCACTTCCTGGCATATAGAAGGGGAAGAAATGGAAGCAGTGACAGATTTTACTTTCTTGGGCTCCAAGATCACCGCAGACGGTGACTGTAGCCATGAAATTAAAAGACACTTGCTCCTTGGGAGGAAAGCTATGACAAACCTAGACAGCATAGTAAGAAGCAGAGACATCACCTTGCCGACAAAGGTCCATCTAATCAAAGCTATGGTTTTGCCAGTAGTAATGTATGGCTGTGAGAGCTGGACTATAAGGAAGGCTGAGCGCCGAAGAATTGATGCTTTCGAACTGTGGTGCTGGAGAAGACTCTTACGAGTCCCCTGGACTGCAAGGAGGTCAAATCAGTCAATCCTAAAGGAAATCAACCCTGAGTGCTCACTGGAAGGACAGATACTGTAGCTGAAGCTCAAATATTTTGGCCACCTAATGCGAAGAGAAAACTCTCTGGAAAAGACCCTGATGCTGGGAAAGACTGAAGGCAAAAGGAGAAGGGGACAGCAGAGGATGAGATGGCTAGATAGCATCACCGATGCAATGAATATGAACTTGAGCACACTCCGGGAGAGAGCGCAGGACAGGAAGGCCTGGCGTGCTATGGTCCATGGGGTCACGAAGAGTCGGACACGACTGAACAACAACAAAAATACACTTAGCAATTGTCACCAACATTTATACAGGGAGTTCACCACTTTGAGATCTGACCTGTATTACAAGATAAATTTTAGGTCCTTCATACTGTAAATGGTCTGTGAAACCATTGTTAACCATCAGGAATGCTCTGACAATGTTAGCTAATTGTATGAAAAATCACAATTATACAATGGTTCAGTAATGAAAATTATGCACTAATTTTCCGTAACAATAATTATTCACTATTTAGGGCACAATCCTATGGGGATTGTTCCCTTTGTGCTTCTCCTGCACTGCATTTGTGGCTAGACAGCTGCAGGAAGGTGGAGCGGGGGAGGAGGCTGCTGGACAACACATAGGATGTGTCATACCAGCATTTCTGCCTTCCTCGCCCTGGAATGCCCTCCGGAACTCCCTGTTTTGGCCACTCTGCACTCCTCTTCTGAGCGCGGAGCACAGGGCCGTTCCGCGATGCTTACGAGGTAGCGCAGAAGGGGGGGAAGGTTGGTTCCCGGAAAACCACATATCCTATGGCTGTCTAGCCGCTGACTAGCGGCCATAGGATTGCTCCCCCCATCCTCTAACTGTATAGATTTATCACCCCAATGCAAACTCAAGAAGTTAGCCTGGTGCAGGCAGTATTGGCAGTGGAAAAGGAATCACCACTGAAATTTGAAAGAACCGCAGAATCCCAAACTCCAGTGTATGTTAAAATGCACAACTGGACACAAGGTATTACTTCACCTAATGGGGCTTCGCAGACCCATGAAGCATTATGTGAACAGGGAGCCGACATCAAATATCCTATCCCAGATTCCAGCTGAAGACACAACTCCACCACATCTGTGATAGCCCTGAAACACGAAGTGAATATGAATCCACACAAACCTAGACAAATAAAACTCACTTTATACTACAAAGCAGTGGAAAATGAGCAATAGTTTAGGGTGGGAAAGTGTACACATGCATGGTTAAGTACTAAAATTACACTCTATTCTACTATAGCACTTGGAAGACTAAATGGGCCGACATATTGTAATGAGACGGGGTTTGGTCTGAACGTTCTCTCAAGGATCCTGCCCCACATCCCTGTGAGTCTGTGATTTGGCCAGATTTTGCTGGGCACGTCCTGTATTAACTAATGTTATCAGATCAGCTGCTACCTTTGTGAATGGGAGAAAGTGGGAAGATGACTCAGCTAGATTCTCCTCTTCCTGCTCCCCAAGGGATGTGCTAATTTTGTCAGTTTAAGCAGGGGACAAAAAAAAAAAGAGATAAAAATAAGGCGGGGAGGAGAGATTCTGGGGAGCTCACAAAAACACTCACACCCCAATTCTCAAAGCAGTGAGAACTCCAGATGGGTGAGCATTTAACTCATGGTTTGGTTTAATTTGAATGTGGTTACTAGAGGCTAATGGCATTTTTGTGACATATAGTTTATTTACACATAAGGTCTAAGATAACCTTCCCCAACCTGGTGTCCTCCAGATGTTTGGGACTATAACTCCCAGCATTCCTGACCATTCATCATGCTGGCTGAGACTGATAGGGGTTGAAGTCCAAAACATCTGGAGGTTGGGGAAGGCCAGTCTAAGATTTTAGGGTATTACAGAAAAAACACAGGACTTGTATTAGTCAAGCCCAATTCCAAACTGAACCAAGGGGAGTCACCTTTCACTTATTGTGTCTATAAATAAATTAAAATATAAATGATTATTGTGGCTGTCCCTGGATTAGTCGCTGTGATGGCATAGAGGAATAAGCCTGCCTTGCAGTTTGTTATTTGAGACATGGACCTTCAAATTACACCTAGTAGGTGCAAAATTGCTTGAGTGGTCTTTGAATCTTTCATGGAAGGGATAGATGACATTTGCTACTTATAAGGAACAATTAATGCAATGTGCTATATATATCAACACCAATGTGATGCCATATTTACATTAATAGGAAAACACACTATGTTAGAGAAGAATACTGTTTATTACAATCCTCACTCAGAATGGGTAAATCAGCTTCATAGCCTCCTCCAGAATTGCTGATGGGTCTGATGAGCTGACCATTCCAAATGGCCAAGGTGATCTTCTGTGCTGATTGCAGATTAACTCCAAAGGCTATAGGACACCATGATTCCCAAGAATAAGTATTTAACACATATGACTTATATTAAGTATTTAACACACATGGTTTACATGACAGATTATTACTCTCAGGTAAATGAAAACATGGGAACATTTGAAAAAAAGAGCTGCTTAAGTTTACCTTTCTGCTAGCTTTTCTTTCATTGGCAGGAACCACATTTTTGACTGGAAAGTTGGACCCAGTCTCTGAAGCCATACTTTTGTAGGGATTATTTTAGCTAGCCAGTCCTGCAAAGGATTGCGATGGTAGAGAAAGATATCATGGCTAGAAACATCCAACATCTCTCAAGAGCTACATTTCAGTTAGAAGCTATATATATAAATATATACATACACACACACACACACGTGTGACACTACACAAATTGGTATGTTTTCAACCAGTTAAAGGCATGATTTGGTGATTAAATACAATGTGTATAACAGAAATCTGATGCCACGGGGGGGGGGGGAGCTGCAAATGAACAGAAGGAAGTAAAAGCTGTAGCAAACTGTGTCTGCACAATTGTCTGTAAAAAGTCTAGAAATGAAAACTAGAATATTTAGTTCCTGACATATTGGTGAGTCTCTGCAAACAGATAATTAAGAACTCCAGGATCCAATGAGATATGAATGTGCCCGATCTCGTCTGGTCTCAGAAGCTAAGCAGGGTCAGCCCTGGTTAGTACTTGGATGGGGAACTGCCTGGGAATCAGGCTTCCTGCACTGAGCAGGGGGTTGGACTCAATGGTCTTGTAGGCCCCTTCCAACTCTATGATTCTATGATCTCAATGGATGCAAAAAAAATTACTTTTATGCACCCAAAACATTTTTTTCACAGCTTAACTTTAACCAAAAACATGTTTATATGTATGTCCAAACAAAAATACTAATATGGATCATGTTATACCTGCAGCAGATGCGGGGAACGTTCTTTCTCAACATGGATTCATACATATGGCAAATAAGGGGAGGAGGGAGATACAAGGTATTCTTTAAGCAAGGACATAGAAGAAGCCCATCTGGAACTTTTTAATGACTTGTATTTTTAATACACCCTCACTCTTTTTGCTCTTAAATAAACCTATTCATACATGTTCTCTTCCATTACTGGGTACTATGATCATAACTGCTATATTTTATCACAGATAACTAAGGATCAAACTAATAAAGCACGTTTATTTTTATTTATTTAATTTATTTAAAATATTTCTTGGCTGCCTTTCAGGGCAGAAGCCCTCCTAAGGCAACTTACAACAATAAAATACATAAAAACAGTTTAAATATTAAAAGTTATAAAAACATAAAAACAATAAAAACAACATTAACAGATATTAACAACAGAAACAGCAACAATAGCAGTCATATCAACAGAAGGCCAAGGTAAAATAATATGTTTTCAAGGCCTTCTTAAGAGTCTGCAATGACAGAGCATGGCGCACCTCCGATGGTAGGTTGTTCCAAAGGTGTGGGGCCACTGCAGAGAAGACTCTCTCACGTGTGGTCACCCACCTGACTGCTCTCATGGGTAGGCAAATGAGAAGGGCCTCTCTTTCTGATCTTAAAGTGCGGGCAGGTTGATATGGCTGTACATGGTCCTTCAAGTAACTTGGTCCCAAACTGTTTAAGGCTTTAAAGGTCAAACCCAGCACTTTGAATTGGGCTTGGAAATGCACCGGTAACCAGTGCAGCGGGTGCAGTATAGGTGTTACATGATTGAATTGCCTCGCCCCACCAATACTTGGTCGGCCGTATTCTACACAAGCTGGAGTTTCTGAACTGTCTTCAAAGGCAGCCCCACATATAGCACATTACAATAGTCCAGCCTGGATGTGACTAGTGCATGGATAACTGAGGCAAGGTCTGTCCTCTCCAGATAGGGCCACAGTTGGCATACCAGCCTAAGCTGGTAAAAAGCACTCCTGGACACTGCAGCCACCTGGGCTTCCCCAGTTAGCTCAGAGTCCAGGAGGACTCCCAGACTGTGCACTTGGTCTTTCAGGGGGAGTGCAACCCCATCTAAGACCAGTTGTAAACCTCCCTCCAGAGTAGTTGGTTTCCCAGCCCACAGTACCTCCGTCTTGTCTGGATTAAGTTTCAGCTTGTTCACCCTCATCCATCCCAAAACAGCCTCCAGACACTGGTTCAAGAGTTCCACAGACTCCCTGGGATGTGCAGATGGAAATGAGAGGTAGAGCTGAGTATCATCCGCATACTGATGTCACTTCAGCCCAGACCTCCTGATAACTTCCCCCAGCGGTTTCATGTAGATGTTAAAAAGCATGGGGGACAAGGCTTGCATCAGAAAAGGGAGGGAAAGAAATGCTGAACTCCTCCCCTGTAAGCCTCCCCCTGCTGGTTTTATCCCCAGAAGTTCCAGGCTTGCATTTGTGAACTGAAGTAAGCGCCATAGCAGAGGCTAGGGTAAAACTAGCCAGGGGAAGCGATGGGATCACTCTTCTCCCTATCATGAACTTGATCCTATGCTCTACTGTCCCTGCACAGTACAGCAATGAACTGTTACCTAAATCTCTCTTCTTAAATTCTACATTACAAAATCCATAACACCTTCTTTTGAATTCTAATTTCTTTTAAAGGTATAAAGCAGGGGAGGGGAACCTTTTATCTGCTGAAGGCTGCATTCCCTCAGTGGTAATCTGTTAGAGGCTGCATATCAGTAAGGGGTGGGGGCATCCCCTTTTCCCTCTTTCTGCTGCCCCATTTTCTCTATATCTCTTTCTCTGTCACCCAGGTCCTCTTCAATTAATTTATCCCCTTAATATCCTTCCCAGAGATCACCCCAAATTAATTTTCCCCTTCCCCCAAAGTGTTACCCAATAAGATCCTCTGGCTTCAATTAATTTATTTCCCCAAAATAAGATTCTACCTAGAGATCTCTCCAAAGCAACAGCCTCCCTTTCAGTGAGGCTACAGAGGCGGAGAGGTAGAAGGATAAAGCAGTGCTGATTACATTTGGAGAGTTTGTGGATGAAACAGGGACTTTGCCTTCTATGCCAAGGCAAACTAAAGGGAAAGATGAGGGTGGAGAGAGATCGGGCAGGAGAGGAGAGAAATAGCAGCTAATGCTGTAGAGGAAGAAAAATGAATGGACAGAGAAAAAGTGGCAGCAGCAGTGGGGAGAGGAAAAAGGTTTCTCCGCCCTCCCTCCCATCTGCATCTTTTGATGCTCCAGCACACTGATTACTAGTATGCCTGGTAATGGAACCTGGAGGCCCTTGGGGGATGGAGTTTTCTCAAAAGGTACTACAATTGTAACTGCCTTTGGGGGAACTACATCCCCCAGGAGCCACTGCGTTCCATCCAACACCCAGCATGCCAGCTTATGAGTGTGTCAGAGAAGGGAGAGGGCGAAGCAGTGGAGCAAGTTCCTTCTGCTGTTACTGATGAATTATTGCAGCAGCAGAAGTTGCTGACAAGGCGGGGCTGACAATGTGATGGAGGAAAGGCTGCAGAGTGACTGAAAAGGCTCCACAGGCCAGGTGCAGGGTGGAGGCTGGTGGTTCCCCATCCTGAGCTTGAAAGAAAATATTGGCAAAGTAGTCTATACAATGTGCAAACAATGTCACCTCAGAATAAATAAACTAAATAATTAAGCAGCAATAAAAGTGGAGTAGCTGGAGGGGCTCTCTACAGCACCCACTGGAGGTGGCGGGAAGGCAAGGCAGGCTCTCCTGGCAGGGACAGCGGAGAGCAGTGCAAGTTGCTGCTCTTCCTCTCCCGCCACCTGATGCAGGTGCATCAGCCTGTGCAGTGGTAGGGCCAGCCCTGGTCTTCTCCATGCTAACAATAGCTGAACCTATTGAATTTGGCCGGTGCAGATGAGTGAGACTTTCATACAGATCTTTCTTTCAAAAGAACTTCCCCAAACTCACAAATTTCTTCTTAAACAGAATGAAGAGAACTTGAGACTTTAAAATATGCAAATGTAGGAGAGAGCAAAGCTGACAGATTCATCCATCTGTACTCAGAAGCAAGTCCTATGGAATTCCTTAGGGCTAGGGATGGTCAAGGATTTCTTTTGGCCCACATTTCAAAGTGAACTTCCTGGAGTAATGAGCAGATCGGAACACCATTATCCTTTGGATTTTATACTTCTCTGAATTTTCCAGTGCAGTTGTCAGCGAAAAAATCATTGAAACGTGTATGTTAGGATAAAATAATTCAGAAATGTGTAATTTGGGAGAAAATATGTTAAAAACATATTTTAATATAAATTTTCATGTGGAGTTTTTTTTAAAATTGTAGATTATTGCGGAAATGGGACAGAATGGAGTTATGAAGGAATGCATGCAAGATTGATAAGGGCCAGAAATACTGACCCATCCATCCCCACTGGAGCTAACTCCCAAGTAAGAGGCTCACTTGGTGGTACTCTTTTCGGTGCCAGGTGAATACCTTTTTATTTTACCACGCTTTGCATTTTCAGATCTTTGCACTGCTGCTGGCTTTTATTTTGGTTACTACACTACTTTGGCTTCACTCTGTTTTAAACTTACGGTTCTTATATTACATTTTACTATGTTATTACATTCTATGGTTTTAAGCTTTGTCTTGTAAATTGCCCAGAGCGCTTCGGTTAATGGGTTGTACAGAATTGCAATAAATCAGTAGGTGTACTTGTGTGCAATCTGTATTATTCTCCACCCACCCCCATGTCACGTAATCAGTTTGCATGATGAAACTGATTTTCCTCTTTGCCCCCATCCCCTTTTCTTTTGTGTTGTGTCTATTAGATTGTAAGCTTAAGGAGCAGGGATTGTCCTGTTCCTTATCTTTGTAATTCACTCTGGGAGCCTTTTGGGGTAAAGGGCGGGATAACAATGCTTTGAGAAAATAAACATAAAATGAAATGAACGGTAGTACAAAAAATAATAGGAATACAGAGAATGACGGTGCCTCTTTTTTTTTTATCTGCATGGCTTGTACCTTAGCCACTGACCTTTTCCTGAGGGGTACTCAAGCGAATGAGGTGGGCTCTATCATACTGGCTGCACATGTACTCTGCATCAGTTTTATTAATCTTCCCAAATTCAGGAATATAATAGCAGTGTCCACTGAAGTATGTCCAAGAATGGTAACAAAATTTGCTTTTCAGTTCTTTTGAGAAAACAAGGACACAGAAAAATAAAGGAAATATGATACACTTACAAAATCACACTAGGCCGGCAACAGTACAATATGTACGGCAATAACCTATGGAGGACCTTTAGTGTAATTGTCTGTAACAAAACATAATACACTACAAGTTGTGTATGTTGCTATTTCATAGACGTGTATCAGTCAACAGAGCAACAGTATGCTCATTTGGCTCCAGATGTTATACTATAGTTTGAATGATTTTTTTAACTCATTAAAATGTTCTGCTACTCAAAGCATTTCTATGCAAATCTTTATTTTTCAAGGCTTTCTAGAATAAAGCCATATTTTGCCAAAAGAGACTGTTTTCAAAATTGCTGCTAAGACATGAAAAGGTACACATACTGGATGAAAATAGCATGATGCTGTCTCTTTTTCTGGCAGTTTTATGGGGATTTGTCTATGGGGATTTTTGCTATAGAAAGTTACTGGGCTCAAGTGCCACCTATTCTTTCAAGACTAAGTTGGATCCCACCTATAGCCAGAGTGCTTAGCTGCTGGTCCTAACGTATGAGTAAATGTTGCAGAATGAGTCCCAGAAAATTATTCTTTCCATTCAAACAGGAACTACTCCTAAAATGAACAGATTAAAAACGGAATATAAACATGGCTTTATACAAGGAAAACAACTTTTCTCCCACTATTGTGGTACTCACTGAATTCACAAAGACGTAAATCTTTTTTTTCTGCACAAGACACCTCACCAGCACACTTCCCTGTTAATCTATTGCATGGTCTGTCTGCTGGACATTTGGGGCACCTTTCCTGACAATAGGCTCCATAATGTCCTTCACTGCATGCTGAAAACACATTTAAAAACACAACTGGTGTTACTGGAAGACAACAGACCACTATGGCTCCCCCACTCCAAAATGCAGCAACTTTACCCCGTTCTGCATACAATAAGGCATATAGCACTCCATGGTTCATATACCTTTGACTCCTTGAAGTCAAATGGAGGAGTAATACCCACAAGTGCTGAGCATGATGCACTGTCTGGGACACATCTGTGTATTATTATAAACAATAGGGAGTTTACATCTTTCACTATAAGGCCCACATACAGAAACATTTTTTGATAGGAGCTGTAATACAATATAAGGCCCAAACTGGCAATAATTGCTGGCAGTATTTGTTACTACAATGCACAGAACAGCATATCCATGAACCAAGGCACTGATATACTCATGATGCTAAGGGAATGGCACCACTAGTGTATCACACCTGGTATTAACTCCTGGAAGATCCACAACATGCTTCTGATTATCACTTATGGCATACCAGAAGTGACAAGATAACAAGACATAACGAAATACCACTGGTGACAAAGTGATGCAATCCAATACCACTTACCTGGGGCTAGGAAAGGTTTGTCCTGTGCAAGCACCGAGTCACTGCTGACTCCTAGAGGGACACCGCTTTCACTGGCGTTTTCATGGCAGACTATAGCGGGGTGGTTTGCCATTGCCTTCCCCAGTCGTGACTACCTTTCCCCCAGCAAGCTGCATACTCATTTTACCGACCTCAGAAGGCTGAGTCGACCTGAGCCTGCTACCTGGGACCCAGCTTCTGCTGGGATCGAATTCAGGTCGTGGGTAGAGTTTCGGTTGCAATACTGCTGCCTACCACTCTGCGCCACACAAGGCTCACCTGGGGCTAAGCCCCATTGAATTTGATGGGATATAATTCTGAGTAGACAAGCATAGGATTTCAGCAGTGTTAATGAGGAAAACATTTACTTAAGGGGGCAGCATCTAATGGTAGTCCTACATAAACTAGGCCGATTCACATCAGTGGGTCTATTCTGTGTAGGAATACCACTGGATACTGCCCAGGGTTCCCACCCTTAGAGGAGGCCTAGAAATAATTTTAGATTTATTTATTTATTTAAAAATATAAATTGTGCCTTCATCCAAAAAGTGATTTTAGGGTGGTATAATCAAATATTTGGTACAATAAAAAAGCATAAAACCTAAGCATCAAACAGTAAAACTGAGACGCATAAAAACGCTTTCAACCATTTTAAAAATACAGATTTAAATTTAAAATACCTGGGCAAATAAAAATGTTTTAACCTAGCACTGAAAAGAGTACAATGTTGGTGCCAGTCCTACTTCCTGCAAGAGGCTATACCACCAGTTGTGCTACTTTGTCACTAGAGCTATGTGGCTGCATCTGTGGGTCTGGTACAAAACAGTGTTTTCATCCTATTTAAAACTAGAGTGATTTTAATATTATATCGTTAACCTGGATAATCAATTTCATTTTTCCATAGAAAAGATAGTACCCACCACACACACATTAGGAAAGGAAATTACACTTCTCATGCAGGATTTATTCATTCATTCATTCATTCATTCGTTCCTTAGGTTTCTATACTGCCCAATAGCCAAAGATCTCTGGGCAGTTCACAAAAATTAAAGCTCTAAAATACAATACAACACAACAAAACATAACATAAAACCTTTAACATACAAAATTTTTTAAACAGTTTGAAACAGCTGAAAACAATTAACAATCAAATACTAGGACCTGATAAAACAACGGATATTAAAAAGCCCCATCATATGCTGTTAAACGCCTGGGAGTAGAGGAAAATTTTAAACTGGCACTGAAAATATGACCACATTGGTGCCAGGTGGACTGCACTGGGATATTTATTTAAAGCATAAGTTGTAATTCAATCATTGTTTCAAATGAAAGAAAATAACTATTTAGATACCACTTTTAAAATGTCAAAAGGTGCTAAGTTGCAAGTAGTGCTATAATGCAAAGAGGCTGACATTCAGGCAAATTAGGAAAAACCACTGCTAACTGTGCACAAGTCTATGTGTGAGTATAACTGTCAGGGTTCCCCTTATGACCTGGACCCCCTGAGCAACTCCTTAAGGATCTCTTGCCTCCTTAAGAGTCCCACCTTCCTTCTTTTACTTTTCCCTTTACAACGACGTGGGGTTTAGGTTGTAGATGTGGGGTGATTAGCACTTCAGACACAGGGTTTAACCACAACAGTTTACTGGAAAATTAAAGCAAGCAAATTACAACTAGAGCTGTACAAAAGGCATACAAAAGGCATTAAGAAAAAATAAAAGTTGTAAACCACAAGTTCCTTTACTCTAGCTGTCCTTAGACTTCTCCAGGCTGCTTCTTCCTGCTCTCTCTTCAGGCTCTGCTCTTCCTGCCTCTCTCTGTTTATACCCTCCTCCCTCAAAACCAAAAGTACTGTTTCAAACCTGAAGAAATGAAACTTAACTGGGGAAATGAAACTACTCCTCTCAGGGATACCCCTCCCAACAAAAACATCCAGGCTTCTATGCCTGACCTTTTTCTTTTCCTTGCCTCTGTAGGCCTCAAACCTTCACAAAAACTTACCACAAAACTGAACATAGTGCTAGTACTTATGTCCCAAAATTGTCTATGAGACAATAATACCATAATGCTTGTGTTCAAAATAATTTCTTAACCACAAAATGAAGGTGTGATTTGCTTGACAGAAATATATAGAACTACACAATTTTAGGTAAACTAGTTAAAGATTCTGTTACAATGGGTAGTATCCAATAGGGGCCATGTGTACGCACCCAGCCCCACCAGCCCAGGTCTGCATGCAGTCCCTACTGTGCGTGGAAGTAATATAGCACTTATGGGGGCAAGCTCTGACATGAACAAGAACAGTACGGAATGGGGTACAGCTACCCTTGAAAGACCAGGTTTGCAGCCTGGGAGTCATTTTGGACTCCCAGCTGTCCATGGAGGCTCAGGTGTCAGCTGTGAGCCGGTCAGCGCTGTATCAACTCCATCTGATACGGCGGCTGCACCCCTTCCTTCCCGAACATCTGCTCCCATCGGTAGTACATGCCCTGGTCTCCTCTTGTTTAGACTACTGTAATGCGCTCTACGTGGGGTTACCCTTGAAGACGGTTTGGAAGCTGCAGCTGGTACAGAACGCGGCGGTTCGCCTGATTACAGGCAGCTGCCGGCGAGATCACATCACTCCGGTGCTGAAGGAGTTGCACTGGTTACCAGTTGTTTTCCGGGCCAAATTCAAGGTGTTGGTTTTGACCTTTAAAACCCTATATGGTTCCGGCCCAGCCTATCTTAAGGAGCGCCTCCAGCAACACCAGACAGGCCGCTTAACAAGATCAGCTTCGGATGGCCTTCTCTCTGTCCCATCAGCCAGGACAGCTAGACTGGTGGGGACGAGGGAGAGGGCTTTTTCTGTGGTGGCCCCCACTCTGTAGAACTCCCTCCCTAGGGAACTCCGCCATGCCCCCTCTTTAATGAGCTTCCGTCGTGCATTAAAAACGTGGTTGTTCAGGCAGGCATTTGGGGTGGGTTAGGGTATTTTAGAAAATCTTTTTATTGTAGAATTTTATTGTTTTAAACTGTTTTATTATACGCTGTACATTGCCCAGAGTGGCTGGGCGACCAGCCAGATGGGCAATTAATAAATTTAATAATAAATAATATAAATAACGGTGGTTTCTGGAAGGGGCAAACAGCACCTTTGGACTCAATGGTCTTATAGGCCCCTTCAAACCCTACTGCTCTATGATTCACCCCTTCCAGAAACCAGCGCTTGCAGCCGGAAGTGCTCTATCGCGGTCGTGCATGGACCCGGGCTGGCGGAGCTTGACACATGTGAACCGGAGCCGAGCGGGGCTGGGCACATGTGCATGGCCTCTACTGGATGCTACCCAATGTGTCCTCATCTACACATGTACATATCCCGAACAACACATGTTGGGAACTTTAACCAAATGTTATGGTGCATCATTGCAAAAATTAGGGCACTCATATGGGGAAAGCAGTAAAGAGACAATGAACCAGATTTGAAGATACTCAAGATATGTGACTTATTTACAAAAACAGCTAGAATAAGTACACAGGCAGCATTCAGAGGAAACAGGAAATTATCTGGTTTATAGAAGAGATAGCAGATGGGGAATGACCGGGTGAGATGAATCAGCAACATATGAGGCATATAGGAAAGGGGAGGAGGGGAATTAATGCTAAATAAGGGAATAAGAGGGCAACCGGAATCAGATAAGACACATGAGAGACCTAATAGGGCTAGAGAAAGGGACCAAAATGTAAACAACAACTTGGCCCAAGACGGCATGGATAGCTGCTGAAAGAAAGGCAAAAGAAAAAACAGTTAGGGAGAAGATGAGATTGAAGCACATACTGTATATTACTCATTCTAAAGCAAGGGGGACAGGAAGAGGCTCTTCCTCAAGAGATCTGCCGTTATCCAGAAGTTTGTCTTTTGGACCAGAGCACCAGCGTGTGGGGCTTATTCTTTACAAATTACTGATGAGCTAGACACCCTAACTTTTAGGTAACAAGATGTCACTTGTACATAAACAGGCAGAAACATTGCTGTGATGAAGGCAGGCTCATTCCTTTTATGTCCCCCTTCAGTCCTGTATGTTATGGACCTAAACAAAATAAAAACCTGGGTGCTGCTTGAACCCTCTTATACAGTACAGAAATAGAGTGCAGGTGGAGCAGGGCAGGGAATAGGAGGCTGTTGTACACTCCAGGAATGAACTCTTAGAAAGAAAGTGAACAATTTTTCTTCCTCTCTCTGTAAAGCATTCTTCTTAAAGACTTTGGATTTGGAGAGGGTCTTTTTTTCTAATATAGGAGGAGGATGAAGGAATGTAGATGACAATGATAAGGTTTGGTTTCCCCACCATGGGTGTTTAGTCCACAAAGGTGCAGAGTGCAAGAGGAAGTTGTGCACATATTTTGGGTATAAGCTACTTTAATGGATGATAATGGGCGACTGAGTATCCATGATATTATCTTCCTGTGGGGTTTTAAGTATTTCCTGCATAGTGCTCTTTACTTCTGAGGGCTCTGAATAGCCAGTAATGAGCTCAGTTGTGAGAGTAGGTTAGATTGGAACAGGTTAGGAAGTAGGGAGAAATGGAGATTTTGGGAGTCAAGGTGCTAGAGAGATACTTTAAAATGGTGGCAAGGCTTGTTCCTTTGGCAGCAGTACTTGCAGCTTCACATAGGGGGTGTTTGTTTTGGTGGAGAGGACTCTAACCTTCCCTCTTCCATTGCTCTTATCCTTCCCACACCTGCTTCCTCCTCCATTGCTTCAGGCAATCCTGCCTGCTTACTGTCCCCCTGTTCCAGACACTTGCCACCTCTCTAGCTGCTGTGGGCTGAACTTTGCCAGCTCTTGGGTTTAAGAACCTGACACTATGAATTCTGTCTTTGCGCTTGTGGCATTTGTTATTGGGCAGATTAAAAAATATAATGAATGAATGAATGAAATAGCTCAAGATCTGTCCCATGACTTACAGATCTGGCCAAAGCATGCTGGCTTTAGAATTAAATTATTTAAGGTCAAATCTGAATCATCTGCTATTCCACAAAGTATCTCACACTTGTCAGCCACCTTGACAATAATTTGATAGAAAGGTATAAATCTTCAAAATAAATAAAGATTATGAATGCCTTATTTGCCTGAACTGCTGCTAAAATTAGGCAGAAATTATGAAAAAACTCAGGAACAGTTAAATGAGTACAAGTGCTCAGGAAGAGAGCTTTTTCAAATTAATTGCATTTTTAAAATTGAAACAACCATTATTGCTCCTAATCTCAAAAAACAAGCAACTCTCTGGCAACCCTCTATTATAAAATTGTTGTTATGTGCATGCTAGTTAAGACCCATCCAATTTGGAAGGATGAGATTTCCTGTCTTTTCCTTACCCTCCAGTCTGTCACTGATACCACTTCTTCAGACAGACCAAGAGGCATGACTAGGTCTGCTTTTCCAATCTGGATGTGCCGCCTACTGCCCCAAACCCAACAGAGTGCAAGGCTTCATTCACCTCCAAACCTGGAGCTGCCATAAATAGAGGAGGAGGGGCATTACTCCTCTCCCTGGTGCCTCTGTCAGTCATGGCAGAGCCTCCCAGTGTTAGGAGTGGTGGGCAAACTTTGTTCCTACCACAACACTGTCTCCACATGTAACGTATAGCACATTATTTTTCTTCAAAAGAACAAATGAAAACCATTCACTTATATGTAATCAAGTAAACACATATACTTGGGTACACCACTGCAGAGGTGGCAAAACTTGGCCACTGTCTCTGGTGATTCCAATGTCTGGAATGTGATACAAGTTTAGCCTCCTTTCAACCTTGTCTTATATTACTTTGTCCCACTTAACTCAATGGGAGCCAAAGAACAATGCCAGGCCATATCTGTACAGCCTTGCCCTGGATTGTATTTCTTGGTCATGCTAGAATATGGGGACTTTTTAGATAGAGATGCTATAGCCAGTGCAATAAACTTTTCCTATATATACAGGCTGCAGAAGCATGGCTCTAATGTAAACTTATGAAGCTTGTGAAGTTAATGATCATTAAAAGTGATCCAGACCTTTCTAGTTTCCTTTTTTAAGTACATGTTTTTGCTGTCCTTTGATATAACCCTTCCCCAAAGTATTACACCAGAAGTGGACAGTTACCAGTTTTCATGTATGTAGAATCATCCTTTGACCTAGTTAAAATCAGTTCTTTACCACTGACTGGTACATATTGCTCTCCCCAGTAGCTGATTCCAGTGCACTTTTCTTCCAAAAGGCAGGCTGACTTTGCATGTTCCTTATTGTCATATGTTCTGTCCCCCAAAGGCTGAATAAGCATCTTTGTAGGGTACTCCCAAAATATTTTGGCATCTGAAAGATATTTTTAAAAGCACTATTTATTTTCTTTGCACTTTCCTAGAAAAATCTACCTGATAATACTGAAGTTCTTATGGACACATGAACTATTCTGCTTGTGACCATAGAGCCTCCTGATTATGATCAGCATAATATTGTGGTGGCTAGCCAAACCAATTTTTCAATGAGCAAAGAAGAATGAATACGACATTTGAAGAAGGCACTCTGAGTAACATTGTTATTCAGGACATAGTAACTCTGAATCCTGGAACGATTCACACTTTCCTCTTCAACATGAAACTATTGCTGGTCTTGATAACTATCAAATTTAACACTGAATTACCATCTGGAACCAGTGACAGGGTTATATCCTGTGGCAGTTCCAGATGCAAACTAGAAATTAACAGTACAATGCTATGCATATCTATTCAGAAGTAAGCCCCATTATGTTCAATGGGACTTGCTCCCAGGTGAGTGAGTACAGGATTGTATCCTAAGAAAGCAATTGTATGCCCACTAGACAGCGTCTGGTGGGGCATAGGACAGTTCAGTTTCCTGGCTCTGAGCCAGGAAACCGTGTTCCCCGCCCCCTCCCCCTGGTAGCCAGCATGGAGAGAACTGCACTGCCTACCTAGATTCATAGAATAGTAGAATAGTAGGGTTGGAAGGGGCCTACAAGGCCATCGAGTCCAACCCCCACATTCAAAGAACAGAGTGGGGAGATGGGGGAAAGGGGGCATTCGCAGGGGTGGGGAGGGGAGGAGACTGGGGCAGGTGTGATACGACGCATCCTATGGCTGTCCCAGCCTCCTTCCCCCCCACTCAAGGCATTGCTGCTAGGTAGGCAAAATTGTTGCGTTAGCATTAATATAGATTATGTTACACTAGCGCAAGCTACCTGTAGTGCAGCAACAATAGCATTTTCTGGAGTAACAGGTTTTGCTTTTATGCCTGCTTAACTTTTGATCCTCTTCCTATCCCATCCTCTATTTATGTTAAACAAGATTGTTGTTAAGCCAACAGCAAGCAGCAGAGCAATAATGACCATTGCCACCATTCTTCCTCCAGAAATGCTAGTTTCCAACCCAGAGGCACTGTGGGAAGGAAGAATGGCAGTGGTAGCAGCCACAGCCCTGCTGCTGTTGCCAAGCAGTGACTTACAAAGTTTTTTTAAGGGAGGAAATGGTTAAACGTTAAGAAGCAGGAATACTACATCACTTTCTCCTGAATCATTTTGCCTCTTCCTGAAATGATTCATACCTCCTGTTTCATGGGATTCAGACAAACCCTGAAAGTGAAGCAAAACAAGACTGGCCCTTATCAGTGGAGGCTGGTGGCTCCAATGTCAGTAGGGCAGTGAATCTGCTCCGGGTTTCAGTTAAAACCAGTCAGAATTGTAAAGGAGCTATCCAAGGTGTGAAGCTTTTAAGGTTCTGACTGAAATCTGGAGTGGATTCACCACCCCACTGACATTGGAGCCACCAGCCGCTATTGGCCCTTTTTTTTCTTTCAAAATATGCATTTCTAACTGTTGTTGTTCAGTCGTTAAGTCGTGTCCGACTCTTCGTGAACCCATGGACTATAGCATGCCAGGCCTTCCTGTCCTCCGTTCTCTCCCGGAGCGTACTCAAGTCCATATTCATTGCATCGGTGATGCTATCTAGCCATCTCATCCTCTGCCGTCCTCTTCTCCTTTTGCCTTCAGTCTTTCCCAGCATCAGGGTCTTTTCCATTGAGTTTTCTCTTCGCATTAGGTAGCCAAAATATTTGAGCTTCAGCTTCAGTATCTGTCCTTCCAATGAGCACTCAGGGTTGATTTCCTTTAGGATTGACTGATTGGACCTCCTTGCAGTCCAGGGGACTCGTAAGAGTCTTCTCCAGCACCGCAGTTCCAAGGCATCAATTCTTCGGCGCTCAGCCTTCCTTATAGTCCAGCTCTCACAGCCATACGTTACTACTGGGAAAACCACAGCTTTGATTATACAGACCTTTGTTGGCAAGGTGATGTCTCTGCTTCTTACTATGCTGTCTAGGTTTGCCATAGCTTTCCCCCCAAGGAGCAAGTGTCTTTTAATTTCATGGCTACAGTCACCATCTGTGGTGATCTTGGAGCCCAAGAAAATAAAATCTGTCACTGCTTCCATTTCTCCCCTTCTATATGCCAGGAAGTGATGGGGCCAGAAGCCATGATCTTAGTTTCTTTAATATTGAGTTTCAAACCAGCTTTTGCACTCTCCTCTTTCACCCCCAACAAGAGGCTCTTTAGAATGTAATTGGAATGTAAATGGAATGTAAACTGACCTTTTCCAGTCTTGTGGCCACTGTTGAGTGTTCCAAATTTGTTGGCATATTGAGTGCAGCACTTTAACAGCATCATCTTTGAGGATTTTAAATAGTTCAGCTGGAATATTGTTATCTCCGCTAGCTTTGTTGTTACTAATGCTTCCTAAGGCCCACTTGACTTCACTCTCTAGGATGTCCGGCTCAAGTTCAGTGACCGCACTATCATGGCTATCAGGGACATTCAGATCTTTCCTGTATAGTTCTTCTGTGTATTCTTTCCATCTCTTCTTAATCTCATCTGCTTCTGTTAGGTCCTTGCCTTCTTTGTCCTTTATCATGCCCGTCTTTGCACAAAACGTTCCCTTGAGATCTCCGATTTTCTTGAAATCTACTAGATCTCTAGTCTTTCCCATTCTATTGTTTTCCTCGATTTCTTTGCATTGTTCATTTAAGAAGACCTTCTTGTCTCTCCTTGCTATTCTCTGGAACTCTGCATTCAGTTGGATATATCTTCCCCTTTCTCCCTTGCTTTTCACTTCCCTTCTTTCCTCAGCTACTTGTAAAGCCTCCTCAGACAGCCACTTGGCTTTCTTGCATTTCTTTTTCTTTGGAATGGATTGAGTTGCTGCCTCCTGAACAATGTTACGGACCTCCGTCCATAGTTCCTCAGGCACTCTATCAGGTCTAATGCCTTAAATCTATTCCTCACCTCCACTGTATATTCATAAGGGATATGATTGAGGTCATACCTGAATGGTTTAGTGGTTCTCCCTACGTTCTTCAATTTAAGCCGAAATTTTGAAAGAAGCAGCTCATGATCTGAGCCACAGTCAGCTCCAGGTCTTGTTTTGACTGACTGTATAGAGCTTCTCCATCTTTGGCTGCAAAGGACATAATCAATCTGATTTCGATATTGACCATCTGGTGATGTCCATGTGTAGAGTCGCCTCTTGTGCTGTTGGAAAAGAGTGTTTGCTATGATCAGCGTGTTCTCTTGGCAAAACCCGATTAGCCTTTGTCCTGCTTCATTTTGTACACCAAGGCCATGCTTGCCTGTTATCCTGGTTATTTCTTGACTTCCTACTTTGGCATTCCAATCTCCTATGATGAAAAGGACATCTTTTTTTGGTGTTAGTTCTAGAAGGTGTTGTAGATCTTCATAGAACCGATCAACCTCAGCTTCTTCGGCCTCAGTGGTTGGGGCATAGACTTGAATTACTGCGATGTTGAATGGTTTGCCTTGGATTCGTACCGAGATCATTCTATCGTTTTTGAGATTGTACCCCAGTACTGCTTTTCCCACCCTTTTATTGACTATGAGTGCTACTCCATTTTTTCTAAGGGATTCTTGCCCACAGTAGTAGATATAATGGTCACCTGAATTAAATTCGCCCATGCCTGTCCATTTTAGTTTGCTGATTCCCAAGATGTCAATGTTCAATCTTGCCATCTCATGTTTGACCACCTCCATCTTACCTTGATTCATTGATCTGACATTCCAGGTTCCTAAACAATATTGTTCTTTACAGCATCGGATTTTCTTTTCACCACCAGACACATCCACAGCTGAGTGACCTTTTGGCTTTGGCCCAGCCGCTTCACTGTTTCTGGCGCTACTTGGAAATACCCTCTGCTCTTCCCCAGTAGTATATTGGACAGCTTCCGACCTGAGGGTCTCATCTTCCAGCGTCATATCTTTTAGCCTTGTGATACGTTCCATGGGGTTTTCTTGGCAAGAATACTGGAGTGGGTTGCCATTTCCTTCTCCAGTGGACCACATTTTGTCAGAACTCTCTGCCACGATCTGTCCATCTTGGGTGGCCCTGCACGGCATAGCTTACGGCTTCACTGAGTTACGCAAGCCCCTTCGCCACAACAAGACAGTGATCCATGAAGAGGATTTCTAACTGTATTTTCTTGCAAAATATGCATTTTAAAATGTATTTTGGTATGTTGAGTCAAGAACTGTTTTAGAAGATTTGGGAAGTGCAAAAGATTGTGGATAATTAAGTTCCAATCTGCACATTAGTTTGGGAGTTGTAGGTCAGGTTAGTGCTTAGCAGAATTTGAAAGGATCAAATTCCTCAAGCATCCCTACTTTTAGTTGAAAATCCCAGTGATTTTTCTCTTACCTACACTCCTTTTACAAACCCAGGCAGCCAAGGAAGAACAATTAACATGTATAAGGGTCCCATTCCTATTCATTTGTGGGCAGGTGGAAGGAGCTTTTCCATACATGTCTTCTCTAAAGATCAAAAGCACAAGTAAATGGGGTTAAACATCACAGAAGACAACAACCAAGAGTTTAAATGATAGTAGGTTGGAGGTAACGTAATTATATCAAAATATAGAGGAAGTCTAAAACTAAATCCATGCAAAGGAAGACCGAAACAAAATTGCAGAAAAAACACTGAATGTACAGTATTTCAAATTTTCTGACTTTAATTTTGATGCTGAAATTTGAGAACATATCTCAACATAAGAATGGTTGAATGATTAGTAGAAAATTTACTAAAAGCTACTGCAAGGAGCTGTTAAATATTGTCAAAAACATGTCTAATACTATACTTCCAAACATTGCTTGCTGTTCTACCTTTCAGGTATCCATCTCAAATGTTGACTGTTATGGCATAATCGTCAAATGCTGCTGCTATTGCATATCAAATATTGCCTAAATATTCATACATTTCTAGAATACTGATCATCAAAATTTGCTCAGAATTCTGAAGATAATTGGGGGGGAGGAGAGTTTGATTCAGTTCTAAAAAGGATAGAAACATTTTGACTTTATGCAATCCAAAAAGGAGATATATTACCATAAATTCCTGTTCTCCATGACTTCTGGAGGGTATTCCTTGCACAAACACACACGGCCAACTTATTGTGTAATAGCACTTCCAAGGGGAAGAGTACTCCTACCCTCCCAGATTGGACTGGAAAGATCAACTAAAAAGCTTTCAACCACGGGTGGGGAACCTCTTTCAGCCTGAGGGTTGAATTCAATTTTGGATAAGCTCTTGGGGGCATTCCAGTAGTGGGTGGGGCCAAAGGCAAAGAGAGTGGGGGCAAAGCCAAAAGGACTGGGGCCAAAATTACAAAAAATCCAGCCCAGCATATTGTAGATTAAAGCTCTCTCTGCCAGTAACTAAGCCTTGCGAGACTCAAGAGGCGTTTCAATCTTTCAGAGTGGGAAAAAACTGTACAAAAGCCAGGAATCCACTAAATGGTTGCTGGCTGAGGGAAAGGGGGTGGGACCAGGGGAAAGGGTGTGACCTTCTGGGGAACCCCAGAGGGTCATACTAGAACCCCAGGAGGGCCGGATTTGGCCCTCCAGGCCTGAGGTTCTCCACCCCCTGCCTTAAATTATAAACAGAAACCAAACAATGGTTTGAGGCAACAGAATTATGGGAGCCTTCCAAGATCTTCTCAATGTTCAACAAAGGTATTGTATTACAAACAAACAGAATGCCAAGCTGGCATTTAAAACAAAGGCCCCACTTTGCTTAGCCAATCATGCTCTCATAAGTGGATAATAGCCACTTTGAAAGTTCAGTAGGGATGATTAAGTAGGATATAACCTTTAAAATAAAGGAAATACATAGCTAGATGTGGCCCCTTCCATACGTCAACTGACACTGACCATTCTTTGGATAAATTGAGTCCTCATGTAAAGTCCTATTCCAATGAATTCAGCTTATGTAGACCACGGTATACTTAAGTCAAAATATGCATTTCTAAAAAGATCTGGTATTTATCTCTAAACCTGACAAATATCCCATTAATGAAACCAGTACAGCTTCTCTTACAAGCTACTTGTGTCCTTGGCTTTTGGCACTGCAGAGCCAATCCACGTAACACCCTTCAGCATGGAAGCCAGCCAGATCTGCAGATTAAGAAGATATTGTTAATAGACAATTTGCACATCAACAGCATAGTCCCATAGACTCCTGGCCCCCTTCCCACCCTTGACAAAAACTGGCTGAAAGTGTAGGTAGAGAAACAATGCATCATTGGAATTATTTAACTGTTGTAGGGATTCTTTCCTCATATATGACTTTTCTTACAAAGCATTGTTTGGTGGGAGCTCCTTGCATGTCCACAAAAAATGTGTTTTATATTTGAACAAACAAATCCTGGCAATTAGGCCAGGAAGATAGAACAATGGGAAATAATGAAACAGCCACTATAAACACAAGTAATATGACTAAAATAGTTGCTAGAGCCTAAGTATGGAAAAGCAAATTCTTTCTTTACTTATTAGCAATGGCCTGTGGTAACTGATGCTATATGTCGGATGGCTTCTCCTTCCTCAGTGCAGAATCCCAAGTGCTCTGGTACACCAATATTTGGCATGTGGACTTTTTATAGGAAAAGGAGGATGAGAGTGGGGTTGTGTGTGGTGGGCACCACTCTCAAAAAGCAACAGTTACAAGTAGTCAGTTTTGTTTATGAGTAGTGGCACATAAATATATGAATGACTAGCAAATTTCTCTAGCAGATTTCGCACTGCCTACCAGGGATAAAAAAACAATAGCAATTAAGACCATCTTTGGGGGGGATGGGGATAGTTAGGATAATTCCATAAATACTATTTCTAATGACTGTAAAGAAAAGGGTTACATTTTATATTAACTATCCAAAGTTCTATATCAACTATCCAAAAAAGGTATTGGGCACATTGTGAGAGCAAGACAGAGAAAATAATCCTTTCTAGGGGAACAGGCATAGTCCCTGGGTAGCCTTCTAGAACCTTGCATGCAACTTCCCACATCAGGATACCAGGACAGCATGCTGTGTCAGAGCAGCATGCTGTGTCAGAGCAGCAGAGGAGCCAGAGCTCCATTTCCACAAACTGCAGACAGCCTTCCCCTGCACAGCATACCTATACATTTCCTTGTCATTTTCCAGGATGCATGTTTTCCCACCATGAGATGGGGAAGTGTTTGGGCTATCAATTGTATGGATGCCAAGGGCTAAGGATCCTCTTTTAGTACGGAGACGGTATGGGCATCACTTATACAGATTGGCTGTCAGTATAAAGCAGCCATGTGGCTACCCCTTGCATTTTAAAGAATTTACATTCAATCCCCGCCAGCAGCAATATCGCCCGAGTTGTAGCTATCTCCCCTGAGGTATCTTCTTCTGGCAAGATGACCTGAATTGTCCAGGGTTTCCGTATGGTCAGAATTGCAATATTCACTACAGTGTTCCTGTCTCCTAGCTGAGCAGAGCAGAGGAAGCTGCTCCAGCTGGTATAAGGGCTATACAAGGAAGCAAGCTCCCAGAGAGCGAGTGATCAGAGCGAGCGAACAGGAAGGGCAAACTGGAGTTTGCCAGGGGAAGAGGAGACAAGGACAAAGTGGTGAGTGGGCTGGAGTAAGCCCAGGGGGCTGTCCTTTCCATTCTAAGTTGCCGTGTGCTCACAATGGGCTCCTGAGAGCTCCAGTTGAATTGAAGGGGTGTGGCCCGAGTAATCCCAGCAGCTGTGTGGGCAGGACGTTTCAGTGTTTCCTGTCTCCTAGCTGAGCAGAGCAGAGCAGAGGAAGCTGCTCCAGCTGGTCTAGGGGCTATACAAGGAAGCAAGCTCCCAGAGAGTGAGTGATCAGAGTGAGTAAACAGGGAGAGCAAACAGGAGTTGGCCAGGGGAGTTCAGCAGTGGACGTCAAGGGGGAGGCCCCTAACATTTTTTCTCTTCCTTTTCTTCCTTTATAAAAAATTTATTTTTCTTGTAACACACACTCCATACCAGTGGGACTGTGTTTTTAACCTCCAGTGAATAGAGGACACAGCACAGGCTATTCCAGTACAATCAGAAAGCTAGAAACATAAAGGGAATAGAGACTATGGAAGGAAAAGACTCTCCAATGGTGGTGACCTACAAGGTCTGTGCCATGTTTGCTTTCTTGCCTGAGATGGCCTACATGTGCAACAACTGCACGTTGATCACGCTGCTGGAAGAAAAAGTAAGAGGACTGAAGCGGCAACTGTCGACCCTCCAGGGAATAAGAGAACACAAAGAGGTCTTGGACAGAACGGTGGAACTACAGCAGCAAAGTGAAGAACAGAAGCTAGAACAGCAACAGCAAGCTGAGGCAGAAGAGGAAAATGCGGAGGTGAGGAAAAATGAAGGAGAGCATACTCCTTGGAAAAGGGTGACAGGAGCAGAAGAACTAGAAGCCACTCTGCACCAGTGGAGGCAGTGGAGCTATGGAACTGTTTCCAGGTACTTGAGGATGAGACTAGAGGACAGCCTACAGAGGAAGAATTACAGGGGAATCTGCATGACAGTGAGCAAGAGGCTGAAGGTCAGACAAGCAGAGGCGATGAAACCAAGGCCTACAACAAGAAGAAGAGAAGAACAGTAGTAGTGGGAGACTCCTTGCTGCGTGGGATCGAAACCCAAGTATGTCGCGAAGACCCATGGACTCGCCAGGTATGCTGTCTCCCAGGAGAATGGATTAGAGACATAACTGAAGGGTTGCCTGCACTCATAAAGGCCACTGACAGGTATCCCTTTCTTCTCATCCATGTGGGAACAAAAGATATTGCCAAGCAGAGCTATGAAGAAATCATGCCAGACTTTGAAGCTTTGGGAAGGGAATTCAAGAACTTTGGGGCCCAGATAAGTTTTCTCATCCATCCTTCTAGTAGTTAGAAGAGGGACAGAAAGGGAAAGAAAAATACTCTGGGTGAATGACTGGCTACAAAGGTGGTGCCAATGTGAGAGATTTGGATTCTGGGACCATGGGCTACACTTCCTGGAAGAGGGACTGTT
The DNA here is from genome assembly GCF_057233095.1 of Heloderma suspectum. NCBI lineage: Eukaryota > Metazoa > Chordata > Lepidosauria > Squamata > Helodermatidae > Heloderma > Heloderma suspectum. The sequence continues at coordinate 250,982,108 of NC_139459.1, forward strand.
GGCAAGGGATGGGTTGCACCTCACAAAGGATGGGAAGAATGTGTTTGGCCACAGCATGAAGAGCTTCATCAGGAGGGCTTTAAATTGAATCCTACGGGGGAGGGAGACGTAAAGTTGGGGGTAACAATGGATGAAGGCTCATGCACCACAACGGAGAGAACAGCTCTAATAGCGCCCAATAATAGTCTTCAGAAACATGTAGGAAGAAAGCCAGAGTATAAAGCACATGGTCTTCGATGTCTATACACTAATGCCCAGAGTATGGGAAACAAACAGAACAAACTTGAACCCTTAATACAGGAGGGAAATTCTTGTTCAAAAAGAACAGGAGGAACAGAAAGGGAGGTGGAGTTGCACTCTATGTTAAAAATACATGTCTCTGCACAGAAATACAGGAGGATGAGCTTGGTAGCCCCATCGAGAGCATCTGGGTTAAAATAAATGGAGCAAAGAATAAAAGGAACCTGGTGGTCAGAGTCTACTACCAGCCACCAAATCAAGGAGAAGACAAGGATGAAACTTTTGAAAAGCAAAATGCCAAGGTTTCAAGGAAGCATGATGTAGTAGTAATGGGGGACTTCAATTTTCCCAATATTTGTTGGGAGACAAATTCTGCAAAATATGGCCCCTCCAAGAGATTCCTGACTTGTGTCACTGATAACTTCCTCCTACAGAAAGTAGAGGAAGGAACTAGAGGATCAGCTATCCTTGACTTGATCCTACCCAACAGAGATGACTTAGTGGGTCAAGTAGCAGTTACAGGATCTCTGGGGGAAAGTGACCATGTTATACTTGAGTTCTTGGTTCTAAAGGAAGCAAAAGCCGACTGTAGCCAAACGCATACCCTGGATTTTAGGAAAGCCGATTTTAATAAACTCAGAACAATGGTAAGTAAGGTCCCACGGCAAGCGACTCTAATGAGAAAAGGAGCCCAAGATGGGTGGGAGTTTTAAAAAAGGAAATTCTCAAGGCACAATTACAAATAATTCCGACAAGAAAAAAAGACAGAAGACAACAGGAGACGCCAATGTGGCTTCACAAAAAGCTTAGAGATGACAAAACAAAAAAGGACACATATAGGAAGTGGAAGGAAGGCCAGGCTACAAAGGAAGAGTACAAGCAGGTAGCACAGAATTGCAGGGACGGTGTCAGGAAGGCTAAAGCTGAGAATGAGCTGAGGTTAGCGAGGGATGCTAAAAGCAACAAAAAGGCTTTCTTCAGATATGTGCACGGTAAAAGACAGAGGAAAGAAATGGTGGTTCAGCTATTAAATAAGGATGGCAAAATGATAACAGATGACAAGGAAAAGGCAGAAGTGCTCAGTTCCTACTTTGGCTCAGTTTTCTCCTGACAGAGGTTCTATGACCCCCCCGCCCCCCCCGGCAAAGGCGAAGTTCACGCTGAAGGGGCAGGATTGCAGTTTGAGAATGATAGGCATATGGTCAAAGAACACCTAATTACTTTGAATGAGTTCACATCTCCAGGGCCAGATGAACTGCATCCTAGAGCAATAAAGGAACTGGCAGAAGAACTCTCAGAACCACTGTCTGTTATCTTTGAGAAATCATGGAGGATGAGTGAAGTGCCACTCATCCTGGAGTGCTAATGTTGGAGGAGGGCTAATATTGTCCCTATTGTCAAAAGGGGCAAAAAGGAGGAACCTGGGAACTACAGACCAGTCAGTCTGACATCAATCACTGGGAAAATTCTGGAGCAGATTAGAAAGCAATCAGTCTGTAAGCACCTTGAAAACAATGCAGTGATTACTTGAAACCAACATGGATTTGTCAAGAACAAATCCTGCCAGACGAATCTGATCTCATTTTTTGATCAGGTAACTTCCCTTGTGGAGACTGTGAGAATGCTGTGGACATAATATACCTCAACTTCAGCAAAGCTTTCAACAAAGTGCCCCATTATATCCTGATTAGCAAACTAGCTAAAATGATGAAACAACTATCAGGTGGATCCACAGTTAGCTACAGAATCGTACTCAAAGAATGCTTATCAACTGGATCTTCTCAAACTGGGGAGAGGTAATGAGCAGGGTACCGCAGGGCTCAGTCCTGGGCCCAGTATTCTTCAACGTTTTTATTAATGACTTGGATGTGGAGGTGCAGGGAATGCTTATCAAATTTGCAGATGACACAAAATTGGGCAGGATAGCCAATACCCTGGAAGACAGAACAAAATTCAATGTGATCTTCATAAACTGGAGTGCCGGGGAGAAAACAAGAGAATGAAATTTAATAGGGATAAATGCCAAGTTCTGCACCTAGGAAAAAGAAACCAAATGCAGTTACAAGATGGGGGATACTTGGCTCAACAACACTACAAGCGAGAAGGATCTTGGGATTGTTGTAGATCACAAGCGGAATATGAGCCAACAGTGTGATGTGGCTGCAAAAAAGGCAGAAGAAAAAAGGCAAAAAAGGTAAATGCCATTTTGGGCTGCATTACTAGAAGTATAGCTTCCAAATCACATGAAGTACTAGTTTCCCTCTACTCGGCACTGGTTAGGCCTCATCTGGAGTACTATGTCCAGTTCTGAGTGCCACACTTTAAGAAGGATGCAGACGAACTGGAGAGGATTCAGAGGAAGGCAACGAAGATGATCAGGGGACTGGAAACCAAGCCCTATGAGGAGGGACTGAAAGAACTGGGCATATTTAGCCTTGAGAAGAGAAGACTGAGGGGAGATATGATAGCGCTCTTCAAGTACTTTAAAGGCTGTCAGAGAGAGAAAGGCCGGGATCTCTTCTCAATCATGCCAGAGTGCAGGACATGGAATAATGGGCTCAAGTTACAGGAAGTCAGGTTCTGGATGAACATCAGGAAAAACTTCCTGACTGTTAGAGCAATACGACAATGGAACCAATTCCCTAGGGAGGTAGTGGGCTCTCCCACACTGGAGGCATTCAAGATGAAGCTGGACAGCCATCTATCAGGGATGCAATGCAGGTTCCTGCATTGAGCAGGGGGTTGGACTCGATGCTCTTATAGGCCCCTTCCAGCCCTAGTATTATATGATTCTGTGATTCTATGAATGTTCCAGGATTCTTATCTGCTTAGATCATGCAGACTATCCCAAAAGTCTCTCAGGATCTCCAAGACTCAGGCATAGAGGCTTCCTGGCTCCATAGCCAGGTCACAGTACATTGAAAATCCCCCCCGCCCCGATTCCATCCATTTTTTTGCCAGAAGGAATTGGAGGCTTGCCTCCTCATTATTGTGTTATCTTCTTTCATGACTGTCTCATGATTTCTAACACAGGGTTTACATTCCCTCCCAAGATAGGAAGCACACAGGAGGCAGAAGCTCTGCATTTCATGATGGTAGGAAATAGCAAGTACACTCCTCTCCTCACCTCCATTTGGCATAAAGATGCTGACAGCAGTGCATACTCAGTACTGGGGTAAACTGTACTTTTTAGCTTTGTAATTCCATAAATTAAAACTATGGTGCAATAGCATTCCTAATTTGGAGAGGCTATTTGTTGTCTGGCTACATGAGATGGGATATGGTGGAGGAAAAACAAGATTCCAAGTAGTTTCTAGCGATTTATTTAAAAGATTTCTGTTTTGATCACCACATGTCCTTGAGAAGAACATATACAAAGTGACAATGTTAAAAAAGAACAGTTTTCTTGGCATCTTCTCAAATAAGATTTAGCTTCCAAAAGTGGTCTAGGTAGCCTGGGGCTCTGGGGAGGGATAGGTGGATCAGTACAATGGAGATACACCTGCCCAAGAGACAACTAGAAACAGAAAGTAGAAGGATCCATTGAATAATTTCATTGGCAACCATTTCACAGCAGCCCCTGCAGGAGGATTGTACCTACAATTTAGAAAGGGGAACAACCAAGCAATGTGCTGATTAGATTTGCCAGTACTAAATTAGTGAGCCTATATCTTATAGTGCCACTGCACTGTCAGTGAATGGAACACAAGTTCAAGTACTTACTGATGTAGCATCTGGCTTTGCTAGAGAGATTATGCTACTTACAAAAAAGTTACAAGATTTGAGATGAAGATAAAGGAAAAGTATTCCCTTCAAACTGGCTGCTAATCATAATATAAACATTTGTTGTTGTTGTTGTTGTTGTTCAGTCGTGTCTGACTCTTCGTGACCCCATGGACCATAGCACGCCAAGCCTTCCTGTCCTGCGCTCTCTCCCGGAGCGTGCTCAAGTTCATATTCATTGCATCGGTGATGCTATCTAGCCATCTCATCCTCTGCTGTCCCCTTCTCCTTTTGCCTTCAGTCTTTCCCAGCGTCAGGGTCTTTTCCAGAGAGTTTTCTCTTTGCATTAGGTGGCCAAAATATTTGAGCTTCGGCTTCAGTATCTGTCCTTCCAATGAGCAGTCAGGGTTGATTTCCTTTAGGATGGACTGATTTGACCTCCTTGCAGTCCAGGGGACTCGTAAGAGTCTTCTCCAGCACCACAGTTCGAAAGCATCAATTCTTCGGCGCTCAGCCTTCCTTATAGTCCAGCTCTCACAGCCATACGTTACTACTGGGAAAACCATAGCTTTGATTAGATGGACCTTTGTCGGCAAGGTGATGTCTCTGCTTCTTACTATGCTGTCTAGGTTTGCCATAGCTTTCCTCCCAAGGAGCAAGCGTCTTTTAATTTCATAATATAAACATAGCAATGTTATAATTGGATGAAGCAGAAAAATTCCTAGCCTAGCTAAACAGGAAACTAATCTGTGCAGTACAGATTGAATTATGAAGCAGAGATTATACACATCAGTTTGAGACATCCAACTGAGTGGGACAAAAGAAGGGAGTCTTTCAAAATCATTTTTAGAACATTCTAGTTTGCTTCTTTTTTTTTTTTACTCTACCTCTCTCCCCTTGCAACCCAAAGAATGAAAACATGTAAGATTTTTTACCATGAATATTGATCATTCTAATAACTTTCATAAAAAGATGTTATGTGTATTAGATTCATACATAAAATCCACATTAGGAAACCTGAAACTTTAAAGTTCATTGTACCATACAATGGCTGATTGTAAAATATAAGCAATATGACATGGAATGTGAGGTCAAGCAAATGTAAAGGTTACTGATCTATTCGAAGCTGCCATACACGATGCATTCTGGGGGTACAGAATGTAGGTGGCCAGCCAATTATTTTAGGTAATATCTGTGCTCCAAATCGACCATCCTTTTCTCAACTGTCTTTATTAAATTACTGTTATGCCTTTCTGTCAGGTAGGATATTTTAATGGGCCCCTAAATAAGCCAACTGGTCAGATAGGATAAGAAATTGATTATATTCAAACTAAATAAAACCATTTTTGGACTTGCAAACCGGCCAGATAAATTGTTGCTAAACTGATTTCAATCCAAAGAAAAAGAAAGGGATCCCACCATTTTGAAAAGGAGGTGGTGTTTATATTAAAAATGAGAAAATAGATAGATTTAATCACTCTTATTCTTTACAATTTCCTCTCCCAAATTGATCAGAAGATAATTAAGGGCTGACTGAAAAGCACATCAAAGTATTGCTGGGTCAAGACTTGCACCCCTGATGAAGAGAGCTCTCTCGTGTCATGCACCTATCCTTGTGATGGCAATTGCCAGAGTGAAATTGTGGCTGGCCTGGCAAGAAGAGGCAGTGTGAAGATTTAGCACTTAGAAAAACAGCAAGCATGGCAGATGAGAGTAACCTCTGCAAATGGTGAAACGTTTGCCTAACTACCCAAAGGGGAAGGGCCTTTCTTCCAAGTAGCTCCCCCTTACCCTTCAAAGGGAAATGTGTTTCACTTCATATAGTCTCTAAAGGAAAAGGCTCCAGTTTTCCTACTGGTCTAAACATGCCTGCAAGATTCCCTAATCTTCCTGTTTGAATTTAATCATACATTTGATGCTGGAAAACTGGTTGCAATATTTGATATTTCGAAAAGCCTTCTAGATCACAGCATTATCCCAAAGACTCCTAAGCAGGTCTCAAATGCCAGAACTCTACAGAAATCTCTTAATTTCAAAATTTATGCTAAGTTCAATTTGTATCCCTAATAAAAGTTACACTTCTCAGCTGACAGTTAACAAACATACATACATACATACATATGTGTGTGTGTGTATGTGTGTGTGTGTGTGCATATATATATATATTCTATAAATGCCCTACCAGCACTGCATCATCTTACACATGCTACCTTTTCCTCTTTGCTTCGTGGCAGCACTATCAGTTCAGTTTCATGATAAGCCACACAGAAATCCTTTGCTTCTTCCCAGGTCAAATGATTAATTGTCTCTACATAATAACAATTGTCTTTCCAGTACCACCATCCGAGATCTTTTGGGCACTTGAGATTAATCACACCTGAGAAATGAACAAAGAGCATTTAAGCAACAAGGCAAGAAAAAATCCTGTTAATGACAAACTCCAACATTTGGTATCCATTAAAAATCTATGCCAAAGCGTTGTCCTAGTTTTCTACCACAAAGCCCGAGTTCTGGTCTGGTCCGTTTCGTGCTGCCAGCCACAGGTTGGTAACTAACATATCCAGTGTGGGATCATACTGAACACTCTAAAACCAACACTGTCGCATTTCCTCAAACCTATGCCAAGGTTTTGTGCTCAACATATCCAGTTAGGGTTTCTAGTTAGCATCCATAAAACTAGGTTTTGAGGTGATACCAGACTTCAGGATTCATACTTGTGTGGGGCGGTGTTAACCAGGAAGTGTCAAGATTCCCTTGCCCCCCCCCTTTCCTCAAGCACTCGCAAACACACACAAAAAGATTCAGTCTCACACCTTTAATTCATTATTAACAGGTTCATTACAGATGCAAATCCTCGAAGACTCTGCAGCTACACAGGAACGCCTCCAGGAGGTTCAAATGGGATAAACGAAAGTTGCCCACACTTTGAAAGGGCGGCTGTCTGACTAGCCTAACTTAGGGAGGGAGGTCCCGCCCCTTGCCTGCTGCTCCCCTGCATAGCCTCTCACGCATCGCTAACTGGTTCGAACATCTAAGCTCCACCCCTGACGTTTCCCTCTTAGCTCTGCGTCTCCGCCTGGCGTCTCTTAGGTCACAGACCTCAAGCCCCTCCTCCTCCTGCTCGCTGCTTCTCACAGAGGGGGTTAAGGATGCAACTTCATGCCTGGCCATCTGGGAGTTGGTAACCTGAGGAGCACGCCTATCCATAGCTGAACTGGCCTGTGAAAAAACCTCCCCCAGTTCTGGCTGCTCCTCTTCTGAATCTGAGCTGCTAACTATCTCCCTGTGCTCAGAATCAATCCTGACAGGAAGCCCAACTGGGTATGTCGTGACACACTAAGAAGTGGCAGCACAAATCTTGGGGTTTGTGGCACAAAACAAGCACAAAACCTTGGCATAGGTTTTGAGGAAATATGACTGTTGGTTTTGGGGTGTTCAATAGGACCCTACACTGTGTATGTCAGTTACACACTTGTGAATGGCAGCACAAACTACAGGGTTTGTGACACAAAGATAGCACAAAACTTTGGCATAGGTTTGAGCCAGGGGGCGGGGGGGTGTTAACTAGGACCCTGTCCGGAAATGCCAGTTTGTGGGTGATGGCACAAAATGTGACCCTTAGTTTACCCTGTTTGACCCTTAGTAAAGATTCTCCAGGCATACCTGAGTCTTACTATTTCTAGATTATACTGTCGTCCTCCTTTCCCCTGCTTCTTTGCCCTCTAACCATCCTTACTCTGTCTGTCCCTTCTGACATATAAACATATTTGCATGTCTGCTGTTGGCGATAAAGCGTGGGGTGAGGTAAGCAGCAGTTCCTTACCATAATGTTTCACAGGATTCCATTTTATTAGATAAGAACACATTATTTTCTCACACTGCTACTTCATGTACAGCTTTCCCATCTTGTTATAAATCAGGTAAATGGACTTAGTTTTTCTCTCCACTCTAGATGATTCTGAGGAGAGGAAGGACAACTAGCCAACAGGATTGTAAATCGTGTACCTCTTTCACAATCATCTGCTAAGTAGTCTTCATTACACTGCTCGTTTTCTGCACATTGTCCAGTTAATGGATTGCAGTCTTCAGTCCCATTACAAATGCAGTTTATGCTGCACTCAGGACCATAATACCCTGGAGAACAAGCTGCAAAAAGATATTTTAAAGATCAAGTGATACAGCTAGTTAAAGAAGTATGATGTTTATAAAAACAGGATGGTAATCCCAACTTCGGGCTGAATCCACTGTTCGTCCTACTTGAAATGAATCAGACTTAAGTTAGACTAGCATTGGATACAACCATATAGCATCATATCCACACGCAAAAATGGAACAATCTTACAACAGAACAGGGATAGACACCAAAATACTCCAAGACTACAAACAGCTCATTGTTGAAAGTAGGACTGAGCTGAATTATAAATTTCAGTTTTCATATTGCAACTTGCATTTCTGAGCTGTTGAAAACATACTGAAAAATAGAGGTGGTTTTCAGGAATTGTAAAACTAAAACGAAACCGTTTGGTTCAGCTCTGCTTAATGCAACTTCGATATATAATAATCTTAAGTAAATAATCTCCTCTCTGTAGTAGAATAAGGGTATCCCCTTTTATAACTTGGCAGGAATAAAACCCTACTGTCACAACAAATTACGAAGGGACATATGAGGATCCAGCAGTCACAATTAGTTGCTGCTGTCTCCTGCATTTATACAAACAAGCACCTTTATGTTATTATTTGAGCTATTACTTGAGCAAAATAAGCAAAAAATGAATAACGTGCATCTGGTGTTATGTGTTAACAGAGTCCATGTTTGTAATGTAGGAAAAGGGTGCACAACCCATAGCCCAGTGGCTGCCCCCTTGGCCCCCTGCCACCAAATCTCCCCTGCCAATTTCCTCATACAGATAGTTCGTTTTCTGCTGCAAGCCATTAGGAAAGGAGTATCTATATCAGGATTTCTTGGGGAGGGGGTGGAGAGAAGGCTTTCCACCCGCTCCCCCAGAGATCCCCAAACAGATCACTCATTTTCTGCCACTTCTATCAGTGAGGAAAAAGCAATCTGTATCAGGATTGCTGGTGTATGTGTGTGTGCATGCCCCCGATCACTGAGCCAGCATCACATATGGCCCTTGGGCCCAGAAAGGCTGTACACTCTGGTCTAGGTGAAGCAGTATAAAGTGAAACACCTTTTGAAGCTTTAACAGAGACACCCTTAGGTAATTTCAAAGTAATTACTTTGAAAGGTCTGTCAGTGACTATCAGCCATGATAGCTACATGGAACCTCCAAATATGGAGATGCTGCACCCTGAATACCAGTTACTGGGAGACAACAAAGAAAGGCTTCTGAGCTTCCCAGAAGTGTCTGGCTAACCATTATTGGATATCATGCTGGATAAAAAGCCCCTTAGTCTGATTTAGCAGGGCTCTCCTTAAGTTATAAATACTGTCCCCTAGAATTGCCTGATCATGAAGTGGACTAAGAGCCCTTCCTCAGGCAGTAAACTTGGCATATAATTTATAAATGAAAAAAAGTGTGAGTCAAGTGTATGATGGAATAATTAATCCCCTTACATGATCCCAAGTAAGTGCTCTCTGGAGCATACCTACCACTTTTCAAATATGCTGTATATAAATTTGCAAAGGCTCCGCTGACTAATACCAGTCGCTTTGCAAAGTATGATATGTAGGTCGTTCTTATCCTTTGAATGCCAGTGCAAAGTCTTCTTTCGAATCTGCAATGCTGAAAGGCTTCATTTAATGATTTGTGGGTGACCAGTTTAGTCTCTTTGGCAATGCCAACTAGGTAATAGCCACGAAATGTGCGGAAATCCATTGTTTCTAGAACATATACATAATTGGTTTAGAGAATAAACCATGCAGTTTAGACATATTTGTTATATAGGAGTCATTCAAAATATTTATTCCATGAAAATCAAACTATAAGTCTAGATAGAGGATCATAACCAAACAAAAAGGAAAATTTGATTCACCGGAAATTTCCACTATGTTTCATAGTAGTTGGAAGGTGGCATGGCCTGGGTTACTTCTCCCCCTCAGTTCAAAAGGCAAGGCATAGAAGTCTCACTTGCCCAGAGCAGGGGACACAATCAGAAATGCAGATAGCCAAATAGCACTTGACACGTTCTTATTAGAATGGTACAGTGGACAAAAATAGGGGGTGGGGGAGTATTGATAAAAAAGGACATTTCAGAAGGCCAATCTTAATAAGTAAATATGAATACACAGACACACCCAGCCCACAATCCCTTCAGACAACAAACAACAAGACACCACAATGCTTAGACAGCCAGACAGCCGCACTCTCACTGATCAAGGTGAACACTCTTGATTGCAATTTCCTTTCTCATTCAGTGGAAGGGAGGGCAAGTGTAATGAATGATGTCCACAAGCGGAATCATTTAATATTCATGTATTTTACTTAGGCCATTTTATTAATACCCTTTGTCGGAATTAATTCCAGGGAAGTTTATACGGTTTTTAAAAATACAAATGCAAATATATAAAACCACAAATAAAATCTAAGTCAGCAGACAAAAGAGCAGTCGACAATACCTAAAAGTACATAAACGTACTTCAAATGCCTGAACAAAGCAGGAGATTAATTTTAAGTGGGGCACTGGGCAAAACATCCTTCCAACCACTAGGTAATACTACATAATTTGGCTTCAATTGACTTTTTTACCCAGTGCACCACCTAAAAGTAACCTCTGGCTTTACTTATATACCTGAGTTACAGCCGCCTTTATCTTTTTAGAAATGAGGGTCAGCCATTGCTAGTTTGTCCCAGAATGTTAAGTGTATTCTGTTCTGATACTTGCAACACCTACCAGTAACTAATTCATTCAGTTTGCAATCTCCATTTTGAGACTGGATCTAGGCTGTAGAACTCATGGCTACAATATCTGGCCTATTTTTTTTATTGTTTTATCCTTCCTCCATCTACTGTTTTTTGTATCACTTAGTCTCATGAGGAGACTAAGTTCTGAAGAACTCGAAAATTTGCACAATCTTTTCTGGTATTCTGGCTGGTCCTACTCAACTGTGGATTTTGAACTTTTATTGCAGCTCACATATTGTTATTGGTTTCTTAAAACCTGGATGAGATAAAAATGAGAACTGAGAATGCCTCTGTTTAAGACATATTTCAAACTGTTTCTTGTCTTGCATGTTGCTGGATAAAATGTGAGCATGTAAGTCAATGGGATACAATGAGAAAAAGCATTTTTCTCTACATTTAATCTCAATGGATTTATTACCGTACAGAAACTTCATGTAATGTTTAACATAAATCAGCAATGTTCATCCCAATTACCCTCTTCTCTTTTCTTGCAAACCCATGATTTTTTCCAATTGCAGCCAGTTCCTGGCATTAAACCTTTGGGAACAAACAGGTGCACACAGCAGTTCCAAAGGAATGTCCATGATTTCTTCCGTAACCTCAATTTAAAAACACACACATAAAAGCTGTTATTTTAGAAACAGATTACCAAGCAAAAAATCCAATCTTTAATAATATTCAAGGAATTACTATTCCCCATTCTGATAAGGGCTACTTCACACATTCCATTTTACAAGAATGGATATGCATATTTTAAATGCGTATGAAGAAGTACAATGTACACACATGGCAAATTCATACATGGAACCCCATGTACTACTCAGAGACACATGCCAGGAAGCTATGACACTATGTAATCTGCATGGGATGTTTTGTTTTCCTCTATGGTGCAGCCAGTGGTCTCTAGACTGAATATGAGAAACACCAGGTGATAGAAGGTTGCTGAAGAACTAGAAACTAAAGACTTAAGACCAAATCCTATCATGTTATGTTTTGCTGTGAAATAGACATGGGATGCATGATTTATTTTTAAAAATTCTATGCTATCCTTAAGTTAAAGGTTTTTGGAACACTTTACAATAGTATCATAAAGACAACAAACAATAAAACAGCAATAACAATAATTTTAAAAGCAGCACTAAAATGATCCCAACAGAAGTAAAAAAAAAACTCATCATAAGCATGTCTTCTTTTTTGAGAGAATTTAAAAAAGGGCTTCGCCTGATGCTTAAAGAACATCAGCATAGTGCTACACAAGTCTTCTTGGGAGAAAAATCCACAAACAGCACCACAGGTAAGAAGGCTCTCCTCCTAATCACCACTCATTTCACTTTAGATCAGGGTAGTCAACCGGTCCAGGAGAAGTCACAGCCAACACAGCAGTCTCAGCTGGTGAAAAGTGTCCCTTGCCACTGAAGATACTTGGGCCTCTAGTAACAAAGCTGGATTGATGAAGTGTTACACCCTTGCTTGGAACATGTATCTAACTTAGAACGTATTTCAGAGTAAGCCCCTCAGGAATGAAAGATGAGTGAGGAGTATTAGTCTGGCGCTAGCAGAACCTCTTCTCTCAACAGCTTCTGGTTCTGTTCCTGCCAGAAGCAGGCAACTAGCATTCTGGTAGAGCTGGCTCAGAAACTAGCACATATGCAGAATTAACAAGAGTACAGTGTGGGTGAGTTAGGAACTTTGTTTTAAATCAGGAATAGGCAGCCCATAACCGCTGACCATTGGCCATGCTGGCTGGGGCCGACGGGTGCTGCAGACCAAAACATCTGGAGGGCACCAGGTTGACTATCCCTGCCGTAGAGAGTGGAGCATGACAATCTGAGCTCCAACTTCAGGACTTACCCAGAAAATATGTTTAAGAGACACTAAGAAACAAAATGACTTTGATTGTTTAGCTATAAAATTTGAGTTATTGAAGGCCGTCCCAAAAGGGAATGGGGGGATGGGGGTAGAGATTGATAATTACCATAAGCTGAAAGACAAGGAAGATGGGGAGAGACGGAAGGGTGGTTACCTATCCTTAGTCTGCTGAGACAAACAGAAAGGAAGGGGGACTGTTGCTGGAGGCAGATTAAGTCCAAAAGGAGGGGACATTAGGCACTCCTAGGCCACAACACGGTACCCACTGGGCAGGAGCACAAAGATTCGAGAATAGGTCATCCACAGGCTGCATAGGGATTCCACTGGGCAGAAACACAGGGTGGTGGTGTGCAAATGCAGGTATCCAGCCAGATATAGTGGCTCATGTGCAGTATAAATGAGGGCTGTTTAAAGAAGAAATCGTAAAGGGAAGATGGCCTAGAGGAGCTCTGTGGAGTAAAAAATGAGTAACACTCTTACCTGAAAATGTATTTATTTTGTAAGCCAAACAGTTCAGTAACAAGTATTACAATAGTGTGCCTAGTTAATATAGTTGCATGGTTAACCTGATGTCTACTGAATAGCATATAGGAATATCACAGCCAACAGCTGATCCCACAAACAGTGCGCCGCCAGGTAATGGCACGTAGGTGGGCCTTCTCGGTAGTGGCACCCACCCTCTGGAATGCTCTCGCATGTGTGGTTTGAGAGGTGGAAACTGTGGCGAGCTTCAAATGCCTCTTGAAGATGTATCTGTTTACTCAGGCTTTCCCTGATTTGTAATCGACTATGACACTGCTCTGTTCTGCTGTTGTTCTTGTTGTATTTATTATTTTATGTTGTTTTTACATTGGTTTTTACATGGCATTAGATTATTTTAATGTAAACTGCTTAGACATTTTAGGATATTAAATGGTACAGAAGTAGCATAAATACATAAAATAAATTCATATATAAATATAGGATTCAAGTAGGGTAGTCATATTCAATACAGGTCAGAGCTTTTAAAACCTAGGCAGAAGGGGACATATTGGCAGATACAGCAATGGCAGCCCCAAACCAAGAAATGCTGCACCTGCCCCAGCCAAACATATCCCTGTGCACAATTTAAAGGTACAAGAGCCCTGTAGAGAATCTAGTACTCCAGAATTTGAAGAATTATCTGTAAGAAGGGCATATTTGGGGTTAGAAAGAATTGGCTATAGTGCATGCTGAAACCATCAGATAGGTCACGAAAATAGGGAACCATTTTGAAGAAACTTGCTCTTTTTTTCCTTTTCCATGTTCTTCTTATCAGCCCCCACCCCATATTAAAATCAACCCCTGACGATCTGTCCATCCACAGGTTCTGTCCTTTGGCACTCTGCAGCAGCACAACACAACTGGAATCAACACCAGCAGGCAGGCACCATGCCAAGGGAGAAGTCTCAACTTATTTTGGACTTGCTCATTCAACATTTTTGTAAGCTTCAGAGCACGGGGGATTATCGTTGCTGACAGCAGCAATTCTTACTCAACTTACCATTCTGAATGCACATATGAAACATTAGCCTTTGACCACTGCAAACGGGTACAAAATGTATTCCCATGAAGACCAGTCCAGTAGAGTCCTCCAGGCAATATCGAAAGAAGCAATTTCTTAAAAAAACAAAAAAATAGAAAATCTATGTCAAGTAGAAATGGGGAATATTTTATAACATCCTGCACATCAATTAAAAACAACAGCACCCAAATCAAAGTGCTAAAGATTGGCATTACCCATCCAAAGTCTTAAAAGAAAATAAAGCCTATGTGAAAACACAGTATTATACCTTCTCATTGTTACTGGTTATCCAGAGAAGGTCTGTATCCCTATACCGTCTGCATATATCCCTCGCCTCTAGCCAGTTTTTCGATATTCCTTTGTGAATGTAGTAACAGTTGCCATGCCAATATACCCAGCCATCTTCAACAGGACACCTCCCACCAATCAAGGTTCCTAAAATGTAAATATATGAATATGTTGAATCAGATCTAGGCCAAGGATGTTTTGTCACATATGTAGGTAAAATATACAGTGCAATAATCAAAACCCACAGCTAAAGTAAAAGGAAATTGCTTCACATAGAAAAATATATTCATAGCCCAACCAAGCTATATTTATTTGGCCCACCTTGCAAGATCAATCCAGCTTCCCTACCTATCCAAACATTGACAATTAAGTACATGTCGACCTACTTTTGTCCATTTCTCAGGTGCCACAGAGCTTGCATCCATCCTCTTCTCTTCCAGTAATGTGCTAACATGGAACTCTTCATCTTAGTGGTGATGGACAGTCTGCTATAAATTGATCTAACCCCTCCTCCAGAAGTGGTCAATTAATCAAATATTCAGTCAGTCACTTAAATAGCAACAGGTGTACTGGCAGAGGAACAACTGTGTTTAAATGTGCAACCTGCAGTCTTGGTGTGAGTGCTAAGAAAACAGAAACAAAGGACAGTATCCAATACTGCCTGCATGATAGCAGGACCTACTAATACCGCAGTAGGAACCTAGCAGTCCCTGAAGCAATTTAAAACGAGCAAAAACATTCCTTCCCAGAATGGGGCAGGTCAGTGGAGCTCACGGAACAGAGCTCTTCTGACCTGTCACATTCCAGAAATGAGTTTTTCCACTCTTTTACAGAGTTCATTTAGGAAATGCTAGTTTGTGTTGTGCATGTGGTGGGTCCCATGGGCACAAAGGAACAAGCGGAGGTGCAGTGGCAGTACTAGATACTACCCAAAAGTGAGATTTGTACACTCTGCAAGCACATTATGAAGCTTCTTCGCTTATACCCCAAATAACTGTCTGTACATAAGCATACTGGAACATCAGTTTGGGAGATATTTGGAGGAATCTGTGGGGTTTTTTGTTTTTTTTAAAGATAGAACAAAGGTACGGCAATTTTAATTATAGTTTAAGGGAGCAATCCTATGGCCACTAGACAGCGGCTTGAGGGCCATACGATATGTTGTTTTCCAGGAACCGACCTCCTCCCACTTCCGCGCTGCCTCAGAGGCAGTGCGAAACAGCCCCGTCCTCCGCACTCAGAAGAAGAGCGCAGAGCGGCTGAAAAGGGGTGTGTCTAGGGGCGTTCCAGGGCGGGGAGGGTGGAAATGCCTGAATGACACCTCCTATGTGTCAGCAGCCTCCTCCCCCACGCAGCCCTCCTGTGGCTAGACAGCCACAATCGGCTGTCTAGCCAAAAATGCTGTGCAGGAGAAGCACGGAGGGAACAATCTCCTCTGTGCTTCCCTTGCCCTGCTTTGGATAGGTCGTCGCCTCTGAATTCAGAGGTGGCCACCTATCTGGACAGGATTGTGCCCTTAGTATATATAAAAGAAAAAGGCAAAATTTGAGAAAACTCCTGAATTTCAGAGAAAATTTGTAGCAGGCTAATAAGTAGGAGGAAGTTTTAGCAAAATTTCTCAGCACAGCACAGACTGCAGATCTCTTCTTCCAATAGTAGGTATATCTATGTTGGGTATATTTTTGCTGGGAGGGTGGAGATACAGTCAGGCTGTTGTACATGTCATTGCACGCTAAGTGACAGAAATAAGAATGCCATTTTTTAGGTTTAAAGGTAGATTTTCTCATTTTCCCCACTGACTTCCTAAAACACTAGCAATTGCTAGAGAAAAGACTAGAGAAAAAACTGAGGAGGTAAATGGCATCACCTCCTTGTAAATTATGGCAATTATTGGTCTTGAGAATTTAACATTTTTCTTATGTTTGTCCTACAGTATTACAGATCTACTGGCTGCTGGATTTGGGGGAGGGGTGTCAGTCTCTTTGAAATCAGGACTCAATGAAGTCTGTTCAAAACTGGTTCTTTGCAGTACAGTCATAGAGGCCTTAAGACCATAAAATTTCTCTTCTGTACTATCACCTCTTGATGACTACATGAACTTACAGGAAGTAACAGGGATGGTACATAAGGACTGATTCATGTCCAGTAAGTCTTAGATTACGTGGAGGAAGTGACTGCTATCCCCACATTTGCTGTGTGTCAGGATACTTGGACATATTTATTTAATTTCTATACCGCTCAATAGCTGAAGCTCTCTGAGCGGTTTACAAAAATTAAAGCCACAAAATACAACATAAAATATAAAATATGAAAGCTTGGAACTACAATACAAAAGTACAACCAGACTAAAACCTAGCAGCAATGCAGGGATTTAAAATACAGATTTAAAACAGCAGTTAACAGACTAGAGTGCTGAAATGCTGGGAAAATAAAAAGGTCTTTACCTGGCACAAAAAGAAGTACAACATAGGTGCCAGATGAACCTATCTAGGGAGCTCATTCCACAGCTGGAGTGCCACAGCAGAAAAGGCCCTCTTCCTGGTAGCCACCCGCCTCACTTCCTTTGTCAGGGGCTCCTGAAGAAGGATTCCTGAAGATGATCTTAGGGTCTGGGCAGGTACATATGGGAGGAGGCAATCCTTCAGATAACCGGGCCTCAAGCCATTTAGGGCTTTGACTGTTAATACCAGCACTTTGAATTGGGCCTGTCAATGGACTGGCAGCCAGTGCAGCTGGAAAAGTACTGTCATAATGTGGCCAGACTCTGTTAACAATCTTGCTGCACTGTTTTGGACCAGCTGAAGTTTCTGGACTGTTTTCAAAGGCAAGCCCACATATAACGCATTGCAGTAATCCAGATGAGAGGTTATCAGAGCATGGATAACTGTAGCTAGGCTATCTGTCCAGATAAGGATATAGTTGGTATATCAGCGTAAGCTGATAATCAATGTTTTCATGTATCCTAAGGTCTTCAGTATGCTCATTACTATCTCCAGTAAATCCAATGCACTGGTGCGAAAGAAGTGATTAGGGTAAAAACAACAACACCTCAGGCTCTATACAGGCCCTGGGTACTACTCCAGGTGCACATTGTAAAAATCAGGCTGTTTCTGCCATCCCTGCAACTTCTAATTAAATCAAATGGTTATCTATAGTAGGCAGGATGGTTGGGAGGGCCAGATCTATATGGTGGGTGGGGAAGAAATGAAACTAGCTCAGAAAACTCTAATCTCTGGTGCACCTTGATGAACTAATTGAGAGCCTAGAGAGACTGAATCTGTCATGCCTCTCCTGTGTCAGGGACCCATCCTTGATTAATTTCAGGACCTTCAAGAGACATCAATTCATCCATTTTCTCCAGTCTAATTATAAATTGGACTAAGCAGGTTCCACCTATCACCAAGGTGGGCCAGGGTTAATATCAAAAAGCACCTTGTGACTCAGAGCATTTCTACACGAGGTTAAAATCCCACATCTTTTCCGGAGGCCAATCTAAACGGAAACGCTTTGTGAAGCGATTTGGGCAAAGTCTGCATTTTCACAGAACTGGATTAGCTCTTTCCATGGTACACACAGTACTGTATTCCTCTGCTTTTGCAGTGTAAATGGGAACTGAAGCCACATTAGTTGGGGT
The DNA here is from genome assembly GCF_057233095.1 of Heloderma suspectum. NCBI lineage: Eukaryota > Metazoa > Chordata > Lepidosauria > Squamata > Helodermatidae > Heloderma > Heloderma suspectum. The sequence continues at coordinate 251,000,268 of NC_139459.1, forward strand.
GGGGTGGGTGACTCCCACCACAAGTAGAAATTAACATCAGCTATTGCGTAGGTGCGGGGCAGCCAATGAGCAGAGGCTTGCTCCCCCTCCATCGCATGTTCAACGAAGTGCAATACAGGACTTGCTTACGAGCAGACATACATGACAAACCCCGCATACCCCACATACACACACACACTTACAGTCAGGGCCAGAAATATTGGAACAAGGATAACTGTTTTGGCAGTTGGCCTCTGTACACCACCACATTGAAGTTGAAAGGAAACACACCCAGGTGGGAGCGAAGTCAGGACTTTCAGCTGTAATTCAAGGGGTTTGACGAAAGTGGGGCACTAACCATTCAGGAAGGACAGCCAGTGGCATAACCCCCCCCCCCATCGTTGGTGGCTCATAAGTAATGGAACGAATGGCTGACAAGCAGCTGCATGGCCAGGTGTGGCCTGTTTCCTGGGTACCCCATGACCAATCAAGCAGATAAAAGGCCTGGAGGTGATTCTGAGTGTTACATTTGCATTTGGTAGCTGTTCATTGGAACTCCCAACATGAGGTCCAAAGAGGTGTCCATGCGAGTGAAGGAGGCCATCATTAGGCTGAGGAAACAAAATAAACCCATCAGAGAGATAGCAAAAACAGTGGGAGTGGCCAATACAACAGTTTGGAACATCCTGAAAAAGAAAGAATTAACTGGCAAGCTCAGCAACAGCAAAAGGCCTGGCAGACCACGGAAGACAACTAAAGTGGATGACCGCAGAATTCTGCTCATGGTGAAGAGGAACCCTTTCACAACATCTAGCCAGGTCAAGAATGCTCTTGCAGAGGTAGGCATGTCGTTATCAACATCTACAGTCAAGAGACGGCTTTATGAATGTAAATACAGAGGCTTCACAACAAGGTGCAAACCACTAGTAACGCTCAAGAACAGACAGGCCAGATTAGCCTTTGCCAGCAACCTCAAAAAGTTCTGGAATAAGATTCTTTGGACTGATAAAACCAAGATTAACTTGTACCAGAATGCTGGGAAGAGAAAAGTATGGAGAAGGAAAGGAACAGCTCATGATCCAAAGCATACCACATCATCTGTCAAACATGGTGGAGGCAGTGTTATGGCATGGGCATGTATGGCTGCCAATGGAACCGGGTCACTGGTGTTTATTGATGACCTGACTGCTGATAAAAGCAGCAGGGTGAATTCTGAAGTGTATAGGGCTATACTTTCTGCTCAGATTCAGCTGAATGCTGCCAAACTGACAGGACGCCGCTTCATATTGGAGATGGATAATGACCAAAACTTACAGCAAAAGCTACCCAAGAGTTTCTCCAGGCAAAGAGGTGGGATGTTCTGCAATGGCCAAATCAGTCACCTGATCTCAACACAATAGAGCATGCTTTTCACTTATTGAAGGCAAGACTGAAGGCAGAAAGGCCCACAAACAAGCAGCAGCTGAAGGCAGCTGCAGTAGAGGCCTGGCAAAGCATCTCGAGGGAAGACACTCAGCATTTGGTCATGTCCATGAGTTCCAGACTTCAGGCAGTCATTGACTACAAAGGATTTTCATCCAGGTATCAAAGGCGATCCTTAAGTTTGAAATGATGTTGGTTTGTTCCATTACTCATGAGCCACCAGTGATGGGTGTGTGTGTATGACACTGGCTGTCCTTCCTGAATGGTTAGTGCCCCACCTTTGTCAAACCCCTTGAATTACAGCTGAAAGCCCTGACTTCTCTCCCATCTGGGTGTGTTTCCTTTCAACTTCAATGTGGTGGTGTGCAGAGGCCAACTGCCAAAACAGTTATTCTTGTTCTGATATTTCTGGCCCTGACTGTATGAGCATGGCAGGCCAGCAGAATTAGCAGGAGTGCAAGAGGCGCTGAGAGCAGAGAGCGAGGAGCCAGCGAGGAGGGAGTGCGGCTGGCATGTTGACTTTGGGCAGTTAATATAGATCAATCAACAGGCTCCCTCCCCACCTGCCCAACAAACAAACACGGGGTCAATGAAGTGCTTCAGAGTACATGTTTGTGAAAATCATCTGCCCTGGCAATCACCCTTCCTTAGCTGCGCAGCTTCGAATCAACCCACTGTTTCTCAGCTGTGCTCCTTCATAGCTTCACAGCTTCAAAACAGCGGGGCTGGCTCCCCACACCCACTCCCAAGTGCAATGACTATTTAAAGTGAGAGGCAGCGACTGAGCCAGCATTTCTCAGCTGTGCTCCTTCGTAACTGCACAGCTTCAAAACAGCACGGCTGGCAAGGTGGAACTGAAGGCAATGAGTTACTTCTGGATAGACATGTTTACCCCTCTGGTCTCCTCCCGCCCCTGTCCCATGCTACTTTCCCTTCCGCCAATCAGCAGCGTTTCCAGCAGCCCACACCAAAGCCAGCTGAGGTCACACGGACTCCCGAACAGCACTGAAGATGCTGTGACAGGAAAATGCAACACAAAATGAGTTTGAAAGAAACCCAGATTTAGGTAGGAGTGCACGAAAGCCACTTACCTGGTCTCGCAGCTTGCTTTGCGGTGGGGGGGAGGCGCTTTGCTGCTCCCCCCGAAGTTCAGGCCGGGGGGGGAGGCTCCCGCCTCACCCGGCCGAAATTCAGGCCAGGGGGGAGGCTTCCCGCCTCACCCGGCCGAAATTCAGGCCGGGGAGGAGGCGCCTCGCCTCGCCCGGCCGCGAAATAAAAAGTTAAAAAAAAAAACACCCCCGTGATAGGCTACGTGACGATTAACGTAGCCTATCATGGCTAGATCTGCAAAGTCAGCCGTGATAGGCTACGTTAATCATCACGTAGCCTATCACGGGTGACTTAAAAAAAAAAAAAAAGCGCGTACGCAAATGGCGGCCCGCATAGGGAGCCGCCATTCGCGTTCCTTATTTGGTCGCTGTAGTCTACGTAATCTTTACGTAGACTACAGCGACCAAATAAGGAACGTGAATGGCGGCTCCCTATGGGGGCCGCCATTAGCCGTACGCGCTTTTTTTTTTAAAGTCACCCGTGATAGGCTACGTGACGATTTACGTAGCCTATCATGGCTGACTTTGCAAATCTAGCCGTGATAGGCTACGTTAATCGTCACGTAGCCTATCATGGGCGCGTGTTTTTTTTGTTTTTGTTTACTTTTATTGGAATGGCGGCAGCGGCAGCCGGTCGAAAGACTGGCTGCCGCCTCTGCCCCTGTCGAAGACCTGACGAACCGCCGCCAGGACCCGCCGCCGGGAGGGACATTCGGGAAAGGTAAGTCCCGTCCCGGGGGGGCGGGGGGCGGGGGGGTGCAGAGAATTTCTCCCCGAAACTACTTCAGGGGGCCAAACACGTTGGCACTCGGCCCCCCGAAGTTTCGGGGAGAAATTCTCCCCCATCCCTAGATTTAGGGCAAGAAACACTCTGCTTCTGGATTCCTTGCAGGATTGAGCTTGGCTCCTTTTCATGTGGTTTCACCTGGGAGTTTTCTTTCTGGGCAAGTTCTATATGATTCATTATACAGCCACTAGATGGTGCTGTGATATAGCGGGATTCTGGAAATTCACCAGAAATTTATTGTGCCTTCAAGTCTCTTATAGCATTTTCCCTGTAGAGAATTAAGCTGCTATAATGGCCAGAATGGATGGGAGGGGCCCTGGAGGTTGATGACGTTGTGTAAAGGACCCACAAAAAACTACAAGTGACCAGTCACAAGCACACAATAAAAGCCTTGTGTAGAAATGTTCTCAATCAAATGTTCCTCCAATAAATAACCCATTTATATCCTTTTTAAACAGACAGGTTGGTGCACCTGCCTAGGAGTATATTTTCTCATTGTAAGTACTTCAGCCTGCAATTTTTCCCTTGTTGTGCATTGTCCCTCTGGTAAATGCCAACACCTGCTTGTTAATTACTGAAACTAGTAAACTAGGAAACAAAATTATCTTTATCGAAGGCCCTTGGTTCTTGAGCTCTACCAGTAAATGTCAGAAATGATTGAGACAATACATGGTGCACAGCACAATTTGCAGTCATTTTAATCTGATCCATAAATTGCTGACATTCTTTCAGAGCACAAATATAAAACATTTGTCCCTTGTAAGAAAAAAATAAATTACATGGGAAAATCCCCAATTATATTTTTCCAGTGATTTTTTTTATTTGTCGCAGAAACATAAACTTTTATCTGAGAGACCTCTGATTCATGCTTGACTGAGTATTGGGCTTCTACCAAATGATTTGTTGGATTAATTTAAGCTCATTATCATAAAACATAATCCAGAATCTTATCCTGCAATCTTATCCTACAATCAGATCCTTGATATCTCGACAAAAGCCTGCCTGTGATCTCTATTCTGCCTTGTTTTCCTGATCATTCAAATCCTGAACTAACTCATGACTTCACAAGGGCCAGAAACTGTTCATTCTTTAAGAACCAACCTCATTACTTCACTTAACTACAACATACTTGCATTTTGACCTGGGTTTAGATTTTAACCTCTCAGCTTCTAATAAATTAAGATCTGGTTCTATATATTTAACCCATTGTCCCCCCAAATTAATTTCAGCTAGAAAAGGATCATGGCCACTTTTTGGAAAATTCCTACTCTATAGATTTCATCTTAATCAAGATTCTTGTATTCACAGGAGCAGAAAATTGTGAGAAGAGAAGAAATACAGGAATGTTTCCCGATCACCTTTTTCACAAGTAAAAGTAGGATCATTTTTGCTGCAGAACAAGCTGTCTCCACATAACCCTGTATGTGGGTTGCATGGTACACCATCATCACACTTCCGGCATATTTGTTCACACATCTCCCCAAATCTTCCAGCAGCACAATCTATAAAAATGTAAAATGTTACATTAGGATAAAATACAAAGTGGGCTTCTGTAAATTCACACTAATAACCATTTAGAATGCACTAACAACCATTTAGTTGTAAGCCACATCCATGAAAAAAATCCATCTACAGATGCATAATAATGAATTCTGAAAAAGCAATTTTATTAAATATCAAGTTTTAAGGCATGAGACTTGTGAGGTCTGCTTGAATCATTCCAGCATAAATCTGGCATAAATTTTTGGCATCTATGAGAATAAAAGAAGTGGCGATACATTAGAAATTTATGGCAAATTGTGATGCAATATTTGCTACGCTTACTTTCATCCTTTGTTTACCTGGCTCCTTTGCTTATTATTTTTTTAAAATTCATGAACATATATACTTCTGCATACCTAGAGAGTATGCAGAAGCCACTACCTTATTTTTGGATGACCCCATTTTACTTCCTAACACCCAATTTTGCTGCTATTAAACATAATGTAAATGAACCATTTATCTTTGGGTCGAATGATATAAATTTCAACAGAGATAATTGTAATGAACTATACTGTCAGGATTTCCTTTGCCCCTGCTGAAAACTTCAAAAGCCAAATCAAAACACAGACAAAGGGCGTCAATCCATGGCTTTTAATCCACTTACTTTATTGGGTCATACAGATGCAAACTGTCAGCGACTCACAGTCTACAAAGGAAATGCCTTCAGGGAGTTCAAAAGAAAGCTACGAAAGTTGCCCATTGTTTGAAGAAAAGGTGGGCTACTATCCTAACTTAAGCGGGGGATCTCCCTCTCTCTCGTAAGGCCTCTAAGCGCAGCTGTTCACGCCAGGCCAATCGGGCAGACCGTCTAAGCTCTGCCCCTGCCATCTCTCTCTTGGCTCTGCATCTGCACCTGGCGTCTAAGAATTCAGGCTCTCCAAGCTCCACCTCTCCCTGTTTGCTATCTCTCACAGGGGTGTGTGAAGAGAGGTCTTCTCCATCCAGCTGGGCCTTTGAAGCCTGAGGAGTCTGTGTCTCCATCTCTGGACAGGCCTGGGAAACTTCCTCCCCCACATCTTGCAATTCCTCTTCCGAATCTGAGTTGCTGTGCCACTCCCTGTGCTCTGAGGCAACCCTAACATATACACACACGTATTCAATGCATACCTGATTTGATCCAGGTTGCCACTTTTTTGTCCCTAGTGTTATATAGGTCCATACCAGTGTGTATCATGAAATCCGTCCCTTCTCCTACCACTCCAGTACACGTTTGCAAGACTAAACAGGCTTGTGTAGCTTTATCTAAGGAAGGGTACTTAGGAGCTTTTCCGGTGGGCAAGTAAAATGCTCTTCCACTGTGCTTGGTAAAGAGATGAACAGCTGTTTGAAATAAAAGTAAGTCAACTGAATGGAAATCCATAAAACCTTAATGACGTTAACTATTGTGCAGATGACTGATGTGCAACCTGCAAAACCACGAGCGGATAGATATAGCCTGCAGATGACCTGGGCCCAAAACTAGATGGACAAGCTGTTTAATATTTTTGAAGATGTGTATGGGTATGTAGGAAATGTATTTTTCTAATTTTTAAAAAAACTTCTGCAAACTGTGGGGTTACCTCAAGCAAGCTGATACTACCCACACTTGTTAGATGGGACTGCTTTGGCTGCTCAGGGACCAGCACTCACCTCTGGATTTTAGAAATAGAGGGAATATACATTAGTAAGCCATAGTGTCCACATGCAGACATGGAGGGCTAAGAAATAGGAGGCTCTGCAGAGTTGTTGAGGATATCTACCCACTGTAGAAACTCTCTAGCCATGCAGAAATATATTGCATGGGGGGCAGAACCCACAAAATCACAACAAAGGTTTAGCCTGCATGCTTCCCTTATGTCACTGTGGAGTATTCCCAACTGCCAAGGGCAATGGACATGTATTCATGTATAGCCTGAAATGGGGAATACCATTAGGTGAGGGTAAAGTGGCTGCAGGGAGAATTTCTGTGTATAGTTGTGGGGAGAGTATACCCCACGGGGGACTCCACAACCATCCTCCAAATTTGCCCCTGCAGCTTTTCATCCTTATCTGGAAAAGCCATTCATGCCTTAATCAGCACCAAGTTGGACTGATGTAATGCGCTATATATGGTACTGCCTTTGATTCTTCATTCTGTATAGGATGTGTCTGCCAAAGATCAAAGCATATTAGTCCAATCCAACTGCTCTGGTTACAATTTGTTTTTGGACAAAATTCAAAGTTCTGGCTTTGATAAAGCCCTAACTGGCCTGGAATCAGGCTATCTTCAGAATCACCTCTTTCCATAGGAATCTGCCCAGAAACTCTGCTTTACTATGGAGGTTTTCCTCTGTTTTCCCTTGCCAGCTGAAGTATGGTTCGCAGACATGAAAAAGACAACCTTCTCACTTGTGGCACCCAGATGGTAGAATGGCTTGCTCCTGTTTCAGCAAGCAGTGAAGATTATTTTATTCCAGCAAACATTTTCATGATTTGCTCTCTAAATGTGTTTTAGAGAGCAAACCTATGGCCCCTAGACAGGGTCTGAGTGGCTACAAGATACTTCGGATTCGTGGATCCGAGGCCAGAGACAGTGCTCCAACCTCAGCCCCGCTCCCTGCTAGCACAGAGAACCGCACCTGCTGCCTCTACGAATTCGCAAACGTGAGCTCAGAGAGGAAGGAAAGCGGGCGGTTCTGTGGGTGGGGAGGGGAGTGGGGCAGCCAGCTTACAAAGAACCCTCCAGCTGCCTCAGCCTCCTTCCATCCTGCTCCACAGAGTCCCAGCTAGATGGGCAAAATCGCCAGTTTAGCGAAAATGCAGAGCTGGGGAAGTTGGTCCTCCTGCTCTACATAGGATCCCCATCAGCCTCGGAGTTAGGAGGCTGATGGGAATCCTGATAGGATTGTGCCCTTAATTGGTCTATGGAATGTGTTTTAACAGCAGCTTTTTATTGTTTTACTATTGTTTTATTTACTGCTGTGTTTTATTTGTATTTATTGTCACCTTGAGTACATTTTGGTGTAAAAAGGCAGGATAGAAATGAATGAAATCATAAATAAAATAATCCTATGTGAGTAAGGTTCATTAAAATCAGTAGGACTTACTTCCAAACTAAGCATACATATAATTTACTTGTACAATTGGAGAAAGACAAGTTTTTAAGAACGCTGAAGAAGACATGATAGTGCTGTCGTAATCTATGATTTACACACCACTTATTGTCCAATGATAATCTCTTGGAAAACAGGTTTCACATGTTTTTGAAGCACTACAGAAAAAATTTTGATCATATGATTGTAAAAGCAACAATAATAAGGTGCACAAACCACAAGAAATAGAAGCACTATGATATTATTTTCAACTCTTTGAAAGCAAGTTATGTTTGAATCACCTTACCTTCTTCTCTCTTGCAAATCCACTTTCTTTGCTGGGAACAATCTGTCACAGAAAGATATCTTCTGAAAGCAACTCCACAATCAGAAGCAGATCGTGTGTATCTTCTGTTTCGCCTAACCACCCTGCAAACAGTTAAAAAGAAGAAAAAATGTCCAAGATCTGAAAAACCAAACTGTATTCCTACAACCTGCTATAATTTAATATTACTGCATGAAGTTTGTGAAACCAAAATAGTTTTCAACAATGATCCTCAATTCGCTATCTAAGAATATTAATTTAAAAACACACTTAGAGATTTCAGGCTGGCTCAGTCTTATGAGAAGTATCATATAGTCCACCTGTTACAAAATTTCATGCAAAACTCAAAAGATTCTAGAGTTTCACAAAAAGCCAAGCCACTCTGAAATACCCATTTCAGCGTGTGAAAATTATTGGCCCATTCAGACGATCATATCTTCCTTTAATAAGCCAAGATATGAATGAGCCTTTTGCCTGTGCATATAGCCCGTTCTCTCCAGGATATTAAACTATGGTCTGAAGTTGATTTAATATCCTGTCTTGTTTCAAAACTGGCAACCAATTTCCCAGTTTGGATGAAACGGGAAACGATAGTTAATTAGGGACTTCCTGATTTGATTGCTCACTCCACAAAGGGAGGAGCGTAGGGCTGTGTGCACAGGCAAAATACTTGTTCATATCTTGGCTTAACAAGTGGAGATATGATCATCCAAATGTGGCCATGGTTTTAGAGACCTGACAATCAGAGACAGATTCTTATTGAAACTGAATCTCTAAATCACTTCTGAAAGAACATGAGCTTTCTTTATACTGGTAGGCAATTATGATTGGATGGGTATTATTTATTTATTTGAAGCATTTTTACCCCACTCCTCACCTTAAAAAGCCCCCCAGAGCAGTTTACAAAGATTAAGATGATATTTATTATTGTTGTTTTTCAAGTTGATCAAACTGGCAGATCAGTGTGTTTCTGTTGGGTGGTATGCACTTTGCTTAGGCTCTCAAAATTGATAGAATTGTCTTTTCTGCTAATGCTGGGCTATTTTAGAAATAGTCTCACCATGCATTTTGAAAGACTGAAGATGATTTATCTACCCAGAGATATTGATATGACCACTTGTAGAATGTCAAACCAATCCAGCTGTCATCTCCTTGATACTGTACCCACATCTGAAAGCATAAAAACAATAACCTGAACCATTTTTCAGAACAGAAAGTTTAGATTAATATGAAAGCTAATATTTCTCTAAATTAACCTATCTCATCATTGCCCCGTTAAACACAAACATGTTGCAAGCGGAAAAGTCCTAAAGCCTATTTTATAACAAAAATGATAACGCCTTTTGCCCAAACACAAGATTCAATTATTCTAAGAAGCAACACTTCAAACTAGAACAATATCCATTAACAGGAACATCTAACATATTTATACCCCAATCCTATAGCCAGCTAAAATGGCTGATGCTGCACCTTTATGTGCACCCATTCAAATATGACTAGTAGTGATTTGGCAACATACTAATGATGTTACCAGTATAACAAATTCAATAATGGTGATAATCAAAGCCAGAGTGCACAGCCCAGTCAATCATGATGCATTATACATGCCCAACTGGCAACCAGCTACACCCATTCCTGGGGCAAGGTGAATCTGCCTACTATCTTACATACACGTTCGTTTCTGGACTACTGCAGTGTGCTCGATCTAGGGCTGCTCTTAAAAATTGTCTGGAAGCTGCAGGTGACTCAAATTGCCAGATCACCACTGGTGATTAGAAAATGTGCCTAGGCAACCAAGTTTAAGTTATAAAGTTTTGGTTAGGTCATTTATTAATCATCTTAGATTTATAGATTGGTAGGTTAACCAGCCATGTCCACTCAAATCAACTGAAATATGTAGGATTGATGAAAGTTCTTATAAAATTTCAGGGTACTGAAAAAAGAAACTATGGAAAGAGTTAGGACACGACGCAGATGTCTTCAGTGAGGGAAGTAGGTATCAGCTAAGGTACAGACTTAGAAGATCTCCCAAATAGTTGAATAAGTATTGGGAAGGGGCTATAGACACACTTTAGGTCTGATAGAAAGTGGACTTAAGAGGTAATGCACTACTAGGAGCATCGTAAGAGACCCAAGTGGGACAGTAGTGCAGTCTTGATGGGAAACTGCTTTTCTCATCTTTCCATGTATCATGGAAGCAGTGTTCCTTCATTTCTCTCTGTCTCTGTCTTTCTCAAACTTAATTGGCCTTTAATTTAGATAAGGATGGCTTTTAAATAGTAATTTACACAGTAAACTGGACTAAGCATGCTTATTACAAAATGGGACATTGGAAATTACTGCGAAGGTCCATTCTGGTATAGTATGATGGAGGTGTCCAAAAAGACTGGGTTGCTTCCTTGGCACAACCCAGGAAGGCAGGGATCACATGATAGTGATCTTCCAAGTTCTGCTTCCTCTGGCTCCACCCCCAGTTTCTTCCATGGCCAAGCAAGGAGAAATGAGTCTAGGAACAAAGCAGTAAGTATGGAGAGAGTATCCTGAGAGGCAAAGTAGGATATATGCAGTAAGGTGTGCTATCCTGAGGTGTATGTCAGTTGGTATCTTGTCAGCCACCCATGAACAGTGGGGTTGGACACCTCCATCACACCATACCAGACTGGACCTTCATTTCATTCAGGGACATGCCCAAGCTGAAATTTGATTAGGAGGGGATTATGGCTGACTTCAAGGTGAGGATACCACCCGTCGGAGCACCCTCCTGCCCAAGGCTGCTTTGGCCGAGGCAATGAATCCAATTTGTAATGTCTCGTGAAAGTGTTACATGTTGACTAGGTAGCTACACTACAGATCTCTGCTAGACTAGCATTTATGGGAAAAGGAGTAGAAGCTGCTGGGGCCCTGAGATACAGTGGACTAGGAACATGCTATGCATCATATGCTGATGTGATGTGATGCAGGCCTTAATCCAGCATGCTATGGTGGCCTTGGAGGCCTTTTTGCCTAGTGATGTTGGGTAGAAAGACACGAATAGTGAATCTTTTGAGGTGCAGATCCTTGGTTTTATGTATATAAATTTTTAGAGCCCTGCAGGCATCTAATTTATGCCATAGCTTCTCAGAACGATGAGAACGATTTGGACAGAAAGATGGAAGGTGACAGGTGCGACACAGAGTTTACCTTTGGTATGAAGGAAGGGTCAAGTCTGAGTATCACTGTGTCACTGATGAAGACACACAGATGGTCTCAGATAGAAAAAGCTCCCAACTCGGAAACCCTTCTGGCTGAAATGATGGTTATAAGGAACACCACCTTAAAAGACACAGTCTGTAGGGGTTCAAAACACAGTTCAAGAGCGGTTCAAACAGAGCCTTGGTGAGTGCTTTTAGGACTGTGTGTAGGTTCCAGGATGGAAATCTGTGCACTCCTGGAGGGTTGAGGAAAAGAGCAGCTCTTAGGAAACATTTTAGATGCAGGGGATGTCACCAGTGGTGCATGTCGAGGTCTTGAGAGAACTGAGATGATTCCTGTCTCTTTAACATTAAGGCCCATGTCCACACCTGCTTGGAGGAAGGAAAGGAGGTGGGTGAAGCCTGCCTTAGAAGGCTCCACAGTTTTGTGTTTGGGAAAAGCCGTCCAGGCTCCTTCATAAGTATGCTCTGTTGATCTTTTCCTAGAAGACAGGAGAGTATTAATGAATGGTATCCAAGGCTCAGTTTTTGCCACTCAGTTTCCATGCTGTTAGAAGCAGCCTGGCTGGATCTGGGTGAGAAACAGGTCCCTAAGTGAGGAGATCTGGTTGCTCTGGAAGGAACTAGGGATTTGTCAGATGCAGTTGTAATATTTCTGAAAACTGCCTTGGCCAGTGTGGGGCCGTGAGGATGACCGTGGCTTGCTCTGCTTGTATCTTGTGAAGAACTCTTGAAGTTAGAGGTGTTGGTAGAAAGGCAAATAGAAGACCTGGGGCCCAGAGTGATGTGAGAGCGTCCTGTGCTTTCGCCATGCTGGACTGGAAGCGGGAGAAGAACTGAGGTAGTTTGTGATTTGGGGGGGATGCGAAAAGGTCTGGGGTTATGAGGCCAAAGTAGTGTTGAATTTGGTGTCTTTGAGGGAGTTAGATAGCTCGTTGATGTTCACTAGGCAGTCGTGATCTGACAGGCACGTTAAGAGTTGTGTGAAGGTTCCTTTCTGCTCTGGAGAGAGAGGGAGCCCTCAGAAGGAGATTGTCTAAGTAGGGGTATAGATGGAAGTCTTGAAGGTGGAGAAAGGCTACTACCACTGACATCATCAGTTTTGAGAAAACCTTCAGGGCCGAGGCCAGGACGAATGGGAGGGTATGGTATTGGAAATGCCTGTTCTGGTAGGGGAACTGAAGGAATCTCTTGTGGGCCACGGCAATGAGGACGTGCAGGTAGTCCTCTGTGAGATCTGTTGAGGCTCTAATGGAGGGCCTCTTGTATAGCCTGGAAGGCTATACTCCATTTTGAATGTGCGATATGTCATGCATTTGTTGACATATTTCAGATCCATCTCCATGACCCGTCTTTCTTCGGAACAATGAAGAAAATAAAATAAATACCTGAGAACATTTCTGGAGTTGGAACAGGCTGTATTGCCCAGATGTCCAGGAGGTGCTGAATAGCTTGTGAAATAATGGCTCTCTCCAATGACAGTTGGAGGCAGAGGAGAAATCTGTCCCTGGATATGTGGAAGAATTTGAGCTGAGTGCCCATTTGTTCTAGGATGAGGTTTCCTACATGGGAAGGAACCCCTGTAGACTCCCACCCACCTGGGGCAGATTCCTGTCAAAAGTGCTGGTGGGTGGACTTGGATGTCTGTGAGGGATTGGGACAGTTGGTTCCCTGATGGCTCTTTGGGGTGAAGTGGGACCAAAACCAGGATGGTTTAAAGGACCTGAAGTTTCTGGACCTACTGAAGCCTCTGGAGGGATGAAAGGAAGGATAGGACCTGGAGGGTGGTGTTTCTAATCTTTTTTGGGGATGAAGGCATTGCCCTTTTCTTATCCTTTGTTTCCATGAGGATGTCTTTGAGTGCCTCTTCACCAAACAGGCAAGCTCCTGTGAAGGGAACAGTGGCAAGTTTAGCCCTGGAATAGGTGTCGGCATTGCAGTGTTTTAGGCACACAGATTTCCTAGTGACAGTGGCCGCAGTGTCCTGCTGTCCAAAACACAATTATTAAGTCCTCCACCCAAAGCATGGATGCACAGGTGAAGAGTGGGGAGGCAGAGGATGCTCTGACAGCTAGAGAAACTGCTTTGTGAACGCTTTTGAGGACAAAGACAGAGCGCTTTTCATTAGGATCCTTGAATGGGGCAGCACTGTCTTTGGGAGAAATGGCTCCCGAAAGGAGGGCCCTCACTGGGGCATCTATGAGGGGTACCTTAAATTTTTTCCATTGTGTCAGGATCTGCTCAGTCTGGGAAACTCTGCAGCTCCACCTGGGGGCCAGACATAGAAGGCAGCCTGGCTCACAGTACTTGCAAGATTAGGCCCTGGCCTTGCAGTTTCTCCCAGGTCCTCTAATGCAGACCAGCTGGGAGCCTCAGGGAGTCCTATAAAGAGCTTCCTCTTCCCTTCAAACCTTGCCACAGCAACATAAGTCATTGAGGTGGCAGCACTGTGTTCCAGTTACTCATGCCTGATCTTTGCTACACCTTGCCAGTTCTTGACCCCTGGCTGTTTGGACTCTGCTTCTGCCTGTGGTCATGCTGCAAACCTGCTGGTAACTGACCCCTGCCTGTTTGGACCCTGCTTTCGCATCTGGCCCTGCCACACCTTGTTTGGGTCTGACCCTTGACCAGGGAACCTCTGTTCTCTGCCCACCTCCATTCCTCCTGGTCCTGGTGTTCTTGCCAAGGACACCTGCCGCCCACACCCCAGACTAAAGATAAGTATCCATTTCAAAACCCCTTGAGCGAAGACCAGTTAATTCAAAGTAACTGGGACACAAGAGCCCCCCCCCCCCCCGAAGCTGCCTGGCCTCTGTCATTGGCCTCAGAGGTAAGGCTGCCTGGCCTCTGTCATTGGCCTCACATGTAAGATTAGGCAGCTGGGCATGAGAGTTGGGGCCTTCCCAGTGGTGGTGCCAAGCCTGTGGAATTTGCTCATAGGTGGGGTCTGGCAGGCTCTTCCTTTGCTGATCTTTAGACAGATTGCTTGCTGTGGCAGGGAGTAGAATGTTTGTGCTATGTTAATGCCCTTTCTGCCTTGGAGCAGAGTGGCCCATTCAGAGCCCACCAGCTCCTAAAAAGTGAAGGGAAAGGAACCTCCCTGTTGGTTGTCTTGGATTCAGGAAAGACTGATGCTTCTCTGGAGGTGGCAGCTGGGGAGGGAGTAGGCTCTTCTGCAAAGGGGATTTTAGGCCTAGAATTGTCAGCACTTAAGAGAACAAAGGGAGGAAATCATCAGAGTTCAAGAGGTGTTCCTTAGAAGGCTGCTCAGTTTGAGCCAGGTCTGACCATTCTCCTACTTCCTGTTCTGAGAGATCTAAATGAGGGGGGTTGCTTTCATCATTACTAATCCTATGCACAGGGGGATGATCACTGGGCAAGAGGGAGTGAGGCAGTGGGGAGGTCTGGTCAGATTCTGCCGAGGAGGTAGCAGCGGCAAATGAGGTGATAGGTTTGCTTTTAGACACTCTCCCTTTAACATGCTATCCTTTTTTTGTCCTCTTTGTTCTAGGTGTGGCTCTGGGTGGGGGGGAGGATGGTGCCCTTTCTCTTTTCCTTGGAGTACCTGTTTTGGGCTATCTCAGAAAATCCCTATCGAGG
Organism: Heloderma suspectum; assembly: GCF_057233095.1. Lineage (NCBI taxonomy): Eukaryota > Metazoa > Chordata > Lepidosauria > Squamata > Helodermatidae > Heloderma > Heloderma suspectum. The sequence goes on from NC_139459.1 coordinate 251,015,273, forward strand.
ATTTGGTCAGTAAGTTCACTGATGATCACGGCCTTAATTTTTGACATAAACTGATCTTCATTAAAGGGGAGGAGGTATTGATGGTCTGTGGCTGCTGGAGGCCTGAGTAGGCCTGAAGAGCTGAAGATGGTGCTGCCTGGAACTAGTGGGAATATTCTGGATGGATAAAATGGTGGCTGCCCTGTGGTGCTGCTCTAATCTCCCACTGCCAGCTCCAAACTGTGTGTGTCGGCCACGGTGTCCTCCACTGGGACCTATTTGGCATCAGAGGCCTCAGAAATCACCACTACCTGGTTGATAGGCTGTTGAATGGTGCTGTGGGGCTCCATTTGGGGCATGGCCTCTTCAGAGCTGATGAGGAGATATCTGCCTCATCAGGCTGGTATCTACCCTGGCCAGATGCAGTAGCACGGTTGCAAGGCTTGGGAGATGCAGCAGTTTGGTGGTTGAGGGAGCAGGATGCCAGCAAGCTCTGTGAGGAGTTATGCTGGCACTCACTTGAAGCCTTAATGACCCTAATGTGAGTAATTTTCTTTCCAGGCTTCTTTGAAGCTGTAGCTCCCTTACCTACTGGAGCCATCAGAACAGAGAGGAGAAAGTAAAGAGAGGTGTGTGTTTTTTTCTTAACAGAAGGGGAGAAGGAAGCCTGGGAGTGAGAAATTATAAGAAAAGAATTAAAGAGGTCAGAAAATGTTTTTTTTAAGTGGAGAACTAGAGAGGACACTCTAGAGATGACCTGAGTGAGGCAGGGAAGGAACTGGGGGCAGAGCCAGAAGAAGCAGCACTTGAAAGATCACAATCATGTGATCCCTGCCTTCCTGCGCAGCTCCAAGGAAACAAGCTAGCATTTTGGATGCCTTCTCACACTATACAGAGAACTCCAAATTGCTGTGGAAACCTAAGGCAGCATCATTACTTAAATAGATACAAACAATTTATCTCAACTTCAAGGAAACTTTCTAAAGCATTCATAGTCAATATATAACGGTTGTTAGCCAATCTTTTGAAAAGGTTTGTAAAACACTTCTATTATTATAAGGTAACTAATTGTGGAGTTGTAACCTGAAAAAAGATGCCTAGACAGGGATACAGCCACAACCAAATCTTCTTCTGTTGGAAAAAACCCAAGTGGAAACTGGTGCAAGAGTACTTGGTGAAATCAAATTTTGCACAAACAAATACATTGCCAAGACTAGTAAGAAAAGAAGGGCAGATGAGTAACACTTGTATTCTCAGACTCCTTACAAGTACCATCCTTTGGGACTCCAGACACAAACCCCCAACAGGAACTTGAAGTCCACTGCTGCAAATAGGGATGAAAGGACAAGGCACCCCATACAGATTTACAAGAGGAATCATGGAGAGAAAGACAGATCTTATGCCTCAAAGTAGTACTCCTAAATATCCTCCAGCCTTCCATCTCAACACAGAACACTCAGACACCTGGGACCTTAAAGTCTCTTCCTCAAGGATATGAGGAAACTGTACTGGCTAAACAACTATCCCTTACTCAGACAGCTTTGGCTATTGGGTGATATAGGAATGTAACATAGTAACTGTGCTTTTTACTGTGTGCCTTTTAGTTTTAATTTTTGTGAACTGCCCAGAGAGCTTTGGCTATTGGGCAGTATAGAAATAAATAATACATACATAAATACTCAACAGGTATGTGTGTTTCCCACAAAGATGACAGTAGGCTCCTATACTTTCAAAGTTCATGGCAGATGGAGAAGTAAGAGGGGCAGTTATACCCAAGATGCAGTGCTGAGAAAAGCTCTACCTATTACACTTCTGTCAGAGGCACAACAGCCCTGCAGGAACAAAATAGCTGATAACTACACTTCTATGTGGTGCTGTCAGAATGCATCTCACTACTGATACTGTTTAATAAAAGCTGTGGCCCTCTCTCTGTTTGTATGCTGGTTAGCAGAGGCCCATCTCAGCTGGGGTCACAGATGTCTACATCAACAGGAGGAGGACAGTGAGTTCTCCAACACAGGACCCCATTTGGGATTGGACTCTACACCTTGATGATAGCCATGCAATTGATGAAGGCAATGAGCAGGTTCCAGTATCTCAGTGGGCCTATTCACACACGCATTGGGGGGTGCGGTGAGGTAACTACAGGGTGGGTGGGCAGAGAAATAATGACACATGGGCTGTCAGATGTGTGACCATAGAGAAAGTCCATGGCAGCTACAGCATCGCCTGCAGTGGCAGACGTTTGAGCTGGCAGACTCTATGGTCGTAGCCTTGAAGTCCTCCGGAACCCATTTAAGCCACCAGGAAGCCCGCCAGACAACACAGTAAGCCACCCCGGAGCAGCTGAACCCTTTTGCAGGGGGTGGCTTACTAACCAAGAGAAACATGTCCCCCCCCCCCCCATGCCAGCTAACCCACTGTGGTAAGCAAAAAAAAGCTTAACCACCACAGCTTAGTGTGATGTCTGAACAGAGCCATTGTCTTCCTGATTCTCCCACCATGGTTATTGCTGTGGTGATAAACCAACTGGTGATGGTGCATGGAGTGAAGGAATAGGGGCGATAACAGGCACTAGTGAACATGGGAGAACTGTGGCTAGATGGGAAGAACACAGCTGGGGAAATTGAAAGGCATCCTGGGGCATAAATGAGTCATACAATTATCTGATTAAGAGCACTGTTTGAAATGCCAGTTTATATGACTGGCAATAGGAAGGGTGGGGACTTGGAGTGGCTGCAGGATGAAATCATTGGGACTTATTCCCAAGTAAATGTGCTGAAGAATCAGTGAAATTATTTGAAGAAACAAAATTTGAGGAATGGCCATATCAGGAAACAGTTTCTCCTTTAATAAGTTGGTCAATTTCATGGGGTTTTTTTGGTCAAACCACTGCTTCTCTGCAGCCATATTCCAGGTTCCCTTCACACACACACACCTATGGGATGCTGCTCAAGTGGAAAAGATCCACGCAATTGGACAGGTATGCAAAATGCTTATATTTGAAAGGAGAAAAGGTGATATATAGATGCAAACATCTACAATATTTTGTGGTTTCTAAAAAGAACAGAAGGGAATAGTCACAGAACCAACATAATCAAATCTAACTCATAAACCAACCACTATCCACTATGAAAACAGTAAAAAAACCCACTAATTAATGGTACCTTTTCATGACTGTTTGTAATTTTGACTAGGTCTGTTCCCTTAAATCCTTGGCATGCAATCCTGGCATTGGCCCATGTGGCTGTTTTTGTGTCTTCCACATAGTAACATGACTTTGAAAAATAGTACCACTGGGGCTTCTTTGGGCATGGGTCTATGAAAACTTAAAAGATAAAAATAATAAGTTGTAATATAACTTTGAAAAATAAACCACTAGATATAACTACATAGATATGAACTTAAATGAAAGCCTTTCCAGCTTTGAACAAATCACCCTAAATAAAATAATAATTACAGAATTTCTATAGCACTTCATAAAATGCAAAGTACTTTACATATATTATTTCAGTAACAACGGAGGTTTGTTAACAGTGCTGGTAACCTTCAGTTGTTATCTGTCTGTTACAGAAGGGCGGTGATAGTTGAGGGGTAACTGCATGTGAGTGCAACCCACCTAGTGAGTTTGTGACTTAGTCTCTTAGCTACTACAATATTCATCAGTTTCTGGTGTCATTTTTATATAGATACCTAATGCTAAGATGAAATATACATTTTAAAAGGTAGGAAATATTGAAGGATGGGCAGTAAAAGCTCATTAGTATAGGGAGGGTTAGGGTGACTTCTATAGAGAAGCTGAGAAAAATAGAAGGCAGTACTAAAGGAAAAGCAAAGGAAAAATTGGGAAAGCAAAAACAAGAAACTAATGTCTAGAAACAATACCAATTTTTACCTTCGTCAATACACTTTGGATCAGGGGAGTCTATGCTACACTTGGTAAGGCCAGTGGCTACACATTCCCCAGTAACAGCATGGCAAGGAAGGTCATTGGAACACGTCTGGCATCTGAATTGACAATTTGTCCCATGAAATCCAGGATTACAAACTAGAAAAAAAGATCAGAATTAAGTTGCAGAAGAATAAACTAAGAACCTGGTAACAAGCACATTTCTCTCCTACAATAAATTGCTTCAGGCATATAAATATCTTCCAAAGTATATTAACATCAACTGGCTCCTGGTACATGCATATTTACTCAGAAGTCAAGTCCTATTGTGTTCTTTCTTACTACCACCCCGGTAAGTGTGCACAGGATTGCATCCTTAGTATTTATATAGTTCTTTTTGTAAATGCTCAAAGTGCTTCACATACTGTATATTGTGAGGATACTAAAGACAGGCCAGTATTATTAGCCCCATATGATATTTCGGAAGGGGGCATAAAATGAATAAAGAATGGCTTTCCTAAGTCCATTTAGTGTGTTATGAACAGGAGACTTTGCGGCTCACGTCAGTCTTTTAACCAGCTATTTAATTTCTAATTCAATGTAAAATGTCCTATATGATAAAATCCTATTTGATCTGAAAAGGACTAAAATAACAAAATAGTAATTCATGCCATGTTTTGATGCTGACATGACCATTTCCTCAGGGCCGCATCCCATATTTGTATTGCCAACACCTAGCCCAGCTAGCCATATTTAGTTTTGGAACCAAACAGTTCCAAAATGATTTAGATTTAAGAAATGGAAATGTAACTTAAAACTAAATAAAAACTCTACCATTTAGGATCAAAGTACTTCTGATACAATTAAGTTCATTGTATAAATATGGAACAATTGTTAGCAGCGATGGAAACAGGATTCCATAGGCAGTAACAACAAAGAGATGTGAATAGGAGCCAACATTATATGCATTTGCCAGTTATCTGTTTGCAAAACATTTCAGAAAAAGGCCCCAGTAAACATGTAGGCTTTTACAATGTGTACAGATCAGTTGATTTCAGGTAACTCACCAGACTTCAGATACAGTATATCAGCTGCATTTAAACTTTTGAATACCTCCTTTCCACTGACAATATAATACACGCCCTGTGATAAGACGACACCAGTACAGGTAGTTCTCTCAAAAATGCATTCCTCCTGAGCAGATTCCAAAGAGTAGAAAATTCTGGGTAACGTTTTTTGCCTCTGTGGTATTATGTGGCTCGTGTATTCCTGGAATATATTCACACCTACACAAAAAGAATTGCAGACCATGATTTGACCATCTGTTTAAAGGTACAGCATTAAGATGACACATGTTCAACCTGACTGATAGCTCTCTTTAGAATATCAACTACATCTGAGTAGGACCTTGTCACTGTCATCAATGAACTGTTAACCTCTAATTTTTGGATTATTACAATGTGAACATAACAAGAGCTATGCTAGATGGACTAACGGCCCATCTAGTCCAGCATTCTGTTCACACAGTGGCCAAGCAGCCCCACATGTAGGACATGAGTGCAATAGCACCCTCCCACTCATAGTCGCACCATAGATTTGTATAAGGGCAGTATGATATTGGCAGTTCTATTCTCAATTCCTTTCCTAATTATGCCTAACATGGAATTTGCCTTTTTCATAGCTGCACACTGGGTTGACATTTTCACTGAGCAGTTAACTACAACCCCAAGGTCTCTTTCTTGACCACTCACTGCTAGCTCAGATCCCATCAGCTCATCCTTGGAAATACACCCTGTCCTTTGCACTTCAAGAGAGCATCTCAAAGCCTCTCCTTGGCATGTCTACTCAACACTGGCAGGCAACACTTTCAGAGACCATCGCAAAATCAAGCATTCCGGCATGTCTACTCAGAAGTAATCGGAATAAAATGTTATCAATGATGGTGAGTTGTGATAGTGTGTGGAGCAGTGGCACCAGACTGAGACAGCAATTGTGCTTAGGAGTTACCCCAAAGATTGCCACTCTGAATATTGATGATGTAGGAAACAACATAGAAAGCAACACAGAAAGGGCTGAAATGCTCTGGACGTATCTGAAGGTCTCAGAAGTGCTCCATAAAGAAACAAAGTATCAGAACAAGGTCAGAACAAGCCAGAACGCATGAGGATGGCACTCTGGCGGCCTTAACATAAACACAATGACAATGGGGCGGGGGTGGGCAGGTGGGGTGAGAGAAGGTAAGGGGGATGACGTCCTGATATCATTGTGTCCCTGGCTGGAATGCCCGCTCGAGCTTCTCCAGCCAGTGCTTCTACCAGGGATCTAGCTTCTCATACACTGCATCTTTCCCACTGGGGAGGATGTGGGGTGGGCAAAGCCACCTCAACTGAGTTGTCAGGTGGAAAAGCCCTCTTCCACCCAGTACCTTGGCCAGGAACCTAACCTCACCTGCTCTTTGCCTTCTCCCATTGGAGGACATGGAGCAGGTGAAGCTGCACCAACTGAGACACAGTGGGGTTCACAGTTTTGCTGTGCGTGGGCTTTCCGCAGCTGCGGCAAGCCTGCATGAAGCAGAGCCACCTTGACCAAGTTGCCAGGTAGAGGAGTGGTCCTCCTTCCTGTGCCTTGGCTGTGGCAACTTCTCTTGCCATGTACTTTCCCCCATTGGGGAGTATGTTAGATGGTTTGCAGAATAAAAGCACTTAGGGTCGCTTCAAACCTTTTAATTTAGCTACATCATAAGCTCCTTCTCTTTGAACATATAAGCAAGACAGGTTGTTTACCTTTAACTGTAGTTCATCGAGTGGTCATCTGTGCATTCACACATATGGGCTCTGCGCCTGCACAGAGCCTCCATTCGGGAAACTTCTATAGCTGAGGAACTTTTTTGGTGGGAATACTCCCCCACCGTCCCACTGCACATGTCCATGTGGGTTCCTGCCTGTCTCCTTAGTTCCTTGAGACTGCAGAATAGTCTCAGATCCGAGGGTCCCTCGGTGTCAACATCAACAGGATATCAACACCAACGAGGGGATGGTGGGTGGGTTGTGTGAATGTACAGATGACCACTTGAAGAACTACAGTTACAGGTAAGCAACCTGTCTTTCTTCTTCGTGGTCTCTGTGCATCACACATATGGGCAATTAACAAGCCATCTTACCAGACGAGGGTAGGTATCCTATTGGAACACGGAGGAGAGTACTGCTCTTCCAAACGTGCAGTCTGATTGAGCATGTACGTCCAGCTTATAATGCTTCACAAAAGTCAACAGGGTAGACCATGTTGCAGCCTTACAAAGGTCCTTTAAAGCCACCCCTCTCCCGAAGGCTGTCGATGTTGCCATAGCTCCAGTCGAATGTGCTCGGATTTGATGCAAGGGCTCTTGTCCATTGAGTTGGTATGCCAGTGTAAAGGTTTGAACTATCCAGGCAGCCAGCCTCTGTAATGACACAGGCATTCCCTTGTCAAGTCCTGCATAGCAAAGAAATAATCTTTCTGATTTCCAAAATGACTCAGTCCTAACTTTGTAAAAAGCTAATGCCCTTTGAACGTCAAGATTTCTCCAGGTCTGAAGATGGTGTTTGGAAGAAAGCTGGAAGCACAATAGGTTTGTTGAGATGAAATTCAGAAACCACTTTAGGAAGAAAAGTGAAGTCTGGATGAAGGACAACCTTGTCCTTGTGAAAAACTGTAAAAGGAGCATCAATATGGAGAACACACAATTCGCATGCTCTCTGAGATGATGTGATAGCCACCAAAAAAGTCACCTTCTATGACAGTAGATGGAAGTTAATAGTAGCCATAAACTCAAACAGCTTTGACGTTAATGCCTGTAATAGTAGCGAGAGGTTCCACTGTGGGGCTAAGTCCTTCATGGGAAGAACCAAGTTCCGCAGCTCACGCAAAAACTGCTTGGTGAGAGGATGGGTGAAAACTTAAAAACCTTGCATCTGTCCCCTCATAACTGAAACTGCTACAGCATGTACCCTAATAGAGGAATACTTTAGACCCTTCTCAAATAAATGATGAAAGAATAACAGGATATCTGAAATTGAGCTGGAGGAAGGACAAAAACCTTTAGAAGTGGCAAAATCCTCAAACATTAACCACTTGCTATGGTATGATCGCCAGGTAGCTGGTTTCCTTGCAGTGTCCAATACCCGCTGCACCTGTGACAATATGAGTGCTCTATCCTCCTCTGTTGAATCCTCCATGCCATCAACATCAGGGTGTGCAGGTCCAGATGTCGGAGCCAGATGTTGGAGTCGTTATCGGTCCTGAGAGATTAGATCCTGCTGGAACGGGAGATGAAGAAAATTCCCTCCTGCCATATCAGACAGGATCATAAACCAAGGTTGCCTCAGCCACCGAAGTGTGATCAATAGACAGTTGGTCTTCTCCGCCTTGATCTTCACTATCACCCTCAGAAGCAGAGGAAATGGGAGAAAGAACAGTGTCCCACTCCACTGCAGGAGAAAAACGTCTCCCAAAGATGAACAATCTACTCCTGCTCTTGAGCAGAACATCTTGCACAATATGCAACACCTTGCACAATTCAATGGGTTTGTGAACAGCTCCACTGATGGCCAACCCCACCGTCAGAATAGGCGACGTAGGACACGGGGAGACAGTTCCCATTTGTGGGATGCTTGGTCAGTCCGACTGAGAGAATCTGCCAAAGTATTGTTGTCAACCAGATGACTCTCGGGACAACCCAATCATAAATCTTGAGAGTGAGGCCCACCAGCTTGGATGAATGAGTCCCTCTCTGTTTCTTTAGGTGCCAAAGAACACAGAAGTTGTCCATCAGAATTTGGACGTGTCCACCCCATAGATAGGTCATGAAAGCCCTTAAGGCTTTCCACACTGGCAGCAACTCCAGGAAATTGATGTGAGCCCATCTTTCTGTCCCCAACCATAGGCCCCAACCATTCGTAATATTCCACAATAGGCTCCCCAACCGAGACGAGAGGCATCTGATGTGAGCACTTGAGATGGAGATGGCTGAACCAACAGCGTACCTTGACTGAGATTGTTTGGATCCACCAACGAAGAGAGGACACAATGTGGTCCAGTATCCAGAGCCAGGTTCGATTAGCATCTGTCTCATTGTGAAAAACTCGGATAAACCAGTTCTGTAATGGTCTCATTCTCAGACACGCCCACTCCACCACAGTCACAGTTGCGGCCATGCGCCCTAAGAGACACTGAATAATGTGAGCCAACACCTGCTGGTAAAGAGCGCTTGCCAAGGTGATTAACTGATCCCAGTGCTTTTGAAGGAGATATGCGTGATCTGTCTTCGAGTCCAATACAGTCCCGATGAAAGAGACAACCTGAGTGGGGAATAAAGTCGACTTCTCCTCATTGAGACAGAGGCCCACAGCATCAAGGAGATTCAAAATAACTACAATGGGCATGATCCAGAAACTCCTTGGAAGGACCGCAAAGCCAATCATCCCAATATGGGTAGATCTTGATGCCCTTGACACAGAAGTGTGCACATACTACCGATGTGCATTTCATGAACACCCTTGTAGGTGTTGCTAGTCTGAAGGGTAGTACACAAAACTGGAACATCTTGGGTCCAATCGCAAAACACAGGTATCTTTGATAACGCTTCCACTATGCCAATGTGGAAATAAGCATCCTTGAGATCCACTGCCATGAACCAGACACCCTTCTGAAGGAGCGGTAGGATTGTTGCCAGCGTAGTCATTCTGAATCTCTTTGGTGTGATAAACTTGTTCAAGAGTCTTAGATCCAAAACTGGATGGAGTCCTGTCCCTTTGGGGAACTGCAGAATACCGGGAGAAGAAACCCCTGTCCGTCTGAGCAGAGGAGACACATTTGATGGCACCCTTCCAAAGAAGGGACTCTTGTCTCAAGATATAACAGTTCCAACAAAAAGTTATTCGGACAATTCCCATGGGAGGGTGGGGGGGGTGTCGAATTCGATCTTGTATCCTCGGCGAACAATCACCAGCACCCAAGCATCCGATGTTATTGCATGCCATGCTGGTAGAAAAAGAGAGAGATGGTTCCCCAAAATTAGAGTAGGAAGAGGTGGGAGAACGCTTAAAAGTTCCAAGTCAAAAGATGCCATTTGGAAGAAGTGTCAGTCTTTGCTGATGAAACTTGGAGGAAGTTTCTGATGAAACTTGGAGGAAGAATACTGTTTTCTCTGCTGCTGTTGTAGCTGGTACCAAGGGACACAATCTGCAGATTGCCGCTGAAAGTATGGCTGGTACCGAAACCAACGCCTTGGTTTGTAAGACTGTTGTTGTTATGGCTGTCCTATGTCCATCTTCTTTGCTGTTGATCTCACTTTTTAAACAGAGTCCATCTGGTCATATGTTTTAGAATTAAATAAACTCTCACCATCAAAGGGTAAGTCTTCAATTCTAGATTGTGCTTCTGGTGTTAGTCCAGCTGAATGAAGCCATGCATGATGCCCTAAAGCCACAGAGCTTACCATGGATTTCACAGTCAGCCTGATGACGCACAGTATTAATTTGTTGATGAGAAAGTCTAACTGCTTCCACCTAAAACATTCTGGACAGCATTCTCTGATCATCCGAGAGGTAAGTACACAAAGAATCCATCTTCTCCCACAAAAATAATTGATATAGGACATAGTCCCCTATGTGCCTGCCCGGACCTTAAGATCATCATCAGCGGCCCTTCTCCGTGAGCCCCTGCCAAAGGAAGTGAAGCGGGTGGCTATTAGGAGGGCTTTTTCTGTTGTGGCACCCCGGCTCTGGAATGAGCTCCCTAGTGAGGTTCGCCTGGAGCCTACATTGTACTCCTTTCGGCGCCAGGTGAAGACCTTTTTATTTTCCCAGGCATTTTAGCTTTCTAAATTTTTATCTTTGCTGTTTTAAATCTGTATTTTAAACTCCTGTACTGCTGCTAGGTTTTATTGTGGTTGTATTGTTATATTGTGGTTTTAATGTTCTATATATTTTAAATTGTTTTATTGTGTGTTGTTTGGTTTTAGTTTCTGTGAACCGCCTAGAGAGCTTCGGCTATTGGGCGGTATAGAAATGAAATAAATAAATAAATAAATAAATAAAAATACCACAACATCATTGCCTGATAGTTCGCGACACAAAGCCCTAAGGCCACAGATGAATAAAGTCTCCGTTCCAATAAGATCAAGTCTGTGTCCTTTCTTGTCAACTGGAGATGTATGCTATTTCTGGGACCAACCTTGAGCTGATTCAACTATTATTGAATTCGGACGAGGATGAGAAAAAAGGGAAGCGGCCTCTTTTGCTTGAACCTTATACATTGATTCCAGATGTTTCGAGGTAGGAGCTATTGAGGATGGGGTATTCCAAGTTTGTTTCACAGTCTGGAGAAGAGTGGGAAGAAAGGGAATCGCCACTGGTACCGATGTCTCTGTATACAGCATCAAACACCGAGTCTTGTATATGTTCCATGGGTTGCTGCACATTGATTCCTAGAGACTGTGCCATTTGCATTACCTGCTCTGAGAAATGACCCAGATCTTCGGAAGGGGAGGCTCTGTCTCACATACCCACAACATCGTCGGGAGATTAAATAGACGGAGGTACAGAGGAATAGGACAAGGAATCTTTTTAAAAAAAAATACTTTTAATTATATTTTTTATCTTTATAAATGAAATAAACAATACCAACAACCTAATTGGTAGCTACAGTGTCCCACCAATACAATATTCTTAAGAGGACACAACAATAGCAGAAAGGAGCAACAACAAAAAAGGGGGGGAATTATTTAAAAGGATTAAATTTAAACTCTAGTACACACGGGCTTCAAATTCCATTCACTTAAAAATTATACCTATAACATTGATAAAATTGCAATTCAATACAGCATGATTAATCTTACCATGTCATCAGTCTTATAACAAGGAAGCAGGCCTACAATTCATTTCCAGTGACCATATAGCCAGTCTCATCATCATCATCATAAAAAAGGAGAGAAATTAAAAAGGATAAATAATGATAACAAATCACTAATAAGTTTTATAATGTTATATGATAATAAAGATTAAAAACAACCTTTCAACAATCAGTAATACATCTTATACTAGATATATCAGTGAGTGTGCATATTTCTATGCACCCTCAAACAGTATATTTAGGTACAGTATGTCATATCCATTTTATAGAAGAAGGATTTAAAAAATAGAGAAAGAAAAATAAGAGAAAGCAGATGGATATATATATAAGCAATTAACTCTGGCCTAATCTGAGTCACTCAGACTAGACATAACCAGTTAACAAAAGCTGTTCATGGATTCCAGTTTATGGGGCTATAACAGAGATCTCACTCATTTTTGCATTTAGCCACGCCTCTGCCATTTCATGATTTGAGAACTTCTTCATCTGACCTTCAAAAACAATGCACAATGTAGCAGGATATTTTAAGTAATATTGTAAGTTCATTTGTTTTGCCAGATTTTTCGCCTTGATGAATTGTCTTCTTTTCTCAGCAATTTCTTTAATGTAATCTGGAAATAACATAACTTTATCTTGTTTCCAAAAAAGATTTCCACCCCCTCTTGCCAAACACAGGATATAATTTTTTGTGGAGATTCTTGCAAATTGGACTATAATCGTATAGGCAGTCCCTTTGGCATTTGGCACAAAGCATGCCTGCTCAATATCAAGTAAATAATCAGATGGCACAGGGAGTATCTCATGCAAAAGCTTATGTACGAAAGTAGACAAATTTACATCACCAGGCACATCCTTAATGCCAATTATACGTACATTAGCTGTGTGAGTAAAAGCCTCCAGTTGAGAAATTCTGATGAGCGAATTGTTAAAAATTGGTGATGCAGTTTCGTTGGCTGCCATCCTATCTTCCAGCTTGTTAACATTCGCCTCCATTTTTTGCCAAGAATTGTTAATTAAATCCACAGCCCCTTGCAGGGTGGTGATGGAATTTTGAATTACATCCAACCTTTAGTCTGTTCAGCTAACTGCAAAGACAAAGTTTTTATCAGAGTAAATAACTCCCCTATATTTTCAGTTCTCGGCGCCTTTCCCAAAGGAGTGGGCCGAGATGCATTTCCTTTTTTTTTCTCCTTGCTGTAGCCATGTTTCTCTTCAAAAAGATATTGCAGGTCCTCAGATATCCTCAAATATTGTTAATATTTCTTAAATCATTCCTCATAATCATGGCTTATTTAAAGACGAGCGTGGGGGGACTGGAGGCAGTGGCAAAAACACACCTTGGTCTGGTGGGTGTGAGATTGTAGCTGAAGGGCCAGTTCTATACAGAGGAGAAACCGCTCCTAAATACCTGTTTCAATCATAGTACAGATCGTAATCTCTACGCAGCCGCCAATCATCACATTGCTAAGATCTTGGAGGAGGCATGGACCAAGCAGAGAGTCGATCCCACTCTTGATTTAGAATCCGAATATTTCTCTTCATGGTATCTTAACGGCGATTGGTATCGAAGGACAGAGTCCCTCGGAACGGCAGATGACTGAGACCTTCCAAACTGAAGTGACTGTGATTCTCAATCTGGTATGCTTGCAGATGGAGATTATGAGCAATGATCCTGAGAAGTGGGATCAGCTCAGTATCGAACGGGATAAAAATCTATGATCTTCCCTACAGAGGAGACACTAATGGTGCCATGGCTATTGGTACTGATGATAGCCTTGGAATTGCTGAATTCAGAAGAGGGGGAGAAGGAGGGGTCGCCAACTCCAAAACCCTCAGTGGAGTCTTTTTAAGTACCTTCCTCTTCTTTTTGTTTGATACAGCCTCTGGTGCAGGCTTGGTATGTTTAGCCTTTTTTAAAAATCTTTTTGGCTACTGAGAGAGGCAAAGAACGACCTGGTGTTGGAGGGTCTGTCCATCCCACCTCTGATATTGATTGAGGGGGTGAAGCTGCGGTAAGTTGAGACATCTCACTTTGCACAGAGGCACCGGAATGAAGCTGAGACTTTCCAGTATCCACGGCTTCCAATGCCCCTTTCCACAAAATCACCTTTAATCTGTGTGAGCGATTTTTATGGGCTTGTTTTGAGAAAGACTGGCACTAGTGGCACATCTCTACCACGTGAGACTCCCCAAGGCAAAAGAGGCACAAGGAGTGTCCATCAGAAGGGCGGGAGTTTACCACCACAGTGGACACACTTTATGAAAAGGGCCTTCAATGCCATACGCTGGAAGAAAAATTGAAATAACAAACAACTATACTAACTAGGGATGGCGGAGAATTTCTCCACGAGTCTTCGGGAGGCCGAGTGCCGACGCATTTGGCCCCCCGAAAGTGTTGGGGAAATTCTCCGCCGGCCCCCCCCCCCCCCCGGGATGGGACTTACTGTGGCCAAATGTCCCTCTCAGTGGCGGGTCCCGGCGGCGGTTCGGCAGCGTTTCATCAGGGGCGGGGGCAGCGGCCGGTCTCCCAACCGGCTGCCGCCGCCGCCATTACAAAATAAAAAAGTAAAAAACAAAACAAAAACACACACCCGTGATAGGCTACGTGACGATTTACGTAGCCTATCACGGCTGACTTTGCAAATCTAGCCGTGATAGGCTACGTTAATCGTTACGTAGCCTATCACGGGTTTTTTTTCCCCACTTTTTCTTTCGCGGCCAGGGAGACGGGGCGCTTCTCCCTGGCCTGAATTTCGGCCGGGCGAGGCGGGGCGCCTCCCCCCCCGGCCTGAATTTCAGCCAGGTGAGGCGGGGCGCCTCCCCCCCCTCGCCTGAACTTCAGGGGGAGAAGCGAAGCGCCTCCCCCCCACCGCGAAGCAAGCTGCAGGACAAGGTAAGTCCCTTTCGTACATCCCTAATACTAACTACTACTTTTTTTTTTTAAGGTAAGAAGAATAAAGAACAAGAAAACTTCAGCACTAACTCACACAAAAAAATGTGGAAAACATTCCTGAAGAGGCAGCTGTGATATCAGTTGAAAAGGAACTGAGGAGACAGGCAGGAACCCACTTGGACATGCACAGTGGGGCAGTGGGGGAGGGTTCCCGCCAGAACGTTCCTCAGCTATAGAAGTTTCCCAAGTGGAGGCTCTACACAGGCGCAGAGCCCATATGTGTGATGCAGAGACCATGAAGAAGAACTGAGGGGCTACAATCAGACGCAATACGTGTGCACACTACAAAAAAGAGTCACATATGATTTTCAGATGTGATGATCAACAGACAGCTTTCATGCATTTTCCAGCCTCTCCTCCAGATGAATAAAATGGCTGGTATGCAACAACAGAGGCATCCAGGAGCCACCAAAGCATTAAGCAGGGAGATGAACTCTAGGAAATGCTTCACTTGCCTCATGGGAGATACACTACTGAATGGGAATATAAAAGCAGAAAAGGGTACAAGGAGGATAAGAAACAGTATAAAAAGCAGATACTTACTTTCTGGTCTTTGACATATAAAATAAAATTTTTCATTGCATTTTGCTGAATGCAGTACTGACTTATCTTTGAGAAGAGTACCACAGCCATTACGTGTCTCCCCTTCTATCTTTAACCTAAAGGAAGAGGCAAAAATAAACTATATATTTGGTGGGAACATTATATAATGCATTACATCCCAGGTCAGGAATTAGTTTTCTGGAGGTGGACTACTTTGAAAACAGAGCAAGGTGCTAGGCTGGTATCTCAATCCCTTGCTCTCTTGTGGACTGCTGACAAATTCTATTAGCACAGGTGCCACTTGCTCCACACGTTTGCTCTAGCATGACAACTGGTTGCTGCACCTCTCTGCGATGCCCGTTTGGTCACAGAGCAAGATATAGGGTGCAGTGCTACGCAGGGATGTGTTCCTGAGGAAGAAGGAGGAGCAAAGTGGACTCAGCCTGATCTTTGAGATGCCAGCTGAGCCCCAATCTGGCTTCACTCCCCCACTCCCTTCCCCAAACCAGGAAGGTGAGGGGGGAACAAAGCTGATTGAGCCATGGCCTCAAGGAATGCTCCTCGAGATGGTAGCAGTCACTCTTCTGCCCCCTCGAGGGGGGAACACTTCAGGGAGGGAGTGGGGCCTTGCCCAAGACCTTCATGGGCTGGTTGGGGTGGCTTTCAGTCAATGTGTTGGAGGTTCCCCATCCCTGGGCTTCTGTATGCATAGCTGGAGAAGAAACACTGTGAAACAAATTCTTTCCTGAACATCAAGCTTGTGCCTTTCATTCCAGACATTCACAGACTTTCACAAAACTCCATCACTTTTTTTTCTTCTCTTTACCCTTCACGTTCTCAGGCATACACAATAATTTTAGAACTCTTCCTTCCTTCCTTCCTTCCTTCCTTCCTTCCTTCCAGAAATCTGATACTAACTGAGCAAATTACAATATAGACGTATACAGTATAATTTAGCATATTACAGTATAGCAATAAAAATGAATGAGACAAGTGGGACCTGCAATGAAAAGGAAGGTTTCTTACCATGAATTCCTGTTTTCTGCATCTTCTAGAGGGCATTCCAAGACTTTCAGGTTAGTCCCTCCCGCTGTACAATAGGCAGGATTCATGAAATTAATCCTTTCCAGGGGAAGGGGCCATCCTGCCTTTCTCAGAATGAACCAGAAAAGCTAAAATCTCTCAACCCTAAATTCCCAAAGAGGAAAAGGGAGGGGCTAACCCAATGATGCAGAATGCCCCCCAGAAGGTATAGGATAATAATATGGTTCCAAGGTGCAACAGGTGCCCACTGTAGCCAAAAACACAAATGGATCAACAGAACATAAGGGACAGGTAGGAACTAATCCAAGATTCCTTATCCACACCCCCAAATGTAGAGTGATGGTTATGATAACACTGTGGAGAAGATCACTGTACACCAACAGCCTGAGTATGTGGAATGCCCTCCAGAAGATATAGAAAACAGGAATTCATTGTAAGAAAACTTCATTTCTCTTGTATCTTGTATCCAAGACCTTCAAGACACAAAAAAGCAGTACCATCCCTGGGTGGGACCACAATAGACAAAATAATGCATATTCACCCGTCACAGAACCCTTCTGTCAAAGGCAGCATCTACAGAAAAAAGTAACATCAACCTTCAAGTGTTTTGCAAAGGTGTGCAGAAAAGCCCAGGTAGCTGCCGCATTAATCTCCTCCATGAAAATGTTACCCCTGAAAATCACAGGAATGGCCACTCACCTGAAATAATGTGCTGTGATCCCCCAGTGGAGGACACTTCCCTAGAGACTGCTAGGCCAAGGTAATACATTTTAGGAACATAGGGAGCTGGCTTATACTGAGTCAGACCATTGTTTCACCTAGCCTGGTACTGTCGGCACTGACTGGCAGCGACTCTCCAGGCTTTCCAGCCCTACCTGGAAATGCCAGGGATTGAATCTGGGATCTTCTGCATGCAAAGTTTATGTCCTGTCACTGAGCTACATCCCTTCCCCCTCTCAACCACAGAGGCAGGAACCTTCCTGCTCAGAATACTATCATGGTGAGAAACAAACAAAGCCTCCATCTTTCTGATTGAGGCTTTCCAATCCAGGTAAAAATGGAGTGCTTTCCTGACATCCAATTTACATCACACCTCTTCCTGAGGGTGCACCTGCTTAGGAGAAAATGAAGGTAAGGCTATTTCCTGTTGCTAATGAGACAGAAAGGGAGAGTCCATTCTAAGAACTACCTTGTCCTGATGAAACACACAAAGCTGGGAATCAGAAGTCAATGCCCTAAACTCTGATTGGCCAAGGTAACAGCCAACAGGAATACAGTCTTGAGCATAATGATCTTGAGAAGACACATGGGCAAGGCCCAAAAGGAGGAGCCATAAAAGCTGTAAGCACCCAATTTAGGTTCTGCATGAGAAATCTATGGGTAGTAGGGGGGTTAATGAGTGCTGCTCCGCTAAGGAACCTCCGAACATGGGAAGTGAATGGAGAAGGACTCTCTTCCTTTGCACCCAAGTACATTGTTCAAGGCTGCAACCTGTGTTTTAGCATGCTAATACTAAGCCCCTTAAAAAGACCAGGCTGAAGAAACTCCAGAATTCCCAAAAGTTGTTCTCTCCCCAAAACTCTACCAGAGCTCTGACACGAGGAAAGGTAGATTTTCCAAGTATTGCTGTATAGCCTTTTAGTTGAACAAGACAGTATTTAAAAGACAACGGAGTATTTAAAATTTCTTCAGAGTAGCTCAGGCAGGCAAGCCAGTGCTGCTCATGCTCCATGCAGTCAGACTGAACATTTCCAAATGAGGGTGGACTATGGAACCCTCAGAGGTCCCCTTCAACACAGAATACTCCAGCTGTTCTGGACAGGCAGAATCCAGGAACCGTAGGCACCTATAAGTCATTGTGGGACAATCAAAATCACTTCCTCTGAAGGACTTGTGGAATCAGTGGAAGCAGAGAGGAACACATAAATGAAGTTCTTGGGACAAGGACTAGTATGAGTGTTTTCTTCCAGACATTCCTGTCTTTAGAGTCCTCTGTGGGGGAGTCTGGAAATCACCTGGAGGAGATGCATGAGGAAGAGGACTGGACCACCCCTCCTCCACCAGTTGCGTGACTGACTCTTTGACTTCTTGGGCAATAATTTGTTTGACCCAGTGGAGAAAATTGAGGCAACTGGGGAAGAGAGGTAAGGCCCCCAAGACAACTCAACCCCCATGCTCTGCATGTTGTGTTGCCTCAGAAGTTACCCTTCCCTGGGCAACTTCACCTGAGGCTGTGGAAATCCCCAAGTTCCCTTGGAGCAGAGGTGTGGGTGCTACTTGTCAGAGTACTTTTCATGCTGGAAAACAAAAGGCTCCTGCAGTCTGGCTTTCATTGTGGGATGGGGGGAGGGCCGAACCTGGCCTGGATTCTGGCATGCACACTTGAAGGCCTACCTAGCCTGGTTAGGGTGGCACAGCCTTTGATACTCTTCTGCTCAGCCAGGAAGACCCTAGTCATGAGGAGTGTGTACAATGTTCCAGCATGGGGGGGGGGGTGGATATCCTTCCCCACCGAGATGAAGCCAATCCAAATTTTAAAATTGCCCCACAGTTTTAAAAAAAAGGTCGCCTCCCTCCATGTCCAGTCCCCATCCCTGTCTAGGATGTGTTGAGCAGAGTGAAGGAAGAGGTGGGGGGGGGGGGGTTGGAAGAAATAAAGAACAGGTGCTGAGCTCACTACGCGGACCCTGTGAAGCCATCATGAGGCAGGGACAGCCCCTCCCCCTGGATAGGACAGATTTGGTGGATGTTGCCTATTGTCTTTAAGTAAAGGATAACACTTGGAATTCCCTCCAGAAGATACAGCAGTTAAAGTATAGAATAACTCTTCAATGTGACTTCTTCCTGGATAGCCCATTCCATTCCCCTCCCATTGTTTCTGATCCTTCCCCCCATCCCCCCCCCAAACAACCCCATCAGTCAGCAATCTGTGGCAACTGAGCATGTTCAGTCCTCATTGGGCTCTTTTGTGTTTTTTTCCTTAAGGTTTTTTGTGTGTGTACCTTTTGGGGTTCTACTAAGCCAGCTGATACCTCCCTCTCATATGTTGCTTTGGCCATGTGAGGACAGGCACTCAGAGAATAAGTTCACTATTAGTGTATAGGATTGCTTCGTTTTCTAATAATTTAAGCTTTAAAAAACCACAGCATCTAATTATTCAAATCTGGCTAACAGAAGTATATATCCACACACTGCGAACAGTTAAATAGGCACTGAAGCAGCATATCTAAATAGTCTCCTCACTGTTGCATTCACAAAAGGCAGTAAATCTGAAAATCTTACCAATTTACTTTAGTGTTTACTTTTTCCCCATTTCCCCATAGCCACACTGATTTCTGTGAATGCCACTGCATTCCAATCCACATTTGTTCACTTATCATCTCTTTCAGCCATGTCTGTAGGACAAAGAAATACAACATATTAGAATTTGATAAACATCATCATTATCATTATTTTAATTTCTATACCACCCAATAACTGAAGCTGTTCTCTGGGCAGTTTACAATTATTCATAAAAAATACAACAACATCATCACAAAATACAGCATTATCATAAAAAGAGTCTAAAAGTTTTTAATACACAAAATTTAAAACAATTTAAACAGTTAAAAACAACTTCAATAGACATAATATTTTTTAAAATAATACACCTGTTCAAGACAGCAGACATAAATGCCTTATCATATGACATTAAATGCCTGGGAGTAGAGGGCAGTCTTAACCTGGTGCTGAGAAGATGACAGTGTGGGCGCCAGGCAGGCCTCAGTGGGTAGCTCATTCCAAAGTCAGTGGCCATCACTGAGAAGGCCCTCTCCCTTGTTTCCACCCTCCGAAACTCCCTTGAAGGTGGCACTCAGAGGAAGGCCTCAGATATTGATCGTAGTGTCTGGGTACGTTCAAACCAGGAGAGGCGGTCCATCAGGTATTGGGGTCCCCAGTGTATATGACTTTACAAGTTAAAACCAGCACCTTAAATTGGGCTCAGAAGCATACAGGCAGCCAATGCAAGTGGGCCAGAATTGGTTCCACATGCTCATTTTATTTATTGTATTTCTATACCACCCCATAGCTGAAGCTCTCTGGGTGGTTCACAAAAAGCTGGGCCCTTCTGGGGCTGCCACATTTTGCATAAGCTGCAGTTTCTGAACAGTCTTCAAGAACAGCCCCACGTAGACATAATAAACATTGTTAAAATTTGGGGCATGATCTCAACACACATCAAGAATGCAACTGCATCTTCAGGAGGGGACTAGCATATGGCCCAATTCTTCCTCCACACAAAAGCAAAGGGGGAGGGGGACAGCACCCATTCTCTTCCTCCCCAGCCACATGCCACTTACAATGCAGCTACCATTACTTGAAAAAGGAGGCCAGTGTGCACCACCCATAAAGCTATCCACTAATTCCCTCCTCCCCAGAGCCTTGGCCTACAAGTTATCCAAAGCAAGGGTAGGAGAGAGGGAAGAAGGCTCTATGTTTTTGGAACACTCCTATGCTGTGTGTAGGAATGACCCGTTTCACACATAATGAAACCCATGGGTTGTTTAACCCATGGGCTGTCGGATGCTTCCTCTTTGCTTCTGGTTTAGAACAAGCCAGGGATGCTCTGTTCCTTGCTTGTTCAGTGTGACATGCAAACTTGAAACCCAACAACAAACCATGGGTTAAGACAAAAGGTGGTTTCCTGCTCAACAACTTAGAATTCCGGGTTTGCACATCATGCCAGACAACCCAAGAACTGGGTTATTTTCTAAACTGGATGCAAATGGGAAGTGGCGGGCAGGCAGGAAGTAGCACTCTCACTTGCTCCTGCACAGCACTGACCAACCATGGGTTAATTATTGTTAATTAACCCAGGCTTGGATATTACGTGCAAACTCTGTGTGTTTGTGTGTATATAATCATGCAGAATTCCCTCTAGAAATTAATGCTGTAGTTTCATATTTTTTGCCAAAAAAGTAGCTTTTTAAGCCCCCCATGGAATTATCTAAGTTCAAGTAAATAAATGTTATTTACTACTTTCAGTAGCGGGACCAAGAAATGTTAGAAATGAATTATTCTGCAAAAAGCTAAGCTTTTACATGTTTTTTTAAAGATTCCAACCTTTTCCTCAGGTTCTTCCAGCTGAAGTAGCCTTGTGCCTTTAAAACGTTTGCACAGTTGCTGAGCTTCCTTCCATGTCACTTTTCTATTTTTTTCTATCAAGTAACATTTTCCTTGCCAGTACCACCAACCAGTACCAAGGGAGCATTTCAAACTATACAAGCCTAACACCATCAAAAGAGAAGACAAAGTTGCAAATATAACTTTCTCTTAAATATATGAATTAATCTAATAGACATATGTGAAAAGTATCTTCTCACCATCTCCATCATTTTTTGTTCCTATTCATATTCTAATATCCCCTTGTATCTTTGGCAAATTAACATTTTCAGAATGGGGAGAAAGCCTCATGCACCCTGTTTCCCCCCAGCGATCCTGATCAAGGCGGCTGATCCCCTGCTGCTAATAGTTCTAGCAAAACAGTGATCTTTCCTGTAATGGAACCACCACAGGGGGTAAGCCTAAAGCCTTCCCACTTCCAAGTGATTCTGATCATGTCTGGCTCAGTTGCAGTGAAGCAGAGTCTTTGCAGAGCTCACTGGAGCGTGCCTTTTTTGCGTCTGTTTGTCTTTTCCCCCACCTCCACTCCTAGTTAGGGATACATGCTTTGTGATGCACCTTTAGAACCTGTTCTCACTAACTTCCAAAGTTTGGTCAATGGGGAGATGCATGTTTAAATGGCTCTGCAGCAAGTGCTCTGAAGGGGTTCCCATCAATCATCTTCTAGTTTGGTTTAGTATTTGACCAAAATATTTGGTCCAGCATTTTACTGAACTTCATGGGAATGGGGCAAAATGCTCCCTAACATCAGCACAAATCTGCTGATCTTATAACTGACAGCTATATTCTCATCAGGACAATGTTGTCCACCAAAGTGTACAGTAATAGTATCCAGGAGTTCCACAAGCAAACCAGTGAACTTCTAATTTGGGCAGAGATTTCTCTTCTGTCTATCTCAGCAAAACATTTAAGGCGCTGGGGGGGGGGGCGGCTCAAAGTTGATAGCAGACTAGCTCAGTAGGACTTTGATATAATACTTGGAATGGGCCCTTCACCCAAGAGAATGCCAGCCAATGGTAGACCTCTTTGCCATTCCTCCAAATGCCCAGACTGAAAAATTCATGACAATACAGTCTTGCCCAGTTGCTACAGGTATGGATGTGTTAAAACACCCAGAGGCCAAACGCCCCACTGAAGGGCTGGGTTTTCACAATCATGGCTGGGGAAATAAGCCACAGCGGCTTATTTGCCCCTCTGTATGTGTTGGTAGCATGCTGGGTGATTAGCATTATTAATCTCGTCAGTGCAGCTCGTCATGTTGTGTAAACCCAGCCAGGGTGACTTGTTACTCCCTGGCTATAAGCAACCCTGACCAGGTTCACACATGACAAACTGCACAGCCAAGGGTAATTTTGCTAACCCCCAGCATGTGACCAACACACACAGGGTGGTTAACAAGCCATCATGGCTTATTAACCACCCTGCGATCATGCAAACCGGGTCTAGCTCTTTCTTCTGTTCCCACAAGTGCATCAAGGATGTGGGCACTGATTGTGAGGATGATTCTTGCGGCTCCATATTGGCAGAGACTACCATGTTTATCAAACCTGGTAATCTGTTGATTCAAGGGACCTGGAGGGTGTTTCCACCAGCGATTTACTCCAAGCTAGATGTGTGTTGAGGCCGTTAGGGATACAAGACATCATGGCTATCCAGCAGCCACCCCAGAGCTTTTCAGGGAAAAACTGGATTTCCTGAGACTGCTTAAAGTCCTATTCTTTTCCTTAAGTCGGGTTCTCCCCAGTATAGTTGTTGTATGCTCCAACCCCTGCATTTAGCTCAGGTATGCTAGCCCTGCTCAGGAGTGTGCCTTTCACCATGACCCTAGTTGAGGGGTGTTTCCTCCCACTGTGCTGAATGAGGCTTGCCCTCTGAACACCCACAGAAATAACAGAGAAGCCCCTCAATTGACATGGCACATGTTAAAGCCCAATTCCTTAAGTGCAATTAAGTGCGATCTCAAGGCTCTGATTCATTGCCTTAGGAAGTAACTACTTCACAGCTTTCTTATAGAGATCCTGTGCATTAAAATGGGGGCTTTTTTCTGTCTCTTTCCCACAACAAACCTATTAGTGTCTTCTCAGAAGTAACTCCCATTGTGCTGAATGAGGCTTGCCTTTGAATGCCCATATCAGAACTTACAGAGATTCTCCCTCAATTGAAATGGCACACTTTAGAGCCCAATTCCTTAAATGCGATTAAGCACGATCTTAGGAAGTACTTCACAGCTTCATAATAGATAACCTGCAGGTTACAATGGGGGATGGTTTCTGTCTTTGTGTTTACTACTCTTTCCCACAACAAACCATTACCATCTCCTCAGAAGTAACTCCCATTGTGGTCAATGAGGTCCTGCGGGTTAAAATAGGGGCTGATTTCTGTTTCTGTTCTCCCCCCACCCCACCCTCTTTCCCACCACAATAGGCTGACCATATTTCCTTGAGACAAAAACAGGATGGGGTTATGTAATATTCTGTATTCATGAAAAACCACAATATAACAAAACAACTGCAGCTCCCTTTGTGGTCTCTCAGGCTATAAGAGACCTAAAAAACAACCTAAACTCACTGCAAAAGAACATGGAAAGGGGTGCAAATGAATAGCACTAATTTACTGCATATACACAAAAAAACCACTCATAAATATACATATATAAAATACTTATAAAATATCACATGAGCAGTAAACAAATCTGTATGGCATATCACACTGAACACTCTAATGCAGGGCTGCAGTGGCCAGACTGCAAAAAATCATACACATACACCAAGAAGAAAAAAAAAGGAATGAACACCCCGACTGCTATCACAAGCCGATATATGCTAATGTCCCACCGGAGAGTTCCGCTGTAATAAAAAAATAGCTAACAGCCTGTTGAACCGAAATATGAGTCTGAAAAGTCTGAATCAAACTGAATGTAGGGCAGAAAGAATCTCTACGGGCGGAATGATGGTAGAAATAACAGTAAGACTCACCCTCCTGGCTCCCACACGCTGAATGGGGCTTAGCGACTGCCTCTTGAATTCCCTGCTACTGCAGACAAGCAAGGGGGTGGCGTCTGATCGTCACTAGCTCAAGAAGCCTGGCCCTGACTGGATAAAGTCAATGGAACTTCCTCTTTCGTCACACTAGTAGTTTTACTGCACGCATTGATTAGCATAGAGCCTTATGATAAATGCGTTCAGTTTTTTACAAAAAATTAAAAACGGGACAAAATTGACATTTATATTAAAACGATGGGACAGTCAGGAAATATGAAAAAAATGGTACTGTCCCATTTAAAATGGTACGTATGGTCAGCCTACACCACAAGCATATGTGTGTCTACTTGGAACTAACTCCCATTATGCTCAATGAGGCTTGCTCCTGAAATGCAGGTGCATCTGGACTTTCAGGGGAATGGAAAATGGGGGGAGAGGGGGGAAGCCTATCTAACTGATTGAGCAGCCCCTGCCAGTCAGATGATGTTCACTCCAACCCCCGCCCCCACAGGAAGTATATTCTGTGAAGCGATTTTTACTACTGCGGAGAATCTGCTCGTGGAACCCTGCCCACAGCAAAGCCGATTCCTTTTAAAAAAATCTAGTACTCCTCCATTAGCTTCTCTTTCCATTGTCGTGGAAACACGGCCCTGGAAACTCCTATGTAGCAAGGGCCTCTGCATTTATACTAATGATCACAAACTTTGACCAACATAGCCATAGTCATTCACTGTCGATATCAAGAGCCAAAATTTTAGTTGTTCTCAAATAGTGAAGCAGGTTTCCCACAATATTTCCAAATATTTATTATTACATAGGTTGAATAATGCTTGGCTGCTTAAATAATCATGCACCATAAGACCATCTATACAATTACTATTTTTACATAGCTGTTGGTTTTTAAAAAGGAAAGCAAACCCACTCACCAAAAGAACATGTACCTACACTCCGAGGTGCAGCACAAACAATGGGACTTTCACATGCTCCACTTATGGGATGGCATGGTTTATCCCAATGGCAGTGTGGGCATTCAGCTTCACAGTTTGTCCCATAGTATCCATAATCGCATGCTTCAAAATAATAACAAAGAATAATAATAATTCAAAGCAATGCCTTTCATAAATTATCGTCTTGTAATCTTTACAATAGCCCTGTAAGTTAGGCCAGTGTTATCCCCATATGGTGGGCTGAGGCTGGGCTTGCCTAAGGCCACCTAGTGACTTCATGGAAGAGGTGAGATTTACACTAGGGAATTCCCGATTCATACATTAGTCTCCTAGCACCAACAAGTAGAACACTCATGCAGGAAGATACTCAGGAGGCTGGATACAGACATACATAATTAGAATGGTCAAGCTGCTGTGGAACCACACTCACCCCATTTTGTTTTGGAAGTACATGTTTCTCAGTAGCATCAAGCTTAGGAGAAACTGGTTCTGCTAGTTTCCAGCAGAAACAGCTGTGCACACAATACTGACTGGCTAGGGACTTGTACCATCACACTTCCATTTCCCCACTCTCTCCAAAACAGCTTTCCCATTTAAAAAGCAAACAAACAACTGACTTAAAACACACAGAGGAAATAAGGCATCAAACAAATGTTTAAGTGGGTACTTTTCCTAGATAGGTTTGAGTTTTTTGTTTTTTTAAGTGTTGGGGGAGAGGCTAACAGGAAGAAACCAGCATTCAGAGCAGAAGCTTTACATGTTATATGTACCCACTCTTGTTTGCTGGTATGTCTGTATTAAGTAGGGATGTGCATATCCCCTCGATCTGCTTTGGAGGCCGATTTGGAGGTCCTGAATTGGTCCTGACCCACCTTGGCCTGCTCCAGAGCCAGGGCAACCCACTTTGGGCTCCGAAGCTGAAGCAAGATCCAGAGACGTGAAGCAGTCCCCCCAGCGAAGCAAGCCCCCACTCCCTGCTGCTGTTGAGCAATTCCTGGCATCCCATTCCACACACACACACAGCCGAGCCACACAAGACCTTCCGCTCCTTACCTGGATCTATTGGGAGCACGTGCAGCTGTCGGTCTCTGTAAGGGTGCCGTCTTTTTAAAAAAAAAATGGCAACTCTTCTTATTGGAAGAGGAATCGCCATTTTCTTTCAAAATGGCAACTCCGTCCAAGGCGTCTATGGCTGCACGCACCCTGCAAGGGTCCAGGTTAGAAGCAGGAGGCTCGTGCGGTGGCTGTCCAGATTTGGTCGAAGAGCTTTGGAGAGATCCAACCTGCTTTGCAGTGCCTCAGCCTGATCCTGAACCACACTGCTTCAGTCCAGAGTGCCCCGATCCACCTCTAGATTCGGGGTTTGGACCAAAGCAGTGCATAGCCCTAGTATTAAGGCTTATAGAAAGAAACTAGCTGATTAAAACAAAATGCCAGAAGTTTGAAATCAGAAAGAGGAACAGAAAGAATGCAAAACTTACAAAGTTTGAGAATACAGAACTTGTTTAAAGTATTAGAATGTTAGAATCTACCATACAAACTCGTATTTTAATATATGGGAAACTTAATGAGATTTAACATTCATTCCGTAATTCTATACATTTGAGTAGGAACTCAGACAATTATGACTACCTGATTTCAAAAAAGTTATACTTGGACCAAAGGCTCCACCAACTAATGTAGGGCCATTTAGTATGAAATATCCATATTGCCACAATCCATAGCCAATACACACAGACATCTGTTTAATACATTCTTCCCTTGATTCATTGTAGGTAGAATTGGCTGATGAACTTGGTATCTCTGAGATCACTACTGAATCCCAAAAGCCTGTATATACATCAAGGTCTGTAGGGACGAGAAAAACAAGTACTGAGGGGAAAACAAATCTATATTTTAATATATATCAACAATACAATATCAACATTAGATTCTCATAAGCTGTGACCCACAAATTGAACATGGGTCATCAGCCATGTATTGCTACCTGTCAGTTACTTAATAATTCTGTTTTTGCAGTTGTATCACCTTGATTTAGGATGAAGGAATGATTGCCAATGAGTACATAAATACAGTATGTAACAGACTTTGGAGTTTGGTTTACTGTATCAATTCACAATGCTTACATAATAATTACAGCTGGTCAAATCTTTTCTCAGAGTGAGTAACAGTGGACAAAAGAACACCTCACAGAAAGTTACCATACATTCTGAGTTCAATCTTGAAGATACACAGCAAGTACAAAGACTTAACACAATTTGCCTAATTTGTATATCTCTTGGATATATCAAATGATTACTTAGAATTCCTCAACTCTCCCCAGCAACAGCTTTAACAGCTGTAAACTGAAGAAAAGTTTCATTACTCTCTTAGTATGTTCTAGGTTGGTAGTACCTACTGACTCCTTATCTTACCTCCATTCTTGGCACAAAATACATACCTCGTACCAGAAAACCTAACTATGGTCAGTATGTGATGCTTAAGAAAAGCAGGTTGCTTACCTGTAGCTGTGGTTCTTCAAGTGGTCTTCTGTGCAGTCACAGATATGGGTTCTGAGCCTGTGTAGAGCTATTTTCAGAACTTTCTAGAGTTAGGCTCAATTTTTGGTGGTCCTATCCTGAATGTGCATACTCAAGGGGAATGGCTCCTGCCGTCCCACTCAGTTCCTAATGGAGCTAATGTGAAAAATGCAACAGCGCTTGTATAGAGCAAGTGCACTGCAGTAGGGATCATCAGCTTGTAGTAGTGCTGTATGTTCAATGAAATCCAGTAGGAGAATCAATGGGTGGATACTGGGAAACCATTCCTAGGACCCTTGTAATAAAGGAAAAGACAAGGATCCCACCTAAACGCTGCAGTCCTGTTCGGATAGAAGGCAATGGCATGCTGGACATCTAAGTTATGTAAGGACACCATCAATGGTGAGGCAAGCAAGGTTTGGAATAAACACTGCTACGACTATGTCCTGGTTAAGGGAAAACGCAGAGACCACCATAGGCAAAAAGACACCTGAAGTGGAGCCTTTTTGCTTAAGGCAAAAAGATATCAGGTCGAAACACAACTTCATCCTTATAGAGACCAAATATGGGAGGTTTGAGCAGAGACCACAAAGTTCACCGGTCCTCCTAACAGCTGTGATAGCATGAAGAAAGTAGCCTTAAAGGTGAGCAAATGGAAGCTGCAAGGAGCCAAAGGCTCAACAGGCTTCACTAGCTGTGCAACGACTGATAGGTTCCAAACCACCAGGGTAGCATTAATTGGATGGCAGAGCTTTGGCAGACCCTTCATGAGGTGAAGGGTGAAAAAAAGGGAATTTTCTTAAAAATCCTGTTCTCTGTGTCTCTCAGAAGGCACTGTAGAACTTTTGGGAGAACACCTTCCATTAGAATATCAGGCAAGTTCCAATCACAGAGATCGATTCCAATGGACTACCCAGACCAGACAGGAAAAGCAGAAGTAAACCCTCAACCCCTTAATTCACAGACAACAAATGTATTCCACAACAGGCACCCACATATACTAATTATTATTTCTGTATGTAGAAAACAGCAGCTAATAACAGATTATAAGAATGCAAGAGAGGCCAGACAAAGAAACTACCCCAGGAGTTCCTGCCTGCCTTCCCCACATGTACAACAAGGCAGAAGCCATTAGAGTGTCCACTGGAAGATGCAGTGGTGGGTGGAATACCCTCTGGGAGATTCGGAGAACAGGAACTCTTGGTAAGAGATTTCCCTTTCTCCTGTGGCTCCCAGAAGGCATTCCAGAAACTTTGGGATGTAAAATAACAGTACCATCCCAGGGAAGGCCTCTAAACAGACCAGGGGTACTGGGTGTGAACCCTCTGCAGGACCTTTCCCCCAAATGCAGTTGTTGTTGTTCAGTCGTTAAATCGTGTCCGACTCTTCGTGACCCCATGGATCATAGCATGCCAGGCCTTCCTGTCCTCCGCTCTCTCCTGGAGCGTGCTCAAGTTCATATTCATTGCATCGGTGATGCTATCTAGCCATCTCATCCTCTGCCGTCCCCTTCTCCTTTTGCCTTCAATCTTTCCCAGCATCAGAGACTTTTCCAGGGAGTTTTCTCTTTGCATTAGGTGGCCAAAATATTTGAGCTTCAGCTTCAGTATCTGTCCTTCCAAGGAGCACTCAGGGTTGATTTCCTTTAGGATTGACTGATTGGACCTCCTTGCAGTCCAGGGGACTCGTAAGAGTCTTCTCCAGCACCACAGTTCGAAGGCATCAATTCTTCGACACTCAGCCTTCCTTATAGTCCAGCTCTCACAGCCATACATTGCTACTGGGAAAACCATAGCTTTGATTAGACGGACCTTTGTCGGCAAGGTGATGTCTCTGCTTCTTGCTATGCCGTCTAGGTTTGCCATAGCTTTCCTCCCAAGGAGCCATGAAATTTTATTTCATGGCTACAGTCACTGGCTGCCGTGATCTTGGAGCCCAAGAAAATAAAATCTGTCACTGCTTCCATTTCTTCCCCTTCTATATGCCAGGAAGGGATGGGGCCAGATGCCATGATCTTCGTTTTTTGAATGTTGAGTTTCAAGCCAGCTTTTGCACTCTCCACTTTCACCCTCAACAAGAGGCTCTTTAGATCCTCTTCGCTTTCTGCCATTAGGGTGGTATCATCTGCATATCTGAGGTTGTTGATAATTCTCCCAGCAACCTTAATTCCGACCTGTGATTCATCCAACCCAGTGTTTCTCATGATGAACTCTGCATATAAATTAAATAAGCAGGGCGACAATATACAGCCTTGTTGTATTCCTTTCCCAATTTTGAACCAATCGGTCATTCCATGTCTGGTTCTTACTGTTGCTTCTTGACCCTCGTACAGGTTTCTCAGGAGACAGGTAAGGTGGTCTGGTACTCCCATCTCTTTAAGAATTTGCCACTGTTTGTTGTGATCCACACAATCAAAGGCTTTAGCGAAGTCAATGAAGCAGAAATAGACGTTTTTCTGGAATTCTCTTGCTTTCTCCATGATCCAGCGAATGTTGGCGATTTGATCTCTAGTTCCTCTGCCTCTTCAAAACCCAGCTTGTACTCCTGGTAGTTCTCGGTTCACATACTGCTGAAGCCTAGCTTGTAGGATTATGAGCATCACCTTGCTGGCATGTGAAATGAGCGCAATTATACGGTAGTTTGAACACTCTTTGGCATTGCCCTTCTTTGGGACTGGAATGTAAACTGACCTTTTCCAGTCTTGTGGTCACTGTTGAGTGTTCCAAATGTGTTGGCATATTGAGTGCAGCACTTTAACAGCATCATCTTTTAGGATTTTGAATAGCTCAGCTGGACTACTGTCATCTCCGCTAGCTTTGTTGTTGCTAATGCTTCCTAAGGCCCACTTGACTTCACTCTCTAGGATGTCCGGCTGAAGTTCAGTGACCGCACTATCATGGCTATCAGGGACATTCAGATCTTTCCTATATAGTTCTTCTGTGTATTCTTTCCACCTCTTCTTAATCGCATCTGCTTCTGTTAGGTCCCTGCCTTCTTTGTCCTTCATCATGCCCGTCTTTGCACAAAACGTTCCCTTGAGATCTCCGATTTTCCTGAAATCTAGATCTCTAGTCTTTCCTATTCTATTGTTTTCCTCAATTTCTTTGCATTGTTCATTTAAGAAGGCCTTCTTGTCTCTCCTTGCTATTCTCTGGAACTCTGCATTCAGTTGGATATATCTTCCCCTTTCTCCCTTGCTTTTCACTTCCCTTCTTTCCTCAGCTACTTGTAAAGCCTCCTCAGACAGCCACTTTACTTTCTTGCATTTCTTTTTCTTTGGGATGGATTGAGTTGCTGCCTCCTGAACAATGTTACAGGCCTCTGTCCATATTTCCTCAGGCACTCTGTCTATCAGGTCTAATCCCTGAAATCTATTCCTCACCTCCACTGTATATTCATCAGTGATATGATTTAGGTCATACCTGAATGGTTTAGTGGTTTTCCCTACATTCTTCAATTTCAGCCAAAATTTTGTGATAAGAAGCTCACGATCTGAGCCACAGTCAGCTCCAGGTCTTGTTTTTACTGACTGTATAGAGCTTCTCCATCTTTGGCTGCAAAGTACAAAATCAATCTGATTTCAATATTGACCATCTGGTGATGTCCATGTGTAGAGTCATCTCTTGTGCTGTTGGAAAAGAGTGTTTGCTATGATCAGCGTGTTCTCTTGGCAAAACTTTATTAGCCTTTGTCCTGCTTTATTTTGTACACCAAGGCCATGCTTGCCTGTTATCCCAGTGATTTCTTGACTTCCTGCTTTAGCATTTCAATCCTCTATGATGAAGAGGACATCTTTTTTTGGTGTTAGTTCTAGAAGGTGTTGCAGGTCTTCGTAGAACTGATCAACCTCAGCTTCTTCGGCCTCAGTGGTTGGAGCGTAGACTTGAATTACTGTGATGTTGAATGGTTTGCCTTGGATTCGTACTGAGATCATTCTGTCGTTTTTGGGAGTGTACCCCAGTACTGCTTTTCCCACCCTTTTGTTGACTATGAGTGCTACTCCATTTCTTCTAAGGGATTCTTGCCCACAGTAGTAGATATAATGGTCACCTGAATTAAATTCGCCCATGCTTGTCCATTTTAGTTTGCTGATTCCCAAGATGTCGATGTTCAGTCTTGCCATCTCATGTTTGACCACCTCCAGCTTACCTTGATTCATTGATCTGACATTCCAGGTTCCTAAACAATATTGTTCTTTACAGCATCGGACTTTCTTTTCACCACCAGACACATCCACAGCTGAGTGTCCTTTCGGCTTTGGCCCAGCCGCTTCACTCTTTCTGGCGCTACTTGGAACTTCCCTCTGCTCTTCCCCAGTAGTATATTGGACACCTTCTGACCTGAGGGGCTCATCTTCCGGCGTCATATCTTTTAGCCTTGTGATACGTTCCATGGGGTTTTCTTGGCAAGAATACTGGAGTGGGTTGCCATTTCCTTCTCCAGTGGACCACATTTTGTCAGAACTCTCTGCCATGACCTGTCTGTCTTGGGTGGCCCTGCATGGCATAGGTTATGGCTTCACTGAGTTACGCAAGCCCCTTCGCCACAACAAGGCAGTGATCCATGAAGGGGCAAATGCAGTACACAAATGAAAATATATCAATCCTGTCATGCTTAACAAAGGTATGGAAAAAGTCCACTCAGCTATCCTACAGCTTTTCCCCCTGGAAGCACTATCCCACTTTGGAAGCCCCTAGCAGTGCCCCAATAAACTGAAGCTTTTGAGTCGGTTGTAGCTGAGACTTCTTCACGTTGATGCAAAGTCCAAGGCACTGGAGGAAATTCCAGGTCACCTCTATGGACCAAAGAAAACGATTCTGCGTGAACACCACTAACAGCCAGTCGTCGATGTATGGATACACCTTGACACCTTGCATCCAAAAGTGGGAACATACCACTGCCTTGCATTTGGTAAATACCCTTGGAGCAGCTGCAAGGCCAAAGGGTAGTAACCAAAACTGGTCGGTGTTGGTATTGATGGCAAAGCAGAGGTAGTGTTGGTAGAACTCCTCTATGGCGATGTGGAAGTAGGTGTCCTTAAGGTCAATAGAGGCAAACCAATCTCTTCATGAGAGGAGAAGGGGGATAGATGCCAGAGAAACCATGCAGAACATCCTGGGTGAGATATGCAGGTTCAGCTCCTGGAGGTCCAGGATTGGTCAGAGCCTGCCATCTTCTTTTGGTACCATGAAGTACCTTGAGTAAAACCCGTCACAGAGATGTGACCATGGAATGGGTACAATTGCTTCCTTTTTGAGGAGCATGCTGAGCTCTTGATGGGGAACTGGTGATGGAGCGGTTACTCTTACAATACTGAGGGAAGGGAGGATATCAAATTCAATCCTGTAGCCCCTCCATATGATAGAAAGTACCCAGTTCTTGGTGATGTTGATCCAGATGGAGAGAAAGTGGGACAGGACAGTGCCAAAGATGAGGGACTGAGCAGCAAGGCTACCACAATGGCAGTCGAAAGAGAACTGAGGGAGTAAGCAGGAACTACTTACCGGGACATACGCGCTGGGATGGTGCAGGAAGGGTTCCTGCCAAAACTTCTCAGCTATAGAAGTTTCCCAAATCAAGGTTCCACACAGGTGCAGAGCCCATATGTGTGATGCACAGGGACCACAAAGAAGAACCCTGCATTTTCCATTCTAAACAAGCAGGATTTAATCTTCTGTTTGGAATGCTGCTCTCAAAAAATCAACAATTCTAACTCTGTTAACCACCTCTATACATGAGCAATTTCTACATGATAATACAGGTCAGCAGACTCCAAACCTCGTTCAGCTGGTCTTTTGCACACCCAGCTTCTCTCTTCATAACAAGAAGCTGGATGGATAATACCTTCATCTGTCAAAGCAGCACACCTTAGCCGTCTGGACCAGCTTGAGAGATCTATCCTGACAAGATAAAGTAAGAGAATCTAAGAAAGGACCAGCCTTCATCTGTACAGGTACATGTAATTTAGAAATACAATTAATACAGCTAATAACTTGAAGAACTAGGGAGAATGACAATGACAAAAGTTTAGCAAGCATAGACTGTGGTTCAAGCTGGAGTATGTGCAGAGAAGAAATGCTCTGTGGAAAAAGGAAAGCTTTTTAAAGTTTAATTTTTTAATTTCCATAATGCACATTGGCTTAAGAAAATGAAAATACAAAAAATAGTACTGAACCTGCGACCTATTCATTTAGCTGGAGTCCAGATTCATGGATCCTATTCAATATGCTGGATAGCATTTTATCATGGTCTTCCACTGATGGGCTACATATTAGGATGTTGTCCATGAAGACAATGTCTTCTTTAATGACAATGACTTCCCTGAGGAGTTCTGTTATCTTCCTTTGAAAAATCTTGGAAGCACTTGTGATTTCAAGCAGTAAGTGTTGAAAACAGAATCTCCCAAATGTGACAAATGTACTATCTGGACGTGTGGATAGTATTATTATAGCTTAGTCCTGGAGTCTCCAACTCCACCTCTCTGGGCATCTGCTAGGCTCCCTACCTCTACTGATTTTTATTTTATTTCATATATTGTAATTTTTTTAAGAATTTTTTTTTAATGGAAAGGCGCTGACATGTTGCAAAATGAAATGCTGTCCTCCAGCGCCATCTTTATTTCCATGAGTGCCTCTGGGCCCCATAAAATGGTGGGTGGCTGCAGCCCAGCTTGCCCAGCCACCCGGCAAAAGAAAAAAAGTAAGCTGAGGGTGATAAGGAGTGTTCTGGGCATAGAGGTAAAGGGGGCTGGGAGGGATGAAAGGTGATTTGCCTGTGCCATGTGTGTGCTTGTTTTGCATCTCTTTTTCAGTGTGGAATGGGTCAGTGTATTGCCTGTGTCTTTGTGTTTTTTGGAGCATCACCAGTTTGCCTTCTGTGAAACTGGTATTTTGCTGTGCTTTGTGTGATATGGATTTGGGGCTCAGACCCCATTTCTGCTTTGTACTCAGTTCCTTGTTGAAGTTACTTTTCTCTGAGCCTCATCACTTTGCTTTTTGTGAAATGGGTGAAACAGACCTCTGCCTTGTATTTAGGTTCTTGGCCAAGTTTCTTTCCTTTTAGCCTCACCAGATTTCCTCCTTGGAAATGGTTGTCTTGTGACCAGCCTCAGCCAGCATGGCAGCCATTTTGTGAATGGGCAAGCCCGTCCATGCAGCCATTCTGTGAGAACATCCATGACACTCTCAACATTCCAGCTGTGCTCACTAAGCCAAAAATATCAGGGACCTCTGGTTTAGTCACAAGGTGAAACTGGATGGAAACAGAAGTATCGTGCATATGTCTCCCCTGGTGACATCAGCTCCTGAACCTATTTTGAAATTAATGGTTGTCCCACAAATAGTTACGTTTATGCTCCCGGGACAGCCAGTGTCATTACAAAATATGGAGCCTAAGAAAAATGGACTGTCCAATACTGTGGCTACTTCTTGCACCAATCTATCTCTAAGGTTTGTTGTTGTTGTTCAGTCGTGTCCGACTCTTCGTGACCCCATGGACCATAGCACGCCAGGCCTTCCTGTCCGCCGCTCTCTCCCAGAGCGTGCTCAAGTTCATATTCATTGCATCGGTGATGCTATCTAGCCATCTCATCCTCTGCCGTCCCCTTCTCCTTTTGCCTTCAGTCTTTCCCAGCATCAGGGTCTTTTCCAGAGAGTTTTCTCTTCGCATTAGGTGGCCAAAATATTGGAGCTTCAGCTTCAGTATCTGTCCTTCCAATGAGCACTCAGGGTTGATTTCCTTTAGGATGGACTGATTGGACCTCCTTGCAGTCCAGGCGACTCGTAAGAGTCTTCTCCAGCACCACAGTTCGAAAGCATCAATTCTTCGGCGCTCAGCCTTCCTTATAGTCCAGCTCTCACAGTCATACATTACTACTGGGAAAACCATAGCTTTGATTAGATGGACCTTTGTTGGCAAGGTGATGTCTCTGCTTCTTACTATACTGTCTAGGTTTGCCATAGCTTTCCTCCCAAGGAGCAAGCGTCTTTTAATTTCATGGCTACAGTCACCGTCTGCAGTGATCTTGGAGCCCAAGAAAGTAAAATCTGTCACTGCTTCCATTTCTTCCCCTTCTATATGCCAGGAAGTGATAGGGCCAGATGACATGATCTTCGTTTTTTTAATGTTGAGTTTCAAACCAGCTTTTGCACTCTCCTCTTTCACCCTCAACAAGAGGCTCTTTAGATCCTCTTCGCTTTCTGCCATTAGGGTGGTATCGTCTGCATATCGGAGGTTGTTGATAATTCTCCCAGCAATCTTAATTCCGACCTCTGATTCATCCAACCTGGCGTTTCTCATGATGTACTCTGCATATAAGTTAAATAAGCAGGGTGACAATATGCAGCCTTGTCGTACTCCTTTCCCAATTTTGAACCAATCGGTTGTTCCATGTCTGGTTCTGACTGTTGCTTCTTGACCCTCATACAGGTTTCTCAGGAGACGGGTAAGGTGGTCTGGTACTCCCATCACTTTAAGAATTTGCCACAGTTTGTTGTGATCCACACAATCAAAGGCTTTAGTGTAGTCAATGAAGCAGAAATAGACGTTTTTCTGGAATTCTCTTGCTTTCTCCATGATGCAGCGAATGTTGGCGATTTGATCTCTAGTTCCTCTGCCTCTTCGAAACCCAGCTTGTCCTTCTGGTACTTCTCAGTTCGCATACTGCTGAAGCCTAGCTTGTAGGATTTTGAGCATCACCTTGCTGGCATGTGAAATGAGCGCAATTGTGAGGTAGTTTGAACACTCTTTGGCGTTGCCCTTCTTTGGAATTGGAACGTAAACTGACCTTTTCCAGTCTTGCGGCCATTGTTAAGTGTTCCAAATTTGTTGGCATATTGAATGCAGCACTTTAACAGCATCATCTTTTAGGATTTTAAATAGCTCAGCTGGAATACTGTCATCTCTGCTAGCTTTGTTGTTACTAATGCTTCCTAAGGCCCATTTGATTTCACTCTCTAGGATGTCCGGCTGAAGTTCAGTGACCGCACTATCATGGCTATCAGGGACATTCAGATCTTTCCTGTATAGTTCTTCTGTGTATTCTTTCCACCTCCTCTTAATCTCATCTGCTTCTTTTAGGTCTCTGCCTTCTTTGTCCTTTATCATGCCCATCTTTGCACAAAACGTTCCCTTGAAATCTCAGATTTTCTTGAAGAGATCTCTAAGGTATTCCTTTTTAAATCAGCAAATTCACAGTATTCAGCCTGTTCATACAAGACCCTAATAAATGAGTCAACAGGCATCTGAACTCTCTGACAGATGCAGGCCCTCTTATGGTTGTGCTTATGGCTCTCTTCAATGACAGTAAATGACCTCTCCCCCTGCATCCAGAGGAAATCACATTGCCATCTTCAGACTCTGACGACTCCAGTGATTAAGACATTGGTATGCCACAGCTACCCCCAAATCATCACAGAATGAGGCCGCTAAAAGAGATCAGACCCCTTTAAGAGAAAAGGCCTTAGTCAGTATGGAGGTGGGACTACCTGCCCTAAAAAAGCCAAACAAGCTCAGTCACAATCTGCTGCTGTGGGAGCAACAGGCAGCATTCTATACCCGATGCTGTTCAATATTTACATGAAACTGCTGGGAGAGATCATCAGGAGGTTTTGGGCTGAGTGTTACCAGTATGCTGATGACACCCAAATCTATTTCTCCTTAACATCTTTATCCAAGAAAGGTATTACTCCTCTGAATGATTGCCTGAAGTTGGTAATGAGGATGAGGGAGAACAGGCTGAAGCTGAATCCAGGCAAGACAGAGGTGCTCATTGTGAAGAATCCTAATTCAGGTATTGAGGTATGTCAACCAGTTCTGGATGGGGTTGCACTCCCCCTGAAGGAGCACATTCATAGCTTGGGGGTGCTTCTTGACTCAGACCTGCTCCTGGCAACCCAAGTGGAGGCAATGGTGAGAAGTAGGGTTGGCGGAGAATTTCTCCCCGAAACTTTGGGGGGCCGAGCGCCAACGTGTTCGGCCCCCCGAACAAGTTTCGGGGAGAAATTCTCCGCCCCCGCCCCCCCCCGGGACAGGACTTACCTTTCCCAAATGTCCCTCCCGGCGGCGGGTCCCGGCGGCGGTTCATCAGGTCTTCGTCAGGGGCAGGGGCGGCAGCCGATCTTTCGACCGGCCGCCGCCGCCGCCATTCCAATAAAACTAAAAAAAAAAAACACGCCCCCATGATAGGCTACGTTAATCGTCACGTAGCCTATCACGGCTAGATCTGCAAAGTCAGCCGTGATAGGCTATGTAAATCGTCACGTAGCCTATCACGGGTGACTTAAAAAAAAAAAAAAAGCGCGTACGGCTAATGGCGGCCCCCATAGGGAGCCGCCATTCACGTTCCTTATTTGGTCGCTGTAGTCTACGTAAAGATTACGTAGACTACAGCGACCAAATAAGGAACGCAAATGGCGGCTCCCTATGGGGGCCGCCATTTGCGTACGCGTTTTTTTTTTAAAGTCACCCGTGATAGGCTACGTGACGATTTACGTAGCCTATCACGGCTGACTTTGCAGATCTAGCCGTGATAGGCTACGTTAATCGTCACGTAGCCTATCACGGGGGCGTTTTTTTTTTAACTTTTTATTTCGCGGCCGGCGAGGCGAGGCGCCTCCTCCCCAGCCTGAATTTCGGCCAGGCGAGGCGGCAAGCCTCCCCCCCCCCCGGCCTGAATTTCGGCCGGGCGAGGCGGGAAGCCTCCCCCCCCCAGCCTGAACTTCGGGGGGAGAGCAGCGAAGCGCCTCCCCCCCACCGCGAAAAGCTGCGAGACCAGGTAAGTGACTTTCGTGCACCCCTACTGAGAAGTGCCTGTCATCAACTTCACCTGATACACCAGCTACGCCCATTCCTGGAACATGTGGACCTGATAATGGTGGTGCATGCGTTGGTAACTCTAGCCTTGATTTCTGTAATGTGCTGTACTTGAGGCTGCCTGTATATTTAGTTCGGAAACTTCAACTGGTACAAAATATGGCAGCCAGGTTGGTCTCTGGGACATGCCAAGCAGTTGGCATATTACACCAGTTTTAAAATCTTTACACTGGGTGCCAATTTGCTTCTGAGCAAAATATAAAGTGCTGGTTCTTACCTTTAAAGCCTTACATAGTCTAGGTCCAAGGTACCATAGAATCATAGAATAGTAGGGTTGGAAGGGGCCTGTAAGACCATCAAGTCCACCCCCTGCTCAATCCAGGAATCCAAGTCAAAGCACCCCTGATAAGTGGCTGTCCAGCTTCATCTTGAATGTCTCCAGTGTGGGAGAGCCCACCACCTCCCTGGGTAATTGTTTCCATTGTTGTATTGCTCTAACAGTCAGGACGTTTTTCCTGATGTTCAGCCGGAATCCGGCTTCCTGTAACTTGAGCCCATTATTCCGTGTCCTGCATTCTGGGATGATTGAGAAGAGATCCTGGCCTTCCTCTGTGAAGTACTTGAAGAGCATTATCGTATCTTCCCTCAGTCTTCTCTTCTCAAGGCTAAACATGACCCGTTCTTTCAGTCCTTCCTCATAGGGCTTTGTTTCCAGTCCCCTGATCATCCTTTGTTGCCCTCCTCTGAACCCTCTCCAGTTTGTCTGCATCCTTCTTAAAGTGTGGTGCCCAGAACTGAACACAGTACTCCAGATGAGGCACAAGCAGAACTGAGAAGAGGGAAACTAGTACTTCACGTGATTTGGAAGCTATACTTATATTAATGCAGCCCAAAATAGCATTTGCCTTTTTTGCAGCGACATCACATTGCTGGCTCATATTCCGCTTGTGATCTACAATAACAAGATCCTTCTCGCTTGTAGTGTTGTTGGGCCACGTATCCCCCTTCCTGTAACTGTGCATTTGGTTTCTTTTTCCTAGGGGCAGAACTTGGCATATATCCCTATTAAATTTCATAGTGTTGCTTTCTGCCCAGCACTCCAACCTATCAATATCACTTTGAATTTTGTTTCTGTCTTCCAGGATATTAGCTATCCTGCCCAATTTTGTGTCATCTGCAAATTTGATCAGCATTCCCTGCACCTCCACATCCAAGTCATTAATACAAATGTTGAACAGCACTGGGACCAGGACTAAGGCCTGCGGTACCCCGTTTGTTACCTCTCCCCAGTTTGAGAAGATCCCATTGATAAGCACTCTTTGAGTCCGATTCTGTAGCCAACTGTGGATCCACCTGATAGTTGCTTCACTAGCCCACTTTGAGCTAGTTTGCTCATCAGGATATCATGGGGCACGTTGTCAAAAGCTTTGCTGAAGTCGAGGTATATTATGTCCTCAGCAATCCCACAATCCACAAGGGAGGTTACTTGATCAAAAAATGAGATCAGATTCGTCTGGCAGGATTCGTTCTTGACAAATCCCTGTTGGCTTTGAGTAATCACTGCATTGTTTTCCATGTGCTTACAGACTGATGGCTTTCTAATCTGCTCCAGAATTTTCCCAGGGATTGATGTCAGACTGACTGGTCTGTAGTTCCCAAGGTCTCTTTTTTGCCCTTTTTAAAGTAGGGACCAACATTAGCCCTCCTCCAGTCATCTGGCACTTCATGTGTCCTCCATGATTTTCTCAAAGATAATAGACAGTGGTTCTGAGAGTTCCTCTGCCAGTTCCTTTATTACCCTAGGATGCAGTTCATCTGGCCCTGGAGATGTGAACTCATTCAAAGTAATTAGGTGTTCCTTGACCATATGCCTATCAATCTCAAACTGCAATCCTGCCCCTTCAGCCTGTACTTCGCCTTTGCCAGGGGGGTCATAGACCCTCTTTTGGGAGAAGACTGAGCCAAAGTAGGAATTGAGCACTTCTGCTGTTTCTTTGTCATCTGTTATCATTTTGCCACCCTCGTTGAATAGTTGAACCACCATATATTCAATTATTCTAAGTTCTGGATTTGTGTCTCTTTGCTCCCCCAGCCCCACCTTCCCAAACTTAGGTGCCATAATTTTTGATGTGGCAAACAACAGCCTTTG
This sequence comes from Heloderma suspectum, assembly GCF_057233095.1. Classification (NCBI taxonomy): domain Eukaryota; kingdom Metazoa; phylum Chordata; class Lepidosauria; order Squamata; family Helodermatidae; genus Heloderma; species Heloderma suspectum. The sequence goes on from NC_139459.1 coordinate 251,056,142, forward strand.
GTTAAAGATCCTAACATGTTTTATTAAGGTGCATATCTGTCATTAAACAGGAAACGTGGTAACACTGAACAGAATCCAATATTACTTGCAAATATTCTTGAGTGATTGCTCAGTTCCACCACATATGAAAAAAAGGTTCAAAGTACTTCCAACCAGTTTTTTTTACATCTCCAATACAACACTGATTATTTATATTAGGAAACATTCAGCAGTCAATAAGGACTATTGTACCACCTATACAGCAATTTAGCTCACTTCAAAAGCTCAGTTATTGAAAGATATCATTCCAGTGTACTTCTGAAATATGTATCCATTTAACTTTACATTTATTGTCTACATTAAGAATATTAAATATATGTTTATATACTTTCAAAGAGGAAACCCTTACTGTTTGATGTCACTTTCATAAAAGTTTCAAAAGGTTCCAGTCTGGGTTAAGATATAATTTCAAATTTGAATATTTTGATTAAAAGTTAGATGGTTAATTTGAGTTCTCTGTAATGAAATCTGACATGTTAATATTGATCCTTGGTGGAAAAGTCTACCAATCACAACAAAAGATTATTGTCTAACCAAACCTTAGAATTATCTGTTTCTCTTAATCCTTGAAATCGCACTGTAATGTCACAGAAGACAATGATCAAATATCAGTGACCATTATCACTCTATTTGTCCCAGTTTAATCAGTGCAGACCATATTATATTTCTTTCTAAGAATCCCTTGGACTTTTTAACATGCCAAATCCAGACAGATAATAGGTATTCTACCCCAAGGCATTCACCTTTCCAAGGGGAATGGTCTTTAAATTTGAAGCATCAATGAATACATTTGAACTCATAGCGTTATTTCCCTCCTGCAGGGGTGGGGGACCCATTTGGATGGTCCACACCATGAGACTGATGGAATCCAATAGATTACTGAACGCTCTTGGGGATTTTCAAGTGGAGAGCTGGTGATCCAGCTGAGGCCCTAGTCTCACTGTGGAATGGTAAAATTAGGAAAGATATCACTCGACTGCCTTTTCCAGTGCCATAGAGCCTGCTCTGCTCCTTGGCATACTGGGGAGCTGTGGACAATGAAACAGGCTGGACAGCAGCTAGACTGTAAATGGCATAAGACTCAAAGTGAAGATGATCAAGCACGTTCTACAGCACATAATCGTGCCTATTGTGCAGTGCTGTTGGCAGCAAAGAAGGCCTATTCTGCTGCCTCCATTGTGTCCTTGGGTAGCCATCTAGCAGAACTCTTTCAGGTGGTCCAGGGCTTGTTAATACTCTCTTGAGTGAATGGAGTCCTGGACCCTTCAAAGAAATGCTATGACCTTTTTGCATCACGCTTCAAGGACAGATTCTCTTGCCTCCGCAGCAAACTTGATGCTGCTGTTACTGCAGCTCCAGTCAAGGGAGCTGACACCACCATCTGCCTGATTTTATGGTACCAATTTCAGTTGCTGCAGCTGAAATATGTGGACAAGGTGCTTGTAGCAAGGTGACTGACCACATGCCTGTCATGGTCCCAGGTATCATGCCACCACTGGAGTCATCTTCAGAGGAGAAGCCAGAACCATGAGAGTCACTTGGCCTTTCAGAAGACCCTGGCACTAGCCAAAGTGGTCCGGGACCCTCAGGGGTGAGGCCTTTGAATCTCGGCCTTCCTAGAGAAGCTGAGAATTCAGCTTCTGAGGCAGAGGAAGATGGTGGGCGCCATCACCTTAAGGTCCATGAAAGGATAGTTGCCAGGTGAAGGAGTGCTCACCTACTGAAGGGGACTACTCATGAGTTGGGCCCTCTTCATGAGTTGGGCCCGCCTCATGAGAAGGACATCTGACAAGCCTCTAATGGAGAGCAGCTGAGTACTGGGTGGGATTCTAACAGTTTTAGCTGTATCAGCTCCTGCTGGTAACTTGAGAGCTGCTGGAAACAATGCCTCTGCCAGGTCTAGTGTCTGTTACCTTGCTTTCTGTACCTTGCCTTGTGATGAATGCTCTGTACTACTGACCATGGACTGTTTCTTTGACCCTGCTTCTGTACCAAGTAATGTATCTGACTGATTTACTGTGTTTGACCTTTTGCTTGTTACCTTGACCACTCCTGCTGTTGCCTGATCCTTGTTGTCTGGCTGACTGACTGAGTTCTGACTTCTGCCTGAATTTTTGACCACTCCTGCTTTAGCCTAAATTTCATTGGACTGAAACCTGTCTACTTAACCATCTGCTTGCCAAACTGACTATTCTATTGCTTAGCTCCCTGTATTTGCTTGCAAAGAATCAGGACTCAGCCTAGAGCAGGACAGTGCCCTCTTAACCCTTGCCCTTCCTGGCTAGTAAAATCTAGCCGAGGGGGTATGACCAGGTGGGTCCAGGGAGTGGTAAATGCAGCCTTACGTGAAGGGGTGGTTCCTGCTATCCTTAAGGAGGCAGTAGTACAACTACTCCTGAAGAAACCCACTCTGGATCCAATGGTATTTGACAACTACCATCCAGCTGTGAATACCCCTTTCTTAGGGAAGGTACTTGAGAGGATCACGCAACCATCCAGTACTGCCATGCTTCTTTGTGTTAGGTCTTGTTGCAAAATTTGCATTTAAATCTAGGTTTATTATGGTTCCAAATAAACTTGTTTAAAAACCTTTGTATTCAATTTAATATTTTTCATATGACAAAAGGAAATAATTTTAAAATATGAACTTTGGCAGTACTTTCAATTTAATGATTGAAATTCTGTCTGTCCACAAAAATTTCATATTTACCCATTGCCTTAAATCAATATCTGTCTAAGAAATTAGTGGAAAGAAATAATTTGTCTTGGATCATATTGGATATTTTGTCTGATAACAATATACCTATATATCTAATCCTTGAGAATCAAAGCCTATTAGCTCACACAATTGGACTTTCAAATTTGTATCTATATATAAACCCAATATGTCTGATAAATATGTTAATTTTATAAAATGATATTTTACTAAAATAATTTATGGCAGGGGTCTCCAACCTTTTTTGGTCCGTGGGCACATTTGAGATTCTAAGGAAGCATTATGGGCATGTCACAAAGTGCCCCCCCCCCCGTACACTTGGCAAATCACAAAATGGCCTTATAGTCTTTCTGAGTTCAGTGGGAATTACTCCCAGGAAGTGGGTACAGGATTGCAGCCTTAAAGATGCATCAATAAAAGAGAAACAACAGTACATCTTAATCCCCCACCATCTCTCTCTCTCTCTCTCTCTCTCTCTCACACACACACACACACACACTCTCTCAAAATCCTAAATGTAACACGGAGGAGCAGATATACTCAGCTGCATGTGTATGTAGAACAGATATTTCTTTAAAAATGTATTCACATAGTTAACAGGTTCAGAATGGGAGGAGGGGGAGGAGAAAGGAAAAGCTTCCCAGTGTCATCACTCTAATGAAAGGGGGATAGTTATAATATTTTTGGAAGAATTTCACTCTGAATACAAATTACACGCACACACAACAAGATAATCAAGAGTAGGGAGGGGAGAAAAGTAATTCTAAATGCAGAGGGTTGCCACAGTAATGCCACAGCCCAGGCAGATTTGCCTCCAACATTCAAATTAAAACACACTGCACAACCCTATGCATGTCTGCTCAGATATGAGTTCAGAGAGACTCACTCCCAAGTATGTAGGTGTAGGGTTGCAGTCTTAAAGTTGCAACAATAAAAAAGAAACAGCAGTTCATCTTTATTTTCTCCCCCTTAAATGTATACTCTAAATTCTAAATGTAATACAGAGGAACAGAGATACTGGGGCTGTTCACACAACATGCTAACCCACACTCAGTGGTTGAGTGTGGGTTGTTTTGAACCATGGGGTGTTTGTTGAACTGTGGGTTAGCGTGTTGCCTGAACACAGCACATTTTCCACAGGGTGGGTTACTGTATTGTCTGAACAATACAATGCAGCCAGGGTGGCTTATTAACCATGTAATGTGGCTTGTTAACCACCCTGAACAACCCAACAGCAAACCATGGGTTCTCAAGGTGTCCTTAAAAATAAGCCACACTGCATGGTTAACAAGCCACCCTGGCTGTGTTCAGACAACACACTAACCCCAAGGTTCAACAAACAACCCACTGTTCAAAACGACAAGTTAAAAGCAACAAAGCAACAAGTTAAATGTGAGTGGGAAAAGATAAAGAGTCAACCAGACATGATACATTTTTAGCCTAAGTATAGAAATATTTTAAAATAAAATAAATATGTATTCATTGCCCTATGTTTAAAAAACACAAACTTGCCTTCTGTTAATTACTCATACTTCCATAACTCTTTCCAACATCTAATCTACTTTCTTCTCACCCTGAATTGTTTTCAGTGTTTTTAGAAGCAATGTTCGTCACTGATACCAAATAGCATCTGCATCACAGTGGTTCCAGGTACTATTTTATTTATCTGTGTTGAGCCTTTTCACAGCTATTTACATAGATGTAATATACAACTGAGTTCAAGGAACAGATTTGCTTGAAGTGCCAACAGTTATGGACTGGGTCAGATGCCTAATGAAAATTAGGTAACTATCATACATACCATTCCAATGTACTTGTTGCATCATCTTCATGTGACCAAGCCCAGATGTTATCATGGTTTATATCTTGCAGTCCTATCCATACTGATTCCCCTACAAACGTTTGTAACCATTTCTACAATTGAAATCAGGATAAGGAATAAAATAGAAATAGCAAGGTAGCACTGATTTTAAAAAACAGGGAAGGGGTTTTCACAATGTTTAGGAAGATTACTATTTGGCTAATGACCCAATTTTGCTCCCATCCCAACAACAGAAAATGCCTCTGATTTCAGACCAGTGTTGATCTGTTTTATGCAGGCAACATTAGGTTCTAATGTTCTACTTTTAAACGGCAGCCTAAAAATCATTTAAAATAATAAATAAATATTAGGCTAGCAGAGTTGTTAGCACTTATAACTAACAACAATTTAAAAAATGGATCACAATTACTGCTGCAGCAAGTATTATCCAAAATGGCTCATATAGTCCATCATCCATCTGAATCCAGCCCAAGCTTGTTGGGAAAGGAAGGACAAGCCTTGGAAGCAGCGTCTGGCCCCAAACATGATCATCCTGGTAGACTGCCCTCTTTACATTCTGCTCAAGAGGAGCTTGTATTGGTGGAATTTTTTCCTTTTCTTTGTAAACAGCTCCCTCAACCTGAAACAATTTTGTTCAGCACAGGTGTTTGTTGAATTAAAAATCAGAATCACTTTTTAACAACATGTGATCAAAGTTCTGCTTGATGTCTGTGGACGTGTACAGTATTATATGTGGCTAACATAGACATCTTTTAAATGCTTATGCACATCTATATTACGTCCAATATGCATATGCATGTATTTTGCATATGCACATGTGTGCTATGTCAAAAAGTTCTAAAAATTACAATTGTATGATCGTTTAAAGCTACCCTAGTGTTTTGAATGAGTTTATAAACTGTGGCCATATAATCTTTATCATGTATACCAGTTGTGTTATACCATATTCAAACACAAACATTATTTCAATCAGGTGATCAGGTACAGGTGATCTAATTTAGGTATTAGTTATCAAGCATTATTAATATTTAATGATTTATTAGTATTATTATGTTTAAATACAAAATAAATATTTATTTTTCTATGTACTGTGCTTGTAATTACATGCACATATATATGTATAATTATGTGAACATACAACAGGAGTGGGTAACTTCCAGGGGACAATTCCTCCCCCCATCCTGAAACCCACTGGAGTGACACCCTCCCTGGCACCACTTAATTTGCTATAGCAAAAGTGCAGATTTTTCTTTAAAACAAGGGACATGGGGAGAATGCACTTTGTTTTAAAGAAAGCTCTCACTCCCAGGAAGCTCGTGGGAGTACAATTTTTCTTTATAACAAGGTACATACTCCCCACATGCCATGTTTTAAAGAAGGATCTCCAATTTTTCTGCTGCCATGTTGAATTTCAGTGACAAATTTGGTGTCGTGGCCACAAAATAGGTCAGGAGGGCACCAGGCAGCCCACATTTTACCCACCCCTGATGTGGAAAGTATTTATTTAGGATGGAATCCAACACTGTGCAAGCAGGCTTCCACTTACACAACAAGAATTTCCCCTCCTTCCTTCAGTCACCTGTGCCTTCCCAAAATCTGCTCCAAAGGTGACCGGGAATTGCCACCTTGCTATTCCACTGACAGAAGCTGTTCTGCCAGTGGGATGAATTAACTGGTTCCCCTTCCCCAATTAGATTTGCATTCTGACCTACACACTTTCATTAATAACCAAAGCTAAAATGACTATATTATGCTCTTTTGATGGACATCATGACCAAATTTGCATATTCCACTTGCCAGGATTGATTTATGACTTATTAATGGTTTGCCTGTGATTTCATAAACTGCCCTGCCCATACTTCGAACCCCACCCCTAGCATGGAATTTTGGACAGAAACTCTCCTTAGTGTGAACTGAATGTACCTGAAAGTAAACTGATCATGATTTATAGGCATACAAGCATATGAACACATAATTTCATTTATATGGATTTGTCCTGACCTATACTGGCACTGGGGGAAGGGGAAAAATTCGTGCCCCATTTTTTTGGACTTTATTGTAGTACCTGAAAATAAAAGGACTTATTTGTCGAAAGAAGTGAATTATTTCTTGGTTGCTTGCTGCTCTCCTGCCTCACTAATAGCACAGGTCTGTATATATCCACTCGCCTGATTACCATTGACAAGTAAGAAGTGCTTCCAGGCAGCCAGGCAGGGAACTTTCTGTAAACTGGAGAAAAGTCGGCTCTTTTCAGTCCCCCTTCTTCCCTGTGCCTTAAATGACAGAAAGGCAGGCTAGCAAAAATCTATGGGGAGGGAGGCTAGCAAAAATTGGTTTGATCTTGTTACTAACAGTTGAGCAGGTTTAGACAGCATGCGTTCTCTGCATGATCACTTGTGGGTAAGCCCCAACAAACGCAGTGTGACTTTCCAAGAGAAAAAGGCAAATAAAAATGGAATTTAATAAGGATTTCGTGTGTGGGGTGAAGTGCACTGTAGTAAGTTGGACTTAACAACAATTTTACATATGGGGGCAGGGAGGAGAGTTACCATGATTTACTTGTATGGACAATGATGATACATGGTGCTTACTTTCAGAACAGAGCAGAGAGGGCATCAGACAGTCAGACAGAGTTTAGGATTAGACAGAGAAGAGTTCTGTGTCAGATAAGAGAATTCAGAGGAGTAATGACAGCTAACCCAGGTAAAAGTAGTGGCAAAGATACTAACAAGGTGATACAAAAAACATAATTGCTGTGATTTTTATCAAAGGGTGTGTGTGTGAGAAACTGAAATGCTCGGTGACCAGAATTTAGCTGAAGATGTTATTTTATCATCTCCTCCAAGAAAAGCATACAATTTGTATTCAAATTTGGATCAAAAATATAGCTGTATACAGGGATGCCCCTTCATGGATCACTGCCTTGTTGTGGCAAAGGGGCTTGTGTAACTCAGTGAAGCCATAAGCTATGCCGTGCAGGGCCACCCAAGACGGATAGGTGATGGCAGAGAGTTCTGACAAAATGTGGTCCACTGGAGAAGGAAATGGCAACCCACTCCAGTATTCTTGCCAAGAAAACCCCATGGAACGTATCACAAGGCTAAAAGATATGACGCCGGAAGATGAGCCCCTCAGGTTGGAAGGTGTCCAATATACTACTGGGGAAGAGCAGAGGGAAGTTCCAAGTAGCACCAGAAAGAGTGAAGCGGCTGGGCCAAATCCAAAAGGACACTCAGCTGTGGATGTGTCTGGTGGTGAAAATAAAATCCGATGCTGTAAAGAACAATATTGTTTAGGAACCTGGAATGTAAGGCCAATTAATCAAGGTAAGCTGGAGGTGGTCAAACATGAGATGGCAAGATTGAACATCGACATCTTGGGAATGAGAGAACTAAAATGGACAGGCATGGGCGGATTTAATTCAGGTGACCATTATATCTACTACTGTGGGCAAGAATCCCTTAGAAGAAATGGAGTAGCACTCATAGTCAACAAAAGGGTGGGAAAAGCAGTACTGGGGTACAATCCCAAAAACGATAGAATGATCTCAGTACGAATCCAAGGCAAACCATTCAACATCACAGTAATTCAAGTCTACGCTCCAACCACTGAGGCTGAAGAAGCTGAGGTTGATTGGTTCTATGAAGACCTACAACACCTTCTAGAACTAACACCAAAAAAAAAGATGTCCTCTTCATCATAGAGGATTGGAATGCTAAGGTAGGAAGTCAAGAAATCACCGGGATAACAGGCAAGCATGGCCTTGGTGTACAAAATGAAGCAAGACAAAGGCTAATAGAGTTTTGCCAAGAGAACACGCTGATCATAGCAAACACTCTTTTCCAACAGCACAAGAGGCGACTCGACACATGGACATCACCAGATGGTCAATATCGAAATCAGATTGATTATGTCCTTTGCAGCCAAAGATGGAGAAGCTCCATACAGTCAGTAAAAACAAGACCTGGAGCTGACTGTGGCTCAGATCATGAGCTGCTTCTTGCAAAATTCCGGCTTAAATTGAAGAATGTAGGGAAAACCACTAAACCATTCAGGTATGACCTAAATCATATCCCTGATGAATATACAGTGGAGGTGAGGAATAGATTTCAGGGATTAGACCAGATAGACAGAGTGCCTGAGGAACTATGGACGGAGGTCCGTAACATTGTTCAGGAGGCAGCAACGAAATGCAAGAAAGCAAAGTGGCTGTCTGATGAGGCTTTACAAGTAGCTAAGGAAAGAAGGGAAGCAAAAAGCATGGGAGAAAGGGGAAGATGTATCCAACTGAATGCAGAGTTCCAGAGAATAGCAAGGAGAGACAAGAAGGCCTTCTTAAATGAACAATGCAAAGAAATCGAGGAAAACAATAGAATGGGAAAGACTAGAGATCTCTTCAAGAAAATTGGAGATCTCAAGGGAACGTTTTGTGCAAAGATGGGCATGATGAAGGACAAAGAAGGCAGGGACCTAACAGAAGCAGATGCGATTAAGAAGAGGTGGAAAGAATACACAGAAGAACTATACAGGAAAGATCTGAATGTCCCTGATAGCCATGATAGTGTAGTCGCTGAACTTGAGCCGGACATCCTCGAGAGTGAAGTCAAGTGGGCCTTAGGAAGCATTACTAACAACAAAGCTAGCGGAGATGACAGTATTCCAGCTGAGCTATTTAAAATCCTAAAAGATGATGCTGTTAAAGTGCTGCACTCAATATGCCAACACATTTGGAACACTCAACAGTGGCCACAAGACTGGAAAAGGTCAGTTTACATTCCAATTCCAAAGAAGGGCAACGCCAAAGAGTGTTCAAACTACCGCACAATTGCGCTCATTTCACATGCCAGCAAGGTGATGCTCAAAATCCTACAAGCTAGGCTTCAGCAGTATGTGAACCGAGAATTACCGGAAGTACAAGCTGGGTTTCGAAGAGGCAGAGGAACTAGAGTTCAAATCGCCAACATTCGCTGGATCATGGAGAAAGCAAGAGAATTCCAGAAAAACGTCTATTTCTGCTTCATTGACTTCGCTAAAGCCTTTGATTGTGTGGATCACAACAAACTCTGGCAAATTCTTAAAGGGATGGGAATACCAGACTACCTTACCTGTCTCCTGAGAAACCTGTATGAGAGCCAAGAAGCAACAGTAAGAACCAGACATGGAACAACTGATTGGTTCAAAATTGGGAAAGGAGTATGACAAGGCAGCATATTGTTGCCCTGCTTATTTAACTTATATGTAGAGTACATCATGGGAAATGCCAGGTTGGATGAATCACAGATCGGAATCAAGATTGCTGGGAGAATTATCAACAACCTCAGATATGCAGACGATACCACCCTAATGGCAGAAAACGAAGAGGATCTAAACGGCCTCTTGTTGAGGGTGAAAGTGGAGAGTGCAAAAGCTGGCTTGAAAGTCAACATTAAAAAAACTAAGATCATGGCATCCTGGCATATAGAAGGGGAAGAAATGGAAGCAGTGACAGATTTTATTTTCTTGGGCTCCAAGATCACCGCAGATGGTGACTGTAGCCATAAAATGAAAAGACGCTTGCTCCTTGGGAGGAAAGCTATGGCCAACCTAGACAGCATAGTAAGAAGCAGAGATATCACCTTGCCGACAAAGGTCCATATAATCAAAGCTATGGTTTTCCCAGTAGTAATGTATGGCTGTGAGAGCTGGACTATAAGGAAGGCTGAGCGCCGAAGAATTGATGCCTTCGAACTGTGGTGCTGGAGAAGACTCTTACGAGTCCCCTGGACTGCAAGGAGGTCAAATCAGTCCATCCTAAAGGAAATCAACCCTGAGTGCTCAATGGAAGGACAGATACTGAAACTGAAGCTCAAATATTTTGGCCACCTAATGCAAAGAGAAAACTCACTAGAAAAGACCCTGATGCTGGGAAAGATTGAAGGCAAAAGGAGAAGGGGACAGCAGAGGATGACATGGCTAGATAGCATCACTGATGCAATGAATATGAACTTGAGCACACTCTGGGAGAGAGCAGAGGACAGGAAGGCCTGGCTTGCTATGGTCCATGGGGTCACGAAGAGTCGGACACGACTTAACCACTGAACAACAACAACAAGAACAACAACAACAACAACAAGACAGGGATGCCATGGAAGTGGTAAGATAATTTATTGGACCTAGAACAATTTAAAAAATCTTGGATTTCACAGTTCTCATGGTTAGAAATACAAGGAATACACTCATCTGAACTTTATGCAAAAATTATACTACTCATGATAAGTTATCAAATCAGCAGTTAGTTAGACTGGACCTTTTAAAATAGTGACTTCTCAGGCATCATGAAACTAGTGGGAAGTAAATAGTGGGGTCCCACAGGGATCTGTATTAGGACCAATGCTTTTCCACCTGATCATAAATGATCTGGAATTAGGAGTGAGCAGTGAAGTGGCCAAGTTTGCCGACAGCACCAAATTATTTAGGATGGTTAAAACAAAAAGGGATTGTGAAGAGCTCCAAAAGGATCTCTCCAAACTGGGAGAATGGGCATCCAAATGGCAAATGAGGTTCCATGTACGCAAGTGTAAAGTGATGCACCATGGGGCAAAAAATCCCAACTTCAAGTATAGCCTGATGGGATCTGAGCTAGCAGTTACCAACCAAGAAAGAGATCTTGGGGTTGTGGTGGACAGCTTGATGAAAATGTCAAGCCAGTGTGCGGCCGCTGTAAAAAGGCAAACTCCATGTTAGGCATATTTAGAAAAGGAATTGAGAATAGAACTGCCAATATCATACTGCCCTTATACAAATCTATGGCGTAACCACACCTGGAATACTGTGTGAAGTCACCATACCTAAAAAAAGTTATTGTAGAGCTGGAAAAAGTGCAGAAAAGGGCAACTAGAATGATCAAGGGGCTGGAGCATCTCCCCTATGAGAGAAGGTTACAAGAGCTGGGATTGTTTAGCTTGGGAAAAAGGAGAGTAAGGGGAGACAAAAGGTGTACAAAATTATGCATGGTGTGGAGAATATGGATAGGGAGACATTTTTCTTCCTCTCTCAAAATACTAGAACCCAGGGTCATCCCATGAAGCTGATTGGTGCGAGATTCAGGACAGATAAAAGGAAGGTCTTCTTCACATAGTGCATAGTTAAAGTGTGGAATTCGCTACCACAGCATGTAGTGATGGCCACCAATTTGGATGGCTTTAAAAGGGCTTAGACAAATTCCTGGAGAAAAAGGCTATCAATGGATACTAGTCTCAATGGCTATGTGCTATCTCCAGTACCAGAAGCAGTGAGCCTATGTACACCAGTTGCTGGGGAACAGGGATGGGAGAGTGCTGTTGCGCTTGTGTCCTGTTTGTGGGTTCCTGGTTGACAGCTGGTTGGCCACTGTGTGAAGAGAATGCAAGACTAGATGGACCCTTGGTCTTATCCAGCATGGCTCTTATGTTCTTAGTCAAGTGCATCAGCTTTCTGTAAACTAACAGAAGCTAAAAAGCCCCTGTCAGTTTTTCTCTAGCAAAATATATGATGAAAATGTCCAGGGAATTGTTTTTTAAAGGAACATTTTTTCAATGCATCTCATTATGTTGCTTTTCATTGTAAATCACTCAATCATTTTGAAAACATTCTGTGGTCTGGCTGATACGTCACAGCGGGAACTGAAGGGACGAGAGGACCACACAAGCCACATGCTCATCATTTGCACTTTCGCTCAACAACCCAGGAATGCCCTGCTTCAGGGTTGTTTCATGACATGTGAAGTCAGAAATTCTGAGTTGTTTATTGCTTGTCCCTGAAATTCCTAGGCTAAACAACCCAGGAATTGCTGTCATGATGTGCAAACCATGTCTATAAACTTTACAGAAAACTGGAGTCATAATCAAAGTAGATGATATATGTAAGTCACCTTGTATCAGCATTTTGTTAGATGGTTCGACAGATTCTCAAATCAGTCATGTGCTGTGGTCTATATTAGACATATACAATAAACTAAAGGAAAATAATTCTTCAAACTGTGAAACTGCTGGTGACTATTTTGCAAACAGCAACTACGGCCTTGAATAAGGCCAGGCATGAGAACGAGGTTGGCATGAGAACACAAGGTGCTGCTAATATGCTAGGATATAAAGATGGTCTTGTTGTGAAGTTCCAGGATATCATAAAATAACTGATTTCAGTTTACTGTGTTGCTCACATATTACAGTTAACTGTTCTGGATGCCTGTGGAGAACCTGATTTTGATAAAATTTGAAATTGTTCTGATATGCTTCACACAGTTTTTAACAATTCTATCTTCTAATCTGGAATAGAAAGTTATAAAACTAAAGGATTTAAATGCTTTGAGGTGGGTTGTGAGCTAAGCATGAACCCTGAAGAATTTGTGAGCTTGCCTAAAGTTACTCTTAATCTGGAGCATGTATCCAATTCAAGTGGACAAGATGGATATTAAGAAATGTTGCCGTTTTAAGTTATGTCGTTTCTTTCTAGATTTCCTCATACATCTATGAAGTATTCCAAAAAGAATGTGTCTTGATCACACAAGTGAATTCCACTCTAGAAAAAGCTCACCTCCTCCTTCATCAACCAAGACAGGAAGAGGAAGAATTCATAGCAACTTGATGATCAATTCAATGGTATGTCCCTGATCAGGGCAGAAATGGAAGAAGTGCAGTATTAAAAGGACAAACACAAAATTATACTAAAAGAAACAGAGTATCTACAGAAATTATTCTGAACTGGAAAATCATCACACTTAAAGGACATGAAAGTCTTTGACACACTTCCTTGGCTCGAAGGAAGACTTCTTGAAAACTTTGGACATGAGGAAGTCCTTTCTCTAGCCAAACACTTTTCTCATTCTCTACCACCAAACTACAATGAGAATATACTGTTGAATTAATAGGATGAACTTAAAACTGTTACAGAGATATTTCATTTGCAAAATTGTGCAAGAATGCTATTGCTCAGCCAGAAAGATTTCCTTTACTGAGCAAACATTTGTCAGTTAAGGCCTGTGTGCTTTTTTCTACTATAACTGTGAATGGCTTCAGTGCCATCAACTGGATACAAACTAAAAAAGATTTAAGCTTAGTTGTGAAGTTACTAACTTTCTAATGATGGTGGCCACTAATTAAGAGAATATAACCCACTGCTTGCAATTCACCTTTAGCACCAAGCTTCTTTGAGCTACATGTGCCATGAATTACTAAGTAAGAGTAGACAAAGCTCTACTCTTACACTATACAAGTAAATGAGTTGTATAGTATAAGATAAGAATATAGTAGATAGAATACCCCCTTCATGGATCACTGCCTTGTTGTGGCGAAGGGGCTTGCGTAACTCAGTGAAGCCATAAGCTATGCCGTGCAGGGCCACCCAAGACGGACAGGTCATGGCAGAGAGTTCTGACAAAATGTGGTCCACTGGAGAAGGAAATGGCAACCCACTCCAGTATTCTTGCCAAGAAAACCCCATGGAACGTATCACAAGGCTAAAAGATATGACGCCGGAAGAGGAGCCCCTCAGGTCGGAAGGTGTCCAATATGCTACTGGGGAAGAGCAGAGGGTATTTCCAAGTAGCGCCAGAAAGAGTGAAGCGGCTGGGCCAAAGCCGAAAGGACACTCAGCTGTGGATGTGTCTGGTGGTGAAAAGAAAATCCGATGCTGTAAAGAACAATATTGTTTAGGAACCTGGAATGTCAGATCAATGAATCAAGGTAAGCTGGAGGTGGTCAAACATGAGATGGCAAGATTGAACATCGACATCTTGGGAATCAGCGAACTCAAATGGACAGGCATGGGCGAATTTAATTCAGGTGACCATCATATCTACTATTGTGGGCAAGAATCCCTTAGAAGAAATGGAGTAGCACTCATAGTCAACAAAAGGGTGGGAAAAGCAGTACTGGGGTACAATCTTAAAAATGATAGAATGATCTCAGTACGAATCCAAGGCAAACCATTCAACATCACAGTAATTCAAGTCTATGCCCCAACCACTGAGGCCGAAGAAGCTGAGGTTGATCGGTTCTATGAAGACCTACAACACCTTCTAGAACTAACACCAAAAAAAGATGTCCTCTTCATCATAGGGGATTGGAATGCTAAAGTAGGAAGTCAAGAAATCACCGGGATAACAGGCAGGCATGGCCTTGGTGTACAAAATGAAGCAGGACAAAGGCTAATAGAGTTTTGCCAAGAAAACACGCTGATCATAGCAAACACTCTTTTCCAACAGCACAAGAGGCGACTCTACACATGGACGTCACCAGATGGTCAATATCGAAATCAGATTGATTATGTCCTTTGCAGCCAAAGATGGAGAAGCTCCATACAGTCAGTAAAAACAAGACCTGGAGCTGACTGTGGCTCAGATCATGAGCTGCTTCTTGCAAAATTTCGGCTTAAATTGAAGAACGTCGGGAAAACCACTAAACCGTTCAGGCATGACCTAAATCATATCCCTGATGAATATACAGTGGAGGTGAGGAATAGATTTCAGGGATTAGACCTGATAGACAGAGTGCCTGAGGAACTATGGACGGAGGTCCGTAACATTGTTCAGGAGGCAGCAACGAAATCCATCCCAAAGAAAAAGAAATGCAAGAAAGCAAAGTGGCTGTCTGATGAGGCTTTACAAGTAGCTCACGAAAGAAGGGAAGCGAAAAGCAAGGGAGAAAGGGGAAGATATACCCAACTGAATGCAGAGTTCCAGAGAATAGCAAGGAGAGACAAGAAGGCCTTCTTAAATGAACAATGCAAAGAAATCGAGGAAAACAACAGAATGGGAAAGACTAGAGATCTCTTCAAGAAAATCGGAGATCTCAAGGGAACGTTTTGTGCAAAGACGGGCATGATAAAGGACAAAGAAGGCAGGGACCGAACAGAAGCAGATGAGATTAAGAAGAGGTGGCAAGAATACACAGAAGAACTATACAGGAAAGATCTGAATGTCCCTGATAGCCATGATAGTGCAGTCGCTGAACTTGAGCCGGACATCCTCGAGAGTGAAGTCAAGTGGGCCTTAGGAAGCATTAGTAACAACAAAGCTAGTGGAGATGACAGTATTCCAACTGAGCTATTTAAAATCCTAAAAGATGATGCTGTTAAAGTGCTGCATTCAATATGCCAACCAATCTGGAACACTCAACAGTGGCCACAAGACTGGAAAAGGTCAGTTTACATTCCAATTCCAAAGAAGGGCAACGCCAAAGAGTGTTCAAACTACCGCACAATTGCGCTCATTTCACATGCCAGCAAGGTGATGCTCAAAATCCTACAAGCTAGGCTTCAGCAGTATGTGAACCGAGAACTACCGGAAGTACAAGCTGGGTTTCGAAGAGGCAGAGGAACTAGAGATCAAATCACCAACATTCGCTGCATCATGGAGAAAGCAAGAGAATTCCAGAAAAACGTCTATTTCTGCTTCATTGACTACGCTAAAGCCTTTGATTGTGTGGATCACAACAAACTGTGGCAAATTCTTAAAGTGATGGGAGTACCAGACCACCTTACCTGTCTCCTGAGAAACCTGTACGAAGGTCAAGAAGCAACTGTAAGAACCAGACATGGAACAACCGATTGGTTCAAAATTGGGAAAGGAGTACGACAAGGCTGCATATTGTCACCCTGCTTATTTAACTTATATGCAGAGTACATCATGAGAAATGCCGGGTTGGATGAATCAGAGGTCGGAATTAAGATTGCTGGGAGAATTATCAACAACCTCCGATATGCAGACGATACCACCCTAATGGCAGAAAGCGAAGAGGATCTCAAGAGCCTCTTGTTGAGGGTGAAAGAAGAGAGTGCAAAAGCTGGTTTGAAACTCAACATTAAAAAAACTAAGATCATGGCATCTGGCCCTATCACTTCCTGTCATATAGAATGGGAATAAATGGAGGCAGTGACAGATTTTACTTTCTTGGGCTCCAAGATCACCGCAGACGGTGACTGTAGCCATGAAATTAAAAGACGCTTGCTCCTTGGGAGGAAAGCTATGGCCAACCTAGACAGCATAGTAAGAAGCAGAGACATCACCTTGCCGACAAAGGTCCGTCTAATCAAAGCTATGGTTTTCCCAGTAGTAATGTATGGCTGTGAGAGCTGGACTATAAGGAAGGCTGAGCGCCGAAGAATTGATGCTTTCGAACTGTGGTGCTGGAGAAGACTCTTACGAGCCCCCTGGACTGCAAGGAGGTCAAATCAGTCCATCCTAAAGGAAATCAACCCTGACTGCTCATTGGAAGGACAGATAATGAAGCTGAAGCTCCAATATTTTGGCCACCTAATGCAAAGAGAAAACTCCCTGGAAAAGACGCTGATGCTGGGAAAGACTGAAGGCAAAAGGAGAAGGGGACGGCAGAGGATGAGATGGCTAGATAGCATCACGGATGCAATGAATATGGACTTGAGCATGCTCCGGGAGAGAGCGCAGGACAGGAAGGCCTGGCGTGCTATGGTCCATGGGGTCACGAGGAGTCGGACACGACTGAACGACTGAACAACAACAACAGATAGAATACATGGTTCTGACTATGGTGCATGTTCATAGAATCATAGAATAGTAGGGTTGGAAGGGGCCTACAAGGCCATCGAGTCCAACCCCCTGCTCAATGCAGGAATCCAAGTCAGAGCATCCCTGACAAATGGCTGTCCAGCCTCGTCTTGAAGGCCTCCAGTGTGGGAGAGCCCACCACCTCCCCAGGTAATTGGTTCCATTGCCGTATTGCTCTGACACTCAGGAAGTTTTTCCTGATGTTCAGTCGGAATCTGGCTTCCTGTAACTTGAGCCCATTATTCCGTGTCCTGCACTCTGGGATGATCAAGAAGAGATCCTGGCCTTCTTCTCTGTGACAACCTTTCAAGTACTTGAAGAGCGCTATCATATCTCCCCTCAGTCTTCTCTTCTCAAGGCTAAACATGCCCAGTTCTTTCAGTCTCTCTTCATAGGGCTTTGTTTCCAGTCCCCTGATCATCTTTGTTGCCCTCCTTTGAACCCTCTCCAGCTTGTCTGCATCCTTCTTAAAGTGTGGTGCCCAGAACTGGACACAGTACTCCAGATGAGGCCTAACCAGTGCTGAGTAGAGGGGAACTAGTACTTCCCGGGATTTGGAAGCGATGCTTCTATGAATGCAGCCCAAAATAGCATTTGCCTTTTTTGCAGCCACATCACATTGTTGGCTCATATTCAGCTTGTGATCGACGACAATTCCAAGATCCTTCTCGCTCGTAGTGTGGTTGAGCCACGTATCCCCCATCTTGTAACTGTGCATTTGGTTTCTTTTTCCTAGGTGCAGAACTTGGCATTTGTCCCTATTAAATGCCATTCTGTTGTTTTCTGCCCAGCACTCCAGTCTATCCAGATCACTTTGAATTTTGTTTCTGTCTTCCAAGGTATTAGCTATCCCGCCCAATTTTGTGTCATCTGCAAATTTGATCAGCATTCCCTGCACCTCCTCCTCCAAGTCATTAATAAAAATATTGAAGAGCACTGGGCCCAGGACTGAGCCCTGCGGTACCCCACTCGTTACCTCTCCCCAGCTTGAGAAGGTCCCATTGATAAGCACTCTTTGAGTCCGATTCTGTAGCCAACTGTGGATCCACTGGATCGTTGTTTCATCTAGCCCACTTCGAGCTAGTTTGCTCATCAGGATATCATGGGGCACTTTGTCGAAAGCTTTGCTGAAGTCGAGGTATATGATGTCTACAGCATTCCCACGGTCTACAAGGGAGGTGACTTGATCAAAAAATGAGATCAGATTTGTCTGGCAGGACTTGTTTTTGACAAATCCATGTTGGCTTCGAGTAATCACTGCATTGTTGTCAAGGTGCTTCCAGATGGATTGCTTTATGATCTGCTCCAGAATTTTCCCAGGGATTGATGTCAGACTGACTGGTCTGTAGTTCCCAGGTTCCTCCTTTTTACCCTTTTTGAAGATAGGGACAACGTTAGCCCTCCTCCAGTCATCTGGCACTTCCCCGGTCCTCCATGATTTCTCAAAGAGAATAGACAGCGGTTCTGAGAGCTCTTCTGCCAGTTCCTTTATGACTCTAGGATGCAGTTCATCTAATGTTAATAATAAGGATCAGTTTTCCAGATACGTAAAACAGTAAAGCTGCTGTTTGCAATTCTGTTCTGTCCTTAAGCAGGCTAGTAACTCTTGTGGGCTTATTTACAAGGCTGAAGGCAACCTGTGACCTGGACATTCTACATTTAGGCCCATACATGCATAGACTTGATGCATGTGAGGACTGCTTTATTTGTGTGAAGGGGGGCATGTGCTTTCTCCACCACATGGATAGTATCCTTGGGTGATATGAACAAGACCTATCAGGTTTTACCTTTTCAAAATTAGATGTAAGATGCTTGAAATTCTT
Source organism: Heloderma suspectum (assembly GCF_057233095.1). Taxonomy (NCBI): domain Eukaryota; kingdom Metazoa; phylum Chordata; class Lepidosauria; order Squamata; family Helodermatidae; genus Heloderma; species Heloderma suspectum. The sequence continues at coordinate 251,075,080 of NC_139459.1, forward strand.
GCCATAATTATTGGCAACTGCATCAGTATAGGAACGCATGCCAACTTGCTAACTGGAATATAAAAACAGTATTGCTACTGTATTAATACCCAGAGTGTTTATGAAACAGTGAGTCCAGTGTTCTTCTGAAATGTGATACTTCTACACAGGTGCTTTAGGTTCTAGGAGTAGTGGCCAGTTAAGCCAATGAAAGTCACCAGAAGTGGGGGGGAATATAAATCATCATACCAGTTCAGCTTCAGCTTCAATCCAGAGAAGTTCAGCAGCCCTAAACCGACTGCAAGACGTATTCGCCTCTTTCCAAGTACCAAAATCACTTAAGAAATAGTAACAGTGCCTGTTCCAGTAGTGCCAATTAATCATATCTGGGCATCTCTCACTGACAGAGGCTGTAAAAACAAATGCACAATAAGCTAGTTAGCACTGATGTCGAAATGAAAATGATATGTATTTACCCTTTGCAAACATAAACCTTCCATTCTCAAGCCTTTTGCTCTCTTCATATCAACCCAAAATGTAGAAAATGTCTACCCATGGAGGAGAGTAATACTAAAAGTTACTGGCAAAACTGAGTCATGATAGTACATGAAACTAGGATTGTACATGTCCAACCATTTAAAAATGTTCATATGGACTAGGAGCAACTCTGATGGGGACGATGACTCTTCAGTTGTGGGTACCTATTCAGCTGAACTGTGAACATATTCACTAAAACACAAATAAAATGTAAGGCATCTCCATATGATCAATCAAAGCAACCCACAATCACACATTAGACTTTGCACACTACTCTTGTAAGTTCTTTTTTTCCAGTGGTAACAGTACTACGTTACATTTATACTTATTAGATTAGGGTGGGCTGGGAGAGACAGCTGACTTATTCACAAATGCCACTGAAGCAAGACAGATGTGCACTTCAGCACAGGCAACAGGGAAAGGTCAGCCTCCAAAGCTCAACTAAAAATGAAATGCTTGCAAAATGCAGGGCAGTGTGGATGGCAGAAGTGAGTGGGGAGACAGATAATCCTGCTGCTCTTCAGGCTTTAGGAGTTCACACACAGCTTCCCCTGGTTTTCAAATGAGGCCCTCCAATCAGATTCACTGCAGCAGCGGTTGGGCCTATCTATATAAGGAGGCACGCTTGCAAGGAAGCCAGCTCTCCAAGCGTGATGAGCCCCAGTGACGAAGTGGCTCAGCCCCAGGGGCAAAGTGTCAGCAAACAAGCGAGTTAAGCAACTGTGTGAGCTTAGCAACAGGATAAGGAAGCCAGGACAGTGTACTCTTCCCTCCCTACTCATAGGAAGTAACTGTAAATAAATAACTATAAATAATTTCCCCACCTTCTTGTAGTAAACAACTAAGTTTTTCAGGGAAAACACACCCAAATAAAAAACCAGTTACGAGGGTAGAAAGTCAGCAGGGGGCAGGGGTTATCCAGTGTATTGCACTGAGTGCCATGTGTTCAACTATCTGCCTGCTGGACAGAAGTTGTGGGTGTGTGCTCGGTGTAATGAGCTCCTGGCTCTCAGGGAACAAGTTTGTTCCCTTGAGGCCAAGGTTGCTGTCCTGGAGAAGCTAAGAGAGGCAGAGAGGTTGGTGGATGAGACCTTCAGGGACCTATTAACTGTGTCCCACTCCCAGGGTGACAGCTGCTCTGCTGTCATGGAGAATGCAGGTCTCAGGGAAGGAGGGTGCCATTCTGAGAAAAAAGGAAATGATCCCTTAAACGGGACCCATTCCTCGCAAGACGAACAAGTATCCTCTCACACTCAGGATGTGCCTCTAGCGGGAGGAGGGCTTGTGGTAGTGGGAGATTTGATCATTAGACACACAGGCAGCTGGGTTTGTGATGGGCATGTAGACTGCATGGTGAATTGACTGCCTGGTGCAAAGGTTGTAGATATAATGCGCCATCTAGATAGCTTAGTAGATAGTGCTGGGGTGGAGTCGGTGATTGTGGTCCATGTTGGTACCAACAATGTGGGAAAATGTAGTTGTGAGGACCTGGAAGCCAAATTTAGGTTGCTAGGTAGGAGGTTGAAATCCAGGACCACCAAGGTGGCTTTCTCTGAAATGCTACCTGTTCCACGCACAGGGCCAGCTAGACAGGTGAAGCTGAAGAATCTAAATTCGTGGATGAGATGGTGGTGCAGGGAGGAGGGATTCAGATTTGTTAGGCACTGGGGAACATTTTGGGACAAGCTGGGCCTGTACAAGGGGGACTCCACTTGAACTAAAACAGAACCAGACAGCTGACGCTAAACATAAAAAGGGTGGCAGAGCAGCTTTTAAACTAAACCTTAGGGGAAAGCCGACAGGAGCTGGGAAGCATCCGGTTCAGGTTAAATCTTCCCAAAGGGATGAAGATGAAAATGTTTTTGATTGCCCAAATGTAGAAGGGGAGGAAATAGGCCAGGAGTACATGGCAGAACACATTAGCCAATCTAAGGGGCCAAAGTCCCACAGCAAAAGATGCACATATCAGAGGCATCTGGGGAGGGAAACCATGTATAGGTGTTTCTGTGCAAATGCTAGAAGACTCTGAGCCAAAACAGGAGAGCTGGAGTGCTTGGTTTTAAAAGAGAAACTGGATATAGTGGGCATTACAGAAACCTGGTAGAATGGAGAGAACCAGTGGAATACTATCATCTCTGGAGATAGAAAGATAGATAGATAGATAGATAGATAGATAGATAGATAGATAGATAGATAGATATCAATTCATTAACTAAATTTATTAATCGCCCATCTGGCCGGTCACCCAGCCACTCTGGGCGATGTACAACAATAAAAACAGTTTATACAATAAAATTCAACATTAAAAACATCACATTTCTAAAATTACCCTAGCCCACCCCAAATGCCTGCCTGAACAACCATGTTTTTAATGCATGGCAGAAGCTCATTAAAGAGGGGGCATGGTGGAGTTCCCTAGGGAGGGAGCTCCACAGAGTGGGGGCCACCACAGAGAAGGCCCTCTCCCTTGTCCTCACCAGCCCAGCTGTCCTGGCTGATGGGACAGAGAGAAGGCCATGGATATAAACTCTACAGGAAGGACAGGGAAGGGCATACTGGGGGAGGTGTTGCACTGTACATCAAAGAGGGCATAGTGTCGAGTGGACTAGAACACCTAAAAGGGTAGGCTCTTCCACAGAAGCACTGTGGGTGACAATACCATGCTCCAAAACTAGTGCTAGGAACGTTCTATCATGCCCCAGACCAGAATGCTCACAGTGACCTTGAGATGGAAAACAAAATCAGGGAGGCCTCCAAACAAGGAAGAGTTGTAAAACTGGGTGACTTCAATTACCTCCACATTGACTGGATAAATGCATTTTCCAGTCATGACAAAGAGGTTAAATTTATCGATGCCCTAAACAATTGTGCCCCTAGAATAGTTGGTCATGGAACCAACCAGAGGGGAGGCGACCTTGGAGTTAATCCTAAGTGGTGTTGCCCAGGACCTAGTACAAGATGTAAATGTTGCTGAACCAACTGGAAACAGTGACCACAGTGCTATCGGATTTAATATATATTTAAGTGGAAAATTGCCCAGGAAGTCCAACACAGTCACATTTGACTTCAAAAGGGGAAACTTATCTAAAATGAGGGAAATGGTGAAAAGGAAGTTAAAAGGGGGAGTCAAGAGGATTAAATCCCTTCGAAATGCTTGGAGATTACTCAAAACCACAATAATAGAAGCCCAGCTAAAATGTATACCACAGGTAAGGTTAGGAAAGGTAGCACCAAGTCCAAGAGGCATGGTTAACAAGCAGCGTCAAGGAAGCTATTCGAGAAAAGAGGGCTTCCTTCAGAAAATGGAAGTCTTGCCCAAGTGAGACAAAAGGGAGCACAAGCTTGCACAAAACAAAAGGGAGCACAAGCTTGCACAAAGGTGATGCAAACAGATAATAAGAAATGCAAAACATTTTGAAGAGCATATTGCTAATAATATCAAGGCTAACAATAAAGAATTCTTTAAATGTATCAGAAGCAGAAAACCAGCTAGGGAGGCAGTTGGACCATTGGATGACAATGGAGTTAAAGGAGTACTGAAGGAGGACAAGGAGATTGCAGAGAAGCTGAATGAATTCTTTTCATCCATCTTCACTGCAGAAGATATAGGACAGATGTCTGTGCCTGAACTGATGTTTTCAGGAAGGGAGTCAGATGAACTGAGACAAATAGTAGTGACAAAAGATGACGTTCTCAGCTTTATTGATAAATTGAAAGTAGATACATCATCGGGCACAGAATGTATCCATCCTAGTGTTCTCAAACAACTCAAATATGAAATTACTGATCTTCTAACCAAAATATGTAACATATCACTAAGATCAGCCTCTATACCAGAGGACTGGAAGATGGCCAATGTAACACCAATTTTCAAAAAGGGATCCAGGGGGGTCCGGGAAATTAGAGGCCAGTTAGCTTAACGTCTGTTCTGGGTAAATTGGTTGAAGGCATTATTGAAGATAAAATCAGTAAGCATATAGAAGGACAAGCCCTGCTGAAGAAGAATCGATATGGCTTCTGCAAAGGTAAGTTCTGTCTCACTAACCTTTTAGAGTTTTTTGAGAGTGTCAATAAACATGTAGAGAGGGGTGATCCAGTAGACATTGTTTGCTTGGACTTTGAAAAGGCTTTTGACAAGGAACGACAGACTCCCTGGAGGAGGTGCTTGAGGTGGTCTCTGACGTGCATATGCAGTCCCCTCACTTGTTGGTTTTGGGGGACTTCAATATACATTTGGAGGCCATCCTTGCAGGGGTGCCTTGGGACTTCATGGAGACCATGACTTCCTGGGAGCTGCACCCTATTCCAACTGGGCCCACCCAGGTAGCCAGCCATGCGTTAGACCTTGTGTTTGTATCCTGGAGAGGTGGGGAGTGATCTGGAAATTGGGGTTATATCCACCACCCTCTTGTCATGGTCAGATCACTACCTGGTGGGGGTGGACTTCTTGGTTCCACAACCACTCCGCAGGGGTGGAGGACCCGTTAAGATGGTCTGCCCCAAGCATCTTATGGATCCAAATGGATTCCTGACTGCACTTGGGGATTCTTTGGAGCACAGAAACGGCTGCTTGGTCAAGACCCTGGAGGATGGCTGGAATGCTGCAATCACTGAGGCATTAGACCGTGTGGCTCCGAAACGCCCTCTCCCCCTGAACAGAGCTCAGACTGCACCATGGTTCACCCCATGGTTGCGAGCTCTGAAGTGGGAGGTGAGACAGCTAGAGCGCCAGTGGAGGAAATCTCGCTCCAAAGACGATCGGACACGGGTTAGAGCTGTAGCTTCAGCCACCACGTGGTGATAAGAGCAGCAAAAAAGAATGTTTATGCTGCCTCTATCGCGTCTGCAGAGTGCTGTCCCAGGAGGCTGTTCCAAGTGGTCCGGAACTTGGTCAGTCCAGTTGTTCCAGAACCAATGGAGCATTCTAAGGCCTCCAGTGATGGATTTGCAAAGCACTGTGCAGATAAAATTGACTGGATCAGGAGTGCTAGTCCATGTTATCGCTTCTCGGCCTTTTGGCTAAGATCAAGTGTAGTATTTGTTCTTATCAGTTTAATATCTGATATGTCCTCTATTTGATGACTATATATTATTTTATCCTGCATTGAGCAGGGGATTGGACTCGATGGCCTTGTAGGCCCCTTCCAACCCTACTAGTCTATGATTCTATGATTCTATGTGCTGTGGATACAGTTAGTGAACGAGGGGCAGCCAGTGGGAGACCAGTTGTGTGGGATTGGTTCCAGCTTCTTCCTTTGGAGGAAGTGGACAAGGTGCTTTCATCTTTAAGGCCGACCACCTGCTTACTCGATCCTTGCCAATCTTGGCTCATTATAAGCTGCAGGGAGAGACTTAAGGAGGGGATCAAGGTGGTGGTGAATACTTCCCTTGAGGAGGGAGTGATGTCATCAGTCCTCAAGGAAGTGGTGATAAGACCACTATTAAAGAAGCCCTCCTTGGTTTCCCAGGACTTGAACAACTTTTGCCCAGTCTCGAATCTGCCATTTTGGGGCAAGGTGATTGAAAGGGTGGTAGCTTTGCAGTTGCAGGCACACTTGGAAGAAGACGATTATCTGGATCCATTTCAATCGGGCTTCAGGCCTGGGCATGGGACAGAAATGGCCTTGGTAGCCTTGGTGGATGATATGGGGAGAGCTCTGGATAGGGGCAAATATTCCTTCCTTGTTCTCCTCAATCTCTCAGCGGCTTTTGATACCGTTGACCACGGTACCCTCCTGGACTGCCGGGGGGGGGGGGGTTGGACACAGGGGACACCGTATTATGGTGGTTCCATTCCTTCCTCTGTGGCAGATACCAGAAGGTAGCTCTGGGGGAGGAGACTTCAGGCACTTGAGGGGTGCCACAGGGTTCTATTCCTCTCCCCGATGTTAGTTAACATCTATATGAAGCCACTGGGGGCTATCATCAGGAGGTCTGGGGTGCAGTGTCACCAATATGCAGATGACACACAACTCTACCTGTCATTTAAATCCTTGCCAAGGTTGGCTGTAGAAACCCTGTCCAAGTGTCTGGAGTTGGTGAGTGGCCAAATGGAAAGGACTAAGCTTTCAAGAACCGCAACAAAACCGAAGTACTTTTTGTGGGAGACAAGGGGAGGTTGGGTGATGCTGACCTGGTGTTTAATGGGGTGCGGCTACCCCTGAAGGACCAGGTCTGCAGTCTGGGGGCCATTTTAGACTCCCAGCTGTCCATGGAGGCTCAGGTATCAGCCATGAACTGGGCAGTCCTGTACCAACTCCATCTAATACTGTGGCTACTCCCCAATCTCCCTAACCATCTGCTCCCATCGGTAGTTCACGCCATGATCTCCCCTCGCCTAGACTACTGTAATGTGCTCTATGTGGGGTTACCCTTTAAGATGGTTTGGAAGTTGCAGCTGGTGCAGAATGCAGCGGCCCACCTGATTAAAGGCAGCCGTCAGTGAGAAAGAACAAAGTTTTGTTTCATTTTTACTAGAAGGATCCCACAAATTCAGAAGCATTTACGAATATTCTCAAGAACCATTTCAGTTACATAACAAAGCCAAGAATATCGTATGCAAATCAAACTTTATAGGGTTTGTTTGTTTTTTTTAAAAAAAACAACTTACTTTCTGAACAAGTCTCTACAGACTCTTGGTCTAAACAGGTGCTTTTCTCATCACAAAAGCCAGTCAACATGTTACAACGTGCACGGTCTCTGCATATTGGGCATTCTTCCTCACATGCATATCCATGACGTCCGGGTGAACAACCTAGAGTTCAAAGAATTAAAATAATTTTTTAGCACCAAACCAGGCTTGAACATCCATGCAGATAATACAGAGATTCCAAGATACACATTTACTGACAGACATACAAAAGCTCTTTTTTATAACTCAGTCTAATGTGTAACTACAGCAACATCCTTTGAAATGGACACTGCATAATCATTTTGCACAGTATAAAGATATAAATGTAAATTGCATTCAATGTTCTAATTGTAGTTTAATGGCAAGATAATTTTTTTTATCCATTCACATATATAGTTAACAAGTAGTATTTAAAACGTGGTGAGAAAGAACCAAATACATATTTTACCTAGCAACAAGTGTGAATAAAAACAGGAAACAGTTTAGCAAAAGTTAGCTATACTAACTAATGGCATCGAAATCAGTAAGATCTTCATAATTGCCACTCCATCACTTTTAATGAGGCTTAGCCATGGTTCAGCATTTGCTTGGTTGTTCTTGGAGAGACTTGCAGAGGTTTTCAAAAGAGGAATAGATACACGTGTGCAATGAGAGTCCAATACGATCTTAAACAACTTAAGGAACTGCCTTAGACCAAGTTAGACCATTGGTCCATTTAGCTTACTAATGTCTGCATGAAAGGGAGGCAACCTGATACCCTCCAGATATACCGTCCTCTCCTCAACACTACAACCCTGCTTGAAAAATGGCCCCTCCTCCATTGCAATCATACTTTTTAAAAGCTTGATTCCAGCTGAAGGGTGGCAATGAATGAGTGTAAGTGTGCGTGGACAATCATGCCGTGGGGCAACATGCCAGCACTTTGGGGTGTGCCCCCACCAACTGCAGGCATGTGTCCCCCAACATGTTTACCTGGAACCAATTCGGCCCTTGGGCTGAAAAAGGTTTCCTACCCCTTTTTTAGCACTATTTTAAAGATATTTCAAGCTTACCATTGCAGCCAGAATAGCTCGAAAGTGTGCACTGGGATTGTAACTATGCTTTTTGTATTTTACTTCCCTTTAATATTACTCTATTAAAAACAATTTTCACTGAACGAACTGTTTATAAAAATAGAATGAAGCCTTACTGGTTTTCAAGCGAAATATATGGTGAGCTGAACCTGACACCATTTCCATTCCTGTGACAAGGCAATGTTTGTTTGGCCAGCTACTTATTCCAGTACAGTTCATGTTTAGTACACAATGGAATCTTGCTTCATCAAGATCTTTGAACTCAGCCAGGGGATAAACAGCCAGCATGATTTTTCCAGGGTAATCAATGAAAAGGTCAAGACCGGCTTTTTAAGAAGAAAATAATAATTTAGTAACAAGGTTACGGGAAGCAAACACAGCATGAATTACAGACAAAAGGTAAAGGAAAGCAGATTATATTATAATTTGATAATATAGCCACTACAGATACGCTAACTGCAGGACTATAGCTTCTGGAGAAAAAAGAAGTTCTTCAAGCACTTCCTTACAATTGTACTCACAATGCTTAATAGTTGTCCTTACTAAAGATCATTATACAAATTTACACAAGCAGTGTTCTGATTCAGGAGCTGAGAACTTCTGTGTTCTGATTCAGGAGCTGAGAATGTTAAGTGCTTTATAATCAAAGTGTACCAAAAACTATAACAAAGCCTCTCACTATTTTTTATTTATTACATTTATATACTCTTTTGTATTTTATTTATTTGTTTGTTTGTTTATTTCCTTTATTACATTATATAACAGGAGGCTAAATGATCCTGTGATGGGTAGTAGAATGCTCAAATATCAATATTCCATGACTTGCACATATTATATATAATAATCAAATATTCTGATTAGTACCTATTTCTTTTTCACAAATATAGAAATATTGTTCAGTGCATGGTAATGCTCGAAGTCTTCCTCCTCTCACCATCAGAGCACATCCATTTGCTGTTGCAGGAAAATCCCATAGCCTGTTTTAAAATATAAAAATAAGCTGGTATAATCAAAACTGTAATTACTCAAACTCTTTACAAGCCCTACCTTAAAAAACTGGAAAGGAAAACTGGATGTCCCACACATTTCCATCCTCTTCACAACAGTCTGCCTTAGCAAGTTTACTCCTTCTTTCCTGAGAATACAGACCCACAATTTGACTTCATGGGGGAAGGAGCCAGAGAGTATCTTCTGAATGGAATATATTGTGTAATTAAAGGCAAACAGTAAGGAGGCAATCCTATGGGTTGTGCGCTGGTTACTCATAAGCCTCGTACTTATGCCTCCCACACTGCATTTTAGCCAGCCGGGCGATTTTGCCTCTCTAGAGGAAGCTTCCAGGAGGGGAAGGAGGCTAGAAAAAGCATAAGCCAGCCGCCCTGGCCTCCTCCTCTCCCTGCCCTCAGGAACACCTCCTTTCCTTCATCTCTGTGCTCTGTTTAACCAAGCGCGGAGAGGCAGCTGGCATGGTTCTCTCCACACTGGCTACAAGGAGGAGGGGAGCACAGTTTCCTGGCTCCAAGCTTGGCGCCCTGTCTTTGAGCATGGAGCCAGGAAACTGAAAAAATCCTACATTCCCCAGAGTCTGTCTAGAGGTCATAGGATTGCTCAACAAACTTCTCTAGAATATGCACAAAACTGCAGTCTGAGAGCAGACAGCAAATGCCGATGAGCACATCAAGATTCTTCTTAGTGCTGTGTTTTATCAATGTGCACAAGCACTTATGTGCAGAAGTAAAGCAGGATGTAAAAAAAAAATACAAACGCAAAGAAAAGGAAGCTGTAGCTAAACTGCACCTGTGCAGTGATTTTAGCAAAGACCTAACTCAAAATGAAAGAATGGTACATCCCTAAGGCACTGGTGCCACTGTATAAACAATTCGGAAAGCCCAAATCTATATAGGGAAAATTTCATAAGCATTTATACTATGCTTTTAAAGAATATATTTGCAATGATAACAAAGTAAAAAAGGGGAACACAAACATCAACACCAACAAAATAAAACAAAAACCCACAACAAAAAAGTGTAACCATTCACAATAACTATTCACAACACCATTAATCTAAAAAATAGGGGGGGGGGAGATTGGACACTTTTGTTTCAAATATATATATGTTTATATAAGCATTCCATGTATCTAAATAAGCATCCAGACAAAACCTGTAGGATATACATTAAAATGCAGCAACAGAAGTAAGATCTTCAGACCACTGAATGATAGGTGGTGTTTATCCTTCCAGGCTTGAAGTATGAGTCTCTTTGCAACTGTTAGGTCTCTCAAAGCCCACTTTTGCTGTCCACCCGTCAATTCTCACATCATGGGAATATAATTTAAAACCATCTGCAATTATCAAAGATATTTCAAGAACAAAATTTATGTTGGCAGTAACTTGCAACCAGAAAAAAGCCAAGTTATGCCCACATCATACGCCTCAGTGACACATTGTCCGCAGTACAACGCCAGCATCTAGCAGAGCTAGCCAGCTGCTTCTTAGCAAGCCTCTATGGTGTCCAAATATAGACAAAACATCATTTTTTCTTGAATCAGCCTGAACTTTAAATCTGCAGAAATAGTACATATTGAAAATAAGGCAGCTTTCTGTTGGTTAGGCTGTACAGAGCATACCAATTCCCTATTCCATTCCACTCTGACATACTGAACATCCATAAGAACATAAGAAGAGTCATGCTGGATCAGGCCAAGGGGCCATCTAATCCAGCGCACAGTTCACACAGTAGCCACCAAACTGCCCACAGGAAACCCACAAGCAGTACATGAGTGCAACAGCACCCTCCTGCCCATGCTCCCCAGCAACTGGTGCACATAGGCATACTGCCTCTGATACTAGAAGTAATGTATAGCCATCAGGACTAATAGCCATTGATAATCTTCTCCTCCAGGAATTTGTCTAACCCTCTTTTAAAGCAATCCAAATTAGTGGTCATCACTATGTCTTGTGGTAATGAATTCCATAGTCTAATTATGTGCTGTGTTCCTTTTATCTGTCCTGAATCTCCCACCAATCAGCTTCATGAGATGACCCTGGGTTCTAGTATTGTGAGAAAGGGGAAAAAATGTCTCCCTATCCACATGGTCCACACATGCATAATTTTTTACACCTCTATCATGTCTCCCTTTACTCACCTTTTTTCTAACCTAAACTATCCCAGCTGTTGTAACCTTCCCTCATAGGGGAGTTGCTCCAGCCTCTTCATCATTTTACTTGCCTTCCTCTATACGTTTTCCAGCTCTACAATATCTTTTTTTTAGGTGCGGTGACCAGAACTGTACACAGTGTTCTAAGCGTGGTCACACCATAGATTTGTATAAAGGCAGTATGATATTGGCAGTTGTATTGATTTGGGGTCCTGATTTCTGTCAGGTCCCTGTCAAAATAGATTCTTTTGGATTACCAAGATAAAACAAAGCCACTTGTGCAAAAGGATGACAGTTTATTGAAAGGAAATAGTTGCAAAATAAATATGCAAAGAAAGCTCACACGTCTCATCAACTAATGAAGCTGGGTGTCTATCTGGGTCCTCAAGACAGACAAGAAGTCGTTCTCCTAGGACCAGCAACGTTCTCCAGGCCGGTAGCATGTGTATTTCCCCTTGGAGTGAGACCAAAGAGCAAAGCTAGTGGGCTGGATTTTATAAGTCTCTCTCAGCTTAATTCAGGAGCTGACAGGCTACCTCTGCCCATCCCAGAGAGGGGGCTCTCTTTCCCGTGGGAAGCAAAACCTATCTCGTCTCAGGATGAGCTGATAGCTGGCCAAAACAGCTCCGAGGTGAAAACTGTAAATTACCAGCCTGTGTGAGAGGCCTTCCTGATTAACTATAAAGCTGCCGGCTAGGCCAAACTACACAGGTCTCTACATGGTTACCAAAAGCATATAGGAATGCTGTAAGTCCACCTTATTGCTCACCAACAAACTCACTACAGCCGTTTTATTCTCAAATCCCTTCCTAACTATGCCTAACATGGAGTTTGCCTTTTTTACAGTGCCTACACACTGGATCAACATTTTTATCACCCCACCCACAACGTTTGATCCTGATAAAGCCAGCTGCCTGAAGACCACTGCTGGGAGGAGTGTTTGCTGGAGAGGGACTAGCATCAAGGGGTTGAGCATTTCCACCTGCCTCAGCCCACTCATCACCTTGGAGCCTGAAAAAACCCACTGCTTGAAGACCAGTGCTGAAACAGGTGCTTGGTGGAGAGAGACAAGTAATGTCCAAACTTTGTGGGTATATGGGGCTTGAAGACCGACTGGCAATCTCTACCTCCCCAGGGTGTGAGATAGGGAAGGAACCCTGGAGCACTCCCAAGCTGAGTCTAAGTTTTCAGGAGAAGCACAACCTCATCCAGAACAGGTTGAATCCCAATTCCTGAGCCAGGCTTTCTAATGACCAAAAGCACCTCTCTAAACAAACAAAAACTTCAAAGAATTCCATTTGTCAGCACTCATGGCATGGGAGAGAAATATAAAATTATAATCAACTTTAAAAATTCCTGCAGAAGCCAAATTTTTCTAAAACCACAGTACTTAAACTGCTAATGTAGTTCTCAAATGCTTCCTCATTAAATGAAATAATTGCTGCAAAATCTATTCTTTTAGTATTCAGAGCGATCAAATTTACAACAAGCCTTAAGTTATCAGTACTCTGCTTTTGGCGAATAAATCCCACTTGATCAGGATGAACTAATATATGTATCACACACTAAAGTAAGTTAGCAAGAATTGCTGTTAATATTTTAGCAACCACATTGATGAAAGAAATTGGTTTATAATTTGCACAGTTCGTATGATCTTTACCAGGTTTAGCAATAACAGAAGTATACACATCATACAATGATGCTGGTAAAGTTCCTGATTAAAAAGCCTTATGATAATTTGGGGATAAAAAAAAACATTTTATAGGAAAGCCATCTGGCCCTGGATCTTTCTCATTAACAGTAACACTCGGGGAAAGCAATCCTATGGCCCCTCGACAGAGGGCTTCTCCGGGAGAAAGGTCATAAAGCATGAGAGAGGCCTTGGAGGTTGATGACATCATGTAAGAGACCCCCAAATATCCGCGAGTGACCAATCATGAGCGCATGATAAAAGCCTTGTGTAGAGAAGCCCAGAGTCGGCGGGGGGGGGGGGGGGCATGGAATACTTTGGATTCCTGGGTCCAAGGTCAAGAGACAGTGCTCCCAGGAATCCAAGCTCCCCACCCCAGGAGTCTGCAGTTGCCCTACACCTTTGGAACAAGTTGCCAACGGAGGCCCACCATGCTCCATCATTGTATGCTTTTAAGAAGGCCTTGAAAACATATAATTTTACCATGGCCTTCTCTTGATCTGACTGCTACTGTTGCTGTAATTGCTGTTGTTGCTGTTGCTGGTTTTATTGTCAGTTTTTATTGCTATTTTATTGTGTTTGTTTTTATCACTTTTAATATTTTAATTGTTTTTATGTATTTTATTGCTGTGAGCTGCCTTGGGAGGGCTTCTGCCCTGAAAGGCAGCAAAGATTTTTAAAAAATAAACAGTCCAAAGATATCTCCAAGATAGGAGTCTCAGTTCCAACCAGTAGAAGAAGCAGAAAAAAAGAGTTATAGAATGAAACAAAGGCTTTAAGACTTGCAAAACATTAGCCTTCCTCTGCTGGCCTAGCAGCTGGGTTCTGGCCAAGAAGATAATCCTCAGCAGCTACAGGTATTTGAAAAGATTTGAGATGGTATTTAAGATGGAGACAAAAGGCAGCTGTGAAGCAAATAAAATACTATAGATTCTTCTGTCTCACTGACTCTTGAGCTTTTGAGAATGCACGCCATCTATCTGCTACTTCCTTAGTATAATCTGGGGAAATCATCACATGCTGATTTTCTTTGCCCCGCCTGAGTTCTCCTTTAACTCTTGCTGTTCTCAGGATAAATTGTTTCACAGTAAATCTTGAAAATATCACAATGAAAGGATGAGATTTATCCGACAGACAAGACAGCAGGGTTGAAATGCGATATATGCGCTCAATATTGAGCCGATAATTGGCAGGCAAGCCCAGTACCTCACACAAAACCTACTCCATGAAAGACATAGATTGTCCTTGCTCAGCCTGCTCTGGAATCCTATTAATTCATAGATTACAACAGTGAGATTGCATCTCATGTATTTACCTTTGCCTGCAAAGAATGTTAGATTTCTGCAAGGCAGCCAGTGCAGTATCACAGGTGGCAGTGTTGGCCTCCTGCATTTATATTTTACTCCTGTGTGCACTACTTATCTCTTGCTCAAAGGTAGTGAACTCAAAGTAGCAACAGGTTCTCCAGGGGACAAAGGAAGGGTGCAGAAGATGGCCTGGGGCAGGTGCTTGAACTTCCCTACTGAGATGTGAATTCAAAGGGGTAGCACAACTGTGTTTCTTTTGCCAAGAAATGCCATCACTAGAAAAGTACCATTCTCCCATGGAAGCTGAGCACGAGTCCTCATCCCTCATGCTCAGAGATGCTTTGGCACCCAAAAAGGCCTGCCAGGAAAACTGCTGTAACTCTCAGTATTTGCTTCCTTAGATGACTTAAGGAGAGCATCAACACCTTTATTTCACCCTTATGTAGTCTTGAGCGTATAACAGAAGGGATGGGCTTCTCCCCTTATTTCCTGGGACCAAACACATCATCTGCCTACAAGAGAAATGGGTAGCCAACTCTGCTATGCGGACTACTGCTCAGAAGAGATGAGCTACAAGGAAAAATGTAAAGCACGTTGTGTTAAGACTGCAATCTTAAGTTGACTGCTTACCACATGTATTTTGATGGATCAATATCTTCTCTACCGCCACTCCATTTCCACGAAGTTCCTCCCTGTAGCAAGCCAATCCAGCCCTCAGTTTCCAGCATAGTACCAATCCACTCCTAGAAAAAGAAACCTCTTTTACGAACAACTCCTTATCTAACTGACATCCTGAACAGATGTCTCCAATCTGTAACAGGATGGGTGTGGACCAGGAAAGCTGAAGCTCAATCCAGATAAGATAAAAGATACTGCTGGTTGATGACAGAGTTTCCCAAGGATATGGGATTCAACCTGCTCTAGACAGGATAGTACTTTCCCTAAGGAGTAGGTTTGCAGCTTGAATGTGCTGTTACACTCAGCCTTGTTGATGTTCAGATATCCTCTATGGCCAGTAGCACTTTTTTATGAGCACAGCCGAATTCACTAGCTACAGCCATTTCTAGAAAAATGTAACCTAGCTAGAGTTATTAATGGCCTGATAACATCTAGATGGAAGTACTGAGATAATTCTACATGGGACTACTTTTGAAGGTTGTCTGGAAACTGGAACCAATTCAACACAGAGAAGTTAGGTAGTTAATTTTAGATCCATTCCAATCTGGGTTCAGGCCTGGTTTGGGGGTTGAAATAGCCTTCGTCACATTGGGGGATGTCCTATGCCAGAAACTGGACAAGGGGAGTACATCCCTGTGGTTCTGCTGGACCTCTCAGTGACTTTCAATACCTTTCTGGGAATTTTACCTGAAAGGGACCTGGAGTCATCATTTTGCATGGTTGCAGTCCTGTTTGTTAGAACATTCACAAAAGATACTGTTGGGGGATTATTGCCCAACCCCTTAGCCTGTTCTGTGGCAGCATCCTAACTGTGGAACTGTCCCCTTCCCCTGGAAGGTTTGACTGGCTGAATCTTTGCTTCATTTGAGGTGGGTAGTGAAAACTTCTTGTTCCATTCAGCTTGTCATACTATTCTGCTCTCTGGGATATGTTAAAACAAGCTCTCTTTTAATGTGGTTTGTTGTTGTGCCATTGTTTAATGTTTTGTTCGGTATATTATTTATAAGTATGTTGATAAATAGGTAAATAAAGCTTGGATCAAGTTTAGAGGACATATGATGCCAATTCTTAAAGAAATACACTGGCTGCCAATTTGTTGTAAGACTGCAACCATTCAAAGTCCCAGTTTTAACCTTTAAAGCCCTAAATGGCTTGTGACTGAGGTAACTGAAGGACTGCCTGCTCCCACATGAACCTGCCCAACTGTCAAGACCATCTTCAGAGACCCAGCTAAGAGTGTTTCGATCTTTGAAGCAAGGCAGGTAGCAAGATCACAACTTTCTTGAGCAGATAACCTTGTCTCTGGAACACTTTCTGTACTCATTCACCAAGCTCCTTCTCCACTATCAAAAGAGATTAAAACAAGGGCAGTTTTTCCTCAGCTTTTAACATGTTGATCTTGTTACCTCAGTTTTTAAATGTTACCTCCATTTTAGTTGGTCATGTTTTGTTTTAGTTGTTATTTCTTTACAGTATTTTTATCCTGCTCCTCAGCCAAAAAGGCTCTCAGAGCAGCTTATATGCAATCAGTAAAATAAGAGAGCTCCAGGTTTACAATCTAAAAAAATTCTTACTGTTTTATTGTGATTTTTATTGTCAGTTGCCTTACGAATCAGTTCTGACTGAGAAGTGGGATACAAATATTTTAAATAAAAATCATTATATCTACCGATTTCACAAAGAGAATAGGATTCCGCTGTTGTAGAAACACTTTGAATTGGTAACACAGACAATGAAGGAAGCGACTGTTGGTGATAGTTACATGTGAATCGGCTTTTTGGGGTACAATTTGAAGTCTAGGGAATAGCAGCAGAGTTTATCTTCTTATTTTTAAGGGTACAATACTATGGATTGCATCCTGGGTATTCATAAGCCCCCAAACCCAAAGGCTTACAAGTACAGTCAGGGCCAGAAATATTGGAACAAGGATAACTGTTCTGGCAGTTGGCCTCTGTACACCACCACATTGAAGTTGAA
Source organism: Heloderma suspectum (assembly GCF_057233095.1). Lineage (NCBI taxonomy): Eukaryota > Metazoa > Chordata > Lepidosauria > Squamata > Helodermatidae > Heloderma > Heloderma suspectum. Next base: position 251,092,111 of record NC_139459.1, read on the forward strand.
AGGAAACACACCCAGATGGGAGCGAAGTCAGGACTTTCAGCTGTAATTCAAGGGGTATGACAAAAGTGGGGCACTAACCATTCAGGAAGTACAGCCAGTGGCATACACACGCATCGTTGGTGGCTGCAAAAGTGCAAGAATATGTTGCATTTTCTCTCTCTCAGATTCTGAACAAGAATTATGAATATTCTTGCACTCCAAATTAAATTGTCTCTTAACTGAAGTATTCATCCTAATGTACAGTGCCTCAGTCATGAGCATGTGTTTTAAATATTCCTATTTTCTGTATTTTTCAGTCACCCTACCAGCCTGAAGTTTTTTCTCTTCTTTGTATCTGTGTGTGTGTGTGTATATATATATATGTATGTGTGTGTGTGTGTGTGTGTGTGTGTGTATACATAGATATATATCCCTGATGAGCATTTAGTCTGGCTGGAGAACTGCCAAGGCCCTACTCTCCATTCACCCAAGTGACCTGCCCTAAGTCTTATTTCTGCATCTGCCACTGCTTCTACATCCTCCTCTTGCTTGAGATTTGTCAATGAGGAGAGGAATCACTTTTCAATGGCTCCAGCGTCTCCAATGGCCCACTGCCTTGTCAGCCCAGTTTTACACATCAGATAAAACAGGCTTCAGCTCATGAGAGTTCATACCATAATAGTTGGTGTTACAACATATTTGCTACAATCCCACAAAGAGTTAAGTGTACTTAAGCCTATTGTTCCAGTGGTCTTAAGTACATCTGACTGGATTTCGATTTTTGTTCTTTTGAAATATCTACAGCTCCGTCTCTTAATATAGGAAGAGAGGTAACTTAAATTAACATTAACAATGTTTTAAACTTTCACAAACCTTTATAATTTATTTACTGTATTTCTATACCGCCTTTCTGGAACCATCAAAGGCAGTTCACAAAATGTTCAGGAAATAAAAACCATAATCAAATTATAGTAAAACATTATAAACAAGATCATCTCCTCCTGATCTTTGTTACTGAGCAGGCTTGTATGAGATAGGCAGTCCTTTAGATAGCCAGGTCAGTGGCCAGAGCCAAACCCTAGTCCCCGAACACCACCTTCTGGACATGGCCTAACAGGAATGATGGGAACCACTGCAATACAGCTCCCCCAAAGTCCCACCCTGCTGAGAAGTCTAGAAAGATACCATGGTCAATGGTATCAAAGCCGCCAAGAGGTCCAGAAGAACTAGTAGGGCTGCATGCTCCCCCCCACCCCCATCCAGTTCCCAGTGTCAGTCATTCACCAAGACAACCAAAGCAGTCTCAGTCCTATATCCTAGCCAAAAGGTTGATTGAAATGGGTCTAGATAATCAATCTCATCCAAATACATCTGGCATTATAAGCCCACCACCTTCTCAGTCACTACCTTTGGGGCTGATTGAGAAGGTCCAAAGTCATCACTCAAGCATAATACCTTTTCTTTTTCATTGTCAATCTTGACAAGGTTACCATCCTCATAATAGGAACACCGCATGCTTGCCCATGCATGCTGTCCCTTCCTTTCCTTTTCAAAATAATAGCAATGTCCATCATAAAACCACCATGGGGCATTTTGGGGGCATTTTGGATTCTTGATGCCTGAAAGCAAGACAAAAATGTTTTAAAATGGACATAAGGAAGCTTATGCTGACCTCTTATATCAAGTGAGAGCTATACTGACACCAGCAGATTAACAGGTCATGTGATCTCTATAATTTCTGGAAAGCGGATCTGGATTTATAGGATTTTGGCATATATTCAAATTATATTCAGTATTAAAGGTCGATAATCTCCTGACTCGAGTGTGATTAGTGGCAAAATACATACGATATGCAGGTGTGATTAGTGGCAAACTATATATGATTCGCAGGTCTAGAGAGGGAACATTGGCTATTTCTTTACTTCAGTTTTGTTTTAGAGACAAACTCAGAAATAGGAAAGGATTACATGACAGGATGTGGTCAGAGTACATGAGACAGCAAGGACAGAATGAAGGGAAGAAAGGGGAAGAACCAACGTACACCTGGAGGAGGAGAGGCATTCTTAACAATGAAAAAGGAGGAAAGAGGGGCTGCTACACAGTGACAGAAGCAGCAGAGAAAGGTGAGTAGAAAAAAAGGTTAGTTTAATCAAGTAAAGACTGCAGAACTTAGTTATGAAAGAAAAACCCACATAGCTGTGTCAGGGCCAAGTCTAAATTTGTCAGCATCCTGAGCTAATAGTATTTCATTGTTCTGCAAATGTGAAGATCCACTTTGGAGAAGAAGGGTAGAAGGTTTCACTACCTTTGACATTCGTTTTGTTACTTTCCTCAGTGTGAAAAAAAATGAAAATACTAGAATGTTTATATACATATATATTCAAGGAAATGATATTTATTTATTTATTTATTTATTTATTTATTTATTTAATTTCTATACTGCCCAATAGCCGAAGCTCTCTGGGCAGTTCACAAAAATTAAAACCAAACACACAATAAAACAATTTAAAATATATAGAACATTAAATCCACAATATGAAAGTGGGATGAAAAATTCTTAATCAAAATCATAATCAGTGCCATCTCCATATGGAGCCCCACTACTAAAAACATTAATACAATGATCCTCACTGTGCTTTTCGGTAAAAGGCTACACATTTGCAAAATGGTATCTGATATTTCCACAACAGCATTTGATTAGCTCTCTGATTGACTAGATGTATATGATATTCACACATAACCGTGTGATTACTCCATCCTTCTTGAACCAATCATGTCCAATGGAGGGAGGGGGAGATACTTGTGAATATGCTTTCCCCCCCCACAGCTATTCCATTACGTCTCTGTGCTCTTAATTGTAGATTTAAATTTATCCCTTCCTGGGAACAGATATTCTCCGTTTGTTTGCTTCTTAGAACATATCCACCACCAAAGTTCTGCAAATGTTCTAATGGTTGTCTTTAAATTTGGCATCAGTGAATCTTTTAGCTGTTCCTAGTAGCATCAGAGCAAGGAGAGGGTTCTCAGAAACAGACTCTAGTGCCTTCCAGTAAGCTAATTTTATTGTTTCCAGCCAGCCTGAGTAGTATCACATCCGAGAAGGTCATGGAACCCCAGCAATGCAGACGCTTTTAGTGGTTTGACTGAAAGGAATAACTCTGAGGGATTTTCAGTTATTTCTGCTGCAATGCTATAAACCTGGGAGTAAGCCACATGGAACTCACTGGAACTTACTTCTGGGAACACATGTACAGGATTATGCTGTTAACACCAATAGGTACAAAACCAGAACCATGTTGTAGACTTTAACAGAACCTTACAAGAAGCATTAAAATTAGAGACATGCAAAACTGTTCCTTTTATTTTCACCGATATTTTCTCCCTGTCAAACAAAGGCTTGTATAAAATAATTTTGGTGCAAAAGCAGATATTCAGTGAGTAAATACATCCTTCTGTATTTAAAAGCACTTTATCGCACAGAATATGCTACTCTAACACATCTTGTTGCTCCCATTACTAACAATGTATTTGTATCTAGTCATATTCTCTTTTCAGTGTTCTCCTACTGAAATTCATCCTGGCCTGGTTCACACAATTGCAGGGTGGCTTGTCAACCACCCTCCATGTGCCAGTCACATGCTGGCTGGATTTGCATAATTACCTTCCCTGGCACAGCTTCTCATGCTATGCAAACCTGGTAAGAGTGGTTTATTGGGGTGGGTACCGTCCAGAATGTATGAGCTGTTATAGAGTTATGGGGTGGTTTGTTAACCACCCCAACAAGCCACCCTCGCCAGGTTTGCTTGACAGGAGAAGCCATGCTGGAGAGGGTAATTATGCAAATCCAACTGGCATGCAACTTGCATATGCAGGGTGGTTTCAACCACTATGGCCTGGTTTGTATGTAACAAGAAGCCAGCATGGTGAATTTCCCCATGGGGCTTCTTACTGCGGTGGCAGCCGTCAGTCTGAACATTCAAGCCACAGTGGGGATGCACCATAGCTTGCTGTCATGTGCAAACCTGGTAAGGGTGGGTTGTTGGGGTGGTTGACAAGCCACCTACAACTGTAACACAACCCATGGCTTCTGAGTAGCTTGTCAACCACCCCAACAGCCCCGCCTCCCAGGTTCACACAGAACAAGCTATGGCATCTTCCCGCCATGGCTCAAATAGTCAAATGGTGGCCGCCACCACCACAAGAAGCCTCATGGGCAAATTCACCCATGGTGGCTTCTCATTTTGTGCAAACCAGGTCAGTGTGTACCACTTTGCTTTTTCAGGGTCAAATGAGCTGCCTCTAGAGGTGTGATTTTAGTTTTGCCCTCTCCAACTTGGCTCAAGGCGCCCAGAGGTGCTGAAACCAATGAAGCACATACAAGAAAGGAGGGTCAATGCAAGTCCCATGTCAGGCAAAGTCTGGTCACATCCAATCAGGTCAGGCCAAGCGGTGTCAGCTCATGTAAGGTTGGGTGTGCTGAATAGCTAGGCAAGGTTAGACTAGGCAGGGTCTTTCAGAACGTTGGCCAGCTCCAAGTTAACTGAGAATGGGTCAAATTAAGCTGTTGACTCAGCATCAGTGGAAGGCTTTCAGAAGCTTTATAAAGGCCAGCAGCCAAGATCTGCAGTTAGATCCACCCCCTCAAAGGAGCAGTTTGTTTCTTAAAGGGCTACTACCTGATTTGTAGCCACTGGTTCCTACAGGGTGGGGGTTGGTTAAGGCTGTAATCGGGAAGTGTCCTCTGCATCTGAGGAGTCAGGTAGAGGCACATTCTCTGGTCTGGAAGGCCCTGGCATAGGAGGAGTTGAGTTAATGGATGGAGTCTCATCTGCCTCTAAGTCATCTTCACAGCCAGTTGTTGTTCAGTTGTTAAGTCGTGTCCGACTCTTCGTGACCCCATGGACCATAGCACGCCAGGCCTTCCTGTCCTCCGCTCTCTCCCGGAGTGTGCTCAAGTTCATATTCATTGCATCGGTGATGCTATCTAACCATCTCATCCTCTGCCATCCCTTCTCCTTTTGCCTTCAATCTTTCCCAGCATCAGGGTCTTTTCCAGTGACTTTTATCTGCATTAGATGGCCAAAATATTTGCGCTTCAGCATCTGTCCTTCCAATGAGCATTCAGGGTTGATTTCCTTTAGGATTGACTGACTGGACCTCCTTGCAGTCCAGGGGACTCGTAACAGTCTTCTCTAGCACCACAGTTCGAAAGCATCAATTCTTCGGCGCTCAGCCTTCCTTATAGTCCAGCTCCCACAGCCATACATTACTACTGGGAAAACCATAGCTTTGATTAGACGGACCTTTGTCGGCAAGGTGATGTCTCTGCTTCTTGCTATGCTGTCTAGGTTTGCCACAGCTTTCCTCCCAAGGAGCAAGCGTCTTTTAATTTCATGGCTACAGTCACTGTCTGCGGTGATCTTGGAGCCCAAGAAAATACAATCTATCACTGCTTCCATTTCTTCCCCTTCTATATGCCAGGAAGTGATGGGGCCAGATGCCATGATGTTCGTTTTTTTAATGTTGAGTTTCAAACCAGCTTTTGCACTCTCCACTTTCACCCTCAACAAGAGGCTCTTTAGATCCTCTTCACATTTATTTATTTAAATTTATTAATCGCCCATCTGGCCAGTCACCCAGCCACTCTGGGCAATGTACAACAATAAGAACAGTTTATACAATAAAATTCAACATTAAAAACATCACATTTCTAAAATTACCCTAGCCCACCCCAAATGCCTGCCTGAACAACCATGTTTTTAATGCATGGCGGAACCTCATTAAAGAGGGGGCATGGTGGAGTTCCCTAGGGAGGGAGTTCCACAGAGTGGGGGCCACCACAGAGAAGGCCCTCTCCCTCATCCTCACCAGCCTAGCTGTCCTGGCTCATGGGACAGAGAGAAGGCCATCCGAGGCTGATCTTGTTGAGCGGCCTATCCGGTGTTGCTGGAGGCACTCCTTGAGATAGGGTGGGCCAGAACCGTATAGGGTTTTAAAGGTGAAAACCAACACCTTGAATTTGGCCACAAGAAAACAACTGGTAGCCAGTGCAGCTCCTTCAGCACTGGAGTGATGTGATCTTCCTCAATTTCTTTGCATTGTTCATTTAAGAAGGCCTTCTTGTCTCTCCTTGCTATTCTCTGGAACTCTGCATTCAGTTGGATAGACCTTCCCCTTTCTCCCTTGCTTTTCGCTTCCCTTCTTTCCTCAGCTACTTGTAAAGCCTCATCAGACAGTCACTTTGCTTTCTTGCATTTCTTTTTCTTTGGGATGGATTGAGTTGCTGCCTCCTGAACAATGTTACAGGCCTCCGTCCATATTTCCTCAGGCACTCTGTCTATCAGGTCTAATCCCTGAAATCTGTTCCTCACCTCCACTGTATATTCATCAGGGATATGATTGAGGTCATACCTGAATGGTTTAGTGGTTTTCCCTACATTCTTCAATTTCAGCCAAAATTTTGTGATAAGAAGCTCACGATCTGAGCCACAGTCAGCTCCAGGTCTTGTTTTTACTGACTGTATGGAGCTTCTCCATCTTTGGCTGCAAAGGACATAATCAATCTGATTTCGATATTGACCATCTGGTGATGTCCATGTGTAGAGTCGCCTCTTGTGCTGTTGGAAAAGAGTGTTTGCCATGATCAGCGTGTTCTCTTGGCAAAACTCGATTAGCCTTTGTCCTGCTTCATTTTGTACACCAAGGCCATGCTTGCCTGTTATTCCGGTGATTTCTTGACTTCCTACTTTAGCATTCCAATCCCCTATGATGAAGAGGACATCTTTTTTTGGTGTTAGTTCTAGAAGGTGTTATAGGTCTTCACAGAACCGATCAACCTCAGCTTCTTCGGCCTCAGTGGTTGGGGCATAGACTTGAATTACTGTGATGTTGAATGGTTTGCCTTGGATTCGTACTGAGATCATTCTATCGTTTTTGAGATTGTACCCCAGTACTGCTTTTCCCACCCTTTTGTTGACTATGAGTGCTACTCCATTTCTTCTAAGGGATTCTTGCCCACAGTAGTAGATATAATGGTCACCTGAATTAAATCCGCCCATGCCTGTCCATTTTAGTTCTCTCATTCCCAAGATGTCGATGTTCAGTCTTGCCATCTCATGTTTGACCACCTCCAGCTTACCTTGATTTCATTGATCTGACATTCCAGGTTCCTAAACAATATTGTTCTTTACAGCATCGGATTTTCTTTTCACCACCAGACACATCCACAGCTGAGTGTCCTTTCGGCTTTGGCCCAGCCGCTTCACTCCTTCTGGCGCTACTTGGAAATTCTCTCTGCTCTTCCCCAGGAGTATATTGGACACCTTCCGACTTGAGGGGCTCATCTTCCAGCATCATATCTTTTAGCCTTGTGATACGTTCCATGGGGTTTCCTTGGCAAGAATACTGGAGTGGGTTGCCATTTCCTTCTCCAGTGGACCACATTTTGTCAGAACTCTCTGCCATGACCTGTCCGTCTTGGGTGGCCCTGCACGGCATAGCTTATGGCTTCACTGAGTTACGCAAGCCCCTTCGCCACAACAAGGCAGTGATCCATGAAGGGGCTTCAGAGCCAGAGGACAGGTCAAAGCTGAGAAACATGACAAGTTTATGACATCATACTGGCCAGTTTCACATGTTTGCAGTTTCACTGCAAGCCACCATAGGTGAATTTTCCCATGGGGCTTGCCGTTTTGTATTTTAAAAATTCAAGCTGCAGCGAGGTCGCACCACAGTTTATTGTTATGTGTGGACCTGGCCAGGGTGGGCTGCTGAGGTGATTAACAAGCCACCCAGAACCTATGGCCTGTTTTAGAATTACTGGTGGTTTGTTAACCACTCCAAACAACCCACCCTGGCCGGGTTTGCATGCCCCTGCTGCGGCTTGAAACTTCAAAATGGCAGCTGGCGCCACAACAAGAAGCCATGAGGAGAAATTCACCCACAGTGGCTTCTCGTTATGTGCGAACTGCCCCCAAATGTCTCCAACACTAGCCACAAATACTTTTGCTTTAAAAAAAAACCTAAAGATATTTTGGACTTCAGTTCCAATGAGCCCTAGCTAGCATGGTCAATGATCAGGAATGATGGGATGTATAGTCCAAATCATTTTGAGGGCATCAGGTTGGAGAAGGCTGTTTTAAGCCCATTCAACATTCTATCCTAGTTCTGATGAGCCATCGGAGATGGGAGCTTTGCAATCATTTGAGTTTTAATGATTAAGTACAGGTTTGGAACACATAAGTAGTCAGCCCAGTAGCTAGAACTCATTGGACCCAAAGAAGCCTCATTACTCTCCCACAAGAAAAATCTTGTGGAATTCCCCTCTCCCACTTTCTCCCTCTCACCCGCTTTTGGTGGCTGATGCAGCACCCCACTGTCTCCATCTTCACTGCACTCAAAAATTCAACTATTCTGCCTTTTCAGTGCCTACTGAAAACAAATCTTTTCCAACAGGCATTCCCAGGAAGGTAATCTTATCCTCTGTATGAAGACTTGCTTTTGTACATTGCTTAGAAATGTCTTTAATGTAAGTGATTCATAAATATTGTTAATTAAATAAAACTGCACACAAAAAAGCAGTACTACCCACTCGTCTTACTAACCTCTCTCCATAAAGTCCATCAGCTCTCCAGAATGCCCCCACCCCCTTTTCCTTATTTTATTACACCCCAGTTTTCTGGGGAATCCAACCAGCTATATTCCATTCCTTCTTCTATCTTTTGCCAAGTTTCTGTGTGGCTCCAGGAAGGTAAGCAGCTTGCTGTTGGCCTCTCTCTGCTCTCATGCCCATCTAGGCCCCTTCTTCCTTGTCTTCTCTTCTCTGCTGTGACCAGCTCACTTTCCAGCCTGAGCCGTTCTTCTATCACTTCTCTCTCTCTGTCTCTCTGTCTCTCTCTGAAGGCTCCCCCTTCACCACTTTGGAGCAACGTTTTGGTATGCAATTCCCACTTGCAAGCAACCCTGCGTTTCACTGAACAGCCCCATTGCCTATCTTCATCCCTGTCTCCTTCCTCCTTCTCCCCACTGCCAAGTCATCTTACACACACACGCTTGTTGATCACACCATTGCTTTTAATGTTTTAATTTACAGAGTTAAAATTAATTCATAAAGACTAATAATTCTAAGTCTTAGAACTATTAGACTATATGAATTAATTTTAACTAAAATTCCTGTTGCCTTAAACATATATTTAAAATGTCAGACTAATTCATTTCAATAAATTACTCCTTGATTAAGCAACTGTGTCTTTAATCTCCAAATCCTTTTAACTCTTAAGATGCCAAGCTTTGGGATATTCAGTGCTCAGCATTTAGAAAGATCTCTCCAAGTGTCAGTGTTGCATGTCTGAAGAGGCATATTCAGCTATACATTGAAGGTTAATGGGAACACTGGTAACAGCACATATCAAGGCCTAGTGTTACAAAGGTAAACCTAAGGATGACATTTAAAGTAATAAAAATATCCTTTTAGCAAGTTATTTCATATGGCCTCAAATCCTGCAATGCATTGTACTCATTGACTGATACATGCAAGTCAACAGAAATATATTTAACTTCACCTGTAAATTAGTTTATTTTCAGAGGGTCTACTGACACTTGAAGTTGAGGAAATGTTTTCCTGTACCTAAACAGACTGCTCCACCCCTTGCAAAATACACATTCCACAGAGAAGAAAAATTGAAAACTAAGTTGCTCATAATAATACTGTACCTAGTTCACACAGTTCACCTTTGAACTGACCAATACAGTGCATCCTTTCTGGGCACCCACCAGTTACTGAATTGCATCTGAATCTTCCATAGCATTTCTTACAATGTGAGGCACAGTTATAACCATAGTAACCAAAAGAGCATTCTGTATAAAGAATCACAAACATGTCAACATTATTATACATTTAAAACAAAATTCAACTACACCTCAGAGAGAGCTCAGTGAGTAATGGGAGCCATAGCTCAGTGACAGAGCACCTGCTTTGCGTGCAGAAGGTTCCAGGTTCGATCCCTGGCTTCTGCAGGTAGGGCTGGAAAAACTCCTGCCTAAAACCCTGGAAAGCCGCTACCAGTCAGTACTGACAATACTCGGCTAGATTGACAGTTTCACCATGTGCTCAACTACCATAAGGCTCAGATGATCCAAATAACATTAAACAAAAGGGGTCATGCAAAGTAAGGTGGTTGAAGAACCTGAGGCACCTGAATTTAGGAATGGTAAACTAATTGTACTGCTTATTTCATCTGAACAAAAACTATTGTACATTACAATCCCTGATTCCCAGTGAGAAGGGCAGATCAACCTAGAGCAGAGAAGGAAAGAAGGGCCAATACGGGAGTGAAATGAAAGCTTGTGCACGTCTGCATCCATAAGTGGTAGGAGGGCCTAAAACCTCTACTTGAAGCTCAGCAAAATAAATAAATAAATAAATCAGGGAATCCCTGTCCAGAAAATTATAGTAAATTCCACATAATACAATTCTTCAGAGAGTAAAAATTTCTCATCATGCATGACGTAGTTGTGTAATGCTGCATTTAAAAAAAAATAAAAATAAAACACCAGCAAATTTATTCCTCCTTTCATAGCAAGGCTACACTATTTCATAAACCTTTCCTTTCAAAAAATCGCCCTGAATTTCATTCTTGGAATGTTGTGTTAATTATTGCCAGCACACACACACACATGTGTGTGGAGGACCAAACATAACAACAGCCCTGCTGGATCAGATCAAAGGCCTTTCAAATCCAGCATCCTGTTTTCCAGTGGTCAACCAGATGCCACAATGGGAAGCCCACAGGCAGGACATGAAGGCTATAGCCCTCTCCCACTGTTGTTCCCCAGCAACTGGTATTGAGAAGCATACTACCTCTCATGCTAGAAGGGGCATATAGCCATCCTGACTAATAGCCATTGATAGTCTTCATGAATTTTTCTAATCCCCATCTAGTTTGTGATCATCACCTGTGGTAAAAAAGGTAAAGGTAAAGGCGTCCCCAACCAGTCGTGTCCGACTCTAGGGTGCGGTGCTCATCCCCGTTTCTAAGCCGAAGAGCCAGCGCTGTCCAAAGACGCTTCCATGGTCTTGTGGCCGGCATGACTGAACACCGAGGTGCACGGAACGCTGTTACCTTTCCCGCCGAGGCAGTACCTATTTATCTACTTGCAATTTCTTGCTTTCGAACTGCTAGGTTGGCAGGAGCTGGGACTGAAGACGGGAGCTCACTCCGTCACACAGCACTTGGGTCTCGAACTGCTGACCTGCCGACCTTCCAGTCTGCAGTTCAGCGTCTTAACCACTACGCCACCACGGCCCCTAAGCCACCACGGCCCCTGGTGGCTTAGTTTATCCCATAGTTTATGTACTGTGTAAACAAGTATTCCTTTTATCTGACTTGTATCTCTCACTACTTAGCTTCATTGGACGACCCCAAATTCTAGTATTATGAGAAGGAAAAGATATTATCTCTATCCAATTTCTCCACACCATGCATAATTTAATACACCTACATCATGTGTCCCCTGCCCCCACCTTATTTGCCTAAGCTAAAAAGCCCCAAACATTGTAATCTTTTGTCAGAGGGTTGTTACTCAGCCCCTTCATCATTTTGGTTGCTCGTTTCTGCACCTTTTCTAGCTCTACACTATCCTTTTTGAGGTGTTGTGTCCAGAACTGTACACAGTATTCCAAGTATAGTCACACCATAGATTTTTATAAAGCCATTATGATATTGGCAGTTTTATTTTCACTATTGTTTTTTGTGTTAACCACTCTAAATAATTTGGGGTCATCAGCAAATTCAGCCACCTCACTGCTTATCCCTAACTCCAGATTACTGCTAAGCAGGTTAAAAAGCACCAGTCCCAATACAGAACTTTGGGGAACCTCACTGTTTACATCCATTCACTGTGAGACGGATAGCATCGGGACCTAATTATCTGTTTATTATCAATTTTTCAATAAGGGCTAGAACGTCATCTCTTGCTGCTTCTTTCCCAACTGAATCTTCATTTACAAGCATTTTACAATCAAGAACTTTATACAACGTTTTCAGCTGCTCAAATAACCCAAATTCAAAAAAGCCCTAGAAAATACCCCACTGAAGGACTCCACAGATTAAAGGGTCTCACACATAGCTTCAGACCCTCTACATTCATTGCAGAGATGCCAGGAGTCTAAGTTGGAGCCCAAACCAGAAGGTGCACATCTGGCAGCCTTCTGTTTCTCAGCCCCAACATCTGTTCTTAAATAGAATAAAATACACATTATAGCCAAGATTCAAAGGGCCAAATGTCAGTGACAGCTGGTGACTCCAGTTCCAGAGCGGCTGTGATTTCATTCAGGGCTTTAGTTGCCATCAGCCAAAACTCTCATGGTGCTATCCAAGGTGCTGTCCAAGGTGCTAAACCCCATCACCCCCAAATGGGTTCAGAACCTTGGATAGCACCTTCAGAACCTCAGATAACACGGTTAGAGTTTTGGCTGATGATAATGAAAACCCTGAATGGAAGCACAGCCCCTCAGGAACTGGAGTCACCAGCTGCCACTGGTATTCCATATGTGCACCCAGGCTTTTCTCACATCCTATCCCCCACTTCAATCCTTTGAAAAACTGGGACTCTCTAGTTCAGTAATGCAGTAGAAGGGGATGCTGCAAGACATAAAACAAGCAAGCCTCCCCCGACTATCACATGCTTTCTCCATGGTGCTCTTTGGATCTTGGCTTATGAGTTTAGATTTCAATTAAGATAGGGCTTTGGTCGATACATGAGATATAAATCTAAAGACTAAAATTGTAAAATACAAAACAGTCAAATACAAAATAGTCAAATACAAAATTATAAAATACAATTTATGATCCAGCTTTAAAAATTATTTAGATTATTTTAAAATAACAATGAGTATGCGAACACTTTAACTAAACCTACACTTTCCTTACATACAGAAGAAAAAATGAAAGTTTCCTTAAGACCATATACGTTTTCGCAAATATTTTTGCAATAGTAATACTTTTTAAAAGCTGTTTGCTGATTTCTTTTCAAGGACATGGACATACCTCGCCTTACATATGTAGTTGCACTTTCCCCATAAGTATCAATTTCATCTATGCCTCTTGTTCTTCTGTAGTATCGGTAATCTTGCACTATCCCTGTGCAATTGGAATCACTTAAACAATCTACTACAGCACTGGGAAGGGAGGTGTAAAACATTGGTTCTAATGGTCCTGACAGGAATTGATCAATATAGACATCAAAAAGATTTTCCACTAAAGGGAAAAGAAAACAGAAAAACATACTTTTACTACGGACTCCTAACAGAAAGATGCTTTAGATGATTTTCAAATATATTCTTTACAACTGACTACATCATTTGATCTAAAAGACGTTTTGTAGGTTTCTTTTCTTTTACAGACTAAACCAGTGAATAGTTCCCAAGTGTAAACCATTTATACAAATTAATTAAAGAAGATTCTGAACACCAAAGCCAATCCACATATTTGAACCTACAGAAGCAGAATAAAATACCCATTTAAGGTAGCAATCCTACTCATGCTTACATAGAACTCAATGGAAAATACTTCTAAGTAGGCCTACATAGGATTGCTCTGCACATCCTATCCATAAACACACACACACACACACCTTTCCCCAGCCTCAAAGGAAAGGAAAATGGTCCCTACCTCGACCCCAGGCTCAGCCACTCTGTTTCCCACCTAGCTTTTCTACCTCCTCCTCTCCCATCAGAGCCCCCACCTAGGAAGGTAGTGCGTGCGTGCGTGCGTGCGTGCGTGTGTGTGTGAACAAGAGAAGAGGCTGGGAGGAAGGGGAAAAGAGCAAGACTAGAAGCTAGGAGGGGGAGAAACACCAAGGTAAAGAGGTGGGGCAGGAAATAAATAGTAAGGTTGGGAGGGAGGGCGAAATAGCAACGCAAAGTGATAGAAGGGAGAGATAGAGCGAGGCTGGAAGCTAGGAGTGAGGAGAAACAGTAAGATAAAGAAGTTAGGGAGGAGAGAGATAGCAAGGCTAGAGGCTGGGAGGAAGGGGGAAATAGCAAGGCAAAGGGGTTGGGGGAGAGAAACAGCAAGGCTGGAAGTGGGGAGGGGGAGGGGGAGAGAGAGAGAGAGAGAGCGTGAGAGAGAGAGGAAGCAACTTTTTCCTTCTCTTCCTGCCCACCGAACAGCTGATCAGGGGCAGGTTCGAGAACAGGAAGGAGAACACGGCACCCTAACGTTTTTCAAGGTTTTTATTAAACATAAATTCTCGAACAGGGCAGGGAGTGGAGAGTTTTGCAGGCACCGTTGGAGGTCCCCAATGGGCACCGCACTGGGGACTCTTGGCTACATTAACTAGTAGCTTAAATCATCCCTGCAAATTGACTGTGCAGTTTGGGATAATAACTGCCTAATTAACAATTAAAAGTGTTATTTGTCATAATTTCAAATTCAACTCTTGGGGTGGGTCATATTAATTGATATTTAAGTGAATTTTGAGAGGTGTGCACATCCTCTTCTTTAAATGAGAACAGGCATCTCCCTTGGATCAGAGAGTACCGCCACTAAACCTTTAGGCAACAATCCACTACAAAAGGACAGGTTGCTTACCTGTAACTGTACTTCTTCGAGAGGTCATCTGTGCACTCACACACATGGGTTATGCCCCCGCACAGAACAGTCACTCAGAACATTCTAGAGCTAAACAGAGCTTTAGATGGGAGTCCTGCCCACTTCCCCTGCACACACTCTGGGTGTGGCTCCCGCTTGCCTTTTGGTTCTGAGTCCACTGCAGCGGAGGAAACAATAAAAAGTAGGTCATCAAAGCAGGGAGAAGGGAGGGTTGTGTGAGTGCACAGATGACCACTTGAAGAACTACAGGTACAGGTAAGTAACCTGTTCTTCTTCTTCGTGGACTCTGTGACTCACACATAAGATTAAAAGCAGTAAGACTTAGCGGAGGAGGGACATGTCCTGCAATGATGGAAGAAAGAACTGCTCTACCAAAAGCTGCATCATTCCAAGCCCTGATATCAAGATGGTAGGACCAAATAAACATCAATGTTTGGGCCCATGTCACCAATTATCACTGTAATGACAGACTTGTGGGAGATTCCCCTGAGAAAGGCTGCTGAGGAAGCCATAGCTCTGGTAGAGTGACCCCTTACTTGAAGGGGAGCAGGAAGGCATACTAGTTGATAGGCAAGAAGTATGGTGACCATCTACTTAGTGAAATGTTGTGAAGATACCAGTTGACCCTTTCTGGGTCCAACCTAACAAATGAATAGTCCTTTGAAAGGAGGATGTCCTAGAAATACAGAATGACAGTGCCTTTCAACTGTCCAGAGAATGTACCTTCATCTCAATGGGAGAAGCAGGTTGAGGAAGGAATACCAATCACCCAATATTTTGGGTGAGGTGAAACTGAGAGACGACCTTTGGGAGAAAGGAGTAGTCTAGTCTGAGGACCACCTTATCTTTATGGAAGATGAGGAAAGGTAGGTCGTGCCTGAGGGCAAATAATTCCCTCGCCCGATGTGCTGATGTAATGGCCACAAGGAAAATCACTTTCATGGTGAGAAGTTCTCGCCAGAGACTTAAATGGTTTAGCGGTTAGTTGGGCTAATACCACTGAGAAGCTCCATGGTGGAACCGGAGGAGAAGTGGATGAATAAAGGTTAGTAGGACCTTTGAGAAAGCGTTTAACTTGGGGAGTGAGAAAACACAGAGGATCCATCAATGTTGGTATGGTTGGCAGATACTGCTGCTAAATATACTTTGATGGATGAGACAGCCAGGCCCTTAGTCTTTAGAGAGAAGAACTCCAGGATAGCTGGTAGACCCCATGACGATGAGTCTTGTTGAAGAGGTGCTAGGGAAAGCTTGAAACGTTTCCATTTCATGGCATATGAGGCTTGCATGGAAGGTTTGAGGGAAGCTGTTAGTACCTTTAGTACTTGGTTGGAGAATGCAGGTGGTGTGTTATCTTCCAGGCTGTGAGGTGTAGAGTCCAATCCTGGGTGTCTGACTCTCCTATTGCTCATTGAGAGGAGATCTTGGAGGACAGGAAGACGGAGGAAGGTGCAGTCTGACAGAAAAAGAAGTGTCACAAACCAGACCTGACTCGGCCAACAGGATGTTATCAGGATGCAATGAGCTGCATCGTCTTGAATTCTGTTTATCACAGGCGTGATTAAAGGAAAGGGGGAAAGCGTAAGTCAGGGTGCCTCCCCAGTGAATCATAAAGGCATCGCCTACAGAGTCTAGGTTGTGACCCGCTCTGCTGCAACAGGAAGAACATTTTGCTGTTGATGCCATGGTGAACAGGTCTATCATGGGGGTACCCCACGTTTCAAAAAGTGTTTGGGTGACTCTTGAAGGGAGTTCCCAATCATGGGGAGAGGTTCCTAACCTGCTGAAAGGATTGCCAAGGGTGCTGGATGTCCCTGCCAGATGTATGGCAACTGGGGTGATGCATCAGTGAAAGCACTAATCTCAAAAATTGAGGGTTAGATTTAGGACATAGGCATCTTGCCCCGCCTTGCTTGTTGACATAGAAAATCTGTGGTGTTGTCTGTGGAAATCTGGATGGAGTGTCCCCATCGAAGAGGTTCGAAGGCCCTTAGAGCTTTGGCTACCATGAGAAATTCGAGTTATTTGATGTGTAACACTTGCTCTCGAGAGGACCATGTCCTTCTGACTGTGAGTGAATGGCAAGGAGCTCCCCAGCCTTGGAAAGGTGCGTCTGTAGTGACCGTCTCCGAGGGACGAGGAGTTTGAAAGGCCATCCCCTTAGAAGATGTGCTGGGATAATCCACCAGCAAAAGGTGCACCGTACTGAGTAGGCAAGATTAAAGAGATGGTTTCAGGAATCGATGGATGGATCGAAGACTCAGAAAAACTGGGACTGGAGGCATCTCATGCAGCGTTGAACTAATGGTGTGACTGCTATGGTAGTGTCAGGATTGATTCTGAGCTCAGGGAGATAGTTAGCAGCTCAGATTCAGAAGAGGAGCACCCAGAACTGGGGGAGGCATTATGGGTAGGCGTGCTTCTCAGGTTAGCAGCTCCCAGATGGCTGGACATGAAGCTTTCTCCTTGCCCCCCTCTGTGAGAAGCAGCGAGCAGGAGGAAGAGGGGCTTGAGGACTGTGACCTAAGAGACGTGAGGTGGCGGCGCAGAACTAAGAGAGAATCATCAGGGGTGGAGCTCAGACAGTTGACCCGGTTAGCGATGCGTGAGAGGCTACACAGGGAAGCATCAAGCAAGGGGCAGGACCTCCCTCCCTAAATTAGCCTAGCCAGAAAGCCTCCCTTTCAAACTGCGGGCAACTTTCAGTGATCCCATTTGAATCCCCTGGAGGCATTCCTTTGTAGCCAGAGAGTCTTCAAGGATCTGGAGCTGTAATGAACCTGTGAATAATGAATTAAAGGCATGAGGCTGAAGCCTCCCTAATTGTGTGTGTGTGTGAGTGCTTAAGGATAGAGGGGGTCAAGGGATTTGTGACAGATAGAGGCCATGAGGCCGAGAAGGCATTGGATTCTGTGCATCTGACAGAAGGAGGTGGTGCACAGGTCCTCTGAGAGGTAACGTAGAGTCACACTATCACTTAATCTACCTGCTCTTGATTCTGTACCAATTTTTTTTTCTGGTTAGCACGTTTCTGCTTCCTGATCCTGGGCCAATCATGTGAATGTGATGACATCAGAACATCATGCAACCATTATGATTTGGCTATGAGCTGACATTACTGAGCGTAAATTAAGTCAATTTAGGTTGATTTGCAAGTTCCCTGGAGTGCTCATATCAATGATTCTATCCAATTGGAGATCACGTAGTGAACATGACAATATGGGAAAACATGACTTATTTAGGGCGATACTTCTAACATGGGCAAATACTTTAATTTTTTTTTTACAGTAATCCCAAATGTCAACAAAGGAGAGTGTGCCTTTCTATGCGGATGAAAACATTTAATGAAAATCTTCCCACTAAGCCTTTTGGCTCAGCCCTAGCACAGGACATGAGGACTGGTTCAACCTTGCCCCTTAGTGAAGAGTTGATCTCTTAAAAGTATCCATGCTCCAGCTTGGAGTCTAGCACTGCTTTGTCATTCTCCTCAAAGGTCTTTCGGCATCATAGGCAAGGAAAAACAGGAAATGTGATGTCCTGGGAATCTGACGAGGTAACTCCTCAGAGGGTGGGGCCACCTGGATGGTCTATGCAGCTGGTTCATAGGTTCCTGTGGTACTCCAGTACAGAAGGAACACCCTCTGTCTATCCACTCTATATATTCCCAAATAGGGCTTAAGATCCTTTGGGGCCTTATTAACTATTTAACACCATATCGTCCAGAACTATGTCTGGAGCCCTACCCATGGAGGTAATAACATCTTACTCGAACTCATGTCTAAGGGCGCAATCCTATGCATGTCAAAACAGAAAGAAGTCCTACAACTCCCAGCACGTCACTCACTGGATGTCATGCCACAGTGGAAGCACTGCATGAATGGACCATTATGCATGTTCAAGAGCTTGCTTATTTCTACAAACGTTCTACCACTTTTTCTGAGAAGTATTGCAAAAACCTAGCTATCACACTGATAGTCATCATTTGTATCACATAATCCACAGATTACTTCATGCATGCAACCTTCCACCAGACACCATACATAGAGAACAGTATGATTAACTAAGAGAGCTCACTTTATAATTAAAACCAAGAACAACAAAAACATTTTTTAATGGAAATTATCTTAATCTTCAAAATCCCATTATCGAACTTACCCTCCTTTCTCTTACAAATCCATTTGTATTTTTCCTCACACTTTAGCATCACAGCAGTTTGGTTATCTGAAACAAGACCTACACATCTTCCAAATTTGCTCCCTTCCAATTTCAACCTGGATACAAAAAGACATGACTGATGAATTGCTATAGTCATGATCATGCATATCTTTATTTAATATATTTATATCCCACCTCATAAAAATATTTTAGGCAGCTTACAGATCATAAAGCAATAAACATAATAGAAACCAAACAAGATAAGACCACCACAACAATACAGAAACAAATACATAGTATAGCAGCAGATGAAACAGTCCAGCTAAAAGGCTAATGTGCTAGAACTCTAAAATCAGCAGCTCTATATACCTGGCAGTGGCAATTCTAAGTTTTTAGTTTCAGTACTTATTCAGTGTGACAGAGGGAACATTTCCTACAGCTCTCTGTGGCTAAAAGAAAAATATCAAATCTCCATATAAAATCTGAAAGTGATGGAATATTGACACCCATTAGGCTAGAACAGAAGTTACATTTTTGGGGAAAGTGGGAGTAAGAAATAATCACAGGATAGATCCTTAAACTCTTTGCTTCACGCATTTTTGCAGCTTTTGATACCACACAATAAGGCTAGGAAAAGTAGTGGGGATTGTATGTGGATTAAACACTAGTTAAGAATCTATTCTGTTTCCTGCTAATATGTCTTTCACAATAAGAGACCTGAAACCTTAAATTTGTTTTATCAGTGTAGACATTCACATCAGCAACAGGGACTAAGGGGATCTCCTAAAGAAGGGAGAGTGGGTGGGTACTGCAAATGAGAAAAATATTCAAAAACAGGATCTGATTCTGAATAGCAATATTAAAATATACCTCTGAAAATGCTGAACATATTTTTGCTGTTTCTAGAACCATTTTAAACCCTCATCCAAACTAAAATTGCCTGAAATATTAATGAATAGTACCAACGTAATTCTTTAGCTGCTGATTTCATATTTGACCAAACCCATATAGAATTTTGCTTTCTGCTATTCAATCCAGTCCACAAAATCTCAGATGAATTTCCTGAGTATATCCAATTCTGCCAAAATACAAGAAACAGTGAAACAATTTGGGATGCAGCAGTACTTTCCTTTTGATAGCTATATTAATTTTAAATATTTTAAAATATTTAAAATAAAAATATTTATTTAAATTTATTTCTGGTGGCGTGCAATAATAAAAATTACAATCTCATACATCATAGCTAACACAAAGCACAACGCTATAACAATCAGTAAGCCACAAATTTAAAATCATAGCAACAAGTGTCATAAGTCATCAAATGCTGAGGCGAAAAAAAATGGTTTTCAGGATGTGCCTAAACTGAAAAAGTCAGCACCTTCCAAAAAAACACTTCCTGCTTTTTTTTTTTTTTTTGGAAGGTGGGGGTATTCCAGGGAGTGGGTGCTACCACATAAAAGGCCCTCTTTGACATCTGCAGGATGTGGCACAACCAGGAGGGCCTCTGATGACAATCACAGCAGCTGGACAAATCTATATGGGAAGTGTTCTCTCAGATGTTCTGGTTCCCAGTTATTCAAGGCCTTATAGGTTAACACCAAATCTTAAATCTGGCCTGGTAGCAAACTGGCAGCCAGTGCAGTTCTTTCAATAACAGTATTATATGGCAGTAGCTAGGTGCATCACACAATAACTTCATCACTGCATTCTGCACTAGCTGCAGCTTATGGACCACACATCTCGTAATGTTCTCTATGTGGGGCAGCCCAACATACAGCACATTATGAGACTTGAGGTTACCAATGCATGGGTCGTTGTGGTAAACAATCCCTGCCCAGGCGAAGTTATAGCTGGGCACAAGCTGAGGCTGGTTAAAGGTACTCCATGACACTGCAGCCACTTGGGCCTACAAGGACAGTGATAGTTCTATGAGCAGTCCGAAACTACATACCTGTTCCTTCCGAGGAAGTGCAACCCCATCCAGAACACACAAGCTACCTAATTCCTGGACCTGGGAACCACCCACCCATAAGATCTCTGTCTTACCAAGATTCAGACTCTGTTTATTGGCCCCCATCCAGCTCATCACTATGTCCAGACACTGGTCTAGGACCAGCATGGCCTCTCCTAATTCAGATATAGCCAAGAAATAGAAACCACTCTCCAAATCACTTCGAACAGCATCATATAAATATTGAATAGCACTGGGGACAAGATGGTACTTTGTAGTGCTCCCTGGCACAAATGCCAGGGGACCAAAAATAATCATCCAATGTTACTCACTGCAACTATCACTGCAAGTAGGAGTGTAAACAGTGTAAAACAGTGTAAAACAGATGGCCCAGTAGGATATTGTGGTATCAAAGCCCCATGAAAGATTGAGGAAGAGTGGCAGGGTTGCACTCCCTCATCCCTCTCCCAATAAAGATCATCCATCAGATCTGAACCCAGACTGAAATGGGTCCATAAGATTGGATTCTCTTGAGAACCTTTCCCAAAAAGAAGGTATTGACAACTGGCATTTTTGTATAAATTGTTTTAGGGAGCAATCCTATGGCTGCTAGACAGCAGCTAGACGGCCACAGGATATGCTGTTTTCCCGGAACTGACCGCACAGCCCGCAGACCGAGGTCGGTTCACAGAGAACCAACCTCCACCCACTTCCGCACTGCCTCGGAAGCAGCGCAGAACAGCCCCATCCTCCGCGCTCGCAAGAGGAACGTGGAGCGGCTGGAAAGGGGCATGGCTGGGGACAGTCCTGGGCAGGGAGATCATAGCTGCCTGTACGACACATCCAATGTGTAGTACAGCAGCCTCTTTCCCACTCTGT
Source organism: Heloderma suspectum (assembly GCF_057233095.1). Classification (NCBI taxonomy): domain Eukaryota; kingdom Metazoa; phylum Chordata; class Lepidosauria; order Squamata; family Helodermatidae; genus Heloderma; species Heloderma suspectum. The sequence continues at coordinate 251,113,687 of NC_139459.1, forward strand.
GCTCCCGCGGCTAGACAGCCACAGTCGGCTGTCTAGCAGAAAAAGCAGGGCAGGAGAAGTGCGGAGGGAATGATCCCCTCCATGCTTCTCCTGCCCTGCTTTGGATAGGTGGTCACCTCCAAGTTCTAGATAGGATTGTGCCCCTAACTGGATAAATTTACCACAAAATTTGGAGAAGTGTGAATACTAAAGGATAACTGTTTCTATTCACATAGTGTTCTGGAAGTTTGAATTAGGTAGGGTTGCATTAATTTTTGTTAATTATATTCAGCGGTATTTAAATGCCACAAATAAATAATAATAATAAATCAAACTGAATGAATTTCATCCCCACCCCTACCTTTTTAGGCTTCTTCTCTTCCTATTTTTAGATGGGCTCTGAAAACTTTAATTCAGAAAAGCTTTTCCTGAAAGGCTTTCTGATGTTTTTGTGCTGTTTTCTAAGATTTTTATGTTGATATGTGTTACTAATTTGGGTTTTCTTTACAGATTTTGCTTTTATTGTTGCCATTGTTTATTTGTAAGCTGCTTTGGGAAAAAAACTACTTTTAACAACAATATATGATTTATTAACAAAAATAAATGCTGGCCTTTTATTTGTCTGTTGATGTTTAATGCTGGAACTTCAGTCTGCTGGTTTACTGTTTTTATTTGTTGAATATTATTTTATTTCTTTGTGAGCTACACTGAGAGCTTTGGATGAACAGCTACCAATACATGAGCAGAGAGAGCAATCCTATGGATGCTAGACAGTGTCTAGATAGCCATAGGATTTTTCAGTTCCCAGAAACCACGCTCCCCCCCCCCCTTGTAGGCAGCACGGTTCTTCCCCATCTCCGCATTCTTAACTGCAGTGTGGAGCAAGCGAAAAGGGGGCATTCCCAGGAGCAGGGAGGGGAGACTGCAGAAGCATCGTTACGATGCTTCATATGCATCATGCGGCTGCCCCCCTCCCGCTCCAACATCCCCAGCTAGACTGCCAAAATTGGCTGTTTAGACGCAAATGCAGGGCAGCTGGAGCACAGAGAGGATCCCATCCACGCTCCACCTGCCCTGCATTGGATGGTTGGCCACCTCCAAGTTTGGAGGTGGCCAACTATCCCAATAAGATTGCAACCTAAATAAATTAATACAAATATTTGCCCTCGTTTCCCAGCTCAAGATAAGCTTATTCCTAGCACTCATGGTTTCAGAGGATAAAGTTAAAATACGTAATATGTGAACAGTTGTGGAGAATGTTAAGAGAACTGATTCACCTGGTATTGTTCAAATCTCACTCCACTTCTTATACACCCTCCCTCTGCCTCTATATATTTGCTGCCCTCAAGTAAGTTGAGAGTCCCAACAGTTCCTCCCCAACCTGTGATTTAAAAAGGAAGAAAAGAATCCAAAATCTGTATTCTACAAACGTGGTAAAAGAATATTAAATAATGAAATAGTCACCTGCTTTATCTGGTTGGTTTCTTCTTATAGCATAATTTGGGTTTTACAATTAGAATGCTGGATTATTATTTTTAGCATTCTAGAACCCCTAACAGAACCACTTATGTCATGAAATTTGCTGTCAGAAAGCAACACCTGCCACAGAAGATAAGTCAGAATAGCTCGTACTTCCTGCAGCCACTTCACTTTTATCAATGGTAGACCGCAGCTTAGTATATTAGACATTTCTAGCCTCAAAGTAATCAAGTTTGGCTTTGGGGGGCAGGGCAGGGGGAATGACTGCCAAATCTGAATCTGAATGAAAGCAGTGAAGACTTGACAAAAATGTTCTATGCAAATGCAACAACCTCATGTCCACTCAGAGGTGATCACACAAACACATCACATTTTCATCAAGAACAGTAGTAACAAAGATCAAACCAAAACATTTAATAGATTCAGCAGGGTATCTAGTACGGATCAGCTCCTGCCAGCTTGCCTTGTAATTAGCTCGGATTTTCTGTGCTCTATGTGAAAGCTCTCAGAAAAACTCTGGGTCTTTCAGAAGGTTTTCTGAGAAAACTAAAAAAAATAACAAGCTGGTTGCTCAACACCAGCTCCTCCTGACAAGCCCTCCCTCTGCCCCCCTCCCCGGGCAATCTTACTCTTGTAAAGTGGGAGGGGACCAGCAGTGAGGAGAACAGATTAGTAGCAGGAGAGACCTAGTCCTCATCCTTAAGGTCTGAATGCTCCTGGACATGCTCAGGAGCATCCTTTCCTGCGTGGTGCATGTCAGTTGTAGTATCTAATGCCTCCTTGTTCAATGGAAGGGCAATTCAGAAACATGCCCAGCAGTGCCCAGACTTTCTGGCTGAGGCTTACAAAGCTTTATTGTCACCCGTAGCACTCCCTGCTGCTGTCTTCCCTTCAAAAGGATACATTTGCTCAGATGAATGGGCACTGGCAGAGAAAACTGGCTGGTAGCGAATGCATTACAGACCATGCCCAAATTCAGAGGGATTTGGGGCTTGGTTCATAATGAGGATGGGATTGCCAAACTGTGGGGGTGGGATTCTGAACTCCCCCAATTCCAAATTTGCTGGCCTCACTCACGAGTTCCTAACACAAGAGGGCAGCATCCACCACAACACAGATCAAATAGATGCAAACATTAGTTTTAAAAAGTACTCCAACTTCCTCAGAGCTATATAAAGTTGATCTTAAATGAAAAATTCCATTCAAATCATACAATGCTTTATTCAATTTGCAATGGGCAAAATCTATATCCAATTTGTAAGTGAGTTCAGCAAACTGAGCTATCCCTGCTAACCACAGAAAATTGCTTAGTTTATTTCAAGCCTAATTATAAACCAAGTCAAGCCCTATCATGCCCATAACTCACAAAGAACTCACTGTTGGAGCTATACAACTATAATCTTGAAAAAATACACTTTTCCCACCTCCAACATACATTACAGATGGTTTAAATTACTCCTTTTGAATTATTCATCTCATATAGACCTTTATATAGTAAACCAGCAATAGTAACCAGAAAGACAAATTCTTGTAATGACTATATTTATAAATAAAACACTCTGTAATTTGAAATGAGACACCCTGAAAAGCTCCAAACATTTTGGGTTATTCGATAAATTCCTATGTTCACCTAACAGGGCTCATTAATATGACTCCTTGGTTTTAGTTTCTGCAACAGACTAACACGGCTGCTCCTCTGGAAATTGTTACAATAGGAGGCACCTAATTAATGGAGCTTCTCCCTCTCAGAAGCCACAGTATAGGATGGTCTCTCTGCTTTGTGCTGTTGGTGCTGAAAATCAACCATCCCAAAGCACATAACACCTCATAAAAGCCAAGGCAAATCTGAACTGGGGTGGAAAGAAACACATGAAAGCAAGAATGATCCAAGATGGAAAAGAAAGATCTCCAGCAGGCTGTCCAAGACATCCACAGCACCTCTGACACAAGCAGAACTAGCCTGAATGAACACTACCAGTGCTGTCAGATCCAGCCAACAGAATTAAAGATGCTGACCTTTAGCCAGGGAAACCTAATGAGGCAAGTCCCTTCATTTAACTTGAATACAGTTGGGGAAAAGAGTCAGAGGGCCCAAGGACTTCACCCAGTGGGGCTGTGTCTTCTGAAGCTGCTACAGAAGCAAACTGCTCAGACTCATATTCCTTTTTGTTGTTGTTCAGTCGTGTCCGACTCTTCATGACCCCATGGACCATAGCACGCCAGGCCTTCCTGTCCGCCGCTCTCTACCGGAGTGTGCTCAAGTTCATATTCATTGCATCGGTGATGCTATCTAGCCATCTCATCCTCTGTCGTCCCCTTCTCCTTTTACCTTCAGTCTTTCCCAGCGTCAGGGTCTTTTCCAGAGAGTTTTCTCTTTACATTAGGTGGCCAAAATATTTGAGCTTCAGCTTCAGTATCTGTCCTTCCAAAGAGCACTCAGGGTTGATTTCCTTTAGGATGGACTGATTGGACCTCCTTGCAGTCCAGGGGACTCGTAAGAGTCTTCTCCAGCATCACAGTTTGAAAGCATCAATTCTTCAGCGCTCAGCCTTCCCTATAGTCCAGCTCTCACAGCCATACATTACTACTGGGAAAACCATAGCTTAGATTAGACGGACCTTTGTCGGCAAGGTGATGTCTCTGCTTCTTACTATGCTGTCTAGATTTGCCATAGCTTTCCTCCCAAGGAGCAAGCGTCTTTTAATTTCATGGCTACAGTCACCATCTGCGGTGATCTTGGAGCCCAAGAAAGTAAAATCTGTCACTGCTTCCATTTCATCCCCTTCTATATGCCAGGAAGTGATGGGGCCAGATGCCATGATCTTCGTTTTTTTAATGTTGAGTTTCAAACCAGCTTTTGCACTCTCCTCTTTCACCCACAACAAGAGGCTCTTGAGATCCTCTTCGCTTTCTGCCATTAGGGTGGTATCGTCTGCATATCGGAGGTTGTTGATAATTCTCCCGGCAATCTTAATTCCGACCTCTGATTCATCCAACCCGGCATTTCTCATGATGTACTCTGCATATAAGTTAAATAAGCGGGGTGACAATATGCAGCCTTGTCATATTCCTTTCCCAATTTTGAACCACTCAGTTGTTCCATGTCTGGTTCTTACTGTTGCTTCTTGACCCTCGTACCGGTTTCTCAGGAGACAGGTAAGGTGGTCTGGTACTCCCATCACTTTAAGAATTTGCCACAGTTTGTTGTGATCCACACAATCAAAGGCTTTAGCGTAGTCAATGAAGCAGAAATAGACATTTTTCTGGAATTCTCTTGCTTTCTCCATGATGCAGCGAAATTTGGCAATTTGATCTCTACTTCCTCTGCCTCTTCAAAACCCAGCTTGTACTCCGGTAGCTCTTGGTTCGCATACTGCTGAAGCCTAGCTTGTAGGATTTTGAGCATCACCTTGCTGGCATGTGAAATGAGCGCAATTGTGTGGTAGTTTGAACACTCTTTGGCGTTGCCCTTCTTTGGAATTGGAATGTAAACTGACCTTTTCCAGTCTTGCGGCCATTGTTGAGTGTTCCAAATTTGTTGGCATATTGAATGCAGCACTTTAATAGCATCAACTTTTAGAATTTTAAATAGCTCAGCTGGAATACTGTCATCTCCGCTAGCTTTGTTGTTACTAATGCTTCCTAAGGCCCACTTGACTTCACTCTCGAGGATGTCCACCTCAAGTTCAGTGACCGCACTATCATGGCTATCAGGGACATTCAGATCTTTCCTGTATAGTTCTTCTGTGTATTCTTGCCACCTCTTCTTAATCTCATCTGCTTCTGTTAGGTCCCTGCCTTCTTTGTCCTTTATCATGCCCGTCTTTGCACAAAACGATCCCTTGAGATCTCCGATTTTCTTGAAGAGATCTCTAGTCTTTCCCATTCTCTTGTTTTCCTCGATTTCTTTGCATTGTTCATTTAAGAAGGCCTTCTTGTCTCTCCTTGCTATTCTCTGGAACTCTGCATTCAGTTGGATAGACCTTCCCCTTTCTCCCTTGCTTTTCGCTTCCCTTCTTTCCTCAGCTACTTGTAAAGCCTCATCAGACAGCCACTTGGCTTTCTTGCATTTCTTTTTCTTTGGGATGGATTGAGTTGCTGCCTCCTGAACAATCTTATGGACCTCCGTCCATAGTTCCTCAGGCACTCTATCAGGTCTAATCCCTGAAATCTATTCCTCACCTCCACTGTATATTCATAAGGGATATGATTTAAGTCATACCTGAATGGTTTAGTGGTTTTCCCGACGTTCTTCAATTGCAACAAGAAGCTCATGATCTGAGCCACAGTCAGCTCCAGGTCTTGTTTTGACTGACTGTATAGAGCTTCTCCATCTTTGACTGCAAAGGACATAATCAATCTGATTTCGATATTGACCATCTGGTGATGTCCATGTGTAGAGTCACCTTTTGTGCTGTTGGAAAAGAGTGTTTGCTATGATCAGCGTGTTCTCTTGGCAAAACTCTATTAGCTTTTGTCCTGCTTCATTTTGTATACCAAGGCTATGCCTGCCTGTTATCCCGGTGATTTCTTGACTTCCTACTTTAGCATTCCAATCCCCTATGATGAAGAGGACATCTTTTTTTGGTGTTAGTTCTAGAAGGTGTTGTAGAAGCTCAGAATTCACTGGGTTGTTGTAGTGACAAGTGAAGATATTCAGAAGCCATCCAGCTGATGACTAATGCTAGTCTTAACATTCCGTTTTAAACAGATACTTACCACAATTATTAATTTACATACTTTCCTTTTACAGCAGATATTTCAAAGCAATTTTCAATGAAAACAGTAACATAGGGCCATGTAAAGTCTATCCCCAATCCTAAATCCCCATTATTTGCTTTTCTCCACAAAAGTGAATCAATACCATTTCACTTTTGCTCTCAATCCATAGGAGGTCTGTATTTCTGAATCTCCTGCACTGTTTCCGAGCATCTGTCCAATTGGCTTCAGCCTCAGCACTGAAGTAGTAGCAGTTGTTTCCCCAATATTTCCAACCAGAAAATCGTGGGCACCACACACTGCCCAGAGCTAAACCAAAACACAAGTAAAATGAATAGTTAGCATTCAAGTTTATACGATATAGTCAAAACATTTTGTGGGAAAATGCATGGGGAAAAGATTTAAAATTTACTTTATGTACAAGTCTTAAAGAGAACTGTTATAAGATGATGTATAGATGGTATATGTCACCGTTTAAATTGTCCAAAATGTATAAAGGTGTTTCTGGAAGATGTTGGAAATGTGAAGATCAAGACAGAACATTTTATCATTTATGGTGGCCTTGTAAAAAAGCTAAAACATTTTGGAAACTAATACAGTCTTTAGCTCAAAGAATATTAAAGACTACTGTAGAATTAAAGCCAGAAACTTTTTTATTGGAACTAACAGATAAACATGTAAAAAAGAAGGGGGGAACCCTCTTTCTCTACATGACAACGGCTGCAAGGTTATTGTATGCACAACAATGGAAGAATGAAACAATACCAACTGTGAGTTAGTGGATCATGAAAATGGTGGAGCTGGCAGAGATGGCAAAATGTACTGTTATAATTAAAGAAGGATCAACAACTAAATTTATGTTAGATTGGAAACCTTTTATAGAATTTGTACAAGAAATAGAGAAAAATGATATCTATGTATGTGGATTTTGAACTTTGAGATGGTTAATTCTCTTTATGTTGTTGTTGTTGTTATAATTAGGAAAGAAATGAGATAAAGTCTGTGAACTCAATGTATGATATACAACTAAGATAAGAACTAGAGAATAATAATGAGCATTTGTTGTGTAAGGGGAGCCAAAGGTAGATATCTTACAATCTCAAGAGATATTTTAGTGTATGTGTATTGTGTGTTTATGTTGTTGTTGTGTTTTGTTTTTGTTTGTTTTTTAAAAAAATTATTATATCAAAACATTTTTAAGTTAAGGTCAAGTCATATGAGCTTTCACTTAGTAAACCTGTTTTAAATCTATGCTTTAAATGTGCATATCAGTTTTTAGATTTGTCACAGGCATGGACCACAATGCAGACCACCAAAAAACACAGCTATAACATGGTTGTATTGTGACAAAACCAAATTGTTCACCCCAGGCCAGGGGTGCTTAAGAAATTCTACCCATTCAACTTCCCCTGAAATTTGGGGTTCCAAATTACCTGAACTTATTTGCAAAGAAAGATAGGTGAATTACCAACTCACCATTCTTCCATTTTTTACTTTGGGACTTTGCTCAGACCACTGTGCCTGCATACATTGTCACAGTTTTCAGTTCATCCCCCCCCCACTTACTGGTCACCAGTGCTCACCAGAACCTTATGTGCCTTTGTTAAAATGCTGTGCGAAAAAGAATCTGATGTGATGGCAGAATCAGATCAATTTTCATTTTTTGCAAAGCAACGCCCCTGTGATGGGCAATCGAAATTCCACTTGTTAGGGACCTTGGCTTTCTGGCAAGGAGGACTTTCAGCAGCCTCCAAAAGACTCCCTTTACACTGCAATTTGTAGGAAGAACCATCAGGAGTTTCTCCTGCTGGGTTTTTTTTCCTTTCTCCAAAATTCATTGTGAGCGAAAACTCCATCTTCCTTCCAACCATTCTATACTTCTCAGAAAGCTCAAGTGAGAGACCGAGTCTTCTTTTACTTGCATGGAGGTCTCAAGAGAGAAAATACTTCATCTCTCCCTCATACTCTTTTACAAGCACAGAAAGTTTTGAAGATGGGTGGGAATTTTTCTCAGTTGCACAGAGGTTTGGGTAAGGAAGATGGCAAAAATCTCTTCCACTGTATTTTATCTTACCCAAACCTCTGTGCAAGTAAGACAAGACTGAGCCTCTCTTCCACAGCTCCTGTACTTGCTAAGGCCCCTGTACTTGTGATGTGCAGCCAGCACTTAGGAAAATGCTATATACTTACTGCTGTTAGTGCTACTGAAAGTAACACATATTGTCCACATTTAGTTTTACATTACAGAAAGAGTTCCTTTTTGTCCCTTGTCCCAGCCTCCAGAAGCTCTGTCCTTGTTAAGGTACCTTGTTCACAAACAGCAGGAGAGTCCTGTGCTCTGCATGAATGGAAATTATCACAAACTCCTGTGTAAGGATTGCACAGTTCATCACCATAGCATCTACTGCAAAAAGAGGAGCAGTTTCTTCCAAAGTAACCTAAGGAACAATCTATGAAAAAAAAGTAAGACACCATTAATGTTCACTACTAATAATTCCTATCAATTGCTTCATAGTTTGTCCATTCATCCAAACAAACTCCTTGTGAAGCCAGTTGTTGATAATCCCATTTTAAACAAAATGGAACTGAATGGACAAATTTATGGAGGGTAGGTCTATGAATGGCTATAAGGCATAACTAAATAGAACTTCCATGTCCACAGGCAGTACACCTTTGGATATCAGATGCTGGAAGAAAAGTACAGGGGAAGGCTGTCAACTATATGCTCTGTTTGTGAGCACCAGAGGCATCTGGCTGGCCACTAGGGAAATAAAACACTGGACTAGATGCATTTTAGACTGATCAAGCAAGGCAATTTTAATGTTCCTTTACACTATGTGGGTTCTTAAACTATGGGGGTTGTTCCCATTTTTCCTACAGCACCCATTTAAAGACATTCAAAGAGAAGTGAAGCAGGATCCATAATTTGTATAGGGGGAAGAGACCTGTTTGACAGCATAGGAGTTGTTGGGTAATACCTTCTTGGCCTTAGCCACTCTCTTCTATGGAGTAGGTTGCAGAATGTGCACTATTCAAGTCAGGGAAAGGGTGAGAAAAACCAGCATTGGGTGGGTTCTTATGTCCTACCTTCTATCCTGACAAGTCCCATTCTTTCTGGGTAGAAGGCAATCTGGAAATTCTGGCCCTACGGTAGAACTGCACAGCCCTCAAGCCCACTTCTGGTCACCCAGATGAATGCTCGATCAATATGAGAAAGTTCTGCCTGGAACCCCATTTCCATCTGTGTCCATCCATCACCCTGTCTTCTAATGTGCTTTGAGGTGGTCTCTCCTGAAGGCAGCTCCACCTCAGTGGAGTTTATTTTTATGTCCCCACTGAGACCTGGCAATGTGGGTTGTGGCCCATGTCCTCCAGTGATATTTCTGGAGCCTGCTTCCACACACACATACACCTTGTGGGATTCTATGGTACAAGCAGCAGTGGTGCCATCTTTGTTGTTTGTGGGGAGGGACAAGATGTACTTTTCCTAAGTCTGTAACATAGCTTAATAAGTAGTTTGCCCCCTACCTGAGGATTAGGTGGAGTGAAAATGGTCTCTTAACTGCCATGGCAACTATCTAAGCCTAAAATAACTGGCTAAGGGGATTGTGCCCCACCTGTATCTGGAAAAAGAGAGCGTCTTTGGCAGTCTTTTTGTTTTAGAAAGCAGCACCTAAAGTGGGTAATGTTTTCTCCACCAGACAGGAGATATTGTATCTTTAGAAAAAAGACAGAGTGACCCTGCCTACTAGCAGTGATGAACATGTGTAGCAGTATGCATTTATAAACTATGCGAGGGTTGAACAGGTTAATAGCAAGATGTATTTGTCTTTTATAGTTCCTCCTTCTTCTTGTTGCCAAATATTTAAGTTATTGGCTTCCTCTGTCCCCACACCAAGCACTATCAATCTCTTTTTTTCACCGCTTCAGGTCTTGAAATTAGAATAAACCATGTAAATCATCTGAACAAATTGATATTTGCTTCAAATGCAAAATTTTAGTTTTGTAATTGGGGGGAGGGGGTAGCAAAGAATCTGATCCCTTTTTCATTTAGGATACAGAGCATTCACATCCTCATTACATCTTAAAATGCTCATCACTTCAAATAATGAGCCTTTCTACATGAGGCATTTATTATGTGCTTGTGATTTGTCACTCATAGTAGTTTGTGGGTACTTTACACATCATCCTCCACGGCCTCTCCCGTGCTTTGCAACAATTATGGCATTTTTTTTTCTAACAAGGAAAGTCTGGTATTTCTTTGAATGGTGGCATGAAACCCTGCTCAATTCATGATACCACAGCGCCTCCTAGTAGTTGTGTAATGGAATATACAGAAAGGCAGAGAAAGAAAAAACCCAGAAAAATGTGTAAAGGAGGTGAACTTAATCCCACAAATAATCTGGAAGCAGAAGCCTCAGTAAAGTGGAAGGTTAAAAGAATCATGTAGAAAAGCCCAACATCAGTTTTTCTGTTGTATCACATAATGCACGAATATGATACTGTAAGATGGAATCTAGAGAATAGTTAGAATGCTCAGTCTACCTGATTTGACATAAGCTGCAGAGTGGCTCTCCTCACTTTTTATCAGTACAGTTCCTCTGGCAAGTGCATAGGAATTATGCCAGACAGTGATCCCTGTACACTGCTCTCTAAGCTCCAAGCATGCTGCTTTTGCAGAAACCAGATCTGAATGTACTTGGGGTGTAGAGCCTGGTGGCGATAGAAGCACCTTTCCTTTGTGTTCTTGATACCGGTCAACAACTATAATAGGAAAAGTATCCACACAATAATGCAACAAACTGAAATGAGCTATACATAAGTTGCCACACCTGCACTAGAATCAATTCCCAATAAATACAAAGCACACAGAGAAATGTGCATTGTGAATCTATTTTCTTAGTGCCAAACAAATGCCAGCTAGGGTGTATTGCATGTCTCCTACGTCAAAACCCCAAAAGCATGCAACACTGTAGATTTTTCTCAGTGAAATTAACTGGTCAGAAGTAAAAACAGCAAGAAGGAACACAATAGTTAATCAGCATTCCTTCTCACAACAATTATTAACTCCCACATCTCTTCACCAGGCCCAACAATACATTTCTCAAAATATATAGGCAAAACCATAAGAATCAAAGAACTGAAAGGGGCCCAAATATCATATATTCTTACTCCCTGCCCAAAATCTATTCTGTGTAATCTAATCACGCAATATAATAATCTGCATTTGGAATGTATCATCATATTCCACCACAGGTGGCTGGGAGAAAGCCTCCTAGACAGAGATAACTAAGTGGCTGGCTAAGTCACATACGTTATACCTTAACAAGATAATATCAATGTAGTATACTGCAAATATGTTCATTTTAAAACTACATTTGTAAAGAAAAACATATTCAAAAAATCCTGTAAGATATATCATATACGATTATCTTATACATAACCATTATTGTGTATAGTAAAACAATTGCCAATATTTCATTCATGCCTAAACAAAAATTAATAAAACACCGTATTTCCAAGTACTTACTTTTTGTCTACAAAACAAATCAATTTTGATTAGTTCATTATCCCACATTTTCACTAACCATTCTTTCAGTATCCTTTGCTGTCATCAATGTTAACTGTTTAGCAGGAAAAACTCTATCTGTTGTTACCATATACAATACTGGTGCCTTGTCTGTAACTAGTGTACATTATGAGAAAAATAAAAAGTACCGAACTTACATATTAATCTAATATACAGTCAGGGCCAGAAATATTGGAAAAAGGATAACTGTTTTGGCAGTTGGCCTCCATACACCACCACATTGAAGTTGAAAGGAAACACAACCAGATGAGAGCAAAGTCAGGACTTCCAGCTGTAATTCAAGGGGTTTGACAAAAGTGAGGCACTAACCATTCAGGAAGTACAGCCAGTGGCATAAACCCCCGCTCCATCGTTGGTGGTTCATAAGTAATGGAACAAGCCAACATCATTTCAAACTTAAGGATCGCCTTTAATACCTGGATGAAAATCCTTTGCAGTCAATGACTGCCTGAAGTCTGGAACCCATGGACATGACCAAATGCTGAGTTTCCTCCCTCAAGATGCTTTGCTAGGCCTTCACTGCAGCTGCCTTCAGCTGCTGCTTGTTTGTGGGTCTTTCTGCCCTCAGTCTTGTCTTCAGTAAGTGAAAAGCATGCTCTATTGGGTTGAGATCAGGTGACTGACTTGGACATCGAAGAAAATCCCACCTCTTTGCCTGGAGAAACTCTTGGGTAGCTTTTGCTGTATGTTTTGGGTCATTATCCATCTGCAATATGAAGCGGCGTCCTGTCAGTTTGGCAGCATTCGGCTGAATCTGAGCAGAAAGTATAGCCCTATACACTTCAGAATTCATCCTGCTGCTTTGATCAGCAGTCAGGTCATCAATAAACACCAGTGACCCGGTTCCATTGGCAGCCATACATGCCCATGCCATAACACTGCCTCCACCATGTTTGACAGATGATGTGGTATGCTTTGGATCATGAGCTGTTCCTTTCCTTCTCCATACTTTTCTCTTCCCATCATTGTGGTACAAGTTAATCTTGGTTTCATCAGTCCAAAGAATCTTATTCCAGAACTGGGCAGGCTTTTTTAGGCAGGTTTGCTGGCAAAGGCTAATCTGGTCTGTCTGTTCTTGAGTGTTACCAGTGGTTTGCATCTTGTTGTGAAGCCTCTGTATTTACATTCATAAAGCCGTCTCTTGACTGTAGATGTTGATAATGACATGCCTACCTCTGCAAGAGCGTTCTTGACCTGGCTAGATGTTGTGAAAGGGTTCCTCTTCACCATGAGCAGTCATCCACTTTAGTTGTCTTCCGTGGTCTGCCAGGCCTTTTGCTGTTGCTGAGCTTGCCAGTTAATTCTTTCTTTTTCAGGATGTTCCAAACTGTTGTATTGGCCACTCCCACTGTTTTTGCTATCTCTCTGATGGGTTTATTTTGTTTCCTCAGCCTAATGATGGCCTCCTTCACTCGCATGGACACCTCTTTGGACCTCATGTTGGGAGTTCCAGTGAACAGCTACCAAATGCAAATGTAACACTCAGAACCATCTCCAGGCCTTTTATCTGCTTGATTGGTCATGGGGTATCCAGGAAACAGGCCACACCTGGCCATGCAGCTGCTTGTCAGCCATTTGTTCCATTACTTATGAGCCACCAACGATGGGTGTGTGTGTATGCCACTGGTTGTACTTCCTGAATGGTTAGTGCCTCACTTTTGTCATACCTCCTGAATTACAGCTGAAAGTCCTGACTTTGCTCCCATCTGGGTGTCTTTCCTTTCAACTTCAATATGGTGATCTACAGAGGCCAACTGCCGAAACAGTTATCCTTGTTCCAATATTTCTGGCCCTGACTGTATTTTGCAACCTATTTCATATACTTCCACAATATTTTTTGCAATTATCCTACCATATTTGATAAAAACTTTCCAGTTTCATTTTGACATTTCCAAACTGAATTAATACTGTAATGTTAATTTTATACCATCTAATCATAAATGAGCTCTCTTTTGCAATGGATGCTGAAGGCTGAGTTTTGCCCTGCATAATTCTAAATAAATGCTGAATTCTTGGATGGGCCGAGTCTCCATAAAAGCCCATTCAACTCCACAGCGACCTGGGATTGGTCATCCCACTATTTTTTAAATCACATTTGCATCTTATCCTTCCTCTAAGGAATGCAATGTAGCATAAATGACATCACCCCACTTTTATCAGAACAAGTAGTTTGCAACAACAGGTGGTTACTTGCCCAAGCCCAGCAAATGAGTTTTATGGATGAGTGGGGATTTGAACTCCAGGTCTCTTCATTCCAAGTCCAAAACCATATGCAGCACACCGCGCTGCCAATCCAGTAAAATATAATTCATGCTTTTAAACGGGAAATGGACAGTGCAGGTAGCAGAGAGAAAAGGTTAAGTTTGCCTAACATAAGAAGAGCCATGCTAGATCAGACCAGAGGTCTATCTAGTCCAACATTCTGTTCACACAGTGGCCAACCAGCTGCCTGTGGGAAACCCACAAGTAGGACATGAGTACAATAGCACCCCTGCTCCTGACCACATACCTCCTGCTCGTAACCAGATGCCTTTTGTAGTTTAGGCATCTACAGTATTCTGTATCACTTTGGTAAATAATCTTTGCCTCTGAAAATGTCATTCATCCTAATGTAGGCATGAATGGATGAATAGCAAGTATAGAAACTTACTCACGTGAAATTCGCTTGCAGATCCAATGGGCCTTTGCATTACAATCCAGAGCAACCAACCTATGTTTGGATACTTTCACACAATACACAGTATTTGGCCGGATTGGGTGTGATAGCCGAAGCCTTTCCAATTGGATTACAGTAAAACAAGAGAAAGAGAAAACTCTGGAGCCATTACTACAATAACAGCATAAACATGACTGCAAAAATAAGCTCTGCATCAGAAGGCTGATGTCAAAGAATACACTCATATGAAGGTAAGCCTGACTAGGACTTGTAAGTAGTTTGGTTCAGGCAAGGTGCCTGATGGGATTGAGAGAACGTGTATATGTCTCACCATGAGAAAGAATTGTAAATTTCTCACTATAAGCAGGAAATTCCTATCCACCAAAGTAGCTCATCCCTAAAGATAAGAATGTAGCTGTGCTGATAAGACTGTTGCTGAGCTAAATTAGCTCTTGAGCATGTGTAGTGTATTTTCTTTGTTCTCCAACTAACAGTCTGGATAAATGCATCCTTTTTTGTATTTGGAGAGACTCAGTTTCAACTGACTCTCCCACAGCTTTGATGTGCTTTAATAAATTCCTGCCTTGTATATTTCCTTAACAGTCATATTGTCCTCTTATTCCAGTTCACTCTCTTTCTTCCTAGTAATCAAGAGTCTGATGTCCGGTTCTCCAAGTGCCTGGTCAGAAAATGCAAAGTGACCCAGAGAAAACTAGCCATCTTTTCCCCTCAAACCTTGTGTGTGTGCACGTGTGCATGAGGGCACTGGTCAGTATCAGTCAAATGTTTAATTGGATTATAGGAGCAAGGATGTCTGCTCAGGAAGCTAAAGGGTTGCAGACAGCCCTAGTCAAAAGTTCAGTTAGATATGGAGCCAGAATGTCTGCAGAGGAGGAAGAAAAAATGGTTTGCAGGAGGCTTAACTGAAGGTCAGAGGAAGCACTTAGGAAAAGGAATTTAGAGCAAAGGTGAAAAAGAAACTATCCTCCAGATTGGTTGGAGTTGGGGAGGGGAAATAACTAATTTTAAGATAGAAAGAACATATGACCTAAAAACCTTGAGACTGAGACGGAGAAAGAAGAAGGGAGAAGGTAAGCATCCCAGAGTCCTAGAGAACAGAAAGAATCAGAGCTGCTGGAGCTGGTGAACTGGTTGAGAGATAGCAAGACTTATGGTAGAAAGATATTGCTTGGATAAGGGACCTGGATAACATAGGGACACAGCCTAATTAGATTAGCTGGATGTGTTCATCCCTGGTTATTTTGTTACACTATCGCTCATATGGGGTTGTGTGTGCATGCATATCCAATTTTTTTAAACATTTTCCTATTAACAGTTTTCCTCAGAAAATTTTTAAACTTTGTTATTTAAAACTTTGTGGTTCATTTCCTTTTGGGTTACCTAACCCACATCTAATAGCCAAGACCATTACTACCTAAAATAGATACCTGAAACCCACAGACTGATTTGGTGGAGTTAGCCAGAGGGAAAAAATAAAAGATTTCTACCTGGAAAAAGCTAAAGGAAAGGAAGGGCAAAAAGGAGTGGATCACACCATTTGACCCATTTTCGCTTCCACTCATGGAACAGGGAGTTGCTGGTCCATGACAATGTGTGTGTATGTGTATATACATGTGCGTGTGTGTCTCTTCCTAAAACTAACAGATAATTAAAGAGGAAATAAACTCCTACATGTAATCTATATTGCATTACTACCAATTTACAATATAGAAAGCAACCAATTATATAAATCTAATTCAAGGCAAATATAACTAAAATATACAGCTGCTATTAATCTGCATGAAAAGTTAACCCAGGGAAATATTCAATTAAAAAATAGTCCAAGTTACCTGTTGAATGCCAAGTTCCTGGCTTCCTTTGTAGTCAAGCAACCAAGTCCTATTTCCAGTCAAACACCTTTATTATGCAAACTATAGACAGATGAGCATTGCCTCAGGCTACAGACATAATCTACACCCAGCAAATTAGGAGGAGACCTACTTCACTAGCCAGCTTTGCATAATACAGTACTATATAAGGTACAGGTAGCTATCCTGGGATACAGCACTACAGCACTATGAGAGAGAGTTGCAAGTCTCTTAGAATGACTCATGACTGTGCATTACTCCTCTCTTCTCATCTGATGTCTAACCCATGGGTCCCTTATTCACAGCCCTTCCTCCTCGTTAGAATCCTGCATTCCCACAAGTTCAAAGGACCCTGGCTGGGCATCTTCCAGATGATTAGGCTGCAGCTGGACATCCTCCTTTCTGTCACTGTTATTCTCACAGATCTCTTGCTCCTGCAGCCTTGAGAGTCTCAAGAACACCTTCCCCCTCCCCATCTGACTCAGAATCGGTCCCTATGTCTTCTTGGGGTGCATCTGCAGAGGTGCTGGGCCCAATCCCTATACTACCTCTCTATTTTAAAAGTTTGATGAAAATATTGTTGTTTTAAAGCTGCTGTCTTTATATCTATTCTGTATGTGATTTTTTAAAGTGTTTTCATTATTATCAAATTTAGTTTTCTTTTGTAAGCCACCTTGATTTTTTTAATTGAAACTCAGGATATAAATAAGTAAAATTAAATTAAATAAATAAATAAAGGGCTCGGGTACAGAAAAAAGGAAGTCCTTTTTCCTTTATTTCCTCCTGAAATTTCCCACTGTAGACAAGGAGGAAAATGTTTAAACTTCATGGTGCACACCCTCAAACAATAGGGGCTTCAATAAGCCAATTCCTTCTCTCAGCTCTCCATTTTCCTCCCTCTGGCCTGCCCAACCTTTTCACCTCACATCCTGAACATTTGTTAGGAGCAGCTATATTTAAGTACTGTTTTTTAAAGTATTATTTCTATTTTCTGAAGATTTTTTTAGATTTGTCATGAATACATCACTTATTATGTATTAGCCTGAGACTTCTTTGTGTTTTTGTAGCTCATTTCAGATAGGATATTTGATTGTATGTTAATTGTAATAGGTATGTTTAATCTTTTATTTGGCTTGTTGTTATGGATGTACTTTTCCCTTAATTTCCCTGCTACCAACACATGGGCAACACTAATCCTAGCTGCTGTCCTTTTCCTGTGTGCTTCAGTGTTTTTTACAGTTGTTTTCGATTCTCCTTTGTTGTTTACAAACATTTATTTATAAAATGTATTAACCACTTTTCATGATAAAATATCCCAAAGCAGGGTACAATACCAATAAACACAGTAAAATCATACCATTATAGACCAGTAAAACAGGGAAGAACACAAAGACAGATAAATAAGTGTTTACAGGATGCAGCAACACAGATTTAGGGTGCAATCCTATGGTGAAGACCGAAAGCCTCCAAACTCAGAGGCTTCTGGCCATCCAATGCAGAGCAGGAGGAGCGGTGGAGGTGATCTTCACCTACGCTCTCCTCCTGTTCTGCATTTCAACTACACAGACTTTTTCGCCCTTCTAGCTGAAGTGTTGGGAGGGCAGGGAAGAGGCTGGGGATGCCGGATTCCTTGTAAGTCAGCCTCCCCAGTCCCCTCCCCCAGAAATGCTCCCTTTACCTTCCCTCCAAGATTGCTTTTGCAATCTTAGTCAGGCACTTGTGCAGTCCTCTCCATCACCGCTGCGAGGGGGAGCGGGGAGGGGAGCTCAGACTCCTGGGTCTGAGGTTGGAGTGCTCTCTGGCCTCAGATCTAGGAATCTGAACTATTCTATGCCCCCCCAGAAGCTGTCTAGAGGCCATACGATTGCTCTCTACATCAAAAGCCTGACAGTCAGTAATAGAGAATCCCAACACATAGGACAAACAGAGGACAAGATGATATAAGAAACTAAATCATTGAGATTGACTGACATCCCCAATTGACACAAGCATTTCATGCCAAAATAAATAATACTTCAGTGAACTCATATAACAATATGAGTGGTTTTCATGTCCACTCCTTACCAAGGGAGCCTCATATTTGCTCGTGTGCCTTCTGATCCTGAAAAACTGTCAGTTTCTTCCAAATTATTCAGTCCAGTCCAAAAATTGTCCAAAGGTAAATCTAAGATCCAGTTCTGCAGAAAAAAATACAGTTTAAGATTCTTTGGCACTGAATTAGTAGACAAACATTTATTCATCTGGACCTCACATATCTAATACTCTATCTGCTCATCTCCTCCAGGTCCCTTAGATAGTAAATCCCTCAAATAATGCTGATTCTACTTGCATAGTAGCTGGATATTTCCAAAGACACGAGTGTCCCCAACATTCCTGAGAAATAATGCCTTTGTTGGCTCTGACAAGTTAAATTATTTGTTATGTCATATGAGATAACTGAGAAAACGTTCAGAAGATTCTGGTTGCTCATCTGTTTCCAAGTGAGAACAAATTTAGTGTAAACAAATAGTTACACTCTACCCCGAGTTAAATTCAAGCCATTTCATATTTTATGGGATTACATTGATGTAACTCAAGAGTACCATATGGTTTACTGCAACAGAATTTATATCAGAGTTCAATACTAAGCATGCTTTCAAAATCATGCCCTCGGAGGGTCCATGATGATGCCATATAATAACTAGAAGAATTGAAGAAATGGCAACCTGCAGCAGCCAGAAGAAAGTGGGAAATACTTTTTGAGCCTCCTACATTGCTGAAATGCCCCGCAGTGTCACACTCTGTGGGCTCCTTCACACCAGGCTTTTATCGTGAGATTGAGATTACTCCTTCACGGAAGTTTGCGGGCTCTTTACATGACGCAGTGACCCTGCCATTACCCTCCTGCACTAAGGGTGCAATCCTAACGAGATAAGCAGCCGCCTCCAACCTCGGAGGCGACCACCTATCCAAAGCAAGGCAGGAGAGGCACAGGGGGATTGGTCCCTCTGCGCCTCTCTTGCCTTGCTATTTTTCGCTAGACAGCTGTTTTCAGCTGTCTAGCGGTGGGGGGGCCGACCAGAAGAGGAAGCTGCCATATGACACATCCAATGTGTCGTACCTGCAGCTCTGCTCTCCCTGCCTCAGAATGCCCCCCCCACCCGGAACGCCCCTTTTCAGTCACTCCACGCTTGTCTTCCAAGTGTGGAGGATGGGGCTTCTCCACGCTGCCTCTGAGGCAGCATGGATGAGGGGGGAGGTCAGATTTCTGGGAACTGACCTTGGAGCGCAGGCTCTGAGGTCGGTTCCCCCCAAAAAGCATATCCTATAGCCCTGTAGACACCATCTAGTGGCCAGAGAATTGCTCCCTAAATGTCCTTTGTTCCGTTTTTAAATAGATCGCAGATAATGAGCTATCAAATTATCCCGTTGTGTTCTGCTTCAGTTTCCTCTGTCAAATGAGCTAAAGCGGGAAGAAGAGGCGTGAGATCAATGAAAGATAATGGAAGACTTAGATAAGGAGGGGGGGAGAGGGGGAAAGGGGAAGGGGAAAAGGAAGCACATGTAAAGCGAGTCAGTTGTGATCCTGCATTTAAAATGGAAGCAGAAAGCCCTGTTTTAAATGAAGGATTTTAGGCTGGTGTAGAAATGCCCTGCAACAGTGTAGTGAAGTTGGGTTGGGGGAAGGATTTTCAGCACTAGCAAATACACAAGACTCTGATATACAGCCTCAACTCCAAGATAAAGAAGGGGCACCTAGGCATTTAAGATGTGTAATTATAGCTGGGTTAAGCAATAGGTGGTAAATATTTTAGTTATGCTTAAAATGTAAGCACTCTACAGGAATTGCAACATTTTTATTTCTGCTTCTTTTGTAAATTCAACTGCTCTAGTATTGCATTCCCAGTACTAAGCCATCAGATATTGTCCACTATTATACTGTTGGAAATATTTTCCCTCTGTGCATGATTTTTAAAAAATATTCTATTTGTATAGCCAATAGCTTTACCAGACTTGGGCTAAATGTTCTCTGCAATATTTCCTGCAATCAGTTTTTAGCTAATAGTTTTAATGAGTTATGAGGAAGAAAACAATCAGCAGACAAATAAGGGGAAAATATGTCCAAAAGGTTTTAAAAACATATTCTGTGAATGCAATACCTGTTTTAAGGAAGTGTCCTCTATGTATACATAAAAAGTTAGACCAATGCAACTTACTTTTTCTTCAATGCTAGCAAATGTTACCAACTCTGTAAATCTATATTTCCTGCAAAACTTTAATGCTTCTGTCCAAGTCCTCTTCTGATCTGTCTCTAGGCAGTAACAATTTCCATTCCAGTAGCGCCAGCAGGGAGCTTGAGGACAATTCAGTTTGAACCTGGCTTTAGATTAAAAAAAAAAAAAAAGCTGTAAAATGATAATATTCTAACTAAATAGAATTTATCCCCCCGCCCCCTTATTCATCTTGAAACTTCAATGTCCTTAACATTTTTAAAAACTGCAATGGATTGTGGTGGCCTTTGGGTATATGTAATAAAGTTTGTAACAAGTAAAAACCATAAAAGATCCTGGCATAGACATCTGTTGGAGGAAAATGAGAGCTGGATATGGTTACAGGAAGTGACTTCTGGAATGTGTAGTAGTTAGAATGCTGCAATACTAATGACAAAGAGACATGTATCCAGCTATCATTCTCCTCAAGCAACTTGTAGACCAGAGTCCAAGGAAGGACAGTGACATGTCTCTTGATCTCTGCAGTGATGAGTAAGCTGCAATAGCAGCTGGGAAGAGAGAGAAGAAAACTTCATTAAGGAAGAGAGGGAGAGAGAAAGAGAATTTTATTGACTTTAATCTTGTTCTCCCAATTAAAATTCCTCCCCAGCTATTCAACCCAGGGAGAGGAAATATGCATGTACCCAATGTAATCCCATTCATATCCAGAATTGCCTGAAACATCCAGAAGGGCCTTTCCTGCTCACAAGGTCTCAATAGGACCTCTCTATTCCTGAATAATTAGGTGCCATTTTGACTCCCACTCACTAAAATTAGCTAAAATCTAAGACCGCATAAAAGCTTATGGTTGCAATTCCATACCCAATAATGAGAATGTTCTGGGTAGGATCCTATTGTGCCTGTGGGTTCATGGGAGTGACCATTCATGCAACACGGCTTTCATGTTTCTAAAAATAATCCAAGAGAAGGGAGCTCCGCTGACCTATTCCAACCTGGAAACAAGCATTTCCAGTATTATTTTTAGAAGTACAAATGCCTCACTCTGCAAGTGGTCGTTCCCATGAGCACAGTTACACTCATGGAGGTGGAGCTGTCCCGTTGGATTATTTATACAAAAAACTTTTGTAGTCCACAGATGCTGACACAGATATGTTATACCTAGAGCTCCTCTATACTAACTGATAGCCTCTGTCTAGTTTTGAGTTCTCTAAAAGCTAGTTATCCTCTTCATAAGGCAGGCTCCACGTGTACAGAAGCTTCTGTGCATCTGTAGATAGCCCAAATCCCAACAGCCAGTACAGGTACCTTCAGTTGGAGAGCCTTCTAATGCATGCCTTGTCCCATGTTCCTAGCAAACTGAAAACTGCTTCTGGCCACTCAATGTCACAGTAGTCACAGCTTTTCCTTACCAGAGAGAACAAAGAAGTCACTGAATGGGCTATTTCCTTACAGCCAAACAGAGAGAAACACCATCTACAGCAACTTATCTCTGGCAAAGAGAAGTGGCGAACAGTGATAAGGAATCTTAGGCCACATGAAGGCTAGTCATCCACCAGCTGCAAGACGGAGTCTGCAATCCTATACCCACTTACCCATGGGTAAGCCTCATTGAACTCACTTCTGAGTAGACATGTATAGTACTGAGCTGAAAGTAAAATAAAACTGACAGAAACTTTGGAAGAGGGGTTTTTACACTTAAAGGTCACCCAAAACTAATTTTAAATAAATAAAATGGACGATTTCAGAATCCAATACGCAAATATGCCTATTTGCATCAATCATATCATCTCCACAAAAACTTTCCCTTTTGTTCCAGCACTTCTGCAGGAACCTCATAATTTTATGAGTTTTTCCTTGCATACAAACAACGTTGCGGTTTTTTAAAATAAAATTATAGATAAATATTATATACCAAGAATTGAATCCAGTCCACTTCAAGCATAGTGGTGGAATGTGGAATGATCATGCCTCCTGCTGGGCATAACAGAACCCAGTTGCCAACCCCACCTTCTACTTGCAGGATGCATGCAGAAGAGCACTGACCTACACCAAGCTGTTACAGGGTATAGTCCATTTATTTGTATATCACATTTTCCAAATACATTGTGCTCAAAGCAATTCATAGAATAAACAAATGCAATAACTATAGTTATAATACATTACAGTATAACATTAACAACTCAGTTACAATTCATTTAAAACATATCAAAGTTTAATTGAGCATAACATATACCAATAGATCAGTTACCAATATCCAGTACCAACAGTAACATTATACTCATATTATACTCATTTTGCAAAATGCAGAATTATTATACTCATTTTGCAAAATACAATGGCCACATTGCTTTCAGATGCGTGTTTGTTGTCCATATCACACCAGTCTTGTATCAACTGCACTAGTTGCTAATCAGTTTCCAGGCACAAGTCACAGTGCTGATGCTGACCTCTAAAGCCCAATGGCTTGGGGCTAGGCTATCTGAAAGACCGCCTCATCCCATATGAAGCTGCCTGTAGTTTAATATCATCTTTGGATGTCTCTCTGCATTGCATTACCAAGAAAAGAAGTTAAGTTGGTGGGAACATGAGATAGGGCCATCTCTGTGATAGCACCCAAACTCTCTCCCAAAAGCAGGTAGGCTAGCCACTTCTTGGTTCAGTTTTAAGCAGGCTGTTAAAACCTTTTTGTTCTGCATATTTTTTTATATATTTTAAATCTCTTAGCTCTGCACTCAGTTTTAAAGATTTTCTCCTGCTCTCAATTTTCACTGTTGGCGCAGTGAAGAGAACAATCCTATGGCCCCTAGACAGAGTTTGGGGGGCCATAGAATAGTTTGGATTCCTGGGGTCCAAGGCTGAATACACCGCTCGGATCTCAGACCCAGGAGTTCGAGCTTCCCACCCCTTCCCCCTCGCAGCGAATGCAGAGAGAACCACACCAGCTCCCTGTCCAGGATTGCAAAAGCAACCTCAGACAGAAGGTAAATGGGGCATTCTCATGGACAGGGAGTGGACTGGGGAGCCCAGCTTACCCCAGTATCCAGAGGCTTCCCCAGCCTCGCCCCTCCTGCTCCCCAGCACCTCAGCTAGACAGCCAGATACGCCCATCTAGCTAAAATGCAGAGCGGGAGGAGTGCTACAGCGAAGATTGTCTCTGCTGCTTCTCCTGTCTGCACTGGAATGGCATAAGCCTCCAAGTTTGGAGGTTTATGGCCATCCCTATAGTATTGCGCCCTTAATTAAATGTTTAAACTGTTGCAAGTTTTAACTGTAAGTCACCTTAGGAGGCCTATTTGGGCTGAAAGGTGACTCAGAAATTTATAAATAAATAATTTAAGCAATTCATTAAACAGTTTGTATTAAGAGACCTAATATAAGGTAACTTGCCCACATCAAAATAAAACAAAATAACCACAACACACTTCAGTCAGCCCACCCTCAAACTGACTGGTGCCCCACCTAAAATAAGTTCCCCACCCCTGCACTATTCTGGTCCTCTTTTGATTATGTCAGACATTTAGAAATTATCATGGGATCAAAGGTTAATAAGATCAGAGTTAATTAACTCCTGTTTGGTATCTATTGTGTGACCTGACATTTTAAAGTTCAGGCCATCTGTCAAAAGTTAAAACTCTCTTCTCCTTGGCTGGGTATTTTGTTTTGGTCTGTTTGTTCAGCAATATACATAAAATATCACGTTTTCATATATTGGGCATGGGTAGGGGGAATGGGAAAATATACTTTTAAAAATATTTGGGGCACCTTAAACACTGACATTTTTTTAATTATTACTTTGGCATAAGCTTTCGTGGACACTGCCCACTTATTTCTTTTCTGCAAGACCCAAGTAGGTATATGTGTAGGCATGTGGGCACTGTCAACGAAAGCTTATGCCAAGGGCAAATAAAACTGCCAGTGTTTAAGGTGCCACAGGACTCTGTTGTTTTTCCTGCTACCAGCTCACGCAGGGGCTACTACCCCTTCGGAAATTTTTAAAAATAGCGACTCGTGCTTCCCTCCCACCCCACCCCACCCCACCCCACAAAAATGGCAGCAGGGGAGTGTTTTGAATTGATGGCACCATTTTAAAGGGCGCTTTAACCCTTCTGGAGGAGGACGCGCCACAATTTTGATTTTTATTATCAAATTTCAATTACTTTTTCAATTACTGTTAAGAAAGTATTACTGATTGCTCACTTTATCCTTTGTGTATTATCAGCGCAAGCCTATGCGTGTTTACTCGGAAGCAAGTCTCACGGTGCTCTTACACAATGAGCTCGGGATCCAAAATCACGCCTTCGCCGCTCGTCGTAACCACACTCTCGGTTACTTGTTTTCGGAAACGTCCGCAGCACAACACTCGCGCCCCTGGCTGCTTACCTTCATCGTCCCAAGTATCACCCGACTGCACTTGCAAGAGGAGGAGGAGGACGAGAAGCGACGCCATGGCGCTTTTACTACACGCGCCCGCAACTGCCCGCTTCTGCTTCCGCTATCCGCCGCGGACTGCATCGGCTCAAGAGCCCAACTGTGAGTCTGTTTTCGCGCCGCGACCGCCACGCTTTCCCTCAGGAACGCCCTCCTCCACCAATCCCCATTCTCTTCGCCCCCTGTCATATTTCCCAGCGCTACCCTGATGACGCACTCATTATTCCCCTCATAAAGACATAAAGTCTCCCCGCTCAAATACCCCCGAATTTCGTTCAGGAACCCTATAATGCCAATCCTCGTTATCTTCTTCCCTTCATTCCCCTATTAAATCCTATTATTCCCCTCAGGAAACCCCCGCCCTGCTATGCGAGACACTCACACTGCTCTCAGGAACCTCCACCAGTCCCCATTCTCTTTTCAGGCACCCCCATCCCCAGTCATATCCCGTATTAAATCTCCATTATTCTCCTAAGACACCTCTCCCCACACAGATCCCCGTTTTGCAATTAAAAACCCATCTGTGTTCCCCCACAGGATAGCCCCAAATGCCCAGCACCACCTATACCCATTTTCCTTTCAGGTTCTTCCCAGTTCCATTTAGGCACTCCTTCCATCTCCTTCCAGCAACCCACCCCCCACCCCCTTCCCCTTATGTTGCTTTCTGTAAGTTTGGGGAATACTTTTGGATTTCTAGGTTTAAAAATGATACTTTCACCATCCTCTCCTCCCCCCAGTCTTTTTTAAAGTATGTAAAAATATGCAAAGGCTTAATTTGTTGTTGTTCAGTCGTGTCCGACTCTTCGTGACCCCATGGACCATAGCACGCCAGGCCTTCCTGTCCACCGCTCTCTCCCGGAGCGTGCTCAAATTCATATTCGTTGCATCGGTGATGCTATCTAGCCATCTCATCCTCTGCCGTCCCCTTCTCCTTTTGCCTTTGATCTTTCCCAGCATCAGGGTCTTTTCCAGAGAGTTTTCTCTTCGCATTAGGTGGCCAAAATATTTGAGCTTCAGCTTCAGTATCTGTCCTTCCAATGAGCACTCAGGGTTGATTTCCTTTAGGATGGACTGATTTGACCTCCTTGCAGTCCAGGGGACTCGTAAGAGTCTTCTCCAGCACCACAGTTCGAAAGCATCAATTCTTCGGCGCTCAGCCTTCCTTATAGTCCAGCTCTCACAGCCATACGTTACTACTGGGAAAACCATAGCTTTGATTAGACGCACCTTTGTCGGCAAGGTGATGTCTCTGCTTCTTACTATGCTGTCTAGGTTTGCCATAGCTTTCCTCCCAAGGAGCAAGCGTCTTTTAATTTCATGGCTACAGTCACCGTCTGCGGTGATCTTGGAGCCCAAGAAAGTAAAATCTGTCACTGCTTCCATTTCTTCCCCTTCTATATGCCAGGAAGTGATAGGGCCAGATGACATGATCTTAGTTTTTTTAATGTTGAGTTTCAAACCAGCTTTTTGCACTCTCCTCTTTCACCCTCAACAAGAGGCTCTTGAGATCCTCTTCGCTTTCTGCCATTAGGGTGGTATCGTCTGCATATCGGAGGTTGTTGATAATTCTCCCGGCAATCTTAATTCCGACCTCTGATTCATCCAACCCGGCGTTTCTCATGATCTACTCTGCATATAAGTTAAATAAGCAGGGTGACAATATGCAGCCTTGTCATACTCCTTTCCCAATTTTGAACCAATCGGTTGTTCCATGTCTGGTTCTTACTGTTGCTTCTTGACCCTCGTACAGGTTTCTCAGGAGACAGGTAAGGTGGTCTGGTACTCCCATCACTTTAAGAGTTTGCCACAGTTTGTTGTGATCCACACAATCAAAGGCTTTAGCGTAGTCAGTGAAGCAGAAATAGACGTTTTTCTGGAATTCTCTTGCTTTCTCCATGATGCAGCGAATGTTGGCGATTTGATCTCTAGTTCCTCTGCCTCTTCGAAACCCAGCTTGTACTTCCGGTAGTTCTCGGTTCGCATACTGCTGAAGCCTAGCTTGTAGGATTTTGAGCATCACCTTGCTGGCATGTGAAATGAGCGCAATGGTGCGGTAGTTTGAACACTCTTTGGCATTGCCCTTCTTTGGAATTGGAATGTAAACTGACCTTTTCCAGTCTTGCGGCCATTGTTGAGTGTTCCAAATTTGTTGGCATATTGAATGCAGCACTTTAATAGCATCATCTTAAAACCTGGAACAGAGTAAAATAGGCCAGAACAATGGCATGTGTTGGAAGCACTTGAGAACAGTATTTTAGGACTGACACCCTTGCAATATTGTATTATTATTAACCCCATAATGCCAGAACCCATCCCGAACCGTACGGAATGGCCCAGAATGGCAATTTGAGCCAAGCCAATTCACCAGTCACACATAACTACATGGGATTTATATAATAAGCTACAAAATGTCCACAGAAACCACGTTCAGATACCCATTCCAGGCAATTGTCCATATTCCAGAATAATAGCCCAGAATGGCAACTTCCAAGAGAGCCAAATCAACCAAACGCACCAGTAACATATGTCTAAATGGGATTGATATAATAGGCTACAAAACTTCCACAGAAACTACATTTCAGTAGCTGTTCCAGACAATAGTCCATATTGTGAAAAAAAGGCCTGGAACAACAACTTCCAAGTGAGCCAAATCAACCAAAGTCACCAGTTACAGATATCTACATGGGAGGGATGCAGTGGGCCACAAAACATCCAGAACAACTGTGTTTAGATATGTGTTTAGATTGTGTTTTGGAGAATGGCTCAACTTGGCTCAACTTCCAAGTGAGCCATGCCAATCATATTCACAATTGGCACATAACTACATGGAAGGGATGCAATAAGCCACAAAACGTACGCATAAACCATATTCCAATACTCATTCAGTGCAATAGTCCATCTTCCAGAAAAATGGCCTGGAACAACTTCCAAGTGAGCCAAATCAACCAAATTCACCAGTCACACATAACTACATGGGAGGGGGGGAGATGCAATAAGCCACAAAACTTCCAGAGAAACCACGTTTCTAGGTATTTCCCCCTAAGGGCTAATTATCACAAAGGGTTACACCAGTTTTGTCCAGGGTGTATTATACTGTTTGGGTCTCTGAATGATTCTGTGCACCCAGGCCAGATTTGGAACTGGTATCTGTTAACACCTGCCAAGATTTTAGTGGTCAGGAAATAGCACAGTCTTCCATATTACTGAATGAATGTTTACAGAAAACATGGTGTAGCGTTTAAGGGCAAAATGGGCTGGTTTATGTCTCTAGAAGAGGACAAATTACAGCACTCATTATATGAAAATACTTCGGGGAATGGACGGTGTAATGGAGGCCACCTGAGCATGGGACCCCCCGGATCTTCTGAATTGTGTTCTGGATCTTTAGAGCTGCCCCAGTTGCCATGCCATCAGCTGCTTTAATATAAGCCTGCTTCCTCCCTCTGAACTCAGTAGCCTTGCAGTTGCAAGGAGACCTCAGAATTCACTCCCTTAGCAGACCAGTAGGGAGTGCAGCATGAAGGCACCAACCTTTCAAACTGGAGGGAAAACTGCCACATTTCCTTCCACAGTCTGATTATTACTGACCTGCCCGGACAATTGCTCCTGTGCAATTTTTCTTGTGCCCTGGACCATTGTAGGCAGCGAGGCCCTGAAAAGGCCACGAGCAAGCACATTGGCTGATCACATATCACATGGAGTGCCTGAAGACTTCTTCTTCCTCCAAGATGGCCCAGACCATTACCGGGGGGGGACGGGACACAAGTGGGTTTGCTGGCAAAAAGGGTTTGAATGAGCAGCAGTGTTTGGATTTGGGGTAAGGTAATGAATGACTGTATGGCTTGCTGGCTACCCGGACTATATTTGGAGCTCCTTGGTTCTGTAATCATCCTTCTGGAGTGCACCTGCTTTTTGCATGATCCATGAGGCCAGATTCTGGTGGGTGCATGGTCCTCCTTGGCATCGGAGGTTTGCATTAGGCTAGAGAAAGCTGAATACATGTGGGAGGAGGATAGGGACTTCTTTCTCTTTTGTGTTCAAACAACACAATACCTTGTGGCATCTTAAAGACTCACAAATTTACTGTGGCATACTAAGCTACGTGGACAGGGGTGTTAGAAAAAGGAGACTCCATAACCATTGGCGTCTCAAGTTACGTAAGAGCCCGAGTGGCGGGAAAATATAGGCGGAGCAAAAAGGGAATCATACTGACGCACTCATGACTAACGGCTTGGTAAGCTGATAGTGACTGTTTATTGGATATTAACTTAGTGAGCCGATGTACTAACTGTTTCATTGGTTACTGGTGAGAACAATAGAAGCGATATGATATAAAAGGCTTTTGCACACGTGTCTCGGGGTCCAGACTGCTCTGCACCCGTTTTGCAAAACGTTCAATAAAATAGTGTTGGATCCACTGCTGCCTGCCTGGCATTCTTTTCTTCTAAACCGAAAGCAAGGACTTTTTATCTAACAGGGGTCCACTGAGCAGAAAGTTATTTTGAAAAATTTTGCTTTTCATGTAACTGGAGAAAAATGGCACTTGCTGACATAAAGGTACAGGAGCCCTGACATTCGCTGTTGCATCTGATCCCCCTGGACTAGCTGGCTTTTTGCCCACATATGCTTTCCCTCCCGCTGCCTCCTGAAGTTTTTTTTCTGAAATCTTATGCCCTCCTCTCCCGGGTCCATACATCCCTTTTTACAAATAGGGGTGTCCTAAAGAGACAGGGTCTTGCGCGCGCGCACACACACACACACACCTTTTAGAGCCTGAGGCAACTGCCTCAGACAGCTGATTTGGGGCATCATGAAAAAGCAGGAAATTATACACTATTTAGTTATTTAGTTATTATTGCATTTTCACTGCCAGGGAAGGGGAGAGGTGCTTGTAGGAATTTCTGCCTCAGGGGCCAAAACAGCTTGATTCACTTTGAGTACTACTATGCACCTTGACTCCGGGAGGTGCAATTAACTGCTATGCCTCATGCAGTAAATTGTCTTTTTGCTAGCCTGTTGGGTGGGAAATGGTAACTTAGATTGTACACAAAATTATGTGGGGTAGGGAAACAACTGGGGGTACAGAGAGTTTTATGGATGGGGAAATGTGTTCAGGATTACATCAAATTTACTGTTTAATCCTAAACATGTTTACTTAGAAGGAAGTGTATGTAGGATTGGAGATTTACTCCTTAAAGAGTTGCAATCTGCCTTATCCACCCTAAAGATAGTTCTAATATATGGATCTAGAGAGAAACCTAGGGATTTATAACTTTGGTAATTTAAAAAGCAAACAACCAAAAACGACGGTAGCCATGCTGGTCCATGTGCAATTAGGAATTTATTTATTTGGTTGGTCCTAATAAAGGTATCTAACTATGCATTTTGGTGTTAATATTGAGACATTTGGTGTAGATTTTTTGATTTCAAGAAATTAGAACCCAATGGTAAAAACATGGAATCCCAGAAACTAAAAAGAAAAAAAGTATTTGCAATAAATTGAGGAGCCATCTGTGGCGGTGACTCTCTCTGCCTCTTCGCCTGGTCTGGAGACCAGGAGCAGCAAAGCACCATTCTCCAGTCCTGAGTTCTTTGTCCGGTGCTGTTGTGTTTGTTGGGTTGGGGGTGGAGGGATTTAATCTGAAGTAAATCCCACTACGTTTAATGGGGGTTACTCCCTATTGATTGTGTAAGTTTGCAGCTTAAGAACATGGGTTACTATGGTCTACAATACATTCCCGCACTCGCCTTTGCCAGGGGGCCATGTTCAGTTTGCTACTAATTGGTAAATGTTTAAAGTGCCATACGGCTCTTTGGTGGGGGTGGGGGGAGGTGTTTTCCCGACAGCCACACTTGGTGCACCCACAGGATAGAAAACAGGAGTGGAGCTTCTGCTGGTAACTCATCCTCTGAGCCAGAGGATGATGGCAGGGCTGTGTCTGCTGGCTGGGAGAGCACTGACTGTCCTATCCCTCAGGACTACTTAGCCTGTGCCTCATCCTCATTAGAATCCTCTGCTCCACATTGGAAGCTCCAAGGGCAGGAAGTTATGTTAGCCTCGTCCAGATTGGGTCCATAGTGGGTGGAAAGGGTTAAAGCCCCCCTACCCCCCATGCTAGGGTCCCAACCCAGGTTGGTTCCCCCAGTGCCAGCCCTAGAGTAAAAATAAGAAAGATGTAGCTGCTAGCTACATCTTTAAAGTAATGTCTGTACTTTTGGCCCTCAATTTTCTTACTTTCTTTTTCTCCCTCCATTCTTTTTACATTTTGTATCATGCCTCTTAGATTGTAAACCATTATTATGAAATATAAACCACCTTGAGTGATTTGGCAGAAAAGTGGTATACGTACGTAGCAAATAGTATCTACCCTGAAAAAGTGATAGGTTCAGGCTATTAGTAATCTATTAAATTCTCAATAATTAGGGAATGCATAGGCAGATGTTCTTGGCAATTGAATTAAAAATAACAGGTTCCTCTATCACGCTGAAATTTGAAATATGGCATTATTATGTTTACTGCAGAAAATGTCAGTCTAGAAGAATAACATTTGCATTGATCCTTGGCTTGATAAAGTATCTGAAGTTCTTTTTGCTCTCTCCAGTGATGTATAAATGCTAATGATGTTCATTATGCAATTCTGGACTCAGCTTTGCCCCTTAATTTTCAGTATTGCTGTTTATTACGGTCAAATGACCAAAGTAGTACAATAATCAACATAAAACACTAACAGGAAATAAGACTATATATGTATAAAACCAAAAAATTATAAAAGTTCTAGACATTTCAGAAAAGTTCTAGACATTTCAAAGAATATATAGAGAGAGAAAGAAAGAGAGAGAGAGAGAGAGAGAGAGAGAGAGAGTGAGTTGGACTGGAAGCCAGGAGATCTGGGTTCTAGTCCCCAGTTGGCCATGGAAGCTCACTGGGTGACTTTGGGCCAGTCACAGACTCTCAGCCCAACCTACCTCACAGGGTTGTTGTTGTGAGGCTAAAATGGAGAGGAGGAGGATTATGTACGCCACCTTGGGTTCCTCAAAGAGGAAAAAAGGCGGGATATAAATGTAATAAATAAATAAATAAATAAGAGTGAATTGAGTAAATTCTTGATGCTGCTACAAAAAAATTGGCAGCAATAAGAGTAGTGGATGCTATTTTATCAGAGATAAATAAAAGGACATAAAATGCATCTGAGCATCCCGGCAGTTTAGATAAAATGGGATCAATAAAAGTTTTACGAATGTCAAAATAGAAAAGACAGTACAGAAGAACATGGGTCACTGTTTCAATCTCTCCTGAGTTACAGGGACACTTCCGTTTATAGTAGGGAGTTTTACGGAATCTGCCCTCCAAGACAGCTGAGGGGAGGGAATTGAGACGTGCCAACATAAAAGCTCTGCGGTACTTCTGGACTGAGAGTGAATAGAAGTAATTTGCTGGTTTGTGAAGTCGACGTGCAGTATCAATTAAAATGGAATTTGAAGTTAATAACTTGATGTTCAGTGTCGGCTAGGTGTTGCCTGAGCATTGCTCTGGCCTTCTCATACCCCACAGAAATCAAATAACTAGGGGAGAGTCCATAAAACAAAAGCTTTTGAGATAAAACTTTAGTCCAGAAAGATTGAGATATATCCTGAAAGACTAATGGAGCTAGGCCTGCTGGGGGGAAAATTAACTTTAACCAAAAGTTAAAAATGGCAAGCCAAGCCCTAGTTTCAACCTTCTGGAGGCCAACTTCTAGTCTTAAAGCAGCATTGGAAACACAGCAGGGCACCTGGAGGACAGCCATCAGAAATTTTGATTGTACTGCTTCCACGGGGGCAAAACTGGGATAGGGGCCAAGTTGCACGCTGTACAAGAGTTGGGCTAATGATTTGGCCGCAAACAGCTTTACTGCTGCTGGTACATTGTGACCTCCTCTTGTACGGAAGAAATTTAAAATAGCAGTGGCATTTCTTTGGGCTGTCTGGGTGGCATATTCTGCGTGCGCCTTCCGGCTGCCACTGGCTTGGAAAACAACACTCAGGTATTTAAAGATCTTTGCCTGCTCAATCTTATGGGCATTAACAACCCAACTATATGTCCTTGGTCTTTTGGCGAAGACCATGACCTTTGTCTTCTGATAATTTATTTGCAGATGTTCATCATGACAATATTGGGCCAGGGCCCGCAAGGCTCTCTTCAAGCCTATAGGTGACTGAGACAAGATTACTGCATCATCAGCATAAAGTAGCACCAATAGTTGTCTAACAGCTAGCTTGGGAGGGTGGATGTCAAAATGGTCAAGAGCTTTAACTAATGAGTTTATGTAAAAGTTAAACAACAGAGGAGCAAGTATGCAACCTTGCTTTACACCACTGAATGCTGAAACGGGGCTAGACAACAGACCTGCCGGGTTGCATCTAATTTTTAAAGTGGTGCTTTCATGTAACTTATACATAAGAAGTAGTAAGCAGCGATCCACCGAAGTAGCCTCAAGTTTATGCCAAAGTTTATCTCTGGAGATGGAATCAAAGGCAGATTTAAGATCTACAAAAGCTGCAAACAGGGAAGTGTTAAGTTTATTGATGTGTTTCTCCACAAGATGTTGAAGGATTAAAGCGTGGTCCATAGTGGATTGGTCTGATCTAAAGCCAGCCTGTTCATCGGCCAGAAAGTTTTCATGTTCCATCCAGGTTTGAAATTTCCAATAGAGATGCCTGGCATATAGCTTGCTAATAATGGTAAGTAAACTGATTGGGCGGTAATTGACTGGGTCATCTTTCCTTCCCTTTCTAAAGATGGGGATGATAATAGCCAAGCCCCAATCTGGAGGAATATGAGCAGTTCGATCTATATATGTGAAGAGAGTAGCTAGAATAGGAGCCCACCAATCAATATTTCTTTTGATTAGCTCTGGAGGTATATAGTTGCAGCCAGGGGCCTTGCCAGGTTTTAGTTGGTTTACCAGATCAATAATCTCAGAGACTGAGACAGGAGGCCATTCAATAAGGGGTCCTGAGAGATACGCTCCATCTGGAAAGTAGGTGCCTCCTCTTCTGCATATAGTGCATGAAAATGTGTCTCCCATGTCTCAGAAGAAATATGACAGTCCAGACGTGTTGGACCACAGGCAGGAAGCACTGTAGGAGGCCGTATCTTTGGACCTCACAGCATGAATGAGTTGTTCCCACCCTGCTTTTTGAGCACACTCTTTTTCGGCCTTAAGCAGGGTTTTATAGCATTTTTGGTATGATATTAAGTCAGCCAATGAGACTGCTAGGGGTTTTCCTTGTAGGCCCTGAATTTAGCAGTCAAGCCTTTCTTAGCACAAATGCAGTCCTGGTCAAACCAGCTCTTAGTTCTGTACTGGGTAGTCTGATGCTTCCCTGAGTTTTTAACTGTTAAATGAGCCTTTAATTCATTGATCAAAATCTCGTAAACATCTAAAATTCCAGAGTTTGTGCCCATTGTCAGAATGGAAGAACGAATCTTGTGGAAATGATCGGCGTTTAGCAACTTCGTAATGGACCTGTCCACCTTCTCAGTCCATTCGACCTTAGCAGTTCTGATATCAGCCTCAAAGTTAGGCTGAAAAGCAGCAACGATATGCATATGGCACTCGAGGGGCTTTAGGGCTAGGGTCAAGGGAAGATGATCGCTGTCAAGTCGATTGTCTATCACCAAATGATCCACACGTTTTAACAGGTTATATGAGGAAATCAGGTAATCAATAGCACTCATCCTAGTTGTTGTTGTTCAGTCGTTAAGTCGTGTCTGACTCTTCGTGATCCCATGGACCACAGCACACCAGGCCGTCCTGTCCTCCACATTCTCCCGGAGCATGCTCAAGTTCATATTCATTGCATCGGTGATGCTATCTAGCCATCTCATCCTCTGCCGTCCCCTTCTCCTTTTGCCTTCAATCTTTCCCAGCATCAGGGTCTTTTCTAGTGAGTTTTCTCTTCGCATTAGGTGGCCAAAATATTTGAGCTTCAGCTTCAGTATCTGTCCTTCCAATGAGCAGTCAGGGTTGATTTCCTTTAGGATGGACTGATTTGACCTCCTTGCAGTCCAGGGGACTCGTAAGAGGCTTCTCCAGCACCACAGTTCGAAAACATCAATTCTTCAGCGCCCAGCCTTCCTTATAGTCCAGCTCTCACAGCCATACATTACTACTGGGAAAACCATAGCTTTGATTATACGAACCTTTGTCGGCAACCTGACCAAAATATGTATTCTCCCAGGATGTCATCGGTAACACTTCCATTTAGAATACATAAATCCAAATGGTATGACGTTTGGGCCAGGCATAAATTTTTAGTATAATTCCACCTAAAACCAATCTTGGCTGGTCCTATGCCTATCAGTTTGGAAGCAGAATGACATTTTTAAAAAGTACTGTTTTTTGCATACTCAGGGGCTCTCTAGGTATATAGAAGAATATTAGGGCCGAACTACACATTATTTATTTATTTATTTCCAATAGCCAAAGCTCTCTGGGCGGTTCACAACAATTAAAAAAATAAAATATGAAACAATAAAATATAGATAAAATACAATATAAATGTTTAAAACTACAATATAAAAATAAAATAATCAACAGAAGCTAGCAACAAGACATTTAAAATACATTACCAGATAAAAACGAAAATGCTAAATTGCCTGAGAGAATAAAAAGGTCTTCACCTAGTGCCAAAATGAACACAACATAGGCACCAGGCGAAGCTCTCTGGGAAGCTCATTCCACAACTGGGGTGCTATCACAGAAAAGGCCCTCCTAGTAGCCACCCACATCACTTCCTTTGGCAGGGGCTCCCCAAAGAGGACTGCTAAAGCTGATCTTAGGGTCTGGGCAGGTGTATATGGGAGGGGACGATCCTCCAGGTAGCCTGGAGCCGTTTAGGGCTTTGAATGTCAATACCAGCACTTTGAACTGGGTCCAGACATGGACTGGCAGCCCATGAAAGAGTACTGGCATAATATGATTACACTGGCCAGTCCCTGTTAATGATCTTGCTGCCCTATTTTGGACCAGCTCAAGTTTCCAACCGTTTTCAAACGCAGCCCCACGTATAATGCATTGCAGTAATCCAAACGAGAGGCTATCAGAGTATGGATAACTCTAGCTAGGCTATCCCTGTCCAGATAGGGAAGTAGTTGGTATATCAGCCTAAGCTGATAAAAGGTGCTTCGTGCCACTGACTCCACCTGTGCCTCGAGTGACAGCTCTGGATCCAAGAGTACCCCGGAACTACAAATCTGACCCTTTAGGGGGAGTGCAACCCCCTCCAGAACAGGATGAACATCACTTAACTGGGCAGACAAACTGCCCACTAACAATACCTCCATGTTGTCTGGATTGAGTCTCAGTTTACTGGTCCTCATCCAGTCCATTACCATGCCTAGAAACAGGTTCAGAAAGCCCACTGCCTCATGTGGATTTGATGATAAGGAGAGACAGAGCTAGGTGTCATCCGGTATAGAAATGAAATAAATAAATAAAATACCGCCCAGAGAGCTTCGGCTATTGGGCGGTATAGAAATAAATAAATAAATAAATAAATAAATAAATAAATAAATAAAATCTGCGTATTGGTGACACCTCAGTCCATATCTCTGGATAACCTCCCCCAGTGGTTTCATGTAGATGTTGAACAGCATGGGGGATAAAATAGAGCCCTGTAGCACCCCATGACATAACTGCCAAGGGATAGAGCAATAATCCCCCATTACCACGTTCTCGAATCAGCCATCCAGTTAGGAGCCGAACCACTGCAGTGCAGTACCTCCAACTCTCAGCCCGGATTGCCTATCCAGAAGGATACCATGGTCAATGGTATCAGAAGCTGCTGAGGGGTCCAAGGGAATCAACAGGGCTGCACTTCCCCTGTCCCTCTCCTGGCAAAGGTCATCCCACAGGGTGATCAAGGCAGTTTCTGTTCTAAAACCAGGTCTGAAGGCCGACTGAAAGGGATCTAGAAGACTCGGCACGAGTCTTCCTCCACCAGCATTCTAACCATCCTTCCTCTTGCTTCATTGCCCTCAGCTCAGGTATACACCAAAGAGATGCCTGGGCTCTGTTCAGAGGGAGAGGGCACATGGGAGTGATCATATCATCTACCCTAGTTATCTCTGTATTCCACAGAGTAACCAGGACAGGACCGCCAACCATACCAACAGGAAAATCCCCCACAGCCCTCTAGAATCCATCAGCTTCTGAGGGTGGACCGTTTTAATATATCCCCCACTCTTGCAAAGGAGAAAGGCTGCTGAGAGTCTAAACCTCAGGTTTACGGTTTTGATACTAGTGTACAAAGCCCTAAACACCTTGAGACCAGGATACTTGAGAGAGCACCCTCTCCCCTACCAACCTGCCCAATCACTGAGGTCCTCAGAGGACATGCTCCTGGTGGTTCCACATGGACCTATGGCCCGACTGGAGTCCACCTAGAGAAGAACCTTCAGTGTGGTGGCTCCCTTCCTATGGAACTCCCTGCCTCTGGAGGTCAGACAGGCAGCAACACTGGGTTGTTTTTGGCGCCTCCTGAAACAGCTCTTTTCCAGGAAGCCTTCCTTGGTTAACCAGCCTCAGTTTTATTGGCAACGGTTTTTTAAAGAATAATTTTAATATCTTGTTTTATTCTTTTTATCTT
The DNA here is from genome assembly GCF_057233095.1 of Heloderma suspectum. Lineage (NCBI taxonomy): Eukaryota > Metazoa > Chordata > Lepidosauria > Squamata > Helodermatidae > Heloderma > Heloderma suspectum. Next base: position 251,151,250 of record NC_139459.1, read on the forward strand.
TTGTTCATTTTATCTCATTATTCCCCACTCTGGAATCTGTTTAGATGTGAAGCAGTATGCAAATGTTGTAAACAGATGTTAAAATACATTTTAATAGTATGCTGACTAAGCAAAATAAATAAATAAATATACTATGCACTTTGTGATAAAAGCACAAATCTTGGTATAGTGAAAGGGTACCCTACAAAGCTCAAATTAAGATATGAAGGCATTGCTAATATTCTCAACATTCAAAATGGTGGCAAGTTGCAGGGTAATTATAAAAAAAGGAGTATGTCAGTTTCTAAGGACCCAATTTCCATTTTATGTACATCAAAGTGGCTGTTGTTGGAGAGAAGGTAAAAAATCCACCCTTTCACCAAACTTGGATTACCCTAGTTACGTGTATGAAAAAATATAGTATTACGGAATAAAAGTTATAAGAGCAATCTGCACCTGTCTCCTTACCTGTCCTGTGGAGTCAATAACAGCTTCAGGAGGTGGGGGTGTTTTGGGAAAACCCTCCTTCCCCTACTACTGCTTCTCCAATCATATTAACAGCCTCACAGTTTTAAAAAAGTGTCTATTGAGCCCTAAGAGCGAACAGATCTGTGTTAAGTGTTCTGGAATATTTACATTTATTGCTTTGGCAGAGCTCTCTGTTTCTCTTAATTTGACAAATAGTCTATTGGCTTTTTCAGTACACACTACAAGATGAAGAAATGAAGGGCCAGTTCACCCATTAATATTTCGCTTACACTACTGCTATAAGGGAAAAATGTCCTGCATCCCATGTGCAGATTGTGGAAATGCCTATTTTGCTACATATTGGAAATCCATGATTGTCAGGGAATTTTCTGAGAGACACTTGCATAGAGACACTTTTGTGTAGACATTTGCGTAAAAGTGTCTAAGCAAAAGACACTTTTATGTAGCGTGGTGTACACTTTTAAAAAAATATTTTACACCTGTGTAAAAGATGAGCCCCTCAGGTCGGAAGGTGTCCAATATGCTACTGGGGAAGAGCAGAGGGTATTTCCAAGTAGCGCCAGAAAGAGTGAAGCGGCTGGGCCAAACCCGAAAGGACACTCAGCTGTGGATGTGTCTGGCGGTGAAAAGAAAATCCGATGCTGTAAAGAACAATATTGTTTAGGAACCTGGAATGTCAGATCAATGAATCAAGGTAAGCTGGAGGTGGTCAAACATGAGATGGCAAGATTGAACATCGACATCTTGGGAATCAGCGAACTCAAATGGACAGGCATGGGCGAATTTAATTCAGGTGACCATCATATCTACTATTGTGGGCAAGAATCCCTTAGAAGAAATGGAGTAGCACTCATAGTCAACAAAAGGGTGGGAAAAGCAGTACTGGGGTACAATCTTAAAAATGATAGAATGATCTCAGTACGAATCCAAGGCAAACCATTCAACATCACAGTAATTCAAGTCTATGCCCCAACCACTGAGGCCGAAGAAGCTGAGGTTGATCGGTTCTATGAAGACCTACAACACCTTCTAGAACTAACACCAAAAAAAGATGTCCTCTTCATCATAGGGGATTGGAATGCTAAAGTAGGAAGTCAAGAAATCACCGGGATAACAGGCAGGCATGGCCTTGGTGTACAAAATGAAGCAGGACAGAAGCTAATAGAGTTTTGCCAAGAGAACATGCTGATCATAGCAAACACTCTTTTCCAACAGCACAAGAGGCGACTCTACACATGGACGTCACCAGATGGTCAATATCGAAATCAGATTGATTATGTCCTTTGCAGCCAAAGATGGAGAAGCTCCATACAGTCAGTAAAAACAAGACCTGGAGCTGACTGTGGCTCAGATCATGAGCTGCTTCTTGCAAAATTTCGGCTTAAATTGAAGAACGTCGGGAAAACCACTAAACCGTTCAGGTATGACCTCAGTCATATCCCTTCTGAATATACAGTGGAGGTGAGGAATAGATTTCAGGGATTAGACCTGATAGACAGAGTGCCTGAGGAACTATGGACGGAGGTCCGTAACATTGTTCAGGAGGCAGCAACAAAATCCGTCCCAAAGAAAAAGAAATGCAAGAAAGCCAAGTGGCTGTCTGATGAGGCTTTACAAGTAGCTCACGAAAGAAGGGAAGCGAAAAGCAAGGGAGAAAGGGGAAGATATACCCAACTGATACCCAACTGAATGCAGAGTTCCAGAGAATAGCAAGGAGAGACAAGAAGGCCTTCTTAAATGAACAATGCAAAGAAATCGAGGAAAACAACAGAATGGGAAAGACTAGAGATCTCTTCAAGAAAATTGGAGATCTCAAGGGAACGTTTTGTGCAAAGACGGGCATGATAAAGGACAAAGAAGGCAGGGACCTAACAGAAGCAGATGAGATTAAGAAGAGGTGGCAAGAATACACAGAAGAACTATACAGGAAAGATCTGAATGTCCCTGATAGCCATGATAGTGCGGTCACTGAACTTGAGCCGGACATCCTCGAGAGTGAAGTCAAGTGGGCCTTAGGAAGCATTAGTAACAACAAAGCTAGCGGAGATGACAGTATTCCAGCCGAGCTATTTAAAATCCTAAAAGATGATGCTGTTAAAGTGCTGCATTCAGTATGCCAACAAATCTGGAACACTCAACAGTGGCCACAAGACTGGAAAAGGTCAGTTTACATTCCAATTCCAAAGAAGGGCAACGCCAAAGAGTGTTCAAACTACCGCACAATTGCGCTCATTTCACATGCCAGCAAGGTGATGCTCAAAATCCTACAAGCTAGGCTTCAGCAGTATGCGAACCGAGAACTACCGGAAGTACAAGCTGGGTTTCGAAGAGGCAGAGGAACTAGAGATCAAATCGCCAACATTCGCTGCATCATGGAGAAAGCAAGAGAATTCCAGAAAAACGTCTATTTCTGCTTCATTGACTACGCTAAAGCCTTTGATTGTGTGGATCACAACAAACTGTGGCAAATTCTGAAAGTGATGGGAGTACCAGACCACCTTACCCGTCTCCTGAGAAACCTGTACGAGGGTCAAGAAGCAACAGTAAGAACCAGACATGGAACAACCGATTGGTTCAAAATTGGGAAAGGAGTACAACAAGGCTGCATATTGTCACCCTGCTTATTTAACTTATATGCAGAGTACATCATGAGAAATGCCGGGTTGGATGAATCACAGGTCGGAATTAAGATTGCTGGGAGAATTATCAACAACCTCCGATATGCAGACGATACCACCCTAATGGCAGAAAGCGAAGAGGATCTCAAGAGCCTCTTGTTGAGGGTGAAAGAGGAGAGTGCAAAAGCTGGTTTGAAACTCAACATTAAAAAAACTAAGATCATGGCATCTGGCCCTATCACTTCCTGGCATATAGAAGGGGAAGAAATGGAAGCAGTGACAGATTTTACTTTCTTGGGCTCCAAGATCACCGCAGACGGTGACTGTAGCTATGAAATTAAAAGACGCTTGCTCCTTGGGAGGAAAGCTATGGCCAACCTAGACAGCATAGTAAGAAGCAGAGACATCACCTTGCCGACAAAGGTGCGTCTAATCAAAGCTATGGTTTTCCCAGTAGTAATGTATGGCTGTGAGAGCTGGACTATAAGGAAGGCTGAGCGCTGAAGAATTGATGCTTTCGAACTGTGGTGCTGGAGAAGACTCTTACGAGTCCCCTGGACTGCAAGGAGGTCAAATCAGTCCATCCTAAAGGAAATCAACCCTGAGTGCTCATTGGAAGGACAGATACTGAAGCTGAAGCTCCAATATTTTGGCCACCTAATGCGAAGAGAAAACTCCCTGGAAAAGACCCTGATGCTGGGAAAGACTGAAGGCAAAAGGAGAAGGGGACGGCAGAGGATGAGATGGCTAGATAGCATCACGGATGCAATGAATATGAACTTGAGCACGCTCCGGGAGAGAGCGCAGGACAGGAAGGCCTGGCGTGCTATGGTGCATGGGGTCACGAAGAGTCGGACACGACTGAACGACTGAACAACAACAACAAAACTTTATCTGCATATAATTAGACATCTCCAATTTGGGGAAGACAAAGTTTGTGTATTCATGCAGGGTTTTTTAAGGCCACAATCCTAAATACATTTTGGGTGCAATCCTATGCATGTTTAGACAGAAAAAAGTCCTACAACTCCCAGCATCCCCCAGCCAGCCATAATGGGAGTTGTAGGACTTCTTCTGTCTAAACATGCATAGGATTGTGCCCTTAATAGGAGTAAGGCCCAATGAAGGTAATGGGATTTACTTCCAAGTAAACATGCATAGTGTTGCACTGTAGAACTGCAATCCTATTTATATCTACCTGGGAGTTAAGCCTAATTGAAGATAGTGGGACATCTGAGTAAATATATCCTATTATGCTGCACATAGAGTAGGAAGTATGCTGTTCTTAAAGCAACAGTGTAAAAGCCAGAATGGAACAGAACAGGCAGGAACAGCCCCTTTATTTTTTAAAAAATGCCAAAAACAATGGCACGTGTTAGAGACACCTGGGAAAAATATTTTAGGACAGAAAGCCTTGGAAAATTATGTTATTATTAACTCCTTAATACCCAGAACACATCCGGAACAGAACAGAATGGCCCAGAACAGCCACTTCCAAATCAACCAGATTCATTAGTCACACATAACCACATGGGACTGATGCCCCATCAGACCCATAAAGCCAAAAAACTTCTATAGAAACCATGTTCAGGTACCCATTCCAGGGAATAGTCTGCCTTCTTGAAAAGTGGCCCAGAACAGCCACTTCCAAGTGAGCCAAATCAACCAAATTCACCAGTCGCACCTGACTATATGGGAGGGATGCAATGTGTTACAAAATTTCCACAGAAATCATGTTCAGATAGCAGTTCCGGGCAACAGTCAACATTCTCAAAAAATGGCCTGGAATGGCAGCTTCCACATGAGCCAATGCAACCAAATTCTCCAGTCACACAAAACTACATAGGAGGCAATAAGCCACAAAAAGTCCACAGAAACCATGTTCAGTTACCCATTCTCTTGATAATCCATATTCTAGAAAATAGCTTGGAATAGCAACTTCTAAGATAAGCTACAAAACTGCCATAAAACCATGTTCCAGTACCTGTTTCAGGCAACAGTCTGTATTTTGTAAAATGGCCCGGAACAGAAACTTCCAAGTAAGACAAATCAACCAAACTGACCAGTCACACATGACTAGATGGGAGTGAGAATCATAGCATCATAGGGTTGGAAGGGGCCTACAAGACCATCAAGTCCAACCCCCTGCTCAGTGCCGGAAGCCTGATTCCCAGGTAGTGCCCCATCCAAGTACTAACCAGGGCCAACCATGCTTAGCTTCCGAGATCAGACGAGACAAACACTACCACTCACTGTTAGAATTAAAAGCCATCTTTAATGTAAATTGCAATAATATAACAGAACCAAACCCACCTCAAAAATTACCGATGTGTGTCTTTAACTTTTAGCCCTACCAATAACATTTGACATGATAAAATTAAATTTGTCTGTTCTTAAACCAGTGTAATTTATATTCAGTTTTTTAAAAAGCCTGCTCGTTTAAGACTAGAGTTAAAGCTATCTCGTGTTTGCTCAAGGTCCACAAATCCAGGAAATTGGAAGCTAAGTCTGGTGCCTTAACTGACATACCCTGTGATCGGTGATGATGCTATACAATGTCATAAATTATGCTTGCTTACAACTTACCCTCCATGCATCCACATTTCTCCTAGGTCTTTCTTCTTTCAGGCTCAAATCCACATGAGGAGGATGGAGTGTCTAGGACCAGCAAAGATGCCCCATGTTGTCCTGGTCCTGTATTGTTTTATGAAGCATCTGAGCCTTACTCTATTGCTGGAGGAATACCCTGTGAATTGAGCCAGGCCTGTTTGTTTAACCAGTCAGCTAGCTACTGATGTAACTAACAATGAGAGGGAGACCTCTTCTGGCAGTAACACTAGATGTTTCATAAAGCAATATAGGACCAGGACAGGATGGGGCACCTTTGCTGACCAAGGAAAAGTATGGGTGCATTAAATGAAATGGGCATACATAGAGTGTGAATGTATGTTCAGTGTAACCTGTGAGATATGATCCTTGTGTGTCCTTTCCCCACCACTCAGAAAGTAAGAGCAAGGATTGGGGCCCTTGTACTGCACTTCTGCTTTCAGAAAGGTAGTGTGAGGTCCTGATCCCTCTTCTCCACCCATATGTGCATTCCATCCCCACCCCTCCCAAATTATGAGGGTCAAACTTCATGTGACTGTAAAGAAGTAGCTAGGTTTTCTTTCTTTTTTTTATTCAAACGTAAGCTTATGGGACCTCATAAGGATCAGGACCCTAGACTAGGCTTTAATCCTTTTCCCTATGCCAGCAATTTACATTGTAACTGCATGCCTTTTTGGCAATGTAAATGGGAGGCATGGGTAGAGGTGTATGAATTTTTTTTAAATCCGTTCCGTCTGCATTTCGCGTATTGTCAGGCATCCTTTGTTTTGTTGTCCGCTCATTGACAGAATTTGATCTTTTCTACAAGAATTTCATTCATTTACAAATGCACATTAGTGAACTTGCATGCATGCACATGCGTGCAAGTGCACATTTGCACAAATACCCCACAAAAGTAAAAAACTAGACTGTAAGTCTGGTTATTGGAACATTGTTTTATGGAGGTTTTGTGGCTCATTGCATCACTCCCATCCAGTTATGTGTGATGGGTGAATTTGGTTGATTTGACTTATTTTGAAGTTGTCCTTCTGGGCCATTCTCCAGAATATGGACTAGTGCCTGGAATGGATACTGGAACATGGTCTCTGTGGAATATTTGTGGCTTATTTCATCCATCCCATGTAGATACATGTGATAGGAGATTATGGTTGGTTTTTCTCACTTGGAAGTTCCCATTCCAGGCCATATTATAAAATATAGACTGTTGCCTGAAACAGGCACAAGAACATGGTTTTGTGGAGGTTTTATAGATTACATCACCCCCATGTATAAACATGTGCGACTGGTGAATTTGGTTGATTGGCTTATTTGGAGGTTGCTATTATGGGGACCATTTTCCAGAATATGGACTATTGTCCGGAAGAGGTATCTAATGTGGTTTCTGTGGAAGTTGTGGCCAGGCCTTTTAATTCTATTTGATGTCTTTTGGACATTGGAATTTTAGTAATTTTAACGCTGGACTATTGTATCTGCTGCTGACTTAGTATTTTAATACTTTTTCAAGCTTTGCTTCTGATTTTATGTTCTTTATGTTTTTATAGTTTTTTAAACCCTTTATTTGTTGTGTTTTCATTTTTATATTTTGATTGTGTTGTAAGTCACCTCAGAAATTCTCTTGAGGAGACATAGGGTACTATCCTATTGTGCTGTGCGCTAGCAGGAGTGATCACTTGTGCAATGAGGCTTTTGAGATTCTAATACTACTCTGAAATGAGCAGAAACACTAATTTCCAGAATGGGGCAGTTCAAGTGAGTTCACAGAAGGGAGCTCTGCTGACCTGCACAATCCGGAAATGAACATTTCAACCTGTTTTCAGGTTGTTGTTGTTTTTTCCAAAGTGAAACTTCCCCATTGCACAAGCAGTGGGTCCCTCAGGCACAACACAACTAGCGGAGGTGGGATGGCGCCATTGGATGCTGCCCAGAGTATAAGTAAAATAAATAATTTTAGTGCATATTTAGCCAAAGACACCCCAGTTAATAGAAAAGTCTTGAACGGGGCATCTGTAGATCTGTATCTCAAAATGGAGGACAATAACATGTACCTAGGGTGGTCAGTTATGTATCACTACAAAAGAAGAAACACATCACCAAAAAGGGGGACAAAAAAGGGCATTAATTTGCATAAAATTTGTGCATCCTAATTTATATGTATAGATGCAAATTTAGAAATAATTATTATAATGTAAATAGAAATATAGTACATCTTACAATAGTATGGAAGACTGAGATTAGGTGACCTGTGTGCCTTGCTCAGTCTGCTTTCCAGGTGCTGCTAATGGGCAAGTTCAAGGCCCAACTCTTCTTTCTGATGGTTCTTTATTTTTATACTGGACTTAGACGGGATAGCCCTTCCAATAGAAGATGCCTCCAAAATAGAGGGCATTCCTCTCGAAGCCCTTCAAATAGAGGACTGTCCTCTGTAAAAGAAAACAGATGGCTACCCCACATGTACCCCAAACTGTTAAGTTACTTCATTGTTACCTAAAAAGTTGGAATGTTGTGCATGCTGGTTCACCTGGCCTTTTCCTAATAGTACTTCCTTCCATCCCCAATGGACAACGCATGGTAAATATAAGACTCCCAGTAATAACTGGGACTCACCTTTCCCATGTATAGTGGTGCCATCCAGTCAGGACTTTGGGGTAGGAGTCCAGGACTCCACTCATCTAAATTAGCAGGAGGGGCCCCAAATACAGCAGAGCTGGTTTACCACATTTTGAAATACATGAAGTTATACATGTGAACACCTAAAAGGGGTGTGTGCGCACGCGTATGTGAAAGAGAGAGCAAGGGAGAGCATTAATTCCAGAATATAAAATTAGTTATGTCACTGCATTACAGCCCATATGGATACCCCACACATTGGAGTGTGCTAATGTGGGTGCCAGGTGCATAACAGCACATCTGCTCTTTCCAGCCTCTATATATTAGGATGGCATTTTCTCTATATACTGCCATTCATTTACATGGCACTTCACTGAGCAACATGATCTGTCTGGAGAGCCTGTTTGGGTCAAATGGTCATATACATGTGGAAAGAAAGATAAATAATAAAAAGTCAGGGCCCTGCCCCACAAACATAACAATCTAATTTTTGCTGGGGTGTATATGTGTGTGCAAGGAAGGCAGAGGCAAGAGTCACAAAGAACAGAGTGAGGGGATGGATTCTTTAAATCTAACTTCAGTTTAATTCTATAAAGATAATTCAGTCGTTAATTCAATAAGGAAGAATGCCATTTTGTTGCACTTAAAAAAAAAAAAGAACACTCATAAGATGGAACAGGCATGGCTGTGTGTGCATTAGTATTCTGATGAAGAGAGGCTGTGATAAAGAATGTGACTGCTGGCCTCCTGACTCCTCGATGATGTTGCCAGTAATGTATTGGGAGCTGACTCCGATTGCACCATTTTCGAAATAGCCTCAGACAGCACACAGAAAACAGACAGAGAGGCAATTCACAGTGCGACCATGATGTTGCCACTTCCCCAGAGGGCTAGGTTATCACTTTGCATTGCAGAATGATTCCAGGTGAGTACAGTTTTCCTTCATTCCATTCAGAGCAAAGCAGGGATTATACACGTAGATGTATATTTGTTAATTTTTAAAAGGGGAAATCTTAAACAACCTGCTCATTTTATCTCTCTTTTATTGGGCGGGCATTCAGGATTTGAGAACTTCATGCAAGATGTATTGTGGTGCTTCAGTCAAGTGAAAGGAACTATTGACATCGGTCTCATAGAAGGTGAGTTTACTTTTCCTTTTGTTCTTGAAATCAAAGTGAACTTGTCTTCTTGTACCAATTGCTCAGTCAGCGATGGCTTTGTTTCTGTTGTTCACATGCTGATAACCTATGCTGTGAACAGATAGCATGAATGTGTTTCCTCGTTTAGGTGTTTTTTAAAGAGGCATTTCAATTAGCTTGTCAGTAAAATGTGAACACCATGAATTTTCCTGTATTCACAGCTTCTATGCACAATGATTCAGTGCTTTTATCGAGGCAGAAATCCTCTCCACACCATTTCTGGGGAGTGGGGGATGCTTCTGTTTCTTCATAGAGACCATGTTAACATATTTAGTGTTGTACTGCGTACATTTTACACACTTCTTGTCATGAGATATGGGACAGGGAGAATCTCAGAAAGTGCCCAGGAATTACAGGCACTGCAGCACTAACTAAAATCCTTGTGCCCAAGTGCTGGGCCTAATAAAATCCTGTCCTGATCTCGCTTAAGCTCAATGTGACATCTGCTCTTAATAGATATGGGAACAAGTTGTGGGAGAGGAATAACTGTGCTGCTCTTTGCCCACCCCTTTTAAATAGCTGGCTAAATGTATGCTTTCAAACTGCGGAGACCTTCTGCCAGCCAGAATCCATAAGACTGCACATTCCAAGTGATTTTGAGGGCTCTCTCTCTTCAAGTTAAACTGCTCATTATCATAAATGTCTCATTTCCCCGTTATTTCTTTGTTTCAATAAATTGCTCAGCCAAGAAATTAACAACGATTTTGTTCTCGCTTCCCTCTTCCCAAAACAACTAGATCAGAATGTATTTGAACATCACTTTTCCCAAATTCCTGGTACTGAACAGAATAAATTCATGCTTAGAGGCCTCAGCCCATAGATAATAGAGAAGGGCAGCAGACCAGAGCTACTCTCAGCAAAAACACCATTTATAACCATGTACAGTGTAAGTTCACTGGCACTATTATCTTCTCTAATTTCTAGTTGTTAAGTACTGAAATGAAACTGGTCATCTCAGATCTTGGAAACTGGAAGCTCAGTGATTTATGAGAATAATCTGATGGGAATTTAGAAAGCCTATCCAAATGGATCCATGCATTGAATATCAGAAAATCAGCATGAATCACCTACATTTCTTAAAGCTGGCCAGCCTATAATACTTTTCTTCATATTTCACAACAGAAATTAAGCTGTACTGACTAACATTTACTCTTCTCAGCTTCTAGATTTTCAAGAGAATAACACTCTAATTTGCTGAAAACCCCAATGAATAGAAACAACCAAGTCTCTTCTGGCTCTTTAAAGATTAACAGATTTACTGTGGCATAAGCTTTCATGGACTAGAGTCCACTTCAACAGATGAATGAAATGTTATCCTAAATTGCAGCTGTATATATACACATTGGGGAGGAGGGGATTGTAATAAGGTCAGAGGGAAATGAAATACAGAAAATATAGGCAGTCACAATTATGTTAGTACTTACGGATGACCATTCACAATCAGTGTTGCTGATATCACAAACATCCTGACATTTGTAAGCTAACTGACAAATGTAGTGCAATAGAAACCCATTATCCTGTTTCAAGCCACAGGTGATGGAACTGAACTTCTTGATACATTCTAATTCAGCAGTTTCATATAGCAGTCTCCTTTTGAAGTCTCCCCCACCCCCAATGTGTATATTTATACTTGCAACTTAGAATAAATTGTTTTCTTCTTCTTTCTGCAACAGACCAAGAGAGCAATCCTATGGCCAATAGACGCTGTCTAGAGGGCCATAGGATATTGCAGTTTATGGGAACCAAGGTCAGAGCCAGTGGTCCAACTGCAGTTGCCAGAAACTGCGCTCCCTTCCCCCTCCCCCACCATTTTGTAGGTGGCGTAATTCTCACTGGTCTCCGCACTTGGTCCCCAGGGGCAGGGAGGGGAGAAGACTGCAGAAGCTGCTTTACACAGCTTCCTATGCTTCACATGGCTTTCCCCCTCCTGCTCCAAAGCATCCCAGCTAGACAGCCAAAATTTGCCATCTAACCACAAAAGCAGGGCAGCTGGAGCACAGAGGAGAGGATCCCCTTCATGCTTTACCCGCCCTGCATAGGATACTCGGCTGCCTCCGACTTTGGAGGCTGTCGACTATCCTGTCAGGGTGGACACTGAGCCCATAGAATCCCAGAGTAGTTCTGATTCTGAGGAAGAGGAGTCGCTCCTGGGAGAGGAGTGTGCTCCTCTTTCCCAGGGCCAACAGCTAACGGAGATTCCTCCCACCAGCATTCCTAGCTTAGATAGCAGTCCTGGGAGTGACAGAGCGTGGGAAGCAGACTTGATGGACGCGCAACGCCGACGCAGAGAGCGGTGCCAAATGGAGGGCGCGGAAAGGAGGCGTAGTGCCCGGTTGGTGCGCAAACAACGGCTGCACCCAGAGGATCCAAGGGAAAAGGGGAGGAACTCTCCCTAGCCCTTAAGTTCAGGGGTCTGCCAGTGATTCCCTTTCAAATGGGGACCAACTGTTCCAACGTAGGGCATAGGTACTCTGCTGCTCATATCTAGTTGCTAACAGTAGAGTTGTTAAGTTGTAAAAGAGGAATAAAGCTTTGAAAAGAATCCCTTTGTCTGTGTGTGGACTTTGCTACTGGATTAGACTGAGAGAGGCCTCCAAGGAGCCCTTGACATATCCCAACAGGATTGCATCCTAACATGGTTACCCCTCTGGAAGCTTTTCCAATAAATAAAGACAACAGAATTGTATCCACACAGTCTACCTTATCTTAATTATTTTGGAATTCTTGAAGGACTCAAGGACTTTGATCCCTCAACTCTTAAGGTTCTTGAGAAATCAGGACACCAGTTTTAATTTCTTGAAGTGTTGCGAGTTTTGTGTGTAACAAGGCTATGAATTAATGTGGCCCCTTCCTCTCTTGAAAGTGGGCCTAGAAAGATTTAAGAGTAGGTCAGAGCAGGCAGTAAATGGGGAGCATTACAGCTGGCTTACTAGAGTCTGAGGGAGGCCACCTCTGATGGTGTACAGCTCCTGCTTGTGTTATAGAGGATAATCTATAGAAGAGATGTTCAGTTCACTATGGAATTTGACATCTAACATTTTGCCAAAAATCAAATTTTGATATTCAATATTAGATTACTTTTAACTGAAGTATTTATGTGAAATTACTTAACTGCCAACTTACTAATGTTAATTTTGTAATACAGACTAATATTCTGTAAACCGCCCAGAGAGCTTCAGCTATGGGGCAGTATAGAAATGTAATAAATCATCATCATAATCATGTTAATCAATATATAATATTTAATGTAAGCTATTAATCTTATGGCATATCAGGCCAATTGAGGAAAAAGCAAGTAGCTATGAATAGACTGGGGCACAGGCCAGAGGTACACAGCCCTATTATACTCTCCTGCAGGATTTTTTTTAACGTCCACTGGCACTGCCCATCTTTGCTTCCCTACTTATCACAGCTTCTAGAAAGGAGGAGAAGCCTGATTGTACATGTTTGCTTTGACTTAGGGGATAAGTCCCACCACCAATATTGTTGTTGTTATTACAAAATTCTCTTTGAAGAGGTTATCTCTCAACTCCACAGCCAACTCTGAGATGATTTCATGGACTGGGAACTATTTTCATTGGTTGAGCCATTGTCTTCCTGTTGTTGTCCTGTCCTGCTCTTTATAAGACATCCACAGGGCATTATGGAGCAATGCAGTATGGAAAACACCAAGTGAGTAACTTACTCCAACAAAGTTTAGGACTGCATTGAAAACTTCAGTACCTCCAGGTACAGATTACACCTCCCAGTCTCTGCCCCTTCCTGGAGGAGTGGAAGACCTCAAAGGGGCTTGCTCTGGCTTGGAGCCCAGAACTTCCCCTTTCTGTCCTGTCTCCCCATCTGGGCTCTGGTCTGGTTATGATGCTGGGGCCTGAGTTGGCACCTCTGCTGCCATTCGTCTAATGCAGGGATGGACAACTTGTGTCCCTCTAGATGTTTTGGCTTACAACTCCCATGATCCCTCCCCACTGACAGCTAAAGGCTGATGGGAATTGTGGGTCTCCAGATGTTTTGGCCTATAAGTTGCCCACACCTATAGATTTGGCCAGCCCCTCCTCATCTTAGTCAGAGCTCAAGCTGCTCAGGGTGTGATCCCAAAAGTTGTTGAGAGTGAGAAAGGCCCTCTAAAGATGTCTGTTCATAATTCTACTATCAGCCCTCCCTAACAGGGCTAGTTCTAATACCTGCTGCCAGTTGTCAGCAGATGGTGCATTACCTTTGAATAATTTTTTCCAATAGTACTGGAATTCTGCAGAATAAGATAAAGACGTGCACTGGATTAGGAAAGCTTAACAAAAGTAGGATAGAATACCATTGTCAACAATTCTGCACATCTATATAATATTTTAAGGGTGCAGTCCTATGCATGTTTAGGCAGGAAAAAGTCCTACAACTTCTAGCATTCCCCAGCCAGCCATGCTGGATGGGAATGCTGGGAGCTGGACTTTTTTCTGTCTAAACAGGCATAGGACTGAACCCCAAAACAACTTTTTCCCCAGCTGAATGTGTCATTGTTAGCAGTTAAGAAGAAAAGCTAAACTCTCATTTGGTTCATGAAAGCTTTTGAGACTTGCAAAACAGAATCATAATTATTTAAAAGTACAATTGAGATGAGAGGAATTTCCCCCTCTGTTTGTAGGTGATGACACAGAGAAATGTTTTGTTCCTCATGTGCTATTCTCTTCCAAAGAGATCATAATGAGATTCAGGGATGTATTGTTAACATATCACCCACATGTGGCACAACAGCAAGTGTTATTGGGCACTAACATTATGGCTTGTTTAATTATTTCCTTCAAATGTAAAAGTGTTAAAGCATCACAGGGACTATAGGATTGTTTGGAGTCCACCTCCCAGTGCCATAGACACTGCTACAACCTCGGGAGGGGGAATCTGATTTCTGATCCCCCACACCCTTGGAAAAAACTGCACTGGCTGCTTTCTGAGGTCACAAATGCAGTCTCAGAGGGAGAGAAAAGAGCCTATTCCAGTGAGGGGGGGAGGGGGGAGGCTGGAATCCACAACATCCTTTGGCCTCTCTAGCCCCCGCCCTGCCCCCGCCAACGTCCCTGTCTAGACGGGGTCAAAGGCCATTGTAAAGGAAATCAAATTATTGTGGATTCCAGTTTCTGTTCAGTCCTCTGTAATCTTAAGGATGCATGTACCCTCCAGACATATTACTAGTTTCTTCCCAGGGATCTCCTACAAACGATAGTTGAGTGAGCAGAGCTAGGATCTCTACTAGATTCTCAGCACCCTTATCAAATCTTCCAGGATTCCTTGGGAGAAACCCTAACAGTTAAAACTAGTATAAAACCGGTATAAATTTGTAGTGTTGATATGCCCCAAGATTGCCAGAGCAAAAACTTTTCCAGTGCCATGCACTTGTTTTACAGACTGTGCCTTACGTTTGGCATCTGGAGGATGCCTTTTGATTGTTAGCGCTAGGACTCCCTCCATCTGAAAGCACCCACTGGGGCTTTGTGACTTGAGAAGCAACGTTTAAAAAAAAAAAAAAATCTGAATCCTGAAGATAAATGTACATATTTTTCATTATGTTTTCTTCTAGTACTACTTCCTCTCCCACTCTTTTTTCAGAGATACATTTCAAAGCAATTTCCCCCAAACAATGGTGTAAACGATGTGTTAGGAAAGTCTTTTTTAGCATTTTCCGTTGATCAAATACTGTAGGTAATTTCAAAGCTGACAAATGAGATTCAAGCTGCAAGAATTTCATTGAATTGATATTACACATTTATTTCTCAGGAAAGCTGAAGGCAATGTTGTGAGTTGTACTAGAAGGAGAAAAGAGAATGAATGACATCTTTCTATATAATTTCTTACCCAGGTTTATATTAAATATTTCAGACGCTCTGTGTGAAGTACAACGTGTCAATTCAAGGAGAATTAATACTTGGTTTATTGCAGAGTTGTTCTTTTAATCACATTTATTCTTATGCATGCATACATACTAAACACAGTCGGTGGTTATAGGTTTGTTACATTCCAGATTTTGTCAGGTTAACCCAGAAAACTGTCAACATATCAGGAAGCATAAACTATTCTTTTCAAAAAGGAGATGAATGCCTTAGGGCCAAACTAGATGTAATGTTATTTTCATATAAACAATTAACATGCAGGGTTTAAAAACACACACACACACACACTATATGCCATGGGGGGAGAAGCAGGATCCAGACTGTGGCTCATGGAGATGGGGGGTTAACCCTTTCTCCACCACCATGGTCCTAGCAAAAAAAAATCCCTCCCATGCTGCTATTAGTTCCAGAGGGAAACCAATTTGTGCTTGAAGACAGGTTTGTTAATATGGGAATGTCAGTTCTAAACCAAACACTATCTTGTGTGAATTAGAGTAATAATATGTCACACCCCTAAATTACAAAATAATATGTCACACCCCTAAATTACAAAAAGCATCTGGCTCAAAATCCAAACTATGCTAGTTTCTCAGTTAGCAAGTAGTTGTTAGATCTTAGGAAACCAATTGTCCATTTCCTTTGCATGACTATTAGTTGTTCCTCTAGATTTAAGATGCACTGTGGATATGTGATAGTGGATCCCATATTCTGCCCCACTCAGATGAAATTCTAGACCCTGTATTTAGGGAAACCTTCACAAAATGTATCTAGCTCTGGATGGTTGAAATTCACAGATTATTTTCATGAAGCATAGCAAAAGATAGCATTTTTTAAACCAAGGCTGCAATCCTATGCACATTTACTTGGGAGTAAGAACCATTGAAATGGGTTGTACTTATATCCACCTAGACATTATTAGGATAGGATTTCAGAAGGGAAATTTGTAACAGGGTAAAAACTTAAAAACCACGTACCTAAAATAGGCCTGGGTCATGCGTTACCCCCTGTCATCCATGTCCTTGTAGAAATGCTTGAATTGCACTATTGTTTCAAGAAAAACAGCAGCTCAGTAAATGTAATTTCCATAAAATATTTTAGGATGTGGCTTTAGATATTTCTTTAAAACAATCTAGTTAGTGTATTTACTTTTTACTTAAAGCTGGACTCCCTTGTTCAAACTCACACCTTGGCCCCAGTAGATGGCACATCAGTGGATGTGTTTGCATGTCACTTTACGCCATGCATTATAGATTAATAAGCCAGAATTTGAACAAGCTCATGCATCCAGTCCATTTGCTCCTGCTTTTCCCCTCCTTTCATATAAATGGGTAAACAAACCAGAAAAGTGAGAACTTTGCATGACATCCAAGCACAGGATTATGGTTTATTGTGCCCAACAAGCCAGGATTTGTAAATCAACAACAAATCCTGGTTTAAAGCTGGTTTATAATCTTGGCATGCTTGGAAACAAACTATAATCACAGGTTTTGACATCACACAAAGGTCTCCTTTTTCTTGTTTATCTGCTTACACAAAGGGTGTGTGTGCAAATGGGCGACATGTACTAGCATGCTGATCTTTCACATTCTGGTTTATTAAGACATAAAAGTGATGTGCAAATGTAGCCACCAACTCTCAGTTTTAGTGGCCCATCTGCATTATGGAAATAATATTGACCTACTGTATATGGTTGTTGTAAGATTACTGAGAAAATGTATGCAAAACACTTTGAATATGACAAAAGTGCTATGCTAAATGTGATTCTTTCTGCTCCTATATATATGTTCCTATATCCAAAAACGTAGCGCTAAAAGAAACGAGGGCTGTAATCCTATACACACTTACCTGAGAGTAAGACCTATTGAACTTAAACTGTGTAGATACGTGCTATAAGGTTGTAATCCTATACACACCTGAAGTCACGTTAAACTTGATAGGACTTACTTCTGGGTAGCTATGGATAGGATTGCACTGTTAGGCTGCAATCCTATGACCCTTCCTTGGGAGTAAGCTTCACTGAATACAGTGGAACTTACTTCTGAGTAAACACGCAGAAGATTGTGTTGATACCTATATCCTATGTACACATAGTTGAAAATAAGCTCCTTTGAATTCATTAAGCTCAACTACTACATTTTTCCAGTACAAGTGAATGTGATGGGAAGTAGTTCATTCTAAAACTAAGCAGCTTCTATTGTTGGGCATCTGTATAGAAACCTCTGTTCTGTTATTAATAATTCTCCATAAGAATTAAGAAAAAAAAAGCAGTAAGAAGAGCAGAGAGCCACTTTTAGTTCACCTACAGTTCAATCCTATGCTCGGAAGTAGGTCTCAATGGGACCAGGTAAGCGTGTGTATAAGACTGCAGCCTTAACGACCCTTTAACGCATTGGCGCTTTCCTTTTTCAGCTTTGTAATAGCCTTTGTCACCGTGTCACCCAAACACCTAGGTGACACGGGGGAGGGGGGGGGATGTCTTTTGCAATGCAAACCGAAGCATGTTTACTTAGAAGTACGTTCCACTGAGTTCCAATGTTACTTACTCCACAGTAAATGCGCGTAGGATTGCAGTCTCCCTTTCTACGGATCCCTGCAGAGTTTGGGACGCGTTTCAGCACCCCGCGCTGTTAACGATCGTTCTTCCCAAAGCAGCGGCGCTGGCGACTATTGCCCGCAGCCTCGTTCGGTGTGTGTGTTTACAGGCGGGAGGGACTTAGTCAGCAAATCCTGTTCTGATGAGCTTCAGCCAATGAGGAGCCGCGCCCTGCTTGCCTGGGGGCTTCAGAGTTGGAGCTGGATGCCTGCAGAAATGCGAGGCGGTTCTTGCTGGTGCTGATGGCAAAATGGGGTCCGGCTACGGAGGCTACTCAGCTCTCCCCGCTCTGCAGCGCATGGAGGGATTCTGTAATGAACCCATCATGTAGCCTGCCTGGCAAGCCTGAGGATTCCTCATGGATTGAGGAGACTGTTTATCCCTTATTTTTATATAGATATATTTTGCTGGAAGATGAAATGCTTTTCTCGTTACCTGCCTTACCTCTTCAGACCTCCGAACACCATCCTCTCTTCCAGCTGCCACACTGAAGGTACAGATCAGAGAGGAGAGGGACAGGATGATGGGTGATACGCACGGTACAGGTCAGAGCCGAGAGGAGGGGAAAGATGAAAAGTGGGAGGAGAACGTGGCTTCCCCGCCCAGTCGCTGTTGACATTGCCTTTTTCAGGCAGTGTGTGAGCGCGGGGCGGGTGCTAGCAAAAAGCTGGTCTAGTGGCAAAGGTTTCAGGAATTCGCGTGGCCTTGTAGAAAACCCGTTATTGCGGGAGAGTCAAGTCAAATGGTGCAAAACATGACAATATTAGGAATAATATTAGGAATATTAGGAATAATATTAGGAATATTAGGAATAATATGACAATATGGGCCCTTCAAAGGATCTAGGTGGTTTTTATAAAGGCATGCACAAATGTTGCTATTAAGTTTTGTATGTGTGTTTCATGTTTTACCAGTAAGAGAAAGAAGTAACTAGAACCAATTTTAAAATCTGCACTACAAATGTGAATATGTGTCACTGTTTTAGGTTTTTTTTCTTATTCACATACACTTTTTTTTATGCACTTACTTTCACTGTTTCACTCATTCATACAAGTCTGTTTTCAGATTTCAAAGGGGGATGGGGCAGAATAGCTGTGCAGATCAGGTAATTTATACAATACATTTTAATAAGGTTTAAACTTGATAGACTGGAGGGAAAATGTATAGTTTATGATTCTAGGGCCTGGGAGAATCCTGTGAAGTTTTGCCTTTCTTGGGCAAGTTTCTCCACTACTGATTTGCCTGATGTACTTCTCTGTGTGTGAGAGGGAGATGTCAGGCAGTTTTATGAATTATCATTGATGCCACATTCTAACCGTTTGTATAGAGCTTACAGGAAGTATTATTGAAACCATTATCATACATTATTTTAAAGGGGGGGGGGTCATTTTCAAAAGCCAGAAGTAGAACACGCTTGTAAGAAGGTTTCTAAAGTGGGAGCTTTGAAGCAGCTTTGTGACCATCCAACCCTGTGACACTGCTGTGTGGGGAGGGGAGAATGCCTTTTTCAGTGTAATTGAAAGCAGCATTATCTCTGTGGAAATTTTAAATGAATTGTTAAATATTACTGTGATTGATGCTGTGAAACCCAGTTGCATAGCTAGTGCAACGTACACAGGCAAATCATCTAGCATATAATTAGAGCTAATTAAATGTTAAAACAGTAGTAGTGGTGCTGAGAACACAATCCAGTATTGAGTTGTCTTTAATCTATGCCTTCTAGATCTAAAGCCATTTCATTTTAGCTGGGTAATTTATGATTGGAACATGGGAGTAAATGGTAGGCAATAGGTTGGCCTCTACTTGTCCCCATAGTTGTCATAGCATTAAAAAATGTGCCCAAGACTGGTTACTGAACCCAATAATCTTATTGGATTAAAACTATGGGGCACATAGTTTTAACCCAATAAGCCTTATTTTTACTATTTTATATAGGAACCAGTTGGATTGCATTTCCTTGTACTGGTCTTTGGTTCTTAGTTTGCAAGAATGCTTTACACAACTAGATTATTTATTCAGTAAAATAATGTACTGTTATTAAATAATGACTAATCAGCATACTAAAATTTTTGGGCTGTTTGCACAAAAGATCATTTTATTTTCTTTTACTATTAGTTTCTGATCCATTTGTCTAAAAAATATGTTTAGTATGTGACCCAAGTTTGCCTATAACCCAAACCTGTCCTAGGGAATTCCCTAACTAATCCTCAACTCCATCTTCTACCCTTTCCCTCTTGTTTCCCTTCTGTCGAAATGTTGATTGTAAGCTCCTCGAGGCAAGGATTTCTCTTTTTGCTTATGTTATTCTGTATAGCGCCATGCATATTGATGTTGCTGTATATTATTTATCTCTTAATGTCTACCCTGCTTTTCAGCCAGACTGGGTCTCCAAGGCTCTTACAACATTAAAATCAATCTATACAAAACAACTAATTTAAATATAATAAATAAAGCAATACAAAAGAAAATATCTGGACCACCTCCAAGGTTACACATTAAAGATTGGCAGTTCAGGTAGTAGTCAGTTCGGATCTGGAAATGACACATGAAAGAAAACAGAAGTACTAGATCCATGGATTCACACATGGCCTGTAGTCTGCTAAAAGGAAAAAGCCTATAAAACAGCCAGTTGGCTGTAGATGGTTTCACACCTGAAGCACAAAAGTCAATTGACATTTTTCTTATGTTCATTATTAATTAACAGATAAATGGTAGTGAGGAAAATTGTGTCCCTTTTAGAATCTGAAATCTGAAGCAACTGAACCATGTCATCTCACGGGAGGAGCTAGTTGCCATATAAGGGGTCCCAAAGTCATAATCAAGACTAAAAAAGTGGAGGTATACAGTGCATTCAGCTTCTACCTCCTGGACCAATCAACATACTACCAAAAACTAGTCTGGGAGAGGAGCCAAGGAAGAATTCTTACCTCTCCAGTATCTGTTGGATCCCTGCTTCAAGTACCTGAGGCTGCGTACCTGGTTTGGTTAGGACCATATGCTCACCACCAAACAGTGCTGTCGGTTTTGACAGTGACCATAAACTACTTGAAGAGAGTCTGTGTGATCATTCAACTGAACTTTGAATCACACTTTAAATTTTAAAATTTACCTTCAGATTAATTGGTAGGGTTGACAGCAAGCAAAGACTCTGTGGTTTGGAAGTTTTCAGATACTTCTCTGCTGCCATAAAGACCTCATAGATGCATCAGCTTCTTCCTCCTTGCAACATATTTGATGAAAAGGAAACTTTTCATCACTAGAATCCTTTATGTGTTTGCTTGGAAGTAAGCCCCATTGAGTACAATGAAGGGGTACAGGATTATAGCCTTAGGGTGCAATCCTATGCACTCTTACTTGGTAGTAAGTCTTAGTGGATTAAGTGAGACTTACTTCTGAGTAAGTCTGCATGGGATTGCACTGTTTGTTAATTATGCTTTTTATACACTATGTATCCAAAGCTAGCCCTACGTTTGTGTTTCAGGATGGAACTACTTTTATTCTAGCAGTAAAACCAACATTAAAACATGTCTTATAAATCTAGATTTTCCACTATGTTCATGCTGATGGACCTTAACTTGTTTGTTTTTTAAAGTCATTTTCATGTGTTACTAAAATAAGGAATATTCCAATTCCCCAACTGGATGAAGAAGGAAGTGTTAAAGATAAGGGTTTTTTTTTGCAGCCATTAATAGTTTTTGTTTATAAGTAATTTAAAAAAAACATAATCCATAGTTGGGCAATACATTTATTAGGACCAAACAACATTTTACAAAAGTGTGCAAACTTTTGTGTTCTCTAGAACTCTTAATGAGGTTAGGTGGTACAAAAAGCAGGGGATGTGGGAAGAAATAGTAAAGTCCAAAGAGTTTGTCCAGATGTTGTGGCCATAAAGTCTGCAGTTTTAGCCCCAGTCTCAAAACAGAGATTTGCAGACTGAGTTAATTTGCAGACTGAATTTGTAGGTGTAGCAGGTATCAGATGAGAGAGAGAGAGAGAGAGAGAGAGAGAGAAGCAATGGCTGTTCTTTATTACTAATCAACTTATACTTAAGAAAAATGTTCCCATTCCTTCAGAATTCTCAAAACGGCTTCTTCATAGAGATTCTTCAATATGTAAATTAATTATAACTGATCAATCAATTCAGTTGTTGAAAGCCAATGTTAATCAATGAAGGGCGTAATCCTATGCATGCTTAGACAGAAAAATCTACTACAACTCCCAGCATTCATATAATCTTTCATTATATGGCAGCCCAACAACAAAACATCTTAAAACATAGGTGATTGAATCATGACTCCCAATATTCCTCTCCTAGTACATTCCATGTTCCATTCCTAAGCCATATTTCAGAATCACAACCTTAGTTGATCAAGGCATCTTACTGTGCAATTCTATGTATATCTATTCAGCAGTAACCCCTACTGAGTTTAGTGGGGCGTACTCCCAAGGAAGTTTACATTAAATTACAGCCTTAGAGTGCAATCCTATGCATGTTTAGACAGAAAAAAGTCCTACAGTTCCCAGCTTTCCTGAGCCAGCCATTAGTATGAAATGCTTATGTGCTTTTGTTTCAAGGTGCTTTTCTTTTTTACTGAAATGTAGTGTTTGTACCTCTTACGTAGATTCTAAAACCAAATCTGGTACATATCTAGCTGGTTCAAGTGTGATCTGAGACCACTGACTGTTAATGTGAGTCTTAGCCTTCTATTGTTTTTCTTGTCTACCAGACAACCTTTGGAAGCCAATGAAATCCTATTAGTTCAGAAAGTTCACCGAGTGTTTTGAGTGGGAGCCATCAAGGTCATTTCCTGTCACTCATGCATAGAATGACACATATAATGTCTTTAGACAAAGAGAAATCTGGAAAATCTGTGTATGCCATAGCTGAGGCAGAGAAATAAATGTTTCAAGTCGATATATTAGATAATGTATGTGCCATGTGAACCCAACGGAATTTTAGAAGAAGAGTGTAGCTATCTGAAGGTTGCTTAATAAGGAAAAAATATATTTTCTTGAATTCTTTCATCTAAACCACTAAGGCACTATTCTTGAACTTGGTTACCATAAGCAAAATGATACTAGACCAAATAATGAAGTGACACGTTCGCATGGCTTCGATGGAGACAGCTTTGCTCTTACCAATCTCTGTAGACCTAATTAGAGGCGTATCATGATGACTCTTCCCACCCCCCGCCAAAGCTATGGCATGAATGAACCAGTGAAAAATTTTGTTTTTCAGAAGAATATGTCATCCTAACAGGCTAGAGGAGGCCTCATACTTATGTAGATGTGGAGAACATAATGATACACCACTACTGACCTTACTTGGTCCTTGTCCTGACGTATTGAAATAATGCCATAGAATTCCATTGTGTCCTATCAAGATTGCCAACAGTTTCTTTTTATAGATAAACTTCATAGATCTTGTTTGCATGTAATGGTGGAAAATCATGGGTTAATTGTGGGGGTGAGTGCTGTGTGTGAGCCGCTTCCAGTTTCCAGCAACAACCTACCAATGGTGCATTCATAGTTTGTTACCGAGACATCTGAACCTGGGCACTTAGGGTGTTCGTGAGTTAAACAACCCAGGGTTAACCCATAGTTTTTCTTGGGTTAACTCTGGGTTATTTAGCCCACGAACGCCCAAAGTACCCGGGTTCAGATGTCACGAATGCGGCATTTGTAGGTTGTTACTGGAAACCAGAAGCAGCTCACATATGGCACACATCCCCACAATTAATGGGTTAATTAAGCCACAATTTGCCACTGAACTCTGCCATTATGCGCGAACAACTCTATAGTCTGTTTCTAACAGCTCATACTTTCTGAAAAGGAATCTTCTACAGTTGTACTTTATTCAGTTAAGTTGATTCTTACTGTCACAATCCTTGGATATGCCTGTGCAGGAACGTAGAGATACTCCTGCTTTATTCATTTAAGGGGTGTTTGTACAGGAGGTTATTAGTATCCCATGTGTCCACATTGATGAATTCTCTAAACTGGAAAAAAGAGAGAGAAAGAGGTAATCTGAGATTTTTTGCATCTGCCTCACCATTGGGCTTTTGCCTTTTGTTTGTGCCACAACAAAACACATCTCAGGTTGCAATCCTATGTACACAAATTTGATTGTAAGTATGAATTCTGTGGGACTTAATTCTGGATAAACATACACTGGATCAGACTGCATGTAATCTAAAGATAATATAAGGAATGGAAAATTTACCTTCAGCAGTTTCCACAACTCTGAAGTTGTTTTAATTATAGCTTAAAATAATTTTGGGGTTGTTCTTGAATCCACAAAATGTGCTTCTTTGCCTTTTTGTATGTGCAAAATGCAAAGACACAAAAGTGAAAAATAAACAAAATGGTGCATAGAATTTAATGCTCTCCTGGGACTAGATTAAGGCTGCAATCCTATACAGTGTATCGTACACAGACTTACATGGGACTAAGCCCCATTTAACTCAATGGGACTTACCTCTGAGTAAATATATGTAGGATCAGGCTGTTAAATAACTTTCTCATAAATGCTCAGGGTGATTTACAAGTAGCATACAAAATATATAAAAAATAAAGAGATAAAACAACAACCAATAGGCATGATGAAATAACAAACTTAAGGTTTTTCAAATCCCATATTTCTAATTCTCCCATTGATGATAACACAGTTTGAAAGGCATTACCTTTGGCAGGATCATGCCCATTAATAATACCAAATTGCTTTTCATATGCTGGTTTTATCAACAGCAGTAATTCAATTTTGATTTTTCATTACAACATAGAATCATATAGAATCATAGAATAGTAGGGTTGGAAGGGGCCTACAAGGCCATCGAGTCCAACCCCCTGCTCAATGCAGGAATCCAAGTCAGAGCATCCCTGACAGATGGCTGTCCAGCCTCGTCTTGAAGGCCTCCAGTGTGGGAGAGCCCACCACCTCCCCAGGTAATTGGTTCCATTGTCGTATTGCTCTGACACTCAAGAAGTTTTTCCTAATGTTCAGCCGGAATCTGGCTTCCTGTAACTTGAGCCCATTATTCCGTGTCCTGCACTCTGGGATGATCAAGAAGAGATTCTGGCCTTCTTCTCTGTGACAACCTTTCAAGTACTTGAAGAGCGCTATCCTATCTCCCCTCAGTCTTCTCTTCTCAAGGCTAAACATGCCCAGTTCTTTCAGTCTCTCTTCATAGGGCTTTGTTTCCAGTCCCCTGATCATCTTTGTTGCCCTCCTTTGAACCTTCTCCAGTTTGTCTGCATCCTTCTTAAAGTGTGGTGCCCAGAACTGGACACGGTACTCCAGATGAGGCCTAACCAGTGCTGAGTAGAGGGGAACTAGTACTTCCCGGGATTTGGAAGCGATGCTTCTATGAATGCAGCCCAAAAGAGCATTTGCCTTTTTTGCAGCCACATCACATTGTTGGCTCATATTCAGCTTGTGATCGACAACAATTCCAAGATCCTTCTCGCTCGTAGTGTGGTTGAGCCACGTATCCCCCATCTTGTAACTGTGCATTTGGTTTCTTTTTCCTAGGTGCAGAACTTGGCATTTGTCCCTATTAAATGCCATTCTGTTGTTTTCTGCCCAGCGCTCCAGTCTATCCAGATCACTTTGAATTTTGTTTCTGTCTTCCAAAGTATTAGCTATCCCTCCCAATTTTGTGTCATCTGCAAATTTGATCAGCATTCCCTGTACCTCCTCCTCCAAGTCATTAATAAAAATGTTGAAGAGCATTTTTATTAACATGTCCTGAACAAGTGCATCAAAATGAACTGCAAGCATGTATCAACTTAGTGTCATACTAAACTTGGGTGCTAGAAGAATACATTTCAATCTTATAAGAGAAAAGCACAATAAGAAGCTGACCTCTCCAAAAGAAAAAAGCGTATTAGGAATACAGCCCTGGATAGGTTCTAAGGGCATGAAATTTATGCAAAGTGCTGTTTTTGACCTGAGAGTCAATGAGATTTACCTCTGGATAAATATGCATAGGTTCACCTGCACATGTTCCAGTTATTTCAGTGGAATCCTGGACATGTCTATTCTGAAATAAGACCCATTTCATGCAAAGGTACTTACTCTCAAGTAAGTGCAACATTTTAATAAGGTTGCAACATTAAGCATGTGCTTAACTGTAAGTAGAAATTAGTGGGACAAAGCTGAGTAACTATAACTGGAATGGCTATTAAGTGTTTTAACAACTAAATTTATGTTACAAATGCTGTTACTGTAACCATTGTGTAAATTAGTGGAAGACAATTAGCTATCGCATAAGCTAGAATCAGCTCCCACAAAGTAATTTTCTTTTATTTTTATTTAGTAGATCTATATCCCACAGTTTGACTCCTCCAAACAACTCACACTTATAAAATAATGGATACATTAAGAGAAAGACAGATGACCTCAAGAAGACTAGAGAACCCCTTCCCTAAGAATATAGAAATTGGCTCTCTTTGCTTTAAAGCAACAATATGCTTTCTTTGTCCATGCTGTTAACTACAGCTTATTTGTCCATTTGTTAAATACAGGTTCCCTAATAGGATATTCTGGTCTGGCAACTGAGCAGGTTCCTACAGCTTAATCACGAAAGCACAGCCTTCCCCAACCTGGTGCCCTCCAGATGTTTTGGTGTACAATTTCAGAATTCCTGATCACTGGCCATGCTGGCTGAGGCTGATGGAAGTTTGTCCAAAATATCTGGAGGGCACCACATTGGGGAAGGCTGCTATAACACTCCTAACTGAAGTAAATAGAATCCAGTGGGGTGCTTATGCCTACGCCTACGCTGATTCTCTTATAACCCAGTAATGCCTGTCCACAAATGGCCCCCACTGCTTGCAGATTTAGCACTTCTGGGGCAACGGAAAACGAGTGAAAACGCTTGTCCTAATTGAAAAATGAGCATTTCCACTCATTTCAGGCCTTCCTCTGGGAAGTGCCAAATCTCTGTTGCACAAGTGGTGGATGCCGCTTGCACCACAGAATCTGTGGGGCGCAAGGGAATCAGCGGGGGCGTAAGTGCCCCATTGGATTCCCCCAAAAGCTTGTATTGAAGGGGATGCTTCAGGAATGTATTTCAGTTACTAACCGCCCTATCCCCAAAGGCTCAGAGTGAGTAAAAATATTGAAAATTAAAGCTTAATTAAAACAATAAGATGAATATAAATATATATTGAAATAAAACTAGTATAAAACCTCCCCCATTTCTGTTATCCGCAATCACAAACTGTTCAAGTAGAATAGAGAGGACTTGTAGTGCTTTTGGAATAAATTCTTAAGGGGTTGGATGATGGAGGAAGTTCCAGAGCTTGGATGCTGCGCTGAAATATACGTCCCTACATGCCTTTGCTGTTTTAACTTGTTACCATTAGGAGGCCACTCCTAGCAACCCACAATGGGACAAGAGAAAGAGATGGTTTGTAGAGCTTCATTTGTCTGAGATCTATCTTTAAAATGTTCCTGATGACTCCTGGGTTGGTTCCATGGGATCTATATTTGCACATTGGGCCCTATAAAATATTTTCATCAGTCATTTGCTTCTGCTATTTCTGTATCCTCTTAACTTTGGACATTTCATCAGTGACTGAGAGAAAGAACTATTGCGCGGACGTGTGTGTGTACACACACAGATATATGGAACGGCAAATAAGTAACACAACAAATACAAATTTGTTCTTATATTAATGCAGTTCATGTCAATACTGAATATTCATATAAACATTCCATATTCAAACATCTGCGTGAACAAGTTCCCAGCTATATGAATATTCAGCTATAAAATGGTGTATGGACATACTAATGTCAAACAGCTGCTTGAATGAATAGCAGTATAGATGTTCATAAACTTGGCTCCACTATCTTCCGCTATCCGGAAGTAAATCCCATTATAGATCCTTTTTATTATTCCAATCTGGTACGCCTGGAACAAGGGCAAGGATAACACAACGTAGGTCTAAAATGCATATGTCCAAATACTGGACCACAGAGTAATCCAGAGGTTTTATGCAGTTTGTAAATAGTACAAGAGAGCCGAAGTTTCAATAATCTATGTTTGCAAGAGCAAGTGAAGAGCCATGAAACAAGGAACATGACTACAGCAGAGTTCAAGTCAAAAACAGAACAAAACTGGAGAGAACAAAGGGCTACCATCCACTGTAGCAGGAAGGGATTCCTGTGGTGCCTTGTTATATCCCAGAGATCAATCAGTCAGTCAATCCAGAAGCAAGGATAATCATTCAACGCGGAGTCAGAAAAGGAAGAGACTGGTATTGTGATTCTAGCTGCGATAGCTGTGCTGATACCACTTCAGGAGCGTTTTGTGAGAAGCAAGTGAGGAAAATTGTTCCTGTTAGGCCACTCATCATTTCCAGTAATCCCACAGTAAAAGATGGGTACTCCAACTAGGTGTATAGACTTGTACTGGCATAGATAACTTTGTAGTGGCTATCAAGCCCTTAGGTTGTATTTCTTTCCTTAAACATCATCCAATATCCATTCAACATGTTTCAACAAAAGCTAAAATTCAAGTCTGATTTGTTTTCAGCAGTCAAGATTTAAGTACTATTAACAAACTTTGAAGAAATAGTGAACAAACTATTCCACTGGAAGTGTTGGATGTGCTTCCAGATGAGGCTTTTATCCTACCACCACCCTGGCTCATTTACGGAATTTTACAAGGGGTTCAGACAATGTCTTCTTCCATTTTTAACCGTCTTGTGTTTTCCCACTGCTGCTTCTGGTTTTTTCCCCCCCTTACCACAGAAATTCTGTTAAGGAAAAAGAAGAAGATGGAATAGCTGCACAATGCTTTCTGGTTGTTGGTGCTAAGACCCTTGAGGCAGTAGTACTTTGTCCTGCTCCCCTGCAAAAAAACAAAACAAAACACATTTCATAGTGTGTGTCTGTCTGTTGATCCTTTGGTTTTATTTTTCTCAAACTTATCAGCTTCAAGTCTGTTGTATAAAGGTTTCTGTTTTTTTTAAAGTACAGTTTAAAAATATGATTTCCTATAGGATCCTAGTGTCAGGGTGGAAACTGAGCCAATAGAGCCCCAGAGCAATTCTGATTCTGAGGAGGAACAGCAATCCGTGGGAGAGGAGCTCGCTTATCTCTCACAAGCACAGCATCTGGCAGAGATTCCTCCTGCCAGCATTCCTGGGATAGATAGTGACCCTGGCAGTGAGAGAGCGCTGGAGGGAGGCTTGCTGGACGCTCGGTGCAGATGCAGGGAGCGACAACAGATGGAGGACGCAGAAAGGAGGCATAGTGCTCGTTTGGCGCATAAACAACGGTCGCGTCCCGAAGACCCAAGGGAAAGAAGGAGGATCTCTCCCTAGCCCATAAGTTTAGGGTCTTCCCGTGATTCTCCTTCAAATGGAGACCAACTGCCTAACCTGGAGCATAGGCTACTCTGCTATCTTTCCCCAGTGCTGTTCCTTGCTTAGTCGCTAGTGATTAGTATTCTGAAGGAGTCATAAAGTAATAAAGGAATAAAGTCTCGAAAAGAATTCCTCATTGTCTGTGTCCTGAGTTGGCTATTGGTGGGGACTGCAAGAGGCAGCTAGGGCGTTCCTGACACCTAGTATTATTATTCAAAACCAAACTCAGACGATTGTTAGTTTACAATTGTAGAAGTGTCCTTCATCCAAAGGGGTAGTTTTTGTGTGCTGCAGCAAAAGCAACAGTGTACTGGCAATTGAAAACTTCTGCAGTGAAATACGCTTTCATGAATAGGACAGGAGCTCACTTCATCAGATGTATAAAGTTTTATGTTCAGTTGGCCTCTTTCTCTCTCTCTCTCTCTCTGTGTGTGTGTGTGTGTGTGTGTGTGTGTAATACACACATACAGAGAGAGGGAGGGAGAAAGGGAGAAATATTTCATTAACACTGGGATCAAAAAGCATGACATTGAAAGGGTAGTGGTAGATCTGTGGCATTTCTATTCAGAGCCCAAATGTATAAATGAGATAAATAAAAGAGCAGCACTAAAATAGTGCAACAAAAAAGAGAGGCAAGCCTTAAAATGGTGCCAAAATATATGAGGAACTAATAAAGTTTCAAGAATGACTGGTGCATGGGGGGAAAAAATCCAGAGTTGAGCAATATCTTAATTATGACCAACCAATATGCCACAAAAGAGTGTGCAAGTTTTTGAGTTCTCCTGTTTTTTATATGTCTGGGAAAATACTGTATTTATCTGTTCAGATTGGAAACTATCAGCAGTGGAAGATAATTTTTTGCCATCTGAAGAGAGACTTTGCCTTTTGCGGGTTTCATTCCCTCTAACCACAAGGTAATGGTACCCAATTGGGCTTCAAATGGCTTTTTTTTTTTTTAACCCAGTGTACCACCTAAAATTAATCTCTGACTTTGCTAATGTAAAGACTGTCATGCTTCTCTGTACCAGCCAGCTCTCTGCCTACCCAGAAACCTGTTTGTTTCACTAAGGCATGAGATGGAAACAGGGAGAAATAGAGCTGGATAGATATCCATTAGCATCCCAGTCCCACCCCCACCAGCATGCCTTCTGTAGCCATGCTCATCTAGAGAACAAACAAACACGGAGGATGGAGAGGCAAAAATTGCCTCTATTCTTCCTCTCTGCCTGCCTGCAGCAGCTCAGCAGGGCATTAGATACATGAAAGCCTCCGAGTTCGGAAGCTTCCGTCTCAGGAGGGCGAAACCCATAGGATCGCACCGTAAGATAACCAGTTTCATTATGATCAAAAGCCACTGAGAGGTCAAGGAGTATGACTCTGCATTCTACATCCACCTGGAAGAAAGAGACAAGACAAAGGTCTCATAGTAAACTAGGGTCACATTTTATTTGACTATTTACAGGCAAAATGGTCTGCAGTAAGGTCCACAGACTGTGTGGAAATGGTGTGAGGCAGGTATCCCTTAAGGACCTCCTCCTGCATCCTGACAATGGGTGAGTCACCTGAGCCCTGCACACAAGCCATAATTTACAGCCTTGCTATGGCCGACCACCTCCTATTGTGGGAGGGCCTTCCATCTGACAAGACCCAAGACTTTGAGAACATTATTGTCAGGCCTCAAAGGCTGTTCCCCTCCCATCCCCCATCCCCACAACCTAAATGACAGGTATGGGAAACAACCCTTCACCGCAAAGGTGCCTCTAGGCACTCACCGGATATTTCCTGTTGAACAATCCTGCCATGGTAAAAGGGCAAGCCTTGGCTTAGCCCCATTCCCCCACAGAGCTAGTCAAAACAAGCCACATGCACATGCCTGGCCCCACAAAGCACTCCCCCAGCTGGCAAGTTGCCTGTTCGGCATAGCTGGGGGTGTTGGGGTGGGGGAGGCTGCATTCCCACTGTTTTTCTCCTGACAAAGGTCATCCATCAGGGCAACCAAAAAATCAAACAAAAACCAAGGCTTTTTCAGTACCAAATGCAGACCTGAAGCCAGATTGAGATGACTCTAGAAAACAACTCCATAACTGTATGGAGTCACTAGTGATAATACTATTATTTACACACTTATGAGCTGCCTTTCAGCCCAAATAGGATCCAGAGTGCAGAGCTAATACATCTGGGGCCCATCTACATGGGGCTTTTACTCTAGTTCTACTCTACCCCCAAGTTGATTGTGTCAGAGGATGTACACCACTCTCCATAGCTAGCCTGGCATTTCTCCCCTAAATCCGTTTTTTCCCCAAACTCATTTTGTGTTGGATTCTCCCATCACAGTGGCTTCAGTGCAGGCATCACAGTGGCTTCAGTGCAGTTCGGTAGTCCATGTGACCTCAGCTGGCTTTGGCGTGGGCTGATGGAAGTGGTGCTGATTGGTGGAAGGGAAAGTTGCATGGGCCAGAGGCATGGGGAGAACAGAGGGGTAAACATGCCTACCTGGAAATAACTCATTGCCTTCAATTCCACTTTGCTGAGTACAGGAGCAGCCTGGCTGTAGGGATGTACGAATCCCTTAGCTTGTTCTGTTCCGGGGATCCACGGTCCGTCACTCCCCCTGGAATCCTCCTCAGCTGGCTCCGCTCCATGGCAAGGCTGTGGAGCCGCCAGCCAGGGCTGGCTGCAGCTGGACTTCTGGCTGCTGTGGCCACAAATGGCGGCTGTCATAGCGGCCGCCATTTGTGCCCCTGCTCTTTGCTGTGATAGGCTACGTAAGTATTTATGTAGCCTATCACAGCCTAATGCAGCCACGCAAATGGCAGCCACCACGACGGCCGCCATTTGCAGCCGCAGCAGCCCAACAGCAGCCAGAAGACGAGCCGGAGCCACTACCACCGCATTTGCCACCGCCACCACATCCGCCGCCAGGTTGGTCCATCCTGGGGGGATTTTGGGGGGTGGCGGTGCAGGGGGGGAGGCTGTTCCGCCATGGACTCTGGGGGCCGGATTCCAAAGAATCTGGCTTCACTGGAGTCCGTGGCGGATTTCTCCAACATCCCTACCTGGCTGCTTTGAAACTGTGCTGTTGTGAATGTTCGCTGCCTCTTACTTTAAATATTGATTGAGCATGGTAGTGGGGAGAGGAGCCAGCTCTGTTGTTTTGAAACTGCTTAGCTACGAAGCAACACAGCTAAGAAACGGTGGACGCTTGTTGATTTGAAGCTGCGTAGCTAAGAAAGGGTGGATGCCAGGGCAGATGATTTTCATGAATGTGCATGCAGAAGCACTTTATTGATCCCGTGTGTGTGTGTGGGGGGGAAGCCTGTTGGTTGGGCAGTTAATATACATCAAAGACAATGTGCTAGTTGCTCTCCCTCCTTGCCCACCTTGCCGTTCTCTGCTCTCAGCACCTCTTGCACTCCCGCTCATTCTTCTCAGTCTCTGGGCAGTCTTCCTGCTTGCCCGCCTCAAAAATGTGTGTGTATGTGTGGTTTGTCATGAACATCTACTCATAAGGAAGTCCTCCATTGCACTTCATTGAACATGTGAGGGAGGAAGGGAGGGGGAGCAAACCTGTGCTCATTGGCTGCCTCGCACCTATGTTAATTTCTACTTTCCCACCCCAACTAATGTGGCTTCAGTGTCAGGGTGGACACTGAGCCCATAGAATCCCAGAGTAGTTCTGATTCGGAGGAAGAGCAGTCGCTCCTGGGAGAGGAGCGCGCCCCTTTTTCCCAGGGCCCGCAGCTGACAGAGATTCCTCCCACCAACATTCCTAGATTAGAAAGCAGTCCAGAGAGTGACCCAGCACAGATAGCAGACTGGGTGGATGCGCGGCGCAGACGCAGAGAGCGGCGCCAAATGGAGGGCGCGGAAAGGAGGCGTAGCGCCCAGTTGGCGCTCAAAGAATGGTTGCGCCCAGAGGATCCAAGGGAAAAGGGGAGGGATTCTCCCTAGTCCTTATATTCAGGGGTCTGCCAGTAATTGCCTTTCAAACGGGGACCAACTGTTCCAACTTAGGGCATAGGGATGCCGCTGCTCAGATCTAGTTGCTACCTGTAGAGTTGTTAAGTTGTAAAAGAAGAATAAAGCTTTGAAAAGAATCCCTTTGTCTGTGTCTGGACTTGGCTACTGGATTAGACTGAGAGAGCCCTCCAAGGAGCCCTTGACATTCAGTTCCCGTTTGCTCCGCAAAAGCAGAATACAGCAAGTTCATATGGGAAGAGGCAGCCTTTCAGATATCCTGAGGGCTGTCTTCACAGGGAATTTCCTGCAGATTGGGAGTGTTTTGTGGTCATTCATGGCACATGATGTTGTGGCCAGTGCACTGCTAACCAGCAGCTTCCATCTTGAAAAGCTGCATTATCAGACAGTTGTTTTACTCGGGGGGGGGGTTCAGTTAAAGCAGCTCCCAGGAGGTTCTGCTGCAGTGGGCTGTGTTCTTCTGCATTAACTCTGGGTGTGCCTTTGTGACCTGCTGTGACCTGGCAGCAACATGGTCAAGTGGTGAGGCCACCCTCCCCCCCATTCACTCATTTTCCCCGTTGGAATTACTATCTCCAGGGAGAGTAACTAGAGTAACTAGCCTGCCTTTCTGACTCATCTAAGTGCTATTGCGCTCTTTTGACCCTTCAGAATCACTCTGCACTTCCTCTTTGTGAGTGGGAGTAACTAGCCTCTGTTTCCCCATTGAGAGTGATCATTATGTGCTTCTCTGATGTTTGGATTACTTCGCTTTTCTGATGTTGTGTTAATTCGCTTCTCTGATGTTTGCGCTACTTTGCTTATCTGATGCTTGCAGTAACAACAGGTTGGAAGCTATATGACAGTTTGCTGGAATGGGGCAAAATTGGGATGGTGGGGTGTGCTCATGGGGGGCCTTCAGATGGTGTACTGAATCATTTGGGATTTTGGCTCCTTAATGGAAAAGTGAGTGAACAGGGAGCTTATACTCTTTCCTTTGGCATTAAACAAATGCACATTAGGGCTTTATCACAGTAGCGAACTACCATGGTATTGGGATCATGGAAGCAGAGAAGCCTGCCATTGTGAGCAGGGAAGAGTGGCCAGAGAAGGAGAAAGTGGGGAATGAGTTATAACTCTCTGTTTGCTGGAATGGGGCAATTGTGAATTAGTTACTCTCCATTAATGTAGTAGTAGGGGGAGCCTGGACAGGGACAGGAAACAAGCCTTTCTCACTGGTTGAGCAGCCCCTGCTGGGTTGATTATGTTCAGTTCTACTCCGTCCACTCAACCCGGAAGTATGTTGATTCCAAGCGCTGTATGACCCATGAAAAGCGTGGTTTTAGGTAAGGTATACTCTGCTTGTCTGGCTTCATGTGCCCCTGACGGACCAAAGCTGATTTCCTGAAAATGCAGTGAATACCCTGATGCTCTTCTCTGTCCATTGTCATGTAGATGGGTCCCTGGTCTCAAGCCAAATATAATACTATTTTCCTAACTATGCTACCTTAATACCTATAGTAGGGAAGAAACACACAACACCAATTTTTTTTTTTATTTGAACCGATATGTACATGTGACACATAACTAAGGACAACATGCAGCTGATGAAGTGAGATCTAATCCACAAAAGCTTATGCCACAATAAATCTGTAAATTCTTTGCTGTTTTTTATATAACCTTCTGAATTCTGATCATGCTCCCTGAAATTTTGCACATCTCTCTGTATCATCAAGTAGATCAATACTACAGAAAAAACCTGACCAGAAACGTATAATTGAGTACAGTTTTGTGCTTCATCTCTCACGTCAAATGTGTCTAAACCCCCATCCTGAGTAACAGCATAGAAGAGAGAGGGAACTATGAGACAGGGAAGAAGAAGTCAGAAGCTTTCAAAGGAGATTTGAAATGAGATGAAGAGCTGATAAGGAAGAGGAATATCCAAGACATCTGCTTCAGAAGATAATAGAAGCAGAAAAGCAGAAATAGTTTTCTAAAAAAGTTGCAGTGGGGCGGGGAGATGACAAATAAGACAAGGCCATTTCATGGAGAAGAAAAGGTATAAACAAGGCCCAAAGAGGGCACTTAACAACAGTGGTAATGAACCAGAACATAGTTTCCAGCTAGATATCAAAATGACTAGCGAGTAAATCTAGAATGGAATTAGGGTGGTCACTTACGTGTCTCCAAACAAAACAGGAAATCCATCACCGAAACAGAGGACACAGATTTGCATAAAATTTGCATATGCTAACTTTTATGTATAGATCCAAGTCTAA
The DNA here is from genome assembly GCF_057233095.1 of Heloderma suspectum. NCBI lineage: Eukaryota > Metazoa > Chordata > Lepidosauria > Squamata > Helodermatidae > Heloderma > Heloderma suspectum. The sequence continues at coordinate 251,186,833 of NC_139459.1, forward strand.
ACATTCTTACTATAAATAGGAATACAACATATCTCACCATACTGGAGAACACTGTGACCAGGTGACCCAGGTGTTAACTGTCGATGGGCAACTTCAAGGCCTCTGGTCCCCGCTTCTTAGAGTTCTTTATCTTGAAACTGGACTTGGACTGGACAGCCCTTCAGCTATGGCCCTTCAATTAAAGTAGGACATGTAGCTGCTCTAAATGGAGTATTTTACATCTATGAAATGATTTTTTTTGCAGAGAAAATGTACAGCAACCTATACCAGCCTTCCCTATCTTGGTGCCCTCCAGGTGCATTTGATTACAACTCCCATCATCCCCAGCTGGGGATTATGGGAATTGTGGTCCAGCATTAGGTTGGGGAAGGCTAACATATACTAAGAGAACATTAAAGAGATAATAAAATTATTTTCTCTTTGCTATTAGTGTCTCAACATGATAATAAAAATGGAATGTAATATAAGTACAGAAGATGTTACAGATTGTTGCTAACAAAGTTCAAAAGCTTTAAGAAAATTACAGTGCAGTTATCCATTTTGCTGATGGTTCCTACCTCTTGAAAGGGCCCAATGAAAACCCTAGAAACTATTACTAAACAGACAATGTATGTAATAATTGCTGTTGCAAATTTTATACAATTATGCCACAGGAGACTGACATGTGGAACAAACAAGTTTTACTTAATACTGTGCAGCTGCTACTACAATTGAACTCAAGATGGCTGCTGTTTCAGTTTTCTACTGACGTTGCTCAGAAGAACCACTTTCTTCCATGTGCCCTCTCATGAAAAGCTTTGGTTCCTGTTATTAAAATATAGGTCCTGGTGGCCTTGGGCTCAAAATATGATATAAATGCAGAATAATAGGTGCTGTGCTCACTGTGATTTTGGGAAAATTAGAACCCAGCTTTGAACTGGGGAAATCTTAGAATACCAAAAACATCAGCGGAAACATGCAAAGTCAAAAGAAACAGGACGTCTTCCCCAAAATATGGTAGATGCAGTATCTGTTTCACACTTTTTTCTTGATTAGGACCTCAGAATACTTCTTCTATTTCAAGGCTGGTAAATGGCCATAGCGTGAGGTAGGCCATGTGCTTTGCATGCAATGGAATTCCTGGGTTCAATCCTTGTCATCTCCAGGTAAGCTAGGGAAGACTCCTGTCTGAGGCTCTGGGGAGCTTGTAGTAGGCAATACTGAGCTAGACAGACCAATGGTCTGATTTGGTATAAGGCAGCTTCCTGAGGATCTCACGAGCATTTTTATGTGGCTGCTATGATTTATGTGGCTACTTGTATTTTCCGGGATACTCTGGCATGGCTATGAACAGCTCTATGAATGCTCTGATACCAGTTGGTTTAATCCACATTTAAAGATTTTCCAGTATGGTAAGAAATACCAATATACGACATAACATTCACAAGACTGGTCATCCAAGCCTAGTTGGAGCTAAGGAGACAGGATACTTGGTGTCAGTGTTTATGCATTTCATGCACAACCACCTCCATTCATTAGTGGCTGTGTCTCATTCACAAGTTCAGAGCATGACTTGGTTTCAGGATTTTAATGATGATCTGTGATAATCCAGCAAATCTAGATACTTGATTAATGTTTAGACCCATAGCTAGTTCTCTGCTGACTACATAGCCAGCATTATATTTCTTGTGATTGGGCTGTAGCCATTTTAACAGGATTATTTAACTTTCTTGTTTTGATAGAACAACAACAACAAGAATGTGCATTGTGAATAAATATGTTCTGTCCGGTCAGGCTATGTTGGCAGCTCTTCTAGCAACAGAAAGATATGTTCTCTTACGGAAGAGATCTCAACTTTGGTGTATCTAAAACCAAGGTAATTGTGGAGAAATATAATGAAGATATGATTAATGAGCCTATTCTTTCTGAGAAAGAAGGAAAATGGGCAATTATAATTTGTAACTCTCTCTGCTCCCTAGTGGAGAGGGACGGTATTCATATGTGATGCATTAAAAGGGAAAGAGATGCAGAAGGGAAGTCTTGAATCACAGCTGTGGAATGGAAAACAGAAGGCTTCACTAGACAATTATTCCAACAAAATATTTGGGGATGTCTCATTAGCTCGTCACCAGCTTTCTTGTTAGCCCATTATTATCCTGGCTTTATCTGATTGTATGTTTGACAACATTTTTATAAAAAATCTATGGCTTTGGGGGGAAAGCGGAAACTGATGCACAAGAGAACTTTATCCAACCAGAGTTTTAATTGGCTCAGAGTGCTCAAATACCTAGGTAAATAGCACAAAACTAGCCAAACTAGATGTAGACATATGATCTTCTCTAACACTTAACTATCAGCATTGATTTAATGCAATTATTCTGCTTTAACATTCTTTTAGGGATTTCCCCCCTTTTTTAAAAAAGGCTTTGATTACTATATTTTGCTATCTTTGGAGGCCTCATGTTTGTTCCTTTTCAATGTTGCACCACCTGCCGGCTCACTCTGGAAGTATGGGGAATGTCTAATAGATCTCAGTCCTGCGCCGATGTTAGGGCTTTCTAGCCCTGAGCTAATCTGCATACACAATTTCCCTTGCAAGTCAAGGATGTTGCCATTGCCATATTCCCATAAGATGCCTAGGATGGTCAGAGCAGTGTGCTAAAGAGTAGACCGCTAGTGTAGTATATTGGCTAGAATGTTGGACTAGGACTGGGGAGGCCCAAAGTTGAATTCCTTTTCAGTTGTGAAACCCACTGGGTGACCTTGGGTCAACTGTTTCTCCAGACACTGTCCCTCGGCTTGACCTACCTCACAGGGTTGTTGTGAGGATAAAATGGGGGAGGGGCATGTATATTGCTCTGAACTCCTTAGAAGAAACAAGGGCTGTAAAAATAAATACAAATAAATAAGTATAATAATATTATCAGTAATAAAAAATAAAGGTTCATGATGCTTTTGGCTTGATGGACCACCTTCAACTCATACCAGCCTGCCTACACTCCAACTTCAGCACTGGAGATCCTGATTGTAAGAGCAATTACACTGACATTCCTGAGGGATATGGCCTTCATGGGAATGCCCCCCACTTGTGGAACTCTGTTCTAATTTATTTCTGCTAGGACTAGGGATGTACGAAAGTCATGTACCTTTTCGAAGGGTGACATTTGTGGTGGGGGGGAGGCGCTCTGTCCCTCCCCCTGAAATTCTGTCCAGCCGGCTCTGCTCTGCGGAGATTCCACAGAGCCGCCAGCCAGGGCCGCCCACAGCCGGACATCCGGCTGCTGGGCAGCCTGCAGGGACGGAAATGGCGGCTGCCATAGCTGCCGCCGTTTGTGTCCCTGTATTTTGCTGTGATAGGTGTCATAAATATTTACGTAGCCTATCACAGCAAGCAAAACAACAACAACAGCAGACACAAATGGCAGCGGCTACGGCGGCTGCCATTTGCGTTCTCTTTTTTTCGCCGTTTTAGCCTATGTAAATATTTACGTAGGCTATTACGGCAAAAAAAGAGGGGGGAACGCAAATGGCGTAGTGGGCGTCATTTGCGTTCCTTCTCCCCCCCGCCATTTTAGCCTATGTAAATATTTACGTAGGCTATTACAGCGGGGGGGGGGGGGAAGGAACGCAAATAGCGCCCACTACTCCATTTGCATTCCCCCTCTTTTTTTGCCATAATAGCCTACGTAAACATTTACGTAGGCTAAAACGGCGAAAGAAAGGGAACGCAAATGGTGGTCGCCGTAGCTGCCGCCATTTGCGTCTGCTGTTTGTTTGTTTTTGCTTGCCGTGATAGGCTACGTAAATACTTATGTAGCCTATCACGGCCTCCACAGGGATGCAAATGGTGTCCCTGCGTTAGCCGTGATAGGCTACGTAATTATTTACGTAGCCTATCACGGCTATGATGAGGAGGCGAATAGCGGCTGCAGACGCGGCCACCATTCGCAAGTCAGCGCGGACGGCAGCAGGTAAGTGCTCCGTTTCGCACGCCTTTTGTGGGGGGGGGGGCCTTCGTTCCGCCACAGATTTCGGGGGGCCGAATGCACTGACATTCTGTCTCACTGAGATCCGTGGCAGAATTCTCTGACATCCCTAGCTAGGACCCAGTATTACAGGCCTTCAGATGGGCCCTAAAATCTCATGTGTTTGCCATGACTTAGAACTGGGACCAATTTATATGTTGGTTTTAACCATTAATTTTGATCTTCTGTTTTTATCATTGTTTCAGTATGTTTTGTGGGTTTTAAGGTTTGTTGTACAGTGCCTTGGGATGGCTTACCATAAAACAGAGGTGGGCAGATCAAGCTTGTGGCATCTACTTAGTTCTTTACTTTTGCCCTGAGATCTATCAAATGGAGCCTAGTGCAAAACACATATGCACTTAGAATTAAATAATTCTGAGCCTAGGAATTTGTTCTGAGTACCAGAACTGTACACAGCTTACAGTCCTTCCACACAAAAATCCACTCCTGATTACTCCAGGCTTTCTCCATTTCAGAGGTATACTGGGGGGGGGGGGGGTGAGAGAGAGAGAGAGAGATTTTGTTGTTGCTATTGTTAAATAATTGAAAGTCAGAAATCCTTGTCAATCTTCTGCAAATCACTCAGAGATCCATGAGCAGATCCAGATCTACCTTCTGTCTACCACTTCCCTAAAAGACAGTATATCTTTCAAGTAAGTATATCTTTCAAGTAAGTAAGGCTTTACACAACTGCTCCAAGGTGCTCCAAAGATGGAGGAGGAGTCCAGGGATGCACATGCATTCAAAGAACCACACTGGCTAGCCCTAAACGCTGCCACTGATGTGCCAGCAGGCGCACCCTCTGCTATCCTTGTACTTGGCATCTGAGAAGGAATTCTAAGCACATACTAATACTGGATGCAATGTAGCTCAGTGGAAGAGCCCCTGTTTTGCATGCAGAAAGTCCCAGATTCAGTCCTGGCAGCATCTCCAGGTAGGACTGCCTGAAACCCTACAGAGGACTGCTGCCAGTCATTGTCAACAAGACTGGGCTAGATGGATAAACGGCCTGACTTGGTATTCCTGTGTTCCTGCGCATGTTGAGAACCTCCACAAGAGGGGGAATCCTGGTTGGGCTGGGATCCCCTCTTGCATTGAGGATTTCTATACATGTTGGTATGTGTGTAGAGCCCCTTCTTAGGCACGCCAAATGGGCATCCCAATGCCGAGATGGGTGGCAACTGAGTGCACCTGCAGAGGATGGCAGGGCTTCCCCATTCAGCACCCTGACCTGCCTCCCACATTCCTTGGACATAGGGGTGGTGTGTGTGTGTTGAATCCCTGTACACATACTCCCTCACTTAATACGCCCTACCCCTTCTACCTGTTGTTGGTTAAGGGAGCTGACTGATGGGTCTCATGCCCAAAGGCCTCGCTAATCCTCAGAAACACAATGGTACTTAGGGGTTTATGGAAAAGTGTGGGATTAGAGAGCAGTCCTGCTCCATGTTGAGCAAAGCTGCCGGTGGACTAGCTCTCTGACCTGTTGTGGTCATGATGCAGTGTACATCCACCTCACAGCACACTTTTGGCTGGAGTGTGACTACTGCTGCAAGTGCCTTCGGCTGTTCATCATTTGTATTCTTAAAATCATTGCTCTTGTGAATTGCTTTGATTGCGGCCCAGCAGTTATTTAAATATTTATGGCCATTTTGCTCCAGTATTGAGCAGAAAACGCTAGAGGGGAGTTTAACAAATGGATGGAAGCCAGTTAGCCAAATATATATCTGTGTTATAAAAATATAAGCATTCTTGTAAGGGTTTTGAACAATCACAGGCATTGGCACCTTAGAATCATTTATCTGGCACGAACAATAGCCTTCAAATGGAAACAGGCAATTGATTGTTGAATCCTATATGAGAGCTGGCACTTTCAGAACTCAGTGCTGAGTAGCACAGCTTCAGAGTTTCCTAGGTGCCCTAGGGTGGCCATGTGTCCTCTTTTACAGGCGGCAGTCCTCTAGTTGAAAGGCTGGCAGAGGACTGTCCTCTATTTTGGAGGCGTCCTGAATTTGAAGGGCTGTCCAGTGCAAGCTCGGTTTAAAGATAAAGAACCATTGGAAGAAAGAGCTGCGCCTTGAAGCTGCCCATCGACAGCACCCAGACATCAGACTGAGCAAGGCACGCAGGTCACCTGGTCACAGCTTTCCCCATTATGGAGAGATGTACTATATTTCTATTTAAATTGTAGGATTTCTTTCTAAATTTGCTTCTATACATATAAATTAGCATATGCACATTTTATGCAACTTGGTGCCCTCTTTTGTCCTCTATTTTGGTGATTCATAAATGGCCACCCTATCTAGGGCCTTGAAATGCATAACTAGGTTAGAGTATACTCTCAGACTAATGTAAACTCATTTACTAAATGGTGGGGGGGGGGATATTGGACAGAGGCCAGAGCAAATACCAAGGAGTCCAAGCAGGATCCTTTATATCTGAAGAAGTTGGGTGAGAATAAACAAAACAGATAACTTTCTTAATTATGCTCAGGCAATATATAGGTCTATTGATTTCCAGATATATTATTTCTCTTTATTACATTGTTTAGACCTGTTCAGGTTAAAATACAAAACCACAAACCTCAGGACACAAGGCTACAAGTCCCTCAATTTAGCAAATACAATCAGTTAGCTGAGCTCTTGTATGCATGGCCATTAGAAAAAAAAATTAGCCACCTGTTCAGTGATATGTGGGGCCTTATCCAATAGATAATTAATTACCAATCTTTTGTTATATGACATCTCAAATCAGAGTAAAAATTGCAATATAAGAATACATGTGTCAAGAGTTTCAGGGACTCCTGCCTTACATAGAGACAGTCTGCTATGAAGTGGAATTTTCAAAACTTTGCCTTGAAGTACTACTGTTGGTAGAACACTAAGGGTGCAATCCTAGGCATGTTTATACAGAAAAAAGTCCTACACCTCTCAGCATTCCCCAGCATGGCTGGCTGGGAAATGCTGGGAGTTGTAGGACTTTTTCTGTCTAAACATGCCTAGGATTTTGCCCTAAGTCTTGCAAGTATGAATGCTCTGTGAGCTTGTATATCCTTAAGAGACATCAGATAAGTAGGTGAAGTACCATAACTGGGCAGAATCTCATGGGTCATGGGAGAACAAGTTCTGTCCAGAGAGTATAGATCCTGTCTTTCAACATCATATAATATCTGAATTAAACGTTTAGAAGCTTCCTGTTGCTCAAGCATTAGAAGAGATTCAAATAAAACACCAATTGATATAGATCTGGATCTAGATAGATATCGCTATCACATTCTATTCCTTCCCTCTACAAATAATCCCCACAGTAAAAAAAAACCTCACAGGATTTTTTTAAAAATTCCCCTAAATTTAAGGTACAGATGCAAAGCATTCCCCATAATTGTCATTAAAATGCTTTTAAAAAAATTGTTTTAAGCATTTTTACCCCAGTCTTCTGCCAAAAGATTCCCAGAATGGCTTATATAAGATCAATAAGAAGAACATATTGGGCAAGTTCACATGACACAACAGCCCATTGTGGGTTAATTTACCCTCGAGGTGTTGTGGTATGTGCTGGCTGCCATTATGAATATGCAACCCCTGACCAGGATTTGGCATGCCATGTGACCTCAGCCAGCGGGGGTTGAGGGTTAAATAACCCTCGCATAACGCACGGTCTGTTACAGGTTTCTACTTTTCATACAGTCTGAAGCTCTGATATTTGTGTATAGATAGGTAGGTAGATAGATAGTCTTCAGTTAAACTTCCTAGTATGTTCTGTTGAAGGGCTGTATACAAGTTTATTAAATACATTAATAAATAAAACTCAGCAGCTGAGGAGGTAAGGCATATCTATGGGTATGTGTTTTGGGATACATGACTCGAACTGTCATTATTCACTAGAACCAATAACCACTGAAGCCTGAAGTCATAACCTTCCTATCCTAGCAGAGCTGATAAAAAGCTGTCTGCAATTTGAAAACTTGCAGATATCTGGCCATAGAAATGGACATAGTAGAAGTTATTACATAAAATAATTTAAGTATAATTAAGTGTGTTATTTATGAAATACTGTGTCTGATTATCTACCTTTCTTTTAACCTTTATCATAGCCCCAGTAAAAGATAATAGCTAATAGTGTGATCCTTCCTGCTCTTATTGAAATCAACATTAAGAATTCTTTTTACAGAAAGATAGCCTCAGCCCTATGATTCTGGGATCCCCACTGTTGCTCCCATGAGCACATGGCCCACAGACACCCCTCCCCCATGGTGCCCTCCAGGCTTCCTGCCCCACATCTTTTTTATTTTAAAATATTTTATTTATTCATTTATTCATTATTTTTAAACTGTGAGGCCCACGTAGACTCCAGAGGCATTCTTAGAAAATAAAAAATGGTGGGCAGCAGGAGCCCAGCCCTTCATTTTGAAGCATTCCCAGTTACTCAGAAAAAAAGAGAAAACTAGGCTGAAGGTGATGGGGAGCATCCTTGAAGGCTAGGGGGATGGAGAACCATCTTGGAAGGCTGGAGGAGATGGCGTGGGGGTGGGAGGATATTTTGCTTCTGCAGTGTGTGTTTTGCCTTGTTTGATAGGGGTATAGTGAGTGTTAGCTGGCTTGTTTGCTTGGTTTGGTGAGTTGTGCGTTGTGTGTTTGAGCATCACCAATTTGCCTTCTGTAAAATGGGTTTTTGCTCCTTTCTGGGGGCAAATACATGATCTGGCATATGGAGCTCAGACTCCATCTCTGTTTTGTCAGATTCTTGGCTAAATTACTTGTCTCTGAGCTTCATCAGTTCACCTTCTGTAAAATTGTTGTTGGTGCAGGAAACTGTGCAGAAAATTGGTTTTGTGTTTTGAAGCTCAGACCATACGTCTGCCTTGTACTTAGGTTCTTGGGCACATTCTTTTTCTTTTAGCATCACCAGTTTGCCTTTGGAGAATGGGTGTTTTGTGACTGGCCAAGTCACAAAACACCATGGCAGCCATTTTGTGAATGGGCAAGCCACTGCCTCCCAGTAGCCATTTTGTGAGTCTGCCCATGGCACTTGCTCAAAATTCCAAATGTGTCGACCAGCCCTAAATGTTTGGGGATGCCTGCTATACTCACCTGGGAGTAAGTTCCATTGAGCTCAGTGTGACTGACTTCTGAGTAGACATGTGTATGATTGTACTGTACACATGTCTACTCAGGTTTATTCCTTTTTCTCAGGTCTACTCATTTTAATGGAACAGGATTGTAGCCAAAATCTATTGGACTACTTGTCTTGATTTTATGTCAGTTTGTTGTTTGCTTGATAGAATCCTTAAGCCAGGGTCCCCAACCTATTTGGACCTGTGATTTAGGAATGAGAGAAACTGCTGTAGGCACTGCCACAAAATGGCTCCCATGGAGGATGTGGCTAGTCACATTATGCCATGGGGGCCTGGCTAGTCAAAAGTGAGCTAAAGAGGAGTGAGGAGAGAGTAATAGTGAGGCTAGGGAGGGAGGGGAAAATAGCAAGGCAGTGGGGTATTGGGGAAAGAAAGAGCAAAGCTAGAAGTTAGGAGGGTGAGAACAGTAAGCTAAAGAGGAGGGGGGAATAGTGAGGCTAGAGGCTGGGAAGAAGGGGGAAACAGTTACACAAAGAGATAGAGGGGAGGGAAAGAGAAAGGCTAGAGGCTAGAAAGGGAGAGAAAGAAGACTGCCCTAACATTTTCCAAGGTTTTTCTTCAAACCACTGTAAGTCCTGGGGGTGCCATGGTGCCCATGGATGCTTCACTGGGGACTTCTGCCTTAAGCTATAAGTAAATCTTTCCGGGGGGGGGGGGTTGATATCAATATATACCTCAAGGCACTTCAGAGTGCAGCTTTTTTAACCTGAGGGGCTAAGCTTTCAGCTTTTGAGCTTTTTATAAAAAAAAGGTAATGCAAACCAGAAAGAAAGAAAGAAAGAAAGAAAGAAAGAAAGAAAGAAAGAAAGAAAGACAGACCGACCTCTAGCCAATGTGCTTAGTCGGATATATATATTCAGATAATTCAACTAATAAAGATAAAGGAGTGTGATTATGCCGCTGGGCCTACCTGACACCTTTGAAGGACAGCTGAACATCTGAAAAGCCCCCCTCCCACCCACACCCGCCACATGTACAGATTGCTGTATAGCATAGGCACCCCTCTTCAAACCTTTGGGTGAGTCTATGAACAAAAGTTGGGGTGGGGCAAGCAGGTTGGTCCCACTCACCCCTCTTCCACACAGTCACTGTATTAAGTTAAATCCAAATATAATTTTCTGGTGATGGTGCTTTGGAAACCCCAGGGTCATACAGGTTTGATTTAGCTTTTGTTGATCCTGACTATTTCTGTGGGTACAGGATTGTCAGACCCTGATTTTTCTGCTAAGCCAGGGGAGAAGACCCTTTGAGAAAAAGGGTAGCAAACATCAGCAAACAGAGTCCCGTTGTTGCTCACTGAAGAGAGCTAATTTGATCCAGAAGCTTTGATGGCCTGCCCTGTGACACAGATACACACACGTACTGTGGGGCAAGACGAAGCCTGTTGGGTCTAGGGAAGCTGGGCCTGTGAGCAACAGGTCCTAACAAGATGTTAGGCTGTAGATATGGCAACGGCAATATTTCTCACTCCAGGTTGCAACCTGGCAATCACCTACAAGAACCTTTCATTGTATAATGTTTGGGCTTGCTGATCATAATATTTAAAATATTGCTACATTAAAAAATAGTGAATGATTCTTTTTCTGATGACAGAGAAAAGAGGCCATGGGTTTGGTTAAGTTCTAGGCCAGGAGTGGAGAATATGTGGCCTTCCAGATGTTGTTGAACTGTGTAACATATGCATGATAATGTAGATGTATGTGTTTGAGTTGTAGATTTTATCCAGGAAAGACAGAGTTAATGGGATGTTGGTGTGCGAGAGAAAGGTGGGAGGGGCATGTCAGTGAGAGGAATTCTGAGGGGTTTAAAAAAGATTGGTTTGGGTGATAGGTTTAGAAGGAGTAGGTAGGTAGGTTAGGAATATGTATAAGATGATTAAATAATAACCTTTTAAAACTCTCTTGTAAATAATAAAACATTATTTGTTTTATTATTTATATATTTCCCCATGATTTGTTAATGCTACCAAATGTCAGGAGCACCCTAGCTGCTTCTTACAGTCCCCTCCAATAGCCAACTCAAGACACAGACGAAGAGGATTCTTTCCAAGGCTTTATTCCCTTACAACTTAATGACTCTTTCAGATGCTAATCACCAGCAACTAAGCAAGGAACTGCACTGGGGTAGTTAGCAGAGTAGCCTAAGCTCCAGGTAAGGCAGTTCGTCCCCATTTGAAGGAGAAGAGGGGAAACCTCTGAACTTATGGGCTATGGAGAGGTCCTCCCTCCTACCCGTAGGTCCTCGGGATGCAACCGTTCTTTTAGTGCCAAGCAGACAGAGCGCCTCCTCTCGGTGCCCTCCATCTGGCACTGCTCCCTGCATCTGTGCCAAGCATCCAGCAAGACCCCATTCCCCGCTCTCTCGCTGCCAGAGTCACTATCTCTCTCAGGAATGCAGGCAGGAGGAATCTCTCCCTGCTGCTGTGCCTGTGAGCAATGAGCGAGCTCCTCTCCCAAGGGTTATTGCTCTTCCTCAGAATCAGAACTGCTCTGGAGCTCTATGGGCTCAGTTTCCACCCTGACACCAAATTAGAAAAAACTCCTATATAGGTTAAAGGAAACCAATTAACCTAGTGGGTGTCTCCTGGACACAAGGTAAAAGGGCTGAAACTTTGGGATTCAGTGAGGACAACTGGCCAAAGCTGAGGCAGATGTCCTGGAGTTATTTTTCAGTTTCCAGCGTGTGGAAATGGGAGGGAGAATAGTTCGGAGACAGGAACATCATGTAGTGCAACTCCCATTATCCCTTGCCATTGACTATGCTGTCTGGGGCTGATGGGAATTGCAGTCCAACAGCACTTGGAGGACCATGTGTTCTGGTTCTAGGCAAATCTTTCAAACAGTATGAGTAGCAAGGCAGGGGAGCATCGTAGCAGCAACCTGTTTCTTTGGTTCCAAAATCCACAGTCAGGCTTTTATTAGGACCAAGCAAATATGTACAGAATTGTGGGCAAGCTTTCAAGATCTGTAGACCCCTTAATCAGGCAAGATATTACAAAAAAGAAAGCTGGGGTAAGAGGTAGGGGGGAAAGGCTGACTTGATGTTCCCCATCTCTCCGTTAGGATCTACTGAATGTCATGCAGGTTTTCAATTAGAGGCTACTTCGGTGGCTGATCCCAAGTTCTAATATTATGAGAGAGACAAAAAAAAAAGTCTGCCTGTAGCTGCTTTTTTCAGTATGTTACTTATATTGGTTTTGTTTTATAATTTGTTTGCTTCAGTGCTTTATTGTGTAGCTGATGTTTTGTTGTTGCCTTGGTTAGTGTTGTTTTGAAAGTAGATGAATAGGTTTTGTAAAAAATACCTTTCTATTGTTTCTTTCTTTGCTTAAGCCTACCTAAAATCTAGTTCTTTTGCACTTTAAAAAATTTCCCCAAAACAAAGTGATAAAGGATTAGTGCAAGAGTGTAGAACCTCTTTCAGCCTGAGGGCTAAATTCCATTTGAAATAAACTTTTGGGGGCCGCATTCCAGTGGCGGGCAGGGCTGAAGGCAAAAGGGACAGGGCCAAAAAACCAACAATACTAGCTTATTTTAGCTTAAAGCTGTTACTGCCAGTAACTAAGGAGAGTCAGTTCAACCTTTTAGAACGGGGAAAAGGCTGCACGAAAGCCAGTAAACCACTGAACAACTGGTGATTGAGGGAAAGGGGGTGTGGCCTTCTGGAGCACCCTGGAGGGCTGGATTGGGACCCCCGGAAGGTCAGATTTGGGGCCTGAGGTTCTGCACCCCTGATGTAGAACCTTCGGAGGAACAGCATCTACGTATTTAGGCCATTATTCTTACACTGAATTTCAATTTTGCTCCTCCCTGGTCTAGTAGTAACATTTGTGTGTTCCTGTTCATATGTGGGCTTGGGTTTCAATCTTTCCCTGCTTTTAATTAATGCTTAATATGCACAGTTGTGCCTGTTCACATGCCCAAACCTAAATCAATTTGTTGTACTGTGTCAAAAAGATGGGGAGGAGAAAGACAAAGCTTCAGAAGGGATCGTGAAATATCCAACTTCCAAGATTGTGAAACAGCTAGGTTTCACTTCTTCTGAAAGCAACTGAGTATGTGGGTTCAGGTGATTAGGTTCAAAAGAGGACAGAGCTAATGGTTGCTAGAAGAAGGAATTTCAGCAGGTGTAGGTCATGACTCCTCTTCTACACAAGTATTAAAGGTAAAGGAGGCCAGTCCTCTTCTGCATCTATCTAGCCATGCTACCCTAATGAGTGATAATAGTGAGTAGGTACAAATGCAGCATAAAAATAAGATGAAAGATAACGAACAGGATAGAGTGAAACAATGGACAGTAGGAAGGACATCATTAAACATTTTTCTAAACTAATCATGGGAAGGTTTTATCTCTTTAACAATGTACAAGCTTTTATCCAAAAATCCTAAACAGGAAGTACAATGCTGAACCTTTATGGATACTGTGAAATCTGTGCCACTTCTGTGAACAAGTATCTGTAATCGATCCTGCAAAACACGCACACGCGCGCGCGCACACATGCGCGCACACACACACACACCTGCCAGTCTGGATGTACCCTCAGGGCCTATTTAGGCTGATTAAGGATTCCAAATGAGAACACAACTCTTTTTGTGAAATCATTAAAGCTCGACATTTTATGAAGTCTTCTCATCTGATTGCAGCACAGGGGAACTTACTTTGCTGGATATTATTGACTGTAAATTAAGGGGCAGTGACAGACCCAGCTTTAGGAATAAAAATTGCTGGAAAAGAGCCAAGTTTGGATGCTGAGCTTAGATGTAGAACTCTTTGGGGCATTGGCTCATTCTGCCTAGAGGAAGAATGCAAAAGCTCCAGTGTCGAAATTTCATATTTGAAAGCTGACATCTGGATCTAAAAAGAAGCCCCCTTTTTTGTTTCCTCATAAGCACAGGCTCCCTTTTCCCATTGGTTTGGTCTGGAGAACCACCACCAATTCCAGTGGAAGAGGTCACTTTGCAGAGTAGGGTTTGGTTTTTGCTCATTCTGTCCTTCCCCATAGTGTAGCAGGCTGGGTGACAGAATTGGCTAGCCGAATCAGTCTTTATTTAACAGTGAGTGAATAAATAAAGCCTTGGCAACTAACTACTTTGAATCACACTTAAAGTGCCTTATAGACACTTTAAGTTAAATTATAATGTACTTCATAGAATATTCTGTAAAAAATACATGTGCAATGATTATTTCTTAGGGTACAGATTTGACTGCTTCAAATTTGTTTTCACATTCTTTTTAGCATAACTACAGTATCGATCATACATGTTTGTATATAAATATCTGATAAATAAAAACCATCATAACAGATGCTGGAGAGTGGGAGCATACTCTTTTGCAATAAACATTCAAAATGTAAATTAAGAGAGACAAAGAACTAATTAGCTTTGGGATCCAAAATTAATCAAGAAGTCAGAGTTTCTCCTGCTGATTCTGCCTACTATCTAGCTAGTGGAAGTGAGCATTGCACACACAGTCAAGTGTTCCTTGGGGTCTGCAGTGGCATAAACATCAGTTTATGTAATGAAGTCATAGCTGTTATCAGCTCCTATGTCTTCTGAAAGCATGTAGAAATTGCCTCTTTTTGTATTTTCTTCTCTACTGTATAACTTCTTCAGAAGCAGGATGCCTTTCCAGCTCCAGAAATATGCACATGTGTATGTCATGTCACCAGTGGTGTAGGAGCTGCTTCCCCGTGTTGCTATCCCACAGGGATAAGGATGGAGCGATCATGTCAAAAGGGTCATTTGCATGTGTTTCTACTACCCTGCCTTGCCCTCACTTGTGAGATTGCAGTGAATGGGTGAGTCTATCAGTTCTGTTTCTCTGATTCTCATTTTTCTAATCTTAAGGTCATTTCATCCAATTTCTGCATCAATTTGCGATTTTTTTAAAAAGTCTGTATAAAGATTTGTACACATTTTCACATGTGTATCTCCTAATATATGCATTTTGTGTGTAATGTACTTAGAGTGTACTCCTATGCATGTTTAGACAGAAAAAAGTCCTACAACTCTCAGCATGCCCCAGACAGCCATGCTGGCTGTGGCATGCTGGAAGTTGTAGGACTTTTTTCTGTCTAAACATGCATAGGATTGAAACTTTAACATACACATTTTTTGCAAGCAGTTTGCCTTAATGTATTTTTGTACATTCCTTTCATTAGATTTTTGTGCACACTTTTTTCTAATAGACAGATTTTTGTTTGCATGTTTGATCAGAGAACTGTATCACATCAATGAGAGAAGTATAAAGTGCAAATTAAATAGACAAATCCCCCCCCCCCCCCATCCCTAGTTTCTATGCTGCTACAGTAGCACGTGGCCGGAGCTAAACTCACTTCTTGTCTCTTTTTAAAGTATCTCAAACTCTAGGTGTCATGTTCTAAGACTACATTTTATTCAGGTCCTTTTTACAAGAAGGCAAAAGTTGCAGCCCCAAACAGAATCTTATATAGTTGCCACTGATATCAGCTGTCCCAATCAGTCAACAACCAGATCATCAGAAATTATCCATTACTGCCTTTTGGGGTAGGTCAGCCTGAGGGGTTCATCACATGGAGCTTTTATCCTGCTATTGAGATGGCTCTTTCACAGAAGTTTGCCGGCTCTTTAGATGACGCCATTCCCCTCCAGAGTATCTCCTGCAGTTTTCCCCAGCCTATCCTGTGTTTTCCCCAAACGCAATAAATGTATTTTTTCCAGCCCATGGAACAGGAGAGGCATGATCTTCCCATGAGATTCTCCAATAGCAGAAGAAACTGCTCTATCTGCCTGCTGTGGGCATTTGTTTTCAGTTGCTGGGTGCGTATGCGGTCAGGAAGTCGAAAGCATTGAGGATGAGAGCGGGGTGTGCAGGAGCATATTTGACAGGCCCGAGGGCAAGAATCACCTGTTGATTGAAACTCCTGCCTCTGCTCAAGTCTTGCTGAAGAAGGACTTTCCTCGATTCCCAGGTGTCTGCCATGTAAATGCTTAAGCACATTTCTCAGTTGGAGGGAGAAGAGGGTAAAATGTCTCCCTGCAATGAAGAGGAGACACGTATGATCCCCCATCCCACCAAGCTCAGAAGCAATGTCTTCTGTTGATTCAGAGCACCCCATTAAGGGCAATGGGGCTTACTCCCAAGTAAGTGTGCCAAGGGTTGCAGACTTACAGGGCGATCTTATGTCTACTCAGAAGTAAGTCAGAGGTTTCCTGGGGGTTGCGAGAAAAGAGTACAGCAGAAGTTAAGCTATGGAAACAAGAAACCCCCCCCCCACACACACACACACACAACATCCCGCTCCTTTGCACACCTGCCAGGGAGGGAGGAAGGCATTCCATCCGTTCAGACCAGCGTCTGCTGTGTAAAGGAGCCCTTCCTAATCCCGCAAAGAAACCGAAAGCAGGAAGCTATGGAAAGGATGTGGGTTTTTGCGGGCGGTTTGTTTAATGTAGAAACACCCTGAGATATACATATCTAAGGCAAGCAGTGAACCTCATGACTGAACAGTCATTTCTCAACCATTATGTGCCAGATTCAAACCTAATGCTTTACCCACTGCAACAGAAACCTACTGTTTAGTTTTGAGTTGTCGAGAACAATATTCTGACCTCTGTTAAGTCAATAGAAACTTAATCACTGCCCTAGTTTGGGAATGAATTAATGTGAACGTTATCTTGATCTGGAGTGGGCCTTCCCTTTGACAAAGCAGAAGGAAGTGGACTTTTCACTGAGTAAGATTAGCAGTAGTACAGAAGTAAAATGAAGTCACTCCTCTTTGCTAAGAACAAGTAATATTATAGCTGTGTTTACATGTGGATATTTATGTGTCCTCACTCTTAGAATTCCTATTTCCAGCTTTAGAAAGCACTAAGACTTTTTTATAAAAGTATACAGTGTGATAGAATTAGTTGCTGACCATTGTGTATTCAGTCTTGCAGAACAAAGCAAAATGGAGTCTGCTGAACAGAAGGAAGTACTTCATATTTTTTGTCTTGGTGTCATATGCAGAGTATTACTTAACAGGATTTGTTTGCTAGTGTTACCTAAGACATCCACAGGGGGGTGGTGTTCATTAACATTCAATGATCATGATTGATTCTGTAGTCTGTCCTTGCCCTCTTACAAATGCCTCAATTGTTCTTTGTTAGCAACATTCTGCCAAAAGGAAAGAAAAGCATTCTACAATTTTGGTATTCAGAAAAAAAAGAAAGGAAGAATGTATGTTTCCTGTTACTATTTGATGTAGAGTAGTGACTCTTTAGCAAAGAGATTTTTTAAACAAGGAAAATCTGTTATCCCCAAAATGAATTAACCAATTTGTAAACATGATGTTTCCTGCATCTTTAAAACATTAGCCCTTGGGGCAAATGATTAGCATTTTCCCTTGACACTGGCACTGATACCTTAGCTGACTTGGCTGAGCCAAGAAATGCCTTGGCTGTTGCAAGAAGTTTGTTTTTTAATGTCTGCACACTGCTAGAAAGGACTAGCACTGCTGAAGGAAGCCAAAAGTGTGGAGAGAGCATTAACATGTATAATATATTGGCAGGTCCTTTAATAAGGCAAACAAACAAGGCTACCTTAATTGTGGGAGCTGGCCCAGAGAAGCTGTGGCAAGCAAGCAATGCACCCTGCTGTGAAAATGTTTTCAGAAAAGTGAAACATTATGATGGCTTGTCAATATTGCTCTTTCAGGGAAAATAACAGCATTCATGCATTTTGTATAAGGGAGGTAGATCAAACAGACCATCAAAGTCATTTTATTATGTATACGCTCTCCTCCTGTGTTGTTTTTAGTGTCAGATGCTCAGGCGTTTGAGAATGGGCTAATTTGCCCACAGTTATGATCAGTGTCATCTTTCTGTGCCACCAAGGAAACCATCAAGTCCTTTAAGGCTGTCCTCATTCAAATAAGTGTGAATCTTTTCCAGTGACTTTAGCTGGGGTCCTTAAAACAAGACCTTGTGCTGAAGAAAAAGCTTCATCTTACAGCACAATCCTATGCATGTCTACTCTGAAGTCAGTCCCACTGAGTTCAATAGGACTTATTCCCAGACAAGTGTATATAGAATTTAACCCTTAGTTCTTATTTGTACCTGTTGATATTCCATTGTTCTAAACTGGGGCGGGCAACTTGTGGCGTTCCAGATGCTTTGGCCTATACCTCCCATCAGCTCTAGCCAGCATAGCCAAAGGTGAGGGATGGTGGGAATTGTAAGCCAAAATATCTGGAGGGCCACAAATTCTCCACCCCTGTTCTAAACTGACAGTGGGCTCCTTCACACAGAGCTTTTATCCTGCTATTGAGATGGCTCACTCACGGAAGTTTGTGGGCTCTTTAGATGATGTCGTGAACCGTCAGGGCGTCTCCTGCCATTTCCCCCAGCCTATCCCGTGTTTTCCCCAAATGCAAAAAATGTGGTATTTTTCCAGCCCCCAGAACAGGAGTGCCATGACCTCCCCATTAAATTCTCCAATAGCAGAAGAAACCACTGTGTCTGGGCAGCTGTTGGCATTTGTTTTCGGTTGTTGGGGGTGTGGTCAGGAGGACAAAGGCATTGAGGATGGGCTGCAGGGAGTGTTGTACCCGGGAGATCCTGAGCGGGGATCCTCTTGGCAAGGAGGGAAGAACAGGTGGGAGGCTTCCTTGCATGGAAGGAGACCGAGCAGATTTGATGGGTGCAAGGGCAAGGCTCACCCACCAACTGTGCTCTCTCCCTTCCTTGCAAGGAGGGGAGGCACATGGTGGGAGAGCAACTCCTGCCTCCGCTCAAGTCTTGCCAAGGAAGGTCTTTCCTCCATTCAAATCACATGTCTACCATGTAAATGCTTGAGCACATTTCTTGAGAAGAGGGTAAAATGCCTCCCTGCAATGAAGGGAGACAGATCTGATCCCCCACCCCACCAAGCTCAAAAGCAACGTCCTCTGTTGATTCAGAACATCTCATTAAGTTCAGTGCAGCTTACTCCCAAATAAGTGTGCCGAAGGTTCCAGACTTACAGTACAATCTTATGTCTACTCAGAAGTAAGTCATAGCTTTCCTGACGGCTTCGAGGAAACAGTACAGCACAAGAGATGAAAACAAGACTCCCCCCCCACACTTCTTTGCACATGCCAGGGAGGGAGGGAGGCGCTCCTTTGATTCAAACTATGTGTGTTCTGCATAAAGGATACCATCCTAATCCCGCAAAGAACCCGAAAGCACAAAGCCCCGGTAAGGATGTGATTTTTTGCGGGGGTTTTGCTAATGCAGAGACACCCAGTGTCTCAATCCCATGCTATTTCCTCATATGGGAGACTGGAGTTTTTTTGTTTGTTTTGTTTTTAGAAGAGGTGAATTGTTTCTTGATGGATTTGCACAAAGGGATCATTCATTTTAAAAGGGCCTGGTGTTGATGAGAAATACCTAGATGAGCAGTTCCCAAAATGATGCAGTGCTGAAATCTGGAGCCGTCCCAGTGCCCTCTGCTGTATGTACTCAGCAGCACATACTCAGCAATATACCGGCATTTATTTGCAGCACAAGCATATGCTTAGTCAGCGTTCCATCTGGCCTATTGCAAGAAGCTGGCTAAAAAAGGAAAGCCTCCCTTTCCTTCCAAAGCTCAGCAGTTAAAATGCTTTTAAAAGTCTCATCCACACAGCACTGAATGTTAGGGCCTTTTCAAATGCTGCTTCCCCTGTGTGCAGGCCTTGCCCACTGCAGTGGTACATGTGGGGAGAACATATGAAAAAACCACATGCGCAGTCCCCAGCAAGTCTGCCATCTGCACTGGTGTGCAGCTGCTACATGGGCTGTGATTGTAGCCATTGTAGTGATCTTTTAAACATCACTTTCTCTGTTTGTAGTGGCACCATAAATTAAGGGCCTTCCCCCTATACATGAAAGGCAAGCAAAGTCTAGACTAGCTAGACTCAATTTGACCTTTGTGCTTGGGATGGATTGCTTGCAGAGTCCATTCTAGACTGCAGTGAAAGGTGGCAGGGTAGACCTCTCACTTGTGTCGGGTTGCCACTGGGTAAAGGACAGTTTACAGTGCAGCATTAAGAAATTCAGCTCTATTTTTGGATGGGTTCTTAGCAGCTAAAAATCTCTGCAAAAAACAACAACATGGTGGCAGTTTAACTATGTGTGTAGGCATCTTAAGGCCCTAGGACAGGGGTGGGGGATCTGTGGTCCCCCAGATGCTGTTGGGCTGCAGCTCCCATCTTCCCTCACCATTGGCTATGCTGGCAAGGGCTAATAGGAGTTGCTGTCCAACAGCCTCTGAAGGGCCACACGTTACCCACCCCTGCTTTAGATTTCAAGATGAAGTGTGTTCCCTCATTTTTCTTCTCCTCCCTTAATGGCTTGTATCCTACATACCTACATCTCATTACAGTCTCAAAGATCAACCAAGAGATCAACCATATGTCTTTAGGATATATCTGTGTATCAAGTTTCTACAACAGTGGGTTGTGGAAAGACGTTCTTGGCAGTTGCCTCAAAATTATGACAATCCCATGAAGAAACTTTGCAAGCTCTGATCCCAAACATTTTGGGGAAAATATCAAGATATTCTTTTTTGGCTTGGCCTATAGTAGTTGGGGTAAGTATGTATTATGCATGGAAGAAGTGTTTAGGTTGAGACAGCTATTTATCTAGTGTTATACTATCTTCATCTTATTTTAAAAGGCATCATCGTGTTGTGGTTCTTAAAAAGAAATGCAGTGGTGTGATGTGTCCTGAGATCTAGGAAAAGAAGAGGATAGAAAGTTAATTAAAACGTAATTAAAATTAAACACATTTTTTGCTACTATTCATGAGAATTTGATAATGTAAGCTGTGTAATGCAGCATGAGCTCTAATTAGCTTCTGGCTATAAACAAGCACCTATGAATGTCATCACAATGTGCCATTGGAGACTGAAATCCAACCCCTACAGTTGGCAGAAGTCCCTGTCCTCTGAGATGAAAATGATTCTGCATTGGATGCAGAGTTGTGAACTTTAAATTACATCCAGCAGAGGGCAAGAGCCCTGACGTACTATAATCAGATTGTGATGCTGTAGTACTTTCTATTTGTACGACACATTTAAATGGTATTGCAGTAGACATATTTGGAAATCGTAATATGTATATAGTAATAAGTAACTGAAGAGGAGGGAGTTTAATTTGGAGATATACTTATCACCTGTAATATTGCATAGAACTACTTGCAGAGGATGAATAACCTTATGTCTGTTTTACCAGGCCCCTAGGCTATAATAAGGATATGACTGGACAGGATTTCTTAATCTCTGCTTATCCCTAAACATCCCAGAAATCATTGTGTGATGTTCAGTTTGGAACTGTTGGTGCAACTAGGGGTCAAAGACTATTCCAGAATTGGTACCTGGAGATACTGATCCAATTTCACAAACATGTTCACTTTGTTGAAAAGACCTCAAGGATGGTTCACTTGGAAATTTGTAAGAAGACTTTCAGATTATCTACAGGCAGTTGGGCATATCAGTCAAATCTCATTTGTTATTGTGGCACTAATCATTATACATTGCATTTTACAGAGGGGCATAAACAATAGACAGGCCCCTGCCCTGAGGAGCTAATGAAATCTAAATTTAGGCTGGGGAGAAGAGAGAAAAGCATCATGCAGAGAGGAGGGAGAGGCAAAGCTGACATTTCTTTTTCTCTGCATGTTATTCCTATTTTTACCATGCATATCCATCCTAAGAGAGACCATTCCCTAATCAACTAAGAAAATACGTCACAGCAGTTTTGGTAAAGTTTTGAATTGTTGAGAATTTGCAGCTGCTGTGGCTCCAGCTGATTTTAGCATCACTTGTGAAAGTGCTTGTAATTCTGCATCTTTCCCCTTAGCTGTCCATATCCTTTGGTTTAATTTCCTCTCCCTATAACATAAAAATAAGAAGAAAGGTACTAACAGGGACAGCAGAGGAGTGGCTCAGGTCAGGGCTAGCAGCACCCTATTTTTTCTGCACAAATGCATGTGGCCTCTTTAAACTTTCCAGTTGTAGCATCGACTACTTGATATCCATCTAACACATGGCTTTCTCCCTTTGCACTTTGAATGATTTTCTACTTTGGGTTAGAATGAGAAACAGACTGCCATAGGCTAATCTAGCTCTATTTGGGAAGCAAATGTATTATCAGCTTTATAAAAATCCATGGCAGGTTTATTCGTAATCAGCCGTTCCATTCAAATTCAAGTTCACGGCTCTTGGTAATAAATTTTCCAGTACGCAACTCAGCAAGCTTTTTCCCCCCTCACGTGACTCAGCAGGGCTCTGCCTGGTGTAATATTTTACACTGACCATTGTTTGCATAGTGCATGAACTGAAATATTACTTATCATTTACATTAGTGGTTCCCTAGTGACTGCGGCCTCCTTTAGCTGTAATTTTTGACGCCACAGAGATTCATCAGTGTAGGTGCCCCCCCCCCCCGCATCCTGTATAGATCTAAGCTGCATAGTTACATTCAGATTTGATCCTGATTTCCTATCTAATTGGTGAGCAAAAGAGCCTTACTGCTAGTTGACTGTATGCTGTTGCTGATGGTAGGGTTTCTCTTCTCATCGCTATCCTGATGGATGTGGTTCTGTTGGGAAAGGGGAGCAAGCAGCATGGCAGAGGGCAGTTGACCACTGAGTGAATTGTTGGGCTTTGGGGGCCTCTGTTGCCAGGAGCTCCAGGATCTGAGAGGGCCTTGGAAAACTTAACTGAGGATGTCCAAGGGCCAGTTCGCACTGCTCATTTCCTTCATGAAAATGTGTATTTTCATGTCTATGCAACCACATGAGAGAAAGGATTGTATAAACCAGGCTGTAGGTGCAGTGAGTCAACAGACATCTCTGTAACCACAGCTGCACTTTTCCCCCAGCCATTACAATCATGGAGTTTTATTACATTTAAATCCTGCCTTTTTTCTTCTTGAAAGGAACCCAAGGCAACTTACATGGTCCTCCTCCTCCTCTCCATTTTATCATCACAACAACCCTATGAGGTAGGTTAGGATGAGACTCAGTGACTAGCCCAAAGTCATCCAGTGAGTTTCACAGCTCACTGGGAACTAGAACTCCAGTCTCCTGAGTCCTAGTCCAACACTGTAACCAACACACCTCACTGGCTCTCAAGTTGCCATTTGACCCACTGTGTGTGTCTCTTGGTTCACACTTACCTTTCTACATGCAGTTGTGTTTCAGAGAAGAATTTAGCAGCGTGAATAGGTGCTAAGACTGACATTGTAAGTAAGTATGTATGCTGTAAGTAAACATATCGGTACAAGTGCTGAATCTATGACACTGACTATCTCCCGAAATTTCAGTTGGTGGTATATGGAGTCAGTTTGGCTTTACAAGGACATGAGCTGGTGCATGTGCCCAGCACATGTTGGGGTCACTGTCTACCACAAATACTTCTGGAAGTAGCCCTATTCAGATGCTAAATGTGTTAAGAGAGGGAGCACAATAGTCTCACCCTCTCCTCAATGTTTCCTTGCCCTGTACCCATAGAAGGTGACAGTGCTGAAAAGGAGAGCCTCCCTTTATCTGTGGAGGCTCTCCATGCGATTGACAACACTGATTTTTAAGCATTCTCTAGTGCAATGGAGAGCCTCCGGTAGACACAGGAGGCTCTCCTCTTCAAAACATCACTTTCCAAGGGCACAGGGCAATGGAAACACATGAGGAGGGCGTGGAGCTAGTGCGCTCCCTCTCCTTGCAAGTTTAGCCTACTCAGATTGATAGCACCTGAACAGGCCTTGAGAGTCAGACAGTTGTAGAATGAATAAAGTGACCAACCAAATACAGCAGTGAACAGGGCACCTGTACCCTTTAATAATTGCATAGAGGAGGGACCTTGGGCAGCTTTGTTATGCTGGGTTTAAAAAAAAAGCTGCAAGCACTGGAATTTACTCTTTTACAGGGCTATTAAAAGTACAGGAATCCTCCCCTGCCTTGCTCTGTTTCACAACCTAGATATCAAAGAATTTATGTACACATTTGAAAATGGTAACTTGGATACACCATGAAGGATTCACACCGCTTAACCATGTGTATGCATATGTCTTTGATCCATGTGGCTTGAAGATCTATGCCATTTTGTAATATATATTTGAAATCTATGGTTAATATATTCTTACAAATACTAGAAATACCAGATCGCAGTTATAGAAGAGACATGTAGCATGTTTTTTGTTTGTTTTTTTACTAACCTACACCTCCCCTCTGTCCACTGAAAACATAAATAGTTAATAAAATAAACAGGCCACTGTGTGCTTGGAAAACGCTGCCTGCTGATTGACGCTCACAGGGTGTTCTACAAACAGGACTGATCAATATGTTTGAGCTGGAGCTAATCCAATGAAGAATGGTAAGCAATGAAAGGCGAATGAGTCTTCTCCCAAGGTAAAATGCATTTTAAGTAAATAGTAGCTTTACAAAACCATTCCCCCAACAGATAATTTGCAAAATTGCCAATCGAAACAACAAACATATAGACTTGTCTTAAGAAGTTGTTTTTTAAACTGTCAGTACGCCCATTACATGTATGATTCCTTTCTATTTCCTCCCCCCCACCGCCACTACAATATGGCAAACAGATCTTCCCAGACAGCAATTACCTCCATGCTAAAGGCCATATGCTAAGGAGTCTTGAATGCCTTCTTCTCCCACTGACGTCACTGGGAGCTCATTATCTCTTAGTATTTGATCTGAAATTCCTCCAGGGCATTCTGCAGCAAGACTACTAGTTTTCTACTAGTTATAATAGGGGGAATATCTGAAATCATGCTCAGCAGCAATAGGGCAAAACGTGGATGTGCGTGTGCATGTGTTTGTGTACACCGCGCCCCCCCCAACAATGGTTTGATGATTTGATGCTGTATTTTTCAAGTTCTGATAATTTCCGTGCATCTGTGGAACAACATCACACTTGAGTTCCACACTTGATAGTGAAGATTATACATTTAAGCCTGATTAGTTATGCAAGTTACTTGGCTGTAACTTGCTTATTTATGTAGCGTATGTCCCCAAATGGATAGTGATCAAATCTTGCCCCCGAAATGCAGTGGAAAGGGGAGGAGACAGAACCCCGTGGAAGTGCATCTCCTGCAAGATCATCTTGCCTGGGAAAAGCAGTAACCCAAAGGGTGGTGTGGGACAACCTGCTGAGTGGCACACTTTATTGCTCCTTTGAGCATAAGCAACCTACATGCCCCTACCATCTGTTTGCTGCTGTGCAGGCGACATATGTGCCAGCAGGAGGAGTTGGAGAAGGAAGAGGAGGGGGCTAAATATGGCACTTCTTGTGAAGACCCCATTCCCTTGGGGGACATGGTGAGTGAGTCCGTGTATTAGCTAGACATGTCTCCAAGCACTCTCCTGGGGGCAATGGAAAGAAAGCCTTTCTGGCAGCCGTGATGTAAGGCAACACTTTGCATATGGATATTCTAGCTGCTGCACATGTGTGTATGTGTGTATACACTGTCTTATACAGCATGTATACACATGCTCCAATAGTCAGCTCAGTAGCAGTAACAGTTAAACAGTGCCTGAGATTGTTCATCAGATACTTGGTACTGAAGGGTCATGCAGGTTCACAGTGAGTTTACTGTCAGCCCTTGTGTCCGGTTAGTTTGAAGAAAATACTAAGACCTCATAATTTGCATGGGATTTATACTTTGTGGGAGTTCAACTTCAGATCAGAAGTTCCATGTCATGTATATTTTAGCTAATAAAGATGGGTGTGGTCAGCTGATCAGTTTTACTATTAAGCAGTGCTATTTCTTTTTTTTTCCTTTTATTTTTGTATTACCATGTCAAATCCTTATGGAACTGGGTCATGCAAGGGGTTGTTTTACACTCATTTGTCTCTATGCCCACCATAGTGTTGCACAACTCACTAACCCACGTTCAGTGGCTGAGTGTGGGTTGTTTGTTGAACAATGGGTTAGAATGTTGTCTGAATCCAGGACATTTTCTGCAGGGTGCCTTATTAACCATGTAGCGTGGCTTGTTAACCACCCTGAACAATCCAACAACAAACTATGGGTTCTCAAGGTGGCTTGTTCAAGAAAAACAAGCCACACTGCATCGTTAACAAGCCACCCTGCAGAAAATGTCCTGGGTTCAGACAATAAACTAACCTACGGTTCAACAAACAACCCATTGTTCAACAACAGCCCACACTGAACCACAGAGTGTGGGTTAGCATGTTGTGTGAACAGCCCCAGAGCTAATTGTTTGCCCTGCCCACCTTGTTCAGATACCTGCTCAAAGGATACAAAGCTGTCCTTTGATAGCTCCCACAGCCATTCTTCCTGCCTGTCCTGTGTGACTCCAGCCTCTTCTCAGTGGACCCCAACCCATACCTGAAGACCTCACTCAGCACAGGACATTCCTGCTGCATATGCATTGTTAAAGGCCTGATCTCTGGCATATGTTATGGAAAAAGAGACACTGAAATGTTCACCCCACGTACAAAACAAGAATGGGTCCTCCTGCCATTATGCATCCTGCCTCAACCTGGAGTGGCTACAGGTGTGGTTTTGAGTTCAATCTAGCATTAGATGCATTAGGTGATACCTTTTAGTGGAGGCAGACATATACGTTCAGTTTCATGGGATGACACCACACATAGTAAAGACTCAAAGATATGAACTTCAGGACAATGAACTAAGTAATCCACTAAAAGTCATGGAGGTGCTTCAAATGTTCAACCAGATGCTTTAGAATAGAAATTGATAGAAGGAGCTTCAGGAAGTGCTTGGGGAATGATGTATAATGGAGGATTTGTGGAAGAAAACTTTCAAGGATATGAATATTCAAGAGTGATGAACAATCTGTATTCTTGCTGTGTGCTTATGGTTCATCAATCATCACATAACAGGTGATACAGCTGCTGATGCTTTCAAATACATCCATACCTTTCCTGGTTGTGATTATTAGTATGCACTTTTCTTCTACTGCAGATTTCCAAGATACAAATTCAACTTACAAAGGAAAAGAAAGTCCTGTTTCATTCAAACTGAAACACAGGAAGCAAGATACCATAATCTTGCTCATCAAACCTTAGAGGAAAAGCATCATAGAATACTTATTAATACCATATTTCTCATTTCTGACTTAATTTAAATGGCAAGGCAACAACCTAGTAGTTTGTTTTAAATATATATAATTTATTTGTGTTTATTCTTGACCAGCAGCAACTAGAAAGTTCTCACCCAATTCCCCTCCTCCTCAATCAGTTAAAGAAATTGGACTATTTTCTTCTTCCCCCTTATTTCCACCTTCCCCCCCCCCCAGCCTGGGGACATCATCACCATGGTTACCTGGATACCTGTTTAGAGGAGGATGTGCTGTAGCAATTTAGCTATTGAAACATCTTGTCGTTTTGTCTTTAAATAGAAATTCGTCAATACCACCATGGGTCTGAATGAATGGCCGTCCAAGCAATGTTTATACTAAACCACAATATATTCTTATCAAGAACTATAAAAACTGAAATTAGTTTGGATCATTACTGGTCATTGATTAACTAGCCTTTTCAGTGGCACTGAGAGGTGGGGAAATTATAAGGTTAACATTATGGATAATGCCATTGGCAATTATGTAGGCAACTTGGGCAGGTGGTAATGTAGTAGCTTTCTTTTGTTATTACTGTGTCCTTTATGTTTCACACTAAAAAAAAAGAGATATGCTTGTTTTAAACATCATGGCACTTTCGTGGGAAAGGCAAATAAAAGACATGGCTGTAACATACTCTAATGACTAATGTCTTGAATTTTCTTACAATCAGAAATATTGCAAAGCAAATTATGGCATTTTCTTTTGTAAAACCTTTCACATTTTCTTTGTAAAGCATGATCTTTTCTTTTGCTACTTGGCTAAAGAAAAGTTACCTTTTTTCTCACCCCCTTCCTCTTCCCATAGACTTCAACTGAATTTTTGACATAGACAAATGCAGAATGATTTGTCTTGTGAGTCAGTCTGTAGTGGTTCCAGAAAACTGGGAAAGGAAGGGATCTTCAGAAGGTGATCTAGGTGTTGTATAGTCTACATGCTATACTGAGTGTATTAGTGAAAGACCCTGTGTCCTCTCTGTTAATATTACTGCTCTTCCATGTAAGGCATGTAAATGGGTATTTTGGCATATAGACTGAAGCCATAATCCAGCTAAAGTAAAGTACTTTCAAGTCTCATTGATTTCAGCAGGATGCTTGCTCGGGGGGGGGGGTGTTTCCATGAGTAATTTACTCCAAAGTGGCTGTGTGCTGAGGTCATTAGGGATACATGACATCGTGGCCATCCAGCAGCCACCCGGAGCTTATCAGGGAAAAACCGGATTTCCTGAGACTGCTTAAAACCCGATTCTTTTCATTAAGTTGGGTTCACCTTGGTATAATTGCTGTATGCCCCAACCCCCACATTTACCTCGGGTATGCTAGCCCTGCCCAGGGGTGTGCCTTTCACTGTGACCCGAGTGAAGGGGTGTTTCCTGTGTGTTTCCCGTCCCTGCACAAACCAATCAGTGTATCTTCAGAAGTAACTCCCATTATGCTGAATGATGCTTGCTTTCTGAATGCCCACATCAGAACTTACAGAGATCCCCCTCAATTGACATGGCACAGTTTAAAGCCCAATTCCCTAAGTGCGGCAAAGCATGATCTCGAGGCTCCAATTCTCCTTTGTTTGGCTTTTTGCCTTTTGAAATAACTACTCCGACCCTTCGTTATAGAGATCCTGCAGATTCAAATGGGGGCTGGTTTCCCATCTTTGTGTTCTCCCCCCTCCTTTCCCAGCACAAGCATATGTTTGTCTACTTGGGAGTAACTCCCATTGTGCTCAATGGAGCTTGCTTCTGAAATGCAGGTGCATCTGGATTTCAGGGGGGAGGGGGGAGCCTCTCTTATTGGTTGAGCAGCCCTTACCAGTCAGATGATGTTCACTCCAACTCCCATCAGGAAGTATGTTCTGTGAAGTGATTTTTACTGGTGCGGAGAACCTGCTCTTGAAGCTGTGTATGGACCAAAGCGCAGCAAAGCTGATTCCTTTTTTTAAAAATCCAGGACTCCTCCATTCGCTACCCCTTCCATTGTCGTGGAAACATGGCCCAACACTACCCTTGAAATCAGTAGAATTTATATATGCTTAATATGGCAGGATTGTGCCCCAACTTTCATCCAAAAAGTTCATAGAATTCTATGTTTCAATGCTGAAATTACACAGGGGGCTGCGGGGGGCAGTCACCTTTTTTTATTGCCTCCTTGGCTACTGTTTTTAAAAGTCCACCACAGAGCCATGCTTTTCTTTAAAAATTTATCTAAAAAGTTTTGGGTTGGGGCTTGTAGATTTCATTAAAGGTCTTCCTGCCTTTTCAGCCATAATTCTAGCACTGTTATGTTTCTTTCTAAACACTATGGGAAGTTCCTGAACAGGTGCAAAAATATGTATTTTATGCACAAGTATGCCACTTTATATAGAATATTGTGAAGGTATACACTAAAAGAAAACACTAGTGTATGAATATGGCAAATGTGTTTGCAACCACATGCAGGAACATGTGCCCAATTTTATTTATTTACTTAAATTATGTTTAAAAAAGGTAAAGGTGTCCCCAACCAGTCGTGTCTGACTCTAGGGTGTGGTGCTCATCTCCATTTCTAAGCCGAAGAGCCAGCGCTGTCCGAAGACGCTTCCGTGGTCATGTGGCCGGCATGACTGAGGTGCACGGAACGCTGTTACCTTTCCTGCCGTTTTATCTACTTGCAACTTCTTGCTTTCGAACTGCTAGGTTGGCAGGAGCTGGGACTGAAGACAGGAGCTCACTCCGTCACGCAGCACTTGGGTCTTCAACTGCTGTCCTGCCAACCTTCCGGTCTGCAGTTCAGTGTCTTAACCACTAAGCCACCACGGCCCTTAAATTATGTTTAGGCCACCTTTAAGGGTAAAACCCTCTCAAGGAACATGCAGAATAAAAACTATACAAAAATATACAAAAGGTATAACAAAAATACTATTAAAAATATTTTTTAAAATCATTAATGAAACCTGCAGCCCACAGATTATGGAAAGGGCAGCAAAAACAGATGGGTCTTCAGAATCTTCCTGAAGATCCGCAAAGAAGGGGCCTGATAAACCCCTGATGGAAGCTGATTCCAGAGGCATGGGTCACCATTGAGGAGGCCCTCTCCCTTGTATTCACCACCCTATCTGCTCTTGACAATAGGTGAATGAGAAAGGCCTCTGTTGATATCTCGGAGTGCAGATAGGCTGGTACAGGAGATGGTAGTCCTTCAAGTAACTTTTAAGGCTTTAAACCATTTAAGGCTTTAAAGGTTAAAACCAGCACTTTAAATTGGGCTCGGAAACACACCAGTAGTCACTGCAGCTGTGATGGTATCTGTGTCATATGAACAAACCACCCAGCCCCCACCGGTATCTAGGCAGCTGTATTCTGCACCAACTGAAATTTCTGAACCATCATCAAAGGCTGCCCCATGCAGAGTTGCATTCCAGGAGTCCATGATAGAGATGGGATTGGCCAGGGCTCCTTAGCAAGTGTACATTTTGTCATAAGTACATTGTGGTGCCCTCTGTGAAAAGCAGCCCTTGTAGAAAAATGGGGAGGGATGTGTTTCAGTAGAGAATATGTTTTCCATGCAACCCCCAGCAACTCCAGTTTAAAAAGAACTTACCTGAAATCTTGAAGAGCTGCTCTCAGAGTAGACAATTCATGATATGTGCCCCCCTCCTTCCTCCGTCCTGAGCTACCTTGCAAAATCATTGCAGTTTTTTTCAGTGTTCCTTTGGAACATTCAAAAGGAAGATATGAAAAACTGAATTGTTCTTTATTCAGCAGCCTGTCTCCTGCCAGTCTCTGGCCTCCACTCCTCACCCACTCAGCCCTTTTGCTGGCAAAAAGGCCTTTACCTTTGTGAAAGGAAAGGCAAATAGTGGCAGTGAGGTTGAATATGCAGGTACCTGTCTGCTCAGGAGTTACAGGGGGGTGGGGGGGTGAACCTCATTTTGGGTCAGTTCTGGGCTAGGATTAATTCACCTTTACAAATAGGGTGTTGTTGTTGTTGTTGTTTTGGTTTTGCATTTTGAATCTCCTCCCTCTCAAACTTTGTCTAGACAATATTGGGCTAGATGGACAAATGATCTTACTCAGTATGAGACCGTGTCTTATGTTGATATGATGTCTGGGGTGGTAGCTCATATATTATATGGTACAGGTTTTTGCTCACACAAGGCATCCTACTAGTCCCTGTGTGTGTGATAGTGTGAACCACACTGAGAGTCAGTGTGGTGTAGATGTTAGAGTGTTGGCCTGGGGAGATCTAGGTTCAAATCCCCACTTGGCCATGAAGCTCATTGGGTAACCTTGGGCCAGTCACTGACTCGCAGACTAACCTACCTAACAAGATTGTTGTGAGGATAAAATGGAGAGGAGGAGGGTCATGTATGCCACTTTCAGCTCCATGGAGGAAAAAGACAGGATATAAATAAACAAACAAACAAACAATAAATAAACTGGGGGGAAATGATGGTTCTGGTGGCAGGAAGTGTTTCTGTCATCTTGAAGGCAGTTTTTTCTTCTCTGTTCCTGGAAGTTATTGATGGCCTATAAGCATGTTTGCGTGATAAGCACACTGCATTTGCACAAATGAGCATTCACTTGGGGGTGGCCAAGACAACTTGCATGAACAAAAAAAACAGCATGTCTAGGCTATAGGCCAGGACAACTGATACTCGGATCCCATTTCAGTGCTGATCGTGTGGTAACACTCTGCATGCATTCACACAACTTCTAAGGACTTTTACTCCAGTGGAGTACTGTATATGTTAAAAAAGAGGGGGATATTTATTTACAAAATAAATTCATTTGTACCTTTGCAATCCTACCTTCTCCCCTTATTTTGAATATCAGAGGCACCACAGAGAGTTCAAAGAAGTTGCATTGTTTGAGTGGCACTTTGAAAAATTCCAGCATTGACTACTTGTTTCTGAAGCCGCTTATTAAATATAATTCTAACAACAGCTGAAAGGAAAATTAAGTCCCCTGCATATCGGCATCCCCTCAGCACCAAAGGTCAGCTATGTACCAATGAGCCAGAAAGCAGTGTGTGATCAAACATATGCTTGCTCATTTTTGCCATTCATTTTTGAGGCCAAGCAGGCGGGATGGTGTCAATCTTCATTTTCCCTTGGGAGGACCACTTTCCACTCCTTATGAAGTCAGTAAATTATTCTCACAAATGCTTGCTCTAAGTCTTGTATCCGTGAAAGAGGAAGAAATACAAAGCTTCTGTCAGTTTTTACAGCTGTTTTGTTTTTAGATGTCTTGGAAACATCTCTGAGAAAAGAAGCTTGCCCATTATGGTTCTGGTGTTTGTTTCATTCACTGTAGTTCACATTACCTAGGGAGGTGGTGGGCTCTCCCACACTGGAGGCATTCAAGACGAGGCTGGGCAGCCATCTGTCAGGGATGCTCTGACTTGGATTCCTGCATTGAGCAGGGGGTTGGACTCGATAGCCTTGTAGGCCCCTTCCAACCCTACTATTCTATGATTCCATGATTCTACCTTCGAAAAGTGAACTATTTTATATGGAAGGGAAATTTCCAATCTCTGTCACCCCATTCTAAGTTTGTCAGGGACAGGAATGGAAATTGGACACAGGGTCCAATTGGACACAGGCCATTTTTGGCAGCAATCCATGGTCAGCATCACTTCTAGTTCTCTTCCTAATAGTGATGTACACTGGTAGAATTTCCTTCCCTTCCCTGTCCACCTAAACTTTAGCATAATTTGGCATGCCAACTTACTTTATTAATGGAATCTGGAATTTTATTTATCATTTGACAGGAACTGGCATGATCATAAACAATATAAGGAGAGAAGCACATGGGCAGCCATTAGATAAGGAAGGCAAAGTTGGAGAAAGATGAGGGAGCTGGTGAAGTGAGGGAAAACCCACTCTACTGCTGTTTCTTATGCTACTTTCATCAGCCATGGAGACTAGTTGAATTCCCAAGTGGTCAGGCTGGCGGTGAACATTGGATCACAGTGCACACTTATTCCTTCCAGTTGGATGTTGGCAGCTATAATATAATTGCTTGACCTTCTGAGGCAACATGCGTTTTTGGTATTAATTCTATCACAGTTGCCAAATTCTGTGAACACTACTTCAATTTTTAGATCTATAGGCATAATGATCCAGGAACCAATGTTCAAGGAGCAGTGTCCTCACCCATGCTATTTGGCACCTCTTTGAAGCTGCTGAGTGAGATTTTCTGGAGCTCTGGAACTTGGGTGCTATCATGCAGTTGACACCCAGCTCTACATTTCGTTAACTAAGCAACCAGAAGCTGCTGTTTTGGTGGCAAACCAGTGTTGGGGGTTGGTAACGACGAGCAACACATGCATGGAGAGGGCGATCTATTCAGATCTGAAACTGCAGTGGGAAAGATGTTGTGGGCTGTGAGAATGTGATATTTGGGGTTTGGGACTACTGGTTTGGTTCTGCACATGTGGAAAATAG
This sequence comes from Heloderma suspectum, assembly GCF_057233095.1. NCBI lineage: Eukaryota > Metazoa > Chordata > Lepidosauria > Squamata > Helodermatidae > Heloderma > Heloderma suspectum. Next base: position 251,220,498 of record NC_139459.1, read on the forward strand.
GAAGCTGCCTTAGACTGAGTCAGACCGTGGGTCCATCTTACACAGTACTGTCGACGCTGACTGGCAGCAGGTCTCCAGGGTTTCAGGCAGGAGTTTATGCCTAGCCCTACCTGGAGATGCTGGGGATTGAACCTGGGACCTTCTGCATTGCAACCCATCTGCTCTGCCACTGAACTACAGCCCCTCCCCATTAACCTCCTACCCCCAACTGGGCACTTTCCCTGCCCATCACCATTCCTTTGTGTTGTTTTGACCATGAATTCCTAACTCTTTTCCCATGAATTCTCAGTGGCCTTTTCTGTGGCACCACCCAGTTATGAAACTCTCTCCCTAAGAGGTCAGATGGGCCCTATTTTTGCCAGTTTTAGACAGGCTTTGATTACGACTTCATTTAGGCTGTCTTTAGATGAGTTTTAAGTTTTATTCCACTCTTTGGATGCTTTCAAGATGGCCTACTACATTCTTAATTTGACTGTTTTGTTTTTAAAGTTGTATATTCCTGGGGGCGGTGGTTCTAGGCGGAAAGATGCTTTATAAATATTTTAATCAATAAAAAAATGAACGGTAGAGTTTCAACAGCAAAACTGGAATTACTGGCGGAGGTGGGGAAGAGGTGTTACCATTGTGTATGTGTTCTTTTTCTTCAAACCTGTGACCTCTGAGCTTTCAAAGAACTTGAAAAGTGCCTCAGAATGGCATCCACACCGTGAAATCAGATCAGAAATACAATGGAGATTCAGTTTGTTACATGTCTAAATAGAAAATTCTGCATGTTCTTCCCAGCAGTGTTGCTTGGCTTGTGCGCATGTGTGTGTGTGTGTGTGTGCACATCCCCCCCCCCGCTATCTTTATTTCCCTTTAATCTGGTTACTTAGTAACATTCCTGAAGTGGAAATTGCAGAACAAAACCAAGTGGCCACTAATAGCTTTAAGAAGAAAGGTTGCTAAGAAGGGGTTTTTCCTTTCAATTTTCAACTGAATCAAACCAGAGAATGAGAGAAATTTGGAAGCAGTAATGAAGTAGTAAGCCGTGATTACAAAACCATCAAGATATATTTTTACATCCTGCCTGATCATTAAAATGGGTTTTGTTCCACTGAAACAGAGTAATTGATGTGATTTAACCACAGTTTGTGTTCCTAACCAGGGTCCAATAATTTATTCAGAAATCTTAAAGCAGCACAATGATGGGTTGAGAAACAATTCAAATGATACAATCAGGATTATTCCTTTTTAGCTTTCTTAGCTGTTTAAAACAGGAGACATAGCATTGCTCCAAGTCAGCTTCAGGTATTTTAGGATTTCTGTGGAAGAGAAGGGGAAAGCTCTGATCATGCATTGCCTTTTCCTTGCTTCTGCATTGCTTTAACAGTATATTTACCCACTGATTAATACATTCAAAGTTAAAATAAATGCAGGCTCATTACTTTGGTCTAATGTAAACAGAACCTCTTTAGGGTGGTCATGTGCTCTACTTTACAGTCCTCTATTTGAAGGGCTGTTAAAGAACAATCCTCTATCTGAAGGCATCTTCTATTTGAAATGCTGTCTAGTCCAACTCTATTTTAAAGATTAAGCACCAGAATGGAGAGGGGGGACTTTGAAGTTTCCCATCTACAGTCAGTACCTGGGCAGCAGACTGAGAAGGCAAAAGGGTCATGTGGTCACAGTTTTCCCCACCATAGTGAGATATATTGTATTTCTATTTAAATTATGGTAATTATTTCTTAATTTGCATCTATATGTTAGAATATGCAAATGTTATGCAAATTTCTGCTCTCTTTTTTGGTGATGCAGAAATGGCCTCCCTAAACTTCAAGCAGTCATTTATTTAGGCAAGTGGTGGCGAAACCTTTTTTGGCCCAGGGGCTGAATTCCAATTTGGGAAGGTTCTTGGGGGCTGTATTACAGCAGTGGGTGGGGCCAAGTGCAGAGTGGGTAGGCCAAGGTAAAATGGGCAGGGGCAGATATAATTCCTACCAATTTGGATGTTTCTCCAACAAGCATACAAGCCACAGCTCTATTCTAGGCATGTCTACTCAGGAGTAAGCCCCAGTGCAACAGCTTTCAGGCATGCAAAGTACAGCTCAATTCTAAAATGTAAAGGTATTCCATCCCATTTTGGGGGCTACTGCTAGCCCCCAAAATGCCTGTGGAACTTCCCCTGTAAATGCTCTCCACCCCGCAGCCCGGTAGAGCTCCTTTCCACTGGTAGAGGGGCACATCTGCCCCATCCTAACCTCCACTGGCTAGTAGAGCCGGTTGTTAGGATTGTTTTCCCCATCTATTTCTATTAGAAAAGCAAATTTCAGGATCTGAACAATCTGGGCAAGGTACATTTTACACAGTGGACAGAGGGCACTAGCCTCTGCTGTTTCTAGAGGCTCTGCTGACCTTGGCAGGATTCACATGCAGATCCCAAAGTCAACATTTATTTCTAGTAAATGTACATGTCTGTTTTTCTCAAATCATGCACCCAAGTATAGCTAACCACCCCAAATATATACGTGAATATCTCCTGTCCTCTAGACCACATTCAGATCCTTTTTGCTGACTGTGCAGCTTTGCATGGGCAGTTGTCCTTGAGAGTGAAAGCAATGCAGGTTGTCAAATGTGCCACTTTAGTCTCTGTGTTCCCTGAATTTAAAACACCATAAAGATTATGCTCGTACTATTTCATGTGTGCAAAGCAGACTATTTTTGTGGTATATGCATGCCATACTTCTGAAAAGCAAGAGAAAAGAATAAATGGATTTGTGTTTTATTTTGTTTTCATGTGATATATAGTTTTTACTACACAGTACATTCCATCTAGGAAACACATATGTCCAAGTAGCAGATTTGGGATGGTCTTCTTGCTGATTAAGAAGTATGAATTTGTTTAGTGGGGTGAGGATAGAAAGAAGACTTCTTTAAAAAATGTAGGGAAGGAATAACTTAAAAACAACTTAACAACGCAGTGCTTTTTTGCAGGCTGTATAACATGAGAAAACGTTTTAAAGAAATCCAGGATTTCCACCCCATTGTATTACATAGACCTTCCTGAGTACATACTGTGCTACTATATTCCACTTTGGAATTTGTTTCAAGTGAGGAACAGTATATAAATATTGCAAATAAATAACCAAACAAATATTATAAAAGCCGTTGTATTAACTTTTCTAATCTACCATGACCCTTTTCATCTGTATCTGTATATATCTGTGCCTTTCTACATATATATCTCATAGCTATTCAGACACAAGGTAGATGCATGCATACCTTGGGAATTCCTCCTCTGTATTACTTCACACTCTGAGATTGACTAAATGTGCGAGCCAGGTTCAAACAGTAAAGGTATGTGGGGAACCATCCTCAGTGGCTGCTCAACAACAACAACTACAGAAGAATGACTAGGTTAAAGAGGTGGGAGAAAGTGGGTTTGAAGTTCACTGCATTTTACATGCCTATGGGATAGAGTTGTCTACAAGTACACATATGTGTGTATGTACACACACACACACACACACACACACACACGAGATACCATTTTTGTTTCACCTTTCCTTGGTGAGAATGCAGTGTTTCAAAGTACATGGGACTCCACTCAGGGAGAAGAAACAGACACAAGAAGGTGAAGCAATTTTATGCAGGGGTCGAACTTACATGCAAACCAGTTTTATTCCACAGAACTGATGTATGATGTATATATTTAAGACCCTTTCCTACTCTTGGAGGTAGGCAAAGGTATACTAAATATAAAACATATACTTTGTAATTAATGTTTTCTGGGGCACAGGAACCTCCCAAGTCCCCTATAGTTTGTGCCTGTTGTAACAAGCATACGCCTTTTGATTTAGCTCATGGCCATAAACCATTGCAGTCTGCCAATTTTTTAAAACTTACTTTTTCCTTCCCTTACTTTCTTTTCTCACCTCCTTAAATTTCATTCCAGCTTACTACACCCATCATAAATTTAATTGAAAATAATCATATGAGAGAGTGAAGTATAAATACATCTTTATTTAATCAACACGTGTAGTTCTCTGGACTGGATTAACAATTATGGCAATTGTGAATGCTATGTGTGCGCATGTTATACTATGTGGCATGTCTGAAAGTTGAGTTTTGTCAAGTGGGCGTGGAGGCATCTTTCAAATTTGAATATTTAAACTTTGAGAATTCACATTCAAATTTAAAAGAGCTACTAATTGGACTGGATGAAGGCTAATAAATCGAAACTCAATCCAGACAAGACTGGGATGCTGTTGGTTGTTCTTCTGACTAGATGGAAGGTGTTCAACCTATTCTGGATTTGGTTACTCTCCCCCTGAAGGAGCAGGTTCATAGCTTAGGGGTCCTCCTGGAGTCATCTTTGTCACTGGAGGCTCAGGTAGCCTCAGTGGCATGGAATTCCTTCTACCAGCTTTGGTTGGTGGCCCAGCTGTGTCCCTGTCTGGACAAAGATAACCTGGCTTCAGTAGTCTATGCTTTGGTAACATCCAAGTTAGATTACTGTAATGCACTCTACATGGGGCTGCCTTTGAAGAAGATTCCAAATCTACAGCTTGTGCAAAATGTGGCAGCCAAACTAATAGTGAGGACCAAAAGGTCTGCACATATAACACCAATTCTGGCCTGCTTGCACTGGCTGTCTGTATGTTTCTGAGCCCAAGTCAATGTGCTAGTTTTCACCTATAATGTCTTACACTACTCAGGACCAAAATACCTGATGGAGCACCTCTCCCAACCTGAACCTACCTATACACTGCAATTGTGATCTGTGGCCTCCTACAGAGGATCTGAGCATGACAACAAAGGAGAAGGCCTTTTCGGTGGTGGCCCCCAAATTATGGAATGTTCTCCCCATTGAGGTCCACCTGGTGTCAACATTGTCATCAGGTTAAGACTTTCCTCTACTGACAGCATATAAGGTTTTAACCTATCCTGGGATTTTTTATTGTTGATTGTTTTAAATTGTTTTTGTATGTAAATGGTTTTTATATTACATTTTATATTGTGTTTTTAAGGTTTTAATCTTTTGTAAACCGCCCAGAGAGGTTTAGTGATTGGGTGGTATAGAAATGTACTAAATAATAATAACAAAAGTTGAGGTTAATGTTATCTGTCAGATTGAATTAAACAAACCAGGTTACCATCTGCGCAAAGAGAATGGGATTTAATGTTTAAGTAAAAAGCAGATTGTTTTGTTATGCCATTTCAGGGAAGAAAAAATGTGTTGGCCATAAAGAGTAAAAAGGATAGATAAAATGCTAGTGATTATATAATTTTCATTGAATCTTAGCTTCCTATGACTTCATGTTTATATGTGGAATACAGTTGTATTTACAGTATAGTAAAATTATTTGACAATGGTAGTATGTCAATCAGGATATAAGTGTGGATATATACGTGGGTGTGGATATACAAATTATGTGATAAAAGGGATTGTTGCTTGATTCTAGATTTAGCTGGGGCTATTAGATTTTCTTCCCTGAGGCATTTGATAATAGGTTTAACAGAACATAGTCATTTGTCTTGTTTGCTGACTACATAACAGATGGATTTGTGATTTTAGCAATTATGATATGAACGTTAATAAGACATGATATCTTTTATTAATTAACACTTTTAAACATTTGGGGTTTTTTCCCCCAAATGATAAAGCTGCACACAAATACTGATAACATATGAATACTAGGTTTATAAATTACTATTTGGAAAAGGCTTGTATTTTTTTTTTAATAGTTCAGAATATTACAGTACAATCCTATTTGCATGCAGCGCATCCCTCATTATCCAAGGCTCAGGTTCCAGGAACTACTAGTTATCTGGATTCACAGAGCTGAATTCACTTGACCCAAAGGAATAATGTTCAGGGTTTAGGATATCCTTATTCAGGATAGCCATTTCACTTGATTAATATCACTTGTCAGAACATTGTAAGTCAAGTTCAAGTTTACAACCCTTGTTGTTCACTAACAATATCCCCAAAGAATTATGTATTTCGCCACACAGCCAGCTTTAATAAGGATTTGGTCAACCCATGTCTGGGTGTGGGCAGAAGGTCATGGGCATTGCATTAAGTGTCTCCCCTGTCAATGTAAAGCTATGTAAATAGCTCTCCTTTATGTTCAGACTTTGATTACCCTGCAAGAATACCTGTGTTACCCTATCGCAGAAATGTTCAAAGATTTCTGTGCCAGCTTGAAGACCAATGGATTTTGACAATTGTGTTTCTGTGCAGTAGTGGTGGATAAACCAGAGCTTCAGTTCTACAGATCTGTGTGCACAAGAAGGGGGGACGGGAAAATTTCACATGAATCTGCAGATATCCTCAAAATTTCTGTTGCAGCTACTTACATGGCCAAAACAGGAAGCCGTCTTTCAGCTAAACAACAGCATACATCTTTAGCCATATGCTCAACTGGAAAAGGAATTTCAGAGGCTGTTGCGGAAAGTTCAGATGAATCTCTGCCTGTACACACAGGTATCTACTACAGGCAAAGACAGCAATGTAGAACTGTAGCCCTTCAAGTTAATGTGCTCAGAACTAAAAACAACGGGAGCTCAAAGAACATATTGTGATAGGTTGTAAAATATGATAGAACAAATAATTTAATATAATGGGCATCCGTTGGTGCGTCAAAACATGAATGCAGGCCTGGCACCAGCATTTGCCTCTCCCCCAGCCCATGCTCATTGCCGCATGGGCTCCTAATGGCACTGCTGCAGCCACCAGCCTCCCTCCCTTTCTTGTACAATTCCTCATGAGTAGGTGTCATGGTCCAGGACCCCAGCCCTCATCCTCAGAGGATGAAGCTCCTGAGTTAATGTCAGGGAGAAGGCTCAGTTCCAGAAGGGCATCACAAGGTTTCCATCTCCTTAGGACCTAGTTCTCCAGGAAGGCCCCAGGGACCAGCTCCCCTGTCCAGAGGAGCTGTCACTGCCGTCCTTGGATTCTGTAAGCCCATACATGAGCACGAAGAGGAGGGAGAGTTGGTGGTTGCAGCAGTGCCACCAGGGGGCCCATGTGGTAGCAGATACTGGTGGCAGATGCTGGTGGGGACTCAGACGGGGGGGGGGCTCTGAGGGCAGCTTGCCCAAGACCCCCAAAATCTGAAGCCAGGCCATTTGTCCAGGACTCCCAAAATCTGAAGCCAGGCCACTTGCATGAATACAATTGCTGTAAAACAATGTCAACGATTTCTCCAACCAGTGTTTATACATACCCTGTGCCAACCAAGTTCTTAGCCTGTTTCATGAATGAAGTAGGATCTTGCCTCTAAGATATATTCCACAATGAACCAGTTAGCTTTCAGGTTCGGGGGGAGGGGGTAGGGATACTTGAGGAATTTGATGTTTGTGAATTCCTGTACAAATTGACTTGGTCTGAACTTCTCGGACTAGTGTGTGGATAGGAACTTAGCAATCCACTGGATTTTGCACTTTTCTGAAGACACTGACTGCTCTGCTTTACTGTTCATTATTTCTTCTGTTAATTGTTTATTGCTGTTATATTGTTTTATATTGTATTATATATGTATTTCAGTTGTGTTTTTATGGTATTTGTGTATAAACTACTTAGAGATTTATTATATTAAGCGATATATTCAGGTAGAATGGGAGTTCCCTATAAAATAAATTTTCAAAGGATGATACTGTAACTTTTCAAAAGATGACAGTAGCCCCCTTCACACATGCATTGCATGAAGGCAAATCACACGTGGAACAAGGCTGTGAGACCCCATGTGGGAAAGCCTTTCTGCCTAGGACTCTACTTGTGTAGGCTTTCCCCTCATTCTGGAATCCTGTGTGACTGGGGTTCCAGAATGCCAGGAAAGCCTACCTGCATAGAGGCCTTCCCCTGCAGACATCCACATGACACATCTAACATGTGGATATCTGGGGTGGGACAATCACTGCCACATGACCACAGGAGTGGGGCCAGAGGCAGGGCTCCGCAGCCCTGTTTTACTCATCCTTTGAGTGGCTTTTCCCCTCTGCAAGTGTGGGGAACCTATTAAAATGGTTGTCGTGCCCCCCCCCCCCCGCCCCCGGAGGCTAATGGATTCTAACAGATTCCAAAGGATGCTGTGGAATTTTCTTGTTGGTATGGCTGTTGCTCCCATCGATACCCTGGTTACTCTGTGGAATACAGAGATGTCTCAGGCAGCTGACATGGCTGCACCTAAGACCTTTTCCCTCCCTGCAGAATTCTTGCAACTCCTTGGAATGTGTCTGAGCTGAGGCAATGAAGCAAAGGGGATGACAGCTGGAATGTATCTAGCACTGTTTATATTTGCAGATATAAGAAACCTGGCTGCTGTTTCTTGCACTTGGCACTTTTGAGGAATTGGCTGCTGATTATATTGTTTATTAATATTTGACAACACTGGAAAGTTTTATCATTTCTGATTCTGGTTTGTGTGTTTTAATAATGGCTAGGTAACGCAAACTGATACTGTTTTAGTTTTACTGATCAATACTATTTATAATTGGAAAAGGTGTTTTAATATTAGTATCACTGAAAGGAACTGTTGTATATTTGGATTTCTATATTATTTTTTGAAATGCATGGTATGCCACCAGATGTATTGATGACTATTATTGTAACGTATGCCTGTCCTTGTTTTATAGTTTTTATGTTGTGAGCTGTATTGGGCATATCTATATGAAAAGTGGCATACAAATCAAACTATTCTTATTCTTATTAATACTTGGACATACGAGTGAGGTTTGAGGGCTGTGGTGAACCAAGGGGGGCATAGGCTTTTTTATGTGTAGAATATAGACCCTGCCAGGGTGGTTATTCTTTTAAAACTGAATGGAAGGGGAATTCTGCCAGTTATGGCTTTTGCCATGACTACAGCATTGTGACTTAGAAAACCTAAAGAGGTAGCAAGAGGCCAAGGACAGGGATGGGGGCAGCATTTTGCATATTGATTTGTACTAACTAGCCAATTCTTTGCGACTTCCTAGTTTTGGAGTAATGTGAAATTTAGTTGTAACATGAGAGACAGAATCCTAAGACTATTGCCCCTTTCAAATACATTTTCTTTCGTGTTTTCTGATCTCATCTACCTTGTTCGGCTGCAAATTCTTACACATTAAAATAAAGTCAGAATTCTCCATGACAGGTTAGTCTTATTTCTAACAGATTTGCATAACCCAGTCGATGTTAGTGTTGTGCCAAATTTCACTTCCTCCAAAGTGTGAAGTGAAAGGTACCCTTTCAGAGCACCCCAAATGTAGTCTCTCAATGCTTAGCATATGTATGTATGTTGGCCTGTATGTTGCCCCTTTGGCAGCTCATTCAGTGTCTTTATTTTAATGGCTGATTCTACTTGAACTACTCTGAACCAAAGCCAATAAGGTTTGATGACATGATCAAGACACTATGTAGTCAATGTTACAAAGTCCATTCAGAGCGAGAACCAGAGGCAATTTCTTATTAAGGGCAAGAGTGGTAAACTGATGACAAAGCCCATTCTTTCTCCCTTCCCAAGAGAAGAACAGATCACTCTGGTAGTGCAGCTATAGTCTTTAGTCTCCTTTCCTCTCCTTCTGACCTCCATTAATGCTGGCAGTGACTGGGCTGGCTGGCACTTGTGAGCATGCCTGCAAGCTCTCTCTCTTCTCCTCCTCTTCCTCTCTTCACTCTCCATGGAATTTTTCTAAGGTAGCAGCAGGCAGGTCCAGTGTCAAATTTCCATATTTGTTCCTTATCCATTCCTCCAGAGCAGACTGGAGAGAAGGAAGCAGCACGCACTGCAACTGCAAGATAAGTTGCTTGCTTCATTTGCAAGTTTCAGTTAGTGGGGACTGGGAGCCCCTAGCTACTTTGTAATTTTAGAAAATTGTATGTATGTTTAGACTGGAGGCATGTAAGTGTGGGTTTTCCTTGGAGCTTCCAACCCCTTGCTTTTTTTTCTTCTTTCCCCACCCGCATTTTTTCTTCTCCCTCTCTCCCTCTCTTTTATGTTTTTTTTTTAAATGGCAGCCTGGGAGTGTGGGAGCAAGTAAGTGTATGTGTGTGTTGTCATAAGAGTCCCCACTATATTTCCTATTTTTTCCATTTTTCTCTTAAAATCCAATTTCCCCCTATTTTTCAGTCTGCTTTGCACTCGTCATCCTCAAGGTACTTGCCTCAATTTGCCTTTTTCTGTGCAATGGCCTGGTGTTGGAGCAGAACAATGTGGGAAAGGTGTGCTTTGTGTTGCTGTGTGGGTATCCCTTGCCTTCTGCATTACATGCATGAACTTGAAATTAGAATCATAGAATAGTAGGGTTGGAAGGGGCCTACAAGACCATCGAGTTCAACCCCCTGCTCAATGTAGGAATCCAAGTCAGAGCATCCCCAACAGATGTCTGTCCAGCCGCATCTTTAACGCCCACCTCCCTAGGTAATCGGTTCCATTATCATATTGCTTTAACAGTCAGGAAGTTTTTCCTGATGTTCAGCTGGAATCTGGCTTCCTGTCACTTGAGCCCATTATTCCATGTCCTGCATTCTGGGATGATCGAGGAGAGATCCTGGCCTTCCTCTCTGTGACAACCTTTCAAGTACATGAAAAGCACTATCCTATCTCCCCTCAGTCTTCTCTTCTCAAGGCTAAACATGCCCCGTTCTTTCAGTCTCTCTTCATAGGGCTTTGTTTCCAGTCCCCTGATCATCCTTTGTTGCCCTCCTCTGAACCCTCTCCAGCTTGTCTGCATCCTTCTTAAAGTACGGTGCCAAGAACTGGACACAGTATTCCAGATGAGGTCTAAGCAGTGCTGAGTAGAGGGGAACTAGTACTTCCCGGGATTTGGAAACTATGCTTCTATTAATGTAGCCCAAAAGAGCATTTGCCTTTTTTGCAGCCACATCACATTGTTGGCTCATATTCAGCTTGTGATCGACAACAATTCCAAGATCCTTCTCACTTGTAGTGTTGTTGAGCCACGTATCCCCCATCTTGTAACTGTGTATTTGGTTTCTTTTTCCTAGGTGCAGAACTTGGCATTTATCCCTATTAAATTTCATTCTGTTATTTTCTGCCCAGAGCTCCAGTCTGTCAAGATCACTTTGAATTTTGTGTCTGTCTTCCAGGGTATTAGTTATCCTGCCCAATTTTGTGTCATCTGCAAATCTGATCAGCATTCCCTGCACCTCCTCCTCCAAGTCATTAAGAAAAATGTTGAAGAGCACTGGGCCCAGGACTGAGCCCTGCAGTACCCCACTCGTTACCTCTCCCCAGTTTGAGAAGATCCCACTGAGAAGCACTCTTTGAGTCCGATTCTGTAGCCAACTGTGGACTCACCTGTCGGTTATTTCACCTAGCCCACGTTGAGCTAGTTTGCTCATCAGGATATCATGGGGCACTTTGTCAAAAGCTTTGCTGGAGTCGAGGTATATTATGTCCACAGCGTTCCCACAGGCCACAAGGGAGATTACCTGATCAAAAAATGAGATCAGCTTCATCTGGCAGGATTTGTTCTTGACGAATCCATGTTGGCTTTGAATAGTCACTGCATTGTTTTCAAGGTGCTTACAGATGGATTGCTTTATGATCTGCTCCAGAATTTTCCCAGGGATTGATGTCAGACTGACTGGTCTGTAGTTCCCAGGTTCCTCCTTTTTACCCTTTTTGAAGATAGGGACAACATTAGCCCTCCTCCAGTCATCTGGCACTTCACCCGTCCTCCATAATTGCTCAAAGAGAATAGACAGCGGTTCTGAGAGTTCTTCTGCCAGTTCCTTTATTACTCTAGGGTGCAGTTCATCTGGCCCTGGAGATTTGAACTCATTCAAAGTAATTAGGTGTTCCTTGACCATATGCCTATCGATCTCAAGCTGCAGTCCTGCCCCTTCAGCCTGTACTTCACCTTTGCTGGGGGTGGGTGAGTCATAGACACTCTTTCAGGAGAAGACTGAGCCAAAGTAGGAATTGAGTACTTCTGCCTTTTGTTTGTCATCTGTTATCATTTTGCCATTCTCACTGAATGGTTGAACCATCGTTTCTTTCCTCTGCCTTTTACTACGCACATATCTGAAGAAAGCCTTTTTGTTGTTTTTAGCATCCCTCACTAACCTCAGCTCGTTCTCAGCTTTAGCCTTCCTGACGCCATCCCTGCAATTCTGTGCTACCTGCCTGTACTCTTCCTTTGTTGCTTGGCCTTCCTTCCACTTCCTATATGTGTAATGTTTTCAGGTAATCTCTAAGCTTTTTGTGAAGCCACATTGGCTTCTTCTGTTGTCTTCCGCCTTTTTTTCATGTTTGGAATTGTGCCTTGAGAATTTCCTTTTTTAAAAGCCCCCACCCATCTTTGACTCCTTTTCTCGTTAGCGTCGCTTGCCATGGGACCTTACTGATCATTGTTCTGAGTTTATTAAAATCAGCTTTCCTAAAATCCAGGGTACGCGTTTGACTACACTCGGCTTTTGCTTCCCTTAGAACCAAGAACTCAAGTACAACATGGTCGCTTTCCCCCAGAGTTCCTGTAACTGCTACTTTATCCACTAAGTCGTCTCTGTTGGTTAGGATCAAGTCAAGGATAGCCGATCCTCTAGTTCCTTCCTCTACTTTCTGTAGGAGGAAGTTATCCGCCACACAGGTCAGGAATTTCCTGGAGGGGCCATGTTTTGCAGAATTTGTCTCCCAACAAATATCGGGGAAATTGAAGTCCGCCATTACTACTACATCATGCTTCCTTAAAACATTGGCTATTTGCTTTTCAAAAGTTTCATCCTCATCTTCTCCTTGGTTGGGTGGCCGGTAGTAGACTCCGACCACCTGGTTCCTTTTATTCTTTGCTCCATTTATTTTGATCCAGATGCTCTCGATGGGGCTACCAAGCTCATCCTCCTGTATTTCTGTGCAGAGATATGTATTTTTCACATACAGTGCAACCCCACCTCCCTTTCTGTTCCTCCTGTTCTTTTTGAACAAGTTATATCCTTCAATTGCTGTATTCCAGTCATGAGAGTCATCCCGCCAAGTCTCAGTTATACCTATCAAGTCATAATTTTCCTTGCCAATAGCCCATCTTCCAGGAAGTATAGCCCATGGTCTCAGAATCCAAATCTCTCTCGTTGGCACCACCTTTGTCATTCACCCCCTCTACTGTCCTCGCACAGCAGGCAAAGACCTTTTAGTTCAAGCAGGTCTTTGGTGTAGAAGTGGGTCTGTTGGGTTTTGCAGAATTTGTATCCCAACAAATGTTGGGGAAATTGAAATCCCCCATTACTACTACATCATGCTTCCTTGAAACATTGGTTATTTGCTTTTGAAAAGTTTCATCGTCTTCTCCTTGATTGGGTGCCAGGTAGTAAACTCCGACCACCATGTTCCTTTTATTCTTTGCTCCATTTATTTATCCCAGATGCAGTTTGCCTTTTTCTGTGCAGTGGGTTGTTGGTGGAGGAAAAAAATGGACTCAAGGGAGTGCTTCTGTGCTGCTGTATAGGTCATAGACACGCACTCAACTCTTTGCTTGAACTTAATTTGCATGCTCCCCCCTTAAATCTTTGCTTGAAATTAACTTGCATGCCCAGTGCCCTTTCTGCATAATGGATTCCTGATGTGGAATAGAGACCTTGGCTGTTTGTTCTGCCCATGGTTAGCTGCGCTGTCCTTTGCCCGAGTCCCAAGGGATACCAGCCATCACTGCCTTTGCATCTGCACAATGGGCAAACACTTTCACATGTGTTCATTTGTCCCCTGAAAAATTGTCAAAATGGGAAGGTGCTTTTCACAGAAGGGGGGAAAAAAGCAGCCTACATGTTTTACCTCAAGTCTAAGTGTATCCAAAAACTGCAGGAATTACAACAAATAAACTCTTGTTCTTCCATGCATAACACCTGCACATACAAGCATCCCTCATGCTGAACTATATCTGATTTTGACATTCTTTTACATTCTGGAGAACGATGGGAAACCAATCATAAGAATAAACAAACAGAACTGTAGCATGTACTTAGGAAGCATCGGGGCAAATTGACCCACTGCTAGAAGCTTTGGGGAAAAAATACATGTACATTCTTAGAAGTTCCTGGAATGAACAGATGTCAAGGGTAATCACCAGACTATGCTGTAACTCTGTTTTTCAAATACATTTCACATGAAGAAGGAAAAGCACTTTAGCTGCAGCAGCATACTCTGTCTTCCTTTCCTTGGTTTCTGTGAACTGGTAATAACAAGTCTAAGAAGTCATACATCTCACTCACATGGAATGTATTTTAGCTGTTAAGAATTATAATTCCTAATCCAGTCCCTAGATTAGGGGCAGTTGGCCTCTTTTGCTGCAGATTCTACATGAGAGCTCAGGGATGGCTATTCACCCACACCTAGGCCATTTCTACATGAGGCATTTATCATGCACTTGTCACTGGCCACTCACGGAAGTTCGAGGGTCCTATACATGATGTCATTATCATCCTCCAGGTCACCTCCCGCTCTTTGCAAGCTTTATTGCAGTTTTTTTTATGAAGACAAAAGCCTGGCATTTTCCCTCCTCCCACTATGAACCACAGCAAATCTATGGTACGCTGATGAAATGGCGCTTTATCGCAGCAGTAGGACAGCACCATCTATTGGCTTTAGAATGAAACATATAGAACTTGCCCAGAAAGAAAGAAAGAAAGAAAGAAAGAAAGAAAGAAAGAAAGAGGAAAACACCATGTGGAAAGCAGCTGATTGTAATCCCGCCAGGAATTCAGAAGCAGAAGCCCTGGTAAACTTGCGTAATTTTAACTTCATGTAGTGTGAGAGCCCTATTCTGTTCCAAAGCTTATTTCCCATTTTACAGGTGATGCATGACTTTATTCCTTTTAGCTTTATTAAGCTTGGCTACATTAAGACCAATGCTGCTGGAATCAGATTGGTTGATTAGCACTCCAGGTTGTTCTGTACATCTTCTCTGACCTCATCAGAATTAACTGTGCCAACAGTTGTATGCCATCCACAAAAATGGTAAGCAGTAATTCATCTTCTTCCTGAATATATTTTCAGGAAAGTTCTTACTTGCTAATTTAGCTACCACCATTATTACAACTCTAATAAATGAGAAAAACTTCCTTGAATTATCCAGTGCAGATATGTGACATGACAAATGCAGCCATTCTGCATATTTATGGGAACAGGGGAATGAAAACTAACGCTGCTGCTGTCATGGTCATTTAGTTGAATGGTGACAGAGAATCCAGAGGTGTTACTCATGGCTCTTAGTATACCTCTGCCCTTCTATATGGCCTGTGGAGAGGGAGCGGGATCTTAGCAGGCTAATGTAGGGCTAATCCAATAAAGTCCAATCAAGAGTGCAAACAAGGAGCCAAGGTAGGTATTGGTAGGCTCTGATCCTTTCCCTGAGTTGGCACACTAGGTAGCAGTGCAAGTACTCAATTAGGTGCACAGTTCTGTGCATGTTTAGACAGAAACAAGACCTCCATGCTGACTGGAGAATGTTGGGAATTGTAGGACTTTTTTCTGTCTAAACATACATATGATTGCACCCTAATAGGCAAACTAGGCTGCATCTTATGAGATGCACGCAATCCTAAATCTGGGATGCTACCTTGAACTCTCTTTCTCTTTAGGTTTGAATTGGGATTCTCAAGTAACAGAAAGACACCATGATAACAAAAATAGGGCACAATCTTATGGGGATAGGTGGCTGCTTCCAAACTCAGAGGTAGGGATGTTGGAGAATTCCGCCATGGACCCCAGTGAGACAGATTACAAGAATCTGGCCCCATTGGGGTCCATGGCGGAATGGAGCACTCACCTCTGCGCCCCTCCGGAATCCGTCCAGGCCGACTCCTCCATGCAGTGATCCTGTGGAGCCGGCCGCCAGCTCCGCAGTGCTGGCGATACAGCTGGCCGCCACTGCCGTGCTGTATCACTGTGCTAACTCCAGACGCAAATGGCGTTCACTACGCCATTTGCGTCCCTGTTTTGACGTGATAGGCTATGCAGATTATATTTATGTAGATATTTACGTAGCCTATCGTGTGAAAACAGGGATGCAAATGGTGTAGTGGATGCCATTTGTGTCCAGACTTAGCACAGTGATATGGCACAGCAGTGGTGGCTGGCCATATCGCAAGCGCTGCGGAGCTGGCAGCCGGTTCCGCAGGATCACTGCAGAGCCAGCTTGGACAGATTCTGGGAGAAGGGATGGATCGCCTCCCCCCCCCCGGCGGACCCTGCCAGCCAGAACAGGGTAAGTGACCCGCCCACCCCTACTCAGAGGTGACCAGCTATCCAATACAGGGCAGGAGAAGCATGGAGGGGATCATCCCCTCCGTGCTTCTCCTGCCCTGCATTTGCAGCTAGACAGCCGATTTCGGCTGTCTAGCCGCAGGAAGGAAGAGCGGGGGAGGATGTCGCCAGACAACACATGGGATGTGTTGTACCGACATTTTCTCATTCCCTCCCCTGGAACGCCTCCCGGAACACCCTGTTTTGGCTGGACCATGCTCCTCTTCTGAGCATGGAAGGAAGGGGGGGAAGGTCAGTTCTCTGGGAACTGACCTCGAAGCACGGGCTCTGAGGTCGGTTCCCAGAAACCCACATATCCTATGGCCATCTAGCCGCTCACTAGCGGCCATGGGGTTGCTCCCTCCACTGAATATGATAAAAACTAGAAAATAATAATTTGAAATAAATTCAAAATGAGAAATCCATTTACACTGACGATCAATTCTGAAGGAGTATTAATACCAAAATGATAGAAACAATTGAGTTACAAAATGCTTTAACAAAATGCAAGTTATAAAGAGGAAGTTTAAGGTAAACTAATGCAATAAGCAATTAGGATGTTTTATAAGTGATGGAGAAAATGCAGTCCTTTCAAATGAGCTGACCAGGTGTAAGAGAAAATTAGATTCTTACTAAGCTAGTTATAATCAGATCCTTCTAAGGATCAGAAAGTGTCTTAGAACTAATTAAAATGCACCGGGAAATCATATGGTACGTTCCTCCTGGGACTGTACTACTTCAGGCTGCAGTTTAGGGGGCTGTATATTTGAATTCTCCCCTGTGTGAAGAATTCCATGCTCAGGAAAGCCTCCTATATTGGGGAGAAGTATTTGAGCTTAGACATGTCTCTGACATGCTAACTTTTCAGACATTTCTTGATGTTTTTAAGGGGAGGAGTACTGAAACATGCAACCCCCAGCTTCAGGCCTCCGGTTCATTATTAGGGTTGCTAATTTTCACATATACTTTGACATTAACAGTTCTACACCACTAAACTAAGTGCTGGAAAAAAATACTCAGTTCACTGCACATTCACATTGTTTCAGTGCTGCTCAGCACTCTTTTGTTCCCCTTTGCTTCCGCTCAGCCCTGTTTTATGTATTTATTTATATGCCCTCACTGTCCTCAGCCTCATTTCCCTCACTGCAGTTTAATCCAGTTGGCTGTGGCAAATCACGTGATTTTGTCTCTGGCCCCTCTGTAATGCCGTTACATATGACAGCCTTCCCTGACCTGGTTCCCTTCAGATGTGTTGGACTGCAACTCCCAGCGTTCCCACTCAGCATGATGGGAATTGTAGTCCAACACATCTAGATGCACCAGGTCAGGAAGGGAAGGCTGACATAAGATGCACCAATGTAAAATTATTGGCTGTGGTAGCCCGTATGATCTTATCAATTTCAATCAGATCAAACAGCAGCAAGGACAAATGTGGTTGAAGACAGTGAAGCAAAAAAAGGAAGACAGCGAAGCAAAAAACCAAAAATGGTACAGAGGAGAAGCAGTAGCCAAGGGAACAAGAGGGCACTGAATAGCGAAACAACGCAAATATGTTTGGGAATGTAAAAAAACTGCAAAATAAGGGAGGCCCTTTTTGTCACTCATAAAAATTAACACAGAACCAGGGAATTTGTTTCGGGCCCATTCTATTAATGGTATACTTCCATTGTGACTCCTGGTGCTGAAGAAGTTGTGTTTCATTGATCCAGACTGGAATTGTAGTGAAATTAGTCTGTAAGAGCTGGGCTGACCTTTCTCTACCAGCTAAAAACACCTGGAAAATCTGCCAAAGGTGTATTCTACAGCGCACCCAGTTAATTTTACTGCTAGTCTTTTTCACCCCTCCTTGTTGACTCAAGCCAACATCCCTGTGCTTTACCAGCTCTTGGCTGAAGTCTCACAGTTCTGCATTGCACTGTATATGAACTTAGGAACAGGAAGCCAGAATTTGTATCATGCAAACTGCCACATGCATTTGCCTCACTATGCACTGATTAAGAAGCGTTGCTCTAAAAGGGGTCGGGGTTAGCAGTGTGATGGTATAATAGTGGTAAAACAATCCAGATCTGAGGTCAGAGAAAGCATGAAGCAATTTATTCTATTCCCCATTTATTTTATTCCCCCATTTTGCAGTATCAAGGCAAATAAACAGAGAAAGCAAAAAGCCTCATTTGTGGAAGTGCTTAGAAAGGGCAATTTGAAAGCAAAAGATAAACTTCTGCTAAGAAACCTATGTTTCAGCCATTCAGATGCATATGGCTTTGTGCTTTGCAAAGAGCAAATCCTATTTACTATATAAGTAGTTAAGCTAATTACTGTTCTGATGCAAGGGTATGTGTGACGGGTTTGCACTATCCCCTCTAAAAGACATTAAAATGCTGTTTGATCCACTGGAAATATTCCATATTCCAATCTCTTGATTAGCAAGGATTATATGCTTTTTGCAGCACACAACCAGCTGTAACAAGCAGGAAACTAGCAGTATAATTATATATACAGTCATTTTGTTGTTTAAAAGTACCATTCTTTGCCTAGACTGCAGTTTATTAAAGCCAAAAAGATGTTTGCATTTTGTCTTTCTGTCAAGTTGGACACCTTTATGTTGTATGGTTTCGTTAAGAGAATGGTGGACTTTGAAGGACTGAATTTAAGTCCTTGGTCAGCTATGGAGATCAATGCCTTAGTTGTCAGTATCTCCCAGCCTGACCTAAGTATAACATGGGATAAGCTATCTATACTGTCCTGAGCTCCTTGGAGGAAGGGTTGGACACAAATGTGATAAATATCATTATAGATTTCTTTGGTGTGTGTGAAGGCATGAATGGCAAGGATGCTCTTTTATTACAGCAATCAAATAGTGAAAATACAGTTTAGCAAATAATTTCAGTGAAATGAGATAATGCTCCCCCCACCCCCCGCCCCTGAGACTTGGTGTCTCTAATGGCAGCTTGCCTTGTTGCCTTGCCTTGCCTGCACCGAATAACTGCACAAACCTTCTAATTTTCATAGCACTTTTATTATATACTTTGTCATTAATCCTTACAGCAGGCCTGTAAGTAAATTATTATTCCCTATAGTTTATATTCCTGGCGGGCAATGTACATTTAGAATTTTATTATTCCTATTTAGAAATGTTATAAACATTATTGCTTTCTTGATCTGGAGGATAATTAGTTTTGCTCTGGCTGATGTCTGTTCTTATCTGACTTTGTGATGACTGTTGGTATAATAAAGCAAGGTTGATTCATTCACTGTTATTCCCATTTCAAAGATGGTAAATTGAGGCTGAGAAAGAATTATGTGCTCAAAATGTTGATCCATTGCTGAGGTAAAATTTGAACTCAGATCTTTGAGATCTAAATGTAGTACCTCTGGTAAATCAGTAAATTTACTGAGGCATGCACAACTTAGCTCCCTCTATCCATTTGCTCTGTCTCTTCAATTTATCAACTTTAATTATGCCTTGCTTCAACATAAGATACACCCCTAAAGCCTAACTTAGTTCCCAACCTCTATCCTATCAGTGAAAATCATACCAACTGCTTTCAGTGAATGTTCTACATTTCTTTTCTGTGTGTTTCATCCTATATGCCTTCATGTAGATAACTATTCCTCTCTAACCCCGGTCTGGGTTGTATATTCCAAGGTTACATTCTGCCAATTTTTCAGCCACACCAAATATACCTTTAGGGCAAAGAGCCCAACTTGTTTTGACCCCAAATCAAGACTCTGATATTTATGCCTGTTTAGGGCTACATCCAAACAGAATACTTGATTTATATTTCAATATTTTATAAAGGCTTCTAAAAAATAAATGAAATAGTAGTCTGTGGTATAATAAATTACAGATCAGAGATCAAAAAAATACAAAAGAGCAAGAAGTGACATTATCAAGCAAACATGTTTGCCAATAATATCAATCAAGCATTCTGCAGATTGGGATACCCTTAAATAAACAGTAGGTACAACAAGCCAGTTACACTTAATATATGTAGAGTGGCCAAAAAAGGCAACAGAATTTAGAAAATAGAGAAGCTTCCTCCAACCTGGAGCCCTCCAGATGTTTTGGACAACAGCTCCCAGCATTCCTGACCATTGGCCATGCTGTCTGGGGCTGATGGGAGTTGAAATCCAAAACATCTGGAGGGCACCAGGCTGGGGAAGGTTGCAAATTTTATCATTATACAATACTTAAATCCTCCGGCCTTAAAAGGCTTGTACAAATTAAGTGAACTGCTGGTTCAAGCAACACCACCCATCCATCATATTCCACAGTTTGGCGACTGTTTTGGTAATGGCTGTATCTAAATTGAAAGCAAGCAGTATGGCTCACACACAATGTCTTGGTGCCTGCTTTTTATGTGGGATAGAGTAAGAAGGCTGCTGGAAGGAGTATCAGATCAAGTCTGTTATCAAAAGGATTTTTGCCAATGGACTTGGACTTTATCTGGGTTCATTTTCTCTGGGGAAGCAATTAGGATGTTGATGGGTTTCACAAGCTAGGAGATAGCAGCCTGAGAAAAGGGAGCATTGTAGATTGCATCCTTAATACTGCTGCTTTAATGATGACTCTCTATTTTTTTTTTTTACATCATTATCACTGCCATAGTCTTTCACCATTGTTTTGGGTCATTGTTGACTTCCAGCTGGGGCTGCCACAGTTATGTGCATGCCAATTCTGCAGTGACTGCACATGTGGGTAATAATCATAGTTACATTTCATGATGGTTTGGATGGAAAAAACCTATCATCATCTGCACAGCACAGTGCTAATGGGGATCACATTGGCTGAAATGCATGCACATCCACATTCCTGTGAGCTCCACCTTAATGCTGTTTCAGCAAATGAGGTGGTATATACATGTTAATAAATAAATACAGCTGCACTTCTTTGCACATGTTGCAAGTGTCTCTCCTATGCACAGTCCCGTGTCAATAGATATGCTCTGAAGACAGATCCAGAGCTGCTCCAGCTGGTCCAGGGACTACAGAAGCAAGCAAGCTGCCAGAGAGCGAGCAACCAGAGCGAGCGAACAGGGGGAGCAAACAGGAGTTGGCCAGGGGAGTTGCAGTGGTAGAAGAGACAAAGGAGACAAAGGAGACAGAGACTAAGAAGTAAGTGGGCTGCAGGAAGCCCAGGGGGCTGCCCTTTATCCTTCTGAGCGGCTGTGAGCTCACCAGGTGCTTCTGAGAGCTCCAACTGAATGAGGGGGAGGTGGCCTGAGTACTCCCAGCAGCTGAGTGGGCAGGAAGCTTCAGTCTGTTTCCCACCTCCCAGCTGAGCAGAGCAGAGCAAGCTGCTCCAGCTGGTCCAGGGACTACAGAAGCAAGCAAGCAAGCTCCCAGAGAGCGAGCAACCGGAGCGAGCGGACAGGGGGAACAAACAGGAGTTGGCCAGGGGAGTTCAGCAGGGGAGGTCAACGGGGAGGCCCCTAACATTTTTTTAAATTAAAAAAAAAATTTTTTTTAAACTATTTTTTTTCATTTATTTGTCTTGTAACACACACTTCCACACCAGTGGGACTCTGCTTTTAACCTCTACTGAGTAGAGGAGCAGGCACAGGCTAGTCTAGAACAATCACAAAGCTTGACACAAAAAGGGAAAAGAGGCAGGACAGGACTCTCCAGTGGTGGTGACCTGCAAGGTGTGTGCAGTGTTTGTTTTCCTGCCTGAGAACAACAAGGCCTACACCTGCAACAAGTGCAAGTTGATCACGCTGCTGGAAGAAAAAGTAAGTGGACTGGAGCGGCGACTGTCGACCCTCCGGGGAATAAGAGAACACGAAGAGTTCTTGGACAGAATGGGGGAACTACAGCAGCAAAGGGAAGACCAGAAGCTTGAAGAGCAACAGCAAGATGAGGCAGTGGGAAATGCTGAGGCGAATAAAAATGGAGTAGAGGATACTCCTTGGAAAAGGGTGACAGGAGAAGAAGAACTAGACGCCACTCTGCACCAGTGGAAGCAGTGGAGCTGTGGAACCGATTCCAGGTACTTGCGGATGAGACTGGAGGACAGCCTGCAGAGGAAGAATCACAGGGGAACCTACGTGAGAGTGTTCAAGAGGCTGAAGGTCAGTCAAACAGAGGAGATGAAACCCAGGCCTACAACAAGAACAAGAGAAGAGGGGTAGTAGTGGGAGACTCCTTGCTGCGTGGGATCGATACCCAAGTATGTCGCGAAGACCCATGGACTCGCCAGGTATGTTGCCTCCCAGGAAGATGGCTTAGAGACGTGACTGAAAGGTTGCCTGCACTCATAAAGCCCACTGACAAGTATCCCTTTCTTCTCATCCATGTGGGAACAAATGATACCACCAAGCGGAGCTACGAAGAAATCACGTCAGACTTTGAAGCTTTGGGAAGGAAACTCAAGAACTTTGGGGCCCAGATAGTTTTCTCATCCGTCCTTCCAGTAGTTAGAAGAGGGATAGAAAGGGAACGAAAAATACTCTGGGTGAATGACTGGCTATGAAGGTGGTGCCGACGAGAGAGATTTGGATTCTGGGACCATGGGCTATACTTCCTGGAAGATGGGCTGTTGGCAAGGGATGGGTTGCACCTCACAAAGGCTGGGAAGAATGTGTTTGGCCACAGCATGAAGAACTTCATCAGGAGGGCTTTAAATTGAATCCAATGGGGAAGGGAGATGTAATGTTGGGGGTAACAGTGGACGTAGGCGCATGCACTGCAACGGAGAGAATAGCTCTAATAGCACCCAATAATAGTCTTCAGACACATGTAGGAAGAAAGCCAGACTATGAAGCACATGGTCTTCGATGTCTATATACTAATGCCCAGAGTATGGGAAACAAACAGAATGAACTTGAACTCTTAATACAGGAGGGAAATTATTACTTGATAAGTATAACTGAGACTAGGTGGGATGACTCTCATGACTGGAATACAGCAATTGAAGTATATAACTTGTTCAAAAAGAACAGGAGGAACAGAAAGGGAGGTGGGGTTGCACTGTATGTGAAAAATACATATCTCTGCACAGAAATACAGGAGGATGAGCTTCGTAGCCCCATCAAGAGCATCTGGATCAAAATAAATGGAGCAAAGAATAAAAGGAACCTGGTGGTCAGAGTCTACTACCAGCCACCCAATCAAGGAGAAGACGAGGATGAAACTTTTGAAAACAAAATGCCGAGGTTTCAAGGAAGCATGATGTAGTAGTAATGGCGGACTTCAATTTTCCCGATATTTGTTGGGAGACAAATTCTGCAAAATATGGCCCCTCCAAGAGATTCCTGACTTGTGTCGCTGATAACTTCCTCCTACAGAGAGTAGAGGAAGGAACTAGAGGATCGTCTATCCTTGACTTGATCCTAACCAACAGAGATGACTTAGTGGATAAAGTAGCAGTTACAGGAACTCTGGGGGAAAGCAACCATGTTGTACTTGAGTTCTTGGTTCTAAGGGAAGCAAAAGCCGAGTGTAGCCAGATGCGTACCCTGGATTTTAGGAAAGCTGATTTTAATAAACTCAGAACAATGATCAGTAAGGTCCCATGGCAAGCAACGCTAACGAGAAAAGGAGTCCAAGATGGGTGGGAGCTTTTAAAAAAGGAAATTCTCAAGGCACAATTACAAACAATTCCAACAAGAAGAAAAGGTGGAAGACAACAGAAGAAGCCAATGTGGCTTCATAAAAAGCTTAGAGATGACCTGAAAACAAAAAAGGACATGTATAGGAAGTGGAAAGAAGGCCAAGTAACAAAGGAAGAGTACAGGCAGATAGCACAGAATTGCAGGGATGGCGTCAGGAAGGCTAAAGCTGAGAACGAGCTGAGGTTAGCAAAGGATGCTAAAAACAACAAAAAGGCTTTCTTCAGATATGTGCGTAGTAAAAGGCAGAGGAAAGAAATGGTGGTTCAGCTATTAAATAATGATGGCAAAATGATAACACATGACAAAGAAAAGGCAGAGGTGCTCAATTCCTACTGTGGCTCAGTCTTCTCCCAAAAGAGGGTCTATGACCCCTCTGGCAAAGGCGAAGTACAGGCTGAAGGGGCAGGATTGCAGCTTGAGATCGATAGGCATATGGTCAAGGAACACCTAATGACTTTGAATGAGTTCAAATCTCCAGGGCCAGATGAACTGCACCCTAGAGTAATAAAGGAAGTGGCAGAAGAACTCTCAGAACCGCTGTCTATTCTCTTTGAGAAATCATGGAGGATGGGGGAAGTGCCAGATGACTGGAGGAGGGCTAACGTTGTCTCTATTTTCAAAAAGGGTAAAAAGGAGGAACCTGGGAACTACAGACCAGTCAGTCTGACATCAATCCCTGGGAAAATCCTGGAGCAGATGATAAAGCAATCCATCTGTAAGCACCTTGAAAACAATGCAGTGATTTCTCGAAGCCAACATGGATTTGTAAAAAAAAAAGTCCTGCCAGATGAATCTGATCTCATTTTTTGATCAAGTAACCTCCCTTGTGGACTGTGGGAATGCTGTAGACATCATACACCTCGACTTCAGCAAAGCTTTCGACAAAGTGCCCCATGATATCCTGATGAGCAAACTAGCTCAACGTGGGCTAGATGAAACAACGATCCTGTGGATCCACAGTTGGCTACAGAATCGGACTCAAAGAGTGCTTATCAATGGAATCTTCTCAAACTGGGCAGAGGTAACGAGTGGGGTACCGCAGGGCTCAGTCCTGGACCCAGTGCTCTTCAACATTTTTATTAATGACTTGGAGGAGGAGGTACAGGGAATGCTGATCAAATTTGCAGATGACATAAAATTGGGCGGGATAGCTAGTACTTTGGAAGACAGAAACAAAATTCAAAGTGATCTGTATAGACTGGAGCACTGGGCAGAAAACAACAGAATGACATTTAATAGGGATAAATGCCAAGTTCTGCACCTAGGAAAAAGAAACCAAATGCACAGTTACAAGATGGGGGATACATGGCTCAACAACACTACAAGCGAGAAGGATCTTGGAATTGTTGTCGATCACAAGCTGAATATGAGCCAACAACGTGATGTGGCTGCAAAAAAGGCAAATGCTCTTTTGGGCTTCATTAATAGAAGCATAGCTTCCAAATACCAGGAAGTACTAGTTCCCCTGTACTCAGCACTGGTTAGGCCTCACCTAGAGTACTGTGTTCAGTTCTGGGCACCACACTTGAAGAAGGATGCAGACAAACTGGAGAGGGTTCAGAGGGGGGCAACAAAGATGATCAGGGAACTGGAAACAAAGCCCTGTGAAGAGAGACTGAAAGAACTGGGCCTGTTTATCCTTGAGAAGAGAAGACTGAAGGGAGATAGGATAGCGCTCTTCAAGTACTTGAAAGGTTGTCATAGAGGGGAAGGCCAGGATCTCTTCTTGATCATCCCAGAGTGCAGGACACGGAATAATGGGCTCAAGTGACAGGAAGCCAGATTCCAGCTGAACATCAGGAAAAATGCCCTGACTGTTAGAGCAATACGACAATGGAACCAGTTCCCTAGGGAGGTGGTGGGCTCTCCCACACTGGAGGCGTTCAAGACGAGGCTGGACAGCCATCTGTCAGGGATGCTCTGACTTGGATTCCTGCATTGAGCTGGGGGTTGGACTCAATGGCCTTGTAGGCCCCTTCCAACCCTACTATTCTATGATTCTATGATCCACCCTTCCTCCGCATGTGCATGGGACATAGCACATTTGGCTCCATGGAATAGCTATTCTGCTTGTGCAGGGCTTCTGCTGTGTGACTGATGGTGCAATCCTATATACAAATACAAATACAGTTTATTGCTTTTTAGCCAATCAGGCCATCCCCACACAAAACAAATAGAATTCTCACATCAACCCAAAAGGGAGACCGAAGTACAAATTATTAATAAAATAACAAGAGCAAGTTTAAAACATTTTAAAATCCTAAAACAATATCTGCCAGAATGTTATTACCATGTTTACGGATTTAGTTTTGTTATAACAGTCAATGACTTTCGCCTCTCCAGGGCTCAATTGACAAACTTAGCAGTCCTATATGATGTATAATGATCTGTTCCAGCTAATAATAATCGAGTTATGCTTGCACCAGAAGTATCCTCAAGCACAGCTAATACGGGCTCAAGGTATTGCTTCCTCAAATCGATATACAATGGGCATTCTGCTAGAAAGTGTACTATGTCCTCTACCTTGGGGCAACCAGCTGGGCAATCTGCACTCATGCGATGATGGGTCCTATAACGTGCCTTCACCTCCATCAATTGGAGTGACTTCAGTCTGCACCTAGTCATGAGCCATCTCAATTCATGTGAGGTGAAGGAAATCAAATACAGGGGACCCTTCCCCGGAGAGGTCATGATGCTTTTATAGATCTTGTTAGAGCGACTTTCAGCAGCAACAGCCATTGTTGTTTGAATATCAACATCGTGTAACCTCTTTGAAATCTCATCCCTAGCTCTATCATAGCCCCTCGCAAGCAAATATGATTGTGAAAAGCCCAACTCAGAGATAGATGTGGTTATCTTGTCTGCCCATGAGCCCCTTCCCATAGCTTCATATGCTAATAAGACCAAGGGGGAGGCCAGTTGGAACACTATCTTTAACCAGAAGAAAGTGGCAGCTTTTTGGACAAGCATTCCCACTGAGTGACAAGCTGTTTCTAGTCGGACAATGGCCTTAGAAGTGGATCTGGGAACCCCGAGTACTCTGGATAGAAATTTGTGCTGCACTGACTCCAATGAAGCAATGTTAGCATGGGTCCAGGCAGGTGACCCATATAATATTTGGGGAAGTAATTTGCCCTTGTTTAGCTCTGTTAAAGGGGCCACCATCTTACCACCTGGTCCAGCAGCAAAACGAAGAACGGCATTACTAGTTACATTAGTTGTCAGGGCTAGTGCTTTCAAGTGCTCCGACCAAGATCCTGAACTTTGAAATGTCACTCCTAGGTATTTATATTTGTTGACCTGATCAAGCAGGTGGTTATGCAGCTGCCATTGGTATTTTTTCCTCCTTTTGCCAAAGACTGAGATTTTAGTTTTTTCGTAGTTGACCCGAAGGGCTTCTCTCACACAATATGAACTTAGGGCTCTTAAAAGCCTACGCATCCCCACCTGGGTGTATGATAGGAGAACAGCGTCATCTGCATATAACAACACTGAAATATTACTGTCTTTTAAAAGAGGTGGGAAGAAGTCTAGATTAGATAAGTAGGGAACCATATCATTAAGATATAGATTGAATAAAAGAGGTGCAAGCAAACATCCCTGGCGCACTCCTTTGTTAACAATAATGGGGTCTGAAAGATCATCTGAAGACTCTCTCACACGCAAGATAGAATTCTCATACAGCCCCTGTATTCTCCTGAGCAATTTATGATCCACATTTAAAAGTGTAAGCTTCTGCCAAAGGCGGGGTCTAGATATAGAGTCAAAGGCTGCTCAAAGATCTACAAATGCAGCAAAAAGTGCGTGATAAGGGGGAGATGTATATTTCCCAGCCAAATATTTTAGTAGAAAACAATGGTCTACTGTAGATCTGCCACATCAGAAGCCTGCTTGTTCTTCAACTAGGAGATTCTCCCTGAGCACCCAATTTTCCAGCTTATCTAAAAGATGTCTTGCATACAACTTACTTATAACATCCAGTAGACTTATAGGGCGATAATTCTTAGGGTCTGACGGATTGCCCTTTTTATAAATAGGCACTACAATAGCTACTGCCCAATCTTGGGGAAATTTCCCAGTTCTATCAATAAGTGTAAATAAGGTTGCTAACATTGGGATCCACAAATGAGGATAATTGATCAAGAAATCTGGTGAAATGCCACTCCTTCCGGGGGCCTTTCCATGCTTCAACTTCTGTATCAGCATAGCTATTTCCTCACAGGTGACTGGGGGCCAACTAGGTGATTCTGGGTCTTCCTCCTGCAATGGGGGGAGACAGGCCATCTCATCATAAAAAAGGGAATGGAAGTGTTGTTCCCATTCATGTGTCATAATAACAGAGTCATGGAGTCCCAGAGTATCTTAAGTCTGAAGTAAGGTGCCAAAATCTAGGTCTATCATTTCTTTCGAATGCTGATGCTAGTTCCACCCATTGCAACCTAGCATGCTCTTGCTTTTTTTCTTTAATTGTATTTTTATATAATTTACGCAGTGCCAAATAGGATTGTGGTAAAGGGACTATACCTCTGTCTCTTAGGAATTTATGTTGTCTTTTAATTTCCTGCTTAAGTTTCCTACAGTCCATGTCAAACCATGGATTGCCCTCTTTTGGCCTCTGGTTCTTTGACTGGCCTTTCCAAAATAAGAGAGGTTTGACTGCTGCTATAATCTGGGCATAACATTCTAGTACTACTTCCATCTCTTTGGAAGAGGACAGGGTATTCAGCAAGAATTGTACATTCTCAGAATGCCATAAGCATTCCAAAGCATTTAAATTCACATTTGCCCATTTACGATGGTATGTTGCAACCCTCGTGCTTGGGACTGGGAGCCTATTTTCTTGATTTGCCCAGGCATTTTTAAGACATTCTAACTGGACATTCAGTGGTTGGTGATCACTACATGGATATGAATCTACTCTAAAGAGCATAATCAGCCCAAACACAGCTGGAGGAACTGCAATATAATCAATTACACTAGCCCCAAGATGGTTGATAAAGGTAAATTCCCCTGTCAAATCCTCAGACAGGGAGCCATTCAGAATGAGAAGTCCAGATTGAAAGATCATTTGAATAAACAGCTTCCCTTGGGTGTTAATTGTGTGATCCTTTGACTGTCTATCCTTTATCAGTGGGAAGTCATCCAGGGAAAAATAGGAGACTGGCTCTGTTGCATTCCAGTTTGGGCCAATCCGGGCATTAAAATCACCAACTAATATCAAATGAGCTCCAGATAGTTGGGTCTGCAGGCCAAGTATATAATCTGTAAGGCTTTCCCAAACATTTTTGCTGTGATGAGTTGATTTCCAAGGAGGAATATATACATTTACCATGATATATGATGTTGAATCAATTTTGAAAAATATAGCCAAAGCCCAGGACTGCAAATTACTGATGAGATAGCTTTCGCCTCTCAATGAAGTTGATATACAACAGGCTAATCCCCCCCATGGGCGTCCCATGCCTCTGGGGATGCTTGCAGGGACTTCATAGGTTTTGTAATCACTCAGAAGAATTTCCCCCGTGCACCATGTTTCCTGTAGGAATATGATATCAAAAGGTCTAAGGTACCTTCTGAATGAACCATCTGCCCTTTTATTAGACCATCCAGAGATGTTCCAGGAGACACACTTAACTCCCCAAAGCCTTATTTTGTCAGGAGGAACAATCTAATGTAATTTGATCTATTGAGGGGTCAAGCTGCACGGCACCATTTAAGCAGGAAGTGGAGTTCTGGATCATGTGTTTCCTTTGAGAATTATTTGCTATTGGGACTACTGTGGTGTTGATTTCAGCCACCACTGTTTTTTGTTTTTTTTGCGGTATCAACTGAAAGTTGTCGATATAAGAATTAATTGCAGTATTGGTTAAGAGAATTTCAGTATCTAACAACACATCATTTTTGAGTGGGGGACTAGAGGGACATAAAGACCTAAAGTTTGTTCTCTGAAGGCCCTGATCAGCGGACTCTACATCAATGGTCCCAACATCTGTCTCCTGAGTTGTAAAATCAATGAGCATTTCAGTGTTAGACTGCTCTAGAACATTATGTAGTCAACTTGCTTCTGGGGCATACTGATCTATGGGTTTCCTTCTGGATATCTGCTTAAATAGTGGTGTTAATGAAGAAGTTTTAAAGACTCTTCTAGCCCTTACTCCATATTTACCCAGTTGGAGCCTCGCAGCAAAGATTTCTTTAACCAACATTGGTGAGTTGAAAGTTATTATACATCTCTGTAAATACAGAGAGCCTGGAAGTGTGTGTACAGATCTAATATTTCTTATATGAATTTTTAAGTTCAACAATGCATTAAGATTATACACAACTCGGTTTTTCCCCCACCAACTAGGCAGAACCCTATTTGATAATGGTGATATTTCAAAGGCCACTTGGTCTGGGACTAAAATTAAGTTCCCCTTAAAGTCCCAATTCTTCAGTTCTACAAGTTCTCCACATTCTGCAAGGTTCAAGAAATTCGAACACTGGGATACAGTTGAAGGAACCAAAGCCTGTATAGGTTGTAAAACTGGAAGTGTCATGTCTTTCTGATTTACTTCTGAAGTCACGTCTTGTTTTGTTCTGGTATCCTGATCCTTGAGAAGTTGTATAATCTCATCAAGTTGCTTTGTATATCCAGTGATAGGAGTTAGTTTATCATTTATAGCTCCGATTGTCCCAAAAATATTAATTAGAGTTTTAAAAATTAACAAGCACTGTTCTGCCGTGGTATCAATAATTGCCATGTTCACATCTTCAGGCTTCAGCCCGGTAGTTGCCTGTTTCTCCTCATTTCTCCATTCCTGGGAGTCCTCAATTTTTCCTTCCTGGGACTCATAATTTTCCCCCAAAGGGGAGGCCAGGATTAAATATCGATTAGTAGTAAGGATTGGGAGTCCTCCAGGGGTATCAGAGCCACCAAACATGAAGCTATCGATTTTAGATTGTTTTGAAACAGGGAAAGTTGGAGACTCTAGTTGGTCCCTCTGTCTCTTTTTCTTACTACACATTGCAAACAGAGGGTAGAAAAATCAGGTAGCACCACTCGGCAAGCTCCTCCACTTGATAAATGCTTACAGAAGTCAGCAAAATTGGCAAAGCAATGAGGCAGACGTTCACATACACTTCTACGGCTTGTGTGTGTATGTAAGGACTTTATCAGAAGAATTCAAAACATAGTCCAAACTCTGAGAGCTCTCGCATTGCCTCCTCACAGCTGGTAAAAACTTGAACAGATTAAACCTTAGGGCAGCCAAAACATTACAGTTGCCTGGCATGCACTACAATAATAGAGGTTTAAACTGGCAAATTAAAACTTAAAACACGTTGTGACAATTTAAAACAATTAAAATTTAAAACAAACAAACAGACCAAGGAGCCATGAAATCTGCCACTGCTCGTGCTGACCGGAACCGGAACTCTTTTCAATCCTATATACATGTACTCAGGCGTATGCCCACAGAGACCAAAACAGCCATTACTTTAAATCCCTGTCTAGCAGCTATGTCTTTTTTGGTTTAATATTTACTCTAAAGTAGGCTCAATGGGCCCAGTCTAGATCTTAAACCCCCGCCCCCTCATCTTCCCACGTTAACATCCCATTCCAGATCAGGCCCACTGCACCTACTGTAGAGTAAAAATGGTGGTGGGGGAGAGTTGTAGCTGCTACACACAGGTTTAAAGTAATGTCTCATTTGGCCCTGAGTTCAATGAAACATACTCCCTGGTAAGTGTATATAGGATTTCTGCTGGATTGGAGCAACTGGCACTATGTTCAAGAAATTACGAGAAAAGATGCTACTTTGTTAACAGTCCCAAGAACTATTATTTATTTTATTGTTTTAATTTATATCACACCTTTCCACTCAAGCAAGCTGCCCAGGCCAGCTTGCTTTCCCTCCATCAGTATCACAATCATTAAAACCAGCCCTATAAAAGTAATAAAATATCATCACAAGTGGTAACTTGAGAGAAGCATCAACTGAATAATAAAGTGTGGTCTGGAAATCTGCTTTGATAAAATGTTTACAAAAACTGGGTTTTATAGTAGAAGGTACTATATATCAATTAGCAATTGGGCTGTGCAATAAACTAAAACCAGGCTGCTCACAGCAAAAAGGTGGGGGGGGGGAAAGACTTAAAATTTAGGGGCACTGGTAATGACTTTGATTGATATTGCTGGGAGAAAAAAATTGTGTAGCACATTACTTCATGTGAGAGCCAGTGTGGTATAGTGGTTAGAATGTTGGACTGGTACTAGGAGACCTAGAGGCTGTCCTCAAGGGGGATTTGCTGCGAATTGGGAGCATTTCAAGGTTTTTGGCCGTAGATGATGTTGTGGCCAATCTGCAGCCACCTCAGAGATTTCTGGTGGAAAAGCCAGATTTTCTTAGATTACTTTTACTCGTTGGATTTCTTTAATTCAGGTTCTCCGTGCCTCTGGTGCTGTGTCCCCCGATCTTCCACATTTACTTCAGCATGATAGCCCTGCCCAGGGGTGTGTCTTTCACCTAGCCATGACCTCACTGAGCCTTTCCAGCCTTCAGAATCATCCTGCACGCCCATTTCGCCAGCATTTAGCCTCCGTGATGATGCGCTTCTCTGATGTTTGCATTACTTCCCTTCTCCATCATTGTGTTAAATCACATCTCTGATATTGTGTGAAGTCATTTCTTTGATGTTATGTAAAGTTGCTTCTCTGATCTGGCAAGATCTTGGGAGCCTGTCATTGCAAGCAGGGAGAAAGTGCCCAGAAAATGAGAAAGGCTTGTGTGTATGTAAGCAATAACTGTGCAACAGTTTTTTTGGAATGGGGTGAAATTGGGTGCAGGGGGTGTGCTCTCAGCCTTCAGATGCTACACTTAAGAAACCGGGATTTTGACTTCTCAAGGCAAAAGTGGCACATGGGGAAAAATGGGGTGGGAGCAATAACTTTGTGGCAGACTGCTGGAATGCAGTAAAATGGGGGGGTGCTTTCAGACGGAGCCTTCAGATGCTGCACTTGCGAACCAGGGATTTTGGCTTCTCAAGGCAAAAGTGCACACATTGGGGAACAGGGGAGAGAGGAATAACTCCACGACAGTTTGCTGGAATGTGGTGAAATTGGGCGGGGGATGCTCTCATAGGTAGCCTATTAATTGCTCTCCATTCATAATAATGTAGTAGCAGGGGGCAGCCTGGACATGGGCTGGGAAACAAGCCTCTCTCATTGGTTGAGCAGCCACTGCCAGTTTGATGACATTCAGTTCCACTCCCCCCACCCCACCCAGAAGTATGTTCCTTTCAAGCGCTGTGTGACCCCTTAAAACTGGATTTTACACTCAGCTTATATTACTTTGTGTGTCCCTGATGGACCAAAGCTGGATGAAAATCCAGATAATATTCCAATGTGCTTCTCATTCCGTTGTCGTGAAGTCCCCCCTGTCCCCCCTCCAGGGTTCTAGTCCCCACTCGGCCATGAAGCTCACTGGGTGACTTTGAGCCAATCACTGACCCTCAGCCTAACCTACCTCACAGCGTTGCTGTTGTGAGGATAAACTGGATAGGAGGAGGATCATGTAAGCCACCTTGCATTCCTTGCAAGAGGAAAAAAAAATTTTCCGCCTCCCCCTCCTCCTCCTCCTGCTGCTCCTCATTATTATTATTATTATTATTATTATTATCATTTCTCTTGGTACAAATATATGAATCACTAATAAGTTGTGATTTCATTCTTTTTCAGTCAGAGCATTTCCTTGTGATTTCCTCCCAACCCCAGATCTTGAAAGGATGGTTTTGTCATAATATGGGCATTTCTCATTTCTCTTCTGAATGTATAATGCGGTATGATCTTTGACTAAACCTTTTTGTTGCAAAGGTTGCACCTTTTCACCCATGTGGGTGAGTTAATAATAAAATATAATAAAACATGGATTACTTTATAATAAACCAGAAGCCTGCAGCCAAATAATAGGCTGGTTTAGTTTGAATCAATATGGGAAATTCAGCACTGCCACAGCTTTTTTTTGTCTTTATGGTTCCTCGGGGTATCCACGTCAGAAGGCTGCAGTGACAGTCCAAGCCACGAGGGGCAGAATTTTGCTCCCAGGGTCTAGACCCTTGACATAGTAGCAGTACCCCTACGTTTTCTTGGCTCCCTGGGAGCCCACCTTGCCCACCTTGTTCCTGCCAATAATCATAGGCCCTCTTGTCTCTAGGTGCAATGTATAATTTATGTATTTATTTAGAATACTTATATCCCACTTTATAGCTCGAGGGGGTCTCAAAATGGCTTATAAAAGGTTTTCACAATACAATCACATTTTGATGTAGCATCAAGAACAGAAAGATGGTGTTTCTGTACTGTCGGGATTCTTCCTGCAGTATTTCCTGCCCAGTTTTCTCCTAGTCCTATTTTCTTCTTAACTCATTTTTTCTTCAATTCTTTGTTTCCGCAGGTACCTGCTGTTCAGGTCCCTCCTGCTTACTTTATTCCAGCCACCCTAGCACTCTTCTCTTCCTCCCCCAATAGCATATAATCCCACCTGATTTTAGGTGCTGGGCGGGGGGGGTTAGACACCCTTCTCTGATTAGCCATTTCTTGCTTCAGTTCCCTGCCTCCTTTGCCCACCTTAGCAAGCCTTATTCTCCCTCTCCTTTCCTTCAGGTTCTCAGCCCAATACCTACTTCATACCTTTCTGTCATCCTCCTTGCCTTTGAGCTTTCTGCCTCCTGAGACCTCTTTCCATTCCTTAGCCATCCCTTGTGTAACATTTTAATTGCACTTAAATGGGCAATTCCTCCTTTCCTCTCAGAAGCTGGACTGCAAACCACTTTGTTCCCCAAGCAGCTGAACATTCGGAGTCCGCTCAGCCAATCAGTGTCAGAGGCTTAATGGCCAGCATAACATAGCTAAATAATAAGACGCTGAACTGCAGACCGGAAGGTCGGCAGGACAGCAGTTCGAGACCCGAGTGCCACGTGACGGAGTGAGCTCCCGTCTTCAGTCCCACCTTCTGCCAACCTAGCAGTTCGAAAGCAAGAAATTGCAAGTAGATAAATAGGTACCACTTCGGCGGGAAAGGTAACAGCGTTCCGTGCACCTCGGTGTTCAGTCATGCCGGCCATATGACCACGGAAGCGTCTTCGGACAGCGCTGGCTGTTCGGCTTAGAAATGGAGATGAGCACCACACCCTAGACACAACTGGTTGGGGACACCTTTACCTTTTTTTAAAACATCAATGGACAATGTAGAATTGAGAATAAGGATCCCCCCCCACACACACACACACAGAACTTCTAATTTCTGTTGGGAATATTGCAACCTCATCCGCAAGTTACTGTAAGGGCGCAGTGTTGTAGTTAGTTCATGGGAATTTAGGCCACAGCTTACCTTAGAATCTCTATAGCCTACAGTGTGGGTTCCTGTGATTTCTTCCTTTTGCTCCTCCCCCCCTCCCCGATTTCCACCATTGCTGGGAGCACATGTGTTTTCTCTCTTGCTCCTGACTGTGTAATGGAGCACACAATGGACTAAACAACCTCTTTTTGAAACTATGCGGCACCTGCATTTTATATGCAAGATTATTTGTGAATAAAGCCATGTTACCTTTTCTTCACTGAAGAAGAGCGTGGTCTCCTTTTATTATGCTAAAATAGCCTGTGTGCATGTGGGACTCGTAAACGCTCATTCTTTTTTGCCTTTCTGTTTTTTCTCTGCTCATTGCCTTTCTAACAGGAGGCATCATTACTAAACAAGCCTGCCAATTCCAAGGCATGGTCTGGGAATCCCAGGGCATTGGCTGAAAACATGTGGGACAGAAACCTTAGCAAAGCTAACTGAGTCTGGGTCTGGCCAGTTCCTGAATCGAAGACTGCCTGGAAACCCAATGCATGTTGCCTTGGTTCCATGACGGAGGAATGGTGGGATATAAATGAAATAAATACTTCAGATACAGTATTTCATATGTAGTTCTCCAGTAAATGTTCTCAATAATTATTCATGCCAGTTTTAGCATATCCCCTTCAAAGAATATTAACAAGTATCTGAATAGCTGTGCTGACTCCTTTACAGCGCAATCCTTTACATATCTGTAGTTGACTGCATGTTCAGGGGCTGAGCATATGCTTTACATGTAGAAGGTCCCAGGTTCAATCTATGGCATCTCCCGGTAGGGCTGGGAAAAACCTGGACAGCTGCTGCCAGTCAGTGTCAACAATACTGGGTCAGATGGATCAATGGTCTGCCTCTGTAAAAGGCAGCTCCCGAAGTAATGAGCCCATCGGGCTCAGTGTGACATATTCCTATGTGAGGAGTGGAGGCTCCTATGCCACTGGGGCGACGAATCCACTCCGGGTTTCAGTCAGAACCAGTCAGGACTCCGTAGGAGCGATCCAAGTTGCTATGTAAGGT
This sequence comes from Heloderma suspectum, assembly GCF_057233095.1. NCBI lineage: Eukaryota > Metazoa > Chordata > Lepidosauria > Squamata > Helodermatidae > Heloderma > Heloderma suspectum. The sequence goes on from NC_139459.1 coordinate 251,256,723, forward strand.
GCACCAGCCTCCACTGTACATAAGTGTATGTAGGATTGCAGCTTGAATCTTGTCCGTAGATGCCATAATGCCTTTTCGACACTGAATTTACTTTCATTTTAAGACTTGATGCCAAACAGACACATTTTTGTATTTGTTTTCTGCTGTACACCACCCTGTAATCTGATATGATGAAGGGTAGTATGAAAATGTTTAAAATAAATAATAAATATATAAATGATATGTCCCTTTCCTTTCTGCAAAGGAGCATAGTAAACTAATAGCCCTGGCCCTCATATATAGATATAGATATAGATATACACACACACATACTCACACACACACACACACACACACACACACCACCACCAGTTCCTGACTGTGATAGTTTAGAATGACCTCAATAAGTGGAAGATTAACCTATGAAAGACCTTTGAAGAAAGACCTCAAAGACCTTTGGAAAACATTATCCCAGCCTGTGCAGTAGGTTGCCCATCTGTTGCAGTCCAGAGGGTAGCTTTTTATGTCAGGTGAGCATATATTGTACATAATAGGTAAGAGGAAAAGTATTCTTAAGGTAAGAGCCCTTTGAATGACGGCAGAAATGTCACAAAGTGATTTTGGGGGTGAACAAAGGTTCTGCAGGTTATTTATACATGGAAGGCACCTTCAAACATGGCAAAGAGAGAATGGTTGTTTTGCTATAAATCCTTTAAAAGTTCATTTAGCCAAGGGAGATGGATATGTGTATCTAGAGTAATGGGATGTAGCCAAACTATTTTTCTAAGGGGATCCACCAGCTTTTGGATTCAACCTCCTCACTTGGAGGTAACATATTTTGCATCCTTTGCTGCATCTCCCCCCCCCGCCCCCCACACATCCTCTTGCTGGCAGCCTCTCAGTGGATCTCGGTGATTCCCATGACACTCTAGTATGCCCGGGCGTTGTCACATCGGAGTAACTAGAAAAACAAGTGTGCACCAGTGCTTGCCATGTAAAGGAAGGAACTGCAGGATGAATTCTAAAATGTACCATAGCTAGAGCTCAGAATTGGAAATTTAAATAATAAAGGACTTCAAGAGATCCAAAACAGCTTTTATAGAATGTTGATTCTTGCCACCTTGATAGAATGTTGATTGCCATATCAAATGGAGCTGAGCTATATAGCAAAGTTGTTGACTAGCTAAGGAAAAACCCAATGGAGTGGAACTTTGATGTGTAAATGGGAAATCTTTTCAGGATTGCTGTGGGATAAGTCATTTGATCCCACGCAAACACACAGGAATGGATGAGCACAAATGAAGAAAGACATGAGCAAAATGTCACAGAACAATGGTCAGTTTAATAGAAGTTCGTAATAAATTATCCAGGACTATGAATCCACTGAGCCAGCATCGTGGTGAGTCCATAACGGTGTTCATTAACTGGATACTGTTTATTGTAGGCAACTTGTGACTGTGAAGTTGTTATATTTATCATATGACCTTTGGGAGGTAGAAAATCTGTACCTATTTTGCATTCACTGAACTGATTCTTTTCTTATGCTGTTTGAAGGTCCTGACCCTCATTCTTCTTCTCATCCGTGAAGAAGAAGAAGTACTGCAGCGCTTTCCTTTTGTGTGACTTGACTTCTTAATTTTGTGAGCCTCGTGCCTGACATTATGAGATGCTGAGCAATTCTGGAAAACTCACTGAGAATCAGTAATCTATTGTTCTGTGTACTAGGGAATTTTGTTTTTTTTTTTTTTTACTTTTAGACTTTTTTGTTCTTCCAGTACTATAAAACTAGAGATGAAACTAGAGTCCTAGTCTTTGGTAATGACATTAGCAAATTCATGTTCCATGTTTTGAGTGTACTCCTTCAGAATTCAAAATGCAAGGACACATTGTATAAAGGATTCATGAGAACCTTAGAAATCCTATCATTTATAAAATGATTTGTATGTGCCAATAGTTCTGAAGCATACTTAGAATGTATAACCTTTCCCCCCCCCAAATATTAAAAATCCCTGTAGCTACTAACATACCAAAATGTTCCTTTTCGCATCCTTTTGGTTCAAAGCGAATGCCACTTAATTGAACAGAACCTGCATAAGGGAAAACCACTGAAGACTGTGGTATTGGTGGGTGGACTGGTAGTCAGGACTGTTCCCATCTTCCTTTCTTTTCCAACTGGAAGTGAATTGTACCCAGCTCATACATTGCCTGAGCAGTGGTTGAGCTGAGGCCATGTACTTGATTTGCACACCACTCCAGGCTCATACTTTAAGGGAAGAAATAATGTGGGCTGGCTGGCTGACTGATAATGGTTACTTTTACAACTAATAGGTGGGAGTGATGCTGAAGTGGGATGTAATTGTGTTTGTGCCACTCACAGGATCGCTTCCCTTCAAATTTTGGGACATATAGTGTAGCAGCTCCCCTCACTGTTCAGGTAACATATAAATCAAGCTTCAGTCATTGTTTTATCTCTCACTTTACCCATTTGTCAAACAAAGACAATTACACAATTACACATCAAGGATTTGTGAAAAGTAGGCCACAGTTCTATACGTAACAATGAACTGTGTGCATACCAGTCCAGTTTTGCAGCATTCATATTGCTTTGAAGTCTTCTGGTGTATGGCAACTCTTTCCATGACTGTTACTGGGTCCTGTGCCCTTATGATTTTAGTGTCTAGGTGACAGCTCCCCATTGAGATTCAGTGAAAGATCACTCTGGTTATACCACTGGGGTGCAACACTTTTCAGTCAATCAAAAGTTTTGTAATCAATTAATCTTACTGATTAATCAATTAGTTGCCACCCTATGCACACTTAATTGGGAGTAAGCTTCAGTGAACGTTGAGTAAACCTGTATAGGATTACATTGTAACTATTGTAACCCTAGTTTTAAGATTAGAAGAACTAGCCATTCAATCTAGCAAATGTAAAGAATGCACTCAGATGGTTTTCTTAAAAAAAATTAACCAGACTCAAATGTGGCAGAACTAATATTATAGTCTGTAGAAAAAAACTTTTTTTTAAAAAAAATACAAAATATTGCAGCTTTAAGCTTTATTCTTATTGCCTAGGATTCAAGCACCCTGTGTGTGACCAGAAAACAGCTTCTGCATGCACAGGTCATGTTTGGGATTGACAGTCTTCACTTCTGTCTGCATCTCCTTGTGCCACATTGAATCCTGCTCTGAATAGTCCCCCAAACCTCATGGGTGACTTTTCAGGCAGCTGGAGGGGAAGGAGAGGGTTGAAAACCCATCAGTTAGCATACAGTGTTCTGTGTGCAGACTTTTAGATTCTGGTCATTGTGAATTATTTTGGTCCACTGGTGGGGCTTCCCTTTTCAGAGGATACATTTGTGTGTGTCTGCATGTGCATGCATGCACCCTTTTCTGATACCCTGTCTAGTCTAGACAGCTTTGTGCCTATGATCCTTGAGAGATGCCTTTGAACATGCCCATTAACTCAAAAACATTGTGATCCTTTGCACACAGACACTGTCATTGTAATGGTGTTTATATTTAAGCTTACTAGAAGGGGTTCTTGTATATCTAATAGCCAGTCAGTCAGTTAATTGCCTTTGATGCCAACATGCCCAGGAAACTGCAAAAATAGAACGTAGGAATTAGTTTTAGGAAGTAATATGTGTGTGTGTGCTCAGGAAGTGCATTGGAAGCACAATATTTGAAGGTGAGCCTTCTAACATGATCTTTACCCATGCTGAAAAGGAGGACTTAGTGAGTGCTCCATTCAGTTAACTATCTGCATTATCCTCATGTCATGCTACTGCTTACATTACTGAACCATGTGTGGTGGGTGGCTTCCTGGCGCTCCTGTGACTCTTGATTCATTTAAATATGGTTAATATAAACTAGGGTGATTAACATCTGCACTTTATAATTCACTCAGAAAATATTCTACTTCTGCCTGGGTGAGAGCCTTCCCTGTAGTCAGCTACGTTTTCAAAGCTACTCTTTCATTTGGGGTAGGGAAAGTCAATATTGGTTTAAAATGATTGTATTGCTTTATGAAATAATAACTGGTGCAATGAATGTCAGGAATTCTAATTAATTTACATATGCATTAGAGTCCACTATCATGAAAGACCTTACTTGGCTTTCCAATACATGAAATTAAATATTTATTCCTGTTGTGATTTCATATATACATAGTTAATAGCTCTTCTCCAGTACCACCTGCTCACCACTATATGTCATATACCTTAAAGATCATATGTTACACAAGCTAATGGAAATTCAGACTAACGTGTTGCTGGAATGAGAACAAACAATTAGGTAAAATTACTCTGATCTTCAGGATATATCTACTTATATTATACTACTTTGCAGAAGTATAAAAAAAAAGCTTTTGAAAGCCTCAGGACACGATTATCTACAAGCCACTTCAGCTAGGATATTTGCACTTAATTTGATTTATGGTTCATGCTCGTACGAACTGCTACATTAGGATAGCTGAGCATAATGTTGGTGTTATGGGTCTTAGCACCCATGAGAGAGCACAACTTGGCTGCAACATAGCCATCGGCCAGTAGGCTCTGCCTCAGTCGCCAGAAATGGGATCAGATATTAAATGTCGTGCCACAACTCACTGATTGCACTGCTATAGCCAAAGCCTGTTGGATTGGACTTCATGTCCCATGGAAGGCAATGATGTTAGTATATTTTAAGGGCACCCTCACAGTTTTAAGGGGTTAGGGCAATCCTACTGTTTCTGTCTTTGATGACTGTAAGCCTCCAAACTCAGAGGCTCCTGATCATGCAGTGCAGAGTGGGAGGTCCGACAGAGGCTATCTTTGCCTCCCCACCCTCCCGCTGTGCATTTTCACTGAACAGGCTTTTTCATGCATCTCGCTGGGGCGTGTTGGAGGAGGAGGGAAGGAGTCTGGAGAGGCAGCAGGATGCTAATATCATGGCCTCTCCTGTCTCCTCCCCTCCCTGCCCACCAAAACACCCCCCTTCTCATGCTGTGAGGTCAAGTTCCTGACCTCAAAGAGCAGCCGGTGCATTTTTTCTGTGCCAGCTGCAAGGGGGAGGGGGTTGGAGTACAGATTCCCTCCTCTGAGGCTGGAGTGCTGTCTCCAACCTTGGATCTGGGAATCCGAAACATCTCTGGCCCCTTAGACATTGTCTAGGGGCCAAAGGGTTGTTTCCCCCATGTATCATACCATCAGTCTTCAGTGATGCTTCTTTTCTATAGTTTACTATAGATAGTAAAGGAAGTACTTCTTCACACAGTGCATAGTTAAACTATGGAATTCGCTATTACAGGATGCAGTGACAGCCACCAATTTGGATGTCTTTAAAAGGAGGTTGGACAAATTCCTGGAGGAAAAGGCTATCAATGGCTACTAGTCCTGATGGCTATGTGCTGCCTCCAGTACCAGAGGCAGTGAGCCTATGTACACCAGTTGCTGGGGAACATGGGTGGGAGGGCATGTTGCTCCTATGCCTTGCTTGTGGGTTCCCGGTCAACAGCTGGTTGGCCACTGTGTGAACAGAATGCTGGACTAGATGGACCCTTTGTCTGATCCAGCATGGCTCTTATGTTCTTATAATAATGTTTATGCTTTAAATAAATAAAATAAACTTGACATAGCTCACCTAAAAAATGTTTGCTACTGACTCAAATAAAAATATAGTCAGGTTGCATTGTATAAATATAACTAATGGGTATGCCCATTGTTCATGGATAATACAGAAAAACTGTAAGTAACACATTTAAGGGGAAGTGAATTCAGGGTGTTTTAATATCCAGCAAATGGTGAAATGCTGGAGCTTTTTGCATGTGTTGACTGGAAGTTAAGATAATAATTTGGTTGCACTATTTTAGCCCTATGCAAGTGAATACACAAAGGCTCTTAAAGCTGTTCTAAATAAAGGTAAAAACCACTGGAGTGAAAACTGTCCCCAGTCTTCAAGATATGCCAAAGAATGGGACATGGTGGACACCTGGGGAGGTTGGACAACAGTGACAGCTACATGCTGACCTTTCGTGAATTTTAATCTGCAAATGCATTTGTGCCTAGGACGACTCATGCTTTTAGTTACTGTCAAGGCTTGTTCCTTGATTTTAGAGAGCTGAGAATAAATGAATTTCAAGAATCAGCACTATGCATGTTGCATAACAAACAGGCTGACCATGGCTACATCCAAGGCATGATATGAAGCCTGTGGTACTCAGTGGAAATGGTTTCTGTTAAACTGAATTGATGGTAGATTATGAGTGTTACAAAACAAGAAGCCACATAGAATTCACAGACAGTACCCAATTATAAGAACAGCTATTTTCCCCAATGATGTGTTTTAGACAATTCAAGGTGGAAGAAAATTGTAGACATAACATTGTAGAAAGGGTAGGAGGTGCGGGACCCAGTTCTTATAAAACAAATAATTGTGCCTAACTTCACAAGTAAGGATTTGGGGTTGTGTAACCAATGTTAGTCTACCCTAAATCCAATTCATTTCAGTGGGTCTACACTAAGTAGGACTAAGATTGGACACAACCCATAATGGGCTAGTTTGCATAACCACAGCAAGAGAGATAAGCCATGGTAGCTTATTTTCCCTGCAGTGAGTGCCAGTTGTGTGCTGGCCAGATTTCCCTAATTACCCTTGCTGGTGCAGCTTGTTTGGGGGGTGGGGGACAGCAACCCTCAAATAACCCAACAATAGTCCATGGGTTTTTTGACGATTGCTGTCCCCTCAAACAAGTCATGCTGCTGGGGTTCAGATGACACGGCGAACTGCACCAGCGAGGGTAATTAGGGAAATCCAGCCGGCGCCTGCAGTGGGGGAAATAAGTCACCATGGCCGTGATCGTGTGACCTGAGTCAGTGTGTGTGTGTTTGTTTAATTAATTTATAGATTGTTTACCATATCTAAAAGATATCTTGTAGCAGTTTACAATGCAAAAATTAAAATAGAAACAATTAAAATAAAACAACAACAACACCCATCAAAATGGGCAGCAGAATCAATTGTGAAAGGCCTGGTCCCTAAATCAAGCCACAGTCGGTGCCTCTCGAATGCCAGAGGGAGGGCATTCTACAAAATGGGCACGTCCAGGTTGTCATTGGATGGCAATCAGCAGGTCACAGTGCAAGCATTAAGGCCTCCTCTAGTGATCTTAGCAATTGCACTGGACTATATCAGGGAAGGCAATGTGCCAGGTAACCTGGCCCCAAGTTGTTCAGGGCTTTGTTTGTTCCTACACAAAGGTAGACAGCAATCTTGCAAATGATTAGGCTGCTCGAATCCTGTTGGCTCCAGGGTGTATGCATTTGCCCCCATGATGTCCATGCGGGAAAAACATCATATGTGAAGTTTGGTTGGCTTCTATATGTTTTCTCTTACAGATTATCTGTTAAATTCCTGAGTTTATGCCTCTTGTTTCAGTGACCTTCTGTCTTTAGTAGGAATTTTGGTAGGAATTCCTGGGTAGAGAGTAGGTTTTTGGAAAATGTTTCTCACATTGCAAAATGAGGGCATTTGCTTACATGTACCAAGCACAATGTAACTGTAATGGAATGCTCTAAATAAACTGATTAATATTTCATGAAGGTTGTTGTAATAAGTGCAGTATACACAAATTATATCTCTAATAACCCATGCACAGTTTTACAAATGAACAAAATAAAGATTAAAATCTACGTCTCTGTGTGCTTCCAGATGGAGGGCTCCTGGTGCTAACAACCAAGAAAGCGTTGCACAACAGTTCCAACTTTTTTTTCCTTAACGGATTTTCTGGGGTAAAGAAAGAGGCAGAAAAAGTGGTGGGAAAACATGGGAAGGATATGAGTGAAAGTCATTGTCATCTGGACCCCCTCCCCATAAAATTCCATGAATGAGGCAGGGTCATAAAAACCTCACCTGGAAGTACCCAATATCCCTATTAAAAATAGGGCTCCTATTCCTTTAATAAGTGTGAAAAAGGGAATTTCTACAGGTGCCATGTCAAGGTGCTCAGGGATGAGAAAATCTGTACCTTCCAAAGTTACTTCAGCAACTCAATTACTAAAAGTACAGAACCCAACTACTCAAGGGTAGTTATTTCAGCATTAAATACTATGGGACAGATACTAATGATATAAAGATTAATTTTGCATGACTCTAAATTTACATTAGTACAAATATCAACAGATTGTGTTCCTAAATAGGACTATATCCATTGTGCTTTGAGTACCTGCTGACTGATTTTCACCTGTGATCAAACATGGATTTTGTGGCATGTGACATTTCTGTCTTGGGGTTTATGAGGTGGAACACCTCCAGAAGGATACTTATGGCTTGCCATGCCAGTAATTTTCATATTACAAAATCCCTGAATGTGAAATGGCATGACCACCTAATAAATCCTTAAAACTATAACGGCCATTAACAGGTCAAGGTGAACTGGGCACAATTTTATACTACACCATGTTAATGTACAATTAAAGGATGTACAAAGGGGAAAATGTGATGGGTTTTCTCCGATGAGAAGGCTATGACAGATTGCTCCTTCTGACTTGCATTGAATGCTGTTCCAAGAAATCCATTTCACAAAGCGTAATGTTTTGGCCAGGAAGAAGGTATGTTTTAGTGTTGGTCCATGCATACTAGATTCCTGAAGCCCTGAGAGGTGGCAGCCATTTTCTGATTTGCCTGATAAATAGGTGGGTGATCCATTCCTGCAGCTTACCAATGGATTACTACCATACAGCAATAAGTCTCCACAGTGATGCCGGTCATATATGGCATCTGGTTGTGACTTTGGAGTTACCCATATCATGGTGGCAAGCTACATGGGAGAGTGCTGTAGAGGTTCAAGCCCTGGAGTGAATCATTTGATTCTGAAGCCTGTTAGAAGCAGCAGTCTCCAGTGTGGAATTGTATTGTGCAGGCTGGACCTCAGCATTAAAGAGATGTGCAACTAAAAGATACCTGATCATTACCAGTAAGTGTACCAACAGTGACATGGTCAAGCATCAGTCGGCAGTCTCCGCCATTTTGTGATGAAGTCAACACATACAGTTTATTACAAAGTTATACTGCCTTTCCCGATGCTAGAAAGCACAATTTGGTACATGGACCGCCCACACCAACAGCACAATATTCCCTCTTCAAATAACAGGGAGGTCATTTGGCTGATGAGGCAGGATAGGTACACTGTAGAAAATATTTTTCTCTTTCATCCGTCTCCTCTTTATGCACTGCAGTGCTGCAGAAGATCACCCATAACTACTAGAAACTAAGGGAAAAGAGGGAAAGTTTTGAGAAAATATGGGGCATAGCTTTTGGTGTTTGGAACATTAAAGGTCATCTTTAAAATGCTAGCGAAGGCCTTCCCCCTGCAACAGTACCACAAGCAGTGGTGTAGTGGAACCAGGGCTTGCAGGGATGCAGCGCCAGTGATCCTTCTTTTTAATTAGCAGGGATGCTGTTGTCATCTGCCACCCCCCTCAGAATTCCCTCTTCCTTGTTATAAAGTAAAATATTGCAGGGGGGGGGGATTGGTCTTGAGTGGGCAATTAAGATCCATTAGCTTTACAAATCACTCCTAGCAGATGAAACCTCCTAGAACTGGTTTGTTGATATGGATCTACACCAGGGGACCCCAATGGAGCATCTGTGGGCACCATGGTGCACCTAGGACCTCCAGTGGTGCCCACAAAGCTCTCCCCTCCCTGCTCTCTTCACAAAAATTATTTGAAGAAAAACCTTGGAAAATCTTAGGGCAGTCTTCTTTCTCTCCCTTTTTAGTCTGTAGCCTTGCCATTTCTCTCCCCTCTCTCTTTCTCTCTCTTTGCGTTGCTGTTTCCCCCTTCCTCCCGTCCTCTAGCCTCACTATTCCCTCCTCCTCTTTAGCTTACTATTTCCCCCTCCTAACTTCTAGCCTTGCTCTTTCTTTTCCCAATACCCCATTGCCTTGCTATTTCCCCTCCTTCCTAGCCTCGCTATTTCTCTCCCTGATGTCAGGGTGGACACTGAGCCCATAGAATCCCAGAGTAGTTCTGATTCTGAGGAAGAGCAGCCACTCCTGGGAGAGCAGCGTGCTCATCCTTCCCAGGGCCAACAGCTGGCAGAGATTCCTCCCACCGGCATTCCTAGCATAGATAGCAGTCCTGGGAGTGAGAGAGTGCGGGAAGCAGACTTGCTGGACATGTGACACCAACGCAGGGAGCAGCGCCAAATGGAGGGTGCGGAAAGGAGGCATAGTGCCTGGTTGGCGTGCAAATAACGGTTGCGCCCAGACGATCCAAGGGAAAAGGGGAGGGACTCTCCCTAGCCCATAAGTTCAGGGTCTGCCAGTGATTCTCCTTCAAACGGGGACCCACTGTTCCAACGTAGGGCATAGGTACTCTGCTGCTCATATCTAGTTGCTAACGGTAGAGTTGTTAAGTTGTAAAAGAGGAATAAAGCTTTGAAAAGAATCCCTTTGTCTGTGTCTGGACTTGGCTACTGGATTAGACTGAGAGAGGCCTCCAAGGAGCCCATGACACCCTGCCCCTCTTTAGCTCACTTTTGACTAGCCAGGCCCTCATGGCATTATGTGACTAGCCACATCCTCCATGGGAACCATTTTGTGCCCACAACAGTTTCTCATATTCCTAAATGTGCCCACGGGTCCAAAAAGGTTGGGGACCCCGATTTACACAGTTGCCTGCAATTTTGGACTCTCCGGGTGGGGTGGGAGAGCTATGGGACTGTCACGATGAGCACCTACGCTTAAACATTTACCACAGTGCCACAGACTGCAAGTAGCATTCAGCTGCTGGAACAATTTTAAAAATACTTCTAGAATAACACTAAATAGCACAAAGAACAGAATCCAACAGGGCACTTACGCTCCCGCTGATTCTTTCCACCCTGCCAATTCCCTTCCACAAGCAGGACCCACCACTTACAGAAGGGAGATTTAGCACTTCCTAAACGAAGCCCTGAAACAAGAAAAGGAAAGGGAACATAGCATTAGATTGACACTCCTGGGGTCTTCAGAGAATCTTTGCCTCTTTCACCCTAGCACTCCAGGAGTCATTGGTAAACTATCTATTGAGTGAGGAATAGAAACTCTTAGTATTGGGAGTAGTTGTTTCAGTTTGGAGAGCTAACTGGGCTGCAGTGTTGTACTAGGGATGTACAGAACCCCTACCTTTTGTTTTTTTGGGGGGGTGTTCGACGGGGGGAAGTAGGGGTGCACGAAAGTCACCTGGTCTCGCAGCTTTTTGCGGTGGGGGGGAGGCGCCTCGCTGCTCTTCCCCCGAAGTTCAGGCCGGGGGGGGGAGGCTTCCCGCCTCGCCCAGCCGAAATTCAGGCCGGGGAGGAGGCGCCTCGTCTCGCCCGGCCGTGAAATAAAAAGTTTTTTAAAAAAACAACGCCCTCGTGATAGGCTACGTGACGATTAACGTAGCCTATCACAGCTGACTTTGCAAATCTAGCCGTGATAGGCTACATTAATCGTCACGTAGCCTATCACGGGGGCCTTTTTTTTTTTTTTAAGTTTTATTGGAATGGCGGCGGTGGCAGCCGGTCGAAAGATCGGCTGCCGCCCCTGACGAAGACCCGACGAACCGCCGCCTGGACCCGCCACCGGGAGGGACATTCGGGAAAGGTAAGTCCCGTCCCGGGGGGGAGGCGGGGGGGGCGGAGAATTTCTCTCCGAAACTTCTTCGGGGGGCTGAACACGTTGGTGCTCGGCCCCCCGAAGTTTTGGGGAGAAATTCTCCGCCAACCCTAGGGGGAAGGCGATCCGTTCCTCCCCCCCGGAATCCTCCGGAGTGGCTCCATGTCCACTGGATTCCGCGGAGCCGCACTCCAGCTCCATACTGCAGCTGATACAGCAATGGCAGCCGCCATTACCATTTTGCTTGGTTGTTGTTCAGTCGTTAAGTTGTGTCCGACTCTTCGTGACCCCAGTTTTGCTTGGAGAAAGCCATAAATGGCATAGTGGACACCACTTGCGGCCGTAAAGCCCTGAGTTTTACGTAAATAGAGCCATAAATGGCTGTGATTAGGTAAAACTCAGGGCTTTACAGCCGCAAGTGGCGTCCAATACACCATTTGCATCTGTGTTTTTCCCCGCGATAGGCTATAGCAAGCAGTGAAGACATGCGAAACCCTCCCTTTATTTCTGCAGTTTTCCAGCTTTGCTTCCTGTTGCTCTCATATATTCACAGAACATCTACAGAGCATCTCATATATTATTGCATTTCTGAATAACTTTTGTGTATGTGGGGGATTGTGTGTTTGTTTTTCTCATGAGAAAGCTGCACACATTATAGCAGTAGATTAGCACATGTGACTTGACAGTTGTGGATGGGAATACACATCCCTCTGAAAGTAATGCAATACTGACAGTCATCTGCATTTGGATGCCATTCCGATGTGCATTCAGTCTGTTTTCCCTGCTCTGTCACTTGCACAAGAGTTTGCATATCCAGCTGTCAATTATTATTTTACCTGACATAAAGTAAATGAGACAGAATCAAACATAAGGAAGGTTCAGGATAATTGTCTGCCTCAGCAGAAGAGCAATATTTGCATCAGAGTTGCAGCATCCCTAGGAAGAAGCAATAGCTTCCCAGTTGGAAATCTAGGAACTGCTCTGCCAAGAAAAGTACAGCACTGAAGCCAGTGGCCAGGCATGGCTTTCTTGAGTGTCATGACTGGAGAGCCCTGTAGCAATAGACTTGACTCTAGTCTTATAGGAAAACCTAACTGAGAAATTAACCCTAGAGCACAATGAGATCTAGGAAGGCCAACAATAGACATAGCAATTTTGGGCTTGTCCTAGCAAACAGTGCATCTCAGGAGTTGTTTTGGCATTGTCTGAGTTTAACAGGAACAAAAATCAGGAAGAGATACAGTAGATCACCCTAGGGTTGATTTGCTGGGAGTAGACATTAGCTATGTGCCACATGGCCCCCTTGTTGCTGAACCTGCACAACTAAAATGTAGGGTTAGAGATGGGTGAGCTCTCCCCTGCTAACTCTGGATTAACCCAGAAATGAACTGAATTATCCACCTCCCCCCCATCCCAAATTGGTAAGAACTCGGATCATGTTTCCAAGCCTCAGAAAAATGACCCCTCTGCCCTGCCAGCCCTCCCTATCCCCAAAAGCACTGCCCATCCCACCGCAGACCCTTAAACACCCCTCTCCCTTCCCTAGGAAGTAGCAGTGGGAGCAGCAGTGATGGGAGAGAGAAGATAGGAGAGGAAGATTGTCCCTACCTTCCCTCCATACCTCTTCATTACTCTGGGGTTCTGATTAGTAGCATACTGGGGTGCAAGGCCCAAGGGGCCCATGGGAAATGTAGTTCTGATGGTACAGTAGGCCTCCATCATTTTTTCCTCCCCACACAACTGTCACTGCTACTTCTGCCACCACTTGCCAGGGAAGGGAAAGGGAGATGTCGGGATTTTTTGGTGTGTGTGGGGGGTGCTGGCTGGGATGCTTCAGAGGATTAGGAGGATTGATGGGAACTGGGGTGGAGAAGGAGGGAATTCTTCTTAGGCTTGGATTTTGATGCCAGAGAGAAAATAATTTAGGGGCTTTAAATGCTTTCCTCTCATTTGAGGCAGGCTTTTACAAATCTCCAGATTTCTTTTCCAAGGCTTATCCAGGAAAACTTCTCAAAGAAAGTCTATTTAGGATGACTCAGTCTAAGGAAAAAAGGGCTGCTGTTTCGCAGAGGGTGATGTATACTTAAGCACAGAATATCTGGAGGGATTGTGTGTCCCACAGGAGGACTGAATGGATAAGGAGTTTGTACAGTGCACATATGCACATGTATCCCATCTCTGCCACAGCCCCAAGTCACAGTAAAGGTACTGTGGCAATTTGCAGTGGAAAACTGATTGCAGTCAGTCCCTAAAGAGAGAAGCAGCAGCAGCCTGAAATCAGGCAGACTATTCTGCTACCAGTTGGTGTCACTGAACAAAATAAAGGTAGCTTCCTCTTTGTTTCCAAATGGCCCAGTTTCGCTCCCGATTTCCTTTTCCTTGTTCAGTTAAGCCACTGATCCCAGAATCTTCCCTGTTGGATATCTTGTTAATGACCTGGGATCCATAACTGCTTCCTGGGATTTCCTTCTTATGTTTAGAATGAATAGGTCTCATAGAGCCTCCATAGATGTTCCATTTCTCCAGGAGCAACAGGAGCTATTTCTTCCCAGCTAGTAGTACTGTAATACTAGTTTTGTTTCTACAATAGTTGTGTTACCACTGTACAAATGTAATTGGGGTCGAAGGAGGCAGGGGGCAGGAAGCTTCAGTGCTGTAAGTCAACCTTTCAGTGGAACAAAACCTCATTCAGATCTTTTAAAAGGGAGAGTGAAGATCTTCACTTTATGACCCGCAGAAGAAATAAACATCTTTCAAAGGGGAAAAGTCACTGATTAAAATGGGGGATCACTGCTGAGGAAGAACTGCCTTGCATCTTTTCTTTTTCCTTTTGAAACCTACATAAAAATTTGTGGTTGTGGGTAAGAGAGCTCACCATCTACCGAAATAAATGTAGTCCCCCTCACAGATTTTTAAAAGCCTTTCCAAACTTTCCAAGGCTACGAGAACAGGGGGAGAGAATGTGTCATCATCAGTGGCCTATCACAGGTGGTGTCCAGTTGGTACCCAATTGTGTTCCTGGCTCATCACTGCCACCTCTACCGCTAGCCAGAGACATTGCTGAGGATGAAATTGGGTGGCCTGACTGCAGCTTCTGGTGCCTGGAACTGACTTCACATGGTGGCTGGAAGCCATGCCCTGGAGGGACAAAGATGGAGCAGATGGTAGTGGCACATAAAAGGTCCAAGGTCAGAAGAGGAGGAGGAGTGGGGAAGGGTCTTCCAGGCCAAAGGGCCTGACACTTGGAGAGCCCTTTATACAAATATATTGTATTTTTTTAAATCAGTCCACTCAATGAGCGCTCATTGTAAATTGCTTTACAATGAAACGTTTAAAAACAAACCCTAAAATAAAACCGATAAAATAATACATTGTAATAAAACAATGTATTATTTTATCCTTCTAAAATAACCTTCTAAAATCAAAGCATGGCAGTATTAATCACTAAAAGCTCAGTGAAACACGATAGATTATCTTCCTGTATGAAAAATCTCAGGTGTGAAGCAGCTCTGATTTACTGCTGACATTGATACAGTTTGCCAACATGCATATTCAGGACAAACCCTGTAACTATTATTGCAATGCTATTTAGCCTTCACCCAAGTTACCTTGTTGACCCCCACTGAAATAACTCCCCCACAGTACTCCCCTCCAGACCTCCTCAAATTATTATTAGAGCTCAGGTATGTGCATAGATTTCTGGGTTTGTTTTGGCTGGAAGTTATAGTCCAAATGCCCAGCCATGGAAGTTGTTTTTCCAGTATGGGCATCTGGTTCCTTGGCACACACTTTTGGCTTGGATAGAAGTAGGGACACTTAGCAGACTGGCTACCCACTTAGTAACCATTAAAAAGAAATGAATGCTGCACTGTGTTGGCCTCATGCCTGTTATTTACTATGATAGCTACTGGGGCACAATCTGTAGGAAGGACTGAGATAAGGAGTGGCTATAGAGCAGAAAGGCCCTCCCAAGATTTAGCAAGAATGCTTCTAAGGGTAGCAGGTTCCAAATAGCATCCTTTCAATGATGACAACCCATGTTAGCCATATCCTGCTCCAGGGGATGTGCAACAGGCAGGAGATTCCATGGCCTTGTCCTTGGCTTTCAGTGTATTCATTCTGGCACACTAGAAATTCAAGGACTGAAACTCTTGACTACATTGAATGATTGTACACAAGGGGGTCATGGCTGGAATACTCCTCCTATTTTCCCGAGGAATGTCTAATTAAGTAATGTAATTTTGGCCTCACAAATACCAACATTCATCTGTTTTGGAAGTGTGGTTATGGTGGCTTGAATCATGTCACTGCTTGCCTTATTTTTTTGGGTGGAGGCAGTTTGCAGTATGTTGAAAATCACTAGAATTAGGTAGCAAACTGCCTCAAAACAAATGAACACCTCCTCGAACAAACACCATCCCATGGTTTGTATGTGTGAATTCGGTTTTATATGAAGGGCCCATAATAGAGAACATGCTCAGTGGCAGAACACATGCTTTGCATGTAGAATGTCCCAGGTTCAGTCCCCAGCATCTTCAGGTAGGCCTAGGAAAGCCCTAAACCCTGGAGAGCTTCTGCCAGTGAATGTAGACAGTACTGAGCTAGATGGACCAATGAGTCAGTATCAGGCAGCTTCTATGTTCCAGAGCATTTCTGGCAATAGATTTCAGGGGATAACCCTGAAGTGCTGCAGCTCCTGGGCAACTCAGTATGCCAGGGTTGGGGAACCTGTGGCCCTCCAGATGTTGGAATATTCCAACTCCCATCAGCCCCAGCCAGAATGTCGAATGGTCAGGGACTGATGGGACTTGTACTTCAACAACATCTGGATGGTCCACAGGTTCCCCACCCCTGCAGCATTTATCCCAGCAAGAGCTTCTTTATGTAACTGCTTTCAGCACCACCAGTTATAACGTTTCTTGGGACAGCTCCCTTCTTTCAAGTGCTGATGTCAAGTCTTCAGCAGTCATGACTAGTCAAATGTACTCCCTGTTCCTACCAGCTCTGACTGTAAGAATTACTGTTCTACCTCTCTGCCTTTTCTGTACCTGGAAGGGCAGAACCTCACTCTGCTGCTGGGCCTTAGTTGCACCTTCTGCTGGGCTTTAGTGCAACCTTCAAGGTGTTTGGCACAGCTGTTGTTCTTAAGATCACCCATTCTCCTTAGCTGGCTTCCATATTCTTTGATTACTTGCTGTGGGCTGTGGCTCTCTAGGAGTGATGGAAATGGATGACAGAAAATCCCAATCACATTTATTTTCTGGTTCTCCTGTTTTATTTATAAATACAGATTTATACCTTGCCCTCAAACATGGACACTATCAGGATGGCCAAGATAAAAACAAAGTAAAGAATTAACAGTAAAACAATCACTATTAAATACAGTAGATTTAAAAGCAGAGCAGGAGATAAATCCATTTCATACACATTCTGTGTATTAGGAAGCCAAGTGCTGAAATATTTGAGTATGAGCAGTATAAAAGGGATCCTCCCAAATGTTCAAAATGATTCCCACTGTTAAGTACAGTCTCTCCAGCCTAATATTAAGATACCTATGTAAATCACAGAGGTGACATTTTTGTGGAAATTCTCCAACAGAGTTGTGTGGCATAATTGCTGACTCACAGCTAAATAATTATCCTAAATAAAATGTGAAGTTCCAAGAGTCAGACCATTTGTCTATCCAGCCAGGTTTATCTATTCCAACTGGTAGTAGATCTCCAACGCTTCTGGCTGAGGTTCCACCTGAGATCCTTTTAACTGCAGATGCCAGGAACTAAAACTAAAATGACATGAATGAAAAAAATGTTCTCTACCACATGCCAAATAGCAACAACAACAATATGGGAATGCTTCACAGATTTGTGTGTCAGACTTGAGTAATGGCTTGTTTTATCATCCCAACATATAGGTGCTGCTGAAGCAAGCATAATGATTTTAGGATTTTTAATATATAACAATTTTAAGATTTGTTAAATAATCAACAACTTACATTTTCAACTTAAACTATGTTCCTGCCCAGTGTAGTTTCAGATGAAAACTTGAAAGTTAAAAAGCAATTAACACTGCAATCCTATACCTGTCTACTCAGAAGTAAGTCCCATTGAGTTAAATGGAGCTTACTCCTAGGTAAATGGATATAGGATTACAGCCTAAGTAATTCATGTTTACCATTTGGTGATGATAATACTGGTACAAGCCTCTTGTGAACTTTAAATCAGATCCTCCAGTTTTACTGCATGTGGAGCTCCAAGTGAAACCTTTAAGGAGATCAACTGCATTCAAAGTAACTGCAGTATTAGGCCCTCAAGCTGCAAAACTGCAGGCAAACACTTCTGCTACAAGTAGAGGTGACACAATGCCTCATGCTTTCTTCTTGTTAGTTCATTTAACACCCCCCCCCCAATAGTGACTAAAGTGAATTCAGTAATGCCATTTTTAAATTAAAAATGTTCATTGTTCTGCTACAGTGTGCATCACAAACCCATATGTTCAGGCTTGGCCTCATATGTAAATGATTTTAACAAATTATATGATAGACACAGCACACCTTGATAATCTACCTGTGACTGATACAATGTTGGTTTGGTCAAAAATGGAGGATAACTCTTAATTAAATGTTAAAGAGCAAATGACAAATATTAAAATGTACAAAGGGACAGAAAATGTGAGTGATAGAATCTGTTGTTTCCTTTTTCCCTACTTTCCTGACTGGTGAATTTGGGCAAACCCTTTGTTTGCAAGTAGGTGATGCTTCAGCCTTCTTAGTTAAATACTAGTCTGATGGGCTCTTTATTTCCTTAATGGAAGCTCTTATTGTTTGCCAACAACTTGAGATATGTAAAGAACATGGAAAGAGGGCAGTCTTTGCTTGGTATAACACTGTGCTTCCACTGGGACTTACAATACACAGATGGGCCAGCCTTACTTGGATAGCAGATTACAGAAGGAGTGCCATTTTCCTTTCTGCCAACCATTTTAGAAAATGAGGTCTAGACTGGAGGGGGAGCCTCATTTTGACTTTTAATTTCAAAAGGTGGCCAACACCACCTTGCAGTCTTCCAGGAAGCAATTTTCATCATCATGCAGGACTCTCAGGTTTCTATTAGGCCACTTGGGTGGGGGCAGACTGGGTGGCAATGGGGACGAATTGTGTTCACCACTGTACTTGCCATTAGATGTTTCCATTAAAATGTAGCCCAGCAATACAATCCTATACATGTCTAGTCAGAACTTGCTGAGTTTGAGAAGGGGCTGTATCTCAGTGGTAGAGCTTCTGTTTTTCATATGGAAGGTCCCAGGTTCAATCCCCAGTATCTCCAGCTAGGGCTGAAAACATTCCTGCCTGAAACCCTGGAAAGCCGCTGCTGCCAGTCTATGTTGACAGTACTGGGCTAGATGGACCAAGGGTCTGACTCAGTATATGACAACTTCCTATGTTTCTAAGTGGTGATAGGATTGTGTCCTAAGGCTGTAGCCCTATGCATGTTTGTTTGTTTGTTTATTTCATTTCTATACCGCCCAATAGCCGAAGCTCTCTGGGCGGTTCACAAAAATTAAAACCAAACAACACACAATAAAACAATTTAAAATATATAGAACATTAAAACCACAATATAACAATACAACCACAATAAAACCCAGCAGCAGTGCAGGAGTTTAAAATACAGATTTAAAACAGCAAAGCCAAAAATTTAGAAAGCTAAAATGCCTGGGAAAATAAAAAGGTCTTCACCTGGCACCGAAAGGAATACAATGTAGATGCCAGGTGAACCTCACTAGGGAGCTCATTCCAGAGCCGGGGTGCCACAGCAGAAAAAGCCCTCCTCCTAGTGGCCACCCGCCTCACTTCCTTTGGCAGGGGCTCACGGAGAAGGGCCGCTGATGATGATCTTAAGGTCCGGGCAGGCACATATGGGAGGAGGCGATCCTTCAGGTAACCTGGCCCCAAGCCGTTAAGGGCTTTGAATGTTAACACCAGCACTTTGAATCGGGCCCGGAAATGGACTGGCAGCCAGTGCAGCTGGAAAAGTACTGGCGTAATATGAGCTCACAGGCCAGACCCTGTTAACAATCTTGCTGCCCTATTTTGGACCAGCTGAAGTTTCCGGACCGTTTTCAAAGGCAGCCCCACATATAACGCATTGCAGTAATCCAGACAAGAAGTTATCAGAGCATGGATAACTGTAGCTAGGCTATCTCTGTCCAGATAAGGGCGTAGTTGGTATACCAGCCTAAGCTGATAAAAAGTGCTCCGTGCCACTGAGTTCACCTGTGCCTCAAGTGACAGTTCTGGATCCAAGAGCACCCCCAAACTACGAACCTGATCCTTTAGGGGGAGTGCAACCCCCTCCAGAACAGGTTAAATATCACCTAGCTGGGCAGACGAACCACCCACTAACAGTACCTCCGTCTTGTCTGGATTGAGTTTCAGTTTATTGGCCCTCATCCAGTCCATTACCATGCCCAGGCACTGATTCAGAACAGCCACTGCCTCACCTGGTTTTGATGAGAAAGAGAGGTAGAGCTGGATGTCATCTGCATATTGATGGCACCTCAGCCCACACCTCCGGATAACCTCCCCCAGCGGTTTCATGTAGATGTTAAACAGCATGGGGGATAAAATAGAGCCCTGTGGAACCCCATGGCACAATTGCCATGGCACAGAGCAATAATCATCCCCCAGCACCACCTTCTGGAATCGGCCATCCAAGCAGGAGCGGAACCACTGTAGTGCAGTGGCTCCAACTCCTAACCCAGACAACCTATCCAGAAGGATACCATGGTCGATGGTATCGAAAGCCGCTGAGAGGTCCAGGAGAATCAACAGGGTCACACTCCCCCTGTCCCTCTCCCGGCAGAGGTCATCCCACAGGGCGACCAAAGCAGTTTCCGTTCCAAAACCAGGCCTGAAGCCCTATTGAAATGGATCTAGATAATCCGTTTCATTCAACAGTGCCTGGAGCTGTCCTACAACCACCCGCTCAAGCACCTTGCCCAGGAAGGGGATGTTGGCCACTGGCCTATAATTGTTAACATCCTCTGGGTCCAGGTTAGGCTTTTTCAGGAGTGGTCTAATTACCGCTTCTTTTAAAGTGGCAGGCACCACTCCCTCTCTCAAGGAGGAATTTACAACCTCCTGGACCCAGCCGGACATCCCCTCCTTGTTTGATTTAATAAGCCATGAAGGGCAAGGGTCAAGCACACAAGTGGTCGATCGGACTTGGCCAAGCACCTTGTCCGCATCCTCAGGCCTCAATAACTGAAACTCATCCAATAAAACTGGACCAGACGGTGCTCTGAACGCCTCTACCAATGGAACTGCATTAATGGTGGTGTCCAATTCATGACGAATCTGAGCAACTTTATCCTCAAAGTGCTGTGCAAACTTGTCACAGTGCGCTACCGAGGGTTCCACCGTCTCTCTCCCTGGCCCAGAATGTAACAGGCCGCGAACCACTCAGAAAAGCTCCACTGGATGACACTGAGAAGATGCAATGCTGGTGGAAAAGAACTGTCTCTTTGCCATCCTCACCGCCACAGAGTAGGCTTGATAGTGGGCTCTTACCTGTGTTCGGTCAGACTCAGCACGAGTTTTCCTCCACCTGCGTTCTAGCTGTCTCCCCTCTTGCTTCATTGCCCTCAGCTCAGGTGTATGTTCAGACAGAAAAAAGCCCTACAACTCCCAGCTTATGCCAGCATGGCTGGCTGGGAAATGCAGGACTTTTTTTTCCTATCTAAACATGTATAGGATTGCACCCCCAGTGTGGTGTAGTGGCTAGAGTGTTGGACTGGGAGTTGGGAGATCCAGGTTCTAGTCCCCAGTTGGCCATGGAAGCTCACTGGGTGACTTTGGGCCAGTCACAGACTCTCAGCCCAACCCACCTCATAGGGTTGTTGTTGTGAGGATAAATTGGAGGTGGTGGAGGATTATGTATGCCGCCTTGGGTTCCTTAAGGAGAAAAAAAGGCGGGATATAAATGTAATAAAATAAATAATTTTTTTAAAAAATCCCCCTCCTTAAGGTTCCGCAGATACATCTCTTGAATATAACAAATAGAAACCATTCCAAATATCTGAAGATGAAGATATGTAAAAATATTCACACACAAGTAAGGAATATGGAGAAGTATCGACATGGGATGGCAAATAATTTTCCTTGACTAGAGTTGTCAGCGCTTTTCAAAACCTTTGGCTATAATCCTGCACCTAGTTAGGCTGTTTAAGTCCCACTAACTGTACGGGGGAGGGGGACACACACATTCTGCAAGAAGTGCCCTTGTGCCCAAATTACAAGTGCATTTAGGTGAATATTGAACCTCGCTTGGCTCAAGGTTTTGGAGTCCCCTCTTCTATCGTTCAGTGCAGTCTTCCCCAACCTGGGGCCCTCCAGATGCTTTGGACTTCAACTCCCATCAGCCCCAGCCAGCATGGATAATGGTCAGGAATACTGGGCGTTGTAGTCCAAACCATCTGTAGAGCCCCCAGTTGGGGGAAGATTCCTTTAGGCCACAATCCTATGTGGGTTTAGACAGAAAAAAAGTCCTACAACTCCCAGCATCCCACAGCTAGCATGGCTGGCTGGGGAATGCTGGGAGTTGTAGGACTTTTTTTCTGTCTAACTGGGCACAGGATTGCGCCCTTAGTGTTTTTGATCCCTGTTAACCAAATGCAGGAAAGGGTAAGCGGAAAGACCCCTTCAGACGACAGCCTTGCCTCATCGCGGCTCTACTGCGCCCCTTCCACGTGAGTGCCACAACTGCCCGGGCTGGGCTCTGTGCGCGCCTAGTCGCCGTCGCGTCGGGCGCCGCCTCGCCTCGCCTCTCCAGCCCATGCGACTCTGCCCTGGCCCCCTCGCCCTCGCCTCCGGCCGGGCCTTTCTCGCGGGCCCTCCGAGTTTGTCCCTCCGGGGTGGCCCCCCGAAGCTCCACTGCAGCGGAAAAGCTGCTCCCGCTGCCGGGGGAGAGTCCCCAGGCCGCCGCCGCCGCCGCGGTTGGCCAAAGCCGAACTGTATGGGAGGAGCCTGGGCTTTAATGCACCATAAGGTTCCAGCAAGCCGCCGCCGCCGCCGCACAAGCCTGAACAGCCTCCTGCAGCAGCAGCAGCACGCTCCCTCCTCCAGCCTGTGCTTGTCAGCGGCGCCTTGCTGCAGAGCCGAGCCAACTCCGCGGCACCCGCCCAGCCTGCCGCAGCGGCGCCAGTCCCCCCCTTGAGAGAGAGACCCCCCTCCCCGTCCGCACCGTGCAGGGCCCAGGCTTCCCGGCGCATCCCGCCCCCTCCCCGCTGACCCCCCCCCCCCCCGAGAGAGAGCACTGACGCCGGAGCTGCGATCGTTGCAGTAACGGACACCATTTTGTGGCCAGCGGTTCCTCGACTTGGGCAGACCCGGGAAATTGCTGCATGCGGAGGACAGCTCGCCCGCCACAAGGGGAACCTGTTGGGCGTCGCGATCGGGAAGTAGCCCAGCTGCGGCACTTCGCCTTGGAATTGGGGATTGCAGCAGCGTCGCTGGGACTCGGATCGTGCGCGGCAGCGACAGCCTTGGGAGGAGGGAATTTGGAGCTTGTGCAGCAGCAACTGCAGCGGCGGCAACACCAGCAGCAGGCGAAGGGGAATTGGACCTTGCGCATCCCTGTTCCTGGGTGGAGACGAAGGAGATTTGCACCTTTGCGTCAACGGCAAGAAGAGAAAGGGATTTGGACCTTTGCGACAGCAGCGTCCCTGGCAGGAGGAGGAGGAGGTGAAAGCTTGCTTGCATTTTTTTTTTTTAGTTTTATTTTTTCCTTGCAGGGCAGGAGCATGTTGGTCTCAATGCAGCTCCCCTTCCCTCCTCTGCGTTGATCCCAGTCGTGGTGGGGCGATGATGGATACTTGCCTGCTTGTTCTCACTTCCCACAAAAGTAAGCCCGCTGTCAATGGAGGAGGACATTGATACCCGCAAGATAAACAACAGTTTCCTGCGCGATCACAGCTATGCAACAGAAGGTAATGGAAGGCCCAGGAAAAAATTAAAAATGAAAAAAGCAACCCCATTCCACTGCGGCGAGGCGCTTTGCCAAAGCTCAGCTCAAAGGCACGGATCCTGCAGTAGAATGGCGGTGTGCTGGTTAACGAGCGAGCCCAGGGCAGATCGCGGGGAGGCGGCGGGATTAGGGAAGCGGCTTGGAGTTGCACCGGGAAAGACGCGCCACAACGCAGCGATGCCTGGAACACTTGGGCCCCGAGCAGCAGGTGGATCAGGACGCAAGGTCCCTCGGGCACAATGAGCGCTGCCCGCCCTGGGTGATGTCAGCTCCGAATCATTTGGGCCCTGATCACACCTTGATGTGTCAGCAGCCTTGCTTCTCCCTACTGCCCAGGTGTCGGCAGCCTCCCTTGAAATGAGCATTTGCACTTTCGCTTACCTTTATTGCTCAGAGAGGTGTAAATCAATTAATGATTGCTTATGTGGCAGGGGCAATGCAACCTCTGGGGTGGTACCTGACTGAAACTGGGCAATGCACCCTTCTATCCCGCCCCGCCCCCAAAGCCTTTGATGTATCATGAGGATGACAGACCAGAGCTGTGTCCAATGAAATAGCAAAAGAGCTTCAAGACAGGTGGTGACATGCCTTTGGAGAAGAATGCAATGGCAATGCTGCAGCAGTCGATTCTGCTGAATCAACTGCGAGCAAAAATGAAGTGGGTGTTAAGGTGAGCAAGCTGCTGAGAAGTGTCATGAAAGGAAAAGAGGCCTGGGTGCGTGGAGGAGACACAGGGTGGGAGGAACAGCTTTGCTGGGCCTGTTTTCACCGATGATGAGTTGCTCTGCCCTTGTTCACCCACTGGTCAGTCTTCTGTGAGCAGGGACTGAAGATATTTGGCCTTGGCCTGGAGGCTAAAATGGAGGGGGCAGGATGATTCGGAGGGCAAAACAAGAATGTGCCTGGAATGGGGTGGGGGAATATAATTTTGTATCATCTACAATATCTGTAATTTGTCTAATCTGCAAATAAGGACCAGAACTAGGGCTTGGGAAAGTCACAAATGTGGACGAATATGGTGCTATCTTGCTTTTGTGCTTCGGTAGCTGTAGAAATTAATGTGCCCCAAGTATGTAAGCACATCACTGAGACATATGCTGTGATTGCTGAAACAGAAAATAGGATCTTATGTAAGAAAATGGAACTAGTGTTTCCCCCCACCCCTTGAATTTAGTTGAAATCCATAGGGTTTAGCCAAAAAATTTAGATTGACATTGGAGTCGGCGGACTGCTGAGTTGCCTTAACCAGGGCAAATGCTGAACTGGATACGTTAACCACAATTAATTATCTTGCACTGTGAAACATTCTCTTCTTTTGGTGTGTGTGACAATTATTGGCCTGAAGGAACTAGCTGCTAGCTTTTAATGCTTCACTTACCCATCTGTAAAATGGGTGCAACAATAAGATGCAATAATAAAATAGATATGGTGTTCTTCAAAGACTTTAAAATATTTTAGGTGTGTATGAATTGCCATATAGTGGCCTAGCATGTTTATTTGCTATTGTGGGCTATAGAACATACCAGGAAGACATAATTATAATATGAACAGGAACCTTATGTTTTCAGTGTAACATATATGTTTTTAGAGAGGGCATAAATGGGAAATTTATGGTGAAGAACATAACTATCTCAGCTGCACAATAGAAGGTAACTGGGCAAAAAGCTAAATTCTTCAGCTTGGAATAAATGTTTATTTTCAAGACAAGGAGCTGCAAAAAAAAAAGGTCCTCAGATTCCACAATACCTGGGCAGTCCTGCACAGGGCTGATGCCCAAACATTTCGCTCAGTCACCTAAACAAAATGGTGTTTGGGATTTTTTTTTTTTTAAAGCTTTGCCAGAGACTGTTGTAAGAATTGCAGATGAAGAAAGGAACACTCATGTATCTGTAGGCAGCTTAGGATCACTACTTTATGATCTGTTGGTGAAAGTGCCTTTCACTGCATTGTTTCTTAACCATTTCAGAAATCAAGGCCACTAAGTGCCACTGAATTGTGATTTGTTTGTTTTGCTGTTGGCCAACCTTTTCCTTCTATATTGCACCAGTGGAGCAACCTTCACAAGTAGCTGACATGATGAGTGAAGAATGACTGAAGCAAGGAACCATATGATTCATTTGTGATTCCTGAAAAGTGATTACA
The DNA here is from genome assembly GCF_057233095.1 of Heloderma suspectum. Lineage (NCBI taxonomy): Eukaryota > Metazoa > Chordata > Lepidosauria > Squamata > Helodermatidae > Heloderma > Heloderma suspectum. The sequence continues at coordinate 251,282,486 of NC_139459.1, forward strand.
GTCCTGTCCTTGGATGTACTAGTTTTGCAGTCTGTTCAGAAGCTGCTTTTTTTCTCATTTCTGTGGCTAAACTAAAATAACTAATTTGCTACTTATGCCTAGACAAAATGCTTCTGGTACAAGAGCAATTGCTCTTTCCTTGCAATATTTTACTCTGTTGTAATCTTTTATCTTTCTAGTTGTTCTTTCACTGAACATGTAGAATTTTTTATTATACACAATTTTAAAATAAATGTAGTATGACTCTCAGATTCATAGCAAAGACCCCAGCTGAGAAAAAAGTGTCTTGAAAGTTAAGGACACGGTTTCCATTTAGACAGTGGAAGGTAACTAGTGTAGGCCAAGAAATGCAGAAGGCTAAAATAGTGTATGCAAATAGGAGATTTAGGCTGCATTGCGATGTCACACTAAACCATGGTTTATCATGATGAGAGTGAACTTAGCCATCCCCAGGCTCATACGCTCCTCCTCCAGTGTAGCTGTGAGATGGTGATTGGAAGCTTCTACTTCAGTTTTTGATTACCCACAATGAAAAAATGTGGCTAATGTCAATGGACTTAACTATGGTTTGCTTGGAACAAGCTAACTACAAACCATGGGTTATGAAGCTGGCTTGTTTCAATAAACTATAGTGAAGATTATTGTCAGCTTCAGACATAATGCTAAACTGTGGTTAATTAAAAAATGGATGTGGAAGCTTCCAATCTCACTGCTATGTGAAAAGGGGGGGGGGGAGTGCACGAGCCCCTTTGGAAGATAGGATTGTTCCTGTCATGATAAACCATGGTTTATTGTGACATTGAAATGCAGACATAAAACTTTAAAGCATGATTTGTCAGCAAAGTTTTTAAACTGAAAATTAGGTCGTGACTGAAATCTTCCATGGGTGTAGATCAAGGATCCCCAAACTTTTGGGGTTGGTGGACACATTTGAAATGCTGCAAGTATCATGGGCAGTCTCACAAAAGGGCTGCCATGATGAGGGCTTACATATGCATAAAATGGCTGCCATAGTGGGCATGGCCAGTCACAAAACGCTCATTTCCCAGAATGCAAACTGGTGAGACTAAAAGAAAAGTAACTTGCCCAAGAACCTATCTACAAGGCAGAAGTAGAGTCTGGGCTCCAAAACGCAGAACCACTCTGCTGAACCCAAATAAAGATGGTGTTAGAGGACAACACTTTGCTTTGCAGCATGGCAACCTCCCAGTAAAAAATAATCTTAAATAATCTTAAATAAAATTAAAATCCTGAGGGGCAGGGAGTCTGGTGGGCACCAAGAGAGGTGTGAATAGGCATGATGGTGCCCAAGAGCACCACATTGGAGACCCCAGGTGTAGGTGAAGTGGCCTCTTGAAGGCAGTTTATGTAGGCAAGTCAAAATATTCTATTTAAAACTTCATAGTTAATTGGGCAATATTCAAATGAGTGGTCTTCAAGTCTTCAAATGAGTGGTCTTCAAGTGATCTTGTGATTCAGCTTTGGATATCAAGAAGGACATAATTTACACTTCAGTTTCCCAAGCCATCTCCTTCTAGTGCTTGGCAGATTCTCCCAAGGGATTCCCTAAAGACCTAAAAGGAGGAGAATTGTAATATAGTGGATTTCTTTCCTAGGGATCAATTTCTTATCTAATTTCTGCAATAATTTTAAATAACAACTCTGAATAGCCTATTCCTATTAGATGTCTGGATATTAGCTAATGTATGTATGCAAATGCCCTTACGAACATAGAACAATGTTGCAATTCAATATTTTAGCAGTTCCTTGAGCATGATGGAGAAAAGAAAAAATCCAAGGAATTCAGTATTTTCCATTGCTGCATAGAGTCAGACTGATGCATCGTCTTCCAGTGGAAGCTTTATGATGGTGGTGCTGTAGGAAGAATTGGTTTTCGAATGAAGGCGCCTACATTGTATTGGAAAAGGGGGATACCATAGTTTTCTTTGGTAACTAGTTGGATAACTTTATGAACATTGTGGATTGTACTTAAGTATCAATCTTGAATGCTGTACTTCTTTGTAGTTCAGAGAATATATAGGCCATAATCATCAATGGATAATGGTTACAATTATTTCCCTTTAAGTAAACCTACCCATTTTCAATGCAAGCCCTGCCCACACTGATGTAGTTACATAATGCCACAGTATGGGTGGGGATTTCATCACTGGAGGCAGGAAATCTATTTTTTAAAGCTTGGAAATCTTTAAGGGTCTCTCTGAAACTAACCCGTCTCAATCAAATGCAACAATATTGCTTAGATCCCTTGTGGATCATATCTTATTTGTGTGTGGGGTGTGTGTGTGTGTGCGCGCTTCAGATAATATTTAGGATTAATGAAAACAGTTGAACACAGTATGTGAAATTTAAAATCTTTTCCCATATATCCATAACATCTGTATCCAGGATATCTCGCACAATAGGGCAAAAATGAGATAGTTTCATTGATGGGAGGGGTAGGAAGACAGAGTGGGCTGAAGGTGTAGATCAGGGTCTTCTGGTAACTCGCTGGGTGATTTTCAGTAGATCAGCAAATATTTCTGACTCCCAATTGTTTAACAGCAACCCCCCTCCCCTCACTTACACTGCTGAAATAAAGAAATTTTATGGCAACCAGGAGTGGATATTTGTGTGGAAAGTCTGTGAGCTGAGTCAAGTTCTAGTACTCCGAACAAATTCCTTGGCTCAGGATTCTTTAATTATAAGTGTACATCTTGCACCCAGTTTTGGGTGGATCTTGGAATTCTAGGAAGAAACAAAGAAAATTCCATAAGTCTGAAAACACCCATGTTCTAGTGTATGCATTTATTCATTTCATTTCTTGCTTGCTCCCAAAGTGGCTTACAATAGAAAAACAACCCAGTACCATTTTGGATAAATTTGCATCTACTTTTTAGTCACATTCTAGGTTCTGCTGCTGCAGTTATTGGTGTGAAGCATCTTAATAAGGTATTTCAGGATTGTTGAATAGTTAGCTGTGTTTGTCCTTCTAATTGCTGCCTCATCCCTCTCTCTGATTCTGGTGTAGCAAAGGGGAAGGCCTCTTGACCCTTTCAGGGCAGTTAGTGGTTAGCCATGTGGAGCAGGGCTCTTTCCTAATTTTAAGCCTGTGAGAGCAACTATTCTCCAGAACCAAACATTATCCTCAGTACATGCAGGTCATCAATGCTTATGAAATAGCCTCATGACACACAGAACCCTGAACCTCTTAAGGCACCGTATGTATATGTGACTATTAGTTGCAGCTACTCCCTGGCACAGAAACTAGGACATTTTCAAAATATACAGTGTAGATCCAGTGCAGTGGATCATTTAGTCAAGGTAGCAGCGTGCAAGGGGGAGCAACAGAGGCAAGATCAAAGGTTTTCCAGGAATGGAAGGGTGAAGGGATCCTCAGCATCAGAGTAAATCCAGAAATAAGATTAAAAGGAGAGACTTTCCTCTGCTCTAGGGAAGACATTACTGGATGAAGTCCACTGGAAGTGGAATTGCAGGAAAAAGAGCAGTCAATGCTAGGATTCCAGACTAAGTCAGGCAAAGTATATTACAGCAAGACACTTTTCTGGAATTTCATGGGTTTGAAGGTGCAAGAACTAGTCCCCAGCTTGGAGCTCCAAAAACATAGGCAGAATGTCTGCCAGCAAAACCGATGAAGGACACAGGGGAGGTTTGGGTGGGTTGTGGAGGACTCGGGAGACTCTCTGAGTTCAGGGATCGAAAGCTAGGTACAGGGTTGGATGACAAACTCTCACAAAAGAGTGGGGTAGTCCTGGAATGGTGATTTCCGGGGGCACAAAAGGAAGACTGTTGTCTTCTCCTGCTTAAAGAAGGAAGTGGGACTAGGCTTTAGGTGGAGTTTTACAGTACCCCTTGTAAAGGGCACTTGAAATCTCAGGACTCTTCATAGCCACTCAACAAGTGATACAGTGTTTTGATCACATTAGGAAACAGAGGAAGATTGAGCGTTAACAGTTTCAGGAAGTGCCATGTCAGTGCAGGGAGGATGGAGAAACTTCTATGTCCATTTCGATAGAAGAAATTTTTGGTGGCAATTTTCAAGTGCATTTTGTTCTAGCTTGCTAGATCTCTTTAGCCTTCCTTTCCAGACAAAATGAAACCATTCAAGCCATGAGGGGACATAAAATGGAGGCAGTTGGTGCTCTCTGGCAATGGCTTCTTGTTCTCCTAGTAGAGTACCAAACACTGTGGTGTACAGTGGAGTAAAGTGTTAAGAGAATATACCCTTAGTCTAGTAAAAAAAAAAAAAAATCCCTCATTTTGCCGTAGCCTGTAACTGCCTCTTTTTCTTGGCAAAATTTGCACTCTGTACCCTATTACTTGTAAAGTTCTAATGGGCAAAAATCTATAGAACTATGAATGGATGTAGATAATTGAATCCTCATTGCCCACTTCAGCTTTCTTTCATGACATTTCTTTATTAATATTTTTATTTGACTTGTCAATGGGTTGGATCCATATAAATCTGGTGGAAGGGTGGACTTCCCTGCCCCCTCCTTCCTATGGCAATCCTTCCAGCCCCCTGAAAATGCTATACAGAAAATCAGGAGACCCTACTGAATAGGGTGAGTTGTTCGTGCAGGAGAGAGATATCCCTCAAAATGGGGTGGAGGGGCCTTCCATGAGTGGACCCCTTCTTCTCATGGATGGTCCCTTCCCTCTTACGGAAGGCACATCCTGGATCCAACCCATTGACCTGGTTCACATGATCACTGTGACTTAAAACAAGCCATGGTGGTTTGTTTAAGCCGTGGTTTTTGCCGGCACATGCCGGGTACCATTTACCCACTTGGGCATGGTTTGTTGTGTCATCTGAACCCAGGAGGCATGGCTTGTTTCTGGGGCAAACAACCCTCAAATAACCCATGGCCTGTTATTGGGTTATTTGAGGGTTTTCCCTCTCAAACAGGCCATGCTGCCTGGGTTTGGATGACATGACAAGCTGCGCCTAGGGAGGGTAATTAGGCAAATGGCACCCAGCATGTGCAGTGGCTGAAACAAGCCACTGTAGCTTGTTTAAGCTGTGGTGATTGTGTGAACTGAGCCACTGTGTTCCTAAGGTCTGATTTTGACAGTCCACTCTAGAGATCATCTGCTGTTCTACTATTTTCAGTAGTATTTCCTGTGGCATTTAATCTGTGTCTTGGATTTCTCATCTTCTTGGCTGAACAGTCATTTAAAGAGTACCACTGGCTGGCCAGACATTGTTTGCTTGATAGTAGTAACTGATAAGAAAAGCATCAACAAGCACATATGTTACATTCACAGAATTTGAACTAGATCCCTATGCTTCTTAGGTCAGTCTTGTTTTTTTTTAAATTTAGAACAGAGAGTGTGCACAAAGGGTTCGATCCAATGTCATGTAAGCAGATTTCACTTCCACAACAAGACTTCTCGTTCCACTGTGCCTCCCCCAATTCTGCCCCAGAGAAGCCCCCCAACATGCTGGAGCATGCAAATGGAAAGGTGAATCTGCTCCACCAGTAGAGTCTGATGGACACAGTTGGATACACCCAAAAGGATCATGGCTTCTTCGTCTGACAACCCCTCCTTTGACAATATAAAAGAAGCACAAGAGCTGGCTTTACCCTACCTTAACTGTAACTTTGTTCTTCTGGGCAAGTATGCTGTAAGTTTCCCAGGTCCCAATCCTCCTAAATTATTGTTTTAACTATTCTCCATCCTCCCATCATGGTCCTATTGATCCCCATAGTTACTGAATACGTACAGGATGAGGATTCTCATTAGTCAGTATGAAAACATTATTCATTTGTTGGTATATTTTCAGACATACTATCTTTCTCATTTTCTTGATCATGAAGGGTCTAGAAATGAAGTGTTTATTAAACTAGGCTTGGTTAGGTAACAGTGGCACCTTCTGATTTATTGCATGAACAATTGGACCTTACCCCAATAAAGGTTAGGATTTGTGAGGTGGCTGAAAAATGTTCTTTTACAGGGAAATGCTTGCAGCAGTTGATGTGTAGTTACATCAGGAATGGGCAGCTTGTGGCCCTCCAGATGTTTTGGTCTACCCTCCCATCAGCTGGAGTCAGCATAGCCAGTGGTGAGGGATCATGGGATTGTAGGCCAAAACATCTGGAGGGCCACAAGTTGCCCACCCTTGAGTTAGATTTAGAAACCCCACATGGGCATCAGTTAACTAATCTGATCTGAAGTGATGGACTCCAATCTAGCTTCCTAAGTCTAAACTGAAATGACTGACTGTACAGTTTCAGGTTGCATGTCCTGCTGAGCATGGAGGTAAGCTCATTTAGAGGGTATTGTTGCTCCCAGGTTCCCAGGGAGAGGATCAACAAGTCCAGCTCCAGGGGTTGGTGAGCTGGATTTGGTGAAATCAGGGCTGGGGTGCTGAGGAGGACATGTCAGTAATCAAGGATTCAGATCTCATAGACAAGGTCAGTCAGAGCAAAGCTCAGGTTCCAGGATGGATAGCACAGGGGAGATTCCAGAAGCAAGGTCAGCCAAAGCCAAGGTCAAATACCCATTAAGCCAAGCAAGTTGTGGATAGCACCATGGAGCACTCTGAGCGAAACAGGGCTGAGCACCAGCTTGCATTTTGCTCCAGCAACTGGTAGACTCAAACTAAGTCTTGAAGAAGACTTGGGCTTCCTAGAGGTGGCTAGCTCCTCTCATACACTATGTGAGGCCTTATTTAAAGGGCCTGTGATTGCTTTTGAAGCCTTTGGCTGTGATGCATGGATGCAACTGGGGTGCAGTGGTTGCTTTGGAACTGGAGTTCTTGGAATCCAAAGATGGTAAGGCTACTTCCTCTGGGAAGAGGGGTGCTGGCCCCAGGGGCTTTTATGGAGCTGGGACCTCTGAGGAGAGAGGGATGCTGAGTGGTGCTTCCATGGCCACATCCTCTTCTATGAGGTCTGTATTGGAGGCTTCTCTGAGGAGGGGGAATCAGAACTCTGGATCATTATACTGGCCCAAGGCAGATGGGACCTTTCACTGCAGACATTAATGGCTATCAGTGCCCAGAATAGTATGAGGTAAGCAGCATATAACCCCAGCTTGTCTTCTTTACAGTTGCCACCATCATGTTCAGTGTATTCTCACCATTGTTGCCCAAGCCATAACCGAGAGATGAATTTCAACATTCTCAGAGTGAATAGGGCAGCAAACATCATCAGTATGTCTAGGAAGCTGCAGGGCAGAGCAGAAAGGCATTACAAAAGGGTTACAGAAAATTGTGTTTATAGGACTCATTAGAAGAGTTCCATGAGTGAAAAGGGCAAAGGTTAGTACCTTAAAAAAAAATGGAGACAAAATGGTCGACTTACAAACAGTTGGAATTACTGTTTAAGGAAATAGTTGAAATGTCCAAGAATTGTTACTCAGGTTTTTAGATCAAAATGTTAGTTCCTAGGTAGGCATTGGATACGATAATCTGAAGAAATTGATTTGATTGTTTTTAATTATTTGTATACCACCTTTTAGAGTAAAACCCTCCCAAGGTCAATATGTAATGGCTATTAATTATATACAATAAAATGTGTGACTGGAATAAGAGTCAATACAATATCAAACAACAAGGCATTAAACACATGCTGGACAAAAAAAGTGTTACAATCTGCTTTAACCCATGTATGGGCACACACACTTCTAGGTGAGGATATTCCAAAGATGTGCCCCCCCCCAAAGGTGCTCTCTGTGGTACCTTTAATCTTGTCCTTCATTCTCATAAATTGGGGGCAAGCTCAGATCTCTCCCCTCTAACTGATCTGGTTTTAAAAAAAGTATTTAAGAAGTTTTTAGGATCCACCATTCTGAGTCTGATGAGAACTTCACCGAAGAGGAGGGGCAGCTCCCATAGCCCCTGCCTGTACATGCTGGGACCAGGAGGAGTTGGCACCCCTAGAGGGGACTCTGGGACAGCATCTATAGAGGACAACCCACCAACCCCGGGATTGATATACACACCCTTCCTCATGCTACTCACCCTATGCCATGGGATCTGCTACAATGACCTTCTGGATCCCAGTAACAGATATCGCAACAAACAAAGATAGAGAGCTCACTTGAGAGTACAGCGCCTACTTTTCCCAAGCTCTACTCCGAAGGAGAGGATGAGACTCTGATGTAACTGCTGCCAGGATCAGGGCTTCTACAGATTCACCAGGAAGGGTACAAGGTTATTCTCAGCTGCTGCTTGGCTGGTGCTCTCACAATGCCTTTTCTGCCTAACTCCTTGCCTTGTGTATTGGCTCTAGCTATCTGACTGGACAGCTCCCCTGCTTTCTCAGGGCCAAGCCGGATGTGATGGCAGGAGAACTGTGACTGGATCTCCTGTGTACGCTTCCCCCTGCAAAAAAAAAATATTAAAGCAAATTTAAATTGAGACTGTAGTGCTGGGGGAGCAGGGCTTAACCTTTTCCTCTTTGCACTCTTCTAAATCATCTCCCCATCCCCAGAGCTTTTGTCTTGAACAGAAAAACATACAGGCAGCATGATCTAGTTTTGCCCTCAGCAGCCTTGCCTTGGAACCTGCTCCTTGCACTGCTGAACAGCTCTAGTGTTCACAGGAATTGGGCAGAAGAAGAAACAACTGTGTGATTACCTCGAGAGTGTCCAGGCTTGGGAACAAAAATCAACCAAATACTCAGAGCAGAGTCCTGGAAGGTTTTGCAGTCACCTGTCTATTTTGTGGTCTGTGAGAAAGCATGTTCCTATCTGTGTGCAAATGCTGAGAGATCATATCTGAGACAATAAACCTTTTCTGTTCAACTCCCAAGCAGCTGTCCAGAATAATCATTTTGGCAAGGGCTTGCAGAATGAGTAGCACACTGAGTCATTTGACGAATTATGAGTAAATTGAGGAGCGAAGGTATCATGGAAGCAATTCTAGGTATAGCTGACATCTTTGGGGGAAAGAGCTATTACGAGCTTTTGTTGTTGTTCAGTCGTTCAGTCGTGTCCGACTCCTCGTGACCCCATGGACCATAGCACGCCAGGCCTTCCTGTCCTGCGCTCTCTCCCGGAGCATGCTCAAGTTCATATTCATTGCATCCGTGATGCTATCTAGCCATCTCATCCTCTGCCGTCCCCTTCTCCTTTTGCCTTCAGTCTTTCCCAGCATCAGGGTCTTTTCCAGGGAGTTTTCTCTTCGCATTAGGTGGCCAAAATATTGGAGCTTCAGCTTCAGTATCTGTCCTTCCAATGAGCACTCAGGGTTGATTTCCTTTAGGATGGACTGATTTGACCTCCTTGCAGTCCAGGGGACTCGTAAGAGTCTTCTCCAGCACCACAGTTCGAAAGCATCAATTCTTCGGCGCTCAGCCTTCCTTATAGTCCAGCTCTCACAGCCATACATTACTACTGGCAAAACCATAGCTTTGATTAGACGCACCTTTGTCGGCAAGGTGATGTCTCTGCTTCTTACTATGCTGTCTAGGTTGGCCATAGCTTTCCTCCCAAGGAGCAAGCGTCTTTTAATTTCATGGCTACAGTCACCGTCTGCGGTGATCTTGGAGCCCAAGAAAGTAAAATCTGTCACTGCTTCCATTTCTTCCCCTTCTATATGCCAGGAAGTGATGGGGCCAGATGCCATGATCTTAGTTTTTTTAATGTTGAGTTTCAAACCCACTTTTGCACTCTCCTCTTTCACCCTCAACAAGAGGCTCTTTAGATCCTCTTCGCTTTCTGCCATTAGGGTGGTATCGTCTGCATATCGGAGGTTGTTGATAATTCTCCCAGCAATCTTAATTCCGACCTCTGATTCATCCAACACGGCATTTCTCATGATGTACTCTGCATATAAGTTAAATAAGCAGGGTGACAATATGCAGCCTTGTCGTACTCCTTTCCCAATTTTGAACCAATCGGTTGTTCCATGTCTGGTTCTGACTGTTGCTTCTTGACCCTCGTACAGGTTTCTCAGGAGACGGGTAAGGTGGTCTGGTACTCCCATCACTTTCAGAATTTGCCACAGTTTGTTGTGATCCACACAATCAAAGGCTTTAGCGTAGTCAATGAAGCAGAAATAGACGTTTTTCTGGAATTCTCTTGCTTTCTCCATGATGCAGCGAATGTTGGCGATTTGATCTCTAGTTCCTCTGCCTCTTCGAAACCCAGCTTGTACTTCCGGTAGTTCTCGGTTCGCATACTGCTGAAGCCTAGCTTGTAGGATTTTGAGCATCACCTTGCTGGCATGTGAAATGAGCGCAATTGTGCGGTAGTTTGAACACTCTTTGGCGTTGCCCTTCTTTGGAATTGGAATGTAAACTGACCTTTTCCAGTCTTGTGGCCACTGTTGAGTGTTCCAGATTTGTTGGCATATTGAATGCAGCACTTTAACAGCATCATCTTTTAGGATTTTAAATAGCTCAGCTGGAAGACTGTCATCTCCGCTAGCTTTGTTGTTACTAATGCTTCCTAAGGCCCACTTGACTTCACTCTCGAGGATGTCCGGCTCAAGTTCAGTGACCGCACTATCATGGCTATCAGGGACATTCATTCAGATCTTTCCTGTATAGTTCTTCTGTGTATTCTTGCCACCTCTTCTTAATCTCATCTGCTCCTGTTAGGTCCCTGCCTTCTTTGTCCTTTATCATGCCCGTCTTTGCACAAAACGTTCCCTTGAGATCTCCGATTTTCTTGAAGAGATCTCTAGTCTTTCCCATTCTCTTGTTTTCCTCGATTTCTTTGCATTGTTCATTTAAGAAGGCCTTCTTGTCTCTCCTTGCTATTCTCTGGAACTCTGCATTCAGTTGGGTATATCTTCCCCTTTCTCCCTTGCTTTTCGCTTCCCTTCTTTCCTCAGCTACTTGTAAAGCCTCATCAGACAGCCACTTTGCTTTCTTGCATTTCTTTTTCTTTGGGATGGATTTCGTTGCTGCCTCCTGAACAATGTTACGGACCTCCGTCCATAGTTCCTCAGGCACTCTGTCTATCAGGTCTAATCCCTGAAATCTATTCCTCACCTCCACTGTATATTCATCAGGGATATGATTTAGGTCATACCTGAATGGTTTAGTGGTTTTCCCGACGTTCTTCAATTTAAGCCGAAATTTTGCAAGAAGCAGCTCATGATCTGAGCCACAGTCAGCTCCAGGTCTTGTTTTGACTGACTGTATGGAGCTTCTCCATCTTTGGCTGCAAAGGACATAATCAATCTGATTTCGATATTGACCATCTGGTGATGTCCATGTGTAGAGTCGCCTCTTGTGCTGTTGGAAAAGAGTGTTTGCTATGATCAGCATGTTCTCTTGGCAAAACTCTATTAGCTTTTGTCCTGCTTCATTTTGTACACCAAGGCCATGCCTGCCTGTTATCCCGGTGATTTCTTGACTTCCTACTTTAGCATTCCAATCCCCTATGATGAAAAGGACATCTTTTTTTGGTGTTAGTTCTAGAAGGTGTTGTAGGTCTTCATAGAACCGATCAACCTCAGCTTCTTCGGCATCAGTGGTTGGGGCATAGACTTGAATTACTGTGATGTTGAATGGTTTGCCTTGGATTCGTACTGAGATCATTCTATCATTTTTAAGATTGTACCCCAGTACTGCTTTTCCCACCCTTTTGTTGACTATGAGTGCTACTCCATTTCTTCTAAGGGATTCTTGCCCACAATAGTAGATATGATGGTCACCTGAATTAAATTCGCCCATGCCTGTCCATTTGAGTTCGCTGATTCCCAAGATGTCGATGTTCAATCTTGCCATCTCATGTTTGACCACCTCCAGCTTACCTTGATTCATTGATCTGACATTCCAGGTTCCTAAACAATATTGTTCTTTACAGCATCGGATTTTCTTTTCACCACCAGACACATCCACAGCTGAGTGTCCTTTCGGGTTTGGCCCAGCCGCTTCACTCTTTCTGGCGCTACTTGGAAATACCCTCCGCTCTTCCCCAGTAGCATATTGGACACCTTCCGACCTGAGGGGCTCATCTTCCGGCGTCATATCTTTTAGCCTTGTGATACGTTCCATGGGGTTTTCTTGGCAAGAATACTGGAGTGGGTTGCCATTTCCTTCTCCAGTGGACCACATTTTGTCAGAACTCTCTGCCATGACCTGTCCGTCTTGGGTGGCCCTGCACGGCATAGCTTATGGCTTCACTGAGTTACGCAAGCCCCTTCGCCACAACAAGGCAGTGATCCATGAAGGGGATTACGAGCTTAGTAAGGAGTAAATTTAATTGTATGGAAGCAGCCACTAGGTGGCCCTCCTAGAGGTAGCCAGGCCTCTACCAATATAATTTTATTGGGGATTCATTCAGACCATATAATCCCAATGCAGAACCCCAACTGTTGTTGTTTGTGTCCTCTTAGCATATATCTCAATAGATATTCTTCCACTTCTGTGTTAATTGTATTTTTTTTAAACGGAAACAAACCAAAACCACAGTTTGTCGGCCAAGACAGGACTGAATGCAATGTATGATTGTTCCTGTGGCATGAAGAGTACTTCGGAATGATTCGTGTGGGAACATGTGTAGAATATGTTACATTGGGTTGTACAAGCCAGGTGGACTTTTCAGGATGTATCTGTGAACAGAAGTCTTTTCAAACCACTTTCATAATAGAAAAATGTTACATTGGAGTTGGCCTGTGGAGCAGGGATAAGGAAAGTGTGGCCCTCCAGATGTTGCTGGACTGCAACTCCCATCATCCCTCATATTGGCTGTGTTGGCTAGGACTGAATTGCAGTCCAACAGCAGCTGGAGGGCCACATACTCACCAAGTGCTCACTTCGGTGGCACATATACTAAAATTGGAACGATACAGAGAAGATTAGCATGGCCCCTGTGCAAGGATGACACGCAAATTCATGAAGCGTTCCATATTTTTTGCCCAGAGTATGGGAAACAAACAGAACGAACTTGAACTCTTAATACAAGAGGGAAATTATGACCTGATAGGTATAACTGAGACTTGGTGGGATGACTCTCATGACTGGAATACAGCAATTGAAGGATATAACTTGTTCAAAAAGAACAGGAGGAACAGAAAGGGAGGTGGGGTTGCACTGTATGTGAAAAATACATATCTCTGCACAGAAATACAGGAGGAGGAGCTTGGTAGCCCCATCGAGAGCATCTGGGTTGAAATAAATGGAGCAAAGAATAAAAGGAACCTGGTGGTCATAGTCTACTACCAGCCACCCAATCAAGGAGAAGACAAGGATGAAACTTTTGAAAAGCAAATAGCCAATGTTTTAAGGAAGCATGATGTAGTAGTAATGGGGGACTTCAATTTCCCCGATATTTGTTGGGAGACATATTCTGCAAAACATGGCCCCTCCAGGAAATTCCTGACTTGTGTGGCGGATAACTTCCTCCTACAGAAAGTAGAGGAAGGAACTAGAGGATCAGCTATCCTTGACTTGATCCTAACCAACAGAGATGACTTAGTGGATAAAGTAGCAGTTACAGGAACTCTGGGGGAAAGCGACCATGTTGTACTTCAGTTCTTGGTTCTAAGGGAAGCAAAAGCCGAGTGTAGTCAAACGCGTACCCTGGATTTTAGGAAAGCTGATTTTAATAAACTCAGAACAATGATCAGTAAGGTCCCATGGCAAGCGATGCTAGCGAGAAAAGGAGTCCAAGATGGGTGGGAGCTTTTAAAAAAGGAAATTCTCAAGGCACAATCACAAGCAATTCCAACAAGAAGAAAAGTTGGAAGACAACAGAAGAAGCCAATGTGGCTTCACAAAAAGCTTAGGGATGACCTGAAAACAAAAAAGGACACATATAGGAAGTGGAAAGAAGGCCAAGTAACAAAGGAAGAGTACAGGCAGATAGCACAGAATTGCAGGGATGGCGTCAGGAAGGCTAAAGCTGAGAATGAGCTGAGGTTAGCAAGGGATGTTAAAAACAACAAAAAGGCTTTCTTCAGCTACGTGCATAGTAAAAGGCAGAGGAAAGAAATGGTGGTTCAGCTATTAAATAAGGATGGAAAAATGATAACAGATGACAAAGGAAAGGCAGAGGTGCTCAATTCCTACTTTGGCTCAGTCTTCTCCCCAAAGAGGGTCTATGACCCCCCTGGCAAAGGCGAAGTACAGGCTGAAGGGGCAGGATTGCAGCTTGAGATCGACAGGCATATGGTCAAGGAACACCTCATTACTTTGAATGAGTTCAAATCTCCAGGGCCAGATGAGCTGCATCCTAGAGTCATAAAGGAAGTGGCAGAAGAACTCTCAGAACCACTGTCTATTCTCTTTGAGCAATCATGGACGACGGGGGAAGTGCCAGATGACTGGAGGAGGGCTAACGTTGTCCCTATCTTCAAAAAAGGGTAAAAAGGAGGAACCTGGGAACTACAGACCAGTCAGTCTGACATCAATCCCTGGGAAAATCCTGGAGCAGATCATAAAGCAATCCATTTGGAAGTACCTGGAAAACAATGCAGTGATTAGTCAAAGCCAACATGGATTTGTCAAGAACGAATCCTGCCAGACGAATCTGATCTCAGTTTTTGATCAGGTAAATTGTGGCCTGTGGGAATGCTATGGACATAATATGCCTCGACTTCAGCAAAGCTTTTGACAAAGTGCCCCATGATATCCTGTTGAGCAAACTAGCTCAAAGTGGGCTAGATGAAACAACGATCCGGTGGATCCACAGGTGGCTACAGAATCGGACTCAAAGAGTGCTTATCATTGGGATCTTCTCAAACTGGGGAGAGGTAACAAGCGGGATACCGCAGGGCCAGTCCTGGGCCCAGTGCTCTTCAACATTTTTATTAATGACTTGGATGAGGAGGTGCAGGGAATGATGATCAAATTTGCAGATGACACAATCTTGGGCGGGATAGCTAATACTTTGGAAGACAGAAACAAAATTCAAAGTGATCTTGATTAGAGCAATATGACAATGGAACCAATTACCTAGGGAGGTAGTGGGCTCTCCCACACTGGAGGCATTCAAGATGAGGCTGGACCACCATCTGCCAGGGATGCTCTTCCAACCCTACTGTTATATGATTCTATGATAGGCTGTAGTGCTGGGCAGAAAACAACAGAATGACATTTAATCGGGATAAATGCCAAGTTCTGCCCCTAGGAAAAAGAAACCAAATGCACAGTTACAAGATGGGGGATACGTGGCTCAACCACACTACAAGCGAGAAGGATCTTGGAATTGTTGTCGATCACAAGCGGAATATGAGCCAACAATGTGATGTGGCTGCAAAAAAGGCAAATGCTATTTTGGGCTGCATTCATAGAAGCATCGCTTCCAAATCCTGGGAAGTACTAGTTCCCCTGTACTCCGCACTGGTTAGTCCTCATCTGGAGTACTGTGTCCAGTTCTGGGCGCCACACTTTAAGAAGGATGGAGACAAACTGGAGAGGGTTCAGAGGAGGGCAACAAAGATGATCAGGGGACTGGAAACAAAGCCCTATGAAGAGAGACTGAAAGAACTGGGCATGTTTAGCCTTGAGAAGAGAAGACGGAGGGGAGATACGATAGCACTCTTCAAGTACTTGAAAGGCTGTCACAGAGAGGAAGGCCAGGATCTCTTCTCGATCATCCCAGAGTGCAGGACACGGAATAATGGGCTCAAGTGACAGGAAGCCAGATTCCGGCTGAACATCAGGAAAAACGTCCTGACTGTTAGAGCAATACAACAATGGAACCAATGACCTAGGGAGGTGGTGGGCTCTCCCACACCGGAGGCCTTCAAGACGAGGCTGGACAGCCATCTGCCAGGGATGCTCTGACTTGGATTCCTGCATTGAGCAGGGGGTTGGACTCAATGGCCTTGTAGGCCCCTTCCAACCCTACTATTCTATGCTACTATTCTATGCTACTACTCCCCCCCCCCACTGCTACAGAGTTGGCTGTATATAAGAAATGGCCACTTACCCCTTGCCACTCTAAATTCCAATACTTATTTCACCCAGCATTTGTGCCGTTATAAATGTTGGGTGACTCAATTTAATATCTGTTGGGTTGTGCTGATCTCTGGGGAGCACTGGGACTCCCATGTCAGTTAGTTGAGCCACCATAAACTCAAGCATGTTCTGCAGGAATTATCCTTGCATTCTTTCATGAAGGAACTTAATGTGCTTCACCCAGAGAAAATAAGTTTTCGGGAAAGGTTAGCCGTGCACATGGGCAACTTTGAAATATTTAAGAATATGTCAAAAGAGGGAGGACAATCATTAACCATATCTGCTGAACAGTATATAAAGCAGTCTGTTTAAGGCTCATGCAATAAGAAAAGGGCAAGAGTCTCAATGAAGAAACGTCCTAATGGTAGCTCACAATTTGTTTGTTTGTTTATATCATTCTTTGCATATTTTAAGGGGATTCTGGACAGGAATTGCAAAAAGTTTCTTAAGATACAGGATAATTTGGATTACCAAGGAAACAAATTTGGATGCCCCATCCTATTCCCTGCTTATAGGACTCTTCCCCCAATTTTCCTTTTGGGCAAATATTCTGCCATTGAATGTACTTTAACAATTTTAACTTTCTCTTGTGATCTGTTGCAAGGCCTAATCTTTCCTTTCTTAGGTTTAATCCCGCCATTCTTTTCTTAGTTCCTCATTTTCTCATCTTAATTTTTGACCTGTTTGAGCTAAATGTTCTAGTTTTGCCCAGAAAGCTTTCATAACATGAATTCCTCCTTCCCTGCAACCCCTTCAACCATCAGATGCCTCCAGGCAACCTTTAAAACATCTACTTAGAACTTGCCTCACATTGATGGTGGCTCAAGTTATCCTTAACCTGTCAGAAGCGCAATCTTCCCCTCACGTATTGTAAATGACAGCTTCAGATACTATGATTCTGGCACGAGAATAAAGTCATCTACAAGTAATCTGCGCAGTTAAGCAGCCAACATTTCTTGAAGGTAGCAGCTGCTGAGACTACAGCATTTATGCTATGCTACGTGTACCCCTCTAAATTGCCCTGCAACCTTGCTAGCCATTGATCCTTTTACTTTGCATTGCATCTGTTGCTGCTGGCAGGCATTCTAGGATGTTCTGCAGAGAGCAAATTAATGCACTTCCCAGAATTTAAAATGATTATTCTTCTAAAAGGGGTTGGATTTTGCTGTGCTGAAACTTGAAAAGCTTTTTACTGTGGGAGCCGACTTGAAAAGATCTCTCTGTGGCAATGATAGCAACTTCTTCCTTTTAAAGAATCCTGCCTCTGCAAAGTCTTATATTAACTTTCTTTTTTCATATTTTTGAATTGAAGGGCAGAACCGTGCGACTGCAGTTTCCTAATAATTATATAAATCAAGTAGGCTATTTCCATTTTAATTCCCCTTTTCTGCCTGAAGATCATTTCTGTGAATCTTCCAGCTTGCGCAGTCTCAAATAACAGAAATGCACCCTGTTTAATGTATTTGTAAGTCCTAATAAGCCCAGGGCTGTGTGTATTCCACAGTCCTACTATGTAAGTGTATTCTCTTTAGAACACAACATCCTGAGATTTTCAGCATTTTTTTTTTTTTTTAAAGGAAAGCAAAACATTTCCTACCCCTTAAGGCTGCAAAGATAGGCTTGAAAAATGTGCAGGCAATTGGTGGGGAAATCCCAGAAGGCAGACAAGAGCTAAGCAGGACTTCCAGAGGTCAAGGCAGTGGGATTTCATTGCCCTTCATAATCTCTTACCTTGCCCCATGTCTTGCAGGAACAGAATAAATTATGCAGAATAAGGAATTCTGCACACAGTTTTGTGTATTTTCTACAGGCCAGACCACTTGACTTCCTTGGTGCAGAATTTGTTATAGCTCCAAGATTTTTTTGTTTAAGCACAGAGTATATGCAGCCTTCTATAACTCTTACTGAAATTAATGGGGATTGTGTGCCTGCTGAAGAAGGAGAAACAGGAAGGAGAGGACAGCAACAAACTGGTGACAGAAAAGGAAAAAGGTAGGCCTGAAAACTGTGTTTATTTACTGAATCATCCCATCCTGTGTGAACTCCCAACTTTCTTTCTCCCAAAGAAGGTAATTGAAAACTAACCTGACTTTGCCTTCTTTTTTTGTATTGTGTGATAGCCACCGATGGCTAGTCCTTCTGGATTGGGTGTTATTACTAGATGTCCAGGTCATGGTTGTAAGCAGAAGTGCTTTTTACCAGTTATTTCTACTACCAGCTAAAGAATAACGATCTTGTCACTGACACACATGCCTTTCATAACACCTTTCATTGCAGTGTACTCTATCAGCTCATCCTATCCATGTTTATCTGAAAGTAAGCCCCACCAATTTTGATGGGTCTGACTTCCAAGTACATGCATAAAACAGTAGGCTTTGTGGACCTGCTCTTGAAGACTGTTAACATCTGTCACCTAGTGCAGAATGTAGTTACTTGATTTTTAACTAGTATGGGCTATAGAGATGATATTGCACCTGCTCTAGCATTGGCGGTAAGTTAGTGCACGGGCATGATTCAAGGTTCTAGTTTTGACTTTTAAAGCTGAAAATGTCAAGACCTGTATGTATTTTTTTGGATTTCTGCTTTGGCTTGTGCCGGAAATTATAATTTCCAGGAGCCGATACAATAAGGCACGTGTGTGCTAGTATATTCCAACGTTAGGCACCTGGAGAAATCTCTCAGAAAATAGACACTTTTCCTGGAGGCTCACCAAGAAAACTCATGAATATGTCAGAACAATTACAAATTTAGCTTATCAGTAATTGCTGATGTTAGATTGTGGGTAGTATTTGTCCAGGTGTGATCACATGCAGCAACAAAATGTATTCATACAGCTGTTTCCGGATGACCCACAGTTAGCAGGCAAAAGTGATGATACTAAAAAAGGTTCTTGCAAATCTCAGCTTTCGTTTCCAGATTGTGAAGAATGGGCTGGTCCAGGAGCTGTGGAGGTAGTGATGCTGCTGATCCTCACATTACCTGGGAAATGCTGGAGAGGATGCAACAGAAAGCCTTGCTTGCACTAAGCCTTGGTCAGTCTATCTTGGATTGGGTCAGGCAGGCAGAGGTAGTTCAGCAGGTCTCTTTAGACATCAGCTATGTGGCATCAAGCCAAACAGATGTTTCTATGAAATAGCTTGGCTTTGGGGTCCTAGTAGTGGATAAAAGGCCTGATAGAATTACATTGCTTGCATTGCCTGAAGGTCACCCTGCATCCATGGATGAACTGAATAAGAATATTGTTACTCAGCACTTCGTGTGGTGTCAAAACTGGCAGGAAATCTGTTTTTTAGCCTATCTTTTAACAGCCACTTCACTTCCAGATAGGCTATGGAAACATCGATCATCATTAAAATGTTTGTTCTGGTTGGGTAAAAGCTAAGAAATTGCAGCAATGGAGGAGCTGATTAGAATTGAACTTTCTGAGGGAAGGAAGAACATGTGCGGAAGCAAATATAAATAAAGGGGCTTTTGAATAGCATTTGTATAGGCAATACAAGTTAAGTTCATGAATTAGCTTTCTTTTAATTAATAATTTCAGGATAAAAAGAACCAAGAATCATGGTCTTTTAAAACACTGATCTTATAGAAACATTGATCTTTAACAATTAATATCCATGTATAAGATGGAGTTTGATTTTAGACAGTCAAGGTACAACTAAGTCCAACTTACTATCCACTGGACCATTTTGCGCCCACATACAAGGTGTATGGCAAATTATTGGAGTAGTCTATACCAGACACTGCCAATTCTACCAGTACATGCTTATAACTAAAATTAACTTTGCTGAGTAAGTTTTGTGTCCCTGAGAGCTGCACAGTGAGCTACAGCAGTGCAGTTCACACAAAAAAACGGAAATAAAGCTTCAGTAAGCTTTCAGTAATGGCAGATTATTGATTAGTTTGCTAAAAATAGATGCATCTACACCCTCTTTTTATACAATTTGGATATGGCTATTGATGGGCTGTATAATTGGCTGGCAAGGGTATGCTGAACAACAAAAAAATCTGTAATATAGGGCTAGGTTAAAATGTAGCTATACCTATATATCCATCCATGTATGAGCTGGTGCAGAGTGATTAGGAACCTCTAGGGTGGTCTCAGTGCCTGGGCTTGAAAGATGAATTTGTGTCTTTAACAGCTGCACAAGTGGGCAAAGCTGGACAGATGGTCTCTGCTGAACTTCTGCTTGCTGTGCAAGTTTCCGGTACCCTCTTTAGATTAAAAGTTGGCAGCCTTCCTTTCACCCTTTCCCTCTGCACATCTCCATGTAATCATTCTTTCCAATAATGAACCCGGATGATTGCAAGCAAACTGCCCAAAGGTAAGATAATAGTCCTGTCCCTGCGCTATACAGGAATGTGTCAGGAGAAAGGAAAGGAAAAGGGAACCTTTTTTCCCTCCTTCCCCACTTTCCAAAATTTGTAGGAGGGATTGCTAAATTGCTGGGCCTTACTTTGAAACTCTTGTGGTAGAGGCCAACAACACAGGACAAGTGTTCCACAAAATGGGGTGTGCCTCTTCTTCTGCAAGGACTGAATACGTTGTGTTGTGTGCTGCCCATGAACTGAATTGTTCAAACTCCATCCTTACCCCACTCCATAAAAGCACACATGAATTCGTCTGTATTTAAGTCAATGTTGAATTCTCTAATACAGACATAATAGAGCCATTAGTTGGGGTTTTGTTCCTTATATTGTGAGCATGATTTCTTGCGGGGAAGCAGTTTGAAGCAGCAGTAATTCCCCTGATTTAGAGGTTTTGTTTTTCTCAGTGCTATTGCAGTTTTGCCACTCCTTAAGGATAGGGAAAGGTCACCACAGATGTGCAATGAATAACATCCTGTTGCCTTGGCGTTACACTGTATTAGGGATGTTGACATAAATGCTTCGTGCCTTTACAACCAGTCAGATAAATAGAGCTTGAGGGGAGGGTGAAGTAGCTAACATGCTATGGCTATCTTTGGTTCTAGGGGGAAGTGGTGAGGGGCAGCGGGCACAAAGCCAGTCCCAAGGGACTCAGTAACTATTGCCTTCTGTCATTGTCCTTAAAAACCACTTGTAAAAAAAGTATTTATTTTTCCAACCAAAGCGTGAATAAAAAATGTCTACTGTAATACATTAACTATTGGTATCCTTTTAAAACTCCTAAAAAAAGAATCTGCCACCTTGGGAAAAGTTTCTTGCATCTTAGAAGGATGCACAAAGTATTCTTTTGCTTGCATTTATACTCTTTAAAGTACTTTAGTAGAATACCCCTGAAGAAAAGTTCAGCTTTGTTATGATTTCTGCCTACCCTAGTTCTCACTTTGGGCAGTAAAACCACTTTAATGGAAACTTTGGTTTTATTGGCTTTGATTGGCTAGTTGCTGGTGTGTGTGTGTGTGTGTGTGTGTGTGTGTTTGATTTGTCTCAAACATCCTTCAATGGACAGCAACTTGTAGTACTAGTTAGTTGCCATAGCAACACCCAGAAGGTGTTGCACTGGTCAACCTCTACATAAAGCCAAAGGGTGAGGTGGTGGGTGGAAAACATTAGGCAGGAGACTTCATAAAAGCAATACAGATAACACAGCAGCTCACAGACATGCTCAAACTGCAGGGGAAAGACAGGTCAGTTGCTCACATGATATATATATATATATATATATATATCCCATTCCCTCCTCCTTTTGTATAGCTATGGCCATGTACATCATACAACATGTGAAAAAGAGTTGCCTCTCATTGTGATGTCTCTCCCCCCGCCCAAATTAGTAAAATAGGACATTAAAACATTTCAAACCCTCATTCTTCTGTATGTCTAAGGGTGCAATCCTATGGCTGCTAGACAGCGTCTAGATGGCCACAGGATTTCTCGGTTTATGGGCTCTGCGCTCAGAACCGTTACGACGCTTCCTATGTGCAGTCTGGCCTCCCCCACCCCCTGCACCGAGGCACCCCGGTTAGACAGCTGAAATTGGCTGTCTAGTCACAGATGCAGGGCGGCCGGAGCATGGAGAAGATCTCCTCCATGGTCCGCTCTCCCCTGCATTGGATAGTTGGCCGCCTCCGAGTTCGGAGGCAGCTGACTATCCCCATAGGATTGTGCCCTAACATACACCTGACAAATAATTGTGAAATATCTATGTGAATATAATACCTATGTGGAATTTGGGTTCTAAGATTTCCTCTTCTCCTTAAATAAATACCACCTGATTTCAAGGCCATGCTTTTGTGTGGAAAAGGAAGATCATGGAAATGTATGGGCTTTCTGTCCCTTCCTGCTGACTACTGTTCTATTCCACCCCATCCTTTCCAGTTAGTTATCCCATTTATTTGGGCTTTTCTGTGCTCCCTCTGAGAGTGTCAGATTCTATTAGTTTCAAGGGGTTTATGGAGTAACCTCCTTGTGGATTGTGCCCATTGTCAGCAAGAGTGCAGATGATTGCCATTTCAGAGATTCAGGGCCAAGCGACATGTCATGATTAATGCATAACATGCAGCTTTGCCTTCCAGTTTTCTTTTAGTAATTGCAAGCACAAAGGGGGTGCCTGGGGAGGGGAGGTGTTTTCCTTTCTTCCCAGCCATGCCCCCTACCCACCCCAGGGTGGCTAAAAACATAGATTTAGAAAATCCCATTGATGCCGGTGGGAACGTCCTTACTAATTTTCCTTAGCATGCCAGCAATTACTTAAAGAAAATCAAAAGGCAAAACTGCATGTTACACAGCATAACATGTAGCTTGGTCCTAAGCATTCACTCTTGAGAGTCTTGAGTTGGATTGTCTTTATACATCAGAATTCTTTTGCATTTGAAGGATTGTAGGAACTTACCAGCTGCCTTAAGTAAAGCTGTGAAAAGAGGGTTTAGCTTTCACCTGTGAACATTATGAACCGATTATGAACCATTTTTGAGTCAGTAGCAAGTCTTCCATTGTATCTGAGGCTAAACTTCATGCTGTCCTTATATAGTCAAATGAAGCCACAGACTATTGGACCTTTGAATTCTGTGGAAATTTGAGAGCTGCTACGCATCCCTTTGTTTATAAGCATTTCTCTACTTGCATTTAAACAATTCATTCTTGCCCATGGCTCTCTGTGATATGGTGTTCACTGTGTATTTTTTAAAAGCTATTTTCTTTGCTTGTAGAGACATTAGTGGCACATGTGGTGTGTAAAGCTGAGAGGCATAATGAAGTTAGTTATACAAATATACTAATAGCTTTTGGGTACCTGCGTATCATTTTTTACAAGCCCTCAAGCTGTTCTCTTAGTAAGCCAGCCAAGATTATGCCACTTTTGGAATCTGCCATTTAGATTTTCCTCTGTTCCAGAGCATTCATTGGCATAATTGTCACTTTAATCATTTTGTTCTCCTTGCTGGTATAGCAAAGTGGCTGTTTAGATAACAAGCCATGAGCATTACTCTGAAGCAGCAGTAATTCCCCATGCAAAGGCAAGTGAATCTAACAAAAATCTAACCAAAGAATTGTTTCACCCTTAATGACAGCAAACTTCTCAATTTGATCTTCTTTTTTTTTACGGCATTTGGGCTGGCCTCTGTGCAGTCATAAAACATAGCTATTATCTGAGCCTTCTGAATATCTGAACAAATTACTGCAACTTTCCTACGCTTGGTTCGGTCTCTGTCTGTAGTCTCTGAATAACAATAAAATGTTAATGGAGATAAATACAGTTATCTCCCTGATGTCTAGTTTGTCACTGGAATAACAGTTTCAGATATTGGAAGTGCGTGAATTTATATTGCTTGGACAGCTCAGCAAAAATATAAATCTACTGTGCTGAATACGGTAACACCTTGCATCACACACATGGTTAGGTACAAAATATAAGGGGAGGGTTGATGTTACTTTCAGGGTCTAAACTGATCATCAGATTGCAGATGTGGAAGGAATAATTTTAAATTGGGCCATCTTTCTTCTCTGCATGGGGTAGTCTTACTTTAGTTGCATGCTGACAACTTTAAAGCATCCCATGGGTTATTGGTAGTAAATACACCCAATGGGCATTTTGACAAGCACAGAAGATCATAGGGTGATGTTTCAGTAGAAAAATATTAAAGCAGAAGATGTTGACAAAAATACCATTGAGTAGTTCATTTGGTACAGGTATATAATTATTTAGGAAGTGTGCAAGGTAAGTATTTTACTAATTAAGTTTTAAGAGGGTTTAGAGGGACGAGAAGAAGATGTACGTTGCTTTACGTAGGTCGATAATGCCTCTGACTAAACAGATATTCACAATTAAATAGCAAATTGTTCATCAGTTTGATGGTCTGCATCTTCAAGAAGAGGTGTGTTGCTGCCCCTGGCTTTCCCCTCAACTGCGGAAGCTGCCAGGGGGCCTATAGGAGCAGAGAAATTGCTGTCCTCTTCTCTAAAGCCTTTGCCATTACATGGCAAACACTGGAGAAGCAAGGGCTTTCCCATCTCCCCTCACTGCTGGCAGCTACCTGAAAGAGGGAGAATCTGTGAGGAAAGCATCAAGATGTATCAGATGCACCATCCCTTGATTACTCTCACACCTCCAGTCTTCATAGCCCCCTAGAGAACTGAGGGACACACTAATTGGAAAGCCAGCAGGATCAAGGAACAGAAGCCAGAAAGTTGCTTCTACATATGGTAATAAACAGTGGTAATGTTTAAACACTAACTTCCTAAGCTTGCTAAAATCATAGGATGGACAGTGTAAGGTTGCAGATAAATTATGCTTCTAGAAGCCTAATCCAGAGACATTATTCATACATTAATTTCTTACATTTATATTCCACTTACATTTATATTCCACTTTTCCATATGTAATGCTCAACATGGCTAAAAATAAAAGACATTAAAATGCATAACAATAAGCAAACCCAATCAATGTAACAATGAATATAGCAAAGTTTTTATCAAAACAAGCCTTCCCTGACTAACCAGCCATGGTTGTATTGGTACAATCTGATTAATTCTGTATTTCAATTATTGTTATTATTTTCTCCCCTTTTAATTGTTCATCACTCTGATATTTTATTGGATGTAGAGCAGTATATAAATATTGTAAATAATTAAGTAGTACAATAATAAAATAATATAACAATTAAATAAGGACAGATAAAACAACAAAACCCAATTGAAAAGATACTAAGATGTAAATTAAAATGCATGCTAAAATATAGAACAGCAGGAACAAGAGTAAATCAGCTCAGGGCGCAATCCTATACACGTTTAGACAGAAAGAAGTCCTACAACACCCAACATCTCCCATGGCCAGTCACGCTGCCCGGGGAATGCTGAGAGTTGTATGGCTTATTTATGTCTAAACATGCATAGGATTGCATCCTCAATAGATTAAAAGCCTGTTTCCACAGCCTGAGTGCAGCCACTGAGAAGGCCCTCCCTTGAGTCCCTGCAAAGTGCACATTAGTTGCTGATGGGGCATGGAGGGGGACCTTCATGGGAAGATCTCAAAACTCAGGCAGGCTTGTATGGGAGAAAGTGGCCTTTCAGATAACAAGACTGCAAGCCGTTTAGGGCTTTTGTAAGTCATAGTCATCAAATGGTGCTCGGAAACGTTCTGGCTGCCGATGTAGCTGCTGTAACTTGTAAATCACTCCCTGTAACTTATCTCAGTCAACAGGCTGGCTGCAGAATTCTGAAGCAGCGGGTGTTTCTGAACAGTCTTCAAAGGCAGCTCCATGTAGACTGTTGCAGTAATCCAGGTAGGATGTAACTAAGGCATGTGTCACCATAGCCAGATCTAATACTTCTAGTAATGGGCATAATTGACTTATTACACTAGTACCCCGATTCTTAGCATGGTAGGAAAGCAGTGCAGACTTTCAATATGGGCATGCCTGTGCTAAAACTGCAGTTGCATTAACTATAAGCTAGAATTCTGTTTTGAGCTTCCAGTGGAAGCAAATTTCACGCTGCAAACCTGTTTAGAGGAAAGTTAGGTGAGTGCAAGATGACTGGGATGTTCTGTATGCCTCTAGCCTTGACTTATTGGAGTATGCAATAGACTGACAGAACCTTAATTACAGAGCAGTGCTTTTTATATGACCTGTTCCCTACTGGAAATTTTTGGCTGACAAAAAAAGTGGGATGCCAGATGTCTGCTTATGATTATCTTTGGTCCTGAAGAGCAGTTTGAAAGGAGCCCTCTCAGCTGGAGAATGTAAATAATGCACATATCAAGGGTCTTATTGGCTTGGCTGCAGCCAAAATCCCATGGAGTAGTCCCATCTAAATAATTAAAATAACCATCTCCTCGGAATCAATGAGATGGCCATAATTATTTAGATACTCCTCTGGTGAACAAGGATGAGTATCTGTATAAACAGTGAAATGCTTTGACATGCTGTATTGGTCCATGTCTGCAGGAGTTTATCCTAGTAGGTGACTGGAAACTAGACCAAGGATGCAGTCTTCTGTACTCAGTAAGTCTTAATTCTGAGTAAATATGCATAGAATTGAGCTAAATGGGGGTTTGACTGCTGGGCATATACCTGTGTGTGTCGGAGATATTAAGGCCACCACGTGTATCCTTGGAATTCTACTAGCAATGATATATGTCTTCAGAGACCTTACTTAGGATGGAGGTGAGGGTAGGACATGCTACTTACCCCTGCTGTTCCAAGCACCCCCCTTGACACTGACCTTGGAGGCTGCTGGGGTAAGCCAAAGGTGGAGGTGCAGGTTAGTCCCTCCTATTTTATATTGTGTGTGTGGGAGGAAGGGAACAACACATCAGAGTACACTATTCTGTCTCTTTTCCAAGAGCACATTACACTAGTACCCCTATTCTTAGCATGGTAGGAAAGCAGTGCAGACTTTCAATATGGGCATGCCTGTGCTAAAACTGCAGTTGCATTAAGTATAAGCTAGAATTCTGTTTTGAGCTTCCAGTGGAAGCAAATTTCATGCCGCAAACCTGTTTAGAGGGGGGTCACAGCATGTGGGGGGAGTCACCTACCCCATCACCCACCCTACCCAGGGGGGAGTCACCTACCCAGTCACCCACCCCATACCACAATTAGGCTTTGAAAAACCCTTCCATTGCCTTCAGTGGAAGGTTTTTCTCAAGTATAATTGCAGCACGGGGAGTAGTGTTTTGGAGGGGAGGGGGTCACAGGACATGGAGAGGATTAACCTCTTCCTCCTCAGTTGTGACCCCTCCATTACGTTCTGCGTAGCAATGGGATGCTTTTTTCAAGCCTAATTGCTGAAAGGATGAGGAGGAGAGGTGGCTGGCCAGGTTGGCAGGTCCTGCAGGCTCAGTCTGGGGTTAACTGGTGCTGCGATAACATCCAAAGTTTGCTCCAGCTCCACATTGAGCTGCCTTGCCTTGCTTACTTGGACTTGTCTTGCTCTATTGGGGCCTGGACCTGTTCTACCTTGCCTAGCTTTCTGTGCCATGTTTGATCTGACTTTTCTTGGCTGACTCCTCTTTCCAAAACCTGAACTCTTGCCTTGAACCCACCACTTGGATCAGAATCCTCCTTCTACTGTAGCTGTACCACCTGGAGCAGAACAATTGGAGTATTTGTCCATTTAGCCCAGGATTGTCTGTTCTTACTGGCAGCAGCTCTTCAGGGTCTCCGGCAGACTAGGGTCTTTCCCCTCACCTGCTGCCTGATGCTTGTACCTGGTAATGCCGGGGATTGAATATGGGACCTTCCATATGTAAAGCATATGCTCTGTGACTGAGCAATGGACTGAAGGCACATAATGCAGCCACCTTGCTGAAGTGAAGCAGTCTGTGTCTAATCAGTGCCTGTGTCGAAAACTGTCTAGGAATCATAGAATGGTAGGGTTGGAAGGGGCCTACAAGACCGCCGAGTCTAACCACCTGCTCAGTGCAGGAATCTAAGTCAAAGCATCGCTGACAGATGGCTGTCCAGCTTCATCTTGAATGCCTCCAGTGCATTCTCCCTACGTAATTGGTTCCATTGTCTTATTGCTCTAACAGTTGGGAAGTTTTTCCTGATGTTCAGCCGGAATCTGGCTTCCTGTCACTTGAGCCCATTATTCCGTGTCCTGCACTCTGGGATGATCAAGAAGAGATCCTGGCCTTCCTCTCTGTGACAACTTTTTAAGTACTTGAAGAGTGCTATCCTATCTCCATTCAGGCTTCTCTTCTCAAGGCTAAACACGCCCAGTTCTTTCAGTCTCTCTTCATAGGGTTTTGTTTCCAGTCCCCTGATCATCTTTGTTGCCCTCCTCTGAACCCTCTCCAGCTTGTCTGCATCCTTCTTCAAGTGTGGTGCCCAGAACTGGACACAGTACTCAAGATGAGGCCTAACCAGTGCCGAGTAGACGGGAACTAGTACTTCCCTGGATTTGGAAGCTTTACTTCTATGAATGCAGCCCAAAATAGCATTTGCCTTTTTTGCAGCCACATCACATTGTTGGCTCATATTCCGCTTGTGATCGACAACAATTCCAAGATCCTTCTCGGTTGTAGTGTTGTTCAGCCACGTATCCCCCATCTTGTAACTGTGCATTTGGTTTCTTTTTCCTAGGGGCAGAACTTGGCATTTATCCCGATTAAATGTCATTCTGTTGTTTTCTGCCCAGCACTACAGCCTATCATAGAATCATATAACAGTAGGGTTGGAAGAGCATCCCTGGCAGATGGTGGTCCAGCCTCATCTTGAATGCCTCCAGTGTGGGAGAGCCCACTACCTCCCTAGGTAATTGGTTCCATTGTCATATTGCTCTAATCAAGATCACTTTGAATTTTGTTTCTGTCTTCCAAAGTATTAGCTATCCCGCCCAAGATTGTGTCATCTGCAAATTTGATCATCATTCCCTGCACCTCCTCATCCAAGTCATTAATAAAAATGTTGAAGAGCACTGGGCCCAGGACTGGCCCTGCGGTATCCCGCTTGTTACCTCTCCCCAGTTTGAGAAGATCCCAATGATAAGCACTCTTTGAGTCCGATTCTGTAGCCACCTGTGGATCCACCGGATCGTTGTTTCATCTAGCCCACTTTGAGCTAGTTTGCTCAACAGGATATCATGGGGCACTTTGTCAAAAGCTTTGCTGAAGTCGAGGCATATTATGTCCATAGCATTCCCACAGGCCACAATTTACCTGATCAAAAACTGAGATCAGATTCGTCTGGCAGGATTCGTTCTTGACAAATCCATGTTGGCTTTGACTAATCACTGCATTGTTTTCCAGGTACTTCCAAATGGATTGCTTTATGATCTGCTCCAGGATTTTCCCAGGGATTGATGTCAGACTGACTGGTCTGTAGTTCCCAGGTTCCTCCTTTTTGCCTGTTTTGACAATAGGGACAACAGTAGCCCTCCTCCAGTCATCTGGCACTTCCCCCATCCTCCATGATTGGTCAAAGAGAATAGACAGTGGTTCTGAGAGTTCTTCTGCTTGTTGCTTTATTACTCTAGGGTGCAGTTCATCTGGCCCTGGAGATCTGAACTCATTCAGAGTAATTAGGTATTCCTTGACCATATGCCTATCAGTCTCAAGCTGAAATCCTGCCCCTTCAGCCTGTACTTCGCCTTTGCCAGGGGGGTCATAGACCCTCTTTTAGGAGAAGACTGAGCCAAAGTAGGAATTGAGTACTTCTGCCTTTTTCCTTGCCATTTGTTATCATTTTGCCATCCTTATTCAGTAGTTGAACCACCATTTCTTTCCTCTGTCTTTTACTATGCATGTATCTGAAGAAAGCCTTTTTGTTGCTTTTAGCATCCCTCGCTAACCTCAGCTCATTCTCAGCTTTAGCCTTCCTGACGCCATCCCTGCAATTCTGTGCTACCTGCCTGTACTTTTCCTTTGTTGCTTGGCCTTCCTTCCACTTCCTATATGTGTCCTTTTTTGTTTTCAGGTCATCTCTAAGCTTTTTGTGAAGCCACATTGGCTTCTTGTGTTGTCTTCCGCCTTTTTTTTTCATGTTTGTAATTGTGCCTTGAGAATTTCCTTTTTTAAAAACTCCCACCCATCTTGGACTTCTTTTCTCATTAGAGTTGCTTGCCATGAGACCTTACTGATCATTGTTCTGAGGTTATTAAAATTGGCTTTCCTAAAATCCATGGTACATGTTTGGCTACACTCAGCTTTTGCTTTCTTTAGAACCAAGAACTCAAGGATAACATGGTCACTTTTCCCCAGAGTTCCTGTAACTGCTGCTTTATCCACTAAGTCATCTCTGTTGGTTAGGTGGATCATGTCAAGGATAGCCGATCCTCTAGTTCCTTCCTCTACTTTCTCTAGGAGGAAGTTATCAGCAATACAAGTCAAGAATCTCTTGGAGGGGCCATGTTTTGCGGAATTTGTCTCCCAACAAATATCGGGGAATCTGAAGTCCCCCATTACTACTACATCATGCTTCCTTGAAACATTGGCAATTTGCTTTTCAAAAGTTTCATCCTCATCTTCTCCTTGATTGGGTGGCTGGTAGTAGACTCTGACCACCAGGTTACTTTTATTCTTTGCTCCATTTGTTTTGATCCAGATGCTCTCGATGGGGCTACCAAGCTCATCCTCCTGTATTTCTGCGCAGAGATACGTATTTTTAACATATAGTGCAACTTCACCTCCCTTTCTGTTCCTCCTGTTCTTTTTGAACAAGTTATATCCTTCAATTGCTGTATTCCAGTCATGGGAGTCATCCCACCAAGTCTCAGTTATACTTATCAAGTCATAATTTCCCTCCTGTATTAAGAGTTCAAGTTCATCCTGTTTGTTTCTCATACATGGGCATTAGTGTATAGCCATTGAAGACCATGTGCTTTATACTCTGGCTTTCTTCCTACATGTTTCTGAAGACTATTATTGGGCACTAGTAGAGCTGTTCTCTCTGTTGTGGTGCATGAGCCTTCATCCATTGTTACCCCCAACTTTATGTCTCCCTCCCCTGTAGGATTCAGTTTAAAGCCCTCCTGATGAAGTTCTTCATGCTGTGGCCAAACACATTCTTCCCAGCCTTTGTGAGGTGCAACCCGTCCCTTGCCAACAGTCCATCTTCCAGGAAGTATAGCCCGTGGTCCCAGAATCCAAATCTCTCTTGTCGGCACCACCTTCGTAGCCAGTCATTCACTCGGAGTATTTTTCTTTCCCTTTCTGTCCCTCTCTAACTACTGGAAGGATGGGTGAGAAAACGATCTGGGCCCTACTGGCCCCAAAGTTTTTGAGTTTCCTTCCCAAAGCTTCAAAGCCTGATGTGATTTCTTCATAGCTCCGCTTGGCAGTATCATTTGTTCCCACATGGATGAGAAGAAAGGCATACCTGTCAGTGGGCTTTATGAGTGCAGGCAACCCTTCAGTCACATCTCTAATTCATCCTCCTGGGAAACAGCATACCTGGGTCTTCGCAACATACGTGAGTTTCGATCCCACGCAGCAGAGAGTCTTCCACTACTATTGTTCTTCTTGTTGTTGTAGGCCTTGGTTTCATTGCCTCTGTTTGACTGACCTTCAGCCTCTTGCTCTCTCCCATGCAGGGTCCCCTGTGATTCTTTCTCTGCAGGCTGTCCTCCAGTTTCATTCTCAAGTACCTGGAAACGGTTCCACAGCTCCACTGCCTCCACTGGTGCAGAGCAGCTTCTAGTTCTTCTGTTCCTGTCACCTTTTTCCAAGGAGTATGCTCTCCTTCATTTTTCCTCACCTCTGCATTTTCCTCTTCTGCCTCAGCTTGCTGTTGCTGTTCTAGCTTCTGTTCTTCACTTTGCTGCTGTAGTTCCACCCTTCTGTCCAAGAACTCTTCGTGTTCTCTTATTCCCCGGAGGGTTGCCACTTGACACTCCAGTCCTCTTACTTTTTCTTCCAACAGCATGATCAACTTGCACTTGTTGCACATGTAGGGCATGTTGTTCTCAGGCAAGAAAACAAACATGGCACAAACGTTGTCTTGTCCTTCCATAGCCTCTTTTCCCTTTTTGTATCTAGCTTTCTGATTGTTCTAGAGTAGCCTGTGCCTGGTCCTCTACTCACTGGATGTTAAACACACTGGCCCACTGGTATGGATGTATGTGTTACAAGAAAAAGAAATTTTAAAAAATGAAAAAAAATGGAAAAAACACACACATTAGGGGCCTCTCCCTTGACCTCCCCTGCCGAACTTCCCTGGCCAACTCCTGTTTGCTCTCCCTGTCCACTCGCTCTGATCACTTGCTCTCTGGGAGCTTGCTTGCTTCTGTAGTCCCTAGACCAGCTGGAGGAGCTTCCTCTGTTCTGCTCTGCTCAGCTGGGTGATGGGAAACAGACTGAAACTTCCTGCCCACTCAGCTGCTGAGAGTACTCAGGCCACAGTCCCTCAATTCAGTTGGAGCTCTCAGGAGCACCTGGTGAGCTCACAGCCACGCAGAAGGAAAAGGACAGCCCCCTGGGCTTCCTCCAGCCCACTTACCTCTTTGCCTTTGTCTCCTTTGTCTCCTTTTCCACTGCAACTCCCCTGGCCAACTCCTGTTTGCTCTCCATGTTCACTCACTCTGATCGCTCGCTCTCTGGGAGCTTGCTTGCTTCTATAGTCCCTAGGCCAGCTGGAACAGCTTCCTCTGCTCTTCTCAGCTGGGAGGTGGGAAGCAGACGGTATTCCATCATGGAAGAAAGACAAGATATAAATGTAAAAAGGAAATGTTAAAACCCTGCACTGGGCCTTTTGTTTTTGAACCCTGTTTTTCTGGGATAACATGCCCATCCATGCTGCATCCTGTGTTTTGCCCTATGAAGCCTCACATGGCTCAGGACCATAACAGAGTGCTTCTCTGACAAAGCACCTCTCCTGGCATGAACCTACCCATATGCTGCGCTCATTGTTTAAGGTCCTCCTTCAGGTGCCTCCTCCAAGGGAGGCTTGGAAGGCGCAACAAGGGAAAGGGCCTTCTTGGTTGCAGCTCTCCAATTATGAATAGAATTATGGCAGCTCCCCAAATATGGAATGAATTCCTCAGCGAGGTCCACCTGGCACCAACATAATTATCTTTTTGGTGCCAGGATAAGACCTTCCTCTACTCTCAGGCATTTGAAAGTATTTGATAGGTTTTTAATCAGGTCATGGGATATTGTTTGTATATGTGTGCCTGCTCTGTTTATATGTTTGTAGCTAAACTCTTTTTATCTTATGCATAATACTGCATTTTTACAGTTTTTAATCTTTGTAAACCACCCAGAGAGCTTTGGCTGTTGGGTGGCATAGAAATGTAATAAATGAAATAAAATGGAATGTACCCCAACTTTGGGCCCATTTGCTTCATGCCCAGTACTGCACAATGAGCCCATAGTAGTGATGTGTGGGCTTGTTGTTTGTTTCCTGTAGGTTTAGCCAATTGTTGTTTGACTGGAACTAACGTTATAAGAAATTTGACCGTTAGTATCCTATGTACTGTGGATATACTTGTGCAGTTGTGTGTGAGAGGGAGAATCTAATGGTTGTGTTATTGTTTATGAACTTGTTTGTGTCCTGGTGCTGTATAAAATTGACCTTTAACGGGCCCTATCTCTCTTTTTGGTTCCCAGTGGGAATTCCTCCCACAGAATGACAGCAGAATCAGGCCATTAGCTGAAAAAGCAAGTAGATGGAATGGTACAAAAAAATAATAATGGTGCATGTTGCCTTCCCTACCGATTTCCCAAATGGGTGAAACTAGCCATCAAAATGCATCATGCATTTTTAATGACTCAAGATTCGTTGTCTCAATTTTGTATTGTGATTTTGCTTGGACAGGCAAGACCAGCTGCTACATCAGTTAATACCAAGTTTCTGTATGTGTGGAACTCCAATGACTTGCTCTAGTAGAGTGAGTTCTGGTTGGAAATAAGTAAGAGCTGAGTATGGCCCACTGAAGGTTGACCTAGCTGTTCAGCAGAACAGGGTCTAGAAACTTCCTTTCCCCCACCCAGACTGTTTTGCAGCTGCACAGTAGCAGCCCAGATTCTGTGACTTGGGTCTTCCTCTCTACATCTAGTTCAACCCATATCCATCAGGAAAGGTGACAGTTATTTAGAACTCAACTTCCTAAACTTTGATTTCTTTGAAATGTGAATTATGTGTATAAAAGGCACATATACCCCAAAGCTACCAGTCTTGGTCAGTCTGCTATATCTTGGGACAGGACTTCATATCCTATGACTGATCTTAAACATTTCAATTTTTTAAAAGTTAAGTGGTATATTCTTTAGATTTTGAGTCCGCACATTTTTGTTTAGTTTTGGACCACAACAACAGGAGATAAAAACCTCTTTAGAAACTGGAAAAGGAAGTGTTCCATAGTCCTCTTGCATTTTTAAAAACTTAAATCCCAATTTTTTATAACAAATTCACAGAAATAATTAACAACCTACTTATTTATATGCACTTGATTGACACTGCAGCTGGCATCCTCCTCACCATAATAATGTGATGATCCGTTAGTTACACTTAAGTGTCTTTCATATCATTTTGGCAGCCATCAGTAGGGATGTTCTGTCTATGTCTTAGACTGTCTACCTATTACTCTTTGTTAGGTTGGTAGAGATTCAAAGTGTTGATTAGATTGGATGTTAACCTATTTGAAGCTTTGAGTTACCAAGTTCAGAATATGCCCAGTTATTTGAAGACTT
The DNA here is from genome assembly GCF_057233095.1 of Heloderma suspectum. Lineage (NCBI taxonomy): Eukaryota > Metazoa > Chordata > Lepidosauria > Squamata > Helodermatidae > Heloderma > Heloderma suspectum. The sequence continues at coordinate 251,316,923 of NC_139459.1, forward strand.
CATTGTCACAGACTCCTGCCTGGCCATCTGACAGAGGGCTCTTGTTCAAAATACTGATCCAAGATTTTAGTATTGTCTAAGAACATCAGAGCCCTGCTGAATCAAAGGCTTATTTAGAGCAATATTCTGTTCACACAGTGGCCAACCAGCTGCCTGCGGGAAGCCCAGAAGTAGGATGTGAGTACTGTAGCACCCTCCTGCTCGGATTTCCCACCAACTAGTATATAGAGGCATATTGCGTCCAATACAGGAGGTATTATGTAGCCATCATGACTGGTAGCCATTGATAGCCTTATCCTCTATGAATCTGTCCAATCTCCTTTTAAACCCATCCAGATCAGTAGCCTTCACTACATTTTGTGGTGGCAAATTCCATCGTTTATGTGCTGTGTGAAGAAGTACTTGCTTTTAGCTGTCCTGAATCTCCCACCATTTAGCTTCATATGATGACCACAGGAGTTATGTGTACATTTGCTGTTGGTGTGAAGAAATGTTTTATGATCTGATACTATCCTGGGAATAAAATCTTTCTCAGAAGAGGACAGGGCCAGCATCAGGGATTGGGATTGTTGCACACCTGCCAAGGTCCACACTCCAGAAGGGGGTCCACTGCCATTCCTGGGAGTTTCCTAGTTCTGCTGCTCCTCCTCTCTGCTGTTGCTGCCTCTTCACCCACCCTCAGCAGCAAGCAGTGGGATGTGCCAGCAGGAGCGGTAACCTCTGCGTCCCTTCTCCTCCCCTTCTGGGAAATGGTACAGACTGGGCCCAGAGGGAGAGACAAGTGAATGGGCAGCAGCAACAGTGTTGAGGAAGGCACACTCAGAGAGTGGGGCCCACTGAGAGCATCTTGCCCAAGGGCCTCCAAAACATAGAACTGTCACTAGAAGAGGAGCTATGTCTATGTGTACTCAGTAAATCAACTAACCTTTGTATATACTCACAGTAGCATAGAGTTTTAGGCTTTGATGTACGTGGCTTATTTTCCTTGAGACATTCGTTGAGGATTTGCCATGTTTACTTAGCATCTAGTAGAGTTGGGTCTTCAGTTGACAGTAAGTTAACAAAACCCATTTTTCCCCTTTGTCTGTAGTAATCCATGGTTTTCATCCAGATTGTTCCCGCAGCGTAGGCTATTTAATTAATTACTCTTTCTTGGAAGTGATCATGCTTGGAACAGTCCAAGAGGAAATGATCCTGTCTTAATATATCAACTTGAAGAAGTGCCAAAATTCCAGAGCAGATGAAACACCCTGACATTTAACAGTAACTGGTGACAGCTCATTCATGGCTAGTTTTGACATTCAACCTGTTGGTAAGATCCTATGCATGGTAACGAGATTCTGGGTTCTGGGAACATGGGCACCCACAATCATAGAAATGAATTGCTTGTGGACTGATCTCTGTGTGTTCAATGAACATGCAGTTCATCCAGTACCCTCATCCTTTCACCCCTTTGGGAAAAAGAAGCAGTGATAGGTATCAGGTGAATTGCTGGTAAGTGTGAACATCTAACTTTCCCATCACATCATTTGTAGAGATATGGGTATGCATATTCCTGAGGGCCAGGCTTCCCCTGCATCACATGTAGGACCTTACTGCTGGGCTAAATGTCTGCACTGGCCCCAAAGATCAGGTGGGAAAAAGCCCTGTTCTGTACTATGAAGTGTGTGTTATTCAAATACAAGCCTAGGCTTTGATATAGATCCTCTTTCACAGGTTTGCTTGGCAACTTAGTGTAATTATGTCATTAAAAGTACAAAACAACATGCACAGCCTTAACCAACTGATGAAATGAGTTTGGTCAATGGCTACCTATTCCGTCTTCCTTAAAAGTGAAGTAATGCCAAAACATCCCCTCTTATTCATTATTTAGTGGAAATAAGTTGTCTAAGAGGCAATGTTTAGATCAGCAAACTGTTTGTTTAATTTGCTTAAGGCTCTTTATTAAGAGAAGCTTGGAAGCTTTCACAGTCTCCCTGATTAGTTTTCCTATTAAAAGGCTTTACATGGCATATTCTTCACCTTCATTCAGTAACATTTGCTGTAAATCATCCTATAATGCAGGGGTGGGCAACTTGTGGCCTTCCAAATGTTTTGGCCTTCAACTCACATCATCCCTCACCGTTGGCTGTGCTGGAGAGTCCCAGTTCGCCTACCCCTGCTGTAATGGAAATTCTTTTTTTTTCTTCAAGCAGCGGATGTATGTTTTTTAGTAAATTTCAACCATGGTAAAAAGTTAACATTCAAAAATGTGACATGCATTTTCATCCAGTAGAACCGACTGACCTTCTAAGATTCCATCCAGATGGCTCATGGTAGTTGGTTGGGAACTGAAGGTGCAAATACATCTTCAAACCCTTCTATAAAAGCAGCTGCTTGGTAGTTGGAAGTAATGACTGGTTCCGGAGTTGTGCTGCTTCATATTAATATATGGTATTTTTAGTTTCTTTTTTTGTGATGGGGTAGGGATGCATCATCTTATTGGCAGCAACTCAGTCAATGCATTATTTCCATCCATCTGCTTGTCTGTTCCATGCTCATGCCTCTCATTTGGAAATAAGAAGTATATACCAGCAGCTATTATTAGCTAAATCCTGCAGCAATCTGCTATCACAGATGGTATTCAGAGCTTTTGAAGCCTAAAACCATGGAAAAAGATTACAGATAAAGAAATATGGATATGATCCTTCCCCATGCAGGTGCTGCACCTGCACAAGCAGGGTTCCCCATAGGGCTCAGTAGAGTCCTTAGCATTCCTTCCCTTCTCACCAACAAGTGCAAGAAGTATTACAGACCATTACAGGGAACAGGAGACCTGTGCATATTTCCCATATCTTGCCCCAGCCCTCCCTCTTCACTCATTGTATATGGAACTGCATTCTTTGAAAAATAGTATGTTGAGAACAAGTGGTTGCTCTGTAAATGTATACTACATTACATAAGGTGGTAAGAATCTCCTTATCATGGTAGATGCATTCCACTAATATAAAAGGAATGGGAAAGAAATATCTGTCAACAGAAAGGACAGTAACTTCTCAAGGAGTAAAATCAAAAGGTGGTTCATAAGAAATAAGAATGACAACTGACCTCATATATGTCAAAACTAACTAGTTATCATTTCTTTGATAAGGCTTGCCTTATTACTAGCCTATTATTAGCCCAAAGAGCGACTATGCTAGATAAACCACTCCCACTTGGCTTAAAGTTGCACATGTGAAATAAGTATTTAGGTTACATCAGCTTATTTTATAGCATTCTTTGATGCAGGGAGGAAACTCACTGGGTTTCTGCCCTTAGAGCTTTATTTTAGAATAGGTTCAGCAAGAAGGCCTTTTACTCCACTTCCGAAATGTGTGGTGAAAACTAGGGCCTGTTCTTAGATGCAAATCAACCACTTACTTTCTCCATGTAATCTCTTCCATGTATGGGATCACATGGAGAAACATCAGTGTTAACCAAAATAAATGGATGCCCCACTTGTGTGAAGACTAAGAGGTAATTTAGTTCATATACACAATATAGTACTCTTGCAGATGCAAATTCCATTTATATGCTTTTATTTCTGAAGTGAATACTTGTTAGTTCAATATGTTCTAAGGCAGCTGTAGGCAACCTGGTGCTCTCCAGATGTTTTGGATCACAACTCCCATAAGCCCCAGGCAGCATGGCCAATGGTCAGGGATTATGGAAGCTGTAGTTTGTAACAACTTGAGGGCATCAAGTTGCCTACCCCTGAACTAAGGCTATGAGATAGTGACTTAACTAATGGCTTAGTTGACTTCAGATGACAATCTCTGGGTTGGTTCTGATGTAGTTGGAAACGTAGAAACACAGTGCATGTAATGAGCCACATGCCTGCTTCAGTGTGTACACAAAATGTGTACATTGTGCAAGATTTCTATGATCCTTCCACCATAGAAGAAAAAAATATGCATGTCACACATGTGGGATGTATGCTCCTACACCCAATGCATATAAAACATCATATGTGGTTGCATGCAAGCCCCATCACAGATGGAGTATTTCTACATTTCTGTCCATATGAATTAGGCCTTTAATGGGCTGTCTTAAAGCTGGAAGTTTACAAATCTGTATTCCATTAGTTTTGTTAAATATTTTAGGATTTTCTTACTGTTTGTATTATACTCAATTGCTATAATAACAGATCTTACGCTCAACCTCCTTTGTGATAATAATGTTACTAAATTTCAGGTTGACTTCATTTAAGCTGAATCTTGAAATGCTGGAGTTCATGTTCCAGTACCATGGACAGCTCAGTGACTAATTCCTTGGCCTTGTGGAGTATAGGGTACAAATCCATTTTATAAATAACTTTCAGGAAGCGTGAGCGATTCCTTGGAATCTAACAAATCAGGAGATCTGTAAACACCTCCTATGATTAAAAACAAACAGATCCTCCAGGAACAGAAGCCATTGAAGCCACTTCTGCTACATTTGCTGAACTTGCACAGATTTCAGTGACTTCTTGGTCATGACAATGATGATTCTATGTTTCTCCAAGCACCTGAGTGTGTCCCTGATCACTAGTGTTCTGAATGGGACTTAGTCAGTAGATAATGTAGGTAGACATTATTAGAATTTCTCTCTGCTTTCAGTGGACCATCTACTACTATGTACTTTGTGAAGACCACTAATACTGGTGTCAGCCCAAAGGAGAAAGCCCACTACTGGCACCATCTTCACGAAAAGGTGAATCACAATTACTGGTCCTAGGCCAACAATATCAGAATATTTAGGCTTTGGTCTGTGGGGGTTGAAGTGACAGAGGAAGTCTGGGAGGCATGCAGAGAGTGGGCCAGAAAGTTGTGGCTTCCACCTTCAATAGGACCAATATATTCCTTCTCTTATTCAGCAGGGAGAGTGGCCAGCAGGAACTGGGAGCTCAGGGGCTTAACTTTCCCTGGGAGTCTGTAAGCCAATGCAGAAGGAATGCTGGTGTGAGGCAGGTCCATCCTAGATTTAGCCCCAGAAATTTATCTGGGCCTGGTCAGAGTGGGAAGGGTCTGGGCTCCCTGAGGGAAGGAAAGTTCCACATTTGTGAGTTTTGATTCCCTCATCCAGAGGAGAAGTACTACTCTGCAGCTGGATTCCAAGCCCTCCCACTGAATAGTGAGGCAACAGAGACTTGCTGTGCAGTCCACAACGTCTTTATTCAGTAAAAACACCTTGTCACAGCTGTAGCATCTGTGAAGGCTAGGAGCCATCCTCTAAGCCTAATTAGCTAAACAAAGCAAAGCAGATACCTACAGACTAAATGGACAGTTTCCCACCATTTTTGATAGGTTTTTACTGGAGTTCTCCTTCAGGGAGGGTCCTCCTGACCCAACTTCTGATGTGCAGCCAATCTGGCAGACTGCCTCCCACCTCCTCTCAACTCCGCCCGCATAACTCTGCAGCGGACTCTGGGATCTATCAATTCCACTGCTCCCTCCCCGACAAAGGCTGAGTTCCCGAGGGGGAGGGGGAGGGGGAAGATGGTTTCTAAACCTCGGCCTCCTGTTCCCAGGAGCTAAGCTCCTGGGAAGATTCTTCCCTGACTCCTGGGGAGTCTTGGGGAATTTCCTCCCCTGCTTTCTGTCTCAACTGGACTTCTTCTAGCTCTGCCTCCAAATCTGAATCAAAATCTGAAACCAAACCAAGGAGCCTGGGTTCCATCCTGACAGAAATGACACCACTACCTGATTCTTGAAACCTGAGTAGGGGGACACATTAGCTCCTGCCCAGACACTTAGGCACTGACGTTGAGACTAATTTCCAGCCCTGTGGACTGAATCATGACTGCTCTGTAACATGAAGTTGATGGCAGTCAAGAGGTACGTCCCTCCAGAATTCTGAGGGTTTCTATCCTGACATTGAGGAGAAGAGAACCTCTTGGGAAATCCTTTGTCCTTCTCGCCATTCTGAGCCTAGAGATTTAAGAAAAGGCTTAGTTTTCAAGTGCTGTGCTTTATAATTCTCTACAGCACTTTTAAGTTGGAGGGGAGAAATGACTGGACCAATTTATGTTCTCATAGCTGGCTAGGAATAATGATAAAGATCAACTTGCAGCTCTCTCCCACAAAGTCTTGACATGTCTCCAGAGCATCCACACAGCATCTGAACACATCTGGGAGCAAAAGGCTGCATCTGAGGTAGAGGATTCAGTGATAATGGAATATCAGTTATTTTGATCTTCGTTAACAACCATGCTTCCTTGCAGCAGCGATCTTCATTTTAATGATGCATGCTACTTTCCTCTAACTTTCTGGAATGACTGTTCACAAACAACCCAAATGATTTGTTTTAAATAGATTGAAGTGTGAGAGCTTACATCTAGGAGTGCTCAGACTTGCTTTGCTCTGCTTTTATCTGAAGAGTATAGGAAAGCTATTTGCATAATCCATTGCTGGCATGAAAAAATAAAATGAATAGTTGGCAGGATCATGAAATAACACAGTTTAAAGCCTTTTTGTTTTTACTGTAGTTAAAACCTAAAAAAGCTGCACCCACCTTATCCAGCCTCCCCTTTCATTCATTCATTTGATAGGTTAGAAAAAAGGATAAGCTACGGAGTGGGGAATTCCATCGCCATTGCGGGAGTGATGCAGTTGATATTTGTCTAGGAACATAGTCTTCCATAGTGAATTTTTTTGGTGAGGATAGGGGGTGGCAGCTGAATACAACAATAGTTGACCTTTGGTCGTGTTCCTATTATTATCCATTATCATCAATTATTGCAATAAGATATGCATCCAGAGTTTCCAGGGAAAATGAATAAACAGATTTTGTACAAGCCCATGATCACAGGATGAGCCCCGGAATTGATTACATGAGAGGTTTTTTTCCCCTTAAGTATGTCCTTGCTGCTAAAATAGGGCAGTTGAGATGACCCAAAGTTCTGATAAATGGCAGTTTATTTTGATATGATTGTAGTATATGGGATACATGTTGGACAGATGCTGAACTTCATTAACTTGGGTTTTTTTGGCAGGGGTAACATGCTGAGGTTCTTTTGGGCTTTGTAGTAGTTTGGAAATGTCCCACTTTTGATACTAAGGGATCAACATACGTAAAATGAGGAAGACATTAAATATATTGTCCTGATTTCTTCCTCCTTTCTATGTCAGCCAGAACAGTGCTCATAGCTGAAGCATCCATTTGAAGAAGCAGAGTGGATTCCATCTTAGATGTCTCATTAAGAAATCCATTATTGGTAAGGTGTAACAGGCACTAGTTCTTTAAAAGCTCTAAGACAGGCTGAGGCTGTCGCTCAGCGGTAGAGCCCCTGTTTTGCATGCAGAAGGTCCCGGGTTCAATCCCCAGCATCTCCAGGGAGGGCTGGGAAAGAATCCTGCCTGAAACTCTTGACAGCCACTGCTAGTCAGTGTTGACAATACAGGGTTGGGTGGACCAGTGGTCTCACTCCGTATAAGGCAGCTTCCTGTGTTCCTAAATTGCCTCCTGCAGAACAAAGCTCTGGCCTGTTGTCCTAGCAGTATTGGGGACTGCATATTTTATGAGGGCTGTTGGTAACCAAAGAAAAGTTCACCCTGTCTAGCGTGTTGAATGCAGAAAGCAGCAGCTGTTCTTCTTAGCTGCCAAGCCCAATAGTTTTTCTCCTTTGGTGATACAATTGGAGATATTAAAAGACCTCACCATATTGGAACTATTACTGTGGGAACACTGTGAAATGAGATGAACAGAATATCCATATAAATAGAAGACTTCAGGTACTGATTGTACTATTCATATTCATGTTTTAATTTAATGTAGCCTACCCTTATTAAATCTAAATAGGGCTGCTGCACAATATCCAACCTTCTTCAGTGAAAGCACATTAGTACTGAAGGACTTGGCTTGTGTATTTTGGGCCTAAATGAGACTGAAATATGAACCAGATCATTGTATTGGACAGTGCTTAGAATTCTTCTTAATTTCAGTTCCCTAACAGATCTATTAGTTTCATATTAGGATATGATTATGCTGCATTAAAAGGAGGAAACATATAATGAGGCCTCCAAATGCCACTGTATTTCAGAGCTGTGAATCATAGTTGCACAACAGCTGAACCAATCTCGCTTGTTCTTTTTTTGTTCTTTTCCCATTTTCAGACGTCATGGCTGTAGCTTCCAAGCTATCATGGCTTAGGGCAGAGAGAAATATTGCTAGGAATTTCAAAGGTGAATTGTCCTTTATATGGTCCTTTAAGATTTGAAGCAGCATTCATTGACTGCATTGTGTAAGATTGCTGCCTCATGTTGGCTACATTATATTTAACAAAATCTTTTGGGGATTAAGGGCCAAAAGTAGATCACTATAATGTGATGGGGAAAAGGTATTTTGGGGCATGGCAATGGAATGATTAGGTGTGGGAAGCAGACTAATCCAAAGAGCTAGTTAACTCAGACTCTCAAAGTTGGCTAATTTGCAGATTTCTGTGGTACTGAGAAAAATAGAAGGGTGTTGATGAGCTGTGCAGGAAATCATGTATGCCAAGAGAGAATGAGCTGGGAGACCAACAGACGGCAGGTAAAATTACATGGTCAGACAACACGAAGTGTGATCACACTCTGTTCATAGAGAGAAACTCATTGTGAAATTGCCAGAGAATTGACATGCATGTAGGAATCTGAGAATACCCTGAGAACAAGATAATTTTTTTCATCCTTTGATAAATGAAGAAAAATAAATGTAGATTGCATCTATTTACCCATGCAACTTCTCTTGGAACTATGAAACAGAGATACCATTCTGGCACTCATGTCTTACAGAACCCATGCTGGCTGGTCCATGTCTGAAGTTATAAGTAGAGGAGCCCTGCCAAAAAAAAGGTGGACAGTAAAAAGGTGGTATGGGATGGTAGAGGAAAGTGATCAAAAACTGAGCTTAAGAGAGAAAATAGGGCTAGCTGCTTCTTTTTTTAAATAAAAGGAGGAGCAAGACTAATGATCACTGTCAAGAGGAAGATTGTTGCAGCTGTAAAGAGCAGCAGAGGGGAATGTTCATTTGCACACATTTTGTTGAAACTGGCAAAAGTACCGTCTCTTGCCCTTCTTGAAATTCTTCTTCGAGAGATCAGATGTTTTGCTTTGGTGGCCTTGAAACTAGAAGGGAACAAAGGAAACATTGTTGTCATCACTTCTTCCTAGCCCCTTAATTTATTCACTATTTTTCTCGAGACTCTGCCATGTCTTTTTCCTGTCTTCTTCCCCAACTTATTTCCCCTTTGGGGTGGGGTTCTTATTTTTGTTCTTCTTGATACCTAAAAAAAATAAAATCAGACCATCTTATTTATTTATTTGGTTTTTATATATATATATATATATATATATATATATATATATATATTTCTAACCCACTCTTCATATGGATAGTAGAGTGGTGTACAGTGAGTATGACCAGAACTAGTCATATTGAAATAAAATATACAATAAAACAAAATCCTTCTCTCAAAACAACTGAGAGGCAGCTGAAACCACAGAACAGTCCAACCAATGTAATCTGACTTAAAATTCCTAGGCAAATGAAAGAGTTTTCACCAGCAGTTAAAAAATTGCAATGTCGGCACCATTCCTACCTCTGTGGGGAATCATAGAATCACAGAATAGTAGGGTTGGAAGGGGCCTACAAGTCCATCGAGTCCAACCCCCTGCTCAGTGCAGGAATCCACGTCAGAGCATCATTATGGGAGGGTATCCCATAATTGGGGCACCACGAAAGAGAAGACTCCCTTATTGTAACTATGTATTTCCCCTAAAGAGAGTCCTTGGAGAAGTGCCTCCTCTGAAGATCGTCAGCTGATATAGGGAAAGGTGCTCTGTTTGGGTTCCAAGCCGTTTAGGGCTTTAAACGGTAACCACTAGCACCTTGGATTTGGCTCAGAAGTGAATAGGCAGTCAATACAGCTCTTTCAGAATCAGCATAACATGATTCCACCAGGCTGTACCAGTTCAAATTCTGGCAGCCACGCACAGCATTACTCAAAGCTTCTGAGTCAACTTCAAAGAGAGCCCCACATTTATTGTATTACCGTAGTCCAGTTGGGAGGTTACCAGAGTGCAGTTCACCAAAGCTAGACTATCGCTGTCTGGGAACGGTCATAGCTTTCAAACCAGCCAAAGCTAGTAAAAGGTAGTCCAAGCCACAGGGCCTCAAGTGACAAGGCTGGATCAAGGAGTACCCCCAAGCTACATACCTGCACTTTCAGGGGGAATATAATCCCATCTAGAACAGGTTGCACACCCATTGCTGGAGATTAAAACCACTTAGCCACAGTGCCTCCATCTTGTTAGGATTCAATATCCAGTTTTGAATTACAAGAGTCTTCTCATGCTTCTCATGTTTGTGAACTTGTATCCACAGATTAAAGGTCTATGCAGGGATTTGCCTGCCCACACATCGACCTCAAGTGGGGATGGGATGAGGGTGCAGACGCAATCCCTATCTGCAAACGTTACCACACCCCCAGCTGCCTTAAAGATCTTCCTGCACTGGGTGCAAAGATCTGAAGAGGGCTTTGCAAGTGTGTTCAGCTGAATGGGCTTACAAAGCTCCTGTGATCAGAAACCCTAATAAAGCAGATGTCCTGCCTAGCCCAAGGATCCCAGGGGAACAAATCTGAAGCAGTTGAGCTTATTAGAAGGGTGAGGCAGAGTCAAGTCCAGCTATGCAGGAGGCCAGGGCAGGTCTTTCGGGACCCTGGACAGCTCTACAGTGGCTGGAACTCACTCAGGAAGTTGTTATCTCAGCAAAATGCAGAGGCCTTCTGATTAGCAGTCTGGACCTGCTGTTAAGTCTGCCTTCTCTGAGGCTCTGTGTACTTATTTAAGGGCCATTGTCTGATTCTGCAGCTACTGGCCCCCATGACATGGAGGCAGTGAGTACTGCATTGGCAGGGTGCCCTCCGAGTCTGAGAAGTCTGGTAAAGCCATGTCCTCCAGCCTGGAAGGTCCTGAAGTAGCAGATGATGGTAATGTCTCAGTTGAGGAAGTCCTCCTCTTACCCAGAGGGGAGATTGAGGCTGGGGAGCATGACAACAGGGTTCCCAGTCATGGGACCTTTGTGTGCATGTTCAGCCCTCACAGACCTGCATGTGCAATGCACAAATGTCTCAGAATGACAGCTGGGGGGCACAGGGACATTGGGGGTGGGGTTTACGTGTGCACCCACATCCCCCTCTCCGCTTTATCCCTATGGATGTGCAGGTGAATGCCTGCATAGGGCTTGTTTTTCATGTTTTTCCTATACAGGACATTCTACCTGTGCTGGGCAGTCTTTGATAAACAAAAGTACCATGTATTAGTGCTCCACTGCTGCTTTTCTGCATGTGAAAAGTACAGTGCAAAAGAACTTTAAAAAGAGATTGCCACCAGTAACTTTGTGCAACAAATGATGGTTCATTTCACTGAAATATAAAAGTTCTTTCTTACAAAAGTGGATTTTTGTTATTGTCTTTGATTGAAGAGAACTGTAACTTCAGCTGAGGAGTTTTACTTCTAAATTTTTTTAAGTCTGATAATTTTTAGTCTTTCTCTTGTTTTAGTACTGTTAGGTTCTCTAATTTCAGAAACTACCAAAGATGGAGCAAAGTACTCCATTGTGCAATAGAGTTGAACTGAGGGCCAGGCAACAATTCATCTGGAAGGGAGAATGCCCCACACCGATGTTGCATTTATGCACTGGCTGGGTTTTAGAACACTTGGCTCTTGTGTTGTAGAGTTCAGGTGGTGCAGAAAAACCTGAACCACATTCCAGAAATACTTCCACACATGCTTATCCCCCCAATGCATCTGCATTGATTCTAGTTTGGAGCATGAATCCATGGGCATAAACTAGGCTTGCTGCTTTTGTATTTAGAAAATACAAAAATACATATATAGCCATGTGGGGTTCTGCGCATATGTAGCTTTCATCCACATAATGAGGATGATTGTACCACATGACCATAGAAGTGGCTGATCTTGTAGTTTTATGTCCACTATGATATGTTACCACTTGATAAATGGCTGCATATTTTATTCTGTATATTTGGGAATAGAAAGGCCTTTGATTTTCTGGTAAACTTGCCCCCACCCCACAGCCTGTTACATGCAAAAGTAAGGCTGCATATATACACCAAAGATAGGACACGATGCATGAGCTTGTTCCTGTCCAGACTTAACTTTCTGCACCTTCGACTTTAAATTCCTTCATGTGGTGAGGCAGCATTCTTAAATCCTTTCACCATATTTAGAAGATAAGGCAAACAAATTATTACGCTCCTCATTTGAGAACTAAATCTTGCATTAGTTCTTTGTTTTCAACACCTGTAATACCTCTTGCCTTGGAAGTTAAAATTCTAATGCACAGGTATTTGCATCCTAGAATCTTTTCTATCTGAAACACCTGTATGAATTCCTAGAATTGACATGGAATTGTGTTCCTGTGAACTAACATTTTAGATAGCTTTATGTATGTTTCAGCCATTTCATAGCTAGAAAGACATTACAAACATTCTCTTTTGATTGTGTAGGACAAGAAAGTTCTGCATGTTTAGATGTTTCTGTTCTTTGTTTGGTAGTCTCTCTCCTAAACGTAGTGCAAGGGTGTTTGTTCATGTTTTGTAGGTATCTCCAGTCATTAGCTTTGTGCCCAGGCTTTTGCTGGTGCCCCTATACAGTTCTGCATATTAATGACTACCTCTGGGCTCAGACCTATTGTTGTTGTTCAGTCATTCAGTCGTGTCCGACTCTTCGTGACCCCATGGACCATAGCACGCCAGGCCTTCCTGTCCTGCGCTCTCTCCCGGAGTGTGCTCAAGTTCATATTCATTGCATCAGTGATGCTATCTAGCCATCTCATCCTCTGCCGTCCCTTTCTCCTTTTGCCTTCAATCTTTCCCAGCATCAGGGTCTTTTCCAAAATATTTGAGCTTCAGCTTCAGTATCTGTCCTTTCAATGAGCACTCAGGGTTGATTTCCTTTAGGATGGACTGATTTGACCTCCTTGCAGTCCAGGGGACTTGTAAGAGTCTTCTCCAGCACCACAGTTCGAAAGCATCAGTTCTTCGGCGCTCAGCCTTCCTTATAGTCCAGCTCTCACAGCCATACATTACTACTGGCAAAACCATAGCTTTGATTAGATGGACCTTTGTCGGCAAGGTGATGTCTCTGCTTCTTACTATGCTGTCTAGGTTTGCCATAGCTTTCCTCCCCAGGAGCAAGCGTCTTTTAATTTCATGGCTACAGTCACCATCTGCGGTGATCTTGGAGCCCAAGAAAGTACAATCTGTCACTGCTTCCATTTCTTCCCCTTCTATATGCCAGGAAGTGATGGGGCCAGATGCCATGATCTTAGTTTTTTTAATGTCGAGTTTCAAACCAGCTTTTGCACTCTCTTTCACCCTCAACAAGAGGCTCTTTAGATCCTCTTTGCATTCTGCCATTAGGGTGGTATCGTCTGCATATCGGAGGTTGTTGATAATTCTCCCAGCAATCTTAATTCCGACCTCTGATTCATCCAACACGGTGTTTCTCATGATGTACTCTGCATATAAGTTAAATAAGCAGGGTGACAATATGCAGCCTTGTCGTACTCCTTTCCCAATTTTGAACCACTCGGTTGTTCCATGTCTGGTTCTGACTGTTGCTTCTTGACCCTCGTACAGGTTTCTCAGGAGACAGGTAAGGTGGTCTGGTACTCCCATCACTTTAAGAATTTGCCACATTTTGTTGTGATCCACACAATCAAAAGTTTTAGCGTAGTCAGTGAAGCAGAAATAGACGTTTTTCTGGAATTCTCTTGCTTTTTCCATGATGCAGCGAAAGTTGGCGATTTGATCTCTAGATACTTCCTCTTAATTTTATTGATTTACCTTGCAGCAATTCTCCAGGTGTCCTTAATCCTCTCTGGGTTAATTAATAGGCACAGCTCAGCTTATCATATGGCCATTGCATAGATAGGTCATTTCTTCCTCCATTTAGGTTATTTTATGTCCGTTACATTTTTGTTTTGAATCCCAGTTTAAGAGAATTCAAAGCAGTTGTGCGAAAAGGGTCTATGGGGTGTGTGTGTGGGAGATACTATTTTCTTCACCCCATAGGTAGGAAAGTAGTTTGGATGACAATTTTGGGCAGTAAAATGGTAAGCAGCACCTCCCTGCACTAGTCTTTTGCTAAAAAATATATCCTCTCACGGAACTATTATTCATTTAAAATCAAAATTGGGAGACAGATACAGGCATTGGTCATGTAAAGTCAAGCTTGTTCTTCAATCTTAATGAAAATGGAGAGAACCTGATACACTATCTATTATTGAGATCCTGGTCTGGAAAATGTTTGCAGTAGGGTTTCTACTGGGAATGTCATCCTGTCAGCAGAAAGAGTTGCAGAAAGCAATGGTTTAAATCAGCCTTCTTCAACCAGGTGCCCTCCAGATGTGTTGGACTACAACTCCCATCATCCCTAGTCAGCATGGTCATTTAAGCTGGACTAAATAGTTCTTTGTTAACAACTTGCTATCTTGTTCTTGTTGTGGTTTAGTTACACATATTAAATAGCAATGGTAAAGGTATCTTACTCATAGTTGAATGTTTTGGCATTTTAAATTATTCTTAACTCTGATCTTAAGTGGAGGTGTATTTCTGTTGTGGAGGGTGTATTATTCCCCCTCACTCCCAATATCATTAGTAATTAGTTTACTGAGAAAATATTTCTATAGACTTCTATGGTCAGATTTAGGACTGACCTTGACATTATAAAAAATGTTTGATTCCCCTCCACCCAAAATGTCCGGCGAGGCGTGATGACAGTATCTCAGTTTTCTTTTACTGCAATAATGTTGGGGAGAAGGGAGGGCTTGTTTTTTGGTGGCAGGCAGCCGCATATCCCCTATAGCATCTAGTTCCTCCCTTTAAAACAAACAAAGAAACAATTCTAAAATGTTGCCATTTCTCTCAGTGTGTGTTGTTTGTTTGTTTTTACACCTTTTTTCAATCTAGGTACTTGGTTCTTTCTCTTTTTCTGCACTGTGGCTCTGTACATTTTTAAAGTAAAAAAACTAGGCTGAGGAAGCCTGCAAATACTCACTTAAATGGGTGTTAATATTTTCTCATGAATCTCAGTGTGGACCTTGCTTAGTTCAAAGTACTTCAAAATAACTGAAGGCTGAATTATAGTCACTTTGTGGCACGTTTATCCTTTGCATTCCATATGTATATTGTTTCGATCTATAGAGTCACTTACAGGGTAATCTTACACACGTCTACTCCAAACTAAGTCGCACTGTCTTCAGTAGAGCCCAGGTAAGTGGGTATAAGATTGCAGCCTTACTTGCTGATTCTGCCCCCCACCCCCATTTTATCACATCACTGCAACAAGTGACACCTGTAAACACGTGTGATGTGAAGGCTCAGAGAAAACCTGGAAAAATTCAGGGAAAAAATCCCCCCCCACACCCATTTTTCCCCCAGGACTGTTTTTGTTTTTTCCCCGAAAATTGAACACTTTGGATTATGAAATACTTTCTTTTAGAATTTAAGACAAAGTATTTATATATTGTTACCCAGTCTTTACTCCCCCCCCAAAAAAAAATGATTTCTAAAAACTATGTAATAAGAACACTTTTATAGAAAGACTAGAGATGTAAAATATCTGGAAACAATGAAACCATGGGGAAGAACACTGTTTCAATCCTCTCTGTAAGATTCCCAGCATAGTTAGTTCTTTCATTCCTTATTAAAATTATTGATCTAAAGTATATTTTCCTGATAGATATTTATGCTCAGTTTCCCAACATGTGAGTAGAGTCACCATTGTGCATTCCTGACAGTAAATGTGCATTCTTGACAGCTTGGGTTTTGTTCTGTAGAGTCCTGTGTTTCTGATGCTCTAGCAGTCATTTCATGTAGTTCTAATCTATTCAGACAATAATTACAAATTGACTGAGTTTACTTTTAGAAGTTTTAAAATGTAATGATAATTTTTTGAGCAAACTAAGTCATACATAAAATAACTTCAGGCACAGAAAGTCTGCTTTATGTTCCTAAAGCAGCCCTCCCCAACCTGGTGCCCTCCGGATGTTTTGGACTACAGTGCCCAGCATTCCTGACCATTGGCCATGCTGGCTGAGGCTGAAGGGAGCTGAAGTCCAAGATATCTGGAGGCCAGCAGGTTGGGGAAGGCTGTCTTAAAACAACAAAGTGACTTTAGATCTGTAAAGAGTGCTTAAAAGTAAGTATTGCTTATTTTTCATTTTTTCCAACATTTACAATTTTTCCAGTAAAAAATGTTTTTTTCCATGTCCTCAAGAATTATCCTCTATTGCTCATTAACATACTTTCCCTAGCATTAGCATTGTTTGTCTGTTTGGATAGCAAAGAAACATGAAAGAGTCTTACCTCCAAGAGATTCATCTTTGAACTGTTTATACTTCAGTAGTCTCATTGGGTTCATAAGAAGAGTCCTGCTGGATCAGACCAAGGGTCCATCTAGTCCAGCATTCTGTTCACACTGTGGCCAATCAGCTGTC
This sequence comes from Heloderma suspectum, assembly GCF_057233095.1. Taxonomy (NCBI): domain Eukaryota; kingdom Metazoa; phylum Chordata; class Lepidosauria; order Squamata; family Helodermatidae; genus Heloderma; species Heloderma suspectum. Next base: position 251,333,429 of record NC_139459.1, read on the forward strand.
GACCAGGAACCCACAAGCAGGGCATGAGCGCAACAGCACCCTCCCGCCCACATTCCCCAGCAACTGGTTCCATGAGACAGGAGCAAGGGGCTTGAAGATGGCACCCTAAAAATGATGGAGGTATGAATTCCCATCTTATGCCTGTTTCCTTGCAAGTAGATTCCATTGAGTTCCATGGGATTTGCTTTCTGGTAAGCATTAGCTGAGATGTATGCAAATACTATTTGCATATGTTTGAAAATAAATTGAGTTAAAACTCCGTGAAAGTCTTTTTGACAAGCATTTTATTTTGAATGGTGATGAATGATTTTAAATGGAAGGTTATTACATGTATGAATAATGATGAGCTAGTTGCATTGAATTAGAAACTAGAAGTTTACATTACCTGAGACTTACAGATGTTACAAACAGAGCTCAGTTCATTAACTTTGTTTCTAACTAGAGCTAACTTGTGCCTGCGTGGTTCCCAAGTCCGGCAGATAGGCTCATTGCCTGTTCTGGATGGGGTTGCACTCCCTCTGAAGGATCAGGTCTGTAGTTTGGGGGTACTCCTAGATCCATCATTGTCGCTGGAGGCCCAAGTGGCCACGGCGGCTTGGAGTGCTTTTTATCAGCTTCAGCTGGTTTGCCAGCTACAACCTGTCCTGGACAGGGATAGCTTGACCACTGTGGTACAGGCATGAGTAACCTGAAGACTGGATTACTGCAGTGCGCTTTATGTGGGGCTGCCCTTGAGGCTGGTCCAGAAGCTGGAGCCACTGCAGAATTCAGCAGGTTGGCTGTTGTCAGGAGCTGCCCCTTTTCAGCATGTAACTCCTTTGCTGAGGGAACTGCACTGGCTGCCTATTCGCTACCGGGCCAGGTTTAAGGTATTGGTACTAGTGTACAAAACCCTAAACAACTTGGGACCAGGATACCTGAGAGAGCTCCTTCTCCCTTATCAACCTGCCTGGTCACTGAAGTCATGAGAGGTCCTGGTGGTTCCACATGGACCCATGTCCCAGTTGGAGTCCACCAGGAAAAGAGCCTTCAGCATGGTGGCCCCCTCCCTGTGGAATTCCCTGCCTTCGGAGGTCAGGCAGGCGCCAATGTTGGGTTTCTTCTGATGCCTCCTGAAGACGTTGTTCTTTCAAGAGGCCTTCCTTGCATGACCAGCCACAGTTTATTAAATTTGACTTTATTGGAATTAGTCTTTTAAAAAAAATGTTTTAACTGTTTTACCCTAGTGTTTTATTCTTTTACCTTTGTTGTTCACTGCTCCAAAATATTTTGATGTGGAGCAGTATATAAGTATTGTAAATAAATAAACAAAAATAAATAAATTGCAACACAATATCAACACAGATTCCACTGTGAATAGTCTCCCAAAGAAGAATTTGACCTCTTGTCACTAGTGGAAAATTTGTACATAGCTCTTGACAGTGTCTATCATTGATTAGGCAGGGTTTTTTTTACTTCTAGTATGAATATAAAAGAAATAGGATTACATTCAGTATGCCAGATCATCATCTCACTGCTAGTAAATAAAGCTTAATCAATATTTATTTGTTTATAAAAACATTTATATCCTACTGGCCTTCCCTTTGAAATATGCTCAAAGTGGATCACAGTCAAAGTTTTTAAAAAATCTGTTATTACATTTATATCCTGCCTTTCTTCCTCTCACAAGGAAACCGAGGTGGCTCACATAGTCATAGGATCATAGAATAGTAGGGTTAGAAGGGGCCTACAAGACCTTCAAGTCCAACCCCCTGCTGAATGCAGGAATCCAAGTCAGAGCATCCCCGACAGATGGCTGTCCAGCCTCATCTTGAATGCCTCCAGTGTGGGAGAGTCCACCGCCTCCCTAGGTAATTGGTTCCATTGTTGTATTGCTCTAACAGTCAAGACATTTCTCCTGATATTCAGCTGGAATTTGGCTTCCTGTAACTTGAGCCCATTTTTCCATGTCCTGTATTCTGGGATGATGGAGAAGAGGTCCTGGCCTTCCTCTCTGTGACAAACTTTCAAATACTTGAAGAGCGCTATCCTATCTCCCCTCAGTGTTCTCTTCTCAAGGCTAAATATGCCCAGTTCTCTCAGTCTCTCTTCATAGGGCTTTGTTCCAGCCCCCTGATCATCTTTGTTGCCCTCCTTTGAACCCTCTCCAGCTTGTCTGCATCCTTCTTAAAGTGTGGTGCCCAGAACAGGACACAGTACTCCAGATGAGGTCTAACCAGTGCTGAGTAGAAGGGAACTAGTACTTCCCAGTATTTGGAAGCTATGCTTCTATTAAAAAGGTAAAGGTAAAGGTGTCCCCAACCAGTCATGTCTGACTCTAGGGTGCGGTGCTCATCCCCGTTTCTGAGCCGAAGAGCCAGCGCTGTCAGAAGGCGCTTCCATGGTCATGTGGCCGGCATGACTGAACACCGAGGTGCACGGAACGCTGTTACCTTTCCCGCCGAGGCAGTACCTATTTATCTACTTGCAATTTCTTGCTTTTGAACTGCTAGGTTGGCAGAAGCTGGGACTGAAGACGGGAGCTCACTCCGTCATGCAGCACTCGGGTCTCAAACTGCTGTCCTGCTGACCTTCCGGTCTCCAATTCAGTGTCTTAACCACTAAGCCACCGTGGCTTCTATTAATGCAGCCCAAAATAGCATTTGCCTTTTTTGCAGCCACATCACATTGTTGGCTCATATTCAGCTTGTGATCGACAACAATTCCAAGATCCTTCTCGGTTGTAGTGTTGTTGAGCCACATATCCCCCATCTTGTAACTGTGCATTTGGTTTCTTTTTCCTAGGGGCAGAACTTGGCATTTATCCCGATTAAATGTCATTCTGTTGTTTTCTGCCCAGAGCTCCAGTCTATCCAGATCACTTTGAATTTTGTTTCTGTCTTCCAAGGTATTAGCTATCCTGCCCAATTTTGTGTCATCTGCAAATTTGATCAGCATTCCCTGCACCTCCTCCTCCGAGTCATTAATAAAAATGTTGAAGAGCACTGGGTCCAGGACTGAGCCCTGCGGTACCCCACTCGTTACCTCTCCCCAGTTTGAGAAGATCCCATTGATAAGCATTCTTTGAGTCCGATTCTGTAGCCAACTGTGGATCCACTGGATCGTTGTTTCATCTAGCCCACTTTGAGCTAGTTTGCTCAACAGGATATCACGGGGCACTTTGTTGAAAGCTTTGCCGAAGTCGAGGTCTATTATGTCCACAGCATTCCCACAGTCCACAAGGGAGGTTACCTGATCAAAAAATGAGATCAGATTCATCTTGCAGGAATTGTTCTTGACAAATCCATGTTGGCTTCGAGTAATCACGGCATTGTTTTCCAGGTGCTTCCAGATGGATTGCTTTATCATCTGCTCCAGAATTTTCCCAGGGATTGATGTCAGACTGACTGGTCTCTAGTTCCCAAGTTCCTCCTTTTTACCCTTTTTAAAGATAGGGACATTAGCCCTCCTCCGGTCATATGGCACTTCACCTGTCCTCCATGATTGGTCAAAGAGAATAGACAGTGGTTCTGAGAGTTCTTCTGCTGGTTCCTTTATTACTCTAGGGTGCAGTTCATCTGGCCCTGGAGATCTGAACTCATTCAAAGTAATTAGGTATTCCTTGACCATATGCCTGTCAGTCTCAAGCTGCAATCCTGCCCCTCAGCCTGTACCTCGCCTTTGCCAGGGGGGTCATAGACCCTCTTTTGGTAGGAGACTGAGCCAAAGTAGGATCTGAGCACTTCTGCCTTTTCTTTGTCATCTGTTATCATTTTGCCATCCTTATTTAATAGCTGAACCACCATTTCTTTCCTGTCTTTTACTATGCACTTAGCTGAAGAAAGCTTTTTTGTTGCTTTTTAGCATCCCTCGCTAACCTCAGCTTGTTCTCAGCTTTAGCCTTCCTGACGCCATCTCTGCAATTCTGTGCTACCTGCCTGTACTCTTCCTTTGTTGCTTGGCCTTCTCTCCACTTCCTATATGTGTCCTTTTTTGTTTTCAGGTCATCTCTAAGCTTTTTGTGAAGCCACATTGAGTTCTTCTGTTGTCTTCCTCCTTTTTTTCTTGTTGGAAGTCCTCTTCTCCATATATCTTCACAACAACCCTGTGAGGAAGGTTAGGCAGTGACTGGCCCAGTGTCACCCAGCTTCATGGCCGAGTGGGGGCTAGAACCTGAATTTCCCAAACCCAGTCCAGCACTCTAACCACTATACCACACTGGCTCTCTTAAAGATTAAATATTCAGCATAATGGGTTGGATTCAGATTTAGTCATGCTCTGGAAATGAGATTTAGGTTAGTCATAACTAAACAAATCCTATTGATTTCCATTAGTCTACTCTAACCCGTTCAATTTAAAACAGAAATAAAACAACTCTAAAAACAGCCACAACAGAACAAAAGGAAAACAATCAGGAGCCCCTGGGCAATAGGAATTAAATGAGGCCAGTTGTTCTCCTAAGGAGCCAAGTTTTCACTGCTCACCAAAAGGAAAGTCAAGTGGCAAAAGGGGTACAAAACAAGCCTGGAGGGGGGCATATTTTGGGCACCACTGTTGGAAAACCCTGTCATGTGTCTCCCTCTGCCAAACTTCAGGCAGTGGAGGAAGGTGCCGTCAGGCTGTTAAGCAGAGCGTCTGGATAGGCTCTTATAGAAGGTGATCCTTGAAGCTAAAGACCAGCACTTTGAATTGAGCCTGGAAGAAAATTGGTAACCAGAGTAGATGAAATAACACTGGACTTTTGTTGTTTTTAATTCCATTTTTATTCTTACAGCTGTTAAGTTCTGCAACAGCATCAGACTGGAAAACATTTCTTTTCAAACAATTCCGCTATAAATTGAAACAATCTTTTAAGCTCTGGCAAACTCTCCCCTGCCCCCCCCCCCCCATCCGCACATTATCCATTATGGAACAACACTCAAAGTAGCAAGTTGTTGCTGGTTTGCCCTGCCTAGCTTAGATTCATGGTTTGCTGGTATCAAATGTCTTCTAATACAAAGCCTATTTTTTCTTAGGCTTTCAGTTTTTGTGTTTAAAACAAATTGCTAGAACTGCAAACTGAGCACAGTTTGTTCTGTACTTGCATTGATCAGGAGCACTTCCCTAATCACTTCCTGTAATTAAATTCTTCAAAGCAATAAAGTTAATCTTCTTAGTGCACGTAAAACGCTGACCCACAGCTTGAACTGGAAGAATCACACTTGTTTATAGGCATGCTTTTTCAGGCCCAACAGTTTCATTCTACACCAGAAGCAATTAATATAATCAAGTTCATTTTCCTCTGTCAGAGATACGTTAATAGTAACATTTTCTGCTGACGAAGCAGGTTTTGTACTTCCAAGCTGAGCCACCAGATGCTCTTGAGACAGGTAAATGTCATTCAGCTGGTTTTACGGGTTGATGAAGGGTGAAATAACAGGAGGTGCTGAGAAGCTAAGCCTGAAACTGGCCACAAACTGGCCCTGAAATAACTTAATGACATCATATATACCTTGTAGGCATTGACAACAAGATCAGTTTACATATGAAAGCCATGAATGTTTTTCCCCATGAATAACAAAAAGGTAAAGGTGTCCCCAACCAGTCGTGTCCGACTCTAGGGTGTGGTGCTCATCCCTGTTTCTAAGCCGAAGAGCCAGCGCTGTCAGAAGGCGCTTCCGTGGCCATGTGGCCGGCATGACTGAACACCGAGGTGCATGGAACGGTGTTACCTTTCCCGCCGAGGCAGTACCTATTTATCTACTTGCAATTTCTTGCTTTCGAACTGCTAGGTTGGCAGAAGCTGGGACTGAAGACGGGAGCTCACTCTGTCACGCAGCACCTGGGTCTCGAACTGCTGTCCTGCCGACCTTCCGGTCTGCAGTTCAGCGTCTTAACCACTAAGCCACTGTGGCCCTTCCCCATGAACACAGGTACATAAGCCTGCAGAGAAACATTAGTGAGAATGGGTGATATAGTAAGATTATCACAGTGATTCTTATGAGCCTAATGGATGGGGGAAAGGCTCAAAGTTGCCCATGAGCCTGTGACACAGTAGTGACTGGGCCCTGCTTCATGCGCATTCTGAAATAGCGTGGGTTCTGCTGTCCCATGGTGCTCCTGCAGTATAAGTAACTTCTGCCTGCATGTTTAGGCTGGATTGCAACTCCTTAGGTAGAAATTGCATAGGTTATATCAGCAGCATGGAATTAGTTTCAGGTCAGTGGCAACATATAGAATAAATCCGTGTCTATGGATTATTGATGGTGTCTGATTTGATAACTGTTATTGTCTTGGCCCACAAAGGCCAAATTCTCCTGTGTTGCCCTTTAATTCTAGGAAGAAGTGCAGCCCATCTCTGTAATATATTTCCCAGTCCAGAAGCAGAGTATGTATATTGGTGAGTCTTAACTGCAAATTTTGATTTAGACAATCATCGTTTCTGACCCACCTCTCTCCCTCAGCTCTCTCCTCCTGATGATTAGCATATTCTGTTTTAGCCATCTTGCTTCAGGCACTCAGCTTTAGGTTGCATAACTCTACCTGCATATGCATTTTGTGTTTTTTTGGTCACTTTCTCCAGCCCTGATGGAGTTGTGAAGTATGAAAGCTTGTCTAACTCTTCAAACTCCGCAAACAGAATATTATTTATAGCTTGGAATTACCTCTTTTAGCACATCTCACAATGCAACTAAGCCAAGTCATTGGGGATCAGCACCTTTTAATTCCAAGCCTACAAAGTACTCTGTAGATAGCAAATAGTTTATGGTGCTGCAGCTATGCTTGTCCTATAGGCTGAGCCCTACAAATGGTAGTAATTATATACTTGATTACAGAAGTTTACTACCTTCCTATTTTTAGTAGACAGTGACTGTAGCCATGAAATTAAAAAACGCTTGCTCCTTAGGAGGAAAGCTATGGCAAACCTAGACAGAATAGTAAGAAGCAGAGACATCACCTTGCCGACAAAGGTCCATATAATCAAAGCTATGGTTTTCCCAGTAGTAACGTATGGCTGTGAGAGCTGGACTATAAGGAAGGCTGAGCGCTCCAACTGTGGTGCTGGAGAAGACTCTTACAAGTCCCCTGGACTGCAAGGAGGTCAAATCAGTCCATCCTAAAGGAAATCAACCCTGAGTGCTCATTGGAAGGACAGATACTGAAGCTGAAGCTCAAATATTTTGGCCAATAATGCGAAGAGAAAACTCAATGGAAAAGACCCTGATGCACTGGTTACCAGTTGTTTTCCGAGCCAAATTCAAGGTGTTGGTTTTGACCTTTAAAACCCTATATGGTTCTGGCCCAGCCTATCTTAAGGAGCACCTCCAGCAGCACCAGACAGGCCGCTTAACAAGATCAGCCTCGAATGGCCTTCTCTCTGTCCCATCAGCCAGGACAGCTAGACTGGTGGGGACGAGGGAGAGGGCCTTTTCTGTGGTGGCCCCCACTCTGTGGAACTCCCTCCCTAGGGAACTCCGTCATGCCCCCTCTTTAATGAGCTTCCGTCGTGCATTAAAAACGTGGTTGTTCAGGCAGGCATTTGGGGTGGGTTAGGGTATTTTAGAAAATGTTTTTATTGTAGAATTTTATTGTTTTAAACTGTTTTATTGTATATTGTACATCGCCCAGAGTGGCTGGGTGACCAGCCAGATGGGCGATCAATAAATTTAATAATAAATAAAATAAAATGCTGGGAAAGACTGAAGGCAAAAGGAGAAGGGGACGGCAGAGGATGAGATGGCTAGATAGCATCACTGATGCAATGAATATGGACTTGAGCACGCTCCGGAAGAGAGCGCAGGACAGGAAGGCCTGGCGTGTTATGGTCCATGGGGTCACGAAGAGTCGGACACGACTGAATGACTGAACAACAACAATGCAGCTTTGCCTAAAGGATGGCTGTAGTTGCATACTCTACCATCTTTCCAGTGGTAGAGTATGTGACAGGGCTAAACTATTTGATCAACAATGGGAACTAGAAGATACGACTGGCAAAGCTGATGGATCCCATCTTGTTTCCGGGTCATGTGAACTAGATTTGGAACCAAGATTAGATCAGTCAGATTTGCCAGTAATGCAAATCTTCTGATTTCCATTGTGACTAGTAGGGAAGTCGTTGAATTGGTAGGTAGTGGAATCTGTGATTAAAACCTCAAATATTTTATAATCATTGATGAAGAAAATGTCATTGTGTGTAGTTAAACAATCCTGTTTTATCCAATTAATTTCTCTCCCCCCCTCTTTTTTCCCCTTTGCATCCTTTTAGTGGGGTCTGAGTAAGTGGTTAGTGTTTTGCTGTATGATACTGCATTCAGTAAAGTTCTTGGACACAACTAGTAGAATACAGCCAAGCACGTAATGAAACATAGCCAAGGATATTTGTCAAGACTCAAGGATGGTTTGTCCCTTCTGCTGGTACTCCAAGCCATACTTGCAGTAAAATACTTTTCTAGGACAGAGGCTTAGAGGCTTGAAGCAAAATGGGGCATGAGTGGGTAGAAGTGAGCGGGAGATGGGGGGGGGGGGCTTGGCAGTAGTCCTTTGGATTCAAAGGGTGCATCCTAGCAACTGTTCGTTTACTGAGTGGACTCAACATAGTGCCAAGAATTTTCTGTAGTAAGGGCTATTTTAGAACCTTTCTTTCACTGCAGGTGAGACAAAGTGTCATGATTCCATCCGACTTGCTTGGAGAATCCTGCTCCAACTGCAGCAGCACAGATTTCTGTTTGGCATCACAGCAGATTAAATGGTCTAGGTAGGAGATGTGTGCTACAGGTCTGGCAGGAAGTGTATTTCAGATGTGATTTTAGTGCTGAGCTGTCTGAAGGCATCTGCAGTAAAGGCTGCTGAATAATTCATAAGAACTAATATATTCTATAAATTTCACTAGATTATTCCCTCTATGTTCTTCCAGGAATGTATTCATTATTTACTAAATTACTTTTATAGACCCTGCTTGTTTTGTATCTCATTTAGTAGCAAATTGATGAAAGAGTATATGGTTAAAATCTGAACTGTTTATTATTATTTATTTCATTTTTAACCTGCCCTTTCTCTGAGTTGCTCAGGGCAACATCCATGCTTCTTCCCTACCTATTTTATCCTCACAACAAACCTGTGATGTAGGTTTGTGTGTCAGCATTTTCATAAGCATTAAATTTAGAATGTCATTGATTTGGAAAAAGGTGAATAATATCTTCCTATAAATAAACTTGCTCAGAGAGCATTGTTCAGCAACAAAAATAGCAGTTTCGCTTTTCCCCCACACTGTATTTTTGGAGTGAAAGTATAAAAAAAACTTTCCTTCATGTGTATGTAAATCTCCTCATAAACTCATTGATCAAATCTTCGCTGGCTTTGGAATTAGATTTCCTCTTAGTAACTAATCTCAACCATATGTTTTGGACCCAGAGTTTCAGGAAAGGTTCAGAAGTGCCTGTTTGCATCATCTGAGACTACTGACATTCTGAGTGCTAATGATTCATGCATAATTTATTACTTTCGCTGTAGTTTTGCTTGTGCTGTAACTTCCTTTCAATAAACCTTTAACAAGACAGTTGGTTCCAGGTTTGTTGTCTGCAAACTTGCACACACAACCCCCACACACACATGCAGAGCCATGAGGAAGTGTAGAACTTGGAAATGAAAACAACGGTTTCTCATAATTATTGTTGCAAGTCTTTTACATTTTAGAAAAACTTACAGTAAGGCTTGCATTAAAATGGCAAGAGTTGGTAACCCTGTTACCTGAATCATTGATTAGTCTTCCATGGAACAAATATCACTCTTGCCATTTCAAGGTCCATCATGAAACTAAAAAGGCAGAATAGATTAGAAATTAGAGCAGAATTGATATATAACATACATCCTTATTGTAGTAGCAGTAGTATCATTGTAGCAGTATAATTTCTTACATCAAAACATTACAAATTCAACAAGCACAGTCAAGTAAGCACTTATGCCCCATCAATTCATGACATTCACAAATGGAAGAAAACTGGAACAAATGCTTCTTATGTTATACAGAACCATACTCAATTCTAATTTGTTACAAATGGATGTGATACCAATTTCAAATTCCAGTTAATCCCATTACTAATCAACAAGAGAGTCTATTTCCAAATTTTCTGGCTTCTCAACTTCAGGTTTCGTTTTCTTAACTGATTTGTAAACATGATTGATCCTCTTCGCAGATTCAAATTCAGACAGTGCTCATCAGCCCTTAATATGTGTACAGTAAAAAGTCACTTTCATAGCAATTATATTACCATTTGAATTATCCTCATATTAATTGGTTACAATGCCAGAATAGCACATATGCAGGAATCGGGAATGTGCTACCTATTTACTCCTGAAATTGGACTTAATAATTGCTTCAATATTCCATATTTCCCCTTCTTTCTCAAGAGCTTAGTTTTCTTGCCAGTCAGTCCTTCCCTACACAATGAACTTTGTCTCACCTGCAGTGAAAGAAAGGTCCTAAATAGAGCAGTGGGAAACTGCTCTCCTAATCTGTATCCCTCCAATCATTTTTAGGATGCTAATGAACACTGCTAGGGAGACATCGACCATTATGGTACATGGGGCCTGAATAAATCAGTGTGTATGGAACATTGACCATCTTTATTGTAAAACAAATGGCCTGTGGTCAGTTAATCATATGAAGAAACATGGGGATGCATTATTTGTAAGCCCCAGCTTATCTTGTAGTTTCATAAACACAACAGCTGTTAAAATACGGAGAAACTACAGTTGCAAATTGTTGATACAAATGCAATCCTTGCAGATTGATGAGGTTGCAGTATTAGCATTTGATTTTGGAGTAGCCTTCCCCCATCCCTCCAATTCATGCTTTGTTTATCTTTGGAACTGTGTTTTGTTCATCAGTCAGTCATTGACATCTCTTTATCTCCAAAGTTTAAATTCAGAAAAGGTACTCTGATCTTGCAATTACAGGAACACAATAAGTTGAGAAGTGGGCAGCCCTCATTTCTTGGTTTTCCTCTTGCTTGCTGGCCAGGGGCCTGAAAACTAGTATTTAGTAGGGATGGTGGAGAATTTCTCCCCGAAACTTCGGGGGGCCGAGCGCCAACGTGTTCGGCCCCCCGAACAAGTTTCGGGGAGAAATCCTCCGCACCCCCCCACCCCCTCACACCCCCCCGGGACGGGACTTACCTTTGCCGAATGTCCCTCCCGGCGGCGGGTCCGGACGGTGGTTCGGCGGGTGTTCGTGCGGGGCGGGAGCGGCAGCCGGTCTTTTGACCGGCTGCCGCCGCCGCCATTCCAATAAAAGAAAAAAAAACGCCCCCGTGATAGGCTACGTGACGATTAACGTAGCCTATCACGGCTGACTTTGCAGATCTAGCCGTGATAGGCTACGTTAATTGTCACGTAGCCTATCACGGGGGCGTTTTTTTTTTTTTTTTAAACTTTCGAGTTCGCGGCCGGGCAAGGCGGGAAGCCTCCTCCCCAGCCTGAATTTCGGCCGGGGTGAGGCGGGAAGCCTCCCCCCCCGGCCTGAACTTCGCGGGGGGAGCAGCGAAGCGCCTCCCCCCCACCGCAAACAAGCTTCGACAAAAGGTAAGTGACTTTCGTCCACCCCTAATATTTAGCTTGCTCAGCCTTAAGTAGCCTGAAGCAAGATTTCTTTATTGACCTTGGATGCTAATGCAACATGAACTGGCTTTGCGATTTAGCCAAGTTCACATTCTATATTTTGTTGATGTTCATGTAGCCTTCAGGTACAATTAACCTCCGTGTTTAACATCTTATGGGAGTTCATGCTGTTGGTGTGTGAACCTTTGATGATTTGATTTTTCTCTTTGGTATGTATTGCTTTTTTCTTTTAGATGGAATTATTTTGGCTACCAATATGTTTGTCTCTCTTGTGTCTTCCTCATCCATGTTAAAGATCTGCAGGTACATTGATGGGCACTTAAAGATCACCAGCTCTGACAGTGAAATTCATTAAATATATATGTTATCATCTGCTTAAAAGTTGGCTTTGTAACTTACCAAAACAAAGATTCCCACTGGAATGCATCCTGATGGCAGTTGCATGAGAGGGATTTATTTCTCTCTGTAACATCTGTAAGTAGCAATAGGTTACGTTAGGCCAACCTTCCCTGACCTGGTCTCCTCCAGATGGTTTGGACTACAACTCCCATCAGTCCCAGCCAGGATTGTCACTGGTTGGTGATGATGGGAGTTGTAAACTAAAATATCTGGAGAGCACCTGGTTGGAAGAGGCTGGGTTAGGCTGTATGCCCAGAAAGCTGAAATGGTCAATCCAATGCCCAGGATTGGTCAATCCAATACACAGTTACTGTATTATTTATTTGGTGAATTGATTGGTCCTGTTAACTAAATAAGGCCTGGTTGACATATATACCATGGAGGGAGAATTATGTGGTACATTCTAGAGGTTGTATAATGGATTGTATCACTTTAAACTTAGGGTAATCACATTTTTCATTCTGTGTTTGTTTTTAAAGAAAAGAACCCTGCAAGTAAAAAATTGGTATAGGATGGGCTCTGGAGGGATCAAACTAGGCTAAAAGCTTTCTCCCTGGTATACTCATTTTATGTTTGGCACAAGTCCTTTACTCGGGCAAACAGCAGCCTGAAGTGATATACACTACTCTACTACCTTAGGTTCCTTCTGTCTCTTTCTCCTTTGTCTGTAGTGAACCAGGCCTTGATCCTTCAACTTAAGGGTCAATATCCTTGTTTTGGCATATAGCATGCGGTATTATTTACAAGGCAAAAGCAAGAAGTGTTGGCAAAGTCCTTTCTCAGCCCATCAGGTGATATTGCTTCTTCTGCTCTTGAGAGAATAGTTGACAAATTTCCCAATTTCGGACAAATTTCCAACTACAAAACCTGGTGCCCCTGTGCCTACTACCTGCACATCTATGTTGAGCAGTGTGCTTGCATTACCGAATGACCATTTCCACAAGGAAGGCTTAATTGAATGGATGCTTGTTCTCACTGAATTAGTCCTGTGAATTCCATCCATGCTGTAGGAATCGTGGGGACAAAGACTGGAGGTTCTGTATGATCTTTTTCACAACTGGGAGCTTGAAAGCTTTGGAGATGAGAGGCATGATTTTGATTTTTTCCCCCTTTGGGCAAAATTTCTTCTCTCCCATCCATGAAAGGGGTACTAAAATTCCCAGAGTCACTGGAGGGGATACAACACACCTACTGAAAATAAAGGGAGGCAGCAAGGCCAAACTAATCAGTGGTGCCCTGAGGCTTTTTCCATTCCTGTGACAAATTAAAAGAGGTGAGGGGTGAGCTCTGGAGGGGGACTGGAGGGGATTGTAGGAGATGAGGCAGCAGAGTGTAAAAAGTTTGGGCAAATTAGGCTGCCTGAAAGATCCAATTTGCATGTTGAAGAGGCAGGAAAGGATCAGAGGGTGAAAGCCAATTAACAGATCAAAGGCAGAGGAAGCAAGCCCCCCCTCCCATGGTAGTTGGTGAAAGAAGAAGTTATAGACAGGAATAAGTCGTGGTATTAAAAATTGGATTGGGTTCTTCATACAGTAAAACGGAATAAATGCTGAGAGGATTTCTGGATTAAAGAGCATCCGTTGTGAGTACATCCCACTTCAAGCTTACACGCTGAACTTGTTCCAGCTGGACATCCATATTCATGCCAATCCCTTGGCGTGAGTAACTGTGCAGCTAATGCACTGGGCAAACCTAGAGTTACTAGCACATTAGGTTTACTCAGGCTATAGCTGTTTATCATAGACTTCTGGCTGCTTGCCCAATTTTCAGAGATTAGAGGAAGGGAAAAATAAGGGAGATTGGTTTCAAATAAAGGACTTCTCCCTTTTCTGCTGTGCATATTTCAAGGCAGCTGAGATCCATACTTGATATATTCAACAGCAACAACAATTAATATCGCTATTACACATTTTTTTGAAAATGGCGCAGGGTGAGGAGAGAGAAATGTGTTATATGCGCGCGCGCACACACACACACACACACACACACAGAGAAACCATGCTTAATTTGGTCCATAACTATCATTGCATAGTGAAACTCCCATGGATGGATGGGAGGATAGAGAAGTTAACATTTCTATAACAGCCTTCCCCAACCTGGTGCCTTCCAAATGTTCTGGACCTCAGCTTCCATCAGCTTGACTCAATGTGGCCAGTGGTCAGGAATCCTGGGAGTTTTAGGCCAAAACATCTGGAGGACACCAGGCTGGGGAAGGCTGTCCTATAATTAAATGGGGATTAGAAGTTGAGTGTCTGGAAATAACTAATGTCAGAAAGAAACCCATAAAAATATTTAAGTTATATTTGGCAATACACAGATTTTCTCATCAGGCCAAAGAACACACACACTAATTAATAGAAGTAATTATGCCCATGAATAGCAAATAACAAACCTCCAAAGCAGTGTACTTAGAAGTTTTAGATGCTGATTGCTGGATGTTACATTTTTGGCCCAAAGTTTTTTAAGCACCAGCCCTGGAGTCTCTAGTGTCACACTAATCATGTGAAATGCCTTAGTATGTTGTGCCAGTGTGGCAGCATGGGTCACTGCTGGAACGTTATGCTGGCAACAGCCGAACAACCAGATGGTGGTATGGTGGCCTTTGCAAAGTTGTTTATCTAGCACAGAATAGAGAAGAGATGGAAAAAAGAGAGCCTCAAACAGGAAAAAAGGGAGATGGGATAGATATGTAACTAACAAGAGGCCAAAAGAGTCCACAGCAGTTAAAACTAGTAATGGGCGAACTTACCCCAAGAGAAATTACAATTTGCTCATCAAGTTACGAATTCCGCTGTCTAACCTTGGATAAAAGTTCTCTATTATTCTAATACCTCACTGTGTATATATGAAGTGTTGGCCATGTGCATCAACAAAGTGCATTTTCAGAATGGTTGTATGGCATCATGCTATGCACCATGATGGCATACATCACTGTGGTATGTTGTCCCCTCTGACTGGCTGTTTTCATATGCCCTACTGTTTTGCCTACGGTCAGTATGGAACTGCTAGGGTTGGTGTGAGCAGCTGCGGTGTGAGTAGGAGCTGAGAAAAAGGCGCTTCCATCTGCCGAAGCCCAGATCTCCTCCTTGCCTGCCAGTTGCCTAGGGCTGCCCCACTCTCCTCCTGACATCCTCCTCAGATTACCTTTCCAGTACCCCTCACAGTGCCACTTATCAGCATCCAGGTCAAAAGTAAACCTTTACTTACCAAACAAGAGAAATAGTTCTGTCCAATACTAGAGAGAAATGGCCTTGGTTAACTAGCTGGTTACAGAAAGGAAACAATGACACAAGTGAAAAAGAAATGTTGAACAAGGGGTGGGTATCAATGTACAGGACCGTTTCTTCCGTTTTTACACTGTTTGCTTTGGGGAAACTAACTAAAGCATTAAAGGGTTAAATCAACCAACATCAGGACATGTGCAGAAATGGTGGAGTTCCGATGCTTCACGATGCAATCCTATGCATGTTTAGACAGAAAAAGTCCCACTGGCTGGGGAATGCTGGGAGTTGTAGGACTTTTTTCTGTCTAAACATGCATAGGTTTGTGCCCTTAGTCATGCAGAGCGTGCAGGCGCTTGTAATCAATGTCAGTTCAAATAACAAAAATACTAAATTTATTTAGATAGCCATTCAAGCTCAGGATATATAGGAGTATTATGAACATAACATTCTACCAATGAACCACCTAATTTTGAGTTTCAGCGACATCCAGTCAAAACCACATATAATTATTTATTTTCCTTTTTTGCCATATTAGAGTCTCGCTGCAAATCTCCTTTCCATGTCTAGATTCAGATTTCTACAATTACAAAGGTTTGGTTCCCCTTTTCTTGTTTTATTCTTACTGCTTTAACAAGTGGAAACATACAACAAAATGTCCAGTGTATTCCCAACCTCTAACAAGAATACACCTTTTCAAGGCTCTAGCCAACCTGGAACAGAAGCCTTATAGTTCTGTTCAGAGCTTGCCAGGAGTAGGAGGGTCAGGGTTAGAAAATGGAAAGGAAAAAAGACACCTTTTTTCTTTCCCACCATCCTGAAACCTGCCTCTTTTGAGCTATATTGTGCTAAAGGGCTCAGGAGCATGCAGAAATCTCTACCTTGGCTGTGGGTGACCTCTATGTCCCTGTTTTACAATAGGCAAAGGCCACTAAGTTTGATTAGAAGGAATTATGCTGATAAATATTTCACCTTACATAGTATGATATTCTTGGGGTACCCTGAGGACAGACAAGATCCTACATAGCAATTCAGTACCCTTATGTGAGATTTAATTTTGTTTGGTCTCTGGAATTGACTATACCCATAATTTTATAAAGGTAAAAGGTAAACGTGTCCGACTCTAGGGTGTGGTGCTCATCTCCATTTCTAAGCCGAAGAGCCAGTGCTGTCCGAAGACAGCTTCCGTGGTCATGTGGCCGGCATGACTGAACACCGAGGTGCACGGAATGCTGTTACCTTTCCCGCCGAAGCTGTACCTATTTATCTACTTGCAATTTCTTGCTTTCGAACTGCTAGGTTGGCAGAAGCTGGGACTGAAGACGGGAGCTCACTCCGTCACGCAGCACTCGGGTCTCGAACTGCTGTCCTGCCAACCTTCCGGTCTGCAGTTCAGCGTCTTAACCACTAAGCCACCGCGGCCCCTGATAATTATTATACCTATAATTTTATAGGTATAAACAATTATCATTGCCAATCAGTTATCCATGTGAAGCACTGATGGTATTATATTAGGTGACATACTCTATCGCAGCATTTTTTAAAAATGCTTGAATAGATAATGTTAATATATGCATGGAGTCTTTCTTTTGCTTTTTGTTCATTATAAAAGTGCTGTGTGCTATTGATTTATATTGATCAGCCTAATACCCATTAATAATTAGGAGTCCTATCTTTTTCTGTTTGACTAGCTCACTTCTTTCACCCTATGTCTTTGTTTAATTGATCTCGTTACTTTTTCCACCATGATTAAAATCTCTTAAGTGTGGCCACCTCAATTTACAGTTCACATTTCAAGAAGGGGTCTCTTATGTCTTGCCAGTCCTCTGCATGTTCACTCGTTAAATTATACATATGCTAATGAAGTGTGAAAATCAGCCAAATAACAACTCTCCATAATCGCTTAATGTCCCCAGAGCACTGTGGCTTTTTTATTATTATCTTATGATTTGCAACCTATTCTGAGTCACGTTTCTTTTAGGGCGTTATTCCAACAGCTGAGGTTAATTAGCATTTTCACTCTCACCCCTCCTGAGAGAAACTCAGCCGAGTGCTAGTCATCACCCACAGAACAGCTCACATTTCCCATTTTGAACTGACAGCGTCTTGTAGCCCGGAATGGTTTCCCATTGCGGTGACTGGGTGCTGCTCTCTGCTTCAGCCTGAGGGTATTAAGTTTGGTGGGAAAGTTAAAATGCTAAGCATTTTTAAGGTCATTTATTTCTTTTGATGGACATTTCTTTGGAATGTACTTTTCCCCCGCCATCTTGCTGGCAAGAGAATGATCCCTTCTGAAATTCAAATATGTATAGCTACCATCCCAGAAATCGCTTGATGATGCTACTATATTGATTTTTTTATCTTCTATCTTTGTCTTCATGGAAAATGTATACATGTCATTTACAATTTGGCTTGAATTCTACTAGTCTGGTATGTTAGGAAGATTATTTACAACTTCATACAGTGCTTGGATGTAATTCTGCCAGGGTTTGCAGGTTCCGATATGAATCCTCCGCCTTCCTCTAAAAATTCTCTTTCAGTTGTACCTAGTAGACTCTTCTTGTATAGCAAGCTAACATTATGGAAAGTACATGTTCAAATAGTCTTAATTTAAGCGGTTCTCTAGCAGCAACGCTATGAGTGACATAGGAGGTGCAGATTACACTTGATGGGAATGACACTGAAAATAGCCACCCTATGGTGTTTTGCATCCTATCCCATACTGTTTAGGATTATGGGGATAGCTCGGGAAGCCAGGAACCTGTCTGTAATCCAGGTTCCGGGCTGGTGGTAGTGGTGTGGGAATTTGTAATATTGTAATACAGTAGTGACAATCTCTGTATCAAGTCCTACTGAAAGTTACATTCCAGGACAAGTTACTTCTTGGTTGAATTATTCATTCCATAAATTATCAGTGGCCTGTGTCCTGACCCCGAGTATGACTTTTGAGAGGGAATCCTTTGATTCTGTGGGGCTCATCTTCCAATGACCTTCTGTTTGATTAAACAAGTTAAACTTCTTTGAGTTGTTATTTTTAAAGAGACGTCGCTGTGTTCAGGATAACATATTTCTGTTGGTGACAGTGAATAAGCAGTATGGGGTGCAGTTAAAATTAAGTGAACCTTTCATCTCAGGCAGGTTACCCACAAACACTGTTTGGTTAGTTGGCCTCCTGGGATGTGCAGTTAGGGATGTTGCAAGAGTCCAGTTGGGGCCTCAGGCCCGGTGATTTCTTGCCAGCTTGGACCCTCGGATGCCAGTCTGTGGATCCCTGCGCTTGCCTGACTCGGCATGCGTGAGTCGAGCAAGCGTGGGGACCCCACTTGTCCATGAGCCGACATTTTGTGTACAAATGGTGGCTCCGCTATTTACACAAGTTTCCATTTGCATAAAGTGGAAGGCATAAATAGCCCCATTTATGCAAAATTACAGGTGTAAATGGAATGGGGCTATTTACAACTTCCATTTGACACAAATGGCGACTTATGTAAATGGTGGAGCCGCCATTTTAAAACAAAATGGCAGCTCCTGGGAGTGCAGGAACACAGTGCACTGCTTGCCATGTGCCCATGGACCGTCCAGCAGCCCATGTGGCAACCTAAGTAGGGGCTTGTGGCTGGCAGGGGTCCTGCGTGCGGCATGCAAGGCAGGCTTCACTGAGTTCACCCATCCCTGTGTGCAGTGCCTCCTGAAAAAGTATTACATTTGCATTTGCTGTGTTCTGGGGGAAGGAAATGAAAGCTGTTTGTTGGGATCTGTAGCAGCAGCAGCCTCAGGTTCCAAGTCTGCTGGATTTTGCTATGTGCATTGAGAATAATAGTCACTGTCATTTCCTACTCAGTCCATCTCTGTCTTTTAATTTGTGTAAAGCTTAGTGTTTTTTTTTTTAATGAACACACTTTAAAACTTCAGAACTTTGCATCAGTGCTCTCATTTGAGGAAACTGATCCTATAATTGATGTCCGGAACATTCCTTCAGTTTGATAAGAGGAAACAAAATAGCACTTCCTTCCTTTGGTACCCTAAATCACAATGCCCTTTTAAACATCTATTTTATTTTGTCCTGGAATTGACTCCTTGTTTATGCATCATATTGATGGGATTGTAAAGCATCAGGTGGAACTGTGGTGGAACTTTCCACAATGCTGAAAACAGACCACCTCGTATAATGATGGCCCTATATTAAGCACTTTTTTGATTTGCTTTGGGGGCAGAACCATCAATATTCTTCCAGTTCACACTCCCATGGATGCCCCCTAGTCCTTAAAAATTTAATGCATTGACCCGTGTGAGGAATTGAATTTGGCTTCTCCCTTCTCAGCTAGTTCTATGATAGAGCTATACCTGAAAGAGTTTAGACTTAACTCTTAACTTTAGAGCAAGGTATGAATATCCACCATATAAAATGCTTTTAGCCATTATCTCCTTCTTGGGTCCATGGTAAAGATGTGAAAAGGGAGAGGTTCAGAGAGCACTAATACATTTCTTGGCCTGCTACACTGGATGGGCAAACTCTAGCTAGCTTATTGGACAGAGTTGTTCCTGGGCCCTGAACTATTCACCTGCCTACCAATCTTCTGCCTCAGGCTGCAGTCCTGGGGACCTGGCTCCAGCAAGCTGACTTACAAAGGCCTTGTTCGGGGGGCCTTGTAAGTTATTTACGTTCTTTCTGTGTGTGAGCTTGATTTCTTTCTATGTACGCACATCCGTTCATTCCTCCCTAGGGTAAATCTGCCAAATGCCCTCATGCGGGATAGAATGGAGCCCAGTTTTCTCTTGCAGTTACTACACAAGCATAGCCATTTTGTTTCTCTCTCTCTCTCTCTCTCTCTCTCTCTGATGGAGAATGATGGGTTTTACATTCCTAATAGCATTAATGTCCTTGGAGAATAGCCATTGCATTCCTTAGAAGAGCAATCATTTGCCAAAGTCCAAGTGCTGCTGATTACCCACCTGACAGCACCTGAGGCAACTTGAGCATTCCACAGAACTGCCTGAGGCACAAGAGGCTTGGGAGAGGTTGGCTAGCCAGCCAGATATATCACTGCTTTCTGTCCCACGCCTCATTTTCCCTCCAGCTCGGGAGAGAATGGAACAAAAATGATCCTCTGCCATCTTAGTACATTGGCTTTCCCTTCAATCTAAATTATCAAGGAAGCACATTTATTTTTAATTACATTCATTTTCCTCCAGTTCCCCTTCTGTAAAATGGGAATAATAGCTCTTGTCTCATACAATTGGACTGAGATAAGGACGAATGATTTACACTCCTGTTTACTCTTATGTAAGATGCAAAGAACTTAGCAGGCCTTACTCCCTGGCAGGTATGCTGCTTTGGAAAACTAGTTTGAAAAGTGGAAGATAAATGATTTAAGGAACAATCCTATGCACGTTTAGACAGAAAAAGTCCTACAGGTCCCAGCATTCCCCAGCCAGCCATGCTGGCTGAGGAACGTTGGGAGTTGTAGGACTGTTTTTCTGTCTAAACGTGCATGGGATTGTGCCCTTAAACAAGCAAGCAAACTTAGGACTGCAGCCCCACAGCTCAGTCTTAAGCATGTTTCCTCAGAAGTAAGCCCCACCGAATTCATTGGTAATGGTGCGTAAGATGGTGCTCCTAAGATTGGAAAACATTTGGAACAGTCATGTGCCACATTAATCATCAAAAACTTAGACTTCTTCATTATTCCCACAACTGCTTACGAAGTGCCAATAGCTCTAAAACTTCAGGGCTACCATAGAAAGAAATCATTTATGAGCTATCCACTTTTATGTTGAATAGAAGCTTGCTTCTTTGGGAATGGGAGCTGATGCAGGGAAATCTACAAAGTAAGCTTTAGCTGTATGCATGGCCCTTTCTTGTAAATGACTAATTTGGATCCCAGCCAAAATGAGTTTAATGGATGCCTTATGAATCCATCACCTTGTAGTTTTATAAAGCCAACTAGCTGACCAAGTCCTTGAAACACTAATGTTCCAAAATAATGTGGTTCCTGCAATATAAAGGCTATTTAAAAATAAAAATGGGTTCCTTTTATTCACTATAGAAATACCACAATTGCAGTGTCATGGGCCAGGCTAGGCATATTTCAAAAATAGGCTTCAAGGAATATTTCTTCAACTTGCCCTTGTGAAAATCCTCTGTAGCTTTTCTATTTGACATGATACATTTCCAACTCCCTGGTTACATGATGTAAAATGGTGTGTAAAATGACAAGTCTCTGTGCAGCTGCTTATTCTGGCCATTCTCATAAATAAGATCTTTATCATTAGAATTCACAGCAACCCCTGGTTATTTCAGGCTTCCAGCAGGGATCACACAGTATAACAGGAGATCACTTTCCTCATCACACATGGGCCAGATGTCTTGCGTCCTTCTTAGCTTGTCTGTTACCTATGTGAAAGTGAGAACAGAGCAAATTGCCTCCTGGCTCAGTAAGGAAAATCTAGGGTGTTTTTCTCTCGATGCTTGTTGCCATTTTTGTATCTAACAAAGATAAGAGGAATAACATAGTTGACACTTTAAAAAGGAAGTGCAATCTGAAAATTCTGGAAAGGACTTGTATTGCAGTGAACTATAATTTCTACGTGAGTAGCTTTCCTAGGACAGGTGCATTAGCTACGTTTTAACCAGAGATTTTATTATTTGGTTGAATTGCAGTGTCTGCCTGAGGAAATGATTACTGCATCTTGCAGAAGATGCTGGAAAATACGCTGTGGCGCATTCTCAGTTCATGCAGAGCACAAGCCAGTGCTGCTGAGCCTCACTGTTCCCCCACTTGAACTGGATGCATGCTAGGATACACCCAACAGTCCTCCCTTGCTGCTGTGCATTGCAAGGAAAATACCAGCATTGTGGGCAAAGTATTGTTTAGGCCAGATTGCCTGCCATTATTGAACCTTTTATTGAGTAACCCTTGACAGGCATCTGAGAATCCCAGAGTTCCCTGGTACATGGTTTGAAAAATGTCTATATTTATATAGAAGCATCCTCCCAGGAATCACATTAGTATCCTATCCAACCTGGTATGGGAAGGGGCCGTAGCTCTGCTGTAGACCACCTGCATTGCATTCAGAAGGTCCTGGGTTCAGTCCTCGGCATCTGCAGCTAGGGCTAGAAAAATTTAATAAATTTAATAAATAAATAAATAAATAAAAGGCAAGAGGAGAAGAATGAAATTTTGGCTTGTTCTAAACTAAAGCTAAGTTAACAAACCAGGACCTGAAACCACAGTTTGATCCTGGTTTGTTAACTAACTTTGGTCAGCACAGCCTTCTCCAACCTGGTTTCCTCCAGATGTTTTGGACTTCCAACGCCCATCAGCCCCACCCAACATTTCTAATGATCACGAATGCTGGGAGTTGTCACAGCTCAGTGGTAGAGCACATGCTTTGCATACAGAAGGTCCCAGGTTCAATCCTGAGCATCTCCACGTAGGCTTGGGAACGAATCCTGCCTGAAACCCTGGAGAGCCGCTGCCAGTCAGTGTCGACAGTACTGGGCTAGATGGATCAGTGGCCTGACTCAGCATAAGGCAGCTTCCTATGTCTCTATCCCATCTAAAGGTAGTATACCACAGTGCTGTTTTCAGGAGGTCCCAGAAACAGTGCAGTGTTGGTGCCTGACCTCCAGGGGCAGGGAGTTCCAAAGAAAGGGGGCCACCATGCTGAAGGCTCTTCTTCTGGTGGACGCCAGTCAGGCCATAGGTCCATGTGGAACCACCAGGAGCAGGCCCTCCGATGACCTCAGTGACCAGGCAGGATGATAAGGGAGAAGGCGCTCTCTCAGGTATCCTGGTCCCAAGTTGTTTAGGGCTTTGTACACTAGTACTAAAACCTGGCCCAGTAGCAAATAGGAAGCCAGCGCAGTTCCCTCAGCAAAGGAGTTGCGTGCTGAAAAGGGGCAGCTCCCGACAACAGCCGAGCTGGTGCATTCTGCACTAGCTCCAGCTTCTGAACCAGCCTTAAGGGCAGCCCCACATAGAGCGCATTGCAGTAATCCAGTCTTGAGGTTACTAACGCCTGTACCACAGTGGTCAAGCTATCCTTGTCCTGGAGAGGCTGTAGTTGGCAAGCCAGCTGAAGCTGGTAAAAGACACTCCGAGCCACCATGGCCACTTGGGCTTTCAGCAACAATGATGGATCTAGGAGTGATCCACACCTGGACCCACACCCTGGACCCACCCAGTCATCCCTCGGCTAGCTTTTATCAGCCAGGAAGGGTAAGGATCGAGAGGGCATTGCTGCAAGCACCTTGTCCAAGGCATCAGGCCGCAACAACTGAAACTGACCCCACCAAATTGGGCAGATGGTGGAGTCAGACACCTCGACTGGAACTGTACTAACGACAGCATCAAGTTGGCTGCAGAGACAAGCGATTTTGTCCTCAACTTGCGATGCAAAAAGGTCACCATGGGTCCTTGAGTAGACCAGGATCCCAGTCGCTGGGGAGAGTATTAACGGCCCCCAGACCACCTGAAACAGCTCTGCTGAATGGCTACCTGAGGACACAATAGAGGCAGCAAAGTACGCCGCCTTTGCTGCCCGCACCGCCACACAATAGGCATGATTATGTGCTCTAGAGTGTGCTTGGTTATCTTCGTTTCGAGACTTGCGCCATTTGCACTCTAGCTGACATCCAGCCTGTTTCATTGCCTGTAGCTCCCCAGTATACCAGGGAGCAAAACGGGTTTCACAGCATCGGAGAGGGCACTCAAGTGCAATTGATTCGAGGGCCCTCCACATCTCACTTTTCTACAGTGAGGCTAGGGCTTTGGCTGGATCATCAGCTTTCTCCACTGGGGTGGAACATCCCATCAGATTCCATCAGTCTCCTGGGGTGGAACATCCGAATGGGTCCCCCACCCCTGCAGGAGGGAAGCAACATCATGAGTTCAAATCTCACCAGGAAATTATTTGACCATGGCAATGGGGTTACTTGGACCCCCCCCCCTCATTTTCAGGTTATTCATCTCACAGTTTGGCACAAAACCCAAGTCAAGGGTATGCCCTGCTTCATGTGTTGGGCCGATTCATCCACACTTGGCTTCTCACTTTGTGATAGCATGTTTCAGGGATTATGTTTACAAGTTACTGCAATTCCTAAGCTTTATTGCAATTCTTACTCTTCAGCAGTTTGAAAAATCTGTTATTACAGGATGATGATGATGATGATGATGTCAATTGTGGCCTTTGTGAGTGGCAGGGTCCCTTTTGGAAATATTTTAGTAAGCTGATTGCAGAAATGGATCGTCCTTCCCCCTTCGCAATCAACACCACAAGGAGACAAAGCTTCAGGCTAATACTACTTTATTTTGCTAGAAACTAGCCTCTTTACAAATGCAGATTCCAGGAAATTTTCAGACTGCCTCAGGCCCCTAAACAACTAATTTGCAATTCCTAATTAGAGGAGACGCAGCAGAGGGTAGTACAGTTGTGGGCAGTTTGGGCGTGAACCTCACGGATAGACTAGCTTCGCAGTGATGCATCTCCCTTAGGGTGGCTCCCTCCTACCTTGGCTTCCAAGAGTGGCTGTCGTGGCTGAGCGTCTGAGCCCTGCCCCTAACTTTTCCTGCTTTGTTTTGCAACATGCCTAGTGTGTCTCAAGTCACGCCCCTCTTCCTCCTCCGCTTCAGAAACTTGAGTTCTTTCAGTGGAGGGAGGGGGCAGGGACTTAGCCTGGGCCATCTGTTTGTCAAGGTCTTCAGCAGAATCTCTCTCAGCATCTTGGTTCTCTAGGAAGGTCCCTCCCCCGGTCCCTGATCTAGCTGGTCCAACTCTTCATTCAGAATCAAAGCTGTCAGACATCTCAAGGCACTTCGACTCATCCCTGACAGCTCATAAGATGCTTGTATAAATGCTTCATCTTGTTTCTCTGGTTCTAGTATAGGAAGTTACATGACTGTAGCTCTTTTTATTTTTGAATATATTAATACAGTCATTGGCATTCTGAATCATATTACTTGGAAATAAGTCCCACTTATTTCAGTGAAATTCACTTCTATAGATGTGTGGTTAGAATTGAAGCCTTAGCTGTTGCTTGATTTATCCGGAGCTCTGACACCATCTAAGGAGGCTTTCTTATTGTGTTTCCATTACTATTCTGTGTTTTCAGAATTTATCTTCCCTTTAGTGCAAGACCAGGAATAATTACAGGATAAGTGTTAGAGGCTCTATAAGTGTAGATAGTTGCTACTGACCAATGTTTTATTGGAACAAATTATAATCTTTGGAAATACAGAGAAAATACTTGTCTACCTTTCTTCTGTGACATGGCCTTAACCCTTGGGAAATTACATTTTATAGGCTGTGCACAGTGCATAGCAAAAAGTGAATCTCTTTATGCAAAGCGTATGAGGCTTTCAGTGGGAGCCTTGGAAGAGCTTCCCTTTATGTCTAGCTAATTATGACTTGCAACCTGTGCCATAAATTAAAGCTCACGATGAGCTCATGACCAGCCAAGGTCTGTAATGTTTACAAGCCATAAGGTCATGGTGGAAAACAGCAAGGAACAGCCATTTAATAGGCTGTTGGCCTAGCTGTCAAAATTATTAATTAAATTTTATCTCCTCTCCTACATGCTTGAGTGCCACCAGTATGAATCTTCAGACACAAGGAAACCATGCACAGTAATAATTGGGTGCTTATCACAGGCCAAGCAGTCTTTTAATATGATCTTTTGTTTGACAGCTATCATAATGCACTGATGGAATAAACCAAGTTTTCTGAAAATGCCAGTGGAATGCTTCACTGTGCATCAGACCCTCAGGTTTTACATCTTAGGATAAAGAAGGCAACTAAGAATCAATAGAATGTGAACCAATACATTTATCCATAAGTAGCTTCATGGGAGGAAATAACTCCCTGTGAGAGCATCGGGGCATCACCTAACAATATAGATTATGCAGGTTGGAGCAGTTTTGTATACAATCAGTAGACAAGCAGGAATGGCTGTTCCTTTTGCATATCTTTTTGGATGGATTTTTAAAAATCCATGCCTCATTTTAATGGACTTTTTAGTGGCCGTTGACAATTGGTTCTCCTGAAGCACCTCTGGGACTGTCCCTGAAACCAAGCCCTCTCTCCTTCATGCAGATCTTTCATTAGTTCCATCCCAGGCACTCCCTCAGCAAGAACTTTGGAATCTGAAACATCATTAGGTTCCATCTGTTTGCAAGGCATTATATTTGATACTCTGACTTGCAGACCAAACTCTGGCATTTCTTCTTCCAACGTAGTGTAGCACTACTTTGTTCATGATAATCATCACAAATACTTGACAGAGAATGCACGAAATGCCTCTGTGATGTGCTAATAAAGAGTTGGGGAACTTTTTTTGGACTGCGAAGTTGTAGGTGTATCGTTACTGTGAAATACAGAGGCTGGCCGCCCTCTCTTCTTCCCTTCTGTGTATTCCTTAGTTGTAGGTGTATTGTGCCACTGCGAAGTTGCAGGTGTATCACAGTAATGCGACTGTGAAATACCACGACTGCAGGCTCCTGCTACTGGCTGTCCATTTTCCTTCAAGTCTGTGTGTTCTTTATCGTGCACTACATCTAAATGGGCTGCTCCACTATTGTGAATAAAACAGTGCTCCTGCTGTTATGAATAGGAGAAGGAGGTTACTTATTGTGAAAGCAGCTCTGCTGCAAATGGGGAAAAAGAAATAATGAAGGGGGGGAGGGGCAGCCCCACCCCTTGACCACATCACTTGCAGGGCACAGCCAGGTCGCAAAGGCAAGCCCAGGATTTAATGCGGGGGGACAGAGCACACTGCTGTGGAACCGCTCCGGTGCTGCATTTAAGAAAAACAATGGAGTAAAAGGACTTTCTGAAAATGTGCATTTTGGGAACGGATGCCGCAGGATGGTGGCAGATAGGCGACAGCGTCATCTGTCACAAACGACCCCAGTGCACTCTGCCACCGCATTAAATGTAGATTGTAGATTGACCCCTGCTCTACCTCTGAGGAGCTCAGGATGGCATACATTGTTCTTTCTTCATGGTAATCCTGTGAGGTGGGTCAAGCTGAGAGTGTGTGACTGGTCCAAGGTCACCCAGTGAGCGTCATGGCGGAGTGGGAATCTGAATCTGGATCTCCGTAGTCCTAGTACAAAACTCTAACCACTTCACCATGCAGGTTTTCAAACTTGGGCACTTCCATCTCACAAATCGTTTTACATTACCCTAGCCACACTAAAATAAGAACAAGAATTCATACAACCATGGAAATAGTTGTGTGTGTCCAAGAGGACTTATTTTTCTTAGGCAGCAGCCCTTCCATTCCATATGGCAAACTGGATTTTCAAGTGAGGGGAACTTCAAAAGTATGTTGAGTCAGCTATGCAGAAAAAAAAGAATGAAATAATTGTACTGTGATATGGTTTTAAATGTGGTTTTGTATTTTGCGGGGGGGGGGTTATACTGGGGTGGGTGCTTTGAGATTCTGGAAACATAGTATGAAAATATTTTAATAAATATAAATAATAAATAAGCTGGTGCAAGCTCTTTGAATGAGCCTAAGTAACTCCTTGGATCATGCCAGGAAGCACAATTCATATGCTTCCTATTGTTGCACCACTAGGTAAACAACTGAAGCTTCCCTCACAGTTGCCCTTCCTTGTTTCATTATAAGCTTCAGTTCCCCATTTGTTAAATAGGAAGGACCCACTCAGAGAGGTACTGTGAATCACACACACAATCGCGTAAAGCATTTGCACATGCCGTATAAATAACTTATAGTAGCAAATAAAAAAGGGTTGGCCATTCATTTCAAATCAGACACTGTAAGTAATGAGATAAGAGCTGCATACCCTTGAAATGGTGAATCTTTCCATAGCTCCTTCATAATTCATGTCCAAGTGTCTGTCCCTGGAATTGGTTATGTGGATAGGAACTGCCAGAAACATCTCATTTTCTAGGTCACCTAAGAAGCTGCACAAATGCAGCTGATACATCCTGACATCTGCAGACACTGAAAATCCTGGCTGAGTAAATATGATGGGAGGAGTGAAGTACTTGGAAGGACAAATGTGAGCTCTGTTTCTAGTCAAGCAGTAATACAACAGGTCCCCTTACATGGCTTCTGACCCACTGATCCAGTTCACCTAATGAAGTTGGGGGGGGGGTTGGGGGGGTAAATAAAAGGCTAGTTTTGCAGAAGCCTTCTCAAGGCCAGTGTGAGAATGGACAGCGTGTGCTGCCAATAATAATATAGGTGATATCCATGTATATCATAGCATGTTGCATCAAACCTAAAACATGGCCAAACAAGCTACAGAGTTCAGTAGTATGTGAATGTAATAGTGGAACACGGTGGGCTTTCAAGTGACTGCTGTGACACCGCAGTTGGTTCAGCAAGAATTTGTCAGGCTTTCTAATTTGTTGCATTGGTTTATACCAGGGATGGGCTACAATGGGAAGTGCAGTCCAACAACATCTGGAGGGCCACAATTGTAGGTCTCTGGTTTGGACAAATGTGGAGGCTTACTGTCAGTGGAATCTATAGGTAATGAATGGCCCCACTTATTTATCATGGTCCTTTCTGCGCAGCACAGCAAATGCTAGCATTTAGAACTTGAACTCCTTTAGATTTGTCTCCTTTTGTCCCTACTGCTTTAGCCAAAGGAGAATTTGTTAGTTATCCATATAGGAGGCCTTTGTATCACAAGACGGTTTCTGTTCCATTCTGCTGAAGGAAGCAGTGGTGTGTAAACCAGTTGAATACAATATCTTCTCTATCAGCTTTCTTGTTACTCTCCCACCTCAGTGCCTATTGGATCAGAAAATCCACACACTAATTTACAACACATCTGTCACTCTCCTCCCATAATGAGTTGGCAGCTGATGTAGCAGCAAGCTTGAGAAGGTCTTTTAGATTCCAAGGTGCCCTCCTAAAGGAGCACTGAATGCTCAGTGTGATTTCACTAGCCTCTTGGGACTCTGGATTTGCTAGTTTATTGTCGCTGGAGCTGTCATGGTGACTGTGTAGCAAACCTTTTAAGATTGCCTTTGCTGATTAGTATCTGTGTGGCCAGGTCTGGGCCACAGCACCGAGGAACAATGCAGGCCAAGCCAAACCTTTCTTTAGCTGATGAAAAGCTGATGTTGACATTTCACACCTGTTCCATCCTGGTCCAATTCTGTTTACCGTGCTGTTCTAATAATGCATCATTCAAGGAACAGCATATAGACTTGCTCAGCAAGCACATGCATTTAAACAGGGATTAAGAGTGAAATAGAATATTACAAGCTGCGTGTAGTGCCATCCATGCCTGGCCCTCCTAACCTTTATTTAACACAATCCATTCATAGTAGTCCCATTGAAATCATAAGCACAGCCCATGTGAGCACCTGCAAGTTAAGCACCATTCCTAGAATGCAAATAGCAGAGCAAATAATGGTCATTACCCACAATCCATTCTGTCTTTCCAAGTCCCTATCATCAGCTCAGTAATACTGTTTAATCCCTTATGCTGATTTAAAAATTCCATCAGAGGAAAGTAATGTGTTTCTGTTCTGGAGTTTACTTTGGTAAAAACATTACTGGATTAACTTTATCTTTGCTGTTACAGGGGTCTTTTAGGAGTTAGTACTGTCTATTTTTAAAAAACTGAATAAAATAAAAAGTACAACCAAATTGGTAATATCTGCAGGTGCCCTTCAGTGGGAAGGGCACTTTACTGGAATCAGTTTCAAATGTTTGCGTAGATCCTATTTGTACTTCAGAGAATGGCCACTATCTTTTGAAAAAAAACTACTAACAATTTCCTTTGCTTATAAGAAACCCATACATAAACCTAGATTACCTTAGTTTATGCCCATGTTGTGGCTTGCTAAACTTGTTCTAGACAGATCCACATTTTTCATTAAAACTTTCCCATTTTGTTGTTTGTTTATGGAATACCCTATTTTCTGAACTCTGTTTATCCAAAATATCTGATAAAATAATATTCACAATGCGTTCCTCATACTGCCTGATGTCCACATAACCCTAGGGACAAGAACACATTTTTAACTGAGATCACAAGCCTGGCTAAGCTTGAGAACTCAACTAAGCTAAGAAACATGCCTGTTTCTGGTACAGGCTTTTTCCTTGTGAGATGCTGAAAAATACAATTTCATTTGTCTTCAAGTATGCATTTGACACTTAAAAAAAAGAAATTGACGAGTTCACTCAAATATTGAGCCCAACCATATATTGATAAATCCCCTAAACTCTAAATTGCAAGAATTATTTTATTCTTGTGCACCATCTTGGGTGGGAATAGGGCAAGTTTTGCTCCCATCTGAAGTCTCTCCCTAAGTAATAGTTCAGTTCACCATTTGTTCTATGAGACAAAGGAAATACGATGTCGCTGGGGTCATGGTTCAGGTAGAGGCGAACCCTGTCCTTCACACCTGACACTAGAGTCACCGTGACAATGCATAGCTTTATCCTCCCCCAACCCCTTCACTCCAATGGTATGCACAGGTATGCCATTTTATTTAAATGGATGGGAGATAGTGCTGCACTTGAAGATTCTGTATTAGTGGTGGACATGCCACTGATACTAGGAAGTCTCCCCAAATGCTGTGTCAAGGGGGCTGCATTCAAACATATGGCTGTGCCATGATATTTTGTTAGAAGGTAAATCAGGGGTGGACAATTGTAAGAGGTCTAGGGACCCCCTGGATTCCCCCTGTGGGCTGCCGCCCCCAAGCACTCAAAAATATTTTTATGGTATCCATAGCAGCTACAGAACATCAAAAGGGTCAAAATTACCTTGTTTGTAAGCTAGATTTGACCCTTTTGGTGCTAGCATGTTGACTTGTTCACAACACTCAAGGCTTTAAAAAAGCCCTGGGTTGCCATTATATATGAACCGGGCCAGCCTTCTTATGAGAGAAAGATTTCTGAAGGAAACTGAGGAAGCTGCTGTAGTCTTAGTTGAGCCTTCGAACAAGAAACAAAGTGGCAGCTTGCAAATGACAGTGGAGCACTCAGGGATGCACAAGCAATCTGTTGCAAGTTGGCTTGAGAGAAAGCTTCTGTGCTCTTGGTAAAGATAAAAAGATTTCCCTAATTCCATTCCTTCATCATTCTGTGGGTTCACTCTGCCATGCATTCCATTCCTTCTGAATTTGGGATTAACTACTACTAAAAATTAATTCTGGAACTGGAACATCCACCATTTGCTGCAGCTTTTCCTTCATATGTTCCCTTCTGTGCTGATGCAGACCTGTGCATGGATAAAATATTCTATGAAGTTTTCATCATACATATAATTGTTTCAAGTTTCTTTTTGTGCCATGTTCTACTGGTGCACATACTAACTCCTTTGCATTGGTAGAACACCACACAGAATATGTATATGTACAATCGCATCAAGTTGCTTTCTTGCAGTGTTTTATCAATACTCACAACTACACATGAATATTGCTAAAACAAAAAAAAGACAGTTTTTTTAAAGCAGCCCCCCAAAAACTAATGTGCAGCCTGCACATTGTAGTTCCCATGGGGGCGGGGGCCTGAAGGAAATGAAAGCTACAGAACTCGGTACAATTTTCAGAAAAACCCCCAAAATGGAACAATGGAGAATTCCTAATGCTTTGTTTCCACTTCAGAAACAATACCAGGGAATTCAGAAGTACAGAATTCGGGGAGTTATTCAGATTCTGAGAATTTCAGAAGCATCCCTAGCTCTTGATGCTATGGCATGTGTTTTAAAAATTTGTTCAAATGTTTGGGTCTAGTTTAGGCATTAGTGTGAGTTCTTCCCTGCTTAGAATCTAGGCAGGAATCCTAGTAGGGTTCTGTGCATTCCTAGAATGGATTATGGTATCCAGCCCATCTTCTGCATTCCACTCTGGAGTTTTGGCAGCTCTTTCCCAAAACGTTTTGTAACCCAGTCTATGTAAAACACCAGTGCTTTGTGGAAATCCAAGGGGTAGAAATGATTTTTTAAAATAAGTGAGAAGGCTTTGCGAAGAAGACTGGCAGTAACACAACTTATGGGGGGGATCTCCACGACAATGGGAAAAAAAGCGAATGGCGGATTACCTGGATTTTTCAAGGGATTGCCTTTGGTCTGTGCTGGGACCTGTGAACTAATGCACCACACATTTATAATTCATTTGGCAGGAACATACTTCCAGGTGGGGTGGGGGGAACTGAATGTTATCAGACTGGCAGGGGCTACTCAACCAATGAAAGAGGCTTCCCTCCCATGCAGGCTCTACGCCCCTTTCTCCTTCCCCCTGAAGCTCCCATGATGCGAAGGATCGAAGCTGCACATTAATTATTCCTTACAGCGATGAACCAAACATTAAATAAATGCAGCTGCGAAGTAGTACTTCACGGAGAAGCAAAGACAGCTTTTACAGGAGTCACTCCAGTCTGCCTTTATCCCTGTAAATGCTTGATCTTCTTTCTCCTTCCCCCAAAGCTCTTGTTATGTGAAGGATTGAAGCTGCACATTAATTACTTCCATACAGCAATAAACAAAACATCAAAGAAACGCAGCTTCGATATAGCACTGTTTCAGTTGATGGGAATCTCAGTAACTTTGGGAGTGCACAATGAGACCACAATGAGACTTACGTCTGAGTAGACACACATAGGTTTGTGCTGGGAAACACATGGATGGGAAACACCACTTGACCGGGGTCACAGTAAAAGACACATCCCTGTTATGTTGCGGCTATGCTTATGCATTTGATGACATGGTTTAATCCAAATAGAGCACCTAATTTGGAACATTATAATGTCTCAACAAAGTTGAAAAATACTCTATGGTTCTGTAATAAATTTGATAGAAATATATTAAGAATGAACCCATGCACCAAAACCCTGTTTAACAATGGCTTGAAACTTATTAAGTCTGGGTTTATCTCCATTAACAGCTATTATGTGTAATGACAAGATCACAGATGGAACGCAATTAGGCAATCTATCTTTATGGTACAATCATGGACTAATAGAAATAACCACACTTACAGACAAGGGAATATTTAAATCATATAAACAAATACGGAATTAAATGCAATACTCCCAGCCTTTATTTTTTCAGTATCTACAGCTTAGAGGTATAGCCTTAAGGTTACTAAGGAAATCCGGACCTCTTCATGAAAAAACCACCTTTGAAAATGTGATGATACAAAATCAGGAAAACCTATTAAGTAAGCTTTATGAACTTGTCTGATTCCAGTAGGTACTTGGACTTGAACCTGGAATAATATATCACAGCAGACTATTAGCACAAACCTGAAATAATTTTTTTTTCAGATTTATGTTCCGCTGGTATTTAATGCTTGCAAGGCTTAACCGCATTTTTCATAAGGGTGAAATGCCTAATGCAGATATGGCTCATGTTTTTTGGTTTTGCCCAATCTTTAAGGACTATTGGCTAAAGATAATAGAAGAAATTGAGATTATATCAGGATATAGCCTACCTTTGGATCCATTACTTATTCTCTTTGGTTATGTCAAGGAAGTTGTTCTATCTGATGACATAGAGATGATTGTGCACTTATTAACAACTGCCAGAATGCTGATATCAGCAACTGGAAAAAAACGAAAGCCCCTACAGTTGATGACTGGATTATCAAAGTATGGGAAATAATATATATGATTAAGTTAACTAATATAGTAAGGGCTAGAGAGGGAAGACAGCAAAATAATAGATTTATAGAAAAGTGGTCATTATTTGTAATGTATTGGTATAACAAGAATCAAGAGAATGTACAGCCTTTTGTGTTATTGGGAACTTTGTGATATTTGCTGGTTCTGTTGATTAATTTGATTATATTCTATATTGTTTAAATTGTTAATATTTGGTATTATTATTTGTTGCATATTTTTATATACTATTGTCAGCACTGTAAAAATAAAAATGGGGAAAAAGATACTTCCCTGGGCAGGGCTAGTATACCCAAAGTAAATGCAGGGGTTGGGGCACACAACAACAAAACCATGGAGAACCCGACTTAAGGAAAACAATCGGACTTAAAGTAGCTTTAGGAAACCAGATTTTTCCATGAAAAGCTCGAGGGTGACCCCGGGATGGCTACGACATCATGTGCCCCGAATGACCTCCAAACGCAGCGAACTCACAGCAAATCACCTGTGGAGACACCCCCTTAGTTCAGATGGAAATCCGGGGACACAGCAACTTCTCTTCATGGTGGAGGGAGGGCAGGGGGCACAGCCATGAAGTACTGTAACTGTCAGTGTCAAAGTTGACATTGATGAAATGAGCAGCAAGTTGGGAACAAAGTTATAAGCTTATCTAATCCAAACAGGAACATCTCTGTTTCAAGGCAAATGACCTCTGTTTGTACACACATTGTTGTGCAGTATGCAACATTAGGGTAGTTTCACTTCCAAAAAGCTAAGTGATGTCACTGTTCCTACCCATGTACTTTCTGAGTGTTTAAGCTACTTTGAAATTGGCAGAACTTACTTGGAAGGTGGCCATAATGGGGGGTGGTAGGTTCCATATACAAGGGTTCTCTTTACATGCATTGACACCTTCATGTAAAGGAAGGGTTGCCTGTATTTCACATTCTCTGTCATTCCTTGGGGGGATGTGGGTGCTGTATAGTGAGATCAAAGTAAACAAAAAGGAGGACTATCGAAAGTTAGATAGTTGTGATACATTCAAGGGGATTATTGCACACCAGGCTTTTTTGTAACCACCGTTTGCCTTACCGCAGACACTTTGCAGTTTCTGCTTTGAGGTGGAGATTAAAAGTGGATTCTGACATCTCTTCCAGAGCAATGAGCTTTAGTTAAAACAGATAATGTACCGTTGCTGCAAGATTTATTGCACAGTAGCTCTAGATAAGTTCTCTCTCCTTTTTTGCCTCTTTGAAAATGCTTTACTTTTGGCAGACTTATTAATAAGAAAATCAGCCTTTCCGTATTCAAGATGGAATTCAATTCCATGGACAAAGGCCCTTTGTTGAGAGCTGGCTCTGTTCCTGAAGGCGTGATAGAGATTATTCTGAAGATAACATTGATTTTTGCCCTTCAGAAGGCAAAAGAGTAAGAGTAGATTTTTTGTTATTTTTGGATTACTTTAAAGGTTTGGTGCGGGAAGTTGAAAAGTAAATTGTTTTTCAAAGTTCAAATCTATAAGCTAGTAGACTATATATAGGACGAAAACACCATCTGATGCACAACTCCCATCAGCAGCTCCAAGAAGCTGTGTGGGTACATTGCTGATGTTTTAATCTGATCAACAATATCTTGGTCACCTCAGTTGGTTAACGTGCCAGAATGCAACTGACATTAAATGAAACCAGGAATAAGCTGCCTATTCTAGGAAACTTACTGCCACCTTTCAAGAGGATGCCTTGTGCTTCTACTAGCAGAGGAAAATACCTTATCATCGACTTCCAGGTTGTCAAGGTATTTAATCATAGCCTTTGAGATGTGCCCACTCACACTCTGCTGGTGCAAAGAGCCATGAATGAGTATCAAATAAGCATTTCACTTGCGGTTTTCAATCTTCTTATCCATTGATGAAGCTCAGTTTATTGGATTAGGCCTTTCCCCAGCAATATTAACAACGGGGGGATTAAGGTTTGAGAAGTAAGAGAATAACCTTTTAGCCATTTGCTTTACCAGCTGATGTTACGTGCAGGCTAATCTGCCATGCTTCTGTTTTATTCAGACTATCTCCTTTATATTAGGAAGCACAGGGAAATGACTGGCAAGTTTTTGCAGGTACAGAGTATAAGAAACAAATCCATTGCTAATGCTGGATACTCCACAGTACCAAACAAGATGAGAGAAAAAGGAGATTAGTTTAAGAAGGAAATGTGCAACATTTAATTTTTTCTGGGTGGCCTGCTGAGAGAGAAAAAATATTTCAGAAAATGCTGGGAGGACATGAGTTAGAAGGGAGGATGTACAGGAGTGGCCCCCTGCTATTTGAGATTAATCTCCGCAGTATTTGGATTTTGAATGACGTTCAAGTGAGATAGTTCAGGGCAAGTTTCAGGCATTTGCCTTTCTTGGGAGCATGGGTAAATGATAGTTCTCTAAGTATCAACAGAAAATACAGGGCCTTTGAGAATCTTTCCACAATAGCAACCAACCAAATCTATCATCTTGACAGACGAGAGGCAAACAGCAACTCTCCAAGGGGACAGGTCCAAGCCCCACTGGAAAATTTCCACTGAGCTTAATGGATATTACATTACCTCCTCGGAAGCCTTCCAAAATCAAAATGTGTGTCTCCTATGGCCTCTGCAGCAGAAATGGTAAAATCTCCTTTCCCCATTTCTTACATATTGTTTACCAGTCTCCAAAGAAACAAGGCTTTCTGGGTGAAGTGGCAAACCTCCAAGCTGCCAGTGGTGCATTTCCTGGCCGTGGGCCCTCCATCTCGAGATAACTCAGTTGGTTGCTATGGATGCAGCCCACACACCAGCTTGCTTTCAACTTTCTGGGCCTGGCTGGGCACAGCATGCTTACTCTTTTGACCCCGTGTAGTAGACATACATCATCCCATTCTGAATGCATGATGTCTGAGAGAATAACATAACTGCACAAAGGAAGTGTGAGGGTGTGGTCAACATTCATCATACCTGGCAAAAGTTACCAGTAATGAGAATGGAAATTCTCCCCTTTCCTACTTATTT
Organism: Heloderma suspectum; assembly: GCF_057233095.1. Lineage (NCBI taxonomy): Eukaryota > Metazoa > Chordata > Lepidosauria > Squamata > Helodermatidae > Heloderma > Heloderma suspectum. Next base: position 251,370,253 of record NC_139459.1, read on the forward strand.
AACACCAGCAAGTCTTGAGTTTCTGCTTTCATAATTGCACATGCTTGAATGAAAACAATCTTTGGAACCAATTTGCAGATGAACATTTCATTAGAGATACAGAGTACATCTCTGTTTGACTGCTCGTATTTTTTACCTGTTGCTATTTTTAAAGCAGTAATTTAAAACATGCCCACAGGCTTACATTAGACACACATGGCAACTACTCTGCAGTTACTCAATTTAACAGCATCATTCTCTATTTTTCCCTCTTGGAGTAAGGAAATTTTTGAATACATAATGCGTCTTTCTGCTGCATCCTAATTAACTTTGAGGTGGTTTGCACAGTAATAATAAGACTTTGCTAGAGGCAACCAGGTCAAGCTGACAGTGAAGATTCCTGATGTGTGGTCAGCGAGCAAGGATATGCATACATTTGTCTAACAACTTTGCCCTGGTGCTTTTATACTAATAGTGAATGAGGAAGCTCTATGTTTAGATTCAAAGCTGCATCCCTCAGCGCTAGCAGTGATGTTTCCAGCAAAGCTCTTTAATTCCTTGTCAGAATGAACTTAATTAAATCCCCTCTGATTTTTTAAATAATCTAATAAATATGCAAATTCATTATATTCTAAATTTTATTGTATACCTTTCCTCAGTAAGGCAAATAATTGCTCAAACTCTCCTCCATCTTATCCTGCAATTCATATGTAATTCTTTTAAAGGAAAAGAAATATACAGAAACAAGCCATACTTTGTTGCATGAGTAGGATATGCACATGTAATCCATAGCACTGAGATGAGTTAAAAATTGAATGCAAATGAACACTTTAGATTTGTAGGATTGACAGTTTAAGCTCAGAGTTTGAGGTATAGTGTATGTTTAAAATGCAACAAACCCCTTACTCCAGTCATACAGGAAGTAGGTCACCGTGCAGCTGGCCCAGTGAAAAAGATTAAAAAGAATTTTGCCTTCAGCAGTTTCTCAAGGGGCAAGAAATTAGTAAGGACCTGCAGCTCTTTGCACAGCATGATTTAAAGGCATGGCAAGTAATGCCTGTGTCTGAAGATACATGACAACATAAAGTGAGAAGTATAATATACCCACCTGTCTTAGAAATAAAATGGATTTAGGGCCAAAGCGCCTCTAAAGGAGTCAAGTTAGATACAACTCCTGTGAGATTGGACAGCAAACAGCCTTAATGGAGATGCTTTCCAGTTCCCCTGCTACTTCTTGCTCAATGATAGAAGGCTTCCTATCAACCAGTTCTTTGCAATGGGCTGTGGGAATCTTTCTCTGTCCTAGCACCCTCAGCTGCTTCTGAGATTCCAAGCAAAGGTAGCTTTGAGTGACCTGTGCTTCCTCTTCCCGTACGTGTTTGTGTGTCCGTGTGCATACGTGCGTTGAGGAGGATATATATTCTTCCCCCAAACTGGAAGCGTGGGGGGAGGAAGCACTACTAACTCATGCATCCTCTCTTACTACATCTGTGAAAAGGCCAAGCAGGTCTCAGGCAATGCTGATGATGAATGAGAAAGGGAAGAGGGCACTCTGCAATATCTTGGCATAGCAACATATCTTTAAAACTTTCACCACTTTTTGAATGCTCTGAAACAGTAACATTCATGTGTTATTTATTTATTACATTTCTACACTGCCCAATAGCCAAAGCTCTCTGAGCTGCTCAGAACAAGGTTGAAACCTGCAACTTCCAGCCTCTTACAGTATCCAAAGTAGTTGTTTTGGCTGGGAAGCAGAGTAGAAATACAAATAACAAATAAGTAAATATAAAATAAGTAAGTACCATATCATGCTGTTTATTTACTATTCTGCCTACCCACAAATACTGTTAGCAGTGGCCAGAAAGAAAGAAAAAGAAACAGCCCTCTTTCAGCAAAAGCTTGCTTGCATGGAGGTGACTCTTACTTGCTACAGGCAACCAGAAGAGTGGCTGTTTACAAGCCCTGTAAAAACAAGGTGGGCAACACGTGGTCCACAGACCATATGCGGGCCACCGAGACCATTTGTGCAGGCACCACCCAGTCCCTGCTGCCACCCCTGAAAGCCTAGTGATTCTGCTGGGAAACAAGATGTGTAGGGAGCGTACACCTTGTTTCCCAGCAGAATGGGGTTCTGAAGAGGTGGGCTTGTGGGTGTATGATTTGACATTTGCTCCCTGTGTGCCTTATTTCCCAGCAGACTTACTGGTGGCCGCTTCTGCCAGCAGCAGTAGCAGGGAAGAGTGTGGCCCCCCGCAGGGTTCCAGGGTGGCCAGTGCAGCCCCCCAGTCTTCCAAAGCCCATCCCTGCTGTATTGTATCATTAAGCAGATATTGTATGAAGGAATAAAGTGGAATAACCTTGTGCTCTGTGAGTTATCAAACCTTTCCATATTTTATGCTCGGTAATAAGACTCTTTCCCCCACTCTAAGATGATGTTGAAGACTACATTTGATCCACTAACTCTAGACATTGTTCACCGTGCAAACATTAGAATTCCGTGGTTGTTTAAGATGGATTCCTGTTATCACAGTTTGCAGATCCTAACAACAGCATGACCCGTGACCTCTCCATGTGAAATATGGGCAAATAGATTTGTTATGCAATTTCTTTCTGGATAAACAGAGAGGTCCTATACCAATGCTGTATTAGGTTCTTATCTAAATCAGAAATAACAGTAGCGTAGTTGATTTATCTTTGGTTTTTGGATCTGTTTGGGTTGTTCTTGAGACTTAGAACAAACATATATTCGTTGTGTATTTGCTTAGAATGGTAAAGCAGTTCTGCATAAATAGCTGAGGGGGAAATCCTTTTGTGGTTAGAGAATTAATGCCATACAACATAGTAGATTTTAATTATGTCCGTGTAGACAGCTTCGGTGTATTTAAAACCATTATTCAAAATATTTGTTAATTAAAGAGGTTCTCCCCCCCCCACACACAAAAGCTTCATTACACCAAGCTTAGTCCAGTGGTGGCCTACAAACAGCAGTTGGTGTGTGACATGATTTTTCCTGGCCCTTTTGGCCAAATCTGTGGTTCTTGAGGGTGAAATACCTCAAATTCCACCTTCTGTTCTGAATTTGACTTGTTGAAATGTCATACAGGGACAAAGGAGACTGTGCAGCAGGCAGGCTGGCTATGAGGATAAAGACTCATTAGGTGAGAAAGCTAAGTGTCAGGGAATCCAGGAGTCAGAGTGTCTAAAGGAAGCGGGGAGACTGGGCAAGGCTGAAAAACTCTCAGACTTGAGTAGTAGGATAGGGTAAGAGACATGGTGTTAAGACAAGTAAATTGCAATAACCAGCTAAAAGCAAATTCCGGCAATAGATGAAAAAGTACAACACCTCTTTCACATTTGCACATAACATTTCTGGAGAATCTTGGTTAACATTAATGAGCAGTGTGATGGGCACATAGCCTGGTTACTCCTGCTTGGCTTCTCCCATCAGTAGGAGCAGCTAAAGCAACCAGAAACTAAGCAGGAAGCCAAAGCTTAGTATTGCATCCAAACGGGGACTCCTAGTTTGTCTCTCCCCTAATGAGCTGGAATCTGAAGTCAGGGTTTGTACTTGGTTTCCAATTCCTGGCTTGTTTGGGAGCAACAAACCAGCAGTCCTGGTTCGGATGGAATGTTAAGCTTTTGGAGTTAAGCTCTTTTAAATGCTCCTGCTGGCTGGAGGAGGCCAAGCAGGAGCAGTTGGGCAATGTGCATGACCACGCTGCTTGTGAATGGTAAGCCACAATTCTCTGGTATTCTGGTTTATTGTTACATGCAAATGCTACTGTGAAGAAATGCTGGTATATAACTTTGTTACATGTAATGACTACTTTGTGTGGGCTGTGTGAGGCTACAATGTAACTGAATAGGTCTGAGGCCTTGTTTTGTTTTTGTAAAAGGCCAGTGGAGGAGTTGCTGTGTGACATTCTGAAGGGGAAGAGAGAGGCAATCGCTTTGAATATTGTTAGATGGGGCCTGGATCAGATAAATTCAATTCTGATTGGTTGGGGATTCTAGCTAGATGGAAAAGAGCAATTGGGAAACAAAAGTTAAGGTATGACAGTTGACAGGAGTCAGTCAGGGTTAGCCTGTGGAGAGAGAGGGAGATGGTCTGCTAGATAGTGTGTGGTGTTTGAGAAGGACTAACTCTGTGGGATAACCTTAGGTGGCTGGTGAAAATCAGGAGTAGGGAGCAAGGAGTAGGGAGCTGTGTTATGCCAGGAGGCTGCCCTAAGAAGTAAAAGGTTATACAAGCAGACAGTAAAGCCCCAGATAAACTGTCCAAGCAGCCAGTAACACAATGGGAAGAACTTGGGTGTCGGAGGAAGACTGTGCCCAGAAGCTGGACCTGGTTGTAAGGGTATTTGGCTGGGGTGGAGGTTTAAGGAAATTGGCCTAAGGTTAAAAAAAAAAAAAAAAGTCCTTGGAGGCTTGTAACAGCAACAGTGTCTCTTGAGTCCTAAAGAATTGTCGCTAAGCAGTCTTGAAAACTCCAAAGTAAACATTAGTAATCCCTTTATGTACAAAATATCCCTTTAATACATTACTTGTTTAATTGTTCAACTTCTCTCTAGTGGTGGTGCCCATCTGTTGCTTAAGCCTCTCATACCACCTACTAGGAGGTTTTAAAGTATTCTAACAGTAACAGCAAGAAAGGGACAGCTTGTGGATCTCTGAGTTATAGTGGCAGATAGTTTCTTAGACCCTGAAATATAAGCATTTGCTATACATAAGAAACCCCATAGGTGGGATTGCCCAGTAAAGGAGCTGTTTCCCCATAGATGGTGGCAGTGGTAGAGAGAGGAAATCCCCCACAGTGACCATATACAATATGTCCTGATAAATGCAGGCACTCAGCTAAGGAGCTTGATAATTACACTATGAAGTAGTTTATTGTTTTAAAAATGAAGGGGGGAAAGAGGTCAGTTTCAGTGGAGTTACCAGATGATATTACGTTGCAGATGTCTAGGCCAAAAATAAATAAAATCCCTTTTGAACATTCTCCTAGTAGTTGTAGCTCCAGACATTAGCTAAGGGTGCAATCCTGCACATGTTTAGAGAGAAAAAAGTCTTACAACTCCCAGCATTCCCCAGCCAGCCATGTCTAAACATGCACAGGATTGCACCCTAAGCTGCTTTTAGCTGATTCAAATCTAAGCAACAAAATCTAAAGTCTATCTGTAGCTTTAGACTTACCCCTAAAATATAGCTTTGTGATATTAATATTATGCATATCTTCACACTATTTATTATTTTGAAATATAGATTATTTTTGTGATTGCTAAACTAGTAACTGTGTAAAAACAGTTTGCCTTTTTTCAAATAACTTCCATACATCCCTTTCCATTTATTTCCCATTTATATGGGTGATGAGGAAACCATTTCTTTCAGATTCACTTTAATTCATTGGTGTTTCTTCACTTCTGCCTCTGGTATCTAACTATATCTCCAGCTTCTATTAAGACACTTTCCAGTGTCTAAGAATGAATGTGCCTCTGGTGTCCATAAAACCTGGATGTTAGGCAGACGGTTATCACTATGGCACTGTATTGGGCAAAGCTGGACCTGTTGATCTCCTTGCTGCAAGAGAAATCTTAAAACTATTAAGCTTTGATACCACCCCTGCTTGGCCCACGCTACTTTCTCCTGTTAGGACGAACACACAGGATCACATTATTTTATTCTAGAGTTAATTACTATGGAATAAGTAACAACAGCACAGCATGGGAACAGAGTGGGATATTGATGGAATTGTTGCAAACTTTATAGCAAATCCATTAATATCCCTTTCTGTCCGCATGCTGTGCTGTTGTTAATTATTCCATAGTAAGCCCACAGGATAGGGTGGGATATAAATACTTTAAAAAGCATATGAGGGACTTGTGAAAATCATAAATGTTCTTTTAAATTGTGAAGGAATTTCTCCTTTACAGTGTGTACTTGCAGGCGTGTGGAGGAATCTGGCTCAGAGAAAGTGCCAGAGAGCACATATTCTTGAGGCCAGTTCCCCCATGGATCCTGTAAACTGCAAAAAAAGGCAACCTCCCCCACCTCACCAAGCCTAAGAGATTCTTCATGGGGATGGGAAGAACAGCTGGCATATTCCAAGGCCAATTCCTCCATGACCCCATGATACTTTAATAAACTGTGAAAGGGCACCCCCTCCTCCCTTACAGCTTAAAGGGTCCTTTTGAGAGATGGAGAAATTAATGCTCCAGGTATGCATGCCCTCTGGTGTGCATCCTCTGATCTCATTTCTCCCCTAGATCACTGAGGCAGCAAGAGGAAAGTTCTCATCAGAGCTTAAAATCTCCTTTGGGGGTGGGTGGAAACTGGGTGCAAGGATCAACCCCAATTCTTCCCTCCTTTCTGGCCCCAGGCTGAAGGGAAGCAAGCCTAACTGGCAGCTCTGTCCTACTGTGGGCTTTTTACCGCACCACACACTGCTGTCGGCTAACACAGTTCCCTGGTAGTATGAAAGCAAGATGGTTTGAGGGCTTCCAATGCTTTGAGGAGTGCTGAAGTCTGTCTCTGTCTTTCTGTAATTCTGACCTCCCCAATAGTTTTCTATGAGGGTAAGAGGTATCTGGCTTTAGTAGAGATCTCCTCCTCCCACGCCCTTCCCCCTCTATTTTGACTCCAGTCATGTCTGCACACTCAACATCCACTTTACTAAATAAAAAGGACATTTAAAAAATGCATAACAGTAGTGTAGAAGCCACCTTGCCAGTGTTCCATCCCATGCCAGAAGGATGTGAAACCATCCTTAAAATAGATAAGTCTACCTACTAGCACTATGCAGGTATTTACAATTCTGCAAAATATGCAAATCTCTCAAGTTTTCTGTTAATCAGGGTGCATGCTACAAAGACAATGGTGCTTTGCACTCTAAAGAGTAAGAAATGCTGGGCAGAAACCCTCACATGGGACTACTCAGCTGTCTGAAAGTTGCAGAAAAGCTATTTGAAACATACAGTCAGGGGTTGTTCAAATGCTTCTTACCTCTATGTTCCCTTCCCCCTCTTGAGCAAGTTCAGATTCATATACAGAATTTATATGTTTTCTGGCAAAGTCGTTGTACTTTGGGGCCCTAATGTAGAGAAATGGCATTCATTGATTTCACACAGATTAACAATTCTGTACATGTTACAGAAGTGAGCCCCATTAAGTTCAGTGGGACTTACTCCCAGGTAAGTATGCATAGGATTGCCCTGCGAGGTTGCAGTCCTATGCAGATTTGCCTGGGAGTAAGCTCTGTTGAACACAGTGGGACCTGACATCTGAGTAAATATGCATATGATTGCACCGTATGCAGCCATAGGGTTTCAGATCACTTTATTACCGCATTTGGACACAACGGTTGATATCAAAAGTACTGGGGCGGGGGATGTTGCTGAACCACCTTGGGGAAAAGGTGGGAGAATATGGAAGAAATCAAACTATGCTAACAGAACAAATAAAACCTAAACTTTGTGTGAATAAAACCAATAGGATGGAAGGCAACAAAGGAATCTTCTCATTTACTTCACTACTATGTCTTAGTTATTATTTTATCAGAGACATCCTAATCCACTGGATAGAACTTAGGGAAACTGGATCTAATTCCATCTCAGCCTCGGAGTTGCTAGCTCAGATCTGCAATAAGTTACCATCGTACAACCTCCTACTGCTCTATGTAACATTACAACTATATAGATGTTCCTCATAGGTTTGTTGTGAGGATAAATCAACCACAGGCATAGTATTAATTAAGTAGTATGAACTATAGTAATCACTACTTTGTAATACAATTTATATCATAGTTATGGGTGTGCACTTTTCTTGAATCTCCTACAGACACTTTTATTTTTACGTTGTATAATATTCTTTTAAATGAACATGGTGTAAATATCCACATTTGACCTTAAAACCACATGCCTTGTGCTTCAAAGTGGAATGAATATGATAATGTGGAAAAGAAGATGGCATCAGTATAAAATGATAGCAATCAAATGCTAAAAACAGCTGCTGGGTATGAGAGGAAGTTTGCTGCTTCCAAATTTTAACTCACTCGCTTAGCCGACATTTGGGTACGACTCATTAAAATGTTTAGAAAATCAATAGTTTTGCCTGATAAGCTACCAGATGGCTTCACTTGGATAGCCAAATGACAGCCTCCATGGCAAACACTAAACCCTGGAACGATATATAAAATGTTGACAGCTATAGATTACCCATGCTATGGTACATGTGCTTAAGTTTTCATGCTGTAGCTAAACCAAGTGATATAAACCAGGAGTTGTTGCTGGCCAGCACATAATTCCTTATGTTCTTAGGACATGACCTTTAGAGATCAATTTAATTTCCTTTCATAGATGTAATTTTATAGAGCAAATAAATTTTAGAATCTGTTCCACTGAAGATGCTGTGCAAATAACAGAAGTGGGATATCTAGCTATTTCTCTTTGTTTTCCAATGAAATGTAAGAATCTATCTTCTCCTAACTGCATGTTTAGTAACTGGAAACTAGTCTACATGAAAATGTAGCTTTACACCCAAACGTTAATGGGATGATCAAGGCTAAACTGAAAAAGCTGTCTCAGGGAGCTAGATTTTCTTTATATGGGCTTTTCTGAAATGCTCAAAGTATATCATATACATTGTCTCAATAATCCTTAACTACCCTAAAAGTATCATTATCTGAGTTTTATGTCTGAAGACTGGGGCTGAGAAACAGTGGCTTACCTAAGGACCATGAGCTGGAATTGGGGATAAGATCATTTCATGATATTATTTGCTAAAGTTTACCATTAATGTGATAAATGGGTGTTCAGCATGGAAATTACAGGAATACAATTTGGGTGCAGGCATTAGCTTGGTGGTAGAGCACATGCTTTGCATGGAGAGGATCCTAGGTTCAATCCCAGTTCAAAGAACTAGGGGAGGGGGTATCTATGCGAGGCTTTTACTCCGGTTTTGCCCCCAAGTGGACCATGTCAGATGACACACGTAACTAGCGTGGTGTTTCTTGCCCTAAATCAAATTTTTTCCATTCTCATTTTGTGACTGTTTTGTCCATTAAAGCGGCTTCAGTGCAGTTCAACAGCTGGCTTTGCTGCAGGCTGGTGGAAGCTGACTGGCGGAAGGAAAAGTCACATTGGGTGAGGGCATGGGAAGAGCAGAGGGCTAAGTGTCTACCCAGAAGGAACTCATTCCCCTCATTTACACTTTGCTTACAGGAGCAGAGGGGTTGGGAGGATTCCTTTGCCGCCACCCCCTTTTTCTTAAAACTGCTCAATCACTGCCTCTCCCTTTAAGTATTTATTCATTGAGCGTTGGGTAATCATGCTTACTCAGAGGTAGGGATGGGTGAACTAAGCCTTACTTCACCTGGGCTTAGGGGCGCTGCCACAGCAGTGTCTATTATTATTATGCTAGGGCTTAGCAGGGCAGCTGCTGCTGCTGGTGCTACCACCTCTGCTTCCCCTGCACCAAGTTCTTGTTTCTGCAGGAAAGTCGCCTCCTCTTCTTCCTCCTCCTACACACACGCGTGTGCGCGTCCAGGAAAATCACACACACAACAGAGGGAACTGGCTAGTATATCTGGATGAAGAAGGTTAATGTGCTCTGTCCAAAGGGCGAAACACTGCAGTTGTGAATGAAGGAACCTGGGATGCTAGTATTTCTGAATGAAGAAAGTTAAAGGAGTCTGTTAAAGGAATGAAACACTGCCATTGTAGGGATGTGAATGAAGGAACCAGGTATGTGATTGTGAATGACTTAAATAGAGGCTAGTATTTATGAATGAAAAAGGCTAACTAATGCAGTCTGGTGAAGGGAAGAAACCAGTGGGAAAGGAAGTCTGTGTCCAAAAGCACCCTGGGCATGTTTACTTGGAAGTAAGTTTTGCTCCCCAGTGAGAAGTAAATCTAGCTCCCATGCAGTCTCAAGTTTGGGGATTTATAAAGTTTGGCTGGATCCCATCTTTCCCAATGGATGTTTACTTGGAAGTAACTGTAACAGGGGCAGAGGAACTTACTCCCGGGTAACTATTATGTTTAGGATTGGGACTGGGAAGGATGAACTGCAGTTTGCTTTTTCTTGAGGAAACAGGATGGGGATTCACCCCAATGCTGTATGAGAGAGGAGAGGTGTGGGGTAAACTACAGGGGCTTAATTCAGTGCTTCCAGTAAACTTCCCTGAGCAGGGGAGTGTTGACAGGGGTGGGGAACAACTCTGTCATTTGCTGAGCAGCACCTATGGGGCTGATGACATTTTTCATGATGAAATCTGCTTTGGCCCATGAGTGGCACATGAAGCAAGAAAAGTTGGGTTTTAGGTAGTGCATACTCAGCCACTGACAGACAAAGCTTATTTCAGGAAAAAGTGGAGAAAAGCTGAAAACACTTCTCTATACATTTCTATGAAGATTGGCTTCAGGTAACGGGATGTGAAAAATTTCTGCTGGAGACTGAGAGTTACTGTCATCAGAGTAGCCAGTACTGGGCTGGATGGACAAATAGTCTGGCCTGGTATAAGGCAGCTTCCAATGATAGAGTTAGCTATCAGTCCTGCATAAAAATATACTAACCAGAAATATGCCTTCAGAGATCAAGGATGAAAAGTCTTATAAGAGAAGCATAATTTCTTTGGAATGATATGTCAGTCTGCAAGTTCCAAAGGTGTTGCTCTAAGATACTATAGGAAATTCAAATATAAGGAGCATGTCATAGTGGCTGAAGGGATTTTCTCATTGATTTTGATGACATGAAATTTGCATGGGGGAAATATAATTGCCCCTTCCTGGAGAAAGCGGATCTAGCCACTGTTATACATGTTTTAGTCATATCCAGATTAGATTACTGTAATGCAGTCTATGTGGAGTTGCCTTTGAAAAGTGTCTGGAAACAGCAGCCGGCGCAAAATGTTGCAGCCAGAATTTCTGGTATCCACTTTTCTGACTGTAGTACATCAGTCCTTTTTAATTGACACTGGCTTCCAGTGTGTTTCTGGGCCCAATTCACGGTGCCCTTAAAGAGTCTGAAACAGCCTGTGACCAGGATATTTTCTGCTGCCAAGTGAGATGTGGTTGGCAGGGACATGAGACAGGATCTTTTCAGTGGTGGCACCCCCATTGTAGAACTTCCTCCAAAAGTAAGCTATATTGCCCCCTTCTTTGCTGTCTTTTAGGTAAGCAGCTAAGTTTCCGCCAAGCTCTTAGTGTATTTTAATCTTGGCTTGTTAAATGCTACCTGGTTTTCAGTTCCAATGTTATTTAGTTGTAGTTTATATTATTTTATTTTTTATTGCTATGAACTGCTTTGGGGGCTCTTCTTAGGGCTGACAGGTGGTATATAAATATTTTATAAATTTAAAATCATTACCTCTAACACACTTTGCCAGTAGCAGTCCCAAGAACAAAGTCTTGAGTCTGTTCCTTCACTGGCCTTTAGTAACTTGTAGATAAACTTTCTCATCTTGTTTGTTGAGGCAGGATGACATGATAGTAATTATTTCTCTCCATAGAAACCTCTAAGATTGGGGGAAAGGTCTATTTTGAAATTGAGGTCACATATCAGTAGGATTGCCAGCTTTTCTGACAGACTTTAATAGCAGCATAGCAGGCAGAAGTTCAGGAAGGTGTAGCTTTCTTATCACTATGACCTGGTTTGCACAGAATGCTAACCCATGTTTTATTTAACCCATAGTTTTATTTATTTTATTTATTTTATTTAACCCATGGTTTTTGTTGCCCTATCCAGGGTTCGCCTGGCAGACATTCGAACAAACTATAGTTTGTTTTCTCAATCCCTGGGTTATTTATTTCCCTCCTCCATCACCTGCTCCTTCCTTGTATCTCAAATGCCTTTGCAGTGCTGTAGTATTATCATGTAGAGAGGTGTGTGTTTTTTACCACTCTTGCCTGATGCTTCTGTAGCCTGGTGAAACAACCTATGAACAAACCATGGTTCTGGGTTTACACATAGCGACAACCCATGGTTTAAACAACACAGAGTTCACAACCCAACAACAAACCATGGGTTCTCCTTCTGGGCTGTTCATGGTTTGTTAGTGTGGCTGGGTTCGCACATCACCATAAACCAGAATTCAACAACCTATGAATTAAATAAACCAGAGGTTAGGGTTATATGCAAATATATATATATATATCTTTATTTTGGAGAAACTGTACCTGTTGATATCTAGCTTGTTACACAATTCTTAAAGGAGCAAGGTTCTCCCCAGGAAAAAAAAACAGGTAGGAGCCATGCTTATCAAGGTGCCTGACGTCACCCTAACACCTGAAAATATTAAGTGGAATGATTTGCCCAAAGTCACAGTGACATAGCAGAGAGCAGACCCCAGACAGATTAATTAATAGGTATTAGCTTATGGGAAAGACTGCTTTCCATCCTATCCCAAGATGAGGCGCTGTCCTGCTCTAGATCAAGTCCTGGCTGTTTGCAAGCAAGTACAGGGAGCGATGCAATAGAGTAGTCAAGCTGGCAAGCAAATGGTCAAGCACACAGGTTTCAGTCCAAGGAGGTTTACGCTAAGGCAGGAGTGGTCAAAATCCAGGCAGAGGTCAGAACACAGTCAGTCAGTCAGTCAGTCAACAAGGATCAGGCAGCAGCAGAAGTAGTCAAGATAACAAGCAAGAGGTCAAACAGTAAGTCGGTCAGGTACCTTACACAGTCCAGAAGCAGGGTCGTTGAGCAGTCCAAAAGGTCAGGAAACAGCATCAGTCACAGAGTACAATTCAGGAGGCAAGGTACATGGCAGAGGCTGGGTGGACCAAGTTGTTCCAACATTGGCTGGCTTTCCAGTGAAAGCTAAATGCCCAAAGCCAGCCAGAGCTCAGCGGCAGCAATCAGAGCTCCCTTTCCAGAGCCTACTCCTGAAGAGTCCCTTTCTCCTGAGGAGACCTCTTCTGGAGGCGAGCACTCCTTCGCACAGGAGCCCTGGTAGCCTGTCACTTGAGGCGATGACTCCTGGGGATCAGAAGGTGGCTCAGTCTCTGCCTCAGAGGCAGAGCCCCTTTCTCCTGACAGGGATGGCCCTGCAGCCACTTCCCCTGCAGGTTCAGGTTCCTGTGGCTCTGGCGGCAGCCCCTGGTCTGGGGCACCCTGGGCTTCTGGGGCCTCTAGCTCCTCCTCTGAGGAGGACTCCTCCAGTCGGGGCATGGCAGGCACCTCAAAATCAATTGGAAAGCATATTGAGGGAACTGTGAATAAACAGAAAGTTTCACCAGTGCCAGCCTTGTCTCACAGAATCTGGAATTCAATACAGAATTTCTTGTATTTCTGAAAATACTTATAAAAACTTCATTTACTGTAAATCACTTACATTGTTCTTCAAAATACTGTGAGAATAGTTGCTGATTTAAATATACAGCCCATTTTTAAACAGCACATGAAAAAGGGTTTTTTAATCATTGCAGTAGGACTGTCAAGGGCTCCTTGGAGGGCTCTCTCAGTCTAATCCAGTAGCCAAGTCCAGACACAGACAAAGGGATTCCTTTCCAAGCTTTATTCTTCTTTTACAACTTAACAACTCTACCATTTGCAACTAGATCTGAGCAGCAGAGTACCTATGCCTTACGTTGGAACAGTTGGTCCCCGTTTGAAAGGGAATTACTGGCAGACCCCTGAACTTAAGGACTAGGGAGAGTCCCTCCCCTTTTCCCTTGGAGCCTCTGGGCGCAGCCGTTGTTTGCGCGCCAACCTGGCACTTCGCCTCCTTTTTGCGCCCTCCATTTGGCGCCGCTCTCTGCGTCAGCATCGCGCGTCCACCAAGTCAGCTATCTGTGCTCGGTCACTGCCTGGACTGCTATCTAATCTAGGAATGCTGGTGGGAGGAATCTCCGTCAGCTGTGGGCCCTGGGAAAGAGGACCGCGCTCCTCTCCCAGGAGCGATTGCTCTTCCTCAGAATCAGAACTACTCGGGGATTCTATGGGCTCAGTGTCCACCCTGACAATGACTGAACTATGGTCAGTCAGCCAGAAGATGCACTGGAGCTAAATCCTGCCTATGTTCTGACCATAAACAAAACATGCATGCCTTGCATGGACAATTGCAATGGTATTCCTGTACTCTGCCTACTGTGACAGTGACTTCCATAAAGTACTGAAGACTATTAAAATTCTATGGAAAATCAAATAAAAAACAGTAAACAAAAAGCAAGCCTTTACTGCTAGTCTGTAGTGCATGGGTTGCTGAATAACTTAAAATTTGGTGCAAAAATGAAAGGATCAATGCCCTTCATTCAGCACACTGGTGCAGTGGGGCAAATCAGAATGTACTGATAAATAAGAGCCACTCTGAATACCAAAGAACTAATGTGATACTTCATCACTCGCCAAACAGATTTCCTCTAATTTGTGTGGATATGCATGAAAGAGAGAAAAATGTAACAGTGGAAATTACAAAATAAAAGCGATATAAAAATGGATGTTCATAATTGTGCAATTAATCATTTGTTTCAAATTTACTGCATTATGGAGAACATATGTCCTTGTTATGCTAAGCATACATACAATGAGAATGTCTCTGTGGTTATGCATTATCGGAAAAACACATTCTTTAAGTTTTGTGTTCTGCATTAGACATGTTTGGCTTTGTAGATCAGATGTACTGAAGTGGCAACTTCCTTCTATCATTCCCCTGCTTTGCAATATATTTTTAAACTTTGCAAAATGTATTCTATGTGGTTCTATACTGGACTTGCTACGTTTGCAAGACAAAGAATCTAAGGTCTGATCTACATGTAGCCAAATAAGGTGGTAGAATGGATTGTACCACATCAGGCTTTGGGTATGAATTTTTTTTAGGAAAACCCCTGTCCCTGTTAGTTTAAAAACAAAACATCTGGCACATCAGTGAGAGACAGTCTAGCTCAGCCTACCTCCTGCTATGCTAGTTTTCATTTGTTTTTAAACATAGGAAGTATTCAAAAACTATGACCCCATCTACATGTACACTGAAGTGGCAAGTTCCTTCTATCATCCCAGGACTCTACCACCTCATTCTGCTCCATGCTTAGATCAGGCCTCATGGTTTCTACTACAGGGGAGTAATAACACAATAGCAGGTAGTAGTGGTTAAATACAGAAATGAAATACTGTCTGTGCTTTAAAAAGGAAGATGTCTAGCTTTCATTGTATAGCCTTATGGGAATATCAGTTGATTCATATCAGCCCTTGTAAAATGGCCTTCCCTCTTGGCCAAAAGGAGTAAGAAAAAGGACCGAGACTATATGTGCTGTTGTGCCTCAGCATCACCGTTCAGCACAGCAATAGGAAAAGAAGCATATGACTCCATAGCATTATGCAGTTGGCAAACAAACTCAGTAAGAAAACTCACCTAAGGAAAAGAGCTCATGCTTCCTCTTGGAAACAGAATGCTAGACTAGATGGACCTTAGCCTCCAGAAAGTATTATGTTTTTGTGTTCTCTGGCCATTATTTGTTCCTCTGCTAAGACTCCTGCAGAGTAAAACACCTTAATTTAGGGATTGGCAACTGCATCCACTGGGGAGGGGGTTGGGGTTCATTGGACTGAACTCATCTCTGCAGGGAGATGAGATCTAACACTTTCCTTCTCCCTCCCTCCCACCCATGCAGTCCCAGTGAAAGTCTCCCCCAAGCTATTAACCTTGGAAGGGAAACTTCTGTTAGTGCCAATGGAGGCTTCCCAACTGGAGCTAATAGGTGATGGTGGGTTCATCGAGACTGCTTTTTAAGACAGAGAAGCAGGACCAGGTTTAAAAGGTAGCAATTGTAAGATCATCATGGGTGATTATGGTACATGGATTAATTTTGCTCTATCTCTATCTGCTGGGAAGCTGTTGTTTCCCCGTGTGTGTACACCCAGCAAAATACACATGTGTAATATAATCACATATATTGTGGCATGATAATTCCTAGATGGAACTGCTTTCAATGTAGGAATTTTGAAGCAGCTCCCCCCCCCCCCCAGACTGTGTTAAAAGATTGACTGCTTCTTGAAGAGGTAATAAAAAATAGTAAAAGCCTATCCATTAATGGCACCAAAAAGGGAAATAGCATTCTGAGGGCAAAACTGAGTGCATTTGTAGCCTTGCCCAGGGAGTATTAATACATTTATGCTACAATGACTAGCTGAAAAAAATGGTACATTAAACTGAGCTGTCATTAGCAGCCTTCCTGGATGAGTTTAAATTCTCTCTGGCTAAACACAGTGCTGAGCATAATATACTGTTTTATACTATTTAAATTGATTTTATCTTTATGCCGCCCTGAGATCTTAATGATATAGGGCGGGACACAACTGTTTTAAATAAAATAAAAATGCAATAAATAAATAATATAGAATACTTCCCAGATTGAATTTGGCCCATCTTGCTTTTAGAAAGCTCTTTGCAGAAGTCTAAAAACTTCCATCACTCATTCCTTGCCATGAGGCAACTATTGTACCAAATGACGACCTTGTGATGATTTCCAAGACCCCATAGAATAAGATTGATTCACAATAAAAATACAGCAGACTGATAATTCTTAGCAGATGTTATTCTTCATAGCATAAAGAAGACTCACCAGGTTCCCATCCTAGTTTGCTTGGTTTAACGCATTGCTCACTTACCATAGATGTGATGGATAATATCATTATCCATGGCTTGGCCAATTATCCAAAAAGCTAGCATGTTGCATGTTTTAACTGTGAAAGTTAACATCAGCTTCCATGACAAGTACAAATACAAGAGCACTGTGGCAACTCAATTGTATATCCCACCTTTTGCCCAGTAGATTGCCAGGTAGTAATTGTAGGTCTCCATCATTTCCTGACAAAGGGGAGTAGAAGGAAGGGAGGCAAAGAGAACAAGAGGCTTAATAAAAAATGAATTCTGTAGTCTCAACCCTTGGCCTGCTGACCTCTTGATCTCTTTAGCACAGGCTGTGTTTGTTTAATGAAGGAACATATGTATAGCCTGGAGACACGTGCTTTACATCCTGATGGGGGCTGGTAGGTTTGTAAGGGCCAAAGGCCCATATACTCAGTGGAGTGGGGTGGGGGGAAATCTACGAAGGAACTGAGATGGAAATAATTCAAGGCATGCATTAGGGACCCAGCTGGGTGTTCCATGTACTTGAATGTGCAGCCATCATGGGGCCTAAAACTGAACTCTTTGAAAACCTGGCCCTTAAGCCTAAGAAAAGACAGAAAACTACTCATAGTATGATTTGTCACTGACTCTCTTGTTGGAGTGGGGCAGGGGGGATTTATAATTGAGATTGCCTTAATTATCAAATGACCTGACAATGTAAACTCTATTTTTTTAAAAATAAAATACAAAATGGTTCCCCCTTCCCCCATCTCACTTTCTGTTGCTGATTTTGGCCCTAGTCTGTTTTCATGTCTTCACTGTTCAGAACTACATGCATTAAATGCAATCGTATGCACACTTTCCTGGGACTAAGCACCACTGAAAGCAGGGAGACTTACTTCTGAATGTACAGAATGGCGCTTTGCCGTTATAGACGATGCAAATTAAACTAGGCATGTTTCCTTGGTTTGCATAATTCTTTCTACTTCTCCTAGTCATAGGGAAGGGCAAGGAGTTCTGCCTCACAGTTAACCCACCCTCCCTGGGCAATTCGATATCCTACTCAATTTTCATTGATCTCCTCTGTCTTTGGGTGTGTATTCTGTACTGGCTGTTGGGCCTCTCTGCCCATGTGTGAGAGACAAAATATTTGAGCAGAGTTCTGTAGTACTCATCCTCATCACCTATCATCATCCTCATCATATTTCTATCCTAACTTTTGTACAATTGAGCACTTGGAATAAAAACAACAGAGGACAAGTCATTTAGGTAGAGCCAACAGCCTGTTCCAACTGGGTTAGGAGGGAAACCCAAAGTGAACTTGTCAATTTAGACTGAAACTTTGTCAGATACATCCAAAAAATGCATTTCTTATTAAGTACACATCATCAGGAATTTTTGACCAAGGATCCAAACTTTCTTCACAGCTTGCAGGTATTTACCTTTTGAATGCCTCATTGTTTGATGTTATCTTTGGTACTAGAATGAAAATTCTTCAGAGTTCACCAACTCAAATAAGGAGATTCAGTAGCAGTAGCAAGCGGAAAGGTCTGTACAGTACATACACAGACTCACACATCTCTGAGATTGGGCAATGATGTTTCAAGCCATTTTTGCTGATGAGACCAGATGCGTACGGAGTTTAATGCAGTGGAATTGATTTCTGTTTGCTAGCCTATCATTCCCCTCAGCAGGGGAAAATCAATACAGATCAATCATGTGTGATTTTGCATGCCATTAGATCCTGATTTAACCTCTGTAGCCCCCTCCCCTACTGTGGACCACACAGTTTGAAAGAAGATTGATTGCTTCAGATAATCTGGGCATGACCCTTCCATTGAAATGTTGGGCATTGTTCCCTCCTTTCCTAATACTTTTAAAAACCTAGTTATTTATACACAGAGCTCTTGAAATGATGCCCTTCCATGCTGAGTAACTTGGAATTGTGGGCAGAAATCAAAGTGGACAATGAGGGTGTATTAACCCTGAAACTGAAATTCACCAAATGAACTTTTGTATAAAGAATGGTTAATTTTACTAACCCTGGCCCTAACAGCTTGGGCCAAAAATAAGTAGGCAACAGCTTTCTTCACCACATACTGTCATGGATCCTGAGATCAACTAATATACCAGTTTGAGTTGCTTGTTCCTATGTGAGATTTGTACTACCCAACAGTATCTTACAGAAACCTTGTAAAACATTTTCATAAAGAATAATCTGGAATACGAATTACTAAGAATAACCTGTAAAGTGTTATTTTAATTAGGGCTACATGTTTTAAGCAATTAATCATTCTGACTAGAAAGATCTTGGGTGTTTTAAAGGGCCAGTTGCCATGCAGGCCACACAGAAATATAAGGTCCTTCTTTCAAAGTCAAATTCAGTAAATTTTAAAAAAGGGAATTGTAAAGGTGACTTTTTCAACCTTTTTTATCTAAAATGATCAGATAAATTTGCTCATTTGGAGGGGAAAAATGCTAATATGTCTTTTAAACCTGGATCTTCAATAATGCTGACCGGAATTGAAACTTGTTTGTTTTGTGAAGACAATTTAGCTGTGAAGTATTATTGTAATTGGAAATATTCTAAATTTCCAAATTTATTGAAAATTAAAAATAATTATCATTTACTTCTGCAAATGTGTGATAGCTTCAATTTGTTAAATTGTAAGTGATTTCATGCTGAAGAAATTATCCCTTCCCTTCAGGTTTCTACAGAATGTGCTTTCATCATGCACTATATAAATAATGTACATTTTGGTAAAACAATGTTCATTGTAGTCTGATGGAATTTGAAGGGGGGACCTTCTAGTCTACATGCTGGTGTTCTTTATAGTGAGCCATTCAAGGTTAACAAGTGGAGGGAAAAGCAGTAACATTATCCTGTCCAGGCTCCAGTATGGTTCTGACTGCCCCTCTACAATTATCTATTAATTTCCCCTCACATAGCCTGGATAAATGCTTCCAAGTCATAACCTAAGTCTTTACCTGGACAGCAGCTAGTCATAGCTTTGTTGGCTTTTTGTCGTCTTACATCTCCATCTGTGTACTGGTCCTTTGTATCTTGTTCCTCTTGGATAGATACCTTTGAGTTTTGACCCTGGCCTGTAAATGACTTTGTTTGGGCTGCCCTTCTGTGTGATGCCCTGAGCATCTTGCAGATGACTCCTAAAACTCCCTGGCAATGCACAGATAGTCCTCCTGAATCTCCTTTGGCTGCCTATGTGGCCCAACCGTTACCTCAACAGTTAAGGATACTGATATAGCATCCTCTTTGTTGCATTTTACATGTGTGCATCTGTCTCATAGCAGGTATCACTACGATGATTGTTCATGATTGTTCATGTAATTCTTTAAGTAACTACTGTTCATGTGAATGGAATCACATTTTTAAAAGTGCCTGCAAAAAGAGATGGGATAAGCAGCATATCCTGTATGTTTGTGCTGAATGTGATTATAAGTGTCGGGGCCCACTCATGGAAACCGGAAAAACATATTCTGTAGTTCAGACTAGTGCTAGGACTTTAAAAAGTCTGACTGGTAAACTCTGAATTATTCCTTCCATGATCTCTTTGCTGAAGCATGAACATCATTTTCAAATGCTTTGATATATTGACTTTGTTCCCTATTGCAGGCATTCAGCACAGAACATTTTTTTAAAAAAAGAATGTCTTTTCAAAAAAGGTTTGTGGGAGAGAATGAATATGTATCTTTTTGAGTAATTGTTTTTAAAAATCTGGCAATTTCATGAAGTCTGCCGAGAAGCTTCTGTTCTGTGTCTTTGCCTGCAGGTCTTTGCCTGCAGGTCCTGCAGGAATATGTCTTATTCTGGCATTTGAACCACAGAAACTTCAAAGATTTATTCTGGTTTTATATATCTATTTTTCCATTTGGGAATTCCATAGTCACCTGTAGACTCTGTGAAAATCATCAGGGAATACAGGTACATAGTAAGAATCTGTGGAGGTCGGTGTCGAGAGGTCGGTGTTTATCCATCATAATGCCACGAAGGCTGTGTTTAATTTAAATTCCCTTCTGCAATTGCTGGAACTCTGCAACATTTCATTGGTTGCCTTTATTACAGACACAGAGTAGGCCTGGGACATGGAGGGGTTATAGTATAATAACTCAGACTAGTCAGTGTAGCATACCTAGTCTTCAATAAATCTCTCATTGGCCTTTTTCTGTTTGGTGAACTTGTGTGTGTGTGTGTGTGGGGGGGCATTTGGAGTGAGTTCTTATCCCACACTTATCAGTGTTAAACTGGATGGACAACTCATAGCTTGGGGTTTGACTGATCTAAATTCTCCATCATTTGGCAGCCCAGTTTGATTTTTTTTTTTAAAAATGTTACTTTCTGATTTGTCATCTGCAGATTTGGAATCCTTACGTATGGTATACAGTTGTAATAATAATTTTTAAAATGAAGATTTTGAGGGCTGAAATCTAGATAGAGGTTACTTTGTAATGCTAGATTTCTGCAGAGATCAAGTCCATAATAAAGAGCAGCTTCAGACATTATGAAATAGGACTGACTCATCATGAATAAATAATGCTTCCTATTTAACATCCAAAGCAGAACTACCACATCTTTTCCATACTGTGAGACTTCAGAACTCCAGTCCAGATGCAAAGGCACTGCTTGCTTCCCCAGGGAGAGAAATGCAAGTTCTTATTTTCTGGACACTACAGTGTTTGCTTCTTCATAACATCTGAAACTAATATTAGAAATATATATTCAACTCAACTTATTCTGTTGTTGACTTGCTCTTACACCTATTTCCAAGTATGCATACTTGAAACCTTAGGCTGAAGTAGTTTTTCTAAGATTTTACTAAACTCAAAAGGTGCCTAGTGCAAAACAATGGCTGATGTCCTCTTCCCTTGTAGATTAAATCTTCCCCTAGACCATGAATTGTGGCTGTTGGTAACTTTTTGTTACAGAGGTTTATGTAATTTACTTCGTATAGCTGGCGATGTGTACAAATGAAATACAGATTATTTATTCATTTATTTATTTGCAAAGGATCTGTGGACTACCAGTAGAAATTTTAAATTGTTTTATTGTTGTGACTTGATTGATATTTTAACATCTTGTATGCTGATTTGGGTGCTGCTTTGGTGGCAGAGAATGCAGTATAGAAATGCTAGGAATTATGTGCGAGGTGGGGAGCATTATTAATCTATGGTAAACAT
This sequence comes from Heloderma suspectum, assembly GCF_057233095.1. NCBI lineage: Eukaryota > Metazoa > Chordata > Lepidosauria > Squamata > Helodermatidae > Heloderma > Heloderma suspectum. Next base: position 251,391,989 of record NC_139459.1, read on the forward strand.
ATTCATAATATATTTGGGGCACTGTGCTGTGGCAGGTAATTTTAAATATTATGCCCTGATTTTTATTGATGTGAGCTAGCTGATAATTAAAATAGCGGATGGCTATAATATCAAACTGATGGCATTGAAATAGACATTTCAGTGCCTTGAAAATCTATAAGGTCCAGACACCTGTCATCCTTCATAAAAGGGCAGGAATTGTACAGTGTGCAATTCTGGTGATTGCACCATGCATTATAACGCCGGCAATGCAATACTATAAATGTTAGTTTGGAAGTAAGCTGCATTGAGTTCAGTGGCACTTGCTGTCAGGTAAATATGTATAGAATTGAAGCCTAAGACTGTAATTCTATACACATTTGTTTTAAAGCACCTCCCATTGAACAAAGCAGGACTAGCTTCTGAGTAAACATGCATAGAGTTAGATTGTTAATGGACAATAATCCTGTTTCCAGTTCCTTGTGTTCCTCCTTGTTGCCAGCCTAATTTTGGCATGGTGCCAATTAGTAGAGTTTTTTGTTTTGTTTTTACAAAACTGTTCACTTTTTTTTAATGAGTAGATTAACCAAATATGATTATTGGACTGCCTAATAATGATGAGGTTGCCAATTGAGCCAGCTGCTATAACACATGTAGGCCATTTGAAATGGAAGCTTTTATTAGCAACTTCTCAGGTGTTTGGCTTCGAATCCCTTTCGTGTGTGTGTGTGTGTGTGTGTGTTTACACATGTCTATTATTACTGTTGCTTTTGAAATGTTTGCAATACCAGAACAAATTCCAACATGTAATTCCAACTTTACAGGAATGGATGGGGGCTAACAAGCTTAAACACAATCTGAACAAGATGAAGGTGCTGTTAGCCAAGAATGGTTAAACCTGTTCTTGATGGGATTGAACTCCCCCTGAAAGAGTAGGCTTGTAGTTTGAGGGTGCTCCTGGATCCATCACTTTCCCTGGATGTCCAGGTGGCAGCAGTCACTGAGAACCCCTTTAATTGACACTGGCTGCAGCCTTTTGTCTGGCAGTCCCAGGTTGGAATATACATCTCATCCTTTGGCAGCTCCATTGGCTGCTTCTTTGATTCTTGGCCCGATTCAAAGAATCAATAGAATCAGAATAGTAGGGTTGGAAGGGGCCTTTAAGACCATCAAGTCCAACCCCCTGTTCAATGCAGGAATCTGGTTTTGGGCTTTAAAGGTGTAAATGGTCTATGGCCAGGTTACCTTAAGTACCCCCTACTTCTATATAAGCCTGCCTGGGCATTATGATCAGTCTTGGCGCTGGAATACTCTCATGTTTAAGACCTGTCATTCAGGATATTGAGCTTTTTTCATCATAAACTCAAGCCATATTTATTTCAATGGGCTTTTAGTGTGTAATTTTGGATATTTTTCTGCGGCCTGATATTACTGTGATTCCTACTGTGTTGTGTACCATCTGTTTTATATTGGGTTTTTTAAATTAATTGCTTATTTGTATTGAATGTTATTATTACTGCTTTTTTATCTATGTTGTGAGCCACTCTATATTAGTAGAAGAGCTAGTTGGAATAATTAATAGTAATATAAATAAATCTTCCTTCAGCCTTATTGAAGTAGATATCTAAGCATCTTAAGAATATAATTAGCTTGTACCGTACAATCCTAATGCAAGCAAATTTTGATCAGTTTTCATGAGATCAAGATCACATTCAGTTATCGTTATTTGCAACACTGATAGAAGGAGAATTGCTGACAGCCATTCCTTAAAGGTTTTTTTTTATGTGGTGCCCAGCCATCCCGTTGTTTACCTTCACTATCTGGTAATTAGAAGTACTATGGCTCTGAACATAGAGGTTCCACTTAGCTCGAAAGCACCAGGCACCACTGGTGAGATATATGTAATCATTCAGGATATTCATAGAAATCATAGGATCATAGAGTTGGAAGGGGCCTACAAGACCCCTCTTGAGTGTCCCCCCCCACCCCAGGAAGCGTGATTCTCAGGCGGTCTCCCATCCAAGTACTAACCAGGGCTGACCCTGTAGCTTCTGAGATCAGACGAGATCAAATGTCTCAGTGGTGACTAAAACCACATGCTACATAACAGTGAACAAATGGCCAACGCAGTTCATGATGGCATAAGAACACCCTGAATATCAGGATATATGTGCATTAATGACCATTAATATTGTTTTCATCCATGCTATATCTATATTTTGAGCCTCATGGTTGTGTTAAACAGTGCTTTAAAAAGCTGCAGTAGATGTTATCATCACTGCTATACCCCATCTGATCACTATCCGCAAATGGCTGGTTTGGTTTTCCAGCTCAAAATACCACAATACACAGAGCAAAGGTATGTGGCAACTACTCAGCAAAGTATCATATGACCATACCAAGTCAATACTTAAACTAAGCAGTGTCTCACTGTTCCTATCACGATGATGATAATCTGCTTTATTTCTGTCACAGAGTTAGGATGCAAGAGGTTAAATTGTAGAAACTGTTTATAGTCTGAAAGTCTATGTCTGACCTTTATTTCACATATATACCCAACCTGCCTTTCTAGAGCAAAAAGTGCATGGGGATTATTAATGGTTGACCTTTTGTATACCCCCTGCCCAATATCGTAAAGCAGATCTTGCCACTGTGTCAGTTTTGCCAGAAGTGTTGTATAAATATGCAAACTTGTGTTTTGGTAAAGGTGTTCTTTTAAAGTTAGAAAAAGTTAGGATTCCTTTCTGGAGTTCATGCTGCATGTTCTACAAGGAAGGCAAGGAGAGAAGCCCCCTTGTGAATCTCCAAATTATTTCACACTTTCAGATGCCTGAGGTAGGCCTATGGTTGCCAAACCCATACCCATGCATTCCACTTATGTCCTCCTAACCCAGATCCCATTCTCCCCATGATCCTAATCTCCTAATCTTCCCCCCTCCCCCTTAATCCCAGAGCTAAATTTCTTTCCGTGCTGTGCCTAACTTCCAGCCCTGAAGTACAGCATAGACTGAAGAATAATAGTTTATGTTCTAAAAGGTTGCATAACGTTTAGTAACTTATTTTTTTCTAATTGCGGTATCAGTACCAGAGTTAGAGAAAAAAATGTCACCTAAAAGTGTTAAAATTGACCAAAAAACTACCAAACTACACTCAGACAAGAATGTCGTAAGAAAGCTGCATGCGTAACAAAAGGAAGGACAAGCCATGATGGTTATTGCAGCCTTTGCAAGTGAGTTGAGGGTTACTTTATTAGACTTACAGTGCAGTCCCATACATGGTCACTGAGAACTGTGTTCAGTGAGGCTTACTCTCAGGTAAGTGTGCATAGGATAGGCACCTTAGATTTTTTACAATATATAATTGTAATTTTTGTTTAACCTTTGAGGGTTCAAACATTACATGCAAAAGTATCTAAGAAAATCCATCCATCTGTTTCCATCTTTTATAGTATAAAGCAACTTTGAAAGGAGTGATTTGGAGTGGGAAATCAGAAAGGAGGGTTACTTAACCCAATCCATCAATTGATACCAAACAATTTGCATAATGTATAAATTTGGCCACCCAGATTTGGGGGACTGGAATATGGCAATCCTGTGTTGAGAGGGTTGCACCATCTCTCCTTTAGCATTCTTTCAAGCATCCCTGGAAAAATTGGTGAAAGCTTTCACAGAAGAACAAAAATATGAATAGAATGCCACCTTAATTTCAGTTCAGCCCTATTTGCAGGTAAATGAAAATGAATGGGGAGGTTTTCACAGTCAGGGTCTCTCCATGACAGCCCACACGTAGCCCCATGTACATTGCCACCCAAGCGCATAGCGTGGGCCACCCTTGCTGTATTTTCTGCTGAAATAAAAAGAGATTTTTCATGCTGAGTTCTAAGTCTACTTTTTACTTTCCATTTTTTCACTGATAAAAATGTATTGCTCCAGAGGAAATCAAATCCAATCTTCAATATATTTAGCATGAAAGCAATAAAGAACATTAATGCACTTCAGAAGGGAGAGAAATGTGGGCTGGTATCATCTGCCACTTCGAGAAGGAGGGATCACCATGGAAACTGTTTTCGTTGAAAGCCATGCACTCCAGGCATTGAATGTGTAGGAAAGCAAGGGGAGGGCTGGGGGAAGAAGGAAAATTCTTGTTCTTTTTCCTCTGTTGCTACAAAAACGCTATTGGAACTTTACAAAGAAGAATAATTAATTATAGATAATGGAATTATAAAATGTGTATGAATTCGAATTAGTATTACACTGCATTGGCCTTTACATGGAAGTGGGTTTGAAGTAGCAGCCGACAAGCAGGATTAGACTACAGAGTTAACAACAGTTTCCAATAATGGTTCTATCCTTAACCACACAGTGAAGCAAAATAGGTATAAGGAACATTTTGAGAATAAAAATATAACAACTATATTACACATTTTCATTCAATAGCTAATATATCATACAAAATTTTAATTTTTGTTTTAAACAAACAATTAGTAGTCCAACCATTTTCATGCATATGTAATAACAATAGTGGTTGCCAAAAAAGGCTATACTAATATATAATATAATATCCAAAACCCAAATACGCTTCGACTGGACTGGTCTTCAGTGGGAAGAAAATATATGAAACATAATTAGAGCTGCTGTTTTAAATCTGTATTTTAAACTCCTGCACTGCTGCTAGGTTTTATTGTGGTTGTATTGTTATATTGTGGTTTTAATGTTCTATATATTTTAAATTGTTTTATTGTGTGTTGTTTGGTTTTAATTTTTGTGAACCGCCCAGAGAGCTTCGGCTATTGGGCAGTATAGAAATGAAATGAAATGAAATGAAATGAATGAATGAATGAATGAATAAATAAATAAATAAATAAAAAACAGATTTTCAAAATTGAACCTGCAAAGCAAAAAATGCACATAATTAGAAATACCTGGGATAATGTTTGCTTGCTAAAATAAGCAAATAGATGTAAGCTAATAAAAATTCTTTTTACCAGTGAATCTTAACTATGCAGATTCTATATTCCTCATCTTGCAGTTAGTATCTAAATGCACAAACTGGGAAGGGAAGCACAACAATTCCCCCCTGCATCCTAAAGCATGTAGAGAGCTAAAGAGCCATCTGGTATTAATTTCCAACAAGTGCCTTTACCACAATTAACTTTGCTCCATAATAGAAGGTAGCTTTAATCCATGACTCATCAGCTGCACTTATTTTTGATGCTGCAAATCCTCTACTTTCTGTTATCCAGAGACTCACTACTTATTACAGTTGCTGAGAGGAGATCCTGATCCTGCAGCTACTGATTTGACTGATCCAGTGCTGTAACAAGGATTAATAAAGTCTGTAATTGCTGCATTAACATGGTTCCCATGATCATTTAGTATGGAAAGAGGACAGAGGGTCAGGATTCCCTTTTTGCCTGGCTGAGAACTTCAAGAGCCAAATCAACACTCAGACCTGAGGCTGCATTTCTAAGGCTTTAATTCTATTTACATTAATGAGGCATACAGATGCAAATTGCTAGAGACTCACAGAACACAAAAGAAAACAGCCTTCTGGGAATTCAAAGGGAAACTAGGAAAGTTGATCTCCTTTTGGGGAAAAAGGCGGCAATCTCTCTTAACTTAAGGGGTGGGAGGGGAAGATCTCCCCCTCTCCCTTGACACTTCCAGGTGCAGCTGTTGACACCAAGCCAATCGGGCAGAGCACCAAAGTTCAGCCCCTGAGACTTCCCGCTTGCACCTGCATCTTGCATCTAAAACTTCAGGTTGTTCTTCCCTCACCTCCCCCTGTCCGCTATCACTCCGAGGGATGTGTGAAGGGGGGGGCTCTCCATGCCGCTGTGCCTCTAAAGCTTGGGAAAGTTCCTCCCCCACATGTTGCAGCTCTTCCTTAGAATCTGAGCTATTCTGACACTCTATATGCTCAGAGGCAACCCTGACACAGAGGGACATGCTCCCCTTGGCAGAGGAGGCACACTTTGTGACCGACCCATTTGTAAGGTTCCTCCTGTGCAAGCACCGAGTCACTGCTGACCCCTAGAGGGACGCCGCTTTCGCTGGCATTTTCATGGCAGACTATAGCGGGGTGGTTTGCCATTGCCTTCCCCAGTCGTGACTACCTTTCCCCCAGCAAGCTGGGTACTAATTTTACCGACCTCGGAAGGATGGAAGGCTGAGTCGACCTGAGCCAGCTACCCGAGACTCAGCTTCCGCTGGGATCGAACTCAGGTCATGGGGAGAGTTTCGGCTGCAATACTGCAGCCTACCACTCTGCGCCACACGAGGCTCTTAACCCATTTGTTGTTGTTGTTGTTGTTGTTCAGTCGTTCAGTCGTGTCCGACTCTTCGTGACCCCATGGACCATAGCACGCCAGGCCTTCCTGTCCTGCGCTCTCTCCCGGAGCGTGCTCAAGTTCATATTCATTGCATCCGTGATGCTATCTAGCCATCTCATCCTCTGCCGTCCCCTTCTCCTTTTGCCTTCAGTCTTTCCCAGCATCAGGGTCTTTTCCAGGGAGTTTTCTCTTCGCATTAGGTGGCCAAAATATTGGAGCTTCAGCTTCATTATCTGTCCTTCCAAAGAGCAGTCAGGGTTGATTTCCTTTAGGATGGACTGATTTGACCTCCTTGCAGTCCAGGGGACTCGTAAGAGTCTTCTCCAGCACCACAGTTCGAAAGCATCAATTCTTCGGCGCTCAGCCTTCCTTATAGTCCAGCTCTCACAGCCATACATTACTACTGGGAAAACCATAGCTTTGATTAGACGGACCTTTGTGGGCAAGGTGATGTCTCTGCTTCTTACTATGCTGTCTAGGTTTGCCATAGCTTTCCTCCCCAGGAGCAAGCGTCTTTTAATTTCATGGCTACAGTCACCGTCTGCGGTGATCTTGGAGCCCAAGAAAGTAAAATCTGTCACTGCTTCCATTTCTTCCCCTTCTATATGCCAGGAAGTGATAGGGCCAGATGCCATGATCTTAGTTTTTTTAATGTTGAGTTTCAAACCATAAATCACAACTGACCTTATACAAGTTCCATATGCAAATTTTCTCACTTCCATTAATGGTTTATCAGTTCTCTAGTCAGTGCGACAATTTAGGGATGTACGAAAGTCACTTACCTTTTCGAAGAGTGATATTCGTGGGGGGGGGAGGTGCTCCGTCCCTCCCCCTGAATTTCTGGCCGGGGGGGAGGCGCTCCATCCCTTCCCCCGAAATTCTGGCCGGCCGGCTCCACTCCACAGGGATTCTGCGGAGCCGCCAGCCGGCTCCGCCAGCGGCCGGACATCCGGGAATGCAAATGGCGGCGGCCGTAGCCGCCGCCGTTTGTGTCCCCACAGTCAGCCGTGATAGGCTACGTAAATGTTTACGTTGCCTATCACGGCTGATTTAAAAGAAAAAAAAAACGCGCGTATGCAAATGGCGAAAATAAGGGGAACGCAAATAGTCTACGCTATTATTTTCCTTCTTTTCGCCGTCTTAGTCTATGTAAATGTTTACGTAGATTAAGACGTGTCAAAATAAGGAACGCAAATGGCGGCGCCCATGGGCGCCACCATTTGCATACGCGTGTGTTTTTTTCTTTTAAATCAGCCATGATAGGCTACGTAAACATTTACATAGCCTATCACGGTGTTTTTTAAAAATCTAGCCGTGATAGGCTACGTAAATCTTTATGTAGCCTATCACGTGTTTTTTTTTTTTTAACTGGAAATGGCGGCGGCGGCTGCCGGTCGGAAGACCGGCTGCCACCGAGCCGCCGCTGCCGCTGCCGCCAGGAAGATCCACCCAAGGTAAGTCCCGTCCCGGGGGGGGGGGCGGGGGGGCAGACCGTTCCACCACCGATTTCGGGGGGCCAAATGCGCTGGCATTCGGCTTCCCCAAGATTCGTGGCGAAATTCTCTGACATCCCTATGACAATTATAAATTCTAGCTGTTGTTGCTCTTCGAATTGATCTGGCAGTAACTCCCATTTTGCATCATATGAACCAAAATTGGAAAAAAAGCTGCTGCTTTTCCCGATCCTGTTTGGGTACATGCCATTAAATCATGCCCTGCCAGCACAATAAGAATGCCATATTTCTGCACTGGAGTAAGTTTAAAATATGCAGCTTTAACTTTGTTCTTCATTAATGTTTGACATAAATCAGCTTCTTCAGAGGTCATTACTGCTGATGGAGGATCAAATCCTGACGCTTCAACAGGAATGTTATCATATTTGTCAAAGTTCATGCCAGTTTGGTGCAAATGTGACATCTTCACTGTCTGATAGTGGTAGTGGTACATATGTTACCTTTGGACCTGTATAGTCACCCCTTTTGGTGTCACCATCCAATTTCCACATACTTTTCCCAGAACCTCCAATTATTTCTTCCTTTGTAGCCCCCTCTGCCTCCAGATCCTCTTCCTCTGTTTTCAAAGTCACCTGCTGGAGCAGCAAACCCTCCTCTTTTAAAACCAAAGCTGCCAGAGTTCTGTCTCCCTTCTTGTGTCTCATTTTCATAATTTGTAAATGCCCCAAATTCTCCTCTTCTACCTCTGACTGATCCTCTTCCACCCCTATGAGCACCACCACCATACCTCATTCCTTGAAAACCTCCTCTTCTCTGAAACCCTCTGCTTGACTGACTGTGTTCATTATCAGCAACTTCTCTTTCAAAACCTGAACACTTTCTTCCTTCAAACCTATTACCTCTGTTTCCAGAAGTCCTTCCACTTCCATATCTACCTGTTGGTTAGTCTTCTGTATTTGGTTTTTCACCACACCTTCAGATCTCCAGCCCCAAGAAACTCTGTTTTCAGAGGAAAAGCTTCCTGGTAGCTTTACATTCTGACCGAAATTGCATGACATTTCACTGGTTCTTGCAGATAAGATGCCCAGCTTCTGGAAGATGGGCTTGGAGATGGGCAAGGCACCACCGGCACCTCCTCCTCTGTTATGATTGGTGATCTCTGTGTCCCAATCCTCATCACCCATGACAGTGGGCTGCAGTTTCACGCACTCTATACTGGTCCGATCCAGCCTTCCAGCCTGCTGGGCTCTGGTCATGTGCCACTGTGCCTTTCCACCAATTGCAGGCCCCACCGGGGCTGCAGAAGTAGTTGAGGTGGGAAGGGGGAGGGATTAGGGCAATAGTGTAGGGGAGTCCGCAATGAGCGTATGCTTGTAAGCATAGCCCACTGGAGCGAAGACCAGGTTTCTGTAGGAGTTGCAGCCAGTAAGGACTATAATTATGGTATATATATTTCCACTGATGAAGACCAGTCTGGTTGAAATGGATTTGGGTTTTGGATATTATATTATATTTTAGTATAGCCGTTTTGGAGAACCAGTATTCTTCTTCTTCATGGTCTCTGTGCATCACACATATGGGCTCCGGACCTCCGTTGAACCTTGTTCAGGAATCTTCGAAAGCTGAGGAATGTTTTTGGTGGGAAACCTTCCCCCACCATCCACTGCACATGTCCAGCGGGTTCCCACTCGCTCTCTCAGTTCTCTTTTGACCACCTACCTGGTTGCCTCTACGGGATCTTTGTCTGTAATAGAGAACATTGTGGTGCTTCACAGTAGTGCTGAGGACTTGTCCTTTTGCTTGTTTTGTTTTTTCAGTTCATTGTTAAAAAAAAAACAAAAAAACTTGGTTTTTCGTCGTTTTTCGTCTTCATCATTCGTGGCGAGCTGCGGCCGCGGTTTTTGCAGTGTATGGCCTCAAAGGCTCCATTTCGCGAATGCATGAAATGTGGAAGCAAGTTGTCTCCAGCTGATCCCCAGTCTCTCTGTCTTTTTTGTTAGGGATAAGTGTATTTACCCAAGGCCTGTTTGCTCTGCCCGTCTTTCACTAAGCAGGCGAGGAGAAATTGATCAGATAGATTGAAAGCGGGGCTTTGGAGGAGAGCCCTATTGGCAGTGGCTTCTAAGAAACCGACCGATTCTAGTGTAAAGAGGAAGATGGTGGTCACAATGTCTTTGCCAAAACCCTCCTCTCTGTAGTCTTCGGGCCCTGTTGTGGACTGAACAGAGTGCCTAATCCAGGGTGCTCTATAAGGGTATCATTAGCAAAAAAAAGAAGCTTTCTTAAAAAGCTGAAAATCTGAAATCTGGGTCAGATAGTTTAAAGAAACATAAGAAAAAGAAGAGTGCCGATAAACTTTCAACATCAAAGGTTCCAACACCACTGTTAATAATCTGGTTCAAATTCTTCCTGTACTGGAGCCAAACTCTACAGCCTCAGAAGGGGAAATTGCGGAAGTGTCTTCCCCACCAACACTTGCTCTGGATCGAGGAAGCTCTCCACGTCGAGATGCTCAGGTTCCCCCTCTTCTATTAGGCGATACCTCACGACATCAGGATCAATTACTTTTGCCTTCTTGGGATCGACAGCTTCCTTCTCCATTCGTAGATCTGGGACCAAGACGTTGATTCCATTCCCCTGAATCTTTCAGATCACTGGACACAGATTGTCGGTATGGGCACCCTTACAGAGAGAGGTCTTGATCTCTACACCGGGATTGGGATAAACGCTCCATTTGCCTCCTCAAAAACTCTATACTTTTGAGCAATGGCATCATTTTCAGGATTGAGAACACTATTATGACCATACCAGATACCTCGGAGCAACCACTCCATCCAGAAGGTGAAAACAGCTGCTAGAAAGATGAGTCTTGGGCCTCAGCAACAGCAACAATCTTACAAACATTGTAGGTGGTTCCGTCCCCAACAGCTGTATCCCACCAAGCCATCATTTGATCACGATTCGCAGTACCAGCTGACACAGCCACACAGGGAACAAACGTCCTCCTCTTAAGTACTGTCAGGGATGTGGAAAGAACAACCTTTCATCTAAGTGGTGGTTTTGACTTTCTGAGATTCATCGTCTGCAGTCTTCCCAGTCAGCCTTCCTTTGGTTCTATTCTTGTTTGGTTCTTCTCCACCTGGAATGCAATAACAACAGACAATTGGGTGTTAAATATAATCAAGTCGGGGTTACAAAATGGAGTCCCATACCCTCCCTCCATTGGGTACTGTTTGGGTGATGCCCCCATCAGAAGGCTTGCTTTTGGAGATGACTACTCCAGAAGGGTGCAATTCAGAGAATTCTACCATACCAAACAAAGAATGGTTTCTTCTCCCGGTATTTTATGGTACAAAAACGGAAGGGAGGACTGCAGCTGATCCTAGACTTAAGAAATCTGAACAAATTCATTACTCCCAGAAAGTTCAGAATGACCATGTTGGCACTGATCCTCCCCCTCCTCCGGAAGGGTGTTTCGTTTGCAGCCATAGATCTGAAGGATGCATATTTTCATATAGTAATCACAAATGCTCATCAGAAACATCTAAGATTCATCATCAGTACCAACATGTTCCAATTTCGGGTTCTACCCTTTGGATTACTACCTGCTTCAAGAGTCTTTACAAAGTGCATGGTGGTTGTGTGTGCATACCTTCGACTTCGGGTTATCGCGGTCTATCCTTACCTACATGACTGGCAGTTATCTTGGATTCCAAAGACTCCCTGCATCGTGCCATCGAGATGTTCTGAACCTTTTGGGAATGTTGGGCCTGTACGTGAACAAAGTGAAGTCAACCTTATGGCCAACTCAAAAAATCCAATTTATAGAGGTGCTGCTGGATTCTACAGTTGCATGCACGTATCTACCCCGACAGTGACAGAGGAAATTACTCACCTTAGCAACTACCCTTTATTCTCGGAAACAGGTCACTGCTTACATGATCCAAACACTCCTGGGTCATATGGCAGTTATGGTCACAGTTGTACAGTGGGCAACACTACAGATGTGACCATTACAGAATTGGCTACTCCGGACCTTCGACTCCACCACCGATGCTTGACGCTGCCAACTGGAGATTCTAGACAGGATAGCCAGTTCTCTCTTGTGGTGGATGCAGCCAGACAACCCGCATCGAGGAGCTCCCTTTGTTCATCCTCCTCCCATGGAGATATTAACAACAGACACTTCCCTATCAGGATGGGGAATGCACTATGGCCCGCTGCAAATCCAAGGAACCTGGTCTGCAGTGGAGACACAGCATCACATCAAATTCCTGGAATTCCTTGCGGTCTGGAAAGTGATGCATGCTTTTGAAACTTACCTGCAAGGAAGACATGTACAGATCCTCACTGACAATACAGCTGTGTTTTGGACAACAGGAAGCAAGGGGGCACACACTCGTCCAAGCTCATGGATATAACAATGAATATGTTCGATTTGGTAATTCAACAGACCATTTTGGGGGGCGCCGTTCACATTGCAGGAGAGGACAATGTTTAGCGGATGCCCTGAGCCTGTCGTATCAGTCCTCCCATGAGTGACGCATGTCTCTGACCATTCTCCATTGCCTATTTCAGAGATGGGGTCACCCAACAACAGATCTGTTTGCATCCCCATCAAATGCAATTTGCAAGAGGTTCTGCATGAGAGCGGGAATTGGCCGATCATCATTGGGTGATGCTTTGCTTCAACTCTGGTGGCAAGGAGAACTGTTTTATCTCTTTCCTCCATTCCCACTCCTCTTGAGGACCCTCCAGAAACGAACAGAATACAGGACAGATTGCATCCTGATCGCCCCTTGGTGGCCAAGGCAACCTTGGTTCATGATCCTACTTTGCCTGTCCAGCAGAATTTCTCCATGTCCCACAGATTCCAGATCTCATCTCTCAGGATTAGGGCAGGATCTGACACCCCAATCTTGACACACTGAAAGTCATGGCCTGGAGAATCTGACAGTGAGCAGCCCTGTTCAATTCCCTTTGGAGGTTCAAACTATCTTAGACGCAGCTAGAAAACCTGCCACGGGTTTCTTTTACAAAGTTTGCAGAACTTGATGGTTTTGATCCATTTTGGGGATCAATTGAAAATGTTCTTTTGTTTCTTCACCACTTGTTCCAAAAAGGATTGAAGCTTTCATCGTAAGGGTTTATTTAGCAGCATTTTTGTCTTATAGAGAGCAAATACAAGGGTTTTCAACCATTACACACCCCACTACCTGACAGTTTTTGTGTGGTTTAAAGAACTTGCAGCCCTGGTGAGATCATTAGTGCCTCAATGGAGCCTCTCTGTTGTTTTACATGCTCTGCTCTCAAGACCCTTTTCTGCTTATGGCTATAGTGGACCTCTAACTGTTGTCTTGGAAGGTGGCCTTTTTAGTTACTGTCACTTCCTCTAGATGTGTTAGTGAAATTTGAGCCTTGAGGGTGGATCATTCCTATTTGAATTTCAACAAGGATAAGGTTGATCTGAGGCCAGACGTTTTTTTTACTGAGGTCTCAGATTTCCATGTCAACCAATTTCATTGCCAACTTTTCCACCAAAGAACAGCCCCCTTCTGCAAAACACAACTGCTTTTTGTTTCCTATGGGGGCTCTAAGAAAGGTTGCCCATGTCGCCTCAGAGTCGATGTTCGTAAAGCACCACAAGTTGGATGTCAAAGTACTTTCAGACTTTGCTTTTGGGCAAGCTGTAATGTCATCAATCTTATCATGAGACACCTGTCTTCCTCCAGAAGGGGGGTTATTAATCGCCCATATGTGTGATCCACAGAGACCACAAAGAAGAAAGGCAGGTTGCTTATCAGTAACTGTAGCTCTTGAGTGGTCATCTATGCATTCACACAACCCACCCACCATCCCCACTTCGGTGTCAATGTCAAATTCGATGTTGGTACCGAGGTGTTATTTTTCTCAGGTCTGAGACCATCCTACGCGTTCTCAAGGAACTGAGGGAACAGGTGGGAACCCAGTGGACATGCACAATGGACGGTGGGGGAACGGTCCCCACCAAAAACATTCCTCATCTTTAGAAGATTCCAGAATGAGGCTCAGAGTAGGCATGGAATCCTTATGTGTGAATGCACAGATGATCACTTGAAGAACTACAGTTACAGGTAAGCAACCTGCCTTTACTATATAGGCATAAAAATCCTTGGACTGCTAATTCGTTGTTTTTTAATATTTAAATTTGTAATGTTGCTATATTTTTATTCTTAAATTTTTCTGTATACCTATTTTGCTTCACTGTCGGACTGCAAAGTTAACCTGAAAAACAGCAATGCCTTGGCAGTGGCTCGTATACATTTTAATGATTTGCAGATCTCACTTACAGTGACCATCTCCAATTTGGTGACCTCCAGATGTGTTGCACCACAACTCTCTACATGCTGCAGCCAGCCATGATGGCTGGAGAATGCTGGGAGTTGTAGTCCAACAGATCTGGGAGGTGCCAGCTTGGGAAAGGCTGACTTAGAAGAAAAGAGAATATTTCCCAAAGTTACCAAAGGAGGAAAGTGTAAACTGCAGAAAGACCACCTCTGTCCCTCTGGGGGTTGTGCACTACCACGTACATCTCCCAAAGACTAGAAAAAGATCCGTTGCTTGGTCTCTCCCACCCACTATTTCCCAGTGTACCAGGAAAGATGTGGACAAAGAGGAATTGGGGTAGACCAAGATGGGGTTTCCCTCTCTTCTTCTTTGTATTTTGTGCAAGGAGAGCTGACTGCCCCACTACCACCACATCCTGTACTGGGAATTCTCAGCCACACCCCAGCCTCCTCTGGTATTTCTTTTATTTTAAAAGCTATCTTGGTACCTGCAGCCCCAAGCAACTACAGGTGTCCTTAGCTCCATTGTTCCAGCTACATCATTCTCCAACACTGCTAAACCATTTAGAAAGAAACTACTTTGAAGGCTTGCATGTCTAGATAAACTCTAAGGCATATCCATGTTGGAGGGTCTGTTTACACATTACAGTCCTGGTAAAATTTTATAATAAATACTTTGAGCTTTCTCTGTAGCATCTACTTGTTATATTTATGGCAGTTGTTGGCAAAACTTCTGTAAGTTCTCCATTCAGTGAAGGAAAACGTTTATATTTGGCAGCCCCAGAAGTTTCCACATGCTTTTGCTGAATGTTTGAAATGAGAGTGAGTTTCATTTAAACAGGTTTTGTGGGTCACAAGTATGGTTATATAAGGATCTTATCCAGAAAAGCACTAGTTTTGTTGATAATTGACTTGACATGAAATATGAGTCCTCTAATACGTGTTTCTTTGTTCCTGTGAAAGTTGGTGATCCATTTTACATAGTTGGCCTTGGTTTCCCATTTGTATCATGGGGGTAATGCTCTGCAAATATTTCAATTATCTTTTATCTGGCTGGGCAAAAGATACTAATTTGATTATAATGACTATGTATTCACAAATGCTACTGAAAAAGGACAGTATGGGCCACATCTATATTTTATAAACAACAGTATAGTTGATTCCAATGAAGTTAGTGCAATCTGTACTGGAATGTGGCCTTTCAGTTAATCTCTCTTACCAGATATGGTGGCAGATGGTTAAAACTTAGCAGATTTTGCTTTGCATGACCCTGATGAAACAGAGGCCTTCAATGTTTCTAAAACTAAAATGTTTCACTAAAAAACTTTTCAGTCCAACAGGTCCTCTTTCTATGCATTTATATATTTGTTGGTTCAGAGAGGTGTGTATAAATTCTACTGCAACCCTCATGGGCGTCTCAGCTGTTGACACTGCCCTGTCTACAATGAAATTGTCTTCCTAAATCTATTCACGGCAAGCAAATGCTGTAAATTAGTTAAGACAAACTTCAGAAAGCATTCATGTCTTAGTAAATATGCTTAGTGCTGAAGAGACAAGGCAATATGGAGAAAATTGTGCAAATATTAATAGAGGCAGCATGGAGCTCATTATTCATCTGCCTGATGCCATCTGGATGTTCATGGCCCAGCAAACATTGGGAGGGAGGAAGTAAGTGTGGAGTGGGCTTCTTGCATAGAGTGTGTATGGATCCATGCAGAGTGGATCATAAAAACAGTGAATATGTTGAAACGTGTTCTTAAAAACACAAAAGAACAGACATAAATGGAAGTCACACTAGAGATTAACATGGCTATCATTAACCAAGTGTAACTTGCTACAGTAACATGTACGACGTACCCACGTGGGGAGCCCACGTGTCCCACCTAGTGGAGGAGATGTGTATCAGTTCTGTGCTTCTCCAGATTTCTGAGGGTAGAACTAGATATTATTAGGTAGGGATATATGATAATTTAATTTATGTTCCAAATCTTGCAAACATGTCCCATTTGCAATGCTGAATGTGAGCAGGAGAGCACGTTTTCTGAAAATATTTGCAAATTCCTGAACTTGCGTTCACATTAAAAAAACCCCTGCACTTTAAAAGAAGAATTTTTGCCAAAATGTGCATTTTCACGCTTTACTTTATGGTGGGAAAATACGCGTTTATGTGTGCTTTATTTTTAAAAATGTGCATTTTCCCCACTCAAACAAAACCAAAAAAAGGAGAGCAATCAAACCTAGGAAATGAGGCAAGGCAAGCTTCAGGGTAGTGTTAGGAGAATCTTACCAATTGCAAAAGTCATTTGCTTGCCCATTCCTATTATGCCCGTTCCTATTATGAAGTACACAGTTGTTCCACTGCCCCGTGTCTCTTCCTTCTAATGTCTCATTTCAATGAGTGAATTTTTTTAAAAAAAGTATTTATTCATAAAATTGTTTCTGCGTTGCCTTTCAGCTCAAAAAGCATCCCCCAAGCCAACTTGCAATTTAAAACTTTCAAAACAATGTTTACACTTTTTAAATAACACACAGCACCATTAAGAGCTGGAGAAAAATAAATTTATTGTGTTGTTCACCATTGCCTTTGTCAGCTAATAAATGAGGCAGGGATGGCACATTGCACAGTGTGTTACAATAGACCAGACTCCCCCAACCTGTTCCCCCCGAGATGTGTTGGGCTGCGAGTGCGGTCATTCCCAGCTAGTATGGCCAATGGCCATGTTGTTAGGGGATACTGGACATTGTAGCCTCCACATCTGGAGGGCACTAGGTTGAGGAAGGCTGCACTAGACGTTGTTAAGGGTAGGAGCGCTGTGTCTCTCATAACATCTAGTTGCACTCTTCAACAGTATCCTGATAGCTGTGTCTTTTATATTTATTAGAACAAGCGGCTTTGGAAGGGGATGATTTAGAGTGCATGTTCACATTACATTCACAGTTAAAGTGCAAAAAAGCAGTGTGTTTTAAGAATATGCTTTTGATTATGTTGCCATTTAAGCAACACATTACAAACAATTTCTTTTTAGCAAAAGGCTTTGTCCCTTTGAATTGTTTCTCATTATATGTGAATAAACCTATCTTTTGCTTATGTGACTTGCTGCAGGGACAGGATGCCAGGATTTAGTCCTATGTAGATTGGAATTGGCACTGTAAACGTTTTTACTGGTGTTATGAAAATAGCTATCTGGTGGCAAGGCAGCGCAATGAACCAGCTGGGGAAAAAGTAATATGTTGAAGAAAAAACCCAACAGATTGAAACATGATCACCAAAGTGAGAAATTACAACTCAAATCGAATTCATGTGGCCAGATGAAGTGGTACCAAGTCATATGCTTATTTTAACTCCCTCTCCATTGGCAGATATGGCTGTGTGTGATTTTAAAAACTATCCATGTATAATAACAGCTAACTCATTATGGCCAGGTACTAAAACTCTAGTATGCAAGATACAAAATTATTTGTTTGTAGTCAATATGTAGAACTAGTAAGCTGACTATAGATAATAGGTGCTTCTGGCTTATTCACTAACCATGATTTAAACCAGGGGTAGGCAAACTTTTTGGGCCTATGGGCACATTTGAGAGGAGGGATCATGAAATTTTATTTCAAAATATAGTTAACAAAATAAAGGTGACAAAAAGAAGAACAAACATAGTACATATAAATCAACATCACTAAAGAAACAAAGGCATTCATTAATTGAAATTCTTAGTCTATAACTTATATGCTTATGGAACGTCTACAGTAAAATGGCCTAAGTTGGAGCTCAATATCTAATGAAAGAATAAAAATACAATTTATACAGCATATAAAACGAGTGTATAGGAGTGTGTTATTTTGTGTGTATGTGTGCGTATTAGTCAGAAAAAAATATAGGCAACTATACTTGGTTAGAATTTGATCAACAGTTTGAAGGGCTTCAGCACAGGAAATAAATGGAAACCATTTATCTTAAAGTTAGGATTCTTTGCTTGCTGCACTTCCTGAGTAAGTTTATACATAGTCATAGTCTCCCAAATTTTATTAATCCACTGCTCTTTAGTTGGTTACTTTGGAGACTTCCAGTTACATGCTATACATGACTTTGTAGCTGCGTACAATTGCTTAAGAAGGTTTTTATGTAGGAATCCAGGATCATTAGGTTCAAAAAGATGAAGAAGAATAGATTTAGGAGTTACTAGTGGTCTAATGTGAAGGAATTCCTGACAGTAATCAGTAACCATGTTCCAAACTCCTGCACTGTTGAACATTCCGAATAAAGATGAAAACATGAACCAATCTGACCACATACTGTCCAGCAATATTGACTATAATTTGGATGTATTAGGTGAAGCCTTGCAGGGGTAGTGTACCACCTCCTCAGCACATTTGGCAATTTGATAAATTGTCCTGGGCACCGCAAGAAATGGGTGCCATGGGAGATGCGGCTAGTTGCAAAGGACCAGGAACATGTACAAAAGACTGAGTACAAGGCAAAGGTGGGGTCTGGGACCCTACACGTTAAATAATTCCTTTGAACCCACAGTTTTCACCACCAATGGAAATGTATTTCATGGAAGATAAACTTTTTCTCTCTTCTTCCCCGCCTCACCCTGCCAGCCAACTCATTCCCTGCTATCTCTTTTTCTCTCTCACTTTCCTTGATGCAATTCCAGCTGCCGGTAAGAAAAACTATTAATTAAAAAAAAGTGGGAGGAGTAGGGTACCTTCGTGGGTGCCAAGAAAGGTGCTTGTGGGCACGTTGGTGCACATGGGCGTCATGTTGCCTACAGCTGGTTTAAACTTAAAACTAAGCATGGTTCCTTGAGTTTGGATATATGGGAAGCTGTGGTTAGTTTAAAATCAGAAGCACTTGCTTCCTATCTCCTTGTGGCCACACCACACCAGAGGAAAAGCGGTGAAGGCATAGCACTTGGGCCAAGGCTTGTGCTGACTTTTTCATGTAAACCAGTGGAGGAGAACATGTCATCGACCATATGTTGTTGGACTGCAACTCCCATCAGTTCTAGCTAGCATGGTCTGTGGTCAGGGATGATGGGAGTTGCAGTCCAACAACATCTGGAGGACCCACACCTTCCCCATCCCTGATGTAAATCACAGGTTAGCGTTGCATCTGAACTAGCCCGTAGTCCGAAATGTGTGTGGGAGAGGGCTTCTGTTTCCTTCCTAGCCTCCCCAAAGGTTCAGAATCGGGAAATGTACTCGATTACAGGGCAATCATTCAGCATCTACTCATATTTTTCTATTAGGTGTGCATATACAAAGCCATTGTGTGCATTTCTATGTTCTTTTTAACAACAATACAGAAAGCTTGTGAAGAAACTGAGGAAGTTTATGTTAATCAGGGACTGAAAACAAAGTATAATACCATAAAACCTAGTCTATCACACAGTGGAAATGGACATAAAAAGCTAAAAATATGTAAAAGCTTTCCTTTGAGAAAAGAAACCCTTAGCCTGCAATACTGCTGCGTTGGAAGCCAATTTTTTTGTTCCTAGTTGTGCTTTGCATTCACTGCGAACTGCATTCAGATGCGACTGCTGAAGACAGAGAGGGAGTAATTGCAATGGAATTAACCTCTGACATTTGTTTCTAAGAATAGCCCTGATAAAGCCACTCGTCAGCGGTTTACCTGCTCACCTTGATGCAATACAAACCCCTTTTTATTCCGCCTATTTAAAGCGCAGCATTTGTAAGTTAACCATTCTCTGCACAAGGATCTGTCTATCTTAGTAAACATATTTGTATTTTCCATTATATTTTTGCTGTATAGTTATTAAATATTTTAAAATAATACGTTTCCAAATGCTGCAGTAAGAGAATAGATTTGGGATATGGATAAAATTGAGTGTCAGTCTTAGAACTTCAAATGCCTCTAAAACGTATTCCCGTGGCTTACAAGAAAAAGTGAAGACACTGTGGAATGTGTAGGATCTGAGCAGCAGTCCTAAGCATTAGGTCCCTGGTCCTCGCTGCAAGGCCTGTGGGCCATTGGTGACTTGCAAACACTCCATGTGCAACCTGTCTCTCTCTCCCTCCCCCTGCTCGATTTGACAGAAGCTGTGGCCAGCCTGTCTGCCGCAAGCTTCCTGTCCCAGCAGCTACAGTGCTTGCATGCGATTTTGCGGTGCTAATCCTTTGCTAGCAGCCCCTTTGTTTCATCCAACTCTTCCTGTGCCTCTGGCCAGCTACTGAGCTGCCTCCTCTGCTGCTGGCTGCCGTGAAAGAGAAAGCCGAGGTGCAGAGGTGTGACCCTCTCCTTTTTCAGTTCCCAGGAGCTGAGTCACCACTGTTTCCCCCTTCATGTCCAGAGCCCAGCATGCTGCAGGAGAGCACGGGCTCTCACCTGCAGCACACCAGTTAGTGACCAGAACACCAGAACAGTGACCAGGTTCACACAATCACCAGCATGGTTAACAAGCCACAGTGGCTTGTTAACCACGCTGTGTGTGCCAGTCACAGCCCACTTTGCTTAATTACCCTCACCGGCGTGGCTTACCGTGTCGTTGCTGCCATGGTAAACAGACAAACCTAGTGAGGGTGGGTTGCTGCCATGGTAAACAAACCACTCAGAATCCATGGGCTGTTTTAGGGTTCTGGGATGATTTGTTAATCACAGCAGCAACCCACCCTTGCTGGGTTCTGAGGACACAGTAGGCTGCACCAGCAAGGGTAATTAAGCAATTAAGACTGGCATGCAGAGCGCAGTTAACAAGCCACCATGGCTTGTTATACTGGTGATTGTGTGAACCAGCCCATAGTTTAATTTGACTTTAATTCAGTTTCTGTTCATAGAAATTATAGTCAAATCAGAAATCAAGGCATTATTATTCCCCCCGTTTATGTTTTTGAAAGGATAGCATCCTTTCCCATCATCCACCTTATCTCAGAATCATGTGGTCTCTGTGTGTGTGTGCGCACGCATGCTGAAAGATTGTAAAGAGATTTATTTGTTAAAACAAATTTAAAAAAAAATAAATGAAGCTGGTC
The DNA here is from genome assembly GCF_057233095.1 of Heloderma suspectum. Lineage (NCBI taxonomy): Eukaryota > Metazoa > Chordata > Lepidosauria > Squamata > Helodermatidae > Heloderma > Heloderma suspectum. Next base: position 251,413,069 of record NC_139459.1, read on the forward strand.
AGGGTTCAAGTAGCCAGAATCAGGAGGTTGATCCTGGAGCAGTAGAGAGAAAAGATGGTGGGGTGTGCGGGGGAAAGAGAGAGAGATGCTAAATTAAAACGTTGGTATGGGGAGGATTTTACTTTAAAACAGTTGCCAATATGGCGCACCTACAATCTGTTGTTGTTGTCATTATTGCTAGTGTGTGTGTGTGTGTGTGCACGCACATGTGCATGTCTGTCCCACCCTGTGTGGTGCGAATGACCCAAACTTAGTATCTTCCTAGCCTCCCCTCCCTCCCTTTTCCTTAAAATGGGAAGCACAATCCTATGCATGTCTACTCAGAAATTAATGCCAGTCAGTTCAATTGGTCTTACTCCCTAGTAAGTGTGCATAGGATTGCAGCCCCAGTGGCTCACTTGTGACTGATCGGCTTGCATGGGGGTTGGGGGAGAGAGAAGGTGGGTGCAAAGTTAAGAGGCACGCTTTCGCACATCCAGATAAAGTACTTTTTAATTTGATTATTCTGTGTTAATTTTAGTAGTGTTAACATGGCTCTCACATTTTTTTCCACCGAAAGTGAAAAATAGTGAAGACCCTGCACTAGGAAGTAAATTGCATTGAACTCAGTGGACTTAAACATGTTTTGTATTGTGCTGCATACCTATATGGCAGGTATGCTAAAAATCTCGTATGGGCTTCATGACTGGCTCCAAATTTGGGGGGAGCTTCAGGTGGGAGATTTTTGTTGGGCTGACCTTCCTGTGTTGGGCTCCATAACCACACAGTTTGTCATTTTACCACTTCAGTGTGCTCTGTTCCCACCATTGGCATCTCCTCAACCTCCCTTTTTTCAAGGGCTGGTGCTAGAGCATAGGAGCCTCTGCTCACCACCACCTTTTCATTGCTACCCTTCCAGGCTGAGGCCAAAGGGAGAACATGGAGTGCAACTTTCTTGCTCTCCTTTTGGCCCTACAAGTGCTTACCTTATTTGAAACAAGAAGCTGAAGCTAGCAAGACCAAAAGGAACAAAAGTCATGCTCCACTCTCTCTGCTGACACCAGATGCCCTTTCCACTGGAAATGGGAGATCAACCCAGATGTCCCTGCAGAATGACCAAAAAGGTTCTTTGTTCACTATTTGTTTGTTGTTTATTTGGTCAGTCGCTTCCGACTCTTCGTGACTTCATGGACCAGCCCACGCCAGAGCTTCCTGTCGGCCGTCGCCACCCCCAGCTCCCCCAAGGTCGAGTCCGTCCCCTCCAGAATATCATCCATCCATCTTGCCCTTGGTCGGCCCCTCTTCCTTTTGCCTTCCACTTTCCCTAGCATCAGCATCTTCTCCAGGGTGTCCTGTCTTCTCATTATGTGGCCAAAGTACTTCAGTTTTGCCTTTCATATCATTCCCTCAAGTGAGCAGTCCGGCTTTATTTCCTGGAGTATGGACTGGTTTGATCTTCTTGCAGTCCAAGGCACTCTCAGAATTTCCCTCCAGCACCACAGTTCAAAAGCATCTATCTTCCTTCGCTCAGGCTTCCTTATGGTCCAGCTCTCGCAGCCATAGGTTACTACGGGGAAGACCATTGCTTTCACTATGCAGACCTTTGTTCACTATTAGAATGGTGAAAAAGATAATGTTGACCTGTCTATACTGTTCCCATTAATAATACATTTTAATTAAAAATTGCATGTCCATATACACCTTCTGTGGTTTTCAGCATGTCCATTATATTGGACAGCATGATTTTTGAGACAAGCTATTGGAGTGAAGCCAGGTGATGGAATACAGTGACAGCAGAGAGCGTTAATTAATATTGTCTTAGGCTGTATTTACTAGTTGCTGATTCCTGAGAATCTAAATGAAAGGCAGGGATAACTAGCACAGTATTCCATCTTGCTTCACGGTTAAGTCTGAGGTAGAATAGATATTTGTTGGGGGAGGCATAAAGTGTTTCTATACCATTTTTTTAGTACAAGAAATGTGCTAGAGTTGTTTTTACTGAGTTGTTATGAGGATTTCAGACGTCTTTCCCCTAGAAAGTACTTCTGTTGCAAAAGCATTGCATTCTGCCAAACAGTAGTATTTCGAAACACTGGAAAATTAAGGGTTGGCCTCCAACCAGCATGTTGGTTGTGTGATTGCAGTGTGAAACGTAGTTGCACAAATCTCAGGTGCCATGTTGGTTAGTGGCTGTGAGACTTCCTTGATCTTTCCTTACACCATTTTATCAACATTTGAAATATGTTCTGTAATTCTGTCTCTGGGATTGGAGGAGTACTCATGTAGCCCTTAGAACATGACAAAGTGCTGAACATCCGCAAGGCTTCTCCTTCATTTTCTACAATACCCACCCACACCTACACCTTCTCTCTCTCTCTTTTAAAAAGATAACATTATTTCATGACTATACTTTCCTCCTTCCCAGCACCAGAAAGCATACGTCCTTAGATTTTTTTAAAATGAAGAACAGACAATCCAGTTGCAGCAAACTTATATTCCCTCCCTTGTAGCAAGGCTACTCCTTCCAATGGGACAGGATATTGCACCACTGGCTGGCTCTAGTGAAGTGCTGTCTGTAAAGCAGGAACGTGTAGCCCTCCAGATATTATTGGACTGCAGCTCCTATCATCCCTCACCATTGGCTATGCTGGCTAGGGCTGATAGGGGTTGCAGTTGAGCAACATCTGAGGGCCATATATTTCATACCCCTTCTGTAAAAGCTTACACTTTTTCCTCACACCAGCCCCCCAGCCAACATTAACACTCCAAACCGGTGACAACAGAGGGAACATAATGTTCGCCTATTGAAGGTGTTCATATGGAGTATTAAATCTTGACAATTCTTTGCTAATGATGATGTCTATGAATTCCCTTAATGATATTCAAGTACAATACAAGATCTAAGTGCTCCACAGAAATTCCACTGGGGAGGCAAAGCCTTGACAGTAGTTGTTCCTGTAACCATATAGGCAATGAGGCCTTTAGATGCCTGTGCAAAGCCAGGCTGCAGTTAACTTAAATTGCCTTTGTCTTTTTCTTTTCAGCTGACATTATCTCTACAGTAGAATTCAACCACACAGGAGAATTACTAGCGACAGGGGACAAGGGGGGTCGCGTTGTAATATTTCAGCGTGAGCAGGAGGTAAGTGCTGGTGAATGCAAAAATGCCCATTTTTATCCTTTTAAAAGAAGCTTCCTGCTGCTTCCTAATCTTTGTGTGTCAGTCTTCACCCTGCTTCTCTTCTAGCAAACTAAAAATTGCAAAAAAGGCCATTAACATCAATAGGCCAGTTTCTGTCTCAAAAAAACACCCTGCAAATGCCGTTTTTCTGCATCCTTTTGCTTCCTTTAACAGTCATTGCAGACTGAGAATCTGATGTAAACTGAATAATGCTGAAACATCATAAATTCAGAGAGACCCAACTGCCTTATTTGCCCAGCGAAGTAATGCTTTTAAAGTCTGGTTTGTTTAATCATTAGCAGGACTTCCCACCCCCAACATACACAACTGGCTTTACTTTGCATAGGTATGCACTGTTTCATTATATGCTGATGCAAGGCCTTAAACAGCAGTGGCAATGCTATTGATTTTTGTCAGTGTATAAAAAAACAGAAAACAGAAAAAAGGATCCAAAGCTTTTATATATAATGAAATCCCACAGTGGGAGCACAGCATTGCCAATAGTTATTTTGTTTGTATAATTGCCCATCGAACAGATACGTTTTCCTCATTTTTTGGCATAGCTGTGTGTGGGAGTGAAAGAAATTATGTCATATTTGCTGGATTACACATAACCTCATATGCAGCTTGGGCTTGTAGCTAGTATGCTCGTGCATCTTCCCCCACTATGTGTACATCTTTAATATGAGGCGGGGCATGTTTGTGCATTCCCCACCCTACAATCTATCCACTGCAAACAACACATGGATGGATGGTGAGCAGAGCCAGTTGGGGTAGTCATGTACTCTGTTCTCACTGAATGTTCTTTCTACAAGGAAGATGTCACATGAGCCTGAAAGTACAATCTACATGCCCAGCCTGTGTGTGACCCATAGTAGTGGTAACATTCACTGGACATAATGGTTGTAGGCTGTATATAAATCACTGTTGGTTATGGAAAAGATGGCCATAGATCATAATGGTTGCTGCTTGGTTTAACAGTTGTTATGATCAACTAAATGTTCCTGAAAAGACTTCAACAATTATGTGAATTCTAGGTGATATATTACAAAACTAATAGTAGTTATATGTGTGATGCTCTAGGGGTTCTTTTGAAGAATCCTTACCCTAACACCCCAGGAGTTACTGGTAAGCCAAATGAGAATTGGTTATTCCAGGACTAATGTTATATCATAAAATATATTATAAATGGATACAGTTACTGAATCAGAAGGCTAGATGATCTCGAACTCTCTGGGCTTCCCAATATATATCTACGTTTCCATTCAAAGGCTATAGTACTATGGGCATGATCCAGTCAGAATTTTGTACTTTTAAGACTCATTGATTTATACATAATCGCTAAGCATGTGCTTAAATATTGCCTGTTGTAATCAGTAGGACTTGAAAGTGCTTAATGTGCCTGGATTGTGCCCCTGTTTAGTAGCTTACCAAGTGTTCAAACTAGTACATGAGGGAGACTGAGCTTTTTATTTAGAATTACATCATAGGATATATCAGAGGTTAATTATTACATTTTATTTGTTTAACATAAAATGAATAATCTATCAAAGAAAACAGCAAAAGCTTTTTGTAAATATTTGCCTTCACAAGTAGAAAGCCCAATGGATAAGAGAGATGTCAACAGGTAGATCAATGGCTCTTCAGAGAAGAATTTTTATCCAAATACAAAAAGTAGAGAAAATGTGAAAAAAATATACCTTAAAACTGGACTCAGTGGGGCAGTTCGCAGGATATGGCTCCAAGTAAATCTTATTCTAATCTTTCCCAGCCTGGGGAGATCTTGGATTATGAAAAGGCATTGTTAAATCAAGAAAGCAAGGATTTACAATGGCTTGAGTCCGAAGATCCCATAGTACAAAGCAAATGACCCTCCCATTCATACGTGTGTGTGTGTGTGTGTGTGTTGAAAACATGTGCATTATGGCCTGGTCCACACAGAGAAGCTGGCTGCTGTTTTATCCACACGATCCCTCCTGTGTCTGGGGGATCACACGAAATCTCTGTGTGAACCAGGCTGTGCCCAACACCGCTTACAGCGATCAGTGGCCATTTTTGTGCTTGCAGCAGCTAGGAAACAGTGTACTCAGTTGACATTGAGGAGTCTCTATGGAATTCCATACATGGAAGAAATAAACAGCTGGCTCACATGTGTGAATTGGCCCTCTATTCTTCCATTCAGAAGTGGTTTGCAATAGTGTTCATCAGCCCCTTTCAGGATAAGGACATCTCTGTGCCATTTTGCACTTTCAATTTAGGCATGATGGTACTACTACTAGTAGTAGTAGTAACAACAACAGCAACAACAAAAACAATAATAATAAAAATTCTGCTATACATTTGTAGGCAAAACCTGTTCACCTTAGATTTGTCTGCATGAAGCTGATTCTGTATGGAAGCCAAGCAGGATTTGTCCCTTGATTTGAGTCATTATCGCGTCTTGCCCATTTGTCTTGGAGATAAACGATAGGGAGGCCTTCATTCATTCTTGAAACAAAACAAAACAAAACAAAGGTGCTCTTCCTGCTTCCTATCGCTAGTGTGCAGAGAAACTGACACATGAGGAGAATGCATTGTGCAGAAAGATCTCTTGTTTCTGCTTTGATATCTAAACTGTAATGTGTCACCATAATCAGACATTTTCCTGTCTTTTACCAATCCTCAGAGAACAAAAGAATCAACTGAAAACTTGCTAGCTCCGGCTCTTTTAAGAATCCCTCTATTGTTCTTTCCCACTCCCGCAGAGCAAAAATCAGCCCCATCGCAGGGGAGAATATAATGTTTACAGCACATTCCAGAGCCATGAACCTGAGTTCGATTACCTGAAGAGCTTAGAGATAGAGGAGAAGATCAATAAAATACGATGGCTCCCACAGCAAAATGCAGCCTACTTCCTTCTCTCCACCAATGGTATGTTGTGATAATGACAGATAATTCTTTGCTTTCCAGCCAAATATCCTACAATTCTTTTCTGGCTTGCAGTAATTCACACTTGTAATCCCTCAACAAGGACAGGTAAGTATTGCTTTATCTGTTGTACAATAGAGAAACTGAAGCTTTGTAAGAACACAAGACAGCAGCAGTGGCTGAAATAAGGTTTTTTTTTTAGTAACAGAAGTCAGCAGGCCATTGATAATCAGATCTCACTAGGAAATGCTGACTACACTAGTGCTTCTGCATAGAACCACACATTGCAAGACACAAGGGTCTGCCATGGATAACGGCAGTCTCATGTCACATTTTCCCCCTTCCGTAAGGTGTTCTAAAATGTGTCATGCATCTGCACACTACATCTCATCCACATCCCTTCTTCATATCACTGGCTGTTACTTGTGGGGTGAGGAAAGGCACAACTAGATGACATTAGGCCAGTGGGTACATGTTACAGAGTTTAAGAGGATGAATTGGGTGTGTGTATGTGTGTGCCATTTTCTCTGTCAGCCCTGTGTCTCTTGTAACATGTAGCTAGGTACAAATACTTTAGAGATGGAGGCTCAAGGTACTTTTGACATTTTCCCAACCACAGTGTGCTCTTGCTACTCAAATACCCTCTTGCTTGAACCTTCCTATCAGTTTTCATAGAAAGCTCTCTTATACCCCTGATTGTTTTAATGGGATTTTATTGTTTTTCCAGTTTAGTGTTTTAATTATTGGTTTTACTGTATTTTATATTGTGAACTGCTTTGGGATTTTTTTAAAAAATGACTAAATCTGTAATATTGAGACCATTGATCCATCTAGCCCAATATTGTTGACACTGACTGGTAGTAGCTGTCCAGGGTTTGGGGAAGGATTATTTCCTAACCCTACCAGGAAATGCCAGGGATTGAACCTGGGACCTTCTGCATGCAAAGCAGGGGCTGTACCACTGAGCTACGGTCCCTCCCTTTCACATTGCTCAAAAGCTACCTCTTTTCCCTAGTACTCACCTTTCTACTTTGTCCCCTTACTGCTGTCTCTAACATATATCTGGACTGACTAGGGCTTTATTCTCACAGGTCCCAAATGTGTAAAGTGGGTAGTGAGAATACATGGGCTAGCCCCACTCCCTGGACGCTGACTCATGTGCTGGCCACACACCCCTGCTGCTGCGTGTTTGGTACCAGTGTGAAGGGGGCCTATGTGAATACAGATGTACACATGTAGGTCTCCCTCCGCACCGATGACAGCCCCATTCAGTCAGTGATGGACCCTGCAGTGCTCTGAGGAACGTATGTCTCTGAGGAGATAGACACAAACTGAGATAAATGAATAACTGCAATTGGCCATGGGACAGTTGTCACTATCATGCTTTCTGTAAATGATCCAGACTTTCTGAAAGAAATCAAATCAGATGAAGGCACCTTATTATATTATGCCCCTTGGTCCCAATCTTGTGCTCTTTCAAATCTGCTTCTATTTTATATTCAGGCATAAACTTGGAAACAGATGTTATTGTCAGTCATTATTAGTGTGCTGGAGAATTTCATAGCATATTTGACCATTAAAAGCAGGATCCAATTTTGCAGTAATTCTATGTAATGCTTATTCATACTTTGTAAGTACTGAAAAATGGGTCTGTAGTATCATTTCAGAAAAAAATATTTACTCTGTAACCTCAGGTGAATACATAATCCTGAGATGAGAGGAAAAAATCATTGTTTAAAGAAGTCTCCAAAGAAGCTATGGAAGTTTTTTAAAAGCTTCCAAGGCAACTTGTATATGGAGGAAATCCATCAAAGCTGCAAAGAGGGGGAAGCAAAGGGATTGAAACTGAGTATCTTTAGGCAAAGATGACAACACTCTTTCATTCCAGTCCCTTTATTTTTCTTTAATTTGGCAGATGTTCTGTCCCTCCCTCCAGATATAGGAGAGCACACATCTCCCATATTTTTTAAAGCAACTGAAATACTGCCTTCCTGCAGCAAAGCTATCCATTCCTCAGGTCAGGCTCAAGACATTTTGCTGCCTGAGGTGAAGAACAAGATGGCACTCCCCTCCCATTCCATGAACAAAAGCTGACTGGGCTGGCGGTTGGATCTTTCTTTGACACTGACAATGGGACACTATCCTCCGCCACACCTGAAGACACCAGGCTAGCTTAGGGGGTGCAGGGCTGGCCGCATAGCACATAGGTCTCTCCTCCAAAACCTCGCTGGCACCTCCCTGCATCTGCCACCAGAGGCAACTGCCTCACTTTGCCTAATGGTAGGGCCAGCCCTGCCATTGCTATTCATTACATGGGGATTATACTGCAGCACTTATGATGGATACAGTCTAGGGCTAACATAGTGCAAAGAAAAAATCTGGATGTTTTTGTCATTACAAAAGCCAAAAAATAAATAAATAGTCAAAACAATTTTAATTGTTTTAATTTAAATTACTTATGAGAAATAGAAGGCTGGGTATGGCATTTAGTAGCATTCCATTAATGTATTCTTGGTACTGTGGCTTGTAAGCAGGTCCTTCTGATTATTAAGGATCACAACATTGCAAGGAATTGCACCTTACACCTTATACAGCACACTTAAAGATGGGATCATATAAAAAATATACTAGATCAACAGCAAAGGTTTCTTCAAGTTTAATAAAACAGACTCAGGAGGGCATGGCTGTTTTTATAGGATGCAAGGGAAATTACAGGGAGGCCTGTCAATGATCTGGAAGAAAATCCCTTCCTGACCATAAGAATGCTAATCAGTTAAATCCTACACATGAGGAAATTTAGCAACAGAACCTTTCTATCATTCACTTTTTTAGGGCTGGCCCAAGAAATTTTGTTGCCTGAGGCAGAGCAGTAAATGGTGCCCCACCCCACCAAGTCACAATACATAGTACCCACGGCTGGTCAAGTTATTTTGGCATCCAAAGTAGAAAATTCTATAATCACCTCTCCCCTTCCCTTGGAGTAAAAAAATACGAATGTACTGGAGTGGGTTGTGCTTCCTGAGAGGAACCAGGAAGTAGTTGAAGGCGACCCCCACTGCTTCTGGCCTGAGGGAGAGAGAGGCCACAGCCTGAGAGAGCTCAGTGAAAAGGCTTTGGCTCTTTTCACACCTGGCATTTTATCCCACTGCAAACTGGTCCTTTTGATTCCTGATCCTTTCCGGGATTTACGCTGGCCCTCTATACAGGCATCTCTCATATAATCCCTCCACATTATATCTTTTCATGGTTGGGCTGAGCTGCATGGAACAATCAGGATAAAAGGGGGCTGCTGGCTCCATACCCCCTCCCCTCCTCTGATCATTGGTTCCTGTAACATGATTGATGGCTCTGCCCCATCCCTCCACTCCTCCACAGCAGGAGGGAATGTGGAAGCCCTTCTAGTGATCTGGATAGGGGGCTATGGGAGCTGGTCCCCTCTTTCCTCCAAGGGAGAGAGAGTCTTCTTGGTGGCTTCCCCAAGGTTGCTGGTCCTCTGCTAAACATGTCAGTGTGTGATGGAATTAAATGCAGTATTGCTTGCAAATTGCTTGCACTACTGAGTTTGAAGGGTATACCAATTTCCTGGTTCCCAACTACAGAAGTAAGAAATCCACAAACAGACTTGTATACAGTCAATGCACCAAGCCATGCCTAGCAGCCCCCCCGCCCAGGTGACCAGTTCAAGGGGGGAACCTTCTTCATTAGACCCAGCTTGCTCCCCCCCCCCGCGCTGTTGTTGCTCTTCCCCCTTATTCTGGCTTCCCAACGACCCTGCAAGGTGGGCTAGGAGAAGAGATAGTGGCCGGCTAGGTGGGAGGGAGTACTATGGAAGACCACCTCAGCATTACTGCCTTATCTAAAACAACCCCACACCACAAAAGGAAACTATTAAAAAATGACAATTCCAAGCTCTGCATGATGAATTTATTCAGGGGAGGAGAAAAGGCACTTTTAATACCAATTCTAATACCATTAGAATACCCTAACTGTCAAGCCTTTCTCCTGCATGGCTGAGAAGGGAGACCCTCCCATCCACTCTGGGAGGAAAAAAGTCCATCAGTCTGGTGAGCAAAAGGGAGAAGAAGCAGTCAGTGAAGTCAACGGGAGGGGGAGGTTCAAAGTAAATGCATTGAAGGGAATGGGAGATCTTAAGACTGCTACTCTAAGTAGACTTACAGTGCACTCCTGTGCATGCCTACTCAGAAGCAAGCAACACAGATTTCAATGGCATTTACTCCCAGGAAAGAAAAGACTTACAGCCAATAGGTTTACTCAGAAGTAAGCATTGCTGTGTTCAAGGGGATCTCAGAGCCCGTAGTGGAATGGGAGAGAGGCAGAAATGGTCACCTGAAGCTGTCAGTGACCTTCCCACCAATTTGTTGTCATGACAATGTTATTCAACACCTGTCAGGGTTGTTTCTGAACACAGGAAGTGGGATAGCAGTTCAGATTCTGAAGGAGAACTGCCAGACATGGGGGAGGTATTTTCCCAGGCCAGTCCAGACAGGACTGGGCCGGCTTCTCAGGTTACAAACGCCCAGCTGGCTGAGGATGAGGGTTCCTCTTCACACACCCCTGTGAGAGACAGCAAACAGCAGGAGGGAGGGGTTTGGAGAGTCTGATTTAATAGATGCCAGGTGCAGGCACAGAGCGAAGAGAGAAAATGGTCTACCCGATTGGCCTTGCATGAGAAGCTGCACTCAGAAGTCTCATGAGAGAGAGGTTCCTCCCCCACTTAAATTAGGCTAGTGAGACTGCCTTGCTCTTCAAATGGTGGACAACTCTCTTAACTTCCTTTTGAATTCCCCTGAAGGCATTCCTTTGTAGACTGAGAGTCACTGAGAATTTGCATCTGTATGACCCTGTGAAGTAATGGATTAAAAGCTGTAGACGGAAGCCTCTCGTCTGTGTTTCTCTTCAGCATTGAAATAAAGTGGGGGCTAAAGGAATCCTGACAACACCGCCCAATAACACCCCCTAGCACACGCCCACACAAAGCGGGACTAAGTGCTAAAGAGGAAATACACAGGGGGGAAATGATGATTTCATTTGAAAGCACAAAAAATGCTGGGTTTTCCCCATTCTCAGATAACATGGGAAGAGGGAAGGAAAGTTGTGAGATAGCAGCAGGAGAGCAGAGGCATCATCTAAAGCTCCCATGAAAACCAGTGATTAAAGAAGAACCATCCTGCTAAAAAACTCAGGTGTGAAGAGAGCCTTTGTTTAGATAAAACGTAGGTTTGTTTGGAAGACTGAGTCTGTGGGTCTACACCAACTTTGAAATAGCTTTTTACCAGCAGCGTCAGGTGTTTGCAGCAAAACAGTATTCACCCCTCATCCTCCTCTAGCTCTCTGCTTTACCATCAGTAAGCTTTTCCCTGCCTCTACTGTAAGAATTTTTGCCCCTTGGTTTTTTTTTTTTTTTCATTTAATAGAGAGATATTGTGGAGTATGGGGAAGGGAAGCTTTTGGGCACAGGGGAATTTAAGGGGTAAGAGATGGTGCTTGTGTTGGGGGTAATGATTTAATGTGTAATGAGGCAAGTAGAGGAGCAAAATCTACTGTATTAGAAGCTTGCTAGATGCCATATAGAAATGGATAGGAGATGTCTGGATAACCTTCCAACGATCTGTATCCTTATAAGGGAACTAGATAATGGGTAAGAGGTCATAGAAAAGAACATGTTGTGGTTCGGGATTCCCCTGTAAGGAAATAAAGAGAAGACAAAGGAGTTGTTGACCACATAAAAAGAGAACTAGAGCTCAGAAAGGAGTAAACAATAAACATCAAGGATAAGAAGGAACTTTGGGAGAAGGATAGATTTCCTGGGAATAGGATGACCTAAAAGATTACATGAACCAATAGATGTAAAGATTTTACAATATGTATTAGGAAGGAGGTTCCCAATTTGAGAGGGTATTTAAGTCAGTACACAGAAGAGATCTGAGTCTTTCTTCTTTCACCCTGAACCTGAGATGTTACTCTGAGCCTATCACTTAGGCCTCAGTGACTCCCCAGTCATGCTTGGAGAAGGAGAGAGTCCCTTTACCCCTTGCTAGTAAAGTACAGGAGTGAGTGGTGGGCATACAGCTGCAGGCTCTGTGAGTATGTCTTAGCTTTGCTTGGCTGAAGATTTGCATGTCTGTTAAACTTTATCTTTCTTTAATAAATGCATTTAGTTTATGTCTTTGTTTTAGTCCTTATTTGTAAAATTTAAGTAAATCTGTGTGAATGTGGACACTCTATCTCAATTTCCCAAAGAACCTTCTATACAACATCAGGGCCAAGCTGAGGCTATTTAAGTAAGTGTGCCTAGATATCCTGATGTCCTAACTGTGACCAGTGGCTGGTTACAACCACAGTTCCAAACTGTGACTGTATTAGTTTGGTTGGGTGTGATCGTTGGATGAATGGAGTGTATGAGTTGAATGATTGATTGTATATTTGAATGGTGGGTAGCTGTGGAGAGTGTGTGGGTATTTTACGGCGGTAAGGATGTGCCTAGGAGACTCTAATGTGGGGACCCATGGAGGAGGCACCACTATTCCAGTGACTTGGGGCAGAAGGAGATACGGCAGGAGGAGGGGGTTGGGACATCAAAGTAGAATGGGCCACAGGTGTTTATACACTGTTCCCCTTCTACCCCCCTCCTCTAGCTCTCATGTAGCTGGTAGCTCTTCCACTGTGCCCTCCTGTCTCGCGGTGCTGCTATTTAATGCCAGATCAGTCTGCAATAAGACCACACTCATTCACAATTTAATCGTGGATGAGAGGGCCCACATGGCGTGTATCACTGAGACTTGGCTGGGTGAGCTGGGTGGAGTCAACCTGACTCAGCTCTGCCCACCTGGGTACTCAGTGCAGCACCAACATAGGTTGGAGGGCTGGGGTGGGGGAGTTGCCGTGGTTCATAGAACTTCCATCTCTATCACCAGGAGACCACTCCACCTTGGAGTGGGCCTTGAGGAGTTGCACCTGGTGTTGGGTCATAGAGACAGATTGGGGATGCTGCTGGTGTACTGCCCACCCTGCTGCCCAGCATCCTCCCTGACTGAGCTGGTGGAGGCAGTCGCAAGTGTGGTGTTGGAGGAACCCAGGACGGTGGTTTGGGTGACTTCAACTTCCATGCTGAGGCTGTCTCCGGAGTTCCATCTCAGGACTTCATGGCCTCCATGACAACCATGGGGCTGTCACAGTATGTCATCGGCCCAACACATGAAGCAGGGCACACCCTAGATTTGGTTTTTGCTCCAACTTGTGAGATGGGTAGTCTGAAGATTGGGAGGCTCCAAGTAACCCTATTGTCATGGTCAGACCATTTCCTGGTGAGATTTGAACTTACGGCATTACTCTCCTCCCGAGTGGGTGGGGGACCTATTCCGCCCTAGGAGACTGATGGAATCCAATGGATTTCTGAATGCTCTTGGGGATTTTCCAGTGGAGAGGGCTGGTGATCCAGCCAAGGCCCTAGCCTCACTGTGGAACAGTAAGATGTGAAGGGCCATCAACATGATCACATCTGAGTGCCCTGTCCGCACTGTGGAGCCCGTTCTGCTCCCTGGTATACTGGGGAGCTGCGGTCAATGAAACAGGCTGGACGTCGGCTGGAGCGCCAATGGCGCAAGACTTGAAGTGAAGACGACTAAGCATGCTCTAGAATGCATAATCGTGCCTATTGCGTGGCAGTGCGGGCAGCAAAGAAGGTTTATTTTGCTGCCTCCATTGCGTCCTCAAGTAGCCATCCAGGGGAGCTTTTCCAGGTGGTCCGGCAGTTGTTAACATCCTCCCCAGTAAATAGGGCCCTGGCCCCGTCCAGGACCCACTGTGACCTTTTTACATCGTACTTTGAGGACAAAATCGCTTGTCTCAGCAGCAATCTTGATGCTGTTGTTGGTGCAGTACCAGTCAAGGTGTCTGATGCCACCATCTGCCCGATTTTGTGGGATCAGTTCCAGTTGTTACAGTCTGATGATGTGGACAAGATGCTTGCAGTAATGCGACCGACCACATGCCCTCTTGATCCCTGTCCCTCCTGGCTAATAAAAGCTAGCCGAAGGGGTATGACTGGGTGGGTCCAGGGAGTGATAAATGCTTCCCTACGGGAAGGGGTGGTCCCTGCTGTCCTTAAAGAGGCAGTAGTGTGGCCACTCCTGAAGAAGCCCACCATGGACCCAATGGTATTAGACACCTACCGCCGAGTCGCAAATACCCCTTTTCTAGGGAAGGTACTTGAGAGGGTTGTGGTGAACCAATTGCAGGCACTCTTGGAGGATACTGATTATCTAGACCCATTTCGGTCTTTGTTTCGCTCTGGTTACGGGACTGAATCAGCCTTGGTCGCCCTGATGGATGACCTTCATCGAGAAAGGGACAGGGGGAGTGCAACCCTGTTAATTCTGCTCGATCTCTCATCAGCTTTTGATACCATTGACCATGATATCCTCCTGGGTCGACTCCGTGGGATGGGTATTGGAGGCACTGTGCTATGGTGGTTCCAGTCCTACCTACGGGGCCGATTTCAGAGAGTAACATTGGGTGACTATTCCTCAGCCCCTTGGCAATTGAGCTGTGGGGTGCCGCAGGGTACCATCCTGTCCCCAATGTTGTTTAACATCTATGTGAAGCCACTGGGAGCGGTTATTAGGGGATTTGGAGCTAAATGCCATCAGTATGCTGATGACACACAGCTCTATCTCCCTGTGACATCTGAATCAGGAGAGGCTGTGCAAGTCCTGAATCACTGCCTAGACTCAGTAATGGGCTGGATGAGGGCCAATAAACTGAAGCTGAATCCTGGCAAGACGGAAGCCCTGTGGGTGAGTGATTCCCGGGTCCGGGAGATAGGCTCATTGCCTGTTCTGGATGGGGTTGCACTCCCTCTGAAAGATCAGGTCTGTAGTCTGGGGGTACTCCTAGATCCATCATTGTTGCTGGAGGCCCAAGTGGTTGCGGCGGCTCGGAGTGCCTTTTACCAGCTTTGGCTGGTTCGCCAGCTATGGCCTCTCCTGGACAGGGATAGCTTGACCACGGTGGTACAGGCGTTAGTAACCTCAAGACTGGATTACTGCAATGTGCTCTATGTGGGGCTGCCCTTAAGGCTGGTCCGGAAGCTGGAGCTAGTGCAGAATGCAGCAGCTCGGCTATTGTCGGGAGCTTCCCCTTTTCAGCGTGTAACTCCTTTGCTGAGGGAACTGCACTGGCTACCTATTCGCTACTGGGCCAGGTTTAAGGTATTAGTACTAGTGTACAAAGCCCTAAACAACTTGGGACCAGGATACCTGAGAGAGCCCCTGCTTCTTTACCAACCTGCCCAGTCACTGAGGTCATCAGAGGGCATGTTCCTGGTGGTTCCACATGGACCTATGGCCCGGTTGGAGTCCACCAGGAGAAGAGCCTTCAGTGTGGTGGCCCCCTTCCTGTGGAATTCCCTGCCTTTGGAGGTCAGGCAGGCGCTAATATTGTGTTCCTTCCGGCGCCTCCTGAAGACATTGTTCTTTCAAGAGGCCTGCCTTGTATGACCAGCCATGGTTGTTGAACTCCACTTCGTTGGGATTTGTCTTTTTTAAAAAAATGTTTTAACTCTTTTAACCATTGTTTTATTCTTTATCATGTTGTTCACCGCTCCGAAATCTTCTGATGAGGAGCGGTATATAAATATTGTAAATAAATAAAATAAAATAAATACCAGGGAGCCTGAAATTTTAGCCTCATCATGACGGTACTAGGGAGACTATGAAAGAATTACACTCCTCTGATATAATGGAACAGGCAGAAGTATTCCTAATTTGTTTAAGTTTTCACTTGTGTTAAGCTTATGCTTCCTGTTATGTTCAGATAAATATCATGAGGATCCAGTGATGTTACTAGGATGAATGACGCCATAAGATGGATGTGACTTAATTACTACAGGGGAAAAAGGAGGGTCTAATTATCTTTCATAGTCAACTTACTTTGTGTTACAGAATTTACCCTATTGATCATTGTAATAAAATTCTGAGAGTTATTAAACTCATTTGAGGGGAAGACTCACTGAAACACAATGAAGATTAATTATGTAGCCTAATGTTCTGTTAATTGAGTTTTGAAATAGTTTTTTGATTAACAGGGGTATTATCTTTCTAGTCCGGAAAGTGTTTTCATATGCTAGAAAGACCTCAAAATGATTCAGATTTCCGGCCGCCCCACTACCATTTGCCTCCAAATATTCTTACATTATTTCCAAAATAGCAAAATATGTGGAAGGCCCCTTAAATCAAAATGACTTGATATAACAAAACTAACGGGAGTCAACTAGAGTTTCCAGAAATGGGAGTGGGGGTGGGTGCGGATAGAATGAAGATGAATAAGATTGTCTTTAAAGGCTGGTGGGAGCAATGACAAACTGCTGATAGAACACCCTCCAGGAGGGGGAAAAGAAAACACCATTATTCAGAATAAAAG
This sequence comes from Heloderma suspectum, assembly GCF_057233095.1. Taxonomy (NCBI): domain Eukaryota; kingdom Metazoa; phylum Chordata; class Lepidosauria; order Squamata; family Helodermatidae; genus Heloderma; species Heloderma suspectum. Next base: position 251,429,576 of record NC_139459.1, read on the forward strand.
CCACATGTTCCTGAGGTTTTTTCCCTAAAGGACTTCATGGCACACGATAAATGGGATGACAGCAAATGATGAAGCCAATGGAAATATCCACCTGCCAGGCAAGCTGGCAATTGTGGAATTTAGCACGGATTCACGGTCAATGATAAAATGTCAGGTTTTATTCCTTTCACTGGGAGGAGGCAGTTGAAACTGACTTTTGAGTAAATTACAGACATGATTGGGCTCCTTTCTGGGTTGTACTTTGTCACCCTTTCCACTTGCAATGTAATCTGTTGCAATCAAAGCTCAGCTAAAGCAGTTAGCTCTCATGTAACTCTTAAATTGCTTTTATGGGATATTGCATGCTAGTTTTCTTGTCTAAGCTGTTCCCTCATCCTGGACCAAAGCAGAATTAATTTAGCTTGACATATGCAATGTGCGGGTTGTTCAGCTTTAGCTTACAATAAGCAGCCTTTTGCACACAGACAGTGGAATTTAGCTTTGTGGTTTCAAAATCTGTTTGAAATATTCAGAGACATGATAAGTAGACTGAGCAAACATGAAGGTTCTTCCTTTTGCCAACTGGCAAGAATAACTGGCATCTAGGTCTGTAGGAGACCTGAGATGAGTTTCTTGTAACTGTCCCTTTTAACAAGAAGTACGCAAGAGCATTTTTATTCCTACGTTGAAATAAGATCAAATGCTTCACGCCACTAAGACCCCCTACCTAGAGAACTGCATGTGCAGTGAGTTCAGATCACCATTGTTGTATCAAAGTGTAAATACTTAAAAACTTCCATTTGGGCTAATCAGTCTCAAAAGTCAGCAAAGTTTCTTGGATAGCTAGTTATGTTTAAATACTCAGGAAGAAAACTTCTACCTTGTATGAATTATTTTAACAGTAAATGAAATAATTCATACCTTGTATGAATTATTTTAACAGTGGGGGGGAAAGATAGGTAAGGGACAAAGGTGAGAAAAATGCCCACAATTGGTTATTTTTTTCATTAAGTAGAAGGTTCTCATTTTAAGCCTTTCCACATCTTTGAGAAGTTTAGAATATCCTAATTACTTATCACACACAGGTTCAGAAACCTTTCACTTAAGCCGTCATTAATACCACTTATCATTTGACAGAAAGATCACTTCAGTGTTCAGATGGGAATCAGTGTGTATCAGGAATTCTGCCCAGGGCTTGAACCAATGTCCTGAGGGATGTCAGACAGGGATTCCGTCTGTGTGCCACCACTCAGCTCTGGCTGAGGGAGACCAGCTGCACTAGCCAAGGAAGCCTCTTCATGCCAACAGGCCAGAGCCAGAAATGGAAATTCTGTTCTAACCTGTGAATTTCTGTTTGCAAGGGAAGGGAGATGGCTAGCTTAGGGCTGGGAAAGAGCAGACTTCGAATTTCATATCCAGAGGAGGAGGGTCGTCTCCTCTTAGTCCATAGATGTAACGTCTGACGTCAAAGGTCCTCAAATAGCAAAAATAACAGAAAGGATGAGCAAGGCCTAGGACAAGTTGTGGCTGTTCCTCGAACGTCAGCTAGTAATGTTTTGAGATGACAAATATGTCAATGACATAACAGTATAACCCACTTACAGGTTAGCACAGAGGGGGTTAGATAAAGAACAAGGATAAGTAGTGAGAGTGGAGGAGAGTCAAAAGGAACTCATCTTAACACATACCACCCTCCTGAATTCACCAGCCATAAAATGCAGGCAATAAACAGGTGAAGGAGGATCCAAAACAATGTAAGGCAGACCTACTGTCCTCCTTCCCTTGAGAAGAACAAAAATTCACAGGTAAAAGCAGAATTTCAGTTCTTCCCCTAAAGAGGAGGAGGACAGCCATACAGCCCTGGGTAGGAATTCAAAGCCAGCAACTTCCCCAAATACTGGCTCGTCCTATGCCTGCAGCTCCCATTGGAGATCTCCTCATTCAAAGATTGCCTTTGATGAGGCAAAGAAATCTATTTTATAGTACTTGCTGAAGCACAGATGACCATATGTCCTGTCAGCACTTTTCCTCTAGTGGAGGCCTTTCCCCAAAAGCCTCTGTTGCAGCCTTACCCCTAACTGCATGGACAAGGATGCCCCCTCAGGAACAGGAAGGTTGCCGGACATGTAGGCCTGAACTATGCATTCCTGCAGCCATCTAGCCAAAAACGCTGTGGAGACTTTCCTACCCAGGGCTGATATTTTTTTATATGAAACAGATATGAGCTGCTGAATCTATTTAATTCCATCACTGTAGAACTTGTGTGCCCTACATACATCAGGTATGTGCTGTTTTCTCTCTGGGGAAGAAATAGAATAGGGGCAAAATGAAGGTAGGATCAGCTCTTGTGAAAAGCTGAATTTATCTTTGTTTGAAACCAGACTCAGGGTGAAGGATTACTTTGTCCCTGTGAATAATACATACATAAAGAATTGCTTTGGAGAGCTTAGAATCATAGAATCATAGAATAGTAGGGTTGGGAGGGGCCTACAAGGCCATCGAGTCCAACCCCCTGCTCAATGCAGGAATCCAAGTCAGAGCATCCCTGACAGATGGCTGTCCAGCCTCGTCTTGAACGCCTCCGGTGTGGGAGAGCCCACCACCTCCCTGGGTAATTGTTTCCATTGTTGTATTGCTCTAACAGTCAGGATGTTTTTCCTGATGTTCAGCTGGAATCTGGCTTCCTGTCACTTGAGCCCATTATTCCGTGTCCTGCACTCTGGGATGATCAAGAAGAGATCCTGGCCTTCCTATCTGTGGCAACCTTTCAAGTACTTGAAGAGCGCTATTATATCTCCCCTCAGTCTTCTCTTCTCAAGGCTAAACATGCCCAGTTCTTTCAGTCTCTCCTCAAAGGGCTTGGTTTCCAGTCCCCGGATCATCTTTGTTGCCCTCCTCTGAACCCTCCCCAGTTCGTCTGCATCCTTCTTAAAGTGTGGTGCCCAGAACTGGACACAGTACTCCAGATGAGGCCTAACCAGTGCTGAATAGAGGGGAACTAGTACTTCCCGGGATTTGGAACCTATGCTTCTATTAATGCAGCCCAAAATAGCATTTGCCTTTTTTTCAGCCACATCACATTGTTAGCTCATATTCAGCTTGTGATCGACAACAATTCCAAGATCCTTCTCACTTGCAGTGTTGTTGAGCCACGTATCCCCCATCTTGTCACTGTGCATTTGGTTTCTTTTTCCTAGGTGCAGAACTTGGCATTTATCCCTATTAAATGTCATTCTGTTGTTACCTGCCCAGTGCTCCAGTCTATCAAGATCACTTTGAATGTTGTTTCTGTCTTCCAAAGTATTAGCTATCCCACCCAATTTTGTGTCATCTGCAAATTTGATCAGCATTCCCTGCACCTCCTCCTCCAAGTCATTAATAAAAATGTTGAAGAGCACTGGGCCCAGGACTGAGCCCTGCGGTACCCCACTTGTTACCTCTCCCCAGTTTGAGAAGGTCCCACTGATAAGCACTCTTTGAGTCCGATTCTGTAGCCAACTGTGGATCCACAGGATCGTTGTTTCATCTAGCCCACTTTGAGCTAGTTTGCTCATCAGGATATCATGGGGCACTTTGTCGAAAGCTTTGCTGAAGTCGAGGTATATTACATCTACAGCATTCCCACGGTCCACAAGAGATGGTTACTTGATCAAAAAATGAGATCAGATTAGTCTGGCAGGACTTGTTCTTGACAAATCCATGTTGGCTTCGAGTAATCACTGCATTGTTTTCCAGGTGCTTACAGATGGATTGCTTTATCATCTGCTGCAGAATTTTCCCAGGGATTGATGTCAGACTGACTGGTCTGTAGTTCCCAGGTTCCTCCTTTTTACCCTTTTTTGAAGATAGGGACAACATTAGCCCTCCTCCAGTCATCTGGCACTTCACCCGTCCTCCATGATTGCTCAAAGAGAATAGACAGCGGTTCTGAGAGTTCTTCTGCCAGTTCCTTTATTATTCTAGGATGCAGTTCATCTGGCCCTGGATATTTGAACTCATTCAAAGTAATTAGGTGTTCCTTGACCATATGCCTATCGATCTCAAGCTGCAATCCTGCCCCTTCAGCCTGTTGTTGTTGTTGTTGTTCAGTCGTTCAGTCGTGTCCGACTCTTCATGACCCCATGGACCATAGCACGCCAGGCCTTCCTGTCCTGCGCTGTCTCCCGGAGCGTGCTCAAGTTCATATTCATTGCATCCGTGATGCTATCTAGCCATCTCATCCTCTGCCGTCCCCTTCTCCTTTTGCCTTCAGTCTTTCCCAGCATCAGGGTCTTTTCCAGGGAGTTTTCTCTTCGCATTAGGTGGCCAAAATATTGGAGCTTCAGCTTCATTATCTGTCCTTCCAATGAGCACTCAGGGTTGATTTCCTTTAGGATGGACTGATTTGACCTCCTTGCAGTCCAGGGGACTCGTAAGAGTCTTCTCCAGCACCACAGTTCGAAAGCATCAATTCTTCGGCGCTCAGCCTTCCTTATAGTCCAGCTCTCACAGCCATACATTACTACTGGGAAAACCATAGCTTTGATTAGACGGACCTTTGTGGGCAAGGTGATGTCTCTGCTTCTTACTATGCCGTCTAGGTTGGCCATAGCTTTCCTCCCAAGGAGCAAGCGTCTTTTAATTTCATGGCTACAGTCACCGTCTGCGGTGATCTTGGAGCCCAAGAAAGTAAAATCTGTCACTGCTTCCATTTCTTCCCCTTCTATATGCCAGGAAGTGATAGGGCCAGATGCCATGATCTTCGTTTTTTTAATGTTGAGTTTCAAACCAGCTTTTGCACTCTCCTCTTTCACCCTCAACAAGAGGCTCTTGAGATCCTCTTCGCTTTCTGCCATTAGGGTGGTATCGTCTGCATATCGGAGGTTGTTGATAATTCTCCCGGCAATCTTAATTCCGACCTCTGATTCATCCAACCCGGCATTTCTCATGATGTACTCTGCATATAAGTTAAATAAGCAGGGTGACAATATGCAGCCTTGTCGTACTCCTTTCCCTATTTTGAACCAATCGGTTGTTCCATGTCTGGTTCTTACTGTTGCTTCTTGACCCTCGTACAGGTTTCTCAGGAGACGGGTAAGGTGGTCTGGTATTCCCATCACTTTCAGAATTTGCCACAGTTTGTTGTGATCCACACAATCAAAGGCTTTAGCGTAGTCAATGAAGCAGAAATAGACGTTTTTCTGGAATTCTCTTGCTTTCTCCATGATGCAGCGAATGTTGGCGATTTGATCTCTAGTTCCTCTGCCTCTTCTAAACCCAGCTTGTACTTCCGGTAGTTCTCGGTTCGCATACTGCTGAAGCCTAGCTTGTAGGATTTTGAGCATCACCTTGCTGGCATGTGAAATGAGCGCAATTGTGCGGTAGTTTGAACACTCTTTGGCGTTGCCCTTCTTTGGAATTGGAATGTAAACTGACCTTTTCCAGTCTTGTGGCCACTGTTGAGTGTTCCAGACTTGTTGGCATATTGAATGCAGCACTTTAACAGCATCATCTTTTAGGATTTTAAATAGCTCGGCTGGAATACTGTCATCTCCGCTAGCTTTGTTGTTACTAATGCTTCCTAAGGCCCACTTGACTTCACTCTTTAGGATGTCCGGCTCAAGTTCAGTGACCGCACTATCATGGCTATCAGGGACATTCAGATCTTTCCTGTATAGTTCTTCTGTGTATTCTTGCCACCTCTTCTTAATCTCATCTGCTTCTGTTAGGTCCCTGCCTTCTTTGTCCTTTATCATGCCTGTCTTTGCACAAAACGTTCCCTTGAGATCTCTGATTTTCTTGAAGAGATCTCTAGTCTTCCCCATTCTGTTGTTTTCCTCGATTTCTTTGCATTGTTCATTTAAGAAGGCCTTCTTGTCTCTCCTTGCTATTCTCTGGAACTCTGCATTCAGTTGGGTATATCTTCCCCTTTCTCCCTTGCTTTTCGCTTCCCTTCTTTTGTGAGCTACTTGTAAAGCCTCATCAGACAACCACTTGGCTTTCTTGCATTTCTTTTTCTTTGGGACGGATTTCGTTGCTGCCTCCTGAACAATGTTACGGACCTCCGTCCATAGTTCCTCAGGCACTCTGTCTATCAGGTCTAATCCCTGAAATCTATTCCTCACCTCCACTGTATATTCAGAAGGGATATGACTGAGGTCATACCTGAACGGTTTAGTGGTTTTCCCGACGTTCTTCAATTTAAGCCGAAATTTTGCAAGAAGCAGCTCATGATCTGAGCCACAGTCAGCTCCAGGTCTTGTTTTTACTGACTGTATGGAGCTTCTCCATCTTTGGCTGCAAAGGACATAATCAATCTGATTTCGATATTGACCATCTGGTGACATCCATGTGTAGAGTCGCCTCTTGTGCTGTTGGAAAAGAGTGTTTGCTATGATCAGCATGTTCTCTTGGCAAAACTCTATTAGCTTTTGTCCTGCTTCATTTTGTACACCAAGGCCATGCCTGCCTGTTATCCCGGTGATTTCTTGACTTCCTACTTTAGCATTCCAATCCCCTATGATGAAGAGGACATCTTTTTTTGGTGTTAGTTCTAGAAGGTGTTGTAGGTCTTCATAGAACCGATCAACCTCAGCTTCTTCGGCCTCAGTGGTTGGGGCATAGACTTGAGTTACTGTGATGTTGAATGGTTTGCCTTGGATTCGTACTGAGATCATTCTATCATTTTTCAGATTGTACCCCAGTACTGCTTTTCCCACCCTTTTGTTGACTATGAGTGCTACTCCATTTCTTCTAAGTGCCTTTACCGGGGGGGTCGTAGACCCTCTTTTGGGAGAAGACTGAGCCAAAGTAGGAATTGAGCACCTCTGCCTTTTCTTTGTCATCTGTTATCATTTTGCCATCCTTATTTAATAGCTGAACAACCGTTTCTTTCCTCTGCCTTTTAGTATGCACGTAGCTGAAGAAAGCCTTTTTGTTGTTTTTAGCATCCCTTGCTAACCTCAGCTCATTCTCAGCTTTAGCCTTCCTGACGCCATCCCTGCAATTCTGTGCTGCCTGCCTGTATTCTTCCTTTGTTACTTGGCCTTCTTTCCACTTCCTATATGTGTCCTTTTTTGTTTTCAGGTCATCTCTAAGCTTTTTGTGAAGCCACATTGGCTTCTTCTGTTGTCTTCCACCTTTTCTTCTTGTTGGAATGGTTTGTAATTGTGCCTTGAGAATTTCCTTTTTAAAAAGCTCCCACCCATCTTGGACTCCTTTTCTCATTAGCGTCGCTTGCCATGGGACCTTACTGATCATTGTTCTGAGTTTATTAAAATCAGCTTTCCTAAAATCCAGGGTATGCGTTTGACTACACTCGGCTTTTGCTTCCCTTAGAACCAAGAACTGAAGTACAACATGGTCGCTTTCCCCCAGAGTTCCTGTAACTGCTACTTTATCCACTCAGCCGTCTCTGTTGGTTAGGATCAAATCAAGGATAGCTGATCCTCTAGTTTCTTCCTCTACTTTCTGTGGGAGGAACTTATCCTCCACACAAGTCAGGAATTTCCTGGAGGGGCCATGTTTTGCAGAATATGTCTCCCAACAAATATCGGGGAAATTGAAGTCCCCCATTACTACTACATCATGCTTCCTTAAAACATTGGCTATTTGCTTTTCAAAAGTTTAATCCTTGTCTTCTTGATTCTGTGGCTGGTAGTAGACTCTGACCACCAGGCTCCTTTTATTGTTTGCTCCATTTATTTTGATCCAGATGCTCTCGATGGGGCTACCAAGCTCCTCCTCCTGTATTTCTGTGCAGAGATATGTATTTTTAACATATAGTGCAACCCCACCTCCCTTTCTGTTCCTCCTGTTCTTTTTGAACAAGTTATATCCTTTAATTGCTGTATTCCAGTCATGAGAGTCATCCCACCAAGTCTCAGTTATACCTATCAGGTCATAATTTCCCTCTTGTATTAAGAGTTCAAGTTCGTTCTGTTTGTTTCCCATACTCTGGGCATTAGTGTATAGTCATCGAATATAGTGAAGTATAGTGCTTCATAGTCTTGCTTTCTTCCTACATGTGTCTGAAGACTATTATTGGGTGCTATTAGAGCTGTTCTCTCCGTTGCAGTGCATGAGCCTTCGTCCATTGTTACCCCCAACTTTACATCTCCCTTCCCCGTAGGATTCAGTTTAAAGCCCTCCTGATGAAATTCTTCATGCTCTGGCCAAACACATTCTTCCCATCCTTTGTGAGATGCAACACATCCCTTGCCAACAGCCCATCTTCCAGGAAGTATAGCCCGTGGTCCCAGAATCCAAGTCTCTCTTGTCGGCACCGCCTTTGTAGCCAGTCATTCACCCGGAGTATTTTTCGTTCCCTTTCTATCCCTCTTCTCACTACTGGAAGGATGGATGAGAAAACTATCTGGGCCCCAAAGTTTTTGAGTTTCCTTCCCAAAGCTTCAAAGTCTGACATGATTTCTTCGTAGCTCCACTTCGCAATATCATTTGTTCCCACATGGATGAGAAGAAAGGCATACCTGTCAGTGGGCTTATGAGTGCAGGCAACCTTTCAGTCGCGTCCCTAATCTGTCCTCCTGGGAGACAACATACCTGGCGAGTCCACGGGTCTTTGCAACATACTTGGGTCTCGATCCCACGCAGCAAGGAGTCTCCCACTACTACCCCTCTTCTCTTGTTCTTGTTGTAGGCCTGGGTTTCATCGCCTCTGTTTGACTGACCTTCAGCCTCTTGCTCACTCTCATGTAGGTTCTCCTGTGATTCTTCCTCTGCAGGCTGTCCTCCAGTCTCATCCGCAAATACCTGGAATCGGTTCCACAGCTCCACTGCTTCCACTGGTGCAGAGTGGCGTCTAGTTCTTCTTCTCCTAACTGTCACCCTTTTCCAAGGAGTATCCTCTACTCCATTTTTCTTCACCTCAGCATTTCCCACTTCTGCCTCATCTTGCTGTTGCTCTTCAAGCTTCTGGTCTTCCCTTTGCTGCTGTAGTTCCCCGATTCTGTCCAAGAACTCTTCGTGTTCTCTTATTCCCTGGAGGGTCGACAGTCGCCGCTCTGGTCCACTTACCTTTTCTTCCAGCAGCGTGATCAACTTGCACTTGTTGCAGGTGTAGGCCATGTTGTTCTCAGGCAAGAAAACAAACATTGCACAAACCTTGCAGGTCACCACCACTGGACAGTCTTGTCCTTCCATAGCCACTTTTCCCTTTTTGTGTCTAGCTTTGTGATTTTTCTAGACTAGCCTGTGCTTGCTCCTCTGCTCAGTAGAGGTTAAAAGCAGAGTCCCACTAGTGTGGAAGTGTGTGTTATAAGACAAATGGGAAAAAAGTTAGTTAAAAAAGAAAAAAAAATGTTAGGGGCCTCCTCCTTGACCTCCCCTGCTGAACTCCCCTGGCCAACTCCTGTTTGCTCCCCCTGCCCGCTCACTCTGGTCGCTCGCTCTCTGGGAGCTTGCTTGCTTCATTTTTTCTTAGTACAGGATGCTCTGGCAAACCACTGAGGATGACAAGAATGCTGTTGATCACAGAAGCATCAAACACCCTATGCAGAGCTGCCTCAGCCTTTCTGTCATGCTCGTCTATGGGAAGTTTGTCTGATTCTGAGGGAAATAAGTGCTTTTAATGTTAAAGCAGTCACCAGAGCATCTGCATTTAGAGTGGTAGGAAACAGAACTTACCACAAAACCTGTCATGGAGCTTTGATTTAGAGGGCCTTTGCCATTCATTGTGGTGAATATCATAAAAACTGGCTGGAAATGGGACAGGTGGAGCTGAAGGAAGAGAGGCAGGGATGACCAAAGCAGTCCCTGTTGGTTTAAACTGAGAGGCTGGTGGCTGTGGAGGTTCTTCTGTTGGCTCAACATGGAGGATCTCCACAGCAATGGCCATCAACTTGGGAAAACACTCCTGGGGGAAATGTCTGCCCTGTGCAGGTTTGTCCCTCACATTCTCCTCTTCACATATGTCTCCTTTATTTCTTCTTCTTCCCAGGGAAGCATCAGATCTAATCAGGGAGGGAGATCTGAAGCCTCTAGAGCTATGTGAAGGACTAGAGGGAAGGTAGGAAAGAGGGAAGGAAGATTTGGATGGGAAGGTTAAGCCTTTTATGGGATACCTCTGTTCTCCATGGGGAGCATAGGGCTTGCACCCCCTTGACAGAGTCCTGGGGGGATAGTGTATGTTTGCTGCAGCAGGATTTGGACTTAGAATGGCTGCACACAAGTAGCAGTAGTCTCTGGATTTGCTACATCGCCTATACCTGTGGCAAGGAGAGGAATGCTTGTGTCTGTTTTTAGAGGGATGGGGTGGTGGAGAGTGACATCTGTAGTCTCTGAAGGAAGAAAGCTATCTATCCTTATGGGGATGAAGCTTCTCCTGAGACAGTGAGGAATGAGGGAGAAGTTGAGCCTTGACAAACCTGTGGTCAAATGTCACCTCTCAAAAGATAATTGTCTGAGCTCCCCCCTTACCTCTTGGGGACTCCAAAGCAATGTTGGAGGTGGTTGCTTGCCTTGGTGTGAGTGAAAGTAGTGGCTGGAGGGAAGGTGGCTGAGGCCTTTTCTTTTTCTGTTCTTTATGTCGTATTGTGCACCAGCAACTCAAACACATACGTGGGCTGTCCACTGGGGTTGCCTAGGGATGGGAGTGCGGAGGAGTCCTAAAGGAAACCTCCTTCACCTCTGCTGGAGAGCTGAGGTAAAGCTCAGCCAGGCATAGCTCAGCTGAGGAATCCCTCTTAAAACCCGTGTGTGTGTGTGCGCGCACGCGCGCGCACGCACGCACACATGCATGTGTGCATGCTGTTCTTTTGGTTTTTTGTTTGTTTGGGGTTGGGCTCATAGAAAGACTGGGAGCCCTGCTAAGGGGAGAAGCTCCTCATCCTCTGGATATGGAAGGAAGTCTGCCTTCCCCAGGCTAGCTGTCCTCCTCAACTGGAGGGGAGAATGTGCAAGTGATATTCCTTGACCCATAAAAGTGTGGTTTATCATTGGTCTAAGCAAGGAGACAAGCTGCTTCTGCCTCCCCACAGAGGCCCCGGCCTTCAACTCTATGGAAGCTAAGTCTGATAATGTAGTTCAGTAGGCAGAGGTCTGGATATATACCTTGTATGAGATTTTATTTTTCCTTAGCCATGGATTCTCTTGATGGCCCTGGACAAGTCACTATCCTTCAGCCACAATTTCCCATCTATAAAATAACAATGATAAAGTAACATGATAACAAAAAGCTGTGTACATATGAGCTGTGTAAGTAAAACGTATTTAATAATAAATTTATAATTATTCAATAATATTCAATTTCTTGTAGACATTTTTTCAATTTGGTATCTCTGTTCTCTTCCAGATAAAACTGTGAAACTATGGAAAGTCAGTGAACGAGACAAAAGACCAGAGGGCTACAATCTCAAAGATGAAGATGGACGGCTCCGAGACCCCTCCACAATTACCACACTACGGGTAGGGCACATAAGACTTTCCTGTTTTTTTTCTGCAAAAAAGGTAGAATTTAACACATTCTAGCAGCATGTATCACACTTTAGCTCTTCAGAAAAAAACAGCACTCCTCTCTGAAGAACTCTGTTTCTTTACATACTGTGTAGATGTAGCATGAACAAATTATTAATTGCCTATGTCATAGTCATAAAATAGTGTATGATGACACCATAATGAGGAACATAGCTATTACTTAAGGCAGTCCTCCAAAAACATCTGTGAATTCTTTGGATTGTGGTAGATTTAGCAATCACAGTGAAGCTTATAGCAACAAGCATGCCTGTTTTGGATTCTCAGATAGCTTCAGTCTCATGTTCTAGCCACCAGAGGTTATTTCTATTTGGACGTGGTGGCCAACTAATTGGAAGTAAGTGGAACATCACTGTCCATCGTTCCTGATTGGTTGAGTAAAGGTAGTTTCATGCATAACGGTTTCCTTACATGGAGAGTATCTCCATGAAATGGCTCCCTGATTGGAGCACTGATGGTATGAAAAGCACTTGCACTGCAGTTCACACACTCATATTTTCCAACATTGATATTCTGTATATGTAGCAAAGTGTGCAATGTGGTAATATATTAAAAAAAATAACATCTTCCAACTCTGGCTGTAGAAAGGCTTGGCTATGCATAGCAGAGGAAAGGTTATGCATAAGGAACAGTAGTTCCTGGCTCAGCAAGACAGAAAGTATGGCAGAACTAATGGGATGGGGTATCTGGTTGCTATGGCACTAGAACCACTCAAGACAGTTGGGTGGCTGGTTTGGGTTGCCAGCTTCTGGCATAATGTGGCGATGTAGTGGTAAGAGCCCCTTCAGAATGCTTTAGCAGCAATTCACACTTTATTCAGGGTAATTAAGATAGCACACGGTCATCTTTGTTGCTTTATTCAAAGTGCATTAGAGTTAACTGAATAACACTGTTGTGTATTGTATGACTTCCTTTCCATGTCAGTCAGTCAGTGGAGCTGTTGCTTTGTTTTTCTCTGCTTTATTTTTCTGTTTAAAGAATGGTGGAGAAGCATGTGTGCTGTGGTCTGGGCACTTGTTTGATTAGGATTTGAAGCTTAATCAGTGGTGGTTTGGGTCTCAGTGTTCACAAAGCACATATTCCGCACAAAAGAACCTTTGTACATTGTCTAACTGCCACTGGAAGAAAAACCTTTGAACTAGAAAGTGTACCATGGCATTTAAAGAATGCAGTTACATTTTTTCAGACTATTGTGAGATGTGTTTCCTAGTCCAATTACGTCATATTGTACAAAATGATTGGTCTAGTATTATCCATTTGTCTAGCATTTATTAATATGATTGTACAATATTAATTTTGAACAGTTTTATATGTGGTGCTATGATGACTCTGGCTCAACTTTATAGCTTCTGGTTTCATTGCCTACCAGGCCAGCAAGGACATTTAATAATCTCAGACAGCTAATTAATTCTCACTAGGAAACAAATAGTTTCCATATTGCATTGTTCCTTCTTGCTAGTAGGCACATTGTTCAAGGCTGAGAAAATGTTTTTGTTTTACTACATCTGTGTTTGCTGCCATTCAGAGAGCCCATTAAAATAATTTATCAAAGATCCTGTATGTCTAGACGGTATGTTGGTATACACAGGCAAAGCTGGGCCAACTATTGCTATTATCTTGTTTTGTGTCTCTTAAAAGCTCTGTCAAAAGGATATTACTCAAAGGCTGCCTTCCTCTGTGTCTTAATGCATTAGAGAAAATGGATATAGTGTGTAAAAGGCAAGGTCACAGCACAGAGGTACCAAAGCGTCTTTGTTTTGTCTAGATCCAAGTGCAGATTCTCCATTTTGCAGAGGTGCCTGTTTGAGCCTGAGTGGTACTGTTGTACTGACCCAATCCTGCAGTGCCCAGAAGTGAGGTCTTCCTAGACAACTTCACTTAATTGTGTGCCTTAAACTTTAAGGCACACTGAGATGGGAGTAACTCCCATTGAATAGCGTGGGATTTACTTCTGAGTAAACATGTGCAGGCTTGCTGCAAGAGACCTGATTGGATGTGAAGGAAATCATACACCCTTTTACTTGTACACAGCAGGCAGCGGGTTGACTGCACTCCATTCTGTTAATTGTTTTTAATGTTCATTTTAAATGAATTTTTAAAAGTTTGTAAGTTGTTGTGACAGACAGCCTATGTACTGAGCATGGGGGAGGGTGTTAAATGTCAAAATAAGAGAAAGAATTGCATTATACTGTGGCGATGGTGTTGGGCAGACCGGCATTTTGATAGCCTTCACTGTTTCACATATTTGTAAGTTAGAAACCTAGATCCCGGTCTTTTAGGATGTGGTATATACATCTAGAGGCTGCTCTACCATGAGGCAAGGAGAGGCGACTGCCTTGGTAGCAAACTTTGGATGCCATTAAGGGTAGTGGAGCGGAAGAGGTGGGTCTTAGGGGACATAATCCGCAATCCAATGAAGGCCTTGAAGCCATCAAGTACATCAGTTAGATGTACCCGCTATATTGGTTTTAAACAAACAAATACATAATAATATAATAATAATTTTTACCTTAACTATTCTTACCTTGGATTCCTGCGTTGAGCAGGGGGTTGGACTCGATGGTCTTGTAGGCCCCTTCCAACCCTACTATTCTATGATTCTATGATTCTATGACTACTGATGGTTGTCATTGTACGATTGTATTTTCATGTTGTGTTTTCAAATAGTCCTTAGGTTGCTCTAAGCCAACCTAATCTAATCTCCTTCTCCTCCTCCTCCTCCTTTTTGTCTGCTTTTTATTCTGGGTTCATGGGCCAACGAGGGAGAACACAAAAAGTCTTCTCTGGTAAGATTCACTGTGGCTACAGCAAGCTTATGAATGAATACTGTATCTGCAGGGACCCAGTCTGCACATAACAGGGCCATGTGGGAGCAAGTGAGCGCACAGCCTCCTGCCCACTTGGCGCTTCGTCTTTGCATTCGGTTTAGAAAACAGTCTGTTCCTGGGTTGTTTGGTGTGATGTGTGAACCTGGAACTGTGGGTGGTGGTTGTAATTCGGCAACAAATGGTGAGCTAAAGCAGAAGCAGTTAGCAGGCGGCACACATGCTTGCTCCTGTGCAGCCCCAGAAGCCCATGGGTTAAACAATCCACGGGTTGTCTTGAGGTGCGAAGTGGGCCAGAATCTGTACATGTACAAGAGCAGTTTGAGAACTTCCTATGTGGCAGCTGCCCATGAAGCCCCAAACTGCACTCTGCTACCACCTTGAGATTGGTATATTCATCATGTCTGTATCACTCCTACAGCTATCCTGATCAATGATATTTAACCATTTCATTTCTACTAATAGTTTTTAGGTTGTAGCATGTGAAGTTTAAAGTTAGCAAAGTTCTTCCTAAGGTGAAGAATATGAGGGTATGAAGCCTTTCACCTTTTCCCAAGACTAGAGTCATCATTAGCTTCTTGCATTTAATACTTGTGGACTGAGCTTTGAAATCTGTAACAAAAGCGGATTTTGATGTGACCTTGTTCAGTGAATTGGCAAAACACACACACACACACACACACACACACACTTCAGTCAGTGGAATTCTTGGTCCCCTACCCCCCCAACCATACCATGGTATACTTTTAGGTTCTTCTTATATGACCTTTACCTTTTCTTAACACTTTTTAAAGCAGCCATTACATTATCTGGAGGTCTGGGGACCTGTGAAGGTCAAAGAGTTGGAAGAGAAACTGAGCGATAGAGTACAGGGATTTTTCATGCCTATGAGTTCAGTGATTTATCACTGTCAAAAAGATCTCTCTCACTGACCAAGGTGAACTTTCCCTGAATAACGAATGTGATATATTGGGAAAAGTTCTCACGGCTCAATCTTTTTGGCTGTTACACCAGTAAAGAAGGAGCACACTGACTGCTGGACCAGTACAGCTTTATGACATCCAAGGTATCATTAATGTTGCACTGGGAACCATGAGCAATGATACATGGAAAGGAATGGCATGTCACAAAGCACAGTCCAGAAATGGGCAAGGATGGAGTAAAAAGAATGCACCTCCATAGATTACTTTGGAGCCTCCATGGATCCTGTTGTGCTTGGCACAATCTTATATATACCTGGTATGTATAGTTATGGTGGAATTATAGTTGATATGAGTGGATATTCTCAACTGCATGTTGTGGTTTATTGTGAAATAGATGTGGGACCGTTTTTTGTTTTTGTTTTTTAAACAAAAAGCCCTTCCTGGGCTATATTGGAGGGTTTCAGCCCTAAACCTGAGCACTCTGCTGCTACAGTGTTCGTGTCTGTGTGTGTGTGTGTGTGTGTGTGTGTGTGAGAGAGAGAGAGAGAGAGAGAGAGAATGAGAATATTTTCAGGTGGGGAAAAGGAAATGGTGGGCAGGCCCCCTAACACATGAGTGGGCAACTTGTGGCCCTCCATGTGTTTTGGGCTATAACTCCCATGATCCCTTACCACTGGCTGTGCTGACTAGGGCTGATGGGAGTTGCAGGCCAACACACCTGGAGGGCCACATCCCTGCCCTAACAGCTCAAAGGATCCCGGCATGGGGCAGGGAAGGAATTAGGGCCAACACAGGCATACTGCCAATTTCCCTCCCCTCATTAGATTCTAGGCTGAAGGGAATTAAGTGGCTTCCCTTCAACCTAAGGCCCACCTGGCCCATCAAGGGATGTAGCTGTGCTGTGCACTCATGCTGCCAGAGTTCTTGAACTTCTCATCTTAGTTTTCCTCTTCCTTTTTATTTTTTAAGCCAGTATTTTTCTCCTGGCACCGCAACCAGGAAGTTCTGGGGTAAGCAATACAGAAAGGCAGGGCTTTACCAATCTTGCTGCCAACTTCCTCATTGACACCTCCTCCTGCCAGTCTATATGTGAAAGGCTGATGCTGCAATTGTGTTGAAAGTCCAAAAATGGCCACAAAGCAGGCAGTGTAAAAAGACAGGAGGACAACAGGGTAAGCGCTGGCATGTAGCATTGTCTGGATTCTCCTTAATACCTGAGCGAGCAAATTCTATCGATGCCAGAGGAAGTGGAAGCACTTGTTCTCAACAACAGATTGAACGAACTGTTACTCTGGTTCAGAAAGGCTATTCTTATGTTTCTATAGTTTAATGCCAAGTTCTGTTTTGAGAAGATAGATATATGCATTTTTATTGTTGGAGGGGCATTTTAAAGTTTTAAAAACAAAGAGTCAGGTGCATGAAGTGTTGACCTCAGGTGGCAAGTACATATGAGCGTTGAGCGGGGGAAAGGTAAATTGAAAATTAAATGTAAAAATATAGTCTGTTACAATTACATTAAAGTATAAATGTGTGCAAAATAACCACAGTAACCATTCACAAAAGGAGTAATTGATGATAAGAAAAACATCCTAGCATTGCTAAGTAGTATAAGAAATCATTATCACGATTCAAGCCATGGGTGACAGAATTGAACTTGTTGATACCTGCTAACTAAGGAGAACACTTTATACATCTCATGAAGTGGACTGCAGTTTATGAAAGTTTATGCCATAATAAATGTGTTAGTCTTTAAGTGTTGTTTTTCTGCAGCAGACTCACATAACCGCCTCTCTGGAAATTTAAAGCTTTAGTAATGCATTTTATACATTTGCACATAGCACAATTTCAACATGATCAGACTGACGTTTACTGTCCATATTTCCCCTCCTAACATATGACATATAGCAAGTTGCTATAATTCCCTCATATTTGTAGCAGGAAACCTTAAGGGAATGCATAAACCCCTCCATTAAAGCACTTTCAAGAAGCAATGTGCTTTCTAAATTCTAAATCTGACAGTTCTTATGATATGGCACAAGTAATGTCATCAATCTGTACAAGTAAAAGATCAGTCTCGTTAAGCAAACTGTGCTTTCCTGTTCTGTGGCTTACAGAAAGAAATAGATACTTAAGTCTATTGAGCTACTTCACTGCTGTTGCTTTTTCTTATGGAGGTGCTAACATTTCAGAGAACTCATTTTCCACAGAGATCAAGAACAGCATGGGAGCTTTTTTAAACAAACCTCTCACTTCACTACAACAGTCTCTTACCTGTTCTTCCCAAGGATAGCCATTTAGTTGCAAAGCTCTCTTTTCCCCAAAGACTTAAATGTAAATAAAGGTTTCCACATACTTTGAGTATTTTTAGTGGCTTTTTGTTATCAAAAGCAACATCCATTTATTTAGCTATAACTTAATTTCAGTTTAATCGCTTAGCGATGCTTTGAACATGACAAGGTCTTTCCCTCCTATATGGAGATAATTTAGTGTAGCAAAAAGGTGTGTGTTACCAAATGGGAAATAACAAGTGTTTATTTTGCTGTACACAGATTGGGAAACCAATGAGTACAGCAGTTTCATGACCATATACTTGTGGTAAATATTGAAATAACTCACTGATGATGTCAGCTCTATATGCAGCAGCAGTAAAAAAGGCAAATTCTGTGTTAATTTCTTTTAAGGAAAGCGATTCAAAATAAAGCAGTCAATAGCATAATGCTTGTATATTAATTTATGGCACATCCCCCACCAGCAGGGCAGATTGTCCACCCCATCCTAACCCTTGCTAGCTAGCGGATCTGGAGGTTAGGATTGCTCTGTTACCTGGGAGAAAGTCCCATTGGACTCAGGGAGACTTACCTCCAAGTAGACAAGCCCAGGGAAACATGTATAAAGGTGTGTGAGGTACATGATACAGGTTTACACCATTATGAATGGTGTGGGGAAAGTGGATAGAGAAAAATATATTACCCTCTTTATAACCTTCAGCTTTGGTTTATCTTGTGAAATTGATTGGTAGCAGGTTCAGGACGGACAAAAGAAAGTAATCCACTCAGTGCATAATTAACTTATGGAATTCTCTTCCACAAGATATGGTGATGACCATTAATCTTGGTGAATATTTCTTTTTTTTAAGTATTAGACAAATTCATGGATGATAGGCCTATCAACCAATGGCTACTAGCCATTAGCTAAATGGATCATCCATGTTTAGAGCCAATATATCTCAGAGTTTGTAAGCTTCCCAAAGTCATCAAGTTGCCCACTGTTAGAAACAGGATGCTGAGCTAGATGGACATTTGATCTGATTCAGCATGACTCTGCTTATATTCTTAGGTTGCGTGTGCGTGCGTGTGTGTGTGTGTGTATAAATTTTCCCCATACAGATAATATTTCCATGTAGTAAAACGTCATTTGTGTGTATGTGTTGTGGGGCGGGATCCAAACCACAATACATTTAATTAATTAATTATTAATACATTGATATAATACATTTTATTTCAGGGGTAGTGGAGAACATGCAGCCTGCAGGCCTCATATGGCCTTGGCCTTTTTTGCGACTCCCATTTGCCCCGCTGTTGCAGAAATTCAGTGTCAGGGCAGGGCTGCAGTGTTAGCTGAGGTCCAGGCAGAGCAGTGCGGCCCCCCAGCTCCTGGTCGTTGCCCACCCCTGTTTTATTTGTATGTTTCAGGCATTTATATTCCACCTTTCTGTAAAAATATACAAGATGGCAATAACAATAATAATATAAACCATATAAAAATTAAAAGCTGTTCCATCCAAAATGTCCATGTTAAAATTTTAAAAATCTAAAACAGCATTTAAAAATCAATTTCAGAACAGCAGCAATCAAGCCCCACTTTAAAAGGAAGCAACCAGGAATGCCCACTGAAAAAACTTAAGTCTTATCTGCCCTCTGGAAGGCAGGTAATAGGGACAGGCAGATATCTTTCCTTGACAGCATCTAGACACCAAATGGAAGAGGTCCTGTCCTTCACTCTTATCTCCTCATAAGGGGGAAGGGGGGGGGAACACAGAGGAAATAACAGAAGAGTGGCAACATGGAGCTAAAGGTAAACAGGAGTAATATGTTGTTGCTACAGAGGAGTTAACTTACAGTAGGGCATAGGAATTGGGCTTTATACCAAAGATTTCACAGAAAAGATGGGTTGGTGTGTGCTATAAAGATATGAACCACCATGGCTATTTGCATTTTGCCTCTATAGAAGCAGCTCTAAAATATTTGCTATTGGATTATGTCAGAACTCGATTTAGCATAGGTGGGAGTCTCTGTAAAGTCTCATCATGTGCAATACTAGGGGATGTTTGCAAGAAATAATTAGCACAAGTAACATCTGGGATTTAAATCTCTTTAAAGAAGAAATGTTTTGACTTTGATCCTTGCACTCTGCAA
This sequence comes from Heloderma suspectum, assembly GCF_057233095.1. Classification (NCBI taxonomy): domain Eukaryota; kingdom Metazoa; phylum Chordata; class Lepidosauria; order Squamata; family Helodermatidae; genus Heloderma; species Heloderma suspectum. The sequence continues at coordinate 251,449,187 of NC_139459.1, forward strand.
ATCAAGGTTCCACTGAAGCACTGATAGAAGTATTTTCCCCTCACTTTTAACTACCCTTTCAGTTAGAAGAAAAGGTTTGCAAATGTCCCCCTGGGGTGCTCTGCACAGCAAGATACTTTCTGTTTCCATTGATGAACAAAAAGGCAGGAGGAGGAATATATGGGACAAAACAACTTCCAGGCCTAGTAGCAGCAGATCTGATTTTGAAAATAATGAAAACGAAGCAGGCCTTATTTCCTATGTTTTTTCAGTGTTTTATTTTGTTTGCAAGTTGCGTCTTCTAAAAGTGACAGTTGAGTGAATATATTTGTGTATGTATAGAAAATGCCTCTATCCTATAAAGGGCTAATTGTTTTGAAGTTCACACACTCTGATCCTGCACTAGGCAGCTAATACCCTTCTGTATATATGTGCAGTTGACGCAGAAAATTGAACGCACTTAGATATTGCTTCTGGGGCTGAGATAATTGGACATCAAATGACAAATCTTAGAAAAATGGCAAAAAAGAAAGATGTAAACATGGTTCATAGGCAATCTTACATTTCCTCCCTCTGCCGCACCTCCCGATGTCAACTGTACCCCATCCCTAATATGCCCACATCCAGAGCCAACAACTATAGCTAGAGGATAGTTAGGCAATTTGTGGCATGGATGCCACAAGTGTCACAGATAGTGGTGGTTTGTGTCTCAACTTCCAGGCGTATGAGAACCTGTGGTTCTGGCTATGGCATAGAAGTCAGGCCTAAATCCCTCCTTGCCTCTTCAGTACTGTGCTTCCGGCTGTTCTCCAGTTCAGTACAGCAGAGGAAAAACCACACCAAGGAATTTGAATGGGGTGCATATGTCATGTACTAGTGCATCCTGGAGTAGGACTATCTAATACATATGAAACTGCCTTATACTGATTCAGAATATTAGTCCATCTCCTCCATCTCCTAATGTCAATAGAATACTGATGAGGATGATAATTTCTTAAGCACCTTGAAAAACAAGGGCCTATACAATAAATAAAAATAGAATTATATAGAATAAAAACAGAACCCTTCCTGCAGGCTTATAATCTAAATAAACAGACACCTAAGGAACAGGAGGGATGGAGGTCAGGGAAGACAATGGAGGAAGAGACAGTGAGTTGAAATACCTCCATTGATTAAAGAAGGCATGTGGAAATAGTTACGTTTAGCCCAGCACCACCTGCTTGGACTGGCATCAACTCACCAAGATCTCTGGTGGAGGTGTTTCTCCACCCTTTTATCTGAGATCCTTTTTAACTGAATATGCCAGGGAGGAATTGTACCTGGGACCTTCGGAATGAAAAGCAGGTGCTCTGCCACTGAACTATGTCCCCTTTCCCATACTCTGGGCTTGACATGTGGCAGGCTTGTTAATAAGGTCAGTTATCACTGGGCCAGAGCCTCCAGTCAGGTAGAGCTCCAGCAAGACAGTTTCTCAGTGCTGACCAAGGGTTTTCCCCAAGGTATATCAATGTGAGCCTTAACTGTAATGCCATTCTTATTACAGTATTTCAGAAAGTGATAGCTTCTGCTGAATATCCTAAGCAGTGTCTCTTTGTGGGCATTGCTATCAGCAAGGATGATCCTTTTTTTAATGAAATATATAATACTGGCTAAAAGCAGAGAGACCGGATATTAGTTATGGTAGTGCCATTATATTCTCACTGGAGCATCAGTGGAAAAATGTTTTCTGAATCACAGATCTTTTAATGAAAATCCTGATCATAACAAAAGCAAAACACATGAGATATAACTACAGATGTGCATGAGATATTAATGGGGTAGGGTGTGGGGAAACAGACCTGGAGATCACATCAAGAATCAAAGGTGATCTGTTAGGACATGGTCTGTCTAATTGCTGTTCAAGGAGATTTTGATCATCAGGGCTAGAAAAATGGTACACATTGTTAGGTTCTGGTCCTGAGGAGAACAGAACAATATTTCGATTGTCTAGGGCAGCCTTCCTCAATGTGATGCCCTCCAGATGTTTGGGACCACATCTCCCATCAGCCCCAATGGCCAATGAGTCAGTTATGCCAAGAGTTGTAGTGCAGAACATCTGGAGGGCATCAGGTTGGGGAAAAATGGTCTAGGGCAATGAGGTGCCAGAAATTTCCATTCCTTCTGATAATAATGATGCTCATTAAACTTTCTTCAGACAGCATTCTCCCTTCTGCTCCTCAGTGCCTACAACCCAGCCTAGTGGGGCACACAGTAAAGTTGCAGGCAGCCTTTTAATTTGATGAAACAAATGTCATCCAATCAGCTGAACAAGTGTACCTATCAGTCTCATGTCACTGTGCAGCTCCTATAGGTTCTTGGCCTTGTCTGAGCATGTGAAACATCAAGACACCCAGGGTTCTGAGGTGAACGTTGGTGTCTGTCACTTATTGAATTCTTTGGAGGGCCTTGGAAGATGACAGCTGCCCATTACACAAAGGGAGAGGTAAGCTTCCGATTAGTTCATAAGCCTCACAGAAGCCCAAGATGCAACATGCGTGTCAAAAAGGCCTGCAACATATAAATCATCATCTCAATTTTCTGTGCAATGTGACACACACGCGCACAAAGGAAAGGAAAAACAGAGAGACATTTCTGAGGTTGACTGGTAGTGGGTAACCTTATTAAAAAGCCTTCAGTTTCCCTTTTAAACTGGGGCTTTGTCCATTATTGAAACAAGGAGGAACAGAGTTTGCTGTCCTGTAGAAAGACAGAGATGAATGTCCATTGGTTTGTTTTCTGAGCTGTTTGTTTCTGTGACATTTACTAACAGCCAGAGTTGGATGTGAATAGCTGACGAGCAACAGCTAAGCTATCACAATAGCAAACAAAGGGACAGTGCCACATAGAATCCTTCTAATTCTTGAGTCAGTCATGTCTCTAAAAATGACCCTAAAAATACAGCAAACTCTCTTTTCATCAAGGCAGTTTTTGTACAGTAAATGTTAGTTGCACATGTTTTCCTCAAGGCTGAACCTCTTATTGTGGGGATATTACCAGCACTGGATGTGCTATAGTTTGTACTGGGGAAATGCAATACTTCTGTTTGTGTGTGAGGGGGAGGAGGGGTTGTTGTTTTGTTTTGAAAAAATTACTTCATGGCTAGGTTTTCCCACCCTCCTGTGCTGCTGTGCATACATACTCCCCCCCTTTAAAGCTGGAATAAATCTGGGATTTTTTATTTTTAGAAAGGCCCAGAGAGTGCTACTGTGGAAGTGGCCAGCTTGGACATCATGGTTTATCATGGTGAGCCCTCCCTCTCCCCTCTGCTCCAGTATGGCTGTGAGTAGGGCAACCTTCCCCAACCTGGTGCGCCCAGATGTTTTGGACTACAGTTCCCCTCTAGATGTTTCGGACTCCTAGCATTCCTGACCGTTAGTCTTGCTGGCTGGACCAGATGAATGTAAAGTCCAAATCATCTGGAGGGTAGTAGGTTGGGGAAGGCTGGAGTAGGGGACTGGAAGCATCTGCTTCCATTTTCAGTTACCCACAGATTAGCGTGCCATGTACACTATAAACTGGTTAATCTTAACTATGGTTTGTTGAAACAGGCCAGCATCGTAGCCCATTCCTTGAAGTTTGTTTCAAGCAAACCACCATTTGTTGGATTTGGATGAGACAGCAATTTGAGGTTATTTTTTTTTTAATTAACCTCTCCTCTTCTGGCATGGCTGTGAGGAGGAGAGTGGAAAATGCACAAAACCAAGTTCCCCTCATGATAAACCATGCTTTATTGTGACATCCAAACAAACTCAATGGCTTTTTACAGTGGAGAGCCATGTGGGCATTAATCTTTTGAATGGCTCAACACACATTTAGCACCCCCATCACCTTGAGTCCTTGAAGCCCAGTGTTTGTACAGCTTGCCAAGAGTGGGATAGTAGGACACTCAAACGTATGCTAAATCGATTCATAAGTCCAACTTAAAATGTGATGTGTTGAGGGCAAAAGGTTCCCTGCATGTAGGGAAAGGCCAGCCCTGAGGGGAGTTATGTGCTTATACAGGCCAGGCATGAAGGGGCTCCCACAGAATCAGGACTGGCTCCAGGTTTGAGGGAGCCCAATGCAAAATGACATCTGTAGGGTATCTTCTGATGCTGATGGATTACTTGGCAGTGACAGGCAGTGGCACTGTGAGCAACGCTATGAGAAGCACCACCTGATTGAGTCTCAATGGATTTTAACGTCCCAGAGTGATGCTGTATCACAGGTATTGTGGAAAATTAATATGTCAGGTATACTCAGGTGCCCAGCATGCTCAGAGTGTCAGACTAGAATTGCTTTTGACTTGGGGGCAGGGGTGGGGGGCAGGGGTGGACAAATATCAGCAGTGGGTCCTGCTGGGGCTGGCACTGGCCTTGCATAGAACATTTCCAGGCGCAACTCCTTGTCCCTGCCTTGTCAACACCTGTTCTGGGTTCTGACTGCAACAGTAGAACCCTGGATTTATAAGCTGATTGGCCAGCCAAAAAGCGCTTTTGTAATTTGTTGCAGAGAAGATTTTTGTTACTGTAACCAGATCACTACCAAAATTAGTCTCTAGGAGAATTTTTGCTACCTAAAGACTGTGCCTTCTCATGGGTAGCTTAATAGGAGTACAGAAGATGGAATAATAGGTGAGAGCTGGGTGACAACTTTTCAGAATTGTACCTAGTTGCATTCTCATGGTGATTGTAATGGCTTTGCTCAGTTCAGTTTCAGTTTCAGAAGGACACAAAGAAGTTTCAAAACAACAACAACATGAAACCCATTTCTTGCCCCAGTTTAATCCATGCATTTAATGCTTTTTAGTAGGGGTTGCCTATGGAGATATGGTTGGAACGCATTGCATTTGCCCTATATTATGTATCCTTCTTATATTGGTCTTCATTGGGACTGGGTTACAAAAGAGAGCAATAAGAAGTCAAATACGGGCTGTTCTATAGAACTTTCAGACATCGGAGAGGAAGGTGTGGCTGTACCCTTCCTTGTCTTCCTTCCTCACTTATGGGCTAAACTACATACTACTTTAAATACACAGCTAATCCTCAGCTTTTTCTTTACCTCTGAGTAAGCATGCTGTCTGTATCAGGACCAGTGTACATCGGCAGGGGAGATGTAAACCTTCCCACCCAGCAACCCCGCAAATCTCTCCTCCCACTTCAGGGGCTAAAATACGGCGGAAACCTCCATTTACATCAATGAGGTTTTTTCTTTCCTTAGCCCACTAGAAAGGCCTCACATTTCTTCTGTCTCTGCAGTTATTGCAGTAACTATGATTCACCAAGCTTTGATGTATCAGTTTGCATTTGGGTTGATGGCTCCAGGAGAAAGGAGAGTAAATTCATCTTCTTCACTTTTCCTTGTGCCAAATAGTGTCTCCCTAGCAAATCACCATGCCAGTGCAGCTGTACAAAAGAGGGCACGTGAAGGGAGCTGGTGCTTTTATTCTCCTTGTCATTGCATTTGCTCGCCTTGCCCTAAAATATCACAGAAAACCATTTTGCTGCCAGTAGAATCCTCTGGGACACAAGGAAGAAATGAAAAGTAGGTTATAGTAATGCAGTGAAAATACAACACCACATAATCTGGAGAGACAGACCAGATGAGTGAGCAAGTAATAGATTTTCTTTGCAACAGAACAGAAACATTGCCTGCTCTGCCTAAGTACAAGAGATGGTTATTCCCTTGCCAATAGGAGGGTTGATTTCCAAACTCTGACCCCCTGCTTTCCTCTTTAGTGAAGAAAATTCTCACTTGTACACTGCGAACCTACGCATGTTTACTGAGCAATAAGTTTCAGGGTGTTCAGTGGAGCTTACTCCCAAGTAAGGAAATGTAAGTAAGAGTGTAACCTTCATTCCCCTGCGTTTGTCACCAGTTGCCTTAGGATAGGACAGGCAGTGAAGAATTCCTCTTCACAGTCCAAAAACTGACTTTTCAAACCAGCTCAGCATCCAGTTTGTACTTCCAGAGGAGCTCAGGTTTTCTCAGACAGTGTATACGCAACAGAGCAGTGGAGGTGGTATTGTAGAGCCATTACTGCCTGTAGTACCCACTTTTCTTGTTTCTTTCATTGTAGCGACGGAGGGAGTTGCCGTATACTGAGTCAGATCATTGGTGCATCTAGCTCAGTATTGTCTACTCTACACAAACTGACAGTGGCTCTCCAGGGTTTCAGGCAGGAGCTTTTCTCAGCCCTACCAGGAGTTGTTGGGGATGGAACCTGGGCTAGAGCTTTGCAAAGTTCTGCCCTGGCCCACCTTCATCAAATCTTTGTTTCCAACAAATGTGTGTCTGTGGGATTTTGCAGTGTGTATGAATGTGTGTGAGTGTGTGTGTGAGTGTGTGTGTGTGAGAGAGAGAGAGAGAGAGAGAGAGAGAGTGAGTTGCTGGGGGAGTCATTTGACTTTTGGATGTGGGGGCAGCCATCATTTTTCAGTACACTGACCCTGGAAACAACAGTATGTAATGATGTAATATCATTTCCAGGGACATAATTTCCAGGCCAATTTAGAATGCGAGTGGAAGGAGCCAGGCTGTGAAACTTCTTCCCTTGGCATAATCCTTGATTAACCTCTGAAAGATGGTAAATACTTTCCTCCGTAGGAAGGTACAATTTTTAAAATCATATAGTATTTCATGCTAGTTTTACTGTTATTATTGTATTAGTAGTGGCTTTGTTTTATAGTTTCTGTAACCCAGTCTGCGTGTTAGAGAAAGGCAAGTAAGAAATATTAACCGTAGTAGGAAAATCTCTGGGGTGAGCCTGTGATGCAGTATCAGTCTTCCCCCATGGCCAGAGGAGTTTTAAAAGATTTTAACTTTTTGAAAAGCACACAGAAGGATGAATTCTCAGTGACATATTTTCATACCCGTATGTATGAATTCTCAGTGACATATTTTCATACCCGTAAAGAGAGGCTCAAGTCTCCTTCTCAGCAGTGTCCTGCCATTTAAGAACTTTCTTTCCCTCTCTCGCTCCAGATTGAAACTGATGAGACCCAAAGCTACTTACCACCCTAGTTTAGCCAAATGCACTACTTGCTTTTTTGAATGTCATGTGCACTGCGATCCTATACAATCCTACTCAGAAATAAGCCCCACTGAATTCAGTGAGGGTTACTCCCAGGGAATTGTGTATCAGGTTGCAGTCTTAGAGAAGCAGCTGCAGTTAACCCATATTGTGATTCCACATCTTCCCCCTTTAACAATTGTACACTTAACAAGGCAGCAAAGCTTGATCTATGAGACCTGGTAGAGTGAAAGGTAGCGGTCACTTGTATTGCTCTTCAGAAAGGATAATCTGCATCAGCCTTCCCCAAGCTGGTGCCCTCCAGATGTGTTTGACTGCAACTCCCATCATTCCCAGCAGGCATGGCCAATGCCATGCTGGCTGGGAATTAGGGAAGTTGCAGTCCAACATATCTGGAAGGCACCAGGTTGGGGAAAGCTGATCTACACGCAGCATCTGTGAGTGGAGCTCTTAGGAAAGTCTGATACTAGCCAGTATCTTTTTTTCTGCCAAAGATATATCTTTCACACAATTAGATAGGAATAAATTTGTCTTTGGGAACTGGTCAAGATTGAGGGGAAAAGAGCACAGAAAACAGCCTGTCTCTTTCAGGTTGCTTAAGTAAAGGTTTAAACTAGCACATTTCATAACAATGTCTTATTAAATCTTTAAAATATTATGCTTTTGCACAGCTTGATGGGAAGCAAATCTTTAAAAATCATTCATAGCTTGATTTCTTGTCCTGCTAATCAAGTCATTTCACAAGCTTTCAAAATAAGAGATCAGTTTGCATGATTGTGGCCTGGGAAATAAGACACAGTGACTTATTTCCCCTGCAGTTCGTACTGGGGGGATTAACATAATTACCTTCAGCAGCATGGCTTGTTGTGTCATGTGAACCTGGCCAGGGTGGCTTGTTGCCATGGGTAACAAGCCACCCAGAACCCATGGGCTGTTGTAGGCTTATTAATCACGCTGCGATAGTGCGAACCAGGTCACTGTCTGCTGCATATTACCTGGGTTCTGGATAACTTCATCTGGGCATCAAGAAGAGACTAACGAGAGAGAGAGAGAGAGAGATGAATTTCTAGGGGGGTTGCGTCCCACCTTTGACAGAAGAACCTTCACAGTTGGATAGGATATCCCACTATCCTGATAATGTGGATCAGTTAATATTTGACAAGTCTTCTGAGGGCTAATAATTAAAAGGTTTATGAAGAACCAGTCATGGCAAAACCACTTCAGTCTCTCTAGCAACACCAGATGGACATAAGCAAGGGAAACCATGATTGCAAGTAGACAGGCAGAAACTACATTTTGCTTCTTGTGTGTGACAGAATTCATACATAGGAAATGGAATGTACACATCTTCCAACTAGGACTAACAAATTTGGCCTGTTAAAACCAGGGAGCTGGCTGGGCCAGCCTTTAGCAATTTGGCCAGTATGAGTCAGGTATATAACACATATGCAGTAGCCTCCCTTTCTTGGGAGCATCTTACTGCCTGTTGTAGTGAGAATGTCTGATTGGAAACTGACACTGTATCCTCTCAAACCGGGAGTCTCTGCTCTACAGTCTCTTTCTCTTGCCTGTATATCCTTTCTTGCTCATGCATGCATTCCCCCTAGAATGAGTAAGACTGCTTCATAGAAGTGTTACACACACACACACACACACACAGCTTAGATCATCCACTGTTTTTGTTGCAGATTTTGGGAACTCATGCACTACCGCCACCCCACACAGAGGTTTTATTCACACTCATACAAAGAATGCTATGACCAAAAACGATTATGCTGCACAAAATATGGCTTTGTCTTTTTTGTCAGCTGAGCATTTATTCAGCAGCACAGAAATTTATATCTCTCCCCCCCCACACACACACATATATTCGCAGTAACATTATCATTTTAATGACAGATAGGGTAATTTGAAACATTTGGCCTTAAAAAAAAATGAAGTGCCATAAAACCCATGTGGCAGAACTAATCAATTTTGAACAATCAGATCATCATCAAACCATTGCAGCAAAAGTAATTAAAAAGAAAAAAAAGGTTTCCTCCATTTGCAGCAAGCACTTAAAATGGTTCTAAAAGTGTTCAGTGGGCACCATTTGTATGCTCAACTGATTTCATCTAGAAATTCAGCCCCTGCAGATATACATACTTCGGCTTTTCTGGGCTATGTCAGACTCATGCAAATATCTATTCTATGTGATGTGATGATTCTGGTCCGCTTGACGTATCTCCAAAATTCATTTTGGAAGCCAGCAAAGCTATCAGTCCTATGTGTATTTATTTTCTGTCACCTAGATAACAATTGGCCAGACTCTCTGTTTCAGCCTACCCTTAAACACAGTATGCTGTGTTTTACAGTAACACTATACAGTATGTATGCTACTGTTAAGTTGGTTTAATATGAAAAATTGCGGAGGACGTTATGCCTAGGAAGTTAACAGAAAAGTAGGAAAGGCCCATTTGGTGTTGGTGGCAACCAGAAAACCCACTGAGGGTGCAAGTTTGGGAGGTTGATAAATATCCCTTGCTTTGCTCTTTGTTTCTCACATGCAGACAGTAGCAAAGTTCATTTAATATTGAAGTTGATTCTCTTGGTCAGGAAATATCTAGGTACCTTAATCCAAGGCTTCAGGACCAGATTTGCTGTATGCTAAGGCTCTTCCAGACAAGGCTTTTATTGTACAATCTCCCTACCTCAATTTGGAATGTTATGAAGGCTCCAGATGTCCTTGTCATCCCATTTGTAACCCTCCCTTGTTTTCTCATTTCTTCTTGCATCTTTTTTCTTACCACAAAAAACCCTGTTAAGGTGGGAGAGATGGAATAATTTTAGCAGGGGTGTTGTTAGGGAGGCACAGACCCTGGATCTTTTTTGAACTGTGCCCTGGATCGTTTGAGCTGTCCTAATTGCTTTTTTTTTTTTTTTTTACATTTTCCCATTGACTTGCATTGGAAAACAAAAATGGCCATAACTTTTGGGGTTTGTATGATAAATACATGAAATTTGGAGGCTTGGTAACCCCCCATGCAGCTGATTGCATATGCCACATTTCAGGCAGTTAGGTCCAGTGGGTTTTGTGCTAGTCACAGGTAAAATTTGTTATTTTCAAGGAAATGTGTCAAAGCAAAGAGCTATATTGTTTTGTGCTTCCACGTACATGCATGGAATTTGGTAACCTGGCAGGCCCTATGGTGCTGACTGAACCTACCAAATTTCAGACAGTTAGGTCCAGTGGCTTTTGTGCTAGCCATGCATAAAGTTTCCTTTTCTCAAAGGCTAAAACAAAAAGTAAAAACTGTCAAGCCACCCAGGGGATTAGAGATCCTAATCAGAAGGTGTTTAATGTGACCATTAGGAGGTCATTATCCCTAATCTATGGTGTGTGTGTGTGGGGGGGGGGGGTTTGAGGTGCAAAAAACCTCTCTTCCTCTACTTTTCTGCTCTTACATGCCCACTGTTGGAAGCTTGCCTACAATGGAATTTTGAAGAGGGAGAAGGAAGGGAAGAAAGAGCTCCATGTGAAATACTGGCATTTCACACTGCATCTGATTTTACTGCCCCAAACTGGAACCTTTGGCTTCTGCAGAAGCTTAGTAGCTTCAGTACAGCAAAGGAGCCCATCAGCCTCCACAAACTTCTTTCTCCCCCTCCATTTTAATTTCTCCTAAATAGCTGTAGGACTCAAATAATCCCAAGGGGGGGGGGTTAGGACTGTGTGGCGTCATGATCGAGAAACTGCTGGGGCTTTTAAATAGGTTCTACAGTTTTAAAGAAGCTAGAAAAAGCCCTCGGCCACCTCACCTCATAAAAGTTCATTTAAGTACATGCAAACCCTCCACAGTGTCTGAATTCCTCTGAAGTATTACCTCTCTGAAAGGAGCCACTTGGCTTAGGGAATTCTTTCTACCCTCCACTCCTATGCACATTTCCAATCACCATTCTTCTCCCCTCCCCTCCCCTCCCCTCCCTCCCTTCCTTCCTTCCTTCCTTCTTTCTCTTCTTTATTCCACCCAGAGCATGTCTTGGGGAATTCTTAAAGAGAATTCCCCTTGGTGGGCAAGAGAAGTTCTGAACTGTATTTGACTTTATACAAACAGACAAGAGGGTTGGTTTTTCTCCTTCTCCTCACTCAAGCCTTTGAGAAGAGTGGGTTCACGTGGTCACAGAGAAGCAAATCCGGGGCTGTTTTGTTTGTCAGTTGCCATTATCTAGCAACAGGAAGGGCTGCAGCTCAGTGGTAGAGCACAGGCTTGGCATGCAGAAGGTCGCAGGTTCAATCCCAGCATCTCCAGGGAGGGCTATGAAAGAATCCTGCCTGAAACCCTGGAGAGCCGCTGCTGCCAGTCAGTGTCAACACTACTGGGCTAGATGGACCCAGGGTCTGACTCAGCGTAAGGCAGCTTCCTATGTTCCTATGAACAGAAAGCTTTAGTAAAAATAGGAGTTTCTGGTTGTTTTTTAAGTGGAGGGGAGATAAATATTGCTCATTTATACAATCCTATGTATGCCTACTGAGAAGTCCCATTATGTTGAATGAGGCTTACCCTCAGGAAAGTGTGCATAGGATTCCAGCACAGGTTACTTTTGCAGGGAGGTTTGCACCTTGATGTTCTGCATGTTTACTCAGAAATAAATCCTGAGTTGTGAGCATGGTACTGCAGGCTTAATGCAGTGCCTACCCAATTCTGTCTAATGAATTGACTACACTTTCAGCTCAGTCCTATCCATGTTTTGTCATTTGTGGGTTTGGGGTTTTTTGCATGAACTCTAGCTTCAGTGGTGAGGGAAAGGCACTTAGTACATGCTCAGAGTTTCTCCATAACTTAGCCCTAGTTTTGAAAACAGTCTCACTGGCTGAATCCTGGTGAAGTCTTGGCATACATGAAGTTATGGGGAGGAAGATACAGTGAGAGCTTGTGCATAACAAGGAGGAGGTAGAGAAGAGTTGCACAAAACAAGACATCTGTTTTTATGAAGAGTTGCTGGAGGATGGTAGGATGAGGAGGGATGGTTGCATGGAGGGGAATAGAATTGGTAGGGGAGAATGTAAGTGCTCAGTGGTGAAAGAAAAACATTCTGCACACGCTCAGGGGCACTCTATATTTAAGAATATAAGAAAAAAGGGGCTGTATCAGACCAAGGTTCATCTAGTCCAGCATTCTGTTCACACAGTGACCAACCAGATGCCCACGGGAAACCCACAAACAGGACATGAGTGAAATAGCACCTTCCCACCCATGTTCCCCTGCTGCTAACATTGGTGAAATGTAAAGAAATTCTATTAATTCTAAATTTGCATGCATGTATATCCTTCAGAAACTTTGCAGGTTTCTTACCTGGGGGACAGCTCTAAAGACCTGTGCATTTTCATACAAATTTACCCAAAAACTGTTGGGGAAGGGGTGAATGGAAGGGAAGGCAAATCACTCCCTCCCCCAAATTGGAGAGCTCCCCTTCCACATGAACTGCTGCACCTATCCTTCTGAAACTTTGCTGGTTTCTTACTTAGGGACAACTGTAGGCTGTCTGTAATTTTCAGAACAATGGTCCACAAGGAACATAGGGAGAGAAGTGTGTCCTCTTTTGGAGACCTCAAAATGTCAATAATACCCTTGTGGCTATTATTCTGAAATTTGGCAGACATGATCTCCTCTGATGGGGCAATGAATCCTGAAATTTTTATCTACTTCTTCCAAGTAATAAAAATATTATTGGCAGTTCCCTTTAAAAGAAAATCAAAATAAAAACCCGGAACCTATTTTTTTTTTTCTGACATTGGGCAGGTGTAATTTCCTTCTAGGGGGCTACTATGCCTGAAATTATCATCCAGTTCTGGCCAAGAGAAAAAAGTTATTTTTTTTTTCTAATTTCCCACGGTAGTCAACAGGAAGCATAAAGACTCATTTTTCCAAACCTTGACTCAGGTTTGATGCCGAGCTGAAGTGGTCCAACTACAAATTGGCCCGAGCAGAAGCGGGATGTTTTCCAAAACACTGAATCGGGATCTGAGTTGAAGTGGGGTGGGGGGTCAGTGCACACTTCTTATGTATGTATGTATGTAATCTATACACACACACAAGCACACCGCATGCACACACACATTAGACATGTGCTTAGACTCAGATATATATATATGCGCGCAAATTTGTGTTATGGGCCTGTGCCCCAGATCTTTTAAGAACCTAGCGACACCCCTGAATTGCACAATGCCTTTTGATTGGTAGTATTAGGAGCTGCTTGTCTGGAAGCACCCTTTGGGTACTAAAGGAACTTGCTGATATACTCTCAGAACCTCTGTCTATCATTTTTGAGATATCCTGGGGAACGGGTATGGTGCCACAGCACTGGAGACAAGGAAATGTTCTCGTAGTCTTCCAAAAGGGAAAATACGAAGATCTGGGAAACTTTAGGCCTGCCAGCCTGACTTTGATATGAGGGAAGATACTAGAACAGATTATAAATCAGTCAGTTTTTAGGGTCTTGATAGCAACGCAATGGTTGGTATAGCCCACTGTGGATTTGTCAAGACTAAATCCTGCCAGGCTAACCTTATCTCTCTCTCTTTTTTAAAATCAGGTTACGGATGTAGTGGATTGTGGGAGTGCTGGGGATATAATTTATCTTGTTTCAGGAAAGCATTTCACAAAGTTCCTGTAATATTTTGAGTTATCAAGCTGGTTAAATGTGGACTGGATTATAATATCCATCAGGTGGTTTCACAGCTGGTTGGAAAACCATACTTGAACAGTGCTCATTAATGGTTCATGATCAAACTAGAGGGAGGTTTCAAGTGGGGTGCACATGGTTTTATCCTGGGCCTGGCAATACCCTTCAACAGTAATAGTTCCACTTAATTCTGCACTAGTCAGACCTCATATTTCGTGTTCTGGGTGCCACACTTTAAGAACACTGTGGACAAACTGGAATGGGTTGAGAAGAGGGCAATGAAGATGGTTAGCACTATGGAAAACAAGTCCTGTGAAATCGAAAATTCACTGTTTGGCAATATTTTTATTGGGGACAACAAAAATTGCTATGGATTCCTATGAAGAAAGTCTGAATACAGCATGAACACACTCTTCAAACACCTAAAGGGTGGCCAGATCTAATGGGCTTACATTACAGAGGGGTAGATTTCGGTTGAATATTAGGGCCAATTACCTATTTAGGGGAGATCTTTGAACAGGGATTGCTGGAGATCTTCAAGTGGTTTGGCAGAGATCTATTGCAGTTACTCTAGCTCTGGATTTCCTGCATCAAGCAGGCTTTGGACTAGATGGCCTACAAGGCCTCTCCAACTTTATGGTTCTGTTACTACAGAGAGACTCACCTGACACCTACATTCTGGTCTTTTCGGCACCAGGTAAAGACCTTTTTAGTTTCTCAGGCTTTTTAGCCCTCCACTTTTAAAAATCGAGTTAGTATGTTTTTAGATCCTTACACTGCTACTGGCGTTTACCTTGGTTCTTACTTTGGTTTTATTGTGTATTAAACTTACAATTTTTATATTTTGTTTTACTATGTTATTGTATTTTATGGTTTTTAATAGGTTTTGTGAACCACCCAGAGTGCTTCAGCTAATGGCCAGCATAGAAATGTAATAAATAAATAAGTTCGAGGATTGAAATCCTCCATGGTACTGTAAATGTTAAATTAATATTTTCCACTCCAGATTTAGAAAAAGAATGAATCAATCTTGAGCAGTCATACCTTTCTTCAGTCTTGTCTTTCATTTTTGAGGCATTTTTGAGAGGTGTTTTTTCAGTTGTCAACTGTGCTCAGAAGCATCCTGTGTGGCACTTAGTGATAGGCAAATTTTACCCCACCCCTTTCTTGGCTTGCCTCATAATTAGCTTATTCCACCCCACCTCGCCTTTGTTGGATAATTCTTGGGAAAAGCTCAGAGCTTTCTGAGAGAACTTGAAAGACTAAGCCCAGGACAGCTTGCACTCTTCCCTCTCTGCTGGTCTTTCTCTTTCCCATAACGTACCCTGACAATTGGGGAAGGGGGTGACAACAACAGGGAGAGCTAATGTGGGGGGCTTCAGCAACTACATAGCCTTCATCTTTAAGGCCTGATCACTCTTGGATTCTTCTGAGCATTGCATTTTAAATAAGGCTTCTTACTGGGTAGATGTATACTGAATTTGTAAATATATTGGCATAGCTTGTCAGTCAGAGAAAAATTACAATAAGGGTTTGGGATTTGTTGTTACTGTTTTAACAAGAATGCAAAAAGGTTACTTAAATAAAAATGCTCTTGAAAAGAGTTTCCCAGTGGAGGTTAAACAAACCAGTCTGGAAAAGTTTTAGAAACTTATCATGAAACCCTTAATACCTGGCTTCATAGGACAAGTGATCTATAGATCTCAAAGCCTTACTAAATGATCTTGAGGAAGAGCATTCTTGTGAATTAAACATTTTTTAAAAGCTCTGTAGGTGTTGATTTTAATTTTACAGTATAGGTAACGCTAAGTTATGGGGTGCAAATTCAAGAAGCTGGGAGATATTCTGTCTTTTGTTAATAAATACCAGTTTCCGTTATGATCTATGGCATAGGTCATGTCATAAATGGTGGAGAAGCTTTTTGTAGAAATCAAACTGATTAAGCATTTATTTAATAAGTTTGGCCCATTATTAACCACTATTTATGCTATAATTGAGTCTGGGATTTTGACAGCAACCCCAGTACCACAGGGACAAAGTTTTGAAGAAATTAATGAATTGAAGTTAGCATGTTAGTGTAACATCAGACTCAATGCCAAACTCCCTCCTAGCCCTATTACAAATATGTGTGTGTGTGTGTGTGTCTGTGTGTATGTATGTATGTATGTATATAAAAATGGGCCACGGTGGCTTAGTAGTTAAGATGCTAACTGCAGACCGGAAGGTCAGCAGGACAGCAGTTTGAGACCCAAGTGCTGCGTGACAGAGTGAGCTCCCGTCTTCAGTCCCAGCTTCTGCCAACCTAGCAGTTCGAAAGCAAGAAATTGCAAGTAGATAAATAGGTACTGCTTCGGCAGGAAAGGTAACAGCGTTCCGTGCACCTCGGTGTTCAGTCATGCCGGCCATATGACCACGGAAGCGTCTTCGGACAGCGCTGGCTCTTGGGCTTAGAAATGGAGATGAGCACCACACCCTAGAGTCGGACACGACTGGTTGGGGACACCTTTACCTTTACATACATACATATATATATGGAATTGAAACGACATTGGTAAGTGATAATTGCAAGAAGGGGAATACTCGTATTCCAGATCTGGTTTGTTAGTTGGGGGGAAACCCAGCTAGGAAATGTTGAGCAGCCACTTAGGTGTACCCCCCACATACACACACATTTTCTTCTTTTATAAAATATAGGAGAGGAGAGGTACAGGAAAGAGGGGCTTTTAAACCCTTTCCTCTTCTGTTTTGCTTACTTGTTTTACCAAATATCACACTGCTTGTCACCTCTCAAATGAAATGATATAAGCATGTCTTTGTGTATGTGCACACACATGGATTTATTTTGCTATATAGTTTGTGATCATTTTATATGCGCTGCGGTTGTGTTTTCAAGCTTTTTATTACAATTACAACAGCTAGAAATTAATGTTAGTGGAGGTTATGGGGTGGGGGAACCAAATGCCTATAGTTTTGCAACAGAGGCACTGAGATTGACCCTTTTCAGATGCATGGGTTTACATGCTGATATTTCCTTTCCAGCTTCACTCACTCCTTTTGCAAAGTAAAGAAGCGTGTTGTACCAGTATGAATAAGAGGTAGGACTGTGAAATTTGTATTTCAGAAAAAGACGGTAGAAAAAGCCTCCTTGCATTTTTTTATTTGCTCTTGCCCTGGTCATGAGCTGGATCTTTTCTCCACTACGAGCTCATTATTCATCCATTTAATATTTGTAAACTCCGCTTGGAGCTTCGATGACCAGAACTGACCTCCTGGAATTTTTCTCCTATTCATCTGATTTTCCACAGCAATTACACTGTCGGTATCTGTGTCTAGGCATACTGTAAAAACAATGCGCCCAACAGGATTATCAAGTGGAATTAGATTGCTATGACTTTGCATTTGATAACACAATTGGGCTTCTGCATAATTCTCCCTGATTAGTAAAACGAGAGGAAACTATCAATCTGGCAGATGAGTTTCCATGTGCTGGCTCTTTTTGGATAGGAGAAATATATCAGTGAGATCACTTGAAAGAATCATGCCTTTTAGGGGCTGAATTGCTAAGCAGTCCATAAATCTATAGCTGTCCAGGGTGTGGGGGAGGAAAAGTGGCTCCAATTGCTACATACCAGTGAAATTTTAGAACGTGAGAAAAGATACAGTAAACATTGTCCATAACTATCCTAAATCAATAAGAGGAATGTGGGATATGCCTGAATGAGGCTTTCGGAGGTTTAGATGAGATCATTCAGCCCTTCCATTTTCTCAGTCCACATGTGCTGGAGATTTCAGCTCTTGCTCGGTCTGCCACCTGTCTGCATTGCTGAAAGAGGCTATTTTCTTTATTTTCATGCTGAGATTGGTTTCTTCCCTCTGTCTTTTTAAATACATATTTTAAAATTGTGTTTAAGTGTTTTGCCTTCCGATTCACAAGAGTCATTGGGTACTTCCAGATGAGGCTTTTATTGTGCTATTGGCCTGCCTCATTCATAGAATGGGGTGGGGGTGGGGGAGCGGAAGTCCTCCATTTATAGCCTTCCAGTGTTTTCCCACCACTTCTTCCATAAGGAGGGAAAGATGGAATAGCTCAACAGTGTTCTTTGGTGACGCTAGGAGCTATCCATCTGAAAGCACGCACTGTTTTAAGAGATTACGTTATTGCCTGGTTCATGCTTTAAAAGACCTTCAGGATCACGGTCAGTGTATCCTAAGTGCTCTGGGCTGGAAAAAAGATTGAGTTTTCCTTAGGCTTAGTCAGTATCTACCTGTTCCATTTCTCTAGCACTCTAGAGTTGCCCTGGTATAAAGACAAATTCTGGAAGAAAGGGGCTGTAGCTCAGTGGTTAGAGCACATACTTTGCATGCAGAAGGTCCCAGGTTTGATTGCCGGCATCTCCACGTAGGGTTAGGAAACAATCCTGCCTGAAATCCTAGAGAGCCACTGCCAGTGGGCTAGATGGACCAATGGTTGGATTCGGTATAAGGACACGACTGAACGACTGAACAACAACAACAAAACTTCCTATGTTCCTAAGAGAAGCCATGTTAGTCTGTTTTAACAAAAACAACAGACACTCATTCCAGATAATTTTAAAGCACTGGAGAGAATGCCCTTGCACCAGCTGGGTACAACTAAAATTTTGTGTTAAAAGAACATCTTTCAATTCAGTGAAGTTGCACTTCAAAGCTGAGGGAGATCCCACACCAACATCTTTGTATCTTTGTTTTACTTGCTTTCACTTTTATCTTCAGTCACTTTTACTGGGAGTGTGAGAAGCATTGCTTACTGAAGCTGGAACAACGTGGTGTGGGAGAATCCTGCATTGGCATCATTTTTGACAATGTGCAGACTGTGCCTGCTCTGCATTTGCTCCCATTTGGGACATGAGTAGTAAATGATTCAATAAAGATATACCCAATGTATCCAGAGACTGCCTCTTTTCTGGAGATATTATGATGGCTAGAAGGCCATCTGTTAGGGGTGCTGCATCCTGCATTGAGGTTAGACTAGATGATCTTCAAGGTACCTTCCAGCTCTATGATTCTGTTCAGCACCTTGAAAACAAACAAATTTATTGTGGCATTTACTTTATCGGCAGGGACTGGGGCATAGTGACTAGAGGTCTGGTAAGGTAGATGTCCAGGGAAAAGAAGGAATGTTCTGTGCATGGATGCAGATAAGCTCTGCCACACTACAAGAGATTTTCCCAGGAACAGGGGCTGCTAGAAGCACAGAGCTGCCTCAGCCCCTGCTCACAGTGACAGCATCACTAGTGACACTGAAAGTAACTTTGAGGCGCAATCCACTCCCAGGCAGCTTTAAAGCCTTCTAAGACAGGGAGTAGGATGCCATGGGCTGAAGAAGCAGCAGGGCCAGCCAGGGCTTGCCAAGATGGCAGGTCTGCAGTCTGTGGGTATTGTTGGAGCAGGCAATGTGTAGGAGCTGGGGTAATGACTTGGGGGTGCTTAAATGGGTGGATTCCACCTGGATGCAGGTGCACCACATTTCCTTTAAGACCAGTGTGCATGACCAAATCAGCATGTGGTGAAGTCTTTGAGTAGCTGCCCCGTCTGCAGCTCAGTATGCATTTAACAGCTCATCAAAAGTAGATAAAGCAGGGCGGCAGGCAATGGAGGTTCAGTTGGAAGCTGGCTGTGTGGTGGCTGCACAGATCCATTCCATCCAGGTTCTTAATTTACTTGCCTGAACTGGCTCTAATTCAGTTGTAGTTTCGGTGGGTGGGGGGAGTGGCAGGAAAGAGTGTACTGCTTTGTCACTGTCATTGAGTGGCAAATATGGGAATGGGGCTGTGTGCTTATTAGAGGTGCCAGTGCCGCTAGATGGAGGAGGAAAACTTGGGTAGGCTTGGTCTACAATGCAGTGCACCATACATGAGCCAATGAACACTTTCCAGGTGCCACATGCACTATGCATCCTCATTCACCCCTTTCCTGTTCTGGCATCCTCCAGAAATTGCAGAGGAACTCCTCTCTGTTGTATTAGCCTACCTGAATACTCAGCCAGCTGACACCAAGGAGCAGGCCCTGTTCACCATGCCCTACAAAACCCTAGGTTTAGAGCTTGCTGTTCAGTCTCATCATCTTTCCCCTGGTGCCCTGCTTCTGTTCCCTGATTTCTGCCTTGGGTCTTCTTGACCAAATTTCTGGTCTGCCCTTGACTCCCAATCCCTATTTTCTGCTCTAGAACCTGACCCCTTCCGGTTGTGAACCGCACATGTGTTTCTGACCCAACTGGACTGACAGTCAGCTTCTTTCTCCCAGTTCCAGACCTGGACCACCAGGAATGTGAGCCTTGCAAAAGCCTAGCATTTGGTTACTCCACCCCTTCTCCCTACACACATAGCCATTACTCTTTCTAATTCCATTGCATAAAGTAGACTGCTGCATACAAAATGATATGCCACCTCCCACCCCCAAAAGAAGATCCTATTAATCTCTAAGGTACTTTTTGGCCATCTTTTATACTTAAGGTAAAGCACTTCATTGCAGTGATTATTTCAACTTTCCTTTCATTTAAAACTAATCGAAACAAATGATAACTCTTTACATTTTCATGGCTGGTAGCAGTGCACCATTCTATCACACTTTCTTTAGCCATGTATTTGCTAGATAGTCTTAACTGCAGGGCTCAGAGATTAGCCTATACTGAACATCTGTGTGGGAAGGCTTCAGAGATGTCAAAAGAGAAAGGAAATGCAAGGGGCTACGAACATCAAACCAAAGAGAAAGGACCCTTTTGAAAAAAATTTAGTTTTTAGTGAAAGCTTCTCTTCAAGAAATGTAAGGACTTCAGTTGATGTTTGAGAGGCTCTGAAACACTGCAGGGGGTCAAAGACGAGAACTACAATGCCTGAGCTGTAATTGCTTGCAGTGTTTGGGTCTATAGAAAAGGTATTCCGAATGCCATATTCTCTTTAATATGGAGGAGCATAAATTCTGCATGCCTTGAAGAGGAATGTGGATCAGCAGAGTGGCTTGCAGCAGGTGGGGTTGGGCACACTCCAGCTTCTGGGGACATATTATGGCACAGGGCTCTACATGACTGTTTTGTCTCAGAATGCGTGTGGGGGATCACTTTCGCATTTGCCTTCTTTCTAATGTCATTAAGGACATTTTTAATTGAGCAGCCCCACACACATGCATTTTGAGGTGGCACAGTTGTGAGGAAGACCCTGCCACGTTCCCCTCTGCAACGCACATGCACTCATTATTGGAATCTGCTCTTGAAGATCTTATCAACCAATAATTGCCAGGTCAGCCCAAAATTAAAATCTCCCTCATCCATGATTTGACTGTGGATGAGGGGGCTGACCTGGCATGTATTACTGAGACCTGGGTGGGGGAACTGGGAGGGGTCACTCTCTCCCAGCTGTGCCCTCCTGGGTACTCAGTGCAGCACCAACACTGACTTGAGGGTCGGGGAGGGGGGGTTGCCGTGGTCTATAGGAATTCAATCTCCCTCTCCAGGCTTCCTGCTCATTCGAGTGCAGATCTTGAGTGTTTGTACCTTGTGTTGGGTACCCGGGACAGATTAGGGATTCTGTTGGTGTACCGCCCACCCCGCTGCCCATCAGACTCCCTGCCTGAGTTGACGGAGGTGGTCTCGGACTTGGTGTTGAGGACCCCTAGGATGATGGTCCTGGGGGATCTCAACTTCCATGCTGAGGCCGCTGTATCCGGGGTGCCTCAGGACTTCATGGCTGCCATGACAACCATGGGGTTGTCCCAACATGTCATCGGCCCAACGCATATAAAAGGACACACGCTTGATCTGGTTTTCTCGACTGGGCAGGAGGATGGTGATCTGAAAGTGGAGGAATTAACATCTGTCCCTTTGTCATGGTCAGATCACTTCCTGCTGAGGTTTAGACTCCTGGCGGCCTTTCCCCTCTGCAAGGGTGGGGGACCTATTAAAATGGTCCGCCCCCGGAGATTAATGGATTCTGATGGATTCCAGAGGGCTCTGGGGGATTTTCCTGCTGGTATGGCTGGTGCTCCTGTCGAAGCCCAGGTCGCTCTGTGGAATGTAGAGATGACTCGGGCGGTTGACACGATGGCGCCCAAGCGCCCTCTCCCTCTGAGCAGAGCCCGGCCAGCTCCTTGGTATACACCTGAGCTGAGGGCAATGAAGCAAGAGGGGAGACGGCTAGAACGCAGGTGGAGGAAAACTCGTGCTGAGTCTGACCAAACACAGGTAAGAGCCCACTATGAAGCCTACTCTGTGGCGGTGAGGGTGGCAAAGAGACAGTTCTTTTCCACCAGCATTGCATCTTCTCACTGTCATCCAGCGGAGCTTTTCCGAGTGGTTCACGGCTTGTTACATTCTGGGCCAGGGAGAGAGACGGTGGAACCCTCAGTAGCGCACTGTGACAAGTTTGCACAGCACTTTGAGGATAAAGTTGCTCAGATTCGTCATGAATTGGACACCACCATTAATGCAGTTCCATTGGTAGAGGCGTTCAGAGCACCGTCTGGTCCAGTTTTATTGGATGAGTTTCAGTTACTGAGGCCTGAGGATGCGATCAAGGTGCTTGGCCAAGTCCGATCAACCACTTGTGTGCTTGACCCTTGCCCTTCATGACTTATTAAATCAAACAAGGAGGGGTTGTCCAGCTGGGTCCAGGAGGTTGTAAATTCCTCCTTGAGAGAGGGAGTGGTGCCTGCCGCTTTAAAAGAGGCGGTAATTAGACCACTCCTGAAAAAGCCTAACCTGGACCCAGAGGATGTTAACAATTATAGGCCAGTGGCCAACATCCCCTTCCTGGGCAAGGTGCTTGAGCGGGTGGTTGTAGGACAGCTCCAGGCACTGTTGAATGAAACGGATTATCTAGATCCATTTCAGTCGGGCTTCAGGCCTGGTTTTGGAACGGAAACTGCCTTGGTCGCCCTGTGGGATGACCTCTGCCGGGAGAGGGACAGGGGGAGTGCGACCCTGTTGATTCTCCTGGACCTCTCAGCGGCTTTCGATACCATCGACCATGGTATCCTTCTGGATAGATTGTCTGGGTTAGGAGTTGGAGGCACTGCACTACAGTGGTTCCGCTCCTACTTGGATGGCCGATTCCAGAAGGTGGTGCTGGGGGATTATTGCTCTGTGCCATGGCAATTGTGCCATGGGGTTCCACAGGGCTCTATTTTATCCCCCATGCTGTTTAACATCTACATGAAACCGCTGGGGGAGGTTATCCGGAGGTGTGGGCTGAGGTGCCATCAATATGCAGATGACACCCAGCTCTACCTCTCTTTCTCATCAAAACCAGGTGAGGCAGTGGCTGTTCTGAATCAGGGCCTGGGCATGGTAATGGACTGGATGAGGGCCAATAAACTGAAACTCACTCCAGACAAGACGGAGGTACTGTTAGTGGGTGGTTGGTCTGCCCGGCTAGGTGATATTCAACCTGTTCTGGAGGGGGTTGCACTCCCCCTAAAGGATCAGGTTCATAGTTTGGGGGTGCTCTTGGATCCAGAACTGTCACTTGAGGCACAGGTGAACTCATTGGCACGGAGCACTTTTTATCAGCTTAGGCTAGTATACCAACTACGCCCTTATCTGGACAGAGATAGCCTAGCTACAGTTATCCATGCTCTGATAACTTCTCGTCTGGATTACTGCAATGCGTTATATGTGGGGCTGCCTTTGAAAACGGTCTGGAAACTTCAGCTGGTCCAAAATAGGGCAGCAAGATTGTTAACAGGGACTGGCCTGCGAGCTCATATTACGCCAGTACTTTTCCAGCTGCACTGGCTGCCAGTCCATTTCCGGGCCCGATTCAAAGTGCTGGTGTTAACATTCAAAGCCCTTAACAGCTTGGAGCCAGGTTACCTGAAGGATCGCCTCCTCCCATATGTGCCTGCCCGGAGCTTAAGATCATCGTCAGCGGCCCTTCTCCGTGAGCCCCTGCCAAAGGAAGTGAGGCGGGTGGCTACTAGGAGGAGGGCTTTTTCTGCTGTGGCACCCCGGCTCTGGAATGAGCTCCCTAGTGAGGTTCGCCTGGCGCCTACATTGTATTCTTTTCCGCGCCAGGTGAAGACCTTTTTTATTTTCCCAGGCATTTTAGCATTTTAGCTTTCTAAATTTTTAGCTTTGCTGTTTTAAATCTGTATGTTAAACTCCTGCACTGCTGCTAGGTTTTATTGTGGTTGTATTGTTATATTGTGGTTTTAATGTTCTGTATATTTTAAATTGTTTTATTGTGTGTTGTTTGGTTTTAATTTTTGTGAACCGCCCAGAGAGCTTCGGCTATTGGGCGGTATAGAAATGAAATAAAAATAAATAAATAAATAAATAAATACAATTACCTCAGGCCATGTACAAAGTGACTATGGTGTCTAAACATGATTGTAGCACCATATTTTGGATTAATTAATCTAGTCTAAATGATAGCCTAGGATGGTTTAGTAATCTGCATGCCACTCATTAGCAAGCACTGTATTATGCATCTTCAAGTAGGGCTAGAATATGTATGTTTATATCTGTGTGTCTCTGTATACAATTACTGCTTAAAATCTCTCTGCTTGTGGTGTCTTGTGATACTCTTCTGTATGTACAGATTGATTGATTGCATTTTTATACAGCCCAATAACTGAAGCTGTCTAGGCAGTTCACAACAATTAAAACCATAAAATACCAGACAATAAAATACAGATGATAAAATACAATATAAAAGTTTAAAACTACAATATAAAAATAAACATAACCAACAGGAGTTAGCCATAGTACAAAAATTTAAAATATAATACCAGATAAAAACTAACTGAAAAACTAAAATTCCTTGGAGAATAAAAAGGGGTTCTCCTGGCTCCGAAACAAGCACAATGTAGGTGCCAGGCGATCCTCTCTGGGAAGCTCATTCAACAATAGGGGTGCCACAGCAGAAAAGGCCCTCTTCCTAGTAGCCACTTACCTCACTTCCTTTGGCAGGGGCTCCCAGAGAAGGACTGCTAAAGCTGATCCTAAAGTCTTGGCAGGTTACCTGGGTTATATGGGTTTAGGTGTTAAGGACCAATACTGCACCATCTGTAGTTATATTTGTTCCTAGAAAAGCCATTAATTGACCTTTTAACAAAGGATATAGATATTAAGACCTAAGAAACAGCTCAAAAATCTACCAGGTATTGGCTGCATACCTGCTTTAAGTTTGCTATAAAAAAGTGTGTTTGTCTTAATGCAGTGGGCAACACACACACACACACACACACTAACAATATTTGTGTGGTGATATGAAAATATAGAACAGAGATCATTTGCCAATTCCCAGATATGGCGCACACATGCTTTACATCGCTTAGGAAGTGTGCCCGTATGTAACCAGTACAGCTTTCAACTGCAAAATATGTGCAGGATAAAGCCACTTACATATATTTTGCAGGCAAAAACTGTGGCTGATATTCATGCCCTTGATAAATGAACATAAGAAGAACCATGTTGGATCAAACCTGGGTCCATCTAGTCCAGAATTCTGTTCACACAGTGGCCAACCAGATGCCCACAGGAGACCCGCAAGCAGGACATAAGTGCAACAGCGCCCAGTTCCCCAGCAACTGGTGTACACAGGCATACTGCCTCTGATACTGGAGGTTGCATATAGCCATCAGGACTAGCAGCCTTCAATAGCCTTCTCCTCCAGGAATCCCCTTTTAAAGGCATCCAAATTGGTGGCCATCACTGCCTCTTGTGGAAGTAAATTCCATAGTTTAACTACGTGCTGTGTGTAAGAAGTCCTTCCTTTTATCCATCCTGAATCTCCCACCAGTCAGCTTCATAGGATGACCTCAGGTTCTAGTACTATGAGAGAGGGAGAAAAATGTCTCCCTATCCACATTCTCCACACCATGTATACCTTTGCATACCTCTATCATGTGTCCCCTTACTCCCCTTCTTTCTGAGCTAAACAGTCTCAGATGTCGTAACCTTTCCTCATAGGGGAGATGCTGCAGCCCCTTGATCATTTTAGTTGTCCTTTTCTGCACTTTTTCCAACTCTACAATATCCTTTTTGAGGTGTGTTGACCAGAATTGTACACAACATTCCAAGTGTGGTCGATCATAGATTTCTTTATGGGCAGTATGATCTTGGCAGTTTTATTTTCAGTTCCTTTTGTAATTATACCTAACATGGAATTTGCCTTTTTCACACTGGATCAGCATTTTCATCAAATTGTCTACCACAGCCCCAAGTTCTTCTTCGTGGTCTCTGTGCATCACACATATGGGCTCTGTGCCTGCATGGAGACTCGTTCAGAAAACTTCCAGGCTGCAGAGTTTTTTGGCGGGAACCCCTCCTCCACCACCTGTGGCATGTATATAGCGTGGGTTCCCGCCTTCCCCTCAGTTCCTTTTCGACCGCCTTAGCATTACTTCATGGGGAACTTTTCGACATTCTGTCATGCTGCATTTCTATCTTCTCTAAAACCCTTTTTCTTCCTTTACCTTCTTCTTCTTCTTTATCTTATAACGAGAGAGAGAGAGTGCCAATTGTCAACAGTGTTGGAGAGCATTGTCTCCCTCAGCGGTGACACATTTTTTCTCCTTTGGCGTAAGGCCCTGAAGCCTCTGTTTAAGAAGGTGCACGGATTGTGGCAGTACGGTGCCCTCTTCGGACGGCCACTCTTTGTGTCTTATTTGCTTAAATAAGCACCACGGCCAATTGCTATTGAAGTAGGCTCGCAAGAATAGAGCTGATCAACCAAAAGCGATCCTGTGGCAATGGGCCCTTCAGGTGGTTGACATGCCTAAGGCCCAAACTCCCAGGGATCAGCCCGTCGTGGCCCCCACTAATCACTGAGCTGGTTCAGGTAGATCCACCCACTCCGGGAAGGAGCCTGGCCATATCAGCAGCAAAAAAGATCTCAAAACGGGCGAAATGCCTTAAACTGGTGGTGGACACGCTGGAGAAGAAAAGGAAAAAGAAATCCTCCAAACAACAGGAAAAGGAGTGGGACCTACCACCACCTCCTCCTCCTCTACTTGATTCTCCGATATGTGTTGCGCCCCCCCATGCACACTGTTACTCTGGACCTGACCTCCATGGTCTCGGAGGGTGAGTTGAGGGACCCCCCCAAGCCCATCACCCTGTCTAGCTCTAATAGCCCTGGAACGGAGATCCAGGTCTCCAACAGTGCATCACTATGACATCCAGTCACCTTGGTATCGACCTACGTTTTCACCTTGACAGCCTCCTCAGTACCGATCTCTGGATCGATACCATCAGCATCGTTGGCTGGTGCAATACGACTGTGATTGCTCATGCTCTCCATCCCAAGATTGGGACCGTTTCTCAGCCTCGTCATCTCCTTCCCACCGACAGCACTTGGATACAGACTGGAGGCTCCGGAGGAACCGTGACCTCTTCCTTGATCAATCCTGTTACTTAGGAGCTACTTCTCCATCACATGCTCCCTTTCAGCCCGGACAATGCTCTGGTTTCGACACTCAGGATGTCTTCTGCCCTCCTCCTCCAGTACTGAGGCACTCTACATCCTTAGCACTACAACAACCCAGTTGGGACCATCAAGCCCCGCCACCTCCAATTCCACCTCATGCACCTGATGTGGCACTACATTCCTGTCCACTCGCAGGAATCCGGGGAGGACTACCAATCAGACTCCTCCTCCTATTCCTCTGTTCCCCCATCGACCTCATCACCAGATGATGTCATTGGGACATGGGATAGAGCCTCACCTTCCGAAGACATGGGCCATTTCTCTGAGCAGGTGCTTAGAATGGCTCAATCATTGGGCATCGAGGTACAACAACTCCACGATCTGGTATTTGATGCCGTCTCAACGGATCTGTACACCCCTGTGGCCATCCCCTTTCTTCCAGCCCTGCTGAGTGGAGGCCAGCAGACGTGGAAAGTGCCTTCATCCTTTACACCAACATCCAAGAGGCTGGAATCGATGTACAGGGTTCAGGAGACGGACACGTCTTTCCTCTTCTCACATCCTAAACTGAACTCCATAATAGTGGAGTCTGCTTAAGGTCGCTCGCAGAAAACATATGCCTAGCCTGTGGATAAGGAGAGCCGTAAACTCACTCTCGTCGGACATCGCCTTTACTGTTCAGCGGCATTGGAACTTAGAATCTCCAACTACCAGGCGATGATGGCCAGGTATCAACTCTTCCTCTGGGAGAAAATGGATTCTTGTATTGCGTACCTCCCTGAGGATCAACGTGACTTAGCCAGGATGTTTCATGCAGAGGCATCCAAACTATCTTGTCAGCAGATCAATACCGCCCGTCATCAGGCGGACTGCAATGCCAAGGGCATGATGGGCTCTGTTGCCCTGAGGCAACATGCCTGGCTCTGCTCTGCGGGCCTAACCTCTGAAGCTCGGTCACGGATAGAAAATCTACCCTTCGATGGTGAGGGTTTATTCAGTGCAAAAACAGACGAGCAGATTAACTCTGTACAGAAAGCCAGAACGACCACTTGTAAGATGGGCATTGGCCAATCCCAGCAACAACAACAGTAATACGCTTCGTACCATCAATGCCACTGGTACCGACACCAGACCTACCTACCTTAGCAATCTGGGGACTGGACACCCACATACTCTCAACAACACCAACAAAGAAAAAAGTACTCCCTCCCCAGGTTCCAACAAAAGGTGAAGGGTGAGGGATTCTCTAAACTCATCTCTAAACTTCAACTCATCTCCCCTCCATACCAACCTTTGCAAACCTCCCTTTGGAGACCGTCTGAACAAATTTTATTCGGCCTGGACAAGAGTGACATCCGACAACTGGGTGCTCACTATTGTCCATCATGGATACAAAATAGAATTCAACACTCTCCCGCCTCTGGGCCCAGTCCGGACCACTCCACCTTCGGAGGTCCTTCACAAAGAAACCGAATCTCTCCTATGAAAGGGCACCATCCAGCACGTTCTTCCAAACCCCAGTATGGAGGGGTTCTTCTCCAGGTACTTCATGGTACCAAAACAGGATGGAGGCCTCTGGCCCATTTTAGACCTTCGAGACCTGAACAAGTTTATCAGCCCCGAGGGGTTCAGGGTGACAGCCCTAGCCACAATTCTCCCACTCCTTCCGAAGGGCTCTTGGTTCTCCATGATCGACCTCGAGGATGCATTCTTCCATGTAGCCATAGAACACTCACACAGAAAATTCCTCTGCTTTGCG
Organism: Heloderma suspectum; assembly: GCF_057233095.1. Taxonomy (NCBI): domain Eukaryota; kingdom Metazoa; phylum Chordata; class Lepidosauria; order Squamata; family Helodermatidae; genus Heloderma; species Heloderma suspectum. Next base: position 251,478,042 of record NC_139459.1, read on the forward strand.
ATCAGAGAAGAATGTTTCCAGTTCAACGTTCTACCGTTTGGTCTTTCAACAGATCCGCGGGTGTTCACCAAGTGCATGGCTGTGGTCTGCACTTACTTTCCTCAAGGGAGTGGAGATCTACCCGTATCTCGACGATTGGCTGTTAGTGGACTCTTATCCAGAAGCCTTATTGCGTGCTATAAGGGATGTCTTAAACATTCTTCGGGCACTGGGACTACGGATCAACAAGGAAAAGTCTCATTTGCCCCCCACACGAACGGTTCAATTCACAGGGGCCATCCTCAATTCCAGAATGGGCTGGGCGTACCTTCCGACGAACCATATCACAAATCTCGTCACTCAAGCCACTTCGATATTCACCGCTCGCCGGGACACAGCACGTGACATCCAATGCCTACTTGGCCACATGGCAGCGACAGTATTGGTTGTAGAGTGGTCCTGACTACGGATGAGGCCACTACAAAACTGGTTCATCCGGACCTTCGATCTGACTCACAACCCTCTTTTTGTCACACTCCTGGTACTGGAGGAGGTTGCTCTCAGCCTGAAGTGGTGGATGGACTCCAGGCACTTGACCCAGGGGATGTCTTTCCTTCCTGCTCCTCCATCCAGGGTTCTGACCACGGACACCTCCCTCCTAGGTTGGGGAGCACATTGCGGCCCCCTGTGAGCTCAGGGTCTCTGGTCCTCCAAAGAAAGACTGTACCGCATAAATTTCTTGGAGTTGATGGCAGTTTGGAAAGCTCTCCGCGCCTTCGAACCATACCTCTGGTATTGACACATCCAGATCCTCACAGACAACACCACAATTCTCTGGTACCTAAACAAACAGGGCAGAATGCCCTCCTCCCATCTTATCTCTCACACTCTACCCCTTTACAACTGGGTCGTTGCCAAGGACATCTGCTTGACCGCTCTCCATATTGCAGGACAAGACAACCTGTTGGCAGACTCTCTCAGCCTCCTCCTTCGGTGCTCCCACAAATGGCAGTTGGCCAAGACAGTTCTGCAACTAATTTTCACCCAGTGGGGCCAACCAGAGATCGATCTCTTTGCGACTCCAGCAAACACAGCCTGCGAACAGTTCTGCTCCAGAGCCGGAGTTGGCCACGGGTCACTGGGCGATGCCTTTTTCCTAGAATGGACAGACCACCTATTCTATCTCCCCCCCCTTCCCACTACTCACGAGGGTGATCTCCAAAAATCAGGCAGGAAGCCACAAACTGCATTCTGATAGCCCCCTGGTGGCCCAGGCAGCCATAGTTCATGACGCTACAGAACCTAGCACATGGACATTGCTTGCTGCTCCCGCTGATAGACAACATGATTTCTTGGGACCGAGGTCAGATCCTCCATCCCGATCTCCACACCCTGAACCTCACGGCATGGAGGATCCAACCTTCACACACCACTCTCTGCTGATCCCGCCAACAGTGCAGACCATACTCAATGCAGCGAGAAAACCATCCACATGCTGGTCATACTCAGCCAAATGGGCTTCCTTTGTTCAGTTTGCAACCGACACCAACTGTAAACCTGATAAGTGACATCTGATCAATATTTTGTCCTTCCTCCAGCACCTCTACAGCAAAGGCCTGAAGTACTCCTCCATCAGTGTGTATGCTTCAGCGATTTCTGCTATGCGGGGCAACATCGACGGGTGCCCCATCTTCAGCCACCCTTTATGCAAACAATTCTTACGGGGACTCAGAAACTTGGCTCCCCCCGTGAGCCTTCATTCTTCAATGGGACCTGACCCTGGTGCTCAACAGCCTCACAGCAGTGCCATTTGAACCGCTTGTTACTGTGGACTTGAGGCTGCTCTCTTGGAAGGTCGCCTTCTTGGTAGCCATTATGATATCGAGGAGAGCAAGTGAACTCTCCGCATTATGAATAGACTCACCTTATACCATTTTTCACAAGGAAAAGGTGGTCCTTCGGCCGGACTTAGCATTCCTTCCAAAGGTAGTCACGGACTTCCATGTGAATCAGCCAATCATCCTCCCTGCCTTCTTTCCATCTCCAACTTCCAATTTGGAAAGGCGGCTGCACACTCTAGATGTCCAGAGAGCCCTGGCTTTTTATAGGTCTCCGACAGAGCCTTTCCACAACTCGCAACAGCTCTTCCTCTGCTACGGAGGACACAACAAGGGCTCTCCAGAGACTGGCCTCCTGGATAGTACACACCATCCGACTGGCGTACGTCTCTGGGAAGGACTTACCAGCCCGAATTCAGGCTCATCTGATGAGGGGAGTGTCGACTTCCACGGCTTTTGCAAGAGGTGTCCCTCTTGTAGACTTACGTAAGGTGGCTACCTGGTCTAAGCCTTCTACTTTCATAAAGCACTACAGATTGGACATTCGAGCTCAAGCGGACTGCACCTTTGGCAGGGCTGTGCCTTCATCAGTACTACATTGAGACACCGACCCACCTCCGGTAAGTTAGCTTGTTACTTGCCCATATGTGTGATGCACAGAGGCCACGAAGAAGAAAGTCAGGTTGCTTACCTGTAACTGTAGTTCTTCGAATGGTCATCTGTGCATTCACACAACCCTCTCACCGTCCCCACTTCAGTGTCAACAGTCTGTTGGAACCGAAGTGTTCTTCTCCTCGGTCCAGGACTCTTGCCATCTCAAGGAACTGAGGGGAAGGCGGGAACCCACGCTATATATGCCACAGGCGGTGGGGGAGTGGTTCCCACCAAAAACTCTGCAGCTTGGAAGTTTCCCAAACAAGTCTCCACGCAGGCGCAGAGCCCATATGTGTGAATGCACAGATGACCACTCGAAGAACTACAGTTACAGGAAAGCAACCTGACTTTCTCTTTCATGGACAGTCACTGCTAACTCAGATCCCATCAGCATGGACATGAAGTTGGGAGTTCTTGCCCCAGTGTGCATCACTTTACACTTGTATACATTCAGTCACGTTTGCCATTTGGATGTCCATTCTCCCATTTTGGAGAGATTCTTTTTTAATGAAAGCTTCTCTTCAAGAAATGTGAGGACTTGAGTTAATGTTTGAGAGGCTCTGAAACACTGCAGGGGGTCAAAGATGGGAAAACTACAGTGCCTGAGCTGTAATTGCTTGCAGTATTTTAAAGAACTCTAAAAGGTTAGTGAGACAAGACTTACCTTTGCAGAAGCCACGTCGATTCTTTTTCAGCAGGGCTTGCCCTTCTATGTGCCTACTAATTTTATCTTTAATAATGCTTTCAACAAATTTACTTGGAACATATGTTAAGCTAACTGGCCTGTAATTTCCCAGATCCCCCTGGATCACTTTTGAAAAACTGGCGTTACATTGGCCATTCCCAGTCCTCTGGTACAGAGTCTGATCTTAGAGACATGTTACATATTTTTGTTAGAAGATCTGCAATTAAAAACTCTAGGACTTCTGGGCTGGGTGATTTAGTAACTTTCAGTTTGTCAGTAAGGTTGAGAACTTCATCTTTTGTCACCACTATTTACCTCAGTTCCTCAGACTCCCTTCCTGAAAACATCAGTTCAGGTACAGGTATCTATCCTACATCTTTTGCAGTGAAGACAGATGGAAAGAATTCATTCAGCTTCTTCGCAATCTCCTTATCCTCCTTCAGTACTCCTTTAACTCTGTTGTCATCCAACGATCCAACTTCCTACCTCTCTGGTTTCCTGCTTCTGATATATTTTAAAAATTATTGTTGGCCTTGATATTGTTAGTGATATGCTCCTCAAAATACTTTTTTGCATCTTTTAGTGTCTGCTTACATCTCCTTTGTGCAAGTTTGTGCTCTCTGTTGTTCTCATTCGGACAAGATTTCCATTTTCTGAAAGAAGCCTTTTTCTCTCTAATAGCTTCCACTGCTTGTTAACCATGCTGGTGACTTCTTGGACTTGGTACTACCTTTCCTAACCTGTGGTATATATTCTAGCTGAGCTTCTATTATTGTGGTGTTTGGTAATTTCCAAGCTTTTTGAAAGGCTTTAACCTTTGTGATGTCCCCTTTCAACTTCCTTTTCACCAGTTCCCTCATTTTAGAGAAGTTTCCTCTTTTGAAGCCAAATGTGACTGTGTTGGACTTCCTGGGCAATTTTCCACTTAAATATATATTAAATCTGATAGCACTGTGGTCATTGTTTCCAATATGGGCCAGTCACAGACTTTGGGCCAGTCACTGACTCTCAGCCTAACCTATCTCATAGGGTTGTTGTGGGGATAATATAGAGAGGAGGAGGATCATGTAAGCCACCTTGGGTTCTTTGCAAGAGGAAGAAAGGTGGAATATAAATGCAATAATAATTTTTAAAACCACTAATATCTTTTACTAGGTCCTGGGAGACACCACTTAGGAAATGATGCCAGATATGTGTACTTTATAGTCATTAACTGTTTCCAAAGTACAACAGTTGAGGTTTGAAATGATTGTGAGATTCTTTTTTCCCCCTCAGCAATATTGGAATATTTTCACTGAAAAGTAACACAAAAAGCCCATCCCACCCATACTCTAGAATAACCCAGTGTGGACTGAATGTGCAAATGGATGGAGAGGAAGCAAGGGCTATGCAAGTCTTCCTACTTCTCCTTTCAGTCACATCCCAGCCCATCCTATTGGGCTGTGTATTGCAGGAGGCCGGTTTGTGGCAAAACAGGGAAATGCTGCTTTCTTCTTCAGATTTAATTTTAATTTTATTAGCTGTAGGTGTGCTCTGAATATCTGCCTGTGCTCTGATGCCAGAGCAGTTCAGTGTGCTAGGAGCACGCTCTGTAGTGAAATGGTAATTGAAAAGCTCAACAGGACTCCTGCTGGTAGGTCTGTCAAGAACCGCTAAGCACATTCATTAAAGCAAACAACGCTCCCTCTTCTGCTTGGCTTCACCACCTTTATTGTGTGCTTCGCAACTGTGGCTGCAGTCAGAAAAGGGCATATTGGAAGACTCAGTCTATCAACTAAGCTCAGGTGGCTGTTCCCAGATAAACACAATACATATGCCTCTCTATCTGCACACAAAAACTCTATTCTGCTTTTAACCTCACCTTTCCCTTTCTGTGATCTATGAATGGAAAGGTCTATAAATGGAAGAACAAATACTATTTTTTTTTAATCAGCCAATGATGTAATTGAATCCTTACTAATAATGGTAGGTTGTTGTTGATAGAAATGAATTAACTTCCTACTTGTGGAAAGATGATGAAACAGGGGAAGGAAACTGAGCAAAAGACACCCCAAGCATTTTGGTATAGTAGAAAGTGAGTTACGGGCATGCTATATTCATGCTCAAGAGCCAGTGTGGTGTGGTGTAGTGGCTAGAGTGTTGGACTGGGAGCTGGGAGATCCGGGTTCTAGTCCCCACTCAGCCATGGAAGCTCACTGGGTGACTTTGGGCCAGTCACAGACTCTCAGCCCAACCCACCTCACAGGGTTGTTGTGAGGATAAAATGAGGAAGGAGGATTATGTACGTTGCCTTGGGTTCCTTAAGGAGGAACAAAGGTGGGATATAAATGTAATAAATACATACATACATACAAACATACATACATACATAAAGTGTTAAACATGTGAGTGCTTCAGGAGAATTGTAAAACTTAGTTCAACATGGCCATGCTGACTTAAAATTCCTGATGATCTCTTCAATGGCCAATTCATCAAATACAGCACTGGCTCTATTGATTTCAACTTTGGGTCAAACTACATGTTGCATTAATTGCATAGTGTATAGCTGAGGCATATCTCTTTTTTTCTCTACAGTAAGTCCTCACAACTCCACTTCAGATTGGGACCACCACGTACCAGGAGGGGAGGTTTAAACCTTCCCTTCCTCCACTGTTGGCTTCCCCAAATCCCCCCCACGCAGGGGTTAAAAAAAGAAAAAAGGTTCAATCGACACCAATGGAGCCTTTTAATTTTTTAAAAATTAAAAAATTTAATTTACGCACTCCCTGCGTGAGTGTATGTGTGTGTAATTTTGGGAAGAAAATGGTGGTGGTGGGGAGTTTAATCCTCCTCTCTCAATGCATGGCGGTCCCAATTAAACTCAAGGCTGCACACACTTAAAAAAGATAAGCCTTGGCTACATGCTATGCAATTAACATGATAGGTAGTTTGACCCTTTCTTGACTCTCAAATAGGGTTGAGCAGGTTTCCTTAGTTCTGTTCCCCCATTGTTCAGTGGGTTTCCTTGGTTCAGCATTATGCTCTGCCTTCCTTCCAATGTAACATGGATAATGTCTAAAGTTAATTCCAGAACTGGCTCAGTGCATTTTGCTGCAGCTTTCCTTTCCTTCTGTTTGGAAATGTTCTGTTCTGTATTTCCCTCTGTCTTACTGATGTGCACAAGAGATAACTGATAAAACAACAACATGTATGGTCAGATGAGCAGGTGAGCATACAAACCCCTGAATACATCAAGATTCTATTTATTCATTTGTTGTTGTTCTTGTTTTAAAATTATGTCCCACTTTAGGCAGATAACATAAAAATTAAAACACCAAAACCAGCAATCAGAATAATACAATAAAGGAAAACACCCATCACAGCTACAGTAAATTTCCCAATCAGCTTCACACCTCCACAAAAAAATCACGAAAAAGCTCACACTTTTACCACATGGTGAAATATATACAAAGATGGGGCCTAGTGGGCTTTCCTAGGGAAGGCATTCTAAAGCATTGCTGCCATAACCGAAAAAGTCCTGCCTGTACCACACCATTGTCAGCAGGAGGATCCAAACCAGAATCTCTGATGTTACTTGGAGTGCTTGGAAGGGAACATACAAGAGAAGATGTCCAGGTCCCATGCCATTCAATTCTTTAATGAGGTAGGACTTTTTTGTGTGGTGTTTTATCTGTTTGCACAAGTGCTTATACATATTGGTAAGGTAGAGGGGAGAAAAGATGAGAGCATTGTGTCAAACTGCATATGTGCAGAGGTCTCTACAAAATTTGGAAATTAAAATGAAAGAATGTTGGATTCATGAGGCAGTGATCCAAATCCACAAGACCAGGTAATTCAGAATCCTAAAATCTGGAGAGAAATTTGGATTGGGAGAATTTTGTAAGCATTTCTACTCCCAAACTGTCATGTGCAGGTCCATTCATATTTATAGTCTATAGCGCCTTCTTCTCAGGTAGCTGTCAGTAATCTTTGCATTGGGAACCTTGACAATGGGGGTCCTCTCTGCCCAATCATTTCCCTCCCGGTTGGGTGAATCACACCCACCAAACAAATTGGTAACAGCCTAAACAAGATCATCAATGGTTTGCTGTATTCTGTAATGACATAATAATTTTAAAACTGCAAGCAACAAATGACAGAAGAAGAAATAGCACTAGATTGAATGTGTGAGTTTAGAAGGAAGGAGAATGCCTGGGGAAAACAGGGATTGGTAATTAGATTGCAAGTTTATCATTGTGCAGGAAGGTGTCTCCTCTCACTTAATAGGGATGGCCCAGTAGAGCAGAAGCACAGCAAGCATGAAACTGTAAGCCTACCATGATAATAGTCTTTGAGGAATACTCTGTCTGCAAAATATTAATCCTCAGGCAGCACTGCCTAGTTATTCCTACTTGTTGGTAGCCTAAGCTGTGCCTTCTGGAAAGAAAAAGGGAGAGGGAAAGACAGAGAAAATGGGGATGTAGTACCTAGAGCTCCATCAGAAGTTGCTACTCACTATCTCAAAGCATCTCCCTCACCCCAGAAAACAGATGTACTGTCCAGACAGGTGACTTTTTACTTGTGCTTTGGGATGTATGAGAAATTTGTTTCAATTTGTATTTGTTCAAGATTTACCCTGTTTGCATCTTCCGGATCGAACACGGACTCTGATGCAATCTGCAGTCAAAGCCCGTACATTTCTGAGCTTGCATGATTCACGGACCAAAAAATATACATCTGACAGCATGCATACATTGGAAAAATGCACATGGAAAAATGAACACTTCTGAAAAATGTGCACAAATACACTTTAATCAATGGGAGAAGAATTTACATTTCAAAGATGCACACAATTGAGGCATACATTTGGAAAAATACGGATTTTCACATGAAAACAAACAAAACTATCAATCAGATATGGATTTGAGGCAGAACGAGCGTTGAGATGGAATTTAGAGAACTTGACTTTTGCTGATTCATGCATCCCTACTTGTGCTACAATAAAAAGATTGAGCTGAGTGTGGCCGGAGGGGGTATCACCTATGTTGAATACCCAAAGCTATTTTCTGTCCATGTAGGCATACTAAGTAGTGAGTTCATGGCTGCACATGGCTTGCTCCACTAATGTTAATGGGGTCAAAATAAAGCTCAATAGGAGCTTGATCAATGACATCTGGTGTCAAGCAGATCGATGACTGCACCAAGTGCTGCATTGTTAAAAAATGTATGCACTTTCACATGTTATTCTTGCATCCAAAAATACATGTAGATGTAAATTGAAAGTGACATACATAAAACTAGGTAGCTCCAAGAGAAGTCTCATGAACAGTGTCAGACAAAGTATGTCTGACAAAGTTTTTATTCCAACTGGGAAATGTACATAGCCCCCTAAAAGGAACATGATTTAAAACTCAGAACAGAAGTCGTAAAACAGCAGCAATTACCCTAATCAGATTGCGTCTCCCCCACACACATAGCTTTTTCCCTTTCAATTTGGGAATGACTGAAGAAACATAGGAGCAAAGAGGAGGGCTAGCTCCTTTGCTTTTTGAACCACATCCACCATTTCTTCAGCTCAAAGGAGGATTAGCTCTTCATTAACTTTGGAAAGGGGACACCTTCGCTAGACAGAAGAAAGGCACTGAAAGCTGCATGCATATTGGTGGCATGTGGTTATCACCTGCATGGAAGAATTCATTTATTGGTATAATTTTGGGGGTCACATTTTTTAAAAAAATGAAGACATATTTATCTAAACATTAAAAATTATTGCCATTTTTGACCCCTCCTGAAAACACAACATAATATAATTTGTTAGTTGGTTTATTTTATTTGACAGACTACATAGGTTCATGATTTGGTTTGCTACACTAAATTACCCTTTAATAATGAGCATATAGAATACCAGATATGGCCCCCAGGTTACTCTTGTAATTGAACGAGGAAAGTATTTAAGGAGCTGTCTGTATTGGTTAAGATTGTCATGATAATAGTACTAAGAGATGGGTGACTTTAAGTAGAAACCTAATGATTAAAGCTGTATGCTAAGTAAGTATTAATTGATATTCAATAAACAACAATTTTACTTGTGAATGTCATTGGATAGATGTAAAATACTACAGCTCTGACAGCCATTTCATCTTCTTACCCACAGTGATCAAGTTTGTATGATCACGGCATGGTTAATAAGCCATGATGGTAGCTTGTTAATCCCACTGCATGTGCTAGCCAGATTTCCTCAATTGCGCTTCCTGGCATAGCTTGCTTTGTCATCCGAACCCAGACGCCATGGGTTGTTTCAGAGGGCAAAAACCCATGGGCTGTTGCTGGATTATTTGAGGGTCGCTGTCTCCCCAACAAGCCATGCTGCCTGGGTTCGGATGACAGCGAGCCACACCAGTGAGGGTAATTAGGGAAATCCAGCCAGCACGTGACCGGCACACATGGCAGGGGAAATAAGCCACTGTGGCTTATTTCCCACGCTGTGATTGAGAAGAGGAGAGGAGTAAAACATAACAGGAGAATGGGGACTGAAGAATCTGATTGCACAAGGAAGAAAACTAGTCTGTTCTGTTTTTGTGGTGCAGATTTTTAAAAGACACCATTGCTGCTATTCATGTGGCCAGTGGTGACTGGTGACTCCAGTTCCAGAAGGGCTGTGATTCCATCCAGGGTTTTAGTTATCACCAGCCCAAACTCTTAACAGTGCTATCCAGGGTGCTGAAAGGTGCAATCTAAGGTGCTAAACCCATTTGGGGCATAGTGCTCAGCACCTTGGATAGCACCATTAGAGTTGGCTGGTGGCAACTGGCAAATAAAACCCTGAATGGAATTACAGCCCCTCTGGAACTGGAGTCACTGGCCACCACTGCACACATTACATTTTATATATTTTTCCCAACACGAGTGTCCCTCTCCATACTGGAAATCTGTAAAATGGCTTTCAGAGCCAAAGGAGATACGACAGGGGCAGACATGTTTGTTCTTCACATTTTTACCCCTTTCATATTATAAGTGGAGGATAGGGTTTTACTTTTTATAACAACAGGGGCATGTGGGTGAGGGGAGCTGAACTCTTCCCCTCCCTCCTTACCTACTCAAACGCTACCACTGCAGGCACTTTTCAGCCTGGCTCTGATACTGTATATGACTGTGCTAGAGAGAAAAGTGCCTGAAGCAATGGAGTACAGTATGATAAAGTGGGACATGGTTCAGCTTCACTCACCTGTGTACACATTTTGTTGTAAAAATTAGACACATTGCCACCAGCTTTAATATGAGAACAGGCAGATAGGAATAAACAAACACAGCTACTTCCATCATACCTATTTTGGCCCTCAGTCTCTTGCTTCGATAGAGGTTCAGGGATCTGGATGTGGCATACTGAACTGCTGAGCAAAAGCTAAAATCCAAAAGCCACTCCCCCAAGTATCGTGGGAAATCACCCTTAGCTAACTTCAGACCACTGGCACTAATTACTGGTAGCAGAAACTAAAAGCAACTTCTGAAGGTTTTTTAAAAAATGGATATTATTATTTATGCAACCCAAATTAACAAAAAATACATACAAGTTAATTTCATATATTAATACAGACCACTTTCTGGGTGGGAGACTGGATTGCCCTCTACCAGAGCCTCTATATGCTGAATGACGTCCATGGGCATGGCAACAGACATGACATTATCCTCTCCCCCGCCCCCCATTTTGCCTTTCTCCATGCTGGGAGATACACCTATCTCAGCACAGAGAAAAGGACTTGGCTGGCACTGGAAGAAGTAACCACAAGTCACTGGCATCATGCAGTGTGCGAAGCTACTTACCTGGTGCTGGGAAGAATGAATGCTCCTCCCAGTGTCAGCTGAGCCCCCTGTTGCCCGCAGCCCCGCTGTTATTTCTGGTCTAAGATCCTAGATAATTTGGAGTTCCTTCCAGGAGGCAGAGCTTAGAGGTCACGTCCCACCCCATGGAGGAACCCCAGGAGGCTCTGTGGGCCAGATGTGGAACTTCTGTGGGCTAGAGCTCCACAGTGCTGAGGAGGAGATGTCACACACACACCCCGACACACACACACACTGACCTTAATCACAGCACGTTACTTTTCTCCATAGGGGTGAATGAAGAGGTAAAGAGGTGCATTTTGGGACACCATTTGGGCTAAAAGCCTGTCTCCTGCCCCTGGTGACCCGAGTATCTTAGATCAGGAGAAAGTTTTGCTTCCTGTCAGTTGTGTCCGAGACAGAAGCTAATGTACAGGGGCCACTGAGAGCTGAGGTATCTGCCTGTCTACATCCATTCCCCACCCTGGGCTCCATTTCTTGATGTGATACTAGAATGGAGGGAACCTCCAGAGCAACCGTAGTTGGAACACTGTACCAATCAGCCATTCCCACTGAAATGAAATCTTCCATGTACCAGATATGTGGATGAAGGTTTTGCATGTTGGCCTTGTTGGCTTGGTGCTTGCTACACATTTTTTTCCTGTCCAATACTGCCTAGGCAACATCATCCAAGATGTTCTCCACCCCTACACCTGTCAGAACGTTTGTAATTTGTCCTTCTTTGTAAAATCTGAACACAGTCCATGCTTTTAGCAAACCAAGATGCCTATACCTAGCTCCAGTATAAAATGTAGATGCAGACTAGCTCCTTTGCCACTGTATATACTCCTCTTAAGTTAATTTGCCCACCTTACTCATTGAAAGCTTGCCTCTCGCTAAATGTGGCAGAGACTGCTTTTGAGTGAGCATTTGGCCAGACCAGGTGAGAAACTAGTTAATATGTTCCTCTCCTAAATAGCTTTACAAAGCTGAGTGAAATCTTACGCCAAAAGCTTTAATTTTGTTTGCTTGTTTCTAGGGAAATCTGGTAGGACTATAGAACCCTTTACCATTTGAAAACTATCATGTTTCTGACAGTCTGAGTGACGGCTTGCTCCCTGCAGTCTGTGGGCAAAATGCTAGGCCATGTCCCCAGATGGCTGCGCCAAGTCCTTCAACAGCAAACGATGCATCATTGAATATGTCAGGCTGAATTAGAAAGCAGGCTCATCACATTAATCTCAGACTCTGAGCTGGCAGTTCCTATGTTCTAGTGTCACTTGATCCTGGCTGTCATACTACTGTCTCCACCTCCACAGCCATGGGAAATCTCCCCAGGCAGCATACAGACAATAATGCACAGTAATGAAGCTGCTGGAGGAAAAACTTCACTGGCATTGGCCACCATTGGCTGACACCTTTCCGTTATATTAAGTTGCCTTATGGTGCTATATAGCTGAAGGTATTATTTACACTGCTATTCTTGTCTGCTGGCACTGACCATACCTGTTCATTGACTGGTACCTTATTGGACTATACTTAAGAAACATAAAGGGAAAATGTTATGGTATGTGTCTTAGTATTGTGCTGTGCCCCCTCCCCTCACAAATTCTGAATTCCCTTTCCCCTGAATTCTTAGTAGTGTGTTGCGCCTCCCTCCCCCTGAATTCTGCCACCCTCCGGTCCAAATTTTGCATCCTCTCCCTCTTTTTGACCATCCCAATGTCATGAGATGAAAGAAGTGAAGGTTACTGACAAGGGATGGACTCTATGCTAGCTTTAGTATAGATCCCTCAAAAATAAGTAATAACAGATGATGAAGGAATATCTGAACCATGATTACTTTGATTGCTTGGGCTAAGGTCTGAGCTTTCTCAGCCTCTTCCAGGGTTTTTCTGTTTTGCAGTAATGCTTTCTTGTGTTTAGAAGCAATTTGAAAATCGCCATTAATTATCCACACATAAGCAGATCCCTGCACAGAATGAGGCCTGTACAAATGTAGCACTTTGGATAGCCCACCTCTGATTTAACATAGGGAAGCCAAGGTGGATTAACTTGGAGATGCCAAGGTAGACTTGAGCACAGGATCTGATTTTTAATGCTGTGCTCAAACCTGGCTTCTCCAGTTAAAAGGACCTCAGAAAGAAGGATTCTTCCCAACAACTTGGAGAGAGCTGCAGAGCTGGGCTGAATAGACCAATACTGGGCTGGGTAGACCAATTGTCTAAATACAATATTTATTTCTTTCTGACTCAGTATGATGTTTGTTAAATTTGTAATCTGCCTTTCCACCAAATGTTGCGCAAGATGGCTAACTACAATCTAATATAAATACAATAAAATAATAAAATACAGTAAAACAGCAATAAAATCCAAAGTAAAAACTCAGAAACAGGGCAGGTAGAACACATCAATAAAACCAATAAAATGAGTTAAAGTAATTGCACTGATTTACAATGGCAACTGCTTTTGTTTTTTGGGGGGGGTATTTTTTATCTATAATGTTTTTATTGAATTTGCATTTGGGGTTTTTTGTTTGGTTTTTATTTTGCAATTTTTAATTATTATTATCAACAGTTCAAATAATATAGAATATAATCAAATTAATCAATAGAACCAGCAAATATCACAAAGTTCCCAATAACACAAAAGGCTGTACATTCTCTTGATTCTTGTTACACCAATACATTACAAATAATGACCACTTTTCTATAAATCTATTATTTTGCTGTCTTCCCTCTCTAACCCTTACTATATTAGTTAACTTAACCATATATATTATTTCCCATTCTTTGATAATCCAGTCATCAGCTGTAGGGGCTTTCAGTTTTTTCCAGTTTGCCGAGATCAGCATTCTTTGTTGTTTTTGTTGTTGTTGTTCAGTCGTTCAGTCGTGTCCGACTCTTCGTGACCCCATGGACCATAGCACGCCAGGCCTTCCTGTCCTGCACTCTCTCCCGGAGCGTGCTCAAGTCCATATTCATTGCATCAGTGATGCTATCTAGCCATCTCATCCTCTGCCGTCCCCTTCTCCTTTTGCCCTCAGTCTTTCCCAGCATCAGAGTCTTTTCCAGAGAGTTTTCTCTTCGCATTAGGTGGCCAAAATATTTGAGCTTCAGCTTCAGTATCTGTCCTTCCAGTGAGCACTCAGGGTTGATTTCCTTTAGGATTGACTGATTTGACCTCCTTGCAGTCCGGGGGACTCGTAAGAGTCTTCTCCAGCACCACAGTTCAAAAGCATCAATTCTTTGGCGTTCAGCCTTCCTTATAGTCCAGCTCTCACAGCCATACGTTACTACTGGGAAAACCATAGCTTTGATTAGACGGACCTTTGTTGGCAAGGTGATGTCTCTGCTTCTTACTATGCTGTCTAGGTTGGCCATAGCTTTCCTCCCCAGGAGCAAGCGTCTTTTAATTTCATGGCTACAGTCACCGTCTGCAGTGATCTTGGAGCCCAAGAAAATACAATCTGTCACTGCTTCCATTTCTTCCCCTTCCATGTGCCAGGAAGTGATGGGGCCAGATGCCATGATCTTCGTTTTTTAATGTCGAGTTTCAAACCAGCTTTTGCACTCTCTTTCACCCTCAACAAGAGGCTCTTTAGATCCTCTTCACTTTCTGCCATTAGGGTGGTATCATCTGCGTATCTGAGGTTGTTGATAATTCTCCCGGCAATCTTAATTCTAACCTGTGATTCATGCAACCCGGCGTTTCTCATGATGTACTCTGCATATAAGTTAAATAAGCAGGGTGACAATATGCAGCCTTGTCGTACTCCTTTCCCAATTTTGAACCAATCGGTTGTTCCATGTCTGGTTCTTACTGTTGCTTCTTAACCCTCGTACAGGTTTCTCAGGAGACAGGTAAAGTGGTCTGGTACCCCCATCTCTTTCAGAATTTGCCACAGTTTGTTGTGATCCGCACAATCAAAGGCTTTAGCGTAGTCAATGAAGCAGAAATAGACGTTTTTCTGGAATTCTCTTGCTTTCTCCATGATGCAGCGAATGTTGGCGATTTGATCTCTAGTTCCTCTGCCTCTTCGAAACCCAGCTTGTACTTCCGGTAGTTCTCGGTTCACATACTGCTGAAGCCTAGCTTGTAGGATTTTGAGCATCACCTTGCTGGCATTTCATGAGCGCAATTGTACGGTAGTTTGAGCACTCTTTGGCGTTGCCCTTCTTTGGAATTGGAATGTAAACTGACCTTTTCCAGTCTTGTGGCCACTGTTGAGTGTTCCAAATTTGTTGACATATTGAGTGCAGCACTTTAACAGCATTGTCTTTTAGGATTTTAAATAGCTCAGCTGGAATACTGTCATCTCTGCTAGCTTTGTTGTTAGTAATGCTTCCTAAGGCCCACTTGACTTCATTCTCTAGATGTCCAGCTCAAGTTCAGTGACTGCACTATCATGGCTATCAGGGACATTCAGATCTTTCCTGTATAGTTCTTCTGTGTATTCTTTCCACCTCTTCTTAATCTCTTCTGATTCTGTTAGGTCCCTGCCTTCTTTGTCCTTTATCATGCCCGTCTTTGCACAAAACGTTCCCTTGAGATCTCTGATTTTCTTGAAGAGATCTCTAGTCTTTCCCATTCCGTTGTTTTCTTCGACTGGGTGCTGTTAATAAATGCACTATCATCTCTATGTCATCAGATAGAACAACGTCCTTGACATAACCAAAAAGAATAATTATTGGATCCAAAGGTAGGCTATATCCTGATATAATCTCAATTTCAACTATTATCTTTAACCAATAGCCCTTAATGATTGGGCAAAACCAAAAAACATGAGCCATATCTGCGTTAGGCATTTTACATCTCCAGCACCTGTTATCGCCCTTATGATAAATG
Source organism: Heloderma suspectum (assembly GCF_057233095.1). NCBI lineage: Eukaryota > Metazoa > Chordata > Lepidosauria > Squamata > Helodermatidae > Heloderma > Heloderma suspectum. Next base: position 251,493,843 of record NC_139459.1, read on the forward strand.
CGGTTAAGCCTTGCAAGCATTAAATACCAGCGGAACATAAATTTGAAAAAAAATCTTTCAGGTTTGTGCTAATAGTCTGCTGTGATATATTATTTCATATCAAGGTTCAGGTACCTACTGGAATCAGACAAGTTAATTCTCTTTCCCAGCCTTTGTGATAGTTATTAATTGTAAGAACTAAATCTAATAGAACTTTATAAAGCTTACTTAATAGGTTTTCCTAATTATGTATCATCAAATTTTCAAAGGTGGTTTTTTCCCGAAGAGGTCCAGATTTCCTTAGTAACCTTAAGGCTATACTTCTGCGCTGTAAACACTGAAAAAATAAAGGGTGGGAATATTGCATTTCGTTCCGTATTTTTTCATATGATTTAAATGTTCTGTTGAATGAATTTGCATTTGTTAGTTGCACTGAACTTTTAAGAAATGGCAGGATAAAAATATTTTAAATAAAATAAATACATTTAAGGCATGCTCCTTTATATATAGGTTATAACTACAATGCTAAAAGTAACGTTCCAGTTTTCCCGCTGTTCAGCTTATATTTTATCTCCATGGTATACAATCCTTCTGGTCATGCCATATGTCCTCCACTACTATATTACTTTATGCTTTATGTCCCCCTCTCTTAATACATTCCTTCACTGAAGACAAAGGGCTAAGCACACATTATGCGCAGACTCTTACAATAGAGATTTGATGCTGTTACTTGTTTATTGAAGAACAGCTTTGGAAGGGAGAGGTTTTGAGAAGAAAAGCAGCAGGGGAGGGGTGCTTAACCCTTTGTCCAACTACTGTTTCTATATTCAAATTTACTCCTTCTCCCACAGTGGCCTGTTCTTCTGCAGAATTTAGAACATGAGTAAACAAATCTATGTGTTTGCACATAATGTATAGAACAGATCTCGACTGAACTGAAAAAAAATATGGGAACTAAAGATGGGGGTGCATGCCCACACACACACACACACACACACACACACTTTGTTACCTGTCATGTCTGTGAAACAATTCAAGTTTTGAGGTGTCTCAAATAGGATAGGAATCTGAGAGCCATACTTGTAAAGTAGAGACAAATGGTTGCACAGCAGTACACTGTGTGATACTTCCTTTGATAACAGAATATATATATTTCTCTTTGATTAACTCCTTTTGTTTCTTGTCTTTGCCAGGTACCTGTGCTAAGGCCCATGGATTTAATGGTGGAGGCAACTCCAAGGAGAGTATTCGCAAATGCACACACATATCACATCAACTCCATATCTGTGAACAGTGACTATGAAACCTACATGTCAGCAGATGACTTGAGGATAAACTTATGGAACTTTGAAATAACCAATCAAAGTTTTAGTATCCTTTGCATCATGAATGTGGCTGGAGCTATCATCCAATCAGAAGAGTCCTGTTTTGAGAAGAAGCAGCTTGCTTGAACCTCAAGTTCGAATCTCTTAAATGGTTTGTTGTGTTGGTTGTTGGTTTTTTCTGTTCTACATTTGTACTTGTCCCTGTCCCACTCCCACATTTAACATGTAGACAAATGTTTATTCAAAAGTGTGGCAAAGTTTGAGGTTCGAAGTTCCATGTGGGTCCATTAATTCGCTTATTGTCTTTTTTCTTGTTATGATTCTTCACTGAGTATGGTTTAACACAGAATAGACTGCTTTTCTTCTCAGGAACCAAATGCATTTGTTCCATAAGAAGGTTGCACGAAGAAATCCAGGAAGAAAGGTGGAGCACTTTTAGGAGATTCTCTGCATAACCTGTCTTGAGGGAGTCACCAGTATTTTTGCAAGATGAGTAAAATATTCATCATGCCGATGGGCAAATGTTCACCATGCAATGAGTGACTTGACAAGTTTGCACAAATGGTTAAAGAATACCCACAGTCTTTGAATTGGCTATGAACCAGCCATTTCAGGGCTGATTTGAGTTCTGTGAAAGTACAGTTTGGTCATCCACAGGCAATCTATGGTACAAGCTCTCCCACACATTGGTCCAAACTGATATACTGTTATGGAAGACAAAGAATAGGGCCCCATTCACATTTACTGTTACTGACATAGGAGCTACATCACCATGACTCTTTCCCATACTGCTCTAGTACATATTTGAATACAGAAATCATGCGGACAGTGGTTCTTTCCCATCCAGAAACCATGTAGACAGTGGTTCTTTCCCATCTTATGTAGTAGCATATAAGCGTAAAAAGGACTCACACTCATATTTTCATGTTTGACAACACTGGGATACAGGAACCAGGTGACCAGGACCAGTTGTGTGGTTCCTTCCCTCCTTATCATTGCCCTCATCTCATTGTTGATTGGTCCTGGTCACCTAGTTCTTGTATGCCAGTGCAGTCAAAGATGAGAAACTGAGTGTAATCCCTTTTGTACTCCTGTATGCAGCTATATAAGAATTCAGACTCGTTCAGTGGAGCCCTGATTTTGGTACCAGCTGTTTTTGGAAAAGCTAATAGTAACAGTTCTTAGCATGGCTGGTGTCAAGCAAAAGGGTAAGTGGGGAAATAGGCTGGATAGTTGGAACAGTTGTCATTCAGTGTCCCCTCCCCTTGCAGTAGGATCCTTAGCAACACAGCATGGGGGAAAGGGCCTCCTTCCCTCTTACTTTTGCCTGGCTAAATTCTAGACTGTTTCCCTCTGGCAGTAGCACTGAAGATGTGGAGTGGAAAAGTGTGTTGTTTTTGCAAGAGAGTAAAGATGGGGAATTCTGTGCCCCTAGATGTGAGAGAGAAGAGATACGTGCGTGATCACTGCTACCTCAGGTAAGAAATAGTTGGGAAGTGTGGCAGCCGTGTTCCTCCAAAGCACTTTCTGGAGGTGAAATGGTTTGTGATGCTGTGAGAGAAAGAGAAGGGGGTGCCAGAGCACACAAAGGTTGGAATTTTACGCTCCCTGCATCACACAGAGTGATGTTGTGAGCAGGGATGTGCAAATCAGCAAAACCTGAGCGTGCCAAAATGCTCCAAATTCCATCTTGAAGCTCGTTCTGACGAGTTCATATCAGATTGTGAGCTTTGTTTTTTGTTTTTGTGTGAAAATCTCTGTGTATTTTCCTGCATATTTTTCCAAATGTGTGCATCAGTTGTGTGAATCTTTGAAATGTATGCATAGAATCATAGAATAGAATCATAGAATAGTAGAGTTGGAAGGGGCCCTTAAGACCATCGAGACCAATCCCCTGCTCAATGCTCATTCTTCTCCCATTGTTTAAAGCATATTTGTGTGCATTTTTCAAAACTGCGCATGCTGTCAAATGGGGGGTGGGGGTTGGCCCACATTGCAAGCTCAGAAATGCTTCAACCACAGATCTCATCCAAGTCCATGTTCAATCTAGGAGGTACAAACTGGGTAAATCCTGTTCAAAAACAAACTGAAACAAATTTCTTATATACCCCTAGTTGTGAGTTATGAAAATTCTGAGGTTCTGGTACAAAGTTTCCCAATTGATAATCAGGCAACACCGCTTATTCAAATAAATGCCAGAGCAGTGTGGGAAGATGCTACAAGAAAGCAGCTCCCATGCTTCTATGAATGGGGCCTAGGTAACTTCAGATTTCACTCATTGTAGAAGAGGATACCTTGGCGGCTTTGAGCACTTCAGATAAAATGCTCTATGCCAAACATATTGATAGTATTTTTATTATCAGATAATCTGTAATTTAAATTTGGGTCCAGGTAACCTAGCAGTTCGAAAGCAAGAAATTGTAAGTAGATAAATAGGTACCGCTTCGGCAGGAAAGGTAACAGCGCTCCGTGCACCTCGGTGTTCAGTCATGCCGGCCACATGACCACGGAAGCGTCTTCGGACAGCGCTGGCTCTTCGGCTTAGAAACGGGGATGAGCACCGCACCCTAGAGTCAGACACGACTGGTTGGGGACACCTTTACCTTTACCTTTAATGGTTTAACAATCTGGGTGTTGGGCTGCAGTCCCATACACATTTAGCTGAAGGACATTCCACAGAAATCAGGCAAACCTGCATCTTTTATTGTATTGCACTTGTGGCAACAACACATGCATCAGGGAGAAGATAAAATGGAGGAAGAATGAAGAGACAGCTTTAACAGCACATGCTTTGGGGAAAAGGGAGAGAGAGATGGAGGATGGGTATAGAGGGGGAGAGGGAAAGAGTAGGGTTGGGGGTTAGGATCTTGGGGTAGGAGGAAGGGGAAGAGGGGGACTGAGGAATAAGACTGTGCAGGAGAGAGAGAGATGTGCAGTTGGGGAGGACATTCTCTGGTGGTCAACTTCCTGGGAAAGAAGGATATTCTACAGGTGTTTATTTGCCAACAACCTTGGCTGCAGGCTTCCTCCTGTACTTACAACTGCTGTAAAACTGGAACTAGTAATATGGAGAGTGTGATTGCTAGAGGCCTTTCTGTTTTCTGTAGTTGTGTTTATTTTAAGTGATCCTGCTTTTAAAATACTAATTTCTTTGCACTTGCATGGCCTTTCTACTGACCACAGCCAGGCTCCCACTTCCTATAGTCAGGAATCTGAATGCAGCAAAGCTCAGCTGGTCATTATCACAAGGTGCTGCTTTCCAGCTCTGTTGGCAAGTTGTTGGATTTTGCTTACAGGATCAGCATCAGTGGAGAGTAGGGTAATTGCAAGGTGTAATTTAGGAGACAGGTGCCTTTGGGGAGCCTGTGGAGAAGAAATATTAATAGCTAGCTTTCATTGCATGCTACAGATGTATGACAGGCTGCCAGAAACAGGCATGCAAATGAAACTATGCCAGTCACCTTTATAAAGCCACAACAGGAATAATAATAGGACCAATGGGAATAATTCACTTATATCAAATGTGCCCAAAGCATGACTGGAATACCTCAAACTGCGTTTAGACAGTGTTGCTCTCAAGTAAACAGATCAATGTAGGTTTCCTTTATGGGTCACTGAAGATTAAGAAACAACAGCAATGAATCTCTCAGTGCTGGGTGGGGTCATACGTGCTTCCTTAGTCATGAATGAGTACAGGTATTCTTCCCTTTTCTCTTCCAGCCTATAGGCTGGGGATTTTCCTGGTTGGAATATCATCGCCTCAGAAAATGGGGTACAGTCAAGCTGGGGAGGACCAAGGCAATAGTTGTGGTGAAGAGAGATCAAAGGAACAATAATTGCAGTCATTGAGAAATGCTGTCAGGGGAGAGTGGAAAATGAAGAACTAAAAGACACCCATCTTATACCTAAGAAGTGAGGTCTTAATTTGCATGAATGCATCTTGAAATGTGGGTAGTTGGTATCCTGTGAAGCGGTCGTGTGACTTTGCCATGTCAAGTCAGAGGTCTGCAGACTTGTTTGCAAGTGCCCAATTGAAGCCTTCTGTCACGTGCTTGCCTCAACATAAGTTTGGGAAGGGTGTTAGTTTATCTGGGTAGCAACATGCTGCACCTTTGCATTTCTTAAGCCTCTAGTTTAGTCTCACACACTTCCTTTTCTCTCCGGGTCTGATTTTTGAACAAAGTATGTTGTGGCAACCGCATCACCTCAGGCTTCACTTGGCCACTTCAGACAAAAGATAAGGATTCTCCACAGCACTAGAAAGAGATGATGAGACATCGTAAGGGAGATACATACGTTACTGACCCAAAGGACAGACCCAAAGGACTGTTTTTAATCTAAAACCTCATTTATTGCTTGAGTTTTGTTATTCATTGCATAGCATTACTTTGTCCTTGACAATTATTTATCTTTTGAAGGGGGCGGGGGTCACAATTGCTGTGATCTTCAAAACCTGTTTTAGCCCTCTATATCCATTCTAAGCGATTGGAAAAATGTGGGTCTTGTGGTTTAGCAAAATCTTGTGGTGGTGCTGCAGCATTTTATTCTTGCTAAGGACCGTAACAACCCATCTTTTATCAACCTGGTATATTCTAAATGAAGGAGGCTGTCTGGTCTATCAGTGAGTTATAGATGGAACATGTCAGCATGTGACAAATCCTATCCCATCGCTGATGCAGCTTCCTGGTTGCAGTGGTTTGAGTTTATAGATGCCTGGTTGAATTCTGTCCACTGGAGGACAGTTGCAAAATTGCCACTCGCTTCTGTTTAGAAGAGGGGAAATACGTAATGGATATTGTGTGTGATCTAGCCAAAGCTAAGCACTTTTAATAACAACAATATTGGCATTTATACAGTGCAAAGTGTGAAGGCACAGTTATCTTAAAAGGTCCAGTTACTATAAAAAGTGAAGGCCTTATGCACATACCTCAGGGTTTCTTCCTATTAGGATTGTGGTCCATATACTTCTGTGGCGTGGGAATATAGCCTCCCCTAGACCACGTGAATTTGAAAACACCTCTTTTAGCCAATTTTCATATTTAGAGAGAGGAAAGGCATATATTCTAGACTCTAGAATAAAGTATAAAGTAGTTTATACTGGGGAGGGTACGTGACAACCCCCCCCCCCGCTTATGACCAGTTGAGAACAGCTTCATACGACAGCCTATTTGCAGGGGCATTCCACTAGGCTTTGCCATAGTAAGTGAGTAATGTTGAACAGTGTGTGTGTGTGCGCATGCATGCACATATGCATGCATGCATGCATGCATCTCCAAACATGAATGGGACTACAGGAGTGCAGCCAGTTGCACCTTAGGGAACCCAACTGCTACTCTCTAGATGTTTGGGATGTTTATGCAAGCAGCAAAAGGAGGAGGTTTATCAAGCCATCGATGGGTTGCAAGTTGTACAAGCCTGCTTGTGTGTGTTTATTACAACAAACCTGCAATTCTTACACAATTCTTTTTGCATGCTTAGGATCCAGTGAAAGAGCCCCAGCATCAGATCAAGGGTGCAGATCATTGCTCTGCTCTAGACTTTGCTCTGGTCTGAATATACTATTTACCAAAATAGCTCCACTCCCCTCACTCATGTGCTTCTTTTGCTCTTGAGGCCCACCTGGGTTTAAACAAACAGGCTTGCCACCACATGTAGTGTGAACCTGAGACAGTATGTTGCTTCAGCTGCTGTAGCACATACCTCTGTTTGTGCCACAGCAATTTAAATGTTGCCAAAGAATCAATCAATCAATAATAAATATATGCATTATTAAAATTGGGGGGCAGGTGTGGGTGGGACAGACTTTGGAAGCTGCATTATACTGAGACAGACCAGTGGCTTATCTAGTTCAGAACTGGCTACATCGGGGGTCAGCAACCCAGCACCAACGGGTGCCATGACACACATACCCCGGACCCCTGGGTGCACTCCTCAGGACCCCCATTCCACCTCTCCACTCACCCTCACTGCTGCTGCTGCTTCCTTGTTCCTGAGGTAAGTGTAGCATTAGGAAGCAGCAGCAGCAGCAGAAGTAAGTGAGGTAGTGAGGGGTGATGAATGGGCAAGTGGCAGACTCTACACTGATTGGCAGCAGCTCGCCAGGTTTTCTCACTGGGGTCTTTTCCAGCCTTACCTGGATATGCTAGGGATTGATCTTGGGGTCTTTTGCATGTAGAACATGTTCTCTGTCACTGAGCTACAACCCTTCCCCTAAGTGTGTGCATGTGTATGTGCATGCTTGGAAATGGTGGTAACAGATCTGCAATTGCCAAACCACTTATGTCCAGTTAGTCTCATTGAAGACAGTGAGTTTAAGATTTCAATCTCAAGACTGCATCATGTGTGTGGGCAGCTTGTTCTTTGGTTGAGTGCAATTCTGTTTAATGAGGTCGAAATATCCTAGGGGCAGAAACACACATTGGGTTAATGAACCTGCCTTTTGTCCCTTAGAAATCCAGGCCCTAATCTACTTAAATTGTAGGTGAGAATTATGTTTCAGGGGAGGTTCATCCTAATTCAGATTTGATGCATGTCACAAAACCTCCTTGATATGGTTTGTTGCAAATGTTCTTAGTAAACCAATGCAGATTGACAAAGCTTTGTGCTGGCCCGTAATAATAATGCCATCTGACATTTCTGAAGCATTTCTTTTGGTGTAAGATTACTAATAAATCAAGTATATTTTAAACTCTCTAAAGAAGTTAGATCTATTGTCCACTAAAGTAACTTCCTCCAGAGTAGTCTCACTGAAGTCTTGGAGGCTGCTCTAGATTACATAGCTTGAGAAATGAATCAAAGTGTCTGTGTAGGCAGAATTCTATCACAGAACAAAGTACTTCATTTCATTCTTAGCTCTGCCAGTGACTTTGTATGTGATACGCAAACTTACCTTCATCTTTCTGGGCATTGATTTTATTCCTGCGTATTAGGAATATTAGCCTTTGTGATTTGTTGTGAGCAAAACAGACCAAAACAAGTATTTGATGAAAGTGATTTGTAGAATAAATAACTCTATATTTAAACATACCAGTAGTAATGGAAATGATACAACTAAAGTGATTTTTTGGCAGGCTGGGAAAAGAGTCCATATTTTCTTAGTTTCTTGGCTTGTGATTTTAATCACAGTCCAGCTGACAGAGGTATTAAAGGCGGGTTCTGAAGTATATTAGCAAGACCGGTCATCTGTAAGAAAGCTATTAAGTGACTGCCCACACTGTTCACTGGTTTACACATCTCCTTCCCTATGACAGAAGCAACTTGAAACGTGGCCATGACCAACACAGCATGAAGTGTTTCCACCCCACCAAGACATCTAGCAGTGATGTGGAGGCACTGTATGTGAAGACACATGGCAAACCCCTGCATATTACAGTTACTGTGTGGAGCAGCCCATGGAGAGGGTGTTTTAAGTGGCTTCCACTTAATAGTTAGTGTTTCTGGAAATTCAAAGCAGTTCTCATCCATAATCTCAGTACTCCTCAAACAACAACACTGTAATATAGGTCAGTGTGATTATTCCAGTCGCACCTGGGAGGCTGAAAGAGAGTGAATTGCTTGTGGTTACCTAATGACTCCATAATTAAATAAGATTTGAACTGATGACAACACTGCCAGTTCCTACTAATACTTCGTATTTCTTGAGATTTTTTTCACGCTCAGAATGCTTTACCTGTCATTTACTCCATATTACGTATTTGAGTGGGAGGGACTGAGGCACAATGGCTTGGCTCAGGACATCCAGTTCATCCACAACTCTGTCTCTTAGGCTGCAGTCCTATGCACACTCCCTTGGGATCACATTACATTTATTACTTTTATATCCCACCTTTCTTCCATTATGGAACTCAAGGTGGCTACATTTGGTTCCCAGGTGGTCTCCCCTCCAAGTACTGACCAGACCCAGACCTGCTTAGCTTCAGCAAGGTGGCTGCCTCCTGTGCCTTCAGACCATGCCCTGGAACATGGTCTGAATGTTCAGTGGGATTAAGTCCCATTGAACTCAATAGACCCTTTGAAGTCAATGGAACTTACTTCCGAGTAAATTGGACTGTCAACCACAGTGCTACATTGGCTTTCATAGGGGGCTTAATGGACAGATTAGCTTTATGCATGTCTAAGACCAGTTGGGATAGGAACATAGGAAGCTGCCTTATACTGAGTCAGACCATTGGCCCATCCAGCCCGATATTGTCGACACTGACTGGCAGTGGCTCTCCAGGGTTTCAGGCATGAATCTTTCCTTGCCCTACCTGAAGAAGCTGGGGAATGAACTTGGGACCTTCTGAATGCAAAGCATGTGCTCTCCCACGTTGAGCTATGGCCCCTCCCTATTTATGGTAGGTTATAATATGGTATGGGCACATGCCTTTTTACAGGGGCCTGACTGATATAATCTGGGGTAAAAACACAAAACATAAGAGCCGTGCTCAGTCAGATAAAGAGCCTATCTAGCCCAACATCCTGTTTCCCATAGTGGCCAACCAAATGCCTACTAGAAGTGCACAACAGGATATGAGGGAAATAGCCCTCTCCCACTATTATTCCCCTGAGCCATCATGACTGGTAGCCATTGATAGCCTAGTCTTCCATGAATTTGTCTAATCCTCTTTTAAAGCAGTCTAAGTTAGTTGGCATCACCACATCTTGGGGTAGCAAATGCCATAGTTTCACTATGTGCTGTTTGAAGAAGAAAGTCCAATCAGCTTCACTGAATGACCCTGGGTTCTAGTATTATATGGGAGAGAGAGACTTCTCTCTATCCACTTTCTCCACCCCATGCATATTTTTATAAACTGCAGCTATCGGGTGCTATAGAAATGTAATAAATAAACTTCTGTCATGTGCTCCTTACTCACTTTTCCAAATTTAAATGCCCCCAAAATGGTAAACTTTCCTTGTAAAGGAGTTGTTCCAGCCCACTGACAATTTTGGTTGCCTTTTTCTGCGCCAGCTCTACAATATTCTTGTTGAGATGCTGTAACCAGAACTGTATACAGAGCTCCAAGCGTGTTCACAGCATAGCTTTGTACAAAGGCATTATGTATATTGGAAGTTTATTTTCAATCCTTTTCCTAATTATCCCTAATATGAAATTGCCTTTTTCACAGCTACTGCACACACAGCTTTTCATTGAGGTATCCACCATGACCCCAAGATCCCTCAGTGACAACTCAGACTTCATCAGCGTACATACGAAGTTTGACCCATTCATTATGCATGACTTTACACATAATTACAATCATTTTTGTCATTTTGTTATCCATTCACCTATTTTGGAAAGATCCTTTTAGAACTCTTCACAACCACTTTTTGTTTTTAACCACCCTGAATAATTTGGTGTCTTCAGAAAACTTAACCACTTTACTGCTCACCCCTGATTCTAGATCATTTATGGAGTTAAAAAGCACTTGTTCCAATACAGATCCTTGGAGGATCCCACTTCTTAACTCCTTTCATGTGAGAACTTTCCAATTATTTCTACTTTCTGCTTCCTCTTCTGAACAGTTACCAATCCATAAGAAGCCCCATCTGATTATTCCATGACTGCTAACTTTTCTCAGGAGCTTTGGCAAGGGACTTTGTCAAAAGCTTTTTAAAGATCCAAGTATAGAATGTCCTCTGAGTTACCCGAATCCACATGCTTGTTGAGATTCTCAAAGAGCTAGAAAAAGTTTGTTTGTTCGTTTGTTTGTTTATTATTAGGCAGTATCCACTCCTTCTGTTGCACCCATGAGACTAACCACTAGTGCAACAAGAACTAATGCTTCCTAAAACAACCCCTGAAATGTGTGGAAATGCTAGTTTCCTGAATGGGCCAGGTCAGCGGAACTCCCTTCTGAGTTTAAAATTGTATCATCAACTGCTAGCTTCCCATTTTGCTAGCAGTAGGTCCCAGTAGCATTGGATACAGTCTGTTGTTGTTGTTGTTGTTGTTGTTGTTAATGAATGGTATAACCCTCTTTTCCCCTCCAAAAAAAGAGTCTCTCAAAGCAGTTTACAAAATATAAAAAGTATAAAAACAAAAATTAAACACATTTACCACAAGCTTGTAGTTTCCTGGATCCCTTTTAAAAATTGGCATTACATTGGCTGCTTTCCAGCCCTCAGGTACAGAGGCCAATTTTAGGGCAAATTTTTGTTAGAAGATCAGCAATTTCACATTTGTATTCTTTAAGAACTTTCAGGTTCTTTGGGAACCATCCAGGCCCATTTATTAAACCCACTTGTTCATTCCAGTAGATCTCATGCAGGGGACATGCTCGGTGAATTGAATCCCTTATCTCTCTCAAACAGAGTTTTCATTTGTGAGAGGATGAGGAGGGAGGTATATCCAACTATCCAATTTCCCCATCATATAACACTAAGGAAAGTACTTCACACAACCACATTTTCTCAGTAATCCCTACGGGACTGGGATGTTCCCACCCTCCCATTCCTCCTGTTAACAGCAGGGACTTAATTTGTTTTCCATATGGGGCAAAGAAAGCCTCTGTGCTTTTCTCTCCTCCCCTCTTTCTCCAAAGCAAGGCCTCATAAAGCCAATAGAATTGCCCCATGCTGGGCTTTTTGTAGTGTGAAATCTAAAACTGCTCGACACCACTGGCCACCATCTCAAAGCATGACTGAGGGAGCCAAACATCAAAAGATCATCTGCACTAATTGGGGCTTTTGCTCTGAATGGTAAAGGCAACTAAAAATACCCAAATATCTAAGATAGCCTGAATCTTAGAATTATTTCCAGCTGTGATTGTGTTGAGTCAAAATTTGAAAACAAAACCACCAATTCCAACAACAATTATTAACACGGGAAATTCCTCCTTGTGTGATGCTTCGACTATTTTTTTAACTTTCATTTTCTCCGAAGGGAAACAACCAAAACAAAATCATGACTCTTACATATTGGACCAAAGCAAGCAGTTCTGAAAGTCAGCAGATAATGTTGGGAGAGATGAAATTTCCTTTTAGTGTACTATTACTTTTACTGCTGGCTTTCCTTGTACTAAATTCAATAAAGAAGCATAGGCTAAGAATTAATTAGTGGGGGACACTTAACATCCCTGTGAGACTTTCTTTAAAAAAGCCGTAGCCAATGTCCTGTTCTAGTGTACTTATTTTGCTTGGAAACATCGCATTATATCCTGGATATACTTCTCTGTTTTTGTCTGTGGTGGTTTTTATCTTGAAATCTCAAAATACTCAGAATGTATTCCCAGCTACAATCCAAACTGTGCTGCAAATCTTTCTTGTACAGAGACAGTTGTAGCTCTCCTGCAAATAAAATGTTGATGAGGCCCTCACCTCTGCTGCAGTATACTATGGTGTGGTGATTTAGCCCTTATTAGCCCTCACTGTCTTTCATTCCCCTGCTTTTTACATTTTTGCTGTTCATGTGCACTTCACCCTCCAAAGTCTACAGACTGATTAAAAAATAATTTTAGGTTTCCTCACAGGCAGCCAAATAGTCCCCACTTGGCCATGGAAGCTCACTGGGTGACTTTGGGCCAGTCACAGACTCTCAGCCCAACCTACCTCACAGGGTTGTTGTTGTGAGGATACAACGGTGAGGAGGAGGATAATGTAAGCCGCCTTGAGTTCCTTGCGAGAGGGAGAAAGGCGGGGTATAAATGCAATAAATAAATAAATAAATAAATAACTATGATGGTGCGAGGTCACAAAATATCCTTCTCCCCTACTGAAAAGGAAATGAAAGCTACTATCTGAGGTGCACTTACTAGGGAGTAAGCCCCATTGAACACAGTGGGAGTTACTTCTGAGTAAATATGCATAGGATTCCACTGTAAGTAACAAGCAGTTCACCATGTTTCTATGGAGAATGAGTAGACATGAGCAAAAGACAAATGTCTGGATAATGGAAGAGTGTAAGAAGCAAAACATTAGCTGCCCAAACTTAGCGGGGAACAACATTGTGGGGTGATTGTGACCTGTTTTGTGGAGCTCTAACAAAGAAACCTGGGCAGGGTCATGTGATGAGGTGAGGGCTGCATAAGCCAGTCCAGGTATTTCCTGGCACAAATTGTGCAAACATTTGCTGGTATGAAATGCCCTAAGGGCTTGTTAGTATGTCTCCCTTCACAAATGATTGACTTCCCCACTTCTTTCTGTTGCTGTGTAGTCAGAACATTCTCTGTTGGCTTTGTACAATGCTCCTGGAAGCATTGCCAGGCATAGGCATAGCATTGGCTATTAGAATTAAGCATCTTTTAGGCTTATAAAACCTTCTTCACCAGCAAAGATGTTCTTTAGGACAGGAGGGGGAGATCATGGATGCTATGGGCAAAAAGAAGGATCTGTTTCTTGCCCTCTCAAGGAAAAACTTATTTTTAGTCTTCTGCCAGGTTTAAAACTCTTTTTAGTCCTGAATGGAGCACAAAATAAAACATTTAAAGTTTCCTTTCAGCCAAAATGTTTGTCAAGCATAAAGTATTCATCAGAAAGGTGGTTTGTTTGTTTTTTACATGGGTCATTTCTGCTCCACTCCATCACGTTCTGATATTTATAGATTCATATTCGATTTGGTGAATCAAGACCATAAGGGGACACAACACACAGTGATCAGTTATTATCTTTTCAGCTGGTACACTTGATGTGCCTTACATATTTTACTATTATCTAGCTAATGAGCACTATTATGTGAGCACTACTAAGCATATGTATGAAAAAGCATAAATTGCCTTGTTGGTCAATAGAAAAAATCCAAAATCCATGGTAGAACAATACCTTTATAAGGATCAGCCAAAATGTCAACATAGTGAGCAAGATTTCAAGTTCTCCAAAACTCTTAACCAGGCTGGATGTTAAGCGAAACAGAATAGGGGGTGGGGGTGGGAGAAATGCTGGTATGATGTTAAAGTCACAAAATAAACCTGGGTTACTTTCAGATGCGGCTTTTATCCTGCCAATGCCCTGCTTCCTTCACACAATGTTATGGGGGAGCGAGATGATGACAGCATCTTCTACTCAGAACCCTCCCATGTTTTCCCACCACCTGTGTCTTTTTTCTTATCACAGAAAATTCATTAAAGAAGAAAAGGTGGGATAGCTGCACAGTTTTGATTGATAGCAATAGGAGCCCTCTGTCTGGAAGCACTTGTGGAAGCCCTCCGAGAACCATTTCATTCTGCAGACAGAAACACTATTCAGGCGTTCAAAGAACATGCAGAAGGGATAAAGTCTGCAGGGGAGATTCTAAGTCTGAAGGGGGATTCTAAGCACATTAGAATCCCCCCTGCGATCAGACATCCTGATAACATAGCCAAGTGCACTTAGAATCCCACTTCTGACTTTCCTACTCAGTGTGGGGAGGTTAAGTGTGGGGTTGTCAGGGAACAACATGTGTGGGGAGGTTGGGGGCGGGGCTGTGGGTGCATTCCCTACATAGTTTACTTTTTTTTCAATGTCCACATAGGGCTGTTATGGCTATAACATCATGCCACCTTTCTCTCTCCCTCCTGCCCACCCCCCAGTCATTTTACTTAATGTCTAGCCTGATGAAGAGTTCTGGAGAACTCAAAAGCTTGCTTTCTATTCTGTTTGGTCCTAATAAAGGTATTGCCCTACTGTGGATTAAGTGTACGAGATACCACAAAAAATGGCATTGAACCTGGCCTTTTGTTATGAAAAGGGGTTGGACTCGATGGTCTTATAGGCCCATTCCAACCCTACTATTCTGTGATTCTATGAAAAGATTTTCATCCTAAAAGTCTTCAGTGGGTATGGTATAAATCAATGTGAAACACTGGACATGTGAAAAATAACTTTCGGTGAACCAACTAGACTTCACAATCTAATCAAGTGAATTCCTAGTTCTGTGGGGCTAAACACTTGAAGGAACAATGTGGTTAACATATGCCAAACCAAGATGTTTGCTAAGAGGAAAAGAAGGAAGGGAACTCTTAATGATAGACAGCAGCGCACCAAGTATTACTTTGTTGAATGATTTAGGTCATGAATGCTACATAATAGTTGCCATATCTTAGTCAAATCATAGTTTTTGGTAAACGTTAAGGCTTTGGTGTGATGGGCACCTCAGTTTCCTTACAGTGGAGCTTTAAAATCACCAGAATCTCATTCCACTGAGGATATATGGATATTTTCACCCTACATATGCTAGGAGATGGTAGCAGAAAATGGAGAGTAGGCCATGCCTAGCCAGATATAAGTCACAGGAAGTGCAAGAGACAAGGGAGAAGAAACAGGAGCTAATAGCGCCTAATTTTAATGAGGGAAAATGACTGGTATTTATGTGGCTTTCCTCTCCCTTTCATTACATCTGACCACCTTGTTTATTTTCTTCAGACAATTTCCCCTGGTGTTACGGATTGATTTTGTTTTCTGAATTAGAAAATCTGTTGTGCACCTACCATCAGCCAGGGGGCAACCTAGTTGACTAATGAGTTAGGAGTGATTTTGAGTCAATGCCTAGCACGTGGTTGGTGGCCAATAAAGCAAAGGGCTTGTGAACCAGCATTCTCGCTAGCACCACTGGATGATGAGGCAGGAGAATGCCGAGAGCTGAAATAACATACCTTCCAGCTGAAAAGGATGAAGCTAGAAAAACCAGTGGGTCTAGAAAGAGAGATTAAGGGGTGCCCAGATTTCTGAAGAATACTGCCACATGCACTGTGTTTTGATGGTACAGGTTAGAATCCCTATCCCACTCATGTGCACATACTGAAAGGGTGGGAAATCTGTTTCCTTTTTACAATCCTTTTACCAACCTGATTGTGAACAAAAGAAGGAGAACAAATGCTAACCGAACTGTGTTAACTAAATATATGTGTGAGGCCTGGGATTTGCATCAGGGTTCTGCAGAATGGCTGTGGAACAGTTTCTGTAGAATGCGGCAGTGTGGGAAGTGCTTTTCCTGGGACAGGAAAAGGAAAGAGGGCCATGAAAATAAGGGGTTGCTGAGAAGTGCAGTTGAGGATTTCCAGTTTGAATCTTCATTGCTGAAAGGGGTTATGCCTATCACACCTGATTTTTTTCAGTCTACCCATCAATAATATGCAAGCAATGACTCTTATACAAAAACATTCCCATATAAAGTGTTGAGGGATGCTCTTTTCTAATGGGAAGTTGCAGCTATTTGAAAAGGGACAATAGGGAATTTCGGCCAGGTTCGAAACCCTCTACGCAGCTTGGCTTCAAGGATAGATGAAACACGCTACTTCTGCATTGGTCACTTATTCCACCTTATTCTCATAATACCCCTGTGAGGTTGGTTAGTCTGAGAGATAGTAAATGGTCCAAGGTTATCTGGTGAGTTTCATGAATAAGCAGGAATTTCAACCCAGTTCTCTCCGATCTAAATTTAATACTCTTTATCCCCTACCCCACCCTGGATCTTAATGTTGAGAAGCCCTCCTCGGTGCTGCTTGTTTTGCCTTGATTCATTTCTGCCAGATATTGTAGATATAAAACCAGCAAACATGGAGGAGCTGACAGAAGTGATTACAGCTGCAGAGTTCCATCCGCACCACTGTAACACCTTTGTCTACAGCAGCAGCAAAGGGACGATAAGACTGTGTGACATGCGAGCGTCCGCCCTGTGTGACAGGCACTCCAAATGTAAGTATTTCCTGGTCCTGCCACATGAAAAGAGGAATGGGGAAAATGTATTTTGTATTGGTTTGCATGATAGGATCTCTCCTCCCATACAAAAGGAAGAAAGAAAAATCTCCTTTGTGATCAGTTATCTAGTTTTTCCCTGGTAGAAGGTATGCCAGCCGGAAGTTAATAGAATACATCCTCCCACTGTCTACTTCCTGTGGCCTGCCTATATCTTCAACAGCAGCAGCCTGTGAGCCTTTGTGGGGCCAGTGCACTGCTTCCAGTGCACTAAGCAACCCAGGGATGCTTTGTCCCTGGGTGGTTCTCTGTGACATCTGAACCCAGAATTCTGGGTTGTTGGGGGGAGAAACAACCCAGAGTTATAACCCAAGAACAAATAATGGATTATAACTCTAGGTTGTTTCTCCTTCAACAACCCAGAGTTGTGAGTTTGGACATCATGGACAACAACAGTGAAGTGAGCATGCAATTGGGACCCAGCACACTCACTCCAGTGCTCTCCCAAACAACCCATGGTTGATAAACGACACATAATTTCATAGTGGAAACTGGGTCACTGCCTTGATGTCTCTGAGAGAGTAAAGTGATTTCAGATAAGTGCTTAATGTTTTCACATTGAGAAATCCTGATACAGATGTTGTATTATACTTCAATCTTTTTAACTATTTTAAATGACATGGATGATTTAATCCAGATTAAACCCATATGAAAAGAATTACTTTAGGAGTTGAGTAATGGGGAGAGCAATCCTATGGCCCCCAGGCAGCATCTGGGGGGCCATAGGATACTGTCGATTCCTGGATCTGAGGTTGGAGACATCGCTCCAGCCTGGGAGCTGAGAATCCGCGCTCCCCGCCCCCTCCCGCTCACAGCTGGCATGGAGAGAACTGCACCGGCGGCCACTCTGAGGTTGGAAAAGTGACCAACTTGGGATACAGCTGTCCCAAGGCCTCTCTAACCTCCTTCCCTCCCCCTTCAACACACCCCAGCTAGATGGGCAAAAAAGCCTGTCTAGCTAAAATGCAGAGCGGGAGGAGCAGCGGAGACAGCGATCTCCTGCACTGTTCCTCACACGCTGCACTGGATGCTTGTAAGCCTCCGAGTTCTGAGTCTAGTTTAATTTGACTCAGGATTAATACATTGTTCTTAAACCTGACCCAAGAATCCATGGGGGAATTCAGTCGCAACAAACCAGCCCAATCCAATCTAATCAGAATGATTGTTTTCTGTAAAGAAGGACCAAACTGTTCCTTCTTCTTTCTATTTTGTAAGCTCTCGGCTACTTGTCCACTATTACTTATTCAATTCTGGTTATGACCAAGGGGTTGATTCAGACATGAAGGCTTGTTGTTATTTCATTTCATTTCAAATCATTTATTACACTTCTATACCATCCAATAGCTGAAGCTGTCCAGGTGGTTTACAAAGTTGAAAAACATGAAGAACACAAAAATACATGGTATAAAAAATGTTTACATATATATCTAAGCAATTAAGCAACCAATTATCAGAAAATCCAGGAGCTGATTAAAACCTTATCATATGCTGCCAAATGCCCAAGAATAGAGGAAGGTCTTAACCGAGCACCAAAAAGGTAACAATGTTGGTGCCAGGCAGGCCTCTTTGGGGAGATCATTCCATAATTGGGGGACACCACCGAGAAGGCCCTCTCCCTTGTTGCCACCTTCCAAGGCTCCCTCAGAGGAGACACCTGGAGGTGAGGGCCTTAGCTGATGAGTGTAGTATGAGAATAAGAAGTGGCAAGCCTTGGGCTTGCATCTTCCCTTCTCTCCATTGTGCTCAAGAAGAGAAGTTTAGAAGCTTTTGCTTCTATTTTGTGGCAAACCATCATTTGCCATTTGATCTGAATGTGGCAATCTATGGTTTGCACAAATCATAGTTTGCCTGCAAACCATCCTGCACAAAGGAAGTGGAGGAGAGAGCTCAAGACCCTCCACCACTTCTTCTTGTCATGATAAATAATGGTTTGCTGTTGCACCTGAAATGAGCCCAGCACTTCTATACAAATGCAGATTTCTTCTCTTTTTCTATGACTGGTCACCTTCACCACATGATTTTATTTCTGTTTCCTGAAGTGGGACCACACTGACTTTTACTGATGTTTAATGATCCCATTCTGTAAACATGATAAATTTCACAATGGCTTTGTGATAGCCAGTTCAGATTGGAGCATTCTCCTAAATACTAATGTGTGTGTGTGTTTTTAAATCATATTCTAATTTATTTTATTTGCATGTAAAAGTGCAGGTGAGATATGAAATTGTTTATCTTCAGAGGCTTTAAATGCCAAAGGTCATTTCCTCCTAGAAAATATAATTTTCCACCATCCATGATGCTGCAGTAGCTTGCTCTGGCTTTTTACCATTGAATCAATCACTAACCCCTAATAACTGGGTTACAAAAATGACCCCTTCAGTCTTATCTCTTCCACTTGGTGGGAAATGTCATAGAAGCCAATTATTTGACTGTTCCAAGTATATGATTATATCCTGATATCTATCACTAGAGTTCATTGGATTGCCACTATTTTTTTTTATTTCTTCTTTCCAGTGTCTGATTATTGTACCATGCTAGAGTCCAGCTCAGATTCATAATATACATATTAAGAAGCAAGCCAGATTCATTTCCTTCACTTTCCAGTACCGTAGACCTTGTCTTGTTTTGTTCCTTTGTTCTGCTGCTGCAATGTCCTTTAGAGTGCATACAAGGCAATTGTGAAAACAAGTTCAATTTGACCTCTCCCTTGACGTCTGATATTGATTTTTCTCTATCCTTCAGAAGCATTGGCCCTCAGTCAATTGCAGTTCAGCAGATGTACATGTCAGAATCGAGGCAGTTCATCAGGGTTTAAACAAAAAGCAACTCTGGCCTTTAAAGTTTTATTTCTCCAATGGAAATATTTAATAACAGTTAATGTTCAATCAAAATGTAGATGATATTGTAGTTCATCCCATTTATGTGTGTAATACACATGGGTGTAATACACTGGGTATGGGATATGGGTGTGATGCACTATATGGCAATGTTAACTGAACCTCTCCACACCATAGCAGAGTTCATGTTATGCTCAGTAGCATAACATAGTTAGCAAAATAAATCCTCTGCTTGTGGACTTGGAAGCAACTCCATTGCTCAGCTTTCTTTGTCCCATATTGTTCTGGTACTACCTCCTAGAGAGAAATCACTCTTTGCAGAACTGTTTCGTTCTTAGGAAGTGGCCGCTGTACAGGGAGAAGTGGCATGAAAAGTAGAGCCGAGTTTCCTATGATATTCAAGTACTATCAAGGTCACAACTCGGGATAGGTTTGTGGAAGCAGCCTTCCCCAACCTGATGCCCTCCAGATATTTTGGACTACAACTCCCAGCATTCCTGACCATTGGCCAAACTGCCTGGGGCTGATGGGGGTTGAAGTCCAAAATGTTTGGAGGGCACCAGGTTGGAAAAGGCTGTATTAGAGAAATAAGATTCCTGGAAATGTTCCAGCTTCTCCCCTCCTGCCCCCCTCTGTAGTCCTGATTCTATCTTGAGCTCTTCTCTAGTGACTTGGAAGGCCAGGATTTCATTGCCTACCAAACCTATATCTGCATTTTTGCTGTGACTAAACTCTTCCATTGAGCTTTGAATGGGTTCCAGTGTTCACCTTATCATACCAGCTATGAGCAACTAGTTGAGTGTTATTCAGTGCAGCTAAGCACTGAAGTGATACTTAGTGATGACTTGTGTGATCTTAGCAGCCTTTTTTCAGTGTTCAGGTGGAGGCAGTTCCTTGCGAGTGCTGTCTTGTTGTGAGCCTGACAGCAGCTCCCCAGACTCTCTAGAGCAGCCTCCCTCAACCTCAAACCCTCCAGATATGTTTGACTATGACTCCCATGAAGATGGGAATTGCATTTCAATATGTCTGGAGGGCACCAGTTTGGAGAAGGGTGTACTAGAGGGCTACCGTAAGTGTAAACTTATCCAGAGAAGCAGCAGAATGTTTCTGCAATCATGTAAGTGATTTGTGTCTCCATTCACATAACTACCAACTCTAGGAATCAGGATGACAGCCTGGTTTCTCTTTCTCTTTGCTTGGTCTGCTGCTAGGCAACGTTACTGTTAGCAGACGATTCTAACACACCATTCCTCTGATTTGTAAACTTGGATGCAGCTTCGTATAGCAAACCGCTGAGCCTATCTCATTCTATTCGGAGCAATGCAATGTCATGGGGTGGGGGGAGACTGCTGCTTACTGTCCATCTAACATGAAGACTTGCTGTCTCCTTTGCACTGCAGGAAAATTGCCAGCTTTTGTCCCATTATGGGGGAAATAGTCAGCTTCCATATAATATGGGGAGTGTGCCAGCTGTGTCTTTCAATAGATTTATTTATATTGTGTATTTATTTACAATATTTATATACCACTCCACATCAAAAGATTTCGGAGTGGTGAACAACAAAGATAAAAGAATAAAACACCATATTAAAACAATTAAAACATTTTAAAAGGAACAGATTCTGAACTTAATAAGCCTCAGCTGGTCACTCAAGGAAAGCCTCTCAAAATAACAATGTCTTCAGGAGGTGCCAAAAGCAACACAACGTTGGTGCCTGCCTAACCTCCAGAGGCAGAGAGTTCCACAGGAGGGGGCCACCACACTGAAGGCTCTTTTCCTTTTGGGCTCCAGCCAGGCTGTGAGTCCATGTGGAACCACCAGGAACATGCACTCTGATGACCACAGTGACCAGGCAGGTTGGTAAAGAAAAAGACGCTCTCTCAGATGAAATGTCATTTAGGGGAAAGAGATCTACCATATTTGTCTGAGATTCCCAGACCTTTCATATACTTTCTGAGAAGATTTTGAAGGACAAGGCTTTGTGCCTTTATGGTGAGGTCATAAACACAACAAAAGGAGAATAGTCCAATTAAAAATAAATAGGAACAGAGTATATATACCTACTAAAAGCAATTGGATTGTGTATTATAGGATCATATAGCCTTCTGTGGGACAGCCTTGATAGGCTCTGAAACAAATAGTTCTGTGTTAGTAGGGGAGAGCTGCATACTTTGGGATGAAGCTTATCCTACGGCTGTAGGCAAGACTAGAATGTTCTTCAGACTAGAATTGGAGAAGTGACCCCCACTCCTTCTCAAAAGAGATCCTGCTTAGCAGTAGTGAGCAATGTGTTTCAAGTAATCACCAGTTCCCAGCAAGCTTTCAACTCCCCCAATCTCAAATTTCTCTGACTCATTGACCCTAGATCTTCAGGAAGTCACAGGGATTAATGGGAAGCCATCTACCCCATCAAGCTAGAAAGGGACCCCAAGATTATCCACCAAGTACAATGGTTACATTGTGGGGTACTGCACCACTCAGCTACAAAGTCACAAACAGAACTGAACATGCAGCAGTCATACCAGCAGGCTCAGTCATCCTCCCCACCCACCCGGGTGCTCTGAAGACACCCTGGGACAAATTCCACATGCGCTAACAGATCTGTTCCTCTAATATCCACTTGTTCACTTGCCATTATAAAACTAATGCGTCTGCAGATGCAACATTTGGTGGAAAAGTGCTGCAGAATGTTCTGGACTAATAGGATGTTCTGGACCCATCCAGGATGATTCTACTGTTGATCACCCAACATAAAATGTTCCACACCAACAGAGAAAGAAAACTGGGAATTTCTGTGAAATTTGTTCTTGTTGATGCGGAAAGAGCAGTCCTGAAAATCTGCTCTGGAGGGTTTCCTAGCCCTTTGAAGCAGATATTGAGGGTGCACAGGGCCTGTGGGAGTGGATCGCCACAGCCCCCACCACCGCCCCCACCCCATTCCACTCACAGGGCTGCTTCTAACAGCAGAATGACACCCTTGGGTACAACCCTATGCCAAGATTGTACTTTCATTCTGTCTTCTTGGCAACAAAGTTTCTGTCTTACTATTTGCCTTCTCTAGTTGATTGAAAAATCCCTTTCTAGAGATTTGTCTGCACAGATGTAAATCTGCAGGTCAGTTTTATTTTAGCATCAGCGTGCAACTGACTATTACTTTCTCTGCTACAGGCAGTTGTGCATTACTCTCATACTGGTTGCATCACTTGCATGCTCATAGGAAACCAGGTCAGCCTGAACTGTGGGCTGGTATGGCAAGTCACAAATGCTGCTTGCATTGGTGTGTCTCATGCTAGACCATTCCTCATTTTAGAGGCGCAAGGTCCCATTTTCATTGTGTAGTTTTCCTTAATGCAGACATGAGGCAAGAAAAACGTAGAAGAGAGTAACTTCTTGTTGCCATATTAGTACGTACAGAAGTAACAAAACAAAACAAAAAAGATAGAGGTATCTTTACTTGATAAAGGCTTCCATGTTACTCCAATCTCCCCAAAAATGGTTTTGGAATCAGTGTAGGCATATGTAAGCTTACTAAATAACCCTCAACGGTGAGTTATTCTGCAAAAAATATTCCAGTGATTACCCTTACTGTTATTACTTAATAGCTCTTTTTATTGGGACCAAAGCAGTCCCTTGTTGTCTCAGTTGGGGACTGCTGCCTGTACAAAATGGCAGCCTCCTCTGCCCAGAGAGACCCTTCTCAATTGGAAAAGATCCCCACATTCAGCCATGCATAGGTGATGGTGAAACCTAAAGCTTCCTGTGTGCCAGTTGTCATGGTACCATCAAGCCTCCAGTCTTAAGAGTTTTTTGAGTGAAGGAGCACCATCTGGTCTTTGATAACAAGACAGTTCACAGATTTCTGTATTTCCAATTTTCACTTTGCATCGGTAGTAATTGCAGATAATGAAGATGGGAAATGTGGGAAGGAAGGTCTTTTATGTCATCCTTTTGATGAATAAAGCACAAAGCAGGCATTGTTTCAAAGTGGCCTTGACTAAACATATTGTCAAGAGGGGGTTTGGAGTAGAGTTTGGATGCAGGCCCAATTCAAGGAAGTCTCCATCCAAGCCCTTTTCTAAATCCTGCTGTCTGTACATATCCTGGTGAAAAATGACATGCTGGCAAGTGGGCCTTGTACATGTTCGTTTGTCAGTTACTTGAATCTCTGTCATAGCACTGCCATTTACCGGAGTACCTGATTTTTAAGAATGATCTAACTTGCACTACGTGCATATATGCACACAGAATCACATATATAAAATTCAAGCAAGCATGACTGAAAGATGGGTGGGTGCTTGTATCTTTTTTCTTTTTCTTTTTTTGCTGTGTGGCTAATAGTTTGTGGGGGTTTTAGATCCGGAAAATAGAGTGAGGGGAGGATTAACGTCCCCCTACCCCCCAGTGCTTCTGTCTGTCAGGGTGGACACTGAGCCCATAGAATCCCAGAGTAGTTCTGATTCTGAGGAAGAGCAGTCGCTCCTGGGAGAGGAGCGTGCTCCTCTTTCCCAGGGCCAACAGCTGACGGAGATTCCTCCTACCAGCATTCCTAGCTTAGATAGCAGTCCAGGCAGTGACTGAGCGCGGATAGCAGACTTGGTGGACGCGCGACGCCGACACAGAGAGTGGCGCCAAATGGAGGGCACAGAAAGGAGGCGTAGTGCCTGGTTGGCGCGCAAACAACGGCTGCGCCCAGAGGATCCAAGGGAAAAGGGGAGGGACTCTCCCTAGTCCTTAAGTTCAGGAATCTGCCAGTAATTCCCTTTCAAACGGGGACCAACTGTTCCAACTTAGGGCATAGGTACTGTGCTGCTCAGATCTAGTTGCAAACGGTAGAGTTGTTAAGTTGTAAAAGAAGAATAAAGCTTTGAAAGGAATCCCTTTGTCTGTGTCTGGACTTGGCTACTGGATTAGACTGAGAGAGGCCTCCAAGGAGCCCATGACACTGTCCCTATCAAATTCAGACCCCCCAGTTAAAAGTACAAATAAAAATGACCAAGAGATGTCCCACATCCCATGTAGGGACACCCAAGTTTTTCACATGCTCCAAGGTTAGACATTTTGGTGGTCGTTGCAAATGTTTGCTTTCCCTCCCCATCAGCAGTCGTTGTCAGCCCTGCATATCTGCTGTCACTCTAGGGCACTGTTAAGCTTGACTCTGGCATACACGTAACAACTCAAAGAAAATATTAAGCTGCTAAAAAATTCCTCCTGGATCCTTCCTCCTGGTGTGCCAGAGCCCATAATTATTACAGCAGCGACAAGCTCTCAAGGAAGTTAGATGCTTTGCACAAGGCAGCTCAGATCTTGCTCCCCCCCCCCCCGTTGTTGATGTTTTTATTTTATTTTCGAAAACCCCATAAGTCATCAGATTTCCTGCTGGCAGCAAAGGACCTCAAGCTGGAGACTGCTGTGAGCAGTGCCATTTCAGATTTGTAGAGAGATAATTTATCCTAGCATTTTATATTTTTTTCTCCTTCTGCACATACAATATTACAAAATTCAGGAGTTCATAGTTCAGAATTCAGTTAGACTCTACCGTTAGAGGTGAATAAAGCTAACCAAATGTTTGCGCTGGGAAATAAAAACATGCGTCACTGGTATTTTTGCCGTTTTTTCAAGATGGAGGTTTGATTTCCAGTTTCACTTTTTCTTTTTAATTTTCTTGGTACCAGGATTTTAAGTGTCAGATGTGTCCTTACCCTTCCTAGGGGATTGCAACTGTTTCGTATAATTTTACACTGTGTATGCAGCTTAGAAGAAATGCTGATGTCACTGGCAAATTTCCTTATGCTTCATCTTGTTTTATCCACACTTCACATTTCCTATCCCAGCCACAGAAGTGTGTTAGATCCATCCTAATATATATTTATTTCTAGCCTTCTCTCTTTTATGGCGTGTTGGAGGCAATATCCAATGGACATTTAAGAATTCATGTATGGACATAAAGATGGGGAAAATGCTACTTGAACAGCAGTCACACACCAATGCTAGTAATGGACAATGTTTTTCCAAAACTTTGCTGTGATCCAGTAATTTCTGAGGATTATTACATTTGCATAACAGTCAAATAAAGGCCTGGAGAGGTCACTAAAACTTGCCCATTAGATGGATCCTTGAGATTTTACTGACAAATAGGGCCTTAACTGCAGTGTTGCATTAATCTAGGGCCATTCCGGTTGTGATTTATTTATACCAAACTAAACTATTTTATTGTGGCTCTCTGAAGCTTCTGTATTGACTTCCTTTGGCTAACACCATATATTGATTGGCCCATAAAGCTTTCAATATCTGAAACTGGTGTCAGGGTTGACACAAGTGCCTCCAGTCCCACTAATTGATGGCTTGGTATCTGAGGGAGGGAATAGTGAATTCTTCAAAGATAAGTGTTCCCATTCAAATATATATTCTATTACATGCGTGCACCTCACTTCCGAGTGGTGAGAAGTTTCAGTGGTTCCAGCGTTTACTGAGGGTTCAGTTTCCTTCGAAAGAGATCGCTGGAGACTTCTGGTGGTTCTGTGATGCAAGGTCTATTTGCACAGAGATACAGGCTGAGCATAAGGTGAAGGTCCACAACGCTGACACTGCAACAGATTCCTGCTCCCCATCAGCTGTCTACGGGAACCCATGGTGCCTCAGGATTTCCTGCCAAGAGCAAAGTCAGCCCTCTGCCTCCTTTTCAGATCCAGTTCCAGCACAGGCAGACTGCTACACACACAGCTTACTTCTGTTGTTCTCACAGACCTCTGAATTAAGACATTCCTTAGGGAAGGAGGAGAGGAAGGTAAGCCCCCTCCCAGAACAGTCTACCTATGGCCATCTCTGAGGACAGACACCACTGAGAGCATCTCTCCACCAGCCTAAAATCCCATATTTAAAATGGAGCGTTCTGCTTCCGTTTTAAATGCAGGATCACAACAGACTCTCTTTACACACACTTCCTTTCCCTGCTTCTTTTCCCCCTTATCTGAGTCTTTGATATGTTTTGCGCTGTGGTCTAGCTCCTCTTAATACGGGTTTTCCTCTTTTCATGGAGGGAACTTGAGCAGAACTCAAGCACTGTAATTTGATAGCTCATTATCTCCGACCTTTTAAAAACTGGAATAAAGGTCATTTAGTGCAGGAGATGCCCTGGAGGCTAATAACATCATCTAAAGGACCCACAAACTTCTGTAACCAGTCTCAGTAGCAGGATAAAAGCTCAGTTTGAAGAAGCCCTTAATCTCCATAACAGTAGGGAATCCTCCAGGTTAAACCTCTGACTCACCATAGTAGTGTCTTTTCACAACCACAGACTCACAGGGTTGTGGTGGGGGGGATCCTTGAGAGATCATTCAGACTAACCCCAAACCCATAGCAATATCGTGAGGACATGACACATCTGTGCTTACTCATGTGAAAGCAGAGGCCGGCATATGGGCAGGCAGTTAGATGACAGAAGCAAGGTAAATGGAAATCTTGGGAAGAAGCTCAGAAAGGTAAGGCAAGGAAGTCTGGGCTTCCTGGCCACAGGGGTCAGGCAGAACATCCTACCAAGCCTGGGATCACCCTGACCAAGTAACACAGACAGCCAGAAGGCTGGAGAGAGCCTCTGCAATTACAGAGGAAGCCAGGAAGATTTGGTGCTCTTCAAGCCTTGCATCGTGGCGAATGGCTGTGGCCTCTGACCCCGAGGAGCCATATTTGGTCCCTTAGAAGCTTGCACTTGACCAGTCAGAAAGTGGCGTAAAGTGAGTTGCATTCATGCTGCACCCTGCTTTGAATCTCAGGACTGTTCTTTGCCTCGGATAGCTTCCAGGCATACAGTCCGAGCCCAAGTGAGAGCTCGTCTTGTACTACTGCATTTTAATGTAAGAAATTAGTAGTTTGTAGTTCAGGGCTGTTGCTTCTTTAATGACACCGAAGAGGTCTGTGAGGTGCCTTGCACAGAAATATTAAAATGCAAATAAAGCTAGTTTGATGGCGTTCGAAACTGTCAGGTGAACAAACAGGCAGACAAAGCATGAGCCATCTCCCTGGCAATTATACTTCAGGGGCTGCAAAACAATCCCTGGTTAAGACTTCAGTGTCACCACTGGTCCCCCCTCTCCCCCCCCCTTTGTCATTAGGAGGGACAGTTTGGAAAGAAGCTGGACTGTGTTTTAAAAAGGGAGGAATACCCACCCACAGCGTTTTTTAAACTCAGAACGTTTAGGGTAAATCCCCCAAAATGGAGCAGTTTTTGTTAAAATAAAAACAAAACAGGTTTTTTTTTATTATTGTCATTCCATTGAGGCATCTAGAATTGTTAGAATTTACTCACCTGCTACATTTTTAAAAATAGAGTTTATCTTTCCCTTTCTCCATTGTGTTGAGCATTTGAAAATATACAGATCAATAAAATTCCCAGAACTACATACATTCTGAAAGAATAATTCTATATGATTCTATACTCAGAAGTAAGTCCCAATAAGTTCAGTGAGACTTACTCCCAGGTTACTGTGTATAGAATTACAGTCTTATTTGCATTATTTTTATGGCCACAGGGTTTATGGTCTCTTTCTTTCTGTAAAATGACAGCTCCTATATTATATCTGAACGCTATGTTAAACTTGAACAATTTGCCATTAAATATTTCCACATGTGGAAACATGAACATTTTCATATTCACCACACAGACCCAAGCCCTACTGGCTTCTTTCTTGACCATGTTTTGTTTTATGTTGTTTATTTTTTGTGTGTTATGTAGTTTTTGAAGAGCCCGAAGACCCAAGTAACAGGTCATTTTTTTCTGAGATCATCTCTTCAATTTCTGATGTTAAGTTCAGTCACAGTGGGAGATACATCATGACCAGGGACTATCTCACTGTCAAGGTGTGGGACTTGAACATGGAGAACAGGCCTATTGAGACATACCAGGTACTTAACTCTCAGGGTTATTGGGTTGCTGCGAATGGATGGGATGGGGACTAAACATAATGTATGTAAAGCACTTCGAAACATTGTAAAATGCTTCGTAACTCCATATCTGTTCACTACTACTAATGTGAGGTCTCTGAACTAGCATGCACATTGTTCAGGAACCCTCTTTCTATGAGGGAAATCATGAGGATTTTTGCCAGCGTTTTCAATGAGCAAAAATCTGTCACATCTGATCTCATGGGAAGTGGTATAATTTAAGGCTGTTTGTCAAACACTTTACTCATCCTAAGGTTATAGAACAACTAAGAAGATATTAGAATCTGAATACACTTATATTCTCTGCCTAATAGTGTTGCTGGGCCTTTGGGGGTTAGGGTTCTCTGAAGAAACATTTCTTTGAGGGTCAAATCATAGATAAAATCTCCTCATGCAGTTAGACCAGTGGTCCATCTAGCCCAGTATTGTCTATTTGGCTGGCAGCCCCTCTCCAAGGGCTCAAGCAAAGATCTTTCCCAGCCTCGCTGCCTGGCATTCTTTCACTGGAGATTCCTGGGATTGGGCCTAGGGCTGCCTGCATACAGCGCATCTGCTCTACCATTGAGCTATGGAGTCTTCCAATGACTGAAATGATTCTGACCCCCAGAGATGCCATGGACTGAGCATTTGTTATGGCTTGTGAAATCCCAAGGTGGTGGTGATGTAACATTCTGTACCTGGTGAAAATTCTCTTTTCAAGCTTTCTACGAGGAAGAAGGGGCATGTCTCCTTCTTGGGTGAGGGGTGTGTGTCTTACTGGCTTCCTCAACCCCCCAGGTGCTTCGTGGTGACAATCAAAGCTTCCAGGGCAGAGAGTGGTGTGAGAATAGGTTATTGGGTAGCTTCTTCCTTCAGTGAATCTTTCATTACCTAAATAGGATCTTTGACTGATTTCAGTCCTCCTCCTTTTCCCCATTGGCAGATTGTTTTTGAGGTTGCCCTTTCCCACTGTTTTTCTCCACTTAGGTAATGGGGCAGCTTTCCCCCCATGGGGCTGCTCAGTTCTTCCCAAGCATTTTAGTCACAAGCATAATTCCTTTGATTCATGTTTGTGGGTGAGTAATGAATTGCTTGGGGCAATTCATTACAATTGACCTTGAGGCCGCGGTGGCTTAGTGGTTAAGATGCTGAACTACAGACTGGAAGGTCGGCAGGTCAGCAGTTCGAGACCCGAGTGCTGCGTGACGGAGTGAGCTCCCGTCTTCAGTCCCAGCTTCTGCCAACCTAGCAGTTCGAAAGCAAGAAATTGCAAGTAGATAAATAGGTACCGCCTCGGCGGGAAAGGTAACAGCATTCCGTGCACCTCGGTGTTCAGTCATGCCGGCCACATGACCACGGAAGCGTCTTCGGACAGCGCTGGCTCTTCGGCTTAGAAATGGAGATGAGCACCACACCCTAGAGTCGGACATGACTGGTTGGGGACACCTTTACCTTTTTTAATGAATTGCTTAATCTAGCCATTATACAACAAGAATCTAGATCTATAAGATGCTATCATGCAGAGAACTAAGGCAGTATCCAACTATGTCATTCTGTTAGCACAAATGACGTTGTGCTAGTGGAAACTAGGTTCTGAACTATGCGTAAGTGAAGGATCCAACTAAAGTTACGTTTACGCAAGCATTTTGCATTTTGCTTGTGCAACCCATTGTGCAACCAGTTGTGCATAACTCTTGTGCAACCCGTTGTGCAACCCGTTACACATCCTGGTTGTGCAACCAATTGCACAACTGCTTGCACTCAGTTGCACGTTCCACTTGTGCTACTGGTTGTGCAGGCAAAATGGGCAGCTGCTTGTGGAAAATTGCACAGAAAAATTCAGCAGAGCTCCACTAGAACTATTTGAGTTTGTGGAATTACACTGTTGGATACTGCCCCTGGTTACAATGTCATTTTGGTTCTTGAGTGTTGGACATCAAGCTTTAGCATATAATTTCCACTGAATGCTGTTTTCCTTTTCCCTCTTTGTGTCTGTGTTTCTTTCCTTAGGTTCATGATTATCTCCGCAGCAAGCTGTGTTCCCTCTATGAGAATGATTGCATTTTTGATAAATTTGAATGTGTGTGGAATGGGTCTGACAGGTGAGGAGTATCAACAATGGTTATATGAAATATTTGCTTTGTATTTGGTGATGCCCTAAACTTCCCCTTGGTTTACACTCTCTTACCTTTTATTTCTTTTGCTTCATGGAATGCAGTGTGGAGTTAGTTGGATTTAAACATGAAGCCAAATGAAACATAAAATCTGTTAATCAGAAACAAACACTTATCATAAATCTCATGGCACTTTCAGATAGTAGTTCTAGTGACCCAGATCACCACACAGGAAATGCAGCAGGAAGCACTTTGAAGAGGAGATGCTTCCTTGCGCAAGGTGTTTGTGCTTGGGTGGCTGGCTAGGTTCTACTGGAGCTTTGCCACCCATATGATGATGCTAGTTCATTTGATGTAGAAGCAGTCAGCTTGGGGAGTAACACAGTCCTGGTGTGAGTTGCTGGCTGAAATGTGTCTCATAACTACTCCATCTAAACATGCTTCTATTGTGCTTATTCATTGTTGGGCAGTTTTGCCCCCTCAAAAGGATTTTACGTTGACTTCCATCAGTTAGAATTTTAAAAATACTTAAGCATGCAAAGCCAGTATTTATTTGGCCATTCTTAAAATATCTGTGATGTACAACTGGAACCGACGTGACCCATATGATGCTTTTCTAGCTGTACTTTGACAAATATTGCTAATTAAGTTGGCACCTTTTTTTGTCAACACGTTACTCCTTTTGTCTAAAATATTGCTGATTAGAACATTAAAGTTTGAGAGTCATGATTTAATGAGTTAGGTTAGATAATCAAATCTGTCTCATCATCTATAATGTAAAATCAAACACGAAATTAGCTTGCTATTGCAATTCACTTTTGCATTATCAGCCACGGGGCTTGGCTTGCAACTGTGGCTTAGGGTTGTGAGGACAGGGGCATTGCTCTGGATTCTCCATTCATGAAAAGATGTCCTAATCTCACAACAGGTGTTGTGCATTCAGATCCCCCCTTGTTTCTAAGCAGTGGCCACCCTGGTCCAGATATCTATTTGTGGCAGTAGATAGCAGGTCACCAACTGAGTTTGCTGGAATTAGCCTGTGTCCATGAACCATCTTCCTCCTTTCAGGTGGTTAGTGCTATGTTAATGTTGTTGTTGTTTTATAACTCATGCTTATGTCAGTTGGAGTGAAAACACAAGAGGCTAGCAAGAAGATATGGAGCAAATTACTACATCTGCCTCCCTGCAAGCCTCTTGCACTACTGTAAGCCAGCTCCTCCCTGCCAGGTCCCTGCAGCTTCCTCAGTCAGTGGCCAGAAGGTACAGCACAGTACCAGCTGCTTCCTTTCCCATTTCCTGAAGGCTGTTCAGTGGAGATTCAAGCTGCAGGAACCCAAGAGATTAGACTTTTCTTAGCTGTGCAGATGTGCTGCCTGGACCCATCCTAGTCATTAAGGGGAATTGAAGCCCCACCTCAGTCAAAAAAATTGGAAGGCAGCAAACTCCATCCATACCCCCAGTAGTCCATACCCTATGCAGCCAAGGTGCCTTGTACCCATGTTGTGGTCGGAAAAGGCTGGAGGGCTGGTACCATCATGAAATTGGGTGTGGCAGCAGATCATTGGGAGGGGAAAGAATAAGATGCTGGGAAAACAGAAAAGGCTTTAAATTTTGTACGGCATGACATATGGTATGATTTTCACCCATTCTCTTTTCTTGCTTCTCAGTGTCATCATGACTGGCTCCTACAACAATTTCTTTAGAATGTTTGATCGCAACACCAAACGTGATGTGACCCTGGAGGCCTCAAGGGAAAACAGCAAACCACGTGCCATCCTGAAGCCCCGCAAAGTTTGTGTGGGGGGCAAACGGAGAAAAGATGAAATTAGTGTGGACAGTCTGGACTTTAGCAAAAAGATCCTGCATACAGCTTGGCATCCTTCAGAAAATATCATAGCAGTGGCAGCAACAAATAACCTGTATATATTTCAGGACAAGGTTAACTAGGAGGGAAAAAGGATATTCCTTAGGAATCTTATGTACTGAATACTAGCAAACACAAGTTTTTAAGTGTTTCTTCTGTTTTCTCCTCCTCCTCTTCGTTTGTTTCATTATTCCTCTACAGACATTAATTATGTAGAGGTAAGCACTCAGATTCCAGGGTCTATTGCTTTTCCCCAAATCTTAAGAAATTGGGTTGGTGAAGCCCTATTAGGAACATTTGACTTCTAAGTATTGAGAGCTATCAAGTTACACCATTAATTCAACAGCAAGCTTGAATTAGTTATGCTTTCATTTTACCCAGTATTCGCTAGTATATTTAGTTTCTTTTAAAATACTGTTCTAGACACACCTGCCAATTTATAATAAAGTTAAGATTATAGTAATATATTTACAAAAAATCCATCAAGGCCATAAAACAAGGATGTATTGCATTAAGCTCTCCTATTTTTGATTTTTGGAGATTATCCTTTTGTTTTACACCTATCCCCAAACAGGAATTCAATATCCTTTGCCAGTTCATTTCTTGTAATTGACCTTTTCCCTTTTTAACTGGCATATTCCTTTTGTCAACTCAGGGCCTTTCCAGATGACCATTTATTGTGCATATTTATCACACAGTGAATATTTTGCTGAAACTCAGTTGTTGTGACACTTATTTTTGCCCCAGTTAGCTGTTCTTGCCTGGGAGAATGCAATTCCCACTTCCCTCCAGCTAGAGGA
This sequence comes from Heloderma suspectum, assembly GCF_057233095.1. Lineage (NCBI taxonomy): Eukaryota > Metazoa > Chordata > Lepidosauria > Squamata > Helodermatidae > Heloderma > Heloderma suspectum. The sequence continues at coordinate 251,527,327 of NC_139459.1, forward strand.
TTCATTGTATTTTGAAATGCCATGTGTACTGTAGTTGCACAAGTATCACAGACACCTATTGGCTAGTGTCTGTGACGTCAGTGGTGACCAGTGACACACTCCTCCACCATGGCCACACTATTTTTCTGCGGATATGATCCAGCCAAAGCAAAAGACTTTTAAGCACCATGGATGTCAGTGAGACAGATTTAAGCACATGTTTAACTCTTCCTTTGAAATCAGTGGACTGCAAAAGTGCTTATGTTTGGTTGGATCATAGTGTTTGAGAGGCTGAATCCTCCCCATTTATACCACTCAAGTCAGCACCCTCGACTTTTCTTTAAAGAACTGGCAAACACCAGCAGGGCCAGACTGTCCATGCATTCCACACAGACAGCAAAGGTTTTGTGACTCTCCCTCTCTTCCCCCCACCCTTTAAATTTAGTTCCATTCTGTTAATTCTTCTGCTCCAGTCCTGGAGCATAGATACAACCTTCTTTTTAAAAACAAAACAAATTAAGAAAAAAATCTGGCAAACAGCTGTCTCTCCTGTAACAAGACTACCCTCCATTGCATGTGGGCAGGATACTGCGCTGCTAGTGCTGGATCCAGGGTAGTGCTGCTTTAGCACTAAAGGAATGAAAGCCCCTTTTTGTTGTCTGGAAAGGCCCTCAGACAGGAAAAACAAAGACAAGGCAGAAAGAACAGGGTTGCAGAGGAACATGTAGACTCATCAGTCATGGAGAACCATGTTTGCTATCCAAGGCTGTTACCTTCCTTCATCGCACCCCACAGACGGCCTCTCATGGATTTCGCTGTGTTGATCCTGTGGTGCCTTTTGCTGGTATACAAAATACCTTAGAAATAATGCTTCCAAAATGTGATACTTGCAAACCAAAACGAATCTGAGCTTTCTTCTGCAATTCCTGTAACTTTATTTTTTAATGTTATTTTTGCTTTGGATGAGAGAACTCAAAATTGTTCTCTTTTAATCTCTTGCATGTTATAAATATGTATTTGTGGGGTTACTTTTCTTTTTCTTTTTTAGTAGTGCATTTTTTAAAGTATTGTTTATTTATTTATTTATTAATTCCAATAGACATTCCCTCCCTCTCCTTTTGGGGGGGGGGGAATGAACTTTTAAATTGCTAATTTATGGCATTTAAAACAACTCAAACAAAAATAACCACCAAACCAACATGTTATGCTATAATCGCCTGGCTGCTTTTTAAGAGAGGTTGTCCATGGTTCTGCGGTATGAAGATTAACTACAGTAGCTCATCATCTTTGCATGGTAAACTGTCCTGTCTTACTACAAGGATAATCCAGGTCCCTCCTTTATTTGATCAGTTTGGGGGGAAATTAAAATAAAAATACAATTGGAGAACAGATCCTACAAGAAATAAACTCAGTACTTTCTCTGACAAGGTGGATATTTGAAGATCAGTGTGCTGTGCATTTTCTCTGATTGTGAAAAGCGGAGCAATAGTTCCAACCTTGGTGATGGTTGCCATGAAGCATGCAAGAATTTCCAAATACACTCTCCAGTAAAGGACGATTGAAAGCCCAGCCCTTTCCTGTGCTGGCCCTACCAACTCTTACACCTTGTGAGACTGTGACTGCAGTTATCTCAAAACACATCAAAATGCCACAAGGCTGCACAGATCCTGGGGCGGGGACATTGATTTAGTAGTGCTGGGAACAAGAGGAAGTTCAAATATTTGGATCCAAGCTTTTAACTGTCAGACTTCCTTAACATCCTGTCTGTTCTTCACAAGACTGCTCAGGACAGGGGCAAATTAGATGTTTTGCCTCATTTAAAGGAATGATTACAGGAAAAAAAGTATGCTGGCTTATAAATTTATTACAAGTAATGGATTTCAGGAGCAACCTCTTTTTTTAAAAAAAAATCAAATGATAAAACATGGCAGGAGTAAATGAGTCATTTTTCTTTTATTATTTTTTTAACAGCCTACACTCTGGAATCAGAAGTAAAATTGTCTCCAAGATGTTCTGATGTGGGGTTGCTAATTTCCAAATGCTGAGGTAACAGACCCTACACCATCAGCATTCAGATCCCGTGCTGGCACACTCAAAGGGCTCATTCAGACCAAGTACATTGTCTAGATTAAGAACTTCCTACTTTATTCTCACATTTGTTCTTAGGAACAGAGAGGTGACACACTTTAAGTGGGGGGCGGGGAAGATTTTCTTTCTGGATATCAAAGGTTAATCCAGTCCAGCATTCAGCAGCTAAGCAGGTACTCTTGTGGAAGTTCATAAACCAATCATTGAAAATAATAGCCTTCCCATTTGTCACCAGCAATTGGTATTTTTATTGTAGTATTATATTTATACCCCAGCCTTTTTCCTCTTGCAAAGAACCTGAGATGGCTTACATGGTCCTCCTCTCCATTTTATCCTCACAACAACCCTGTGAGGTAGGTTAGGCCAAGAGTCAGAGACTGGCCCAAAGTCACCCAGTGAGCTTCATGGCTGAGCAGGGACTGGAACCTGGATTTCGTGAGTCGCAGTCCAGCACTCCAGCCACCAAACAACACTAGCTCTCAGGGGCGTATTGCCTCTGTACTAAGAGGCTAGAGACTGATAGAAATGTTTATGATTATGATCTAGCAAAGGTTTTGGATGTGTGCAGTGGTGTTTCAGATGTTTCCCCTGCCCTTAAACATGAGTTCCTTTTGCTGTATCATAAACCGTTTTTGAAACTCAAGAATTTAAAAAATAGCTTGTCAATCTGATGTGCTGCTGCCAAAATATTTAATAAGAATTAGGAGGTCCACTGCATGGAAAGAGTTAAGAGGACAGTTCTGTGGTTCCCATCATGCATGTATGTCCTTGGTGGCACATGCTGCTACACAGTTCCATCGTGCGCTTCCAGCTCTAGATGGTCTCCCATCACCCTTTTCAAGGGTCACCAGAGAACACACAAAAGCACTCAGGGACTATGAAGAATCAAGGCATATGCACTCACGGGCTGGGAGGAATGACCCCTATGTGAGTGTGGGCACCACAACACTAAGCAGTGTGAAGCTCTGTTCATGCTCCTTTCTCGTTGTTATCCCATGATGATGCTCGGGCTCGGTGCATACGATCCAACACGTTTCCATGTTCCAGCAAACAGAGCTTTACATTTACTGAAAAGATTCTTGTTAATGTCAAACTAGAGTATGTTTCATCAGGGGTAGCTTACCCACTAGGTGGGCATTTCTAGCTGCAAGATCACAAGTGTCAGACACTGTTTCCTCAGGGCTAGCACTCACCTCCAGTGTTTAGTGTTGTTTCTGGCCATCTCTGTTGCCACTGCATCATCCCACAGCCTGCTAAAGCTGGATAGCCCCATTTAATAACAAATGGGGCTATCCAGCTTTACTGGCAGCAGCAGAACTGGTCAGAGGGAGCCCTTGAAGATTTTCAACTAATGAATAAAATTCCAAGGGAAAGAGAAGCAGGAAGGAAATTACTCAGGGGTGGAAAGAGCATTGTGCACTTATAGAAAGTCCAGAGCATGGCTTGGATGACAGACTAGCAGAAGAGAAGCCTGGAGGAATAGCTAAAAGGGCAATCAATGGATCTGCTGTAGCCCAAGTATCTAAGAAGGCAGTGCATACCCCAGAGACCATGTCTGTAGTTCTTAAAGCGATAATCATGGTCTTTTGGCAGGAACCTGCCAATCTGACCTTTCGGTAATAGGCTAGCCTTGTCTACCAAAATCCCTATAAGAACTACTGTGCAATTTCAAATAACATAAGATCCTGTCCACCAAGTTTGGCCAGTTGATACATTGTATTAGACCACACAGCTGTGACTAATGTCTTTTTTGAGCAATTGGAAGGTATTCAACAATCTGTGGTGGAGATCAATCTGAGGATTTTCCAGGTTTTGAATAGGGTGGCTGGGCCATATCCTACCACAGCTTTCTGGCGTCATGGTTTGCTTAGAGAATACCTGCTTAAAGAAGTTGGTGAGTTGGCTAGAGAGGTTCAGGAGCAACACCATCTCTCATTTTGTTGTGCCTGCGTCTTCACTTTTGAAAAGTAGGAGCTTTATTGCCCTGACACCAGAGATTCTGACTTACTGCCATGGGAGTGGATGGTTCCCCAAGTCAGTCAGGGCCACACAAGAATCCAACAAAGATTTGATAAGAGCATTAGGTATCGGCCCTGGACAGGCCATGTTTGAGAAGTCTGTTGTTCTAATTTCTTGAATGCTTCCCTTATTTCAGAAGAGCTACAGAGATCTTCAAGAGGTGTATTAAGGAAGGATGGCTATCACTCTTATGGCTGTCTTAGATAATGCAGTGCAGGAGGGACATGGCATGACTCATTGTTGAAGGCAACCTACTGGAGTACCATAAAGTGTGCCCAAGCCATGACAGCTCACAATCAATATGGTGCTCACTGATGCAGGAAGCAACATTATCACATCCTAGATACTACCCCTGTAGCCCAGCCTCATCGCTAAATATCTCCAATAACAAGGCTATGTGAAGTGACAAGGGCTATTATTTTTAACCCGCAGTCTAAACCTCCCTGAAAAGATGAGTTGCCAAAATCTTCCATTTGAGTTTATCCGGGGACGCCTCAGCCCCCTCATAATCCCACACCAGGAGTCCAATGCTTGCCTAACACAGCCAAGATTGGCAGTTCTAGTTGGGGTGCCATACAGCACGTTCGGTTGATGAGAAAGGTGAAATGTGGGATTTCTTTTATGGTGTTTGTACTCATCTTCTAAAAGATGGAACTTTGATTTCAATGTATCAGGGAAAATGTACTCTAATAAATGAAACCTTCTCCCAGCTTGGGTTCATTATTTTGATCGTAGTGTCTGCCCTGTGAACAAAAGTTGTATTTCACAGAAGCTATAACCAGTCATAAAAGAAAATCAGCACAGATACTGCACATGAAATAAAAGCAAATCAATTCTACAATACAAGCCATGACCACAAATACCGGTGAAATCGTATGCATTTGTATTAGTTCAGGCTAATCTTTTTAGATGGGATTAAAACTTCAAGTTCAGATATATATAAACAGTTGCATTCAAAATCTTACTTTACGATTATTGACATTGCCTGCTTGTCATAATTTGCAGTGTACTTTGTAGCTGATCATGATATTGAAAACTTTCTGAAACATTACCATCTAAGAGTGGGCTCCCCATAAGACCCTTTCCATTAATACACATTGACCTAGTTTGCACATAACAGTGCTAAATCATGGGTTAAGTAACCCATGATTTGTTGTGGTGTGTGCCAGGTGCATGCCACCACTATTTTGTATATGCAACCTCCGATTGGGCTGATAAGAATTAGATTGCTACATGACATCCAAAGTTGGACACTATAGGTGACTCATAGGTTAAACAACTCAACAGTTAACCTTTAGTGTCTGGGTTCAGACACCACGTAGCAACCTCTGATTGGCCTAATTGGAGATTTTGTGTGCAAAATGGCAGCAGAACACACCCAGCAAGTGCCACAGCAAATCATAGGTTAATTAACCCAAGATTTGCTGCCGTTGCATGCGAACAGGCCCAGTATCTAAAGAGCCCTCCACCACCCTAATCCAAATCTTAAAACTGCTTAACTACACCACTGAGTCCGCAAGATGTTTGTGCAAAGGTGACGCCTTAGAACAAAGGCATTTTAGTGGACATTCAAGTCTATAGTTTACGAACATTGTAGGTTGACATCCCAGGTCAGAATACTTGTCCATCTAGGGCAATATTGCCTGCAGCAGCAGCAGCTGCTGTCCAGGGTCTCAAAGTTATTTCCCATCACCCGTTGCTACCTGAGATCATTTTAACTGGAGATAGCAAGAATTGAATCTGGGTCTTTCAGCATGCAAAGCATGTGTCCTACCACTAAGTTACAGTTTTAGACAGCCTTTTTAAAAGCTTCTAGATTTTATTTGGAATGTTTTTACTGAGAGTATGCTAAGCTCAAGTGTCAGCATCTGAGAGGGAATGTTCAGCAGGGTGAATTAATAGGAGCGCAATCTTGGCTGTTGATATTGATGGATTTGGAGGGAGATGATCCCATTGAGTAAAAAGCCAGAAGTGAGTGAGCTTGGGATACAGACTGAATAGGCTTCTCCGATGGATAAGATGCAACCTAAAAAGGGAGGGCTGGATGGCTTAGAGTTGGAGTTTCCCTTGTGAGAGGCCGGGGAAGAGATGCTGGAGAGGGTGTGGGTGTTCCTTTAATGTAGCATTGCATTTATTTTCTGTAAGCAGCCATAATAATGATGATCTCCTATGACTGTGTGTGTATCTCAACTCAAAGTATGGTTTACATCGGGGTGTAAAATCTCAGGACCAAGGGCAAAATCTGACCCTGATGGGGTCCCAATCTGGCCCTCTGGGATTCCTGAGATGACCATGCCCCTTCCCTGGCTCCACCCCCTTTAATCCAATTATTTGGTGGATTCCTGGCTTTGGTGCAGCTTTTTCCCCATCCCAAAAGGTTGAGGTGCCTCTCCAAAGGCTTTCCAAATGGCAGTAAGAGGTCCAAGCTAAGATAGGTTGGTGTTTGGGGTATTTTTGGCCCCACCTACCACTGGAATGCAGTCACTGAAAGCTTCTCCAAAATGTAATTGGCTGTCAAGTTGCAAGAGGTTCAATACTCCTGGTTTACATCTTCTGCATGAAAGAACACAGAAAACTTGACTTGACTTATCAGGGTTAATAACAGTCATGGAAACAAGTTCAAGGAATGAATACAAGAACAGCCAGGATTCAAAGCACTCCTTGTATTGGGAGCTTCTGAGTATTAACCAGGATTGCAGAGGCCTCCATGCCTACCACAGCCATCCAACAAACAGGAGGATCAAAAGGGTACTGCAGGGGCTGCAGAAGCAGACAAATTACCACAGGAGAAAAGGTATGTTCAAATGGAAATCTCATGCTGTGTAAAATGCCTGTCTCATGCTTCACAGAGCAGTGGGACTGGCTTTTAATCTCCATCTGCATGCTTGTGCCTTCCTGTAGAGCAGGGGTCCCCAACGCAGCACCCACAAGTCCCATGGTGCCTGCTGTCACCTCCAAGGGTGTCCACAAAGCTCTCCACTCCCTGCCCCCCTTCAAAAAAGTTTTAAAATATATATTTTTTAACTTTGGAAAATGTTAGGACAGTCTTCTTTCCCTCCCTTTCTAGCTTTGCTATTTCTATTCCCCCCACACCTCTGTAGCTCACTGTTTCTCCTCCTCCTAGCTTCTAGCCTTGCTCTTTCTCTACCCCTTTGCCTTGCTGTTTTTCCCTACCTCCCAGCCTCTAGCTTCACTATTTCTCTTCCCCACCTTTTTACCTTGCTGTTTCTCCCCCCTCCCAGCCTCTAGCCTCGCTCTTTCCCTCCCCTCTACCCTTTTGCCTTGCTGTTTCCTCCTCCCTCCCAGCCTCTAGCCTCACTATTTCTCTCCCCCATCCTCTCTTTAGTTCACTTTTGACTAGCTAGGCCCCCACAGCAGCTATTATGTGACTAGCCACATCCTCCATGGAAGCCATTTTTGGGTGGTGCCCACAGCAGCTTCTCAAATTCCAAATGGGCCCATGGGTCCAAAGGGGCTGGCAACCCCTGCTATGGGGTGGGGGATAATCAAAGATTATAGCCAGCTGGTGCAGGATCACAATTAAGTACCCAACCGCTGCCCCCACGCAGATGGCAGTGTTTAAAGGAGGAAGTGAACATGTACGGCTGATTGTCGAACATAATGAGCTCAGAAATTCCAGGGCCAACATGGGCTTCACTGTGGATCCTTTCGAGTGCCTGTTTGAATGCAATTTTAACAAAAGGGTGCTTAACTGGGGCCACACAGAACACATCGCATTTCTCAGGGTCATTACAACCCTTAAAAATAAGACTAACAAGGCAATCCTATTGGGTGGGGGAGAGAGAATCCATGTCAGAAGAATCTGAACCCCAGCTGAACTCACACTGGCCAGGGTGGAATGAGGGGAGGGGCAGCCTTTTCCTTCCCCACCTCTTTCTTTTCTTTTGATTGTTGTAGCACCATTCATGATCATGATATAGCACCATTCCCAGGGGTGCTACTGAACTAACGCCCATCCCCAGTGGCATGTCTGGGGAATGAGGGGACTTGGGATCTGGCAGTGTCTAATTAATAATATGTAGTTCCTGATGGCTGGCCTCGTTGGCCAACATATCTTCACAAGGATAGAGTTTACCTAATAATAATACCTAATAACTGCCACGACCTCCCACTCTTAAGTATACCTTAAATATCTTGAGGAGAACATAGCAATTTGTCTTGTTTGTGGGCCCAATCCACCTGTGCAAGCCCCATGGAGCTGCACAGATGGACAGAGTGGTGGCTCCATTCATTTTGGTATTTCAAGGTGCGCCTCCCCCTATATATGCCTGCCCGAGGATTGAGATCTGTTGGAGGAGCCCTCCTGTTCATCCCACCAGTGTGAAATATACACTATGGTGGAACGTGGAAGAGGGCTTTTTGTGTTGAGGCACCCCAGTTGTAGAATGCCTTTCCATTGGAGGCCTGATTGGCGCAGACACTGATTTCATTTTGGCACCAAGTTAAAACATGGCTTTTTACCAAAGCCTTTGACGGCTAATTGGATTCCCTGAGTTTGCACTGTTTAAACTGTTTTATTGTTTTAGGTTTTAAATTTAAAATCTTGGTATTAGCTATTTAAATTATTTATTGTTTTATACTGTCTAAATTTATTTTATCTGTACGTCACCCTGAGATCTTAATGATATAGGGCGGGATACACATGTTTTAAATAAATAAATAATAAATAAAATTTCAATGGGTCTTTTGCTGGAGAACTTCCCAGAGGTATATATCTCATGCAAACATACTAGAAAAAAAACTTTAACAGCATAGTGTGTGTACTCCTTTTTTATTTTCTTTTTCTTTTACTATCTTTCCATATTCCGGAAGTTGATCAGAGCATCTTACACATCTAATCAGTAAATGTATATGTTACAATATGGCTAAGAGAGCAATCCTATGGACCCTAGACGGTGGCTGGGGGGCTATAGGATACTTTGGATTCCTGGATCCGAGGCCAGAGACAGCACTCCAACCTCGGACCCAGGAGTCCGAGCTCCCCTCCCTCACAGCCAGTGCAGAGGGAACTGCCAGCTGCCTCTAGGAGCTTGCAAATGAAGAGGAGGGAAAGGGGGAGGTTCTGTGAGTGGGGCGGGGACTGGGGAAGTGGGGATACGAGCTATCCCCAGGCCCAGCCTTCCCCAGCCTCTGTCCCTCCCCTTCCCAGTGCCTCAACTAGACGGGCAAAAATGTCCATCTAGCTGAAATACAGAGTGAAGATCACCTCTGCACTGCTCCTGCTCTGCATTGGATTCCTTCCCGCCAGCCTCCAAGTTCAGAGGCTGACGGGAATCCTGGTAGGATTGTGCCCTTAGCTGGCCAGAGTCTCACAACTTAAATTTAGTCATATATCTAAAATACAGCTTTAAAATATTAGACATGTTAGTGTGTGTGTGTTTGTGTGTGTGTGGGGGGGGATAACAAACTTAGGGAAACAAGGCCAAGCTGAAACATCCAGTGATCATGTGAGAGTGCTCTCTCTCAATTTTTTGTTTGCTAATTTTATTATATTGAATGTGTTTTGCTTTCATGATTTTACGGTCTTTGCAGTTTTATTTAATGTGTGTAACTCCTTGAGACCCTTTTATGTGGAGGGACAATTCATTAATGTATTAAAATAATAACAACAACAACAACAATAAATTTTATGTAAGAAATTTTCCATTTTGTCACAATGTACTTAGCATCATGGAGGGGAAAGCTTAGAGGGCATAATATGTAGAGCATAATAATAATAATACCTTCATCAAGTTGATGTGCTACAGGATTCTGCTATTGTAATGTCCTTTATTAGGAAACCCCCAGGGGCATGAGGTGATTCCCAAAATTTTGTGTATTGGGAATTTGAGGAAAAGCAAAGGCAAATGGTGCTGTGACATGGATGCCCATTTGCTATTTTTGCAAAAGAATGATGGAAGCTGAATGCATGGCCACAAGTTGGAGTATTGGAAGGGAGCTGTTTACATACAAGGTAATGTGCTAAAACCCAGAGCTGGCCTGTTTTTCGGCTCATCTGATATCGGATCCCCTGAGACAGAGGCAGGTAATGATTGAGAAATATCACATAAAAGGGGTGAGGTGTAAAAACTGCATTGATGTAAACTATCTGAACAGCAGTTAAACTCATCAGCTAATATGTGGGATAGGTCTGTGAGGTAGCAAGGAGACCTTGGGGGAAGAGATTGTTTTCTGTCACTTATTAGCCAATTAATCATGATTATTGTGATTATTATTATTTATTCCTTAAAAAAAAAAAAAGCAGAGTCATCATCATCATTGTCATCTAGCCTCTGAGCGGTTCAGGGTTAGAACCAGGATCTGCTTCCCACGAAAGGAAAGGACCTTCTGTGAGAGGAAGGGCTCTGCTTTCAGAAGGCCCCTCTGCCAGATTTTCGGAGATCTCCACACACAGCCAGAGCCAGCACCAGATTCCAGAAGAGCCTCAACGTAGTGCTGCCAATGGGCCCCCACTGCCCCCTGCTGCTGCCACAGCCTCCCGCTCTTAGGGGCACATTCCAGTGGTGGGCCGGGCCAAAGGCAAAAGGGGCAGGCAAAAAACCCTAGAAAGATTTAGCTTGAAGTTCTCACTGCCAGTAACTAAGCCTTAGTTACTTAGTTATTTTAACCTTTTAGAAGGGGGGATAGAAACTGTCCCAAAGCTGAGAAGCCACCAAATGACCAGAGGTTGGGGGAAAGGGGCTGGGGCCAGGGGAAGGTTTGGGGACATCTAGCAAACTCTGGAAGGCCATCTTGGGAGCCCAGGCGGGCTGGATTTGGCCCCCAGGCCTGACGTTGAACAATCCTGCACTAGTGACAGCCACAGTGACGGTAATGTAGTGGAGCAAGGGCTCACAGGACGTAGCACCTGGGTAATAATTAATTAATAAATTAATAAAAAATAATCATTAATTCTACCACCACCCCTCAGATGTCACTGTTCCTTCTCAGCGTAGCTGCAGTCCTCCAGTAGCTGGGAGGGAGGGAATGAATTTTCCAAGCAGCAATAAATTGTTACCCATTGTAATGCAAAGAATATTGGGGTGGCTTGGCCTGGAGTGGGCAATTAAGCCCATGGCCTATACTTGCAACAAGTGCAAGTTGATCACGCTGTTGGAAGATAAAGTAAGAGGACTGGAGTGGCAAGTGTTGACCCTCTAGGGAATAAGAGAACACGAAGAGTTCTTGGACAGAACGGTGGAACTACAGCAGCAAAGTGAAGAACAGAAGCTAGAAGAGCAACAGCAAGCTGAGGCAGAAGAGGAAAATGCAGAGGTGAGGAAAAATGAAGTAGAGGATACTCCTTGGAAAACGGTGACAGTTAGGAGCAGAAGAACTAGACGACACTCTGCACCAGTGGAAGCAGTGGAACTATGGAACCATTTCCAGGTACTTGAGGATGAGACTGGAGGACACACTGCAGAGGAAGAATTACAGAGGAATCTGCATGAGAGCAAGCAAGAGGCTGAAGGTCAATCAAGTAGAGGCAATGAAATCAAGGCCTACAACAAGAAGAAGAGAAGAGTAGTAGTAGTGGGAGACTCATTGCTGCATGGGATCAAAACCCAAGTACGTCGCAAAGACCATGGACTCACCAGGTATGCTGTCTCCCGGGAGAATGGGAGACAGCATACAGATGTGACTGAAGGGTTGCCTGCACTCATAAAGCCCACTGACAGGTATGCCTTTCTTCTCATCCATGTGGGAACAAATGATACTGACAAGCGGAGCTACGAAGAAATCATGTCAGACTTTGAAACTTTGGGAAGGAAACTGAAGAACTTTGGGGCCAGTGGGGCCCATATTGTTTTCTCATCCATCCCTCTAGTAGTTAGAAGAGGCATAGAAAGAGAAAGAAAAATACTCTGGGTGAATGACTGGCTGCAAAGGTGGTGCCAGCATGTGAGATTTGGATTCTGGGACCACGGGCTATACTTCCTGGAAGATGGGCTGTTTGCAAGGACTGGGTTGCACCTCACAAAGGCTGGAAAGAATGTGTTTGGCCACAGCATGAAGAGCTTCATCAGGAGGGCTTTAAACTGAATCCTACTGGGGAGGGAGACGTAAAGTTGGGGGTAACAATAGATGAGGGCTCATGCACCACAACGGAGAGAACAGCTCTACTAGTGCCCAATAATAGTCTTCAGAAACATGTAGGAAGAAAGCCAGACTATAAAGCACATGGTCTTCGATGGCTATACACTAATGCCCATGTATGGGAAACAAACAGGATGAACTTGAACTCTTAATACAGGAGGAAAATTATTACTTGATAGGTCTAACTGAAACTTGGTGGGATGACTCGCATGACTGGAATACAGCAACTGAAGTATATAATTTGTTCAAAAAGAACAGGAGGAACAGAAAGGGAGGTGGGGTTGCACTATATGTTAAAAATACATATCTCTGCACAGAAATACAGGAGGATGAGCTTGGTAGCTCCATTGAGAGGCTGGCAGAAGAACTCTAACTGGCAGAAGAACTCTCAGAACCACTGTCTATTCTCTTTGAGCAATCATGGAGGACGGGTGAAGTGCCAGATGACTGGAGGAGGGCTAATGTTGTCCCTATCTTCAAAAAGGGTAAAAAGGAGGAACCTGGGAACTACAGACCAGTCAGTCTGACATCAATCCCTGGGAAAATTCTGGAGCAGATCATAAAGCAATCCGTCTGTATACACCTGGAAAACAATGCAGTGATTACTCGAAGCCAACATGGATTCGTCAAGAACAAATCCTGCCAGACTAATCTGATCTCATTTTTTCATCAAGTTACCTCCCTTGTGGACTGTGGGAATGCTGTAGACATAATATACCTCGACTTCAGCAAAGCTTTCAACAACGTGCCCCATGATATCCTGATGAGCAAACTAGCTCAAAGTGGGCTAGATGAAACAACGATCTGGTGGATCCACAGTTGGCGACAGAATCGGACTCAAAGAGTGCTTCTCAATGGGACCTTCTCAAACTGGGGAGAGGTAATGAGTGGGGTACCGCAGGGCTCAGTCCTGGGCCCAGTGCTCTTCAACATTTGTATGTTGAACATTTGTAATACAACATTTGTATTAATTACTTGGAGGAGGAGGTGCAGGGAATGCTGATCAAATTTGCAGATGACACAAAATTGAGTGGGATAGCTATTACTTTGGAAGACAGAAACAAAATTTAAAGTGGTCTTGATAGACTGGAGCGCTGGGCAGAAAACAACAGAATGACATTTAATAGGGATAAATGCCAAGTTCTGCACCTAGGAAAAAGAAACCAAATGCACAATGACAAGATGGGGAATATGTGGCTCAACAACACTACAAGTGAGAAGGATCTTGGAATTGTTGTCGATCACAAGCGGAATATGAGCCCACAATGTGATGTGGCTGCAAAAAAGGCCAATGCTATTTTGGGCTGCATTAATAGAAGCATAAGTTCCAAATCCAGGGAAGTACTAGTTCCCCTCTACTCAGCACTGGTTAGGCCTCATCTTGAGTACTGTGTGCAGTTCTGGGCACTGCACTTTAAGAAGGATGCAGACAAGCTGGAGAGGGTTCAGAGGAGGGCAACAAAGATGATCAGGGGACTGGAAAAAAAGCCCTATGAAGGGAGACTGAAAGAACTGGGCATGTTTAGCCTTGAGAAGGGAAGGCTGAGGGGAGATATGATAGCGCTCTTCAAGTACTTGAAAGGTTGTCACAGAGAGGAAGGCCAGGATCTCTTCTTGATCATCCCAGAGTGTAGGACATGGAATAATGGGCTCAAGTGACAGGAAGCCAGATTCCAGCTGAACATCAGGAAAAATGTCCTGACTGTTAGAGCAACACAACAATGGAACCAATGACCTAGGGAGGTGGTGGGCTCTCCCATACTGGAGGCATTCAATACGAGGCGTTGAATGCCTCCATACTGGAGGCATTCAATAGCGTTGCCCTTATTTTCGCCGTAGTCTACGTAAATCTTTACGTAGACTACAGGGACCAAATAAGGAACGCGAATGGCGGCTCCCTATGGGGGCTGCCATTTGCGTACACGCTTTTTTTTTTTTTTTAAGTCACCCGTGATAGGCTACGTGACGATTAACGTAGCCTATCACGGCTGACTTTGCAGATCTAGCCGTGATAGGCTACGTAAATGGTCACGTAGCCTATCACGGGGGCGTTTTTTTTTTTAACTTTTTATTTCGCGGCCGGGCGAGGCAGGAAGCCTCCCCCCCGGCCTGAATTTCGGCCGGGCGAGGAGGGAAGCCTCCCCCCTCGGCCTGAACTTCGGGGGGAGCAGCGAAGCGCCTCCCCCCCACCGCGAAGCAAGCTGCGAGACCAGGTAAGTGACTTTCGTGCACCCCTAACCATGTTATATTTGAGTTCATGGTTCTAAAGGAAGCAAAGGGCGAGTGTAACCAAACGCATACCCTGGATTTTAAGAAAGCTGATTTTAATAAACTCAGATAAGTATGGCCTCATGGCAAGCGACTCTAATGAGAAAAGAAGTTCAAGAAGGGTACGGGTTTTAAAAAAAGGAAATTCTCAAGGCACAATTACAAACAATTCCAATGAGAAAAAAAGATGGAAGACAACAGAAGAAGTCAATGTGGCTTCACAAAAAGCTTAGAGATGACCTGAAAACAAAAAAAGGACACACATAGGAAATGGAAGGAAGGCCAAGCTACAAAGGAAGAGTACAGGCAGGTAGCACAGAATTGCAGGGATGACATCAGAAAGGCTAAAGCTGAGAATGAGCTGAGGTCAGTGAGGGATGCTAAAAAGCAACAAAAAAGCTTTCTTCAGCTAAGTGCATAGTAAAAGACAGAGGAAAGAAATGGTGGTTCAGCTATTAAATAAGTATGGCAAAATGATAACATGTTAAGGAAAAGGCAGGAGTGCTCAATTCCTACTTCGGCTCAGTCTTCTCCTGAAAGAGGGTCTATGACCACCCTGGCAAAGGCGAAGTACAGGCTGAAGGGGCAGGATTGCAGCTTGAGACTGATAGGCGTATGGTCAAGGAACACCTAATTACTTTGAATGAGTTCAAATCTCCAGGGCCAGATGAGCTGCACCCTAGAGTAATAAAGGAACTGGCAGAAGAACTCTCAGGGCGACTGTCTATTCTCTTTGAGAAATCATGGAGGATGGGTGAAGTGCTAGATGACTGGAGGAGGGCTAATGTTGTCCCTGTCTTCAAAGAGGGCAAAACAGAGGAACCCGGGAACTACAGACCAGTCAGTCTGACATCAATCCCTGGAAAAAATCTGGAGCAGATTATAAAGCAATCCATCTGCAAACACCTGGAAAACAATGCAGTGATTACTCAAAGCCAACATGGATTTGTCAAGAACAAATCCTGCCAGATGAATCTGATCTCATTTTTTGATCAAGTAACCTCCCTTGTGGACTGTGGGAATGCTGTGGACATAATATGCCTTGACTTCAGCCCATAATATACCTTGACTTCAGCCCACTTTCAACAAAGTGCCCCATGATATCCTGATGAGCAAACTAGCTCAAAGTGGGTTAGATGAAACAACGATCCGGTGGATCCACAGTTGGCTACAGAATCGGACTCAAAGAGTGCTTATCAATGGGACCTTCACAAACTGGGGAGAGGTAATGAGTGGGATACCGCAGAGCTCAGTCCTGGGCCCAGTGCTCTTCAACATTTTTATTAATGACTTGGAGGAGGTGCAGGGAATGCTTATCAGATTTGCAGATGACACAAAATTGGGCAGGATAGCTAATACCCTGGAAGACAGAAACAAAATTCAAAGTGATCTTGATAGGCTGGGGTGCTGGGCAGAAAACAACAGAATGACATTTAATAGGGATAAATGCCAAGTTCTGTACCTAGGAAAAAGAAACCAAATGCACAGTTACAACATGGGGAATATGTGGCTCAACAACACTACAAGCGAGAAGGATCTTGGAATTGTTGTTGATCACAAGCTGAATATGAGCCAGCAATGTGATGTGGCTGCAAAAAAAAAGGCAAATGCTATTTTGGGCTGCATTACTAGACATATAGCTTCCAAGTCACGTGAAGTACTAGTTCCAGTCTACTCAGCACTGGTTAGGCCTCATCTTGTGTACTGTGTGCAGTTCTGGGCACCACACTATAAGAAGGATGCAGACAAACTGGGGAGGGTTCAGAGGAGGGCAATAAAGATGATCAGGGACTGGAAACAAAGCCCTGTGAGGAGAGACTCGAAGAACTGGGCAAGTTTAGCCTTGAGAAGAGAAGACTATGATAGGATAGCGCTCTTCAAGTACTGGAAAGGCTGTCACAGAGAGGAAGGCCAGGATCTCTTCTCGATCATCCCAGAGTGCAGGACACAGAATGATGGGCTCAAGTTACAGGAAGCCGCATTCCGGCTGAACATCAGGAAAAAGTTCCTGACTGTTAGAGCAATACGACAATGGAACCAGTTCCCTAGGGAGGTGATGGGCTCTCCCACGCTGGAGGCCTTCAAGACGAGGCTGGACAGCCATCTGTCAGGGATGCTGTGACTTAGATTCCTGTTGAGCAGGGAGTTGGACTCGATGGTCTTATAGGCCCCTTCCAACCCTACTATTCTATGATTCTGTGACCCGTTAGCTTTATGGAAGACCTGCTTCTGGTGGAGATGAGAACTGCTAGAACTGGTTTGTTGATATGGATCAACACAGCTACCTGCATTCTTGGACTCTCCTTGGGGAAGTGGCTAGGTGGGCTGTCACTGCAAAATGTCCCACTACACAGTGGGTAACAGTGAAATGCTCCCAACAGGTGGCTGGCTGTGGTGGGAGAAAGCTAACCACAGAATCAGCCCTTCCATCCATTAGGAGAGAAAGCAGATCAGCCACCTGTAACACACAATACAAACAGCAAATGAGGCAACATTTATTTCCTAAGCTGCTACCCCATCCTGCAGGTAACCCACCTGGGATTCTAACTGCTGTGCACCTGGGGAATATCTGTTTGTAGGACCTTTCCTGATTTGGATTCATTTATAATAATCAGAAATGTTTGAATTCTGCAATTAAGTCGTGGCTATTCTGATTAATAGCTTCTGTCCAAATATTTATTTCGTGCTTTGCTTCCATCTCTATGGCAAAGTTCTCTATTCTTCCGTGCTCAGTTGCCAATCCAGTGAATATTTCACCTGGCTAATGATGATTCTTCATAGTGAGGGCACAATCGGGATTTCAGACAGGTGAATCTGAAGAAGAACCAAGTACGAGCGCTTGTTTATTCTTTTGGCAGGAGCTGCGTGCCTCCTGATTCCATCCGTGGGCTGCATGATCTCTATAGCATTTTCCCCAAGTTAAAAAAAAAAAAGCTTCACAATTCTGATCTTTCTTATTTTGAATGGGTTCTGAGAGAGAGAGTGATTTGCCCACGGCCATCTGTGAATATGACACTCGGGTCTTCAGCTCCCAAACAAAGCACTCTGTCACCTGCATCACCCTGCCCCTGGTGATGGCACTGCTCACATGGAACCAGTGTGATTCTACAAGCCAGTGTGCCAGCAGAGAGGGGTTTGGAATGGGGTGCAAGGACTTCTCTTAACAATGGGTTGGATGATCCAGGGGTGCCCTTTTGCTAGCAGAAAGCCTCTTGCACATGCTCACGGCAGGGCTTTTTCCAGCAAGGCATGAGAAAAGTGACACCGACTTTGCACGGGTCCTCAACCTTTTTGGACCCGTGTACCCCATGGGCACATTAGGGAATTTGAGAAGCTGCTGTGGGCACCACTACAAAATGGCTCCCATGGAGGATGTGGCCAGTCACATAATGGCTGCCATGGGGGCCTGGCTAGTCAAAAGTGAGCTAAAGGGTGAGGGCAAATATCACAGCTAAAGGCTGGGAGGAAGGGAGAAATAGCATGGCAAAGGGGTAGAGCGATGAGAAAGAGTGAGGCTAGAAGCTAGGAGGAGAGGATAAACAGTGAGATAAAGAGGTGGGGAAGCAAAAGAGTGAGGCTAGAGGCCAGGAGTCGAGAAAAACAGCACAATAAAAGGGGTGAGTGGGCAAGAAAGAGCAATGCTAGGGATTGGGGAGGGAGAGAAATTGCAAGGAAAGGGGTTGGGTGGAGAGAAATAGCAAGGCTATGTATAAGTGCTAGAAAGTTGCATTTTCATATATAGGGATTTCATGTGTATTCAATGCTATGGATATATACAAATCCATGTACGTATATTTTAAAAATGGATTTTTTTGAAGCTTTGCAGGTGCATGTCGGCACCATATTGGGGACCCCTGAGTGAGGGTCTAGGACAACTGGTGCCTGAAGTGGGAGAAAAAAGGAAATGAGAAGATTTCAATGTGGGAGAAGAGAAAAAGGAAGTGGGCTGGTTAGGTCAGATTCAGTTATGTCCACCTGAAAAGAAGTGGGGTGGCATCTACCCCACTTTGAGCACAGAAGATGATTCTGATGGTTCTTTGGATTCTGCCTCCCTCTCATGTGCCTGCCGTCCCCCATCCCCCACTTCTCAAACCCTTCTACAGTACAGCTGAGCCATGGCAGACTTAGAACCATAGAATCATAGAGCTGGAAGGGATCTTGAAGGTCATCTAGTCAACCCCTGTGCAATGAAGGAGCTACAGCGTAGGATACAACTATAGCATTCCTGAGAGACAGCTGTACAGCCTCTGCTCAAATACCTCCAACAAAAGAGACCCTCCTGAGCCAGACTGTTACACTGTTCAGCAACTCTGACTGTACAGAAGCTTCTCCTAACGTTCAGCTGAAATCCACTTCCCTGCAATTTGCACCCATGGATTCTAGTCCTGCCCTCTGGAGCAACAGAGAACCAAGTCTGGTCCATCTTCTGCATGATAGCCCTTCCGATATCTGAGGACAGCTATCATGTCTCCCTTTAATCTCACATATAATTGGAGGAAGTGCTTGCACAACCATGACAATGGCTGTTGCTTTGCCAGAACAAGGAGCAGGGTTGGTTCCCAGCGCCAGAGAAGGGAGCAAATAGTCCTCTTGCACCAAATGCTGAGATCCTTACACCAGACCCCATGCACTGCGGCTTCAATGCAGCAGATTATAGGCTGAGACTTAGGGAGGTTTAGGAGAAACCTCTTGGGGATACTGACCTGGTTCACACAATCATCCCAGCCCACCTTGGCTTAAATAAGCCATGGAGGGTTGTGTTGCATGCTGGCAGCCATTCTGAATATTCGAGCCATGGTGGGTGGTCGCCGTGCCTTATCATGTCATGTGGACCTGGTGAGGGTGGGTTGTTGGTGTGGTTAATAAACCACACACACCCCATGGGCTGTATTAGGGTTGCGGGCAATTTGTTAACCATGTCAACAACTCATGCTTGCTAGGTTTGGATGACACAATAAGCTAGAGAGACTGCCTGGCACTACTTGAATATTCAAAATGGCCACTGGCACACACCATGACCCACTGTGGCTTAAATAAGTCATGGTGGGCTGAAGCAAACATTTGAACTGTCCCTCTCTGCCAAAGGGTCTCTAGAATGAGGCAAAGAAAAGTCACTTGGTTTATTGCATCTTTCGATTGCCCTCTTTACATTCTCAAACAGGATTTTAAAACAGCTGTAGTAGCAATGAAAAAAACCTTCCCCTTTGTTTTGTAGGAGAGGTGGTTTGTGAACTGACATTCCAGAAATGTTCCTGTGCATTACCGGATGCTCGTTTCTTTCATGAGGTCCATGTGTAAGCTGTACAATTAACTTCACCTGTATCAAGTGGCATCAGATTCACTTCAAATGGACCTGTGTTAATTCAAGTATCCTTGGATATAGAGAATCGCATTGACGCTGGGTGGGAGTTCTGATTTTTGAGAGCACATTGAGGATGTATAAAATCTATTACAAATGGATGAGAAAATTATTCTCTTGGAAAGTAGCATTGCTGAACATAATGGCCCTGTGCCTATATTCTGAGGCGCTGATGCTGTGTATATTCTGGCTGCATCACATTGGTATCACTGCCAGTCTCATAGCAGGGGGAAAACTGGTGTGGAATGCAAGCATACGGCCTTCTCAGTGGCGGACCCGTTAGTTTTGCTACCAGAGAGGTGTGTAGGGCGGCCACATAGGCATTGCCAGATAAGAGGAAATGCATCACCAAAACAGAGGACAAAAGAGGACATAGATATGCATAACTTTTGCCTATGTTGATTTATATGTGTGTGCTGTTATATGTATAGATGCAAATGTAGAAATCCTTACTGTGACTTAAATAAGAATACATCTTACCATAGTGCGGAAGACTGTGGCCAGGTGACCTGTGTGCCTACTTAGACTGCTGTCCAGATGCTAACTCAGGGTTGGGCAACTTCCAGGGATTGGGGGGCATATTGCCCTTCTGGGCCACACCCTTGCCTCCTGCCACTACTGAATTTGCCACCAAAATTCAGCAGCACATCGGCAGCAGTGGCAAAAATGTGGTGCTTTTGCTTGAAAATTCCCCACTCGCCTTGTTTATAAGTGACATTGCTGCTTTTTTTGCTGCCACCGCCATGGCAAATTCAATGGCAGCAGTGTGTGCGTGGTGGTGGGGGAGTGGAGGCCACACAAAATGCCAGGGGGATGCATGCACCCTAGGGCCAGCCCAACTGTTAGGCAGAGTGAGGTGATGGCCTCAGGCAGCAGATGCTGAAAGGCAGCAGCAAGGTGTGGGAGGAGATAACTGGGTGCCACACGGCCAGCCCTGCGCCTCCTAAGGTGGCCTGCTATTTTCAAGCGCAAAGGAGGACCCTGTTCCATTTTCCATGTTGAAGATTGACTGAGCTGCTGCCCTGTTGGCTTTTCTATGTGGAATTGGAGGGATGCCATCTTGTTCTTTGCCTCAGACAGCAAAATATCTTGGAACTGCCCCAATAAGCCCATTGGCTGAGTGTTGCCCATCCCTGTGCCAACTGTTGGTGGGCAACGTCAAGGCCCCTGCTTGCCCTTCAAATGGTTCTTGATCATTAAACCAGACTTGGACTAGAAGCCCTTCAAATAAAGCACACCTTTAAATAAAGGACTGTCCCCTGTAAAGTAGGACACATGGCCACCCTAGTTCAGGTATAAGAAGCAGCCAGGGCTGGCCCAAGATAATTTGCTGTTTGAGGCAAAGAACATGGTGCTGCCACCCCTCCCCATTCCATGCGCAGAAGCCCACCGAATCGTCCTTGAACACAGGTGAGAGGACAGCATCCCCCACCGCACTGGAAGGCAGCAGTCAGGCTGCATGATACGCCCAGCTCTGTCCTCTCACACTTCACCACCGCTCCTGCCCCCAGCATCCACCGCCTGCAGTGACTGCCCTATCCTGCCTAGCGGTACGGCAGGCCATGAAAGCAGGTATGTGTAACACTGAAATAACGTATCATTTAAAATCTCGAAATATAGCTCAGATATGCCAAGGTGCTCCTGGAGTCCCAGCCTGGCCCTTCTCTTCCTTGTGATTACATATGAGAGGTCTTTTATTCGGGCTCCTGAGGGAAGGAAATCTTCCATTGGTTTGGCAAAGCTCTGAGCGCAGTTCAACAGTTATTGAGGTTCTCTCACCCCATTAAAACCTATGGCAGCAACTGCTGGCAAAGTTATCTGTTAACGCATGCTCCGTTTCATTCTGAAGCTAGATTACTGCCAGTACTCCATTGTTTTCAGAGGGATTCTATGTTGCAGAGAGAGTCTAGTGGATTCTATGTGCAATGCCTATTGCTTTAGTTATAGAATGTGTCCTCTCAGGGTCAAACTGCATGCTACTACATGGACTGGGAACCTAGCATGGGAGGGGAAGGAACTTTAACCCTTTGATCCTGCTATGGCCCCAATCTGGCATGCACACGCACACACACAAACTGCCTGCAAATTTACATTGTTCCCAAATGATCCATTTGGAAGATAAATTGTAGGCACAGGGCCCCAGTCCCAATCCACATTTTAACTTTAACTTACTTTTGAGTAAAAAAGAAACAAGATGTAGCTACTAGCTTGATCTCTCATTGGCTTTTGATACCATCAACCATGGTATCCTCCTGGATTGACTCGCGGGATGGATATCAGAGACAGTGTGTTACAGTGGTTCTGGTCCTAGCTACGAGGCTGATTTCATAAAGTAACACTGGGTGACTATTCCTCGGCCCCTTGGCAATTGAGCTGTGGAGTGCCACAGGGCACCATCTTGTCCCCAGTGTTGTTTAATATCTATATGAAGCCGCTGGGAGTGGTCATTAGGGGTTTTGGAGCGAAATGCCATCAGTATGCTGATGGCAGACACCTCCAGCTCCCTGTGACATCTGAATCAGGAGAGGCTGTGCAAGTCCTGGACCAGTGCCTGAACTCAGTAATGGGCTGGATGAGGGCCAATAAACTGAAACGGAATCCTGGCAAGACAGGAGCCCTGTGGGTGAGTGGTTCCCAAGTCCGGGAGATAGGTGCATTGCCTGTTCTGGATGGGGTTGCACTCCCTCTGAAAAATCAGGTCCGTCGTTTGGGGGTACTCCTAGATCCATCATTGTCTCTGGAGGCTCAAGTGACCACTGCGGCTCGGAGCGCCTTTTACCAGCTTTGGCTGGTTCGCCAGCTACGGCCTGTCCTGGTCAGGGATAGCTTGGCCACAGTGGTACAGGCGCTGGTAACCTCAAGACTGGATTACCGCAATGTGCTCTATGTGGGGCTGCCCTTGAGTCTGGTCCGGAAGCTGGAGCTAGTGCAGAATACAGCAGCTCGGCTGTTGTCGGGAGCTGCCCCTTTTCAGCGTGTAACTCCTTTGCTGAGGGAACTGCACAGGCTGCCTATTCGCTACCGGGCCAGGTTTAAGGTATTGGTACTAGTGTACAAAGCCCTAAACAACTTGGGACCTGAGAGAGCACCTCCTTCTTTACCAACTTGCCCGGTCACTGAGGTCCTCAGAGGGCATGTTCCTGGTGGTTCCACATGGACCCATGGCCCAGCTGGAGTCTACCAGGAGAAGAGCCTTCAGTGTAGGCTTCCTGTGGAATTCCCTATCTTTGGAGGTCAGGCTGGTGCCAACGTTGTGTTGCTTTCAGTGCTTCCTGAAGACGTTATTATTTCGAGGAGCTTTCCCTGAGTGAGCAGCCGCGGCTTATTATGTTCAGAATCTTTTCTTTTAAAATGTTTTAATTGTTTTAATTTTGCTGTTCATGGCTCTGAGATCTTTGATGTGGAGTGGTATATAAATATTGTAAATAAATTAAATACATACATACATACATACATACATCTTTAAAATAATGTGTAGTTTGACCCTCAGGTAATTTGGGGGCATGTAATGCACAGGTGGGGGAAGTGGAAGGACCAGGGCTTCACACTACCTTTCTAAAACAGAAATGGAGCATAAGGGCCCCAGTCCCTGCTCTTCCTTTCTGTCTGGTGGGAGAAGTAACGATGAGTTTTGGAGGCCTTATGCTGCCTTTCTGAAGACAGAAACACAGTGCGAGGGCCTTGATCTCTGCTGTTCCTTTCTGCATGGTGGGAAAAGGACATGCAGGGATCAGGACTCATACTAGGGATCTCCACACATGACATCGAGTTTGTAATGTTCAAATGATGATGATGATTGTTAATCTGGTACTGAAAAGGATTAACAAAGAGTAAAGATGGCTGATTTAATCTGGGAGAGGCCTACAAGAAGAGGCCCTAGAAGACCCCAGACTCGTAACCAGCTTTATATTGCAGACTCTTGACCCCTGGGCGAGAAGACCGGGAAGTTCGATTCTATACTAAATTATGTTATTTCACTAACTGAGACTCTAACTGAGATTGTTCAGGACTGTCTTTGAAGAAGGGGCGGGGGGGGAAATGCCGCTGTCTGTACAAGCGGCTTCGCAGAGCTTGCTCAAGGCCATGACGTGCTGGCAGAGTGTCTAACTGAGCAGAACTGAGCATGCTCAGATGCCTACTGAGAGGAGGAAAAGCACTGTTTTGACTTCTCGTGGCGTACACCTGCTGATAAGAGAATGTCCCTACTCGATGCTAGTTGGGCGGGGAAGTGTAGCCCTGAACACGAGCGACAACTAGGAGGAGGCGTTGGGGCGGATATGACCAAAAATGGGCAAAGATGACTGGGGGTTCAAAGAAGATATACCAAAGAGAAATGCGTCAATCAAGATAGCATGCCCAGATGGTAGACTTTGGGTCATATGTTGGACATTTCAAAGTAGCCCCTTTGTAATGGTGCCAGACATGTTCCCCAGACACATGAAATTATGGGAGATAGATGGGACACCTTGTTTCTAATTGGTGAGCAAATGCTCTAACCACGTGCACCCCATTTTCTATTGGAGGCTGATTGTCTCATTGCTCCTTAGGCCCCACCTTTGACCAGAGCAGGGGTATAAAAGCCCAGGGAATGGGAGCTCCGGGATGGTGCTTTTTGTTCCTGCTGCTACTCCACTTCCCTCTTTCTGCTGTGCCACCAGACCCACGGATTTAAGTAACTATGGACCTCTTTAGACTCTTAGACGTTGGGACTTGGAATGATTTCTGAGTATGGCACTTAGAGTTATTTCTGGGTTTGGGACTTGGAGTGTTTTCTAAGCTTGGGACTTGGAGGTTATATCTGAGGAGCGGATTTGGAATCCCATCTTCAGAGGTGACAACTGGAATTATTCCCAAGTCTTGAGTTTTCTGTGCACTTCAACTCCTTCCTCTATTCTTCCTATGCCTAGAGGAACTTAGTAATGCTTCAGCATAAGTTTTGTATTCAAGTAAGAAGCAGGAGGAGGCCACGGGAGGGTTAACACATAGGTTGAATTGTTTTTGTTTGGCTTTGAACTGCAAGTAGTAAACAGGAGTAAGTTGGAAAGAGGAGTCATAACAATGTTAGAAGCTCAAGCCCTTATCTTATTGGCCAAGTTCATAGTACCAGCTTTGGCAATTGCAATTCTTTTGATTTATCTTTTGTTTGTGTTGCATTCTCTTTCCCTGTAATTGGAGAGACAGTTTCTAACGCTCATATAAGCACCATGCAATTTTCTTTGTTTTGTATTTTCCCCTGACTTTTCTGCAATAAAGCCATAAATATGGTTTCAAGTTACAATCTCATCTGTAGTGATGTTCTGTGGTGAAGTTTACCCATTGAGATTAGCCTGGTTACCCACTAGGGTACTTTGGACCCATTTGGTGCAGGTTCTGAGGTTAAACGGGACCAAATTTACAATGATGATGATATTGGATTAATAGACAAATATGCGCCTGACTGGTGGCATTATTTTGGATAAAACTGGGCTGGTTACGCCACTTTAAAGATCCAAGGTTTATCAAGGGTTCTACCATGAAATGCTGATGACGCTCCTGCTTTTTTTTTTTTTTTTTAGCTTTACATGAGGGTGCGTGAATCAAAGCAAATAAGCTTTTAATGAGGGGATGTCACAGAGGGCAGGTGGGGCTCCTTTGAAGTTGCCTGTAATTCATTCCCATTCTTAGGCTACTACTGACTGGCTGTCTAAAATGATTTGTGCTCCTTGATGAGAATTACGATGGATGCACCTTTAATTTTGAGAAATGCATGGCGTATATTCATGAACTCTTGAGTTTGGCCAGTATTTCCTTGAAGCTGAGGGAAGAACATGACAACCTATTTCAATGTAGCCATTGTAAAATGTATGGGGCCTGGGTTCCCTTTGTTCCTCCCTGTAATTTGAGCACCAGTTATCTGTAAAAACAATCTGTGGTCCAGAAATATAGGTGCTTCTGGGGGTAATCACATAGGGTCGGAAACACGGGGGGGGGGAGTTTGATGCCCCACCCCCCCAGGAGGGCTCCTAAGCTGGCTGGAAGAAAATGCTGAGAACTAAGCAGGCTTCCCCAACCTGGTGCTCTTTGGACTACAACTCCCAGCCTTCCTGACTATTGGCTATGATGGCTGGGGCTGATGGTAACTGAAGTCCAAAACATCTGGAGGGCTCCAGGTTGAGGATGACTGGAAGAAAGGATCTCAGCTATGCTGCTCAAGCCACCCATGATGGGAGAACTAATATGGACTTGGCTAGATATAATCAGTTCAGACTTATTCCTCCTGGAGACCACCTCTCAGTTTCTCCATTTGCTTCTGGCAATGCCATTTCTTTTGCATGGATGCAGCCTGTGTCTCCACGACTAATCTAATGTGAAAGCTGGCTGCCTCTGTTGCACTTGACACCCTAGCCTAAAGCTGAGGTGGTCCATCACCCATCAGTGACAGGAATGCAGTAAGCACTGCTGGTTTGTTTTTAATTTGCTGGCTTTCGCTTTCTCATCCCTCCCTTAATGCAATTTGTCACTGGAGTAAGATTGCTGCGCCAGGCATAAGTGACATAACATATAACAAGTATTAAGCTCTCTATCATCCAAGCTGCTGCGCTATCAATTTTAAAACCAGCTTCTCCTCTCCGCCCCCTTCCGCCAGGTTTAAGGCCCAATTGCTGCCCACAGAAAAGACTGAGGAGATGGATTGGGGAATAGGAGACACTTCTACAGCCTGAGATGGGAGTAGAGGGACAGCCTTGGGCTGACAGAAGGGCCTTATCATCATGCAATATTATCAGTCAAATTTCCAGGGGATTTTAGGCTATGTAGCATCTTGTTAAGACTCCCCAGGGAATCCCACGTCAGCTTGCCCTGCTCTACCCTATGATGTATGTGCTTCTCTCCTCCCATTAGGCTCTTCTTCCTGCCCTACCAGGGAAAAAAATGGCAGATTGACGGCCGTTTGTTGCCATTACTCAGCTTGGAAAGGGACAGTTTGGTTTCACTGGCAGGCATCCTTAGTCTCCTTTTCATTTTAATAATATTTTCTGAAGTGATTCGCATCTGAGAGTGTGGATTAAGCAATTGATTCACTCTTAGAGGCTATCTGTACAATCATTTTTTCCCATATAATAAAGTGTAGTTGTTACTCGTTTGTTGTTCCCTCAAGATAGCACCTTTAATATCACTTTTTTCACCAGCACTTAAACCACAATATTTTGTTCCTGGAAAAAATGAGATTTGTCTTCTGACTAGTGAAACATTTTTTCCTGGGCATCCTCCAGAGCAGATTTGGAGGGCGCATGGGGCTGTGCAGGAAGGAGGAGAGAGTGTGGAAGTCTTGTCCTGCCAGTGGTATTCTCTGCTTGCAGTATCCAATGCTGCATTCAATCCTATGATTGCAAATACTGTGTAGAATGTGTATATGGAAGTGTCATCAGCTCCTATTGGATAGCACCTGTGACATCACTGGTGAGAACCAATACAAGTCATTTTGTAACCTTTCCAAATGTTGTTGTTGACGTTGTTATTCCATCAATTTACATCACAATTTATAGAGCATTACACAATGTATTTCTAAATTATGTTTTGTATTTGTTTATAGTCTTAGCTAGGGTGGCTATGTGCCCTATTTTACAGAGGACTGTCTTCTATTTGAAGGACTGTCACACGACCATCTTGTATTTGAAGCTGTCCGCTATTTGAAGGGCTGTCCAGTCCAAGTTTGGTTTCAAGATAAAGAACCATAAGAACAGAGAACAAGGGCCTTGCAGCTCCCTGTCAAGACTCAGCACCTGGGTAGCAGGTTGAGCAGGCAGGCACACAGGTCACCTGGTCACAATGGTGAGATATATTTTATTTTTACTTAAATTATAGTAATTGGGTTGGATCTGGGAACTGCCATCAGGGGACAAGAGAAAACCCCATGAGATCCCATCGCTTAAATGTCATCGGGCTGAGCAGCAGGTAGTCCCTCAGCACCACCTTCTAGAATCAGCAGGAGCAGAATCTGTATCACCATGCCTCCAGCTGCCAACCCAATGAGCCTCTCCAGAAGGATACCTAGGTTGATGGTGTCAAAAGCCACTAAGATGTCCAAGAGAATTAGCACCGTCAAACTCTTCCTATCTTTCTCCTGGCATTGGTCATCCATCAGGGCAACCAAGGCAACCTCTGTACCATGAGTGTGTTCTGTGAAGATCCATATTTAATAATGTGTTAGGAAGGTCACAGTGTTTCTTATTGTACAGATGGGTAACTGACACAATGAATTCAGCTCTCCTGGGTCCAAGTCTGATTCATTATCCATTAGTGGAGTAGTGGTTCTCAGCATGGATATAGTTTTCAGTGGTGGAACAGAATAAACAGATAGATGGAAATGGGTTAAAACATTTTGGTGTGATATCGAAGGAATGGAGAAAGAAAACCAAGGCTGCTTACAGACGAGGTTTTTATTGTGCAACCGCCCTCTCTCATTCATGGACTTTTATGATGGGTCTAAAGTGCATCCTCTCCCACTTGTAACCCTCACACATTTTCCCACAAATTCTTCTATTTTTCTCCTCAGGACAAAACATCTATTAAGGAGGGAAAGATGGAATAGCAACAGAATGGCTTTTCACTGGCAACACTAGAAGACATCCATCTGGAAGCACTGGCCAAACACACGACCCAACAAAGCTGCATGACATGTCAAACATCTAGGACCTCAACACATTTGCAGCAAAACGCCTGTTCTCCTTTGTAAATTTGCCTGCCCAGTCAAATGATCACATCATCATCATCATAGCACTCCTCTTCTGAGCTAGCTGAGACAAGCAGGTCATATTATTCTCTCTGTTGAAGACAATTAGTGTGGGCATATCTTCAAAGCAGTTGTGTCATCAGCAGGAAGTACATTCAGTGCATCCGACTCCCGCCTGAGTCAGCTCCTATGAATGCTTCTCCAGTGACTGAGGTTGAATCAAGCATTTGGTTTACACAGGTAGCATCACAGCTGAGATGGCTATCCCTCCCTCCACTCCCTTAGTCAGAAAAGACCTTAGAGTTATTGTTTCTCTGGTCTTTTTGTAGAGAATGAGAAATAATTATAGGAGCAATTGTTCAGTCCCCTTACATTTCCACTGATGGCTACCCATGGAGTTGCTATGCAGAATGGCAGAGGGGATAGCAGGGAAGGATATCTTTCTACCACTCATAACCCTAAATATATGACCATATAATTTCCAAAGAGTCTCCTAATCCAGCATTCCATTTCTGATAACAGCCAGCCAGATGTTCACAAGCAGATAAGATAAATATATCTGGTTATCCACAGCACCTGTTATTCAGAAGTATACTGCCCCTAAACATGGGATTCCTAATTAGCTCCCACAACCTATCTCCCATATATATGTGTGTGTGTGTGTGTGTGTAGACACCCCCCCCACACACACACACACGCACTTTACTGAATCATGCTGAGAAGAGAGGTAGCCACAAAACCAGTAGTCTCCCATCCACAGTGGCAATTGGGAAGGGCCTCTCTCTCTCTCTCTCTCTCTTTCTTTCTCCTCCCTATACCATCCAACTGGTCATTCCCTTCCCTCCATGGCACTGGGTGATATGTTCCTGCTTTCAGACTTTGCACTTCTGGCTATGAGTTTCTGCTTGCTATGCAGAACAAGAGACAGAGGAGTGAGGTGGTGTCCGTTAGCAAAAGCAGTAGCCATAACTTAATCATATTGATGGAAGGAAAGTGGCAGCACCACATTTCAGATAGATAGTTTTCCTGCGCTCTTCCTTTGTTGTTTTCCTGGGCATGTTCATTCTTTCAGGAGTTTTGCCGACACTCAGTCCAGATGGATGGCATTCACATGTCACCACATCACTTCTTAATTTATTTGTGGGGACAATCATATCTTTCAGGGCCATTTTGCTGGGCATATTTAAAATGGTTAAGAACAAAAGGTGGATGGCTACGATTTAGATATTATGTCTTTGGCTCTGGCTAATGCTATATTGAGTCAATGCTATATTCTTAAAAAAGAAAAGAAAAGAATTTTAATCATTGTTTCAGTCTAAAGCTATGCATGTTTATTTGAGGTTCAATGGGATTAGCTCCCAGATAAGTGTGCATAGGATTGCACCCTTAACAGCCAATTATATATATAGATTTCCTCTTTATTCATGTGATCCTTTGCATATCCAAGTGCACAACCACAGATCGTTCTGCATGCTAATCATTCAGATGTTCCCCCAATGTAAGCTAGAGGCATATTCTTAAAAGCCATATAAACACCAGATCTATGTGTGTTTTGAACACGTGTGTATGGAGGCAACAAAAAACTGGCCATAGACTTGCATCTTTTTTCCATTTCTGAACAGCTAAATGGAAGTATAAGATTAGTGAGCTGTGAAGAAGGTTCCAAGAACTTCGCAAGAGATGTACATTAGGACAACGTGTATCTTCATGAGCCCTTTTCTGGCTGCTTTCCTACAGACATATGCAAAATGGAAGCAGGGGGTGGGTCACTGTAAACTCCCCAAGAGCTGTAGTGTCATAGTGGCATCAAGGGGTGCAATGGCCCAAAGGCGCATGATGCACTTCTACTGCTGGAGCTATGCAGGACTGGCCTGTTGAGGAATCTGAATGGGAAATCATGTAGAAGCAGCTCTGAGCTCCTCTGAAGAAAAGTGGGCTATAAATGCAGCCCATCCAGCCTGCTAATGTAATCCTGGGGACATGGATGTAGGAATGTCCAGGCCATGGTGCCATCAGCAGTAGTTTTATATCCATGGCAAAAAGCGATATCATGCTTTACCCAGGGATACTATTTCACACAGGAATACCTCCACAAAATGTTGAAGTTATAAGCTAAGACAGGAGTAGGCAACCCATTTCCCTCCAGGGCTTGGATCCAGAATAGTTGTTCCACCAGTGGAAGGATACCACTGCTGCAACTGGACTTCTGCATCCTCTCCTCCCCACTGCAGCCCCCCCAGTACATCCTCCAAATCTGCTCTGGAGGGTTGGGGGGGGGGGCCTCCTGGAGCAGAACTGGAAGGTGCATGGGAACTGCAGTGGGGAGGAGAGAACACAGAAGGCCTGTTCCACCAGTAATATCCCTCCATGGGAGGAACGACAATTCTGGATCTAACCCCTGATATTCTGAATGACAACTCCCATAATCCCTCACCATGGGCCATGTTGGCTGGGGTTGATGGGAGCTGTAGTCCAAAACAACTGGAAGGCACCAGGTTGCTTGCCCCTGCTGTATGGCACGCAAGTCCTTTCCATGGTGGTAGAGATCCAGGTCAGGATAGTGAGTTTTCAAATATAGCGAGTAGGGCAGGCCTAGTCTCCCCTTGCATGAGACTGGTGGAACCAGCCCAGTCTTCCTCTACCCTGATCGTGGGTCCTGGTGGCAGAAGTCCTTTTCCAAGTCCACGTGTCTATGTGTGTGTATCCTCTGAGAATGTTCCCTACAGTGGTTGCTGGCATGTTAGGTCAAAGCAGGAGCTTGCAAATTACTTCTCTAGCACAAGCTGGCCATCCACCTGCTTCCTCCACCTTCTTGCTTGCCTGCTAGAGCATGATCTGCATATGCGAGCAGCTTCTGGAGCTGATAAATGTTTCTAATTTGTTCTCTGAATGTCAGCATTTCACTGCTGCTCGCTGCCCTGATGCTTGTAAAGATGAAGTTTTATGCTATTTGTTTTTTTAATTAGGGCCCTACATTTGGAGAAACAAATAACTTGTATTTAATTAAAAATCACTCATGCGACTCCATCAGCTGAAACTTGCCGAAAACGAGACTCCCAGATGGACCTGGGGCAGATTGATAACCAGAAGGAGAAGAAGATATCAGCGTCTTGTTATAGAGGAATAATTAAGAGATTAATAGTGAAAGTTGCTGCAGTGATGGGACTGGGAAGTGTGCATCATTCATCGCAGGATGTCAAGGGCAGGTCCATTACAATACTGCCACCCACTGTATTTTTACAGCTAATCGTTTCTGTAGTATTTTAATGATGCTTTGCAATGCTGCTCTCATAACTAATAAGAAAGCTATTATTCAAATGTTTCAAAGGGGAAACAGAAAAAGAGAGATGACCTACTAAGACTACCCAGAGAGCTCCTGGCTGTGAAGGGATTTGAACCCAAGTCTTGTAAATCCCACCATCTAATTGTTGGATCACACTGGAGTACAAATCAGGTATGATATTTTTTGCTTTAAACTCCACTTACCGAAAATTAGACTCTGGGAAGCAAAGAGATGGTATCGTTCCTGGTGCTAGTTATCCCATGTCACAAGCAAGTATCATCCATCTATCTGTGGTCGCTAATGTTCCACTATAAGGCTCTAACTGCAGACTTGAACCAAGAAGGTATAGTTCAAAAGCTGACAGCATAAAAGGAAATATAGTTTAATAACAGAAGTTGCTCATTAGCCTTAGGGTTCCAGTTCCTAGCCTTTCTTTAGCATTCAGCTGCCTATTCCTACTCTACTTGCCCCTCAGTGACATCAGAGCATCTAAGCCAATAGGACTGTGACAGCTTTTCCTGCCCACTGTGCTATCAGAGTAGCGCACACAATGATACACCTGGACCATCTTATTTAAGAGCCATTGATATTACTATGGCACATGAATTTGTCTATGTTTTTTTTTAGAGAGACCAATAGTTGCCTATTATAAACATCAGAGAGCACAGAGTTCTGAAGATTATTGCACTGTCTGAAAGCAAGTTGTATTTCATTTAAGGCTGCACTCATTTCACCAGAGGTACCATATTTTCTATTATTATAGGGGGTAGGGTGGGGAGTTTTGCAATAACTTGTTTACAAGCCATTCATAATCTTACATGCCTCTGTCTTATCCACTGGTAGGTTTTCTTTCCAAGCTGAAGAATTCATACTCCATTACTCTCTTTGAAGGAAGCATATATGCTGAAATGGACAGAGCGTTTGACTTTTGGACAATACAGATCTAATTTCAAATTATAAAGAATTACAGTGCAATCCTGCCCATACATGTCAACTCAAAAGTAAGCCCCATTGCCTTAGTATCTGAATTTGCTTGTTTTCCTATTCCTTTCCCATCCCTTTTCTTCCATTACCATGTCTGTTAGATGGGCAGACACTGTTTTCTCTCTCCCCAGCACTCATTTTTGTATGGTGCATTGTACAAATGGCCTCATAGGCATTGCCTACAAAGAGGACAAAAGAAGACACCAATGTGCCTAAAATTTACATATCCTTATATGTATTGATGCAATTTTTTTAACTTGTAATTTAAATAGAAATGCAATACATCTCATCAGAGTAGGGAAGAGTGGGCTAGATGAAACAACGATCAGGTGGATCCACAGTTGGCTATAGAATCAAATTCAAAGAGTGCTTATCAATGGGACCTTCTCAAACTAGGGAAAGGTAACAAGCAGGGTACCACAGGGCTCAGTCCTGGGCCCAGTGCTCTTCAACATTTTTATTAATGACTTGGAGGAGGAGGTTCAGGGAATGCTTATCAGATTTGCAGATGACACAAAATTGGGCAGGATAGCTAATACTTTGGAAGACAGAAACAAAATTTAAAGTGGTCTTGATAGACTGGAGCGCTGGGCAGAAAACAACAGAATGACATTTAATAGGGATAAATGCCAAGTTCTGCGCCTAGGAAAAAGAAACCAAATGCACAGTGACAAGATGGGGGATACTTGGCTCAACAACACTACAAGTGAGAAGGATCTTGGAATTGTTGTTGATCACAAGCTGAATATGAGCCAACAGTGTGATGTGGCTGCAAAAAAGGCAAATGCTATTTTGGGCTGCATTAATAGAAGCATAGCTTCCAAATCCCAGGAACTACTAGTCCCCCTCTACTCAGTACTGGTTAGGCCTCATCTGGAGTACTGTGTCCAGTTCTGGGCACCGCACTTTAAGAAGGATGCAGACAAACTGGAGAGAGTTCAGAGGAGGGCAACAAAGATGAACAGGGGACTGGAAACAAAGTCCTATGAAGAGAGACTGAAAGAACTGGGCATGTTTAGCCTTGAGAAGAGAAGACTGAGGGGAGATATGATAGCGCTCTTCAAGTACTTGAAAGGTTGTCACAGAGAGGAAGGCCAGCATCTCTTCTCGATCATCCCAGAGTGCAGGACATGGAATAATGGGCTCAAGTTACAGGAAGCCGCATTCCGGCTGAACATCAGTAAAAATGTCCTGCCTGTTAGAGCAATACGACAATGGAACCAATGACCTAGGGAGGTGGTGGGCTCTCCCACACTGGAGGCATTCAAGACGAGGCTGGACAGCCATCTGTCAGGGATGCTCTTGGATTCCTGCACTGAGCAGGGGGTTCGACTCGATGGCCTTGTAGGCCCCTTCTAACCCTACCATTCTATGATTCTATGATTCTAAGACTGGGTGACGTGGGTGTCTGCGCAGTCTACTGTCCAGATGCTAACTGCTAATGGGCAGCTTCAAGCCTCCTTCTCTCCTTTCAAGTGGTTCTTGATCTTTAAACCAGACTTGGATGGGACCATCCTTCAAAGAGAGGGTGCCATCAAGTAGAGGTTTGTCTTATTATTATTATTTTTATTTATTTATTATTACATTTGTATCCTGCATTTTTTCTTCCTGCAAGGAACCCAAGGCAGCATACATGATCCTCCTCTCCACTTTATTCTCACAACAACCCTGTTAAGTAGGTTAGACTGAGAGTCAGTGGCTGACCCAAAGTCACCCAGTGAGCTGTATGGCTGAGTGGGGTCTGTATGGTTTTATAATTCCATAAAACACAGAGATAAAAACAGCAGAGAAAAGCTGACAAATTAAATCAGCTGAGGTTGATTTAACTGAGGTTTCTATGAGCATGAACATAAGGGCCTAAGAAGGATCAGACCAAGGGTCCATCTAGTCCAGCATTCTGTTCACACAGTGGCCAACCAGCTGCCGATGGGAAACCCACAAGCAGGACATGAGTGCAACAGCACCCTGTTGCCCATGTTCCAAGCAACTAGTGTACATAGGCATGCTGCCTCTGATACTGGACTAGTAGCCATTGATAGCCTTGTCCTCCATGAATTTGTCCAGTCCCCTTTTAAAGCCATCCAAATTGCTTGGAGTGAAGGAAACAAAGGGGACAGACTGCAGTTTGAGACCTGGGCCATGTTTCCATGACAACAGAGTTGGATCCAGATGTAGGCATGTGCAACTGGGCTGCGCACCATCCCCCACCACAGCAGTGCCCCCTCTGCTACACAGAAGTTAGGGTGACTTTGCTTAATGGAGTGAGATCTAGGGAGAGGGGGGTTCCCAAAAATCAGGTGGAGGCACCTTCTCTGACTGGGGCCCTTCTGTCCATGGAAGGCAAGTCCTGGATCTAAAGAGATCCAGAGACTAAAGAGGACACAGAGAGCTCGGTTAGGGCTCTGTGTATGCTAACAGCAGTTTGGGGTATTACTTCTCCCTGGAGAGCTGACGTGAGAGCAGTGGACTTTGGCTGTAGCCTTCCCAAACCTGTGTGCCCTCCAGATGTGTTGGACTACAACTCCCATCCCCCCAGCCAGCAATCCATTGACCATGCTGCCTGGGGATGCTGGGGGCTTTAGTCCAACATCTCTGGAGGGCACCCGATTGGGGAAGGCTAGAGGTTCTGTGCCTCCACCTTTGCTCAACCCATATACTTATATAAAAGTGATTTGCCACCAAATTTTGGCATCAGATCGCTGCTTTCCCCCATTGCCCTAGCAAGCACTAGCTATGTTGTGCAAGCCTTGGTTTACACTAGCATGACATCACTAGTGCTAGCACTGGGACACAGCTGGATCCTACCCATTGGAGTGGAACCAGAGCCTTATTTGGGTGTTAGCAGCTCACACATGATGAGGATGTGCTTACTGGCCCCACCCCACCATTGCATGCACTTATTGGCTGTACTCCCCGCTGCCCACATGTTGATTGGGAAATTCTGAAGCAGACGCATTGGATGCACCACATGCTTTAGAACCTTGCACCATCAGAGCTCTAAGTCGCGTGGGAAGTCCAGAACCTTCTTCAGTGCATGGACCGCAGTGGGTCTAGGCTGGTGGGGATGCAATAGTGGAAGTGGAACCAGGAAACACGGCCCCATCCTCCCCTTCACACAATGGTAATCATGTGAGCAACTAACTACTGAACAGGACAATGTTCAGGGTGTGTTTAGTGCTGCCAAAGAGTCTTGAAATTGAATGGTTCCAGCCACTAATGCAAAATCTGTATCTAACGTCACCCTGAGGTTAATGCACTATTTAGAACTCTTTAATTAAGACTAATACATCTATGCATCTGTTGGGCATCCAAAGTAGCACTGAAGCTAAATATTAGCCCAAACTATCTGTGCATGAAATGCTGTTGATGAGATTTCTTCCCTCCGTGTTTTACTCATTGGGAAATAATATGAAACTCAATTAGCATTTGTTTCTAAGCATGATATCAGGGCAGTATTTATGAACTGAAAATTAACTGAGTGACCCTTGTCACTGGTGTCATTCATTCACTATTGTGGCCTAAAGATGCTTCTTGGGATGCTTTGTTCATCCAGATGCCATCTTCTGGAACATCTGGAGGTCTTTGTTATCCTCTGGTTATTAACAAGCTTTTGCTCTTCATCTTCAAGACCTGGGTTCAGTTATCATGAATCTATAGAAACTCCAGCCCAGTACATTACCTTTTGTCTTGCTAAGCTCTATATTCAAAGGGCACCTTTTCAAAGAAACAAAATAGAACAGAAGACCATAAGCCTGTAGGATGCTGGAGATCGTATTCGTTATGGGACCTCTTTCCTTGGAAGATCATCCCCTGCTGGGAACAGGATGTCTTCCTGCTAAGTCAACTGCCTAGCTAAGTGCATGGGAAACAAGACAGGTAGAAAACAAGAAGGGAGCACCTTGATCAACACCATCAGAACAGCAAGACAGAACATCAGCAGCAGTTATTGGTGAAGGCCAAGGTATGCCATTCATTCAATCAGAAAATCAAATATAATATACTCTTTTTTTTAGTGCTGGGGGATATTCTCATTTCTTTTGGACCCATCTTGATTCCATTCTGATGTACAAATGACTCGACAAATTAAATGGCAGACCACAGCAATTACTGGAGCATGGGGCGGGGGAAATAGAGATGGGACCAAATACACTCTAATTCAAGGCACCTGATCTTAGGATCAGGGCTTGCGTCAAGGGTAGGCATGGTTGGGCACCTGCCAAGGACCCACACCCCACCAGGGGCCCACTGGCAAGAGCCCCCTGGAGTTGCTCCTCATCACCTCTGCAACCTGGTTGTTCACCTACCCCTTGCTGTGGCCCAGATAACGGTGGCAGTGAGGAGGCGGAGGAGCAGATGCCATGGCCTGCTTGCTCACTGTCTGTCTGTCAAGGAAACCAGCAGCAGCAATAATGAGAGAGAGGATGACAGGCAATAGCAGCTGGTGACAGTGGCAGTGAGAAGTAGCCTCATTGAGGGAGGGGGCCACTGATGGTGTCTTGCCCAAGGGCCCTCAAAAACCTGAAGTTGGCACTGCCTAGGATTGCAGGAGATCCTCAGTGCAACTTTTAAATCCCTGCTGCAGTGAAAGATGAGGTGGACACAGCTTCTCCCTCCTTTCCTAGTCTTGTCATCCTAACCCTTCCTCACTCACTCTAATGAGCAGGATAGAACAGGTGGCATGGGTGGGGGGAATAACAGCACTGGTAGAAGAATGAACAGGAAAAGAGGTGGCAGCCTCATCTTTCCACTCCATTGAGGAATTTAATGAGAAAACTCTCTGGAAAAGACCCTGATGCTGGGAAAGACTGAAGGCAAAAGGAGAAGGGGACGGCAGAGGATGAGATAGCATAACGGATGCAATGAATATGAACTTGAGCACGCTCCGGGAGAGAGCGCAGGACAGGAAAGCCTGGCGTGCTATGGTCCCTGGGGTCACGAAGAGTCGGACACGACTGAACGACTGAACAACAACAACAAATGTCTGCATGGCAACCCTATCTGATCCATGCAGACCACATCATAGCAGTGCTGATCCCATTTTGATTGCCTTGTAGTCCACATGGCAGATCAAGAGAATCGTGGCATGCAGGTGGATGAGTTCACAAAATAGCGAAAGACACAAAATCCTGGGCAATCTATATATCTATATCTATCCGTATCTATATCTAATCTGTCTATCTATATATCACTTTTTAAAATTGGGGCTCTTCCTAAGTTTCTGGTGGGGCACACATTAGAGCATTGCACTAGGAACATGGGAAGCTTAGGTGAGTTCAGTCCTTTTGTCTTATATAATCCAATTGGGTATTTAGATGCATATTTGCAACTCAGACCTTTTCTCCAGTACTTTCAGTCTGGCGTAGTTGAGGACTCAACCCCTGGTGATTGCATCATGAAGTTTAGTTCCAATCTATGACATTGAATGTTTTCAGGACAGGCCTATTCTAAGGGTAGCATTGGCACTGCTCAGCAATGATTAAGCCTCCCCCCCCCCCCGCCCCTGGTCAAAACCTTCTCCATCTTTACAGATTGTCCACTTGCAGCAGCCAATAGCCCACTTCTGTCTCCAGTTATTCACAGCAATCAAGAACCCAGGACACATGGGGCATGCAAACAGTTAACATACGACATGCACAGACTGTTCTTAGGAGGAGACCAGTCAGCAGCTAATGGGGGAGGAAACGGGCATGCAAAGCACCATGACCGTCCCGATGCTATAATGGCTGAGAGGCAGAGAGAGAGTATTTTAATTTAAAATAATATGATATATTTATTTTGTAAGTGAAATATGCCCCTGTCACGTAACTCCCTAGGGGCATTTGAAGGCTAACACACATAACTCACTGGCTAGCATGTACAGTTAGAGGCTCCCATCTCTCAGAGTAAATTATGTGCCTAGCCTATAGCCTCCTCCCTGGGGTAAAAGCCTGCATGGGCAGATAGATCGCTCATTCTGTTCTGATGGCAACAAATCAAAGAGGACAGGGAGCAAATTCCAGAGCCAAAGGTGCTTTCAGGCATGTCCCACCCATGCTTCCAGATGTTCAATTGTAAGGACAGGTTGAATGCCAGAGCTGACTTTAATTTCACTCGTGTGCATGGGAGGGAATGGGGAGAAAGTGATCCAGCTGGGGCTGTGTTCTGCCAGATAGCCAGGGCTCAATCGATGTATTTCTAAACTCATGCAATATTTTATTGCTTCAGGGAAAGACACGGATGGAACCCATTTAAAGGGCATGTGATGTGAAGCTATTAAGGTGGCCATGTGTAATCGAAATAGGACAGAATTTAGGGTTATCCAAAATAAAAGGTGGAGGGTTACCATAAAACTCTTTATACTTTCCAAGTTGGCTGGCAATAGATAAATCTTTCTTTCCTATACTACTCTTCCTCCAAGGAACTCAGGAAAACATTGGCTTTCCCTTGTTATCCTTGCAACAACCATCTGAGGTAGGTTTGGTATTGATTGGTTCATGGTCCAATCCCTTGGACCAATCCCCAGTGAGTTTCATAGGTGAGCAGGCATTTAAACTTGGGTCTCTCTGTTCCAAGGCCTCTATCCATTAATCCACAGTGGCTATCAGTTATTTCAGATGACAGAGTAGAACAAATGCTATGTTGCTTAAATAGAGAGAATCCCATCAAAATCATACAGGATCCATGGCTGTAATTCTTTTTACAACTGGCATGTTTGCAGGGCATCCTGGTTTATAAATGCATGGAGGTTTATTTTCATACAATGGTCACCCCTAAAATGACACAACCATGCAATGACACTACCCCCAATGTATATGCATGCATCCCCTGCCCTATAGGGAACAATGGGAGTGTTTATGGTACCAATCAGCATCATGGCCAATGTGTTTAGGATCCAGATGTAGCTCTCATTTACATCTTTTGGACAATGGGTGTTTCCAGATGGGGTTTTTATTGTTCTATCACCCTGCTTCTTTCATGGAACTTTACAGGGGGTCCCGATGATGCCATCTTCCACTTCTAATGCTCCCATGTTTCCCACGACTTCTTCCATTTTTTCTTTCCACAAAAAGAATCATTTAAGGAGGAAAAAATGAAATAGCTGCACGGGGATGCTTCTCGACAGAGGGATCCTAGCACTAACAGGCAAAAGACATTGTGCAGCTACTCCATCTTTTCTTCCTTAACAGATTTCTTTTTCCTTTAAGAAAAAAGTCAGAAAAAGGAGTAGAAAGACATGGGAGGGTTGCAAGTGGAGGAGTTCATTGTCTGGACGGAGACAGACAGACAGACAGACACACACACACACACACACAGTAAAATTCCATGAACAAGGCAGGGTGATTGCACATTAAAAGCCTTGTCTGGAAGTACCCCGTGGGCAGGAGCCAATAGTGCCCTTGTGCAGGCGGCTGGTGGCCACAATGTACTGCTTCCTGGGGCAAGACCCAAAACGACCAGAAATGCTTGTTCCAGGAAGGGACACCCCTTCCAGAAAAGAGTTTCCGGTTATTTGCGGGCTTGACCCCGGAAGTGCTACATTGTGGCCACCAGCAGTAGGGCACCATTGGATCCTGCCCCAGGTCTTTTGATTGGTAGTGCTAGGAGCTGTTTACCTGGAAACCTTCTATGTCTGCATGGACATAGGTATACAAACTTAAGCTGTCTTGGATCTAACTGCACATCAGAGTTCCTTGTCTGAAGAAATAGAGAGCTGATTTTATAAGCTATTGTATGTAAATTCCTCCTGGAAATTAACCTGCCAACCTCAGTGAGGGGATGGAGCTCAGAATTTGTGACCCCTGGCAAATCCTTCTACTTGATCCTCTTGAAAGGTGTTTACTTTCAAAATTGACTTTTCCTCCCCTAAAATGACTTTCATTTAAATCTCAATCTATTCGCCCAATTTCTGACAGCTGAAATAGTAAATAGTATCCATGATTTTCAAGGAATGAGCTGGCAGGGTTATTTCCCTTTAGGGGGAATTTAGATAACGCAACACCCATTTTGAATACTGGAAGGGTGTTCCAGAGAAACACTGCATGAAATGATATGGCAAAGATCCTCCTGGACACATGGTTATGTTCCCCAGTTTGAGCAAGTGGCAAGGATGAACTGCTACGGTACTCACATTGCCATTGTGCAGACTGGTGTTCATGAAGTACACTAAATTCAGTTATGTATTAGGACCAGGCAAAGATACATGATGCACAGTCTGTCTATATTTGATAGATTTTTTTAATTAAATAAACCCCACACCCAGAGCCAAGTGTTCTGACTTGCACATGGAGCTCCGTACAAGCAAAGGATTTTCTCTTTGGCTTAATGGAGAAGCAGAGGATCTGGACCTGTTTCCCAGGGAGCTTTGGATGGGAAACACACCATGTACTCACTATGCTCTCTGCAGGCAGAGCATTGCTATGACTGGGTTGGATCCAGAGTCAGTATGAGCAGAACTCCACTCATGGGACGCTCCCACTGGAGGAAGAGGGGCAGTGGTGTACTGCAGCAACAATTTCCTCAGCAACAATATATATTATTCCCTGCTGTAATGGAAAGTATTTTGTGGTGGCTTGGTCTTGAACGTGCACAACTAAGACCCATTAGCTTTACGGAAGACCTGCTCCTAGTGGAGATGAAAACTGCTAGAACTGGGTTGTTGATATGGATCAACGCAGCTGCCTGAATTTTTGGACCCTCCTTGGGGGCGCAGCTAGGGGACTGTCATGATGAGCGCCTGCCCTTCAAAAGTGACCACCTCATTGCTCATTCCTCCTTATTTCTAGGGTCTCTTGTGCCATAGGGAGGGAGTGCAGGGGTGGGCAACTTTGGTCCTCCAGGTGTTTTGGCCTACAGCTCCCATCAGCTCTAGCCAGCTTAGCCAATGGTGAGGGAGAATGAGAGCTGCAAGCCAAAACATTGGACAGCCACAGGTTTCCCACCCCCGCTTTAGGTGGGTTCACCTACTTCCCTGTTTCCAGTGGTGTGGGAATGGAGCCACACTCAACAACACTAATTATGAGACTCACTCTGTTGAGCTTTGCCTCAGTTTCTTACCTCATGTAGCCTCACGCAGGGATCCCAGCAACACATCTTGCACAGTAAGCAAACAACGAAACGTGGTCTGGGGCTCTTTGTGTGTGTGTTTGCCTCAATGTGTTGATCAGTACCTGAAAGCAACTAAGGAGACGGGATCAGACCGTGGAGCCTAATTGAAGGGTTACATTTCTATCTGAGTCGAGAGCTGAGGCAAAACCAAAGAAAGCTATTGTCAGGGTTCCATGGCCGCTTGATAAACAGATGGAGGGACATTCTGGTGTCAAAACACAAGATCCCTTTCTTAATGTGAAAGTCATTAGGTACTGGTCTTTCTGAAGCTTACATGTGCCTTGTGAAGCACCAGGTGCCAGTCTTCAGAATCAAGTAGGTACTTTGGGCCTATGAGTGTCTTTGTTTCACCCATGGCATGATTAAGCAAGAAGTAACGGTTGTATTTTCATCCTAAAAGCTGCAAACCTACCTCTGCGGCAGGCTTGCACAGCGTCAGATCTACTGAGCCAAATGCAGCCAGGTGAACAGTCACATATTAATCCTTTTCATGCACTCTCCTCCCACTGTTCAACCAACACATGGAGGTAGGGCAGCCACTTGTGAATTGCCAAAAAAGAGGACAAAAGATGACACTTATCTGCATAAAATGTACATATGCTAACCTATATGTATAGATGCAAATTTAGAAATAGGTACTGCAATTTTAGAGCTTCGTGTGGCGCAGAGTGGTAGGCGGCAGCATTGCAACCGAAACTCTCCCCATGACCTGAGTCATACCATGAAAAACCCCACAGAAATATTTTATTTCTGCTGATGGACTGCGCAGTCCAAAATGGCAATGTCTCTCTGGGCATGGAACACGGCATATTTTACATAATTGGTTTAGCTGCAAAATAAGCAGATAAATAAATGTTAATGAACAGCTGGTCTCAATAAACAAGATAAATTAAAATTAATAATAATCTTATTCATTTAATGAACATGCTAACCATATTTTTAAAGGCAGGGATAAAAAATGCATGAACTCCTGCAAGGAGGTGCAAAGCCAAGCGAAAACAATGTGTTTACAGGCACTCCAGGGCTCCCTTTGAGCTTCAGAGGGAGTGGGCATTTTGCCAAGAGCTTTGGGCTTTGGTGTTTTTGTTTCCCTTTCTGTATCCCCAGCACTCGTGGTGCTGGGAGATTTGCTCTTTCACATTTTAGTTAAGGTCTCTACTACACATACTAAGCCATATATAAAACAGTGAGTTGGTTGGTTGGTTGGTTGGTTGGTTGGTTATTTATTTAAAAGCTTTATAAGCCACTGTTTAGGGAGAACCTTCCCAAGGCTGCATGCCAAATTAAAAACCACAAAGCACAATAAAACAAAGATAACAATAACAAAATCAGGATTAACAGTGAAAACTAGATAACACCATACACACAACAGTACCTGACAAAATCTTGACTCAGTTATAGGCCAAGGTAAATACTAAATTTTGGGGGCCCACTTGAAGGCACTGTAGTGATGGGGCTGGCGGATATCAATTGGAACAGAGTTCCAAAAGTATGTGGGGCAGGGGGGGCACTACTGAGAAGGCTCTACCCCCTTGAGCCTGACAGCCTAATTGCTTTAACAGGCACACACACAAACAGAGCCTCTAATGTTGATCTTAGAATGGGGGTAGGTTGGTATGGGTAGAAATGGTTCTTCAAGTAACCTGGACCCAAACCACTGAAGACTTCAAAGGCCAATACTAGCACTTTAAACTGGGCGGAGAAAGGCCCTGGCAACCAGTGCAGCTGTTACAATATAGGCGTCACATGATCTGACAGCCTAGAATCTACCCATACCTGAATGGCCACCTTTTGTACCAGTTGGCGTTTCCAAACCGCCCTTAAAGGCAGCCCCCCATAGCGTGCATTACAGTAATCCAGCCTGGATGTCACTGAACTCCAGTGGCTAGAGCATGGAAAACTGACACAAGGAAAACACCTCCAGACAGGGTTGCAGTTCAGCCTCAGCTGGTAAAAAACTCTCCTGGCCAGGCCACTGTCATCCCCTAAGCTTTCCCAGTTAGCGCTGAGTCCAGCTGAACTCCCAAACTGTGTATTTGATCCTTCAGGATGAGTGCAACCTGCACAAAGCACGCCCAGCTTGTCATCCATCCAAAAGTGTATTCAAGAGTTCCACAACCTCCTTGGGATGAGAAGATGGAAATGCTCCCTCCCTCTTTGTTTTTTTTCTTTGTACATATCCTGCTGTTGTGCTTCTAGCAGCTGAAATGTTGCCCATCACTTATCTCCACACCAGGTAAAGCTTAGTCCACTTAATTTCTGTGTGTCAGGCTATTGATAAAGGCATAGGAGAGCCTTCCTCAACAATGTGCCCAGAAGGTGTTTTGAACTACAGTTCCCATCAGCCCCTAGCCAGGGATCTTTGGCTCACTGCTAGGGCATCTTGGGATGAACGGAAGTTTGACAAATTCTGATACAGTGAAGCGCGGGTGTTGAACCTTAGACCCCAGGCCAAATTCAGCCTACCTGGCCCCAAG
Source organism: Heloderma suspectum (assembly GCF_057233095.1). Classification (NCBI taxonomy): domain Eukaryota; kingdom Metazoa; phylum Chordata; class Lepidosauria; order Squamata; family Helodermatidae; genus Heloderma; species Heloderma suspectum. The sequence continues at coordinate 251,571,675 of NC_139459.1, forward strand.
ATGACCCCCCACTTCCCATGTAGTGATTTCCTTGCTTTTGCACAATTTTTTTCCACTCTAAGAGTTTGAAATGCCTCTCCTAAGGCTTGCTTACTGGCAGTACGAACTTCAAGCTAAAATATGCTTGTATTTTTGGCCCCTCCCCTTTCCCCTCCCTCATTTTGCCTCTGGCCCTGCCCACCATAGGAATGGGGCCCCTGAGGGCTTCTCTGAAATGGAATTCAACCCCTGGGCTGAAAGAGGCTTGACGCACCTGCAATAAAGGTGAAGACTGGAAGGCTTCTTTTCACTTTCAGGGGCAGCTCTCAATTTTGAAAAGGGCGGTGGGTGTTTGGTCATAATTTGACCAGTGAATAGGCAGCATACTTTGATTTTTGAATTAGAACATTGATGTTTGGCACAGTAATTTATGCAATGCTGGCTCCTGACATTGTCAGTGGATTTCACCCCAGGGCAGGGGAAATTGAAAGGCACTGATCTATTTGCTAGCAGTACGTCACTGCCTGAGTTGATTGCAGCTTCCTAAGTCCCTGAACAGCAATAGATTTCTATGGGTTTCTTAATGAACTAATTGATTTGCCCTTCAACTAGTGCATTTAAAGTTGGCAATAGTCTGGTTAACTAGTAATCCTGGGTCATCCCAGGAGAAAGGCAGGAGCTGACAGAGATTGTGATTCTTTTAGCATAAGCACAGTGGAAAGTTACTAATTAGAAGTTTATCAGTAAGTGCTGGTAGTAAAAAGAGAGAGAAAGAGAGAGTGCAGGACAACAGAAATTGACCTAATGATGAAGATAAATTATCAGAAGCCCTGAGAAGGTTGTGATTATGTGAATCAACTAGGTTATGATTGATATTTTTCATGGAAGTGATATCTTGCAAACATTGTAAGGAAAAAAATCTCAAAACGTACCTTGGATTTATACCATGTACACAAAATTAAGATTGGTTTTTGGGTTCGTGTGCACGTAGGGTGCAGTGAAACCAGTTCCACTGAAATCAGTGGAACAACAATCCACAGTTAGATGCTTAACAGTCCAATCACAGATGCCGTTTGCACATAATGGCAGCAAATCGTGGGTTAACTAACCCACAATTTGCTGCAGCATATGCTGGATGCATTCTGCAGCCTTTTCGAATATTCAGCCCCTGATTGGCTGATCACGGGTTTATAGGTGAATACTACAAGTAGTAGTTAGGTTAACTGTGAGTTGATTAACCCCTGATTAAACTATAGTGTCCAGGTTTGGACATCAGGTAGCAACCCTAGACTGGCTTATTTTAAAAGGCTGTGGAAGACGCCTGGCATGCACTGTGGCAAATGGTGGGTTAATTAACCCAGGATTTTCCACCATTATGTGCAAACAGAGTCTTATACATGTTTAAAAAGGTAAAGGTGTCCCCAGCCAGTCGTGTCCGACTCTAGGGTGCGGTGCTCATCCCCGTTTCTAAGCCGAAGAGCCAGCGCTGTCCGAAGACGCTTCTGTGGTCATGTGGCCGGCATGACTGAACACCGAGGTGCACGGAACGCTGTTACCTTTCCCGCCGAAGCGATACCCATTTATCTACTTGCAATTTCTTGCTTTTGAGCTGCTAGGTTGGCAGAAGCTGGGACTGAAGACGGGAGCTCACTCGGTCACGCAGCACTCGGGTCTCGAACTGCTGTTCTGCTGACCTTCCGGTCATGTTTACACAGCAGCAAGTTCCACTGAGTTCAATGGGACTACCTCCCAAATAAGGTTTGTAGGATTGCAGTTCTAGATGATTTCAGTGGGATTCAGTGGCTGGACTGTGCCTCACTATGGACAGAAACAGATTTTTAAAGAGAGATTTTTAAGTGGCTTGAGAGCGAATTGGCTTCACATATTTATTATTGTTTTATCCTGCCCTCCCTCCCAGGAGCTTAGGGTGGGATACATGTTTCATCTCTCCCACTGGCCACTTTATCCTTACAACAGCCCTGTGAAGTGGGCTAGGCTGAGAGAGAGAGAGAGAGAGAGAGAGAGAGAGACTGGCCTATGCTCAGCTAGTGAGCTTCATACCTGAGTGGAGACTTGGATTTGGGCTACCTCAGTCTTAGTCCAACACTCTAACTCAGGGGTGCTGAAACCCAGGCCCACCTGGGATCCCAGTTTGGTATTTCCAAAATAGCCCTACCCGCTTTCCCCTGACAGACAGTCATTTGGTGCTTTCCCAGATGGTGTGTTTTTCCCCATTCTAAAAGGTTGAAGTGCTTCTCCTAAGGTTTCGTTGCTGGCAGTAAGTGCTTTAAGCCAGCATCTGCTGGTATTTTGGGGTTTGGGTCCCCACCCCTTTTGATTTGGTCTTGTCCCTTCTGACTTCAGCCCCGCCCACCACTGGAATGTGGCTCCTAAGAGCTTCCCTCGCACTGAAAGAAACTCCCCACCCCTGCCTTACATCATGACCTGATCCCATTGTATTCATGCACCTCCGTGTTCCATACTGAGCCCACAGAGGGAAGGATTGAAAACAAATCTCAAATCCTCCCAAAGGCTGGCCAAGCAATGGTTTAGCAAGGGAGCACAGAAGGTCCTCATTTATATGGCCAGACTCAAGCCCTACTCCTGTGGCTGTTTAACTCAGGTCCCTTGCTATCTTGTTTGAACTGGGAAGAATTCCCCCTCATTGCCCCATTATTGCCGGTGACTGCATATGTGTAATGCATTTTAAAGCCACAAAAAGGAGGAGTCTCTTGTTTGTACAGCCCAGCTAACTTTCTTTCTCTCTCCTTCTCCCCGCTCCTCACCATCAGACAGGATTAATGAGAATCATCATGGTAGGTCAAACCTGAGACAAAGTACTTGATGGTTTCTTTTTAAGTGCAGCAATTGGATTACAGATACCGCTCTTTGCTAGCTTTCCATCTTCACCGCCTTTGTAGAAGCTAAACATATCACAATTGCTGAAGAAGGATATTTTTGATCAGAGAGCTTTGTGTTATTTTGAATAGGCTGAATTTAACTGGTTTAGCTGCCACAAAAGGATGCAAAATACCAACCTAGTTATCTCCAAATGCATGGCTAGACCACATGACTGGAGGAGACTTGATTGGTGTAGTCACAATATGGATTATGCTGTCCCATGTACAGGAAAGTAATTAACACATGGTGTTAAGAACCCAGAATGGGATCTTGGCAGGGAAGCACTATGATTATAAATGTACACTGGAAATCTTTGCTACCCATGGCAGACACCAATTAATTTATCCTGGAAACCACCATTAATAACTTCCCAAGGAAACAAACACAATCTATGAGTCAGATGCTAATTTAAGCTAGGGCTGAAAAATGATCCAAAGCTACCATACACTCCACAGAGCCGAATCCCAGGATTTGGCCTTCTAATTCAGCCTTCCCCACCCTGGTGGCCTCCAGATGTTTTGGATTTCAACTCCCATCAGCCTCCGGAAGCATGGACAATGTTCAGGCATGCTGGGAGTTGTAGTCCAAAACATGCGGAGGGCACAAGGCTGGGGAATGCTGCTCTAAATCATTCCATGTCATCTTTTCATATTGAACTTTGAACAGTGATTTTGGCACCTGATGCCTAAAAAATGGTATTTGATTATAATTAGTATACAAAGTGTGAAATCAGTGCCAAGCCCCTAGTTTAATGCCACTGAGGGAGTCAGGGCAAAATTGTCACTCATTTCAGTAGGCGCTCTGTATCATTCCTTACCAAATGTCAGAGACTCTATGTGTACACCACAATTATATCAAATTATGAAATGAGGTGCTCCAGGTTTAAATTGTTTGATGTTACTGAGCCCGTGAGAGTAAAATTTTGAATCACTAGGTTGGATCCAGACTTAGTCAAACTTAAAATAGGCTCACTGAAATCAGTGGGACAAGTTAGTCATGACTAATTAAATCCCACTGATGTCAATGGATCTACATATTCTAAGGGTGGGATACACAGGATCTGCCTTCCTTAAGAGGAAGGGCTCTCCTTGCAGAATGTCCCTCCACTTGATTTTTGGGGATCCCCTCACACAGCTCACCCTGTCCAGCAGGGCCTCCTGACTCTCTGTGTAGCATTTTCAGGGGGCTGGAGAGGCTGCTGTGGGAAGGAGAGTTGCGGGGACTGGGGGGGGGGGAGTCCACTTCCACCACCACAGTTGATCCACTGTAAATCTGGATCCAACGCAATGGCTTTGATTAGATATCAGAAGATTTCCCCTGGACACTTGAAAAGTATCAAGTGAAAAAAATAATTTACTTAAATTTGTAAAGGGCACTTTTACAAAGAGAATAAAAGTGCAAGTACATTTAACATTCCCTTGGCTAGTAACATGCCCTGGTGCCCAGAATGCCCACCCTTGAGTTTGCTTTCAAGTGTGCCGCCTGAGTTCATTCCTGTCTTTGTCACAAATCTATGAAGAAGTTGTGCCATCTAGTGGATTTCTTTTGCATATAAAACCAGGCCATTTTCTCCTAGAACAGATTCTGTTGTTTTTGCTGCTACCCAGAGGGGGTAGCAGCAAAAACAACAGAGACAAATAATTTTAAAAAACGGATTGTCTTTAAGATGCCACAAGACTCTTTGTTTTTGCTTTTCCTCGAACATAGATTCTCAAGCTTTGCTGTAGCGTGCCTGTTCACCTGAGCCAAGTAAGGCTATCAGTTGAGGAGAGCAATGGATTGCTCAGCATGAGCTGGCATGGTCATGTGATGATGGCAAAACCACACGCCCAGCTCACAAGCTGGGCCACATGTTCAACGCTATTGCAAAGCTGCCAGAAGGGCAGCCAAGGATACTGGCATGATAAATGTGAACTGAGCCAGGCACTTACCCAAGCAATCCAGTGCTGAAGGAGCTGCACTGGCTACCAGTTGTTTTCCAGGCCAAATTCAAGGTGTTGGTTTTCACCTTTAAAACCCTATACGGTTCCAGCCCAGCCTATCTCAAGGAGCACCTCCAGCAACACCAGATAGGCCGCTCAACAAGATCAGCCTTAGATGGCCTTCTCTCTGTCCCATCATCCAGGACAGCTAGGCTGGTGAGGACGAGGGAGAGGGCCTTCTCTGTGGTGGCCCCCATTCTGTGGAACTCCCTCCCTAGGGAACTCTGCCATGCCCCCTCTTTAATGAGCTTCTGCCACGCATTAAAAACGTTCAGGCAGGCATTTGGGGTGGGCTAGGGTAATTTTAGAAATGTGATGTTTTTAATGTTGAATTTTATTGTATGAACTGTTTTTATTGTTGTACATCGCCCAGAGTGGCTGGGTGACTGGTCAGATGGGCGATTAATAAATAAATAAACAAACAAACAAACAAATAAATAAAATCCCAATAAAAAGAGGAAGGAGGAAAAATGAGTTCAGTGCATTCCACTCACCGCACCAATCCAACTCAATACACATTCTTCCCACTTTGCTCATTTGGTTGTGTTAATTTGTCACCTCTGTGATGCTATTGCCACAAAACTGCATACTGCTGTGTGGTCATCTTTCATGCTGCATTGGATCTCCTATATCTTATCCTAAGCCTGAATGCTGTGGGCACTTCTCACGCAAGGAGGATAAATACTACAGCATCAATAAATGATAAGATCCCATGGCATGACAGTACTTAAGAGTGTCTGAGTTAGGGGGTCAAGATCATTTGCTGGATTACCTGCCATTATTGGACACACTGTAGAGCAGCCTTCCTCAACTTGGTCCCCCTCAGAAGTTTTGGATCACAAGTCCCAGCATTCCTGATTTTTAACCACGCTGGCTTGGGCTGATGGGAGTTGGAAGTTGAAAATATCCGGAGAGCACCAGGTTATGGAAGAACGCCGTAGAGTATGGGGCAAAACATGGGCCCCATCTTCCAATAGTTTATTTATTTACATTATATTCATCTCTCTCTCACTCTGTCCACGCACACGCACAGACCACACCCTTCAGTATTTCTATTTCCAGGTCAACTAACATTTTATTAAAAATATATAACTACATATTAAAAGAACAAATAAACACATTAAAGCATCAGACACGGTGGGCTGGTTCATATGACACGACAGCCCACAGTAGGTTAAGATACCTGCAGGGGCTGTTGCATTGTTACAGGTGCCCACAGGCACCAGTTTTACATGGTGAAGGGACACGCTTCATGTTGTGTGTGACTGCAGCTGGATTGGTGCCAGTGCTATGGCAACAGCCACCAACTTCTCAGAAGGATGAGCAGAGATTGGAACCCAGGTAAGAAATCCAGCTTTCAACCCAATGGCTTGCATACTGCATGTATATGACGAACAGACACTATTTTGGCTAATATAAGTTGCACCATTGGCATTTTTGTCAGTTATGTCAGACAAGAAAAGCACCCATTCCATGAAGCAAGACTGTTTTATATTCACAGGCAGTGTCTGTCCCTATACTTCTTTTGCTCAGATGGCCCTTCACTTCCTTTGGGATTATCTGCAACAATTAACCTTGACAAATGGAAGCTTCTGGAATAGACAGGAATCCTCACGTGATCGTATTTTATGTTTAGCCTGTGGAAGGCACAGCAGGAGGCAGGGGAAGGCCCCAGTGGGCGTGGTCAGGCCCAAGGCCAGCATGCAGCATGGTAGAGCAAATGTTGGGCCAGTGGTGACACCAGTGCTGGCTACAGCCATTGCCCAAACTCATGCTCATTTGCAGCCATTCTTTATTTTCCTGAAATGCAATGCATGGCACATTCAATTTCTGGCACAAAAATCATGGAGGCTCCCCATGAGGAGGCAATCCCCAAATGGTGCCCTGCTGAGGGCTCCCCAAACCCTGGAGCCAGCCCTGAATTAGGCTATCAAGTTAGGGCACAGTCTCTCTCTCTCGCTCTGTTCCAGTCAGATAATGGCGGCCTTAGAGCAACCTCTAAGTTCTCCAACCTGGTGCCCTCTAGATGTTTTGGACTACAGTTCCCAGCATTCTAGACCATTGGCCATGCTGACTGGGTCTGATGGGAGTTGAAGTCCAAAACATCTAGAGGGCACCCGGCTGGGAATGCTGCAAGAGGCACACCATGTTTGCATGACTTCCATTCATACAGCTGTCACATTTGTTTTGAAGTGCTAGGGGAAAAGAAGATGCTCCTGCCTCACAACAGCAGCAACTTACTGGGTTGGGGGGAGTGTCATTTCACACAAGGAAAGGGCTAGCTGGAAGATGTCTGGACAGACGGGAACACACACGCACACCTACCTCTACCTGCCTGGCCCCAATAGATATGCTAATTTGGCAAACATTCTCTGGATCTTGCATAGTTACTGCAATTAGAACAGCATATTGCTAGCATAGCTGAGTCTAGAAGGGTATTCTGTTACAGAAACCAATAATGGGCAACAGTACATCATGGATAGATTTGGCCCAGAGATAAGTGTAGAAGGGGGCAGCAGATTCAGTTATGCCCATTCATTTATTAGTTTATTAGCTGCATTTATATTCCACCTTTCCTTCAAGGAGCCCATAGTGGTGTACATGATCCTGCTCCTCTCCTCTCCATTTTATCCTCACAGCAATCCTGTGAAGTAGGTTAGGCTGAGAGTCACCCAGTGAGCTTCCATGGCTGAGTGGGGGCTAGAAACTGGGTCTCCTAAGTCCCAGTCCAACACTCAAATCACTCCACTATAGGGATGGCAGAGAATTCCGCCACGGATCACGGTGAGGCTGAATGCCAGTGCATTCGGCCCCCCGAACTCCGTGGCGGAATGGCCTGCCGCCCCCCCGCAGATCCCCCTCGGGACGAGACTCACCTGGGGCAGATCTTCCGGGCGACGGCAGCGGCGGCTTTGGCGGCGGCGGCTGGTCTTCTGACCGGCTGCTGCTGCTGCCATTTCCACTCTTATAAAAAAAGAAAAGAAAAAGAAAGACGTGATAGGCTACGTAAAGATTTACATAGCCTATTATGACTAGGTTAAAAAAAACCCCACGGCCTGATAGGCTACGTAAATCTTTACATAGCCTATCATGGCTGGGTGGGTTAAAAACAACAACAACCCGCGTATGCAAATGGCGGCGTGCGTTCCTTATTTTTGCCCTCTTAATCTACGTAAATATTTAGGTAGACTATGACGGCGAAAATCAAGGGGAACGCGCCCACTACGCTATTTGTGTTCCCCTTGATTTTTGCCGCCATAGTCTACCTAAATATTTACGTAGATTAAGAGGGCAAAAATAAGGAACGCAAATGGCAGCGGCCATAGCCGCCACCATTTGCGTAAGCGTTTTTTTTTTTTTTACCCAGAGCCCTCCGCGGCCTGAAATCCGGCTGCGGACGGCTCTGGCCTGGCTGGGCCTGGCCGACTGCTCCGCGGAGCTGCCGCGGAGCACAGCCAGCTGCGGAGGATTCCGGGGGAGAGGAACGGAGCGCCTCCCCCCCTGGCGAGGATTCCGGGGGGAGGGATGGAACGCCTCCCCCCCCTCAACATAAGCCGTGAACAGGTAAGTGACTTTCGTACATCCCTACTCCACTACACTGTCTTTCTCTATCTTACCATGTTTCCTCACAATAGCATGGATTCATGTCCATTTCTTTCATGCATACATTTGCTGTCTCACACACACTACTTCCATTCATGCCACCAAAAATTTCCAAATGCTATGGCAAAACAATGCAATGGCTTAATTTCATGAGCAAATTTCTATCACAACATTATTTGTAAAAGGTCACCCCTACATTCATGACAAAGGTAATATGATTGCTGTCAGAGTAATCAGACTTGCTTATGTTCTTTAATGGCCTATATTTAGAGTTCATTTTAAAAAAATAATGTGTTATTAAATATATCTGAGTCAGAGACACATTACTACAGAATATTTTATTGCACTGTATGTGTGTGCGTAAAACGTCTACATTACCAGAGTTAAAGATTCCGTCTCCACTATTCAAATATTGCTGCATCGGGTTGAAATTCATGTTGACTGTAAAAGAAATCTCTCACCAGCCATCTTTTTGCGGGGTGGGGAGAGAGAAGCAGAAATAAGCACATTGGCACGGTTCTTGAAGAAAACTGCCTGTAGACAAATGAAATTGCTGAATCATCAGTACAGCTAACCAGGTGGACACTTGAGAATAGGAGCCATGTTCTCCCAAACTCTTGAATGTTCCCACCATCTGCACCTTCAGTTTGAGGCAAAATATTGCGCACAAAAATGAGCAGCAGGTAGTGCTGCCTAGGCTTTCTAAGCATAAATGAATTATATACACACTAAACATGCTGCAATGAGAATAATGTCCCTTGTCACTTTAAAAAGTGGCTCATTTGTAATACCAGCTGGGGAGCAGAGAATGAATAATAAATAGACAATCACTTTATTCCTCGGATCAGGAATGGAAAAAATCCTTCTTTCCTTCCTTCTGCTGTCCCTTCAGTTGAGGCAAGAGGAGCAAGGAATGCAACACTGACAGCCTTGTTAAAATAATGACGCAGATGCGTCCATTTTGCAGGCGTGATCAAAGCCTCATTCTCTACCCACTTGTTTTTCTACATGACACTCAACGTTAGTTCTTAGCAGGATTGAACTGGTCAGGCATATTAACTAGGGCAAATATCGTAGCAACATCACTGGCATGGACTTGCCCAGGCCTGCGATTGACCACAGAGGCCCTTGCTGATGTTCTCGCTGTTAAGATCGATGTTTTCTAGGTAACTTTGGCCTTTCTACAGCTCCGTAGTGGTTTGCCACCAAATTTCAGCCACAAACCACCCATTTTTCATCAGATTCAGCAGGAGTGCAGCTCACGGGCTGAGGGGTGGGTGTGCTGGGGGTGAACACTGCCCCCTGGATTGCCTGAAGTTGTCCACCCCTGACCAATCAGGTTGGTGGGCACAAGGGACAAGGCCTTTTCTGTGGTGGTCCCACCCTTATGAAATTCTGCACCACCTGAGGACCACCCAGCTCCCTCGTTATTGTTTTTAAATGGGCCTTAAAGACTTGCCTTTCAGTGAACGGAAGCTGATCTTTACTTTATAAATAGAGTTTTTACTCTCACAGGGATATATCAAATGCTGGCTCTCTGCCAGCAGAACAAAAACTGCTGGTGGAATGGATTTCTCCTGCCCCTTGCGGCCCCCCATGGAGCTCCAAATCTGGAAGACCTTCTGGAATAATTTGAGGTATGTGCAGGGAACTGCAGGGGTCCTGTTGCACTGGATAAGGTCTTCTGTTATTTTAAGGGTTTTAAAAATGCTGCTGTTTTAGTTAGCATTTAAAACAATATATGGAATATAATTATCTTGTAAACTGCCTTGAGGAGGCTTCACCTTGAAAGGTGATATAAAAGTATTTAAAAATCAATCAATCCTTCATGTGGGATAGGCATTTAGGGTTTTGGTTTTCAACAATAGCAAATCCCATACTTCAAATTTGTTAACAGTAACCAGCATTAAATACCAACCCCTATTAAACCTCATAGGTGAAGTGCTCAAGAGTTCTCTCTCAGCGTACTAATTTGTTGGCAGCATACATCTAGCCATTGGTGGAGTGGTAAATTTTGAAGTGCAGACACTTATCATGACAATCCCCCGACCCACACCCCCAAGGAAAGGTCCCAAATGCAGGCAGTTGTGACAATATCATTTATTTATTTATTTATTTATTTATTTATTTATTTATTTATTTCATTAAAAATATTTCTAGGCCACCTTTCAGAGCAGGACAAACAAGTCCTAGCAGTTTTCATCTCCACCAGTCTTTTGTAAAACTGATGGGACTTAACTGCCCATTCAGGACAAAGCTACCCCCAAATATTTGGCGTTACACAACAGGGCTCTATGTCTGCGTACTCAACAAGCACTTCAAATTGTGTGCAGAAATAGACTGGGATCCAATGAAGGGATAGCTCAAAACAATTAGCTGCTGTAAAAATCCATTTCTCCCCCAGCTCCTGTGAAGATTGCAGCTCAGCTCAGAGGCAACAGGGAAGCCTGAAGGGGGTGGCAGATAATGAAACCATCCCTGCTAATCAAGTCCCAGCATATGACCCTGTGAGCCCTGGCCCCACTACAACACTGCACCTAGCTGCAGCTTTATCACCCAGCCCAAACCTCAAACCCGGCTATACCATGAAAAAGAAAGGCTCTTGTAGCAGGTGGCTTTGGAAATGTTTCTTGATAGGGCATAGGTAAATGAGTGTGGAAAAGGGGGCATCTTTGGGTATTCATACCCATTACCCTTCCCATTTTAGCTCTGTCTAGCAAAGAGTTATGAGCGAATGCTTTGTTATACAAATCAGCTAAGAAGGAACACGGCTGGGGCAATGAATGTTTCCAAGAGGCTCTTGGGACCACAGATCCAATACCTAGTTCCTTCTGTGTATCTTGGTTGCAGCCATGGAGCTGATGTACTTCTTCACACAATGCATAAACTATGGAATTCACTATCACAACATGCAGTGATGGCCACCAATTTGGATGGCTTTAAAAGGGGGTTAGACAAATTCCTGGAGAAGGCGGCTATCAATGGCTACTTGTTCTGATGGCTATATGCTACCTCCAGTATTGGAGGCAGTATGTTTATGTACGCCAGTTGCTGGGGAACATGGGTGGGAGGGTGCTGTTGCACTCATGTCCTGCTTGTGGGTTTCCTGTTGACAGCTGGTTGGCCACTGTGTGAACAGAGTTCTGGACTAGATGGACCCTTGGTGTGATCTAGCACAGCTCTTCTTATGTTCTTACGTAGCACAGTGGCTACGGGTCATTTCAAACCTCACCTTAGGCAAATCAGCCTCAGAGCCTCTTCCTTTTTATGTAATATGTGTATGATCTTACTACTAGCCAACCTTACAACATTACTGTAACATTCCCTGAGATATTTGCCAAATGGTTCAAAACACCCAGAAAGGCAGTGGAGCCTGGTGGCTCCAATTTCAGTGGGGCTGTAAATTCACTCTGGGTTTCAGTCAGAACTCTAAAGGAGCTATCCAAGGTGGTGAACTTATTTTGGGGATTGGGGTCAACACCTTAGATAGCTCCTTTAGAGTTCTGATTGGTCCTGACTGAAACCCAGAGTGGATCCACCGCCCCACTGAAATCGGAGCCATCAGCCTCCACTTCCAGAAAGTAATATAAAATGCTAAAATGTGATCGCATTTGTTCTAACAATGCTTCATTCTTATAGTGATGTCAGGCTTAAAATACCAGAGAAGTCTAGTCACAAATAAGACTTCCTTATAAACCAGCCAACCTGTGGCAGTACCTACATACATCCCACGTAAAGCAAAAGGGAAACTCCGTATCCTGTGAAATGATCCAAACAGTTGTTAGTCACCTTTCCCCTCACGGGGTTGAAAATTCTAATATGCAACAACGAAAGATAATTTTTTTTTAAATCCCCAAAGAAAGATAGAGCTAACTATACCTGAGTCAAATCTTGATCGAATGCCTTCACAGGAGAGTTTGTGCAACAACGCCCCTATCAATAAATCTCCCACAGAGGCAATTTTCTGCAAAGCCAAATGAGGTTTGCATCTGTAGCATCTGGAGCACAGTTTTGCCATTTCTAGGGTTGCTTTAGGCTGTGACCTATGTCTGAATTAGCACCAAAATTAGAGAACCATTCAGTCCCACTGTTTCTTCTAATAAATGTCTAGAGCCGACTTGCAAATTATTTTTGAAAAAGAGTTGCCGGGGGGGGGGGGGAGTATTTTTTTGAGTTTTACATCCTTTATGGAAGAATCATTTTAATTACTCCATGGGGCTGCTACACTGGTTATTAGACTTGCTAATAAGCAGCAGGCTATGTGCTCACGCTGGGGGACTGTCAATCAAAGGGGTAGCAGTTATATAGCAATGAGAAGGTCTGGCTAGATCCACATGTGCTGTATCGAGGCTTCTTGCAGAGGTTCCGTATTCCATGCGGAATGACAGATTTGCTTCAGCCACAGAGGGGTTAAAGGAGACAAAACGGAGAAAGACTCGACTTGAGTCTCACTGGCGTGTATCAACCAGAGCAGATGCTTACTGGAGGACAATCTTCTTTCAGCATCATGAACAGCTCTTTGGCTCAACCATTCCATTATGCAGGAGGCTATGAACCCCAAGATTCCAAGGAGTGGAAGGTGGTGATCCCAGCTTTCTTGGGGGTGATCTGCCTGGCTGGCTTTGCAGGGAATGTGTGTGTAATTGGGATCCTACTGTACAACTCAAAGAAAGGGAAACCTTCCATGATCCACTCCTTGATCCTCAACCTCAGCCTGGCAGATCTGCTCCTCGTCCTCTTTGTTGTGCCCTTCAGAGCAGCTGCTTACTCCAAGGGAGCCTGGTACCTGGGCTGGTTTCTTTGCAAAACCTCTGACTGGTTCCGACATGCTTGCATGACAGCCAAGAGCTTGACCATTGCAGTGGTAGCCAAGACGTGCTTCATGTATGCAAATAACCCGGCTAAACAGGTGAACATTAAATGGCAGACCATCTGTGCGGTGCTGTTGGCTATTTGGCTGGTGGCCTTGGGAATTCCGTTGCCCTTGTGGTTCTTCAGCAGCCTCTGGGACCCAGAGGTCGGCTCTGCTCTGTGCATTGTGATTATTCCAGCCCATGCTCACGAGTTTATGTCAGCCTTCGTCAAGCTCTATCCCCTGCTGGTATTTTGCATACCCCTCACCTTTGCTTTCTTTTATTTCTGGAGAGCTTATGGCAAATGCCAGCGGAGGGGGACCAAGACTCAAAACCTGAGGAATCAGATCCGATCCAGGTGCCTGACTATGATGCTTCTGAGCGTTACAGTCACCTCTGCTGTGATGTGGCTTCCTGACTGGATAGCTTGGCTGTGGCTCTGGCACCTGAAGAAGGACGGGCCTGCTCCTCCGCAAGGGTTCACAGCCACTACCCAAGTCTTGATGTTTGCCATCTCTTCAGCCAATCCTCTTATATTTGTACTTATGTCCGAAGAGTTCCGAGAGGGTTTTAAAGGCTTGTGGAAAAGGCTTACTCTGAAAAAGCCCCTGCCTACTCCAGAAGAACAGGAGGAAACAGCAGCCGATAACCTGGAGGGAGTCCCAGATACCACTCCTTCACCAGAGGCAGTGACTCCTAATCAAGAGAAAGAGACTCCCCCTATCCCCCATACCTCAGAAAGCATGGAATTAAAGAAGGAAATGCCTGTTTTGCCAGATGTTGAGCAATTCTGGCATGACCGGGAAGCAGTTCCTGATGCTCAAGACAATGACCCTATTCCTTGGGAACATGAAGAACAAGAGACAGTAGGTTGTGATAAAAAGACCCTGAAATTAGAAAGCTGAAAAGGCAAGCAAACAAAATATCATAGGGTTGGATGCAGACATAGTTATACTTAGAGTGAATTAAATAAATGGGACTTAAGTTAGTCATGCTTAATTTAAATTCCATTGATTTTAATAAGTCTAAGTATGCCTACATCTGGATTCAATCCAATATAATTTTGTTGCTTACTTGAGCTAATGTTCAACTGGTATGTGAGGCATGTAAAGCATTGTTAAATTGCCTTTAGTTATACCTTTGCATATGGTTCAGTAGTGCTTGGGACTTATTTAAAACTTATTTAAAATTCATGTTATGTACAAACGCAGCAATCATTCCAATCACTCTACTCTAAGATTTTATGAATCATCGTACTTAAAATTCATGATCTGCACTTTCAGGGGATGAGTTAAGTTAAAATTTCAGAAGGTGAAAAAAGCTTTTAATTGGTTAAATTTGCAAAGTAGCTTTGCTTCAATAAGTGAGCTGAAACTGCATGATCCGACTATAAAGCAGGAGAGCTTTTGTGCGTCTTTGTAATACACATATAAGAGGTTGTGTGCGCATGCTTTGGGTAAAAAGTTAGGGCTTTGCACAGGCTTTCTACAATTCAAAATAGGAGAGCAAATAGGAGAGCAAAATTTGCAGAGCAAAAGGTGTAATTTGGTTTTTACTAATGAAAGAGTATGCATTACAGGTTTTCTTGCTATTACTACCCCAAATATGTATTAAATACGCTCAAAGAAAAAGTGGATCATGTTTTTCTGCTAACTGATCAGCCTTCTCACCATGCTACCTGCCCTACTGCTGTACATGAGTGACAGAAGCGGGCTTTATACTGTAGATATCATGTTCCAAGACAGATGTGAAAAAAACTTCCTATCGTGCATTAGGATTATTAGGCAACTACAGAATCCGGCATTAGGCAATTACATAATATTTGCAGCTAGCAGTAAGACAAAGTTTGAACAAGAGCAAAAATCAAGTTATTTTGTTATTGGGTGGTATCACTTCAGTTGCATAATTTCACATTATGCAACCAAAGGTGTCCCCCCGCCCCCCCAAAACCTACATCATTACATTATAGCTATGTATCTCAATTACACAATTTGTAGTTTCATTCTTGTTCTATGTTTTTAAAAAGCAAGTGAGTTGCTGACTGAATAATACAATGTCTATCGTCAGGTGCTAGAAATGCTATAATGTTTCCTTTTTCAGTGCTAGAAATATCAACTAGTATATATGCAGCATAGAATTAGTCTTGTTTCATTATTGGGACTACATGCATTATTCAACACATAGCAGTACAGTTCACAACTGCTGAACCACGTATTTATATGAAAGGCAAAACTGACTCCAGCAACCCGTGTTTTAAAAGGGACAACACTTTTTCGTACTATTTATTTATATACACTTTCTGAGTGTTTCAGGTTCCTAGTGTGCATACAGCAAGAAGTTCAGGGGCCTAAATTTAAAGGTTACCGTGTGGATCATGTAGGCAACTATTTGCTTTATATATATTGAATTTAACTTGAACAACCCCTCCAGAACAAACAGTAGCACAAATATTCCTGGTAATATTCTCAATGTATTATGCTCCACTTGCTAACATGGCTTGCCAAAGAAAAACATTTTGTCAAAAAATAAATAAATCTAACTTGACATATACACTGATAGGTCTGATCTGGTGGAGACTGATCAGGAAAGGGATCTTGGGGTTATGGTAGATAGCTCGATGAAAATGTCAACCCAGTGTGAAAAAGGCAAATTCCAAAAGGAATCAAAAATAAAACTGCTAATATTGTAATACTCTCATACAACTCTACGGTGCAACCACACTGGGAATATCGTACAGTTTTGGTCACCACACCTCAAAAAGGATTACTATAGAATTGGGAAAGGTGCAGAACAGGGCAACCAAAATGACCAGGGGGGTGATGCAATACCCCCATAAGAAAGCTTTGGCATTGGGGATTTTTAACTAGGAGAAAAGGTGAGGAATTGAGGGGAGTGGGGAGATGACAGAGGTATATAACATTACATACGGTGTGGAGAAAGTGGATCAGGAGATGCTGTTCTCCCTGATAACACAACACAGGCAGTCGGTCGGCGACTATGGGAAATGAATACTGGATTATATATGGGTTGGGCTGGTTCAGCATAGCTCTTAGCAGGTAAAGGGTCATCCAATGAGGCTAAATGGTGGGAGATTCAGGACAGGCAAAAGGAAGTACTTCTTCACACAGCACACAGTTAAATGACAGAATGTGTTAACACAAAGTGCCAACCAACTTGGACAGCTTTAAAAGGGGATCATGCATGGCGAATAAGGATATCGATGCCTATTAGTCACGATAGGTATACATTACCCCCAGGGTCACAGACAGTGTGCCTCTCAGTGCCAGTTGCCGGGGTGCACGAGTGGGAGGTTGCGACTGCAATCATGTCCTGCTTGTGTACTTTCCACAAGCAGCTGCTTGCCCACTATGGAACTGAACACTACACTAGATATGCTTTTAGTCTGGTCCAGCATGGCTCTTCTTATGTCAAGCAGCTACCGTGGGCAATACAAGGAAGTGTGATCCAAGATTGCTAACAAAATGAAAGATGACACTGGGGAGTAACAGCTGTATATAGCAAGAGTTGCACTCCAACACCTTTTTTGACATTGAAGAGCTGAGCTGCATCTCAGGATCTTTTGCCATCACATGCCGCTTCATGTATGTCCATAAAATACTGCCACCCCTAGCAATTACTTGGATTACAAATGTGGTCAGCCGTGTCAGTTTAAATATGCTCCACGGAGGCTCAGGTGTCAATAAGTGCATGCATGTTCACTTGGTTTTGTATAGAACATTGTTTCACTAACAAGCTTATGCCTGTGCTGCTAGTCTGAATTTACCTGCATTGGCTCTTGTTTGTGCAACACTTTCTCTTTTAAGATGTTTAAGCACTAGTAATCAAGTTGTTCCTCCTACACTTTGAAATGTATTATTTGGGCAAATGTTGTATCTGAGAACACCACTATAGCAATTCCTATACTACTTTATCCCCCACCCTTTTCTAGAGGCAATTCTATGAAGTCAGGAGATACCAGGGATAAGATTTAAATTGTGAACTTTAATAAGCACTGTCTGAGTAACACCCCAAATTAAAATGCTGTACTAGAAGCATTACCACTGCAAATTCCTGCAATGAGCAGGGGGGTGAGCGCGATGGTTTTATAGGCCCCTTCCAACCCTACTATTCTATGATTCTATGAAATGTAATATTTAAATATGTATAGGATGGCTCCTGGAGTTATACATAGGAAATATACTAGAAGTCATCCTTTGAGTTGGGCTCTTTGATAAATATGGCTCATAGAGATGAACTATGAGCAAGTTGTATAGATAAGCCATTTGTGGAAAAAAATGTTTGTTACTATATATACACAACCTATAGTTGTATAGTTACTATATAAACTATATAACTATATAGTATACTATATAGTTGTATAGTTAAAACTATATAGTTTTAACAACTACATAGCTGTTAACGATATAGTTATATAGTTACTATATAAACACAACCTATAGCCATTTGTGGAAAAAAATGTTTGTTACTATATATACACAACCTATAGTAAGAAGACCAGGAATTGTCCCATGCAAACTTGAGTATCAGAAATGGTACTGAGATTCTAAAGAGAAACAAACTGCAGAACTCATTTACTTTGATCAATGGGATATAAACATGTGCTTGTTATGCTTTTTTTAAAATAACGTATTGTGGCTAAAGTGCTCTGTAATACTTAGAAATTAAAGATGTAGTTTTCTTTGCAATTTGAAACTCTTAAAAATATAGGAATGTTAGTAGTATTTTATACTATCCTTTAAGAGATCTATCTTCTAAATATGAGAACCATCTAGAAGATGGGGATGGATAGACTAGTATTCTTAAATTTGAAAGTGAATTACTTCAGTGGAGGCCTCTGACCAAATGTTGTGGGTTACCTAGCATCCATAGCCTTAGAATTTAGAAACAAGTTCATCTCTTGCTTTCCTTTCAGTTCAAGCCAATGGGCCTTCAGGACATTTGATAAATGTATATCCTGCCTTTCCATTTCCTGTAAAATGCCCAGGGTGGCTAACTGCAACAAAATTTTAAAACAGGCACAATTAAAGACAAACTGAGAAAACAAAACAGCAGCAAGTAAAAACCAACAATAACGAGAACCAGGCATAATCAATGCAATACTGGTCAAGCCAAAGGCCTGCAGGAAATAAAGTCTTCAGCTGGCATCAGAACACAACCAGGGAGGGGGCCAGATGGATCTCCCAGGACAGGGATTTGCAAAGCAAAGAAGGCCCTTTCACATGTGCCAACCACTCCTCCGATGGAAGCAAAATATGCACAGCTGAACTAATCCTGATAATTCCAGATGACCTGAGTGGACAGGCGTACAATATAGGAGATCGTCCTTCAGGTAAACTAGTCACAAGTTGTTTAGGACTTTACGGTGATAACTAGCATGTTGAATTGAGTCCAGAAATGGACTATCAGCCAGTGAAGTTGATACAAAAGGGTCACATTCTTCAAAAAATGAACTATAGGCAGAACTTTAGCTGGTTTTGAATCAGCTTGTCTCCGAGTGCTTTGCAAAGGCAGCCCCACATAGTGCACATTACATTAATCTAAACTAGGTGTGACAAAGGCATATGTGACAATGGGCCCAGTTGGCACACCAGCCTAAGCTGGGCAAACACACTCCTGGTTGTAGCTGGATTCTGGGCACCCAGGAAGAAAGCTTGTTCAGGAGCACCCCAAACTGCAAGTTTGATTTTTAAGGAGAGTGCACCCCATTCAAAACAGGCTGAACCCGTATCACAGGATTAGTGATCCAATTGATTTTTTATAGTGTCAGGAATGAACTTTCAATGTACTAGCTGACATTTAGTTTATTACCGATATCAGAAACAGGTTCAGAACCTCTTACGTGGATGAGATGGAAAGCACAGAATATCATCAGCATATGGATGATATCGAATTCTACATCTCTGGATAATTTTGCCCTATTTTCATGTACATGTTAAACAGTATGGGGCACAAGTTGTAACCATGAGGAACATCATAGGTCAAAAGCCAAGGCATTGAGCAGTACTCCCTCAGCACCAACGTCTGAAACCCATCCTCCAGGAAGGACCAGAAACGTTGAAATATTGCCCCCAAGGCCCAATTCTGGCCAGACAGTCCGGAAGCATAAAATAGTCAATGGTATAAAATGTTAGTTAGAGATCCAGCAGAATCAATAGGGATGTATTGCAAACACACACAAAAAGAAAACAAAAAAGACAAAACATTAACCTTCCACATAACGTTTTAAAATTTGGAAACAATTAAACAGAAAGGAGCTTTAACAGATATATTACTAGCAGCACTAAGGTAAGCAACATCCTTCAGTGTATGATCTCGAGGGCAGAAAATGATTGAATCTTCTTTTAAAGATTGGAATTATGAACTTATCTTGCAATTAATCTTGTATGATGCTTGACCCACATATATGCTCTGGTATTTTAGGTAGCATCCTATACACACTAACTTGGGAGTAAGTCCTATTGAGCTCAATGGGGCTTACAAAAAATAGAGTGCAATAAGCCATTACTAAGCATGTACAATCCATATATAAAAAGGGTTGGTTTATTGTCGTTCAAATACGTAAACTGAACAATCCCAACATTTCAAAATTAAACTTTAGAAACACAAGTTTAACATTCAAAACAGGAATATAGTTTACAAGAAATACCCAGATGGGAAGTCCATATTCTAATTCAGAGGTTGGTAGAGATCACTTTATGGTAAATAAAAGTGTATTTGTACAACCGTGCTATCCTGGGGAAGAAACTTTTTTTCTGTGCATTTCCAATTTAAAGCAAAACATTACCAGACTACTGGGCAAAGCAACTTGATTGTGCCTATTGGGGAGGAGGGGGAGAGGGGTAGAATCAAAGAAGGCCTGTGAACAAGATCAAATAGTGTTTATTCAGTTTGGTCACTGCAAGGTTCATTCTCCTCTCATGCCGGATCTGACATGAATAGAGTTAGTCCTGATTTATACAGGAGCGGCCATGCATGAGCAGAGAATTAGGCCCTATATTTTCAGGTTCATGAAGGGGCATAATCTTACTGCGGTCTTCAGCAGTCAACAGTTTAATCATCAGAGTGCCTGACCTTGGCTCTCCCATTAGGACACCTGTGGTATTTTTGTAGTTCTTAACTTCAAACCACAAATATCAATCATCCCAAGGCTTTCACATGTAACACTGCTGAGAAGAACACCTCCAAATGCTACCAACATCCACATCTCGTACACAGATATCGCATTGTTCTAGGATCTAAAAATCACTGGAAATAGCTGCATGGTTAGAATATTTGTCAGTCATGCGGCAAAGAGAAAAAGCATCAATAATGCAAATGTTCTGTCTGTTCAGAGACTGCTTTATGTTCACAAATGCTGCTTTTCTCTCTGCTCCTTGGATGGTTTTGCAATAGGTTCACGGTAATGTATATGATTAAACCTGACAGATGGCTCATGCAATCTTCTTGACTTAAACAGATATTCTTGTTCAAGAGTACTTCATAATTATTTTGTTGTTCGTCTTGTAGGCTCTGAAGCTGTGGGAGGTGGCGGGGGACCTCTGCGATCTAAGTCATCTACATAGGACACGATGAGTTTGCGTCTCTCCTCCGGTACACAGTCAAGTACCAGATAACGTTTGTCATTCTGTAATATCTTTTCTATATCCTTCAGGTGCTGGTCAGATTCTTGGATCAACTTTTTGGATCTGCAATTAAATGTAAGGGTTACCATTACCATCAGGCGACTGGGCATTATAAAAATGAACTGGAATCTTGGTGAAGATACTAGTGGACAGGTGTCCCAATATCAATTCCACCCACCAAAATAAATTTCTCTTGACATTGCAATCAGGTAGGCCAAATGCTCAAAAGGACACAGAGACTGGGCTATCCTCTCACCTATAAGGTTGCCCCTTCAGGTCAGGGGTGAGGCAAAATGGCAGGGATGTGTGAGTGTAAAAAATCTTGCACTGCCACTGCCTGTGCTGTATCTGTTCTGCAGGTAAACAGAAGACTTCAGTCTCAAGGGCTGCCAGTACCTTTTAAAATCAGCACTAAGTTAAACTACAAAAATGTAAAATAAGAAAAATGAGCACATTTCAAATTAAACACTGTAGTTGAAGAACACTTGTAGAAAATGGACTCCAATATCCCAGTGGTCATCCAGCCCAACTGAGGCATTAATCTGATTATTACATTCATTTGAGACAGCACTCTATTTCAACAGCAACAATAATCAGACCTCAATACAACAACAATCAGGTAGAAGAGGATGAGCACAGGCCATGGAACTCTTCTCACCAGCTCCTGAAGAGACCACTGCTAGCCTGAGATAAATCTTGTCTTTTATCATTTTGTAAAGGTTTCAGTGTTACATATTTTAAATTTCAAGCTACATTGAATGCCCTGGCAGAAAGGTGGAATATGAATGCAGTCAATAAATACTTCAGAAAAACACCACCTGCAACCTACTAGGATCAAATTAACCTTTTTTGTAACTGGATAGCATTGTACAGATTTTTCCGATTGTTGTTAAACAAAACAATCAAAAGCTTGGATCCAAAGAACCATGAGCAGAGGGGGAAATAGTGCTGTTCCATGAATTCGTGCTTAAGAGCTAGAGGAAGACCTCTCACAGTGCGGCATTACAACGTTACAGGCTTTGTGTTGCGGTACGAGAAACAGTGAGTAAGAAAAACACAGGCTGTAAGAACTTGTGCAAATGAAGGGACCCTTCTGGATCTGCGGTCAGTTTTATTTTTATTTTATTTATTATTAAATTTCTTAATTGCCCATCTGGCTGGTTTCTCATGCAAACCTCTTGCACTAACTTAGAAACAATCTTTCATTGAGCAGGACACCTTTGGACCCAACCTAATCTGTTCATAGCTAAAAGTAAAATTTCAGTACCAATTCTTCCTTTTAACATTTCTGAGAATAGGCTACATATTACACAGATATAGATCCCAAAATTTTCATCGCTAATTAAAAAATTAATTCACCCATCATCATGGAGTTGAAATCTAAAATTTATCCAGGATTTCCAGAAATATCCATCTTAAATACTATTCAACAAAAATATTCCAAATTTGGCACTTTCAACTCTAATTGATGGCAGTCCAATTTTTTCCCCGATTTAAGAAAATCTGCTAAATTAAGTAAGAAAGCTAATCAGATATTGGACATAAAGATAAAAAAGGAGCAGAAAATGGCATTTCAAAAACCCGTGTCTGTGGTGTATTTAAATACATACCTGTATGTTATAAATTTGGTCTCTTTCAAAAGCGTTCTGAAATCTGCTTTGGCTGTAATATATTTGTCTCTGATGTACTCTTCAAACTCTCTTTGCTTTTTCTGCACGAAAAGATAGAAGCAAATTTGAAAATCTTATCATTACGATACTGACTTCCTAATTTATGTTAGATGTTATATGTTGTTATTGAATGAAATATCGGGGGGGGGGGGATAACACCTAGTTTTAACTATACATGGAGGCCTAAAACACTACAAGGCTTCTTACCCTGTCACTGGAAGAGAATTTAATGCACCTGGGATCTTCTTTAATTATTTTCTTTACTTCTTTCCATGTTGATGTTAAGGTAATCTTTTAAAACAGAAAGGAACAGAACAATTACAGGCTGATAAATGAAATGCAAACATGCAGTGGTAGCCAAAAAATTTGCAATCTCTAATGGACCAAGCTCAAGGGATGAATCCTGATCTGATCAAATCTATGATGACCCCTGATTAGACGCGCACGCGTGCACACACAGGATCAGGGCAACAGTTGTTACATTTTGTTTCACTTGTCAGCTCAATGTTATTTTATTGTGCAAGTCTTTTTAAAAGTTCAGAAATGGAGGTAATTTATAAATAGCGTTTAAAGAAAAATGTGAGGTACTTAACTTGGTAGACTGTGTATCAGTACATGCCAGCACCTATCAATATGCTGTTCACTTTTATGCATATGGGATCAAATCTATTCCACATTTTGAATAGAAAAGTTAACATTTTCATGTCCTTCTGAGATCCTCCCGCAAGGGGAACATAGGTATGTTCACATACCCCCATTTCCCCCACCCGCAACAGCTCAGCTCTAGAAGCAGGAGCACAACCTAGTGACCCTGATCACAGATTTACTGGCATTTCCCCCAAGACTTTTCTAGGCAGAAAACAGAGAATGGAATGACAGCAGAAGATACCAACTGCATGTCAAGAATAATTTTAGTAAGAATATATACATATAAAGTGAGAAACAGCTAAAGGAACTACGACGTTAAAGCCCTGGGGGAAATCCAGAGCATCTCCTTACTGATGAAGTTTCATCCAGAAGCTGCCGAAAATGCTCTTTCTTCTTCTTCGTAAGGGCCTCTATGTGTTCATTAAATAATTTTTCCTTCTCTTCTCGTTCCAGAAGGGAGCCGGATTCCCACCGATGATCTTTTCGAAGTGTCCTTCTAGTATCAGACCAAGACACATCTGAAGATCGCACCTAATAGAGGAAAAACTTGATCACTAAGCAGCTGCTTTTGTTTTATTTTAAAACTGACACTTTAAAAGCTGTGTTTCATTTTCATGATTGAAAACACGTCTGAAGATATATAAAGTGTCTGATGAAAGCACAGATACAAAAGAGGGCATATAGAAATTGCCTACACTCTCGAGGGTGCCAGGGTGTTTGTGCTTTGCAACACTCCCTTTCCTCACTCTTCTATTCCACTCTCCAGTCCATTTTTTGTTACCATTTAATACATTTTTTTCAGAATTCAGGAAAAACTAACACAACCAGAATTACAGAGAGATCAATTTTATGTAAACATGAATTGGTTGCATCTTTCAAATAGAACCTAGAATTCAGTTTTGGATGCAAACAGATCTCAACAGAGATATGAAATTTATTTTGCTACTCAGTGGAAAATAGAATCACTCTTCATTCTTGGTTTCATTTTGTGCAGAAATGTGCCCCAGGGGTGGGCAACTTGTAGCCCTCCAGATGTTTTGGCCTACAACTCCCATCATCCCTCACTACTGGCTATATTGGCAAGGGCTGATGCAAGTTGTATTCCAACACATCTGGAGGGAAACAAGTTATCCACCCTGCCCTAGGAGTTGCTATAGAACAGCCTTCCCTGACCTGGTGCCCTCTAGATGTACTGGACTACAACTCATTCCCAGCCAACATGGCCATGGAGAGAACTGAAGTTGTAGTCCCACGTGTCAGGAGGGCACCAGGTTGCGGAAGGTGGCTATAAAATTACTAATTACATCGGTCATGGTCTTCCCTCTGCCCTCCAGGACAGCTCATTTGTAATTAGCTGTTTTTTCAAATTGTAGGATTTAGTGCAGAAATCCATGCTTACATCAGTCTCTCCAGTACTTCACATATTAAAATCAAATAGAAACAGCTTTGTATCTTCTCTTACAAAAGTGCATGCTTGCCCTTGTTAACTCTAACACAGAGGAGCCTCACCATATCAGATAGGAGAGCTTTGAAATTCTGGATTGCCTCTTCTCGTTTGTGCTGTTCTCGTTCTCTGTCAATCTCCTTTGTCTGCTCAGAACGAGCTTTCTGAACTTCTCGCTCCCGTTCACGCAAGCTTGCCTCAATTCGAGCCTGTCTTTCCAGTTCCTTTTCTTTTTCAGAGTCCACATTCTGAAATGGAAGCCAAAGTACATATTCTATTATGATTAACCTACCAGCTGCAAGTATTAACACAAAGTGAACTCAAGAAATAAGATTGATGAAGCAAACTAATGTTAACATGCTTAAAATATGATCCACCTAGTGGGACAATTTTGGTAAATATTACTGCTGTTATGAGTGTAAGGTTTCAATTTATTTTTTTAATTGTTTGCCCCGTACATAGTCATCACAGATCTCAATGGCCACACAAATGAAATATGTTCTTCTGCAGACTGAAAGAGCTGAAAGACAGGCTACCTGTAAAACTGCAACAAGCTGGGCTTTATATTATGAGTGGAGAACAAACGATAGCTGGGATTCAAAGAATTGCATGACTAATTGCACGTGCCCAAGGGGACTTTAGATTTACATTTCTTGAAGAGCAGCCCTCCATGTCAGATGGCAAGTCATCTCTGAAACTTTCAAAAGCAGTTTGTAAGATAGTGTGGGAGACTACAGTTTGAAGGAGACAAATTAAATACTGCACAAGGCACACCGAAGTCCTTTGGCATACCTAAACTACCTTTGCATGCTAGTCCACAGCTTGGGAACTATATGCATTCTCCAAGGTAGTTGAATAAGTGACTAGAAATTGGCTACCACTGCACACACAGGTAAGGCCAGAAATTGTAGCTCAGGCTAGAGGAGGATGAGAACGACTAGGAATTGTCCTTGAATTGAAAATAAGAGAGAAGCAAATGAGAGCCTCATGGCTTATGTACAGCTCATAGGATTAGCAGTCTTGGTCATAGTCCCGTTTTATACAGTCCTAGGATTTCAATCACATGTATAAATCAAAATAAAATCTCTGAAGGAGCCATATACAAGCCAAGCTTCATAATGAACAAAAAATAAACTGAAAGAGTGTACTATTTCCAGGATATATAAGCTCATCCTAGAGATACTAACTAATCAAGCAGGTCTTCCAGACACAATTAAAGGTGCTGGTTCTTTATGTTCACTGCTGATGTTTAGGTGCATAGAGTTTACTATGGTATTTTAAAGATGACGGTTTTTAGCTGCTGGACTGTTGTAATTAATCCTTGATGAATGTGTTTTAGTTTAAGTGTTTTTAACATTGCATTAGAATTGCTTTTATTGCATTTTGTTCCAGTTGTAAGACTCCGTGTGGTTTTGCCAAGCTGAAAGGGAGAATACATGTTGAATAAACAAATGAATAAATAACGCCGCTACTACTGCCATAATAGTTCCTGGGTTGTGAATGACTGCTCTGAAGATATTCTTCAATTGGTAGCTCACAGTTCTGGCAGAAAGGGACAAAGGAAGGTTTAACAGAGGTTGTAAAAAGATGGGTTTTTTGTGTGGAAAAGCAAATACACAGAAGTGGAGAGAAATCTATTAGGAGAGAATGTTCAACGCTACAAATGAATTCCAGGTTGTTACTGAGGTTTTAATATAATGTAGTCTAGTCTACACATATATCCTGTGACCACTACATGACATTTGGGCAGATATATTCCCCAATTCATGCATACAGACTACTTCTAGCGCAGCCTCCTCCAATCTGGTATCCCCCAGATGTGTTGAACTACAACTCCCAGTTGTAGTCCAACTACAATGCCCAGTTTTAGTCCCACAGATCTGGAGGTCACCAAGTTGGAAAATGCTGTTCTGGTGTATTATATTTTTTTTACACTTCCGGAATCCAAAGCTTTTCCATTTCTTAAAACTATTACTCTAATAACAAGGGTACCAGTCTGAGAATATAGGCAATGCTTATCACCAGTAAATGGATTTTTTAAAAACAGCATTACATATTAAATATTTATGCTAGTGGTAGTCAAAGTCTACGTCTATTGCTTCAACAGTGAAACACTAAGGAATTGGAAGCAGTTTTGTCAGTAGTGAACATACTTTGGCTATTTTTTCAATGTACTGTTTAAAAAGATCCTCTCTTTGTGAAGAGCTATCCACAGCTTTGTAGCGAGGGTCAGTCTCTACTTTGTCCTTCACTTTGCTCCAGCGAGACTGACTGTCCAAGTGGTGATTAGATAACAGTTCAAAGAAGTCCATTTTGATCTGTTTTTTAACAGAAGACAAAAGGAAGAAAAAGTGGGAAATTAAGAGGTACTTTTTTTTCTGAATGCTTGCAATGTTACCTTTAAAAAAAGCAGAAGCAGACTTACCGTGATGACAAAAACTATTTTAATTTAATATATTCTAAAATCGATTTTTCATAAGGAGACTAAACCTTACATCTGGGTGTGTCTAATCCACTGTCATTTTGGATAAACTTTAGTAAATGTATTTGAACACAGTAATACAGAAGCCTTCAAAATGGAGGCTGAATAGTTCCTTAAAGGATACTGTACAGTCATTACAGTCTTAGGCCACAATATAAAGAGGATGTTTACACAAGTGCAAGAGAATTACATCAATACTTGTGGTTTTCTTGGGAAGTTTGTACTCCAGCAACACCAACCTGCTACTCCATTTAAGAAGTGGCACACGTCACACACAGATGGTGTTGCTCTTGTAAAAACTGAGAGGAAACCCAGACTGTAAACTTGGGGCCAGTCCACCCATTTACTGAAATGGGCCCTCTGTATGTGTGGTGGGGGCCATCAGTGTGTAGCGTGTGATATGGGGCATATATGTGCATGATTGTGCAATCCTTCCTCTTTAAGGAAGTAGGGGGTAACGAAGTGTGTGTGTGTGTGTGTGTGTGTGTATAACCACTTGACTATTCAGTTCGCCATCACTTTACTGAGGGTTTGCTTTGATAAGTAGTCTACAGCTCCGTCACACATGCATAAACTGCATTTTTGTATTTCAGCCATTGTATAATTCGCTGAAGCTTGTTGTTTCACAGGAGCAATGTTTAGTGGGCTACACCCTTAATTTTTCATTGCACTTTCAAGTACCAATTCATTGAGCTTCTGAATTATGGAATAAAATACAGAAATTTACATGCGTACGTTAAAACGGGCACGTTAATGTTCTCAAAACAGCATGGGTAGCAGCTAGTGGTGGATACGGAGTATAAAAATCAGTATGAAGATCGCAGTTAAATTTCATAAAGAATAA
Source organism: Heloderma suspectum (assembly GCF_057233095.1). Lineage (NCBI taxonomy): Eukaryota > Metazoa > Chordata > Lepidosauria > Squamata > Helodermatidae > Heloderma > Heloderma suspectum. The sequence continues at coordinate 251,599,724 of NC_139459.1, forward strand.
TGAGAAAAGTTGTTTGAATATGGTTATCTTACTGAAGTTAAAGCTAAAAGTGTAAAACATAATACTGCAACTATATTGACATTTGGCAAATTGCTTACGTATTTGCTTTGATGTGTGTTTGCCATAACTCTTTTTAAGAAAACACAGAAGTAGAATATGAATTATGACAATGCCTCTTTTTACTCAGTATATAACTACAAACCAGTAGAGAAACAGTAGGCTGCAGCCAATGTTAGTCTAACCTGAGTCCCAGTCATTTCAATGGGTCTAGGATTAAGACTGGAATCAACCCAACAGTATTCAGTCTACACTGGAATGTTTCAGAAAACAATTCCCTCTCTGTATGAACAAAAGCAACAAGAACATTATGGTTCTTCTTGCTACTTTCTTTGCTGGCTTCCCTTGGAATTTATAGAATTTTCTCAATTTTATATATGACAGAGGTGGAACTGCAGAGCTTTGGCCAATTCACACACACAGCCGCTGCATGGTTGGATGCTTGTAACACACTGACATAGGCACAGTGTCACATTATAATTGGTTTGTGTGAATCAATTTCTCATGTGGTTGTGCCAATTTCAACTACACGAGTGCCAAACCACTCTTTTTAAAGGGTTGTGATTGTGAGAGCACAACTGCTGCAATTGCACAGGCAGGTGCTTCACACAAACAGATCATGTGAAAGTGTGCTCACACATAATAAAGCCTCTGCACCCACGGGACCTCTGCCTTTCACTGAGTCCAGCCATTTTATCCTGCTGAATGGCCAAGACCTGCCCATGGGGCTATGTCTATTGCTTTCAGAACATTCCCAAGTTTTGAGGCCAGATGGGGAGAACAGTTACTTTAGCTGTAAAACAGATATTATTCAGTTGTGAGCCTGAGCAAAACATACATTTTAACATCCTCCCCATAAGCCCACATCATACATGCAGAGGGTACCACTAAACCCCCCAAACCTTAATGCTTTATAGGAACCCAAATACCATTGACTTAAGTATGCTTAATACTGCAGCCAATTAAAACTTAGGTTCTAAGCTCACTTCAAGTATTAACAGTAATTACTACATATGAACAAAGTAAAGAATAGTGCTAAGAGCCTGTAGATTTCCCCCAATGTTGCATTTGGTTCTTGGCACAGTATTTAGACACAGAATATCAATGAAAGTTTTGAAGTAAAAAGGCAAATAATATTAGGAAATACCCTGTCACTGTTGTGTACTGCAATTTTCTCAACTCTCCATCAATTTTAGTGGTATGTTCTACCACAGAAGTGTTTAAGAAGATGCACAGTAACCTCTTAACTAATTATAAAAAATCCTGACTTGCACCCAGAGATGTCTTGCACGTCCATTTGCACAAGGCAGCCCCACTGAGTTCTCCCAATTTCCCCATCCTGCTGCAGCCCCCAGGCCCCATCACGTGCAATTCCAGAGGGTCCCTTGACTCCCAGGAGCAGCTTTTGTGGGCCACAGGGGGCTATAGTGGGAAGGGAGACCCATTGCACAAGAAGAGCTCTGCTCATCTGTCTCTGGATCCAACACAATATATGTTATTTCAAAGGCGAACTTCAACATAACATGCAAAATATAAAGCTTTCTCAGCCAGATGTAAGAAGGTTATACTCAAGAAAGGAAAACCCTAGGTGTTTCTGTATAAATCTTTAAAGTAAGGGTATTTGAACAGGCACACCAAATGGATTAATGCTTCTTTTCAGTTTTCTTTTTATACTGCCCAGGATAAAATTGGCAAGCTTATTTGTCAATTTTCAAGGAAAAATGTAGCTGGAGTTAATTTAGAGGAACTCAGAACATTACAGCCAAAAAGTAGCTCTAACAACAATCCCATCTGATGTCCATACAGCATGCATCCTGGTCTCTACAGAAACCAGCAGCTCTCATTCTAATTTGAAAGCCAGTATGATCCCATCACCTGGTACTATTTTTTGTGCCAAAAGAGAACACCCAATATTTCAGCTAAAGGCAACTCTACTACCGTCTTCTCTAATAAAGGAAGCAAATCAATTCTGCTAACTAATTTTGATATAATTCTAAAGTTTAGGGAGCATGCGAGATTACCGGTTTCATACAGGTTGTAAGAGTGCCACATTTTACTGTTCATCTTCTAAGGAAAAGCAAAGTAGAAAATGAAAAGCATAGACTTTTAAAGCCAAGAGCATAGATACTAATCTATAAGCGCAACAACACTGCGGAAGGAGAAAGTAGGTATCTCTTGACTGTATCTTTTTTTTTAAAACCCTCTGAGGTGGGGGGAGGTGAAGGGCTGTTGACCTTGTTCAGTCAAGGTAATGGCCTGGCAATATTCAACTTCGCCAGACTTTTCTACAGGCAATGATCAGGGCTGTATATGCATTCCTGAAAGACTCCTTCTGTTCCCCAAAAGGTGCAGCTAAACAAAAAGAACTTTAACTGGAACACCTTACATCTCTTGCTTCAGCATAACATTTGGTCACATCTCTAGTCCTAAAGAACCTTGACTATTTTAATCTCTTTAATCTCACTAAATAAGAACATAAGAAGAGCCCTGCTGAATCAGACTAAAGATCCATCTAGTCCAGCATTCTGTTCACACAGTGGCCAACCAGCTGCCTGTAGAAAACCCACAAGTAGGGCATGAGTACAACAGCACCCTCCTGCCCATGTTCCCCAGCAACTGGTGAACACAGGCATACTGCCTCTGATACTGGAGGTGGCATATAGCCACCAGGACTAGTAGCCCTTGATACCCTTCTCCTCCATAATCCCCTGGCTAACCCCCTTTTAAATCCATCCAGGTTGGTGGCCATCACTATGCCTTGTGGTAGCGAATTCCTTTATTGGCATTCTCCAAATAAGTTGGAGAATGCCAATAAACAATTAATCAAAGTGTGATATTTCAAACCCTTACTTTAAAGGCTCATGAGAAGATCATGTAATTCTTGCATTAAACCTCTTTTCTGAAAAACTTGGCTGAGAAAGCTTCACAACACTTTAGGCACGTGTTAACCTTTAGCTCTTTTATGGAAACACAACAAAAGCAAATAAGGCTGAAAGTATTTTCTGTGTATTTAGGAGTATTTTCCTCCTTTTTTTGCAGTTTACACATTCTTGGCACAACTCTCATCACTTCACAAAGAAAAAAACTGAAAAAAATGTAAAGTACCGGAACTGCGGGAGGCTAAAGTCACCACACAGAGATACCAATTCTTTCCTCACTAGGGAATCCCATAATACTTTGCGTGTCAGTGATTGACAGCTGTCAGACTGAACTGATTGACAGGCCGCACAGCACAAAACTGTAAAATCTATCCACTTGTTACAAAACAGAATACATAAAATGGTTACAAGAGGCTTTGGGAGAAAAGGAATAATTAGTTTCAAATGCAAAGATAAACACAATATTTAACACAAAATCTTGTCTGATGTAGCTCATGCAATATTAAAGAATTTACTTATGAATTATTCACTTTGATTACGGCTGAGATGCAACAATAATGTTTAAACCATCGCTACTGATTAAAACAAATAGCAGCTTAGGTTGAAGTTTGAGATTACATATATTCACCTCTAGAAAGCTAATCATTTTGTAGCATAGAGTCTAACAGTGCAATCTTATACATATATACTCAGAAATAAGCCCCACTGAACTCAGTGGGTGATACCATCAGATAAGCGGGTACAGCAGCCTAAAAGCCTGAGTAGTGCATCAGGAATTTCCCAGTTTGAATCCCGCTTCTGCCATGATATCACCAAGGGGCCTTATGTAAGCACTTCCTCTTATCTTCAGTTCCCTATTTGTTGCAAAATGGGGATAACAGCACTGACCTACTTTATAGCGTTGTTGTACGGAAGCATTTCAGTGAGATAATAGATATTAAGTACTTTTGTAAGAAAAGTACCTGAGGTGTTTCTTTGTTTTTTTTTTACTTCTGTAAGTACCTATAGCGGGTTTGCATTTCAACTGTGAATGCCTCTCATTCTGATATGACAGAGGGCTTTTGCATGAAATATTACATGCCTCTACCTACTATAATTCCTTATTGAAAGGAATGTGTATTCGCTTAGCTTAGAGGGTATATGAAGAAACAGAAATACTAGAAGTGATTAGATTTCAGAGGTTTGTGTTCCCCTGCTTTCACATGGCATACAAGGATGCTGAAGAAAGCTGCTGAATATTTTGATGCTAACACTGTTGAAGACACTTTGTAGCATCTGCCTTCCCCAGTGATGTGCACTTTGTCTCTTGTAGTGACAGTGCAGACAAATGACATTTGAAGTTCATTAATCTTTAATAGGCGACCTTTAATTCTGATAAGTAGTCATACTAAAATACATTTACTGGGAGATTAAAAAAAACCAGTGAAGTGTTAGCATTTAGAGGTAAAGCAACTATTTGAAATTTGTCCACAAAGAGTTTTCAAATCTTACTCACATCAGTGACAGAATGGGCATGTAAAGGTCTGTTTGGAGTTTTCCAGCCAGACACTTCTTTTTTCAAACTCTAGGATTTTAAAACTTAGATATTAATTTAGGGAAAAGAATAGTATAGTACATTTTCTAGAACAGTATAGTCAATCTGAGATTAGAGAAAAATTTGAGAGATCAAACACACCCCAAACAAACAAGGTATCAGGAAATCCTTCAAATGCGAAAAAAACGAAGACAGGGAAAAGTACTTTTGAGGGTGGTATGGGAAATAGGAAGAATTGCATGGGCCCTCTCCCACCCCTCTCATTCATACTACTTTCACACTCTTGATATAAAAGAATTACCTTCTCTCCTCTGGTCTTCGAATCTTCTTTTTCCTTCTTTCGTGCTGCTGTGATAAACTCATTAAACAAGGCCTCTCGGTCTTTCATTTTTTCAATTGCTTTGAAACGTGAGTCTTTAGCATGCTTGGCTGCAAATTCACTAAAAGTAGTTCTGTAACAAAACGGCAAGTGTACTGATTTGGCAGCGCTTTCTTGGCTGGAAAATGCATTGCAAAGCAAAACTGTGTTTTGGGTCTGTTGAAATACAGGCACCAAACACCAACACACCAGTATCCTCACCACAGAAGCAGGTCCAAGAAGCAAAGTTCCTAATTTTTTTGTACAAGTCGTTGCCTTGCACTGTATTTTTAAGGTAGCATATCCCTTCTAAAATGAGTTCCATTACCACCCTGCCCTGATAATACATGGTTATGCAATGAAAAGTTAAAACTTACTCATTTGCCAACCAGTTCTACCAGGAGTGAAACTAACATAATATAAACATCCAGTTTCTTTTAATACTATGAGATTAGTGTCTGTAGGGCTTTCCACTCTTTCTTCCTGCAATATTTATCTTCTTACAATACTCTCACCTCTAGGGCCAGATTCCAAATCTCAGATGTGCAGTAGATATAGTACTGCCACTTACCTCAAAAACAAAAAAACACTACTGTGCTTTTTCCAAGATCTGATGCTAATCTGGCCCCAAGATTACGTGAGACATTATAATCCTACGAATGTTTTCATCACAGCATGGAAATAATTAGACTTGGGAAATCCCGCCTACTGTTGCTGTAGGGTAAATTAAAACAAGAGAAGAATTTGGTAGCTTATTCAATTGTTTGAAAGTGAATGTAAACCTATACTAAAGAAAGTGAGCTGCAAAAGCATAGCTGGACACACATTCTTGAGCATACAAAGCACAGAGATGATTTCCAAGGAGTGCAAACATCCAAAAGGGGGCCATTACCTTAGACAAAAAAAAAGTGAAGTTAGAAGATGAAGTTAACAAGACATGCAAGCCTTTTGGAGATTGATTTTACCCAACAATGAGTAAGGAAGGCAAACAAAATGTATAAAAGATAGAAATAATGGACAGGATCCAGACTACCCATCAGTGGAACTCTGCCCACGAGGCGCTCCTGTTGGGGGAAGAGGGAAGGTGATACTGCGGATACCCTCTTCCTCCAGTGGGAGCCTCTGCTGGATCTCAGTTCCTTCCATGAAGGGAAAGAGCCTTTCTGTTTACGGAAGGGCATAGTCCTCTATGTTCTTTGGGATGCAAAAAACAACTAGAAATAGTTGAGGCTAAATCTATACTAACAAAGCAATTATTTTCAAGTTCAGTACTACATTCGTTCCAAATATTAATGTACCTCTACTGAATAAGGAAACTACAGCACAACCCACAGTATAATCCTATGTATGTTTATCCTTAAGTAAAGCCTACCATGTTCAGTAGGGCTTACTCCCTATTAAGTGTGTTTAAGATTGCAGCTCTAGTTGGATAGCTTGTTGTAGACATCAAAGTATTTCAAGCAAAGTACTATAACATCTGAAAATAAGTTTGCCCTTCCTGTATATTTCATTGCATTTCACAGAAATGACAGGATTGAACCAAAGCATATTAACAGTTAATGCAAAATAAATCCTACCTGCTTTAGGCAAAAATGATCAAGAAAGTCTTTAAAAAGGGAATAAATACATATTGTCAAAACACAGATTAATGGTATCTTTCTTACAAGGCCATTAACTGTGAAAACCCACTTGGCCATTAACAATAAAAGGTTGCAACCCAGGAGCTAAGCATAGAATCCATATGGGGCTTTCCCACAGTTGACATTGGACTAGCTTATGGATCCCTGCCTCTTATAGCTGTGGCCCACTTGAATATACTGTTGCTGAAGTGAGGCAAAGATCTTTTTTAAAAGATGCACTATACACACTGTGATTAACAGTGATGTGCTTTACATTCTCATAATGCTGAAAAGGTGCAAGTTATATTGGATACTTGGTATGTTAGTGTTTTCAACAGCTAGTCAAAAGTGGAAAGCTACAGACTGGGGAACATGGCCTGTGACTGTTCAGGGCAAATAAATCCATACTCCCCACAATGTGAAATGTTTGTGATTGCTTCATATCCTGAAATAGCTAGTATTAGAATTTGGGTTAAAATGACAATAAAGTTGCAGGGAAGAGTGCTGACAACTTCAAACAAAACAAAGGCTTTGAAAAGAACCAAGGAACACATAAAAGTAGTGGGGAGAAAAGAAGTTTAAACATAAACAGGAGGAAATATTCTTACCTGGGATTAATCTTTGCTTCTTCCATCATTTTCTTGAAATCTTCCTTGGCCTGCATTATTTTATTTTTCTTTTCTTTACGCTCTTCTTCTGCCCTGGTTTTCACATATTGATCAAATACCTATAGAAATACCAAAGAGTATACCTTGTGGAGCATTATCATTCATTAAGTAGAGAGAACCCAGAAGAGTAAAGCAAAGGCTAGGATGCACCTTCTTGCAGTAATGTAGACAAGATACCAATGAACAGAAGAAGGGAGGGTATTACTTGAATATTATTATCTATTACGTACAGACCACCATTGATGAACCTGGTAGTTTACAAAGAACAGGTATGGGAGGTCCCTACCCAAAGGGAATTACAATCTAAATAAACAAAGGGGAAACAACAGAGGAAGGGGGAAATTGAGACATGGGAAAGCGGGGGAAAAAATAAATGATTGCTTCAATTACATGTACTTCGGCTGAGTAACTAAGCCAATATAAGGATTAGGAGAATGATCCAACTCCACCCAGTCCCTGCATTCAGGAAGGTCCCCCAACCCTCTATAGCATTCTCAGAGGAATGGATGAGCTACCATGGGAAAGATGGTAACTTCCACCAGCCCTGTTGCATATGCCTAAAACTGGATCCCACCTAATAGTATATTCTTTCATAGAGTTTTGTGTTAGCACTCAAGCTGGAAGCAAGTCTATCTTTGCATTGAGCAGGGGGTTGGACTCAATGGCCTTGTAGGCCCCTTCCAACCCTACTATTCTATGATTCTATGAATAATGTGGCATGAAAAAAGGGAGTCTCTGCAGTTCAAGACAGCTCATGAAGAAAAAAAAAGTACTGCTGCATCTCTATCAAAGACAAAAAGAATAATTCTTGTCAGGAGAAGGTGATCCCATACAAGTACCAGCAAACAAAGGACCAGCTCTTTTTTTCACACTGGATATTGACTGTAATGACTTTAATTAAGAAGTTTATGAACCTGAGAGACACACAATTTATGGCAATGGTAATGTAATAAAATAATCCTGATTTATTTAAGGGAAGATATCCAGAACATCTGATTATCAGTGGTTTGGCTAAGATGAAGCTTCATCTAACATGGGGCTATAAGCACATGACTCAACATGGAAGACAAGCAAATGATCACCTTTGTTCAATATTGGTGGTTTCTGAAAAATGTCAGTGCAAAAACTCTCGAATACTTCCAAAGACACTTCAAAATTCAGCTTCAATTGACTGGTTTTATTTTCTAATAAAAGAAGAATTTATACTTGCAGCAGTTCCTTTTACCTGTTTCCTTTCTTTAGGGTTAAGAAGCAGGTACCGGGGATCAAAAACTATCTTGTGTAGCTCCTTCTCCCAAGTAGAAAAAGCAGAAACCTAAAGAAAGAAAGAAAGAAAGAAAGAAAGAAAGAAAGAAAGAAAGAAAGGTGAAGGGGGAAACTGCTGATTTTCCTGGCAATTAAATTCATGCAAGGACATGCAAGTTGTGCAGTTCTGCTTGAAACCTACAGGACATCTGTTAGAAAGGAGCCATAACTGAAAACCTTACAGCGGTTTCATCACTAATAGATGATGAGCTGCAGGAGGTCAGCATGGCAAATTTCCACACTAATTGGCTCTGAAAACGTCTACATAATTACACAGAACTAACACGCACCTAATTACTCATTAAAATAACCACTACTGTGTGACATTTAAAAACTGCTACATCAAAAGAAAGCCTTGAAGTTCTCTATTCTGATTTCCTATGCCTTCATAGCTCTTTTTCTAAATGATCCAATATTCCCCCCTCTGGCCAATAAAACTGGAAGGTTTTGCACTTTGGGGCACTTAAAAGAAAAAAGAGGCTGAATGCTTAACGAGACAGACCTCTGACATTTCATGGAAATCGCACTGGGAAATAGACCAATTTCCTTATCTACAAATTGTCCTTCTACTTGTTTGCCAGGCACTGGTTCAAACATTTGGGCACTCTCTGCTTCACCCCATAGGAACAGGATCATTTCTCCCATTTTTGTTTAGCTCTGCCTCTCAGACTGGTCATTTTCAATTAAAAAAGGTCTTCCCTCCTACTGGGTGGAGCAAAAAGCAGCCCAATGTCTGGACCACTGGATGGTGCCAAGTAGAGCGAACCACACTGGTTGTTCAGTGGAAAGCAAAAATCTACCATTCCTCGCGCCATCAAGGGACTTTTGAAATCAATTGTAAACTTGCACACAGTTCATCACCATGCCTTGCCTCCCACATCACACGACAGGATTTCAGGCAGGAGAAGATGGCAGCCCAAAAACTCCACTGTCCTGAACCATTCCTGGCAATGACAACCCTTGCACTTTATGTGAAATGAAGGGAACATGCGCCAAAGAAGTCCAGCGGGATCTACCTCCTCCTAAAAATACACATAAGGAGCAAGAGAGGTCTTCAAATGTGAAGACAGTGGGAATTATAAGGCTTGGAATTGGGGGTTAAAACTGAAGGCTGTGGGCTGTCAAACAGGTCAAGATACAATCCACCCTCCTCCAATTGAAGGAGATAACATATCCCCACCTTCATAGTTGTGCACAGTGATCACACAATGGCCCCGTTTGCATGTAACTGCAACAAATCATGGATTAATTAACCCACAATTTGCGGCGGTGCAAGCAGAGATATGTCGGTATACCATAGGAAGATGGGATTCCCAGGTTGGAAGATGGTCAAAATGCTACCGGGGAGGAACAGAGGATAAGTTCAATTAGCCCCAGATGTGATGACGCAGCTACCTCCAAGCCAAAAGGATGGCTAGCGGACGATGGTGCTGGTGGTGAACGATGAATCTGATGTTCTAAAGATCAACACACCACAGGAACCTGGAATGTAAGATCTATGAGCCAGGGCAAATTGGATGTGGTTATTGGGGAGATGTCAAGATTAAATATAGACATTTTGGGTGTCAGTGAACTGAAATGGACTGGAATGGGCCACTTCACATCAGATGACCACCAGATCTACTACTGTGGACAAGAGGACCACAGAAGAAATGGAGTAGCCTTCATAATTCATAACAAAGTGGCCAAAGCCATGCTTGGATATAATCCAAAAAATGATAGAATGATCTCAATTCGAATTCAGGGTAAGACATTTAACATCACAGTGATCCAAATATACGCCCCAACCACAGATGCTGAAGAAGCAGAAGTAGATCAGTTCTATGAGCATCTGCAGCACCTACTGGATTATATGCCAAAAAGAGATGTTATTTTCATTACAGGAGACTGGAATGCTAAGGTGGGTAGTCAAACGACACCTGGAATTACAGGCAAGCATGGTCTGGGAGAACAAAATGAAGCGGGACATAGGCTGACAGAATTTTGCCAAGACAACTCACTGTGCATAACAAACACTCTCTTCCAACAACCTAAGAGACGACTTTATACATGGACTTCACCAGACGGTCGACACCGAAATCAGATTGACTACATCCTTTGTAGCCAAAGGTGGTGCACATCTATGCAGTTGGTAAAAACAAGACCTGGAGCTGACTGTAGTTCAGATCACGAACTTCTTATTGCACAATTTAGAATCAAACTAAAGAGAATAGGGAAGACCCACAGATCAGTTAGATATGAGCTCACGAATATTCCTCATGAATATGCAGTGGAGGTGAAGAATAGATTTAAACGACTATGTTTAGTAGATAGGGTCCCGGAAGAACTATGGACAGAAGTTCGCAACAGTGTTCAGGAGGCGGCAACAAAAAACATCCCAAAGAAAAAGAAAACCAAGAAGGCAAGATGGCTGTCTGCTGAGACACTGGAAGTAGCCCAAGAAAGACAGAAAGCAAAAGGCAACAGTGACAGGGGGAGATATGCCCAATTAAATGCAAAATTCCAGAGGTTAGCCAGAAGAGATCAGGAATTATTTTTAAACAAGCAATGCGCGGAAGTGGAAGAAGATAATAGAATAGGAAGGACAACAGACCTCTTCCAGAAAATTAGAAACATCGGAGGTAAATTCCAGGCAAAAATGGGTATGATCAAAAAGAAAGATAGCAAGGACCTAACAGAAGCAGAAGAGATCAAGAAAAGGTAGCAAGAATATATGGAAGATCTGTATAGGAAGGATAATAATATCGGGGATAGATTTGATGGTGTGGTCAGTGAGCTAGAGCCTGAAGAGTGAGGTTGAATGGGCCTTCAGAAGCATTGCTAATAACAAGGCAGCAGGAGACGACAGTATCCCATCTGAACTGTTTAAAATCTTGCAAGATGATGCTGTTAAGGTGATGCATGCCATATGCCAGCAAATTTGGAAAACACAAGAATGGCCACCAGATTGGAAAAAATCAACTTATATCCCCATACCAAAAAAGGGAAGCACCAAAGAATGTTCAAACTATCGAACAGTGGCACTTATTTCACAGGCCAGTAAGGTAATGCTCAAGATCTTGCAAGGTGGAATCCAGCCATTCATGGAACGAGAACTGCTAGATGTACAAGCTGGGTTTAGAAAAGGCAGAGGAACTAGAGACTAAATTGCCAATATCCGCTGGATAATGGAGAAAGCCAGGGAGTTTCAGAAAAACATCTATTTCTGTTTTATTGACTATTCTAAAGCCTTTGACTGTGTGGATCATAACAAATTGTGGCAAGTTCTTGGTGATATGGGGATACCAAGTCATCTTGTCTGCCTCCTGAGGAATCTGCATAACAACCAAGTAGCAACGGTAAGAACCGACCACGGAACAACGGACTGGTTTAAGATTGGGAAAGGAGTACGGCAGGGTTGTATACTCTCACCCTACCTATTCAACCTGTATGCAGAACACATCATGCGACGTGCTGGGCTTGATGAAGCCAAGGCTGGAGTTAAAAGCACTGGAAGAAACATTAACAATCTCAGATTTGCAGATGATACCACTTTGATGGCTGAAAGCGAGGAGGAGCTGAGGAACCTCATGACGAAGGTGAAAGAAGAAAGTGCAAAAGCTGGGTTGCAGTTAAACCTCAAAAAACCCAAGATTATGACAACCAGCTTGATTGATAACTGGCAAATAGAGAGAGAAAACATGGAGGCAGTGACAGACTGTCTTTCTAGGCGCAAAGATTACTGCAGATGCTGACTGCAGCCAGGAAATCAGAAGACGTTTACTTCTTGGGAGGGCAGCAATGTCAAATCTTGATAAAATAGTGAAGAGCAGAGACATCACACTGACAACAAAGGTCCGCATAGTGAAAGCAATGGTCTTCCTCGTAGTAACCTATGGCTGCGAGAGCTGGACCATAAGGAAGGCTGAGTGAAGGAAGATAGATGCTTTTGAACTGTGGTGCTGGGGGAAAATTCTGAGTGCCTTGGACTGCAAGAAGATCAAACCAGTCCATACTCCAGGAAATAAAGCCAGACTGCTTACTTGAGGGAATGATATGAAAGGCAAAACTGAAGTACTTTGGCCACATAATGAGAAGACAGGATACCTTGGAGAAGATGCTGATGCTAGGGAAAGTGGAAGGCAAAAGGAAGAGGGGCCGACCAAGGGCAAGATGGATGGATGATATTCTGGAGGTGACGGACTCAACCTTGGGGGAGCTGGGGGTGGCGATGGCTGACAGGAAGCTCTTGCGTGGGCTGGTCCATGAAGTCACGAAGAGTCGGAAGCAACTGACCAAATAAACAAACATGCCATCATTTTGAACCTACCATCATTTTGAACATGCAACCTCCAATCGGAGGTTGCTCTATGACATGCGAACCCAGACACTACAGGTTAATCATGGGTTAAACAACCTACAGTTAACTTAACAACTAACTGTAGATTAACTATGGGTTGTTTAGCCTATGATTAACCCATAGTGTACAGTTCTGCATGTTACAGAGCAACCTCCAATCAGGCAGGTAGGAAGTAACATTTCCCTACCCTCATGGATGTGTCCAGCGATCAAACAATGACCCCATCTGCACATAATGGTAGCAAATAGTTAATTAGGGTTAACTGACCCTCAGTTTGCTGTGGTTATGTGCAAACCGGTAAGTGTGAAACTTTAAGAGATGGAGAGGGGGATATTTTAAGTTGGGTATTTATTGAGTGTGTGCATCACTTTGATCTTTAGGCAGTTATTCTGCGCATCTACCAAATAATAATAAATATATCAGAGCCTGGAAGTACCTTAACATCAGTATCCATATAGGTTTGATCTATATTATTAGTATACAGATAACCAATACCCTCAAATCCTAACAATCTTGTGCAGGTATTAGTTGTCAGCTGGAGAGAGAAGATATATGGATATAAAAATTATCAATTAAATTTTCCATTAGTCAGGCTAACATTTCAGTGTACTCATATCACAAAACTTGAGCTTCCTCCACTGCCCCCAGTCCTATTTCTTTTTCTAATCAAATTCAGGAATGTATGTGTGAATCTGAATTAACAGTGATGAGCAAAGAAAAAGCTTGCAATGTACTAGTGAACGTAATACAGAAATAGCTTCTGACCCCTCTCTCTAGCAGCATGTCCTTGAACTGTTTCATGCGAGCCTCCAGAGGGACAATGGCTCTCTCTCGAGCAGCTTTGATTTCAGCTTCCATGGCTGCTTCCTTCTCTGAATCAATGTCTTTGTTATCTTCTTTCCTACAGAAATAAAGGTACCCGAGATTGCATAATGAAGCAATGTTAAATCTCTGATTTTCTACACTCACCAAGGCCTAAGGCCTGGTTCAGATTTAAGAACTACTTAAGCTTAACTAAGGGAGCAAACCTATGGCTGCCAGTCAGTGGCTGGATGGCTACAGGACATCTGGTTTTCCAGGTACCGACCTCGAAGCCTGTGCTCCGAGGTTGGTTCCTGGAGAACAGACCTTCCCTCCCCTTCCGTGCTGCCTTGCAGGCAGCATGGAACAGCCCCGCACTCTGAAGAGGAGAGTGGAGTGGCCAAAATGGGGCATGCCGGGGCGGGGAAGGCAGAAATGCTGGTACGACACACCCTATGTATCGTCCGGCAGCCTCTGTCCCACTCCGCCTTCCTGCAGCTGGACAGCCGAAATTGGCTGTCTAGTTGCAAATGTAGGGCAGGAGAAGCGCAGAGGGAATGATCCCCTCCATTTTTCTCCTGCCCTGCATTGGATAGGCAGTCGCCTCCAAGTACAGAGGTGGCCGCCTATCCCCATAGGATTGTGCCCTTAAAGGTTCAGCAGTGAGTTTATTATGCAGACGCCTTTCATACCCAACTTACTTTCGTTTCTTTGCTTTAATAGGCTCGTCATCATTGGTTTCTTCTAACATTTCATGCTCTTCTTTTACTGTAAGAAAGATTTCTATTAGCATCCGTGAAGGTTCAGTCCAGACAAACTTTACCACTTATGCCAGCTTGTTACCCACATAAAGTTCTAAAAAATGCAAACCAGACAGAAAAGTTCTCTATGGAGACACATTAGTGTCTCAAGAAAGCATAATATAATGTGTAATCAATAACATATGTCACTAATATTTAGATTAAAAATTCTTCAATTCTAGAACAAGCTGTCAGAATCTAATACCTGTCAACCTCTGAGACAGAGGCTCACGTCAGTTGTAACATCAGACCATGGTTGGCTGTTGCATCTGAAAACTGAGCCATAGGCTGAACAATGAGGTTCTGGAATGATACCTCAGTCAATTTTGTGGGATGCTAAGATTCAGTTAGAGCCTGCTCTAATGAGAATGCTTAGTGGGCACAGATTCCCTGAAACCAAGGCTCAACCTAAGCATCTGTTTTCTATGTGGCCCCACTCTGTGGAACTCCCTCCCTAGGGAACTCCGCCATGCCCCCCCTTTAATGAGCTTCCGCCATGCATTAAAAACATGGTTGTTCAGGCAGGCATTTGGGGTGGGCTAGGGTAATTTTAGAAATGTGATGTTTTTAATGTTGAATTTTATTGTATAAACTGTTTTTATTGTTGTACATCGCCCAGAGTGGCTGGGTGACCGGCCAGATGGGCGATTAATAAATTTAATAAATAAAATAAATATGTGAGGGTTTAGCACTGTAACATATGAAGCAGGAACAGATGAAGTGTATGTATTTTTTTTATCACCACTGAGTAATCATAGAAATCACGCATGCATTCAAGGTAAGGGCTTCTAGATCAGAGTGATGTTTCTGCACAGCCATGACTCCTGGCATCTCTTTTTCTAGAAAAGAAGCATTATCTGAACCCAAAGGTCCACCATGATGGCCCTAAAGATCATCAGTGAAGCTGTGAGACAACCCACCCCAAGATGGGCAGTACAGAGAGTGGCAATCCAGAGTGCCAGGCTTAGGAAGTTCTGGGTCAGGTCAGGCACCCTTTCTACTGATGAAAGCAATCTCATACAAAGCAAACACAATTATTCTGTAGTAACATAGGGAAAATGTAGAGTGTGAAGCCTGATCATATATATCGTTGATAACTGATTAAAGTGAATATGAGTGTTTCAGAGTAGACACTTCAGAGTTTTGAAGCTCAAGCGAAACAGGAAAGACCTTGAATCAAAAAGGGAAAGGTAAATATGCTTCAGGCGGTACATTTGAATTGAGAGGTCTTTAACAGTTTGCTCCCAGCAGGAGTCAACACTAAGATCAAGCAGTGCTTCTATTTCTATCAGCGGTGATCTCTTCAGCCTTGAGGGCCATACGTAGTGCTAGGCGGTGGGTTGGGGGCCACACCCATGCACGTGCACATACACACACGGGAGAGGGACTGCTCTCTGAGTGCTGCTAATAGCAAGAAAGTGGATGGGGATTTCCTTTGCACTGCACATAGCAGCTGTAGCCTGCCCCCACCTGATCTATATGTTGGGAGGGGATTATGGGAGTTGTAGTCCCATACATCTGGAGGCCACCAGGTTGGAGAAGGCTGATCAAAACCATTAAAGGCAATGGGAATGAATGAGTCAGAGCTAAACAATTCAGAAGTCATTTGCATATGCCCTCTAAAAAAGAAGCTAAGGTGCAAAACGGAACCTGGAATACTTGAGGTGATGTACCTAAATCCTTCAAACCAGCCAATAGGCCTTGCCAGTATCAAAGACAAAATCAGTTCAACAGATTCTCTGACCAACTTATTATCTCTAGATGAACATGTGATCCTGCTGATGTAACAGAGGATGCTAAATGGGCACCAGACATATGCAACACTGCACTAAAAAAACTTGTAAAGGATGATAGCGCACAATGACTCCTGTTGCTACTCTTTCAGCTAGACAACGATTGTTCGAAGGCTAGTGACAAAGCAGCCAGAGATGTGGCTCCTGGTGTCAGGAGTGCCCTAGAGGCCTTTTTCAGTAGACTCCAATAGCCAACTCAAGACACAGACGAAAGGATTCTTTTCAAAGCTTTAATCCTTTTACAACTTAATGACTTTCAGATGCTAATCACCAGCGACTAAGCAAGGAACAGCAGAGTAGCTTATGCTGCGAGTAGGCAGTTGATCCCCGTTTGAAGGAGAATCACTTGAAGACCCTGAACTTATGGGCTAGGGAGAGATCCTCCCTCTTTCCCTTGGGTCCACGGGAGGCGGCCATTGCTTGCGCGCCAAACGGGCTCTATGCCTCCTTTCCGCGCCCATCACTCGTCGCTCTCTGCGTCTGCGTTGAGTGTCTAGCAAGCCCCGTTCCCACACTTTCTCACTGCTAGGATCACTATCTATCTCAGGAATGCCGGCAGGAGGAATCTCTGCCAGCTGCTGTGCCTGTGAGGGATGAGCTGGTTCCTCTCCCACGGATTGCTGATCCTCCTCAGAATCAGAACTGCTCTGGGGTTCTATCGGCTCAGTTTCCACCCTGACACCTGGTAAACATGTTAGATATATTTACCATATTTATATGGACATCCATCAACAGATATTCCCTGGGCAGCCTACAAGATGCAAGAACCCTGCTGTTTCAGACCAAGAGATATTTAGTCCAGCATCCTATTCCAAGTAGATGGACAGACAGATGCTTTCAGGAAACCCAAGCAGAGCCATGAAAGCAATAACCTTCACCCATTGCTTACGCTCCAACAACTGCCTCTGAACATGGCCATGGACTGACCTACTGTCCATGAATTTGCCTAACTTATTTCTAAAGCAGAGGTGGGGAACCGCTGGTCTCTGGGCTGCCCACAGACTTTTCAATCCAGCACACAGCCTCTCCTCTGTCTACCGTGTCTCCTTCTCCCACCTTGGTTGCTTCTCCTGGCAGCTTCTGATGTTTCTCTCCTTCACCTTTCCTGATGGAAAGGTGAATGGTGGAGGAAATGTATTTCATTAGGAGAGAAAAAAATCCCACACTCCTGTTGTAAAGCCATCACTATAAATTGATTTTGGAATCAATTGTGTAAAGATATGGATAGATTTGTGTAAGGATATGGATAGATTCCACATCCTTGTACACTGGAAAACCCATCTTGTTTTTCCTGTACTCTATCAGGCATGATAAAAATGAGGGCCAGGCATCTCCTGAACAGAGTCTTGCGCTCTCTCTCTCTCTCTCACACACACACACACACACACACACACAGAGTAAGCCTCCAGCACTGAGCTAAAGTACCCTAGTCAACCACTGGCAGGCTGCTGAGGGAACAATGTTAAGCACCTGCAGATGAGGGGCACCCTTGCAAGACCCTTTAACCACCTGAAGCAAAAAGCTTTGCCTTGGTACTCCTGACCCCTTGGCTATACTTTAGGCAATGAGTATCCTACAACAGTATCCTAGCCTTTGTAAGGCTATAGCAAGGTTGTGTCGGTTAGGGGTAGAGAATGGATCCTAGAATTGTCTTTGTCTCCCTTTTGTTATACTCCTATGACTCATGGTCTTGTAAAGGTCGAGCTGGAGACAGTGAGTGAAATCCAACTTAAGTCCTACTTAGAGTAGACCCAATGAAATGAATGGGACTTAAGTTAGTCATGAGTAACAAAATCATACTCATTTCAATGGATCTACTCTAAGTAGGACTAATGTTGGATTTTACCCAGTGGTGCCAATGGGAGTCACAGACACAGTCAACCTTAAAAATGCACATCAATGTTCCAAGTGTTTGTTCCAATGTTCCAAGACATTTCAGTAATCCTTACCACCATGCTAACAGCTAGGCCAGTCTTATTATCTTCCTAATACAAAGGAAAGCAGAGGTAGAAAGATAGTGACTTGTCTTAGAGCCCTTGAATGAGCTCATGGCTGCAAAGAATCAGGGACTCCTTGGCTCACAGCTGCATGTTCTAGATACTGGTGGGTGTAGAATGAATAGGCAAGGGTTCAGTACAAGATAGCCCTATTATTTGTATCACTGGAAAACAAGTAGAGAAAATTTACTTTGGCAGTTGGGTATTTCTTTCAGGCCTGCCTAGGCTGGGCAGAGAGCAACGAGGAAGCTGGCAGCAATTGAGATATCGTCTCTGAAGGTGGCTGTAACATCTTGCTCCTCCAGGAGCCATACAACTGCTGTGGCAGGCTTAGAGCAGCCAGGAAGAGCACGTGGCCATAGAGAGGAGGCAGTTAGAATGACTAGGAAAAAGAGAATGGGAAGACCTGCCCCCAGAACAGACAGACACATTCAGCCAAGTAGGGATTGTTGGCGAAATCTGCAACGGAATCAAATGAGTTTGGATTTCTACGAATCTGACCCACAGATTCTGCAGTGGACCAGCTTTCTCTGCTGGGTTGCATGGATTCTGCGGACTTGCAAACTGGGTTCTTTTACTGGGTATTTTGGGGGTTGGGTATTTTTTTCAAGCCTGCCCTAAGGAAGTGGAACACCCCTAAAGAGACAACACCAATGGTGTTTTTCTCCTTGGGGAGCCATTTTGGAAGGCCCTGAGGACAAGGGTATTACAGTCCAGCCACTGAATGTTATCTCGTGGATAAACTTGTTCTGGAGGTTTCCCTTTAAATATAATTGTTTGGTATCTTTTTACGTGCTTGGACCCATTATTGTGTAGGTTTTGCTGTGGGAGGGATACGGTGGTGGGGGTGGGCTGGCTATTACAGGGGACAGGACTCTAACCGTGTGCTGGCTGTTCCCCTTCTGGCCAACTGGACCTGAGATGCACTGGTGGCAGCCCCTTGGGTTGAAGGTACTGCTGCTGAATGCCAGGTCAGTTAATGGAAAAACAGCCAGCCAGAACTTGATCCTGGGTGAGAATGCTGCCTTGGCTTATATTAGAGATACCTGGTTGGACAAAGCTGGAGGTGTGTGAAACATTTTCTCTGCTTAAAAATGCAGACAAAATATGTAATCTGTGATACATTCAAAGATACACAATACTGACTAAATAAGGGCAACACTGATTTGACTCTTACTTTGTTTTTTCCCTTCATCCATTCCCTTTTTGTGAGGAGGCTCCTGAATAATTTTGTCCACATCTGCTCTTCCTATTAAGTCATCTGGTCGGTCCCACATAGACAGCCGAGTGGTAGGGTTGTAAAAAAACACACGTTCATCACCAGTCCACACCACACACCTAGAGAAAAGCAACAAATCCTAGATTGTTTATCTGTATTCAATCAATTTGTTTAATTCCTATAAGTCATTAACATATAATTTTGCACAATTTCTGCAATCCACAGGCCTTTCTCTTCATAAAACATTTTTTTTGGGGGGGAGTCCCCTGTTATGCATACTTAAGCTCCAAACATCGCAAACCTAAGCATGTTTTCTCAGAAATAAGCAACTTTAGGTTGGATCCAGATTTAGGTGGGTGCAACTGGGCTGACAGAAATGGACTTCCTCACCCTCCTCTCCACAGCAGCCCTGCCAGCCCACTGAAAATGCTACAGGGTCAGAAAACGTATTAGAGAGTCAGGAAATCCTGCTGAATGGGGGCACTGTGGTGAGGGGTTCTCCAAAAATCAGATGGGAGGCATCTTCCTTGAGTGGAGCCCTTCTGTTCATTGAAGGCAGATCCTGGATCCAACCCACTATAATCAGTGGGCCTACTTCCAGAAAAATGTGCATGGGATTATAGTCGAAATCCATAGCGCCAAACTGTGCCTGACTCTATATTGGACTGTGTCCTCTATGTTTTGTGGCTTGGGTGCAGAGCCCTCATCATGCTGATGGAAGGGCTCCTTCTATCCATGGAAGACTTTTGATTCAGTGGAGCTTTTCCGCTGGAGGAACTGTGGAGGAAGTGATCTTTGTTGATTCCCCCTCTCCATGAAGTCCTCTATGCCCCACAATCTGCTCCGAAGAATTGAGCCTCAACCAGTGTTTCATGAATTTGCTAATAAGTTCAGAACTGATCGTGAGCTTCGGAGCATGTGGTCTGTATCTAAACAATGCTATTTCCGTACATGTGCTGAGCTAGTTGTATTTTTTGCTTATGGTAAACTGTGATGTCACTTTACCCCACAACCAATTATGTCAGCACATTCTCTCTCTTACTTTCACTGGATCGGATTTGGGTCATTGTTGTTTGTAAGTACTCTTATTTTGTTCAGTAAGTAAATGTGTATTTTACTTACTGCTGCTGGTGGGTGGAGTTTTTCTGTGAGAGGGCAGGCAAAACAACCAGTCAGGAAGGGGGACATAACATGGTGATGCATGATGTCAGGATCCACCATGTGTTTTCAGACTACAGCTCCCAAGATGCACTTATATACTGTGCATCTGCAAAAGCTCGCTTGCATGGAACGAGAATTCGTATTAAGGGAGAACTCTTGTCCAAGCTTACATGGGTGAGTTCTTTATTATCTGAGGAAATAACCAATTCACCCAGGGTAAGATTGCCCATCACTACATATCAGTAGGGGTAATCTTAAAAATTATTTATAACACATTAATCTTTCAATTTGAGAAAAATGGCTACGTACCATGGAGTACCAGGAATAGGGGTAGTAGCCACAGGTTTTGCTTTTTGAGCTGCCTTTTCTTCTTCAGTCATTTCTTCTTCTTTTGGCTCCTGGTGAGACCGAAGGTTGTAGAAATCAATTAGAGTCTAAGATCAGCTACTTGGTCGTATCCAATGTAAACCTAGAGGAAAAAGCTTTGTAGCATTGTTTCACTAGTGGTTGCACAAGCACTAGTAGAACAATTAGCATTAGCAGTACCTAGTGTTATTTATTTATGTCTTCCTATACCACCTTTCCAGGACCAACCAAGGTGGTTTAGAAAAAGTAATGAAGTCGTAATTATTATATTTATTTCTTATTTGTTTATTAAATTTCTTAATCGCCCATCTGGCCGGTCACACGGCCACTCTGGGCAATGTACAACAGTACAATTTAAAACAGTAAAATTACACATTAAACATTATTTAAAAATACCTTAACGCACCCCAAATGCCTGCCTGAATAACCAAGTTTTCAGTGCGTGGCGGAAGCTCATTAAAGAGGGGGGCATGGTGGAGTCCCCCAGGGAGAGAGTTCCACAGAGTGGGGGCCACCACAGAGAAGGCCCTCTCCCTCATCCTCACCAGCCTAGCTGTCCTGGCTGATGGGACAGAGAGAAGGCCATCCGAGGCTGATCTTGTTGGGCGGCCTGTCTGGTGTTGCTGGAGGCACTCCTTGAGATAGGCTGGGCCGGAACCGTATAGGGTTTTAAAGGTCAAAACCAATACCATGAATTTGGCTTGGAAAACAACTAGTAGCCAGCGCATTACACTCAGTGTAATGAGTTCTGAAAGTGCTTATGCAAATGAAATTGAAGTATTAGATTTGACATTTGTGTGAGGATGAAAACTGGATTTCCGCAAGCTGTAGAAGCTTTGCGTTAGTGGAATGACACCTCTGGATACAACCTTTTGTATCTGTGTTGAAGCTAACAACACAAAGGATAAAGAGGCAGTATTCAGAACAAAATAAATGGGAAGGATTCTCTCCATATAGAAAGCTAAAGACAGATATTTTGGAAGACAGTATACTCTAGGAGACACCTAAGTATAGTGAATGTATAAGACAATTTTCTGTCAAATTTTCTGTCAATTTTCTGTCAAAAAAAGTCTGTTCATATTGGGGTTTAAGAAACACTACGTAAAAATTTAGAAAAATAATACCTGTGTTAAAACCTCAGCAATATAAAACCTGTCAAAGTTTGATGTATCTTTTTGCTTTCTATGTTCTTTGTCACTTGCAGAAACTGTACAATACCACTTCTTTAAATTGTTTAAATGTAATTGACAAGTTTTCAATATTTAAGACATTGCACCTGTGCTTTAAAAAAAAAAAACAGCTCCCCCCACACTCCCTGTAACTCAAAAATCCTGCTACTATTCACAATACTGGCTTTCTGTTGTATTTTTAAAAATAACTTAATATTCTTCTAATCAGTTCCTAAAATATAAGAACACATTATTCAATCAGAAAGCTGTCAATATGTTTCAGACATTATACAAAGTGAAGAGCAAATAAGTTCTTTTATTTGAAGATGACTGGATTAAGTTTAACTTTCTCTCTATTATATTCTTTGTCCCCAGCTTTGTTTTTACATGCCAATAGAGTAAACTAATGCTAAATTCCTGGTGGAGTTGGATCTCATTTGGCCAGTCACTCCCAGCAGAAGTGGGGGACCCATTAAAATGGTTTGCCCCCAGACGCTTATGGAATCTGATGGATTTCTGAATGCTCAGGGGATTTTCCAGTAGCTAGAGATGGCGATTCTGTTTAAATCTTTGTCATGCTGTGGGGAGGCGTGATGGGCCACTGACATACTTGCTCCTGAGTGCCCTCTTTGGTACTTCACAGGTACTGGGAAGTTCAGATGGGTCCCTGGTGTACCGAAACAGGCCTGAAGATGGCTGGAGCTCAAGTCTTGCCATGAAGGTGACCAGACATGTGAAAAAGCATAATCACACCTACGTTGTAACAGTGAAGGCAGCAAAGGCTTATTTTGCCACCTCCACTGCATCCTTGAGTAGCCATCCAAGCTGAGCCCTTTTGAGTTGTCTGGGGGTTGCTTTAATCTATCTTAGCGAATACAGTACTGGAGCCCTCTAGAGGCTCATTGTGACAAGTCTGTCAAACACTTTGAGGACAAAATTCATGCTGACTTGAATGCTACTACAGATACAGTGCCTGTTGAGGTGTCCAGTACATCGTCTTGTCCTGTTTTGTGGGATCGATTTGTTTTGACGCCTCAGGATGTGGACAAGACGCCTGCATCTGTGTGACCCACCACATGCTCTCTTGACCCTGGCCCATCATCGCTTCTTCAAGCTCGCTGCGAGGGACTGGCAGGGTGGATTAAGGGAGTATGGAATGCATCGTTGCCTGATGGTGTGGTCCGTGCTGCCTTGGAAGAGGTGGTGGTACAACCACTCCTGAAAAAGCCCTCCCTGGATCCAGAGAGTTATACTAAGTATTGTATGGTCACAAATACCCCCTTTTGGGATAAGGTGCTCGAGACAGCAGTGATGAGCTGTCTGAGATGCAGCTGCTCTTGGATGAAACTGATTACCCAGTCTGGGTTCAGGCCCAGTTTTAAGACAGACCCGGTCCTGGTTGCCCTGATGGATGACCTTCTTCTGTAGAGAGACAGGGGGAGCATGACCTGTTACTTCTTGATTTCCCAGCAGCTTTTGATACCATTGACTCTTGTATCCTCCTGGACCGTCTCCATGAGTTAGGGGCACTGTTCTACAACGGCTTGGCTCGGTTCCAGAGAACAACAGCAGGTGACTGTACCTCAGCTCCCTGACAGCTAAACTGTGAGGTGCCACAGGACACTAGGAACATAGGAAGCTGCCTTATACTGAACCAGACCACTGGTCACTCTAGCCCAATACTGTCAACACTAACTGGTAGCAATGCACCAGGGTTTCAGACAGGAATTTTTCCTAGCCCTACCTGAAGGAACTGGGGCTTGTATCTGGGACTTTCTGTATGCAAAGGAGGTGCTCTACCACTGAGCTACAACCCCTCCCACTATTTTGTCCCCAGTGCTGTTCAACATCTATATAATGCCACTGGGAGTGGTCATTAGATCTGGGGCAAGGTGTTATCAGTATGCTGATGACATCCAGCTCTATTTCTCTGTGACATCTGAATCAGGAGACGCTGCATTTTATGAACTGATGCCTAGATGCAATTATTGGCTGGATGAGGGCTAATAAACTGAATCCTGATAACCCCTATGAGTGGGCAGTTCCCAGGTCCAGGAATTGGGTTGTTTTCATGTTCTGGATGGGGTTCCTGTTCTGGACAGGGTTGCACTCCCTCTGAAGGAACAGGTATGTAGTCTGGGGGAGCTCCTGGACCCATCTTTATCACTGGAGGCCCAGGTGACCTCAATGGCCCATTACCACCTTTAACTAGTGTGCCAACTACACCCATTGCTGGATAGGAATAGCCTACCCACTGTGATCCATGCACAGGTAACCTCACAACTAGACTATGATAATGTGCTCTATGTGGGGCTCACCTTGTGCCTGGTTCGGAAGCTGCAGCTAGTGCAGAATGCAGTGGCTAGCGCGCTCAGTGGCATGCCTAGCTATACACGTATTACATGTGTTAAAAAAAATTGCAATGGCTGCCTATTAGCTACTGAGTCATGTTCAAGGTTCTGTTGTTAACATAAAAAGTTCTAAATGAGTCAGGACTAGGATAGCTAGACAGCTTTCTCCTACATTCACCAAGCTGACCCGAGATCTTCTAAGGAGGACTTACTGGTGGTTAAACAACCAATGGAACATCACCAGGTAACAGCATGTAAGTGGGCCTTCTCAACAGTGGCATCCACCATTTGGAACACTCCTGCATATGGTTCAGGAGGCAGAAACTGGTAGGGTTCAAATGCCTCTCAAAAATGTACTTTTTCACACAGGCTTTCCCTGACCTGTAATGGATCTCACTGCCCTGTTTTATTGTCATATTTGTTGTAAAGTTTTAAATTATTTATCTATTGTATCACACACACACACACACACACACACACTTTAATGTGAACCACTTAGGTCTTTTAAAAAAATATCAAGTGATATAGAAGTATAATAAATAAATGAATAAATAAATAAATTAACCTGTAGATGTGTTAGCTGCGTTAGGTCTTTTACCTCCTTTATAAGTTCCTTGATAGGTTCAACTTTGGGTTCCTCCTCTTCTGTCTCCATAGGCAATGGTTCCTCAGGAGGTTCTTTAATGCTTTCTTTCATCTTCTCTTCTACTTTTTCTAGGAAGAAATATCATTTATTTACTTTCCACTTTCTGTAAATTCAAAATTACTATACCTGTTTTCTCATCAGCGTAATTTTCATAATTGGTCTTCAACAAAGCCACTCACTAACAAACCAGGGATGAGAGAGACTTTGATCTTGGTGAGTAAGTATACCCAGGGAGGGAGGTTGTAGTATAGCAGCTAACTTTCGCGGCCAGAAAAAACTGGAATAGATTTTTGGGAAAGAGCCTATTGTCCAGTTATGAATGGCATCAGCAAGTTTCCTTCCCCCCTACCTTTCCTTTCTGGAAATACTGCAGAACCAAATTGTGGGCTGGGGTGGGGGCAGCTAGCCGCACCATTTTCAGTTGCTCTCCGGTTCTGCTCAGTTTTGTGTTTCTCTCCCTCTCTTTGGGGGATGCTTCCTCTACCCAGTCTTTTTTGCTTCCCTCTCCAAGTACTATGCTCCACCTTTGCAGCCCTGGCCTCCACCCCTCACCCTGAGAAAATATTCCTTCCAAATACCTGCCAATCAACAAACTTCATTCCAACTGCAGGTAAACGTTTTTAAAAATAGGAAGGTTTGCTTTGGAAATTGACTGACTGGATGAGAGAAGGCAGAGGAACATTTCAAAAGTTTATTTTCAATGCTGTCATCCCAATGACAGAAGCAGTTCCGTCAATGGAACTGGGAGGGGGTGATACCCCACCGCAGCCCTCCGTGTGCCCTCAAAATCTGCCCCAGAAGGTTGTGAAACCCCCCTAGAGCCGATTTTCAGTTAGCACAAAGGGTTGCATGGGGGAGCAAGAAGAAAGGTCCCACTACGCAGAGTTCTACCAGCACGATGTAACCCAAATTCCCCTTTTACTTCCCTTGGCATCTCTACTTCTGCAGCATTTCACCATTTTCCAGTTTCACTCTCATTCCTCCTTTCCACACCAGAAAGGAAAAAAAAAAGGCTGATTAAGGCAACAATGATTGTGTTGTGAAAAGGAGCTGCGGGGAAGAAGAAAAATCTGGAGCAAAATTAGGAAGGGAATTGAGAATAAAACTGCCAATATCATACTGCCTTTATACAAATCTATGGTGCGACCACACTTAGGATACTATATACAGTTCTGTTCACCACACCTAAAAAGAGATACAGCTGGAAAAAGTGCAGAAAAGGGCAACTAAAATGATCAAGGGGCTGGAGCAACTCCCCTATGAGGGAAGGTTACAACAGCTGGGATTGTTTAGCTTGGAGAAAAGGAGGGTAAGGGGAAACATGATAGAGGTGTACAAAATTATGCATGGTGTAGAGAATGTGGATAGGGAGACATTTTCCCCTCTCTCATAATACTAGAACCCGGGGTCATCCATGAAACTGATTGGTGGGAGAGTCAGGACAAATAAAAGGAAGGACTTTGTCAAAAGTCAAAGTCCTTTGTCATAGTTAAACTACGGCATTCGCTACCATAAGACAATGTGATGGCCACAAATTTGGATGGCTTTAAAAGGGGGTTAGACAAATTCCTGGAGGAGAAGGCTATCAATGGCTATGACTCCTGATGGCTATGTGCTACCTCCAGTATTAGAGGCACTATGCCTATATACACCATTGCTGGGAACGTGGGCGGGAGGGTGCAGTTGCACTCAAGTCCTGCTTGTGGGTTCCTGGTTGACAGATGGCTGGCCACTGTGGGAACGGAATGCTGGACTAGATGGACCTTTGATCTGATCCACCATGGCTCTTCTTATGTTCTTATGTAGGTCAGAAATTACCATAGTTGCTTGCCTCAGAAAGAAGTACAGTAATAGAGATACATCTGAGAAGGAATGGTTGGGTGGGAAAATTTGGATCTACGATTTTCAGTTTGAGATGCTGTGACAGCATCCAGGAAAAAATATTTGGTCAGGTAGAAATATGGGATTGGACAGATGTTGAAATATCAGTGAGGAAAAATAGATCTATGATCGATACCGCAACGATAGTAGCTGAAACCATGAAAATAAAGGACAAAAATGAGAGACAAACAATGACAAAGTCAGAGAAGACAGAAAATTGCTGGATAGGAGGAAACTCTGGAACATAAACAACACTTCAAAAACAAACAAGAGGGAGCCGGATTCCAAGTCAACAAAATGATTAACAAGTCTCTAAGAGGCATAAGACAGGACAAGAAAAAAGAGTATAAGAGACTTAGTTATCAGAGGAAGTCTAATTTAATTTAATGTATCTTCTTCTATGGCAAACCATTCAACATCACAGTAATTCAAGTCTATGCCCCAACCACTGAGGCCGAAGAAGCTGAGGTTGATCGGTTCTATGAAGACCTACAACACCTTCTAGAACTAACACCAAAAAAAGATGTCCTCTTCATCATAGGGGATTGGAATGCTAAAGTAGGAAGTCAAGAAATCACCGGGATAACAGGCAGGCATGGCCTGGGTGTACAAAATGAAGCAGGACAAAAGCTAATAGAGTTTTGCCAAGAGAACACGCTGATCATAGCAAACACTCTTTTCCAACAGCACAAGAGGCGACTCTACACATGGACGTCACCAGATGGTCAATATAGAAATCAGATTGATTATGTCCTTTGCAGCCAAAGATGGAGAAGCTCCATACAGTCAGTCAAAACAAGACCTGGAGCTGACTGTGGCTCAGATCATGAGCTGCTTCTTGCAAAATTTCGGCTGAAATTGAAGAACGTCGGGAAAACCACTAAACCGTTCAGGTATGACCTAAATCATATCCCTGATGAATATACAGTGGAGGTGAGGAATAGATTTCAGGGATTAGACCTGATAGACAGAGTGCCTGAGGAACTATGGACGGAGGTCCGTAACATTGTTCAGGAGGCAGCAACTCAATCCATCCCAAAGAAAAAGAAATGCAAGAAAGCAAAGTGGCTGTCTGATGAGGCTTTACAAGTAGCTCACGAAAGAAAGGAAGCGAAAAGCAAGGGAGAAAGGGGAAGATATACCCAACTGAATGCAGAGTGCCAGAGAATAGCAAGGAGAGACAAGAAGGCCTTCTTAAATGAACAATGCAAAGAAATTGAGGAAAACAATAGAATGGGAAAGACTAGAGATGTCTTCAAGAAAATTGGAGATCTCAAGGGAACGTTTTGTGCAAAGACGGGCATGATAAAGGACAAAGAAGGCAGGGACCTAACAGAAGCAGATGAGATTAAGAAGAGGTGGCAAGAATACACAGAAGAACTATACAGGAAAGATCTGAATGTCCCTGATAGCCCTGATAGCCAAGATAGTGCGGTCACTGAACTTGAGCCGGACATCCTAGAGAGTGAAGTCAAGTGGGCCTTAGGAAGCATTAGTAAAAACAAAGCTAGCGGAGATGACAGTATTCCAGCCGAGCTATTTAAAATCCTAAAAGATGATGCTGTTAAAGTGCTGCATTCAATATGCCAACAAATCTGGAACACTCAACAGTGGCCACAAGACTGGAAAAGGTCAGTTTACATTCCAATTCCAAAGAAGGGCAACGCCAAAGAGTGTTCAAACTACCGCACAATTGCGCTCATTTCACATGCCAGCAAGGTGATGCTCAAAATCCTACAAGCTAGGCTTCAGCAGTATGCGAACCGAGAACTACCGGAAGTACAAGCTGGGTTTCGAAGAGGCAGAGGAACTAGAGATCAAATCGCCAACATTCGCTGCATCATGGAGAAAGCAAGAGAATTCCAGAAAAACGTCTATTTCTGCTTCATTGACTACGCTAAAGCCTTTGATTGTGTGGATCACAACAAACTGTGGCAAATTCTGAAAGTGATGGGAGTACCAGACCACCTTACCTGTCTCCTGAGAAACCTGTACGAAGGTCAAGAAGCAACAGTCAGAACCAGACATGGAACAACCGATTGGTTCAAAATTGGGAAAGGAGTACGACAAGGCTGCATATTGTCACCCTGCTTATTTAACTTATATGCAGAGTACATCATGAGAAATGCCGGGTTGGATGAATCAGAGGTCGGAATTAAGATTGCTGGGAGAATTATCAACAACCTCCGATATGCAGATGATACCACCCTAATGGCAGAAAGCGAAGAGGATCTCAAGAGCCTCTTGTTGAGGGTGAAAGAGGAGAGTGCAAAAGCTGGTTTGAAACTCAACATTAAAAAAACGAAGATCATGGCATCTGGCCCCATCACTTCCTGGCATATAGAAGGGGAAGAAATGGAAGCAGTGACAGATTTTACTTTCTTGGGCTCCAAGATCACCGCAGACGGTGACTGTAGCCATGAAATTAAAAGACGCTTGCTCCTTGGGAGGAAAGCTATGGCCAACCTAGACAGCATAGTAAGAAGCAGAGACATCACCTTGCCGACAAAGGTCCGTCTAATCAAAGCTATGGTTTTCCCAGTAGTAATGTATGGCTGTGAGAGCTGGACTATAAGGAAGGCTGAGCGCCGAAGAATTGATGCTTTCGAACTGTGGTGCTGGAGAAGACTCATACGAGTCCCCTGGACTGTAAGGAGGTCAAATCAGTCCATCCTAAAGGAAATCAACCCTGAGTGCTCATTGGAAGGACAGATAATGAAGCTGAAGCTCAAATATTTTGGCCAGCTAATGCGAAGAGAAAACTCCCTGGAAAAGACCCTGATGCTGGGAAAGACTGAAGGCAAAAGGAGAAGGGGACGGCAGAGGATGAGATGGCTAGATAGCATCACAGATGCAATGAATATGAACTTGAGCACGCTCCGGGAGAGAGCGCAGGACAGGAAGGCCTGGCGTGCTATGGTCCATGGGGTCACGAAGAGTCGGACACGACTGAACAACATCTTCTTCTATTATATTTAAAGAAAGAAATCTATTTCACTACTTTCTCCCTTTTCAGAACTTCAGTGAATATGAAGAATGCAACTTCCTTATAATGCTTACATGGTCAAGCACTAAGGTAGTCATTAGTAGTTACTGGTTACATGGAAACGTATTTCTACAATCACTTTCTTACTACATATGGTAAGGAATGGAGCTATGATGGCGCGGAACCATCACCACCACCCGGAAAAAAACCTGTTTTTCCCCTTTTCCCCCTAACCATCATATTTGTTTTCCCCCGAAAAACTGAACAGCTTTGGATTATGAAATATTTTCTTTTAGAATTTAAGACAAGGTACTCATACATTGTTACCCAGCCTTTATTCCCTGCAAAATGATGTCTAAAAACTATGTAATAAGAACACTTTTATAGGAAGACTAGAGAGGTAAAATGCCTGGAAATAAGGAAGCAATGGAGATTTTTTTTTTAATGCTCTAAGATTCCCAGCATAATTATTTCTTCCATTCTTTCTTAAAATTATTGATATAATTTATCTTTTACTGACAGACATTTAGGGATGCTCCAAGTTACGCTCAGTTTCCCAACATGTGAGTAGTCACCATACCATACGGAAGAAAATGTGCATTCTTGAGAGTATGGGTTTTGTTCTACAGAGTTCTGTGTTTCTGGGCTTGTTCTGGTTAGATACTGTAGCAGACAATTAATGCAGTTCTAATCTAAAACCTACATGTGAAAAAAAAACACACTGTAGGTTATCCTACCGTTGTCACCAGATGCAATGGAACAGCATGTGGGTTATCCCACCTATGTGTCTTACAGAACAACCACCACCTGTGAGGCCTGGGTCTATAAAACTCACTGCCACAGTTATTAATAAATTCTCAACTAGACCTCACTACTAGGAATGCTGCCTCAGCTATAAAACCTTTTAACTGCTGCCACTAGAATAAACTCTCTCTACCTCAAAGAAACTCAGTAGCCTAGTTCCTATGGTGTAGGCATGGGACTGACACTACCGCTAGAGTCCACCTTTCATGAACAAAAAATGCACAAAAAATAAGATGTTCATTAACAGAAATGCACAAAAATGAATAAAATGCCACTCTTCAAATAATACACTGAGATTGCTTAAAGGTTCTTTAAGCTGGCTGGGGAATGCTGGGAGTTGTAGGATTTTTTTCTGTCTAAACATGCATAGGATTGCACCCTTAGATCTGTAAAAAGAGGTACAAAATGTATTGCTTATGTTTCAATTTTTCCAAAAAGTTCCATTTAAAAAAACTTGGGGAAAAATGTGTCCCCTGCATCTCACAATTTCTGGAACTTTTACATCTCTAGGAAGGAACAGAATGAATGTCAACAACGTTCGTAATCACAACGGATAACACCACTCCAAAACTGAATACTTTACCTTTTTCCTTCAGTTCTTGAGGCTTCTCCCATGTTGATTCCAGTGTCCTATTGTTATAGTAGTAAGTCTTCCCATCGGCTGTTTTGTACTCTGTCCATTCAGAGACTGCTGTTGCTCCAGCCAATGTAGCAGGTGAAGCGGCAATAGCAACCTGAGGATGGATCATAGGTACAATAGGAGGGGCCATTCCTGGCAAGACACCTACATAAGGAGCAATAAAAAAACAAGTACTGATAAAGTATCATTTTGTGAATCAGAAGCACCAAACTGAAATTAGCAAATACAACAGCTTATAAAAAAAAATGAAGCTATTAATGTTGGAAGTAGATATATTCCATCTAAACTGTTTTCCCATGTAACTGACCTATAATTCTTGGACATTACCTAATCGCTAGTGCCCCTTGGTCAGCTGTTTACAGCACAAAATGTAGTCAGTATGTTATGTATTGTGTGAAGTTGCACCATTTTATCAGTGTTGAGAAATAGGTTATTTCCAATTCAATACACTATATATAAAGATGAGCCTTAAATAAAGATGGGAAGTGATTTACTTCTCTTGAAAGTGAAAACACTGGTGAGGAGTAGTAAAGTAAAAAAAGAAAAACCAGCTTCTCCAGTGTAGCTACAGAGTTATCAGGGAATCATCTGTCTTTTTTCTCTAGCAAGGCAGACCCACACATGCAAGCAGGGTTTCCCCAATGCTAAGGAAGGGAAAAGAGCCCTGTGCACTCACTGAACTCCATCTACCACTGATGGCAGCAGCCGTTTTTTGGACTCGGGATCAGATGTTTAGGTGCCCATGCAGCCTGGTGGGGCTTCCAGCCTTGGGTTAATGTATTTGAAAGCTTTGTAGTGACTTTCAGAGAAATATTTTAGTTCTAAATGATAAAATACATTTTATTTTTTGACCTGAACTTTATGTGGCATGGCTTTACAAGGATAAAAAGATGTCAAGTTAAATTAAGGACAGAATGATTCCCTCTGCTTAGTTATGATGAAGTGCAAGGAATATATTGATTTAATTTTAAGTTTTTCTCAATTGGATTGTAGATTTTTTTTGCTTTTAAGTGTCTTTATATAAGGTTTTTGATGTTAACAGGTTTAGTGCTACTTAGCTTTTCAACTGAGTAGAAATGCAGACTACCAACTGCTACATGTATCTAGAACGACCTTTAAAATGTTGATTTAAAAATTACATACACATATACACATACACAAGCACACTAACATGCAAACGAAGTCTGATCACTGTACAGATGGCAGGAGAGAAAAACTAATACTGTATCCCACACAGAAAAACAAAAACAAAACATGGACATGGAAGAGATTCACATGAATAGAGTAATTTAAATTTGCAGAGGTTTTGTGCTAATTAAACTAATAATGTCAGTTAATTGGGAAAATTTCTTGCTGGCTACATGTGAAATCTGTATTTTAAGTGTACTTTGAAAACAAAGATAGAGATCCAGTTATTTGGAAAAAAGCAAATAAAAGGTAAAACAACAACATTCACTACCATGCCAACTTACAGACAAAACAGACTAAGATTGTTTTAAAAAATTACCGGTCTTGGTGGTAGCGACTGTCTTTACATACGGGCAGCTGACTATTTGCATCATTGCTACACCTGTAAAATGGATAAGCAAGCATGTTGGAAAGCTGCCACTATACGTCAGCTACCACTGGGAATCTGAGCAGTATCAGTTTCCTGTTACAAATTTAGCATGCCATTTTTTTCCAATGGCAATAAGAAGCAAGCAGGAAGGTCTACACTCAATTTTGCACTAACATTTTATTAAAGTTATGCCAGATCAATTACACATCCTGCAATAATCTGTTTATACTGAACAAGAGGATTCAAAGGCCAATGCATCAGTCCTTTTTAAGGGAAAAAAGTGGGGTGGGGGGATGACCCAAGGATTTAAATGCAGTGTGGGCAGCCTTTTCCACCCTCTTAAAAGATAACACTAAGAAAAAGGTCATACTTATTTTGCTGTCTATTTACAGAACTTTATTCAGCATTTAGGCAAAACAACTCATGCATCCCTATGCATGTTTACTTGGAAGGAATCCCCACTATGTTCAATAGGAATGAATTCCAAGTACTCACAGGATAGCAGCTTTAAAAATGTATTTATTTGGGAAAATAAAAGAATGGTGGTGTTGAAAAGACAAAATCATACTAAGAGGCACAGGAGTATCAGTCCGGAGGGGGGAAGACAAGGCTGAAGGTAAGGAAGTGAACTGAAGCAAAGGGGGACAAGGAAAGGGGGACAAAAAAGAAAAGAAAGAAGCTGAGTTGATGGCTCATTAGCAGCTTATATTTGCTCTCCCTTATATCTTCTCTCACCTCTCCCACTCCTATCTCCATTCCAGCACCCACATGGATTGCAAATTAGTCATTTAACCATTACCCAAGCCACATAGGAGCTGATTTTCTGCAAGCATCTCCCTTGTGGCTAGGATGACTTTTACAGGGTTCCCATTAAGTGTATTCACTGAGAAGAACAGAGTCAAGAATTGCTTTCTAATTAAAAAATGATACTGACAGTGTCACACAGGATGAGGAATCCAGCAAATGGGGGTGGGGGAGAGAACAGGAAGTGGAGTGAGATTTCAGACAAAGAGATCATTTAAAGGAGGCAATTGCATGAGTGGTACCAAGCTGTTACAGTACCTTCTAACACTTGAAATGCAAAAAAGTAAACACTTCCTGAATCCCTTTTGGAATATTTTCACTCCCATAATTTGGGATACACAAAATGAAACTAATTCAAGTTCAAAACACACACAAAAAACAAAATGATTCTCCAAGAGTGTCCAATACAAAAACATTAAAATATCATTCAAGGGTTTTTGTATTGTATCAGTCTTCCAGGAAGTGTCTTTTCTAGTAAGATTCCCAAGCTTTATTCATGCATGGAACAAAATGCAAACAGCTGAGTCAAGCAGAGTATTTGCTAGAGTGAATTTATGCTACAAACGTGTAATGAATGCAAAGGTTAATCTTGTTAACCATGTTTTGAACATGCCTGAAATTAAGGATAGGGCTGCAATCCTAAACACACTTACTAGGGAGTAAGCCCCACTGAATACAGTGGAACTTACTTCTACGTAAACATGCATAGGATTGTACTGGAGGTTATTTTAAACACACACATGTAGAAGATCACTGACCGTGGTTAAGATTTTAGTTTATAAAGACTTCTGAGGAGAGTTGTAATTTCCACTGCCAAACTTGTCATGTTAAATGTACAGCTAGCTTTTCATATATGAACTAAGAGAAATGGAACTACTGTTCAACACCTACAAGTATTATTATATAAAGCCCTTTGCCTACACAGTATGTACTGGGTTAGACTGGCCTTGTTTAACTGTAAGGGAATTGGAAATCTGCATGGCTGCAACTATGCAGCAGAGTGAAGATGAAGCTTCATCATGCATTCTCTTCTGTTGTTCAGTCGTTAAGTCGTGTCCGACTCTTCGTGACCCCATGGACCATAGCATGCCATAGCATTCCTGTCCTCCGCTCTCTCCCGGAGTGTGCTCAAGTTCATATTCATTGCATCAGTGATGCATTCTCTAAGCTATAATTATTTATAAAAATAGTAAAGTTTCTAGCTACAAAAATTTTGTTTGCTTCCAAATAACAGAAGCTCCAAATGCGGGTGGGGGAGGGGGGAACGAGATAATCTGAACTGGTACTTCTTCACTTACCATAATAGTGCAAGATGGAATGTATTTTCAGTACCTATAATGTTTTACTAAATTTTGCAGCCTCTTCTTGTTTCCTCAGTACGTTCCTATTTACTTAACTAGATAAGACTTTTTTCTATCAGGAAAACAAGGTTCAGAGGCAGCACTCAGATAGGAATACACCATGGCAGCAACAGGAAAAACTACACTATGATGGCACAGCTTGCCTATGTTGCCCAATGAGATTGCATTAATCAATGGATCAGGAGGAGGAGATGCATGTTTTAAGGCTCTGCCCCATCATCCACACTTCAGTGCAGGGCTTAATAAGAACCTCCTTCCTTTGTTCCAGTGCGAGATAGTGTGTATGTTTTAGCAATCACTCATGTTGATACTTTTCAGAATAACTACTGGAATTTCATCTAGTATATTTTAAGGTCCCTGAGGTTCCACTACGAAGACAAGCAGCTTGGCCGGTATATCGATAGCCAAACTAGAAGTGCTTTGTGAGGTGGAAAAACATCTCTCTACATAAATGCCCAAGCATGACACTGGCATTGGCTATATCTTCTTTAAGAAGTCAACTTTTTCCAGCCAGCTGAGGTGATTAAGAACCCTGGTAATACTAGCCCCAAATGATCAAATTTGTGATTAATATCCTTGAAATTATGAATAGGCCTTACGCAATGACATTTGGCAAAAGCCAAGGTTATTCATTTTCTAATAAAATGTTCAAATATGCTTCCCACACAGGCCAAGTTTGGATGATCAAATCCTGGCTTAATACAGCAGGCTATGCATGGGCTTCGTGCACCTGCATGTAGCCCCTTTACTTGTCCTTCGTACAAGTGAGAGAACGAGCTAGTCAGCCATAGCTTCCTGTTACACCTGTACCAGGAAACTACAGTTAATGGCTTCTGAAGAAGCCAGGATCTGAAGCCACAGTTTAAATTTTGCTTGAATCCTGGCTTGTTAGGAAGCCATTAACCACAGTTCTCAGTTCGCACATAATTGGTTAACTGCAGCTCCTGGCTTGTTTCTCTGCTTGTGCAAAGGGAAGAATGAAGTAACAGCAAAGGTGCTGCAGGTGGATGCATGATGTTCATGCATAGTCTGAAGGACCAATAAATTGTGTTTTTTAAAAGCAGAAGTTATATTCTGCTCATGCTGAAAAGAGTGATTTCATGACTGGATGCAACTTAAGGATTTGATAACCCAAATGTGGCCATAGCATCAAGATTATCTCTTCAAATATATCTGTCTGAAACTTTACTCCATTTACAGAATAAAACCTGGATATCTCAGGAATTTAAACTGGTGCATGGACCACTTCAAGTTCATTTTAAAGATTACACTGTTCCACATGGTTTGCATATATGCCACTTGAAATTTTAACACTCTAATAGCGACTTTTAAAAATAAGTATATGTATTCTGCATCCTCAAATCTCTGTATAATAATCTTTACATTGAAACTATGTGGCTGAGATCCAAAGAGCCCTTGCATGACAAGCAAGCACTTTTCTCTGGGTGAAATACTGAATACTCTCCCTGTCCAAATCACACTCTGTCTCACACTTTTCAACAGGTGGGTGCATGGTACTGCCAGGAGGAAGAAGAACATTGCAAAAATGTTATCCATAGTTCCATCTGCAGAGACAGGTACTTAAATCTGAGGCCTACCCTTGACCTTATTTATTTAATAGATTTTTATACCACCCCTTAGCAAGTGTTCTCATTTCACCTGACAATTACCACTTTGCAACGTAACTACTGAAATTTAAGGTCTTCTGCGCTCCATCAGTTTAATCCCTATCAAGTACATATATACATCCATGATCTAAACTTGAAGGTGTTAATAGCTGCATTTTAACCTACAGCGCTACAGCTAATGCTTTGAAGAGCATAGGTAATTAGCTGACTCGATAGTTCACCATAGAAGCTGTTCACTTCTCCTTATCTTCAAAGTAGCCTACTTCTACCCAAGATAACACCTACTTTTTAAAGTCAGTAAGGCCTAACACCATATTTTTATGGCACAAATCCATGCATGTCTCTCCAGAATTTAGTCCCACTGAGTTTAATGGAACTTACTTCTAGATAAGCGTCTACAGGACTGTAAACTTAAGTACCGGACACTAGGTGAATTTCTTCCAACTATTAATTGTAAGACCGAGACATTGTGTTTTTTAAAGCACAAGATGTATTCTGCTCATGCCAAAAATAGTGTTTTACGTAACTGAATGTGGCTTCTTTCCAATAAAAATTAATACTGGATATTTTTTTTTTTACTTTAAAAAGCCTGTCTAATAACTCCAAATCTGTTGAATATTTTGAATGAAGAGGGTTCAGGCAAATTCCATACACAGTGGACACATGAGTGCAAACAAATTGACAACATGGACATGTGGCTGATAAGACAGTTACAGTTTCCCAATTTACCTGGTAGTGGAATAGGCATGCCAGGAAGGGGAACACGAAACGGAGGTACCATTACTGGTGGAAAAGCAGGAATTGCTGCAGTTGGCTGAGGTACTGCATGAGGAACTGCAGGAGGCAATGTCTGTGGGACGGGCTGGGGTACAGTCTGCACAGGCGTAGCAGAAGGAGCAGAGGTTGAAACACTGACTGAAGGTGTGGCAACTGAAACGGCTGAGCTGGGGGTCTGGTCTTGTGTTGTAGGTGCTGATAAAGAAAACAAACATCTGAAACCCTGTATCATACAATATGAGTTGTATACTTAAAAGGACTCACCACCATATCAATGCAAAGTTGGTTATACTCCCGTAAGTGATTTATGAACATATATACAGTTTTCAGAGAAGCCACTTAAGAGTCTTCATATTATTTCATTTCAGTAAAAACATCCATCTTAAAAAGTGTTTTACAAAATTAGAGCTTGGATCCTCAAGGTGGAGCCCCCTTCAAAAGACTTTCTGCCGCGAGCAACAAATCATGAAATAATCTCTGCATCTCTGAACATTTACGCCATACACACATGCACACACTCACCTCAAGATCACATGTACAGTAAATTTCTGAAAAGAGCTGATATTGAGATTTTTCAGCTTTCTTCAAAGGACAGTTATAGCATTTTATTTCACCTCCACATTTTCCATACAATGCACCTAACAAACCTCCAGAGCTGTGGCAGGAGTTTTCTGTTGATTCACCAAACAGCAAATATAGTCAGTTGAAGAATGGATTATTAGGAACTTACATTATGCCAAGCCAAAATAAAGAACAAGGAAACTACCCTGTCCCTTGACTTACGAGTGTACATATCATGTGTAATACGAAACATAACTTTAAAACATCATTAGAGCAGTTCAGCATATGCATGGCCACAGCATAATGTAAATATATTCAATCTTTCCCCCTTGAATCCAGCGATTGTAAGTATTCTAGAATCCTATAGCACCTCCAAGTGGCACCAGAATGTAGTATTAAATTCTGCAGCATGATTGGAGACTGTATTTAATAAACTAACATTGCTTATTACACTGTGTAATATTAGGACAAACTATTAGAACTTGGATGTGGCGTCACTTAGTCAAAGAAAGCATATTTGTAAAAAAACACACCCCCCCCCCCTTTAGTAAGTGTTTAATTCCACAGTAGGTCATGGGAGCTTTTTGCCCTTAAAAAAAAAGACTTCACAATAGAACACTGATGGCACTGTTTTCATATTTAATTTTACACAAGGTACGAATATAAACTACTGTTGTTGCATAAGGCCCTGATATTTTCTAGGGCAGCATCCAAAGCTTCCCTTGCAACTAGTGAGAACAACCCCTAGCTCATGGTAACCTAATACTTCCTAGAGCGGCTGGAAACAAGCCAAAACTACTATTTCCAGAACAGAACAAGTCAGCAGGGTTCACACAAGGGAGCTCTGCTGAACTTTCCCATTTGAGAAATGCTAGTTTTGGCTAGTTTCCGGGGCTGTTCTAGGAAGCACTAGGTTCTCATTGTACTAGTGGTCATTCCCGCTAGTGCAGGGGTTGGCAACTTGTGGCCCTCCAGAAGTTTTGGCTTACACCTCCGATCAGCCCTAGCTAGCATAGCTAATAGTAAGGGATTGGGGAGTTTTAGGCCAAAACATCAGGGGGGCCACAAGTTGCCGACCCCTGTGATAGCACTACCTAATGAGTGCTGTCTGATTGCCAGCTTTGGATATGGCCCTAAGATCTCTCACTGGTATTAACACCAACAAGGAATGGACAGTACAGCAAGAGAGTTATAACTCCCATAGCTTATATGAACCGAATCCTGATGTTTTCACTAACATTTTTCTTTTGTTTAGAAAAATGGTTATCTGGGCCAGAAAAAGACAACTTACACTTTAGATGTATTTACACAACCACACTTTTCATTTAAGGAATCTACAACACAATTCAGTCTTTTTATTGTATACTAGGAGTAATCAGCAAGAGGTCTGGAAGCCTTAATGTGTTAAGCACCTTATGAACTAGTGCCATTCATCCATCTTTATGCTGCTGGGAATAATCAAATTGCCGTGATATAAGCCGAACACGGTGAGCATACTCTAGATATAGGCTATATATATATATTTTTTCTGCAAGCTCAAATTCTGCTTCCTTGAATTGTCATGAGTTTGGAGTACTGCAGAGTCATCAAACTCAGGAGGAAGAGTATAGGGAAGAGAAAGAGGAAAGAAATGCATTTTAAGAGCAATAGGTGCTAAATGTAGGGAAGAGAAGTGAATTTTGGAGTTTTTGTTTTTCAGTTTATTTTGTAAGCCAGCAAACAGAGCTTTTGGTATAATAGTTTCTCAGCTATGACTGTATAGGGCCTGGTAACAATGTAACATTATCCATAGTATTTTGTTATTACCCATTTGGATTACTCCCACATGAGAAATCTTCTTCACAGACAAGAAATTATGTAGATGTGGGCATCATTTTATACAATTGTCAAGACCGCCTCTAAGTATTCCCTTAATAACAAATGCACAGGGAAGGGAAGGCCATCTTTGCACCTTCTGAAGAAGTTTCACATGAAGGCAAACAATTATTTCCTTCCCCTCTATTGAGGCAATGTGTACATGCCATCAGCAATTCAGATTAAAAGTGGGAAGACTACAAGACGGGGTTATTGATTGAACTGCAAAAGACCAGGGAACCATTCATCTTCCTGTTGATAACATTAACTACCATAACCAAGAAGGGAATTTGCCCTAGCACCTGGATTTTGAGGGAGAATTTCCTCAAAGGTCCTAAGTTAAGCATTTACCATAGACATACGTGGATCCCATTGCCCAATTTCGGAATTAGCATCTGTGTCAGAAAAGGATAAATGAGAACGTAAAAAATCCCAAAGGAAGCCCCTCCTTGGGGGGGGGGGGAAGGAAAAAAAGTGTTTTTTCTACTAAAACAGTAGAATATTTTGGTTGAAATATGTTTTTGTCCTAACATGAGTGCCTCTGGAGTGAGTGGAGTTGCCATAAAGCTCACATGAGGGCACCACTTCTATAGACTGGTTCCTCCACATAGCTGGCCACCACAAGAATCAGTGTGTTTACAACATGCATCATCCATGTGGAGGCATTTATTCTCACAAATGATGCCTCCATATGAGCACAAATTAGTAGCAAGACTGGTGAGGCACTTCCATGAGCGTCACTGCATGTCTGAAGTAGCCCTAAGAAGTAACAATGATGTTAAAACAATTACTGCTTAAGAGGGAGGCAGTTTATAAATGTGAACCAACCCGTTTCCAAATGATCGTGTACGTGGAAGAGACTATATGAAGAGAAACAAAGGAGGAGCATCAATATACATGTCATTTGGCCTTAAGAAGGAGGGTAGCATTTTTTCAAAGATACAATTTATTTCTCAATCAGTCAACACCTAACCCCCTCCCTTCCCATATCCCTCATAATTTACTCACTGGAAACGGTTTGTGAAACAGAGGTTGCTGTGGTAGTAGTAGAAGTTGTAGAGGACTGAGTACTTGACGATGTCGACGGAGATACTGCTGATGCAGGACTGCTAGTAGTAGGTGTGGAGGCGCCTACAGCTTGGGCCTGGGCTTGAGCCTGGGCCTGGGCAGCCAGAATTGGTGTCAGTTCAGACTGCTGAATAACTTTCACTCCATCAGGTTTGGTCCAGGCTGACTCACGTGTTCGTGCATTATAGTAATAAACCTAGAGAAAAAATAGACAATTTTAAGTTACTGTACGTAACCTAGTTCTTCTGATTCATCCTTGAAATTCACAGCTAAAAACTCTCCAAATCAGTATATTTACTGGAAATTTTAGTATTCTGAAGAAAACATTGTATTACCCAGCCACCTTAACCAATAAGGTTATCACATTTTATAATGCAATATGTATCTTAAGCGGCCATGACAACAATTGCTGCTATTGTTACTAGAGATAATTCTGACCTTTCCGTCTGGAGTTTTGTTTTCTACCCATATCTCTTCAGTAGGTGGCATTGTTGGTGTTCCAGGGGCAGAAACTGGTGGCATTCCTGGAGGAAACATCATACCAGGGGGTGGTGGCATGTTACCCATGGGAGGAGGCATGAAAGGTGGTCTCTAAAAACATATGTAATAGAAAAAAATATTACAAGGTATGTTCCAATCCATAACTAAGGAGCAATAACATAAACTCTACTGAAACTTAAACAGTTGTATTGAATGTAAAAATAACAAGGTGCTCAATGCAAAAAGAACAAGCACCGTTCTTTTACTCATAGTTCATCCAACTTGAATCCCAAGCTGTTTAAGACCAGCTTGGTTCAGCTTCCTATTAGATTTAGAACAGTCCCAAAACAAGACTGCTCACAGAAGATTTTGATGCAATACCTCACATTCATCTTCTCACACATTTACAGGGTTGTCATATATGAAAGTGGAAGCGAGTATTGACCACTGCAGAAAATTCCATACACCTATCAATAAATTGCTTGCTAATGTTTTAATATCACTGTTTCGAGCTTTAAAGAGATGTAAATTCACACCACCGACGTTTATTTATGACATTTTTACATTTCCCATCAACCAAATCATCGGCAAGTTTACAAAACTTAAACATCTATAAAAACCCAAAATAAAAAATCAAACAAGATTTAAAACATCAATACAACTGACAAAATCTACAGAAATAAAATCTACAAAACCACACATCAAACCCAGGACAAGA
Organism: Heloderma suspectum; assembly: GCF_057233095.1. Classification (NCBI taxonomy): domain Eukaryota; kingdom Metazoa; phylum Chordata; class Lepidosauria; order Squamata; family Helodermatidae; genus Heloderma; species Heloderma suspectum. Next base: position 251,641,906 of record NC_139459.1, read on the forward strand.
CAGTAGAAAAATATATATGAAAAGAACACAAACTAGGTGTCAGGCAAGCCTGTCTGGGAAAAGCAATCTATAACCATGTAATATTTTGTGTAGCACTTAACATTTGCCAGCAAATAATTATTTCAACTTAATATAATTATTGTATGTACGATATCAGCTTACACAAGAAAAAAAGAGGAAAATATTTTAGAAATGAGTCACTCCCTCATCATTGGTTGAGCTCGCTGATGCCATGGAATGTTCATAAACATTCTAAATGTTCAGGAAACAGCTAACAATATGATGTGACAAACAATGAAGGTTTTGTGAGGGAGGTGAAAGATCAGTTGTCTAGAAAATTATTTCTCAGAGACCCTACATCAGTGATGGAAAAGAAAATTTCATTAAGACACAAAAACTTGAGAGGTCAATAGCAGTGGAGTTGCCTGCCAGGAAACGCAACATGGCTGGACTGGCAGTTTATATAAGTGATGCCAATTGCCCATCTCTGGCCTAGGGACAACTAGAAGCTGTGAGGAAGAGAACCCAATTAAATCAAATTTAAAAATAAGAAGCCCTAAAAGGCAAGGTGGCAGAAGAAAAGTGAAGAATGCAAATGGCAGTAAAACAGGAGCCTGGGGGAATCACAGATGAAAAGAGCAAAGAGGTTGAAGGAAAAGAAGCCCAAAGGGGGCAGAAAGCAAAGAAAAGTGGGTGACAATAAAAAGGGGCCTGGGGAAAACTTCACATAGGGCCTACTTCAGACAAGAGAGACTATTGTTAGGAAAGGGGTAACAAAGAGACAGAGGTGCTGGGCTGGCAGGGAGGCTCAAAGCAAAACAGAATAGTCAGCTGAAAAGAAGAGAGCTTTTAGAAACAGTGACAGAGAAACTAGGGATCTGAAAGAAAGGAGGAAATAGAGTTCAGTAAATGAGTAGTGAAATAGGAAGAAAGGCTGAGGAAAATACTCACAAAGGCCTAGGGACAAAAGGCTATGTGCTGTTGCCAGAAACAAAGGGAACAGACAGAAGTTCTATGCAGGCAGGCAGGCTGAAAGTTGGGAGGTTGAATGAAAAAAAGAGCAAGAATTAGGATAGTTTGAGGGAAAATATTAAGAGTAGTCAGTAAGAAAAAAGCAAACACCTAGTATTAACTGATTCTACTGCAGTCCTTTGGACAGATGAGATCTTCATCGCTACTGGAAAATGGATGACCACATATTTTACCCTGGGAAAAGGAATCCACCTTCCTTTAAATAAAATTAGGACTGCCCGCAAAATGTATCCCATGCACATTTTTACCTGTAGATGTGGAGGTCCCATAGGTGGAGGAATTCCTCCTGGAGGTGGCATTGGAGGCATATTTGGATCAAATGGAGGACGTCCAAAAGGAGGCCGGGGTGGTGGTGGTGGACCTCGCATCATACCAAAAGGTGGAGGGGGACGCATAAGAGGTGGTGGGCCTCTCATGACAGTGTTTGGTGGAGGAGCTGGACCACGAAATCTCAGTGCTTGCTGTTGAGCCATTCTGTGAGCAAGACCAAAGAGAAACAGTTTTGTATTCAAACTTATTGATCAACAAAAGGGCACTGGTGCAATAAGTGAGTCAAAACTTTCCGATAGAAGTTCTCACGAACAATACTGGGGCGCCAAACTTTTGGGGAGGCTTTGGCCTCACAATTTAAAAGTATTAGAAATTAATATCTAGACTGGGGCTACTTAGAATGGAAACGCACTCTGCAAGATTCCCTCCCACAGGCCTAACTATAAAAACCTCAGGCACAAGGTACAATACCCATACCTCTCCTATATACATCCAAGGCTTCTAAATCACTTGTTTCTGATAATTAATACTAAGGCACCCAACAGTTTCATAATGTGAATAGGTGCCCACGACACCCTTGAATGAGACCATCTACATTCTTTTCACTTTTAACCTAAAGCAGAATTTGAGTATACTAAACCCACTGTGCCACCCAGCCCTCTATAGAGGTAGCTTAGTAAATGTATATATAGGAAAAAACGTTCACCTTTGTAACCAACAAACGCTCTTCTGATGCTCTCAGGAAAACAATTTTGCCCACCATTTAGTGCCAGTGCAATACCAATGTTGGCATGATGACTCAAAATTGAAAAAAACAAAGGTTATAAGGTGGCGAACGACAACAGACATATAATTCAATACTCATTATTCAAACACCTTCTAATTTAGGGAGTTGCATAGCATCAAGGTGTTTAAGAATTCTACTGCTATATATAAATTGTAAACTTGTGATGTTATACCTTAAGTGGCCGCTGCCAGCTCCACTGGGGCCACACCAGAGTACGGTATTCTTGATAAAGATATCAGAGAACATAATATATGCATATTGCATCAGTTATGAAGGGTGCATACATATAAATATTTCAGGTTATGTCTTCAAAATATCAGCAAGCTTGGGCCCATTTCCAAAATACTCAACAGGTATTTTAAAAGGAAAAAGCCACAATGCATACATGTGCATAACTGAATGATATACATGTATTCTGTAGTTATCAACGTTAATGTACAAAATATCTTATTAACAGGGGCTCCAAGACACACTTTCACTACCAAAGTTCTTCTGCCAGTTCTGGAAAATACTGTCTACAGAACTGAGAGCATTAGTATTGCAGGCCACAAAATTATGATGAGAACCAATAAGTGGACTCAGGACTGATTTTAATGTGACATTTTGTACTCATGTGTTTACCTTTTGTAATTCTATTAGCGCCTACACATGCAGATGGTACACAGGAATCACAAACTTTCCAAAACAGATCCACAACCAGATCCCTACGGAGTGCTATTTGTGGATTCAATGTGGAAAGCATTCTCACCATATTTTCACACATTAACATTTACGTTTATCCTTTAAAAAGTGTATATTTATAAGTATAAATCATGAAAACTTTGTTTGGCCTTTTCCAACATGTACACTTGTATTTACTAAGTGGAGAATTAAACAGAAATAGTTATTTGAAAGTGTAAGCAAGCGATTTAACTCCTGAGCCAACACTAACAGGACAAATTAGATTTTTGCAGCTTGTTCAAGAGGTACTGGGTGTGGAATTCAATGCTCATTTGATTACTACTTCCATTTTATCCCACCAGATTCTGACAAGCAAATGTGCTCTGGGACAAACTGGTTGTCCAAGCCCATCTGGGAAAAACAAATGGACAGAGATCCAAGAGAATGTAGAGCTTTTATTTCCTAGGCATATAGGTTCTTCAGTTCATACTAGGCATATGGAAAAGTCTCCTCTCCAGGCTCAGAAAGGAGTAGGGTTTGTAGCCTGCCAAATAGTACACAATGTTCAGGTGTGGTACGGGCCTTCCTCCCCACCACCACCTCCACTGTTCATTGAGCACTTCCTCTGCCCAACTCCTGGAACAAGAGAGAGGAGAAGTTGGCAGCTCCTTAAATTGAGGGCTTCTGGAGTGCAAAGTAAGAAGTACAAGGGCTTGCTTTCCACTGGGCTTTGTTATAATCCAACATTAAACACCACTCCAAATAGTATAAACACATAGAAGGTTATTTTGGTAAAGTTCTGTCATTCTTCTCAGGGAAACTTCATATATCATATTTCCATGTACAGAAAAGCATGAAGCTTGCATATAGACTAGAATATATGACAATCACACACACACGTATTTTGCTCTGCACTCACATGCTGAGAAGCTGCAATTTGACACAGCTTTCTAGCATATGAACGTCACAAGTTACACCAAGCAAAACACAAGCACATACAAATACCACACATGCCAGTTTCACTGTTTGCTACTCGGAAGTGCCTCCTCATACAGAACAAGAAGTGTTCTGTGGATAAAATTTTAGATGTGCTTCTCTTGTGGTGGACAGAAAGGGAAACAATGGTAGCAAGATGGGTCAACCTTTTATCCTTTGAGATTCAAGAGGCTCTGCTTTATATACAAGCATACCTGCAATTTTTGTTTAAAAAGGCACCCTACGCTTTCCCAAACCTGCTGCCTTCCAGCTATGTTGGACTACAACCCCCCCATTCCCAGCAAGCATGCTGGCTAAGGATGACGGGTGCCGCAGTTAACACAGCTGGTCTGCTGTGACGGACACCTGCTCCGAGGTCTCAAGGAGGATTCTCCCCCTCCCGATCGTGTTTTTAGCTGGACGACCGAGCCCGAGTCCCACCGCATGGCCTTACCACCGAACTATGCCTCGTCCCCATAAGCCACCGCTCCAGGCGAGGCAACTCGGCGCCGGAACGGCGCGGCTAAGTCGCGTAAGAGCCCCCGCCCCACCGCCGGCCCAGGGCAGCCTTCCTAGTACGTCAGCGCGTACGGGAGCCACGATCCCATTGGCAAAAGTCGAGAGCGTGAGAAGCCCACCGCGGACAAAACGGGAATCCCGCCCGCGGAGGGAGAAAGCGCGCTCGGGTCGCTCCGCGGCACTCCTCCTCCTCCTCCACAGGCGACGCGGGAGGGGGCGCCTGAGAATAAAACGGGAACGACGCCCGGCGGCACAGCTTCGCCACGCGAGGAGAGGAGAGGCGAGGCGAGGCGGGTGAAACGGCCGGGGCAGCTAACGGGGGATCTCACCAGGGCAGGAACGAGGCTGCGGGAGAGCGGAGGGAGGAGACTGAACGGCCGCTTCCGCCTCGAGCGGGAGGGGGCGAGCGGGCGAGCGAGGGGGCGGGGAGGAGCCACCGAGGCGGAGCGGGAGAACGCGCGCGCGCTCACAAAGGCCTCGTGCTGCCGGCTCTCGCTGGCCCCTCCCCGCGCGCTGGGCGGCCGTTTGCGAGGAGGGCTTCGCCTCACCTGATCTCACTGTTGTACCGCTCCGCCGCCCCAGCGTCCCCTTCGCCGCCGCCAGCGCCGCCGCCACCAGCGCCGCCACCTCCAGCGCCGCCGCCGCCTCTTTCCGCCATCACCAGCCGCCTCTGCCGCCCGACACGCCCACCCTCGCCAGGCCTAGCTCCTCGCCAGTGGCTGCTGGGCGCGTCAATCACAGAGCGAAAGCGGCTCCGTCTAGCGTCGATTGGCCGTTGCCGCCGCCGATTTTGAATGAGGGGCGGAAAGCGAGCGATGACAGGCTGGTTTTGCCGAAAGGCCATCGAGAGGCGCCGTCGAGTGCGCCCTCTTCAGGCCCGGGTTGGTGCACGTCGCGTGACCCGTGACCCGGAACTGACCCTTGCGTGAACGGAGAAAGGTAGCTTTGCCCACAGAGGTTGAAAAGAAGAAGAAGGAGGTCGCTTTGTTTGGATGCAAGGTTTCCGAGTTCGTGCTGGAGAAGCCATTTTTAATTGAGCGGCGCTACTTGCCGGTTCTGAAGGGGGCGCGCAGCTGCTGGCTTCTGGGGCCGCTGTGACCGACGCCCGGGGGAGGACAAGCGAGGCTCCTGAGCCCGGACGTTCCGTGTGCGCGCGCGGCCCTTTCCGGCGCGGCTGGGAGGCCGGGCTGCCCCGGCCCGCGCGCAGCCCCGGGAGGGTCTCGGACGGAGGCCGGCGGCGGCGGCGGCCGCCACTGGGGCGCCCTTTGCGCTAGTCGCGTCAGGCGGGCGAAGAGCGGGGCCGAGCTTCCTGATCCCGCCCCGCGTAGGTGAGCGCGGCCAAATCAGCAGGGCGTTCGTCGCTCTAGATTCTTAATCCTGGACAGAAAGAAGTCGGGCAGCTCCCAGCCGGCGTGGTTTCAGCCACGGCCGCGATTGTCTGTGGGCAGCCGGTGCGGGGCCCTCCAGAGGTTTTGGAAGACACTTCCCCTTAACCCCGGCCAGCGCTGTAATGTGAGGAGGAGCTGAAGCGATTTAGAAGTGGCTGTGTGGGGGGGTCAGTTCTGAGTGAGGCCGGCAGGGAAGGGAAGCCGAGCCGCGGAGCATCCGGCTGTTTTCAGTTTTGTGTACAGTTGGGTAGCTGCACGTGCTAAGTAAAATTTGTTTCTTCTAACTCGGTCTCTGTGGTTCATTTTATGAACTTGCGAATACTACAAGCATGGCCAGTCGTCGGGGGTGATGGGCGTTGTGGTGCCAGCACATCTGGAGGGTCCCAGGTTGGGGAAGGCTGTTCTAAGGCTACGGTTCTCAACACACCTAACTACGATTAAGCCCCATTGAACCTGGAGCACCTGAAGACGTGATTTTCCTTTGGTGGGTTACATGCCCCTCCAACCACTAGATTATGCTGCTTGAGTTCTGGAGAACTGGAAAGCTAGCTCACTATTTTGTGACATTTTGGCTTGGAAGCAGTGACAGATTTTATTTCTTGGGCTCCAAGATCATCGCAGACGGGGACTGTAGCCATGACATTAAAAGACGCTTGCTCCTTGGGAGGAAAGCTATGGCAAACCTAGACAGCATAGTAAGAAGCAGAGACATCACCTTGCCGACAAAGGTCCGTCTATGGTTTTCCCAGTAGTAATGTATGGCTGTGAGAGCTGGACTATAAGGAAGGCTGAGCGCCGAAGAATTGATGCTTTCGAACTGTGGTGCTGGAGAAGACTCTTACGAGTCCCCTGGACTGCAAGGAGGTCAAATCAGTCCATCCTAAAGGAAATCAACTCTGAGTGCTCATTGAAAGGACAGATACTGAAGCTGAAGCTCAAATATTTTGGCCACCTAATGCGAAAACTCCCTGGAAAAGACCCTGATGCTAGGAAAGATTGAAGGCAAAAGGAGAAGGGGACAGAGGATGAGATGGCTAGGTAGCGTCACCGATGCAATGAATATGAACTTGACCACACTCCGGGAGAGAGCGGAGGACAGGAATGCTATGGCATGGTATGGTCCATGGGGTCACGAAGAGTCGGACACGACTTAACGACTGAAGAACAACAGCAACAAGTATTGCCCACCATGGATTTTGGATCCCCCCCCCCCATTTTCATTGCTAACATTATGTGCAGCCCTTCTAATGTGCAAAGCAGGTGAGTCTCACAAAAAGAACAGGCCATCTTGTGGCATTTTGTAGTTGTTAAGTCATGCCCGACTCTTCGTGACCCCATGGACCATAGCATGCCAGGCCTTCCTGTTCTCTGCTCTCTCCCGGAGTGTGCTCAAGTTCATATTCATTGCATTGGTGATGCTATCTAGCCATCTCATCCTCTGCCGTCCCCTTCTCCTTTTGCCTTCAATCTTTCCCAGCATCATGGTCTTTTCTAGTGAGTTTTCTCTTCGCATTAGGTGGCCAAAATATTTGAGCTTCAGTATCTGTCCTTCCAATGAGCAGATTCCATGGGGTTTTCTTGGCAAGAATACTGGAGTGGGTTGCCATTTCCTTCTCCAGTGGACCACATTTTGTCAGAACTCTCTGCCATGACCTGTCCGTCTTGGGTGGCCCTGCATGGCATAGCTTATGGCTTCACTGAGTTACGCAAGCCCTTCGCCACAACAAGGCAGTGACCCATGAAGGGGGCATTTTGTAGTACTGCATCTCATCCATTATATTTAAGACAGGTTTGGGGGTGGGGCATGAGGAATGGGGTGGGCTGAGGCGGCATAATAGTGCAGTTGCTTGAGACTGCTGAACTTGGCTGACATCTTGAACATCATCAATCTTTTACGAATTGGTATACATCATTTTTTTAAAAACACTGGAGTATTTAATATTTCTGCTTTAATAATAATTCTTAGTGTTGAATATATATTTAGGCAAGTGTGGTATCACAATGTGGTTGACCATACAAAAAAAGGTATCCCCAAAGAAAGATAAAGTGACTCCAGGAATAGCTAGCATCCCTAGTAAAACAGGGATGTGGACCCTGTGGCCCTACAGATCTTGTAGAATGAACTCTCATCCTTTACCATTGGTCATCCTAGCTGGGGCTCATGGGAGCTGGGAGCCCAACAACATCTGAAGGGCCATATGTTCCTCACCAGTGCAGTAAACCCATACATCATGCACACAGCTTACATACAAAACATAAATAGATGTCCATAGTATAAAAGTTCTGGCAGTCCTCAGTTTACCAGAGTGCTGAAATGTACACCACGTTATGTCTCTGAAAGTCCACTGACAGTCTTTATAGTTGGTTGGCTTATGCAAATCCTTGGGGAATGATGTGATACAATGCTGAAGCACATCACAAATTTTTAGAAAAAATGTATAGAATCCAATTATCTGTGGACACCTGCGAAATTCTCCAGAGAGATGCTACACTGCCCTTATAGGATTTTTAAAGTTAATTTTAGGCATTCCGCTTTTATGTACAAATATGAAAATAAGTTCTGTCAATGAATTAAGAACCATAACTAGTTGAATTCTTCCATTGCATCCCCCTAAGGAAGGAGTAGAACTCGGGGAAATGAGCCAGTGATGAGGAGCCTTTCTGTGTTGTTGTTACTTGCCAATGTTGGTTTTTATGAACATGGCATAACGTACCAGTATGGATTGGAGACCAAATTTGAGCAAAATAAGGAATTTTAAGAACATAAGAAGAGCCCTGCTGTATCAGACCAAGGGTCCATCTAGTCCAGCATTCTGTTCACATTGTGGCCAACAAGCTGCCTGTGGGAAACCCACAAACAGGACATGAGCGCAAGAACACCCTCCTGCCCATGTTCCCTAGCAAGTAGTGTACATAGCCTCACTGTCTCTGATACTGGAGATCGCATATAGCCATCAGGACTAGTAGCCGTTGCTAGCCTTTTCCTCCATAGATTTGTCTAACTCTCTTTTAAAGCCATCCAAATTGATGGCCATCACTACATCCTGTGGTAGCAAATTCCGTAGTTTCCAGAATATGTTCCTCAACACAAACACTTGGCTGTGGCGAGTCAGTATATCCATTTGGTCTTAATAGTTGCATTTATTAGATCAAATATTCCTTTGTGTTACACCTTAAAAACTATGTAGCTGTGAGTTGCTTTGCATGAAGCTGAGAAAACCTTGCTGAAAACTGAAGATCCTGAAACGTGGACACATTTAGAATCAGGACTGTGGGCTGTTACCAAAAGTGGATTTTTTGTTCCTTAAGAGCAGATGGGACTCTAGTACAAGAAGGAATAATACTATAGCTTTCTATTACAAGTGGGAATGGGGCTGAGGGAAGAGGAAAAGAAACTGCCCATGAATATCCAGATAATGTATTTTGGATACGTATAAGCTGCACTTAACTCCAGAGTTCCTGTTATGATTGGGCAAAAGCAGCCATTGTATAACTCTATAGGGTGCATGGAGCAATGGTTGTGGACAAAGAAAAGGTCTCTGACTAGAGTGCTGTAGGTATAACTGCCATCTTTATCTTGCCTGCAGCTTAAGAAAAACTTTTTCATGCAAGTTCTCATAAATGGTTCAACTCTTGAGTAGTCCTGTTGATTGAAGCTGATTGGTGGGAGATTCAGCAAAGACAAAAGGAAGTACTTCTACACCTAGTGTATAGTTAAGCTATGGAATTCACTACCACAAGATATAGTGATGCCTTTAAAAGGGGATTAGACAAATTCAGTGGCTATTAGTCATGATGGCTATATATTACCTCCAGTATCAGAGGCAGTATGCCTCTGAATACCAGTTGCTGCAGGGTGGAGAAAGTGGTGGGAAGGGTGCTATTGCACTCACGTCCTTCTTGTGGGGTTCCCACAGGCTGCTGGTTGGCTACCATGTTAACAGAATCTTGGACTAGTTGGACCCTTGGTGTGATCCAGCATGGCTCTTCTTATGTTATGTGCTTATTGAAATGGGATTGTATTCCAGAGCTGATGTTAATAAGGATTAAAACTCCAGTCACCAAAGTCTCCCTACATAATTTGCGTTTGTAACTGATTTTCAGTCTTCCTTTTAGCCACCAGGAGATCCCCTTCATCAGGTTTAGTATATGCAGACATAATTTTTCATCAATATAATAGTGAAGATCTTCTAGAGATTCCTGTGCCTGGTGCTTCTGTCTTTCTCTCTCTCTTTATGATTTGTTAAGTATAATGCTTTAAAGGCTGAACTGCATGAATGAATGAATGAAATCTCACTTGTTCCTGATATTCATGTCTTTTCAGTGTTAGGTCTTTCCTTTGGATAGCTTTCCTATACATCTAGACTGGTTCAATGACCTCAGATTTAGTTCGGCCTTGTAATCTGCTACTCATCTGTTTGGAAAGAGTAGCACTTGTCTCTAGGCAAGTACCCAAGTAACAAACAATGAACCATGTTTGTTCTCTGTGTGTGTGTCATTAATGCGTTAGCAGCCTTTTTCATTTTGGAAGCCCCTAAGATCTCCATATTCTAGGTGCCTTCTCCTTGTTATGTGCTGAGACCCATGCATTTTACTGTATAGATATGAGACTGCAATTCTGTAGTTACATATTTATTTGGAAGTAAACCCCAATAAACACAATGGGACCGATTTATAGACATGTAAAGGATTGGACTGTTATTCTTCTAGCATCTTCCTTGTTACTGTGTCCAGTGCTATCATAAGACTACAGATTCATTGGGGGAAAAAAGGACTGTGTTCAGTAACAGCAACAATGGAATGGATTATTGTTAGGTAATTTATTTATTTAAATACCTGTTATTAAGAGAGTTGGGTATATATGTATGGTGGGCTGATATATTGCTGAGGGTGGGTGCAGTGTATCCCCACTTGATGAGCAATAGTAGCTGACCTATCCAGTATCATGGCTGGCTGGCAGGTTTTTAACCACATTGCACAGTTGTCCCCAAGAACAACACTTTACTTTTCCCCATACAAATGAATGGCAGGCATCTACTTCTATGCAAGAAATAAATGATGTACATTTGGAGATGCTACTGGGATGGGGACAAAATCTCCTCCTTATCCCTGATCTCTACCTTGTGTGAAGTAGTAGGCAAGTGTGCTCACCCCCCACAACAAGAATGTTCATTCCAGAGTACTGTTCATTTACTCTGTCCCTTAAGATTCAGTGATAGCCATTTAGAACCACAACTCTTGTCTTTCTAGCCCACCATTTAGTTTGCATGGCTCCATGCTGGGTTCTGTTTCTTGGGTCATGTTAAAGTATGGCAGAATGTTGGGAACTGGCTTTTTATAGTTATATAGGTATACATTAGGATGCAATCCTATGCATGTTTAGACAGAAAAAAAGTCCTACAACTCCCAGCGTCCCTCTATCCTGCCATGCTGGTTGGAGCATGCTGGGAATTGTAGGGCACCTTTCTGTCTAAGCATGCATAGGATTGCACCCTTAGCCACCTTTCTAAATCATTCAAGGTTGCTCACAGTGACTAAAATCACAGCCATAAAAAGTCAGTATAATTCAGCAGAGTATATAATGTTATTCATTGCAAGATGAGGCCCTATTTTGAAAACAAGTGTATGTTCTTTTCTAAATGGTGATTTCCTTTGTTTTATTCAAATGTATTGTATGTCTGACTCTGAACAGCCTCCAGGCAGGCAGTGTTTCCAGCAGCTAGATCTTATACCTGCACAGATCTTCGATGATAGGAGCTGATAAGGAACATTCAGGGAAGTCAAAGAAGCTAAACAAGGGGAGCAAGAGAAGAAAAAAAAAGGATCGTTATATTTATTGAATGGAGACCCTCTGCTAAACTATATTTTTTTAAAAAATGAATAGGTTAGCCGAAGAGCCTTGTTTAACTGTCCACCTTTAAAACTAATGAAAATTATATGTGTGTACGCGCGCGCGCACACACACACACACATCTGCTCCTTTGATGTTACTAATGAATGAGCTCTTTTTAACTTACTCTGATGGCTGATAATTGTGCTCTAGCTCCTGGGCAAAAGTTATCAGTAATGTGGGTATGTAGACTGGCCACTGGCATCAAATATTCATGGAGTCACAGATGGGAATCTACAAAGAGTTAGTACAGAAACCAAGCATATTCCCAAGCATTCTGTGGTGATCATGTCAAAACATCAAGAGGAACTGGTGATTTGTTGCTACAGCTCCATAGATTGGTGTGGTTTGGCTTTTTAGAAGAAGGATAAGAAAGTGCCTTTGCCAGCTGGTGTTTCTAGTGGAAGTAGGTCAAGATGTGCCAAAAATGTTCAGTGGGTTCAGAAGAACAGAGACACTGCGTACACCTTGCTCTTTTCCAGACTGTGGTTAGTCATATCTTGTTTGCTTCTAATGCAGGAGTAGGGGTTGCAAAAAAGATTGTACCTCTCCAACCAGGGGTGGTGTAACACAAAGCAACCTGCTGTGTGAACATTATTTCTTTAGAGCAGGGGAGGAGAACCTCAGGCCTAGAGTCCAAATCTGGCCCTCCAGGGCTCCCCAGAAGGCAACACCATCTTTCCCTTGACCACTGATAGTTTCGTAGCTTCCCAGCTTTTGTGCCCAGCTTTTCCCCCCATTCCAAATGAGTAAAATGCCTCTCCTAAGGCTTAGTGATGGGCAGCAAGAGCTTTAAGCTACAATGGGCTGATTTGTTTTGGTGTTTTTTGTATTTTGACTCCACCCATTTACCTTTGGCCCCATCCACCATGGAATGCTCCCCCAGGAGCTTCTCTGATTCTCAGGCAGAAAGAGGTCCCCCACCCCTGCTTTATAATGCAATCCTATCCTTAATTTAAGGCATCTGGATGAGGATAGGATACCAGCTAAGTCCCCTTGTGCTTGTGGATCCTGAAGAGATATATGGCAGTGTTGGGGACAATACTAACAAAGCACCACAGTAATGCCGGTGCAGTGGTGTGACTGCCATGCTGGCATAGCTCCACAAATGCAAAGGTCAAAAATAGTGTCAGAGATGTGATAGGGGAGGGCTTAGTTGAAAACCTGTGCTCCCTTACACTTGGGTCCTGCCTCCATAACACCATTACACTAGTGAAAAGGGTGGTATTATATGATAAAAACACTCCCATTGAAGTAAATGGAAATCCCCTATCATCCCCTGCTCTGCTTCCATAGCCATGATTCCAGCTAATTCTGTGGCCAATCAAGGCTCACCAGGAGTGGTATATAAGTCCCTGGCATGTAACATACATCTCAGACAACAGGGCATGCAGCTATATTCGATGATTAAAAACCTGCCAGTTTAAGACCAGAGTTAAGGCTATCTCATGTTGGCTGAAGTGCCACAAAGCCAGGACACTGGAAGCTTAGGATGATGCCTTAACAGGCGAGCCCCATGATTGGTAATGATGTTGTGCAATGTCGCAAATTGTGCTTGCACACAACTTACTCTACATGTGAGATGAGCAATTTCTTCTCGCTCCATCCAACTAGCTTGTTTCCCAAACTTGAATGGGTGTGTCTAAGACTCACCAGATCAAGGGAGAACACAATGGCTTTAAAGACAGATCCCACTCAGCAATAGATTTACAACTCTTTATTGAGTGCCTTGGGCTTCAAGAATTAAATTACGGGTAATGGTCCCTGAAATTTCTCTCAAGCTGGACAACACAAAGTTGATATTAAAGAATATATATTATTACTGAAGCAGTCTAAGAGAATAACAAGCTGTAGCTAAGGTGAGCCCCTTCATGGATCACTACCTTGTTGTGGCAAAGGGGCTTGCGTAACTCAGTGAAGCCATAAGCTATGCTGTTCAGGGCCACCCAAGACGGACAGGTCATGGCGGAGAGTTCTGACAAAATATGGTCCACTAGAGAAGGAAATGGCAACCCACTCCAGTATTCTTGCCAAGAAAACCCCATGGAACGTATCACAAGGCTAAAAGAGATGACGCCGGAAGATGAGCCCCTCAGGTTGGAAGGTGTCCAATATACTACTGGGGAAGAGCAGAGGAAATTTCCAAGTAGCGCCAGAAAGAGTGAAGCGGCTGGGCCAAAGCCGAAAGGACACTCAGCTGTGGATGTGTCTGGTAGTGAAAAGAAAGTCCAATGTTGTAAAGAACAATATTGTTTAGGAACCTGGAATGTCAGATCAATGAATCAAGGTAAGCTGGAGGTGGTCAAACATGAGATGGCAAGATTGAACATCGACATCTTGGGAATCAGCGAACTAAAATGGACAGGCATGGGCGAATTTAATTCAGGTGACCATTATATCTACTACTGTGGGCAAGAATCCCTTAGAAGAAATGGAGTAGCACTCATAGTCAATAAAAGGGTGGGAAAAGCAGTACTGGCGTACAATCTCAAAAATGATAGAATGATTTCAGTACGAATCCAAAGCAAACCATTCAACATCACAGTAATTCAAGTCTATGCCCCGACCACTGAGGCCGAAGAAGCTGAGGTTGATCAGTTCTACGAAGACCTACAACACCTTCCAGAATTAACACCCAAAAAAGATGTCCTTTTCATCATAGGGGATTGGAATGCTAAAGTAGGAAGTCAAGAAATCACCGGGATAACAGGCAAGCATGGCCTTGGTGTACAAAATGAAGCAGGACAAAGGCTAATAGAGTTTAGCCAAGAAAACACGCTGATCATAGCAAACACTCTTTTCCAACAGCACAAGAGGCGACTCTACACATGGACATCACCAGATGGTCCATATCGAAATCAGATAGATTATGTCCTTTGCAGCCAAAGATGGAGAAGCTCTATACAGTCAGTAAAAATAAGACCTGGAGCTGACTGTGGCTCAGATCATGAGCTTCTTATTGCAAAATTTCGGCTTAAATTGAAGAACGTAGAGAAAACCACTAAACCATTCAGGTATGACCTAAATCCATATCCCTTATAAATATACAGTGGAGGTGAGGAATAGATTTCATGGATTAGACCTGATAGACAGAGTGCCTGAGGAACTATGGACGGAGGTCCGTAACATTGTTCAGGAGGCAGCAACTCAATCCATCCCAAAGAAAAAGAAATGCAAGTAAGCAAAGTGGCTGTCTGATGAGGCTTTACAAGTAGCTGAGGAAAGAAGGGAAGCGAGAAGCAAGGGAGAAAGGGGAAGATATACCCAACTGAATGCAGATTTCTAGAGAATAGCAAGGAGAGACAAGAAGGCCTTCTTAAATGAACAATGCAAAGAAATCGAGGAAAACAATAGCATGGGGAAGACTAGAGATCTTTTCAAGAAAATCAGAGATCTCAAGGGAACTTTTTGTGCAAAGACGGGCATGATAAAGGGCAAAGAAGGCAGGGACCTCACAGAAGCAGATGAGATTAAGAAGAGGTGGCAAGAATACACAGAAGAACTATACAGGAAAGATCTGAATGTCCCCGATAGCCATGATAGTGCGGTCACTGAACTTGAGCCGGACATCCTAGAGAGTGAAGTCAAGTGGGCCTTAGGAAGCATTAGTAACAACAAAGCTAGTGGAGATGACAGTATTCCAGCTGAGCTATTTAAAATCCTAAAAGATGATGCTGTTAAAGTGCTGCACTCAATATGCCAACAAATTTGGAACACTCAACAGTGGCCACAAGACTGGAAAAGGTCAGTTTACATTCCAATTCCAAAGAAGGGCAATGGCAAAGAGTGTTCAAACTACCGTACAATTGCGCTCATTTCACATGCCAGCAAGGTGATGCTCAAAATCCTACAAGCTAGGCTTCAGCAGTATGTGAACCAAGAACTACCGGAAGTACAAGCTGGGTTTCGAAGAGGCAGAGGAACTAGAGATCAAATCACCAACATTTGCTGGATCATAGAGAAAGCAAGAGAATTCCAGAAAACCATCTATTTCTGCTTCATTGACTACACTAGACAGCATAGTAAGAAGTAGAGACATCACCTTGCCGACAAAGGTTCGTATAATCAAAGCTATGGTTTTCCCAGTAGTAACATATGGCTGTGAGAGCTGGACTATAAGGAAGGCTGAGTGTTGAAGAATTGATGCTTTCGAACTGTGGTGTTGGAGAAGACTCTTACAAGTCCCCTGGACTGCAAGGAGGTCAAATCAGTCAATCCTAAAGGAAATCAACCCTGACTGCTCATTGGAAGGACAGATACTGAAGCTGAAGCTCAAATATTTTGGCCACTTAATGCGAAGAGAAAACTCCCTGGAAAAGACCTTGATGCTGGGAAAGATTGAAGGCAAAAGGAGAAGGGGACGGCAGAGGATGAGATGGCTAGATAGCATCACCGATGCAATGAATATGGACTTGAGCATACTCCGGGAGAGAGCGGAGGACAGGAAGGCCTGGCGTGCTATGGTCCATGGGGTCACGAAGAGTCGGACACGACTTAACGACTGAACAACAACAGCTAAGGGGAGGCATGTTACAAACATCCCTAAATACACACAAGATATGACAATTAAAAGTATAATGAAAATAGTAGCAAGCATACTGTTACATAGTAAAGCCTAGGTTCCTCTCAATCTAACAGCCAATATCAAAGTTTCATAATTACCTAAATGGAAGACATGGTGAGTGAAGCCAGCCTAAGTATGTATGGCTGGTCGTACCAGCCATTCTCCCAAGATCTCTCTGCTAAGCAAATCTAACCCTGGTCTTTTATAACCTCTATGATATCAGTGACCTCATCCTTAGTTTCAGTGCTGGTTGTACCAGCATCCCCATTGTTTTCAATGCAGCCAGGTCTGCCATCTACACCAGCAACACCTAGGTAAGGGCTTCCCTGGTAAGCTAAGCAGCTTACTGCTGTCTCTACTTGACTGACCCACACATGGCAGCCTTGCTTCATTTCCAAGAATACAATCCGTTACTCATAGTTATCTCACAACACACACACTGAACTAGTCGCATCTACAAAATACAATGAATTCGTGACAACTCTACGCGCTATAAGGCATATTCTGCTGCACATGCACCCATGCTTCTCCTTGGTTTTTCAGGCCCAAATCCAGATGGGGAGGATGGAGTGCCTGGGACCAGCAAAGATGCCCCAGTTCTCCTGGTGCTGTATTGCCTTAGTAAACATCTGAGCCTTACCCTTTTGCTAGAGGAATCCTCCTGCGAGTTGACTTACCTGGGAGCGAGCCCCATTGAATGCTGTGGGTTTTACTTCCAAGTAAACATTTTTTATTATTTAGTTTTTGAAAATACTTACGTTTTTCATCTCATTTGTGTAGAAGGGGATGCCCAAGATGGTGTACAGTTAACATGATTAAAAACAGCAATGGAATAAAAAGAAACTCAGAACATGTGTAGGACTGCACTGCTAGACTTCTTTAATTGGGTATAGACTCTACTTTTTCATGTAGACTTTAGGGCTGTGCTTGTTGCTTCAGATTGGCAGAAATGGGAGCCAATCCTATCCCAATCCCCTTTCTGCCCTGTCTTTTAGATTGTAAGCCTGTGGGTAGGGACTGTCCTGTTTTATTGATTTAATGTAAGCCACTCTTGGAGCCTTTTCAGGTGAAGAGTGGGTCAAGAAATGCTTTAAATAAGCAAACAAACGCTGTCCCTCCAGGGCCTTGAGCTGGATTGGGCCTCCTGTGCCTATTTACTTTTTTTTTAAAGTGAGACACAAAATTGCTAATTGCATCAATGGCATTTCATTTTATTCACATAACTGCTTTAGATCTTTGGAACTATCTGCTGCCCCTGTAGTTCCCACAGGGGCCATCAGCATTATTGTCACATTCATAAGAACATAAGAAGAGCCATGCTGTATCAGACCAAGGGTCCATCTAGTCCAGCATTTTGTTCACACAGTGGCCAACCAGCTGTCGACCAGGAACCCACAAGCAGGATGTGAGCGCAACAGCACCCTCCCACCCATGTTCCCCAGCAACTGGTGTACATAGGCTCACTGCCTCTGGTACCGGAGACAGCACATAGCCATTGAGGCTGAATCTACGCATAGCAGTTATACCATTATAACTGTTGGTGCCCATTGGTGTCAACAGTTATGATAACGGTATGATAACGGTATAACTGCTATGTGTAGATTCAGCCCGAGACTAGTATCAATTGATAGCCTTTGCCTCCAAGAATTTGTCTAACCCTTTTTAAAGCCATCCAAACTGGTGGCCATCACTACATCCTGTGGTAGCAAATTTCACAGTTTAACTATGCACTGTGTGAAGATCTTCCTTTTATCTGTCCTGAATCTCCCACCAATCAGCTTCGTGGGATGACCCTGGGTTCAAGTATTTTGAGAGAGGGAGAAAAATGTCTCCCTTTCCACATTCTCCACACCATGCATAATTTTGTACACCTCTATTATGTCTGCCCTCACCCTCCTTTTTTCCAAGCTAAACACTCCCAGCTGTTGTAACCTTCTGTCATAGGGGAAATGCTCCAGATTCTCGATCATTTTAGAGTGCAATCCTATGGCTGCTAGAGAGCAGCTACATAGCTATAGGATTGGTTGGTTCCCAGAGAACCACCTCCCAGCCCCCTCTGACTCAAAGGTGGAACATCCCCAGGCTCTGCACTCATACGAGCAGCATGGAGTGGGGCAAAAGGGGGTGTTCCCAGGGGCAAGGAGGGGTGGGGAGTGTGGAAGTACCGGTACGACACTTCTTACGTGACATCCAGCCTCCGCCCCCCCAACGCTCTGAGGTTGTGTGGCTAGACAGCTGAAATCAGGTGTCACTGCTAGCTCAGATCCCATCATGTTATACTTGAAGTTGGGATTTTTTGCCCCAGTGTGCATCACTTTACACTTGCTTACATTGAACTGCATTTGCCATTTAGATGCCCGTTCTCCCAGTTTGGAGGGATCCTTTAGGAGCCTTTTTTTTTAACTACCCTAAATAATTTGGTGTCATTGGCAAACTCACTGCTTGCTCCTAATTTCAAATCATTTATGAACAGGTTGAAAAGCATTGGTCCTAATACAGATCCCTGTGGGACCCCACTATTTACTTCCCTCCATTGGGAGAATTTACCATTTATTCCCACTCTCTTGCTTTCTGTTCTTTAACCAGTTACTGATCCATAAGAGGACCTGTCCCCTTATTCCCTGACTGCTAAGTTTGCTCAGGAGTCTTTGGTGAGGGACTCTGTCAAAAGCCTTTTGGAAGTCCAAGTAGGGATGTCAGAGAATTTCGCCACGAATCTCGGGGAGGCCGAATGCCAGCGCATTTGGCCCCCCGAAATCGGTGGAGGAACGGTCTGCCCCCCCTGGGACAGGACTTACCTTGGGCGGATCTTCCTGGCGGCGGCGGTTCGGCGGCGGTTCAGCGGCGGCGGTGGCCGGTCTTCTGACCGGCTGCCGCCGCCGCTGCCATTTCCAGTAAAACAAAAAACAAAACAAAAAAACGTGATAGGCTACGTAAAGATTTACGTAGCCTATCATGGCTACATTTTTAAAAAACACCGTGATAGGCTACGTAAATGTTTTCGTAGCCTATCACAGCTGATTTAAAAGAAAAAAAAACAAACGCGCATACGCAAATGGCGGCGCCCATGGGTGCCGCCATTTGCATTCCTTATTTTCACTGTCTTAGTCTACGTAAACATTTATGTAGACTAAGACGGCGAAAATAAGGGGAACGCAAATAGTGTAGACGCTACGCTATTTGCGTTCCCCTTATTTTTGCCGTCTTAGTCTACGTAAATGTACGTAGACCCATGGGCGCCGCCATTTGCATACACATGTTTTTTTTTTCTTTTAAATCAGCCATGATAGGCTACGTAAACATTTACGTAGCCTATCACGGCTGACTGCAGGGACGCAAACGGCGGCGGCTACGGCCGCCGCCATTTCTGTCCCTGCTAGCCAGCAGCCGGATGTCTGGCCGCTGGTGGAGCCGGCCGGCGGCTCTGCAGAATCCCTGTGGAGCGGAGCCGGATGGCCAGAATTTCGGGGGGGAGGGACGGAGCACCTCCCCCCCGGCCAGAATTTTGGGGGGAGGGACAGAGCGCCTCCCCCCCACCGCGAATCTATTTCGCTAAAAGGTAAGTGACCTTCGTACATCCCTAAGTCCAAGTAAACAATGTCTACCAGATCATCCCTGTCTACATGTTTATTGACACTCTCAAAGAACTCCAAAAGGTTAGTGAGACATGACTTACCTTCACAGAAGCTGTGTTGATTCTTTTTCAGCAGGGCTTGTCCTTCTATACGCTTACTAATTTTATCATTAATAATGCCTTCAACCAATTTACCTGGAACAGATGTTAAGCTAACCGGCCTATAATTTCCTGGATCCCCCCTGGATCCCTTCTTGAAAATTGGTTTTACATTGAACATCTTCCAATCCGCTGGTATAGAGGCTGATATTAGGGACATGTTGCATATTTTGGTTAGAAGATCAACAATTTCACATTTGAGTTCTTTGAGAACTCTAGAACTCAAATGTGTGCACATGCATTTGAACGGAATGCACACATAACCTTGAGATCTTTTCACTGATAAACCCAGTCCAAATCTTAGCTATGTGTTCAGCAAGCAGAGCCGTGCCATTATATGTGATTTACCGCCTCCTTACCAAATGCCACTGTTCAATAGGAAGAGGATTTTCTTCTCTTTGCAAGGCGTTGTGGGAAAACTAGGCAAGCATCAAATTCATCACCCATCTAAACCTAGCCATCAGGATGGCCTGAGGACAGGAAGGGCCCATTTGGCTTTCTGGCTACCACGAGGTCACTGGATTACATTTTGTGATTGAAGCAAGGTGTTTGGGGAATCGGTGCATTGCATGAAGCCTTCTGTGAGAGCCAGAGGCAGGATAAGCCTCAGGCATATAGTGTTGAACTTGGCAGATTTCCCCTTTCAGCCTTGTGTCAGCTTGTCAGCCCCATCATTCAGAACAGTTAAGCAAACCATGTATTAGCATGGCCTTTCGTCTGACCACTGATCATGTAGCAATACAAATATTTTTGCTTTTTCTGTATATATATAGCCTGACCCTATGCATGAGTCCAGCGGCACTTACTTTCAAAGCAAGCATGCACAGGACTGCAGCCTTCTGCCAATGACCCCAGCATGTTTACTTGGAAGTGTATCTCACTGGGTCCAATTAGACTTACTCCTTCGTACAGGGGTCCCCATCCTTTTTGGACCCATGGGCACATTTGGGAATTTGAGAAACTGTTGTGGGCACCACCACCAAATGCCTAATCAGTGGATTGCCACTTTGGATCTACCTGTCGCGTGTATGGATCGTAGGG
Source organism: Heloderma suspectum (assembly GCF_057233095.1). Classification (NCBI taxonomy): domain Eukaryota; kingdom Metazoa; phylum Chordata; class Lepidosauria; order Squamata; family Helodermatidae; genus Heloderma; species Heloderma suspectum. Next base: position 251,662,765 of record NC_139459.1, read on the forward strand.
TGCGTCTTATTCAACAAAAGTTTTTGTTTCGTGTCTATCGGATGCCACAACATCTCTTTAATAAGAGATTCTCTAATTTGTCTAATTGCTGGTGATGCAATGCAGCTAATGCATCTTTTAAACATATGTTTTGGCAATGTCCAGTAGTTGTTTCTTTGGGGGAGGAGGTTACGCAGAAAAATTTTGTACTGGAACAGTCTTTAATATTCACCGATGTACACGCACTTTTAAAAATTATTATTCTGTTCCATGGAAATTAACAAATGGTCAGCATAAACAGATTCTCCACACCCTTCTGGCAGCTAAAAGACTGATATTACAAGTCTGGAAGGATAAACACTCACCTCCTGTATTACTATGGATTGAGGACCTTACAGCGCTTTCAGTATTTGAACAGTTGGCATATAGACGCCACTTTCAAATGGATACTTATATGGATATTTGGTCAGCTTTTGTTGAAGCCCATGTATAATTGTTAGAAAGCTGTATGCATTTCATATGTATTGATCACTATGGATATATACAAATCCGTGTGTGTGTGTGTGTGTGTGTGTGTGTATATATGTGTGTGTGTGTGTGTGTGTGTGTATATATATATATATATATGGGGGTGTTGGGGGTGCCTGCGGCCACCTCATTAAAAAGCCCTTCACGTGTGCTATTGGATGTGCCGTGGGCACAGTGTTGGGGATCCCTGCCCTAGGAAGTGTGCTTAAGATTGTAGCCAAACAGCTGAACCCTATGCCGAGGTAGACACACCTAAGCCTATAGCTATCAATAGGCTTAAGAGTACCTAACTCTGTATAGGTCCAAGCTGTTAGTCAGATTTTAATAGAGCACGCAGGGTGAAGAGAATGGCAGTGCTGGATGTATCAAATTTTGTTGAGTTGGAGGTGTGTGGCTTCTGATCCACACTTTATTTTTACTATAAGCGACTGAAATCAAGAATTAATGATAATCATTTCTTTGCCATGTCCCCTTTTATAGTTTGATGCTCCTGGAGGGCATTAGGTTTGGGGAGACTGCTCTTCTCCGTTGTGAAAACGCCTGGGAACTGGTTTAGAATGGTGCAGTTGGAACTTGTGCTGGCAAGATTTCAACTGTATCTCCTAATTTCCTGTGTAATTAAAGGCTGTGTATGTCCAAACCTCCTATTTACTGCTTTGCCCATCAAGCTGGGATTTGTGGACAAATGAAAGGTTTCTAATATTTCACTATTAGCAATCTAAATTGGGGGCTTATGTGTAGCTTGCAGCCTCTGAGCTGAAAATCCATGGTAGCTGGCTGTGTATACTCAGTGGGGAGGAAAAACACACTGCACATACTTAAAAATGCTCTTATCAGGGGTTCATACCCCTGCTCACTTTCCAACGTGATGTATGCCATCATCTTGCCAGCAATCTTTACTGCATTCTGTATAGGCCAGACTCTATGCAAATAAATGGATACAAACCTGACATCAGAATAACAATATTCAAAAAACAATGGGGGAACATTTAAACCTTCCAGGATGCTCTGTCAGTGACCTTAAGGTGACCATTCTTGAACAAAAGAATTTCGAAGACAGATACCAACATGAAAATTGTTGAAGCAGAATTCATCAAGAAGTTCAACTCTGTTTCCTGTGGCTTGAATAAGGACAAAGGTTTGTTTTTTTTTTAAAACAAATTACACTTTATATGTTAATCAGTTCACTATTACAATTAGGCCTGGGTTCTACCCAACAGCATTTGTGAATGGCAAGTCTTAAGGTAATTATCACTGTATGTACTTTTTGCATTTCAGTTCCCTCTAACAACACAGTTTACATCTCCCACCCCCATCATGTGTATAATCTTTTCGAAATAGAGTACCTTTTGATCTATGACAAAAACGCTGGTGATATGGTAGAACAAACTTGCAAAGGAGGTTATTATGAAGATATACTAGCTCTTATTTGAATTGCAAACCTTATTAGACAGGAAATGGCTGAGCATACCAGCACTTTTAATGGGCAATTTGAGAATGGTTGTCAAAGTAAAATTTTACCCTGAGGACCTCTTAGTGTTGTGAATATGATTCTTTATGGATCATGCCTCTGAAATGATAGCAATATCACTCAACTAGCTATCTCAACATCACAGTGGCTTGTTTTTCATACAATTATAAGCAAACTGGAAGTTCAGTGAGACACCAGTCTGACTGAGAAAACCCTTTGCCAGTAGACCTAAGATTTCTAATATACGGAAAAGTGAGAAAAAAAGAAAATGGTTGAGATATTACATAATCTTGGTCTGTCAACATGAAAGTGTCTTGGAAATCTTGGGCAGTACCCTACACTGCCCCCATGCTAAGAAAATTGACCCCCAGTGCAGCAAGAATCAATGGTTCCTGAAACAACCCTGAAAACATGTGGAAACACTCATTTCTGGAACAGGGCAGGTCAGCAGAGCTCACAGAAGGGAGTTCTTTGGTTCTGCCTCAGTCTGGAAGCAAGTGTTTTCCACTGGTTTCTGGAGTTGTTTGAGGAATGGCTAGTTCCTGTTGCACTAGTGGGGGGTCCCACTGGTGCTACAGAACTAGCAGAGGCACAGCAGCAGCATAGGATGCTGCCCCTTACCTCCTCTGAGCTAATCTTCAGTTTGAACAGGTAAAAACCTGTTTATCCAGCAAAGTTATGTAAAGGAATTGTAATAGTGGCATCATATTCATAACATTGACCAAATCCCAAGCAACACAGTGTCCAAGGTTCCTTCAATGGCACTAGTGCATCCTTATTCCAACAAGCAAGCTTATTGCAGGTGTTGACAGCAGAGTCATTACAGACAAAGAAGTTGTCAAGGTGGCAGTTTCTGTAGACAGAACTGATTTTAAAAAAATCTGTGCGACTCCTTTCTTGAAGATCTGTTAACAAAAGCCGAACGATAGAAGAGAATTACTTTGGGTCTGTTCAGAATGGCAGGCAAGAAGAATAGCAATAAAAACACTTCCCTGAATTTCCTGAAGACAGACGTTTGACTGTTTTATGGTGAGTGTGAATTTTAATGGATACTGAGCAACTCATCAAACACAAGAATCAGCCCTTTCCTGTTATGCAGTCCAGCAATGGTGATACAGGTCAAATTACCCGATTGATTAAATGCATAAACCATATTAGTGTAAAATCTTTATTAAGCCAACCAAAAGATCACCAAAAAAATAAAAAATCAAGGATCAAACATAGATGCCTTTTTTTCTTCACAGCAGCCCTGGGGGCAGCTCCGGGTGATACCTGAAACCATCACATCACATGCTAGAGCCTTACCTGTATGTCTGCAGACCCTCCTTCATTCCATCTCAAGATCCTGATCACGCAGACACCATGATTCCAACATCAAGTCAGTTTTTATTTTTTCTCTCTCTCTCCCTTCTCCACCCCTCAAACTGCTTTTTGTAGCATCTTGACTGATGAAGAGATTTGGAGATCTTGAAAGCTTGCATGTTTTTGTGATCTTTTGGTTGGCCTAATAAACGTATTACACTAATACGGAATTTAGAATTTTGCTTAAGGCCAACGTGGCTACCTCTGCATTTTGTGTGAATTATATAGTGTGCTGCTGACTAGGGCTGTGCATCGACCTCCCAGTCCAACTCGGAGGCCACTTCGGGGCTTCCGAGGAGGGCCTGATTCGGCTCGGGCTGATTTCGGGGGGTCCTCACTTCCTTCAGCCCATGAAGCTGGGATTCGGACATCTGACTCTCACTCCCCCCTCCACGCGTTTCCCAGCTCTTTACCTTGTTCCATGTGGGGGGGGGAGGGCTGCTGCCACTGGGGGAGCTGCTTCCAGGGAAGCCGCCAGCGGCACTGCTAGGGGAACCTCTGCTGCTGGGGCTGTCGGGGGAGCTGCTGCCGTTGCCAGCTCCTAGGCCCTCTGGATGTGCGCTGGCAGCCGTCTTGTTGTTCTGGAGGGGGGAGCCATTTTTAAAATGGCAACTCCTTGTAGTTCCAGAAATACAGGGAGGCACCATTTTAAAAACGGCTCCCCCTATGCCCTGGAACAACAAGACAGCTGCCAGTGAATGTCCTGACCGCTCAGGTAAGGAGCTGGGGCTGGCTGGTGGCAGTGGTGGCGGAGTGGTGGCTGGGCTTCCGGATCGGTTTGAAGTGCACCGAAGAGCTTTGGAGTGATCTGCTTCACTTTGGGCCCCTCTGCTTCACCTTGGAGGAGGTCCGAAGCAGCCCAAAATATCCTGCTTTGACTCAGAACTCGGGCTTTGGGCCAAAGCGGTACACAGCCCTATTGCTGACGCTCTCTCTCTCACTCTAAAGTAAGTATGCAGGACCCTGATCTGGATTGGGACCACCACACATGGGTAGGAATGCTTAAACCTCCCTCTCCCTGGCCACTTGTTTTCCAAAATCCCCCCCCCACACACACATACACGGAGGCTATAACAAGCCTGCATTAGTACTAGTTACAGCTGAGCTGGTACCTTTTCAGAGGTGACATCTGCATAACCTCTCAGGTTACCGCAATGCCATAGTACATGATGGACCCAGGGCTCACAGGGTCGAAACACTGGGGCTTTTTGATTAGCAGGGTTGACAGTGTCATCTGCCACCTCCCCTCAGTTTCCCCTAGTCCCTCTGAACTTAGCTGCAATCTTCCCAGCACCAAAATAGATTTTGTGAGCTATCCCTATTGTAATGCAAAGTATTTTTGGGTGGCTTGATCTGGAATGGGCAATTAAAACCTATTAGCTTTACAAAATACCAGCTCATGGTGAAGATGAAAATGGCTTTTTCCATCTCCATCAGGAGCCATATATATGTATGTATGTATGTATGCATGCCTGGATTTTTGGATGCTCCCTGGGGGCATGGTTACGGGGACTGTCATGATGGGTGCTTGAACTTCAAAATGCACTGCCACACCACTGTAGATCAGCAAAGACGTCCTGGAAATGTCTCCTCAACAACTGAGTAGATAGGTCATCCTGAGCATTAAGTGATGTGCAAGGAGCAAAGAGGTAGAACTGGGAAGCAGGTACTACCAGACCATGTTATTCCAAAGAACTGACAGGATTTTATGAGGAATTCCACACACAAAGATGAGCTCCTTGGGACTGTTGTTGACAACTGCATTATGCATATTCAGATGGTAACTACTGTGAGTGATCATGGCCAAGGTAGCAAGAATGCTCAGACTTCAGTCATTAGAGCAACTTGCGCAGGCTGTGACAAAGAAATAGACAGTAGTATTTAACATTTTCACAGAACGCTGAATATTTCCTCAAAGACTAGAGTTTGGGGAGAAGAGCAAACGTGGGTCTGACACCCTGGCCTGGGGGAGAAGCACATGTGGGGCCATTGCAGGAGGAAAAATGTGGCCAGAATAAAAGGTTAAGCAGCCTTCCTCCTGCCACTTTCTCCCCGGCCATTACTTCCTTCTAATGTCGCTTTGCAGTGGACAACTGGAGGTCGGGGTCCATTGGCACAAGTTGTGGGCAGGGGGTGTGGATCTGCCTCTAGAGCAGCCTTCCCCACCATGGTGCTCTCCAGATGGGTTGAACTACAACCCCTACCATCCCCAACTGGTTCATGCCGACTGGGGATGATGGGAATTATAGTCCGAGCCCAATTCCATTGATTGTTCTCCATGGCTCATATGCTACACACACTTGAGGCTCTTCCTCACCACGCTGATGCTCTCATCCAGTTTTCTTACTCGTGTGCTACTGTCTCTCACCTACAAAGAGCTGTCTTCCTTGAATTACTGAGGGAGCTTTTGACGAGACTGTGATAAAACAGCTCTGTGTTACTTTTACTTTGATATTATGGTTTGTTCCCTTTCATTTTATTCATGTATTTTGCTTAAAACCACTGGCACTACAAGAGTGTTGACAGTTCAGAGAGTGATTGTCAGCCGTCTGTGCGGATCGAACAATCCACTCTGCTCCTCTCCTGTTCAAAGAAGCCCCTCAGGTCCCAGAAGCCCATTCTTTATCAGTTGCCACATCTACAGCGGGTGACATAGTGCTGCTGGTGTTGGATAAGTCTCCAGAGAGGATGAGGTTCAGAAGTAGCCTCCAAGGATCAGCAGGAAGGAAACCGGGAGATAATGTTGATTGGTTCTGCCCTTGCATCTGAAAGGAGAGAAGTATTTGTCTCCTGAATTGCAAAGGAAAAAAGAGATGAGAAAAGTCTACACAGGTTACCTGCCTTCAATTAATTGCCTTCAGTCAGAGCTGTCTGCTCCAGCTCAACACTTCCCATGGCAGGAGATTAAAACAATTTTGGGGCATGATTGCTCAGTCCAAAACAGTCTTTGATTCCTTTATCTCACACTTTCAGAATTACCTTAATAATGTATTAATTATAGTGTGAGGCACCTGCAAGGCCTCCCCCTGCACCCCACCCCAGGAATATCCTTGTCCTAGTACAAGAGTCCTTGCCCATTCTAACCCTGTTGTTTCCCATTCAATGTTTCTCCATAGCTAATTTTCTTGCAAGCAGATCCCAGGAAGGAACAGCACAGGTCGAAAATTGTTGGGCTGATCTGCCAGTATTTGTCTGTTTTCACAAGTGTCACTTAGGGCAAGGGCAGGCAGACATCAGGATCTACTTTGTGCCTGCTTGTTTGTTTATTAAATGTATATGCCAACCAATGGGCAGATGCCCTCGGAGCAGTTTAATAGGGTGGCCACTTATGAATCACCAAAAATGAGGACAAAAGAGGACACCAATTTGCATACAATCTGCATATGCTAATTTACAGTCAGGGCCAGAAATATTGGAACAAGGGTAACTGTTTTGGCAGTTGGCCTCTGTACACCACCACATTGAAGTTGAAAGGAAACACACCCAGATGGGAGCGAAGTCAGGACTTCCAGCTGTAATTCAAGGGGTGTGACAAAAGTGGGGCACTAACCATTCAGGAAGGACAACCAGTGGTATTCACACCTCCCCATCGTTGGTGGTTCATAAGTAATGGAACAAGCCAACATCATTTCAAACTTAAGGATCGCCTTTAATACTTGGATGAAAATCCTTTGCAGTCAATGACTGCCTGAAGTCTGGAACCCATGGACATGACCAAATGCTGAGTTTCCTCCCTCGAGATGCTTTGCCAGGCCTTCACTGCAGCTGCCTTCAGCTGCTGCTTGTTTGTGGGCCTTTCTGCCTTCGGTCTTGTCTTCAGTAAGTGAAAAGCATGCTCTATTCTGTTGAAATCAGGTGACTGACTTGGTCATTGAAGAACATCCCACTTCTTTGCCTTGAGAAACTCTTGGGTAGCTTTTGCTGTATGTTTTGCATCATTATCCATCTGCAATATGAAGCGGCGCCCTATCAGTTTGGCAGCATTCAGCTGAATCTGAGCAGAAAGTATAGCCCTATACACTTCAGAATTCATCCTGCTGCTTTTACCGGCAGTCATCAATAAACACCATTGACCCAGTTCCATTGGCAGCCATACATGCCCATGCCATAACACTGCCCCCACCATGTTTGACAGATGATGTGGTATGCTTTGTATCATGAGCTGTTCCTTTCCTTCTCCATACTTTTCTCTTCCCATAATTCTGGTACAAGTTAATCTTGGTTTCATCAGTCCAAAGAATCTTATTCCAGAACTGGGCAGGCTTTTTGAGGTGTTTGCTGGCAAAGGCTAATCTGGCCTTTCAGTTCTTGAGCATTACCAGTGGTTTGCATCTTGTTGTGAAGCTTCTGTATTTACATTCATAAAGCCATCTCTTGACTGTAGATGTTGACAATGACATGCCTACCTCCTCAAGAGCATTCTTGGCCTGGCTAGATGTTGTGAAAGGGTTCCTCTTCACCATGAGCAGAATTCTGCGGTCATCCACTTTAGTTGTCTTCCGTGGTCTTCCCGGCCTTTTGCTGTTGCTGAGCTTGCCAGTTAATTCCTTCTTTTTCAGGATGTTCCAAACTGTTGTGTTGGCCACTCCCAATGATTTTGCTATTTCACTGATGGGTTTATTTTGTTTCCTCAGCCTAATGATGGCCTCCTTCACTCGCATGGACACCTCTTTGGACCTCATGTTGCGGGTTCCAGTGAACAGCTACCAAATGCAAATGTAACACTCAGAACCACCTCCAGGCCTTTTCTCTGCTTGATTGGTCATGGGGTACCCAGGAAACAGGCCACACTTGGCCATGCAGCTGCTTGTCAGCCATTCGTTCCATTACTTATGAGCCACCAACGATGGGGGCGTGTGTATGCCACTGTCTGTCCTTCCTGAATGGTTAGTGCCCCACTTTTGTCAAACCCCTTGAATTACAGCTGAAAGTCTTGACTTCTCTCCCATCTGGGTGTGTTTCCTTTCAACTTCAATGTGGTGGTGTACAGAGGCCAACTGCCAAGACAGTTATCCTTGTTCCAATATTTCTGGCCCTGACTGTATATGTATAGATTCAAATTTAGAAACAATTATTTTAATTTCAATAGAAATACAGTATATTTCATCATAGTGCAGAAGACTGTGACGTGGGTGACCTGTGTGCCTGCCTGTTCAGGTGCTGTTGATGCGGAATGGTTCCTCTGGTTCAGTTGGCAGAATCAACAGGACACTTACACCTCCCCCCGCAATTCTTTTCCACCCTGCCAATTCCCTCCCACAAACGGTGGGTCCCAGTCCCGCCAATTCCGTTACACAAACAGGATCCGCTGCTTATGCAGGGGAGAGTTAGTGCTCTGCCGACTGGCCTCCTTCCAGAAATGAGTGTTTCCACTTGTTTTGGGTTGCCCCAGGAGGGCTAAATCATAACTGGGCAGGGCATAAGAGAATTGGTGGGGGTGCAAGCACCCCATTGAATTCTGCCTTTCATCTTTAAACAGGAATCCAAAGGGGCAGCCTTTCAAATAGAGGGCAAATTCAAATGGAGTATGGTGCTCTGGCTGCCCTTCAAATAGGGGGCTATCCTCTGTATAAGAGGAGACATGGCTAGTCTAGTTTACAATCATAGCCTTGTGGTCCACCAGCCAGAGCCAGGTGCAAAATGGTGGCTCAGGAAAGGGGACATGGAATTGAGGAACTCGGTGCCTCTAAGCACATGCTCGGCCCAGGAATTTGTTTTTCGCACCCGAACTGGAGCTTGCACATAGTTCCTTTTGCACACATGTACCCCTGTATTTACCTCAACCTGTCGTGATTTCAGCAGCCTGATTTTTGAGAAAAGGGGCAGGAGGCTTCTTGTTTGTGTTCAAACACTGGGAGTGAGGACCCCTTGCTCATCCACTGCAGATCATCCAGAGATCTACCAGTAGATCCCAATCAACCTTCTTTCCACCGCTCACTTAGGGTAGCTTAGGGCTTCAGTACATATTAGTTTACATGCATTTTTTTAAAAGAGCAATGCTAGGCTTCTTTAAAAAGAAAAGAAAAAAAAGAAAGCCAAGTGCAGGGACCTCAATGTAGGTCATGATTACAGTGCATGGAAAGGGAGGTTAACCCTCCCCTCCCCTCTCCTGCTATGTTCCTGGGGAAAAATGCCCCAACTGGTGCCAATGGCAGGTCTTGTTTTGTTTTTACTATCTCTATTTGCTTCATGATGCCGTCCCATTTTCAGGAACACGGCAGGGGAGGGAGGGGTTGAACGTCCTCTCCCCATTTGCTGTGGCCCCAATTCAGATTGCCGCCCCCCTGTGCTTGTTGTTATGTTTCTTTTCTTTTCTTTTTTTTACAAAAATCCTTGATGTCACCCCAAGCAATGCATTTAAAGTCACATGTAATTGGGCCCTTAGATATTGCATGGTCAAAGTCTGAATGCTCTGACTTGGATTCTTGCATTGAACAGGGGGTTGGATTCGATGGCCTTGTAGGCCCCTTCTAACCCTACTATTCTATGATTCTATGAATACGTGCCTTATTTCACTTCAGGATAGAATTAGGGCCTAACTACATGTTATGTGCAAATGCATGTAATAGAGCCCCACTACCATTTTGTTTTAATAAAAAGGAAAGCAGCTTTGGGGTGGGACTGGGACACAGCAGGGGGAGATGTTGTTTAACATCCTGCCCACTGCTTCTTTGCTCCATTTTCCCCCCAAATGTGTGTTTGCCCTCAACATTCATCTATGAAGACATAACAAGATGTATTGGTGTGAATCATTAACAACACATATGTGGTGGCTTGCTCTTTACTAGTCTTCCCCAACATGGTTACCTCCAGATGTCCTGAACTTCAACTCCCATCAGCCCCAGCCAACAAGCTAATGTCCACATTGGGTAGGAATGATGGGATTTGTAGTCTAACACATCTGGAGGGCACTAGGTTGGGGAAAGTTGCTGTTCACAGTGGATGTTAGTGACAAAGTCCAAATCGGTGACACAAGTAGGGAGCTTTGTCACATGCTCCCTACTTTGCCAAGCGGTGTGAATTTCCAGGGGCAGTGCTACCTGTGGAGGAGAGAGTACTGGTGATGTAGAATTTTTTTGTAAAGTTTAGTTTATTTACAAAGTAGAGCATAAGTGTGGGAGGCAAGCAGCATCTGCACAACACTCCTGACAGACAGAAGACCCATCACCTCACAACAAGTCTCCAGAAATATGCACTCCAAGATACTTCTGACCTTCAGCTAACTCTCAGCTTTGTCGCTGTCTATCCCCAAACCTCTTCTTTTATTCCTTCATACACATACCTTATTTCGGGCCCTCCCCTTTGTGTGTGTGAGAGAGGGAGGGAGGGAGGGAGAGAGAGAGAGAGAGAGATCTTCTTAAAGCTTTCATGGCTAACACTTGATCTCCAGATATTTCCCAGTTGTTAAATATGTGTAAAGTGATTATATTGTATGCTACTAAGACAGGGGTGGGCAACTTGTGGCCTTCCAGATGTTTTGCCCTACAACTCCCATCAGCCCTAGCTAGCATAGCCAATAGTGAGGGACAAAACATCTGGAGGGCCACATGTTGCTCACCCCTGTACTAAGACAGTTGATGTTTGAAGTATTGCCCTTACCCCAGGGCCCAGGTCCTTCAAGGATTTACTTCTGAATGACAGCTTTGGTTCTAAAGGACTGGGGTTGGTTGTTGAGTATTGGACAAATTGCTCTCTCTCTCTCAGTGTGTGTGTGTGTGTGTGTGTGTGTGTGTGTGTGATTTCCCCATCTGTGAAATGCAAACAATACCAGTTTACCAGGCTGATAGAGTTGTTGTGAGACTGGAATGCAATGAAAAGATTATAAAGCACTCTGTAAAAATATTCAATGGATGAGAAGCATCGGTAGTATCAAACAGCTATGATCTCCCTCCTGGCTTCATGAAGACATTTTAGGACCAAGTGCCTTGCTCTCACTCTTTTCTTTACCAAAGCTATTTGCTTTGGCTTCCTGTGCAAAGAAATAGTTTTTTTTTAAAAGAACCTCCCTGTCGTATTGACCTTCAAGGTAAAGGGCACCAATGCACAAAGCTCACAGCGCCTCTGAGTAGCTTCTGATTATAACCCATTATCTGAAGTTCTGTGATCCAGATCAGTGAAGTTTCAAGCACAGTTAAATAGGTTCAGAGACACTGACATCTTGTCATTTTCCCCCAGATTTCAGGTTGAAGTTTGATGTTGAATTAAAATTTTTGCCCTGGGCTGTCTGGAGGGCCTCAAGACTACAGCAGTGGCAGCATCTGCCATGGGAGACCCACAGGTCCTGTTTCGGACTGTGGCAAACTTCAGCTGGCAGATGAACACGGGAGAGGGGGTGTTTGTCAAGAAACTAGTTTGGGAAGGGTAGAGCAGGCATCTGGTCCTCTGACTACATGATCCCTGATTTGCAACTTCCAGAATAAAACAACATTTCAAGATACATTTTGGTTGGATGCTGAGAATGCTGTGATCAGCATCCAATGCTGGAGTTGGCTGAGGTAAAATAATGGGTAGGTGTAAGGCAAATCAAAACATTAGATAGACAGACAGACAGACAGACAGACAGACAGAGATAGATGATAGCTGTATACAGTTGGCCAAATGGGTTTTTGAGATTATTCTGATTTGGTATAATGAATGAGATTAAGAGATTATCTGCTATTTCTCCCCACCCAAAGTATGTGACCACAAGAATTTGCGAATACAATGTGTGAATTATTAATGCTAATTTTTTACCAGGAAAAAAGCGGCGGCGGCGGTGGGGAATATTTGGGTACAATATCATTTCCCCCTTCATTGGCACTATCTCTTGATGCTTATTTCTCATTTAGCAAATCAAAACACCCTTTGTGCCAGTCTTTTAGCAATGTGGATGATGTGCTTAATGGATGCTCCCAGTGGAATTCATGACAGAATGCTCAGCAGACACTTGCTGTGAATAGGAAAATAAAAGAAAACAAAGAGTGGTTCTAGCTTGTATATTTAAGATTGATCCATTCCTGTGTGTTTAGATTATGAACTATTTTTCTTCTTATGTAGAAATGGTTCTAGCTACATGCATGCAATGATAAACCTCTCTGAATGTTCATGTATATTAGCAGCATAAAAAATAAATAAAATCATGTACATTATTAAGTAGGTTATGCAATTGGCAGCCTTTGGCCTGAAAGCTGCCCATCAGCTACCTTGGCATCCTATACAAAGCAAGCACAGCAGAGTTGGACAGCTTACCTGCTTGCCTCTAAGGCCTTTCCAGGATATGTTTTATTTATATTCAGCTGTCATAAGAGATTCAGTCATTTTCATCAAGATAATGCTTCTCTTGAAGATAAACTGCATTTCCCCAGCATTCAAGTGGCAGAAATTTGTTTCTGAGAAAATCTGTTCTCTCTCTCTCTCTCTCTCTCTCTCAGCTAGCGTGTTTACTGAGATTTCAAGTGCTGCGTAGAATGTGGTTGGATGTTGGATAATGCCCATTGCTGTCTCTGGTACTGAGCAGTGCAACTCTTGGTTCACTTTCCCATGCTGAATCTGTTTTATAAATCTTTGAAGGGTTTCATGGTTAAATTGTTAATTTTTTAAAGGAGCAATGGTATGAACTATCAGTCTGGATGCCTGGGATCAGTCACACCTTCTCACGACTTGACCACTATTTTGCTGCAGATTTACATAATGTGCATGGCATGAAACCCATCTGGGACCAGTCCCATGTTGCATCCCTGTAGTTTCATGTGAAAGAACTATAATCAGACCACAGCATCTTTCTCTCTCTCTCTCTCTCTCTGTATGCACGCGTGTGTGTATGTATGTATTTATATATATGGCAGAGGAAGGCTAGGCTGCTTTCAGGATCTACTTTGTGCCTGCATGTTTGTTTATTAAATTTATATGGCACTCAACTGACAGATGCCCTTGGAGCAGTTTAATAGGATGGCCACATATGAATTGCCAAAAAAGAGGACAAAAGAGGACACTGATGTGCAAAAAAATTGCATATGCTAATACACACACACACACAGATGCAAATTTAGAAATCATTATTATAATTTCAATAAAAGTACATACAGTACATCTCCCCATAGTGTGGAACACTGTGACCAGGTGACCTGTGTGCCTTGCTCAGTTTGCAGTCCAGGTGCCAATTGTTGACGAACCACATTAAGGCCCAGCTCTTCCTTCTGATTCTTTATCTTTAAACTGGACATGGACAGGGCAGCCCTTCCAATAGTGGACACCTTCTAAATAGAGGATAGTCCTCTGGCAGCCCTTCAAACCGAGGACAGTCTTCTGTAAAAAAGGACACATGGCCACTCGATGAACTTGAGAAAATGCTCAGATAATGGAGCAGGTTTTTGAACGCTTGCTGAGAAAGCTCAGAATTACTGAACTGATACTAGGGCTGAACTGAAAATGCAGATGGTGAATACAGATGCCATTTTGTTGATTTTTTCATGAGGTGTGTAAAAGTCTGCAAATATTTTAGTGGGGGGGATTTATTTTGCAGTGCTTTTTAGCATCCCCTCCCCTTTAATTTAAACCTCTTTTTTGCTGCAGCAGTGGAACTCTTATGTGGCAGCTGCCTTTCAATAGTCACCACTCTTTCTCCCCACCCCCACTTGATGCCATTTGGAATGGTGCTCTGTCATGACTAGTGTGATGTAGTGGTTAGAGAGTTGTCCTGGGACTGGAAAGAGACAGGTTCAAGTCCCCACTCAGCCATGAAACTCACTGTGCGACTTTGGGCCAGTTACTGGCTCTCAGCCTAACCTACCTCACAGGGTTGTTGTGAGGACAGCATGGAGAGGAGATCATGTGTGATACCTTGAGGTCTTTGGAGGAAAAGGTGGGATATAAATGTAACAAATGCATAAAAAGAAATGAGAGTTGCCATCCCACCCACCCAAGAAGTCCCCTTGGAATGACCATATGTCATGGAGTAGTGACATTCCAAGGAGTGTTTGGTGCATGTGTGTGGTGGGGGAGGGGGAAATGGTGGGGGAGGGGGAAATGGTGGGGGAGGGGGAAATGGTGGGGGAGGGGGAAATGGTGGGGGAGGGGGAAATGGTGGGGGAGGGGGAAATGGTGGGGGAGGGGGAAATGGTGGGGGAGGGGGAAATGGTGGGGGAGGGGGAAATGGTGGCCACTGAGCAGAAGCTTGGCTGCTTAGTTGCAGCAACAGCGAAAGGGGAAAAACACACAAATCATTTTAAAGCACTGCTGCTGCTTCAGCCTAGAAATATATATTTTAAATATAAATAAATAAATAAATCATGAGTTTCTCCCCTGAAACTTTAGCGAATTTTATCCTCCCACAATTGCCCCCAGGATTCAGGGGGCCTTTTTCACCCCCATATCCCCCAAAATCCAAAAGTCAGATTTTAACCCTAGCTGATTCTGAACTGAACTGAGGAGAGTTTGACCATCACTATATGTAACTAGCGCTACCAGAAGATTTCTCCAACGGGATAACATAATATTATTATGAGTGAGAGTTTCTACACGAGGAGTTTATTGTGTATTCCTCATTCCCTACTCACAGTTGTTTATGAGTTCTTTAGACAATGTCGTGACTATCCAGTTTTGCTTCTGTTTTTAAACAGCACTTTGGGCGAGTTTTTTTAGAGCAGGGAAAATGCAGCATTATTTGTGAAAGTGAAAGAAAACACTTTTCCCGCTTGTGTAACTGCACTATTCCGCTATACCACGGTGCCACCTAGAGGTTATGTAGCAGAAAAGTGGGAAAGGAAATGCTGTTTGTATAGTGCTGGGATCTCAATTCTGCGATGAAACCAAAAGTAGATACAGATGGTTAACAGTCTTGTGTAGAAAAGCTCAGGAACCATGCTTAGCATTTATATCACACATTTCATGTGTTCAAAGCATGCCACATGGACGAACTTTGCAATCCTTAACCCAGGCCATTTTTATTATTCAAACATTACACGTGGGTTTGAGGCAACAGTGGCTTGTGTAAGCCTCTTGGTAAATTTGTGGCTGATTTGAATAAAGGACAGTGAAGGAGGGGCCAACAAGGGCAGCCCTCCATTTGTCTTCCCTGCTGCCATCACTGGGCAACATCTGCCAGCAGTAGTCAGACACGGCGTTTTTCTGTCGAACTCATCATAATAAGCAAGGCTGGCTTTAATAGGGTAGGCATGGTCAGGCACCTGCCAAGGGCCCACTGACAAGAGCCCCTTGGAGCTGCTTCTCCTCGTCACCCTTGCAACCTGTTTGTTCACCTGCCCCTCACTCTGGCCCAGAAAATGGTGATGGTGAGAAGGATGAGCAGGAAATGCCACTGACTGCTTGCTCCTTGACTCTCTGCCTGTCAAACAAGCAAGGAATAGCAATGATGGGAAAGAGAATAAGGAGCAATAGCAGCTGGTGACAGTGGCAGTGAGAACGTAGATTCGCTGAGGGAGGCTGCCCATTGAGGGCGTCTTGCCCAAGGGCCCTCAGAAACCTGGGGCTGGCACTGACAGTACGATTCTTATTTTTATTTGCATCATTTTGTATCTGTTTAGCAATTTGGTTAGCTACTCTGAGCCTGCCAGTGGAAAGGCGGGAGAGAACGGAAACAAAAACCAACCAACCAAAGACTTCCGAGAATATGCGCTTCATCGCCACCACTGTTCTCCGCTGCAGCACCAGCGGTTATTGTGCTCTTGTCCTCTGATGAATGTGCCAATTGCCAGGTCTTCGTTTAAAGTCCCTCCTTAAATTCAGAGAGGCCTTTATATAGCATCAACCCCTCCAGTCACACCAATCATAGTTCACTTCTGGGACCATGAATTGCAGCTGCAGGGCGTGTGTGTCGGGGGGAGACACAGTTTAGCATTTGCCACTGAATTCCTCACGAGTTTTGGAAACTTCTCCCCTCCCCTTAAAAGATGGCAACTGAACTGACATTAATAGAAAAAGACCATTAAAAAGCTTTATGATATTCCGTTCTCCTAGTTCTGGTCCCTCTTTCCCTTCGTTGCTGCTGGCATTATATGAATTATTGATGTGTCTAGGTGCTTTTGCTCTCCCATTTCCTCTGCAGTGCTGCTCCTTTGCTGGCTTCATATCCTTCCTCTGAGCGAAGGATCACACCACGTAGAACCCAGATCACTTTAATTAGCGCCTGTCAGAGCTGCCATGTCAGGATTGCTTCTCCTCACTGATGTGGGTGGCACTTGCTGCCTGCCACACTTCTGCGACCAGAGTTCCTTGCGTTGCTTTGCAAAGCCCCCAGGCGCGAGAGGGAGACCTCACTGCATCTTGCCCCCAGGACCTGTCCACACCTTTATGACTCACCCACTGAAATTTCCTCACCATGCTGGGCTGCTTTAAGACACTGGGCAGTATCCTGTGCTGTCACTGTGCTAGGGCTAATGACATTGCACTAGTGCTAGGGTGGGCAACTCGTGGTCCTCCAGATTTTTAGGCCTTCAGCTCCC
The DNA here is from genome assembly GCF_057233095.1 of Heloderma suspectum. Classification (NCBI taxonomy): domain Eukaryota; kingdom Metazoa; phylum Chordata; class Lepidosauria; order Squamata; family Helodermatidae; genus Heloderma; species Heloderma suspectum. The sequence goes on from NC_139459.1 coordinate 251,679,544, forward strand.
ATGATCCCTCACCATTGGCTATGCTGGCTAGGGCTGATGGGAGTTGTAGGCCAAAACAACTAGAGGATGACAAATTACCCACCATTGCACCAGCATAAATCAACGCTAGCGTAACATCATTAGTGTTTGCTAGGCAAAGGAAAAAAAGTGGCCATTTGCTGCCAAAATTCAGTTGCAAACCACACTGACGAAACTGGGTAGCAAATCGCTGTTTTCCCCCCTTACCTAGCAAGTGCTAATGACATTGTGCTAGCATAGACCAACTCACAATGTCATTAGCACTAGCGCTGTGACAGCATTGGATACTGCCCATAATCGCGGTCTGATTCTGATACCAGAAGTGAACTGGACTGGAGGGGAAATGGCTTAACGCAGGGCAGCATGGCGAAGGTGGGAGATGGGGCACTTTCCCCCCTATATAAAGTTGACTCCACTTCTATTTTATAGGTAAAAGAGCACTGGTGTGTTTAATAAACATATGCACGTCTCATTAGGCAAGGTTAAGGGACACCAGAGCTATGGTGCTTATTTTATATAGTATAAGAGTTTTGAAATGAAGGGCAATATTAATCATGCCCTGTGAGGGTAGAATGTTCTACAATAAGTGTTTATCATACTTTTACCCTACCCTTTCTCTGTGGAGCACAAGGTGGAATATATGGGTTTATCCCATTTAATCTTCAGAACAACCCTGCAAGGTTGGGTAGGTTGAGAGATGGTGACTTAGCCAGGCTACCCAGTGAGCTTCATGGCTGACCAAGGACTAGAAGCCACTGCATGACAATGACTCAAAATACCATTGTGTCAGGACAAGGACAGAGCACAGTCCTGGAAGCAGAGTACTCGGAGGAGGATGAAGGAATACCCACTGCTAGATCTTGGCAATGAGGATGAATTAACATCCGACACTTAGTATACCTGCTGTAACACTTCGAGTTTCCAGGTGAAAGTCTCTGACTCTTTGATCCAGTGTACCGATACAGTGTTCTCCCGCATGAGCTTCTCTTCAACAAACTCACTCCTGGACCTCAGTCAGTTGCACAGTCAATTGGCAAGCATGCATCTGGCAACACATTTGGGGCGAGGAGAGCAGCTTGAAGTGGAAAAATTTGGATTTGGAGATGTGGAGTGGAAAAAAGTTCAGAAAAGATTCGGAGGGGGAAAATGGGAGGTGGAAAAGGGTAACATATCCCTTCTATCTCCACTTTTCTCCTTGAAGTTGCTCCTTGAAAAGCTGCTTCTCTTGCAAAACAAAACAAAACAAATGCTGTCAGGACATAGTTACACACATTGTAGTTTATGCCAGGAGCTTCCTTTGCTGCAGACAATTGTTCTTTTGTCTTTACTCTCAAATAGTCCTGAGTTCCTCCTGGGTTGTTAGCAGCCAATTATCCTCCAGGCTTCTGTCCATGGCCTTAGATAAGATCAGACTTTGCTGCTCCTTGTGAGAATTCAGCTGTCCTGCAGCATGGATGGCTGCTTGGATCATCAGGGTACTAGGTTCTAGAATATCCTTGGCATGCCTGCAGCAGAAAGGTATGAATATATGAAGCTGCCTTATCTTGAATCAGATCATTATTGTTTACTCTGACTGGCAGTGGCTGTCCTGCATCTCAGGCATTCCTTGTCTTTAGTAGGACACCCTATGACTCCCATTACCTGTGGCCTGTTCCTTTCAACTGGAGATTCCAGGAACTGAACATAGGACCTTCTCCATGCAAAACATGTGCTCCACTGCTGAGTGGTGGCTCCTCCCCACAACAGAACCAAAAACAGACCACAACCCTTTAAAACAGGGATGGGGAACCTCTGGCCCGCAGGCTGGATATGGCTTGCGGAAGGTCCCCATCCAGTGCCTGCCCTTATGTCCAATCAGACAATCAGTGATTGGAGATAAGGGATTTCCCATCCTCCCTCCTACACTACAAGTGACGCTTTAGAAGTGCAGAGCTTAAAATAAGATGTTCCCCCCAAATGAGGACCATTTGATATCTTTGTAATTCCTTGGGGTGTATTTACAAGGCTTTGGTCTTCCATGGTGCCACTGGTATTGTGATGGGCACCTTTCTGTTGTCCCTCTTTCATTTGCTAGTTTAGTTCTCATCCTGGGCCATAGAATGAAGACAAGTTGCAAAAGTTCTTCCCTGCATAGCACTGGTGTGAGAAAGTTGGAACAGACTCCTTCCTCAATGGGGTTGAAAAACCATGGAAATTGAAAGAGGCTTCCCAGATCCCTCCTGCTTTCCTCCTAGCTGGCACCCAGGTACATTTAAAAGCCTAAATAGACAAGAAAGGGGAATACATTGCCCTTCAGAGTGGTGATTAATCAGTGTCTTCAACAGGACTCCCTATGACTCCCTTCAAACCCAGCTCCCCACCCTAAAGAGGTAGCACTAAAGAGAATATATTAGCTCCTCTGCTGAAATCCCTTGTACCCAAGGCTGCCAAGTATTCTGGTGCTGCTGTGCTTGCTCTAAGTTTGGCTGTAATACAAATAAATAATAATCATTGTTCGCTAGATGCCCCTCAGCCAAGCGATTCGTCTTTGCTTTGTTCCTTGGGGGCATTTCAGCTGAGGTGCATCTTGGGAAGAGATTCTTCAAAATAGCAAGCGGCAGTCAGTTTATATGTCAATCTAAGTATAGGGCACAAGAAGCAAAGGGGGAGGAAAGACATTAGAGCTGGTGGGTGTACCAGGCCTGATTCTGGTTTAATTCTACTGATTTCAAAAGTGTCAGCTTTCACAGCAATAAAATAGAATGGAATAATTCTACCTTTTAAAGGAATAATTCTCACAGCACTGCAATAGTAACTTGGAGGAGATGGGGCTTTTAATTTCTCTTTCCACAGCAGCATACCTCAGGCTTCTTCTGCCTGCTTTGGATCCATGTGTCTTAAAAAATTCAATATAGCTTTTCACTTTTAGAAATGCATGTTCTGTGAGGCATTCTGGTGGTATGGGTAAAATTGAAATCTTTTCTAAGAGGCTATAAAATGTGCCCTGTTTCCCAGAGAAAGAAGACATTTTTTGTCTCTTGGGTTAATATTAAGCACTTTATAAAGAGACATTTTATTTAACCTAGGGAGCAGAAGGCTCTGCTCTTTCTTCACTCCTGACAGTTCAGTCAGGCTCGTCTTTGTCTTCATCTTCTTCCAGAGAGTTAGTGTTGGAGAAATGTACCTAGCCAATTACTCAGGCATACAGGGGATTTTAAAATAACATGGTTCCGGCCCAGCCTATCTTAAGGAGCGCCTCCAGCAACACCAGACAGGCCGCTTAACAAGATCAGCCTCAGATGGCCTTCTCTCTGTCCCATCAGCCAGGACAGCTAGACTGGTGGGGACGAGGGAGAGGGCCTTCTCTGTGGTGGCCCCCACTCTGTGGAACTCCCTCCCTAGGGAACTCCATCATGCCCCCTCTTTAATGAGCTTCCATCGTGCATTAAAAACGTGGTTGTTCAGGCAGGCATTTGGGGTGGGTTAGGGTATTTTTTTAAAAAAAATTTTTGGTAAAATTTTATTGTTTTAAATTGTTTTATGGGGGTTGTACATCGCCCAGAGTGGCTGGGTGACCAGTCAGATGGGCGATTAATAAATTTAATAAATAAAATAAATAAATAAACATCTGTAAAATATTTTGTTGCCCACATTTTTTCACTGAATGATTCTGCAATGATGATTCTGTTATACCTGTGCAACAGGGACATAAATTTTAAAAAATCTCTCCTTGCACACTAAGGGTTGGATGAAGATTTAAACTGGATTAACTGTGCTGGTGGAAGTGGACTCCCCCCATCCTTTCCACAGCAGCCTCTCCAGCCCCCCCCCCCCAATGCTATACAGAGAGTCAGGAGACCCTGATGAATGGCATGAGTTGTGCTGTGGGAGGAGAGGGATCTCCAGAAATTGGGCAGTGAGATGTTCTATGAGCTGAGCCCTTCCTTTCTCAGAAGAAAGATCCTGGATCTAGGGATATACGAAAGTCACTTACCTTTTACGAAACTTGATTCGCAGAGGGGGGGAGGTGCTCCGTCCCTCCCCCCGAAATTCTGGCCGGGGGGGGAGGCGCCCCGTCCCTCCCACCGTGAATCCTGACCGGCCAGGTCTGCAAATGGCGGCGGCTGTAGCTGCCGCTGTTTGCATCCCTGCAGTCAGCCGTGATAGGCTATGTAAATGTTTACGTAGCCTATCACGGCTGAGTTAAAAAACAACAACAACCGTGCGTGCGCAAATGGCGCCGCCATTTGCATTCCTTATTTTGGCACATCTAGTCTACGTAAACATTTACGTAGCACCCATGGACGCTACGCTATTTGGGTTTCCCTTATTTTCGCCGTAGTCTCCGTAAATGTTTACGTAGACTAGACGTGCCAAAATAAGGAACGCAAATGGCGGCGCCCATGGGCGCCGCCATTTGCGTACATGTGTGTGTGTGTGTTTTTAACTCAGCTGTGATAGGCTACATAAACATTTACATAGCCTATCATGGTATTTTTTAAAGATCTAGCCGTGTTAAAAAAAACTTGGAAATGGCGGCGGTGGCAGCCGGTCAGAAGACTGGCTGCCGCCGCACCGCCGCTGGAGCCACCGCCACCAGGGAGATTAGCCCAAGGTAAGTCCCATCCTGGGGGGGGGCAGACTGTTTCGCCACCGATTTCGGGGGGCCGAATGTGCTGGCATTCAGCCTCCCCGAGATCCGTGGCAAAATTCTCTGACATCCCTACCTGGATCCAACTCAATCATTGCAGAGAGGAAGATGATGATCCAAGATGCAGGACAACAACAAAGACCCCCCCCCTCCAGCCATTCCTCTCTGTGGTTTCTTCCCACCCTGCAAACCCTCAGATGTCAGAGCCATCTGTCAAGAGAGGTGTGGCTGTGGCAACCAGCAACGTATCATTGCAATCTTTGGTTCCAGGCTTTCCTAGACAAAAGCTGTAGCCATCATTCAGATTCCTTCTACCACCACCCAGGCAGAGGGAAAGGATGTGGAGGATGGAAAATCAGGAGTGTCAATGTGGCCAGGGCTGTCCCAAAACATTTTGCTGCCTCAGACAAAAAGATGGATGACACTAGGAATGGGTGAACATCCAGTCCCCCAAAACTGGCTGCCATTAGCCTACCAGGGGAAAATTACTGCCTTAAATTGCATAGTTTTATGGCATTTGCAGCTTCCTTCTATGTAAATTAAGGCCTTTTATGCTGCAATTTATGTAGAAGGTAGTGCTTCATGGTTGCAAATGCCACAAAACTGCGCAATTTATGGCCGTAATTTTCTCGCAACAGGCTAGTGGCGGCCAGTATTAGCCTATCACACCTTTTAAACAGTTGAAGAACTGCCCTGTGAACTCTGGCAGACGTGCCAGGTAAGAGGGGGGGGGGGTGCCTGTCCACTGCGAACTCTAGAGGTCAGATTCTGGATTGACTAATATTAGGGAGCATTATTAAAGGGAGAGGGGACTTTGTTTTTCCCACTGTTTCCACACCATGCATAATTTTTTAAAATGGTTATCATGTCTGCTGCCCTTGACATGTTTTTTAAACTAAAAAGGCCCCGGCTGTTGTCACCTTTCCCCTAAGGGAGTTGCTCCAGCCCCTGATCATTTTGGTTACCCTGTTCTCCATGTTTCCCAGCTGTACAAAACATCCTTCTTGAGATGCAGCAACCAGAACTGTACACAGTATTCCAAGTGTGGTTGCACCACAGAAGTGAGGCATGATGTGCGTAGCACTAGAATTTTGATGTGAAAAACTCCAGGTGAGCAACCAACCAGATTGCATCATTTTCATCTGTCCTTGTTGTCCTGTCTGTTGCCATGGCAGCCTCAGTAGCCGAGTTGGTAAGTATCATCCAAGAACCTGTGGTGGTTTTCCCTCAATCAGGGATTTCCAAAAAGCAAAGAAGTGCGTGCACTAAACTCCCACGTAGCAATTGCTCAAGGAGCATACCCATCTTTTTGCCTCTTGAAAAAGAGGCCATGGGGTTGGATCCAAGGATCTGCCTTCCGCAAGAGGAAGGGACATTCTGCGAGAGGAAGGGCTCTGCTTGGGAAGGTCCCTTTGTCTAATTTCTGGGGGTTCCCTCCCTCGCACACCCCACAGCTCACCCCATTCAGCAGGGTCTCCTGACTCCTGGTGTAGCATTTTCAGAGGGCTGGAGGGCCCTGCCATGGGAAGGAGGGTGCGGGAAGGAGGGTTCCTCCAGTGCATTTGCTTATGCTTAAATCTGGACCCAGCCCCACATGTTTATAGAGGTGGACAAACTCAACCTGGGGCTGCCATTTTCAGCAGCAACCCTGTGTTGTCCCACCCAAAGAAAATCAAATGCTTTCTCTGACTCAAAGTCTAAGATTCTGCAATTCTTCTCCTTATTTCTTTTATTGTGGAGTGTGCAGGTATAAAACTACATCTTCAGGACAAAATAGGACAGGGAAGTGAAGTCCCTGACTTTGGGGCTCTGGCAACATAACTAAAGCTCAGAGAAGGGTCTCCCTTGAGTCAACTTTTGCAGCCAGAACTGGTCCCCAAATTAAGGGGGGCTTGGCAAAGCTCTCCTCCAGTGGCCCTCTTCCTAATCAGCCCCAGGTAGCTTGGAGTGAACATTTTGAATTTCCCACAATGTGCCTCATGAAGCATCTTTCCAGGGCATTGTGGGAAATTTTAAATGGTGGCTCCAAGCCATGCATGTGTCAGCAGCTGGCCAAGGAGGCCACATGCTAATGTTGAGCCGATCGGCAGGTTTAATTTCTGGCCTTCTGTGACATCCCTCAGTGGATGACCACGTGTCCTTTTTAAATAGAGGATAGACCACTATTTGAAGAGCTGTCAGAGGACAGTCCTCTATTTGAAGGTGTCCTCCGTCTGAAGAGCTGTCCAGTCCAAGTCTGGTTGAAAGATAGAAAACCTTCAGCAGGGAGAGCAGCAGGGGCCTTGAAGTTGCCCATCTAAAGCAGACTGAGCAGGCACACAAGTCGTCTGGCCACCGTCTTCCCCACTGAGGTGAGATGCATTCTATTTCCATTCAAAGTATAATTATCTAAATTTGCATCTATACATATAAATTAGCACCTGCAAATCTTATGCAAACTGCAATCCTTTATTTTGGTGCTGCATTTCCTCTTTTTTGGCTGTGTATAAGTGGCCTTGTGGCTAAACTGCCAGCCTCAGAGGAGGGCAGTCTCAGGGGCTCAGAGGTGATGACATCAGTAAAGCTCAGCCAATAGCTGAGGGGAAGGTCAGCCTTCACAGCTGGCATCTGAGCTTGTGTGTGATGTCACAATACTAGCTCAGCCCATGGCTTGGGGGTGGGGGGACATGATCACTGGGTGCCAGATATGGCAGAGGGCAGTTTCAGGGTCTCACAGGTCTCATGCAAGCAGCAGGGGGAGGGCGGCAGGGTGTGCATCTCTCTGCTGGGATGTTGGAGTCATGGAGCAACAGAGCAGAACAAAGGAGCATACGAGGGCAAACAAATCACCCAGGACTGAGGTATGTGCGGTGGGTTATGTGGTGTTTATTCCTGCACAAGGAAGGCTTTATTTGTCGTATTTACATCCTGCTTCCCAACTTCAGTTTCTGAGGTGGCTGACAATATAATTAAAATCTGTGCTAATAAAATAAAATAATTTGAACGAAAGCAACAGCAATAAAAGCAGCAGCAACAACAGTAACAGCTAGACTTGATAAAATAAGTGTTTAAAAAGGGACTGAGCAGCCTTTTTGCCCCTGAGGATGGCATGCAGCAATGGGTGATGGCTCAGGGCCCACATGATGGCAGGTGCAGAAGGACCTAGTGGGAGGCAGGGCCTGGGCTGGATGTCAGGGTGGACACTGAGCCTATAGAATCCCAGAGTAGTTCTGATTCTGAGGAAGAGCAGTCGCTCCTGGGAGAGGAGCACGCTCCTCTTTCCCAGGACCAACAGCTGACGGAGATTCCTCCCACCTGCATTCCTAGTTTAGTTAGCAGTCCAGGGAGTGACCAGGCACAGATAGCAGACTTGGTGGATGTGCGACACAGACGCAGAGAGCGGTGCCAGATGGAGGGTGCGGAAAGGAGGCGTAGTGCCCGGTTGGCGCGCAAACAACGGCTGCGCCCAGAGGATCCAAGGGAAAAGGGGAGGGACTCTCCCTAGTCCTTAAGTTCAGGGGTCTGCCAGTAATTCCCTTTCAAACGGGGACCAACTGTTCCAACTTAGGGCATAGGTACTGTGCTGCTCAGATCTAGTTGCAATTGGTATAGTTGTTAAGTTGTAAAAGAAGAATAAAGCTTTGAAAGGAATCCCTTTGTCTGTGTCTGGACTTGGCTACTGGAACAGACTGAGAGAGGCCTCCAAGGAGCCCTTGACACTGGCCGTGTGACCAGGGCCAGCGTTCCCCCGCCTCTCCTAAAGCTTAACACACACGGAGCCTTCCACCAATCGACACATGCACACCTATAGGAAGGACTGGCACACACCGTTAACCCTCCCCTTCATGTGTGCTGCCCCCCCCCATACATCATGCACGCCTGTTCTGAGGGCTGCTCTGAGGATCATGACTGTCCTGGGAAAGGCAGGCCATGGTGAGCAACCCACACACCCTCCCATCCAAGAAAAGGACGTCCTCTGGCTGGCAGGTTGTGGGAGCATGATTTTCAGGAGAGTTCAGCAGAGGGGGCAGCAACATTTGGTGGCAGGGGCAGCATGGGCCCCCATCTGAGCTGCACAGAAGGACTTCAAGGGGCTTGGGTTGCCGACATGAGGTTTAAAAGGTCCTTGACACCATTAGAAGCCTGTGTATAAGTAACAGCATTATCAACTGGTATCTCCAAGCCTTTGGGAAAGGTGCCAACGGTATGGGCATGGAGAGGGGGATTTGCACCATTTAGGTTTTTTGTTGTTTATTCGGTCAGTCGCTTCCGACTCTTCGTGACTTCATGGACCAGCCCACGCCAGAGCTTCCTGTCGGCCGTCGCCACCCCTAGCTCCCCCAAGCTCGAGTCTGTCACCTCCAGAATATCATCCATCCACCTTGCCCTTGGTTGGCCCCTCTTCCTTTTGCCTTCCACTTTCCCTAGCATCAGCATCTTCTCCAGGGTATCCTGTCTTCTCATGATGTGGCCAAAGTACTTCAGTTTTGCCTTTCATATCATTCCCTCAGGTGAGCAGTCTGGCTTTATTTCCTGGAGTATGGACTGGTTTGATCTTCTTGCAGTCCAAGGCACTCTCAGAATTTTCCTCCAGCACCACAGTTCAAAAGCATCTATCTTCCTTCACTCAGCCTTCCTTATGGTCCAGCTCTCGCAGCCATAGGTTACTAAGGGGAAGACCATTGCTTTCACTATGCGGACCTTTGTGTCAGTGTGATGTCTCTGCTCTTAACTATTTTATCAAGATTGGTCATTGCTCTCCTCCCAAGAAGTAAACGTCTTCTGATTTCCAGGCTGCAGTCAGCGTCTGCAGTAATCTTTGCACCTAGAAAGACAAAGTCTGTCACTGCCTCCACGTTTTCTCCCTCTATTTGCCAGTTATCAATCAAGCTGGTTGCCATCATCTTGGTTTTTTTGAGATTTAACTGCAACCCAGCTTTTGCACTTTCTTCTTTCACCTTCGTCATGAGGTTCCTCAGCTTCTTCTCACTTTCAGCCATGAAAGTGGTATCATCTGCATATGGGGGATTGTTAATGTTTCTTCCAGCTCTTTTAACTCCAGCCTTGGCTTCATCAAGCCCAGCACGTCACATGATGTGTTCTGCGTACAGGTTGAATAGGTAGGGTGAGAGTATACAACCCTGCCGTACTCCTTTCCCAATCTTAAACCAGTCCGTTGTTCCGTGGTCGGTTCTTACTGTTGCTACTTGGTCGTTACGCAGATTCCTCAGGAGGCAGACAAGATGACTTGGTATCCCCATACCACCAAGAACTTGCCTCAGTTTGTTATGATCCACACAGTCAAAGGCTTTAGAATAGTCAATAAAACAGAAATAGATGTTTTTCTGAAACTCCCTGGCTTTCTCCATTATCCAGCGGATATTGGCAATTTGGACTCTAGTTCCTCTGCCTTTTCAAAACCCAGCTTGTACATCTGGCAATTCTCCTTCCATGAATGGCTGGAGTCTATCTTGCAAGTTCTTGAGCATTACCTTACTGGCCTGTGAAATAAGTGCCACTGTTTGATAGTTTGAACATTCTTTGGTGCTTCCCTTTTTTGGTATGGGGATATAAGTTGATTTTTTCCAATCTGGTGCCCATTCTTGTGTTTTCCAAATGTGCTGGCATATGGCATGCATCACTTTAACAGCATCATCTTGCAAGATTTTAAACAGTTCACCTGGGATACTGTCATCTCCTGCTGCCTTGTTATTAGCAATGCTTCTTAAGGCCCATTCAACATCACTCTTCAGGATGTCTGGCTCTAGCTCACTGACCACACCATCAAATCTATCCCCAATATTATTATCCTTCCTATACAGATCTTCCGTTTATTCTTGCCACCTTTTCTTGATCTCTTCTGCTTCTGTTAGGTCCTTGCCATCTTTGTTTTTGATCATACCCATTTTTGCCTGGAATTTACCTCCGATATTTCTAATTTTCTGGAAGAGGTCTGTTGTCCTTCCTATTCTATTATCTTCTTCCACTTCCATGCATTGCTTGTTTAAAAATAATTCTGGCTAACCTCTGGAATTTTGCATTTAATTGGGCATATCTCCCCCTATCACTGTTGCCTTTTGCTTTCCGTCTTTCTTGGGCTGCTTCCAGTGTCTCAGCAGACAGCCATCTTGCCTTCTTGGTTTTCTTTTTCTTTGGGACATTTTTTGTTGCCGCCTCCTGAACAATGTTGCGAACTTCTGTCCATAGTTCTTCCGGGACCCTATCTACTAAACCTAGTCCCTTAAATCTATTCTTCACCTCCACTGCATATTCATGAGGAATATTAGTGAGCTCATATCTAACTGATCTGTGGGTCTTCCCTATTCTCTTTAGTCTGATTCTAAATTGTGCAATAAGAAGTTCGTGATCTGAACTACAGTCAGCTCCAGGTCTTGTTTTCACCGACGGCATAGATGTGCGCCACCTTTGGCTACAAAGGATGTAGTCAATCTGATTTCGGTGTCGACCGTCTGGTGAAGTCCATGTATAAAGTCGTCTCTTAGGTTGTTGGAAGAGAGTGTTTGTTATGCACAGTGAGTTGTCTTGGCAAAATTCTATCAGCCTATGTCCCGCTTCATTTTGTTCTCCCAGACCATGCTTGCCTGTAATTCCAGGTGTCGTTTGACTACCCACCTTAGCATTCCAGTCTCCTGTAATGAAAATAACATCTTTTTTTGGCGTACTATCCAGTAGGTGCTGCAGATCCTCATAGAACTGATCTACTTCTGCTTCTTCAGCATCTGTGGTTGGGGCTTATATTTGGATATCTGTGATCTTAAATGTCTTACCCTGAATTCGAATTTAGATCATTCTGTCATTTTTTTGGATTGTATCCAAGCACTGCTTTAGCCACTTTATTATTAATTATGAAGGCTACTCCATTTCTTCTGTGGTCCTCTTGTCCACAGTAGTAGATCTGGTGGTCATCTGATGTGAAGTGGCCCATTCCAGTCCATTTCAGTTCACTGACACCCAAAATGTCTATATTTAATCTTGACATCTCCCCAGTAACCACATCCAATTTGCCCTGGCTCATAGATCTTACATTCCAGGTTCCTATGGTGTGTTGATCTTTAGAACATCAGATTCATCGTTCACCACCAGCAGCATTGGCTGCTAGCCATCCTTTCAGCTTTGAGCTAGCTGCATCATCACATCTGGGGCTAATTGAACTTATCCTCTGTTCCTCCCCAGTAGCATTTTGACCATCTTCCGACCTGGGAGTCCCATCTTCCGATGGTATACCGACATCTCTCTGGTTGTACTGATCCATTTAGTTTTCATGGCAAGAATACTGGGGTGGGTTGCCGTTTTGATCCCTGGAGAAGGAAACGGCAACCCACCCCAGTATTCTTGCCAAGAAAACTAAATGGATCAGTACAACCAGAGATAAGTCGGTATACCATCGGAAGATGGGACTCCCAGGTCGGAAGATGGTCAAAATGCTACTGGGGAGGAACAGAGGATAAGTTCAACTAGTTCAACTTCCCCAGGGATCGTATTTAGTCTCTCTGCCATGACCTTCCCGTCTTGGGTCGGTGTCCCTTCATGGTTTAGCTCATGGCGTCTTTAAGGTGCTCAAGCTCCAGCACCATGACAAGGTAATGATCTCCTTTGCTGGAGACCATTGAGGTGCCACAACTGAAAAGGCCCTGTCTGTCTCAGCCACCCACCCTGGTCCAGAAGATGTGTGGTGGGGGAGGGGAAGCACTCTGAGCAGAGAAAATCTGAATTATTAAGGGCTATCTTAATAATCAAGAAGGTCCATTTTGGTTCATGTTTGCAACGTTGACTTCTGGGTTTCTCTGACATCAGCAATGGCTAAACAGGACTTGCTAAATTAAGGGTGCAATCCTATGCATGTTTAGACAGAGAAAAGGCCTACAACTCCTAGCATTCCCCAGCCAGGCTGGCTGGGGAATGCTGCGAGTTGTAGGCCTTTTCTCTGTCTAAACATGCATAGGATTGTGCCCTTAGTCACTGCTGTCCTCTAAAAAGGAATCTCAGGCTACAGTCCTCAACACACTTACCTGGAAGTAAGACCCAGTGAACTAGGCTGACCATATTTCCTTGAGACAAAAACGGGACAGGGTTATGTAATATTCCGTATTCATGAAAAAGTAAGATGATAACAAAAGTTTTATTAGAGAAAGAATCTCTATGGGTGGAACGATGGTAGAAATAACAGTAAGACTCACCCTCCTGGTCCTACACACTGAATGGGGCTTAGCGACCGCCTCTTGAATTCCCTGCTACTGCAGACAAGCGAGGGGGCGGCGTCTGATCATCGCTAGCTCAAGAAGCCTGGCCCTGCCTGGACAAAGGAAACGGAACTTCCTCTTTCGTCACACTAGTCGTTTTACTGCACGCATTGATTAGCATAGAGCCTTATGATAAACGCGTTCAGTTTTTTACAAAAAATTAAAAACGGGACAAAATTGACATTTATATTAAAACGACGGGGCGGTCAGGAAATATGAAGAAAACAGTTGTTGTTGTTCAGTCGTTAAGTCGTGTCCGACTCTTCGTGACCCCATGGACCATAGCATGCCAGGCCTTCCTGTCCTCCGCTCTCTCCCGGAGTGTGCTCAAGTTGATATTCATTGCATCAGTGATGCTATCTAGCCATCTCATCCTCTGCCGTCCCCTTCTCCTTTGGCCTTCAGTCTTTCCCTGCATCAGGGTCTTTTCCAGGGAGTTTTCTCTTCATATTAGGAGGCCAAAATATTTGAGCTTCAGCTTCAGTATCTGTCCTTCCAATGAGCACTCAGGGTTGATTTCCTTTAGGATGGACTGATTGGACCTCCTTGCAGTCCAGGGGACTCGTAAGAGTCTTCTCCAGCACCACAGTTCAAAAGCATCGATTCTTCGGCCCTCAGCCTCCCTTATAGTCCAGCTCTCACAGCCATACGTTACTACTGGGAAAACCATAGCTTTGATTAGACGGACCTTTGTCGGCAAGGTGATGTCTCTGCTTCTTACTATGCTGTCTAGGTGTGCCATAGCTTTCCTCCCAAGGAGCAAGCGTCTTTTAATTTCATGGCTGCAGTCACCATCTGCGGTGATCTTGGAGCCCAAGAAAGTAAAATCTGTCACTGCTTCCATTTCTTCCCCTTCGATATGCCAGGAAGTGATGGGGCCAGATGCCATGATCTTAGTTTTTTTAATGCTGAGTTTCAAACCAGCTTTTGCACTCTCCACTTTCACCCTCAACAAGAAGCTCTTTAGATCCTCTTTGCTTTCTGCCATTAGGGTGGTATCGCCTGCATATTTGGGGTTGTTGATAATTCTCCCAGCAATCTTAATTCCGACCTGTGATTCATCCAACCTGGCGTTTCTCATGATGTGCTCTGCATATAAGTTAAATAAGCAGGGCGACAATATACAGCCTTGTCATACTCCTTTCCCAATTTTGAACCAATCGGTTGTTCCATGTCTGGTTCTGACTGTTGCTTCTTGACCTTCGTACAGGTTTCTCAGGAGACAGGTAAGGTGGTCTGGTACTCCCATCTCTTTAAGAATTTGCCACAGTTTGTTGTGATCCACACAATCAAAGGCTTTAGCGTAGTCAATGAAGCAGAAATAGATGTTTTTCTGGAATTCTCTTGCTTTCTCCATGATCCAGCGAATGCTGGCGATTTGATCTCTAGTTCCTCTGCCTCTTCGAAACTCAGCTTGTACTTCTGGTAGCTCTCGGTTCACATGCTGCTGAAGCCTAGCTTGTAGGATTTTGAGCATCACCTTGCTGGCATGAGAAATGAGCGCAATTGTACGGTAGTTTGAACACTCTTTGGCGTTGCCCTTCTTTGGAATTGGAATGTAAACTGACCTTTTCCAGTCTTGTGGCCACTGTTGAGTGTTCCAAATTTGTTGGCATATTGAGTGCAGCACTTTAACAGCATCATCTTTTAGGATCTTAAATAGCTCAGCTGGAATACTGTCATCTCCACTAGCTTTGTTGTTAGTAATGCTTCCTAAGGCCCACTTGACTTCGCTCTCTAGGATGTCCGGCTCAGTTTCAGTGACCGCACTATCATGGCTATCGGGGACATTAAGATCTTTCCTGTATAGTTCTTCTGTGTATTCTTGCCACCTCTTCTTAATCTCATCTGCTTCTGTTTAGTCCCTGCCTGTTTTGTCATTTATCATGCCCGTCTTTGCACAAAACGTTCCCTTGAGATCTCCAATTTTCTTGAAGAGATCTCTAGTCTTCCCCATTCTGTTGTTTTCTTCGATTTCTTTGCATTGTTCATTTAAGAAGGCCTTCTTGTCTCTCTTTGCTATTCTCTGGAAATCTGCATTCAGTTGGGTATATCTTCCCCTTTCTCACTTGCTTTTTGCTTCCCTTCTTTTCAACTACTTGTAAAGCCTCATCAGACAGCCACTTGGCTTTCTTGCATTTCTTTTTCTTTGGGATGGATTGAGTTGCTGCCTCCTGAACAAGGTTACGGACCTCCATCCATAGTTCCTCAGGTCTATCAGGTCTAATCCCTGTCTATCAGGTCTAATCCCTTAAATCTATTCTTCACCTCCACTGTATATTCATAAGGGATACGATTTAGGTCATACCTGAATGGCTTAGTGGTTTTCCCTACGTTCTTCAATTTAAGCCGAAATTTTGCAACAAGAAGCTCATGATCTGAGCCACAGTCAGCACCAGGTCTTGTTTTTACTGACTGTAAAAGAGCTTCTCCATCTTTGGCTGCAAAGGACATAATCAATTTGATTTCGATATTGACCATCTGGTGATGTCCATGTGTAGAGTCGCCTCTTGTGGTGTTGGAAGAGTGTTTGCTATGATCAGCGTGTTCTCTTGGCAAAACTCTATTAGCCTTTGTCCTGCTTCATTTTGTACACCAAGGCCATGCTTGCCTGTTATCCCGGTGATTTCTTGACTTCCTACTTTAGCATTCCAATCCCCTATGATGAAAAGGACATCTTTTTTGGGTGTTAGTTCTAGAAGGTGTTGTAGGTCTTCATAGAACCGATCAACCTCAGCTTCTTCGGCCTCAGTGGTTGGGGCATAGACTTGAATTAGTGTGATGTTGAATGGTTTGCCTTGGATTCGTACTGAGATCATTCTATCATTTTTGAGATTGTACCCCAGTACTGCTTTTCCCACCCTTTTGTTGACTATGAGTGCTACTCCATTTCTTCTAAGGAATTCTTGCCCACAGTAGTAGATATAATGGTCACCTGAATTAAATTTGCCCATGCTTGTCCATTTTAGTTCGCCGATTCCCAAGATGTTGATGTTCAATCTTGCCATCTCATGTTTGACCACCTCCAGCTTACCTTGATTCATTGACCTGACATTCCAGGTTCCTAAACAATATTGTTCTTTACAACATTGGACTTTCTTTTCACTACCAGACACATCCACACCTGAGTGTCCTTTTGGCTTTGGCCCAGCCGCTTCACTCTTTTTGGCGCTACTTGGAAATTCCCTCTGCTCTTCCCCAGTAGTATATTGGACACCTTCTGACCTGAGGGGCTCATCTTCTGGCGTCATATCTTTTAGCCTTGTGATACATTCCATGGGGTTTTCTTGGCAAGAATACTGGAGTGGGTTGCCATTTCCTTCTCCAGTGGACCACATTTTGTCAGACCTCTCCACCATGACCTGTCCGTCTTGGGTGGCCCTGCACGACATAGCTTATGGCTTCACTGAGTTACGCAAGCCCCTTCGCCACAACAAGGCAGTGATCCATGAAGGGGAAGAAAACGGTACTGTCCCATTTAAAACGGTACATATGGTCAGCCTGCGAGTGAACTCAACTCTGAGTAGACTCACAATCGACAGCTCTGTCAGGGCTCTGAGAGCTCAATGCAGCATAAATTCTCATCCTGTGTCTGATCCACTTTTACTACTCTGACTTCTGCTGGGTTTATGTGTGTGATATCATAGTACTGGCTTAGCCAAGAGCATCAACAGAAAATAATGATTCGGGGGGGGGGGGGCAGAGCAGGCAAGGCCTGTTCATTGAAAGTACACATCACTGGCCTGACTCTCTGCAGTCTTTTGTATTGTTGACACCCAGCCATTCCACTACATGGTGTTAAAGGGAAACCTGCCTTTGATAGACAGATGTTCTTGTGCCCTACTGAAACTCTACCCGTAGGAAAGACTAAGATCTTTTCTACGCGAGGCTGTTAATCTCTGTATCTGCTTTCAGTTTCATCGCAGAATTCAGATTTGAGCTCTACACAAAGAATGTTTCCTTTCTTGCTTTTCTGCTACATAACCTTTAGATGGAGCTGTGTTATAGTGGAATAGCATAAATATACCAGTAGAAGCAGCCCATTCAGAAATAAAACCCCATTTTCCCCATTATACCCCTCCCCCCCGAGAAAGTTCTCTGAAAAAACAGAAGTGAAAATGGAAGGTCACAACATCATCTAAAGAACCTAGAAACAACCATGGGTATGGAATCATAAGCACGCAATAAAGGCCTTGTGTAGAAAAGCTCTAAGTACCTGCAACTAAAATAACTGCATATTCCTTCCCTGTTTCCCACTGCCTAACCTTCCTCTGTAGATTCCCCTGTGATAAATGCCATTTATTTATTACATTTCTATACCAACCATTAGCCGAAGCTCTCTGGGTGGCTCACAAAATAAACGTAAAACCATAAAATACAATAACATAATATAAACACCATAAGTTTGAAACAAAATAAAACTAAAGTAGGAAGCAAGATGAATGCCTGCAGCAGTGTAAAGATCTAAAAACACACAAACACTTTTTTGTATGTTTATTTGCTTTTTTAACTGAAGGGCTAAAAAGCCTGGGAAAATTAAAAGGTCTTCACCTGACACAGAAAAACCACAACGTAGGTGCTAGCAAGCCTCTTTGGAAAGGGCATTCCGCAACAGGGTATTACAGTTTTAGATTGCAATAGCATTGGGGCAAGGACCTGTCCTCTTGTCCACTGTGAAGCACCATGCACACTAATGGGGCAAAATTAACAATTTGAAAAACCCCCAGCCTCAAATGTATCACATACACCCAAACAGCACATGTTTATTATTATCGTATTTATTATTACATTTATATCCTGCCTTTTTTCTCTTTCAAAGAACCCAAGGTAGTTTATATGGTCTTCCTCCTCTCCATTTTATCCTCACAACAACCCTGTGAGTTGGTTGGGCTGAGAGTCAGTGACTGGCCCAAAGTCTCCCAGCGAGCTTCATGGCTGAGTGGGGACTAGAACCTGGATCTCCAGACTCCCAGTCCAACACTGCAATCACTACACCACATTTAGGTGGTTGCCTCAGGCGGCACGTGCTGGGGGATGAACAGCAACAGCAAGATGTTGGAGTACAGAGCAGTGTGTGCTGTCATGCGTACCCTGTACCATCTAAGTTTCCCTTCTCCTTTCAGGTGCAACAGAAAACACTGTCCCATCAGCAGTGTTGAAGTAAGATTCAACTGCCAGTCCCGCTAGCTTCTACTCTTGGAATGGGACACCATCTTGTCTGTTGCAGAAAGGAGCAAAATGGCATGGGCCACTCTGAAATTAGAATGAGTTCAGAAAAGGGCTACAAAGATGTTCAGGGACTAGAAACTCAGTCCTACGAGGAAAGATTGAACTGGGTATGTTTGGCTTTGAGAAGACTGAGGGAGGATATGACAGCACTTCTCAAGTAACTAACAGGTTGTCACACAGAAAAGGGACACAACCTGTTCTCTATCAGTCAAGACTGTAGGACACTAAATAATGGGCTTAAGTTACAGAAAGGCAGATTTCAGTTGCACATCAGGAAAAACATCCTAATGGCCAGAGCAGTCTGGAGCCAACTGCCTAGGGAGGTGGTGGGCTCTCTGTCACAGGAGGTATTCAAGCAGAGACTGGACATCCATCTGTCAGGGATGCTTGAAACTGGATTCCTGCACTGAGCAGGGAGTTGGACTTGATGACCTAAATGCCCCCTTCTGACTCCGATTCTATGGTTGTAACTACTCGTACGATGAGAATTAAGCAACTTCATTCTTCATTTCCACACAAAAGCAGTCTGGCACTGATTCAGCTACAGTTACTCATGGCTACATCCCAATGAAAGCAATAGGATTTAAATAAATCCCAACTAAACCACCCCATTGGTTTCGGGTGAACATGTCACAATTGACGTTAGCTGGGCTGGAGCTGATCTATCTGGTAGAAGGCCACTGATTTCAGTTTTAAGAACTGGAAAGCTTGGAAGTCATTAATAATTCCCTTTAAAGAATTTTAATGTTTTAATGATGGACATTTAATTAGTATGTGTTTTGAGTGTAAAATTATCACTACTTTATGTAGTTTATGCTACATATAACTCCAGGGGTTATTATGGTTATTGCGAATGGCAATATAAAAAGATATATGTTTTTGTTTCTTTTCTAGTGGATTCTTCCTTCCTTTTCTACTAAATGTATTTTGGTCTTATGAATTAAAGGTAGACTACAAAACCATATTTAGAGCAGATCCATTAAAACCAAAAAAGGGTATTATGCTATGTAAAAAGCTCATTGCATTTTTAGACTCTTTCTGTGGAGCACACCTATGGGCCTGTCATGATGAATTCCTGCAATTCAGAATTTACCACTACACCACTGGCAAAAACTGAACAGAGATCACACACATACATCTACACACACACACCCCTGCCCCAAATCACAGGCAATGTCTTCAGAAAAGATATTAGGGTTAAGCATACATTGCTGGGATGTGGGATCGAATCCCTTCTTGGCTTTCGAGCTCTTTTGGTGTGCCTGAGTCTCAGATTCAACAAAGGTGGGGAACATTCAAAGACAGAAACTTGTGGATGTTAGCATGTGGAACTTTCAACATAATCCACTTACCGTGTGTGTGTTTGCTTTCCAGGGAGGTGTGAAGAACCCACGCTCCTCTCTAGGTGACCCCTGGAAGTGATGAAGAGAACCACAGGGCTTAAGCAAGGTGAAGACAGTTCCCTTTTTTCTTCCACTCCCTGGGTCCCCTGCTTCCTGTTCTCCTTTGGCTACTAGCCAGCAGAAGAACACGGCTTGGAACAAAAGGGCTGGGGCATTCCGCAGCACTCTTGGTGTCCTCGTGAGCCACAGGTTTCTAAGAAGATGGGCGCCATGAGAACTCGTACACTTTGGGTTTCCTGTCCCTCAGCCACTGGATTGGGATAGAACTGGCTCCTGAGTTCTTGAGGAGCCCATCTGGAGCCATATTGATGTACAAGTGCAACCTTTGTCTCCTGAGTAAAGCACCCAGACCAGTGTGGATGCCTGTCATCACCCCCAACCCCTTCAAGAAGTCCTCCTCAGAGGAGGAACATGGTTTACCTGAGCTCAAGGACTCTTCTTCCCCCAAGAATGATCCAACGGCAGCATCTCTGGAGAGTGTCAGATGTGCAGCTGAAGAGGAGGCAGGCCCTTCTGGAATGTCCTGTGGGGGCATCCCTCCTCTGCCTCCTCCTTCCCCAGATGGTTTGGATTCTGAGCCAGAAGTGGAGCATCCACCCAGCCCTCATGAAAGATGATGCGGAGAGCAGTCCCAGCTCCGTAGGAGAGGCATCAGGCTTCAGTCCAGAAATCTGGCTTTGTGAGGCCATCCTTATATAGCCAGCTTCACTGGAAAGCTCCCTAATGAGTTGCAGCTGGCAGTGGGGTGTGTGGGGCTAGGGCCTGCATAAAAGGCAGGCAGGCCCAGCAGCTGTTGGCAACAATGTCTCTTATCTGCTCTCTGTGCATGCTTTGTGAATCCTGAACTCCTGACTTGAACTGGATTTCGTGTATGATTTCGGACTGATCCTGACTTTGCCATTGTTTCTCCTCTGCTTGGATTTCTTGGACTGCCTGACAAACTGCTTCTGGCTGTGCAAGACTCGATGGCCTTGTAGGCCCCTTCCAACCTTACTATTCTGTTATTCTATGATTCTATGAATATGACTTAAAAAGCGGGGGAGGAGGAACAAGCCCAGCCAGAAGTCAATGTTTGCTTTTAAAAATTGAAACAAGACTGAGTTTTTAAAAATCTAAAAGAGACAGTGCTGATGGAGAAAAATGACAAGGAAATAGAATGGAGGAAGCAGAAGTGACAGTCGAAGTTAAACAACAAACACAGCCTTTGAGTCCAAAATTGAGATAAACACTGGAATGGTGGGGGAGGGGAGAGCATAGCAGCAACCACCGAGAAAAAGCTATGTTAGTTTGAAAAATTATGGAAAGGAAAGATGACTCTAATCAAATACAAATAACAAACGAGTCGGAGGTAGAAGGAAATAGGAGAGGGCAGCTGGAAGAGGTGCTGCAAAAGACACTGTCCCAAAGGGGATGGAGTATCAAGGAATGAGGAAACGCTCCCAGTATATCCAAGCTGTTTCCTTTTAATTTAAATTTTGAGGAAAGCCTAATGGCGATCAAAATCAAATGAGCTGAAGGAGCAACTCCTAGGAATGCATGCGCACATATGTGCGCATGTGCACACGCACACATGATCATCTACCCACACCAGCCCTCTCCTAAAGATACAGCTACCGCAATAAGTGAACACAGGCTTTCACTGAAGTATATACACGGCCTTCCTCCACCTCTCTCTGATTGAAGACTGCTGGCATTGGTTCTGGCGGAGAGTTCCTATTTGCCAAAGCACACTCCCTCCTCCTCCTGTGCTCACCTTCCTGCCTCCCCCTGCCTTCCTGCATCTGCTCAGCTTCCCCCTCTCTCCTCCTCCTCCTCCTCATGCCCCTCCAAGTGAGCGTTGAGAAGTTGATACATTTTGGAGACTGCCTGTCTGGACTGCTTAGGCATTAAGTATGTAGAGCTCCGAATATACGAAGCAGAGGAGGTGCTTTGTGGGGGGGGCACTTCGCCCCAGGGCACCTTGGTACTGCTCTGACCCACCTCGTATCATGAGGATTTAGCTCAGAATAAGCCCACTTCGCCTTGTTATTCATGCTTCGTAACGAGGCGGTGCACAGCCCTAATTTCAACATCTAATGAATGACATTTTCTGGGAATTCCTGAATCATTTTATGATTATATACCTAGATGATATCTTGATTTCTTCTGATACTCCAGATCTTCATGTGCAGCATGTATGAATCATTCTGCAGCAGCCTCAGGAAAATCAATTATATGCAAAACTGGGAAAACGTGCATTTGACAAGACCAAAGTTGTATTTTGGGGGCACATTATTCTTTGCAAACTACTTCCGTCGCTTTATCCCCCAC
This sequence comes from Heloderma suspectum, assembly GCF_057233095.1. Classification (NCBI taxonomy): domain Eukaryota; kingdom Metazoa; phylum Chordata; class Lepidosauria; order Squamata; family Helodermatidae; genus Heloderma; species Heloderma suspectum. Next base: position 251,701,374 of record NC_139459.1, read on the forward strand.
TTTTCCAACATAGTTGCGCCATTGACAGACCTGTTGTGAACCAAGGTAGTCTTCAAGTGGACCCCTCAGTCTCAAGCTGCCTTTGACTGCCTCAGCTCCAGTACTCATTTACCCTGACCCAGAAAATGGTTTATTGTAGAGGCAGATACATCTGATGTGGCTATTGGAGCCATTTTATATCAACCAGGACAAGACCCAGAACCTCCCCATCCATGTGCTTACTTGTTTTGAAAACTGACCTCATCACAGAAGCTCTGTGAGATGGCTTGAAAGTTGGGCTTCTCTGTTCCTTATTTACTAAGCTTGGGCTATTATGAGAATCATAGAATCATAGAATCATATAATAGAAGGCTAAAGGAGCCTTGTTGCAATGCCTGAAAGATATCTCATTTTGAAGTAATTGCACAGACGTTTTTCTTTGTGAATCAAATCCTTTTTGTGCGAGTATTATGTGTATTCCTGTTCAGGTGCCACTTTATTTTGAACATCTAGTGAAGAGGGAGCAAAGAGTTGTTTTCACACAAGCCCAGCTAAATGTCTTCCTGTTGGCAGATTATACTGGGCCTCTCAGAATATCCCAAGGAATCATAGAATCTGCCTGTACAACAAAGTAGTGGTGGAGGACCTTGCCCATTTTCTACTATATTTAAAGACCTGAATATACAGCCACTATTGGCAAGGTAAACAAAGAAAACCAACCATGAGAAATTACTGTATTTGCTACGTGACCAAGACAGAACACTTTCAGAACTGCCAAATTTATTACACTTGCCTTGAAAGTGTATTCAGAAGTAACTGGATGAAAGATGGAGAGAGCAATCCTATGGCTGCTGGACACTGCATGTAGGAGTATATTTCTCCTCTGCTCAGAATCAAACTCTGGAACAGTATCTGCTTTGTTATACAACTTATCAACAAGATAGCTGGGCCTCACTATTACCCCTGACTGAGTTTGCCCAACAACAATGTTCATGCATCTATACAATACAGCTCATTCTTTCCAAATTATGGTTTCCATCTCTGGTACTTCCGTAATCCTTGCTGCCCACATAGTGCTGTACCAGCAGCTGACTAATTCCTATAAGAGTTGTGTGCTGTACAGAGGGACCGTAGAGAAGTATTGGGACAAGCAAAAAAAGTTGTATAAGGCCCAGGCTGATAAGAAGTGATGACAAAGGCAACCTCCTAAATAGGAAATTAAGTTCAGCTCTCTACCAAGTACCTCAAAACTGTGTGTCCCTGTTGAAAGCTGGAGTATCGATTCCTGGGACTTTTCCCTATAACCTGGATCATGAATCCTGTGGCTTTCCATGTCCTTCTTCCCAGCTCCATGAAAATTCATCCAGTGTTTAATTAGTTCCCTTCACAGATGACTGAGTTCCACCAGTATCAATCTCTCTCTCCCTCTCTCTCCCTCTCTCTCCCTCTCTCTCTCTCTCTCTCTCTCTCTCTCACACACACACACACACACACACACAGATGTAGAAGAGGAGTTTGAGGTGCAGGACAATCTGGAGAGCTCAGTAACGAGGGGGCAAATCCAATATCAAGTTGATTGTAAAGATGCCCAGAAGAGCATTCGTGGGAGCCTACCAACTGTGCCCAGGCACTTCAATTCATCCAGAAATCTCACAAATGATACCCAGCAAAGCCTGGACCAAGTAAGCTGAGGAGGGGCATGCTTGGGGAGGGGGATGGTGACATATGCCCTACTTTTGAGGCTCCACAGTATCCTGAGGAGAATTCAGTTTCAGACAATTCACAGGTAATCCCACTTCAGGGGAAGTCCTCAGCATCCTTCTATCCCTGCAGTTTCCCCTGTTCCTCAGCCACCAGGAGATAACACTACAGAAACTGAGATGAGCCCTTAAAGAAGTACAGTCAGTAACCAGCTTGGGTGTAACCACTGAAACACCAGGCTCTGCCAGGCTTCTTCAGGCCTCAGTTGATTGCAGTCCTTTGCTGGAACAAGAACTCCTTATGAAAGAACCTTCCAGTCAGCACTTCATGCACGGTGCTCTCCAAGGTCCTGCCTTGCCTGAAGCCTTGCCTCCAGCCTTGCCTCTGGCCTTGCCTCCAGCTTTGTCCGATGTGGATACTGCCTTGCTCAGAGTGACCCAGAACAAAAGTGAACACGGTGTGCAAACCTCTTCCTTTGGGCCTCACACTGAGGCAGGAAACCCAATTCCTAAAACATCAGGGGAAGCATCAAAGCAAATGCCCCTCCTTTCATCTAGTTCATGGGAGCATCTCTATCCTCATCCCTCAACTCTATCCTCATGTGGCACAAAGAAAGATGCTTGTACTTTAATTTGGTGAGCCTTGGGAGATGGAGCGCTGAGGTCAAGTGAGTACTGAAAAATGCTACCTCTAAGCCCCACCCCTTATTCAAATGTGACAGGTGGTGTAGCTTCGCAACTGCCAGAAGCCCCACCCCAGCCCCGGAAGTCTCACTTCTGGAAGTCCTGCCTCAGATGGAGGTATCACCTGATGGGGGTCATGTGACTCCTCTATGAATTCTTTGGTTTCGCCCCTGCCATGCATGTGGGGGACTGGAAGCACGTAGATACAGGGGTTCAGGCTAAGGCAAGAGTAGTCGACATAGTCAGAGGACAAAACACAGTCAGGTTATCACATATGTTACAAAGTCCAGAAGCAGAGTCATGAAAGAGTTGAAGGGTCAGTAGAACAGAGCATCAATCAGATGGCACGGTCTGAGAGGCAAGGTAGCAGAAACCGGATTGTTTCCAGCCCCATCCCTAGAAGTCCCAGGTCTGGAAGTCTTGCCCTGGATGGAGGGTTCCCCTGATGGAACCATGTGACCCTTCTATGAGCACCTCATGCTATTGTGGCTGAATAGGAAGAGGTGGCATGATGAATTTGTAAACAGGTCACATGACCTCATCAGAAAATCCCTCCTTTCAGGGCAGGACTTCTGGGCATGGGGTTGGAAATGATTCCTGCGTGGTCACTTCCAGTCCCCCACATGTACAGCAGGGGTCTACACCCTCATGCTATTAACCCATGGGGCATGATAAGTTCATAGAGGAGTCACATGACCCCCATCTGGTGATCCCTCCTTCCAGGGCAGGACCCTGAAAGTGGGACTTCTGGGGATGAGGTCAGACTTCCAGCAGGGATGGAGCTAACCACCCAGTTTCCAGTTTGATGTGGCATAGCCTTTTTCACTACTCCTGTGTGTGTTGTGCCCAGTGGGTGTGTGGGAGATAAGACCTCTCTCTGCTCCACTGCAGGCTGAGCCAGCCACAGAGATGGTGTCCTTATGTGGCAGATCAATGGGGCACAGGGGAGAAGGGGGTACTCTTCTAGAAAACACCACAGGAGAGCAACTACTGGGATGCCCAGGCAGTCTGAGCCATCTCTTCTAGGACTGGAGGGTAGTATTGGGCCCAGGAAGGCAGCTGTTTCAGTGAGAAGCAATCTGAAACTGTCCTGATGTTCAAGAGCAGGCAGGGGAGAAGCTTTGACTATCTAGGAGTATCAAATGCTCTCCAACAAGGGCAAAGGCAATTTTAGGTTGTGTCAATGGAAGTATATTTTCAAAATCACACAAAGGGATAGTTCCACTCTACTCTGTGCTAGTCAGAACTCACCTTGGATTCGGTGTCCAGGTGTGGACACCAGACTTGAAGAAGGATTCAGATAAATTGGAATGACCTCAGAGAAGGGCAAGAAAAATGATCAGGGGAGTAGAAACTAAATCCTACAAGGAAAGATGGAAGAAATGGATAATAGCCTTGAGAAGAGAAGACTGTCTGAGGGGGATATGATAGCACTTTCCAAGTACCTAAAGGGTTGTCCTACAGAAGAGGACCGAAACCTGTCCTTTTGTCATCCAAGACACGAAATAATGGGGTTACGTTAGAGGAAGTCTCAATGGCCCCTTCCAAATCTAGGATTCTATGATTCCCCTCATTCTACAATCAAGACATCAAAGAATTTTACTTGGAAGAGAATGGCCATGGATGGGTCAAGCGCTCTTTGAAAGTCAGCAGGAGTGATGATGATTATATGTAGGGGTTTATGGGCACCACTGGCATGCAGACTCCCATCTTGCCCTGAGAGGAGAAGAAACAGAATCTACTTCTCCAAGACAAACAGCTTTCTTTTTTGTTTTGTTTTTATTGCATAATTTTTATTGATTTTATTGTTTTAATAATTTCATGTAAACTGTTTTGTGAGGTCAGTCTATAAAGCAAATACCTTTAATAAATCAATATCCCATTGATCATTATGTGAATGATGTCATGGCTAGTTTGGCCCTTAGACTGAGAGTTTCTGGAAGGCCATTGCAACTACAATATGTCTGATGACTGGTTTTTCTTCCCAATGTAATCCCATGTTCCCTATCTGCAAACCTTAAATAAGCCATGATGGGCTGTTTGATCATGTGAACCAGCCCTCTCTCTCCTTTAACTTCTACTGCAGGCTCCCAAGTGTAGGTTGAGCTGCACAAGCACAAGTCCCCTAGGGATAAGTCAAATGACATCATAGGAGGATTTGCTAGAGAAGGAAAAACACTGCCTGAACCAATGATTCTGAAGGTGATTCCTCATTCCCAGTTCCTTCTTTGGATGAAAGTTCAAAACAGAGTTTAATCAGTAAACTGAATAAGGACATGAGACTGATATGCCATGGCACCCCAAAGTAATCTTAGGATCACCCCATATCACATATCTCCATGACTGGGAGATTGTCCCTTTCAGGATAAATAATGCTTATCTCCAATCAATACCACCATTTTTGTGCAATGCATATTAATACATGATGACCACAGACAACAATTACAAATATTACAACTAATGCAATTGCCATTATTGGGGGTATGAAACGCATAATAAGCTTTGGACCACCCCAAATGAAACACCCACATGTCCCAGGGCAGCCTGAGGTGAGAGAGCATGTGCGCCACCACGTGTGCTCTCGCCCCTGCCCCCTTCCGTGTTGCGACCCGCCAGCTTCTTCCTGCTGCTGTGTCATATCCCCACGCCTTCCCTTTACCACTTCACACCTCTCCTACCCACTTCCCGCATTGTCCTCTCCTTCCTGCATTGTGCCCCTACCCCTTTCCTTTAACACATCATGCCCCCTCAGCCTTCTTTCCCCTTAGTTTACTGCTCAGCCATGTGGCCAGAGGAAGCAGCTGGCGCAGCTCTTCAGAGAGCCAGCTAGGCCAAATTGCCTGGCTCTGGAACCCAGGCATGGAAGGGGTTTTTTTCCTAATTTTTTTCCTAATTCAGGCATGATCTTCAAAGATTTGAAAATTCAAAGATTTGAAGCTTCAAATCTTCAAATTTTCGAAACTTCAAAGATCATGCCTGAATTAGAAAAAAAAAAATCATGGAGAAGCCATGATTCTTCGAAGATAACACCTTAATTTAAAAAAAAAAATCTGAAGCGGGGGATAGGAGGGGGTAAAACTTAGTCTAATGTGAAGGGATAGAACAACCCCCTGCTCAGTGCAGGAAGTCTGATTCCCAGGCGGTCGCCCATCCAACTCCTGACCGGGGCCGACCCTGCTTAGCTTCCAAGATCAGACAAGTGTGCGCACATCCAGCCCTTTGCTTGTTGCTGAGGAAACACTGAGTGCTGAGGAAGCTATGTGATCAGTAGCTGGAAGATGACATGGGGCTGTCGAGAGCTGTGAGTGTGGTGGATGTGGAATCAGCAGAAACAGGAAGAGTTTCTGATCATCCAATGAGAGCCTCTGTCTTTAAGAGCAGGAAAACAGCACAGCACTCGAGTGTGAACCGAGCTCGTGAATTCGATGAAGCACCGCAACGGGGAAAATGGGTGAGTGTGGATAATCACGTTTTAATGCGAGAGCATTTAACCCGACAGGACACCAAATTCATTGTGATGGTGGGTGCAATGTAGATCGGCCCACAGTTATACGCCTGACCCCCTGCTGTGGCGCAGCCCCCTTCAGGGACAGACCCCTCCCCCAGGGGGCTATAGGGGTGCACTATGGTAGGGGCTGTGCCTATGGGTGTCAGTGGGCATGGCTTCACTCAGATGGGATGGGAACAATGTGTCCAACTCTGACAGCTGTTAAGTTTGCTTGAAGGCTTCAGTGTATCAATGAAAGGCTATTCCCACCCATGGAAAGTTGGGTCCGTTTGCTAGTTTAGGTATAATCAACATAGTTGTGCACACTTAACAGTGCCTTGCACCAAAAGGAAGTATTGGGCCTGACACAATTCAATGCCATTTCATGGAGGACACTCTCATGGATGTGGGCATGTATGACCTGGGTTGAACCAAAACATATTGTGGGGTGCACAGACCCATTTCCTTATTCTTTTCTACCCATTTTGGCTATTATAGATGTGAGTGTGTCAACTTGAGAGTGCCCTGCCCCCAAAGGAAGTGTTGGACTGGATGTGATTCAGTACCATTGCACAGAGGACATGCACTGTCCTGGACATGTGGGTGTATCACTTGGGGTGCAGTACAGCTTACTGTGGGGTTCATACCTCCAGTTCCTCATTTGTAATGGTCATCTGGAGTCATTGCACATTAATATGCATTGCACAAGAATTATAGTTTTGATTGAAAGGAATTATTATTTATTGTGAAGGAAACAGTCCTTCAGTCATGGAGATATATTATATGGGGGTAGGCCTAAATTTATTGGCATATAAATTTTAAGTCCTTATTCAGTTTACTGAATGAGCACTGTGTCAAACTTTTGTGCAAATAAGGAACTGGGAACTGTGAACCAACTTCAGAATCATCCAGAACCAATCTGCTCCTTTCCCAAGCCATTCCTGGATTCTGACCCATTCAGATCAAAGAAGTTGTCCTGAACACCATAGTGTCTGGATAAAAATGGACATATGGCAACCCTACAGCCACAGCAAAACATCCCTGTTGGCCAGATCAAAGAGCCTGAGTGACACAGAAGCTTTTATGGGGAGAAGGGAGAAATCTGGCCCTGCAATTATACGATCTATCAATGTTCAAGAGACTTTTGTGAAGGTCTGACTAGATGGCCCAGGAATCCCTTCTTTGGTTAGTGCTGGTAGCACAAAGGTGAAAGGACTCTATGACATTTCTCAGGTTCAGGACCCACTGCAGGCTTGAGTTCCCACAAAAGGGCATTTCTCAGTGGAGCACTTACAGAGGATCGGTGTATATGATTCTACAGGCCACTGCTGACCTGAGATGAGCATGCTAGCTTTTTCCTTCCCACTCCCCAAATCTGCATCTAGGGAGCCACAGTGGGACTATCAGTGCTAGTCATTCAGCACAGCCACTGAATAAACAAGGTGAAATAGGAGGCCCTCCCTCCCCATAACTCACTCGATGCAGCACCTGGAAATCATCCGTGCATGCCAAGAAGGCCGTTTCCCCATGTGTTTCCTCTTGAAGGACTCCCTACCTGTCTGCACCGTTCGACTGTTCGTAGGCTTGTGGCTGCTGCTTAACAAGACCCTGCCTATTCCATTTCTGTCTTTTCTCTCTTTCTGAACCTCATTATGTATCCGAACAAAGAAATACAAAGAAAAGACAGGAGGAAAGTTCTGTTGTGCGGCTTTTCAACTTGTGCTGGTCCCTGGCTGCTGGCTGCCAGCCCCTCTCAGTGTAACAGAGGAGAAACAAGCTGTGCAGACCACCAGGGCCTACATTTGCTGCTGCCTCGTCATTGGCCATCATTCTCACTTCTGAAGCTTGCCAAACAATGACCAGTGCCCGACACTGGGGGAATTCAAGTGCGGACATCTCTCTGTCCCTTGCATTTGTGTAAACCAACCAACCTCCCTCCCTCCCTTCCATGCATTTGTTCATTTGTTCACTCTGTTTTTCTGGAAACAGGATGGAGCTCAGAGAAGGATGTGCCTCAAAAATGCATAATGTGTGTGTGTGTGTGTGTGTGTGTATGCATATGCAAATGGAAAAGGTAATGGACCAGTGACATTGAATAATGTCTATCAGACCCGCTGGGGCTCCTGGAAAAATAGGGTTTAGAAGAGTACTTGTGCCTATGGACAGCAAGAGGATGAAAAGTGCTGCATCTTCTTAAACACAAATGGTGCAACTGAGGAGGCAAGTTAGGATCACTAACTGGGAAGCCTAGGCCAGGTGTGGGGAATCTTTTTCAGCCTGAGGGTTGAATTCTGTTCTGGGAAAGGTCTTTGGGACTGCATTCCATCTGTGGATGTGGCCACAGGTAGGGTGGGCAGGGCCAGTATGTGATTACTACTGCTCTTAAGCCTACACAGAAATCAGCAGGGCAAGGCTTCTCACATATTCTCAAATGTAAGCAGGCCTGAGTCACTCAGCAGTACTTTCAAATAACATCCTATGTACCAGGCCTCTGGGGCCGCGGTGGCTCAGTGGTTAAGACGCTGAACTGCAGACTGGAAGGTCGGCAGGTCAGCAGTTCGAGACCCGAGTGCTGCGTGACAGAGTGAGCTCCCGTCTTCAGTCCCAGCTTCTGCCAACCTAGCAGTTCGAAAGCAAGAAATTGCAAGTAGATAAATAGGTACCGCCTTGGCGGGAAAGGTAACAGCACTCCGTGCACCTCGGTGTTCAGTCATGCCGGCCACATGACCACGGAAGCGTCTTCGGACAGCGCTGGCTCTTCGGCTTAGAAACGGGGATGAGCACCGCACCCTAGAGTCGGACACGACTGGTTGGGGACACCTTTACACCTTTCACACCAGGCCTCTGCATGTCTACTCACAAGTAAGCAGAACAAGCCTCAGAAGAAAACAGAAGTGAAACATGCAGCAACTTCCTCCCCAGCCCCCCTCACCCACTTAGCAGCTGAGCTTCCCCCTGATGCATAGGGAAAAGCTCTTATCTCCTTTCAGCTCCTGATTGGAGAGGGGGCAGGCCCTAGAGAGGAAGCTAGCAGGCCAGATGGGGAACCACTACAGGCTGTATGTGGCCCATGGACTGGAGGTTCCCCATCCTTGCCCTAGGCAAATTCAGGCACTGATTGGTATCGTCTGGCCTCCTCGCTAGCTGATGTACAAGTGGAAAGGAAGAGGCACCCATAGCCATGTTATGTGCCTGAAGTGAGGGGTGATGCTGCTGGTGGTGGTTAGGCCCCAGTCCACCAGCCTCCATGTTCTCCTTGAAGCAGGCCTTCACAACATGTGACCCATGAAACAGAATGCAACCCAACAGCCACGTTTTGTGGCTTGCCAGTTCCTGGACTCCCCCTCCTGCCACCGTTTCTGCAGCCCCAGGCTGGCAGCAAAACTAAGAGACTTACTGAGCCCCTGGTAGGCAACCATATATGGTTTGTGGGAAACTTTAAGCTTGGTGGATCACATGTTGTGCAAGCTTGCCTTAAAGTGATGCTCCAGTAAAGTGATGCTCTAGTTGCTGTTATAGGAATCTGGCTCTCACTTGTTCTGCCTGTTGAGAAGTTGTGCGTTAAGTCCAACATGTTCATACTTCTGTATCTTCAAAAATTCCTGTAAAGGATATTTATTTTATTTATTTATTGCATTTATATCCCACCTTTTTTCTTCTTGCAAGGAACCCAAGGAGGCTTACATTATCCTCCTCCTCTCCATTTTATCCTCACAACAACAACCCTGTGAGTAGGCTGGGCTGAGAGTCTGTGACTGGCCCAAAGTCACCCAGTGAGCTTCCATGGCCGAGTCGGGACTAGAACCTGGATCTCCCGGCTCCCAGTCTAACACTCTCGCCACTGCACCGCACTGGCTCAAATATTGCTGTAATTATCTGAGGGTTTTGCAGATGCTTCCAAGCTTTTCTGACTTGGATCCCGTAAAGAGCTTTGCCTTCAAAGAAAAGAAGAACGCTGAAATTCTCAGGGCGGCAAAGTGCTTTTAGCAACGTGTCCGCTAAGGACAGACACAGGGCTCATGCATAGCTGAGGATGAGATCCGGAGAACTCAAAACGTGCACATTTTTGTGGCATTTTGATGGGTCCTAATAAATGTATTGCCCAGCTGTGCATTTCGGTTTTGGTTTTTTCTCACAGACCAGCATGACTGTCTTTGTTTTCTTTACAGGCACACGTAGTGTATCTGGAGGCATACAGGACATATATGGTCCTGTCCCCAGGGCTTTCTTTCCCCAAGCCATTAACTATCCAGCTGCATTGCAGGTTAAAAACAGAGATCAGCATCTGGCAGCCCCTAGTCCAAACCCAGCCCCAATCGTCGTGAAGAACCCGCCCCCCGCCTCCTGAGACAAGAAGAGTGGAGGTGCAATGGCTGCAGTAGTGCAGTGAGAAGACTGGCTGGCAGGCTGCGGGAGCTTTGGCCCTTCATCTTCCCCTCCTTTCCCCAAATGGCAATTTGGCAAAACTGGTTGCACCTCAGGCAGATGAAGGAAATTGACAAAGCAACATTCAACATTCTAGTCATCCAGACTATATTCCCTCCCATCTTTTTAAAGTGATTGTTTTGTTTTATAAGCCAATGAAATTTGAAGCAGTTTAGTTAGTTATGTGATATGGACTGTAGTGTCAGCTGTGCGAGAGAGGGGGAGAGAGAGAGAAAGAGAGAGAGAGAGAGTCTTTTGAAACAACCAAGCTATCAAACTTTTAGGGACTATCTGGGCTGAACTGTATTCTTCTTCTTGTCCTTGTTTCCGCAACGAGCTGGCCATAATTTCACTTCATGCTTCTACCAACTGTTGCAAAGATAAGATTTTTGAGAAGAAATTCCAGGTCAACTACAGCTAGACTGCAAGCTCAGGGCTGTGAGTGGGTCCATTGAATTCAGCAGGCGAGCCTCAGGGAGTGAGGCTCCATTCGCCAGCTGTTCAACTGATGCAGGATTGTTCTTGAATATATATTGAAATCATTATACTGCAACATAATCCAGGGAGATGGATGGCTCAAATAATGGATAACAGTCTAGTGAGAGTCTTTCATCACTCACTAGACTGTAATGCTGAATTTCTGTCATGGTGGTGAGCACCCCGAATATGTCCCTATCCAGCAGCTGCTTTTGTATATTCCTGTAAAATGATCTTGGGGGCCTCCACCTTGGGCCCATCACATGGATGCCTGCTTCGTCAATGGCAGCACTGACAATGGAGGCCAGTTCCTGAGGCCTGGCTTGTCACTGATGTGTCAGAGTGTGTCATAATGAGTCTCCCAAAGTCAGTTAAAAGCTCTTCAAAGATAAAGGCAACCCAAAGTAAAAATGATTTTCTTATTTTTTAAAATAAATAATGGAAATAAATGCAGTAACTGTTTTTTTGTAGAGCAGGAGTGTGGAACCTCTGGCCCAGGGGCCAAATCCAGACTTCCTGGGGTCCCAATCCAGCCCTCTGGTGTTCCCCAGATGGCCACACTCCCTTCCCATTCTCACCTCCTTTCCCCCAACCAATCATTTGGTAGTTTCCAGGCTTTGTGCCATTTTCCCCACATTCTGAAAGGCTGAATAGCCTTGCCTAAGGCTTAGTTACTTGTAGGAGGAGCTGTAAGAGAAAATATGGTGGCTTTTTGGCCCCACCCCTTTAGCCTTCGGCTCCACCCACCACTGGAATGTAGCCCTTGAGAACTTTTCTGGAATTTGGCCCTTAGACAGAAAGAAGTTTAACAACTGTACTGTAGGGGGCTTTTTTATCCCCCCCCCCAACCAAAATAAGAAGCCTGTGTACAAACAAATGGTAAGTGCCAAGACTGCCTTTCACAGATTATTTTACTGATGCTTGAAAGAGGTCCTGAGGAAGTTCGAGGAGCGACATGCTGATGGTGTCGGTGTTAGACTGTTACACAAAGGCTGCAATCCTGTGCACACTTAGTTTGGATGTCAGTCTGATTGAACTTAGAGGGAATTACTTTGGGGTAAACACACTCTGGATTGGGCTCTCACAGGGTCTTACCAGAAACCACATGATGCAGCATCCTTACTGAAGTTTTTGCTCTGAATCCATGGCACCTTAAAAACTAACAATCCCCTTGAACTCCTACTCTTACTCCTACTCCTACTATTGCGATAATGATGGTGATAGTGATGGTAATGGAGAAAAAGCCACTCTTTATGGTGGGTGAGTTACTTTGTTTACCCTCTTTTTTGAACTTTTTACACAGCCTTGCGAAGTACTGAACTGTAAGGAATTCAAATTATTTATGGATAATTGAGGGCCTCAGTTTGTAAAGTGTCCAGGGTCTCCAAAACTTACTTACTTACTTATTTATTTCATTTCTATACCGCCCAATAGCCGAAGCTCTCTGGGCGGTTCACAAAAATTAAAACCAAGCAACACACAATAAAACAATTTAAAATATATAGAACATTAAAACCACAATATAACAATACAACCACAAGAAAACCTAGCAGCAGTGCAGGAGTTTAAAATACAGATTTAAAACAGCAAAGCTAAAAATTTAGAAAGCTAAAATGCTAAAATGCCTGGGAAAATAAAAAGGTCTTCACCTGGCGCTGAAAGGAATACAATGTAGGTGCCAGGCGAACCTCACTAGGGAGCTCATTCCTGAGACAATGTGTAAGGGCACATATATATTTGTTCATAGTTACTTTGCCATGGACAGGCACTTAGCTCCTGAGTCAACATGCTTAGAATCTTGCTGTGCAAGTTTGACAGCAGGAGTATTATCTTTGTCAGGTCTTGCTATTATGTAGAAAATATGATACCCCTGGTGGACAAAAAGAGGATACTATCTATAGTTGCTACAAAGCAAAGTTGTTTGGAAAGGATAATTATATTGCACAGGAAATACTTTTCAGAACAGGTTTTCCTCTTCAAATAGTTTGAGGAGAAAAGTTTGGAGAAAATATTAAATCCCTTGGAGGGAAAAAAATGGGGAAAAAATCTTGAAAAGGCTATACAAATTATATTTTTGGTAACTTAAATCTATAAAATGTTAAATCAAAATTATGTGGTATTTCAAAATGATGCAAAATGTTAGACCTAAATTAAGTGAATGATTCCCCCCCCCCACTTTGCATATGAACACCAGTGTGTCACTTTTGCTGTAAATCAAAAGGTGAAATGAAGTGGCATTTTCCATTGGTGGTCTCCCAATACTGGCTTACTTAGGACTCATCCTGTTGGCCATTGATGGTCACTAATAGGTGAGAATTGTCAGAGTTGTATAGCATGGAGCTCATAATGTGTGTGTGTGTGTTTGTGTGTGTGTGTGTGTGTGTGTGAGAGAGAGAGAGAGAGAGAGAGAGAGAGATCAAGGGAGGGAGAGACTTGATGTTTTGGATAATGAACACCAATAAGCACTTTTGTTGCTTATTGTTGTTTATTATCCCAAATCTGAAGTCTCTGCCTCTCTCCCTCTCTATCTCACACACCCTTAGACCTTTGTGGCACATTACTCTGACAATTCTTTCCTATTAGTGACTATACGTGACCAAAAGGATGTGTGGCATCCCTTTAATGAACTATTTAGGAACCTCTATTTTTTCATGAAATATGATGATTGCACTGGCAGTGACAAAAGAGATACAAACCAGGCAGGATTCCAAAAGTGTCTGAGAAACTTGGCTTTGAGCAGGAGTTGCCTCAGGCATTTTGGCAGGACAGTAATGTTGTGTTTTTTTACAATGCATTCGTTTCCTGCACCCTTCGCTTGCCATAGTGAACCTTGGAGTTCCTCTATCAAATGGTCTCTCTTTACATTCATCTCCTCACCTGTACTTGGGAGGCTCATCCGGCTCAATCCTTGATTGCCTTCCAAATCAATGTGAAGACATTACTCTTCCTCCCAGTTTTTCTTTTTGGGGACAGTATTTGAAATGGTGATGTGATGTTATTTTAATTTTGTTGCAGTTGATCATTCCTTGTGATCTACTCATTTTTATTGATAAGCTTTGTAGCCCACCTCGCATCTATGTTTTAGAGAAAGGTAGACAAGAAATATACTAAGGGTTGGATCCAGGATCTGTGAGACATAGCATGTGGACATAGCACCCAGGGTGGACTGGATCAAGCCATAAATAAATAAAGTTCTGATTGGACCTCTGTCTATTCCATTATTCAGTTGATCCACTGCTGGCTATATAATTTCCACAGCTTTTCTATCCAGCCTCTCTCTGTTGGGATCCCTGGATCCCTTGAATAATGTTATGCTGTTGATCACCGATCCATGCTTCACTACTGGTCCCATGGCATGACTATGTGTGTGGGGGGAAGGGTACTCACAAAAGATATCGCAGGATTTGTGAAGAGCAGGGCACACCAGGGACGCTGGGCTCCTTCACACGGGGCTTTTATCCTGCAACTGAGATTGCTCCTTCATGGAAGTTTGTGGGGTCTTTACATGATGCCATGACCCTCCTGTGCTTTACTTACTTACTTACTTACTTACTTATTTATTTATTTAATTTATTAATCGCCCATCTGGCCAGTCACCCAGCCACTCTGGGCGATGTACAAGCATATAATAAAACAGTTTAAAACAATAAAATTCTACAATAAAAACATTTTCTAAAATACCCTAGCCCACCCCAAATGCCTGCCTGAACAACCATGTTTTTAATGCACAGCGGAAGCTCCTTAAAGAAGGGGCACGGCGGAGTTCCCTAGGGAGGGAGTTCCACAGAGTGGGGGCCACCACAGAAAAGGCCCTCTCCCTCGTCCCTACCCGTCTAGCTGTCCTGGTTGATGAGACAGAGAGAAGGCCCTCCGAGGTTGATCTTGTTAAGCGGCCTCCTTAAGATAGGCTGGGCCGGAACCATATAGGGTTTTAAAGGTCAAAACCAACACCTTGAATTTGGCCCAGAAAACAACTGGTAACCAGTGCAATTCCTTCAGCACTGGAGTGATGTGATCTCGCCAGCAGCTGCCTTTAATCAGGCGAGCCGCCGCATTCTGTACCAGCTGCAGCTTCTGAACCGCCTTCAAGGGTAACCCCATGTAGAGTGCATTACAGTAGTCTAAATGAGAGGGGACCAGGGCATGTACTACCGATGGGAGCAGATGGTCTGAAAGGAAGCGGTGCAGCTGCCGTATCAGATGGAGTTGATACAGCGCTGTCTGGCTCACAGTTGACACCTGAGCCTCCATGGACAGCTGGGAGTCCAAAATGACCCCCAGGCTGCGGACCTGGTCTTTCAAGGGTAGCCATACCCCATTCAACACCAGGTCAACATCCCCCAGCCTCCTCTTGTCTCCCACCAAAAGTACCTCGGTCTTGTCAGGGTTCAGCTTCAGCTTATTCCTCCCCATCCAGCCACTCACCGTCTCCAGACATTTGGACAGGGATTCTACAGCCAACCTTGGTGAAGTTTTGAATGAGAGGTAGAGCTGCGTGTCATCCGCATACTGATGATACCGCACCCCAAACCTCCTGATGATAGCCCCCAGCGGCTTCACATAGATGTTAAATAGCATCGGGGAGAGGATGGAACCCTGTGGCACCCCACAAGTGAGCGGCCACGGGTCCGAAACCTCCTCTTCCAGTGCTACCCTCTGGTACCTGCCGGAGAGGAAGGACCGGAACCACTGCAATACGTGTCTCCAATGCCCAACCCCTCCAGGCGGTCCAGGAGGATACCGTTGTCAATGGTATCAAAAGCCGCTGAGAGGTCGAGGAGAACAAGGAAGGAGCATTCACCCCTATCCAGAGCCCTTTGTTCCATTTTTAAATAGATCACAGATAATGAGCTACCCCGTTGTGTTCTGCTTCAGTTTCCTCCCTCAAAAGAGTTAAAGTGGCAAGAAGAGGAACGAGATCAATGACAGATAATGGAAGACTCAGATAAGGGGGGGAGGGGGGAAGGGAAAAAGGAAGCACGTGTAAAGGGAGTCAGTTGTGATCCTGCATTTAAAACAGAAGCAGAAAGCCCTGCTTTAAATGCAGGATTTTTGGCTGGTGTAGAAATGCCCACAGAGACCCCTGCTCCCAAAAATGTTCACTGCATATTTTACACATGCTCCATTCCTACTTTTTAAGGGTCATGTCAATAGCACTTCTTGCACGTGCTTCCTCCCTCCCCTGCCCCTCCGCTCTACTGTAGTCTGTGCTGTTTCATGATGTAATTAACCTAATTGAAATCCTTGTAGCATTAAGGTTATGCAACCTTACATAAACATCTTTGCTTTTCACCCACTATTGTTCTTGGACATCAAAAGTGCCTGCACTGTAAGGGCACAAGGAAGAGAAATGGTCTTCTCTGTGTTGTAGCAACTGAAGAACCATCTCCTACGAAGTGCTGCCCTAGGCAGCCAGCTGTTAGCATAAGCCCCCGAGGGATTACCTTGTTAGCAGAAGCACATAGATATAAGAATATTCTTACTTAAGGCAGAGATGAACGTACATCTAGCTTGTATCTGGATTTTTAAATGCATAATCTTCCCTTTCTAAATCACATTTGCTCTTCTTCTAGTGGGTTTATCTCCCAAGCACATTTTATTTTATGGAGTTTCAGTTGTGTGAAGCATATGCAGGCAAGCTCTGTGCATTGTCTTCCCACAGGTAACACTGAAAGAAATTTCAAACATCAGAGATGAAAGAGATGTTTGCCTGTCTCCCATAAATACTGCAGTCTCTACACTGGGCTCTGCTTTTTATGCATATGAAAGGGATACCTACTGACAAGGTATCCCTTTCATGGTGGTACAAGGGAAGCCCAAATATATTAATGTCTGATCAGAATGTGCTATACTTTATGCTTTCCCAGGGATCCAGGCTGAAAGTGAGTCCCAGGGAACAAATGTTTTATCGGAAGCTAGATATGAAACTTACATTTGTGTTGCCAACCTTATTCTCCCACCTTCCCTTGGTGGCAACATTTGATCTGACTCCTTTTCAGACATTGTGTTGAGGATAGCTAAATGTCAACCACACAACTGGGCAGTAAAGTACAGGGACCTCATTCTACAAAACAAGGTTCAAAGCGCAGTGTCCAACTGCCTGGTCTCTGCTTCTCATGATAAGGGAGATATATTTGGTTGTCCCTACTTGTTGGACCCTCTTTGTGAATTGTGGTCATAGGAACACAGAAAGCTGCCTTATATTGAGCCAGACCATGGGTCTATCTAGCCCAGTATTGTCAGCACTGATTGGCAGGGTTTCAGGCATGAATTTTTCCAGCCCTACCTGGAGATGCCAGGAATTCAACCTGGGACCTTCTTCATGCAAAGAATGTGCTCCACCACTGAGCCATGGCCCCTCCGGGATTTAGTACACAGCTTTTACACATTTTTCATATAGAGAGCACCATGTCTCCAAAGTCTGCAAAGTTGTTGCTTTTACTCATGCAAATAGGTGTGAATGGCTGCTTTCACAATGGTTTTCACTAGTCTAGCAGAGGAGAGTACACCTCTTACGCGCACTTTGTGGGAGTGTAAATTTCCAATATATCAGGGAATGTTATCTGACCTCTGCTCAAGGCCTACCCAATGCATCATTTGAAAGAGAAAGCAGAATTGCTTGAACTTGCTCCTGTTAACATTTTTGTTATAATATTTCTCTTCTTGTTTTGTTTGAGCTCCATTGGTTTCCAGGGTGTTTCTTAATTCAATTCAAGGTGCATTGGTAGGAGAAGGGGTTAAACCTTCCCACTCAATAACTTTCCCCCCGCTAAATTCACACACACACACACACCGCCCAGCATGGGGTCTAAGGGAAAAAAACCTCCATTGGTGCCAATGGAGGTTTTCTTTCTTTCTTTAGCCCCCAGATAGGGGGTGGGGTGGGGTTGGAGGTAGAATTTAGCAGGGAAGTGGCTGGTTGAAAGGTTTAACCTCCCTTACCTGCATGCAATGTTCCTAACCTAGATCAGGGCCCCATGCACTTACACTAAAGTAAAAAAAAAGAAGAAGTTAGGATCAGCTACACACTATGCATTTGATGAAATGTAGTTTAGCTCTAAAACATGGCTCTTTACAAAGATGTTTGGCTGAATGTTTTTAGTTATGTTTAATTTAGTGTATATATGTTTAATGCTGTCACCTTATAGTTCTCTTATACTGGCTTTTATTTGTTTATTTTATATATATATATATATATATATATATATATATATATATATATATGTGTGTGTGTGTATGTGTGTGTGTGTGTGTGTGTGTATATATATATATATGTGTGTGTGTGTGTATCTATCTATCTATCTATCTATCTATCTATCTATCTCAATATCAATATCAATCCCCACTGGGTGGACTCAAAGTTGTTTATTTTGTGATCCACTTTGAGTTCACCCAGTGGCATTGGTGTAGTGGAGGCAGGGCTTGCAGCCCCAGCACTTTTTCATTAGCAGGGACTCTGATGTCATCTGCCACCCCCCTCAGAATTCCCCATTCCCTCTGAGCTTAGCTGCGCTCCTCACTGTAGCTGTGGGGGGAAATGTATCTTCCAAGCAACGATATATTGTTCCATGTTGGAATGCAAAGTATTCGGGATGACTTGGTCTGGATTGGGCAGTTAAGACCCATTTGCTTTACCAAAGATGTGCTCCTGGTGGAGATGAAAACTCCTAGAACTGGTTTGTTGATATGGATCGACACAGCTGCCTGAAATTTTTGGACTGCCCTTGGAGACTGTCACAGTGAGCTCCTGCATTTCCAAATTTACCACTACAGCAGTGTGTGTGTGTGTGTGTGTGTGTGTGTCAATCCAGCTGAGTGTGTGGACATTTCTTTTGGAGGGGGAAGGGGGAGATATAATGAAGGAGCTTAGGGAAGGCTAATGGGTAATGTTGGGGCACTCAGGGAGTGTGCAAGGGGGCTGTTTAAATGAGAAGAGATTTGTCTGTGAGGGCTGAGTGGAAAGGGTGAAACTTCCATAGAGTATTATATTTTGAAAACCTACGATGTTTGTGTGTGTGTGAGTGAGTGAGTGAGTGAAAAAGATTTTAACACCTCTGCATTTTTTCCTCAGGCATCCAATTGAAATACCACTCTCAGCTGCACTGTTTTTGGATCGCAGTTGAAGGCTGTATATCATATAAGATTGTACAATCTTAGAAGGGGGCAAGGCTGTGACTGCCACAAAGGGACCCTGCACTTCTGAATTTGCCACTACACTACTGCCTGATGGGGGAAAAAAGTAGGAAATATAGTAACTCAGAAAACTGCCAAATCAATCTTCTAGATCTTATGAACTGTTATTGAATGCAGAGCCCCTGAATGAGACATACATGCATATTTAAACCAAGATGTTATCCACAGGAACACTAAGGAAAACCAGCCTGTCTGAGAAGTCCATGGCAGAGCCATATGGAACAAAAGGACTATTCTCCTTTTAAACCATTGCTGAATAATTAACTTTGCACTGTCCAACTTTTAGCAAGTGATGGCTGGGTTTGTTTCCCAGCTCTTATGTTCTGATTGTCAGTAATGGGGATAGGGCACTCCTCTATAATTTATCAATAATAATTCACATTAAGGATCATACTCATACTCAACAGCCAGGGTGGAATTAGGAGCAATCATACAATGAGAGAACATTTGCTTAATTCTAGAAATGTCCTCTAGATTTCTCTCTGTTCTGTTTGAGGTTTAGATTCATTTGGTTTTTATTTTCTTCTTTATTATACCCAACCAGATGCAGCCGAATGGGCATAATAGAAAACATGAATAGCAAAATGGACCAATTACTAATACGACCATTAGGAACACAGGAAGCTGACTTATACTGAGCCAGATCATGGATCCATCTAGTCCAATATTGTCAACTGACAGCAGCTCTCCTGGGTTTCAAGCAAGGAATCACCCTATCTGGAGATGGCTGGGATTGAACCTGGAGCTTTCAGCATGCAAAGCATGTGCTCTACCACAGAACTACAGCATGCTACCTTGAGGACACTGGAAATCAGTATGGCTATGCTGAAAAGATCATGAACTAAAATTGTTAATATAGTCAGTTGCTGATTCTGCAAAGAATCCTGACCAGCTCAACTTTTAAAACAAAGATACACTGGCCCTGATGCTGGGATCAGGGAGTGTAGTTAGGGATGTTGGAGAAATCTGCAATGGGACCAAATGATTCTGGATTTTTATAAATCTGACCTGTGGATTCTGCAATGGATCAGCTCTTCCGCTGTCGGGCGGATTCTGAAGATTTGTGGACCGTTTTTCTTACCTTTGGGAATTTTGCACAAATTTCATCATAGAAAAATACGCAAAAATAAAAAAAAACCGCTGCCCACAAATGCACATTTCCCCCATAGGCTATACTGTGAAAATGCACATTTGGAGGGAATTTGCCCATTTTGTGGGAATCTGCACATTTTTTGCATGCACAAAATTCAGAAACTAAAAAAAAAACACAATCCAATTTTGTCGATGGATGAATGATGGAATGAAAGGTGCCTGACATCTGTGAAACACAGATGGAACGGATTTCATACAATCCATACATCCCTAAGCATAGTAGAAGCTTAATGTTTACTGTTGCATTTTATCGTCTCTCCCCACCATCTGAAACAGATGTCACTTAGTTTCTGCCTTCTTGAGGCAGAGCACTTTATCAATGATTTTGTTACTGGACATGCAGTTCTACATGCATGTGGCTAAAAATGCAGATTGCCGTGTGATCACCACTGAATGGGTGGATGTCATTTGGTTCTCGTGGGGGACGGGGCGAGGGAGAGAGGGGAGGGAGGAGGCAGTGAAACTTAGGCTAAGTTTAGAAGGGACAACCCATGCTGAAAAAGTTTGAGAAACACCTCTAAAGTGCAAAACCAGAGTGGAGAAAGTGGGAAAAGGTACCTTGTTTTCCATGCCAAAAGCATGGAATCGCACTGTTCAGACTTCAGTGCACAACCCATGCAGTGGAGATATCAAATTCCTTTTGCAGTTGTCCCCATACACATCTGACCTGACCCCCTTCCATAGATCTGACCCTAGAGAACATTCCACTGTGTCTATAGGGATGTTTCCTAATCCAGAACGAATGACAATTATAGGAACTCTCTCCAATTGAATTTCTTTCTGAATTGAAATCCTCAATTGCTTGGACCAAAGTATATGGATATGTTGGCATCTGAATATGCCATATTCCCGTAGTACATCCAGAGGTAGCTGATTTTAAGCCTAGTGAGATGATAACTAGTAGGGAGGTGATATGATGGGAATACATTCTCTTTCATTTAACATCAATGCAGAATAAGACTTCCTCTTCAACTCCCTCAGCTTTTTCTGCATCTCCACACTGTTTGCTCTAGATGCTCTCTTCTGCCTATGGCAAAATGTGCTTAGTGTCCCAAGACTGATTAAGCTAAAACAACAGGTGGAATGGAAGAAAGTCTCATTTTCCATAGTGGAGATATGACTGAAGCTCATATCAGCAAAGACGATCTCACACTCTTACATCCTCGCGTCTACCATATTTGTCTGCTAAATGTAACATTTCAGACACATATTTCAGTACCACTAGGGAGCATATTACCTCCCTGTGTTAGCTTAGCAGTCATTAGCCACTGTCATGTATCTTGTTTTTCTCATCAGGATTTTAAAAGATGGGGAGCGGCAGTGTGCGAAAATCTGAGGGGCGTACCAATGACTAAAGCTACCTTTCAACGCAGGATTAAATGAACTTCTTAAACCCACTAGAATGAATTGGCTTAAATTCTCATAACTGTGTTGGATAGTGGCTTGTTCTGAGAACATAACAAATGAAGAGCAGCTGGAGGAACTTGCCATCATTGGCTTATTAGAGACTGTAGTAGGGACTGTTCCCCAATCCAGCCACAGCCATATGGTCCTGAGCGGTCTTCAGAGGGAGACAGGTTGATGCTCTAGGACAGTTGATAGCTGATACCTTTATGGTGATGAGTTTCAGTGGGAGCTAGGATGGCCCAAGAAGGCATAGGTGATGGGCGGAGATGGCTCATCTTTTTTCCCCTCACTAGGCAAGTTGACAGGGAGATTGAGGTCTGTTTGTGTAGCTGAAAAGGAGGCAGAGAGTGAACTTTGCTCTCTGCAGGAAGTCCTACAGCACTATGTGTTCCCCTAGAAACTTGATGGGAAGCAGATTTCATCTTCTACTCAGAAAATCACATTTTCTGCTCAGCAGGTATATATGTGAAACACCATAAGTCTCCAGTGGCCGCCTTCTAAGGAAACTGAACTCTGGGTACGCAGTGGAGCCCCTGAAACTTCTCACTGCTCCGAAGTGGGCTGCACGTGCTTAACCATCTATTAGATCTAGGAAATCTGTTACCAAAGGCTGATGACCATTCACACACATTCCAGTTCTACAGGCAGATCTAAAGTAAACTAAATCTAACCTATAACACCCTATGTCGGTTTTATGCCAGTTTAATGGTTATGCCCTCCCCCGAAGCATCCTGGAAATTGTACTTTGGTGAATTCAGTTAGAGACTCACAGATTTCCTGTGATTCTAGTCAGAGATCCGTAGTTTCCCATTACAGAACCACAGTTCCCAGGCTTTCCTACAGAGAGGGAATGGCAATTAAGCCAGTTCAAGCCTTGAAATGTAGGTGCAGCAAAAAGAGAACTCACAGCGTATCTATCAGTTTGCTTCTACCTTTGCAGTTTGGCTGACAGGTGAATATACCCGTGAATTGAATGCTGGTTCAATGCTGTCTTGCTTCTACCCTATTCTTGCTTCAGGAGAGCTGTTTTTATTTTTTTAAAGCATTTGTTTATTCAGTCATCTGTGGCCTTACTAATAATAGTAATAAAAAGAAATATTTTAGGTGCAAAGTTACTCTGTGCATGTGAGAGAGGGGGAGGTTTCTCTGTGACATCACACAGCACTAGCCATTCAATGCTGGGCACAGCAAGCATGATTCTGTTTAGTTGGAACACAGAAACGTAGGGAGCTGCCATTGGTCCATCTAGTCCAGTACTGTCAGCACTGTCTGGCCCAGTACTATCAACACCATCTGGTACTTTAAAAAGGGGCTCACAGCTCCAAAAAGTGTTTTCAGTGTATGTTGGCATTCATCTCCACAGCCCCATTGTAGATTCAAGTTGCTTACCATTCCCATACAATTGGATCTTCCTGGTGTGGATTTGGCTAGCATGCTTCGAAGTCACACTGTTGAGAGACGTGTGCATTGCTTTCTACTTGTGTCACCCCCAGCAGCTTCTCCTCCTGGGCATATCTCTGCGATGCATATCATAGGAAAAGGCCACATCCTCCTTAGCTGCCGCTGCATCATGCAGCCAATGCACACACCTCTGTGTGGCTAATTGGATGTTTGTAGTGAGACTTCCCTTCCCACCACCTCTCCTCATCTCCCTATGAAACCAAATGCGCCTCTATTGATTTCCTCCCCACATTTGTTTTCACTATTCATTATTAATGGTATCATTTTTCCATCCTTCGAGCATGAAGGCAAATTTTGTGTAAAAATCAATTGAGTGAATGCCGTGTTTGGTTTTCGTTGCTTTCATCTCCCGTCTGCTGTCCTCGGGAGACACAGAGCAGGATATTAGGAAACAAGCACAAAACAGAGGGAGGAAAAAATCCATTGTTAGTGGCTCATGGAAAGGACTCTCCTGTGCTCAATTTTAAGCTTGCAAGCGGCGCTCTCTCCCTCCCTGTCTCCTTCTCTCTTTCGCGCCCATAAACTTTACCTATATGTATTTCAAGGCCCCAACCACCCCCTCTTCCATCCTACCCAGCATAGAATTCTCTTTTCTGTATTGGTTGCAGCCAGAGAAAGGCTTATTTTCTAATGGTTTATTATTGTGAGATGTTTCCAAAGAACACATAGGATACTTTCACACGTGACATCTGGTTGTTGCATTTCCTGCATCTTTAATTTGGAGGAGGGAGGAGATCTCTACAAATGGGTAACATGTTACATTTAATGCAAGAAATGCTCAACAGCATTTGGGTACAGGGCAAGGTTGGTCATGCAGGACTAATAACTTACAGTGAAATCCTATGCATATCTACTCAGAAGTGAGCCCTCTTGAGCTAAATTACTCCCAGGCAAGTGGGTATATGATTGCAGCCTTATTCAGTAATAAGTACACCTACCATTCAATCCTATGCAAGTCTACTTAGAAGTACATCCCCATTGAGCTCAGTAGGACATCTTCCCAATGGGTAAAAGATTACAGGCTTTGAGATTGTGCTGAAAATCCCATTGATGTCAACATTTCCTCCAGTGGAAAGTATACTTAGAATGACAGTCTTGGAGCTTTTCCACATGAAGCACAAACTTCAAGGCAGGTCTAAGCTGGTTCATTTAATCAGCAGTTGACCTGCCTTTGGAAGCCTTATGGGAATTGTTGTGGACACCACTTATGGTTGTATTTGTAAAGGTAAAGTTACACTATCTGGAAGAGCAGCAGAAATTTCTTCTCAACCTTAAGAAGATGTCTGGAGACAAACATCTCAGTTAACCCCTCTTAGTTTCAGGGAGCTGACTAAGCTTATCACACACACACACACTCCCCCCTTTTTTTCTTTTTCCCTGCTGCATTTCCAAAAATTTCACCTGCCCAGAGAAGGGGATCACATGGCAGGGAACCATCCTTATTTTTATTCTGGTTGATAAGGGGTAATAGTGGTATTCTAGCCTGAGTGGTGGTGGGATGGGTAGGCAAGCTGTATATTGCTTAATCTCTGCCAGTAATTAAAATACCCTGATCCTTTAAAAAAATATTTTGAAGTAGGTCCCTTGGGCTGTAATTCTGAAGCCATTTGCTCTGGAGAAATGCCAGAATTTGTATCTATCTGAGCTGGGGGGGGGGTCTTTTAAAGAGAGGCAGGTCCTGCAGGTAAAACTGAGCCCCCATCAGCTGGATTAGACAATCTTCAGACTTCATGGAGATCCACTTCCTTTGAGAAACTTGTACAATCCATGGCACATACAGTGGCACAAGATAGAGCGGTGGGGGTGGGGAGCAACATGGGGGCCAAGGGGTGCATGAACCTCTTGCCGGTCCCCCCTCTCCCCCACTGTGCCTCCTGCTGCACCACTGAATTCAGCCGTGGCAACCCCCCCCCCATGGGTATTGGGTTGTTGTTTTAAATGGCAGCTTTAGCACAGAGCACTAAAAGGGACAAGTTAGGCTTCAGAATCAGCATTGCTCCTTTTCTGCACATCCTCTAGCTTGGAAGTTGGAACAACCCTTCACATCCAGCTTGAAAGCTTTCTAATGATATCATCAGATCCCAGCTTGGCAGCTCTAACTCTTGAATTCTGTGTCTGCAGATCTTGAAAAATACACCAGCATGCCAGGCCTACAGAATTCTCATGGGGTCTCTGTGCTTCAAAGAAATGTTTCCCCTTCTAGTGTGTGTCAGAGTCTATCGAACATAATATTTAATTTGAAACTTCAGGGTCTATTTAATTATAAAGCAGAGCAGTCAATACTGATAAAAACAGGCAGCTGAAGAAACTACAACTTATTCTGTTTTATGGAAGTTTCAAGACCTGGTCCAGACTGTGAATCAGCCAATTATATGTTGCTGTTGTTACAATTTATTAGACACCTTTTCCTTAAAAAAAAAAAAAAAAAAAAGGGACTCAAAACATCAGCACCTTGGATAGCTCCTTTAGAGTTCTGACTGGTTCTGACTGAAACCCAGGGAGGATTTATAGCCCCACCAAAATCAGAGCCACCATTCTCCACTGCTTCACAGTGAGGTGACAAATGGGACAACTATTACAAACCACCCTTAGCTCCTTGTAGGAAGCATGAGATATAAAAAGTGACAAGTCAAATAGCTTCATGGCAGGCAGAAATTCAACAGGTGAATCCCATCAGTGTGAGGAAAAGTCTCAACTGCAGAATTTCTACTTGCCACACAGCTGTTAAAGGCACAGGAGCCCCATCAGGAGAAAAAATTGGCAATGCTGCACAAACATAACCTGAGATCATGGGATATGAGTTGATTTCACTGAATCAGGTTGATATAAACTATATTTTTGTTGAATGCATTGAACTCCCTAACATTTTTTGTTGGCTACTCAGCTAGAGATGAGATCTCTGTCCCTTTTAGTCCTCCCAAAAATCTCCTTTGCTACAAGAATCCTCTCTGCAGAGAGAAAGAGAAAAAGTGAGAAAAAGAAAATGCACAAGCAGTTCAGGTTATCAGGGGTAATTAGGATTCTCTCTTGGTATTAAAGTAAGGGGTTCCGTTTTGATTGGGGCTGCAAAATTATTTTGCTGGCCTTGCTCCTGTACTTTTAATCTGCAGCCTGACATTTAGCAGGCTGCAGATGGAGCTTTTTAGCAGGCTGCACATGGAGCTTTTTCCCCATAACTTTATCACCATGCCAGGAAAAGCTTCTTTGGCTAAACGTGCTTGCCCAGGTGTTGTGAAAAGCACAGGAGCACGGTCAGTATATATATAAAGTGGTGGTGGGGAGAAGCTGGCAGTGCAAAAGGGATGAACAGCTGAAACCTAATGGTGGTTTCTAAGTTTTAGTTTATTTTCATTTTTTCCTTTCATTTTTTCCTTTTCTTTTTTGAAAAAGAGGCTTGGGCACAAGGTAGGTGTGTGTGTGTGTGTGTGTGTGTGTGTGTGAATTGACTTTAAAACCTGGAAAGATGGTGATAGGAATAAAAGAAGGAATAAAAGTTTACTCAGACATAAGCGCCACTGGATTCAATGGGACTTACTCCCTAGTAAGTGTGTATAGGATTGCAGCCTCAAAGAATTGCATTTGGCAGCATTTGTAACAAACTGGAGCTGACAAAGTTTTCTCTGCCTCAGGCGCCATCCAGGCCTGTGGTTTTGCAACCAAACTGGATCAGCAAACAGAGGAGAGGGGGTAAGGAAAAGTGAGTGCCTGTGAAAGGGCTGGACGTCTGCAGCACTTTTATTCCAGCAAGAGCAGGTTTGCCCACCTTCTGCCTGACAAGTGGCACCTGCTGAGATTCCTACACAGCTACCAAGAATTGTAGGAGACGTGTTCTACTTTTTCCAGAGGGCAGCCCTGATAGTCTGTTGCGGCAAAAACAACAAAGTGTCTTGTGGTTCCTTAAAGACTAACATATTTATTGTGGCTTTCATGGACTACACTTCATCAGATGCACTGAGTGTTAGAGTTTCAGGCTTATGAACAGTAGATGTGGTGGTGGTGGTGGTGGTGGTCATGCATGCGTGTGCGCGCGCAAGGCATGGGTGAGAACTGTAAGCAGTGAGGACAGAAGAAAATCTGTCAGCCTTTGTACCTGGTAACCCTATGCCTGTTGCAGCCTTTTCCAACCTGGTGCCATTCAGATGGGTTGGGCTACAACTCCTACTGTCCCCAGCCAGCATGCCCACTGGCCATGCTAGGTGGGGATGATGGGAGTTGTAGCCCAACTCATCTGGAGGGCACCCGGTTGGGTAAGACTGGCCGATCAGATCAGAAAATTTGCTCTCTGCTTTCTGACTGTTGGCATGTCTTAAAGCACTGATCGATATCAATATTATTTAAAACAACTGCAAAATCTCCAGCTGGACTGACTCCTCTACTGTAATGAAGAAACATCCCTTGCATGTTTAGGCCTCATGGAGAATAAATGCTTTGTGTTGCACATCTTTAGTATGTTTGCTGAAGAAATAGCAGGACAGCTCCTTTGTTCAAAAGTCTTTCATGAAAAGCAAAAATGAATATTATAAGGTTCGTGTAGCGGACGTGCTATCATGTCTCCATCTGGAGGATTGACTTGATCACAATGGAGAGTAGACTCTTATCTCATGGGTGAGCCAGTATTATTGAGAATGTCAAATTTAGCCTCAAGTTGGACTTCACTCTATTAGGGATGTACGAACCCAACAACGTCCAGTCTGGGTGGGGGTCTGTTGCAGAGAAATCTGGCCCTTTTGGGGCTCAGCAGATTTCCCTGGAGCCCTGGGTGTGTCCTCCAGATTTTATGTGGCTTTTTTTTCTCTTTAGACAGGGCCAGATATGCCAATTGTGGCTGCAATTAGTATATCTTTGGCCATAAGTAGCATATTTTATGCCCTTTGCAGCTGTAAAGTGCTTTGTCATATGTTAAATCGCTGCTGTAATTAGTGTCTTTTACACCATTTGTGGCCATAAAGTGCTTAGTTATACATAAATTGCAGTAGCACTTTATGTATAACTAAGCACTTCATGGCTGCAAATTGCATAAAATATGCTAATTACAGCCGTAATTTGCTTAAGATACACTAATTGTGGCCACAGTTGGCATATCTTGCCCTGTTTAAAGAGAAAAAAGGCCATGTGACATCCAGAGAATGCACCAGCAGGGAAAGCAAGTCCACTGCTGACTCCACAGGTCAGATTCCCAGGAATCTGACCTCATTCGGGTCCATGACAGATTTCTCCAGCATCGCTACACTCTCTCTAATGTGCATTAATGCTAGATTCCATCTTGTATCAACCAGTTTGTTTGTTTGTTTGTTTGTGTCTTTTATATCCCATCTTTCCTTTAAACAACTCAGGGGGGCATACACGGCTCTTCCCCACTCCCATTTTATCCACCCAACAATCCTGTGACTGGCTCAAGGTCACACAGTGAGCTTCATGGTCACCCAGTGGGATTTGAACCCTGGATTCTTAGGCCCAGTCCAACACCTTAACCACTACAGCACAGCGGCTCTCAGTTCTGCAGTAGCAGCAGCAACAAAATCAGAGGGAGCCCTACCTAGGGCTGGGTGTATCTATCTGTTTCTCTCTTTCCCATTTTCAGATTTTTTAAAATATCAAGTTCTTTATCTCCCAAACACTGAGAACTTTGTGAATGTTGACCTTATCAAAAATGAACCGAACTGAAATTCTGCACCAGCCAAATTCAGCAGGTACAGCTATTCCTAGCATGGAGAGGACCATATTGTACCTGCCTTCCATATAGCTGTGAAAGATGTGGAGCTTGGCAGAAAAAAGAGATGACAAAAAGAGATGGCAATCCCAATTCAGTACCACAAACACAGTCGAATACACAGGGATTCAAATCCAGACTTTTAAGAGCAAAGCACTCAGAGTCCTTGGCCTGGGTGGATGTATCTGTCAGTTTTTTCGTCCAGAATATGGAGAACTTGGTGAATTTGGGTAGATTCTTATGAAAATCAAAACAAAATTCTCATCCAACCCAAACCCTATCATGAGGCAAGGTGGGCTGCCTGCTTTAGATGGCAGATTTTGGGTGCCATGAATGATTGGCAGAGTGAGACAGAGTGATCTCTGGGCACAATCTCCTGGGAAGCACTCTGTCCCAGCTCCCATTAATTTCATAGAGGATTGCTTCCTAGGAGACAGTGGGAGCAGGGGTGCCTTTAGGATTTTCTGCCTCAGACTCCACTTGGGTTAGCCCTGACCAAAATAAACAGCCCCCATAAGCACTGCAGCTTGATATAGGCCTACCTGGTAGGTGATACTAATCTGTAACAGATCATCTATGATACACATTGATTGCATGAAGACTATCATTCTTGGTGTCTGCTCCTCACCTCTGGAATGTGGCCTCCATCTTTCTATATCAGAGGTGGGCAACTTCTGACCTTCAGATGTTTAGGCCTACAACTCCCATCAGCCCTAGTTAGCATAGCCAATGGTGAAGGATGATGGGAGTTGTAGGCCAAAACATCTGGAGGGCCACATGTTGCCCACCCCTGCCCTACAGGTTTGCCAAATTCTTTGACTTTGGACACTTCACAAAATACAAGAAAAAGAAGTGTTTGCAGTGTGTCCACTATGTGTGCCCTTGTGTCTGCTCACATGTGACAAACCTGTGCCTGAAAGGGCAAGGTTTCCAGATATGTGTTTACCATGTGTTTGCAGACATACATCTCCCCCTCAGACATTATGATGTTTACCATTGCAATTAACAATTGGCTCACAGCAGACACCTTTCTTTTAGGTCTGGTGAAGTGTGTGTGTGTGTGTGTGTGTGTGTGAGAGAGAGAGAGAGAGAGAGAGAGAGAGGGAGGGAGGGAGGTCACCCTTGCAATTTCTAATGCTCTCACCAGCCAATTTGAAATATAGCTTCTCCACCTCTTAAAAACAACACAAAACCATGAAGTTGCCTTGGCTGCAAGTAAGGCACATGATGTAACAGTAAAGTAAATTAACCCAGCATAATTTCGGGGGAAGCTGCAGATCTTTCCTTTGCTTAGGTTGCAATAATATACATCAGTCTTTCCCAACTTGGTGCTCTCCAGATGTTTTAGACTACAACTCTCATCATACCTGACTGTTGACCATGCTGGCTGGGGCTGATGGGAAAGCCCAACACATCTGGGGGGGCACCATGTTGGGGAAAGTTGCTATATACTCTGTAAACCGTTCATTTATCCACTGTATTTTAATACAATGAACTGTACGTAGTTATGTGCTACAAGTGCAAATGTCAATTCTGGTATGCCTACACAATCAATCTTTGTGTATTTCTTTTAAACACCAAAAGGCTGGCAGAAGCCTTTCTCTATTTTTGCACTACCAAGGTAGTTTAGTTACATGCTGGTTTTCCACGTTGGGCTGTGCCCAAAGCAGTTCACAGACAGTAAACATTGATTCTTTTTCCTGAACCAAATAACCTCATGGGGGGGGGGGATAGGTGAAATAGGGTCAGAAATAACTTCTCTATGTCCTTGATTCCACTTTTGAACTAGGGTGGTGTGGAATAGGCTATAATCTTCAGAACGTTTTCTCTAGAACTTTTGGGGCTGGATTATTGTAGAAATTAATGGATTGTGGATTGCAATTTTTCCCGGGTTCAGATCTCAGCCCCTTTCCCCTCTTGTGCTAGAATTCATACTTCCTCAAACCACCAGGCATCACTTATGCTCAATTACCCCATGTCCTCACAGCCCTATCTTACCCTCCCAATCCGTCACAGTACAATTTAGAAACAAATTAGCATTGTTTCTCTTATTTCCATAATTTATTCTTTTTGCATCATTTGGACTTTCTTTTTTCTGGAGGCAGAACTGAAGTTTTCGGAAATATCTTTCGTTTATTCATTTAGAGCTGGTTAAAGCCATTTGTACACTGACCCTTGGCATGACTGCAAGTGTGCCACATGTTTGGCTTAGAATGAAAGGCAATTTAATAACAGACTTTTAATTCAGAAGGATTTTGCAGCTGATTTTTAAAAACATACTAACTTATTCTCTCCCCCACCACCACCCCACCCCCCTTCTCTTCTTACGGCCCCTGCAGCCCAATCTCATGCATGTTTACTCGGAAGTAAGTCCCAATGCCTTGGACTTCCTTTTGTATTATTATTATTATTATTATTATTATTAATTGCATTTATATTCAGCCTTTTTTCCTCTTGCAAGGAACCCAAGGTGGCTTACATTATCCCCCTCTCCATTTTAGCCTCACAACAACAACCCTGTGAGGTAGGTTGGGCTGAGAGTCTGTGACAGGCCCAAAGTCACCCAGTGAGCTTCCATGTCCGAGCGGGGACTAGAACCCAGATCTCCCGGCTCCCAGTCCAACACTCTCACCACTACGCCACACTGGCTCTCCAAGTAGGGGTGCACGGGGTTGCTGGCTTGTTTTTTTTCTGCTGGCTGGAAAAGCAGTTGGTGACAGCATCCTGAAAGTCCCGGTGGCAGCAGCTTGAGTGCGGGCTGGTGGCTCCGATTTCAGCGGAAATCCTGTGAATCCATTCTGGGTTTCCGTCAGACCAGCAGGAATTCTAAAGGAGCTATCCAAGGTTCTGAACTTATTTGTGGGGATACGGCTCAGCACCTTGAATAGTTCCTTCAGAGCTCTGGCTGGTTCTGACTGAAACCAAGAATGGATGCACAGCCCCACTGGAATCAGAACCACCAGCCTCCACTATGCAGTTTTGTGTACGCATTTCCTTTTGGATGGAAGCAAACTTCCTCTGCCCCGCTCTAGAGAGGGTAAGGAAGACCTCCCCTAGGCTTTGGGGCAGTAGCGAGGGGCCGCAGCACTGCGCTGGCCCCTGCCCCCCCCCCCCCCGCAACTCGGCCTTTCCGCAAATCATTGTATTGTATTGTTTTAATTCATTCACGTACAAGAAAATTGGCAAGAGACGTTTAAGGGGCTAATGGAGCTGCCTAATGACTAATTGATTCGATCCCCCGAGTGTGACTCCAGCTCAGAGTGGCCCATAGGAACAGATGCAATTACAAGGTTGGGTGATTTGGAAGCGACTGATCAGGGCCTTGGGTGGGGCGGGGGGCGAAGTAGTGGTGGCTGAGCCCAGTGGAGACTGGTGTCTCCGATTTCAGTGGGGCTGTGAATCCATTCTGGGTTTCAGTCAGAAGCAGTCAGAACTCTAAGGAGCGATCCTAGCCCCAGATGGGTCCAGGTCCTTGGACAGCTCCTTTAAAGTTCCGACTCGTTCTGGCTGAAATCCAGGCCGGATTCACTGATATAGGAGCCACCAGCCGCTACTGGGTGAGCCTTTGACCGCCTTGATTTAGGAGACGCCAAGAGGACACATATTTGCAAAGCAGCAGCAGGAGGAGGGAGGAAGACACGGAGAAGACCCGGGACACACACGCGCGGGCACAGGAGAAGAGAACGGAAAGGGCAGGTTCATTTGGGGAAGGCGGGTAGACAGCTCGCTTAGCCAGGTCATAGGAGGGACAATGCAAAAACAGAGTTTCCTCAAACATGCCAGAGCTGAAACAAAAAGTCGAAGAGAAAAGTGTTTTCGTCAAGACCTGATGGGAGAATTTTGGTTACCATCTCACACACCCGGCCAACTTATCCTCCCCCAACCTTCTAAAATAAGCAAGTTATTTTATAAACCAGACAAGGGCAAGCAGATTTTATTGAACACAGTGGATCTCTTCCGTTCTTTCTCTCTCTGTCATAACATAACCAAGTTATAAAATAACCCAGTTATTTTATAAAGTAGACAAGACCAAGCAGATCTTGTTGAAGAGAATGGATCTCTGGAGGAACGAGAAAGATCGGTGAGAAAGAAACTCTCCTAGATTATTTGAAGCCAATCACAAAAAAGTGATATATTTTTTTTAAAGTTTTGAATTCTTTCGCTTCTCCCTCGAAGTTGCTGGACACCTTCTGGGAAATTTGGCATGTAACAAGTGTAGGTTGCTGAGCGATATGTTGTCAAAACACGAGGTCAAAAGTTGCCAATGGAAGGAAGGGAACATAGAACACCAAATCGCCTTTTGGAGCTTAGTATGAAAGAGAAACTCAAGGATGTGGTCCTACTTTCGTAGGAATAAGTCTTTTGAAATCTCCTGGGTTTACATCCGAATAAATATGCAGCGGCTTGCGTTGCAGAAGAATGAATAAGTAGGAGCCCTTCAAGAGTTTAGATTAGACAAAACTCAGACATAACACTCCATGAACAAGTCCATAAGCAGTGGCACTGTTGTACACATATCAAAAACTGAGAAATATAACACAGAGATCGCCCTTCCTTCCTTTTTCATTCTTTCTCTGGTCCCCCGCCTCAGCATACGATCGCTTTTGTCCTGACTTATCTTTCACCTGATCAACTCTGATCTTGCTTCCTAAAAGACTCACCCAGAAGACCAACCGTTCTATTTAACTCACTTAACCATGCAACCTATATCCAGCAAAAGCCAATACGAAACAGTCACCAGCTCTATTACTGTTTGCTCTTTTATTAACTCAACATAACTGCCAGCCTTGGCTAAATGCAGGCTAAATGCAGTGCAAGGCTGTATGCGGGGGTGCTCGCAAGAAACGGATAAGCTAATAAAATCCAACAGCTATTTATAAAAAAAAAGATAAATATAAGATGAGCTTGTTTGTTTTGAAAGGGACATCTAGGAAGCAATGTCTTCCAAAAGGATAGAACCGGGAATAAAACTGGAAAATACAGTAGAAAAGAAAGTGACATTCTAATAGTGGAATGCCCTGAGGTTTTTCGGTTGCCGGTTTTTTTTACCCATTGGGAGCTGTCCTGGTGCTGAAATCCAGAACACCAACTTTCGACAGTCAAAACAGAGTTTCAGAAATCTGCTTCTACTAATGTGATAGTATGGAAAAGTTTTCGGTTCCAGGAATCGTATCCGAGAGACAGACGCACAGACAGAGAATAATGGGCTATTTTTTCAAGTCTCTCTTTAAATGGAATGCGATTCCCTATTTGTTCTGTATTTTTCAAACTTCTCAAACCAATCTTCATATAGAACTGCTATCTAATAAGATAAATTTCATAAGTTTCCCCGAAAACCTCAGACTGAAGTAAATTCTCCATTTGAGAAGCCTAATGTAATTAGAGGTGAGTGAGCAACTAGGTGAGCAACTAGAATGAGCAAAAATATTTTTGGACTTGACAGGAACGTTGCATATTAAAGAAAAACAACAATAACCCCACTATAAAATACAACAGGTTAAGTTAACAGGAATGTGACTGAGAAAATCGTTAAATATATCTTACCTGGATTTTTAAAAGCAACAACAATAGGCATTCCTTAAAAGAGCTTTTCTTCACATCCTAGTGGTGAGTAGAGAAAGGATGCAGGCAGCATTGCTTTCTGCCCTTTTTATACCACGTTACCCAATTAATATTGCATCAACCTTATTTTAAAATTTCAGAACCCACAATATAATGTAATGACACAAGGGCATTTATTATTAAAGGACATTTGATGGGGGGGGGGAATCATTGGGGCTCATTGAGAAAAAATAAATAAAGCCAGGACATTTAAAGGAACGTTAGTGATCTTTCTTACGACTCCCTTCATGAACTACAAAAGAATGACTTGATAAGGTGCTTTAAAAACAAAAAAAGGGTAGAATCTAGTCTGAGTTTTTGCTAGATATTCATGGAAAGCCAAGGCAAGGTATTCAGAAGATCACTGGGCTTGGATAATTAATTTTTAATCATTTAAGGTGCTTCTGGGATTCATAAACAAAAGCCCTCTTTTTCTTTTAAACAGAATTCCAAATGAACCTTTGATAGCGCGGTTTCCAATGATTTCTTCTTCTTTTTTAAAAATGAAACTTCAGAGAATGAAGTGTCATTTGTGTCGTAATGAGAAAGAAGGGCTCTAGCTAAACCTAATTGCCTGGCTGTGTGTGTGTGTTGTTTTTTAAATGAACTGCAGTATGATTTGCATGTATATTTTTCACAATTAGTAAGCTTTAACCACAAGAAGGTGTAGGACTAGCAACGGGTGTTGTTGTACTAATGCTCTCTCTCTCTCTCTCTCTCCAGAACTTTGCTCGTCCATTAAAAAGTGTGCAGTTGAGAAGAGTGGTAAGGAATACTTGAAAACAAAAAAAAAATACAATTCCAGGGAATTTGTTATTACCATTAACAGCCAAAAGATATCATATAAAAAAAGAGACCTGATTTGCAAGGAAGAGAATCTTTTCTGAATCTAAGTACAACATACATATATTCAGCAATATGTAAATAATCTTAATGAATAGCTTGACTGCTAAATCTACCAAAGTACCAGGCACTATAGATAAAGAATACGTCGTTATTGTTATTGTTATTGTTATTGTTATTGTTATAAATAATAATAAAGTCGTTTCTGTCCCCTTTGAGGCACATCTTTTTCGGTATCGCTCGCTTCACTTAGCCATGTCTAAAACTTTTTTTCCTAAACAACAACAACCGC
The DNA here is from genome assembly GCF_057233095.1 of Heloderma suspectum. Classification (NCBI taxonomy): domain Eukaryota; kingdom Metazoa; phylum Chordata; class Lepidosauria; order Squamata; family Helodermatidae; genus Heloderma; species Heloderma suspectum. The sequence continues at coordinate 251,736,785 of NC_139459.1, forward strand.
AACAACAAGTTGTGGGGGCATGGGGGGAGAAGAAAACATCCATTCGGGTTGAAAAATAAAGCATTTTATTTGAGAAGTTCCAGGATGTATTTCCGAAGGAGGGGAAAGAAGGAAGGGAAGGAAAGTATAGAGATCATAGAGGTGCACGAAGTGCCCAAATTATAGGAAGGAAATATAAAATTTAAGGTGGCCTGTGCGGGGAGAAAGGGTGAATGCAGTCAAGATATTTGACAAGAAGAACCCCTTGTTTAATACAGAGACAGGTGTAAAGTTAAAACAAAAAACCCCAAAACCAGTAGAGACTGATACATATTTTAAAAGGACTCCTATCCCCGTGTCACTGTCTCCAAAGAAACATGGGTGTAAGTCCGTAGTGACGGACAGAAGTTCAACGGTGTTTAGAGGTCCCGTGCAAAAAGCTAGTCTGCTGCAGCCCAGTCGAATGAAAGTGCTTGGATTTCAAGCCGGCTAGACCCACTCAAGTCAATCACCTGAAATCCCTCGAATTTCGATTAACACAATTAGTCTTGCAGATCGACCTGTGTGGATACAAGCCTGACTTACTAAAGACCCATGGAGGTTTATCCTTTCGACCGGGGTGAGGTTTGGGGGCGGGTGGGGGGGGGCACACGAAGTTGCATCCAATAGATCGCAACCCTCACCTCATGGAGGTCAATGGCAAATATCCATTTAATGGCTCGGGATTATCTTAAAAACGTGTTTGGTTCCCATTGAAATAAATTAGTCGTCCCCTTGTAAAAGTGCCTAGAATAGGGGTGTTAAACCCTTTTTGTGTGTTTTGCTCCAGAAACCAAGACGTTGATTCAAGTCAACTCTGCTTCAGATCTATTCTTCCGCCTCCAAGAAAATGAAGAACTTTATCAGGCGATAGTCATGTGTGTGTTAATGGGAACAATTTGACGAGCATTCCAGTTATTTCATCGACTTAAAAATAGAGTTATCTCCCCCCCCCCTTAAGAAACCATCGGAGTATTTTAAAAACTATCAATAGATCTCAGACAGCATGCAGTTGACCAGGCAAGGAAAAGGTGGTGGACCAGCGAAAACTACCCCAAAGTTGAGCTAACAGCTGGCTTTCGGAAAATAGCCTTATATATAGATATAATTCACAAATCTGAATAAATCTTCAGTCTCTGGTGGGTTCCCTCCGCTTTTTAATTATATAAACCCAGAGGTAATGTATTCCCTTCCCCCAAACTACATCTACCATATCTCTTATTGCATTATTTTTATTATTTTTTTTAAGAAACGGGTACCTCTCAACTTTCAACTCTTCCAACAAAAGTGACAAGCGTCATACACTCTAGTGTACAAGAAGACACACAGTCAAGCGAGAAAGACGAACCGGGACTGGGGAGGGAAAATAAATACACTTTTTTTGTCGAGAGGTCACTTGGTAGTTTTGTTTTTCATCCGATAACCCGGAGAAGCGCCACGGAAGGCAGGCCAAAGGAATGATGGCCCGGAGGCTGGACTGGCGAGAGGAAGGTAAGGAAGAGAGGAAGGTCAGTGGCATTGTGGCTTGGTCGGGCGACCCTTTCCGAGATGATCCCTGCTGTTGGTTGGTTGCCTGTCTTACTGGCGTAGGTTTTAAGTTGAACGCTGTCTTTTCTTTCGACGTGTGTCTTGTGTCCAGTGGAGGCTGGTGGCTCCTATTGCGGTGGCGCTGCGCGTCCGCTCTGGGCTTCAGTCCGAACCAGCCAGAACGGCAAAGGAGCTATCCAAGGGGCGGAACCCTGTCCCCCAAACGGCTTCAGCACCTTGGGCAGCTCCCTGAGAGTTCTGGCTGATTCTGGCCGACGCCCAGAGCGGATGCTGGCCCCACCGAAGTCGGAGCCGCCGGCCGCCCCCACCGCCTCTGTCCGCGGGGCGCAGGCGGGCGCCTCAGTGCACGGCCGAGTACTTCATGCGCTTCTGTTTCTGCCTCTGGTTGCAGAACCAGACGCGCACCACGTTCTTCTTGAGGTCCAGCCTCTCGGCGATGGCGGCGATCTTCTCGGAGGAGGGCCGCGGCTGGACGGCGAAGTAGGCTTCGAGCGAGCGCTTCTCGGGCGCCGCGATGGAGGTGCGCTTGCGCTTGCGCTCGGCGCCGCGGGGGAGCGCGGGCTCGGCGTCCTTCCCGCGGCAGGCGGCCTCCGCCCCCTCCAGCCACGCCCGCAGCACCGGCTTCAGCGCGACCATGTTGTTGTGCGACAGCGTGAGCGACTCGAAGCGGCAGATGGTGCTCTGGCTGAGCGAGCCCGCGCCGGGGATCTGCAGGCTGGCCAGCGCGGCGCCCACGTCGGCCTGCGTGACGCCCAGCTTGATCCGCCGCTGCTTGAAGCGCTCGGCGAACGCCTCCAGCTCCCGCGGGTCCGACTCGACGTCGCTCAGGCACGCCAGGCCGGGGTGGGGCGCCGAGGCCTGGGCGGCGGCGGCGGCCGAGGGGGCCTGCGGCGGGTGGCCCATGCTGGCCATGGCTTGGTGCAGGTGGCCCATGGCGGCGCCCAGGTGCGGGTGGGCGTGCGGGTGCATCTGCGCGGCCGTGACGGCGCCGTGCTCGGGGCCCCCCATCAGCGCGGGCGAGAGGTGGTCCAGGAGGTCGCCGTCCAGGCCTTGGTGCGCCACGGCGTGGTGGTGGTGGTGGCGGTGGTGGTGGGGCGCGGGCGCCGAGATGGGCACGGTGGGCGACGAGGTAGATGTGCAGGGGACGCTGCTCATGGTATGGTAGGTGGCGTCTGGCTTGAAAGGATGGCTCTTGCCGTGAGAGACCAGATCCACAGCCGCCAGAGCTTCAGCCCGGGCCAGCAGAGTCTCATCAAAGCTTCCAAATATATTGCCCTGGAGCTGCAAGCAAGAACGCGCAGAGCGCAGTCAGTGGGGAATAGTGGCAAGTCTGGATTCAGAAACATTTTCTCTCTCTCTCTCTCTCTAGCACAGAGATTCCTCCTCAAAGCTCAGGTCATAAAAATTAATATGAAGGCAGAAGATGCTTTGCTTGAATAGACATGTGGATCAGAGAGAGAGGTGGGGGGAGAGAGAGAGAGAGAGAGAGAGAGAGAGACGCGATTGTTCTGGCGACATGAAAAAAACATTAAGCCGGGGCCTGTCAAAAACGTGCCTTAAAGCAGTAATTATGCTTCATCTACATACCTGCGGGGCTGGGAGGCACACGCGCCGCATCGCCTCCGAGCTGGAGTGCAGGCTGGAATACTTGGCTTCCTGCAGGGCAGGGTGCATGCCGAACGGCTGCTTGGCCATCATCTTGGCGCACCTTGCAGGTAGGCAGCCCCTGACATCGAGTCAGGGTTGGCTCTCTGGCTGGCGACTGTCAAAGTGAGCGATTTCAGTGACAAAGCTTCGCTTCCTTCCCCTTCCCTTCCCTCCCCACCCCCCACCCCGCCTGCTTCCATCTCGGCTTCTTCACTCATCTTACAAGCAGAACTGCCTGTGATGGGACCGGCACCCTGTGCGCACGCGTGCTTGGTCTGGCAGCGAGAGGAAAGGGAAAGGGAGCCCGCAGGGATGGGGACCAGGCGCTCGGGGGAGAGACGCGGGGCGGGGCGGGGGGGTCAGCTGTCCCGCCGGCCGAGGAACCCGGAAGGATGCCGCCAAGCCGACGAAGAGGAGCGTGTCTGAAAGGGTGGCCGCCCCTGCCCGCGTTGGCTGGTGATGGGAAACTTTCGGGCCGTGTGTGTCAAGAGCAGTGGAGGCTGGTGGCTCCGCTCTGGGCTTCAGTCAGAACCAGCCAGATCTCTAAAGGAGCGATCCAAGGTGCTGAACCCAATCCCCCAAACGGGCTCAACGCCTTGCATGGCTCTTTTAGCGTTCTGACTGGTTCTGACTGAAACCCAGAGCGGATTCATAGTCCCACTGTCATCGGAGCCACCAGCCTTCACTGGTCAAGAGCCCAGAGATCTCGCCGGCTGGAATACATTAGCCAAAGGCCACAGTCGAAAGCTTTCCCCAACGTCAACAGCGTGCGCCGGTGGAATTGACCAGAGGGCAGTGTGGTTCTGCCTTTTCTCGCCCTCTCTCCTCCGCGCGAATGTTGTGAACATTCCAGCGGGACTGGCCGGGGCTCCCTCGGGCAGAGGCGCTTCAAAGGAGCCCAAGACGGAATCGACGGTGGCGACGCGGAAAAGGGGCCAAGACGCACGGGGCACCTCTGCGCTGCGTGCCGCCCTCTGCACACCGACCTGTTGGGTAATGATGAGACGGAGGCCTTGCTCACGAGCAGAGCTAACTTATCTCCCGCTTGTACTTGGTTTGATGCACACGTCCGGGCCGCATCCTAAGTTAATACACTTTCCCCCTTGCCCTCCCATCTCCTGAATCACACTCCCTGGATCGGCTTCCACTAGAATCGAGGCAAATCTCCAACCTGGCCGGGCACGGCTGGTTCTTTCCTCCCACGAAAGAAAAAGCAGTGAGATCCAGATTCCCCCCTCCCCCGCCCCCAATCTCCGGATTTCATAGTCTGAATATAGTAAAGGCATGCTGAAATTAAGTACTGAATGATTTTTTAAAAAAAAAATGGCCAGTTGCGTCATGATCTGATTCTCCTAATGAAAGATAAAGAGTTTAGTGCTTCGGTTTGATACTGCTTTCCAAAAGTAAAATGCAGAAACTCCTGAAGGCCAGTCCAATTGCCCCGCCTTCAGCTCGGGGCAGTTGGACTAACCACTTTGTGGCTAGTTTGGGGAGTTACCCAGGGAAACAGACAGAGGAGCCTCCTCAGAACGGAATGGTGGGAGAGAAATTATTACGTGGGGCGGGCGGGGGGGGGGTAAACAAAGGAGTGTTGACTGTTCAAGGGGGAATTATAAGAATATACACACAAGCATTGCAGGGAGATATTAGATCCCGGGTATGTTGATGCCCATTGCATTCCGAGGTCAACACGGAAAAGGCCTCCTGTGATCAGAGGAGGGATGACTCGTGTTCATTTATTGTGACCTCCCCCCCCCCCCGCTCTCCTTCTGCAAGGTAACTATTCCAGATTTGTGGAAGTGGGCAGATGCCAAGTGAGGTAGTTACCACGGTAGAGTTACTCCGAACGAATGGCTCTAGGGGAGTTGCTTTGTACCCACATGCCCGGAGGAGACGGAGCAACTCCCCTGGATTGACTCATCCTGAAGGCAGAAAGCGGCAAAAAAGCAGCCAATAGCCAAAATAGCCGACCCCCCGATACTGGTCGTGGAAATCGGCTCAATGACATTCCCAAGGAGGGATCAGTCCCGGCTCCTGAGCGTCAGTACGCTTGTTCGGGCAGCAGTTTTAGACTCTGCGCCACCAGCAGTTTTTATTCGTCTCCTGGGGGGGAGGCTCCCCCCTCTCCTGCAAAGCCCCTGCTCAGCGGGGAGCCGAGCTCTCCCCGCCGGCCCACGGAAGCGGGCGCTGTGCACCCCCCCCCCTTCCACGCCAGGGAGCGAGCGCAGGGGACCCGAGAGGCGCGCGCGTCCGCGTGGAAGCGGCAGCCAGGGCGAGCCGACGGCCGCCTGGGAAGAGCTCCAGCCCGGGGCGGAGGAGAGAGACGTCCGGGCGGCTTGGAGCAAGCGCAGAGCACCGCGCGCGGAAGCGGCCGCCAGGCGGGGAGGCCGCGGTGCCCGTATTCGACAGCAGGGGCGGGCGCAAGGCAGATCGCCAAATGTTTTGGACTACAGCTCCCGGCATCCCTGACCATTGGCCATGCTGGCAGGGGCTTCTGGGAGGTGAAGTCCAAAGCATCCGGCGATCTCTCTTCTGCCCACCCTTGTCTTACATGGCAGCGATTGGGGTTATTTGTGGGGAGGCTTTCAGACTCACCCTCTCAATGGTGTCGTCGGAGGTCTACAGTCGACATGAGCAACTGGAGGCCCTTAGGAACACTGGCAGCTGCCCCGCAGGGGCCGTCCTGGAGGCAAGAGAAGTGTGCCTGGAGGGAGTAGGGATGGTGGCCACACTACCCTGGGGCGGGCCACGCTGGGCTCCGTGGATGGGACTTTTGCCAACCACCCTCTCTCCCAGGGATGGGCAGCCGTTGGCCCGCCTCCAGGACTACAGCTCCCATGATCCCCGACTGATGCTTGTGCTGGGTGGGGCAGATGGTGTCCAATGAAGTCTGGAGGGCCACAGGTGGTCCTGAATTTGGCCCTCCCATAAAAGGGAGCAGGGGTGCAGGTTGCCAGCTGAAGCTGTTTCCAGAGCAGAATTCCTACTAAAACAAATACCATATTCATCACTGGAGGCTGGTGGTTTCGATTTCAGTGGGGCTGTAAATCCATTCTGGGTTTCAGTCAGAACCAGTCAGAACTCTAAAGGAACTATCCAAGGTGCTGGACCCTATACCCAAAATAGGTTCAGCACCTTGGATTGCTCCTTTAGAGTTCTGGCTGGTTCCAACTGAAACCCAGAGTGGATTCACAGCTCCACTGAAATCAGAGCCACCAGCATCCACTGATGTACTATAGACCAGGGGCAGGCGACCTTGGGCCCTCCAGCTGTTCTGGACTACAACTCGCATCTTCCCGACCATTGGTCATGCTGGCTGGGGCTGATAGGAACTGTAATCCAAAACATCTGGAGGGCACCAGGTTGCCTAACCCTGCTATAGACAATTGTGGCCAGGCAGTGCACATAGATGGAACCAGGGAATACTGGCAGAGAGGCAACTGCCTTACACTAGATTAGACTCTTTTAGACTCTGTCCATCCAGCCCAATACTCTATTCTTGACAGGTAGGTCTTTAACATCACCTGTCACTGATTCTTTTTTAAGTGGAAGTGTCAGGGATTGAACCTGGGACCATCTGCATGCAAAGCAGAGGCTCGGCCACTGAGCTATGGTCCCTTCCTCTCTTCCCCTTCAGATGAAAACATATAGGTCAGCTTTTCTTGGCTTAATAAAGAGTATGCACACTTTCTAATGACACAGAACTCAGGAGTGCTGTCTACACAGAGAAAGGTGAAATCTTGTACATTCCTGAGCCAGCAGAGGCCAAATAGAAATTCTTGTCAGGTTTGTTTTGTAACTCCTGCACTGTGTCTCAGCAATGAGCAATGTGCACTTTGGGACCATACCAGGGCGCTCAGATCATTTATCTCCGTTTTATAGTGATCTGAGGTGAAATGAAACACAGTGGATGTACTGAAGGGTCTTAGGTTGGTATAAGAGTGTGCAATTTCCGAGTGTCACAGACTTGCCCTGACGTACACATATCTTGATTCCTGATATATGAAAAAAGAAAAAGCCGCCTTGAGCACCTGTTTTGGAGGAAAGGCAAGATATGAAATAAACAAATAGTTTAACAGACTCCAACTCTTTGATGTAGCAAGCAACCAGGGGAATACAGCATACCTAAAGACTTTGAGTTTTAATCGGTAAAGTGATGGCTGGCTGACTTTAAGTCAGGTACGTAAAAGAGAAAGATATAAATAGGAAATGAGTTAAAGAACCTTCTATGACTTTCACTCTTCCTTATGGTGTCATAACTTCAATCAGGGATTTCTAAGGACCACAGAGGGAAGGCACAGAGGAGCTGACAAGCATTTAGAAATATCATCTGTTGTCCCTTATCTTGGAGCTTGGAAGTCACCCCTCCCTCCACCCTTCCACCCCTTTCTCAAAAGCAAATTTTAAAAGACAGATCCTGCTTCCCAAGGGTACTCAAGGATAACAAGATGCTGGGAAGGAGAAGGACTAGATTTGGGGGAGGGTGGGGTGGGGAAGGTGGGAACTATTTTTCAGTGGTTGTCCCACAGAGCCCACAGGTTTTTAGGACAGTAGCAGAAAAAAGGGGTTGGATTTAGACTTAGTCCTATTTAGAGTAGATCCACAAACCAGTGGGAGTTAAGTTGGTTATGACTGACATAAGTCCCGCTTATTGCAATGGGGCTGCTCTAAGTATGATTAAGTCTGGGTACACCCTAAGGTTGACATCAATGCTGGAGAAAGGAAGCCTTATTTTCCTAGTTGTTATGGGATTCTCTCCCCGCCCCCAGGGCCTACACAAATTTGCCTAATCAAATTCAAAGCCACTCCTAAACAGTTCCTGTCTCCACTTGGAACATCTCTAATGTTTTAAAAAGGCAGATCTATAAAGCAGAGGTCCCTAACTCCCAAACGTCCCTAACATTCAACAACAACAACAACAACAACAACTCACTATCCCATCTTTTGCAGGGGCTTTTGTCCCTCATTTGGCCAAGAAGCTGGACTAAAGGACCCTGGATTGCCAGGACTTCTGGCTTTGAGCTCTAGGCAGTATAGCTAAAGTGGACAATTGGTATAAAAGTGGTATAAGAGGCTGTCCTGCATACACCCAATTAAGGAGCGTAAGAGAGAACAGTACTAGCACCTCCCTTTGGAGGCTTCATGGGTGCACTTGGGGTATGCCAAATGCTGCAGGTATTCTGGACTCTCTAAGTCAACCTTCCCCAAACTGATGCCCTCAGAAGATAAGAAGAGCCCTGCTGGATCAGACCAAGGGTCCATCTTGTCTAGCATTCTGTTCACACACCCGGGACAACCAGATGCCTGAGGGAAACCCACAAGCAGGACACAAGTGCAACAGCACCTCTGGCCCATGTTCCTCATCAACTGGTGTACATAGGCAGACAGCTTCTGATAATGGAGGTAGCATATTGCCATCAGGCCTAGCAGCCATTGATGGCCTGATCCTCCATGAATTTGTCCAATCCCCTTTTAAAGCCATCCAAATTGGTGGCCATCCTAGATTCTGTGGCAGCAAATTCCATAGTTTAACTATGCACTGTGTGAAGAAGTACTTCCTTTTATCTGTCCTGAATCTTCCATCATGGTTAATTGCAGAATGCTGGATTTGTAGTCCAACACATCTGGAGGGCACCAGGTCAGGGAAGGCTGCCCTAAGTAGATGTCCCTGATGGTGTTTCAGGAAGAAGAGGACTTCATGGCATTTGGTGCATAGGCTGACCATATGTACTGTTTTAAACAGTACCGGTTTTTTTTCATATTTCCCAACCGTCCCGTCGTTTTAATATAAATGTCAATTTTGTCCCGTTTTTAATCTTTTGTAAAAAACTGAATGCGTTTATCATAAGGCTCTAATCATGCTAATCAATGCATGCAGTAAAACTACTAGTGTGACGAAAGAGGAAGTTCCGTTTCCTTTGTCCAGGCAGGGCCAGGCTTCTTGAGCTAGTGACGATCAGACACCGCCCCCTCACTTGTCTGCAGTGGCGGGGAATTCAAGAGGCGGTCGCTAAGTCCCATTCAGCATGTGAGAGCCAGGAGCTTTAATGAGCTTCCGTCGTGCATTAAAAACGTTGTTGTTCAGGCAGGCATTTGGGGTGGGTTAGGGTATTTTAGAAAATGTTTTTATTGTAGAATTTTATTGTTTTAAACTGTTTTTATTGTATGTTGTACATCACCCAGAGTGGCTGGGTGACCAGCCAGATGGGCGATTAATAAATTTAATAATAAATAAATAAATAGGAGGGTGAGTCTTACTGTTATTTCTACCATCGTTCCGCCCATAGAGATTCTTTCTCTAATAAAACTTTTGTTATCATCTTACTTTTTCATGAATATGGAATATTACATAACCCCGTCCCATTTTTGTCATCCCAATATCCCATTTTTGTCTCAAGGAAATATGGTCAGCCTATGCATAGACCTCTCTCTCTCCCACCTCAATCCTTCCTTGGTGGGAAATGAAAGCCAATCTTGTTGTTAAATAACACCCTAGCCTAAAGCCTGGGCCAGAGAGCAGAGGATTAGTGACTGGGAAGGGAAAGATGCCTGTTGGGTATTGCCTGCCTGCCTCCACTCAAAGATACTTGCTTGGATAAGAACATGGTGTGTCTAACTATGATTTCTCAAGATATGGTGATGACCATCACTGTAGAGGGCTTTCAAAGGGAATTAGACACATCCAGGCAGGAGTTGTGGATAATTGCCTGCCTGCCTGAAGCTTATTAGCCAGTCTTAAGCTGAAGCTCTCAGAGCAGTGTTCAGTATATAGATATAGATATAGATATAGATTGCTATATAATCAAATTCAGTAAAATATACTAAAATCCTAGCATATACATTCATGTAAATGAGCTAAAGTTCTCATTTACAAATTAAAAGCTATTCACCTGGCACTGAAAAGAAAACAGGGACAGCACTAGGTGGACAGCACCCTCAGGAGGGAGTCTCAGTGGCAGGGTGTCACCATTGAGAAGACTGTATCTCTGGTCCTCACCCACCAGAGACTCAGACATGGCTCTCAGATGGTGATCTTAATGTCCAAGTAGGATCATGTGGGTGATCCTTTAGGCACCCATATCTCAAGCCATCTAGGGCTTTAAAGCAGGGGTGGGGAACATGTGGCCCTCCAGATGTTGAACTCCCATCAAACCCAGCCAGTATGGTGAATGGTCAGGGGTGATGGGAGTTGTAGTCCAGCAACATCTGGAGGGCCACAGGTTTCCACCACCCCGGCTCCAAAGGTTAAAAACAGCACTTGGGATTGTGCTTCTTAACTAATGTAGCCAGTTCAAAAGAGAAAGTCACCTCCTGTAGGTGGTATGGTCCGGAGGGAAGATTTTTATGTAGGGATTTTTCCATGGGGGCAGAGCAGAGGGAATTTCACTCAGGGCAGAAAAGGACAAGCAAATGTTCTGCCAAGGTTTAGAAAAGCCAAGGATGCTGCTGATATTGGAACCAGTGAAATCTGAAACCCAAGATACGCTGGTAAGATACTAGTCTTAAAGATAGAATGTGACATGCTTTAATTCCTTTTCATCCTCTCTTTTCTTTCTATTACTTGCTATTCGATTGCAAACTTGTGAGTAGGATCATGTTTATCATAATATTTTATACAGTGCTAGTTATTAGATTAGGCACTTTAGCATTAACAACAATATATAGCACAAATCTGTGTATCGGTAAGGCATTTTGTGATATTTTATGATTCTTTGCTAAAAAAAATTCACCACTGCGTACCTTCCTTAAACTACATTATAACTGTTGGACTTCTAAAAGCAGTTTCCATTGTGCAATGCCAGATTGCGGCCAACAAACTACTTTGCTGGAGTATGTGGTACTTCAGAGCGAATGTGACTGTGATACATCTGCAGTGTAATTCAGAATGAGGAATTTACTACTTTATTATTTATTATTACCAATTATTAGTGCTGTGCCGAAAATTTCTCATACATTTTTTTAGCCATTCTCATTCAATTTGGTAGAAGAGATACTGCTTTTGAAAAGAAATTCAATGGTGAAGAAAATTCGGAGAAATTCTTATGGGTTGGGGTTGGGTTTCTTGGGCTTACCTTACTAAGGAGTGAGGACAAGTGCCCTGTTTTCATTGTGCAATAATCTCTCTGGCAGCCTGTAGCCTCCTCAGCTTCCCACACTTCAATTAAAGCCCAGTGGAAGACATCATGAGGTAATTCCTCCCTTGGGGCTTTTTCAGATCAGGACGTGCAGGCAGCCTGGGTGGCTAGCTGTGATTAGGTAAGCTCAAAACACCACAAAAGTAAGTGATAAAACATCCTAAATGTGGCAGGACAATGGAAGCCTCTTATACGGGGGGGGGAGAAAAGTTTCAGGAAATTGGAGGACAGATTTTGGCAGAGCTCTAACTCCACCTCATCTCTGGAGCTGGACACAACACTGCCCTTACCTGCATTGCGGTGGACGCAACCCGTGGGCCAGCCTGCCAGTGGAGAGCCCTACCTGGAAGAAATGGTTGAGAGTTTCTCCTCCCCCTGGAGAAATTTGGTGAAATTTTCTCCCGAATAATTTCTCTGCCCACAAGCAAGGTGGAGAATTTCAAGAGGCCATTTGTATGCAGCTCTAACATTTATATACCACCTCATCTGCTAAAGGGGAAAAAAAGCTATCAAGGTAGTGTTCACTGATTTTAAGTGCCAAAATGTTGAAACAATAAAACCAAGAACCTGAAAAACAGTAAAAACATTTAAACATTAAAATGACACATTTTAAAAGGCTACATGGAAATGATGCAACTTTACACCCTTTCTAAAAGCCAAGGTAGTGGGGGCCAATCATAGCTCTTGAGAGAGTGCATTCTACAGTTTGGGGGCCACACAGGAGAAGGCCCTTTCAGGTGTGCCCAACAAAAGGGCCTTTTGGCGTAATGGTGGCCCCAAAATGGCCTCTCCTGCAGAACTTACTACTTGGGCATATTCATAGTGAGACAAGTGGTCACCTAGATAGCCAGGTCCTAAGCCATTTAGGGATTTAGAAGTTAAAAAGAACACCTTCAATTGCACCCAGAAAGCAATTGGCAACCAGTGCAGGTCTCTCACGACAGGTGTAATATGGTCTCAATGTTGTGCCCAGGTCAGCAGCCTAGCTGCCACATTTTGCACCAATTTTAGCTTCCAGACATTCTTCAAGGGTAGTCCCATGTAGAGCACATTGCAATAGTCTAAACATGATGCTTTATGGGAAACTGATTCAGGGCTGGTGGTGGTAACCTGAGAGGAGCTGCTGAAAATGCTGCAGTGAGGAAAAATGCAGTAGAGGATACTCCTTGGAAAAAGGTGACAGGAGCAGAAGAACTAGAAGCCACTCTGCACCAGTGGAGGCAGTGGAGCTATGGAACTGTTTCCAGGTACTGGAGGATGAGACTGGAGGACAGCTTGCAGAGGAAGAATTACAGGGGACCCCACATGAGAGAGAGGAAGAGGCTGAAGGTCAGTCAAGCACAGGCAATGAAACCAAGGCCTACAACAACAAGAAGAGCAGTAGTAGTAGTGGGAGACTCCTTGCTGCGTGGGATCGAAAGCCAAGTATGAAGTATTTCACGAAGACCCATGGACTTGCCAGGTATGCTGTCTCCTGGGATGACGGATTAGAGATGTGACTGAAGGGTCATCTGCACTCATAAAGCCCACTGACAGGTATCCCTTTCTTCTCATCCATGTGGGAACAAATGATACCACCAAGTCAAGCTACGAAGAGATCACATCAGACTTTGAAGCTTTGGGAAGGAAACTCAAGAACTTTGGGGCCCAGATCCATCCTTCCAGTAGTTTGAAGAGGGACAGAAAGGGAACAAAAAAAAAAACTGTGGGTGAATGACTGGCTATGAAGGTGTTACTGACTAGAGAGATTTGGATTCTGGGACCACGGGCTATACTTCCTGGAAGATGGACTGTTGGCAAGGGATGGATTGCACCTCACAAAGGCTGGGAAGAATGTGTTTGGCCACAGCATGAAGAACTTTATCAGCAGGGCTTTAAACTCAATCCTACGGGGAAGGGAGATGTAAAGTTGGGGGTAACAATGGATGAAGGCTCATGCACCACAATGGAGAAAACAGCTCTAATAGTGCCCAATAACAGTCTTCACAAACATGTAGGAAGAAAGCCAGACCATGAAGCACATGGTCTTCGATGTCTATATGCTAATGCCCAGAGTATGGGAAACAAACAGAACAAACTTGAACTCTTAATACAGGAGGGAAATTATGACTTGATAGGTATAACTGAGACTTGGTGGGATGACTCTCATGACTGGAATACAGCAATTGAAGGATATAACTTGTTCAAAAAGAACAGGAGGAACAGAAAGGGAGGTGGGGTTGAACTGTATGTGAAAAATATATATCTCTTCACAGAAATACAGGAGGATGAGCTTGGTAGCCTCATCGAGAGCATCTGGATCAAAATAAATGGAGCAAAGAATAAAAGGAGCCTGGTGGTCGGAGTCTACTACCGGCCACCCAATCAAGGAGAAGACGAGGATAAAACTTTTGAAAAGCAAATAGCCAATGTTTTAAGGAAGCATGATGTAGTAGTAATAAAAAGGTAAAAAAGGTAAAGGTGTCCCCAACCAGTCATGTCTGACTCTAGGCTGTGGTGCTCATCTCCATTTCTAAGCCGAAGAGCCAGCGCTGTCTGAAGATGCTTCTGTGGTCATGTGGCCGGCATGACTGAACACTGAGGTGCATGGAACGCTGTTACCTTTCCCGCCGAAGCGGTACCTATTTATCTACTTGCAATTTCTTGCTTTCGAACTGCTAGGTTGGCAGAAGCTGGGACTGAAGACGGGAGCTCACTCCGTCACGCAGCACTCGGGTCTCGAACTGCTGTCCTGCTGACCTTCTGCAATTCAGCATCTTAACCACTAAGCCACCGCGGCCCCTCATTAGTAATTAGTAGTAATGGGGGACTTCAATTTCCCAGATATTTGTTGGGAGACAAATTTTGCAAACCATGGCCCCTCCAAGAAATTCCTGACTTGTGTTGCAGATCCCTTCCTCCTACAGAAAGTAGAGGAAAGAACTGGAGGATCGGCTATCCTTGACTTGATCCCAACCAACAGAGATGACTTAGTGGATAAAGTAGCAGTTACAGGAACTCTGAGGGAAAGTGACCATGTTATACTTGAGTTCTTGGTTCTAAGGGAAGCAAAAGCCGAGTGTACCCCAACGCATACCCTGAATTTTAAGAAAGCCAATTTTAACAAACTCAGAACAATGATAAGTAAGTTCCCATGGCAAGCATCTCTAATGAGAAAAGGAGTCCAAGATGGGTGGGAGTTTTTAAAAAAGGAAATTCTCAAGGCACAATTACAAACACTCCCAACAAGAAAAAAGGGTGGAAGACAACAGAAGAAGCCAATGTGCCTTCACAACAAGCTTAGAGATGACCTGAAAACAAAAAAGGACACATATAGGAAGTGGAAGGAAGGCCAAGCTACAAAGGAAGAGTACAGGCAGGTAGCAGTAGCACAGAACTGCAGGGATGGTGTCAGGAAGGCTAAAGCTGAGAACAAGCTGAGGTTAGCAAGGGATGCTAAAAGCAACAAAAAGGCTTTCTTCAGATACATGAATAGTAAAAGACAAAGGAAAGAAATGGTGGTTCAGCTATTAAATAAGGATGGCATAATGATAACAGATGACAAAGAAAAGGCAGAAGTACTCAATTCCTACTTTGGCTCAGTCTTCTCCCAAAAGAGGGTCTATGACCCCCCTGGCAAAGGCAAAGTACAGGCTGAAGGGGCAGGATTGCAGTTTGAGATTGATAGGCATATGGTCAAGGAACACCTAATTCCTTTGAATGAGTTCATATCTCCAGGGCCAGATGAACTGCACCCTACAGTAATAAAGGAACTGGCAGAATAACTCCCAGACACACTGTCTATTATCTTTGAGAAATCATGGAGGACAGGTGAAGTGCCAGATGACTGGGGGAGAGCTAATGTTGTCCCTATCTTCAAAAAGGGCAAAAAGGAAGAACCTGGGAACTACAGACCAGTCAGTCTGACATCAATCCCTGGGAAAATTCTGGAGCAGATTAGAAAGCCATCAGTCTGTAAGCACCTTGAAAACAATGCAGTGATTACTCAAAGCCAACATGGATTTGTCAAGAACAAATCCTGCCAGACGAATCTGATCTCATTTTTTGATCAAGTAACCTCCCTTGTGGACTGTGGGAAATGCTGTCGACATAATATACCTCGACTTCAGCAAAGCTTTCGACAAAGTGCCCCATGATATCCTGATGAGCAAACCAGCTAAAAGTGGACTAGATGAAACAACTTTCAGGTGGATCCACAGTTGGCTACAGAATCGGACTCAAAGAGTGCTTATCAATGTGATCTTCTCAAACTGGGGAGAGGGAACGAGTGGGGTACCACAGGGCTCAGTCCTGGGCCCAGTGCTCTTCAACATTTGTATTAATGACTTGGAGGAGGAGGTGCAGGGAATGCTGATCAAATTTGCAGATGACACAGAATTCGTTGTGATAGCTAATACCCTGGAAGACAGAAACAAAATTCAAAGTGATCTTGATAGACTGGAGTGTTGGGCAGAAAACAACAGAATGAATTTTAGTAGGGATAAATGCCAAGTTCTGCACCTAGGGGAAAAAACACCCAAATGCACAGTTACAAGTTGGGAGATACTTGGCTCAACAATACTACAAGCTAGAAAGATCTTGGAATTGTTGTTGATCACAAGCCCAATATGAGCCAACAATGTGATGTGGCTGCGAAAAAGGCAAATTCTATTTTGGGCTGCATTAATAGAAGCATAGCTTCCAAATCATGGGAAGTACTAGTTGCCCTCTACTCAGCACTGGTTACGCCTCATCTGGAGTACTCTGTCCAGTTCTGGGCACCACACTTTAAGAAGGATGCAGACAAACTGGGGAGGCTTCAGAGGAGGGCAACGAAGATGATCAGGGGACTGGAAACAAAGCCCTATGAGGAGAGACTGAAAGAACTGGCCTTGAGAAGTGAAGACTGAGGGGAGATAGGATAGCGCTCTTCAAGTACTTGAAAAGTTGTTACAGAGAGGAAGGCCACGATCTCTTCTCAATCATCCCAGAGTGCAGGACACGGAATCATGGGCTCAAGTTACAGGAAGCCAGATTCCGGCTGAACATCAGGAAAAACTTCCTGACTGTTAGAGCAACACCACAATGGAACCAATGACCTAGGGAGGTGGTGGGCTTTCCCACACTGGAGGCATTCAAGATGAGGCTGGACAGCCATCTGTCAGGGATGCTGTGACTTGGATTCCTGCATTGAGCAAGGGGTTGGACTCGATGATCTTAGAGGCCCCTTCCAACCCTACTATTTTATGATTCTATGAAAAGATCAAGGCCAGCATTTCAGATACCTAGGAGGGCAGCAAATGAGTCTTGATTATACTAACTTTTGGAGGTGTGGGGATCCTCATCCAACCAGGGTTTTTATGTATTCCATGTGGACTAGAGCACATGACTAGAGCAGTGTGAATACTAGTGAATGTTCTGGTTTACACAGTGACCACAGGCTTTCCATGTCCCACAAACTGATGGTGTGGTGTTTGGTATCCCATGTGCTTCTAAAATGTGCTTAAAAACACACACGCAACGGAGTAAAAATTTCCTATATGTCGTCCAGCCTCCCCCGCCCCTGCTCTGAAGCCCCCAGCTGAACAGCCAAAATTGGCTATTTAGCTGCAAACGCAGGGCAGCTGGAGCGCAGAGGGGAAGTTCCCCTCCATACTCCACCTGCCCACCCTCCATCCGAGTTCGGAGGCGGACCACTACCCCAATAGAATTTGTCTCTTGGTGGATAGCTGTCATAGGATGTCTCCTTCCGAACTGGAAGAGATTAAGAACACCTACAAGAAGAATCAAATTGAATCACAGAGTGCTTCCTGTCTGTAATCACAGAGCCCCAAGGTGAGGTGATGAAGGTTTAATTTAACATGGTTTACAACTAGAAAAGCCAGTTTTCACAAGTACTGAAATACATTTTCTCCCATAAATTATTTTATGATGTCACCTCCACAAATCTAACATCAGATTTTTGACAAATATTCAATATCTGATAATGAATGAATGAATTACTTTTGTTACATTTATATCCCACCTTTTCCTCCAATGAGCCCAAGGCAACATACATGATCTTCCTCCTCTCCATTTAATCTTCACAACAACAACCCTGTGAGGTAGGTTGGCTGAGAGTTAGTGAATGGCCCAAAGACACCCAGTGAGCCTCATAGCCAAGTGGGGACTGGAACACAGGTCTCCCCAGTCCCAGACTAACACTTTAACCACTATACGACACTGGCTCTGTATTTGAATTTAATTTCAATATTTATCAGAATTTGATAGGTGATATGTAGTGGTGTGAAGGGTCTTTGACAGTTGCCATACACAACAGTGGTGCTTAGTATTCTACAGGTCTTAAGCAATAATATCATAGAATCAGAAGCCCATGCAGGCTTTTGCCTGCTTTCGTGTAGGGCACGTAAGCCCCATACCCAACATCCCCCCATGCCTGACTGTTAGACCTTCACATGTTGAGTGTGAAGGTTTGTATAAGATGCTGCAACCATGTTCAGCTGAGTTCCTGTGATCAGAAACCCTGATAAGGCATGATTCATGATTACAGAAAGCTGAACATGATTACCGAGCCCTATACAGGCCATCCAAAGCCATCCAAATTGGTGGCCATCACTATATCTTGTTGTAGCGAATTCCATAGCTTAACTATACAGTGTGTGAAGAAGTCCTTCCTTTTATCTCTCCTGATTCTCCCACCAATCAGCTTCATGGGATGAGCCCAGGTTCTACTATTGTGGGAGGGGGAGAAAAATGTCAATCCACTTTCTCCACACCATGCATAATTTTGTACACTTCTATCATGTCTTCTATCACTCACCTTTTTTCTAAGCTAAACACTGCCAGATGTTGTAAACTTTCCTCATAGTTCCAGTTGCTTAATCATTTTAGTTGCCATTTTCTGCACTTTCCCCAACTCTACAATACCCTTTTTTTAAAAAAGTGATCAGAACTGTACACAGTATTCCTGGTGTGGTCACACCACAAATTTGTAGTACAAGGTTACTATGATACTGGCAGTTTTATTTTTGATTCCTGTCATAAATATGCCTAACAATTATGCCTAACCTACCAGCTAGGAGAGGAAGAGAGAAACAATAACAAATATTTATGACTATAGAGAGCTGTTCTATGGTTTCCTGTGCCATTCATTAAAATGAAAACAATGGAAGGACACCCAGTCTGGTTGTAGTGGTAGTCAGGGGTACAGAAGATGAGTCAGTTTTGTTTTCTACCCAACCAAGGAATAGGGGAGGAGTCTGTGTCCGCTCTGGAGATTGGCTATTCTTTCTTAGGGAGGCTGCTTCATGCTTGGAGAGCCATGTGTTTAGATGTCCCATAGTGAACATTCCAGCTATATGCTTCTGTGAAGGAGAAAATGCAATGGTAAACATGAGCATGAATAGACAGACACAATGTTTTGGAAAGATAAATATGCAGCCCTCCCCAAGCTGGTGCTCTCCAGATGTTTTGCACTACAATTCCCATCAGCCCCAGCCAGCATGGCCAGTGGTCAGAAAAGGATCACTTTTCCAGGGTGTGGTCAACAGCAGCTTTCTGTCATCCCCTGGTTTAGGACCATGGAAGTGATCCCTTCCCCTGTATACCGGTCCCTTTAAGTTCCCAAGATCTGCTGGCAAAATGACAAGGCAGCCAAGGGAGCAGAGGGCCGGATGATAAGATTGCTGCATGCCATCACTTCCCATCAAGCCCAAGAGCTGGGCAAATGGAAGTGGAACATGAACTGGGCTTTGAAAAGCAAAAGGGAGAGAGCAAGGCAGCTTCCTCCCATCAGGGGGGAAATTGGCGTGTTGTCGCATAGCTCCATGCCTTGATTTATGATAAAAAATTTAAAGGAAATCATTTATATTTCAAAGGGCCTAAATAGCAGCATGAAAGTTTTATCTAAAGTGCCACTGTATTTACAGATGGCCCCGCCATGCTTGAGGTAATTAATAGATGGATAAATTTCAGGCTTTCGTCTTTGTCTTTTCTTTTTTTAAAAGCCCTCCTGCTATTTGGGACTTGAGGATTAAAGTAAATAAAATATAAAAGGGGAAATGTAAAATTTCATGCAAGAACCCTTTGAGGTGGTTTCTCATGTTCAGCTTGCTGCTGTTAGCCACTCTGATAAAGAAACTGACACTTGATCTTCAGAGTTCCATACACCAGAACTTAAAATATCCTTTTAACCAAGAATATTTGGTAGAAGATAACATGAGGTCCCTTTCCAATAGTCCATATTTCTTAGGGATCTTAAAAGTAAGGCACTGTTTTAAGGACAAATTCCAGATAAATGCTGCAAGCTCAAATATGATACTCAATTGCAACCTATGTCAGGCACTCTTTGTTTTATAGCAAATTCCAGCCAATTGCTCCCCCCCCATGACTTATTTAATTTTCTTTTTCAAAACAAACTAGTTAGTCTAACTGAATGGACTCTTCATTACACATGTGAAATATTAATGCTTCTGGCCCTGTCTATTCTGTCTACACCTTACAAATAGGGGAGTCCAAAGGATAAAGAGGAACAAGTTACAAGCCCAGATGGTTGGCCATCAAGGAATGATATTCACATGAATAAAGGGGACACTGCAATAGATGTGAGAGATCATTCACCTCCTGGTGAATTATTGATGATATTTCTGAAGGAAGGCAGAGGGAGGGAGAAAACAACATGCTGATGAGGTTCCAATGATGGCTTGCCGTGAACATAAAATTAGATTAAAAGTTTATGGATCTCTCCAATTATTTTATTCTCTGACCCAGTTCAGAGACTAGAAGGAAACAGGTAATGGAAGACGCCCCTTATGGTTGCAGCTATGCAAAGGATACAACTAGACTTCCGGGGCTTGTAGAATTGACATAAACTTTTGGGGCAGAAAATACTGATCTTTCCATGTCTGAATCTCACATCATACATCTCATTTAAGAGTTCTGAGGCATCAGCAGCACTCACATTTACCTGACCTGATATCCTATGGCTTTTGATGTGCTGTTGGGCCACTGGTTCCCAAACGGAATATGGGTACTGTTGCGGCTAATCAAATGCTCCCTGACAAACACATATTGAATTCTATCCTTTTTTCTCTACTCAGTAGGCAACCCTGATGGATCACACTTCCCAATTAGGTTTTCAATAGGAAGCCCTACGGGGGTGAATTCAGATTTTTTTTTTTTTCCAGTGCCAGTGACCAACCCTAGAATAACTGAAGCAATGAGCTTGACAAAAGTGATTTTCCCTCACCAGCGAATACCCTCAAGTAGTCTTCCTAATCTGGTAATACAGAGAAAGGCCACTAATATAGAGGGGGTAGGCAACTTTGGAATAGTTTGACCCCATGCACTCCACATTTTAGTAATGAAACATTTACAGCCATTTGTATTTCTAACATAGGCGGCAATATTTAGGATGTGGACTAAAATACTTTGCAGAAAGATGAGTTTCTTTTGCATGAGCTTATTTTCATGGAGGATGGTAATGTGTGTATTTTTTAAACATTTTATTTTGATGGCTATTATTGCCTTAGATTAGTATTTTAATTGTGTGTTTTTTGCTTTTTGTGTGTAAAATGCCTTGTAGACAATGCAGAAAGGCAGGGTAAGGAAATATGCTTGTGAATATAGTTGGGTTTTATGTCTGTATTGATAGAAACCTCCATATCTGGTTTGATAATGTATTGATAACGTTTTATTGACAACATGCCTGCATGTAAACAATAAATATGACAATGATATTCACAGCAAATTCCTCTTCTCTCTAGCCACAATTGCTCATTGGCAAAGTATTGCTTTTCTCAGTGTAAAAACTAGAACTTAAACAAATCCTGTAATAGATCACACACACACACACACACACACACACACCACCCAGTGAACTCTTCTATGTTGCTACATGTATCTCCTTTTGGAAAGTAGACAGTATGATATATCCCAAGTACAGGATAGTAGCATAAAATGAAAACACATATAAATAGTCCTCAGATTCAATATCTATCTTAATTTGGTGGATGTGAACATTATAGATCCTTCGTAATATAAAGAATTTGATTAGCTACAGCAAATATTCTGTACCTTGGCTGGTGGATTCCCTTGCTTTTTCTCTGTTTTGGGAGAAGGAGGGGGGGGGAAGGCTGAACTGAGCACCATATTTTTGGATACCATATTTTGCCATGAGTTTGTGCTGTTCAATCAGTAGCAGGTTTACTTAGATGTAATTCCAATAGGCTTTAATGAGATTTACTCCTAAATAACTGAGCATTGGGCCACAGCCTAAAACACAAATTTCTCTCCAGGGAGTAGTTAAAATGCATTTTGTGTCATCATAACTTGTCTTTTACCATTCCGTTTAAAAAGCAGATTTTCTTGATGTCAGAAAACGGAGAGAAACTCAGCACAAAAGATGACATGGCTATTCCATTGTACAATCTGATTGAGGAAATGTCTAGCGTTACCCAGACTGTCAATTATTCATCAGCTAAATTGCCAAGCATCAATTACCTGGCTTGATTCTCTTATTCATTAAGGAGATTGAACAGCCTAATATAACAAAGCAAAAGGAAAGTTGCTAAGTTACAGGGGCTACCTGGCCAAGCTGTCAGAGCATGATGAAACTTCCTAGTCCCCAAGAGAGAAAAGTTTGGCAAACTAGGGGGTATGGAATTCTGGGAATATTTATGAAGCACCACAGCCACGAGCTAACACAGACAGGTTACAATCCAACTGGGGTATCTTTCCTGAGAAAACGGGGCTGAGAAAATCAGGGAAAAGCAAGAATGCAATTAGTTGACATACTGAAGTGTTATTTAGAGCATGAAACAGATACTAAAGGGATATACTAAAGGGATGCCCATTAATTATGTAATGTCTTTGCAGGCGCCTTTTCAGAACCCACCCTCATGTGATCTGGAAGATACGCCATAAGGAAGGTAGCCCAATGGTGAGGCAAGATATCCCATGGCCAAACTGCCCCCTGGCAGGTGTCATTTAAAAATAAATAAATAAATTATTTCACATTCAGAATATTCAGGAAAATTTCCCAGAAAGAAATTTGGCTATCTTCATAGGTGGCTTGATTTGCCTCTGAACAGAACAGACTTGTCATCCTAGAATAGGTGACCAAACCCCAAATGGTTTCATTGCTGATTTTGATGCCAACATTCATTCCTAAACCAAACACCACATTGGGGTGGGGATTTCAATAGCAAAATGTAGACTACAAAATATGAAATTGACCAAATGTGGATTACTAAATTTGAAATTGGCAAACTATTTCCTCCCCTCTTTCATTTCTGCACTGTCTCATATTGGAAGTTTTTCTTTCTCTCTGATTCTGGATTCACCATCAGAGGGAGGAGCTCTATGCATGCGTGTCAAAGGGACCCTTTTCATGGTTGTTGAATGCCCAGCCAGGGTGGGGGGTGTTAGCCATCAGGCATATCAGCCATGGGGCACAAGGTTAGCCCATATGGCCCTGTAACCTTCTTTCATGCATGTTTTTAATGTTTGGGACCCCCCGATGTATTGTATTTTGAAAACTGAAGGGCAGGGTTTGGGAACCTTTTTCAGCCCGGGGGCTGAATTCAATTTCAGAGAAGCTCTCAGGGGCCACATTCCAGTGATGGGTGGGGCCAAAGGCAAAAAAAGGGCAGGGCTACAATACCCAAAACACCAGCATTATTAAGCATAGAACTCTTATGGCCCATAACTAAGCCTTAGGAGAAGCATTTCAGTTTTTTAGAATAGGGGGAAAAATGCACAAAAGCCAGAAAATCATGAAATGATTGGCAGCTGGGGGAAAGGGGAAGAAGGCAGGGCCATCTGGGGAACCCTGGAGGGCCAGATTGGGACCCCAGGTGGGCCAGATTTGGCCCACAGGCCTGAGGTTCAACACCTCCCACCCTTACCTTGGCACATTATACAAGGATACAGTGATCCCTAGAGCAGATTTTCATAAGCATTGAACTATTATCTATGTAGAAGTTTTATATGCTACCCTTCAGTATAAAACTCTTCATACATTAAAACAGGAAAAACAACATATCTGGAAAAGGTCACTGCAAACATAAAAAAAAAATGAGAACGGGTGGCTGACAAAAAAAAATCAATAGGATCCAGCAGAACAGATACATCTGTTCTGTAGGTTAAAACCATCTTGCCTGGGCAAATTTAAAAGAAAGTCTTCATCTGGCCCTGGAAGGGCATCAATGTTGGTGCCAGGTGAGCTTCCCTTTAGAGGACATCCCATAATCTCAACATTTGGTGGACATCTTGCTAGTTATGCCAGGGCCCAAACCAGTTTCTCCCTCAGAAAAAATGTCTTGGAGGAAACAGACTATACATTGTCCAATGAGATAAGAAAACAAGAAAAAGAATGATGAGGCACATTTCATTGAATCAAAGAACCGATATAAGAATCACCTTGATAAGGCAGACATTCCCAGTAAGTACCCAACTCGTCAGTGCTATCGATCTGTTCTGGCAACACACATTCATGTGCCATATAATTCAAGTGGTTTGTTGTTGAAACAGATCAATGGACAATGTGGACCACAGTAGGCTTTCACCAGCAATTGAACACTACTTCTTTCTCCCTAGCTCTGTGATGCAGCTTGGATGTAATTCACTTTGCTGTGAATGACAAAATAGTTATTCAGATTCCACTGCAGTGGGTTACTTCCAGGGCTTTCTTCACATGGAGCTTTTATCCTGCAATTGAGATTGCTCCCTCATGGAAGTTTGCAGGCTCTTTTACATGACGCTATGACCCTCCAGGGCATCTCCTGCACTGAATGCCCTTTGTTCTGTTTTTAAATAGATCGTAGATAATGAGCTATCAAATTACCCCATTGTGTTCCGCTTGAGTTCCCTCCATGAAAAGAGGAAAAGCAACAAGAAGAGGAGTGAGATCAATGAAAGATAATGGAAGACGACTCAGATATGGGGAAAAGGAGGGGGGAAAGGAAGCAGGTGAAAAAGAGTGTCGTGGTGATCCTGCATTTAAAATGGAAGCAGAAAGCCCCATTTTAAATGCAGGATTTTAGGCTGGTGTAGAGATGCCCGAGGTTACATTTACTGCAACTGATAGGCTGGGATCATATTTAGCATGGGCTTGTGTTTTAGACATTGTACTTTCTAGTCCAGTTAATTTTAGGCAACAGTGTAAACATAATAATCTGTCCTTTTGTACATAACAATGCATCTATCCAAATGTTGACTTACAGTTTTGTAGGTGATGGTCACGTGGATGTATTTTCAAGGCAATCTTGAGATGTGTCTCTGCAACCTCTGAGTAAAATCCAACATAAGTCCTATTTACAGTAGACCCATTGAAATGAATGGGACTGAAGTTAGCAGGGGCATCGCTAGGTTCTTAAAAGATCTGGGGCACAGGCCCATAACACAAATTTGCGCATATATATATATATATATATATATGCATGTGGTGTGCTTGCGTGTGTGTATAGATTACATACATACATAAGAAGTGTGCACTGACCCCCCACCCCACTTCAACTCCGATCGGGATTCAGCATTTTGGAAAACATCCTGCTTCTGCTCAATTGCAATTTGTAGTTGGACCACTTCAGCTCAGCACCAAACCTGAGTCAAGGTTTGGAAAAATGAGTCTTTATGCTTCCTATTGACTACTATGGGAAATTAGAAAAAAATGTAACTTTTTTCTCTTGGTCAGAACTGGATAATTTCAGGCATAGTAGCCCCCTAGAAGGGGATTACACCTGCCCAATGTCAGAAAAATAGGTGCAGGGTTTATATTTTGATTTTCTTTTAAAGAAAAGAAATAACTGCCAATAACATTTTTATTACTTGGAAGAATTGGATAAACATTTCAGGATTCTTTGACCCATCAGAGGAGATCATGTCTCCAAATTTCAGAATGATAGCCCCAAGGGTTTTTATGCAAGGGTGGCCTTGACATTTTGAGGTCTCCAAAGGAGGACATACTTCTCTCCTTATTTTCCTTGTAGACCATTGTTCTGAAAATTACAGACAGCCTACATTTGTCCCTAAGTAAGAAACCAGCAATGTTTCAGAATGATAGGTGCAGCAGTTCATGTGGAAGGGGAGTTCTCCAATTTGGGGGAGGGAGTGATTTGCTTTCCTTTCCCTTCACCCCTTCCCCAATATTTTTTTTGATAAATTTGTATGAAAATGCACAGGTCATTAGCAGTGTCTCCCAGGCAAGAAACCTGCAAAGTTCCTGAAGGATATACATGCATGCAAATTTAGAATGACTAGAATTTATTTACATTTCACCAATATTAGTAGCAGGGGAACATGGGTGGGAAGGTGCTTTTGCACTCATGTCCTGCTTGTGAGTTTCCCATGGGCATCTGGTTGGCCACTGTGTGAACAGAATGCTGGACTAGATGGACCTTGGTCTGATGCAGCATGGCTCTTCTTATGTTCTTAAATATAGAGTGCCTCTGAGCATATGCAGAATGTTTTTCTTTCACCACTGAGCACTTACATTCTCCCCCTACTAATTCTGTTCCCCTCCATGCAACCATCCCTCCTCATCCTACCATCCTCCAGCAACTCTTCATAAAAACAGATGTCTTGTTCTGTGCAACTCTCCTCTACCTCTCATTGTTATGCACAAGATCTCACTGTATCTTCCTCTCCATAACTTCATTTGTGCCAAGACTTCACCAGGTTTCAGCCAATGAGTCTGTTTTCAACACTAGGGCTAAGTTATGGAGAAACCCTGAGCATGTACTAAGTGCCTTTCTCTTACCACTGAAGCTAGAGTTCATGTAAAATGAAAAACCCACAAACGACAAAACATGGATAGGATTGAGCTGAAAGGGTAGTCAATTCATTAGATGGAATTGGGTAGGCACTGCATTAAGCTTGCAGTACCATGCTTAGGACTTATTTCTGAATAAACATGCAGAACATCAAGGTGCAAACCTCCCTGCAAAGGTAACTCATGCTGGAATCCTATGCACACTTTCCTGAGGGTAAGCCTCATTAAGCATAATGGGACTTCTGAGTAGGCATACATAGGATTGTATAAATGGGCAGTATTTATCTCCCCTCCACTTAAAAAAACAACCCGAAACTCCTATTTTTACTAAAGCTTTCTGTTCATAGGAACATAGGAAGCTGCCTTACGCTGAGTCAGACCCTGGGTCCATCTAGCCCAGTAGTGTTGACACTGACTGGCAGCAGCGGCTCTCCAGGGTTTCAGGCAGGATTCTTTCATAGCCCTCCCTGGAGATGCTGGGATTGAACCTGCGACCTTCTGGATGCCAAGCCTGTGCTCTACCACTGAGCTGCAGCCCTTCCTGTTGCTGGATAATGGCAACTGACAAACAAAACAGCCCCGGATTTGCTTCTCTGCAACCATGTGCACCCACTCTTCTCAAACGCTTGAGCGAGAAGGAGAAAATCCAACCCTCCTGTCTGTTTGTATAAAGTCAAATACAGTTCAGAACTTCTCTTGCCCACTGAAGAGAATTCTCTTTAAGAATTCCCCAAGATATGCTCTGGGTGGAATAAAGAAGAGAAAGAAAGAGCAGGATAGGGGAGGGAAGAAGAAAAGAAGAATGGTGATTGGAAATGCAGGGGGGGGGGAGAATTCCCTAAGCCAAGTGTCTCTTTTCAGAGAGGTAGTACTTCAGAGGAATTTAGGAGGCTGTGGGGGGTTTGTAAGGATTGCGCATACTTAAATTAACTTTATGAGGTGAGGTGGCCGAGGGCTTTTTCTACCTTTTTTTTTAAACTGTAGAACCTGTTTAAAAGCCTTAGCAGTTCCTCGATCATGATGCCACATAGTCCTAACTCTCCTTTTGAAATAATTTGAGTCCTACAGTATTTCGGAGAAATTAAAGTGGAGGGGGAGAAAGAAGTTTGTGGAGGCTGATGGGCTCCTTTGCTGTACTGAAGCTACTAAACTTCTGCAGAAGCCAAAGGTTCCAGTTTGGGGAAGTAAAATCAGATGCAGTGTGAAATACTAGTACTTCACATGGAGCTCTTTCTTCCCTTCCTTCTCCCGCTTCAAAATTTTATTGCAGACAAGCTCACAACAGTGGGCATGTAAGAGCAGAAAAGTAGGGAGAGAGAGGTTTTTTGCATCTCAAAGAAACCCTATGCCAGAGATTAGGGATAGTGACCTCCTAATGGTCACCTTAAATACCATCAGATTAGGATCTCTAATCCCTTGTGTGGCTTGGCAGTTTTTACGTTTTGTTTTAGTCTTTGAGAAAAGGAAACTTTACGCATGGCTAACACAAAAGCCACTGGACTTAACTGTCTGAAATTTGGTAGGTTCAGTCAGCTCCATAGGGGCTGCTGGGTCCCCAAATTCCATGCAGGTATGCAGAAGCACAAAAAAATTATAGCTCTTTGCTTTGACACATTTTCTTGAAAAAAGCAAATTTTACCTGTGGCTAGCACAAAAGCCACTAGGCCTAACTGTCTGAAATTTGGCAGATTCATTCATCTATATAGGGGATGCCAGGTCCCCAAACTCTATGCACTTATGTGGAAGCACATAAAAAATATAGCTCTTTGCTTTGACAGATTTTCTTGAAAATAGCAAATTCTACCTGTGACTAGCACAAAAGCCGCTGGACCTAACTGCCTGAAATTGAGTAGGTTCAATCAGCTCTATGGGGGCTATCGGGTCTCCAAATATCATGAATTTATCATACAAAATAAAAAAGTTATGGCTGTTCTGTTTTCCAGCGCAAATCAATGGGAAAATGTTTTTTTAAAAAGGCAATTAGGACAGCTCAAAAAAGATCCCATGCCCATGCCCAGGTAGGCCCTTCCTAACAATGCCCCTGCCTGACAGTCTATGTGATCAGTACTGGAAATGCTCCACTTCCATATAATCTTCCTGTAAAACAATAAAGACATTTATGGATTTATGCAGAGTAACCCTTGAAACGAAAATTCTACTGAGTTCAGTGAGGCTTACAGCCAACCAAGTGTACATAGGATTGTAGTTGTATGATGGCTTCTTTTATCCTCTCTAAAAAAAAAAAAATGGAACCTTTCATCAAAACTTTAATGTGTAGATGAGCATGAATTGCTGAAACTATCAGGATCCACCAAAGGAGGAAAGAAATTTCTCCAAGTTTAAAATGGCTTGGATCCTAAGTTACTTTTCTTTTGAACCATAGGGGCGGGGGGATATTTCTACCAATCCCCCCTCCATCTGCAGCCTGCAGCATTCCCAAGGGCTCCCTAACCCCCCAGGAGCAGTGTTTGAGGGGCCCAGAGGGCTGCAGAAAGAAAAGGGAAGTAGAAAAGCCCCATTTTGAGAAGGTGAATTCTGGCCTATTCACAGAAGGGAAATTAGGATCCAAGCCAATAACATTACGTTTCTGTTCTCACCTAGTTTTCTGGTCATGATTCATGATTCCACCTAGCGCCATGTGGACAGATTTAGTCTTTGAAAATCCTCAATTTGTCAAAATTGTAGTGTGTGTTCACTAAAAATCAGTATAATTATGAAATAAATGCCAGAAAAGATAAGCTCTTCACAATATAATAAAAAGAGGGCACACTTCCCATTTCCCCAAGCAACTGGAAATTCAAGGGATAGCATCTTTTTTTTTTTTTTTTTAAAAGATCTTCTGGTTCCTTGTAATATGGCTCCAGAAAGCACCTTGATGATGTATGGTGTCTTGACAAATCTTTATTTACAAAAATGCAAGGAAAGGACATGGGCAGCAGCAAGCAGACTCCCAAAGCAGGGGACACAACTGCTGATCCTGCATTAACAGGACCAAAGAAAAATTATTGCAGCCCCACAAAGCTGCATTCCATTTAGCTAACTCCAGCTAAATGTTCTGCTCTCTGCCTGTGGCTCCCACTACAAACTGCAGCTGCTTTCCTCTCCCCCCCCCCACTCACACACAGACCAAAATTGCCCATTCAAGAAACATCTCCTAAAACATTTGTTCCCATGAGGAAATTTTAACTGATCATCCCTGACCACTAGCAAGCAAGATGGCTGGCACTTTCTTGACATACCAGGAGGATAGTGTTTCTGATGAAATATAAATATTTTGTAATTCTGCAATATTCCTACCATAGTACTTTGTAACTAATGAGTCTCATAGCTTAAACTAATTCACTGCCCTATAAAGATCATGAAGCTTAAATTACCCCTCAAGGCCAGTTACTTGCCTTGGACAACTGACTTTTCTACATGAGGCTTTTAACCCACCACTTTATTGAGGCTTCTCCATCTGGGTTCTTTGTGGGATTAAGATCGGCTCCTTTACACATGTTTTTTTCTGGAAGTTTTCTTTCTCTGCCTTTCTGTATGTTCCATTACATAACTACTAGGTAGTACTGTGGTTTAACAGAATTGCACAACTGCATGAGGGATTCATTCTGCCATATCCAGATAATACCAGACTTTCCTTGATTTTTTTTTAAAAAAGCCATGGAAATGGCTGCAAAGAATGGGAGAGGCCCTAGAGGAGGATGACATCAGGTAAAGCATCTGCAAACTACTGTGAGTGAGGAATCATGAGTGCATGCCTCATGCAGAAATGCTCAATGGCTGGGTATTATTCAAAGAAGAATTTGTCTTGTGCCACTGCATGAAAAATATTTAAGAGGGCTAAATGTATTTAGGAGATACATCTTACTGGTCTCCTAGCGGGAGTTTGTTTAGAAAGGGTTGCTTGAGTCACACAAAGGGGAGAGTTATGACTGAAGGGCTCTGTCAATGAAAGGCAAATTAAAATTTGATGAGCTACTGGATGTTAATTGGCCTTCTCTTTACTTTGATGTCAAGCAGTCCCATAAACACAGTATAATTCTGTTACGCTTGATCCAATTTCCCTGAGTGGTGAGAAGTTTCAGGGGTTGAGCACTAACCCAGGTTCAGTTTTCTTTGGAAGGTGGTCACTGGAGGCTTATGGCGTTTTGTAATATTTGAGTTTATGTACAAATATAACGGTTAAGCGTAGGTGGAGGCACAGAGCTTTAACGTTTCAACAGACATCCCTACATCAGCTCTCCAGAGAGAGGTACCTGATGGTGTTATCTAACAGAGCCCCTAAAACTCACCTCTCTCTGTGTCTCTTCTTTTGTGTCCCACTTGAAAACATGCAGTACGCCCTTTGTTGCCTTTCACAGGCACCTGGACTGCATCATCCTTAGCGAGGGCATAGGGGAAGATCTGCATTTGCCCCATTCAGAAGGAAGATCCAGCTATCAAGAACCATCTAATGATGTTACTCTCATAGAGACATATCGCCTCGATATCCCAGGCTATTAACCTGTAGTTTCCCCTAACAAGAGATTTCTGGCAACTTTGGCAGGAAAAGAGGACACATGGCCACCCTAGAACACCTATATATGGTGTCCCTCTCCAGATGTCTCTGGCATATGTATTCCTCCCACACCAATGGTCCTTTGGTGTCTCTGAATGGCTATTTATTTGATTTGTAACCTGCCTTTCTACCAGAAAAAATGGCACTCAGGGTGGCTGTCATGTTTTACTGTATGCTTGTGCTCTATTTCTACCCTGTCCCCATTTGGGCAATGAAAAACATTTTCACCCTGATCTCCTGGGATGATTCACCCTGAACTAGACACTCCTCAGCTGCTGCTGGCTTTCCCTCAGGGGTCAGTTTAAAAGCTGCTCTGCCACCCTGCTCATATGAAGCCCCTGGAGAATGCTGGGCTCCGATGCCAGTGTGGTGGTGAATCCGCTCCAGGTTTCAGTCAGAACCAGTCAGAATGCCAAAGGAGCTATCCAAGGTGTGGAAGTGTTAAGCATAGCAATCTGGTTCCAGTCTGGTTCTAGTGGAGCCTGTCCCTTTTGTACAGGCCGGGCATGTCCCAAAATGTTCCGCAGTGCCCCCCAATCAAAACCTCTCCTCCCAAACTCACCGCCACCCATGCATTGAGACCCCTCAGCCCCTCCTGTCTAGCTGGCCCTGTATGTGGAACAGGCATCATTTCCATGAAAGCTACCTTGGATGCTCTGGATTTCAATTTCCTGCCTAGCAACCCGGGAGATAGTCATACATATGACACTCTGTGCAATAAAACTGACAGCTCTCACAGCTCTGCTGGCTTTCTACCTTCATTAACTGTTGTTTTTGTGTATGAGGATTGTTTACTTGGAAACGTAAGTTATGAAAAATCAAGGTGGGCAGTGGGAGGGCGGGTTGACTGCCCTGTCCTCCTTGCCATGTTGCTTCACTGTTTACCTCCATGCTTTATCATTTGGCCTCCTTTGCATTCATAGAGCTGGGCTCTCTCACAAGCCTGACTTACTATTATACCCCTAGCTAGCTTTCTCCAACTTCTGCTGAAATCAGTTAGATTGTTTGATAAACAAGGGGAGTGGATCAATTCTGGGCTGCACCAGATTCCAGTAAATGGAAATTTAAAGGGGTATTTTGGTCAGATGAACTTCTCGGTTTTTGCTATAACTAACTTCTCGGTTAGTTGGCAGAAGCCAGGTCTGACTGGCACAGGCTCAGCGGTGGCCTTAGACTAGCTGCCAGCAATGAGCACCCAGGCGAACCATGCAATCAATCAGTGCCCCCACCCCAAAGGCAGATTTAGGCTGAGGTTTTTGATAAACTGGGGAATATTTTGCCTCTATTTTCCATTTAATGTTTTTCAAAGTGTATTTATTTAAACAGGCATAATTATTTGTGTTTTTTCTATCTGTCTGTCTGTCCAACCATAAAATGGAGACACAAAATTTTCAGAATAGACTTGTACATGACAGCTAGACAATATTTCAGTCCAATTTCAAATAAAAATGCATTAAAAATATTAGTTATGTTATTTTTACAATTCCAAAATCATGTATTATGCTATTCTGCTTTAGCTGCCATTACTACCACACCCTGTTTATTTATTGCATTTCTATATTGCCCCATAACCGAAGCTCTCTGGGCGGTTTACAGAAGTTAAAACATTAAATACAATATAAAAAGTTTAAAAGCAATTTACAAAAAAGCACACAGACAATATACACAAACAACACATAACTAAAAACAACATTGATCAGTCATAACTAAAGACACATTCAGGACCGAATAAAACTCATCATGTGCTGCCAAATGCCTGGGAAAAGAGATAGGACTTAACCTGGTGCCGGAAAGATAATAATGTTGGCAGCAGGTGGACCTCATCAGGGAGTTTGTTCCACAGACTGGGGGAGCCACTGCTGAGAAGGCCCTCTCCCTTGTTGCTGCCTTCCGAGCTTCCCTTGGAGGAGGCACTTGGAGGAGAACCTTAGATGCTGAATGTAGTGTACAGGTAGGTTCATTTTGGGAGAGGTGTGCCTCTCCCGAATATAGAAAGAACTCTTAGAAAAGTAAGATTTTTTAAATTTGTATTTTTTCCTCGAATTTGGCACCCCATTTAACTTGGCACCCTAGGTGACTGCCTAGTTCACATATATGGATGGGCTGCCCCTGCACAGGCTAGCAGCATCCTACCCACTGTAAGGGCCATTTCGCCCAAGCACTGTGCTTGTGTTTGGGCATGTTCTTTACCATTGGCCTTCAACTGCGCTTGCGATTAGTGCAGCTCTCCTGAACCTGGTGCCCTCCAAATGTTTTGGACTACAACTCCCAGGAGTTCTGACTATTGGCCATGCTGGTTGAGGCTAATGGGAGTTGAAGTCCAAAATATCTGGAGGGCACCAGGTTGGGGAAGGCTGGATAAGTGGATCCTCTGAGATGTTGCTATGAGCACAAAGTTTACATCCCATTATCAAATATTTCCAAAGGGAACATGGTGGGTATGCATGCAGTTGTGGCACATGGAGACAGCCTGCTTGCCCCACAAAGGAGGCAAATTTGGAGGCTAAAAAAAAGTGGCACACTACAAGCGGAGTGACTGTGTGAAACTGCTCTGAGTTGTTGCTTCCCTTCTTGTCCCACGGTCATGAGACAATAAAATGTCTCAACACATTGGTCTGTATCTCTTACCAATGTGCCTGGCATTCATGCTGGATTTGTATGCCTTTTACATTCATGCTCACTGAAACCTTCATTAAAATTTGAAATTAAAATGTAACCATCAAACTGGGAGGAGGAGAAATCCTTGTCACCTGAAATTAAAGTCATCTGTTCGCGTTTGCATTCTTAGCTCTTTAATTAATGTTAAAAAGCCAAACATAACACTGTGTGGTGGTGTGCTAGAGTCTGGGGAAGAATAAGCAGGTGCTCATAGGCACAAAATGCCCCCATGCATTGTTTGTCACATGCTTCTTGAATTCCAGTGTACAGTGGCAGTACTGATAAGCCAGAGCTTCCTATGCCATATAACTATGTTTTATTAAGGACCCAAATCTGCTGGGCCTTTTAGCTGGCACTGCTTCCTTCTCACACACCAGCTGAATTCCCATGGCTGCTCAGACACTCTCTGGCTGGATGCATTACATGATATTTTTAGAACTCCGGCGTGCCATCTTCTGTCAAATGTCTCTCAGGACTTCACACTGTTTTTCACCCATCAAATGTATCCTGTTATTTTAGGTGGGTTTCAGCATTTGGGGAAGGAAGCAGGTGGGTCTTAAATCAGGCTTCCCCAACTGATGCCCTCAAGATTTTGGGGACTACAATTCCCATCTTATCATGTTACATTAGCATGTAAGCGGCAGCTAAATGTAAAGTCATGAGATGTTTATAAGTTACACAGATCATGAAAGAAAAGAATATATCC
Source organism: Heloderma suspectum (assembly GCF_057233095.1). Taxonomy (NCBI): domain Eukaryota; kingdom Metazoa; phylum Chordata; class Lepidosauria; order Squamata; family Helodermatidae; genus Heloderma; species Heloderma suspectum. The sequence continues at coordinate 251,770,801 of NC_139459.1, forward strand.
CTGGGATATATTGTTTAAAATGCCCACAAAATTCGACACCACAGGGCATAGCCTGTTTGAATGCTCACAGGTTTTGAGCTTTGGCCCCAAACACTGCTGGTTTAAAAACTCAGGGAAACTAAACTCACCAGAGCCTGTGGAATATGGCCAGGTTGTGTGCAAGTAGCTATGAGGTAGCACACTTCCACTGGTAAGGGGGAAATGACTATACATTCCTCTGCAGGAGGTCACTGTGCTGGGGGACTTTGTGGTAGTTTTCTCATAATCACTTATAACTTTGGGGCAGTATCCAACACTGCCGCTCCACTCCCACCATTTTCTGTTGCACTCACAGGACCCACCACAAGCGCAACAGGAACTAGTGCTTCCAACAACCCCAGAAATGAGTATAAAAGCTCATTTCTGGAATGGGACATGTCAGCAGAGCTCCCTTCTGCAAGATCCTCTGACCTGTCTTGTTATGGAAGTAAGTATTTTGCTTGTTTCTGATTGCTGCAGGATCTGCTAGCTTCCTGTTGCGCTCGTGGTAAGTCCTGCTAGTGCAGGGGCAGTTTTTAATACTGCCCACAGTGAATATTTGCCAGTGTTAACACTAATGGCAGAGAGGTGTGCATTTTAAGTCCCCATGCAACCTGAACAGTTCACAGGGCATTGTAGTATATACTTTGCCCTTGTTTTCAAAACTCTTTCAATGACCATGCTGCATAACATTGCTCAGAACAATTTCTACAGTATCATTATCCTCCCTGCACCCCACAGGGTTTAGAATTATTTTAAAATTATTATTTAAAGACTGCTTATGCACCCACATGTAAAAATTCTTTGTAACAAACATTTTGCAAGTTGAAAGGTTCTGCGAATTCCCAAAGCTAGCATCTTACAATCCTTGCATCTCCTACATATTTAAACCAAGATTCAGGAATGGATCCAGACTTAATCATATTTAGGGTAAACCCACTGAAATCAATAGGATTTAACTTAGTCGTAACTAAAGTAAATCCCTTTGATTGACTAAGTATGACTAAGTCTGGATCCAATGCTCAGAAATATAATATTTCTATCCATCAATGCAAACTAACTGCCCTTTTCTACGTTCTGTTTCAAAGGCCCAGCTCTGGTGCAATGTTTCAAAGCATAGCATCACACTGATTTGCAATCAGCTACAAGTTGAGACACATTGCTCCAGGCACTGGGGCTTTGGAAACAGCATGGAGCTGCCTTCCCCAACCTGGTGCCCTCCCAATGTGCTGGACTGCAACTCCCATCATTCCTAGCGAGCATGGCCAATGGGAGTTGCAGTCCAAGACATCTGGTGGGCATTAGGTTGGGGAAGGCTACATGTAGGAAAGGTTATAAGGGGTGAAATCCAATGTTTGTCCTAATTAGAGTAGACCCATTGACATGAATGGGACTTAGGTTAGTCATGTCTAACCTACGTCCCATTGATTTCAGTAGGTCTACTCTAAGTAGGACTAAGTGTGACTCCAACCCAAGGCCTTTTACAGGTGTTAAGAATTTATTGGAGACATTATTAGAGTGTGATAAAGTAGGGGCAGACATTTTACATGAATTCTCCCCCTCCCCACCACACACCTTGCTATTTGCTCATGAGGACATGTAGCCTAGTGGACCAGAGAATCACAGTAAGTGCTCATGGCTCTTAATTATGCCATTTGCCAGACCCCGTGGCAGTACTCTTTGTCTTTGCCATTGTTTATTTATTTTAAAAAGGGTGCTCCTCAAAATATGGCTCCATGAAGCCATAAACCATTAAGTAAAAGCAATAAAATACCAAAACCAGTAACCATTTGAACTACACATATAAACAACAACAGCAACATATAAATAAATCAACAGCAAGAGAACATGGTAAAAAAAAAAAACCCAAAGAATTGTCTACTGGAGACATTGTGGGAGAAAGTGGTTGCCCACCTGGCTGCAGCTTGCAGCAGCTCCAAGTCGCTTGAGGCAGCAGGAAAAAAAAAGTTTTAAAGCAAGAACAACACCCACCAGCCACCACAGCTTTTCCAGTAATCCCTTGCCCCTGAAACCCGCTCAATTGCCTCTGTCCCCTCCTCCCCTTTCAGCCATCAGCAGCCTTGCTGGATGTTGCCAGCCCCTCAGACTGAACAACTCATTACTGATAACTGAGCTGCTCTCAGCCTGGCTGTACTGTACCAACTTGTTGGTTTAATCGACCTACTTGCAAGACTGCCCAGCTGCTTCCTAGCTGGGTAACCTGCCTTGCCAGTACCTGCTGACATCCGGACAAAGCCCGGAAGAGTAAATACAAGACAATAGAGGTATGGCCAAAACAGAATGTCAGCGCAACACCCTTTCATATGAGGCGACTCCCTCTTGCTGTTATATTTAGAGCCAGTGTGCAGTAGCAGTCAGAGTGTCAGACTTGAGGTAAGAGACCTGGGTTCCAATTACATTATGGCCATGAAATTCGCTGTGTGGCCTTGAAACAAGTTGCTCTCTCAGGGTAAGTCTACCACACGTAACACTGCACAGTTTGCGGTGCTTTGCAGTGTGTAATGTAGGGGTGGGGAACTATTTTCAGTCCAAGAGCTGAATTCCAGTTTGGAAAGGTCGGGGGTGGGGATTCCATATGTGGGTGTGGCCAAAGGCAAAGTGGGCATGGCCAAAATGTGATTCTTACTCATGTTAAGCCTACTCCAAAGTAAGCAGGACAAGCCCCTGTATGTGTACTCAGAAGTAAGCAGTAAGTAAGCTAGAATCTAATTTGCCCCCTTTTTTGTTTTTAAAAAGAAACATATGAGTTTTTTGGAAGAAGGATGGGATTAAAGTAGGCAAATAAATAAATAAAAACAAATAACTAAATAAGTGATTCCACTAAGTAATGAAGACAATGAGCCACGAAAAAAGATGTTGCAATTCTGAACACAAGAATAGCATAGGTGCAGAACAATGTGAATAAGGGGAGAATGCTAACCCTCACCATTTATCAAATCGATTTCAAATGTTCTCAGCCTGCAGTGCTAAAAAGCGTTCCTGATCTTTCCTTGACCTGTGCATAACCCAAAGTCACTTTAAAATGTAAATCCAGAAAGTGGATGGAATCGTTGTTTGACATATTTTTGGCCACAAGAGACCACACCAGGAGTACATTATAGTGCGTTGACTCCAAATAATTTTCACATGGATTACTAAAGTGCCAGAAATGCATAATTTATTAGCATTTAAATAAATCACAGAGATTAGGAGTGCTTTAAGGCTATCAGTATAAAGATGCACAGAATAATAAATTATAATTATTTGGGGGGGAAAGGTTATCCAGTACGATAGTTTCATGTATACTGTACTGCCTGATCAAAACAAGATGAACAGATTCAAGCACCGAGATGCTAGAAAAGTCATTTTCAAACTGCTCTGGGGAACCCTGGAATAAGTTTATCAGAAGCTCCTCCTCAGTGAGAAGACTGGGAAGGTCAGGCTAGCTTCTCTGGAAGACATCATTCATTCATTTATTTATTAATTAAATTTCTTAATCGCCCATCTGTCCAGTCACCTGGCCACTCTGGGTGATGTACAATGGTACAATAAAATTATACATTAAAACATTATTTAAAAATACCCTAACCCAAATTCTTGCCTGCCCCCAACTGCAGTGCACACCTGCTTTCAGGAAAGCTTTGGGATACGTTCCAGAGCTGAGATATTTCCCAGAGCTAGAATATGTTCTAGATATGTTCCAGAGCTGAGGTAGGCCAATCTGAGGCTAGTGAAATCTACTTTATTTTTCACCAGCAAATGAGGCCCAGTTTCGCATGGGTAAGAATAGCCCTTTAGTTTGGTACTGTGAAGCCTTCAAGCAAACATACACAGCTGCCTGCCCCGTCGGAGTAACGCCAAATCAGCTGGCACCCCTAGGCACAGCCCTTGCCTCCTATAGACCCCTAAGACCCTATGGGAGGTTTCTTTCCTCTCCATTCCCCCGAGGAAGGGGGCTGCCCCACAGCAGGGGGAAGGGACTGGTGTACAATTCTGTCCCGCAGCCCTACTAATCTTTCCTGGTTTCCAACTGTATCAACCGCCAAGATATACACCCTAGCATAGTGGGCTCTCCCACACTGGAGGCATTCAAGACGAGGCTGGACAGCCATCTGTCGGGGATGCTGTGACTTGGATTCCTGCACTGAGCAGGGAGTTGGACTCAATGGCCTTGTAGGCCCCTTCCAGCCCTACTATTCTATGATTGTAGTGGCTGAAAATGTTACTGCAGGCTTCAACTGCACAGACACATTTAAGGGCGCAATCCTATGCATGTTTAGCCAGAAAAAAGTCCTACAATTACTAGCATTCCCCAGCTAGCCATGCTGGGAGTTGTAGGGCTTTTTCTGTCTAAACATGCATAAGATAGCGCCTTAAATGAATTAACATTAACAAATGCATTAAAAAAAACCTATGGTGCACTGCAAGCACAAATGACAGAACACATGTGACCTGTTGAACTCCTCCTACATATCCCACAATTAGAACACTATGCATTTGTGTGTGGCATTTACCCGGGTTGTAAACACTGGACAGTGCACTGTACTCATCAGCATGAAATAAAATGTGCCCCCAGAGCAACTATTACGTTATGAAAAAATACTGGCCCAGCAGTGCCTCACACATGAATGGGGCTCTCTACCATAAATTCTCCCCATATGCTGGAATCCCAGTGTGGCCTAGGTGCTGGCGAGTCATAATGATCCCTTTGGGGTTTTTATGCAAACATGCCCACTAAAACATGAAGCTCTTTCTAAATGGCCTGGCTGTGGCCCACTCATCCAGCAGTGCCCAAGTGGTCCATGGTCAGGAAGTAAAAAAAAAAACTGGGAAAAACAAAAGGCACTAGCCAAGGAACTGAGGAGCTGAGAGAATGGAAATCTCATTGACAGGAGGATCCTGTGTTATGCATTCAAGGAAGCCCAGCTAAACATGCTACATCAGCCGTTTCCATCCATGCAGTAATGCTGCCACCCCAGAATTGAAATCCTCAATAACTTAAATAAATGTATGAATGTTCATTTTGCAGTATGGTTAAAAGAAAAGACCCGCTGAAGAAATAATGTAAACCAGTACAGGCAACGTCGACAAAACTGAAAGATCATCATAATCTGTCTTGCTGAGGCAAAGGCGCATTTAAGTTTATATTGACAATAAAATAAAACCGCCAAAATATTATGAAGTGCATCACATTTCTTGGGTGAACATCGCTAGGGTCACAACAGATATTGCTTTTAAATATGTTTATCTACAGATTAACATAAAGATGGTTCTGTATGGTTTCCAATAAAAGGGATTCCTTTGGTGCTTCATCCTTCTCCCTGGGGACTTGTGCTCAGATTCAGCTTGCAGATGAAGATGGATGAAGTTAAGCCTGACAGATGTAGATAAAGTGACCTGCTGGGAATGACATTCCAGGCACTCCTCCTTGGAGGGAAGGTGGGATACAAATGGAAAGAATGGTGAGGATGATGCATTCAGTGGTTTTCTTAAATTCTCAGAGAGATTCAGATAATTATCTTAGGGTGGCTGGGGAATGCTGGGAACTGAAGAACTTTTTCTGTCTAACATGCATAGGATTGCGCCCTTAGTAATCTTTATAACAACCCTCTATGGCAGGTCAGCATTATTATAGGGCTAAACATGGGAGTGGCACAGTCCCCATGGGAGAAAGAGTGTTGCCAGCACATACAACCACTCACCACTTTGTATCCTTCTTTTCTCAGGTATTCTTTCCAATACTCTTGGTTTTGTACAGAAAAGCCCCAAGTCAACAACCACACCATGTCAGCCCTAATTTTGCTGCTTTTGCTGCAGCAGAGGCCAGATGGTGTCCCTCCTCCCTGCATTGAGACCAACACTTGCTGCATCCTTCAGATGCCAATTCCTGCCTTCATCTATCTCACCCACCACCCATCTCCGCAACTGGTGCCACCTGAAACAGGTTATTTCACCCTGCTGCACAGTGGGGCCAGTCCTGCAACAGAATCAGAACTGAAAAGGCACTGAAAAGTCATCTCCTTCAACACTCAATCAAAACAATCCTTTCTGAGTACACACAATGTTCTGGATCTTGTCTTTCTCACTCTCTGAACAGGAACCATTCTTAACATCCTGTGCTCTTCCCCAAGCAAGGAAGCTGTGTAAACAGTGCATGAAGTCCCAATTTGTATTTTAATTCCATTCCATGTTGGTTTTGCCTCTAACATCTTGAGAATCAGATTAGTCCACCAACATAACTTCTCCTCCAACCACTCATGACTAGCCTGAGGCAGATCAACAAATGCCTCCCCCATCCCTGCCTGCCCCAAATCAAGATGCATAGTACCTAAGGCTGGTCAACTTATTTTGGCACCTAAAAACACCTCTCCCCTTTCCTGGCAATAAAATACAACAATATTACATTAAACAGCTGGCAATTTGCTGCCCATTCATGACACCCCAAATCAGCTGCCTGAGGTAGCTGCCTTACTCTCCTCATGGTAGGACTGACCCTGCCACTGTTCCTATATGGAAGCACCCCCAGGCCAAGCAGTCCCCTCCCAGAACTCTGGAGCTGATACAGCCTACCTGGAATGCTGCAAGGTGACAAGTCCTAGCAGAGCTGGGCCTTGGGCAAATGGCATCCCAAGCAAGGTATGTTATCCCTCCCTCCTAGGTTTGGTTGACTTTTGAATACGTTGTTTTTTTAATCCCATTTGTAAGCCATTTCACAACTTTTATTTGTGAGTTGCATGTATATTGTAGGAACCTAGGAAGCTGCAGCCTTATGCCATGGCTAGATGTGCACTAGTGCTTTTTATTGGTATTGAAGTGCACTGATAACTGTTGGGGCACATTACCTATTCCATATACCACTTTTCTAGGGTTATTTTCTGCTTTTTATTCCATATTATCCAAAATACTGCAACAGATGTCATTATGTGCACTGTGAGGTATAAATGTGCAAGAGGGATGTAGCATCACCACGATGGCATCGTATCGATTAGGGATGTACAAATCCCCTTACCTGGGCTCTACAGGGGGGTCCGGGGATCTGTTCCCCCCCCCTGGAATCCTCGCTGGCCAACTCTGCTCCGCAGTGAGTCTGCAGAGCTGCCAGCCGGCTCCGTTCCGCTGGCCAGCTCCGTTCAGCAAGCGATACGGCCGCCATTGCCATGCTGCATCGCTGAGGATGAGAAGCAGGAAGTGATATGGGCGCAAATGGCGTCCCCTACGCCATTTGCATCCCTGTTTCTTCTTGCGATAGGCTATGCATCTGTATTTATGTAGCTATTTATGTAGCCTATCGCATGAAAAAATGTCCCTGTTTTTTCACGCGATAGGCTATGTAAATACAGACACGTAGCCTATCGCAAGAAGAAACAGGGACACCAATGGCATGGTGGACGCCATTTGCATCCGGATCACTTCCTGTTTCTCATCCGCAGTGATACGGACGGCAATGGCCGGCGAGGAATTCGGCTCTGCGACGATCCAGCGGGAGACGGAGGTGAGTGGGAACGTTCCGCCATGGACTCCGGAGACCGAATTCCCTGGAAATTCTCCGCCATCCCTAGTATCAATATGACAGGAAGGGTAGATCTGGCCCATGTGGGATCATTGTTCTATCTAGCTCAGTATTGTAGACTGGTAGCAGTTCTCCAGGGTTTCAGACAGGGGTCCTCCTCAGTCCTATCTGAAGATGCAGGAATGGAAGCCTTTACCTGCAAAGCATGTACTATACCAATAAGCTATAGCTCTTTCCCTTTCACATACTATATACTGGCACACTAGGATCTGTACATGTTTTCATTCATGCAATATGAACTGTAGATCATTCATAATGACAGTCCATAATATGTGTGCACCACTAGCCTGGACCCTTCATATGTGTGTTGCATACCCTTAAATCCAACCCTGATTACAAGAATGAGCCAACAAAACATCCCAGGGGCCATAGGAAAGGTTGGATTATTCCCCTCCAAGGTGGATGAAAGAGCTCGAATCCCCCCTCCCTCCCCCTATGGAAAGATCCACAGTTCTCTTACCTCCCTGACATCAGAGTTCTAACATTCAGAAAGGTTGAAAGTGGGCATATCTGGGGGCTGCTCTGGGCAGCCCAAAGGAAGCACTGAATATGGTGTATCCAACGCCCTCCCAGCCCTGCAGCACGTCCCCAACATGGGGGAATGTGAGGGAATACTCCCAACACAGGGGAGCCAGTCTAAATGTTTCCATCCCACTGTGTTTAAAACAACAATGGGAGGAGAGGAGCAGCTAATACTGTTCCCTTCCTCCCTTCTTCTCTGCAGGCAGGAGCCTGTTAGGACTTTGGAAATGGCAGGATGCTCCAACCATGGACAACTTTGGTCTGCCATCTGAAATGATACTCACTGATGTGCTTTCAATTATGTTTACATGTGTGGGAAACATTTCTGACAAATGCGTATAAAAAGATCATTTGATCCTTGTAGCTTATTATGCATTTATATCTAAAATATAATGACTTCCAGCATGGATGTCTTTATTTGGTAAGTTTGGCTGGCAAATTTATTTTACTGTTTTATTGGGCCAGTTGGTATGGGTATGTAAGCTTCCAACTTACATACACAGTAACTTACACTTACACAGAATTCTTTCCATACACAGTAACTTACACTTACACAGAATTCTTCATCAGGCAGAAAGTTCAAATGAAGCATTCTGTGTAATTTGAAAGTCTGCATACCCTCATTTCATATGCGCATTCAGTGCAGCATAGCAAGATTAGAAGTGAGACATGGTTGCCTTGGCAAAGGGGATGTCCCCCCTCCCCCTCAGGATGAAGGCAATGGCAGGGCTTCCTTTGACCTTAGTGACAGCATTTGAGCAAAAGCACATAAGAAGATCCCTGCTGAATCACACCAAGGGCCCACCTAGTCCAGCATTCTGCATACAGTGGCCAAGCAGCTGCCTGTGGGAAAACCACTAGCAGGACATGAGTGCAACAGCACCCTCCCGCTCATGTACCACAGCAACTGGTATAGAGAGGCATACTGCCTCTCATATTGGATGTGATATATAGCCAGCATGTCCAGTAGTCATTGATACTTATCATTCATGAATCTGTCTAATCCCTTTTAAAACTATCCAAGTTGGTGGCCATCACTACATCTTGTGGCAACTTCTGTAGTTTAACCATGCACTGTCCTGAATCTCTCTATCACCCATGCAAAACTGAGCTGCATGATGGTCAGTCATGAGATATTTATCAGGGCCAGGGAGTGGGGACGAAAGGAGTGAGTGTAGTTTTGTGACTGCCAGCTCTAGCTTCTAATCACAATGGATGGTTTTACCAGGGCTGTCCAATCCCAGGACTTTGGGACAGGGATGCTGAAGTAATATATCACAGAACTCATCCAGTGTTCGGTGATCTTTCCTAGCTCTCTGTTCCAGGAGCAGGGACATGTAAAGAAATTTGGACGAGCTGGTGGAATCTCGGGAGGAGTAGCACTGGGTGCTTGCTTGGAAAATCCTGGATGTTCAAGTCCTTCTCCCAGTGCCAATGTATGCGCTTCATCCATTATCCAGCCATGTCCCGTTTCTCTTTCTGTAGCTTTTGTGTCAATTAATTGAGCAGAAAACAAAAAACGTCTTCAACTTAAAAAACAACAACACATCATCATGCCCTTTCCCTGAGCCTTCTGAATTTTTGCAAGTATCTTGCCTAGGGACACCTCTATGACATTTTCATGCAAATTGCCAAAAAACCCAGTGTGTGCGCGCGCACGCCTGGGGGAGAGCGTAAGTTAATTATGCCCTCCCCTCCAATTTGAACACTCTGCTTCCACAGAAAATGCGGCACCTATCCTTCTGAAATTTTGCAGTTTTCTTAACTAGGGCCACCTCTATGTTGTATGTTATTTTCATAACAAAAAAATGTAGGGAGGTAAGCACACCTTTTTTTGGGAAAACCTCAAACTGTAAAGGCTGCACTTTCATAAAGCTCCTTGTACTCATTCATCTGACATTTGAAGGGACAATTATCCCTGCAAATTTCATTATATATATATATATGTATATATATGTGTGTGTGTGTATATATATATATATATATATATATATATATACACACACACACACACACACATACATATATATATATACACACACACACACACACAGAGAGAGAGAGAGAGAGTGTGTATATATATGTATATATATATATTTGCGTAGCACAAACCCCCCTCTATCTATTTATCTGAAATTTGGCAGGTGCAATCCCCTCATACGAGACTACTATGCTTGCAAACGTCATCTAGTTGTGACAAACAATAGACATATGCTGATTTCCAATGATAGTCAATGGCAGCCATAAAGATCTGGATTTCTAAACTGAGATTCAGACCGAAGTCAAATGGGTGGCATCTGAATTGGTCTGAGCTGAATTGCGTTGTTTCCTAAAATGCAAAATCAGGGCCCAAACCAAATCTTGCTGTCAGTGTACATGCCTACTAGTTACCCACGACTAGTTGGGTCAGAACATGTCTTTGGATGCACAGTCCACAGAAAATAATTTAGCATGGACAAACTTCCCCATTTGAATGCACTGCTTTACTTCTAATGGGATGTATAGTTGAATGTACATCTTCACATTTTGCCCCAGATAATCTATGACTAGATAATCTATGAGCAGGTAAAAATGACTAGACTGGGGCATCAGACCAATTTCTTGACAAGAAGGATAAGTGTTCCCTCTCCCCTCAATATTTGTCCACTTTCAGTCACAAAGGACTGCATTGAGGAGGAGGGGGGTATTGGCAAAAAGGAACGTTGGTACTTACCGTGATACAATCACTTTCTGCAGCAGATGGAGGATATCCTTATATGGGTTGTTCTTCACACTTGCTCCGATAGGCAGGAATATGCGAATTAACTGAAGTGCCCTCTCACATGGGAGAGCAAACTACTTCCAGTTTGGAAGATGTCTCAGCCTCAAATTTCCAGTAAATTTATTAGAAAAACATTGAACAGTACCTTCAGAAGAAAGACTAATTGAGGAAACCCCCCAGCAGCGACAGATTACTACCGGGTAGGTAGGATATCCTCCATCTACTGCAGAAAATGAACGTATCATGGTAAGTACCAACATTCCTTTTTCCTGCAGTGGAGGAGGATATCCTTATATAGGACGTCTAACAGCGGTGCCCCAAACTGGGCGGGTAAGTCGCTGCTAATTAAACTGTAACCATCTGCTGAAGCACCCCCCTCCCCCTGGCCGAAAGATGCCTTGGCCGAAGTGAGGATGTTTGACTTGTAATGTCCCACAAAGGAAGACACAGTAGCCCAAGTTGCAATGTCAGTGAGCGGGGCACTGGTCCCGAAGGCAGTAGAGGTGGCTGCGCTCTGTACAAAGTGAGCGGTGATCCCCCCAGGCCACGCAGAACCAGAAGTGCAACACAGAGGAAAATGCAGGCTTTAATCCACCATGCCAGGGTTGACTTGGAGACCTTATTGCCCATGGTGGAAGGCTGAAATGAAACAGAGTCAAAGACACAAAGTTTTTTGTCCTTTTAAGGTAGATCTTAACTGCACGTTTTATGTCCAACACGTGCCATACTATCTGTAGGAGCTGACTCAGCCTAGGACAAAAGGATGGCAAAAAGAGCTCCTCTGCCCTGTGGAAGATGGAGTTATTTTATTATTTGGAATGAAAGTCAGATCCAAGTGAACTGATCCAAGTTTTCCTGCTGGAAAAAGCATAATTCCCTTCTAATCAATACTCGGCAGGTTGACGTGATGGCTACAAGAGGAAAGAACCTTCCAGAAAAGGTCAGCGAGACTCTTCATAGAGGCTAGAAATGGGGCTTGGAAAGAGCTTTCAGAACATCATGCAGATCCCAGATAGGGTACCTGTGGATAAGTGTGGGCGTGGCTTTAGTAAGGCAACACCCCTTAGAAAACATTTTATATGGGGGTACACCGCCAGGGATCTATGGGAAGACTCAGGTAACACAGAGGACAATGCCACGAACCACCTCTTGAGATTGGGCTGAGCTCCTGATTCAACCTGTTATGTAGAAACGTCAGGGCCAGTCCGATGTCAGCCTTAATTGGATCCTCCACCAAGTGCAAAAAGCTCTCTACAAGATCTCAATATCATGTTTGTGGATTCTCTGTGGGAAAACAAGAAAAGACTATCTTGCCTTTTGTATTGTAACTGGTGCATTCCAGTACTAACCTTTCACATGCCAAGAGTGGAGTTGTAAACCAGCTGGTGTCAGGATGGATTTTATTTTTATTTATTTAATTCTAACAGAGGAGGTCTGTAGCTGTTGGCAGTGGCCAGTGCTACCAAGAGCTGCAAATGGTCCAAGTACCAGGCCCTTCTCAGCCAGTTTAGTGCTACCAGTATCACACAGCGTGTGCGCTGGCTGGATTCTGCACAAGGGTTGAGCTATCATGGAGGTTAGACTACAGAAGTGTACAGGATGCCTGTAGGCCAAGCAGCAGACATGACATCTATCTCTTCTACACCCTCTGCTGCATACCCGGAAAGGACTTGGTTTGTCCTTTGTGGTTCATGGGGGATGTGAACAAGTCCACAACTAGTGTAGTGAAATGTTGAACTATGGCATGAAAGACCACCGAGTTGAGAGTCCATTCTGTCTAGTTGACGTCCAGTGAGCTCAGCCAGTCTGCCAAGGAGTTTAAATACCCTTGAACGTACGAGGTTCGACTCTGCCCGCTGCAAGAGGCAGTCTGCCTCAGCCATGAGGGAGTGCAACCTGGTCCCTCCCTGGCACTTCACATGTGCCTGGCCACCAAGTTGTCTGTTCATACAAGCACCACCTTGGGCTGAAATAGGTGGCTGAAGGTGGCGAGAGACAGATGGATTGATACTATGCAGTGCTTCCTCTGGGCTCCATCTGCACTAGGTCACAGTGGATCTGCAGTGACCTCCAACCCTGAAAGCTGGCATCTGTTGTAATTTGGACTGAGGGGCTCTCTCTAAGGGACTGCTCCCTAAGGATTGAGGGGGAGAACCAAGTTAAGGACTTCCAGAGATCATTGGCTTGGTTTGTGTCTCTGATAGCTATATCCTTCTGGAAAAAAGGAGGATAAGCCACTGAAGGGGCCTGGAGTTTTTTCTGGCCCATGGGACACATCTATGGTAGCAACCACAACCTCTGCAATTGTGCTAGGGCCATCAGGTCTGGGATGGGATTCTGAAGGATCAGCCTTACCATGGCCTGGAGCTTTTCTGATCATTCCAGCAGAAGGCAAAACTATACCTGACTGAGTATTCAGTACTGTCTCAAGGTGCTGCAGTTCCCTAGAAGGGCAAAACTGACTTTTTCTGACATTCACCAGGAAAACATGTGATTGAAGGTGTGCGACCGTCCTGTGGACATCCATCCAGAATTTAATGGTGGAGTGAGGGAGACTTATTAGAATGCTGTTGAGGTGAGGATAGGGGTGAATTTGTTGCCTTCTCAGGGGTACTACCAATTCTACCCTGGGGGCAGAGGAGAGGCTGAAGGGGAGGGCTCTGCATTGATAATATTTCCCTGATAGGTAAACCACAATATTGTGAGTCAAGTGAATCAGGACATGCAAGTACGCTTCTGTGAGATCCCGAGATGGCAGAAAATCTCCTGTCTGGAGAGATTCAAGAATGGTCTCCATCCAAAACATTCTGGATTTTTTTTTAATCTACCAATTTCAGGTATAATACTATCTTCCAGTCCCTGATCTTTTGTGGGGACAATGGAAAATATTGAGTAGCAGCCTTTCAATCTTTCCAATGATGGCACTGGCTTGATCCTTCCGACATCGATGAGGTGAGATATGGCCTGCAGGACTAAGTGGTTCTTCTCCAATTTCCTGGACCTTGGGAAGGAGATGAAAAAGTTGTGAGGAAGGTGAAGAAAATCAAATATATATGGCCCTCCCTGATTGCGCATAGCACCCATTAACCCGAGCTGGAGACTTTCCATTGATGATAAAAAGTCTGAAACCTCCCTCCCACTGGGGGAGCTGGATAGTTATGCTTATTGCTGTCTCTGCTGCCCCTTAAGCACTGTAATGGGGTGTGTGCCAAAACCCCTGGTTCTGCTGGTGCCTGGGTATGGATCCCGCTCTGCCCCAGGTGGACCTGGACCCTCTGCTGTCCCAGGATCTTTTATTCCTATATAAAGGAATAAAAAGAAGACACCCCCTCCCCCAGCAAAGGGGCATACCTTCCTCTTTCTTAGAGGTAGAGAGCATGGCTTCTTTTTCGACCTTTGTTTCTACAAGGACGTCTTCAAAGAGTCCTCCAACAGCTTATCGTACCCAATGGAACCCAAGATCAAATTGGATTTGAACACATAGAAACATTCCAATTTTTAAGCCACATTTGGTGTCTGACGAACATGGCTGCTGCTTGGGGTTCTGGCAGTGAATTGGACAGCATCCAACTGGCATTGGCCATGAAGGCTACTGACTTCAGCAGTTTATAAAGTCCCTGGGGGAGCTTGATATTACTCCCTATAAAATCTTTTAGAATGCCCTTCACCCAGAGATAGGAGGACCTAGCCATAAGCAGTTCTGTGAATTAAGCCTTCAGGGCAGTCTCATGAGCCTTACGGAGACACAGTTCCCCCTTTGTTCTCTGGGTTCCTGGCGGTATTGTCCCCATTCTTTGAATATACCGCACCAAAAAGTGGAACAGCTGCAGGGGGATCCACCAGGGCACCTGTCATTTGTTCATCACCCCTTTTTGCTTTTTTTTTGGTAAAGCAGCTACTTGGTCTGGATGAGCCTGGTTCAACCCATTTTGCCTTTATCATTCCATAAAGGTGCTGGGGAAGGGAACAACAGAGGGGGTACGGATGTGGTTAGGAAAAAAACATCTGCCACGCCACCCCTTCTGGACGATCAGAATTCTGCTTCTTTTCCTGTCCTCACCCCCTCAGAATTCATGTCCAGTTACGCAAAGTTCCAGGTGGCCTCCCAAACATTATCCAGGCCCAGACCAACTTAGCTTCAACAAGTTGCCTGCACCATGGGCCTTCAGACCAGCCCTAGAGCAGTATTATTTAATAAGACTAGGGAATCCTCAGTCTGACAAGGTCTTTGTGAGGCTGGGCTTCCAGCAGGGACTTCCTCTGTTGAAAAGGCACCACTGTTCATCCTCAGATAGGAATGAAGAAATAGCTGCCTCTGAATCCAGTGATCTGCGGGCAGGACGTATGCAGAATAGGCTGGCCTTGGAGACATGTGGAGGGAGGGGATCAGCCTGTTCATTCTGTGGGGTCTGCCCACAATGGCAGCTGCACTGAAAATGATGGGAATGCAAATGGTAGCAGGGTTCTAGCGGAGGGACACCCTCAGTGCCTGACAGGGGAGGGGGGGAGGGAGAGGGATTAGAAGAGATGATTCCCTCCCCTAGCCCCTGTTCTCTCTCCAATGCTTGCACCTAGCTGGCTCTGAGGGAAGGCCAAGACGACTTGTCCCAAGCACTGAGTTGCTACCGGGAATAGCTGGGCAGGCTCCCTCCCTTGTAACAATCTGCTGAATCCATCAGCAGTACTTTGGGTGAAGGGCTTGGCTGTTGATGATCAGCAGCAGGGGCGAATTGGAGGCAGTTTACTGGAATACAGGCCCCTTGGGACTTACCTGTTCTGAACCCTCTTGGATCATTCCCAGTCCCCAGGTGGGGCCAGGATATGATACCGAGCCAAACCCACCTTGCTCCTTCTAGGCCCGCCTGCGCTGAGGACAGGCTGTGCTTCGGCCTGTAGTTGGATGGTGCCAGGAGGTGTCTTAGCCGGACAGACAGACAGACTTGCTCCCAGAGGCCCCCACGGCCCTTTCTTGAGGTTCCAGAAAAGAGCCCCTTGGCATTTCGGGCCTCTATCTTCAAGGTGAAATCAGGCATTGCAGGTGCAGGCCTGGTCACCACTGTGATTAGAAAAGCTCCTAACTCTAAAAAGAGGGGGAAAGCTTTTGTTTTGGAAACTAAGGGAGAAGGTAAAGAAGGATAGAGAGGTAGAAATAAGAAAAAAGTGAGGCAAACTGTAGCTATAAACGGCTGGAGTGCTATAGGAGCTACTCCAACAACCTGCTCGGAGCTGAGGCAGGAAATGAAACTAGAAGTAGGTTGCTCTCTTATGTGAGAGGGCAATCCAGTTAATTTGCATATTCCTGCTTATCAGAGCAAGTGGGAGGAGCAACCCATCTAAGAATATCCCCCTCCACCGCAGGAAAAAAAAATTCTGTGCAATAGTTTAAGAATGGTGAACTTATCACATGAAAGCCATTTTGGGCAGTGGATTAGAACCCATGTATACCACACTGAGTTCTAGTATATAAATGCAATAAATGCTTCCTTGTATTATTAACTGTCTCTTGCTTTTCTCTGAAGTACTGAGTTTCAGAATTATTATGAGCAATATCCTTCAGTTAGTTACTATTGCTGTAATATTTAACTATTTACCATGTCCCACTCTACAGCATATTTAATAAAAGGGCACCATCACCAGATATAACGGACCATCGTATTGTACCCACATGCCAGGAGTGACCACTTGTGCAACAGGGAATTATTGGTTCTAAAAGCAACCTGGGACGAGCAGAAACGCTTGTTTCCAGAACAGAATAGCTCAGAAGACAGCTCCACTGACTTGTCCCAATCTGGAAACTAGCTTTTCTGCACGTTTCTGGGGTTACATTTTGAACCAGTAATTCCCTGCTGTGCCAGTGGTTGCTCCCACTGGCACAATACAATCAGCAGGGGCACAGCAGCCTGGTTGGATACTGCCCTCAATATACGGTAAGTTGGAGATGAACTTAAGGTGAAAAGCACAGTATTGGCTTTGGAGACACACAAACTGGCGGTTTAATGGGATTGTTTTTAACTGTAAGCTGCTCTGAGCAATGCAAATGCACTGGTAGGGTATATATTTTTAAATAAATAGTTTACAGCACACGATATATGAGGTGGCAGTGCAGGAAAGCACATACCCAGGAATATTTCTGAAGATTCTCCCAGAACTATTGCCCACATCAAACTTCCCTCACTCAGAGAGAAGCTATCAGAAAAATTCTATGGGGAAAATTCCATATAGTGTTCTCTAGGCACTAGCTGTTCCTTCCCTTACTTATGAACACACACAGCCCTACCTGTACAAGCATTCACACAATAAACATCTTAGAAGAAACCAAGCAATACAGCTCTTTTGTGATTATAATTTTTTTGGAATGGGTATTTTCTCCCAAATTTCAATTCAAATTGTTTTATGCCTTTTTTGTTTATAATTTTAAACCATTCCATATTATCTCTTTATTGCAAAAAGTCAACATGCATCTTAGAAATTCAGAGTGGTAATCAATAAAACAAACATTACATGTATGAATTTAAATGTATAAACAGTTAGAAATCCAACAATATCTCCTAATATACTATTACACAAGTTCACAATCTTGTAAAAACTATAATACAGGTTTACTATACATTGAGAGGAATTTAATATTCCTTTTCACATGATTTTGTTAAAAACTGTTGAAGCATCTCCATTGTATGTGGACATATGTTTTTCAAACCAGTTTTCCGATGCTGTGTTTTCTTATGCTCAAGGATTTTAAAAAACAAAACAAGTTTTTACACCACAGTTAAACTGACAGCTTATATAGTAGTAGCATTAATATCTGTAAAGCTTTAAGGGGGTGTGTGATTCACTAACCATTTACATTGTGGCATTCTTCTGGATTGTAATGGGATTATACACTGCATTACAGTCAGTGAGGTATATTCCACGTAATATTTTATTTTAGATCGGCATAGTTTTCAGGTTACTTGGTAGGTATATTTATGATATTATGCTGTCCATTATGGCTTATGAATGTGAAAGTGACAATTTCACATCAATTAGAAATAAAGTGTTACCAGCAGTTACCTACCTAGTAACATAAATGGTATCCCATTAAGCTCTAATACACAACACAGGGAGATCCATAGCCATGTCAAAATGAAGGTCACTTTGAAACAGTTTTCCCTTCTCATTTATATTAAGTGAGTTACCACTATACTGCCCATCACTTACATTCTCAGTAACGCAATAGTATGCTTTCAATGCAAGAGTTCAGGGGCACAACTCAGTTTTGTGCTTCTGGGTTGAGAAATCACATTTAGGATGTCACTAGAGGATTTATCTAACCCAACATATACCAAAAAAAGGAAAGAAAAAACGCATTAAATAATCCCCCCCACTGCCCCCCCCATGAAAAAGCCAGCACTTTGAAGCAAGGACATTCGTCCTGTTCTGAACAGTGTGCTAACAAAATGTTATTTAAAACCATATGAAAAGGAATCCCATCCGGTCCAACTGTGCCAAAGGCTATGGAAATTTCTCTTACAGCTTCACTCACTGTAATCTTCCGGATACAAAAATACAAGAATTCTTATGGAAATCTAGATGCTGGTAGTTTTCGTACACAAAAAAGCAAAATATTTACAAAATTATACAGTTTTAAGAAAAACCCTGTACAATATATATATATATATATCTAAATATATATATATATATATATATATATATATATATCTAAATATATATATATATATATATATATATATAAAAAAAATCCTTTGTTCCCTCCATCATTTGATTAAATTGTCCCGATTCAAGCATTTTGCTGTGATGGGTCAATATATGTGACGGCCACAAACTGAGCCACAGGCATTCCAAAGACATTACAGGCAATGGGAGAAGAGCAAGGCTTTGCCTGCTAAGGTGTGCAATATTCGTGCTTTTTTTCCTTATAACTTAATTCACCGAGACGCAACATTAGTAGGAATGTAGCAATAATCTAGAATACAAAGGCTTTCATGTAAAGGGCAAAAAAAGTTGATAAATTATACTCCTCCCCAAGTGGAATTTAAGTTTATGCTCATTTGGATTTTACATACCATAATCCACACAACAGTACCCTAAATGAGGAGGAACAGAAAGAGTGCTTGACTTCGTGTAGCAAGTTAAGCTGAGACCTAATTTAGTATTTCAGATACTTGCAATGAATCAAGTACCAGTTGTAGTAATACATCTGAATTCTGGGAGAAGACTTTTAGAAAGTGAATTATTTCTATTTGCTTGCAGTAGTGTTTTAGTACCATAGGAGTCAATGCAGTAATGTTTGCTCTGTTTCTTCGATATTAACATTCAGAATGCAGTCAGGTAGCATACCTCCTTATATAACATGTTGCTACTGTCTATGGGGTACAGTACAGAGGCACTAAGAGTGAAGGAAAAGACCTACAGCACAGTGCGCTTAGGCTTAACAGCAGCAAGAGACATGTGAGTTATTAAGATCTATTGCTCCAGTAAGTCAAAATGTATTAAATGCAGTTTCTATCAAAATTTACACCAGGTACTATCTGGTGCTTTAAAAAAATCAGGGAAGGGGGAGAAGATAAAATCAAACTGCATGAAGACAAAAGATATCCAAGTCCATGTCTCTTCAACTTTTCATTTTATGAAAGTTACTTTGCACCGAGTGAAGCACGTATCATTCCAAATGCTGGTTTAGTATTTATTACTTTAAAATTGGATTATTTTAGACTTGGGACTTTGTAGGCTGAAGAGAGAGTAAGTTGCTTGGAATACTGTATAGGCTTGGCCTAAAGTAAAAATAAAAAGAGCTGATTTAGCCACAGAGAATGAGTTCTAATGGTTGGGCACTTAGAAAAGGACGAACACACATTCACCAGTACTGGCTGTTCATCAAG
The DNA here is from genome assembly GCF_057233095.1 of Heloderma suspectum. Classification (NCBI taxonomy): domain Eukaryota; kingdom Metazoa; phylum Chordata; class Lepidosauria; order Squamata; family Helodermatidae; genus Heloderma; species Heloderma suspectum. Next base: position 251,790,551 of record NC_139459.1, read on the forward strand.
CACCGCTGCTGCATTTATTTTAACAGGGTTTGTGCAGGAGGGCCACATATATTCCACTGAAATAAATGCATAATTCACAGCAACAGCTGTTGGCCAACTGCACCCAAAAAGTAATCAGGTTTGAGGACTGAGAAGAATCAAAATATTATGACAGGACAGGCTGTCATCAATGCTGGCAAGGACTAATTTGAATATATGAGTTGAGCAGTTTTGTACTATAATTCTGCCAGATCTCAGATAGTGGAATACAGGAAAACTGGCCTCTTCCACAAGCATACTATGTGCAATTCTTGACAGATTTTAAACTTAAAAGTTAAACTTATTTAAGCTACTTAACTTATTTGCCACCTAATGAACAGACTTTTAAATTAGCAAGTTCCAGGCAATGTTGACATATAAATGAATTTCACCTATAGCTCTCATCTCAGACTCCACATTACTAAATAAAGCCTGTAAAGTAATTGATAGCTTAATCAAACAATCCATATTTTAAAAACAGAACTGAGACAAGTTGGGCTTGAAAGATTGATACGTATCATCTTTAGAGGATCACAACCATCTTTACAACTCTGTATACGCTTTGGGCCTTTGGCTGATCATGGCTACTTATTTGCTAAGTTTCTATATCAAAGTCACACTTGCTCTCTTGTGTATATGAAAACAAAAACAAAACAAAAAACAAAAACAGATTTTTGGCTCATTGACTTCCTTTAAATAATTTTTAAAAGTTTTAGTTCAAACAATTCTAAAACTATATGATTCCACTTCAAGTTTCATCTTCTCCAGGAGCGAGATTCATCTTCATCTTCATCATCATCATCATCATCTTCAGGCAAAAATAAGTCTGAAGTTTCTGTCTCCTGAATAATGACAAAATATAACATGCTTATTGAAAAACTATATCACCAGAAAAGGTGACGGCCAAAGTAAGAGATTGGTTTGAGTCAGTGATTCTAGTGCACTTTTACTGGCCACAATTGTTCTTGGATGACCTTCAAATAGGCTGTACACCCTAAGGTCAAATCATGCAGAGAACACACAGCAAAAATGGAGTTTAGGTGGTGAAGTTTGGGTGATTTTAAATGCTGTGAAGTGATTGTAAACACCTGTAAATTACTTGATCCATACTGTAAAGTTATTTTAGTTATAATCCTACCAAATTACAGATTAGAAGGATTTAGTCACAAAACAGAGAATACAGGTAAGATACAGGTTCTTTTAAAGATGTTAAGTATCTAAGGATGCCTTTAAAATTGCTTTCATCAAAACATTTTGCATTCAAATAAAAATGGCATAAAAGCGGTTTTGAAGAATGAGCTCCTCAAACATTGTTCCAATACCTCTTCCTTGGGTTCTTCTTCCTCAGTTTCTGTGGACACAGAGGGTACCTTGGGTTTATGCCATGATATCTGAAGTCGTCGGTCTTTGAACTTTAATCCTTGGTTGGCAGCCTAAAGTAGGATATTTGATAAAAAGACAGCAATTCATGTTATATGCTGAGATAATAAGGGGCTATATGCCATCTGTTGCTATGTCAGGGTGATCCCTATTGAATCTATCAGCACTTACCAGAAGTCTTTCCACTATAATAATCATCACTGCTTATTTTCTCTACTCCAAGCCCTTTTCTGATAATTTTAGCTGAAGGTTATTCATTGGCTGAATTATAAACTAATGATCAATTTGGAAACAGCAATAGGATTCAAATATTCAAAGCCTAGAAAATCTTTTGATTTGAAGCCAAAAGGAAAATTGCTTATATTATCTGTTACTTTCAGTGAAGTAGAGCAATGTTAGCTTAAAAATGTAAACAATGTGCACCACCTTACTTACATTCTCAGCTTCAGAGCGCGATTTAAATGTCAGGACAACACTTAAAGGAGAATCCTCCTCTTGAAGGCCTTCGATATCTCCAAATTTCTGTAAGAAATATGGTATAAATAAGGTCCATGCATGCTCTTCAAGTGCTGCATATCAATATATCAGGGATGTTGAACCTCAGGCCCATGAAATTCAGCTCATCTAGTGTCCCAATGTGATCCTCTGGGGTTTTTCCCCATCCCACCACCTTTTGTTCTGACAGCTTGGTGATTTCCTGACTTTTGTAGTGTTTTTCCCCCATTCTAAAAAGTTGAAATACCTTTTAGAAGGTTTAGTTACTGGCAATAAGAGCTTTAATCTAAAATATCCTGGTATTTTTGATACGTTGACCCTACCCATTTTACTTTTGGCCCCCTACCCTTCTGCCTTGGCCCCACCCACCACTGGAATGTGGCCCCCTAGATCCTCTCCAAAATTGAATCAGACTGAAAAAGGTTCAATGCCCCAGCAATACACCATAATGTATTGAGAGCCAATGTGGTGTAATGGTTAGAGTGTCGAAGTAAGACTAGGAAGACCCAAATTCCTGCTCAGCCATGAAGCTCCTGTGGGGCCTTGAGCCAGTCGCATTCTCTCTTAGCCTAAGTGTAAGGATAACATAAATGATGTGCCGAGCGGGGGAGGGCAGGAGGGAGAGAGAATCATGTACGCTGCACTGAGTGTTTTGGAGGAAGGGTGGGAAGAATAAAAACCTAAAATAAGCTGGAAAAGTGACATAATAGGCTATTTCTGAAGAAGTGAGTATTTTGTCATTTGGGTTCTAAGTTTTTTTTCCCATATTGCTATTGAAGAACATATATTCAAAATATTTTACTGGTGATATTCTATCCCTGTTAAGATAAAAAAAAGGTACGCCCTTCACAAAATTAGATGTTGAAGGTGTTATGTGCAGACATCTGCTTTCATACATATTTGGTAGAGCTATTATAGAATTAAAATGTTTTAGAAAGCAGTTGAGATATTTGTGACATTCTAGAAATTAACTTTTTGCTATCTGCAAAAGTGGTATTACAACTAAACATTAGAGGTCAAGTGGAGAAAATAATATCTTAACAGTTTGAATGTTTATAGGAAAGAAATGGTTTTTATAATATTCCTTCTTTAAAAGAATGGCTCCATAAAGTACAGCATACAATGATTATGAGAAAGCTAACAGTTGTAATTGTAGTTCAGAAAAAATGAATGACAAGTCTAATTTTATTAGTAATTTGGCATCTTGTGGCTTCACGAGGAGAACCATTGTGCCATAGCAACCAGAATCTCAGGAAGCTTTTGTGGTCTTCCTGTTTGACAACCATGCCCTCAGACTCCAACCCACCAGTTATGGCAATTATTTTTCCAATTAGATAAAACTGCTTATAAAGGGAAGGCAATATTTGAAGTAAGTGTGGAAATCCTACATCAGATAAGAATGAATGATTCCTGACAATTTTTAAAGAAGGCTTACATACTGACTCAAAAGAAGGTAATAGTCTTCTTTTGGAATTTCATTAGCCACCCAAATGGGCAGGAAGGCATAGGTAATTGCCATAATGATGGGTTTCCATAATTACACACAGATTGTTGACACAGATTTGACTATGCTTGAAAAAAAATGACCTAGTTTAGGTTACCATGCAGCCTAATCTGATGTGTGTTTTCTTGCAAGTTAAGTCCCACTCTGTTCAGTTTAGCAAATTCCCAAGCAAGCATGCCCAAAATTCCAACCAAAGTTACAAATTATCTAATCTGTAGGTTCTCTGTAACTTATGTTTGGTAGCCTGGCCTACTGCATTTAACGTATATGCTGAGGTTAAGAGCATTGGCTGGATTACTCCTTTATGATTTTTTAAAAAAAAGTTCCTGAAGTTGAGTTCTGTTTCCTTAATGAAAACTTATTTATGTTCATGCTCTTGACACTACAAAGGAGCAGCTCAAATCGAGTTTTATTTAAATGACAGAGAGTAAAGTGGGGGTTTGTCAGTCGACCTGCTAATTGTTTGTAGATCCCCAGAAACCCCTACCTGCCTGTCTGTAAAGAAAGGGCTCATATGGCAGCAGCTGTTTGGCATTAATCTCTAGCATGAAAACTGGTTTCACTTGGGAGTGTAAAGTCAGGTCACCCCAGAGTGTCTTCAAGTTCATGAATACGCAAGGTCATCCAGAGCAGCTTTGAACCCATGACAGTTCCAACGAACTGTCCAACTGATCCTTATCCAGACAGTTCCAACTGCATGGATAAGCAGTTTCCCATAGATCAGGGGATCTTAGAAGGATGACTAAGTGGAAGGTACAGCCAGATATTGCTTGGGGCAGTTCATTTCCTTTGCAAATAAACCAAATGCAGAGAATGCAACTTCATTTCAGTTAGGAAGCAGACTAGATTTACCATGAAACCAACCAATACTGCACTCAAAATGAAGGAAGTTCACTTTTAGGGCTGCCATGCTTTCATATTATTCTAGAGTACAGAATAGAAACTGAAGAGATTTTAATCAAGTTTTAGTTATAAAGTGCTGACTTACCGAAAAGTGCTGCAGCAATTCATCTTTCTCCTCTTCCACAAAGCCCCCAATTGTTAGTGCTTTGGGACGGTGGTCCACTACCATGTGATTCACTATACCTCTCCCTCTCCCTCCACGACCTCGTCCTCTCCCTCTACTTTGAGCAGACATCACTTTTCCACGACCAACAGGCAGGATACCCAAACGGGCAGCCTATAGGAAAAAAGGAATACATTTCACCTTACATGGCCTTTGTGCTGTACAGTATATACTAAAAATATTACCATCAGGATGGTAAATAAGTTTGCAAACTCACCTCCACCTGTAACTGGGTGAGCTTTTTCCTTAATTCTGTTGTATCTTCCCCTGAAGACAGCCTTTTATGGAAGTCCAGTTCCGCATCGAGAAGTTCCTTTTGTGCCTTTGAAGTATTGCAGGCACAAGAAAATAAAATAATGCAAATTAGTTAGCGTTTTATTCTATTTCTCTCTATACTAAAAAGTATTGAGATGCTTCCTCTTGGGTTTCAATTCCCCACCATTCCAGGGTTCAGAGTCCTTTCTGGAAGAAGAATTTGTAAGTTGTTTTGTGAGGTTTCTTTGGAAAGTGTGGGGTATTAAATGTAAGAAATGAATATTTTAAGGTAGTGGAAAACTGTGACAAAACACTTTCATAGTATTGATACTAGGGGTGGGCAACAATGATTCAGTTTGCATGTGACCATTGAAGGTGACTTAGGTAAACTGAAGGCTCTCATTAGAAGACTCCCACTTTTAGTTATATATGTATGCCTATATACATATAGACAAATGCAAATGATAGCAACAAAGCAGCATTAAACAATCTTCGTATTTAACAGATAATGATTTTTCAACAGGCTGACAATGGCCTTTAATGCTTATGAATAATGGCTCCAGAATTAATAAATGAGAACACATTAAAACAGCTGAGCAAAGAAGGCCTACCTCTGTTTTGGACTTTAGTTTTGATGTTGCAGAAGCAGCAGATGAAGTTTTTAATTCGTCTTTCAACTGAGAGATTTTTACTGTTAATTCTTTCAGGGTCTTCATGAGCTCTGCCCTTTCCTCTGGTTTCATAGCTTTATTCTTTTCCAATTTTGATATTAACATCTATGAGAGTTGAAACAAAGATACCATACAGATTGGAAAAATTCACCCAAATACCCCAAACCCCCCTCCACGCTAAAATTAAACATTAAAAATCCAATTATACCTTTTGACATTCTATTTGTTTCTCTAGCATTTCTTGCTTTTTCTTCCTCATATCTTGTTGTAGTTTCATTGCCTCCTAATGAAGAAACAAATGCTTTTAGCCTAATTGCTATGGCTCAAAAACAGATTTAAATCAGCATTTTAGGTGATATCATAACAGTACAATTTTAATCATGATTTCACCAACTGTAGCATAATAGTTTACTGGAGAACATAATTATCTTCCACCACTAATGTGGTGAGGCTGGTAGCAGAAGGGTCTGATCCTGAATGTATTCATGCCTCCTAGAAAGCTGCTCCCACCCTGTCCTATGCATGCTGTCAAATATCTTTAAAATGCCTTTGGTAATAATCCAAACTAGATTACAGTCAGCTCAACATGCCCAGTGGAACTTTTATTAACTCTTACTTCACCCGAACAGCAGCCCTTCTCTGCTGAATCACATGGTGTTTTTAAATGGCTGAAAGATTGAACCCCCGTTTTACAATGTGGAATTAGGCGAGTAGAAACAAGGAAGCCTTGCTGGGCATGCACAAATCCTTCCACAGGAAGCAAATGCTGGATAACAGCTGTAAAGCTTACAGGGTTTGCTTAAGAGTCAGCTGCACTGGCCTCAATATTTACTTTATCCTCCAACATGAGATTAAATAGCATTTTTATCAGTCCCATCATTCTTGGGCCAGAATCCTCCCAACATTAGACCCAAGCATGTAAGAAATAGAACTCACACGAACCATTAAAGAAAAGAACGTGCCGTCTGCTGGATTTAGGCTATTTGATGGCTGTGCAAACAAGAATCCAGCCATATTTCAATAAATGGTACAATAAATGGTACATATTCAATTTTAAAAGCTCATGGCTATTAAATACAGCACAATAATATGCATACAGTTACCTGTTTCTTTTTAAGAACTTCTTGGACGTCATGAGATTTATTTGCTGTACCAGGTTTTATGGATGTCTTCAAATTGGGGGAACTATAAACCATCTTCGTATGGCTAGTAGAAGTGGGAAACATCTGAAACGAGCAATACCATTCATGACTAAACATTGGTTGTGCCATGAAGCTTTGCACAAGAACCTACTTATACAGCTAAGAAACAATCCTTTTAAAGATGAAACGAAACTATGGCTTGGTCAGATATCATGGTAAGCCAGGGTTCTGCAAGAACCTTGCTTTATTCTGCTTGAGCAGCACATTGGTGCACACTACCCTATCACTCTCTTGCTTGGCTCCTCCTCCAAGTGGGAGCAGCTAAACAAACTGAAGATCTTCCATTCATGGTTTACTTATTGTAATGTGCAAACTGGGAACTCCAGATTATGGGCTGAATCCAACTGAGTGCTTAAATTCCCCCAATCCTGATCGTTTTCCGGCTTGTCGATTCGTTTTTGCAAGCAACAGGTCTTGCCACTTTCATTGTGTAAGCGGGACCACCATTTACGCAAGGGAGATTTAGCACTTCCTACAGGAAGTCCCCAAATAAGCAAAAATTGTATGCAGTGATTGTATTAAAGGGAAGACACACAGGCACAAGCAGGTTCACAATACATTCTGGGTAAATAATATAAAAAAGTAATGGGAAAGCTGACCTGGATGATATCCGAAGAGAGAATGCCGAGTTAAGGCTTAGCACTGAAGATGAAAAGGGTTATTGTGAGGAATGAGGAGGCACGGAATTTTATTATACCATGCCAGCTCCTTTCTCAAAATTTACTTTTGATGCTTATTAATAAGCAAAGTTTTTGTGTTAGGTATAGACATCATTTTTATAGGTTCAATTAGTGAATTCTGAGAAAGGAGTTGCTTTCTAGAAGATAATTTAAAATTAATTTTAGCTAGCTTGAAAGATGTACGTTTAAACCTTTTTACATGTTTTAACTTGTACGAACTTCTTAAAAGTCAAGACTGGGACAGTAGATTTTGGCTATGAGTTAGTTTCTACACAAAGCCGGATAAATATGGTCTGATTTTGGAATGAGGTGGCTTCTTTGCCATCTAGAAGCCAGGCTTGTGTATCTGTCAGCTGGATCAGCCCTATATTGAGCTGCAGTGAACTATTTGGTGCTTAGATGAAAGCGCTCCTTTTAGACTATTAAGACGTGAAGTCTTCAACAAGAAATATTTAGGAAATACTATTCCTGTTATACTTTTAAGATCTTAGATTCTTTAGCAATGCTTTCCTTTATAACAATATTTTTAAATATTAATAAGCTGTATTTTGATTATGCTTGGAGAGCTTATATGTTTTTAATAAAAGTGAGAAGTGAATCCAAAGATTTTTTTTCTTTACTAATGATTGTTAGTTAGGGATGTTGGAGAAATCTGTTTGGGGGGTGGAGTTCAATGGGCTTTCCTAGGCTCGGCCCCCCGGACTTCATTTCTGTTCTCACGGTGGGGCTCAACTCGATGTGAAGTGAGTCGGGCCAGTTCATGGATTTTCCGGGAATTTCGCACATTTGGGGGTGGGGGAGGTTCTGCAATTTGTGTAAATTTCTGACAATTTGTGCAAATTACAGCCACATTGGCACAAATTATGGCCCCACTTGTGCAAGTTACAGCTGTAATGCGTGCAAGTTATGGAACCTCCCGCACCCCCCAAAACACAAAAAGGTTCCCAGAGTTTGGGGAAAAGTCTGTAGCTCGGCTCACAGATGCAAACTGAGTCCTACACAGTGCAGAACTTGGTCAAGCCAAAAAACAACTGGACTTCTCAGCAATGGACATCCCTGTTGTTGGTACAAAACCAAAGATTGAACAAAGCTGAAGCAGTTTTTGGTGTACTATTCGTCTGAAATATAGTAATCAACTATAGATGGTTAACTGGCAGCTAAAGGCTTCTTAAATACTGGAACAATAAACTGATAATACTCAGAAAATACCAAAATTTGTAATAGTACCTCCATTTTACAGATGTTATGAATTGTTACAACCTCCTGGAAATTAATGACCGAACCAGGTAAACAACAACACACTAACCATATACAAAACGTTTTAAGATTTAGGATTCATAGATGCTACCTAACGTGCATTGTTACATGCTCACATACGCCTACCTGGGCATCCTCTGCAGAAGCATTGGACTGGTTAAGCAATAAATGCTGAGAGTCTGGCTGATTTCCACCAGTTGCTCCAAGACGATGTTTAACTAAGGACTTGTTAAGGACATAGGCACCTGATGTCAGAGGTTTAGTCACCTGCACGGATACATATTAAACAAAAAAAGTGAATATATGTTAAAATATTTTCTATTTTGAAGCACCACAGACACAAAATATTCTCTGAAAGGATTAGGAAAAAGCAAATCACTAAGGCTTGTACAACGGTACTACACCTTTGGCATACTGCTGTGCACTGTTACAACTGGAGCCTGTGCCAGCATTTGTTGCTGCAGGTGAAGCTGGTGATGAAGAGGAGGGTGTGTCTGCTGCTGCTGCTGGGATGGCTGCAATGGTTGTTGCTCGCTGTTTTCCCGGTGCCACAGTACTCGTATAAACCGATTGTTCAACACTGCCTCTGTACTAGAAATCGCTTTTCTGGCTTCATCATTTGTTAAGTATTGAATTAGAGCTGCTTCTGGATCATTCCTGAAAGCAACCTAAGGAAATAAATATTTAGAATATTTGAGTCTGCAGTATGGAAAATAGAGGGGAAAAATAAAACAAATGCTGAAAATAGAAATCAACATTAAAGTAAATAAAAGGAAGGTTTTAACTATTGGGGCTTAGACGTTATTTATTATAGGAATTTATATCCAGCTCTTCAAGTAAGTACCCAGGGTGGCTTACAATATAAAAGAAAGAACACAATAAAAAGCTTTTAAAAACATAAACGCACTACAGATTAAAAGCAGCAGGATCAAAAACCTAAGAGCAGTAGCACAGGAATCTCACAGAGATAAAACAGTTTATATTAAAAGTTTTGGGGAGATAAAAACGTCTTCACCTGGCCCTGAAAATACATCAACAGAGGCACCAGAACAGCATCTCCAGGGAGAGTATTCCATACATAGAGTGGCACAACTGAGAAGGCCCAGACTCTGGTAACTACCCACCACACCCGAGATGGGCAAACCCAAAGTGTCTTTGGAGACTTCAGTGTATGAACAGACACACATGGAGACAGGAAATCCTTCAGGTACCCTGGTCCAAAGCTACAAAGGGCTTTGAAAGTCAAAACCAGAACTTAATTTAAAAAAAAGTAATCATTTAAAAAAATTGTATCAACACAAACACAGCCATAACAACAAAAGGCCAAAGTAGAACAAGAAGGCTGGTAGAGGGAGGGGAGGACCAGCATTCATAAGTTTGGCTCTGACTGGGGAAAAACAGCACTTTGAACTGGGCCTGCAGACCTCAGCTTTCCTTCAGCATAATACATTGGAATGTCCATGTCTCACTTCTAAATTATAAGTCTTGGAACATCAGAAATTCTAATTCTCATCAGGATATATGAAGTGGAAGTTCTGCAAGGTTTTTTTTTTCCTTCAGTGTTTACATGAAAAAACTGAAGCTTACAAATAGCTGAATTGATGCTATCTACATATAGCATTTCGGATTCCCGATTTTCCCCAAGGCATACTATTACAGTATTATGAACTTATGAATGAGCAACCTCAAAACACAAATTTGACTGCTATAATGAGCTAGCTCCCTAATATATCCAAAGTGCTATGGGATCAACTCACTCCATGTGATTTTTGGATAAATAGAGTGTTTCTTCAAGCAAGAATCCAGAGCTAGGTTTAATAATGTAGCCTGAGACAAAGAAGCACATGTACACTGGTCCCAGTATATTCCAATTCAGCCCATCTTAATATTTAAAAAAATCAGAGAATTAGAAAGGATTTTGGAAGTCATTTAGTCTACCCCCTGCTCAACATAGGATCAAACACAGCATCCCTGTGATGGCGATCCAGACTGTTTAAATACCTCCTACCACCTCCCAAGGCAATCTGTTCCACTATGAAACGGCCGGTACTTTTAGGAAGTTTCTCCTAATTTTTGGTCTAATTCTGTTTCCCTGCAATTTCTATACATTTATTCCAGTTTGGCCCCCTGGAGCCACACTGTAGCATAACTACATTACCTGAATGTTGACAATTGTTCCAAATTTGCTGAAATGTTCATTAAGTTGAGTAATATTGTTTAGTTCTGGTGGTATTTTACGAACTTCCAATTTGGTGTTTGTATACTGGTTCTTCTTCAGGAATCCTGGCTTATTCTGGTTATTAGCTTGTCTGAGGAAAACAAACCAACACAAGGCTTGTATCTTAACATAAAAAAGATGAAATATAAACGAAAAGTAGAAGGGTGATATCCATCTCCCACTCTCCTTTGCTATCATCAAGTAATTAATTTCCTTTTTAGCTATCGTGGCTAATTGCCACAGATAGATATTCTTTATAAAATCACCTTATCCAGTTTACTTCCATCCATGTATCACAATGTTATTAACACTGGATCTGTTACAAATAGCTGGGATTACAGGGTGAGATACAGACTGAGACTCAAAACCTAAATGCAGTTTCTAGAACACCCTTTATTTAGATAAAATGCAGTTAGTTTCAATCCGTTCACACTTTCCACATTCACTCAAATAATTACCAGTGTTGGAGTAACAGAACCTGGTGGCCAGCCAAGCCATAGACTCAGAAGCAGGAGGTGTTCTAGCTGCTACTCTGGTGTTCATGTCTCTCTCAGAGTTCTGCTGTTTTTGGTATATCTTAAATTCTCTTTTTCCTAAGCCTTTGCATGTTGCGGAAAAGCACATCTTTTGACTATGTGTCCTGGCTGTACACTAATCGGGCTCATCTTACCTCTTCTGGAAATTTTTTCCACCCGATGCTAAAGGACATCACCTTACCCACAGATGCCTTGACCACCATTTCACTTACTGGCAATCGTACAACCTTTACCTCAAGGCTTACTTTGGAAGTCTTTTTCCTCTTCCAGACTCCACTGGAAGTCTGTTCATATTTCACAGTCAGCTTTGCAACGCCACATTCAGCTTTGCAACTTCACATTCAAACACACACGTTTTCCAATTCTTCAGCCTTTTCCTTTTTGATAATTCTGCATGTTTCTCTTGGTAACTTTTCTCTATTTAACGCATTCACCCCAAAAGGGGGCCATTATATGATTTTCCATTACAGATCCTATAAACTGACTGTGCTGTATGAAACAGGGATGTGCTTTTGATTCAGCTGATCTGGAAAGATTCAGGAGATGTCCTTCTGAAGCTTGGTCAGTGATTTGGAGGTAGACATAGATCCACACAGTGTGTCTCTCCAAAAATTGCTACATTTATCTCCAAGCTCTCCATATAAGGAAAATGCTATGTCTGCCTCAGGCAAATCAAATTGTTTTCTGAACCAGAGCCTGAACCGAATCTTGTGGTTGTTGCACACTCCTATTATGTCAGCCATACTTACTTTTGTTCAACCTGAACTGCCAATCAATTTCATTGTATATTTTCATGTTCTAAGGGTGAAGTTGAATAATTTCTCTATTCATTCTCACCACAGCATGTGTACTTTTGAATTGGACAAAGCCTTTTCTATTGAGGCGCCCAGGTTGCGAAATTCATTTCGTATAATGGTTCAGTTGGTTCCCTCTTTTAAGAGAGGTGCTAAGAACTTTTTATTTTGCCAAGTTTTTAGTGTAGGTCAAAGTTTTGTCTCCTTTGTCTTTATGCTGAATTGTTTTATACAGCTCTTACACAAAGTGTAAGCCACTTTAAGTTTATTTCATAAAGAAATTGGGGTATAAATGCCTGAATATTTACATATGGCACTATGTCACCTTTTAGTTACCTTATCTTTAAGAAGTCTCAGTTATTTAAGCCTTCCTTCATAATGGAAAATGTTCCATCCTGTGGACATTTTAGTTTCCTTTGTCTGCAGACTTGCACATCTTATTCTCAACGTGGATGCACTACAAATTTATCTAGTAGTATTGCTATTTATAATAGCAATGGTGTTTTGTGTAATCCCATTCCTAATGATGTTCAACACTACCTGTCTTTTCAGCTTAATAGGTTTAATATTCTTCACCAAGAATTTAGGGGGGGACGTGGGCTATGGAAGGGAAGTTTTTCCTAGTGTTCAAGACCATTGGCTGAATGATATGCCAACCATTACTGAAGTATTTCAACGAGAATCTATATTATGCCCCAGCCATTGCACTAAATATGGAGCCAGTTCATTGCTACGGAGAACTATACCTGGATGTGAATAAAAACTAAAATCCTTGACCAGACAGATTCACTAGGTAGTCCTGGACAAACCACCATCTCTTAAAGCCTCACCACAGTTGTTGCAAGTTCTCATGTCTTGTAGTGAACATTATTACATCTGAAGAGGAAATGGGTCTAAGCCACTAAAGAGGATTTCTAACCACATGAATATACAGGGCAAGGAGCAGTGATTGATGACTGATCACTGTTACATAGGTTTGCAGACACGTGTTTAAGCTTTAAACATTGTGGTGTTTACTGCACAGGCATGATGGACATGCTGTAAACACACTGAGTGGTCCTTAGTCTAACCTACCTCAGGGTTGCTTTGATAACCGTGTGAGATAAGGATATACAGTAACCTGTCCAGATCCTGGGGACACAGTGAAAATTAAACCTCAACTAAATTAGCAATATCATGACATGAATGACAAACAGCTTGCCACTGAAAGTGGGATATAGCATATACGAATCCACAAAATGTAAAATTCCAAGCCTTTTCCATATATTCTCTGTAACATTATTAAAGCACCAGAGAAATTATTCAATATTTTTCATAAAGATTCCTGAAAGTCAGATCAAATGATTTTCAAGCTGAGTGGAGTTGATTTTAGTTTGCCAACTTTTAACAACACATAAATCTCTTACTTTGCAATCCAGGGTTTCTTTGGAGATGGCCCTTCTACAATGTTTGAAATTCGCTTCCTGTTGTCTGGCTCAAGCACCACTCTGGATACATTACTGCTGTTACTTGGGATGCCAATTGGAGGCTCAGTCTGGATGATAATATTAGCAGCTAGAAAGAAAGCAAAGGCTTGTATACTGGACTGGAACAATATCTTTATAAAGTGACAACGTATGAACAATTAACAAACCCTTTTAAAAAAGAGGTCTTATAGTTATATTGGCTGCCTATGCATTAACTCTACTAAGAAACACACAAATGGAGTTGAAATAGTTAGGGAGGTAATGCAAATTCAGTGGCCCAGTTCACATGCAATGGTAACCCAGGCTTTTTTAAAACCCTGAGTTACTGTGAGAGCCAGCATGCTAGTTCACATAGCTCGTTCACTCCCACTTGACTCATCCTGCCAGCAGGAGCAGTTAAACAAACCAAAACAAACCAGAGATGTTCCAGCCCTGGCTTTGTTATTGTTACATTCTCTCTGGCAAGCTAGAGTTGCAGGCTTGGACGTAGTGCTAAATAAGCCAGAGACACAGCATTCCTGGCTTGTTTAGGTGCTCCTGCTGGCAGGAGGAACCAAGTGGGAGTTGCATGAAATAGCACACTGGCTCACTCATGGTAATCCAGGATTCAGAAACAGCCTGAGTTGCCACTGCGTGCAAACTGGGCCAATATTTCTGGTAGGCCTACAACAGAAAATACTAAAAAATAAATTGGGCAAAATTGGGTATCGTCAGGCTGGGCTTTGTTCCTTGCACAAAGCACTTATTTCAGGACTGCTGTTTAAGTGAAAGCCATATCATAACTAAGAATTCTGATTACTTGAGCCATTGTACAGAGCTAATGACACACTAGCTGTGTCTGCAAATGAGGGCCACATACTCACTGGAACCTTGCCAAGAGTGCTCAATTAGTTATACTAGCAGTCTCCTGGTCCAGCTGTTTGGTCTTCAGGCTAAGTAGTTTCAAGAACCCCCAGAGGAGCTTGAAGGATGGGTAGATAGTTAGATACCACAGCCAGCATTCACAGTCCAGATATCTTGATGACAAGAAATACAGGACGCCTTATATCCTCGACTTCAACAGCGACATCCCCATAAACCACTTCACTTGACACATGATTAAGGCTAGTACAACTAAGAAATCATGCATCGAATATATTGGACCTTAACACAAGTATCCATGTATCCAGACCATTGCTGGAGATGCAGGGTTTCGAAGGCTTAGTTTACACACAGACATGGTTCACACGTAACAGCAGCAAATCATCGGTTAATTAACCCATGATTTGCTGTGGCACATGCTGGCCATTTCCCTGACCATTTTGAATATTCTATATCATGTCCCAACTCAGACACTACAGATCAATCGTGGATTAAACAACCCACAGGCAACCTATAATCTGTAGTTAGGTTAACTGTGGGTTGTTTAACCTATGATTAACCTATAGCATTGGGGTTCAAGCACCACATAGCAATCCCCGATTGGCCCAATCAGGAGTTGAATATTAAAAAAGGCTGTGGAATGTGCCCAGCATGCACTGTGGCAAATCCACGCACTGTGGTTAATTAACCCACGATTTACTGCTGTTACATGTGAACAGCCCGATACAGTTATAGCACTTTCAAGAGAGATCAACCTATTATAGGCACCAACTGCATTTTAAATCTGGAATAACTCATACTAGAAAATATGGATCCTATCCCATAGCGAACAAGCAGCACTGGTATTTGATCTAGACCAGTCTTCCTCAACCTGATGCCCTCCAGAGGTTTTGGACTTCAACTCCCATCAGCCTCAGCCAGTATAAGCAATGGTCAGAAATGCTGGGAGCTGTAGGCCAAAAAAAATTTGAAGGGGAGCAGGTTTGGGAAGGGTGAACTAGACTAAGTGTGGGCAGAAATCTGGCTACGGATCTTTCCACTAAAGGAAGATGAAATGGAGAGGTGGTTTTTGCCAATTCCTCTTCCCACTGCAGCCCCCCTGAAAAGCCATTTCAGAGAGTTAAGGGGATCCCCCAGAACAGCATAGGAGATGGTGCTGGGGGAAGGGGGAATCAGAGAAAACCATTTCCCCGCTTCTTCCTCCAAAGGAAATCTCCACTGAATCTTGGCCCCTTCTGTTTGTAGAAGAGCACGTCTAGATCCAACCCATTAGTTCTAGAGCCTGGAAATGCAATTTTCTTGCCAGATATTCTTCAAATTAAAAAAAAGGGGAGGGGGAGGAAGCAGCATACACAGAATACCAGGACAAGGAAAGCATCTTCATTAACATTGACAGGGTTCACACAACACGATAAGCTATGGTAGGTTGTGAGCCATATTTGTTTCAGAGTGGCTTGTTGTGTTGTCCAAACCTAGCACACAAGCCACTCTGGGTGGGTTTGTACAACATGATAAGCCACTCCGAAACAAACATGGCTCACAACCCACTGTGGCTTATTGTGTTGTGCGAACCCAGCCTTTGGGTCCATTATCCAAGAATGCCCAAGCCTGTAATGCTGCCTTCCAAAACAAATATTCAGCCAACCCCCTCAAAATTTGGACTTGGGAAACAAAATCTCACCTCTTGGATTTGTATCCATCTCACCAGATGTTAGACCAATAAGATTTGGACGCTGCATTGGTGTCCTTGAAAAGAACTGGCGATACTGAGATCTTCCAGTATTGGTAATACTAGGAGCTTCTGGATTATAGCCATCTGGTTCATATGTATCTGTTGTAAGAGAATAAAAGAAAAAAAAATACAGAATGGATTTCTGATTTTAAACATTCCTTATGTAACCAATACTATGCATTTAGGTTAGGATTTTTAATTAATTAATTATATTTATACCCCATCTTTCCATTACAAATAGTGCAACAATACAAAATCATAATTAAGACATAAAAGCAAATCAGTTAAACACAAATCAATAAAAAAGAAACAAAGAGCGCCCACCAGTTAAAATATATTTCAGCAAACTGTTTAAAAGCTCAAAACCTGGCAAGATATGCTTAAACTGTAATGCATATTATTTCAGTAATGTTGTATGTCCTCCTCCAGCCATGACTGCATCATCATACATTTCATATAGAACAAGAGCGCACAACTTTTTTGGCCCCTATGATACTGGCTCAGGGGTCAGGAACCACAGGTACGCGCATATACAGTCAGGGCCAGAAATATTGGAACAAGGGTAACTGTTTTGGCAGTTGGCCTCTGTACACCACCACACTGAAGTTGAAAGGAAACACACCTAGATGGGAGCGAAGTCAGGACTTTCAGCTGTAATTCAAGGGGTTTGACAAAAGTGGGGCACTAACCATTCAGGAAGGACAGCCAGTGGCATACACACACGCCCACCGTTGGTGGCTCATAAGTAACGGAACAAACCAACATCATTTCAAATTTAAGGATCGCCTTTAATACCTGGATGAAAATCCTTTGCAGTCAATGACTGCCTGAAGTCTGGAACCCATGGACATGACCAATTGCTGAGTTTCCTCCCTCGAGATGCTTTGCCAGGCCTTCCATCTGCAATATGAAGCGGCGTCCTGTCAGTTTGGCAGCATTCGGCTGAATTTGAGCAGAAAGTATAGCCCTATACACTTCAGAATTCATCCTGCTGCTTTGATCAGCAGTCAGGTCATCAATAAACACCAGTGACCCTGCTCCATTGGCGTCATACATGCCCATGCCATAACACTGCCTCCACCATGTTTGACAGATGATGTGGTCTGCTTTGGCTCATGAGCTGTTCCTTTCCTTTTCCATACTTTTCTCTTCCCATCATTCTGGTACAAGTTAATCTTGGTTTCATCAGTCCAAAGAATCTTATTCCAGAACTGGGCAGGCTTTTTTAGGTATTTGCTGGCAAAGGCTAATCTGGCCTGTCTGTTCTTGAGCGTTACCAGTGGTTTGCACCTTGTTGTGAAGCCTCTGTATTTACATTCATAAAGCCGTCTCTTGACTGTAGATGTTGACAATGACATGCCTACCTCCGCAAGAGCTTACTTGACCTGGCTAGATGTTGTGAAAGGGTTCCTCTTCACCATGAGCAGAATTCTGCGGTCATCCACTTTAGTTGTCTTCCATGGTCCTCCAGGCCTTTTGCTGTTGCTGAGCTTGCCAGTTAATTCCTTCTTTTTCAGGATGTTCCAAACTGTTGTGTTGGCCACTCCCACTGTTTTTGCTATCTCTCTGATGGGTTTATTTTGTTTCCTCAGCCTAATGATGGCCTCCTTCACTTGCATGGACACCTCTTTGACCTCATATTGGGAGTTCCAGTGAACAGCTACCATATGCCAATGTAACACTCAGAACCACCTCCAGGCCTTTTCTCTGCTTGATTGGTCATGGGGTACCCAGGAAACAGGCCACACCTGGCCATGCAGCTGCTTGTCAGCCATTCGTTCCATTACTTATGAGCCACCAACGATGGGTGTGTGTGTATGCCACTGTCTGTCCTTCCTGAATGGTTAGTGCCCCACTTTTGTCAAACCCCTTGAATTACAGCTGAAACTCCTGACTTTGCTCTCACCTGGGTGTGTTTCCTTTCGACTTCAATGTGGTGCTGTACAGAGGCCAACAGCCAAAACAGTTATCCTTGTTCCGATATTTCTGGCCCTGACTGTATGCACATGTATACATCCCTCACCCCTCAGCGATCCTGATACAGATTGCTCTTCTCTTGCTAGTAACAGCAGCAGCAGCAAAAGCAGCAGGGAAAGAGTGATCTGTATGAAAATCTCTGGGTGGGGATGGGGAGCATACAGGTGCTGAGGATTTGATGACGGTGGTGGGATTAGGGCACCCATGTGGAGTAAAGGCATTGGGGGGTTGTGCAACCCTGATGTAGAACACTGAGGTTCAGATAAACCGTCACTACAGGAAGTCATCAACCTGGAAACAGACTAGCCTACCAATAGCTCTACCTGACAATATCCCTAGAACACAGTGGCAACTCATGGCTAATCTGACTGGTGTGCGCGTGCGCGTGTGTGTGTGTGTAGGTCAGGTCAGCAGAGGTGGAGCCAAGGGGTCACAGGAGGTGGAACAGTCTTTGAATCCCCACCAGCCAGCAACCCATACCACAGAAAGGAAGAACTGAGGCACATGAACTTTAAGATTGTACATGCAAAAGAGGGGGTAGGGAAATCACATCCACACAAAAGCACTCCTTTGGACCCATTCTCTTGTTCCAGAAACAGCTCCCATTCCGCAGAGAATCATGAGTGAATTGGGGGAGGGGGGGTGTCACACAACCACTCAAAATCACAATGCTGCCGCTGGTAACGATGATATCCTCAGAGCCACACAGCCAGGGCTAGCTCAAGGCCCCAGGGTAACCACCTGTAGTGAGCCCTCTACTCTGACCCCAATACTGAACTTGCATACAGCATGCATACACAAGCACACACAGTCAACAATGTACAATAATAATGCAAAAACATTTTTCACTACATATTTTAGTGGAAATCATTGTCCATGCTTTCCTGGAAGCAAAAGACTTCTCTCTTCCATGGTAGAAAACTCAAATACAAACACAAGCTTCCCATTTTACAGCATACAGACACAGAAAACAAACACACACTGATGTGCTCTCTCATACACACACACTCAAGAAAGAGACATAGACTGACTCACTGCCTCATTCAGATGCAACAGCCAAACAGGGCATACACATACACAGCCGGTGCTGGCCCAAGACCTGAGGAGGACCAGCAAATGCCCCCCATTTCTCATGGGATGCTCTGGGGCAGTCACTACCTCTCAGCCTAACCTACCCCACAGGATTGTTGTGAGGATAAAAACGGGGAGGAAAGGCATAACATAAATGTAATAAAATGAAGTAAATAATTTCATACTAGAAAAACATAATTGTCTATCGCTATATTCATAATAGCTTCCCTAGCATTTAAAATGGTAATCTGTGCATTGAATTGCTGTGTGCACATATTTACATGTATGTAAAATAGAGATGAGAAGCATCCTGTATTCCACTCAGATATTTATCTTATACAGGCCCTGGAGAAGGAACCTGAAGACTGACACCAACTCTCGTAATTCATATTAAACATCAAAAATTTGTAAAACATCCTCTTGCTTTTCATATGTCTCTATTTTCTGCATTAACATCAACTCAAAGAAACGTTATTAGTAGCAAAAACAATGAAAAGCCTTGTGGCACCTTAAAGTCTAACAAATATATTCTGGCATGGGCTACTATGGGGATTTTCAGGTTTTTATATGGAGATATGGTGTGTGTGTGTGTGTGTGTGTGTGTGTGTGTGTCTTATAAACAGTGAGGTCAGAAGGAAATTTAATTAAGGAAATAAAGTTAAGTATCCTTCCTTTCACTGAATACTTCAGTTCTATCCCCCGCTTCCCTAAAAACAAAAACAATCCGACTGGAGTACAGGATGCTTCTCATCTCATCACTAGCCGACTAGGTAACACCTCTGGATTACACTACAGTGATGTCATACACTACTCTCCCTCCCAACAAAATGGGTATAACAACTACAGACTACTTGCAATGCTGAGGTAACCCATAGTCAGACACAGCAACAAGTTCTCAGAACATTCAAAATTAATATTTTTGCATGCTGCAACAGCAGTAATAACCCATGCAAAAGTACTTCTTTGAAGCCACATTTTTCATTCCAACAACAACCCAGATTGCACAGAGAAGGAAACTGAATAAACTGCCTTTGAAATTATGAGTGCCAACTGTGTGAAGCAGGGGTGGCGGGAAGAATCAGACAACACAGCCCACACAAAAGCACACACACAATGCCCAAAGCATTCATGCACACCCAAACTCACACACAGACACACTCACTCGTAGAGACACACACTCACACAAGGCATTTACACAGAGAGACACTTCTGGCCCCTTTCCTTACGGCTTCAATCCTATGCATACTTACATGGGAGCAAGTCCCACTGAATTCAGTGAGACTTATTTCTTAGTAGACCTACATAGGATTGCTCTATATATACCATCAACTATCAACTCCTCCACCCTCTCTTACACACACACACACACACACACAACCAGTTTCTCCAGACTATGTAACAACTCAAATTTCAGGCAGCGTCCAGATTTAAAGCAAAGGGGGTGGGTGGGAAAGCAATGATGATGAAGAATGTAACCCTCTGCCTCCCCCCACCTTATTTAAGGAAGTTTGCTTACCAGGACTGTGCTGGGCTGGCTCCTCAAAGTAAACAGAGAAATAGCTAACAAGTAAGCAAGCAAGCACAAACACATGCGCATACACACACTCTCACTCACTCATCTCCCTCCCTTTCCCACCTCTTTTCTAGCTTAATGATTGGCTGAGCGAAGCCAGCCAATGACCCAGCCAGCAATGCCCTCATGGGCAACAACCCCCTAGCACAAAAGACCCCCTCCCCTGCAGAGGGAAAGGGTCTTCTCCAATTGGATAGTGCAGGCTAAGTGCCTGCACTGAGCACGTCATATATCTTTTTAAAAATGTTCCTTGAGGCAGTGCAGCTGGGCAGTCTCATAAAGCCTCTCAAGAATCTGTGAGTGTAGCGCAGTTTAAAAAGGGAAGCTGCTGCACTGGGAAAGGATGCTCTCAGTACAGCAGCAGCTGCTACCAAAGAAAACAAAGGAGGAGAGCAGCCAGCCACCGCAAAGGGAAGTTTGCGGTGGCTCCGCAGAAAAAATATTTTTTAAAGAGGCAGTTCAGTGCCCAGCCACCCTAAGAAATGATCTGCCCCTGCTTGAAAATATGCGGATATCATTTTTAAATGGTAGAAAAAGCTAAGTTTTTTTTAAAAATAAAATTAAGTTATGATTGACTACGTTCTTCACTTAAACCTCGGCAATTTAGATTGCTTCTCTGAAATATGTGCACATCAAAGAAAAACTAAGTAGGAAACAGTCAACGTTCATGACCTGATTTGGACCCCTTTGGACAATATCATAAGCCAGAGTTCTGACGAAGCACTGCCTCCTCCTGCAAGCAGAAGTGGCTAAACAAACCACAGACCCTCCATCTCTGTTTTTTTTATTAAAACATCAAACTGGGGATCCTGGTTCCTGTTTCCCTAACAAGCTAGAGTCATAAGCCAACAACAAATCATGGCCTATGACTCTGGCTTGTTTGGGGAGAGACAAGCCAGAATCTTGGGTTCAGATGTCATGATAAACCACAGATGGAGAATTCATAGTTACTTAGCTGCTCCTGCAGTTACTGGACAGCGTGTGCCAATACACTGCTTAATCCTGATAAGCCAGGGTTCAAGATTTTGTTTTTTTAAACAGGAAGATGGTGCACATATCAACCAAAATTGGTTCCAAATTCTGACCAATTCAATTAAACATAGACGTTATATGGGCATTTTTTAAAAAGCATTTATTACATTCCTATAACACCCAACAGCTGAAGCTACATGCCTGAAGGAGAAGCTTGGGGTGGTAGGGAAGACTGCCAAACTTGGGAGACAACTAAAAAGCAAAGCTCTAAGGAAAATTATTAAGTGAGCTACTGTAGAAGTATTTCTATAGCAAAATAGCCAATGTACATCCCAATGTACATCAACGGTTAAAAAGGAAGGGCCATTATAGGCAATATTAAAGATTGATGCCCCCTGCCATCTTTTGTTCTTTGTTCAGAGGCAAGAGTATCATGAGTAGTTAACACCGAACTACTTAACATTTCAGTTCATTTTTAATGTTTATTTAGGCAGATATAGGTGATAAGTATTTGAACAGAATTTAAGCATGACATAAGGAACGAGCCTGTCTTTTAAAGGGGAAGCACAACGGTAATGGTGTGCTGTCAACTCAAAGAAAGAAAAAAAGCTGGATATGAAAAAAGCCCCTCTATGTGACCTGAGAGCAACTTAGGCTTTTATTCACTTGTAAGTTGCAACCAATCATTTGAGAAGTACTGTCTTACCTATTTGCATGTGTGATGCAAATGATAATAACCATCTCTCCACTAGGAATATAAAGATTTTGTAAAATCTGTTCTGTCTGCATTTCGCAGATTTCCAGGTGCCTTTCATTCCATCATCCACTCATTGACAGAATCAGATTTTTTCCAATTTCCCAAATTTGTCCAAATTTGCACTTGCTAAAATGCGCAAATCCCCAACCCAATGCACATTTTCATGCTTTAGCCTATGGGAGAAATGTGCATTTTTGCCTGATGTTTTTTTAATGTATTTTTCTACAACTAAATTTGCGTAAAATTCTGGAAATTTAAAAAATCAGTCTGCAAATCCACGGAATCTGAGACTCCGGAAGGCTGGTCTGCTGTGGAATCCGCAGGTCAGATTCATAGAAATCTGAACTCATTTGATTCCGTTGTGTATTTCTCCAGTATCGTTACTCTCCACCCATTTACTCCTCTCATATTCCTCCTCTCATACCACTCCTTCCTCTTTCCTGCCTTCCATTTTTCTACCAACACATGTTAGTCCAAAGCACCTTCGACTGCGAGCCCCACACCCTTCTGGTTCCCATGTCATATCTAAATGCATGCTCAGATGTGTGTAATATGCTGGCAGAGTATTCTCAATGACTTTATCTTGCACCAATAACTTGTTTTTTTATAAAGTAATGTTGTCTGTCTTGCTCTCTAGTGGGTCCAATAACTCATTATAAAAGAAGGCAACATATGATTGGCGCCCAGTGATGTCTTCTTACATGTATATGCAGAATAAGGACATGATGTAGATTTGCATAATTTCTTTTGAGTGTAGAACTGATTGTGTATACACGATATGCAGTTCTTTGGTACATAACATCTGCTTTGCTCTAGGAAAGTTAAGCATGTTTCTACCGTATCTTATCTTGTAAAATATATGATATACACAATCTTTACTTCAGGGTTTTTATATCCAAGTACATAGTTTGATTTAAATCCATGATTTATAATTTTTTTAAACTTTGGTAGCCATTTAACCTTTATTTACATAAAGGACTTGCATAATTCTGGGCAGCGAATCCAAGTTATTTTCCCACTACCTGTTTCCAGTCTTGTATCGGATATTTTGGTTCAAGCTAGCATACTTTTAACATGGTGAGTATACCAAACTTTTGATATCTCACTTTGATATAGGGAATGTAACTATTGCACATAATCCACATATACATCACATATGACAAATATAGGTACTATCTGGGCTCTGCAAATGTGGAAGGAATTCTTACATGAGTTGATTCAGTATACATGTCGTGAAAAGAAGGTACACTTGCCACATATAGTAAAAAAAAAAAAAAAACTTTCACGAGACCCCACCCCACTTGCCTCCATTTCCATTCCCTTCTTCTGCTGTATTTATAGATGGTTAGCCCCTCCTGGCCAGGATCTGTTCTCCTGCACTTTGTAAAGTGTCATGCACAGTATCATTTGCAACCTTTTAATGCATTTATTTCTTATACTTTTAGACTGAACAACAAATGAAGCTCTCTGGCTGGTGTACAAAAGACACAAGACCCCACTATTTCACATTTGCAGCATTAGTGACATCATAAATGCTAGCATATTCCAAGAGAAGTAAAAAAACCTGCATTTGCTTACGTTCTGATACTGAATATAGTAGGTTTTGGGGTAGTGGAGGAGGTAATCTTGCTCCCACTGGTGCAAGGCTGGGCATTGGAGTTGTTCCTGGCTGGTCACGACTGTTGATTAAACTTGACTGTGACAAAGGAGGCCCTAAAATGAAACATAAAAATGCTAAAACGTCTAGTCAGGTCACTTTTCCCTTTACAATACTTAAAAAAAAATATGGCCCTTCCTCTCAGGACTCCTAAGCAGAACACTCTAGTCTAGTTCATGCCCTAGTCACCTCTCACCAATCTTGGTTGTTTCACCTTGGTCCCCTGACCTCTATCCATCACTTCGCCACCAATTCATTTACACATCTTGTTGTTCTGACCATGCAACATACCTCTTTAAAGACCGACACTGGCTTCCAACCACTTCTGTATCCAGCATAAGTTCCTCTTTCTTATCTTCAAAGCCTTCCATGGCCTTGCTCACATCTCTGTTCTTATATCCCAATATATCCCTGCCCATGACATTCATGCAGTCTCTGAAAACATCTGCATGATGCCACCTCTCCATTCAAATCCCTCCTCCAACCCACTTTTTCTGTGAAGCCTTTGGCACAATGCATTAGTCCCCATATATTACAGTAACTAGGCACAAGTATGTGCAACGAAGAAATGCATATTCTTCCTCTGTTTAGCTTTGCCATCATTTCCCTTCCCTTCTTCTGCTGTATTATAGATGGTTAGCCCCACCTAGCAGGATCTGTTCTCCTGCACTTTGTAAAGTGTCATGCACAATATTATTTGTAACATTGTAATGCACCTATTTCTTATACTCTGAACAACAACTGAAGTTCTCTGGCTGGTGTACATATAAATTAAAAACAAAAAGTACATTTTAATCTTTCTTCTATGGGGCTCAGGGCAGTGTACACGATTCATCCCTCTCTTGCTCCCATTTTTTTCTCACAACTCTGTGAGGTAGACTAAGCTGTGAGATACTGGGTGACCTTGGGCCAGTTACTGAGATTCATGGCTGAGTGGGGATTTGAATCTGGGTCTCTTAGTCCAACACTCGATTCACCAGAGCACTGTGGCTTATAAATGGTCGCAGTAACTAAGATCTGAACCTGCAGTTCTCAGAATTCATATAAAGAAATATTATGTTGAGAAGTCTAATTTTTCAAAATATTACTAAGGTTTTAACAAAAGCCACAATGACAGGATAGTACCCGTTACTGTTACGACTGATATCTGGAAAGCCGCCCCCTCAATTTTTTTGCACCTCATTTTTTTTTCAGTATCCAGTGTTAAGATTTCATGTTCAAATAACTGTCAAATTTCCGAGTATAAACATTGCCATCACGTGCTATGTAGAAATGTAAAACGTTGAGGAGACTGCACCACACACAGACCTGGTTCAGACATAATGCTAATCCATGGTTC
The DNA here is from genome assembly GCF_057233095.1 of Heloderma suspectum. Classification (NCBI taxonomy): domain Eukaryota; kingdom Metazoa; phylum Chordata; class Lepidosauria; order Squamata; family Helodermatidae; genus Heloderma; species Heloderma suspectum. The sequence continues at coordinate 251,816,032 of NC_139459.1, forward strand.
ATTTAACCCATGGTTTGTTGCCTTACCCAGGGTTTGTCTGGCAGATGATTGAACATTGTTTTCTCAATCCCTGGGTTGTTTCCTTCCTCCTTCACCCCCTTCCTCCCTGAATTCCAAATGTCTATGTGGCACTGTAATACTGGCATGTACAGTGACTGTTTTTTTTTTTTAACCGCTCTTGCCCACCATCTCTGTAGCCTGGGAAAACAACCCATGAACAATTTACGGTTCTAAGTTTGCATGTACCAACAACTCATGGTTTAAACAGTGCAGATTTTACAACCCCAAAACAAACCATGGGTTCCCTTTCTGGGTTGTTTGTGGTTAACAAACTGTGGTTTGTTAGTGTAGCTGAGTTCATATAACATGACAGCCCAGAATTCATGGGTTAGCCCATGGCCATAAAGTGTGAGAACATGAGCAAACAGGTCCAGATGTTGCCCCCAACCCCACTTCATACTTATGGCATAAAAGCACATCTGTATAATTTGGGTATGGATTATGCCAAGCACAAAATGAAACAGACTCATCTTCTGGCAAACCTCAGAGGATTTTTTTTTCTTCAAGTACACTTCTAAACATTCACAGTTCAGAAGAATATGTGAAGGCATGTTAGCAGTGTTCTTTTTATCTCTCTCCCTTGACAGTCAAATCACCTATTTGGCTGGGGAGCCAGCATTTACCAGGACTGCTTTAGTACAATTCTGCATCTGGGATCAACTCTGAAATAGTATTCTTTAATCTCAACATCTTTTTTTAAAGTTTGTATCCCACCTTTCTCTGCAAATCCCCACTCAAAGTGGCTTGATTTGCTTGGTCTGTTACCTCAGCTGCTTGTAGCTGCACTGTTTCAACTAAGGATATTATAATGATTTCACAGGGTTGCATTTTTATTTACAAAAAACACCAACCAAGACATTCTGATAGAACATTGTTATGTTTACTCAGCGTTCTGCTATACTGACATTCTGTGAAAACTGGTTTTTAAATGCTAGAGCTTTTAAAAAATAGCATCACTTAACAGATGACCTAGAAACAGGAAGAGTCAGTGTCATGATTTTTAAAAAATCCATCTTAAGTTAGTTGGCCATCTCCCTGACACCAAACCGTGTCTACCCTTTCCACTAAAGAAGCACTGACATGCTATCTGAGTCCATAAATCTCAAACCTCTCTTGCTAGTTTTCCCACCTGTCCATTCACAACACCTTTGCTTGTTATTAAATCAACCCGAATAATAGGCAGATAAAAATGTTGCAAGAGGGGTGAGACTGAGGGACTCATCTTTTCCTATTTAAAGATGAGTTTTTAGTAAGCCATATGAATGTCCCTCTCCTTCCTCCTTAAACTGTTGTGTACTTTTCTTATAATGATTTATTTCTGTTTCCTGCTGTGTGAAATGATCCCAAATTCCTTTTTGGCAAGTTGTGCTCGACATTATCAGTATAGTTCCAGAGGAACCCTTTTTTCTGCTTCCAATAGCTCTCACCCTTTTGTCCACAGAGAATCCACATTTGCCAAATGAATATCTAACTGATCACAGCTTCAGTGAGAATGGGGTATAAACCCCCCAAACCATTCTTTTCAATGCTAAGAGGGAATCAAAGCAAGTCCACTTCAAACTCCAGCTGAATTTCTCACACTCACACATTTTTCCATGATAGCTAAATGGATCCTCCATATTCCATTATGCCTCTAAATACCAGTTGAAGCAGGAGGGGGAGGGGACAACAGGCCAGGCTATTGTCTCCATGCCATTTGTACGTTTCCTAGAGGAATTTGGCTTGCCACTGTTGGAAATGGGATTTAGATTCTTGAATTTTTCATTATTTCTTTGCTCCAGTGAGTGCCTGGATTTATAACCCTGCACATATATTTTCAAAAATGGCATTCTGGTTATATAGCTATCCAGTCAAGCTGAGCTTATACTTTGTCCCTGCCCCCACAAAACAGTAAATAACTGTAAGACCTAAACTCAATTTCTCTCAACTAATCTATTTCAGGAATAGTGATAACATTTTCCTTTTTTTAAAAAAAAGGAGCTCCTAAGAGCTCAGCCTAAACCCTGCTATAGCAGTACCAGGCAGGGATGGTCTGGGAGGCATGGTCACCCATCCACCTGGAGAGGATCAATGCTATTGCTTGCCAACCAAAAGAAGTGGCTAATCCGAAAACATGGAAGCCCCTAGAAGGTACAGGAGAATGTGTCTATTGTTGGTTGGCTAGTCAATTTAATGAAGTCAGTTTGCTCTTATCATCTCTGCCTGTTTTAGAGAGAAAAGGGAAAAAGATGTTTTAATTAGGCCAAAATTCCAAAGAGGGCTGCCAGTTGGGACAACCAAAAACAAGCTCTAAGTGCCATTATGCAGTGAAGTAGTGAACAGAGGTGGCTTAGTGGTTAAGACGCTGAACTGCAGACTGGAAGGTCAGCAGTTCGAGACCCGAGTGCTGCGTGACAGAGTGAGCTCCCGTCTTCAGTCCCAGCTCCTGCCAACCTAGCAGTTTGAAAGCAAGAAATTGCAAGTAGATAAATAGGCACCGCTTTGGCGGGAAAGGTAACAGCGTTCCGTGCACCTCGGTGTTCAGTCATGCCGGCCACTTGACCACGGAAGCGTCTTCGGACAGCGGTGGCTCTTCGGCTTAGAAACGGGGATGAGCACCGCACCCTAGAGTCGGACACGACTGGTTGGGGACACCTTTACCTTTTAGTGAACAGAGGAATGCTCTGACACTATACTGAATGTGTATGAAGTAGCCATCTCCACCTCTACAGCCAGGTGTCTATGATAGGCTTTAGCATTATCCCTAAAGCTCAGCTAGAATACCTTCACCCACCACCAAACATGCCCTATTTTGCAATCCTCATTTCTGCCTCAAGTTTCTCCAACTGGGCATCTCTAGTACAGATCTGAAATTACAAAGCTGTGGACTCCAATGGAATGGCCATCCTGTCTCAGGCTCTGATTTCTCAGTTTTCCTCTAGCCATAGTCTCTGGACTTCCTTTTTGCTGCAGTCTATGATGTAAGTAACATCTTATCATCTGCCTTTCTTTTCTCCTTCCACTGCTTTAGACATTACTACCTCATTCAGAAATCCCACCAAAACCTAAACTAATTCTACTTTTGAGAGTTCACTTTTAATACTAATTTTTTTTTAGAAACAAATGTTGAACATCCAGTTCGACAAATTTAATAAAGATTTTCTCAAGCCTAAGCCATGGCTAGGGTCCAAATAAGGAATACATACCCATAAATAAGGAATACATACCCATAATTGGACCTTAGCCACTGTATTAATCTTGATCAATATAAAAAATTAAGCATGCTCAAAGCTGTTGTGTACTTCAACTATATGACTTTAGTTGAAAACCTGTTCATAGAAAGCTTCACTTCTGCAGCAGTAAGAGATATTTAGGCTGAAATCTTGCACATTTATGTGCAGTATCAATTATATTTCCATTCTTGTAATATTATAACATTCAGAAAAATTAAAGTATCCCTTTTGCAATGTTCTTGTTACTATGGTTATATACAGTCAACTGCAGTACTTTAAAATGCTATTTTTAAAAGAAATCTTACTTGGTATAGGAATTCTAACAGGTGGCGGTGGCCGAGGATGTACTTGTGGACCTGGCATTCTCATGTTGTGAGCTGGGCCTCGCGTGGGGGGCATTAACATTCCAGGAGGAGGAAGTCCTGGAGGTGGTGGTGGAAAAGGAATCATGCTTGGCAAAGATACTTCATCAACAACTAGTGGGTCATTTCCATGATCAAATTGACAGAGGTCACCAAGTACACAAAACCCTCGTTCTGTAAAACAACAACAACAACAACCAAAAAAAAGAAAAATCACATAAAACTGTCATTTGTAATAATGGTAGCTAACTCATTTTTGATTGGTTTGAGTGTCTTCAAATGATTAAAAAAAAGAGAAGTTTTGGGGGCTACACAATGAATCTACGAAGTTATTTAAGTATAGAACAGACCAAATTTTAAAATTCAGCAACATTTAAGACACTCTCTGCATTGTGTTTTCTGCAGACTGGTGCCGATTCCAAAAATACATCCAATCTTGTGCAATCGGTAGTGCAATGTGCAATAGCACTGCATATTTTTTATATTTTCCATACTGTTTCAGAATGGAATAGATACTGGCATTAAGTTGGCTCAAGCTAAACATAGAGTCTTTTCAAGAATATTTTTCTTTACAAATGCACAGCTGCTATACCATAAAGAAGTTATTAGGGACGCATATGAGAAGGAATCAGATTGAAATAATCCTAACTGTATGTCCTACAACAATGCACAAGACAGTTGTGGATTTTAACATGTGCCCCAGCCCCCATTGTCTAAGATAGACACAAAAATGTTATTTGACATGAATACTAGTCAAGTATTTGCCATATTTGTGTGCCCAAATTATGAGTAGATATGATTCAGTCCAGCAAGCAAGGCTGGCATTAGGAATCAGCATTGCTGGCACCTGCCAAGGCCTATACCCCTGGAGGGGACCACTGCTGAACTACAGAACTTCCTAGCCCTGCTGTTCTCTCTCATTGCTGTTGTTGCTTGTTCACTTGCCCTCTTCAAGCATGCAAACAGTGACAAGGGTGAGGAAATGGGAGAGTATCCTCCATTTGCCTGGCACTCGCCCTCTGGGTGACTGTGTAGATTGGGCCCAGAGGGAGAGAGCAAGTGACAGTGGTGAGTAGGTGGGCCCATTGAAGGCATCTTCCTCACCCCCCCCCCCCAAACTTGGAGCTGGCATCTGCTAGGATGAAAATGCAAAATAAGACCCACCTGCCCAAAACACCCACTGAAGTAAAACGAAGGACCATAGAAATCCATCTATGATCTATATGATGAAAGTCTCATTTATAATTTGTGTCTGGCAACACACAAAAAATGACTGTAATGAGAAAACAACAAGAGAAACATCTAAGTGGAGAAGCAGAAGTAACACTTACCATCATAATCTCGACAACGCCGTTTTGGTGGGGCATTCCTGCCAAATGAATTAGGAACAGAATGATTGCTATAGTAATTTGACCAGCTTTCTGTTGTGTTTTCAGGATGGTGAGCAGGTGCAATCACAGTAACGGCACTGGGAATACACTGTGCTCCAGAGGAATACTGCTCAGTAGAGTTAACGGAAGACAAAGACACTGGATTATATGAGCTCTCCATGTCACCTCTTTCACACTTGAATTTAGCTCGCTCTCTGTGCTCTGTTTGAAAAAAATGACAATAAATTAGGTACGTTTATATGCTTTCCTTCAGTATTTTGAGATTCTCTGACAGCATGCAGAAAATTTAACACCACCAGAAATTCATGCTTGCTCAGTTAGAAAAGTCTAAGCACTACCTGGTTAACCTTGTGGCAATATCCAAACAGTATACTCAGGCTGGTCCTTTTTACAGAATGTGAACATTCCTTTTGCAATGTTTGTACTAACTAGTCTGATTTCTTTTATAAAGAAAAACTGTCCTTTTACAAGTTATTTCAATTTTTTGTTTTTTTTTCTAAAAAGGCACCTATATTTTATTTAAAGTAGAAAGGATCCTTTAAAAAAATAAATAACACCCAGCACCTCTTTCCTGTTGAAAAAACCCAGCAGTTTAAAGTAGCATCCTCTACCAACAGGTAAAATGTAATAGAAGGTACTGATCTACCAGAATACACTCGAGAACAAATTAAAAAAAAATAATTCCCTTGATTAGGACACTCTACAGCACACGACTCTTACGACTGCTTCAATATTGTCAGCAACCACTACTTTTCTAAACCAATTTTATTTGTTTGCTACATTTGTGTGAAAAGAATATATTCATAACAAGCATGCTTTATCATCAGTTTCCACAGAAGTAGGAACAGACATTATTTGGCTATAAATAATACTTTGGCAACTTACCAACGTTTCTATTTGCATCCCTATCTTTGTTTGCATCTTGGTCTTTGCTTCTACCCCTGCTGCGGCTACGACTCCGGCTTAGCCCTCTGCTTTTACTGCGACTCTTACTTCTTCCCCTTCGCCAGTCATATTTGTCTCTGTACACGTCATTCCGGTCATAGTATCTATCATATTCTCTCCATTTGCCATCATCCCTTTTTCTTTCTCTAGTTCTATAAAAAAACACATGCCACCTATACATCAGGAGTGGACTTCAATAACAAAAATCATGAAATGCTTATAGCATCAAAACGTAACCATCAGGCTTTGACAGAAGGCAGCTTGTGTGGAACTCCAAGTGCTATCTTTATACAGCGAATATAATTACTTCTCACTACTAATGAGGCCAACATAGGAAGAAGTAGAAAAAAAACTGGAATAGGATACAAGCATATCTGGCAGGTGTAGTATTGCTAAGCAACCTAAAGGAATCCTAAAGTATTCCTTGAGCTCTTTGTACTACTAAAGGATGCTAATATTACATAAAAACCATCATTTTTATGAGCATGACTGCAATATTTCTCCCATACAGCAATCATTTGCAACCCCTGGCTCAGCAGGTGCAATATAGTTATTGAGAAGTGAATTGCTCTAATGATTCTATAGCAGAACAAACTGATCATAAACCAAAATGAGGGGACACATATATTTAATTACTAAAGAAGAATACTAACCTTTGTTCATTAGAATCTGAACGAGTCTTCTGTGGGCTAGTATATTTCTTCTTTTTGCCCTCTCGCTCTTCTTCAAAAGATTCCTGAAATGTCTAAAGATAAGCAGCAAATCATTACCTCAGAACCCCCACAAAGAAAACACAGACAAATTAAATCCCAGTAAACCAAGAAGAGAGGAAGACTGGAGGCAAGCTACCACACACAGACATTTAAATCTGCCTGTAGAGTGAAAACAGAGGACAACTACAAAATACCCATATTTCTATACCACCCAATGGCCTAAGCTCTCTGGACGGTTTACAAAAACTACACAACCCAATAGCCTAAGCTCTCTGGGCGGTTTACAAAAACCACACAAAATATGTATTTTAAGGCATGGCATTTTCATTTTGAAACTGCTATGTATTAGGATGACATCTATAATTATGGAAGCCATCAAAAAACCAAGTAAGTATGGAGCACTCATGATTTGTTGCAGCATTCCTTGTGTTAAATCAGAATGGGATACTGCTTCAATCCTAGAGACTATTAAGAGAAATGCAGCAGGGGCTAAGAGGCCACAAATCTGCATACTTTATTTGTTACAATTTTATTCCACCTTCACTAGGGCTCAGAGGAGCAGACATAGGATGCTCCATGCAGGCACTGGTCAGTGCCAAACTTGCTTCATTTCAAATATGGAACTATATCAGGTGCCTTCAGGTAATTATCTGAACCATCACGGTATACTTACTATTTTTATGAACATAAACTGTTGCTGTCTTCAAATATGAAAAATCTAAGCCAGCCTTGAAAAAACTTGAAAAACGAACTTAGAAATCAAGTTAAAATGAGGTCTTCTTTCATTTGCATTTTTGTTTCTTACCCTTTAGCTTTTTGCCCTCAGATTTTAAAGCTACACTCTACAAGTACAAAAATGCTCTATTCTAGCAAACTCAGCAGATCTACTAAACTATAGTCATCTATCATTTTGGACTGTATCTATGAGCCAGTGGAAACCCAGAGTGGGGTGTATTGGTTATGTTAAAGCAGGGGTAGGCAACCCAGACACTTTTCTTGGCACCCACTGAAATGCCCTACCCTTCCCACTTTTTTTATTAAAAATTTTCTTACCAGCACCTGGGATTGCTTCAAAGCAAAGTGAGGGCCTCCAGTCATTGTCATCTTCATTCCCCACAAATGCCTCTGGGCCACACATGCGCTCCCACACAAAGGAAATGAAGATGGGGAGTGGCTGCAGGGTGATGCTTTCCTCTGCAAGTGTCCAGCCACCAAGAAAAAGAAGGGGGGAAAAGGAAAACGGATTCCTATCACTTCTGTCTGATAAGCTGAGGGGGCTAAAGAGAGCAGTAGCAGGCAAGGGAGAGCAGTAGAAAGCCAACTTAGGAGCAGGAGTCAGGAAGCCAGCGGGGACGGAGAGCAGCAGGAAGCCAGTGGGAGCTGGGGAAGGAAGCTGGGAGAAACTGGGGTGGGAGAAGGGTTGGGGAGGGTTCTGTGCTAGTATGTCTGAATGGAGGGGGTCTGGATGTGTGTAAGAAAGAGAGTGAGAGCAGGTTGGGGTTGGAGGGAACCTGAAAAAGATTGTGCTATGTGAATGGATAGAGGATGGATGGAGGCATGTGGTGTGTGTGTGTTATGTGTGAGAGATAGAAAAAGAGAGAGCGTGTATATCTATGGGTGGTGAGCCGGGATGAGAGTCAGAGAGAGTGAACCAGTGGAGGCTTATGGTTCCAATGTCAGTGGGGTGTCGAATCCATTCCAGATTTCAGTCAGAACTCTAAATAGCTCCTTTAGATTTCTGACTGAAACCCGGAGCGGATTCACCATCCCACTGACATCAGAGCCAGCAGCCTCCACTGGAACAAACGTATGGGTGGTGATCCAGTCTGAGAGACAAAAGGACTGGCGGGGGGAGAGGTTGGCTGGTGGGAGAGGGGATAAATTGGCAAACTCTTCCCCCCGCCAACAGCCATCTGTGAAATAGGTTTCTGTTGGTGCTGAAACCCACTGGTTCAAAGGAGTTGTTTAATGTGTTGGGGCTCAGCCCCCACTTCTGCCTTGTACTCAGTCTTTTGGAAAGGTCACTGGTCCTTGTTGACTAGCCATGCCTCTCATGATGGCCGTTTTGTGGTGGTGACTACAACAGTTTTTCAAATTGCCAAATGTGCCCATGGGCCCAAAAAGGTTGCCTACCCCTGTGTTAAAGAGATAGGACTATTACATCTGCATCAGTCCTATGTTTCTTTCGGACCAACACTGCTGCCCCTCTTATGGAGAACTATTTTTTATTTTAAATCAAGGCTAGCATGTTAATTCTAATGTAGAAATTGTCCACAGCCAAACAAAAGTGCCTGAATCAGACACAGTGCTTTAACTTTTAAATGTAGATTTCTTATTAGAAAGGAATCAAAAGCTATTTGGGGGGGCTACCCATTCTCACAGAAAGAAGAGTTGCAGTCTCTGAACAATCACTGAAAGCAGTTCTGCACAAAACATGCAGTAGACTAGCTTTTAAATCTCAAACCCATTAACTTCCATTACATAATACAATTTATATTTCCCTGAAATTTCTGTGGAAGCAGGACAGCAAGAATATGAAAGTTACTGATCTGTCTACAGAAAGAGCATAAGTCTGATCTAAAGATGACTGAAATATTCTGCAATTAATTATCTGATCTTAATTATCTGATAGGAAAGAAGAGAATTAGAACTAGACAAAAAATAATTTCTAATATTACATGGCATGCATGCATATGAGAGTGGGTGGAGCAGGACTGTGTGGTGCAAGGATATCATCTCTCATTTGACCTTATCTAAGTATAGCCAAGTGCTTTACTGTAATACGTTCATCACTTAAATCAGGCCAGGCTGACTGAGTTAAGAACATATTACGGAATACTGCTTTATTTTCTGCACTACACTTATTCTTAAACAAGACAGCCACCATGCACTGTACATGTTAGAACAGTAGTCTCTGGCCTGATGTTCAAGAAATCAAATTAGAATAAGAGACAAGGGAGAACAGGCAGGATGAATAAGCCTCTACACCAGGGGTGCAGAACCACAGCCCTGGTGGCCAGATCTGGTCCTCCAGGGTCCTCTAAAAGCGTTACCCCTTTCCCAACCCAAAAGGCCCCACCCCTTTCTCCTTTCCCAATCTCCTCTCCTCCAACCACTGATCATTTGGTGGCTTCCCAGATTTTGTGCATTTTTTACTCCATTCTAAAAGACGGAAATGCCTGTCCAAAGGCTTAGTTACTGGAAATAAGAGATTTAAGCTAAAATATGCTAGTAGTTTGGGCTTTTTGGCCCTACCACTTTTGGCTTTGGCCTGGCTTACCAATGGAATGCAGACCCTGAGAGCTTCTCTAAAATGGGATTTGGCCCTTGGGCTGAAAGAGGTTCTGCACCCCTGCCTGTGGAATTGAACCATGCAGCCTCTAGTATAAGCATCTTACTACATTTCACACATGCCAATCAACTCATACGTCTGTGCTTTCTTTTTACCATGCTGAGTATTTATTTCACCCATTTAGCATGACATGGTGGGCTGTGATGGAGCTATCACTGAAAGTAGACAAGAGCCAATTCCATAGCGGAAATCTTACACTTAGGTGGCACATGTGAATAGAAGTTGTTCACCTTCTGATTATAATATAACATAACTGAACTCTAGGTGAAGATCACAGATCCAGGTCACAATTTTAATCCCAAATCCATATCAGTGCTGGAAATCAAACTGGCAGATGTCAAGACAGATAATACCATGAATATATAGCTAAAGCTATAGACCAGAGGTGGGCAGCTTCCAGAGACCATACCCCTCCCTGCCGCATGTGCAGCTGAAATTCAGCAGCAAAGTGGTGGTGAAAGATGAGCGATCTCTCTTTAAAACAAGGCGCACAGGGAACATGTGCATTGTTTTAAAGCAAAACTGCTCTCTGGAAGCTTCCATGAGCATAATTTTGCTTTAAAGTAACGCGAGCGCTCCCTGCACACCTTGTTTTAAAGAGCGATCACCATTTTTTGCCACTGAATTTTAGCGGAACATTCAGTGGTGGGGCTGCAAAAATGGCCAGGAGGACCACATGTGGCCCACCTACTGCCCACCCCTGCTGTAGATTCTTGTAGAGCAGCTATCTATTTAAACTTTCCACAAAAGCAAAAGATTGTAAAGGAGTGGGTAACTGACTTCAGGATCAAGTGTTAACTGAGGTTCAACCTGTTCTGGAGAGGGTTGCACTCCCTCTAAATGACCAGGTTCATAGTCTGGGGGTATTCATTAATCTTTGTCATTAGAGGCACAAGTCGCCTCTGTAGCATAGGTTTCTACCAGCTTAGGCTTGTACTCCAGCTACAATGCTACTTGGACAGAGAAAGCCTGATTTCAGTTATCCATGCCCAGCAGTAATCCAAACAGGAGGTTACCAATGTGTTGTATACAAGGCTACCTTGGAACCGGACCAAAAAATTCAGCTGAGACTATAGCTGTGACATTGCTAACTGGGACTGGACCATATGACTATAAGTGGGCAATACAAATACATTACTCCAGTGCTTCATCATCTTTATTGGTTTCTAGTCAGTTTCCAGGCCCAATTCAAAGCGCTAGTCTTGATTTTCAAGGCCCTTCATGGCTTGGGTCCATGGTATCTGAAGGATCACCTCTTCCCATATGTACCTACTCAGACTTTAAGGTAATCTTCTGAGGGCCTTATTTAGGTGCTATGGCCAGGTGAGGTGCAATGTGTGCCTATTAGTGACCCTTGTCCCCGAGAGGCCTACCTAACAGCCATGTTACCTTTTCAGTGCCAGGTGAACACCTTTTTATTTTCCCAGGACTTTAACATCTTTTGAATTTTTAACTATGTTTCAACCTCAGTGTTTTATTATCTGCTCCTTGCATTTTTGGCTACATTATTTGTAATGTTACTTTTTATTTTACTGTCCATGATTTTTCCACTTGTTTTATTTTTTCCAGATGTGTGTGTGTGTGTGTGTGTGTGTGTGTGCGCGCGCGCATGTGCATGGAAAAAATGTATAGACAGACAGTCTACCCAAGCTATTGATCACTTAAAAGGGTTCCACTACTGTAGTAACAAAGGAGAAAGTTTTCACATTGGTAGCTGCCGTTGTTCTTTAAATGCATATGCATAGTAATGAACCTGCACTATAAAAGACACTGAAAACGGCCATCTAAAAACAAAACCACCCACCCTTAACCAGTTTACTTGCTTCTTTTGCATATTAAAGAAAACAACTATACATCTTGCATTTAGTAAAGCCAGACTAAGGATGCAATCCGCCTGAGTGGCTCCGAAACGCCCTCTCCCCCTGAACAGAGCTCAGACCGCACCACGGTTCACTCCATGGTTGCGAGCTCTGAAGCAGGAAGTGAGACCATCTAACCTAATCATCTGCTCCCCTCAGTACTTCATGCCCTGGTCTCCTCTCACCTAGACTACTGTAATGTGTTCGATGTGGGGTTACCCTTGAAGACGGTTCGGAAGTTGCAGCTTGTGCAGAATGCAGCAGCCCACCTGATTAAAGGCAGCTGCTGGCGTGATCACATCACTCTGGTGCTGAAGGAGTTGCACTGGTTACCAGTTGTTTTCCGGGCCAAATTCAAGGTGTTGGTTTTGACCTTTAAAACCCTATATGGTTCCGGCCCAGCCTATCTTAAGGAGCGCCTCCAGCAACACCATACAGGCCGCTTAACAAGATCAGCCTCGGATGGCCTTCTCTCTGTCCCATCAGCCAGGACAGCTAGGCTGGTGAGGACTAGGGAGAGGGCCTTTTCTGTGGTGGCCGCCACTCTGTGGAATTCCCTCCCTAGTGTCTTTCACCATGCCCCCTCTTTGATGAGGTTCCACTGGGCTTTCAAAACTTGGCTGTTCAGGTGGGCATTTGGGGTGGGTTAGGTTTTTTTTTTTTAAGAGTAATGTTATTTTGTTCAGTTGATTTGTTGTACTTTGTGTTGTTATTTGTATTGTACGCCACCTAGAGTGGCCAGGTAGCAGGCCAGATGGGCGGCTAATCAATCTAATAAATAATAATAATCCTATACTCACTTACCTGGGAATAAGCTCCACTGAACACAGTGGGACTTACTTCTGAATAAACATACAAAGGACTGCTCTGGATCACAAGCAAGAGACAGTGAGAAATGTAGTATTACCTCCTCTTTCATTTCTTCTTTGCCCTGACCTGCCGGCTTCAACTCTGGTTTTACTGGTTCATTGGGAGCTAGGTAATCCTTGGTGTACAGGCTCTCAAAGAGTTTATCGACAAAACCTGATGTTTCTGGCAGAGACATAACAGAAAAAATTGATGAATCCATAATGGAACCTACCTCCTAATTTTGCATTAAGCACAGTTTCGTTCTTTTGATTCTGGCTAATAGATCCATGCGCCTCAAAAAGCTTTGCACTCATTTTTGCATCAACAGGAGCTTCCCCATGCCACATTGCAAACTTCTTTTTCATTATTTCAAAAGCAATTTGTGATACGACATGGAGATCTGCCATCTGAAGGACAGAAGTAAAACATTCCACACAGCACACCTTCGCATTGTGTTATCTTGGGCATGCTTAAAGAAGGTGTTGGGATCTTAGCTGTATGTTCTTAGCTGTAAGAATATATTTATTGATCATTTTGTGTACAGAAAAAGATTGTGTAACGGTGCAATCTGATGGAGATGGTCATCAGCCTCCAATCCTCACCTCCGTGCTCTGGCCGCCCTGCATTTCTGGCTAGACAGGCGATTTCACCTGCCTAGCCAGGGAGCTTCGAAGTGGGATGGGGGAGGATGCAAGGCACATAGGAAGCTGCATAATGCAGCTTCCATGGTCTGCTCCCCTCCCCTGGGACCGCCCGCCTTACCCCATCTCCACACTCCATTTTCAAGTGTGGAGATGTAGCCGATGCAGAGAGAACCTCGCTGGCTATGAGGGGGTGGGGAGCGCAGTGTCAGGGAACCATAATCTGAGCCCTGGCTCCGATCTTGGTTCCCAGAAACTAAAAAATCCTATGGCCCTTTTGACAGTTTCTAGTGGCCTCCATATTCTTTTGGAGCCAGTATAATTTCTTCATGGCACTAGTCTTGCACAGCGTTGAAATGAAAATTTCAGATTCCTAATGTGCCATAACAAAGTGCAGAGCCATAACAAGTTTCCACCTCCCTCTCCAGTTCTGAGTTGGACTGGGGAGGCGGAGTGCTTGCCTCTGTGTCTGATGGACACTGAGAGCTTAGACCACCTGTCAGGTGTAGAGCAAGCCAACACACCTCTGCCTCCCTGCTTCAGTTCAGAGTTGGGGATGGGAGGTGGAGGCACACTGGCTTGCTCTGCCTCTGATGGGCACTTCAAAATTGAATTGCAGTGAGGCACAGAGTAAGGTGATGCCCCTTTGCCTACAGCTCAGGAAAATGGAATTGTGGGTTTTCACATACACTTGGCAGGTGCTCCTACTGCCCAGCAAGGGTAAATCCAAAGCAATCCTCCACCCCGCTCCAGTTCTCAGCATTGGGGTGGGTGGGTTGGACAGAGTTCCCCTCTTCACTCCAAACTTAGTGCTGGAGAGAAGAGCAGGGGATTTTCTTGGACCTTGTACTGCATTTCAGAGGTACCAAGGATCCTTGAGATGTAGGAGGCTAGGCTCATTCTTGTAACGTTAAAAGTCCAACAGTTAAACCATGGTTTAACATTACGTCTGAATGCAGCCAGTATTTTGTAATTCAGATTCTAGCACTTCATATGATTATAATTTAATGTATATTTTATAGCTGACAAAATGTACTGTTCCTTCTTAGAGATTAACTGGTTTATGCCACAATGAACCAATTATGTTCTAGTATCTTGAGGCTTCATTGTTGCCATAAATTAACAGGGATACTCTTTGGGCAATTTAAAGATGCTTTTTCCAAGTGACTGTGCTTAGAAATCAAAACTATTTGTGGTGATGAAAAAAATAATATTTCACACTGTATACACAGTGTAGCTAAGTTTCCTTAGGAGTACAGCATATTTTGTAGAACGGGCGAAGCATTTTAATATTTGCCATACTGTAACTCAGCTGCCTGTCTAGCTTCCTAACCTAAACGATCAGATTTCCTCAAGTTAGCGCCCTCCATATGTGTTGGGCTACAGCTTCCATGCTGGGTGGGGAGCTGAAGTCCAATACATTTGACGAGCATAAGCTTGAGGAACCCTCTAAATGATCCTAGCACCATATTCATGAAATATTGCCATTAACACACACACACACACACACACACACCTTTCTGCAGAAAGACATCCAGCTGATCAGCACAGAAAGCCTTCAGTTCTTTCTCTGGTTTGTCTTTCTTCACCAATGCCACAACATAGTTTGCCAAAGCTGATGGATCGGCATCACATCTGAGGAAAAATTACTTTGATTAATTATGTAACTTACAGTTTTTACAAGTCTAATACACAATAAAAAGTTACTATGGCTTCATCATCGGTGAAGGCATGTCACCAAACATGCAAAGCCCTATTCCTAAATATTTTTTAGTGGCATACCCCCACCCATTTCAGTCGGACATACTTCCAAGAATGTGTACTTAGCTTTTCAGCCTAGAGGGAAGTCCTATAATTCAATGGCCCTGAGTCTCCTTTAATTCAAAAGCAGGTACAATTTCTATCCATGATTTCATTTTAATATTATTCCTGACCAATACTGAATAAATACAAAATAGAAGTTATAGTGTACACATTTTCTATAAACAACCAAGCAAGTAAAACACTACTACTGGTATATCGGACACCTCGTGAGAAATAAGTTATCCAGTAAAATATATAACTCCACTTGCATCAAGACCGTCAGAGATTCTATCTAAAAATTTCTAAGGCTACGCATTCTCTATTAAAAATAGACTAGAAACCTGTAGTTAAATAATTGGCTGGTTAATTCAAATCAAGATGTGAAATTCAGCCTCTCCACTCCCACTTCTTGGCTCTTATTGCATCCTTAGAGTTGTCAGGCCACAACTATACAGATGACAACAGAAGTCACAACTAGTAGAATTCCCCTGTCATGGTCTAGACTCTTGATCTAGCGACCTTATGTCCTCTTTGCTCCCTTGTCTGCCCACTTCCTTCCTGGCCACAGTGCACAACTCCTCCTGTCTGTAGGCTCCATGTGAAATTTGCCCCAGGTTACATTATCTTTAGCTTTTCTCTCCATCAGCATTTCCCTTAGGCACTTGGCTTTCAGGCCACTGTCTATTTTGCCCCCCCCCCCTTTAAGCCACCCTGTCTCTTGACCAGACTCTCTAGCACTGCTCTTTCTCCTCCTCACTTCTCCTCAGGTGTCATAAATTTCTTCAAAACCTCTTTTCTAAATAGTTTCTTCTTACCCCAGTTTTCCATCTCTGCCTTTTTCCTCAAGCCTTATTCTTCATCTATGCTTTCTTCAGGTTCTTCTTCCTCAATCCATTGCCACTTTGCACCCTTCCTTCAGCCTTCTGGCCACTGGGATTCCTGACTTTATCTTCCCTACCTCTCCCCCACACCTCCAAAAGCTTTATCCATCGCAACTACACTTCTATATTATCCTGCACTCAAGGGTTAGGAGGGAACAGTTTTTCCTCATCTATAGTCTTTTTAAGACAACTCTTAAAACAGTCTTGCCTTCATTTCATTTGAATAAACTACATACTATGATTTAAACATGATTAGAACATAACAGAAATACAGAATTCCAATCAGCAAAATAATTTACAGGAGTTGTATCTCCCCCAGCAGTTTTGGCTCCTTACATACTTCAAACTTCCTGAGCACTGACATCACCCTTTAGAAGTCTTGGTAACTAGGTCCCATGGATTTGTCCAGCTATGCAATTCAGCTGCTGTTGGTGCATTCACCCCACATCTATTCCCCACAACTACCCTTAAAAATAAGTCAGAAAACTCAAGTGTAATGAAAAGAGGCAGTTTCTATTAGGATACATTTTGTTACCTTAACACAATAATAAATGCTTTTTATTTCATAGTCATGGTTTCTCTCAGGAACAACTTTCAAGCACTAAAATGACTCTGAACCTAACTCTTATCAAAGGAGAACAGATCGCTTAGCCACCCATTACAAAAAAAAAGTTACTCTTGAAAGTTCCTAAGAGTAACCATCTCCATCAGATAGTTGAAAATAATTCAGGTCTTGAAATCCTTTAAGGCAAACCAGAAACACACTGCCTAAGACAGACTTCTGCAGCATGGTGACCTCCAGATGTTTTAGACTTCAATTACCATCAGCCCCTGCCAGCATGGCCAATGTCAGGTAGGAGTTGTGGCCCAAAACATGTGGAGGACACTGGGTGGGGGAAGGCTGGCCTAGGGAGTACTGAACCAATGAGACTTAAATCCAAATAACCATGATTAGGATAGCACAGTAAGGCTGCTTGGTGAACTAGTGATTTTTAAATATCAAAGTATTATCCTTAATTCATATTTTTAAAGCATTTATCTTCACCTGGTAGTTACAACCTTATTAAGGTGTGTCACAACTGTGGTGCCACAACCATCTATGGGAGAAAGAGAGGAAGGTGGAGGGATTTAGAGAGAAAATAAGAAAGAGGTCAGCTCTCTAGCAGATAGGTATAGCAAAAATAAAATAAAAGCAGTCAAAAGCAGCTCCAGATTGGTTTGGCATTTTAAAGTTGTGCAATAGATGGATGGATCATAGCTCATTTATAGAGCACATGGTTTGTATGCAAAATGTCTCAGGTTCAATCCCTAGTTCCTCCTATTAAAAGACCTTCAGGCAGCAGTAAGACCTCTGCATGAGATGCTAAAGAATCACTGCAGACTCAACAATACTGTGAGATGGACTAATGATCTGGCTCAGCATAAGGCAGCTTTATATGCTCAAGATATGCAAAACAGGAAAAGGGTTTATAGAGAAGTTTTTCTATATACACACTATTTTTTTTAAGAATGTGTCTTTTTTTAAAGGAACAGCACACTTATGACTTCAGTTCTGAAACCAAGACTGCAAAGATGCACTTACATATTGAGATGCCTCCCTTAACATATACATAATGATCAAAACTAGGTTTCAGCAATTGTCTCCAAATACTACTATAAATGCAAGTCTAAGCCAAACTACTATCGAGCTAGCTCAATATGTTACTGAATAAACTAACCAACATGGTTTGCCCTGAAAAAAAAACTACGCACAACTAAATATAAAGACTTTAGAAGCTTTCTGTAATCATATATATATATATACACACACACACACACACACACACATATAAATAATTGTGGAACGATTATTGTGGAACGAATGCCAAAATCATCTGGAAATCTGGAGTGAAGATTCCCATTATAACATTTATACACTATTGTTGAGTAACAAATTAGAGTTGTGCAGTAGGAAATGATTAGAGAAGCTAACAAAAATACAAAGGCTGGATAATTTAGCCACTAAAATGTCTCCAAGGAACTCGTCCACACTTGTAAATTAATCCGCCACAACCCTTTGTGGCAAAAAAGTTCATGTTAAGACCACCAATGAGTCAGAATTGCTGACTGCCTATTTATATGACACTATACCTCAGCAAAGCTTCCTCATTCTGGAATATTCACGTGTGTAAGGTGGGGAGTCTAATTCACTATTCAGTACTCTGAACTCAAAACAGAGCTTGTAGGATATCAGATCTATCTATTAGATGCTCCCAAATTTAGTACACAGTAGTTCAGAGAGAAAATTAACAGCTTAACTGCAAAAATTCAGGGGTTAGGACCATTTAAAGACCCTGTCTAGAATCTCTGCCTACTTATCATTGGAAGTCTAATGTTGTGATTTACGTTTAGAAATATTTGGTGTCAGCTTGACAAACACATCAACTTATTAAGCAATAATCTCTAGTTATAAGCATATATACACACTAGTGTAATGATGTAATACAGCTATTCAACAAATGATTTCCCTCCACCAAAATCAAGATATCAAATCATCATCCAAAAATGTGTTAGGCTGCAATTCTATATGCACTTATCTGGAGTAGTAAGATCCATAGAACTTTATATGCCTTAATTCCAATTAAACATGGTCAGGATTGTACTGTAAGATGCACTACTTTGTACATGGTAAGAACTATTGATTGGTAAGACTGGGTACCTGCCAAATCCAATGAAATAAAAGAATGTACCAGAATCCCCTCTGCTGTCAAAGGGGATTCAGGGATCTACTCCAATATTTTTCAGGGGCTCATCCAGGTTACACAAACAGGGGCTGCATAAAGACCCACAAAAATCTGACGTCAGCTCTGCCATAACCCTGAAGCTTGGAACTGAAAAATAATAATTTAGTAGACTATTCCCTTTCCTGTAAAGAACATGTCAAAACACTTGTCAGTACACAACTCATCAAATGCCACCATTACAGATTATGGTGAGGTGAACAGAGAAGAGGATGGGCTGTTTCATCTCTACCACAGCGCTCCTGCAGCGAAGCACAACCAGCCCAATGCTGAACATTTTTCATTTTCAAGCAGCCGTTTTGAAGAGTAGTTTCCCTGTCAAATGATATACTACAGTAGTTATGTGCTATTAAACAATTAGTCGCTAGACAGTTTTGTAGTACTAGGAGAAAGCACAAAACAAGAGAGAAACACAGCATCTATTACAAAACATAATTGCAACTCTGTGTAGCGCAAGCACGTCAACACCGACTCGCTTCTTCCTCCCTTCCTCACGTGCCTCCCCGACAGCTCTCTCTCTCCTCAACCAGTATTATTATGTAGTAGCTACCAAGACGCCTTCCTAGGAGTCCCCGCGGAGTTGCCCCACACCCCGCTCCCCGAGACACCTCCTCATGAGCGGAGACACACGCGCTCGCCCTCTCCCCTCACGGCACCAAACCACCCCCGCACCTGTCCCAGGGGTCCGAGCCCCCTTCGCGCCCCGCGAGCCCTACTTTCATCCCACAGAGCCTTGCAGAAGGCCCCCCGGCTCCCCTCCCCCAGCCCTTCCTCAGGACAGCCCGCCGCCCCCCGCCAAAGCCTCAGCCCTCAGTTTCCTCCTCACACACGGGAGCCCCCCCCCGCCAGCCGGCCCGTTCCCTCTTCCCCCTCTCCCCATAACCACCCCCCGCACTCACATTGGCTCCAGTAACTTGGCCAGCCAGGACTTGAGCGCGTCTACGTTCTCTATGATCATGGTGGTGGCGACGGGGCTGCAGCAGCTACACTCCGGGCAACATGGCCCTGCTCCCGTTCCCCTGAGCAGTTACTCACCAGCCGCAGCAGCAACTCCCGCCCCTCCCCCCTCTCGCCGAGCTAGGGCCTAGAGTCAGACCAGGAACTAGCTCACCGAGAGCGCAACCGAACCTGCTGGGTGCCGGAGAAGGGGCGGGCACCCGGTCTTACGGCGGAGCCAATCGCGCGAGAGGGCCCCGAGGAAAGCGAGCCAATCCAACGCTGCTGAGCGTAGGGGGTGGAGGGTCACTGGTGAAAGGCCGTAGCATGCTTGGTCGAGTCAGCATGCGTGCAATCCTTGTGGTGCAGCCGCGAAGTACGGGGAAAGACCCGTGAGGGGTCGGCGTCTCTCCCAAGCGGGTGGCTGGTTTTGAACAAGGCCTCAGCGTGGCTTAAACACGGTGCCTGGGAACACGTGAAGCAATAATGAAGAGGGTGTTTCTGAGCACGTGCAGAATGCATTCCCTCATATCACACACATATAATCCTGGGTAGGACTGCAGCCTAAGGAATAATAGCATGCTTACTACGCAGGCATACCACTGATTCTCAAGGCGCGGAAGAAGAGTTTCCTGTTACGGCTGCGCACTTACTTGGGAGTAATTTGCACTGAACTCAGTAGGACTTATGAGTAAATGTATATAGGATCGGGCTGCTTAACAGCATAATGCTATGCACGTATACTCAGAAGTAAGTCCTGTGGATTTAAATAGGACTTATTCCCAGTAAGTATGTATAGGACTGCAGCCTTTACAGTGCAAGCCTATGCACTGTAAAGTGTCTATTCAGAAGTAAGCCCCATTGCATTCAATGTAGCTTACCCCTAGGAAAGTGTGTGTATGACTGCAGCCTTACTTAGTCTTATTTCTGAGTGAGCATGTGCTGGATTGAGCTGTAAGAATACAATCCTAAATACCCTTACTTGAAAGTTCCCCATTTCCCAGTGCTGGAATTGGAGATGGGTGGGGTGGGGTGTAAGGTAGGCCTTCATGAAATCTAGAAGTCCCATCCCTTGACTCACTGTCTGCTGATGAAATGGACTCAAGTCCATCACCAAAGCATATGCCATAATAAATTTGTTAGTCTTTAAATGGTGCCACAATAATAGACAAGAACAACTGATCACAATATGTACTGTAAGAGAAAAGTGGTAAACAGGATAAAGTCAAATCAATGCAACTGCATGAAAGTTTCATTGGAAGTTCTATTGAAATCTACAGGATTTAGTAGAACATAATGAATAAGTCTGGGTATCCCCCCCCCCCCCAAACATCCTGTAAAGCTGACAAAGCTCTGGATATATTGGGAACACAGCAATGGACAGGGACATCAAAACAATACGTGATAAGGCAAGAAAGAAAAAACTAGCTCTTTTACATGAGCCCGATTTGTTTAACTAAATGTTTTATTATGGGCCATCTTAAGTAATTCTGGACAAGACAATTACATGGTAAAATTCATTTCAATTGTCTCTAAACGCATAATATAAGACAAAGGTACAGGAACAGTGACCAAGTAAATTAGTCAGCTGGTGTGAAGTGGCAGCCATCTTGAAATTAGATTCTACTGGTAAGACAACGTGCTACAAGAGTTACTATAAAAGTAATGTGATTCAACATATTTTACTCCCTCATGTCACCATTTTAAATAGCAGTTATCAAATATTGTTGGATTTTTCATGATACAGCAAAAATATTGGTTCCATTAATACATATAACCAGTACAACCTCTCAGAGTTTGATATCTCAGAATTTGCATTCTGTAAGTATATTAGCTTTACCTGGTTAAGGAAAAAAAATAAAGACAAATTTGCAATCTAGCATGCAAATTTATTTTTATTTCTAACATATTTTACCAGAGTTTTTGTGTGAGCTTAACTTTCTGCTACGGATCTGGATAAGTAAATGTCATGTATCATCTGCCATTTCACCATGTGCTTGTACAATTTCACCATATGAAAGTTTCCCATCATCCCTTGATATCTTTCTATTATTAAAGTGCAAGCTTTGACAAGGGCTCCTCATAGTTCCAGCATATATTTTTTTAAAACAACATTTAAAAAACATGGTCATACTGGTGCTTTAGGGCTTTGTGGGATATTAAAAAGGCAGCTCTCATTCACCTTTAGAGTGCTGCTGCTACCAATACCAGGTAAGTCTGAGGGTGCCAATCAACATAAGAGGGATCCCATCACAGGGCACTTTGCCCAGGGCCTCCTAAAACCTGGAGTTGGCCTTGGTTAAGATCTGCAATGATTTTAGTGGGAGAGTATTAAACACGTGCTTAAAAACAGCAGGACTTCCATGTGCTTAACTTTGTGGCTGGCTCATAACCAAATGCAGTAATTTTTGTCAGTGTTACTGCTCTGGTTCACTCCACATAGCATTATGCATGGTATAACAAAATTAACAGCATGCTTTGTTGTTGTTCAGTCGTTAAGTCGTTAAGTCGTGTCCGACTCTTCGTGACCCCATGGACCATAGCTCGCCAGGCCTTCCTGTCCTCCACTCTCTCCCGGAGTGTGCTAACAGCATGCTTATGTAGTAGTAAATCCTACTGAGTTCAATGGGATTTACTTTCTAAGAAGTGTCATGTATTTCTGACTGCATGCAATACTGAAGGTGCAGGGACTTTATTCTTTTCTACAAAGTTCATGTAACAAAGGTGTTTTTAATGCTTGTGACAGAACACGGAAAGTGTCATTATGAGCATATAGTGGAATTTTTCTAGAAATATCTATTTTTATCCTCATGTCGTCTTTCTCAATCTCTGCATTTGATGTGATTTAGGGTGGGGGCATGTACTTAGTATCAACATGCTCATGAAGAGTTTTGTGCATACTCTTTTACCAACAGGAGTTGGTCCAATATATGAAAAAACTCATTTACCTTTAATTTACTATATGCAATTCTTTACAAGTAAAATGGCCACTACTTGCCTATACCAAGCACGTGTTTTGGTTATAGTGAAACGATAAATCTAATTTATTATTAAAGTGCCATCAAAGAGCTTCTTCAAAATACATTTTCGCTCCTGCTGTTACAACTCATGGGAAGCCATGAGCAGAACTCCAATATTGCATAGCCTAAACCGGCTCCAGAAAACAAAGGACTCCTTTACTGTCTCGTTGTTGTTCAGTCGTGTCTGACTCTTCGTGACCCCATGGACCATAGCACGCCAGGCCTTCCTGTCCTGCGCTCTCTCCCGGAGTGTGCTCAGGTTCATATTCATTGCATCAGTGATGCTATCTAGCCATCTCATCCTCTGCCGTCCCCTTCTCCTTTTGCCTTCAGTCTTTCCCAGCATCAGGGTCTTTTCCAGGGAGTTTTCTCTTCGCATTAGGTGGCCAAAATATTGGAGCTTCAGCTTCAGTATCTGTCCTTCCAATGAGCACTCAGGGTTGATTTCCTTTAGGATGGACTGATTTGACCTCCTTGCAGTCCAGGGGACTCGTAAGAGTCTTCTCCAGCACCACAGTTCGAAAGCATCAATTCTTCGGCGCTCAGCCTTCCGTATAGTCCAGCTCTCACAGCCATACATTACTACTGGGAAAACCATAGCTTTGATTAGACGGACCTTTGTCGGCAAGGTGATGTCTCTGCTTCTTACTATGCTGTCTAGGTTTGCCATAGCTTTCCTCCCAAGGAGCAAGCGTCTTTTAATTTCATGGCTGCAGTCACCGTCTGCGGTGATCTTGGAGCCCAAGAAAGTAAAATCTGTCACTGCTTCCATTTCTTCTCCTAATCAAAAACTATTACGCCAAAGCTGTCAGTTCTTCGCAGCCACCACGGGGCGCCCCCCCGTCCCCCCCCCCCCGTCCCATTCAAACCAAGAAGATTCAAGTTTGAATAGCCCCTCTTCTGGGCATTGATATGGCAGCGCTGTGCATTATGGGAATCGTAGTGTTCAATTCCAGGCACACACGGCTTGTAAAGAACTTACGCGCGAAGATCGGGCGGCGCTGCCTTTCTCGGGAGTTGTAGTTCAACAGCCTGTCAGAGTATGCCTTACCTCCGTGCTAACTCTGCCTCCCAATAGGCTTTGCGAAGGAACCGGATCCCACCTTCCGTTGCATTGTGGGAGAGCCGGCGGCGTGGAGTGGGAAAGAATATAGTCGGGAGAACAGCTGTCGGTTGAAGACGCTCAGAGTGACAAGGAGCGATGACGGTGAATGCAGGCGGGGATGAGCATCGTGCGCCCGCTGTTGGTTTTGGGTGATCAGTTGGGGTTCGCGTGTGGATCAGAGAATGGACGTTTCTCTGTAAGGCGAGGATGGGGGAGGTGTGGCCCTCCAGATGTT
This sequence comes from Heloderma suspectum, assembly GCF_057233095.1. Classification (NCBI taxonomy): domain Eukaryota; kingdom Metazoa; phylum Chordata; class Lepidosauria; order Squamata; family Helodermatidae; genus Heloderma; species Heloderma suspectum. The sequence continues at coordinate 251,840,176 of NC_139459.1, forward strand.
GGACTGCAGTTCCCATCATCCCTCGCTATTGGCTATGCTAACTAGGGCCGATGGGAGTTGTAATCCACCAACGTCTGGAGGGCTACACGTTCCCCACCCCTGTTGTAAGGAGAGGGAAGGAAGGGAGATAGACAGGCTTGGCCCCAGTGCTGTCAGACATCCAGACACACTGCTGCTTTGATACTCCTATTCCGTCAGAATGGGATTTGTTGGCCATTTCCACGTCAAATGGCTAAACACGTTTTATGCTTAGCAAGTATGCGACAAGCTTATTTAGGATAGGTAAGATAAAATCGGTTATTTGGTGGAACTGTAATTAAACTTAGTATTTTCTGTATCAGCTTTCCGCAACCTTGTGTCCTCCAAATGTATTGGACTACAAGCCATGTAGGGTTGGGTTGATGTAGTCTAACACATTTGGAGGGGTGCCAGTTTGGGGAAGGCTGCTCTACATGGTATGTGTCTGGTTGTTCCATTATGTTGACCCATGCTGAAGAAATTATAAAAATGAATCTATGAAGATTCACTTCAAATATCTCCTCCTGTTTATCCCCAAATACCCAATTACTCTCCAGTTTGTGCTTGCTGGGTTTTCCACCTCCCTCCACTCCTCCATGAGGTTAATGCCTCATTGAGGAGTGGGTCATGTAGAAAATAAGGATTTTCTGCACAAGGCATTAGGGCAACTAGCAACAGAGGAGTGCAGGTCTCTTTTATGAATAGGTGCAGATGGGCATGCAAAGGTGAGAAAAGCTTCACTGCTAAAATTACTTCTTCTGTAGAACTATTAAAGGCACAACACTCCTATACTTCTTTGCTTCTTACCACTCTAAGAATATGGAATTCATCATAGCTTGTTCAACTAAACCTAAGGACCAGTAGGGTGCATGGGACAGTGTGTTGGTTTTGTATGTGATAGACCTTTTTTCCTGGCCTTGTTCAGTCATGAAACTGGGGTGACCCGCTGTAAATGGCAGGATGCTTGTATCTTTAATAATGGTGTGAAACTGGGAGTTCTGGTAAGCATACCTGCTGAATTTTGTTTTCTGCACAACTGTTACTGACGGGAGCTTTGTTCTCCTTTGCTGCTGATCACCATAGGAACATGTTCCATAGGAAAGGCCATGCTAGCCTGCTGGAAGTGCAGAAGTCTACAAACTAATACCTTTATTGTGGCATTAGCTTTCATGGGTCAGAGTTCACTTCTTCCCATCAGATTTGTCATAGCCTGTACAACTAAACAACCTGAGGACCAGTATAGCACAGTGAAACAGAGCTGTGTTTATGTTTGAAAAACTTTTTATGACCTTGCTCAGCCATAAACTTAGGGTGATTGGATACAAAGGATGGATCCCTATGCCTTTTCTAGCTATGTATCTGAGGGAGTCATGACAAATGCAGCTTGTCGTGCAGTGTTGAGAAAAGCTGTACTTATTTATTTATTGCATTTATATCGTGCCTTTTTTCCTCCTTAAGCAACCCAAGGTGGTATATATAATCCTCTTCCTCTCCATTTTATCCTCACAACAACAACCCTCTGAAATAGGCTGGGCTGAAAGTCTATGACTGGCCCAAAGTCACCCAGTGAGCTTCCATGGCTGAGTGGGGACTAGAACCTGGATCTCCGGGCTCCCAGTCCCAACACTCTAGCCACTACACCACACTGGTACTTGTTGAAATTACATCATCTATTTCCAGGTACAAAAGCCCTGCCCACTTCTGCATCTAGTCATCTTGTAATGCTCTGTTCTTTTTGAGGAAAGTGGCCACTTTGTAATCTCTCTTTATCAAAATGTGGTGTGTTCACTGAGGTCTTCAGATGCAATTTGTTGTTCACTGCTTTAAAGGCTGGGTTTGTTGGACAGCTTGTTATTAAATCTGGTGGCTTGTATGGAGGTGATTTTTACATTGTGTTATTTATTGGGCCTCTATTTATTAACACAATTGGAGCCCTTTGCCTGAGAGAGTGGGACTTCATTGAGATAGCTCTTCCACTGCTCTTCCCTGCACTTCATTGAGATAGCTCTTCCACTGCTGAAAGTGAACATGATAGCTTTATTTTTGAGGCACTATACAGTTCACAAAAAATGGTGGGCCTGTGTCAAAGAGGTGCTTTGGGCTAATGTGGCTTTCCCTCCAGAGCATATTAAATGCCTCTTTTCAAACAAGCATAATGCCTGTGGTCCTGGAGTGGAGGACACTGGTTTTTCTGACCATATTATACACCTGTTCTGTATCAACCACATTGGTTTCCAGTATGTTTCTTGGCCCAATACAAGGCGCTGTATGGTTTGAGACCCAAATGTCTGAAGGACCATCACCTCTCACATGAATCTGCCCATACATTGTGGTCAATGGGAGGACCCTTGGTGCACTTTCCTCCACTTGTGAGGTGCAATGAGTGAGTGAGTGAGTGTGTCTGGGCCTTTTTGGCAGTGGCACCTGGACATTGGGATTCACTGCAAAGCAAGACTTGTTTGAAGTTGCTTGTTATAATTCCATTTTTTATTTTTATATTTGCTGCTATTGAGTTTTATGTTGCTTGCTTGCTGTATTTGTTTGCTTTGTTATGATTGTAAGTTGCCGTGAGTGCCTTTTGGGCAGAAGAGGTAAGGTAAAATGATTTTACACATAAAATGTTTCCTCAAGCTGTCATTTGAGTCGGGACATATTATCCGCCCTGAAGACTCTCACGAGTTTCCATCTCCCTCCAAGGTCCCGACTGGTCACTTCCCCTTAGAAGTTTCACGTGGCTTCCAAATGGTGTATATATGACAAAGACTGCACTGGAGTGCTTTCTGCCCTGGGCTCATCTCCCATGCAGTGTGCTGTTGCGTACTTCAGACGTGCTCAGCCTGGTGTGTTGGTGGTGAATGTGACTCTTTTCTGACACTGCCCTTTGGCTCATTAACCACTATTATGACTATCTGGGTTTGAAACTCTCATGCTTCATTGATCAGAAACAACTGTCACATTGTTCTGTCAGCTTGCATAACACCTCAGTCTCTCATTTTTAAGGCACTGAGAATATCCAGTTGGCAAAACGTAAGTAGGCTATGACTGATTAAAGTTAATTTAGGTTAACAGTGTTGGCAATTCATACATTGCAGATTTATTTTGTGATGATGAGTCTTCTGTAGCTAAGTGTATTGTCAACAGATCATATTGTGCATGTGTGTATTTTTTTCTCTGGGAACTTCAAGCAAAAAGGTCTGCACATTTAAAGTCCCTTGCATTCACACTTTCTATGGAGCACACTTGTAAATGAGCAAACGTATGTAATATGTCCACTTCGCACAATTTCACTTGTTTCCTCTTCAGATTATTCCTCTCTGGTCTATCTATCCAGTATTGGGGTCTCCAGATATAAGTGTCCAGCTGATAGTTCATGGAAATTTTTAAAGTGTGGCAGCAACTAATAAATGAGTTATCAGATTAACAGGCCTTGGCCTTGCAAGCTTGATAATCCCGACAAAATAACTAGGACCTGAACTCATATGAAAAGATGAGTAGAAGTGGAAAGTGTAAATGCTCATGATTTTCATTTAATGCATTAGCCTCAAACTTTGTAAAAGAAGCATTTTATTCATTCAGTGCTATGGTGTTAATGTTCAGGGTCAGTGTAAGGTTTTGTGTACAGGGGGAGAGTTCAGTTATGATATCCCAGGCTAATGAAGCCAGTCATTCTAATAAGAGAATGTTCTTCTTTTTTAAGGAACGGAAGGGGACAGCAAAATTAGACTTCTTGAGAAAGATTGAAAAGGAAGTCCAGCAGAAGTGGCAGGATGATGGAGCATTTGAGGTTAATGCTGCAGATGCTGCAAACCACAAAAGGTGGGAATACTCTTTCCAGGGATAGCAGAAAACTCGGGGGAGGTGTTGGGTATGCAAAATACTGGAATTTGGGGGAAATGTTAGCTGTGTAACCACTTCAGTATTTAAAGTTATGACGTAAAGACAGTTTATATCATTAGAAAATCAACTTAGTTTTGGATTAGGTACGCAGCTTCTGGATTTAATCTTCTGCATAGTAGTATGCTCTTGGGTAGTATTATGGGACATACAGAATTTACTACATGTAGGATAGAAGTCTGTATATATTGTGGAAACCAAGCATACGTGTCCCTTGCTAGAGAGTGGGTGGGATCTGGCGCTTCCCTAGAAAGATCAAAGCCCCACCAGAAGGGTTAAATCTATGAGATCCAGGCAAACACAAAGGCAGATTAGGGGCTAGAGCTGGGAAAATGGAAGATTACGTCCAGTATTACATTAACAAAGCATCTATCTAGATAGAACAATGAATAAGCAAAGTCCAGAGCTGGGCCGTATCTATGATACTGGCAAATTATATTAACAAATGTTGAAGTACTGAGAAAGGGTATCCTGGATTGTGCTCCTCCAGTTTGCACCTGAAGTCTGTTTCTAAATGTTCCCAAGATGATGCATAGAAGAGAATGGCCTTCAGAAATACACGCCAGAATCAGATTACAGTTGGCACAGCATGGTAGGGCAATAATTATGTTAGGCTAACCAGCACAACCACTTAAGTAGATTTTTCTCCTGATGTTCTGAGACTGTATGATCCCTTTAGTTTACATGATGGTGCCCTCAAAAGGGCATAGATTAATATCAGAACTCATAGGGAGATCTGAGTACAAGCTGAAGCTAACGATCACACCCATCTATGCACTTTCACAATTTGCTCTGGGCGGCCACATCACAGTTGCAAGCTCTTTTTGTTATCTTTGTAAACTGAGAAAAAGTAGCCAGATAGCAGATCTTGAGTTGCATCCACCTGTGTCCAGCCATCAGTGGAATGCACACCACTGGCAAATGGATCCTCTCCCCTTCCCCCCAACCTCAGATCTGCTGTGGAGGGTTGGGAGACACTCTGGAGCTGGTTTAGGTGGCATGCAGGGAAGGGGCTACAGGGAGGAGGAGAGGAACGAAAAGTCTCATTGTGTAAATAGAAGTCCATTTGTGCAACACTGGATGAACACTTCATTTGTAGGAACCAGGGGGAGCAATTGGAGTGGCTGTGCAGAAAGAATTCTCTGTGGTTTTTGAGGATCTTGAGATGGGACTGGTGTTGGGTAGAGGAAACTTGCGCCACTCATGCAAGGTTTTTGATTTTGATAATGTCTCCTTCCTACTGCAACCCTGTAAGACGGGGTGGGCAGAAGATAGCTCTCCAGATGTTTTGGACTTCAGCTCCCAGAAACTCCTGCAGGCATGGCCAGTTGTTAGGCATGCTGGGAGTTGAAGTCCAAAATATCTGGAGATCTACCCACCCCTGCTGTAAGACACAGCCCACAATGTTTGGTTGGTTTGCCTGGCCTCTGGAGAAGCTTTTGGCGAGGTGGGGGTGGTACAGGAGTGGAGGAGGAGAAAGGAAAGAGCTGTTGCGTGAGCTTTCCTTCTGCTCACGCAGAATTGAATATCACCCTGGGAGCAATCTTATCAGGATAGGCAGCTGCCTCCAACTTGGAGGCGACTGCCTATCCAATGCAAGGCAGGCGGAGCTCAGAGGGGATCTTCTCCTCTGCGCTCCGGCTGCTCTGCATTCATGGCTAGATGGCTGATTTCGGCTGCCTAGCCGCAGGACTTCAGGGCAGGGGGAGGCCGGACGACGCATAGGAAGCATCATACTGGCACTTCCACACTCCCCACCCCTGAGAACGCCCCCTTTTGCCCCGTGCTACTCTCATGAGCCTGGGGACGTTCTGTGCCACCTACGAGGCGAAGTGGGGAGGGGGCAGGGAGGCGGTTCTCTGGGAACCGACCTTGGAGCGCGGGCTCCAAAGTCAGTTCCTGGAAACCGACCAATCCTATGGCCATCTAGCTGCTGTCTAGCGACTATAGGATTGCGCCCTTAACCAGTTAATTGAGCAAAACTCACATTTAATTGGCAAACATTTCTTTAATTGGATGACAGCCCTAATTTATGACATTGTTAGTCTTTATACATGAGTTGCTGCATTTGTTTCAAATGAAATGCCTGTTGTGGGGAAGGGGGGTGTTGTGGTTATATTCAACATCTTTCTTAAAGAACACTGAAGTATAGGAATGCAGCCTTAGTAATCAGTTTAATTACTTCAAGTCAGTTGATGTGTGTTTTATTGTTTTATAATCTCTACTCAGCAGTGGGAAATACTTTGCCACCTTTCCGTATCCATACATGAATGGCCGGCTTCACCTCGGACACACGTTTTCTTTATCTAAGTGTGAGGTAAGAATTTTCCTTTGTGAGCAACTTCAACAAGCCCCTCCAAAGAAAACAGAGTTTTTGCATTCAGTCCTCAAGCCAACTGAGTACCTATTTGCACATTTATTATTCAAAAATAATAATTGAATGCTATCCCTTGTGTGTCCTCTTGGTTTTAACTCACAGATCTTTAGTTCAGAGAAAATTAATGATAGTTTGAGAGTTCCATTTGTGTAGATGCGGAGACTAACTAGGAGCACCCTACAACTGTGCTGCTCCCTCTACGATGGTTCCCTCTGGTTTTTCTGTAGGAAGGCTTTGGTTCCAGTGTGCTTGAGAGACCACCTTTTCTCTGGTATCCATCACAAGCTTGTCCACTTAGTACTCATTGAGATGGTGAACCTGTATTTGAGCTTCACATGATTGAATACTCCTCTATAGAAAACTTGATGTCATTGGCATGTTTGAGTTCTGTATTGTTGATGATGATGATGATGATATAAATTTTAAAATGCCTAGAAAAAATATTTTATGAGGTCTTTAATACATTTAATAAAATAAATAAATAAAATGTCAGGAAGTTCTAGCCTAGCCTTTTCTCTGACATGCTGATTTTCTACGTGCAAGGAATTGTTTTGTATGGACAAATATTCAGTCTTGCGAGTCCCTACCTGCGGTCTGAAATGGTGCAGTACAAACACAGGTTTACCACCTCAGATTTATTTATTTATTTATTTAAAATACAAATTCCTAAAGTTCAAAATTTAAGAACAATAATTTAAAACAAAATTCAAATTCAACAGAACATTGCTGATTTGATACTGGATTGGGGTGGGGGTGGGGCAGGTTGCTGTGTTTTTTTAATTTTATGTCAAATTGTTTTTACTGATTGTAACCCACCATGAGATCTTTCGATATAAGGATGTATTAGAAATATTAACATTTAAAACAGGTTCAAAAAGCCAGCTAATTAAAATAAACTCAGCACACTGGACTAAAAACCCTCCTCAGCCCAGAGTGGACTGAAATAAAAGAAGAGTCTTAAGAGCCCATCTAAACACTCACAGAGAGCAGGGGAATTCCATAAATAAACTAATTGTGAGAGTGAGACTGTCGATTGATCTAGAAAACTCGCTCTGGTATATTATCCATGTACCAGTTCAGGTAGCATAGGCATGTAGAGAGTTATCCTAAGTGGTTGTACCACAGCTGAATTTCTTTTCTCCTGACCTGTTGCTGTCCAGATGTTTTGGACTTTGCCAGCATGGTCAATGGTAAAGAATGATGGGAGTTGTTGCCCAAAACATCTGGAGAGCGTCAGGTTGGGGAAGGCTGTTCTAGAGATCCACTTGCTCAACTTTAAAATCAGCTGGGGACATTTGTTCTTGGGCTTCCCTTCGCTGGGTGTTAGCTGGAGGAATTAGCATTTTGTTAAAGCTTTATCTGTTTTAACCTAATCCAAATAAGTGTTCTATACAAACTTTAAAAATGTATTTTTCTCTGTCCAGAGCCTCTGAGAGTAATACTTCTGAGTAGGTACATATAGGATTGCATAATAAACAGCTATGGGATTTAGACTACTTCTAATCTCTAATTATTTTCCTTTTTCTGTTCCTTTCAAATTCTGTTTTAGGGCTGACTATATAAGGGTAGCATGTGCCTTTACAGCAATTTGACCTTTTGCCATTCAATGAAAGCACTTCTTACTGCTTCTAACCCTGCACTTGTATTTGACCGCTCCCCCTTTCCCCCATTCAACTTATACTAAATAATGCTTGGCATTGTTTTCATGTTTCCCACAGTTTGCAGTTGGGTACCAGAAGCTAAAAGGAAAAAGCTGCCTATTCCCTTTTGGACTGCATTGTACTGGCATGCCCATTAAGGTAAAATCTGGGCTTTGTCTCCTGAATGGACAAAAAACTCATTCTGTGTTCAGAGACAAAGTATTGTGCCTGACATATCATAGATCTGAGGGGTCAAAAGGTGTATCGTGTGCAAATTCTCTTGTGGTGTAGTGAAAGGTTTGGGTATGTCTGGTTTAGCATCCCAGTGTGAATTGATCTTCTGTCGTAGTAATCAGTGCTCATGTGGATGGCATAACACAGCCCTCCCCCGTCTTGGTGCCCTACAGATGTTTTGGGCTACTACTCCCAGCATTCCTCACCATTCCCCATGGTGTTTGGGGCTGATGAGAGTTGAAGTCCAAAGCATCTGGAGAGCACCAAGTTGGGGGAAGGGTGGCATAACAGTTGCATACATACATACATATATATGTGTTTATTATTGGCTTGTTTAAAGTGAAAGACAGGGATCTACAGATCTGCTTTAGGTGTACCCCAGGATTTGTGCATGCCCAGTGGCATTTTTGACTTCTTTTTTTCTTGGAACAGCAGACCCATATGACCTATTGCATTCTGCTTTTGAAAGTTCCCTCTGTCTCAAAAGCTGTTTACTATGGTGGCGGGGGGTGGGAAGGTAGGGGGCAGCTGCTCAGCGAACAAGCCCAGAGCCCTGCTGCCTGCACAGAAGGCACTGCATTGGTCTTTGGATCACAGCCACAGTGTCCTGGCGGGGGATTGGATGATGCTTGACTGAGCCTCTGTCTCACTTTGCTGCATTTCCTGTATCATGGAGGAAAGAATAGTCTTGTATATGAAAGAGGTGCTGTCCTTCAGCATCAGCATCTGGAAATATTAACAGAACTTGGAATGTAGCTGTCAGGATTTGTCACCTATAACTTACATAAATCAACAGTAGATTAATGGCTTGCTTGTTGTGATGGCTTCTAGTAAGCTAGCTCACTTATTGCTGATCGTCAGTATTTGTTTCCAATGAGTTGGATCCAGACGTGTGCTCACCACGGTTTTCCACAGGTGCTGGAGGAAAGGGGAGGATGGTGACTTACTCTGATCCCCACTTTCCGCCCCAGCACAACCTCTCATGCTGTTCTGTAGGGTTGGAGAACCCTCTTGGACAGTATGGGAGGCAGTGCTGGGGTCTGCAGGAGGAAGGGGGAACTGGAGAAAATAGCCACCTTCCTCCAGCAGGAAGCCTCCACTGGATCCCATTTCCTTCTGTGTATGAAAAGTACTCTTACATTTGCAGAGGGGCAGGTCTGGATCCAGCCTATTATCTCCTTTGGAAGCTAAAATGGGGAGGCCACATTTAAAAGAATTTTGTGGTTCTCAGGGAAACAGCGTGAGTCAGATCACTTGCCCAGCACTGTCTGCTTTAACTGTTGCCATAGAAAGGTGATAAGATGCCAAGTTTGGGATTGCCAAAGTAATTGATCCCAAATTTTTGCACACAAAAATAATTGCCCTAACCATAGTTACTGAGCCACTGTGGATTTTCCTATAGGCATGTGCAGATAAGTTGAAACGAGAAATGGAGCTGTATGGATGTCCACCGGAATTCCCTGATGAAGAGGAAGAGGAAGAGGAGGAGACAAAGGGGGAAGACGTGGTCATCAAAGACAAGGCTAAAGGAAAAAAGGTATAATTTATAGTGGGGGGGGGGGAGTAATCTGTCAGGTCGAAGCCAGTGGTGGGTGAGGCCAGAAACCTCCCTTTCTCTCTCTCTCTCTGTCTGTCTCTGTTTCTCCCTGCCCAGTGGACTGTCTGAGGAGGGATATACTACTCTTGGAAGAGTCCTGAACTGACTTCTTGCAGACGCTTTCCAAATTAGTCTGAGGGCCACAGGTCACCACCTCCGATCTAAAGTATTAGTGCTTTTATGGTGCTATTGGAAGATTAGTTGTGTCTCGGAAGTACATTATCTCTCATATATATCATACATTATCTTCATATAATATATGAGTGTCTCATATATTATCATTAAATGTGAAAAAAATGGATCAATTCAACCTGCATTTCTTCTATCATTTGGGTTACTTCTCTCAAGGTTTTTATGAACATAATGAAGCTGCCATGCTAAGTCTGCTAGGTATTTCCTTTGTGTTTTCTCATTTTCTTTAAAGAGTAAGGCTGCTGCCAAGACTGGCTCTTCAAAATATCAGTGGGGAATCATGAAGTCTCTAGGCCTCTCTGATGAAGAAATAGTGAAGTTTTCAGAGGCTGAACATTGGCTTGATTACTTCCCACCCCTGGCTGTTCAAGATTTGAAGAGTATGGGACTGAAGGTACCTGCTATTTTTAAAACCATTATTGAGCAAAAATTTTGGCCTTAGGTCAATTTTTTTCCTTTTTTCTATGTTACTATAAGGCTATATTATGCTGTAGACCTTTAAAAAACATTTTTAAAGTCTGATCTGAAAGAACATTTCCTAATTATATATGTTCATGGCAAGTTTTTTGGTTTTTCCTATTTAGGGCAAAAATAGCTTTTATGGAATGGAGTAACAGTTACTATTGCTAGAATCCAGTATGCTGCTTAGGCTCCTGCAAGGGGCTTGCGCTAGCCCTGTTGTGCTAGCCCTGTCGGAAGCATTTTCTTTTTTCCGTTTGAACAGCTGATGCCCATGCTATATCACATTCTATTTTTCAAAATCCCCTAGGTTTTAAAAGCAGTTTGCCATGTGGAATGAGGGACTGCTGTTCAAGAAATTCACATCTGAAGCCCTCCTGTGCACCTGGAATTAATTTTACAGCTCTTTTGATTCAGGCCTATGAGTGAAGGGGAGGAACTATTGATGGTGGTTCAGAATTTCACACAGATTTTTGGGATACTACTAGACTCTTTATTTTTCTGCCTTTCCAGGTGGATTGGAGGCGTTCCTTCATTACCACTGATGTCAACCCCTACTATGATTCTTTTGTACGGTGGCAATTTCTAACCCTGAGGGAAAGAAATAAAATTAAATTTGGAAAACGGTAAGTGGATTTCCTTGATGTGTCTATTCTATAAAACTTAATAGTAGCTTGAAAACTCCGCTTGCTTCGCTGTTTGCACTGCTCCAGAAATGTGGCCTGGGGGATTATTTGATGATGGGCTCTCTGAGCACACACATCCAATTTCCATGCATTCTTTTTGGTGGGAAGTCTTTGAAATTTTGGGAAATACCAGTGCAACTTTAAACCATGGATGAGTTATCCCAGTGATGAAATAAGTATTCTTGATTTGCTCAAAAATGGCTTCTTCATTAAGTGAAATTAAATATGGGTGCAGTCCTACAGATCAGATGCCTGAATGGTGGAAGCCTCTGAGACTGGAGGCTTCTGAGTATCCCATGCCCTGCCAGACTCTTTCCTCTCCATTCTCCTTTGCTGTATTTTTCCCTAGATGGGCCTCTGAGCCTGCCTAGCTGATGTGCACTGGCAGGGGTGGGAGGCCTTGGGATCTAGCAGAGCCGTGGCCTCTCCTCTCTCTCCCTACCAGCATGTTCAGACCTTGGGAGAAGCAGCCACCACAGAGCTTTCCATGGCTGGGAGAGGTGGAGTGAGTGTGTGTGGGAAATCCCCACTCAGATTTCCCCCTCTGAGGTCATAGCTCTGTCTAGGACCTCAGAGGGGGAAATCTCTTGCGTCATATGGCCCCTCAGATGCCATCTAGGGGCCATAGGATTGCGCTCTAAATTAGATACAACTGTCAAAATATGCAATATTTGACAATATTGTCAATAACACTCGCCTGTTCGTGGGTAAATGAGTAGATCATTACATATACAGGTGTTGTCCTTTTGCATCCACAGAGCTATAGCTCCTGCAAATGCAGGAGGAGCTTAAGATATACACCTGGTTCTTTAATGGCTAAGTATATGAAAATCTAATGCAGCACAGTAATAAATAGGGCTGTATTAACCAGATGTGGTGGCCTAGTTTGAAGATTTTCTGTGGGAGGTGAAAGTCAAATGGAAAATCAGGAACTGTCCCACTCTGTTTCTTTTCTAGCAGCAGCGTTCTGCTTGGAATTATTTTTCACAGGGCTCAACTAACTTGGAACTGTTGGTGGCATGTTTGTTTAATGTTAAGCTGGCCTTGTGACCTCAACACAGAAAGGATTCCGTACTCAGTCTCTGGCACACAAACCTAAGTAATGCTTTAATTTGTCTTTTAGATACACTATTTATTCACCAAAAGATGGACAACCATGCATGGATCATGACAGACAAACAGGGGAGGTAATGAATGAGTTTTGATACGTTTGGTTACTGATGACATGTTGCCTTGAACTGAGGACAGAGGCGCCACTAGGGCCAGACCACTGGGTGGGGCTCTGGGGCCTTGTGGTCTAGACGGCCCCCCAAATGCATTCTGCTTCCCCCAGTGCTCCAGGTACTCTCCCCCCGCTGACACTCTGTTCGCTCTCCGCTGGCAAGCCCTCCTGCTCGATTTTCCCCCAGGCAGCACCTTTTCTTTCACTATCGATTCTTTCTTTAAAATGTAGAACAGGTTGGGCAGCCTCAGGAGGAAGCTGCAGTCATGCCTGGCATCTTCATTTCTCTAGATGGCTACATGGGCCGAGAGGCACACTGCAGAAATCAAGATGCCTGGTGCAATTTCCTCTGTAGCCCACCCAACCTGTTATAGATGTTTGAGAGAGAGAGAGAGAGAGAGAAAAGAGAAAGAAATGGCGCTGCCGGGGGAGAGAGCTCTAGAAGGCACAAATGCTGCTGCCCTGGTAAGGGGGAGAAGAACAGGTTTGAGGTGAGGGGAGAAAGAGCAGAGAGATAGAGAAAAAGAAGCAGCATGGGGGGCAGGGAGAGAAAGTGCACTGGAGGTGACAGGGGTTGGGGGAGAGGGCAAGCACACGTTGGGTGGCAGAGAAAAAGCATGGAGGGAACAAATTTGGGCAGGAGTACCCAGGAATGTGTGTGTGGGGGCCCCAAAGGGCTTCTTGCACAGGGCCCCATCAACCCAGTCAGTGCCACTCACAGAGGAAGGGGAAGCATAGAATGAGTTGGATCCAGACTTGTGCTTAGCAGAACAGCATGGCAGGGAACTGCAGGGGGAAGGCGAAAATCCCCACCCAACCCCCTTCCTCTGCTGGATCCCTGTTCCTGGCCAAGTCTTATCTGAATGCTTACTTAATTATCTAACTGGGAACCTGCAGGGACTTGGGCAGAATCTATACAGTATCAGGATCCAAATAGCGGCGCTAAGGGTGTTTTAAAAGTAGTTTGTGATACGGAATCAGGAGTCAGTTCAGAGAGGGGAGCGGGAAATCCTTTGGGGACATATGCTTTTGGCAACCTGTTGGGATCCTGGCCACTGTGTTGGTGTAACTGCTGTTTGCATTGCTTACACTGGATTTCTCCCCACAATCTCCACTCCCCTTGTTGGGCTTACTGGCAGGTTTACTGTCTTGAAATGCACACATTATTACTTAGATGAGCAGGCGTCAAATAGCAGGGATAGTGCAAGTGTTGGCTTTGTTGTTGATATACAGACCATTCTAGTATATGAAAGCTAGTTTAAATTGGGAAATCTGATCATTCTCTGAATACCTCATCACAGCCAGATGTGGATGTAGTGTATTCATTGTTTGTGTTTTGGCTCGTAGGGTGTAGGACCTCAGGAATATACTCTAATCAAAATGAAGGTGGTCGAACCCTATCCTGTGAAGTTAAGGTAGGTCTTCTGTGTAATTCCTGGTGTTCAACATAGGGAAAAAGCTCTCTAAGGGTCACTTAATAACCATTTTTAATAAGTCTTCAGCAGAAATGTAAGGAGATAAAACCGTATCTTATATTTTATCACTGGTAAAATCTTGAATTGGCTAGAACTAAACGTTGTGATGGGTGGCCTCTGGCTTAGACAACTTTAGAAGGTGGAAATTAGACACATTTATTGAGGCTAGGTCTATCGACAACTATAAGTGATGATAGCTAAATGCAAATCTTAAGACACCATGGTAGTAGGTCACTAAATACCCGTTGCTGGGAGGCAAACAGTGTGGCAGGGATCTTGCCTTCGTATATCGCATTTGTGGGTTTCCCAGACACATCTGGCTGGCCACTGTGGGAAAGAGGAGGCTGGACTTAGAAGGTCTCTTGATCTGATCCAGCAGGGCTGGATCATTCATTCATTCATTCATTTCATTTATTATATTTCTATACTGCCCTATAGCCGAAGCCCTCTGGGCGGTTCATAAAAATTAAAAACCATTAAAATACATTATATAAAATATAAAACCGTTCATGTAATAACATAGAACAAATAACATACACAACAACAACATATATCTAAAACAAAAACAATCAGCCAGAGACAATCAAGAGACTCATTATATGCTGCCAAATGCCTGAGAGAAGAGGGCAGTTTTAACCTGGTGCTGAGAAAATGACAATGTTGGCACCAGGCAGGCCTCGTCAGGGAGATTATTCCATAAACAGGGAGCCATCACAAAGAAGGACCTCTCCCTTTTTGCTGCCTTCTGAGCCTCCCTTGGAGGAGGCTCCTGGAGGAGGGCCTGAGCTGCAGAGTGTACTGTGTGGGTCAGTTCACGCTGGGAGAGACCCTCCACCACATACTGTGGTCCCAAGCTGTGTAGGGCTTTATAGGTCAAAACCAGCACTTTGATTGGGCTCGGAAGCATATAGGCAGCCAGTGCAAGCGGACCAGAATTGGTCTTATATGTTCAGACCTTCTGGTCACTGTTATCAGTCTGGCTACTGCACCTTGCACAAGCTGCAGCTTCTGAACTGTCTTCAAAGGCAGCCCCACGTAGAGCGCATTGCGGTTACCAGAGCATAGACAACTGAAGCCGGGTTATCCCTGTCCAGATAGGGGCATAGCTGGGCCACCAACTGAAATTGGTAGGAGTGACTCCGTGTCACTGAGGCTACTTGAGCCTCAAGTGACAAAGATGGCTCCAGGAGTACCCCCAAGCTACAAAGCTGCTCCTTCAAGGGGAGTCCAACCTACTCAGAACAGGTTGAGCACCCGCCATCTGGTCAGGAAAACCACTCACTAACGACATCTCAGTCTTGCCTGGATTGTTTATTAGCCCTCATCCAGTCCGTTGTCACACCCAGGCACTGATTTAGCACATCCTCACCTGAAGAAGATGAAAAAGAGAAATAGAACTGCATGTCATCAGCATACTGGCCTGAACCCTGACTGAAATGTGTTTAGATAATTGGTCTCATCCAAGAATGTCTGGAGCTGGTTGGTAACCACCCGCTCAAGAACCTTGGCCAGTGTATGCCCTGGCCACGGGCTGCTACGGTTTGGAGGTTCCAAGATAGTGATAAGCCAGATCCAGGTTTACTTACAAGGAGACTTTATTGAGTACCTACAGCGCACAGGCGTACCCAGTGGTTGGCTCAGACAGCTTCTCTGAACCAGAGAAGCTGTTTGATCCAACCATTGGGTACGCCTGTGCGCTGTAAGTACTCAACAAAGTCTCCTTGTTAGCAAACCTGGATCTGGCTTATCACTTCTGCCACACCTCCAAACCTTAGCAGCCCACAGCCGGGGCATACACCCAAGAAAAGAACATTTGCCACTGGCCTAAAATTACTAAGACTTTCTGGGTCCAGGGAGGGTTTCGTTAGGAGTGGTCTCACTACTGCCTCTTTGAGGTGGCCTGCAACCACTCCCTCTCTCAAGGAGGCATTAATCACCTCCCTGATCCAGCCAGCTATTCCTTCCCTGCCAGTTTTTATCAGCCAAGAGGGGCAAGGATCCAGTACGGAAGTGGTTGCACGAACCTGTCCAAGCACCTTGTCAACGTCCTTGAGCTGTACCAACTGAAACTCATCCAAGAGAACAGGACAAGGCTGTGTTCTGGATACCTCACCAGATTCACCTGCTGTAACACTGGAGTCTAAATCCAGGTGGATGCAACAGATCTTATCCTGGAAGCACCTAGCAAATGGATTACAGCAGGTCTCAGAGAGATCTACAGAGTCCTTAGGGCCAGCACGTAATAGCCCCCAGATGACTCTGAGAAGTTCCATGGGGCGGCAGACAGAAGATTCAATAGAGGCAGCAAGATGATGTTTCTTTGCCGCCCTCACTGTCCCTGCGTATACTTTACCATAGGCACATACCAGGGTTTGATTTCACCCACTAAGAGTTCTTCTCCATCTGTACTCAAGCCATCTCCTATTTTGTTTCATCACTCTCAGCTCTGGGGTATACCATGGGAGACAGTACAAGCTCTACTCTGGAGAGGGCACTCAGGAGTGATTGTGTCAGCCGCCCGGGTCATTTCTACATTCCACAGATCAACCAAGGTTTTGACATGAGAGCCAGCCGTATCAGCCAGAAAGCTCCCCAGAGCCCTCTGGAAACCATCTGTATCCATTAGCCTCCGGGGGTGGGCCATCTTAATAGGTCCTCCACCTTTGCAGAGAGGAAAAGCTGCCATAAGTCTAAACCTCAGCAAACAACGATCTGACCATGACAGAGGGACTGAAGGAAAGTCCTCCACTTTCAGATCACCATCTTGCTGTCCAGCTGAGAAAACCAAGTCTAGAGTATGCCCTGCTACATGCAGTGGGCAAATGACATGTTGAGATAGTCCCATGGTTGTCATGGCGACCATAAAATCTTGAGCTGCCCCTGACAAGGTGCCCTTTGCATGACGTTGAGATCCCCCAGAACCAACAGCCTGGGGGATCTCAACAACGCACCCAAGACCACCTCTGTCAGCTCAGCTAGGGAGTCTGTTGAGCAGCAGGGTGGGTGGTACACCAACAGAATCCCCAATATGTCCCACTGGCCCAACACCAGGTGCAAACACTCCACACCAGTAGTCACATGGACAGGGAGCCTGCAGAGGGAGATGGACCTCCTATAGACCACAGCAACCCCCCATCCCCAGCCCTCAAGCCTACCCTGATGCTGAACCAAGTACCCTGGTGGGCAGAGTTGAGGGAGACCAACTCCTCCCTGCTCATCCACCCAGGTCTCAGTTAGGCATGCCAGATCGGCCACCTCATCCACCATTAAATCATGGATAAAGGAGGTCTTATTCTGAACCGATCTGGCATTTAAAAGCAGCATGTGGAGGCCCGAGGGCAGGCTGACAGGGCAACCCCCATGCCTGCCGGTGGGAGGAGGGCCGAACATGGCCCAGCTGTTAACAGTCTGGGCTGTGTTCCCCCAAACTGGCTAGCCCTCCTCCCAATGCCACATCTCCCTTGACCCTTAACCACACTAATTGGGGTCCCCTCAAGTCCCCCAACTTGGCCACATACCCTCTCTCACAGGCACATAACAATTTTTTGTTGGAGAAACAGCTAACCCCCACACAGAAAGCTGCAAAGTCAATCAGCTGGATGGTAGGGGATGGCCCTTGCCCTTGAGTCCCCCTCAAAGTGGCTCCCCACAAAGGGCAACCCCGCCTTTGGTGGCACTGCTGCCCTGTATCAGAGTGGGCAGATAACAAGAGCTGTCCCAGGAACCTTGAGCCCAGCTGGCCCAAATCAACAGCAATCTGCATGGGGGAGTGTTTTTTTCTCTCCAGCTCCAGCCTCAGAGGTAACGCTCACTCAGGCAGCAACACAGTGCCAGGCAGGGTCAGGAAGGTGGTAAGTTGGCCCCACCTGAGGCTGTAGGATGTCCCAGCTGCTTGCCTCTCCTCAGTCCATGGTTGTAATGGCTCTCCTATGAATCCTGATATCACTATTAAGCTGCAATCCTGTGCACGCTTACCTGGAAGTCAGTCCAATTGAACTCCAGTAGGCCTTACTTCTGAGAAGAGATGCACAGGACTGTGCTGTTAGTGTGAGATGCCCAAGAGTAATATTTGCTTACTGTTACTTCTGTTCATATGGATTCCTGTACATAGCTATTGAGTGAAGCTATATAGAAAAATGCACTTTATTGTGTGGGGTGGAAAAGTCTTTCTGATTTCTCTCTGTATAAACCAAGAATGGTCAACTTTTAGGCCAAAACATCTGGAGGGCCTCAACTCCCATCAGCCCTAGCCAGCATAGCCAATGTTGAGGGATCATGGGAATTGTAGGCCAAAGGATCCTGAGGCCCTCAAGTTGCCTACCCCAGATCTAAACCTTAAATTTGTAGAAACAGAGACCTTCCATTGTCTACCTCTATGCAAAATTAGTCTTTTTTTTTTATCTGTGTAATGTGTTTTGCTCTATCTGCTTTTCAAATAGGTTTGGGTCCCAGGTTAGAAACTGCCCCCTGCCAACAGGGTGTATGATTTTAGGATAAATTGTGCTCTAAAAGCACATTATAAACAAGAGCCAGACTGCTGTGGGTGGGTGAGCTCTCTTGGTGTTTTCCTTGATCCTGATCTGACCATGTAGAGTATCTGTGGCTAATAGGTCTCAGTTACATTGCCAGATTAACGCAACTGGGGTTCTCAAAGATTGAGTACACTTATTCCTTGAGTAATGCCATGAATAAAGAGATATTGGCAATAGGCTATAGAATTTGTAGCATGTAGCTCCTTGGATTTTGTTCCTTGGGAGCTTCTTTGGAGGTTATTATGTTCTAAGAGATTTTCCTAGATTAACTTTCCTTTCTTTTACAGTGGCCTTAAAGGAAAGGATATCTTCTTGGTAGCAGCTACTCTCAGACCAGAGACCATGTTTGGGCAGACTAACTGCTGGGTTCGCCCTGATATGAAATACATTGGCTTTGAGACCCTGAATGGGGATATTTTTATTTGCACGCAGAGAGCTGCCAGGAATATGTCCTACCAAGGCTTCACAAAAACCAATGGAGTAGTGCCTGTTGTGAAGGAGCTGATGGGAGAGGTGAGCATCTTGTGTTCTCTGGCCGAAGAGATTCGCATGGCAGGGGCTGCATGCTGGCAGACAAGCTTTGAGGAACATTCAACTCAGGACCTATCGCTTCCTCTAGTAGGTTATGTCAGTGCTAAGCTTGACGTTCCTTTCTCATGGAATCTCTACATAATCTCGGGGAGTCAGTGCAGTCACCCCCAAAACCAATGTTTATCTTACTAAAATGACACTGAGTTGAAGGGGCTAAAGTAGCAATCTACAAAACCATATGGGAAAAGAAATCTACCATTTAATGCCTTACTCTGTTGTTGTGGCTGCATTGTACTTTGGTCTGGTCCATCTTCCCTGGCATTCTTCCTATTGCATTTGGCCTTTTCTCTTCCTACAAAAGGTACTTAAATATTTCCAGATAGACCTGGATTCCAAATCCCATCCACAAGTCTGTGGTGTGGATGTGTGCAAGCTGTTGTTATTCCTGCAAGTACACTGGGGCTTTTCCCAATTCAACGTCTTGTGACAGCCCCACCTTCAGAGGAATGCTCTGGAGCAGTCTGCAGTGCAGTCTGGGGGAGTGCTGCTGGGGTGAGGACAGGAAGTAGGCAGTCCTCTCCCGACAGTACATATGAACTGATGGAGATCCAAGCCTTTATGTCTGATGTATATTAGGGTGCAATCCTATGCATGTTTAGGCAGAGAAAAGGCCTACAACTCCAGCATGCCCCAGCCAGCACAGCTGTCTGGGACATGCTGGGAGTTGTAGGCCTTTTCTCTGTTTAAACATGCATAGGATTGCACCCTTATAGACTCATTTGCTGTTGACACTTCAGTTGTAAGTGATCCTATGACCATAATGTGCTGTCAACATTTAATAATACCACTCTTTTTTCTTTTTTTTTTTTGGTAGGAGATCCTTGGGGCCACACTCTCTGCCCCTCTAACAGCCTACAAAGTTATCTATGCTCTTCCTATGTTGACTATTAAGGAAGATAAAGGTAAGGCTGCTGCATCTTCTATATCAATTTCAGCTTGTGGGCAGGGCCAAAACCGTTCCCTCTAATGCTTGTTAAAGGTATTTGCTTTGCAAGCGCCTTTCTGCAGGGTCTGAGTATGACACTCTGTGCTTTGGATTTAATAGGTCGGCATGAGGAGGGTTTATGGCTGGATTATTTTGTAGGACTGGTTGCACTTTTGCTCCCCTCACAAACCTGATTCTTCTTTTTAAACATTTGAAGGCATTGAAATCTCCCCCCTTCGTTGTCTTCCTTCTTTGCTCTACACTTACCTGCTTCCTCCCTGCTGCCGTGTGTGACATGACTCCATCATCCTCACAGAATTCTGTCCAAGTCGTCTCCCAGTTCCTTCATCTGTACTCCTGTTCCTATGTTGGGATTACAGGGAGGAAGCGGGTAGCAACCAACTTTGGTTGGGGAAAGAACAAACCATGTGAGGCTACCTTCTAGCTCTTGGTACAATATATCAGCCCTTTGCAGGAGTTACTCCTACAAGGGGTTGTGGGGCTGCATTTAGCTCTGCCCCTGAGGTCACGTGGCTCCTCCCAGCCCCTCATGTGTGGAGGGATAGGTTCTGCAGCAGGGGGCCTTTTCTATCCATAGTGCAGGGGTGTTGAGCATCTTCTAGCCCAAAGGCCAAATTCCATCTCACAGAAGCTCTTCGGAGCTCAACTCCAGTGGTGGGTGGGGCCAAAGGAAAAGTGTGTGTGTGGGGAATTCCCAAAACGCCAGCATATTTTAGTTTGAAGCTCTTACTGCCGGTAACTAAGCCTTAGGAGAGGCCTTTCAACTTTTGGGAAGCGGGAAAAAACTGCACAGAAGCCGGGACACCACCAAATTATTGGTGGTCAGGGGGATGGGTGTGCGGCCATCTGAGGAACCCGATTGGGAGGGTTGGGACCCCATGCCAGATGTTCTGACCCCTGCTGTAGAGGCTCCTTGCACGATTTAAAATCTTGATTTTCCAGGGTTCTGAATCTTGTAGGAAGTCTCCATAGAGGTTGGGAGAAGCTGTTCAGCCTCGGTGCAGGGTGCGTGCGCTAAATGTGTGCTTCTGCAGCCCATTGTACTCACATGGCTCTTTCACACAAAGAGCGCCTGGCTATTTTGTTGCTTCAAACTTAAAATAGGAGCTGTACTTAGCTGCAAACAACAAACACCGCCGTTCGAATGAAAGGCGTGACTGCTGCTGCACTTGCTGCCCTTGTCAAAGGGTGTGGCTGATACTTTAATTTCCTTCTGCATTTACACATTTACTTGGAGGCACTCATACAGACGAAAACTTTTTGAAAATGTGCACTTTCAGTGTGAATTTTGCCATACTGATACAATGAGGTTAATCTGTGCTTCCTAAATGTTGCTCAAAAGGCACCGGCGTGGTCACAAGTGTTCCATCTGATGCCCCAGATGACATTGCAGCCCTGAGAGACTTGAAGAAAAAGCAGGTAAGCCTATTAAGCCTGAGAACTTCTCAACTCAGTAGCTTCAGCTATTGCGTGGTATAGAAATGTAATAAATTAAATAAACAAACAAACTTGCTTGTAACCGGTTGGCATTCATGCGTTGTTTTTACTGATACTAGTGCAAGCTGTTCATTATAAATATGTTATGAGAAAAGGGACTACTGTTTTTATAGTGAAAAACGAGACTGTATAACCCTAGTCAGGGTGTGTCAGCCAAATTTCAGCTATGCAATTAGGCTAATGTTAAACCGCCATCTTTAAACATGGTTCACAGAAACAGGTGCCCCTTTAGCTGCTGGAGCAGTGATGTAGGAGCTGCTTGGCTGTGCGATTGGTCAGCTGGGTTTGAAGTGGTAGTCGGGTGCTCCTGCAAGTGCTGTCCGAGTGAGCAGCTGTCTTGGCTCCTGCTTCTCATTCCCCACGTGGGAAGCGAGCAGCAGGAGCAAAGTGCACTCAGACGGCGCTTCTGCAAGTGCCAGCTGAGTGCGCAGCAATTGGGGGGGGGGGCAGCATGCAAGGGAATCCTTTTGTTATCCAGTCACAGATAACAGACTTCCGGCTGATCATCAGGAAAAATGACCTAGGGAGGTGGTGGGCTCTCCCACATTGGAGGCATCCAAGACGAGCCTGGACAGCCATCTGTCGGGGATGCTCTGACCTGGATTCCTGCATTGAGCAGGGGGTTGGACTTGATGGCCTTGTGGGCCCCTTCCAACCCTACCATTCTATGATTCTATGAACAAGGGGATTCCTCTTCCCACCTCCTTCCCAAGCTCCCGCTAACCTCCAGGCCACGAGGTAGAGATTAGGAAGGGGATGGGGCCCACCGAGGGAGCCCAAGCCTCCACAGGCTTTGTGAGCTGGATTAGGCCCACGGGCCGGAGGTTCTCCATCATTGTTGTACAGCATCCAAGATGTGCTGCATCTTCTACAAAACAAGCAAGCCCTCTCCCACCCCTGATATTCTTAAGGGCTAAATATCACCTAGTGTACAACAATTCTAGTGACTAACAACTGACTCTATTTTATCTCTTCTGATCTGCCTATGGCAAATGCAGATGTAATAGATGTATTGGTGTGGGATATAAGAAGGCAGTGGAATTTGTCCTTGACTTTTCTGGTTAGCTGATTAAAGAACTGTTAGAGGATTGACTATGGGGTCTACTAATAGAAATATTGATCTATTCCCTTTGAGTGAGAACAATAGTTCTGAGGCAAAAAAGCAGACTTCCTTTGTTTTTAGATGATGCATGTTTGTGTTGTAACAGGCATCATTCTAGAAGAATCATTCCTCCCTCTTTGTGTGAGAGAGAAGGGGAAGATTTTTGAAGATCACCTGGTCTCCAGTTAATCAGGGTATCATTTGTAGTTGATCAGACATATGATTGACGAATCCAGCTGATTCATCGTGTAAACATCACAGCAAGAGCAAACCTCTTCAAGTTAAATTTTTGTGTATTTGATTTTCATATTTTGTTTCTAATTTCTTCACAGGCATTTCGGGCAAAGTATGGCATTAAAGATGAAATGGTCCTGCCATTTGAACCAGTAAGTGCAGCAAAGAATGATGACGCTGAACATTTATGCTCATCACCTATAACAGTACCACTAGCACAGGAGTGGGGAATCGGTGGCCTTCCAGACGTTGTTGGACTCCACCTCACGTCATAGCTTTCCAAGCTGGCTGGGGCTGATGACGTGACCGGCAGTGGATTTTTGTGTGTGGCAGACTGGGAGCTGCATTTAGTTCTGGATCTCAAAACAAATTCCTAGGCTCAGAATTTTTTAATTCTAAGTGTGTGCCTTTTGTACCAAGCTCCAGTTGGTGGATCTCAGAGTTCTAGTAAACAAGCAAAAATAAAGTAGATCCCACCAGCCTGAAATCACCATTGGTGTACAGAATCCTCAAATTCTCTGTAAATAGGCCAGTGTGACATGCATCTATCTTTTTCGTAATACATTTCAGATGCTCAATCTTGCTTTATGGGGTTATTTTTGGAAGGGCTGAGAGAAGGCTGACTAGAGACCTATGTATCAAGAAGAGCAGCAAGTTAATGTTCTATCTCTAGATTGGAAGGGACCCCCCCCACACACACACACACCCTGTGCTTCAAGCACTGGAAATCTAGTGCCAGTCAGTGTCAACAATACTGGGCCAGTGAAAGGCAGCTTCCGATGTGCCTGAACAACAAGAGCCCAAGGAAACAGGCTGGCTTCAAATTGCCACTGTTGGTTTATTTAGTTTTGAAGGCACATCCCATCAACCTGGCATGTGCTCTGCTTAATGTACCAGGTTATTGCAAATGTACAGCTAATTGATTATTGGGTGGGAAATTCTCTTGAGGGCCCCTCAGAGTGCTGTTTTATGGTGTGTCACTAATTATCTCCTATTGTCACATGTACCCTATATGCAAAGGGTGTAGCAAGAAAGTTGCTTTCAGAAAGACTTTTGCCCCACTGAAGTGCTAATCAGCTTTTTCAATTAAGCAGGCAGAAGTTTTCAGCCCTGCTCAGCCATAGCACAGCCAGGAGAGATCTGAGAACTGTTATGGATCCCCGAAGCCTTATCTCTTAGTCCATCTGGAGGACTGAGAAGAAAGTCAGTTCCAGTAATTATTGAAGGAGAAACATTCAGCTGTGCAACCCCATTTGAAAGTCAAATCTGGGGCCTTGCTTTCATTCAGTCTTTTGGTGTTTCTTACACGTTGCAGGCACAGACCAGGCAGTGGTGGTTTTGATACAAGATTGAAAATGGAATGCCATTGGGTATTTGGCCACCGCAGAGAATGTCTGTGGCTACTGAACACTGAAGAATAACCTGGCTAAGAAAAACCAAAACAAAGCCCATCTTTGGGATTTCAAATACCTATACTCTAGCTCGGTATCTACCGGTGTAAGATTTTTGCATCTGGGTGGAACTAACAGGCTTGGCTTCATCTTTTTCACACCCACACATTTATTCCCAGCCCATCTGATTGCAAACAAGACATGTGCTGCTGATAAACCATAGAATGTGGATCCTTTTTTCTTTGAAGGCTACAGGAGTCAGGATTGAATTCCCCGAAAGACTTTTGATTCACTTGCATGAGTACTTGATTCACTTCAAGTACTTGAAAGGTTGTCACAGAGAGGAAGGCCAGGATCTCTTCTCCATCATCCCAGAGTGCAGGACACGGAATAATGGGCTCAAGTTACAGGAAGCCAGATTCCGGCTGAACATCAGGAAAAACTTCCTGACTGTTAGAGCAATACAACAATGGAACCAATTACCTAGGGAGGTGGTGGGCTCTCCCACACTGGAGGCATTCAAGACGAGGCTGGACAGCCATCTGTCAGGGATGCTCTGACTTGGATTCCTGCATTGAGCAGGGGGTTGGACTCGATGGCCTTGTAGGCCCCTTCCAACCCTACTATTCTATGATTCTATGATTGAAAACACATGCTTTACAATGCTACTTTATATTCCCAGGTGCCCATCATTGAGATCCCTGGCTATGGCAACCTTTCTGCTCCGTCCGTCTGTGATGAGCTGAAAATACAGAGTCAGAATGACAGGGAGAAGCTTGCAGAAGCCAAGGAGAAAGTATACCTGAAAGGATTTTATGAGGGAGTAAGTCAAAGTTCAGATTTCCACAGTGGTCTTATGAAAGGAGCTTTTTCTTTCTAAGGGAAGTTAAGAAGAAAGCTTCTTTTCAGGTAGATGTATGTGATCAGTTTTGCTTTTGTACGTAGGTGTGAGAAGGAATTGTTGGTGACTCTAGAGATCTGGTCTTCTCTTTATGTACTAAGTGTGTGCTTTTTACTAAATACAAGACTTGTCCAAGAGGCATCTCTGGAATGATGCATCATCTTCTGTTTGGGTGGTGGTGCAGCACTTTAAAACAATGGAAAATTGCACGCAGGGTTTCTGGAGCACAATTTTGCATTAAAACAAGGCATGTACTCCCCACGTGCCTTTTGAAACAGTGAAAATGCAGCTTTTTGACCACCGCATTTTCACTTCTTTTCCCACGAGCAGGAGCAATTTTAGCAGCAGGGGTGGGGGCATGGGGGCAGGTCTCGGTGGGGCTCAGAAGCAGGGTCCTAGACCCTCTGAAGTTGCCCACTCCTTCTTTGGGGTGTATAAGGTTATGCATGTATAGACATTATTAAAAAGTAAGGTGCTGCCTTCTGAGTCTGCTGAGCCCAATACTCATCTGGATAAAAAGCACACACACACCTGCAAGTGGGAGGAAAATGACCACTAGTGTTGGTAAGCATTTACCTAGATACCTTGCTATCTAGGTAAGCTTTGTAGCAGTTCTCATCCTTGCAGAAGTGCATTTAGTTTAACTTTTCTCACCCAATGCTCTCGCGTGATGTGTAAAAACGAACACCTTTCTGTGAGTGACAGGCTCCACTAGCACACAGATGGGCGTCTTTGGAGGTAACACTGTCTGCCTTTACTAGCGGTAGCATTCAAGCAGAGGTCTTTCCCAGACATGAGGCCTCTTCTCTTTTAGCTGGAGATGCCAACGCTGGAGAGAAACGTGTTATACACACAAGGCATGTTCTCTGCCAGTCAAACGTGGCTGAGCATCATTTAAATCTTTCTCGTTTTCTGCGATAAACTATACCCTTACTATTGATGACAACTGCAACTGCTTTCGCCGTAGTATCAGAAGATGCTAGATAATTTTTATTTAATCTTGGATTACTGAGGTACTTTTCATGCTTCTTTAAACAGATATATTTCCTCCAAGACTAACAGGTTGTTTTCATCAGACGTTTCATTTAAACATCCCTTTCACATTTAAGAGCATACCACTAAAATCTAATTTACTCATGGGTTAATTTATCCAAAGTATGTGTGTTTAAAACTGAACAGAAGTATATTAAAAATCAGTTGAAATTACTTATTATTCAACAAGGTGCTCTGATCTTTTCCCCTTCAGCTATTCTTTTTCACAATTGCCATGTTGTCCTACATTCGCAATATTCAAGTTACCAATCACAGTATTCCCCTTATCTTTGGACTTCCTGTTATCCACATTTCTGTACTGAGCTAATAATTATCCTCTGTCTGTTAAAACACAAGAATCTTCATAGTCTATGAAGAATTTTAGATCTTTCAAGGTCAAGGGGTAAAATTATCTGGATTAAAACCTCTGATCCATTTACAGTTATTGGATTTAGGGTGCAATTTGATGCATGTTTAGACAGAAAAGTCCTACAACTCCCAGCATTCCCCATGGCTGGCTGGAGGGGAATTGTAGGACTTTTTTCTGTCTAAACATTCATAGGATTGTGCCTTTAGGTCGGTTTTTGGAGAGAGACTTGCAGACATCTTCTGGGAACAAAAGGGAAGAAGACCAGCTATCCTGCATAGACACTAAACACCTAAAACAAATTGTAATGTCTGCAATGACTTCCCTTTTTAGATAATGCTTGTGGATGGATTCAAGGGTCAGAAGGTCCAGGATGTTAAGAAGCCTATTCAGAAGAAGATGGTAGACAATGTGGGTAGTGGTTTGTATTGCTTTTTAAAAATTACACGGTGGCTTCCACATTGTGGTGTTCCTGGCTTGTTTCTACAACTCACTGCTTGATTCCTTGGAACAGAATCATAGCCACATGAAATGAAGCAGCACTAAGCCAAGGGCTTTGGTTTTGTTGTAAATAGAAATTATTACACTTGACTTATCAAATAGAAAGAAGTCCTTTTTTTAAGACAGTGCTTTGTAGGCTGCAGCGCTTACTGTTTGTGAACTAATCCCTTACCTGTTTCATAAAGACAAGCTGTATGACCTTGAAAGAACCATTTTAGGCACACTGAAGGGGAGGGGGGAATGAGGTACCAGCTGCTTTAAGATTTCAGTCTATGAAGTTTTGTGGAGGAAAGATAGTTGCTACTTCCATAACCTTGTCAGTCCTGAATTCTACCTATCGTACTACATGATGGTTAATCTAGTTGATGTTTGCGTTTCATTCACAAGTGGGTAACTGAAGTACTGAGAATCCTGACTTCTAGGTTTGATGTGAAAGAAGCCTACAGCAGTGAAGTAACTCCTCCTACCACCCAGAGAAGGCAGAGATTGTATGACCTAGATCAGGGGTGCACAACCTTTTCAGCCCCAAGGGCTGCATGTGATGCTGGCTCGGGGTCAGGGGCCGTGCATGCACACATATGCACTTGCACGCACGCACATCCCAGCGATCCCAGTATAGATTGCTCTTTCCTCACTGGTTGTGGGAGCGGGAAGAGAGTGATCTGTACTACGATTGTTGGGGCAGGGGATGGAGAGAAGGGGGGCAGCCCCTGCAGCCCCTGGGCTGTGGGTTGTGCAGCCCTTACCCTTTAGTGCTAGGGTTGGTGCTGTGGAACTTCTCCCCAGTTCTTTCCCTGCCTTTGCCCAGGACAGACCCCTGCTACCTAGCTTCTCTCCAATCAGGCTATGCTCTTACCTTTTAGCTGCTTCCAGCTACCTGCCTTACCCTTGCTCCAAGTTTTCTCTTCTTTCAAGCCTTCTGTATTCTCAAAAACAAAACATGCCTCCTGCTCTGCTCCTGGCTCCGCGGGGTAATAGAACAGTCTCCAAACCTGCAAACAGAAAAGCTGATCAGTAATCAGAGCAACATGTTTGCATCATTAGAAACAAAAGGCAAACTGCTCCAGCTGCTCCTGGGACTCCCGCTGCGAGTTCCCACAATGTGTGAATTCATGTGGAACAAGATCAAAGAGAACCCCCTCTGGAGCCCATGCAAACTGGCTCTTGATGTCATCATGGCAACCTGGTGCTGGAACAGCAACGGAACCTGAGTAAGGAGCCAGAACCCACCACCTCATGGCTAAATGAACAGAAACACAGCAAAACCCCCACCCCCCCAATCTGGCATCTTTTTCCCCCTGAGTTTCTCTCCTTTTGGGCCGAAACAGGCGACTTCTGGAGGTGCTGATACTGAGGGCAATTCTGCTTCTGACCACCAGATGACAGTACATATTAGGGAACAAAGCTCTAGTGATTCTCGAATGGCTGTGGAAGACAGAGATTTGTCTAACTTTTACCCTTCCCTAGCTTGGCTGGGGATGATGGGAGTTGTAGTCCACACATCTGGAGGGCGCTAGATCGGGGAAACCTGGTCCAGTTGTTCCTCTGATTTCTCCCAATCCTTTAGCAACCAAATTTTGACTTCTGTAATGCTAACTTCATCTATCAAGGCTGGCAGCCTGGGCTTCTCACCATTTGTTTGAGAACCAGTTTATACAAAATATTTTAAAGGTTGTAAGCTGTGAGTTAACTGACCAATTAGTACAGCTAAATCAACAGAGATGCTCCCATGGACAAGAGGAACACTACTGGGATTCCTCACCTTCTACTTTTGTTGTTGTTCAGTCGTTGTCCGACTCTTCGTGACCCCATGGACCATAGCACGCCAGGCCTTCCTGTCCTCCACCTTCTACTACTTCAAGGCAAAAAGGGGAAAGAGGTCGAAAATCCAAGACCTCTTCTAAATCTGAGGCTACAGCTAAGTAACCTAAGGCAATTCTTATTTACTCCTCAGAGGAGTGTGCCAGTGAGTAACCTGACGCTTCTCTTTTGCCTTTGTCCAGGTTACCTATTCATCATAAAACATGGTCCCATAGGGAGCGAGAAGAATACAATGAGTCAGTTAGGTCCCTTGTGGGCCTTCAATCTATTCTTTAGTGCCCTCACCCCCTGGATCCATTGGAGAAGGAAGATGGCAAATAGTCTGACCATTCAGTGATAGACAAAACACCAAATTCCAGGCTGTTCAATAATGATGACTTCCTGCCTTTACTCTCTAAAGCTGTGTCCTCACTAGATGTACAACCAATTCCCCAGGAATCTATACAGCCTACTTCTAGAGGTCCATCCGTGTTCTCTGAATCACCAGAGAGGTACTCTTTTCATCTTGCTTTGAGGTAGTAAAATCCAAATGGGTCTTACTTCTTCAGAGCAAGGAAGCTACTAATATTGCTCAGCGATTCTATTCTTCTCCTCAACAAGCGATGGAGGATTTCAAAGTGCCTCTAGCAGAAGCAAGTAGAAGCTCTACCAGAGCTGCAGGCTTCTCTTCTAAAGTGGCCTTTACAGAAATACGTAAGGCTGTCATGTGGGCCACCCCCTACGCTTTCACCAAACACTACAGACTGGATATCTTTGCCTCTGTGGAGGTGGCTTTGTGAGAAAAGTGCTGCACCAAGTCATAGCTTTAGTCACGTTTTGGTCCCTGCCCCAAGACAGTAACTAATCAAGTGGCTGATGCGCATAAGTCCTATCCAGATATCACACAGGTGGGTGCACCTTCCCCAGTCTTTGTCTGGAATTTTCCCCCTCCCCACCCTCAGAATTTCCTCCCCTCTGCTATGGCCACCTGCCTACCTCCATGCTCACCTCAGCAGCAAGGAAGTTAGAAGATCAGGAGACTTTATCTCTTGTTCTCCCGCTTCCTCACTGCTAAGGAGAGTGCAGTGGTAGGCAGAAGTGGTGGGGGTGGAGGAAGAGGAAATCCGAGGTAGGTGGCAGAAGCAGCAGGGAACAGGAGGAAATCCCAAGCAGGGAAGATGAGGGGGGGAACACAAGGGAGTCTGGTGGGCATACCCGGGCCTGGCAGGTGCTATGTTGCTGGCTCTTGCTCTGACTGGACAGGTGTTCTCTTCCCAGCGCTCCAGCTTGTGCTTGGCCAAATCAGAGGGGGATTTTCCCCCCGTTTCTGCCTTCTCTTTCTAATATGTCTGGGTATATTCTGTCTCAAGTTCACCCATGAGATGGAACTGGGGAGGAGTCTGATAGCACCAAACTAGGTCACATGATCCCTGCCTTTGCTGGGCAGTAGGAGGAGTTAACCCACAGTTAGATGCCTCCATCATACGAAACCAGAAGGAACCTTGACAATAAGGAGGTCCACTCTGTTTTGATTGCCTGGTGTTGTGGATCTTTAAGATTATCTTGATTGTGGTATTGTTTGTATTGTGTCAGTCCGCTTAAACATTCATTCTGGACAATCCATGTTGCACAAAATTAAACTCCATAATACATGCATTAAATGCATGTAATGACAATTAGTCCTATTCTGTTCATAGGAGAACCCACACATGAGTTGAAAGCCATGTTACAAGGGAGGGTTGGATTAAAGCGTCAGAAGAGGCTTCTGAAAGAGGCGAAAGCAGTTTAGACTCCCCCTGTAAACTGCTTTAGCCTATTCCAGAATGCCCCCCAAACACCTCCTGATGTCAGAGAAGCACCGGCTGAGAACCTTTCCACAGCCTCACAGAGAGGAGACTTGAGAGGTCAGATCTCCCTTCCAGATAGACACCCCCTCCCCCCCCCCCCCCGGAGGGGAAGATCTGAAAAATCTGTTGGTCCTGGGAAGCCCTCCCAGACGTCATAAGGTTACAGCCTGCGAGGGTTCTTAATAAAATGGAATTCGGGATATTTGCATAGCTAAAGCCACTTCGTTATTTCATAAGATTCCTTTTTGTTATCACAGCTTAGTAATTCTACTCTTTTGTTATTATTATTCAGGGTGAAGCAATGATTTATATGGAGCCGGAGAAACAAGTCATATCGAGATCTGCAGATGAGTGTGTGGTGGCTCTTTGTGACCAGTGGTGAGTTGGAAGTAATGGCACAGCATGTTTTCCCCCCTGTCTCAGGTTTCCTCAGCCAGGCACCTTCCAGATGTGTTGAAATACAACTCCCAGCATCCCTAGCCATTGTGGCTGGGGATGCTGGGAGTCGTAGTCCAACACATCTGGAGGCTACCAGGTTGAGGAAGGCTGCCCTATGTTATAACTATTTTTGTCTGGTTTTAGGTACTTGGACTATGGTGAGGAAAAGTGGAAGCAGCAGGCTTATGAGTGTCTGAAAAAGCTTGAGACGTGAGTTTTGGGGAGTAGGGGCAGGGAAGGTGTGGGTTAACGTAGAGCCAGGAGGCACTGCAAAAATGCACGCTCTACTCTTCCCAGATTTTGTGAAGAGACAAGAAGAAATTTTGAAGCTACTCTAGGTTGGCTGCAGGAACATGCCTGTTCAAGGACCTATGGATTAGGTAGGAAGGGAATCAAACTTCCCTGTTGTTCAGTTGGAAACACTGCTTTGTTACATGACTCTTTCAATCGTTTCTTAAAAACATACCTAATTGATGTATAGTGGGGCAGTGTATGCAGAAAAATTAACATTGCTCATGATGAACTCAAATCAGGACTCTGCTCAGTTTTTTCATATAGAAGCACTTTCTGGAACAGCCTTCTCCAAACCAGCCATTGGCCATGGTGGCTGGGGATGGTGGGATTTGTAGTTCAATATATCTGGAGGGTGCCAGGAGGGGGAAGCTGTTGTAGAGATTCCTAGTACTTCATTGAGAGTTTGATTCAAAGCTAATTTAGTATTAATCAGTACAGCTTTCTAAAGAGCCTAAGCGTGTTCCTTTCAGGATTCCCATTTAAGTGGTGTATAGACCTGTTTCCCTCAGCTCCTAAGATGATGATTTACACATTGCTGGGCTAGTGGCTGCAAACAGCAACAATCTGATACCGGCTGAATTACCTTAGGATGAAATGTAGGAAGTGATGTAAAAGCTTTTTGTTGACAACCAAGGCATTTAATAACTGTAGCCCCAGTAATTTGCTACCCCCCCAATAATTCTAGGAAATTAGAATGCTGATTAGTAATGAACACATTTTGTCATCTTGTAGGTACTCGTTTGCCTTGGGATGAGCATTGGTTGATAGAATCTCTCTCTGATTCTACTGTCTACATGGCCTTCTACACGGTTGCTCATCTCCTACAACAGGGTAATCTCCGTGGACAAGGAGAGCCTCCATCTGGCATTAGGTAAGAAGGAAAGGGTGGTAAGATGGGGTCCACATATTCTCTTCCAGGGAGCCAGTTTTGTGTTTTATTAATTACAATTAAAGATAATTAAATCCACTTCACATAGATTTGCATTGCATTGCATTGCAATGGGGAACCTAACATACACTGAACCTGCAGATGGTTGGAAAAACTAGTGATCAGAATTACCCCCCCCCCCCCCGCCAGCAACTATTTTTTTAATGTCACTTCTTTTTCCCCAGGGAAAGAAGAAAGACACTGGGAAGAGAGCCAGATGGCTAATCTTTTTTTACTGGCTATCTGGTATAAGATCAACTATCCTGTTAACTTATGTGGTCCCCATTATATATTCAGTAGCTATTTATGTCTTCATGTGTAAAAGCTATTATAGAACCTTTTAGATGAAAGCTCTCTCTTCAGGGCCCTTTTTACATTAATAGAAGCCCAATTTTGGCCTTCCAACAATATTTCTGCCCACAAAGTTAAGGCTAGTCCCATGTGGCATAAAAGGTAGATGGTGAGGGCTTTTCTTCTGATCATGATTACAGTCTGCATTCACATCAGACCACCCTTCTTCATCCTTCCTGGCCATTGACCATGCTGACTGGGGCTGAAGGGAGCTGAAATTCAGAACAACTGGAGGGTCCCAGGTTAGGAAAGGCTGCTATAGACTGTAAGCCAGGACCTGTTCTACTTGCTTTAAAATCTCTCTGTCTTATTTATTTGTTATAGAACCTAATGAACTGGGGTTGATGGTTGTGCAAAGTGCCCCTGTAGTATCATCCCCTTACTGCTGTGGTCCGTTGCAATCTGAAAGTTTGAGAGTCAGTTAGATGGAGCAGGCCTGCCTTGGGTGAAGCCGCAGATGGGCGCTTTAGAAATGGGGATTTTTAGCAGTATTTCATTCCCTGCTTTCCTTTTAAAACTGAAGGAAAGCTGAAGCCTAGAGGATTGGTTCAGATTACAGCTATTTGTGCTTCCCAAGAGAGCTTCGGCTATTGAGCGGTATAGAAATAAATAAATAAATAAATAAATAAATTTCCAAAGATGGCTTTTTCAAGAAACAAGAGTGTGCACAATTACGTGCAAAGCTGGGATGGTAACGGAAGATTTCCATGTATGTGAACTCTACTCTAATGGCAGATGCTGGCATTAGCACTAGTCACGCTACAGATGGGATTCAAAATGGAGAGTTTGCGGGGAGGCTGCAGGTAGTAATTTGCCACTATCTTTCACATAGTGTGCACTATGTGTTTGCTATATTATGTATTTATTTCTTTATTACATTTCTAATCCACCCAATAAATAATATTGTCTGGGTGGATTACAAACAGTTAAAAAACTAAAGAGTTGTATCCCTAGATTAAATGTTTATCAGCTATATCTAATTTTGAGGAGTCAAGGGGTAATCTGTTTGTACTGTAGTTCTAGTCCCCACTCTAACTTGACAGTGTCTGACTTCCGGTATGCTTCATATCTGCTTTGTCTTATCACCATCTTTTAAACACTTATCAATCAGCCTAGTGTTATAAGAACTGCGATAAAATGGCTTTCTTGCTCAATTACAACCTTTACCTTGTTTTGGGACTCCCATAATTAATTTTTAAAAATTAAAGCAGCTCAGTTTGAAGAGCAAGGGCAGAGAGAGCTTGTCATCGTGGTAGTGCATGAAACATAGGAGGTGTATCTGACACTAGGTGAACTTGAATGACCCAATCAAATGAAATGCAGGGGCTGCACAGTGTATGCTTAGTTAGCAGCATAATAGATGCTTAAGGTTAACTTTCACTATTTCCTTCTTTTTTCTTTTTTTTCCTAATATACACAGGGCAAGCCAGATGTCCAAAGAGGTGTGGGACTACATCTTCTTTAAGACAGCTCCATTTCCTGCAACAAAAATCCCCAAGGAAACTTTGACTAAACTAAAGCAGGAGTTTGAATTTTGGTATCCGGTGGATCTCCGTGTTTCCGGCAAGGACCTTGTTCCAAATCACTTGTCATACTACCTTTATAACCATGTGGCCATGTGGCCGGATCAAAGGTTGGTCTGACATTTTATTGTATTTTATTTTATTAATCGCCCATCTGGCTGGTCGCCCAGCCACTCTGGGCAATGTACAAGCATATAATAAAACAGTTTAAAACAATAAAATTCTACAATAAAAACATTTTCTAAAATACCCTAACCCACCCCAAATACCTGCCTGAACAACCACGTTTTTAATGCACAGCGGAAGCTCATTAAAGAGGGGGCATGGCGGAGTTCCCTAGGAGGGAGTTCCACAGAGTGGGGGCCACCACAGAAAAGGCCCTCTCCCTCGTCCCCACCAGTCTAGCTGTCCTGGCTGATGGGAAAGGGAGAAGGCCATCCGAGGCTGATCTTGTGATCTTATGATCTTATCTTCATAATATGAAGTCATATCAAAATAGCCTCCTCAGCTCTATTTATGCAAATAATACATAGAAAACCTATGTCAAGTTCAATACAACCCTGAAAAGGCAGAACAGTGTGAAAAGTAAATTGCTCCTGTTTGCTGGAATAGACCCATGAGATATCATTGTGGGATAAAAGTAAGGCCACCAATTTATTAAATAGCTGATATGCCCAAGGGCTGAATTCAGTCTTGGCGAAGCTCTCAGGGGCTGCATTCCAGTGGTGGGCAGGACTGAAGGCAAAAGGGGTGGAGCATAGTTCAGCTTAATACCAGCATATTTTAGTTTAAAGCACTTACTGCAAGTAACTAAGTCTAAGGACAAGTATTTCAACCTTTTAGGATAGTGGGGAAAAAGTACAAAAGCTGGGACACTACCAAATGATGGATGCTTGGGGGGAAAAGGGTGGGGCTAGGGAAAAGGGAGGTGTGGCCAGCCATCCGGGGAACCCCAGAGAGCGGGATTGGGGTGGCAGGAGGGCCGAATTTGGCTGTTCTCCCTTCCAATCCCCCCCCCCACAGATTAGCTGACTCCTATCTTCTCCTGCTTCCCTGATCGGCGTGACCTTGTCCTGATACACTGCCAAAGAACAGTAGCTTTTTTTGAGCAGCATTTGGCGCTCATGTTCCATTGGTTCTGTTAAGGGTTGTATTCCTTTAACATATGCGTAGCTCTGATTGGTTTTTGAGGCTTAGCAGTCTTTGAGCCTTAGCCTTCGCATTTTAGCAAAGATAAAGTACTTGTGCTGCATCCCTTATTATCTTGAGGAGTGCAGTCAGTCACATAGCGACTCGTGTGGGAAGACCTCTTGCCGGCGCCTAACTCAACTCTAGATGTTTGATTTAAAGGTAACTAATAAAGAAACTTCTCTCTCTCTCTCTCTCTCTCTCTCTCTCTCTCTCTCTCTCTCTCTTGGTTTTTGAATGCAGTGAAAAATGGCCTCTAGCTGTGAGAGCAAATGGGCATCTCCTCCTGAATTCAGAGAAGGTACATCATTTTGTGTAGACTGTATTAAACATCTGTGATGGTCAGGACTGGCAGGACAAGATCATATCTAGTTTCAGAAATGTTGTAATTGTCGGACTATCTAGCGCACCGTATTTCCAGTACATTTAATGAACAGATATCCCCTTGCTTTCCTATGTGGAAAGTGCCTGTCTAAGAATATTTCTTAGCAGAAACTCTGTAGTGCCTGTCTAAGAATATATAATTCTTGGCTGTCCTTCTTAGGGAGCAATCCTATGCGGATAGATGGCCACCTCTGAACTATCCAATGCACAGCGGGAGAAGAGTGGAGGGGATGGTCTCCTCTGCACTCCAGCCACCCTGCAGTTGCGGCCCGACAGCCAATTTTGGCTGTCTAGCCGCAGGACTTTGGAGTGTGGGGTGGCAAGGCCGCACAACACATAGGAAGTGTCATATCAGCACTTATGAACACCCCGCCCCAGGAACGCCCCCTTTTGCCCCCCTCTACGCTGTTCTTACAAGCGCGGATCGCGGGGACAATCCATGCTGCCAGCAAAGGTAGGGAGGCGGTTCTCTGGGAACCGACCAATCCTATGGCCATCTAGCTGCTGTCTAGCGGCCATAGGATTGTGCCCTTAATATCTGAATTCCATTTTCCAGAATTTGTTAAAACCTCTCTTTATCCCAGAGCTACTTTGCCCTTGCATGGTCAAAAGAAATGTCGGCAGGACTTTTAATAGACCGAAGGTTCATAAGATTTTCTAAACCTGTAACAGTGAAGATCCTTTAGCTCAAGAACGATTAGATCTGACTTTTAGAACTTAACCATAGAAATCTTTTGGCTTGGTAGTGTAGGTAGGACCCAGTGATGACAACTTACCCCATGTTTGTTTTGCTCCTCTTCCATACTTGGTACGTAGCAAATGTTCACCCATATAGAATCAAGCCACAATGCTGATATCGCCAAGAGTGGTCTTTTCAACTTACTTGTTTCAGGGGAGTTGAATTTCTTAAGGTTCTCATGGATAGCCATTCTTTAAGTTGGCTCACCTCTCTGTCTTTAATCTTCTCTTACCACAGATGTCTAAATCTACAGGAAACTTTCTCACTTTGAGTGAAGCTGTTGAGAAGTTTTCTGCTGATGGTAAGAACATATGACGCATTTGAAGAATTCTGCTAAACGTTTGGCCAGATTATACTACCATCAGTGGCACGATAGCTGTCTTAATGTCATGTTTTGAAATGGAGCACATATATGTGTGTCTGAATAAGCAGCAGCTTTCCCTGTCCATGGGAAAGAGTCACCTTTTTGGGTTGTGTAGGCAGAGGTCGTTCCGCGTGTCCTCCTGAGGCAGGAGGCCTGGCGCAATGCCATGCGTCCTTGCTGTTGCTTTATGCATGCGCTGTGCTCTCTCACACCAAAAATCATCCTGATATGTCATGGTCCAATAATTCCACCCTGTGGAAAGCCTGATGGTGTTCTCCTGTTGGCTGTTTGCTTTCTGAAGTGTTTTTGGGGTGGGGGAGGTGAGGGAGCGGGAGGAACAGTTTGTAATGATACATGTACTTCTGCCTCAGGAGCAGGAATGTTTAGCCTGCTCTTGCATCTCAGTGGGAGCCATGCCTCAGTGGGAGTCGTGTGTGTGTGTGTGTGTGTGTGTGTGTGTGTGGGGCAGCTGATTCTCTGTGGCTCTAGACCCAAAACCTGTTTTCCTTCTAGGCATGCGGCTGGCATTAGCTGATGCAGGTGATACTGTTGAAGATGCAAACTTTGTGGAAGCCATGGCAGATGCTGGCATCCTCCGCCTGTACACATGGGTGGAATGGGTGAAGGAAATGCTTGCCAACTGGGACAGTTTAAGGAGTGGGCCTGCCACCACCTTCAATGACAGGGTCTTTGCCAGGTACCACGAAGAAACCCCAGGTTTCTACCTTTAAAAAAGTTCGCCATATGTGATCTTTTTTCTTCCTGTCTCTCAGAACAGTTTTGCACTGTCCTGTTGCATCACAGGCACTTGTATCTTGGTACATCTCCTTTATCTGGTCTAACTCTTTCTCTTGTTCTCCTCCTCTGCCTACCCAACTCTGCCCAGTGAAATGAATGCAGGCATAATGAAGACAGATCAAAACTATGAGAAGATGATGTTTAAGGAAGCTCTTAAAACCGGCTTCTTTGAATTTCAGGTAGGCTGCTGACTCTCCAGAGCACAGGACCTTAACATTTCTATTTTACCTTCTAGCCTAAAGACTGTCAAGGCAACGTAATACGCATTTAAACTGTGCAATAACAGCACATTAAAAATACCAGTATTAAACCAGCAGATAAAACAAAAATAATGCTACCATGCTTTTCTATCAGATGTTGTACCCCCATTGCCTAGGATGGAGAGATATGGAGATTAATTATGTAATAAATAATTTTTATTTTATTTTAAATGAATGAATGAATGAATGAATGAGGAGCTGCCTTATATGAGTCAGACCATCTGTCGGTCAACTTGAGTATTGTCTCCTTTGGCTGCTAACAAATTGGCTCAAGATAGACCAATGGTCTAAATGGTCTAAAAACCTGTGCCCTACCAGAAGAGGAAGAATGGTCTTATTCAGCCCTGCTATTTGAGACCTTGAATGGGAGATGAACTTGGACCTTACACGTAATTTGTCCCTGAACTATGGCCCCTCCCATAATGGCCTACCTGCTTTCGCTATATCGTGGAGCACAGATCTGGCCTTGTAATAAATGGGAGGGTATAAATAATATCCCTGTGGTAAACGATCTGTCTTTGGGCATTATGCTTCCACAGGACGTGGTTTCTGCTTTGGCAAGCAGAGAGTTACAGACGTTTGCCGGGCGGTAAAGAGGGAGGACAAATAATTAAAGACAAAGAGTGTTTCCTTTATCTCTCTCTCTCTCTTTTTAACAAAGTAAATTTGCATCAAGGATAGACAGATTAGGAAATCTGTTCCCGCTTCCATGATAAAGCAGGAAGTTTTTCACATAGTCCATAAGGTGTCAGTAACTCTCCAGCCTGTCTGCTCGGCATATTGCTTTGGTTTGTAATGAATTGCTCTGATTCCTTTACACAGCTGACTTTCAGGAGTATGGTTCGGCTGGCTGAACTATGTGCATAATGATAGATCATATTTATTGCCTCTTTTTTTCCTTACTACTTAATGGTAGCTTTTTATGTGAGCCATTCAGAAGGTTAGTGCCTAATATACAGTTACAGTTATCCTTGACTTTTATGTCTGTGCCGATAGATGTCTCTTTTAAGAGCCATAATAATGTAAAGCTGTATAATGTCCAACTGGCAGAATTTCATTTGGTCCTAATCCCAGCTGTTGGGTTTGTTTTTTTTAAATTAAAAATATGGCCCTTTTAATAATCCACTATGGGATTATAAGTAGTTTATATTTTAAGGACAGATTAAAGCAAGGAAATGGTCTTCTACGCTATGCATTTCTGTGACAGTCAGAATGTTTTAGTGGTGCTTGTGCTGGCTCTCTTTCAGGCAGCAAAAGACAAGTACCGTGAACTAGCTATAGAAGGGATGCACAGGGACCTGGTGCTCCAGTTTATCGAATGTCAGACACTCTTGTTAGCTCCCGTCTGCCCCCATGTGTGTGAATATATTTGGACATTGCTGGGCAAGGTACTGCTGCTTACTTCACCAGGGAAATGTGTGTGTGTGTGTGTGTGTGCATATGTGTGTGGAGGGAGGGAGGGAGGACTTGTATGTTGCAGAGAACGGTGGGTGGGGGTGGTATTGCCAAGCATTTCTTCTCCCCTAATCCCAGCATATGTTGTGAACTGCAATTTAAAGACGGACTCCATCATGAAAGCGTCCTGGCCGGTGCCTGGCCCTGTGAATGAAATACTGATCCGCTCTTCCCAGTACCTCACAGAGGTAGCCCATGATCTCCGTCTGCGCCTCAAAAGCTACATGGCACCAGCGAAAGGAAAGGTAAGTGCCTGTGACCCTCTTCTCCTCCTTCTAAGGGCGCCTTCCCCCACCGTGTGCCCTCCAGATGTATTGGACTACACCACCCCGTGCTGGAGATCCCCCATGCTGGCTGCGGGATGCTGGGAGTTGCAGTCAACACATCTGGCGAGCACCAGGTTGGGGAAGGCTGCTCCAAAGATGCATGCACTCTGCTAAGAAAGACCTGCCTTCATGTTTTCTAGAAGGGCAGTAAAGAAGCACCGCAGAAGCCCTCCCACTGTACCGTTTATGTGGCCAAGAACTACCCGCCGTGGCAGTACACTACGTTGTCTGTCCTGCGCAAGCACTATCAGGTGATCATCCTATTTGGGGGGAGCGGGAGGGGGGGCTATGTTTAAAATGTTTATATCCTGCTGTTCCTTCAGTTGAACTGCGAAGTGGTTTACACCCAATTAGGAACTGTATTAAACGCAGCCCAACAGCACAAGTAGCCACACAGAACAACACGGACTTATTGAAGTTTGTAAGAAAAAGCAAGAATCTCAGCTATCCCCACCTCCCCAGTTTATTCCATTATTCTCTCTCTAGTTGTGTGATCCCCCCCTTCCTTATTGACAGTAGAACTAACTTGGCATCGAGTTTGTTGAATCTAAGTGGGAAAATATGTGTTTCCTCTCCTTTTAATAAGGTTGTGCAGGTATTGCAGTGTTTGGTAGCAATGTCCTTTTGAGTGCCTGATTAAGTTTGCCATATAATCTCATTCCTAGTAACACTTTGGAAATGGAACATGGCCTCAGTTTCTTATTAATCTTTTGTACATGCAGAGCTTAGTAAGCTATTTCCTTCCGTACCAATTGTGCTGCAGAAATATTGGCTTTGTCAGACTAGGCAAGGTGCTCTAAACTCCACTGTAGTCTTTGAGTGTGATAATTCTTTGGCTTCGCAGGAAAAGTATGGGAGAACAGTGCGTTCTTCTGTCTTATAACTAACACAGTGCAAAGAAGTCTGACTTTAAATGGAGCAGTCCCTGAATTCTTGAGCTGCTGGAACTGATCCTTTAACTGCTGTGGGGCTCAGGAACAACAGCACTGCTCAAGCACAACAGCTAAGCACCCCGAGTTGATTTGTGAACTCGCTGTGTATTTTCTAGTTGCAGTAATGCAGTTAAATTAATTTCCTTTTAATTGGAAACAAGCACATCTTTGTAACTCAGCATTCGTTGCCATCAATCCATATTGGAGAGAGAGAATCTGAGTCTTTCGAAAAGGACAGGATGAACTGTAGTTTTTCATCTACTGTGGAGCTTGTGTCAAGGGAAGTGAAATGGAAATGAGAGGAAGTTGAGGCACATCACTGGCTGATAGTAGGTAAAATCCCACAAAGATAGAATCCGAGCTGACTGAAGCCCAATGAGTGCTCGGAGGTGAGACTCCTGTACTCCTACGACATCTATTTTACTTAGTGGTAAAACTTTAATTGATTTTCAGATTTAGGAACATAGAGTATAAGGCAGCTTCCAGTGGGTAGTATACAATGTTAGTCCCACTTAGAGTAGACCCATTGAAATGAATGAGGGGTACATTAGTCACAACTAGCTTGACCCATTCATGTCAGTGCGTCTACTCTATGTAGGTCAAACATTGGGGATTGGGAACGGGAATCTACCCATTGGAAGCTGCCTTACACTGACTGGCGGCAGCAGCTCTCCAGCATTTCAGGCAGGAGTTTTTCTTCGCCCATCCAGGAGACACAGGAGATTAAACCTGGGACCTTCTGCATGCACAGCATGTGCTCTGCTACTGAGCTATTGCTCCTCCCCTTAACCTACAACCTTTTGTGTGTAAAATCCCGTCCTTCATCCCAGGAGTTGAATGCAGTTCAGCAGATCTCCCTGACTGTAGTCCATCTCTGTAGTCTCTAACCACTACCCCACAGCGGTGGTCACCTTTTTTGCAGCAGCTCTACATATCTGGCAGGTGAGGAGGGAGGGCGGATGGTTGCAACGCTGTTGTGGTGGCAGGGAAAGTATGAGGAGAAGCAGGTGCCTGAAATGGAGGCGTCTTCCCGCTGCAGAGGGAAGCTGAGCTATTTCCCAGCACAGGCCTTCACGAATTGCAATCTACCCTACCAAAAGCAACCCACCAGCCTTGAATTATGGGCTACCAGGTGTTTAATTAACCTGCTTCCCTCCACATCCTGTTTCTGTAGTTCCCAGCTTCCAGTCAGAACCTGGGGGCTTATGGAGGTCCTTGTAACCCTTTATGCATAACTGCTGAGCTGAATTCAGCTTGGTAGACTACAGTTTGTGAAGGCTGGAGCGAATATCTGTTCCTAAACGATTTAGGGCAAAGCAAGATATTTCGGGTGTAGTCACATATATAGAAAGAAGAGTTTACAGAATAAAATGTTGTGGTTTCCTATATATTTTTCTCTGTTCATTAGAAAAATTTTCTAAAAAAGCAGTATTCAAAGGGAATTGGAATTTGAAGAATTCTTGAGAGGGGAAAAATGGATTTCATGGAAATGTATCTGAGCATGAAGGGGAGTATAGGGACAGCACGTTTTGGGCAGAGAATTACAGAAACAAATCTCAAGGAAGCTGAAGTGAGGGATGCATGTGCTAACCTCTCAAACTACAACGGTCATGTTAATAGTATAACTGGGTCTCCTGTCTGTGTTTTGTTATAGACCAACAGAGGGCAGCTACCAGACAACAAAATAATTGCCAGTGAACTCAACTCCTTGCCAGAGCTGAAGAAGTACATGAAAAGGGTTATGCCTTTTGTTGCAATGATTAAGGTCAGCCTTTGTGCAATTTATTTCTAACAGATTGGAAAAACCTCTATAAATCCCATTTACTGAAATGCTTGTGTCTAAGGTTTAAAAGAACCCCTAGAAATTATGCAAATATTTCAGTTACAAGGGAACACAGAAGTGAAAGAAAACCTCAACATAGAAAATAACTTCAAATTGTCGTTTATTTATTTATTTATTTGTGAGGAAATAAATAGGGAATCTAGGAAAGTAATAACTGCAGAATCCAGGTGGCCTATGCAGTGGAGTTCTCTGGGCTGCTGCAGCTTAGAGGTTTTATGACCATTTTGATAGCTCTGGGTAGGTATTCATCAAAATGCTTTCATTGATTGCCAGTACGTCTACAGCTAGTCATGCATAAGAACAGTTATGGTGCAAAACTATCCAGACTGTCGCCAGCCTCCAAAATTGGAGGCTGCTGTCTATCCTATGTAGGGTGGCTGGAGCATGGAGGGGATGCCCCATGCTCCAGCTGCCCTGCATTTTGGCTAGATGGGCAATTTCGCCCGTCTAGCCACGGCTTCGGAAAGGGAGGAGGGAAGGAGCCTGGAGACCCAATAAGAAGCTGCATACAGCAGCTTCCGCGGTCCCTTCCCTGCCCCCGGGACTGCCCCCTTTTCCCCGCCTCCGTGCTGGCTACAAGAGGGAGGGGGTGGAGAGCGCAGTTTCTGAGCTCCAAGGTCAGAGTCCTGGTTCTGATCTCGGTTCCCAGAAACTGAACAATGCTATCTCCCCCCAGATGCTGTTCAGGGGTGTGAAGGTTTGAGACCTACAGAGGCAAGGAAAAAGGTTGGGCCTCTAGAACCCTGGAGGTGATTTTGTTGGGAGAGGGTATCCCTGAGAGTAGTTTCATTTCCCTGGTTAGGGTTCAGTTTCATTTCCCAGTTAAGTTTCATTTCTTCAGGTTTGAAGCGGTACTTTTGGTTTTGAGGGAGGAGGGTATATAAAGAGAGCAAGAGAGCCAGTAAGAGCAGAGTCAGGGAAACCAGAGCCTGAAGAGGGAGCAGGAAGAAGCAGCCTGGAGAAGTATAAGTACAGCTATGGTAAAGGAACTGGTGTTTTGCAACTTTTATTTTCTCTTAATGCCTTTTGTATCACTCAGCTCTATTCTGTAAATACCTTTAGTTGTAATTTGCTTGCTTTCATTTACCAGTAAACTGTTGTGGTTAACTCCAAGTGTCTGAAGTGCCAATCATCCCACATCTACAGCCTAAACCCAACATTATTAGGAAGGGGAAGTTTAAAAGAAGGAAGGTGGGACTCTTAAGGAGGCAAGACTTGCTCAGGGGGTCCAGGCCATAAGGGGAACCCTGACAAGGGGGCATAGTATTGCTCTCTTATGCAATTTGCTTTGCTTTTTAAGAGCACAGGGCCTAGTTTCTAACAATAGGTCTATTTCCTCCATTAAACACTCACGATTGCTTAATTTTTAACCCATTTCCTAATTGACCTTCTGCTTTTGTAGTCCTAATAGGACTGTGCTTTAAATTTCAAACAAGCTCTCAGTCCAGTTAATAACTGCAAAATTTAACAGAAGGCCCCACAGAATTCGAATCAAAATAGAAAATTATATTAGTGATCTCATTTTATTTAGCCTGGTTACTTGGACTGAAAATCCCACTTCACTGTTATCAGTAGAAATGAACCCCCTATCCTCACGGCTCTAGAGTAAGAACTCCCATTTTTCTCCATAGCTTGGGGCCACAACAGTGCACAGTAATCTCTCTACTGTAATGGAGCAAATAATTAAAGCATGATTATTTTATCTTGGCCATATTTTCAGTCTCTCACCAATGAAACCTCCCTCTAACATGTATTAGCTGAAGTATATGAGTAGTATCAGTAGACTGTAGGTAATACATTTAAATCAATTGTTATTCTTAATGATAATGCATGGATGATGTCATGTCAGTGGGCTGTGGATGCAGACCGACATGAGAATGTGAGAAGATGCTTCACAAGATGCTGTAACTTAGACATTGGTATATTCTTAATGATTACCACGTTCATAAGAGTCCAGTGCTTTTTTAAATGGTAACGATCGAAAAGAAGAATGTGCTGTGCCTGTCAAAAAAGTGTTGCTTTTATTTCTTGAATTGTAGGAAGGAGCATTCCCCATGCCCAGTACTAGAAGCAGGGTTGTTTAGGGGAGCAATCAGTCTTGTCACACTATATCAATGCCCGTCACCCAGTCTTTCCTCTTCTGAGTCCAAGACTGATATAATAAGCATAAAGCTTGCAGACTGACATAGGAAGGTTAAGTTAGCTGTTACTTATTCTCATCATCATTGTTTGCTTTCTTAAGCCAAAGTTACTCAATCTCAAACACTGTTAAGCCCTATTCAAGCATTCAGTAAGCGTGCAAGGGAATACCTCCCCCACCCACCTGTGTTGACTGGGGAAAGTTTGAAGAGTAAATGTAATGGCGTTCACCTTAATGAGATTACAGAGC
Organism: Heloderma suspectum; assembly: GCF_057233095.1. NCBI lineage: Eukaryota > Metazoa > Chordata > Lepidosauria > Squamata > Helodermatidae > Heloderma > Heloderma suspectum. Next base: position 251,884,923 of record NC_139459.1, read on the forward strand.
TCCATGCTATCAGGAACCCTGATAAAGCGTGTAAGAGGTACAGTGTATGTGAAGGTACTCATCTCCTTTGCCTTGGAACAGTGTGACCTAGTTCACATGTAACAGCAGCAAATTGTGGGTTAGTTTGCCCACGTTTTGCTATGGCATGTGCTGCATGCATGCTGCTGCCATTTTGAATATGCAACCTCCAATGAGAGGTTGCTCTGTGATGTCTGAACCCAGACACTATGGGTAAATTACAGGTTAAACAACCCACAGTTAACTAATTGTAGTTGTTAAAATGGCGGCAGCACACATTGTGGCTGATCATGGGTTAATTAACCCAATATTCGCTGCCGTTATGTACAAATGTTGTGTTGCTTCCCAGTCCTCTTGTTGGCACAAAGGGCCCATCAGATAGTCACTCACTGCATGTGCATTGTGAACTGGCAAAAGGAAGCAAGTACAGAACAAGACTGAGAGACCTTGAGCGCCAATTCCTTGGGCCAGCACTGGAAACTGCAGAGTAGATTGCCTGGCAGTTAAAATTCACTGACCTTTTTTTCTATGTGTTATTCCTGTTAGGTCAAAGAAGACTTTGGCATAATAAATTAGTTTCTGTCTTAACAATGTGGAATGAACCACACTTGATTTCTAAAGCATACTGGGGAGGCAACAAATTAAGGGTGTAGTTTCTGGTCTTGGGTCAGAGTGACTTTGTCCGTCTCCAGATATTCAGCAGGGAAACAAACTATACAAAGGGAGGAAGAGGCACCTCGGAAGGGCAAGCTTTACAATTGGACGTGCCACCAAGGATCAGTAGAGCTTCAGCTATTGGGTGGCATAGAAAGCAAGCAAACAAACAAACAAACAAACAAATAGTTTGTTTGAGCTAAGAGCAACCTTCTCAGTATCTGCTCCCCTTCCTGCTTGCCTGGGTAACAGTAGCTCCATGCCAGTCACCTTGGGAAAAGCCTTTCAGTTGATGGGAGGGTGGGTGAGGTTCTTCATTCCACTATTGTTGCACTTCTAGCCAGCCCTTCTGAGACAGGAGGATAGGCAACCTGAAAGGAGTGCTATTGTCACTAGCTTCCAGATAAACTGAACATCTTCCATAATGTTTCATGAGTCCCATTTGGCTTTGTTTGGACTTACGGATCTGGGAACTCTGAATAAAGTGCCCATTCTGTGACTTACAGCACTTTGCTCTTGTGGCTATTTCTGGGTCAGCGTGGGTCTTGATTTCTCACAAAATTGGATTTATGGGGGGTTGTGAGAGGGAGGAGGGGCAGTTGTCACTTTGTCCACAGTATTTATAAGCTGCCCAAACCACAGAATTAGGGGGAGGGCAGTGGGTCAGTGTTGTGACCTGTGTAGATGTTCTAACACAGCTCATAAACTGCACGTTGATGAATTTGCTTTTTGTGGCAGCCTCTATCTGCAGAGGCAACAGAAGGCTCCATGGGTTAAGATATGATCAAGTCACCTGGCCCTCAAGCTCAGTCCTGTTGGACATCTTGGTGTAAAGGAAGAATAAAATGGCAGCTTGCTGAACAGACTTGCAGTCGGCTTATTTTAAATAGGTTTCTAAGGGCGCAGCCCTGTGCAGATAGGTGGTCGCCTCCGAACTCGGAGGTGACCACCTATACAATACAGGGCAGGAGAAGCACAGAGGGGATCGTTCCCTCTGCACTTTTCCTGCCCTGCATTTTTGGCCAGACAGCCAATTGCGGCTGTCTAGCCGCAGGAGGGCAGAGCGGAGGAGGCGGCTGCTGGACGACACATAAGATATGTCATATAGGCATTTCTGCCCTCCCTGCCCTGGAACGCCCCCCGGAACGCCCTGTTTTGGCTGCGCCGCGCTTCTCTTGAGAGCATGGGCATGGGGCTTCTCTGCACTGCCTGTGAGGCAGCATGGAAGGGAGGGAAGGTTGGTTTTTCGGGAAACCAAGTGCAGGCTCTGAGGTCGGTTCCCGGAAAACAAGATATCCTATGGCTGTCTAGCCGCTGACTAGTGGCCATAGGATTGCTCCCCAAGTGTACTGTTGCAAAAATTCTCTGAAACTAAAACACTATGATCATTTAGGGCGTAATCTATGCATGTTTAGATGGGAAAGAGTCCAACAGTTCCCAGCATTCCCCAGCCAGCTCTCCTCGCTGGGGAATGCTGGGAGTTATAGGATGATTTTTTCTGACTAAATGTGTATAGGATTGCATCCTTAAACGTTAAAGCTTTAGTTCTTTCCCATTAAGTGATGGGAACTTCCATCCTTCTATCAACTGCGATGGCTCTGCAAGGAGCTTGGTATCCATTTGCTGCCTTCAGTGAAGTCTGTTGGGAGAGTTTTGTTCTGCCAAAGGCTGGCTCAGCTTTGCTCTTCAGTTTCACCACAATGACTCAATTTTCCTCCTTGTTTTCCTTCCAATTTAAAATATATGCTCTTCCTGCTTTGGACATGACAGGAAAATCTGGAGAAGAAAGGGCCGCGTGTTCTTGATCTGGAGCTGGAGTTCGACGAACGGGCTGTCCTCATGGAGAACATCGTCTATCTGACAAATTCTTTGGAAGTGAGCACTTTTTAAGGAACACTAATGGTTCAATGCACTGAAAGAGCCTGAAGGCACAGTGTTGCCTTTTTCTGACTTAGAGTTGCCCATGAACATTTGATTTTTAAATGGTGTTTCAGCTTTCAGAAGTTACTGGTCTCTAGCTACAAGTAGTGTGTGTGCACAGGGATGGGTAGGACTCTTAAAAAAAAAAGGTATGCTGGTAATCATCTTCTCTGAGTCATGATGGTCCAATCCTGCATGGTGCACTGAATGTTGGAAATACTCTGTGAACAAGTTCACCCAGAATTGGACTTCTGTAGTCGATATCATTGACCTTCCACAAGAGAGATGACTTTCATCAAATACAGTCAGATGTTTTCTGTTCTATTATTATCTTACTGTGTCGGTACTTAAAAGCATTATCCCCATTTAGGTTGCTCTACTCCCAAGGTGAAAATATTGTTTGGGAGTTCTCAGCCATTTTAGTGCAGCACTTATTCAGGATCCCTTCTCCAAACAGAACGGTATCTGGCTGTACTACTGCAGGCTACTTGGAAATATATTTAAGCCTGCAGTAAAAGTGCCAGATTTGAGCCTGTCTTGGGCACAATTTACCTGAAGTATCTTCAGTTAGAGCCCTCATTGTTACAAGGAGGAAAATCACATATTGGCTTAAATTAAAGGTTTATTTGTTACACCCCTGTCCAACTGGTCTGTTCTTCCTTCTGAACTACTAACGTGTTGTGGGGATTCCCCCCCCCCCTTTCTTCCAAAGCTGGAACATATAGAATTGAAGTTTGCTTCCGAAGGAGAAGAAAAAATTAAAGAAGACTGCTGTCCTGGTAAACCATTCTGCACATTCAGAGTAGAAGTAAGTTTCTAAGTCTACTGCCTACGTTGCTTTCTTGTTCTGCTCCCACAGAAGCTTGGTCCCCAAGTGCATCGCTTTATTGCTCCCGGAATGAATCGATGGAAGCTGTTCACTTACATGAGAGGAAGCAAAAGGATGCATCTGCATGAAACCTCTGGGGGAAGTCATCCGGAGGTTTGGGCTGAAGTGTCATCAGGATGCAGATGATACTCATTCAGGAGTGCTTTCTACCAGCTGCAGCCCTATCTGGAGAATTCTGACCTTGCCTCGGCTATACGTGCACTAGTGACAACCAGGCTAAACTGCTGTAATGTGCTCTATACGGGGCTGCCTTTTAAGACAGTTTGGAAACTTCAGCTGGTACAGGACCCAGTTGCCCAAGTATTGATACGTGTGCTCCAGCTGCACTGATCACTGGTGTATTTCTCAGCCCAATTTAACATGCTGTTTTAACCCTTTAAAGTTTTAAATGGTTTGGGTCCAGGTTACTTCAATGACTGCCTTCACCCATACCCATCTGCCCACACTTTAAGACTGGCAGTAGAGGCCCTTCTCACTTTCCTGGCTCTGTGAGCAGTCAGATTGATGGGTACGAGGCAGAGGGCCTTTTTTGTATTGGCCCCACATCATTACCAACTGAAGACCATCAAGCTCCATCACTACAGGGCTTCAGGAAAGCCCTCAATTTTTTCTTGGCCTTCTCCTGGGTTGTGTATTTTACAGGATTGCTGACTGGTTCTGACTGCAGTTCTTTTGGTTTAGTATTTTGGGGATGGGTGTCTGTTTTATTATTGTCACTGGCTTTTATTAATTTTGATTATTGTAGTGTTTTATCTTGTGAGCCACCTTGAGAGGGTTTTGTACCCTAAAAGACAGCCTAAAGATATGCCAAAATAAATAGACAAAATCAGGAGTATGATTGGGGTGGGGACTAAGCCTGATCCAGATGAAGGGGGTGAAGCTTGATGCTTTAAAAGCATCAGGCTTGGCCCCTTCCTCAATAGTGTCTCCTGTTAATTTCCCAATAGAGCTCATTAGGAGCCACCCAGAGCTGAGCTCGTCCCTATCTGGACAGACCCATCCCTTGATTTGGATATTCCACACCACCCCATCCTCAAAACTCCCACTTCTTGGATTCACCGAAGTGTGATGCTACAATGGGGGCTGGCTTTTATATAGCTTGACTGCTGGCTCTGTATGTGTGTGAAGAGCAAGTCTGTATACTGGAAGGACTGGTGTGTGTGTGTGTGTGTGTGTGTGTGTGTGTGTTCTGGCCCAGCCATCCATTGGTAGCAGTCATGAGCTGAGTTTGCTCTTACTTCAACTTTGTCCATATGTGGTATTTTATTTTTCCCCATGTGAGTGAATGGTAGTAATAATGCAGAAACTGGAGGGATGCACTTGGCAATACTAAGTGCGGGGCGGGGGGAATAAACATGCCCTCTGTGTTCAGGAAAGGTCCAGGTTGTGCCCCTATCAACAGTATCTTGTTGTAGCCCATTTATGTTGTCCCATAGAACTTGGCTCCTGCTGGCCTATCCCACCCCAGAGTTTCATTTCTTGGTGTGATACTAAGCATGATGCTGGAGTGTGGTGGCATTCTGGGAACTGGCATTTAGATATGTTAACATCTAGTGTTGTATGTTTTTGCACTGTAATCTCTAACTTGTATTGAATGGGGGACCCTAGAATCTTACTGAGTTCTGTCAATCACAGATACCAGTAAGGGCATTGCCAGTTTCAGGTGGTAGAATAATCTGGTCTTGCCATTGGAAGGGATCAGCTTTTGGCTATATTTCTCACTCTTTTGTTACAGCTGTGGCTTAATGCTCTTTGTGTACTTGCTGTCAAATTGCTAGTCAAATTTGTCAAATTTATCCACACCTCACTTGGAGGTTGGATAAAGGCAGGTTCCTTTATTAAAAGCACCAAAGGGAATTGCTGAAGCTCAAACCAGAAACAGGCAATGTATGCACTAGTGCTGGGATTCGGAATGTGGTCTAGCATGGAGTGAAAAGTAGGTGTTAAGTCTACAGTTGAGAGCCAGTGTGGTGTAGTGATTAGAGAGCCAGGCTAGGACCAGGGCAACACAGGTTCACATCCGCACTAAGATGTGAAGCTCACTAGGTAATCTTGGCCTAGTCACTAAGAGAGAAGATTTAGCCTAACTTACCTCACAGGCTTGTGAAGATGACATGAGTGGAGAAGAACCAGGATTGCTGTCCTCAGTTCCTTGGAGGAAGGGCAGGATAAAAATAAATACATACGTATACATAAGTAGCCAGCAGCCATTCCAACAGACTGTACTGAGGGAGATGAGAGAGGGAATCAGGGCCATTCCACCAGCCCTGCTGAAAGACTCAATTCCCTTCGTCTTCCCTCCCCATTCCTTTTTCCTTGTGTGTCGTGTCATTTTAGATTGTAAGTCTGCAAGCAGGGGACTGTCTTGTTTTACTGAGTACATGTAACCCTCTCTGGGATTCTTTTTCGCTGAGGAGCGGGATAAAAATACTTTCAGTGAATAAATACTGAGCATTTCAACTGCTGCTGAAAAGCATCATCTATGTATCATTTTGTGCAGATGGAAGCAAGCCATACTAGCCAGTTGGGATCCAAGGTATATAGTGATGAGTTCAGAGTCCCCGCATTCCAGATGGCTACTGTTTTACATCTTGCTGAGTTTCTTCTGTCTTTTTATTTTCTTACAGCCTGGTGTGTCTGTCTTTCTGGTAAATCCTCAACCAGCGAATGGTCACTTTTCTACAAAAATTGAGGTCAGGCAAGGAGATGGTCGAGATGCAATAATCAGACGCTTGATGAAGATGGACAGAGGAATCAAAGGTAACATTCAGGCTCAGCTTCAGGTTTATAGTTCAGCCACCTAGGTTTCTGCATTCCTACAAGGTGGCTTGACTACTTAGTGCTGCTTATCAAAAGTTCATTTTCTTGCTCACTTGGTATTTCCGCAGAATGAATCTAATTAATAGGAGAACACACACAAAAGTACATCCCTTGTTTTTGTTTTTAAGATTTTATTAGTTTTCCAAAACAAGATTAAACAAACAAAGAGAAAGAAAATAAAAAGAAACACATTGGATTTAAATCTACTTACTGACAGGGGGGCTGTTCACACAACACGCTAACCCACACTCAGTAGTTGAGTGTGGGTTGTTTGTCGAACTGCAGGTTAGCATGTTGTCTGAACCCAGGACATTTTTTGCAAGGTGGGTTATCATGTTGTCTGAACGCAGCCAGGGTGGCTTGTTAACCACCCTGAACAACCCAGCAACAAACCATGGGTTCTTAAAGTGGCTTGTTTGAGAAAATAAGCTACACTGCATGGTTAACAAGCCACCCTGGCTGCGTTCAGACAACACAATAGCCCATAGTTCAAAACAATCCACACTTAACCACTGCGTGGGTTGTGTGAACAGCCTCAGAGAATAGTACATTTAACATATATGTATATTTTTTCCTTTTGCCTTACATACCTTGGAATCCATAGGCCGCTTGGAGTTTTTCTTTATAATTCTTCACCATAACAGCTTGGGGTGTTTTTTTTACTGTTTTTATTGGGGTTTTCTGTAGCACTGTTTGGATTCAACACACTTTACAATATTTGTCAGCCTAAGGTGAGGCAGATGCTAACGAAAGAGAGTGCTTGCTATACTCCCGCATGAGGTTTTCTTGAACCTCAGCACTTGTTTTTATAGAAGCTACCTTTCTTTTGAGAGCAGTAAAGGTTGCTGTTGATACCATTTTACATACAGGTAGGAATGGTGATACATCAACCTGTTTTACAGTTCATGCTGTAAATAATATTGTATTTGCCTAAATATTCGAGTCAGACCCCATTCGTCATGATGAAAACTCTCTAGACCAAAAGTCAGTGGGGTGTAGCAAAGCAGGCTTAGTGTTAACTCATTATCCTAAATGTTCCATTCAATCCCTTCATAATTAAATCTGTTAGTTTACACTAGGGGCTTTAAGGAAGGGCATCAGGCAGGGACTAAGGCTTGGAGATAAGTGCAGATTGGGTACCTCATGAACCCACATCCGGGGAAGGTCCTACAGAGCTTTATGGTTTGGACCATGAACAGTCCAGTATGCAGACACGCTGCTAGCTGCACCCTTGGGTGATCAGGAGGAGGAGGGATGTGGAAGCAACCTGTGCCATGTGTGGTCTTGAGCCATTCCTTCTCGCTTGGATTACCCAGCAGACAGTAGGTGGCTTTGTGGCTCCTTAGTGAGTTCTGTAATAACCAGGATGCCTCTGGTCTGTAGCTCATCTCCTGAAGTCTTGGGAGTGACAACATATTGCCAAGGTTGACTTCTTTCATATATTTTGCTTTTTGTTGTCGTTACAGTCTAAGAATTCAAGGAATGTGTTTTAAAAAACAGAAGGTGACAAACTGTGATTCAAGAACTTTTAAATAAGATTCATTTTGCATAGCTTGTGGAAGAAGGCCTAAATACTAGAACAGCCTTCCCCAACGTGATGCCCACCAGATTATTGGACTACAACTCCCACCATGCCCAGCCAGCATGGGCAGTGTATATGTGTGTGTCTGGTCTCAGCCCCTCCATTATGCTCTGTAACGTTGCTGCTGTAGCAGTACACCAGGATCTCTGGGTTAGGGTTGGAACTCAGGCTACATCCATTATGAGCTGGGCCTGAACTTCAGAGGGTGGTTGTGCTCAGCTTGGGGTTTTGAAACTGGGTGAGTTTCTTGCCGAACCCCAAGGTCTCGAATTCACCACCACTGCTAGTTATTACCTGCTTATGTCAGACTTGGTCCTATGGCTTAAATGTGAAAGATGCATTAATCCATTACAAGTCTCCCGAGCCTCCCACTCAACTCACTCTTTCCTAATGCATGAACTGCATTATTTTCACATCTTAAATTTCAGGCTGTGCAGTGTCAGAGACAGCAAGTATCCATCTCTCTGAAAGCACTTAGGGTTCACTGGCAGTAATGACTTGCAACATAAAGGCATTAAAGCAAATGTAGTTTCCCACTTAAAAGCCAGATTTCATATCCATAGCTACTGTGAAAAGGTATCTCTTTTTAGCTTGCAATATGGAAGTTAAGTTAGCTTTAGCAAATTATCTCTCATCTATGAAGGCTACAGTCCAGTTTGTAATCCTAGATTATTGTAAAACTAGGTTGTGTTACTTAAAAAATACAAAATGCTTCTAAGACTGCGTTGGGACAGTCACCTTCTCAGTTTCTTTAGCCTGGAGATGGCTTTGTCACTATTCTCTGTTTGCCTTATAGTCCTTTCTTGATTCTAAATCTTGGATTGGGTGACTGTATGTTTAAATGCAGATTGAAAATTTTAATTACAAAATCTAAAAATCTGCTCACAGTCCCCCCTGCCCATCCTGGCTATCAAATGCTTCTGACCCAAATAAAACAATTAAGCATCATTCTGAAAGATTCTCAGGCTTTGGCAAACCTCCAGGGGGAAGTTCCAGTGGCACATGGATGCTCTCAGTTTGCAATGAAGTGTGTGTATGTGTGTGTGTCTTAAGTTCAATAGAGGCTGGATTCACATGATCGCTGCAGCCCATTGTGGCTTATTTAAGCCATGGTGGGTTGTGGCATGTGCCGGCCACCCTTTTGAATATTCAAGCTGTGGCAGGCAGATGCTGTGGCTTACCGTGTCGTGTGAACCCAGTGAGGGGTGGCGTAAGCCTAAAACTGCCCACGGCTCACAAAAGCCACCCTTGCCAGGTTTGTCTGACACAATAAGCCACAGTGGCTCCCCACCATGGCTTGTATATTCAAAATGGCTGCTGGGCATGCACTGCAACCCACTGAGGATTAAATAAGCCGTGTTGGGCTACAGTGATCATGCGAACCAGCCCAGTGTGTGCCTAGGGGTCAGCTGCTAAGCAGTGGGTTCTGCTCCCTCCTCCAAATATCTAGCCCTTGAGGGGAAAAAGAGGTATGGATGCCCAGTCCTTTGTGCATCGCCCCTCCCCCCTGAATCCCTTGTCTAACAAAAGTAGTTGCTCACCAGGAGTGAATTGTTTTCTAAGAAGGCAGATGTCTTTTGAGGTGACCTTCCTTTCCATTTACATTTTTAAGTTAGCCCCTAAATGAGAATGTTTTGAGTTCAACACTATTAACCAAGAGCTGATGGCCTCACTCTGTAGGTTTTGCCCCTTTCTAGTTAAAGTAAGCGAGGCCTCAAGCGTGAATCACAGGCTGCTGTGCTGGACAGAGCTGACAGGATTCCTTTTATAAAGCAGTGATAATTTCCTGCTTGCTCGGTGGCTTTGCTGATTCCAGCAATTGTGAGCCAAGTGAGAGAATTATGTCTTGGTCCAAACTTTCGAAGTAGGGAAGATAATTTATTTCCTCATCATTTTAACAGCTTGTGTGTTTTGATCTTGGGAAAAGAGACCATTTTTATATTACAGCGTGAAGCTCTGTTTTGAGAAAAGAGCTGAGAGGAAGAAATATAGAGCTTGTCTTGCAAAGCAAAAACAGAGTATAACACGTTTCAAGCTCGGGCAAGCAATTACTAGAGATCCACAACCTGATTGTTTGAAGTGAATGAAAAGCAATTGAGAGTAAATCAGTAATTCTTTTAAATTGTTGTTTCCAGAAGATGTCACTGTTAGGCAGGTACTTGAAAAGATTGCCTTGCCTGATAAAAGCTAGCAAGAAAGAGGAGCAACTTCGGCAGACTACAATAGCTGGCTCATTAGGAAAGTTGTGCTTAGCAGTTCTTACCGAGAAATCGTTTGAACTCTTTAAAAGGACTCCTTTAAAAAAATGCATCCAATGACAAAACCGAGACAACTCTGCACTTTTATGAAATACTTCCTTGGGGTGAACAATGCATAACTCCCCATAACCCACCCCTCTTCTCACAGTAGGATATAAACTATGTTGCTCGTAAATCACACTTCTCCTCTCTCCCCCGTCATATATTAAATATTTATTGCATAAAAGAATATTTCTTACATGTGTTTATGTATGTAAATATGTAAGAACATATTTCTTACACATTTTTAGTCTGCCTAATATCAAATGTTCTCTGGGTGGACTACAAACAGTTAAAAGACTAAAATCCAATACAAACAGTTAAAATATAAAACACAACCCAATTATTTCAAAGAATACAATACAATACAAAACAACGAACAGCACAGGAATAGCTAAAAGATATATAAGAACAGCCATAATGATCTAGAACTAGGTCTCTAAAATGCCTGGGAGAAAAGAGAGGTCTTTTCCTGGCACCAAAAAGATAACCATGTAGGTGCCAGGCAAACCTCTTTGGGGAGGGCATTCCATAAGTGGGGTTCCCTCTCTCTTGTAGCCAACCACCTAGCTTCCTTTGGCAGGGGCACCCAGAGGAGATGACCTAGAGGTCCAAGCAGGGAGGAGATGTTCCATTAGATACTTGGGCCCCAAGCCATTTAGGGCCTTAAAGGTCATCACCAACACTTTGAATTGGGCTCGGAAACAGACTGGAAGCCAGTGCAGCTGACAAAGCACTGGCGTCACATGATCATAAAGGCCAGACCCCAGATAGTAACTGGGCATTAGTCCTCCAGGGAAATACCTCAATAAGTTTTGAGGTAGTTCCACCCAGGCTTTTTTAATGGTGCCTGGAGCCCCTCACTTGCAGTACATTATTTGTCCCTTAAGAGATAATTTCAAAATGTCCTCTTGCTGCACTTCTTAATCAAGGGGAATTTTTGACTTCCATGCCATCAGGAGAAGACACTTGGTTGTCGAGAATGCATCCAAAAGAAACTATGTGATGGATTATAACCTAAGACTACAGGATTGTCTGGATCAGGGGTAGGCAACATGGTGCCTGTGGGCACCAGTGTGCTCCCGGACACCTTTCTTGGCAACCGCTGACGTGCCCTATCCCTCCCATTAAAAATAAACAAATTAATCCCTTTTTCTTACCAGCAACTGGGATTGCTGAGAAATAGGTGGGTTCAAAGGAATTGTTTAGTGTGCTGGGGCTCAGACCCCCCTCTGCTTTGTACTCAGTCTTTTGGGCAGGTTACTTTTCCTTTGCCACACACCCCCATGGCAGCCATTTTATGGCCATGCCCAGGACAGTTTCTCAAATTGCCAGATGGGCCCATAGCCCAAAGGGGTTGCCTCCCCTGGTCTGGAGGATGGGTTACATAGTTTATTTTCTGTAACGTACCCTGCCCATTTTTTTAAATCAAGGGGCAACTCCACATCATATCTCATGGATTCATAGGGTTGGAAGGGTCCTACAAGACCATCGAGTCCAGCCCCCTGCTCAGTGCAGGGAGCCTGATGCCCAGACACTCTCCCATCCCAGTGCTAACCAGGGCTGACCCTGCTTAACGTCCGAGATCAGGCAAGATCAGGCACATCTAGTGTGTGCATGTAGCTTCTTTGCTTGTTACATAAGAGCTAAAAGAAGTACATATCCAGGGCTTTAATGCCTAGGACTGTGGTGTAGTCATAATAAGTTTGAAGCTCTTTTGCACAGCCTGGTTAAGAGAGAACCCAGTTAGTGTTAACCATGGCTCTCTAGCATTGGCTAAGGCCATCAGGAGTAAAAGTGCAAATTCAAGTGGCTCAGGGGCTGGGGAGTGGAGAGGGGTCACACAGCTCTGCAGACTGCTGCAAATCCTTTAACCATGGTTAGAGGTTGGGAGAATGACTTCTGCACCAGACTAGTGTTCTTTTATTCTCTTCCTCATTCCATATACAGTCAGAACTCTGATTATTCATGACTAGGTTTTTGTAGTGCAGTAGCGAACAAACATCAGGACCGTGGAATCTATTTTGCCTTTTCCCCAGCCCCCACCCCCAGAACCCAAAGATCTACCAATCAGAGCCTGGTGCAAACGTCATACACTTAGAATTAAAGAATTCTGAAGCCAGGAATTTGTTCTGAGTTTCAGGAATGAACAAAGCTTACAGTAAGCTTCCACATGCAAAACCCAATCCTGGTTATCACCAAGCTTTTATTCATTTCAGCAGTATAATTTACAGGGGAGAGGGGGAGTCATTTTGTTGTTGCTATTGTTAAATATTTGGCAGTCAGAAATCCTTGTCAATCTATTTATTTATTAGATTTATTAGCTGCCCATCTGTCCGGCAACCCAGCCACTGTAAGCGGCATACAATACAAATAACACAAAATACAATGTAGTCAACTAAACAAAACAACATTGTTCTAAAAAAAACCCTAACCCACCCCAATGCCTGCCTGAACAGCCAGTTTTTCAAAGCCCGGTGGAAGCTCATCAAAGAAGGGGCATGGCAGAGGTCACTAGGGAGGCAATTCCACAAAAAGGGGGCCACCACAGAAAAGACCCTCTCGCTAGTCCTCACCAGCCTACCTGTCCTGGCTGATGGGACAGACAGAAGGCTCTCCGAGGCTCTGATCTACTGTAAATCACCCAGAGATCTACCACTAGATTGAGATCTACCTCCTGCCCACTCCTGTTCTAGTGTGTAAGTTTAATAATAATCAGGTAACGTGCTTTAAAAGTTCGTAGATAGCTGCTTTCATGTTGCTACCAACTCTTATTTATTTACCTGTTACATTTTTAGCCTGCTCTGTCAATCTGACTCCCAAAGTAGCTTACAACAATTACTAAAATCAAGCCATAAAAATATCAGTTAAAATGTACAATAACACTACCAGCACCTTCTGCTTGGCGCCATTTGGTGTTCAACAACACTGGAGTCCTCTTCACTCTGTCCACTGGGAGGCCAGCTCTTGATTAGAAGGGAGACTTGGACAGGACTGGCCCCTTCCCATTTTCTTCTCGAGCTGGTGAATTGATGCAGTCTCTGAAGTGCCAATTTAAAATGACGGAATCAATGGACAGGTTATGTTGCACAATCGTAGGGGAGTGATTCCTGTTTCTAATAAATCCTACTTTGCATGGAGAAAAAAAAACACAAATTGGGTGTTTTCATGTTCTGCATTTCTGAAACCCATTTTATATCGTACTTGGTTAAAATGCAAAATTTTACATAGTAATTTTATTCAACATCATAATAAAATGTCCATAACATTGATTACAGTCTTCCCTGTAAATCTGGTGTTACAAATACATGACTACCACTAGGTCAAATTTAGATGGACAAAGCTGTCAATCCACCTGGTCAAGTTTGTGTGAGTGCTACTTTAAATGCCACTGTCACCATCAACAGCCATTCCAGCAGGCTGTACAGAGGAAGATGAGAGCGACAATCAGGGCCATTTTACCTGCCGTGCCGAAAGGCTTAATTTTTTTCCTCTTCCCTCCCCATTCCTTTTTCCTTGTGTGTTGCATCTTTTTAGATTGTAGGCCTGCAAGCAGGAACTCTCTAGTTTTACTGACTATATGTAAGCTGCTCAGGGATAAAAAAAAAAAAAATGTTAAGGGCACAATCCTATGCACTTGTAGGTGACTGCCTATCCAATGCAGGGCAGGAGAAGCATGGAGGAGATCGTTCCCTCTGCGCTTCTCTTTCCCTGCATTTTCAGCTAGACAGCCGCTTTTGGCTGTCTAACTGCGGGAGGACAGAGCAGGGGAGGAGGCTGCCATACGACACATTGGATGTGTTGTATAGGCATTTCCGCCCACCCCGGAACGCCCCCCGGAATGCCCCGTTTCGGCCGCTCTGTGCTCTTCTTGCGAGCATGGAGTACGGGGCTTCTCCATGCTGCCTGCGAGGCAGTGCGGAAGAGGGGGAAGGTTGGTTCTCCAGGAGCCAACCTTAGAGCGCAGGCTCTGAGGTTGGTTCCTGGAAAACAAGATATCCTGTGGCCATCTAGCCACTGACTAGCAGCCATAGGAATGCTCCCTAAATAAATAATAAAGAATATCCAGTTGTTGCAAGATTAATAGAAATACTCAGAGAACTGGAGATCTTCATGCAACTGTCCATAGGTGGAAAAAATTGCATCCTTCTCTAGTTCACACTTCATGCTGAGGCATTCATGCCGTATATACTTGACTCCACCTTGTCTTTTAATTAAGCCTTAGTAATTAAGGGCTTCTGTAGCCTTTGAAGCAATTGACCTGAATAGCAACTTGTAAACATCTGTCAAGGCACTGTTTAAACAATCTGGGCAGTGCTGTTAAAACGACCCAGCTGTGTTAGGTATATTGTACCACTCTTCCTGTGATATGCATACTGATATAAAAATATACCTGCTGTCTTTACACTTGCATTCTTAAACCTTTTTCAGATCTTTCCAAAGTGAGATTAATGCGGTTTGATGATCCTCTCCAGGGCCCTCGTCGTGTTCCTATCCTCGGAAAAGAAGATGCTGAGAAGTCCCCCATTTTAGAGCAAGCTGTCTTTCACATAGACCTAGCTGAAAAGCGGGTCCGCCTCACTGAGAATGGGCGGACAGCAGATATTGGGGACACACTTGTCTATATAGTTAATTAGGTTTCACACAGAGGGCTTAATCAGTGATGAATCTTTAAATAACATCAATAGCTTTTAAGCTGTCTAGTGGACCACAGCAAGCTTTAATTTCCGGGTTGGGGGTGGCGGGGAATTAAACTGCATGTAGATCAAGCTCCTGCAATTTTTAAATGTGGTTATAATAAATATATTTTCCATCTCTGTGGCTTTTCTTGAAAATCTAACCCAAATCAAGACACATTCGAGAAATTTCTTTCATTCGTGTTTTAAATGTAATGCACGAGGGGTAGCACAGTATTTCCATATTGTGGTCACGCTGGACTTCTGGAGAGCACACTGGGGCATGCACAGCTGAGAAATGGTGGAACCACTCTGTCCTTCACTTAAGGCTAGGCAGTCCCAGGAAAGTGGTGATCCCTGCAGCTGTCGCTTGTATGAAAAACTAAAAGGCAGAGGAAACGGGAGGATTGTTTCCATGGAATAGTCCATGAAGTTCTGCTGCTGCCTGATGGAATGTCCCCATTTACGCTATGCTTACGCTATGCTTGAAGCAAAGGTCTCCAGCTGCAGGAAGAGTGTGGACACATGAAGGAAGAAATGAGAGCCATATCCCACTGCGACGTTCTGGGCCACTGCCTCCCTTCCTAACACACTACACCACAAAACTGCTCACTTGCCTGCCTGCTACTCTTCCCAGCTGCACAGCTGGGGATAGGAAGTTGTGTCTGACCAAACTGAGATATTCCTATATAGATAGAAGGATCTTGAAGGAGCGCTGTCTCCCCTCCCTTCCTGGCTGCACTGCATCTGCGGTGCTGCCCTAAGGCCCAGTATGTCAGGAGCGCCCTAGCGGCCTCTTTCAGTACACTCCAATAGCCAACGCAAGACACAGACCAAAGGATTCTTTTCAAGGCTTTATTCCTTTTACAACTTAATGACTCTTTCAGATGCTAATCACAATTGACTAAACAATGAACAGCCGAGTAGCCTATGCTCTGGGTAGGCAGTTGGTCCCCGTTTGCAGGAGAATCACTTGAAGACCCTGAACTTATGGGCTAGGGAAAGATCCTCCCTCTTTCCCTTGGGTCCACGGGACGCGGCCGTTGCGTGCCCTCCATCGCTCGTTGCTCCCTGTGTCTGCGTTGAGCATCTAGCAAGCCCCCCTCCCGCTCTCTCTCACTGCCTGGGTCACTATCTCAGGAATGCCGGCAGGAGGAATCTCTGCCAGCTGCTGTGCCTGTGAGGGATGAGCTGGCTCCTCTCCCGCGGATTGCTGATCCTCCTCAGAATCAGAACTGCTCTGGGGTTCTATCGGCTCAGTTTCCACCCTAACACAGTACAAGTGGTCAGCCAGCTCCAGGCTCTGATGACAAAGGGGTATGTTGCGGAGCAGAGGTGATAAAAGAAAGTGGGGTTCTGCTCCCTGCCCCACTAAGGGCGCATTTCACCAGAGTATGTTTTTATTTAAATGATTCAAGATGCATGGCCAGGACTGTATCCGAAGTGGCAAACAAAATGACAATATCAGGATCTATTCATAGAATCATAGAATGGTAGGGTTGGAAGGGGCCTACAAGGCCATGGAGTCCAACCTCCTGCTCAATGCAGGAATCCAAGTCAGAGCATCCCCGGCAGATGGCTGTCCAGCCTCGTCTTGAACGCCTCCAGTGTGGGAGAGCCCACCAAATCCCTAGGGAATTGGTTCCATTGTTGTATTGCTCTAACAGTCAGGAAGTTTTTCCTGATGTTCAGCCGGAATCTGGCTTCCTGTCACTTGAGCCCATTATTCCGTGTCCTGCACTCTGGGATGATGGAGAAGAGATCCTGGCCTTCCTCTCTGTGACAACCTTTTAAGTACTTGTAGAGCGCCATCATATCTCCCCTCAGGCTTCTCAAGGCTAAACATGCCCAGTTCTTTCAGTCTCTCCTCATAGGGCTTTGTTTCCAGTCCCCTGATCATCTTTGTTGCCCTCCTCTGAACCCTCCCCAGTTTGTCTGCATCCTTCTTCAAATGTGGTGCCCAGAACTGGACACAGTACTCCAGATGAGGCCTAACCAGTGCTGAGTGGAGGGGAACTAGTACTTCCCGGGATTTGGAAGCTATGCTTCTATTAATGCAGCTTAAAATGGTGTTTGCCTTTTTTTTCAGCCACATCACATTGTTGGCTCATATTCAGCTTGTGATCGACAACAATTCCAAGATCCTTCTCGCTTATTGTGTTGTTGAGCCACGTATCCCCCATCTTGTAACTGTGCATTTGGTTTCTTTTCCCTAGGTGCAGAACTTGGCATTTATCCCTATGAAATGTCATTCTGTTGTTTTCTGCCCAGCGCTCCAGTCTACCCAGATCACTTTGAATTTTGTTTCTGTCTTCCCAAGTATTAGCTATCCCGCCCAACTTTGTGTCATCTGCAAATTTGATCAGCATTCCCTACACCTCCTCCTCCAAGTCCTTAATAAAAATGTTGAAGAGCACTGGACCCAGGACTGAGCCCTGCGGTACCCCACTCGTTACCTCTCCCCAGTTTGAGAAGGTCCCATTGATAAGCACTCTTTGAGTCCGATTCTGTAGCCAACTGTGGATCCACCGGATCGTTGTTTCATCTAGCCCACTTTGAGCTAGTTTGCTCATCAGGATATCATGGGGCACGTTGTTGAAAGCTTTGCTGAAGTCGAGGTATATTATGTCTACAGCATACCCACAGTCCACAAGGGAGGTTACTTGATCAAAAAATGAGATCAGATTCGTCTGGCAGGATTTGTTCTTGACAAATCCATATTGGCTTCGAGTAATCACTGCATTGTTTTCAAGGTGCTTACAGATGGATTGCTTTATCATCTGCTTCATGATTTTCCCAGGGATTGATGTCAGACTGACTGGTCTGTAGTTCCCAGGTTCCTCCTTTTTACCCTTTTTGAAGATAGGGACAACATTAGCCCTCCTCCAATCATCTGGCACTTCTCCCGTCCTCCATGATTTCTCAAAGATAATAGTGTGTCTGGGAGTTATTCTGCCAGTTCCTTTATTACTGTAGGGTGCAGTTCATCTGGCCCTGGAGATTTGAACTCATTCAAAGGAATTAAGTGTTCCTTGACCGTATGCCTATCAATCTCAAGCTGCAGTCCTGCCCCTTCAGCCTGTATTTCGCCTTTGCCAGGGCGGTCATAGACCCTCTTTTGGGAGAAGACTGAGCCAAAGTAGGAATTGAGCACCTCTGCCTTTTCTTTGTCATCTGTTATCCTTATTTAATAGCTGAACCACCATTTCTTTCCTCTGCCTTTTACTATGCACATATCTGAAGAAAGTCTTTTTGCTGTTTTTAGCATCCCTTGCTAACCTCAGCTAGTTCTCAGCTTTAGCCTTCCTGACACCATCCCTGCAATTTTGTGCTACCTGCCTGTACTCTTCCTTTGTTACTTGGCCTTCTTTCCACTTCCTATATGTTTCCTTTTTTGTTTTCAGGTCATCCCTAAGCTTTTTGTGAAGCCACATTGGCTTCTTCTGTTGTCTTCCGCCTTTTCTTGTTGGATTTTGTGAAGCCACATTGGCTTCTTCTGTTGTATTCTGCCTTTTCTTCTTGTTGGAATGGTTTGTAATTGTGCCTTGAGAATTTCCTTTTTTAAAAGCCCCCACCCATCTTGGACTCCTTTTCTCATTAGAGTCGCTTGCCATGGGACCTTTCTGATCATTGTTCTGAGTTTATTAAAATCAGCTTTCCTAAAATCCAGGATACGCGTTTGACTACACTCAGCTTTTGCTTCCCTTAAAACCAAGAACTGAAGTACAACATGGTCGCTTTCCCCCAGAGTTCCTGCAACTGCTACTTTATCCATTAAGTCATCTCTGTTGGTTAGGATCAAGTCAAGGATAGCTGATCCTCTAGTTCCTTCCTCTACTTTCTGTAGGAGGAAGTTATCCACCACACAGGTCAGGAATTTTCTGGAGGGGCCATATTTTGCAGAATTTGTCTCCCAACAAATATTGGGGAATTTCCAGTTGGACAGTGCTGTCCTGTCCCCCCTTCCCCACCACAGGGCCAGGTGTCACCAACTGCCCTGTGGAAAGGAGCATTAGATGCCATGTCCTGCTGGTTTTTGTTTGTTTTGGGGTTTTGAGCATGTGGTTCTTGGTGTGTTTTAAAAATGTAAGCTGTTTTGAGCTCTCTACTCAAAAAGCAGGATATAAATCTACTAAAATAAAGAATAAATATTACCAATTAGATGTGCAATTAAATACTAAAAACAGTCATGCAATTACAAAACAAGCAGTAGCACCAATAATAGACAAAGTAGATAAGATCTGAAAACACTACAATAGCAATGCACCATTTAAAAGGCTTCTTTTTTAAGTTTAACCTGGAATGCACATGCTGTTAATGAAGGTGCCTCCCAGATTTGTTTGGGGAAGGTGTTCCCAAGTTGAGTTGCTATTAAGAAAAAAGGATTTTTTTACTCTGCCACAACACACTGTTGCTGTTCAAGAACATAAGAGCCATGCTGGGTCAGACCAAAGGCTCATCTTTGTGGGAAGCCCACAAGGAAGATATGAGTTCAGTAGCACCCTGCCACTCATGTTCCCCCAAAACTGGTATTCAAAGACATACTACCTCTGATCCTGGAGGTAATTTATAGCCAGCATGACTGAAGCCATTGGTATCTTTAACTTCCAATACAGATCCTTGGGGGTCCCCATTTTACATATCTCCTTTTGAAAATCCAAGTAAACAATGGCAATTGGATTACCCCTATCTGCATGCTTGTTGACAGTCTCAAAAGAACTCTAAAGGGTCAGTGAGACAGGTCTTATCTTTGCAGAAGCCATGTTGATTCTTCTTCAGCAAGTCTTGTCCTTCTATATGCTTGATAATTTTATCTTTAAAAATACTTCCCACCGATTTACCCAGAACAGATGTTAAGGTAACTGGTCTGTAATTTCCTGCATCCCCCCCCTTGTCCCCCCCCTTTTAAATGGTGTTACATCGGCTATTTTCCATTTATCTGGTATAGAGGCTAATCTTAGGGACATGTTTCCATTCAGCCATGAAACTCATTGGGTTACTTTGGGCCAGTCATTGACTCTCAGCCTAACCTACCTCACAGGGTTGTGAGGATAAAACGGACAGGAAGAGGGCCATATAAGCCATCTTGGGTTCCTTGCAAGAGGAAAAAAAGGAGGAGTGTAAATTTAATTATTTCACATTTCAGTTCTTTAAGAACTCTCAGATGTATACCATCTGGACCTTGTGAAATGTTTGCTTTCAATTAGAGATCTTATCAAGTTGTATATAAGTTTAAATTCATAAATAAAATTTGTCAAAATGATCTAGAATTTCATCTCATTTTCCTTAGTTCCTCAGACTCCCATCCTGAAAATGTCAGTTCAGGCACAGGTATCTGCCCTACATTTTCTGCAGTGAAGACAGACACAAATAATTCATTCAGCTTCTCTACAGTCTCCTTATCCTCCTTTTGTACTTCTTTATTGTTGTCCAACTGTCCCCCTAACCAGTTTCCTGCTTCTGATGTATTTAAAGAATGTTTTTTTATTGTTGGTCTAAATGTGATATGCTCCTCAAAATCCTTTTTTGCATCCCTTATTTTCTGCTTGCATTTCTTGTGTGCAAGTTTGTGTTCAGTTTTTTCACTTGGGCAACACTTCTGAAGGAAGACTTTTTTCTCTAATAGCTTCCTTGACATTGCTTGTTAACCATGCTGGTGACCTCTTGGAGTTGTTGCTTCCTTTCCTTCCTTACCTGTGGTATACATTCTAGCTGACTTTCTATTATTGTGATTTTGAGTAATCCCCAAGCATTTTGGCGAGATTTGACACTCTTGCCTTTCCCTTTCAACTTGCTTTTTACCAGTCCCCTCATTTTTTAGAAGCTTCCTCTTTTGAATTCAAAAGTGATGGTGTTTGACTTCCTTGTTCCAAAAGGTGAGGCTGTTTGAAAACAAAAGTTGGAACATTCTCCAACCTTGAAGTTTAAAAGTGCTATTTGTAGAATGTTCCTAGAATGGGAACGATCTTTTCACAAATTATTTGAACATTGCTAATTTTCTTAAAGGTCAGTAGTCAAAAGCGATGTCTCCCATTTTTGGACTTCCTCCGGTTGGTTTTGTGAAAGAAGGGGAAAAAACCAGAGAATTCCTCCAACCCTAAAAGAAAAGAACAAAGCAAAATATACTAAGTGCCAGCTACATAGGAATCAATACCATACAAGTAATAAAGGGAAAGGGTTGGTGCAGAATACTTTACATCACATTTGAAGCAGAGGGTTTGATCGTGTGTGTGTGTGTGTGTTTGCAAACACACTCCTTTGCCATTGTGAATAAGAACGTAAGATGAGCCATGCTGGATCAGACCAAGGTCCATCTAGTCCAACATTCTGTTCACACAGTGGCCAACCATCTGCCCACAAGAAACCCACAAGCAGGACATAAAGAGGAAACAACATCTTCCCATCCATGTTCCCCAGCAACTGATGTACATAGGTATACTGCGTCTGATACTGGAGGTAGCATATAGCCATCAGGACTAGTAGCCATTGATAGCCTTATCCTCCATGAATTTTTTGAATTCCCCTGTAAAGCCACCCAAATTGGTGGCCATCCCTACATTTTGTTGAAGTGAATTCCATAGTTTAACTATGCACTGTGAAGAAATACTTGCTTTTATCTGTCTTCTCCCATGAATCAGCTTCATGGGATGACTCCGGATTTTAGTATTATGAGAGGAAGAAAAATGTTTCCCTATCCACTTTCTTCACACTAGGCATAATTTTGTACACCTCTATCATGTCCCCTGCTTACTTGCTTTTTTCCTAAGCTAAACAATCCCAGCTGTTGTAACCTTTCATAGGGGAGATGCTCCAGCCCCTTGATCATTTTAGTTGCCCTTTTCTGCACTTTTTCCAACTGTATAATATCTAGGGATGGCAGAGAATTCCGCCACGGATCTCGGTGAGGCCGAATGCCAGTGCATTCAGCCCCCCGAACTCCGTGGCGGAACGGCCTGCCCCCCCGCCCCCCCGCGGATCCCCCCGGGACAAGACTTACCTGGGGCGGATATTCTGGGCGGCAGCGGCTGCGGCAGCGGCAGTGGCCGGTCTTCCGACTGGCTGCCACCGCCGCCATTTCCAGTGTAAAAAAAAAAAGACGTGATAGGCTACGTAAAGATTTACATAGCCTATCATGGCTAGGTTAAAAAAAACCAAAAAACGATGTGATAGGCTACGTAAATCTTTACGTAGCTTATCACGTCTGACTTTAAAAAAAAACCACGCGCACGCAAATGGCAGCGGCTACGGCTGCCGCCATTTGCGTTCCTTATTTTGGCCCGTCTTAGTCTACATAAATATTTACGTAGACTAAGACGGCGAAAATAAGGGGGAACACAAATAGCATCAGCTACGCTATTTGCGTTCTCCTTATTTTCGCCATCTTAGTCTATGTAAATATTTATACTAAGACTAAGATTTATACGTAGACTAAGACGGGCCAAAATAAGGAATGCAAATGGCGGCGGCCATAGCCGCCGCCATTTGTGTACATGCATTGTTGTTTTTTTTAAGTCAGATGTGATAGGCTACATAAAGATTTACGTAGCCTACCACGGCTGACTACAGGGGCGCAAACGGCGGCGGCTACGGCCGCCACCATTTGCGTTCCTGCTAGCCAGCGGCCGGATGTCTGGCTGCTGGCGGAGCCGGCCAGTGGCTCTGTGGAATTCCCGCGAGCGGAGCCGGCTGGCTGGCCAGGATTCCAGGGGGGAGCGGCGGAGCGCCTCCCCCCCAGCGAGGATTCCGGGGGGAGGGACGGAGCGCCTCCCCCCCCCAGCGGAACCCGGCGGAGCCAGGTAAGGCCAATTTCGTACATCCCTAATCGTATCCTTCTTTAGGTGCAGTGACTAGAACTGTACACAGTATTCCAAGTGTGGTCACACCATAGATTTGTACAAGGGGAGTATGATCTTGGCTGTTTTATCTTCAATTCCTTTCCTAATTAAACCTAACATGGAATTTGCCTTTTTCACAGCCGCAGCACACTGGGTTGAGATTTTCATCAAGCTGCCCACCACAACCCCAAGATCTCTTTCTTGGTCAGTCACTGCTAGCTCAGATCCCATCATTTATACTTGAAGCTGGGATTTTTGCCTCAATGTGCATCACTTTGTACTTGCTTACATTGAATCACATTTGCCATTTTGATGCCCATTCTCCCAGTTTGGAGAATTCCTTTTGGAGCGCCTCGCAATCCCATTTTGTTTTAACCACCCTAAATAATTTGGTGTCATTAGCAAATCTGGCCTCTTCACTGCTTACTCCTAATTCCAGATCATTTATGAACAAGTTGAAAAGTATTGGTCCCAATACAGATCTCTGTGGGACCCCACTTTATATCCCTCCTTTGTAAGAATTTACCATTTATTCCTACTCTCTGCTTTTTGTTCTTTACCATTACTGATCCATAAGAGGGCCTCTCCTCTTATTCCATGACTGCTAAGTGCTCAGGAGTCTTTGGAGAGGGACTTTGTCAAAAGTCTTTTGGAATTCCAAGTTAACAATGGGCTTCTTCACACGGAGCTTTTATCTTGCTATTGAGATGGCTCTGTCATGGAAGTTTGTGGGTTCTTTAGATGACGCCATTGCCCTCCAGGGTGTCTCCCGCCATTTTCCCCAGCCTATCCTGTGTTTTCCCCAAACACAACAAAAGTGGTATTTTTTCCAGCCCACAGAACAGGAGTGCCATGAACTCCCCGTGAAATTCTCCAATAGCGGAAGAAACCGGCTGTGGGCATTTGTTTTCAGTTGTTGGCGCGGTCAGGATGACGAAGGCATTGAGAATAGACTGTGGGAGATCCTGAGTGGCGTTTCACAGAAGAAGACCACGCAAGGGCTTGTGCTGTCTCCCTTCCTTGCAAGGAGGGGAGGGTGCACAGTTTGAGAGCGACTCCTGCCTCTGCTCAAGTCTTGCTGAGGAATGAAAGATCTGCACCCAACCCTCCCCCCCACTGGTGATTTTCCCCTTTGCTTTAAGGGGACCCCCTGCCAAACTTCCCAAATCTTGGCCACAGTGCAGCATGCCGCCCACTTGGCAACAGCAGCACCAGATGGCACCAAAGAAGTGCGCTGCTCTCTCAAACCACGTGTCTGCCATGTAAATGCTCGAGCACATTTCTTTATTGGGGTTAGAAGAGGGTAAAATGCTCCCCTGCAATGAAGGGAGACACATCTGGTCCCCCACCCCACCAAGCTCAAAATCAATGTCCTCTGTTGATTCAGAGCATCCCATTAAGGTCAATGGGGCTTACTCCCAAGTAAGTATGCTGAGGGTTGCAGACTTACAGCATGTCAGTCTCCATCCACCAGTAATGTGCAAGGAGAGGGAAAGGGGCAGGAACCAGGGAGGAATGATCACCACACCCCAAGCGGCATCACCACCCCCATGAGAAGGAAAGAAACGAAAAATAATGCGAGGGGGGACATGTTTATTGACACTCTCAAAGAACTGTAAAAGGTTAGTGAGCAAGACTTACCTTTGCAGGAGCCATGTTGATTCTTTTTCAGCAAGGATTGTCCTTCTATATACTTACTAATTTTATCTTTAATAATGCTTTCAACCAATTTACCCAAAACAGACGTTAAGCTAACTGGCCTGTAATTTCCCAGATCCCCCCTGGATCCCTTTTTAAAAAATTGGTGTTCCATTGGTCATTGTCCAGTCCTTTGGTACAGAAGCTGATCTTAGGGACATGTTGCATATTTTTGTTAGAAGATCAGTGTGATGGAACGGTATATGGTTTTATGGTTTAATTGTCTATTATAATGCCTGTTTGCATAGTTGATGTATTATAACATGTCTCTTTGGTAAGTAGGTGGGAGGGGGGAATTGGAATGTTGAGAATTTAAATACTGTCTCCTGATTGGCTGTGGGTTTTTATTGTTGGGAGAGAGGGAGAACAACAGGAACGGGGTTTGTCTTGAGATAGGGTTGGGTGGCTTGAGGGTTAGGAACGACGTTGGGCTTAGCTTTGGGGGTGGATAGATTCCGTGGGAGGTGGAGAGAGGTTTAATTATTATTTTAAAGACTCTTATTAGATGGGGTAGAGTAGGCTAGGATTTAATAAAAACATGAAACAACCATTCTTTACCACAGGTTGCACCAACTAACTTGAAACATCCTTTAAAGTTTAATTTTTATTAATACAAACCATGTCATTCTTGGTATCTTTATTAACAGGGAAAAGGTTTAATGAATACAAGAATGTAACAAGCTAGAGTCACAATATCTATACACACACACACACACAGAGAGAGAGAGAATCTGAAGGTTTTCTCCTAGCTAAGAGCTTTAAAGGTCTGTAAAAGAAAAGAGGTTTTCCCAGCAGTAGGAGAAAAACATGTCTGTAGTGGATTTTGAGGTTATTATGGTTATATCCATTTCTCACACACTCTCTCTCTGTTTTTCCCGAACAGAAGAGGTTGAAGGGATATAAAGGTATTAAGAATTCTAGAATTAGAATTTGTACCTGATGTTGTGGAGATTTTCATGAGAGTGGTGATGAGATAATAATGATGTGAGGAAAGAGTGGACGCATCACAATCATCAATTTCATATTTCAGTTCTATAAGAACTCTAGGATGGATACCATCTGGGCCTGGTGATTTATTAACATTCAATTTGTCAAGAAGGTTGAGAACTTCATCTTTTGTCACTACTATTTGCCTCAGTTCCTCAGATTCCCTTCCTGAAAACATCAGTTCAGGCACAGGTATCTGTCTATATCTTCTGCAGTGAAGACCGATGAGAAGAATACATCCAGCTTCTAGGCAATCTCCTTATCCTCCTCCTTAGTACTTCTTTAACTCCATTGTCATCCAGTGGTCCAACTGCCTCCCTAGCTGGTTTCCTGCTTCTGATATATTTAAAGAATTATTTATTGTTGTTAGAGATGTGCTCCTCAAAATGCGCTTTTGGGGGGGCATCTCTTATTGTCTGCTTGCATCTCCTTTGTGCAGTCTTGTGCTCCCTTTTGTTTTCCTCACTTAGGCAAGATTTCTATTTTCTGAAGGAAGACTTCTTTTCTCTAACAGCTTCCTTGGCACTGCTGGTTAACTGTGCTGGTGACCTCTTGGACTTGGTGCTACCCTTCCTAACCTGTGGAGAACAATTTAGCTGAGCTTCTGTTCTTGTAGTTTTGAGTAACCTCCAAGCACTTTGAAGGGATTTAACCCTCTTGACTTCCCCTTTCAACTTCGTTTTCCCCAGTTCCCTCATTTTAGAGAAGTTTCCTTTTTTGAAGTCAAATGTGACTCTGTTGGACTTCCTGGGCAATTTTCCACTGAAATATCTGTTAAATCTGATAGCATTGTGGTCACTGTTTCCAATTGGTTCTACAACGTTCAGACCTTGTACTAGGTCCTGGGCGACACTGCTTAGCATTATGTCCAGGGTCACCTCCCCTCTGGTCTGTTCCATGACCAACTGTTCCAGGGCACAGTTTTTTGATATCTTTCATCACTAATCTTCCATCTACAGATATGTAGCTGGCATTTGAGCTACTTATTAACTAATTTTACTAGTCTGGAAAAAAAGATGAGAGTAAAAGACTCTCTCCTCTCTTCTCTCCTTTTCTTCCCCTTTTCAACACGAATCAGCCTCTCTGCAGCCAGCCAGGCAGCCTCCTAGCAGCTCCCTAACTATAGTATGCCAATAAGAAAATGAGTAGCTCTAACTGCACTTACATTGTCTACTGAATGCCTACCTTTGCAGCAAAAGGAGCCCAAACTGTGTAGGGAGTGTAAATTACAGCCAGAGCAGAACGCTAACTGTGCCCTATAGCTGTGAGAGCTAGCAGAAACAAAGGAGCCATTGCCCCAGATCTCCTGTTGGCACATAAAACACAGAGAAATGCAGTGCATATTTTCAAGCCAGCCGAGGGAGTTGTGACCATAAGCAACACCATTGTTTTGCATGTGCTGTTCCCATAAGAAGAAACTTCAGTACTTTAAAAGAGAGGAAAAGAATGACAATATGCTTAGTATCTAGTATCCACAGGTACATATTACATCTACAATTCTGTCTCTGTAAACAGTACCTAACGCTGACTACCTCACTGGCTGTCAGAGTGTCTCCTCTGTTCTTAAACCGCACCCCTCTCTATTTATTTAGCTTGTCCAGATCCCTGCCTCCCCTCTTACTGCATGTTTGAAGACACCCATATTCCTAGTGAGACCGGTAACAAAATGTTGCAGTGTGGAGCACTCAGGCCTCCAGCAAGTCATTTATTTATTATTAACATTTATATATTGCCTTATTGGCTAAAAAGCCATCAAGGTGGTGTACA
This sequence comes from Heloderma suspectum, assembly GCF_057233095.1. Lineage (NCBI taxonomy): Eukaryota > Metazoa > Chordata > Lepidosauria > Squamata > Helodermatidae > Heloderma > Heloderma suspectum. The sequence continues at coordinate 251,912,066 of NC_139459.1, forward strand.
ACAATTTAAAACAATAAAATCGTAAAACAAGAAAACAACAACCAAGAATGTTAAACACAGCAAAACATTAAAACTACATAATTTAAAAGGCTAAATTAAAATGATGCCCTTTCCCATGATATACCATTCCGTTTCTCCTCCCAATTCCCATTATTTTCCCTAACACGCACTCAGCGTTCCATGGCTGCAAGCATCCCCAGGGTTCATTTGGCTGTGAGTCTTCCCCCAGCCCTTTGTTTTTTGTTTGTTTGATACTTCTGCAAACCTTGGGATTCCCCAAAGCCTGCGGATGCTTTGTGGGCATGGTACTCTTCTGTGGGCATGGTACTCTTTTGGCTACATAAGGATCCCTTCTCAAGAGAATGAGCTGGTATATAGGTTAACTCTAGGTCCGCCAGGACCTGTCTTTGAATGATGCTCATCTGCCTGTAATATCTGCATGGCAGGGAGAAATTCATCACTGGTCATTGCAGCACTACGGAAGGACATAATGTCATTGCTGACCTCTCTGCCTTGCCATGCAGCTACTGAAGACAGCGGTAGGAGGACCTTGCATTTGAAAGATCTCTTGACTAAATGATATTCTATGCCATGCATCTTCTCTCTCTACTAGCCTGTTTGCAAATCCAGCAGATTCTAAACATGGTTAAATAAATGCAAGCCTGAAACTGCCCAATGTAATTGCCATCTCTATATTGTTTCTCATCCCCATCTGTGCCTTTTATGCTTTGAGGCTTGGCCTTGTTAAAAATGTGTCAGTCCCGCTCAGTTTGCATTAGTATTCCTTGTCAACCTGTGTTACGATTCTCTTGTTGCTCCCAGTTCCTCTGGGCCAGGTCAGTTCAAGATAGAGCTGCCGTGTAGTCATTAACAGGTCATAGACCAAACTGCAGTTCTGTTGTGTAGCCACAGTGCTAGTTGCCAGTGGGAATGGTCAACGTACAGTCTATTTACTGCAAACGATAACCTTTTCTTGTTTTCTAAAATGGATGTGCTACTGCTAATGGCTTTCATGCTTTCCATAGCATATAGAACATAAGCAATTATTGCCCTTTGCAATACTTTATTTACTTGAATACCCTGCCTAAGACAGTTAATAGCATTCAAGAAAACCATTTCAAACTATAGGCAATCATAAAAACAGTAAGAATTGCTAAAACAACGAGTAGCACCAATAACAACATTAAAACATAGCAAGCAGCCATAAGAACAATGAATAGGAGAGAAAGATGACAGTAAAGTATGCTTGAACAAAAGTTATAACTTGGTACTTAAAAGCAGATATAGAGGGGCTATGCAAATTTTTTGAGGCAACATGTTTCATAATGTGGACAGTGCTAGGGATGCTGGCCGGGAATGATGGCAGATGTAGTCCAACGCATCTGGAGAGCGCCAGGTTGGGGAAGTCTGCTTTGGTTATTTCCACATTAGACTATTGTAATGTGCTCTATGCCTTTGGGGGGAAAATTCTAGAAACTTTTGTTAGTAGAAAATCCCTGCTAATAGGAAACCATTTCTGCAATTATGTAACACCTATATTTCACAAACTCCACTGGTTCCTATTTCTTTGTTTCCACGTCCAATCCAAAGTACTGATTTTAGCCTTTCAACCAGTTTGGGACCTATAGGACTTCCTCTGCCCATATGAACCGGCCTACTCACTTCTTTATTCTGAGAAGGCCTTGTTCTGCCACCATCTGAAGAGCAGTTGTGTGAGGCCTTCTCTATAGTGTAGGGTGTCCACTTATACATTGCCAAAAAAAGAGGAATCGCATCACTGAAAAGAAGACAAAAGAGGACACCAATCTGCATAACATTTGCATTATATGTCTAGGTGCAAATATAGAAAAAAAAACCCTATAATTTAAATAGAAATGCAATAGATCTCACCATAGTGGAGAAGGCTGTAACCAGGTGACCTGTGTGCCTGCTCACTCAGTCTGCTGTCCAGGAGCTATGTGTTGATGGGCAACTTCAAGGCCCCTGCTACAATCCCTCCTTATGGTTCCTTGCCCTTAAACCAGACACTGGACAGCCCATCAAGCAGAGGACACCTTCAAGCAGAGGACAGTCCTCTGCCAGCTCTCCAAAACAGAGGACTGTCCTCTGTAAGGTAGGACACCTGGCCAGAGGTCTATTATAAGTAGTACAGGGCAGAATGTCAAATGCATCTTGATTTGGGCACAATTTTGTGTCATGAAAACCTTTTGTTAAAGTAACTATAGTTTGCCTTCACCCCAGGGAATTGGGGGATTAGATGTAGTAGCGGGAATGCAAGAAGCTCCCACCCCTGCCTACTGAACTCTCCTCAGAGCCCGAACCTGCCCCAAGATCCCAACGGATGGGCCCAATCTCTCGTTTAGAGCTTCTTTCTGCTCTGGAAGCCAGGCCAAGTACACAGTTATTTGCAACAATATCTGTTCCTGACCTGCAAATAAGCTGAGTTTTAAGCTATAGTGTTTATGGGTTGAGGCTGGTAGAAGGCATTTTTTCTAGGGATGTACGAAAATCACTTACCTTTCGGGGATTATGCTGATGGTGCGGGGGTAGGCGTTCCGTCCCTCCCCCCAGAATCCTCGCTGGGGGAGGAGGCGCTCCATTCCTCCCCCCCTGGAATCCTGGCTGGCTGGCTGTGCTCCGCAGCAATTCTGCGGAGCTGCCGGCCGGCTCCGCCAGCAGCCGGACAGTCGGCCGCTGGCTAGCAGGGACGCAAACGGTGGTGGCCATAGCCGCCGCCGTTTGTGTCCCTGCAGTCAGCCATGATAGGGCCGCGGTGGCTTAGTGGTTAAGATGCTGAACTGCAGACCGGAAGGTCGGCAGGACAGCAGTTCGAGACCCGAGTGCTGCATGACGGAGTGAGCTCTCGTCTTCAGTCCCAGCTCCTGCCAACCTAGCAGTTCGAAAGCAAGAAATTGCAAGTAGATAAATAGGTATCGCCTCGGCGGGAAAGGTAGCAGCGTTCCGTGCACCTCGGTGTTCAGTCATGCCGGCCACATGACCACGGAAGCGTCTTCGGACAGCGCTGGCTCTTCGGCTTAGAAACGGGGATGAGCACCGCACCCTAGAGTCAGACATGACTGGTTGGGGACACCTTTACCTTTACCTTTTAGTCAGCCATGATAGGCTATGTAAATCTTTACATAGCCTATCACAGCTGATTAAAAAAAACACAAAAAAACGCGCGTACGCAAATGGCGGCACCCATGACCGCCGCCATTTGCGTTCTTTATTTTGGCACGTCTTAGTCTACGTAAACATTTACGTAGACTAAGACAGTGAAAATAAGGGGAACGCAAATAGCGTAGCGTCTACGCTATTTGCGTTCCCCTTATTTTCTCCGTCTTAGTCTACGTAAATGTTTACAAAGACTAAGACGTGCCAAAATAAGGAATGCAAATGGCGGCGGCCATGGCTGCCGCCATTTGCTTACGCACTTTTTTTTGTGTTTTTTTTTAAGTCAGCCATGATAGGCTGCATAAAGATTTACGTAGCCTATCACGGTGTTTTTTTAAAAATCTAGCCATGATAGGCTACGTAAATCTTTTCGTAGCCTATCACGTTTTTTGTTTTTTGTTTTTTTTTAACCTGGAAATGGCAGCGGTGGTGGCAGCCGGTCGGAAGACTGGCTGCCGCCGCCGAACCGCTGCCAAACCGCCGCCGCCAGTAAGATCCGCCCCAGGTAAGTCCTGTCCTGGGGGGGTGGGGGGGTGGCAGGCCATTCTGCCACCGATTTCGGGGGGCTGAATGTGCTGGCATTTGGCCTCCCCGAGATCCATGGCGGAACTTTCGTACATCCCTAATTTTTTCCCTTAAGGAACAGCACTTCCCTGGGTCTGGCGTCAGCCTCTACTTGCTGTAGAAAAGTGGAAACCAATGTGAAAATATCTCGAGTCATTGCAAACAGCCAGCAAGGTAAGGAGGGCAGACTGGACTTCATCCAGCAGCTGAGGTGGCTGCTTTATCTTTGTCGTTTAACAGCTTGTGTTTGTATCAACACACCCAGAAAAGAAAGAGACAGTTTTATATTGATGTTAGAGCTGCAAATAGTATTAGTACCTTTTTGTAGAAGGCTCCAAGGACTGATAACTCCTGTTTTTTTCATTAGGGAGCAAAAGTTGCCAAAGAAATCTACTTTGTGCTCTGCAGGCAGTTCAGTTGCTTTTTGAGGGAGAAACCAGTTGCTTTTAAATACTTGAGGTACCTGTTATGTATCCTAGGGGTACCAAATGGATTGTTCTGTTTATTTTATTTATTTCCAAGAGGTGGCACTGTTAGGCAGGCACTTAGCTGTTTGGGACTGATAAGTTTTCGTGATAATAGAAGACAGAGAAAAAGAGAGGGTTTTATTAGAGAATGTAAAAAGCCCTATTCAGGTGTTGCTAAATTGTACCCATGGAGGGGGAGCGGATCATGCATGCTGCCGCTGCCCCCAGTGGTCCCATGCATGCCAGCCGAATTGTGTGGGAAGGTCTGAAGTGGGTTCTAAGCATGTTTAGTTGACCACACGTATAATTCTCCCCATCATCAGGAACCCCGATTGCACTGGGATTGCAGGAAGGATTCTAAGCAGCCAAATGTTCTTCAAATCCTCCTTCAGACTTTTCCACTCAACTCAGGAAGATTGGGGGCAGGACCAGTACACATGCGCCCCGCCTCACCCCTCCATGGGTACAATTTAATAACATCTGAATAGGGCAAATGTCTCCACACTACTTGCAAAGCGATTGGTTCTACCTAAGTGGCCACTCAGACCCTTTGCTTACATGGCACTGAATACATAGATATTGAGGTGGCAAGTGAGATGTTGGGGGTAGGAGCAGCAGCACATTCCCACTCCCCCTTTTTTCCATGTGAACCTTCGATGTATAGAGAATGTCTGAAGAGGGCTCATGTGTTAATGGTATAGGGGGCAGGCTCAGGTAGTGACCCTTGGTAGGAAAATAGGAGTGTCCTGATTTTAATCCATGAAACATTAGAGCATGGGTGGGAGAACTTGTGATCCTCCAGACGTTGGACTGCAACTTCCATCATCCTTGAATAGAAATTAAAATTTCCAGAAATTCTGAGGCCATTAAAAAAGCCCCCCCCCCAATTAGAACTTTTGAGGAAATTGAAAAATAAGCAATACTTACGTTTTTAGTGTTTTTTGGTTGCTTTAAGACAGCCTTCCCCAGTCTGGTGCCCTTCAGATATTTTGGATTTCAGCTCCCATCAGCTTCAGGCAGCATGGCCAATGGTCAGGAATGCTGGGCACTGTAGTCCAAAACATCCGGAGGGCACCAGGTTGGGGAGGGCTGCTTTAGGAACATAAAGCAGCCTTTCTGTGCCTGAAGTTATTTTATGTATGACTTAGTTTGCTCATAAAATTATTACATTTTAAAACTTTTAAAAGTAAACTTGGTTAGTCAATTTGTAATTACTGTCTGAATAGATTAGAACTACATTAAATGACTGCTAGAGCATCAGAAACGCAGGACTCTACAGAACAAAACCCAAACTGTCAAGAATGCACATTTTACTGTCAGGAATGCACAATGGTGACTCTACTCACATGTTGGGAAACTGAGCATAAATGTCTATCAGGAAAATATACTTTAGATCAATAATTTTCATAAGGAATGAAAGAACTAACTATGCTGGGAATCTTACAGAGAGGATTAAAAAATATTTTTACCCATGGCTTCATTATTTCCAAGACATTTTACATCTCTAGTCTTTCTATAAAAGTGCTCTTATTACATAGTTTTTAGAAATCATTTTGGGGGGCAGTAACGGCTGGGTAACCATATATAAGTACTTTGTCTTAAATTCTAAAAGAAAATATTTCATAATCCAAAGCTGTTTAATTTTTCTAATTTTTCAGAAAAAAACAAAAAAGGAACTCAGGGAAAAAACTGAACAAACCATTTTTTCCCTGAATTTTCCTGTTTTTTTTCCCCTGGGCCTTCACATCTCTATCCCTGAGCATTAGCCATGCTAGCTGGGGCTGATGCAAGTTGCAGTCCAACATCTGAAGGACCATAGTTCCCCACCTCTTGCATTAGAGGGTATATAATTAAATCAAATTATTTCTGCCCTGTTGATTCAGAACATTATATGGTAAGGAACATTATTATGAGAACATTATACTCTTGTATGTCACACCAGTTAAGACAGAGGCTTTACAAGTTTCAGGCTGAAAACTGATCTTGCATCAAAGTGTTCTCCAACCAAATTCATACTGAGTAGTTATTCAGGGTATTCCTGAACTAACTGTTTAGCTTTGAGGCATCTGTCGAGAGCACTGGCCCGCCATTTCTGGTTAACACACACGCCTTAATTGGGGTGGGGTGGGGGTAGGGTTGCTTTCAGTATCTTCCTCCTTCTTTGGTATAAAAATGTAGTTTCTCCTCCTGGACTTGATAAGTTTTCGAATGTTGTTTTTCTAAATGATGTTGAACGATTGCAGATTAGAGTTGTGAAAGGCCTGGAACAAATTGAACATCCTTAAAATTAGATCAGGCACCAAATCCAAAAGTTACATTTTGAATTTAACCAAATAGAAATGTTACCATTTGAATATTAACTGTAGGAATAGTGATGACGGGATCACACCAAATAAATGTGCATAATAGTAAGAGTTGCTCAGGCTACAGAGCTAGTTAACAGCTCAGATGCATCAGATACTGTAACCTTTGGTGCAAACTGGGTTCACAAGGGGGAAATGTTGCCTAACATTATGTAGATCCATTTCAATCCAGCTTCGGCCTGGTTATGATGGGACAGAGACTACTTTAGTCGCCTTGGTGAATGATCTATGCCAGGAACTGGACAGGGGGAGCATGTCTCTACTCATTTTACTGGACCTCTCGGCAACTTTCGATACCATTGACCGTGGTATCCTTCTGGGGTATCTGCCTGAGATGGGATTAGGAGGCACTGTTATGTGGTGGCTCCGGTCCTTCTTGGAGTGGTGATCTCAGAAGGCGGCACTAGGGGATTCCTGTTGGACGCCATGAACTTTGGCCTGTGGTGTCCCTCAGGGTTCCATCTTATCCCCTGTACTATTTAACATATACATGAAACTGCCGGGAGAGATTGTCCATAGTTCGGGGATTCAGTGCCCCCGGTATGCTACTGATGACACTCACCTCTATCCTTTCCATTCAAATCCAAGGAAGCTGTTTTAGTTCTAAATCGGTGTCTGATGTCAGTAATGGACTGGATGAGGACAAACAATTGAAGCTTAATCTAGACAAGACAGAGGTACTTGGGGTTAGTCAAAAGACATAATTTTTGGAAGCATCATGGAATAGATGTAGAATACATGGTGCAAAATGTATATAACATGTGTGGAATAAATCTTGTTTTTTCAGATTTCTCTTAAGGGAAAAATAGGTCCTAAACCCCTGAGGCATGGTCTTTCAACTCCATATTAAACAACAAAGGTTTCTCCATTTAGCCTCCATTCAGAAACTATGCTACAATCAGACAATGTTCTACTGGGGTGTAATTGCTCTAGGGCAAAATCTCTCTCTCTCTCTCTCTCTCTCTCTCTCACACACACACACACACTCATTTTCTACCAACAGCAACATTCACATTATTTTCCTGTGGAGTGTGTGCTCCATTTTCACTCTACATAAAGTAGTTCAAGAGTTAATGCACTGACATTTTAGAATAATTTCTTGACTTTAAGAATAATGACAACTGTGCTTTTGTTCATGAGATAATCATATTTTCCTTATTTGGTAGCATTCAAGGAAATCTGTATGCACAAAAGCTGATAAACAAAATTAATATGTCAAACTGTCTAATAAGGATAGGTATCAATGCATTTTTCCAGTGAGCATATATAATACCAAGAAATACTGTTGTTGCAGTGTATATAACTGGTTATATGTTATGTTTTAGTTTACATTTTACTAAGTATTTTCTAAAAGAAAATTCTGTCTTAATTTCTCCATTTCTAAATCACAACATCCTATTCAAAGTCACGCTCATCAGATATATCTTTAACCTCAACTGCAGGCTTAGAGAAGTTCTTTCTTTGAATATCTATTTTGACTCTGATTTCAGATATCAGGAAAACAACTTAGCATTCATTTGCAGTAGGCTGTAATTGTGGATGTATTACTGAAGGTCTTTGCTTTCATAGTTTCTCACGAGTAAGCACTCGGTCACCTTTAGCTACTTCAAGCATGAACTGAACTTTAACTAACTACACAATCAAATACTTTATCTTCTAAATCTCTGTCCATTTTTTTAGGGATAAACATGTTATTAACAACCACATTTCTGCTTATTAAAAACAAAACAAATGGGGGATTCTTATTGGGGCCACCCACTGAAGAGAGGATCTCCCATCAATAGGTCTCCCATTCACTAGTGCCTTCTCCCCGACGTCCCAGTCCGCCACCTAAGGTCCTTTGAGGGATCTGTGCTGTAGCTGCCTAATGTGACAATGGCAGCCACCCACATGAGGACCTTCTCCTTTGCCACCCCTCAGTGGTGGAATGACCTGCCTGTTGAAATGTACCTGCTGACCTCTTTGAAGGTCCTTAAGCAGGCATTAAGGATGCTATTATTCTGGCAGGCCTTCCCTTTTGAGAACTCTTGTTCCTTTTGCTGACTCATGTATACTGTTTTTAAGCTGTGTTGTTTTAAGCTGTGTTTTATTGTTGGATTTTTAAAAAATTGTTTTTAGTTCTAAGTTGTTTTTAGTTGTATGTTGTTTGTATATATTGTCCCTATGCTTTTATGTAAATAGTTTTTAAACTTTGTATGTTGTATTTTAATGTTTTAACTTTTGTAAACTGCCCAGAGAGCTTCGGCTATGGGGCGGTATAGAAATGTAAGAAGAAATAATAATACCAATATTAATACTACTACTACTAATAATAACGGTTAAACCTCTCCATGCACTGCCGTCCTGATGAAAAATTGCTCCTGTGCTATTTTTGTTTTTTTCAAACACCAAAACAGACATGGTTGCTAATGACATGCTTACTATGTCAAGTTCAGGCTTTTTCTGAATAAGAGCTTTCCTCTCTTAAAGTCTCAGGCGCACCTAACTCTAGGTAAAGCACTATATTTGCATATCCAGATGGACACAAACATAACCGGAATTCCAGAAATGATAGCAGCAACAGCAGCGCTTATTCAACCATAGTGGTTTAAATCCTGCTTGCCAACTTCAGAAGAAAAATGCATGCAATACAGGAGGTGGCACTGGAGTGCTTGCAGTTCACAGTAGCAATCTATGAAAATGTGGATTTCAACTTTATTGTGACACTAAAATGGAGAATGTTGTGATGTCAGAACCCTTTAGTTACAAACATTCTAGAAACCTTCTTTTCTCCCTTCAGTCAAAGCTAGATCATCTGCCTGCTTCCTCATTTCCAATGAACAAGCTCATAAGTTGCTGTTTTACAGCAACTGAGGAAAGTCCGTTGTCTGATACTCCACAATCTCCATTGATCCTTTCTCTGCCAGCATCTGGGAACTGGAATGACTTCCTGTTTACACTGAGGTAATGAGCTCTCTATCTGTTTGGGAAGCAAAGTCAAGTCTGCGTTCGAGGTACTGCACAATATAAAGTAGACAATGTTACATATTTATTTACTTACGTTATTTCATATCCTGCACTTTGGTCCTCAGAAGGGACTCCCAAGGCAGCTTACAAAAAGTTGTTAAAAACAATATGAAACAGTATAAAATAATACAAAAAGCATAGCACACTTACTTCAGGGAATTCCACAATTGTGGTGCCACAGTAGAAAAGGCTCTGTTTCTTATGCTCCACCCCACAGCTCACTTCTGAAGCCCAGTCACCAGAGCCTTGTTTCTCAGTATCCTGGTGGTTTTCTGCTTAAATAAATAAATATCAAATTTAGCACTTCAAAAACCCAGATATTGTAGAGTTGGAAAGGTGCAGAAAAGGGCAACTAAAATGATGAAGGGGCTGGAGCAACTCCCCTCTGAGGAAAGGTTACAACATCTGGGACTGCTTAGCTTAGAAAAAAGACAAGTAAGGGGAGACATGATAGAGGTATACAAAATGAAGCATGGTGTGGAGAATGTGGATAGGGAGACATTTTTCTCCCTCTCGATATTAGAACCTGGAGTCACCCTATGAAGCTGATTGGTGGGAAAATCAGGATAGATACAAGGAAGTACTTCTTCACACACTGCATAATTAAATTATGGAATTTGCTAGCAATAAATGTAGTGATGGCCATGAATTTGGATGGCTTTAAAAGGGGACTAGACAAATTATTGGAGGATCAGGCTATCAATGGCTGCTAGGCCTGATGGCAATATGCTACCTCCAGTATCAGAGATGGTATGCCTATGTGCACAAGTTGCTGGGGACCATAAACAGGAGGGTGCTGTTGCACTCATGTCCTACTTGTGGGTTTCCTGTGGGCAGCTGGTTGGCCACTGTGTGAACAGAATGCTAGATTAGATGAACCCTTAGTGTGATCCAGCACGGCTCTTATATGCTTGTGTTCAGATTTTCTTAACAAAATCCCACATTCTGTGCACAAAAAAGGTATGCTATTAGGTTGCATATGACACATGCAGATTGATGCTACACCATGCAAATGTGTTGTCATAATTCTAATTGGTTAATATTTATAATAGGCTGGATCCAGACTTAGTCATGCTTAGAGGAGACCCACTGAAATTAATGGGACTTAAGTTAGTTATGACTATCTTAAGTTTCATTGATTTCAGTGGGTCTACTCTAAGCATGACTAATTTGGGATCCAACTCTATATTTTTTATCCCACCCTTCTGCTAAGGAGCTCAGGACGATATTCTCCCCTCACTTGATCATCACAACAATCCAGTGAGGTAGGTTTGGCTCAAAGAGGAACTGGCCCAAGATCACCCACTGAGGTTCATGGCAAAGCTGGGATTTGACCCTGGGTCCTGCTGGATCTAGTTTGGCACTCCAAGCACTGCACCATATTGGATACACTGCCTGTGTGCTTTCAAAAATGTCTCCCTGAGGACTAGACGTTTTCTTAAAAATATGGAAATTGGTATTCCTGGGATTCTGACAAATTCTATATAACATTTCATGAATGTAACTACATAGCTCTGCGTAGGTTTTCTAGGTGACCTTTCTTTTTAGTCCACATCCACTGGATTCCACTGCTACATTAACACAGGCATATTTTATCCCAGATGGCCAAAATATCATTCAAGCCATTACCAGACTCCATTGTGTTTCACACAGAGCTGATGTTCAAAAGCACCAAGGTCTGTGTACAAGGCTTCCCTCAAGGGTGTTATAGTTTAAGACCTAAACCTATTGGTATTGGCATATGAGGCAGCTACTACCTTGATTTAATGCTATTTTGGGATGACTATGTTCTTCCACTGCTGTGGGGGAAATAGTCCCTATGGGGCATGTCAGTGTGAGTTTAACCGTGATGATTTACTGAGATCATGCAGCTGCACAGAAGTGCCAGAAAAGACCATTCGGGAGTAAGGAGAGAGAGATTATTTTGCAGGGGTGCCAGAAGTGTTCAGTCTTATTGTTATTAACATTCTTGAATGTTTCACACACATACAAGAATTTGATTTCCTGAGAAATGCGCCTGTCATTAAAAAACACACACCCTTCATTGGTCTTGCTACCAGGAGAAAGTTTGAAAGTGCATATGAGTAGTTTCAGAGGCTTTTGGACAGTGTTGGGGGGGGGGAGTGGGATTCAGATGTCTGGATCCCACTTTGGCTTTGTAGGCCAAAGCAAGTCGGGGCGGGGGGCGCCAATCAGCCCAAGCCGAAACGGGCCTGCCTCAGAAGCCACAAAGTGGCCTCTGAGTTGGATCGGGGGTCCATGCACATCCCTAAATACTACTATAAGGCATCAAGCTTGGTTAATGTGTATTACTTGAAAGACCAGAAACAATCCTAGGACCCTGTTTACTGGGAGACCTGTTTGCACCCTCATTTGGGGCCGGGCAGATGGTGGTAACCTTACTGTCTGTCCTGTAGCATGGTCAAGCAGCAGGGAGGAAAGGGATTTTAGCCAATTGGCATCACCAGTTGGTTCCAGGAGGTGTGCCATCCGGGGGTGGACCTGGGAGGACAAGTTCCCTCCCTGGTCCATCTCTGGGGCATAAAATTAGGCACCACATTTGGAGTTGGCCATTGCTGACTTGGATTTTTCCACCCACCCTTCTTAAGTGTAATATCTCTTAGTAGTTATGGACAAGTGTTGGCCACCAGTTGACAGGGCCAGGAAGGTATTTTACCCAGTGGAGTTATTGAGTCTTACAGGGTGTGATTTTTGCCTTCCTCATAGCAATTGGTGTGTTTATGAGTGGTATATATTTAATTGCTTTATTACTTCATCACAACCTGTAACATAGGTAGCCTACACCTGTAAGAGGAAACAATAACTGGTTTACTTCTTACAATTCTCAGTTTGGCATCCATCTTGGAACCACACCCAAAATACAGGCCTGGAGCATGTTCAATTCCAATTCTTCTAAAAGAGAGGCATTTGCCTTGTTACCACTAGGTGGCAACAACATAAACATATATTACACAACCTACTGGTAGGGATGTCAGAGAATTCCGCCACCGACTCCAGTGAGGCTGAGGTCTTTAGAATCCAGCCCCCCGGAATCCGTGGCGGAACGGCCTCCCGCCCCCCTGCGGAATCCCCCTGGGACGGAGCTTACCTGGGGCAGATGCGGTGGCGGTGGCTCTGGCAGCGGTGGCGGCAGCTCCGGCTGGCCTCCTAGCCGGCCGCTGCCAGGCTGCTGCGGCCGCAAATGGCGGCTGTCATAGTGGCCGCCATTTGCGTGCTTGCAGGCAGCCATGATAGGCTACGTAAGTATTTACATAGCCTATCACGGCAAAGAGCAGGGATGCAAATGGCGGCCGCTATGCCATTTGCGCCCCTGCTCTTTGCCATGATAGGCTGTGTAAGTATTTACGCAGCCTATCACAGTAAAGGCGGCCACGCAAATGGCGTAGTGGCCGCCATTTGCGTGGCTGCCTTTACCGTGATAGGCTACGTAAATATTTACACAGCCTATCACGGGCTACCGTAGGGACGCAAATGGCGTCCCCTACACAGGACGCCATTTGCGTCCGCACCAGCCCAGCAGCAGCTGGAGGCCCTGCTGCGGATCGGCCTGGCTGGCAGCTCTGCGGACTGGCCAGGCAGGATTCTGGGAGGGAGGACCGGATCACCTCCCCCCCTGTCGAGGATTCCGGTGGGAGGAATGGATTGCCTCCCCCTGCAGCGGATGCCCCAACCGGAACCAGGTAAGGGATTCGTACATCCCTACCTACTGGTGGTGCTGGAGGCATCTTGGCTGGATCCATTTTGGAAGGCGCAGTGGTTGTGGGACCCTGCTCCCAAAATGGGGGCTCCAGAAGGGGCCTTGGATGTGGGGTACAAGGCTCCAGTCTAGCTCAGGGGCTGGCATGCCTGTCACATCCCCAGATGGTGTGACGGGCCTATGAGAACGTGCAAGCCATCATGGGCCTGTTACTTTTGTCACTCCCACGATGGCCACATAGTAGTTGGGCTGGGTGAGGTGTGTGTGTGTGTACATTGGCCAGCAGTCAGGCTGCCTGGTGACAGGATCCAGCCTTGTGCCATGCCAAACCTATTGTAAGCTGGAGCCAATAAAGCTCATGGCCAATTTCACCCAAAACCCATGTGTGCCTGGTTTCTGTCCCTCCTGCCCTCGCCCTAGTAGTGAGGATGAGGTACCATTTAGCTAGAAAGGGTTTTCAAAATGCCACTCTGAAAGAAAACCCTTCTTTTAAAACAATGAATGAGTTAGAGCATTCATTGAAGCAATGGAAGATCTGTACTCTGAACAGATGTCTGGTTTTTAATATGGAAGAGGAAAATTACAGTTGGGCAGGTGGACGCAGAAACCTATAGAGCAAGGGTAGGCAATCTTTGGGGGCTGTGGGCACAGTTGGCAATCTGAGAAACTGTCCTGGGCACCACCACAAAATGGCTGCCATGTTTCTTGCTTTGTTTCTTGTGGCAAAGGACAAGAAACCTCCCCAAAAGGCTGGGTACAAAGCGGAGGTGGGGCCTGCGCCCCAACACACTAAACAGCTCCTTCGAACCCACTGTTTTCAGCAGCAACATAAACCTATTTCACAGCAATACTAGCCGCCGATAAGAAAGTGTGTGTGTTTCAGTGGGAGGGGTTGGGCACCTTGGTGGGCACCAAGAAAGCTGTCCAGGGGTGCATTGGTGCTTATGGGTGCCATGTTGTCTACCCGTGTTACAGAGATATTGTACCTGAAGTGCCTTGATAGCTGAGCATTTCATTCTTCACTGGAGACTAGAGGACTGGGCTCTTTTTTTGTTTGTTCGTTTGTTTGGTCTTTTTCTGGAAGGCCAGTCTCACAAACAAGGAGAAATGAATCTGCAAAAGGGGGTGATTGCTATAAAACAAAGCAAATTGGCGGCACTAAAATAATGGTTCTCTTTCTTCCCACTTCCTTCATACTAACGATTGCTTGGTTTGTAAGCTACTTTGCTGCTAAACCCCAGGCTCCCTTTTATTTTAGTGTGTGTGTGTTCTTGTTTTAATCAGGAGCAAAAGCTCCATAGAGCCCGTGACAACTCAACCATCGCCTGCTGGTGCTGCTGCTACATCCAGCATCACAACCATCCTGCGTACTGGAGGCAACTGGTCCACAGGGCTGTTTGACATCTGCAGCGACAAGGGAGTTTGTAAGAGTTGCTGTTGTTCCTTTTAAATCTTCTGTCCAAGCTGCATTTTCAGGTGTGCAGCGGGAGAAATGACTTTTTTATAGACTTATAAAAGGGCTACAAGACTGGTGATGGATGAACTTCATCCCATCAAGGTCACTATTGAGATAATGAAGTTGAGACACTGCAGGAGTAAAAAGGAGAAAAGGGTTGGCTTTGAATCCTTTGCCCAGGTCCATCTATGTCCTCATGTCCCCCACATCATAAGAACATTGCCTTCAGGAAGCAGCCTCCTTGCTCTCTTATCTAGAGATCACTGTATTAGAAACCTGGACTAGAGACCCACTTTTCACCAGAATCCTATAAATGTCTACTCAGAAGTAAGTGCTATTGCATTGATTAGAGATGACTGCCAGGTAAATAGGTATAGGGTCGCAGCCTTTATCTGACTAAACTGAATCACCCCACAAGCACTGGTGGTTGCCTTCACCTAGATCTAACACTTAATTTCTGCCTGCGTACATACATTTGTGTAGCTTCATGTAACTTGGCCCCTTAGTAATGTACAGGGATGTACAGGTTTTGATAAATCGGTTCCTTCTGTGTTTCACTGATTGTCAGGTGTCTTTCATTCTGTTGCCTTCTCATTGACAGAATCGGACCTTCTGTAGGAGAATTTTGTTGGTCCGCAAATGCACATTAGCGCTAATGCACATTTGCGCAAATCCCCTCCCCCCCGTAACAAACCATTCCACGACTCCATGGAATCCGTGCAGCTCAAAAAAAGCCAGTCCGCTGTGGAATCTGCAGGCCAGATTCACAGAAATCCAATCTCATTTGAATCCGTTGCAGAATTCTCTGACATCCTGTGTAATGAAGGTAGCTTGGCCGATGAAAATATAAATCGAGGATAACATTTAACTCAGACTACTTAATTTATATATGTTCCCAAGTTTCAGGCTGATGTTCTGAACTAAGAGCTAAGCTTACATGATCAGCAGAATCACCTGGTGGAGCTTGTGCCAGACTGTACCACTTCAGGGTGCAGATCTGGTGTCACTTGTTTGAATTCTTCACCGTTTAATAACAACCTTTGTGCATGTAGAAACTAGCATATCAGGGGGAGTGGTGTCATTGAAGCTATGGATGCCTGACAGTCATCATGTACGCCTAAGCATTTACAAATTTACTGCCATCAGTGGTGCATTACCTCATGCTTAGAGAGGGGTCTGGGAGTGCTTCTCTTGGCTTAATCTGAGGGCTGTAGAAGGTCACATTGTTGAGGTTTAGGGAGGTGTACATATCTGCAACCCCAGAGAAATCTCACCTCAGCTGAATTTTGGGTACAAAAATAGCTCCCCCCCCAAAAAAAAAGGTGCTCCCAAAATTCCTACTGATTTTCAGTGGGTTCAGCTCGCTTCAGTTCTAGCCATCAGGCATAACACAGCTTAATGAAAAGCGGTCTTCTTTGCAGCCCGTTTTTGTGTTGTGTCATGTTCATGCCTTCAGTCTGCTTGCAGTAAGTTTATAATCTGAATCATGTGGGTCAACTCCGGATGACTAGTGTATTGTGTACCCAATAGCAGAACCGGCTTCAAGGTTAGGCATGGTCAGGCACCTGGCATGGGCTCCCACTGACAAAAGTCTCCTGGAGTTGCTCCTCTTCTTCATCACTACAAGCTGCTTGTTTACCTGCCTCTCGCTCTGACCCAGAGAATGGCGAGGAGGAGGAAGAGGAGGAGCAGTAGATGCCATGGCCTACTTGCTCTCTGGCTGTCAAGCAAGCAAGTGCTAGCAATGATGAGAGAGCGGGTGAGGAACAGTAGCAGCTGGTGACAATGGCAGTGAGCAGGCAGGCTCACTGAGGCAGGGGGCCCATTGCCGGTGTCTTGCCCAAGGGCCCTCCAAAACTTGGAGCCAGCACTGCCCAGCAGGCATATTGTGTCTGATGACTGGTATACTGTGAACCCAATACAGAGGAGTTGGACATAGTAACTTCATAGAATAGAATCATAGAACAGCAGGGTTGGAAGGGGCCTACAAGACCTTCGAGTCCAACCCCCTGCTGAATGCAGGAACCCGAGTCAGTGCATCCCCGACAGATGGCTGTCCAGCTTCATCTTGAATGCCTCCAGTGTGGGAGAGCCCACACATATGTGGGTCTTTTCCACCTGGATGCTCTATGAATATTCAGTGTCCATCGTCTGATCACAGGCTCCCCGTGGTTGTGTTTAATGACAGGTGTGTGTGGCTTGCTGTGCAGTCCGTGTCTGGAATGTGGTCTTGCAAGCCGCTATGGGGAGTGCTTCTGTTTCCCACTGCTGCTGGGTTCCACCATGGCATTAAGGGTTGGCACCAGGGAGAGACACAAAATACAGGTAAGTCTATGTAAGTGCTCTATCCAGCTCCCATAATGCACTGGACCATGGGCCTCAGATCTTGTCCCTCTCCCCCTGACTCCCATAGACTCCTAGCTATGGCAGGGAGGCAGTGTGCTAATGTGTACTAATGAATAGTGATGACTTGAAATCTTTTTCGGGGTTCAGCTGAAGCAGAGCATAAAAAAACCCCTCAGGACTCCATAATACACATACCTGCCACTCTCCTCACTCTTCTGAAAGTCCCACTTCTCTTCCTTCTGGGCCAAAGATCTCTTATGCTGCTAGTGCTATGCCTTCCTTAAAGCAGAGCAAATGCACTAAACACTAAACCTTTCAAATGGCCTCTCTTTTAGCACAGAAGAAAAGGCAGTGTTTATTTTATAATGGCATGTCAGCACCAAGAAAATCCCCATGTATTGTTCTGTCTTCCTTCACTGTGGCTGCAAAATGGCATTGTCCAGAAGTTCATTGTGAGGAGAAAATATACACTTGCCATGTAATCAGGAAAGTGGAGAACAAAAGACCGGCATAATTATAGATTCTGTATTGAAATGTACTTTAAAGCCATGACCTTCCGGGTCCTGGAGTCTTCTTAAGATTTCAGCTGAAATTAAAGAAGCATGTGGTATTTTCCTCAGTCCTTATTTGCAAAGTTGCAACACAAGATCAATTTTCATCATTTTAGTTCGGCATTTAGTTCGGGGTTGGACTCGATGGTCTTATAGGCCCCTTCCAACCCTACCATTCTATGATTCTGTATTGTGAGGTTGAAAGGATCACTATTCTGGGGTGTTTCTGGAAGCTGATGCAGACAAAATGGATGCTTAATAGGACGTAACTGTAAAGAAACTTCTCTGCAAACTGGAGGCTAAGAAGATGTCCTCCCAAGGAGGTATGATGTGACACAGGAGCACTTGATTGGCACCATATATTGGGTTGGGCAGAAGGGTGGAGAGCCCAGGATAGCTCAGCTCAGAGTGCATGTGGAATGTAGAGGCAGGGCATGAGCTGTAGGAATGATGATCACATCATCTCAGCTTCATTATAAAAGTGCACATGGAGCTGCACCTTAGTCATCCTAAGCAGTAAGTATGTGGAAAAGGGGATGTTGCACAAACTGGGAATGTGGTACATAAACTTACCAATACCCACAGCATTGTATCATGCACTGGCTCATGTCGCTGTGAATGTCTTCAAGGGAAAAATTACCACACACACAAAAAGTGCCCCCCATTCCGCATTATATATCTATCTATAGTTCAGAAAATGGGGAGGAGGGAATGGACCATTTGACTGTGTTCGGACATCACTTTAAACCATGGTGGCTTACTAAACTACTCACAGTCGCTTGTTTTTGAAATAGTCCAGGATGCCCCACCACACGACCAGGCCAATAAGCTATGGTCAGTAGCTTATTCAGTTACTGTGCATAATCTGAGTCATCCCCCCCCCCCATCCTGCTGCACTCCTCCCACCTGAGCAGCGGTGCTGTTTCACCCACTGACAACATTGCAGCAGCCCGTTTTAACTTTCCACAATATCCCAATGAGAGGGGAGAGGTGTGGGGTGAAGTTCAGGGGCTTAATTCAGCACTTCCGGCATCACCCTGACAAGGGGGTGGTGGCTTAAGGCACTGGAAGTTTGTAGGATTGGAGCCAAATTTCATACACAGCCTCCCCTAGTCACCTGATGCACCATCAGAACCCTCTGCAATTACTCACAAAGGAGCGGGAATCCCATGTGCACAGAAAAAGGGCAGCAGCTATAAAACCTTGGAGGTTTGCAGGATAGGGACCAAACTTCACACATAATCACTCCTAGTTGGGAGGCACCCAATGCACCATCAAAACCCTGCACAATTACCACAGAAGAGGGAAAATCCTGAGTGCAACAAGAACGGAGTGGCACAAATAAACCCTTGGGAGTTCGCTGGATTGGGACAAAACCCTCAATTGCGCATTTCCTCCCATAGCCATTGCTGGCATAGATGCCTTTATTGTCCAAAATTGACAACAATAAAGTGGAGTTGCACATTTCACACTCGCACCCCGACATCGCTGGCAGAGTGACTTCTGAGCTATAAAGAGCTATAGCACTTTAGCTTGAAAGTGAAGTTGCACAACAGCTCTCCCATACCCATTGCTGGCATGAAGCCTTTATTGTCTCAAAATCTCTGACATGCTATAGCACTTTAGCGATACAGTGGAGTTGTGCATTTCACCCCCACCTTGCAGCTTCTGTTCGCTATAGCACTTTAGTGCTAAAGTGAAATTGCGTGAAAGCACAATTGCAAATCCTCCCCCCCACCCCCCATGCACCCATAGCCATTTTGCTTCTTCCTGGAAAAGTGACCAGAGAAGGAAAAACTGGGTGGGAGCTATAACTCCTTGACAGGTTGCTGGAATGGAGTGAAATTGCACAGGTGGGGTACCCTCATGGGGAGCCTTCAGATGCGGTAGTGGATAATTGTGCAATTTTGCTTCTTCATGGAAGACTGAGCAGTTCTTCCCCTATTCCTCTATTTTCCCCTATTTCCTAAGCTGCACAAAGTAGTGATCAGGGACGCCTGTCATTGTGTAACTTCACTGTAGCAGGGTAGCGCGTTAGTGTGATGCTGTCATTGTATTCGGGGAAGGCTGTCATTTTGTAACTGTAGTGTGGTATCAGGGAAGGCTGTGCTTGTTTGGCTGCGGTTGTCCCTTGGCTGCTTGCCGGGTCTTGGATAAAGGGCTCTGCAGGCTGGAGCAGAGAGGTCGCAGTGGTTTTGGCTGCTCTTGTCAGGCAACTCTGTCAGCGGTCAAAATAATCCATGCTGAGCACCAGATGACATGATAGCCCATGGTGGGTTAAATAACCCTTACTGCAGACTGTGAGTTATCAGAGTGGCTTATTTTGGCCAAATAAGCCATTGTGGATTTTAAAATCCTCAACAGATGCTACGATAACCAACAATAGGTTAAATAAGCCATGGTGGCTCATTTAACCCATCATGGGTTATCTTGTCATCCAAGCCCAATTGTTGTCTCCTAGGGAATAGTGGGAGTGGAACTATCTCTGCAAAACGGTCTTCTTTAGTCTCCTGCCAATACAGTAACTGGGGATCAAGGCAGTAAGCATTCCCTTTTTTGGCTTTTCTGGAAATCTAAATGTCTGCTCCATAATTTAATATGGATTTAGCCTCTTCAGTAGGAGATATAGTATCCTGGCCTCAGCCATGTGATCCCTGGGGAGTGAAGATACGCTTCCCCATGCCTTTTCCTGCAGTGCAGCAAGACAAGAGGCTGAAAGTAATCTACAAGCTGTCTGCTGGGCTGGGTTCTGGATCCCAGCTCAACTGCTGTGTTCCTGGGGGGACGAACACCACAGCCCTTTGTCTCTACTGGTGAGACCAAGGGCCTCAAGAGACATTACTTTAGACTGGTGTCTTGCAGCTGTGTCTTTTTTCTTCTTCCATTTTTACTCTAGGGTAGGCTCAGAGGGGCCAATCTGAATATTAAAACCCCCTATGCCCCATGCTAGGATCCCAATCCTGTTTGGGCCTACTCTACTCTAGAGTAAAAATGAAGGGGCAAAAAGACATAGCTGCTAGACACACATGAAAAGTAATGTCTGTTTTGGCCTGAAGGCTCCAGTTCTATGCATAAAACCCCACTGAACACAGTGGGTTTTACTTGTGGATAAACTGGCATAGAATTGTGCTGACAATATCTGTTTGCAGGACAGAGAGGTAGCATTACTGCAGAAGGGTAAGTCGTGCTGCTAGGGGACTGGGGAGTCGGGAAATAATTCATTTACTACCTTAAAAAGAAAAAGAAGTGATGTTCACCCTAGTGCTGGAAAGCACTGGCACAGCCTTGAAAGTAAAACAGGCTCACGAAAGAGCAAGGTACTGCTGTGTGGAGGACTGCACAATTACACCCATAAAAATGAAAACGAAAACAATAATGACGAGAAATGGTCAGGCTGCAAAGAGAAAACCAGCCATGAAATGCCTGCCGCGATGGGGACCGGAACTGACTAATTAAGGGCAGATTTGGGTTGGTCGTTGCTTCTGAATTGGAAGAGGAAGCAGCCAGTGTCAGAACCTGTGAAGCAGATGCAGAGGTGAAAACTGGAAGGGGTCAGTAGCCCCAGGAAACCTGAATAGTGTCGGAAGAGTGGTGCTGCATTTTCATTTATTACCATTTTTAAATTGCCACAGTTCAGAAATCCCTGGAATGCGATGGGTTGGCAATGTTATCATCTGGATTTTCTGTATAAACAGGGCGCATGAACAGTGTCTCTTCAAGACGAACTAGTTAGTGTGGAAGCAACCCGTGATTTCTCGTTCTCTCTTTTTAAAAGTTAGAATCTGGGTGAAGAACTAGTGTAGAGAGAGTCTAATTAGAGCAGTGCTTAGTGACATGGAAAAATGGTTTCTCAGACATCCTCATGTGAAGAGCTCCTCTTCCTGTTTCCCCCCAGGGAACCCTCTGCGAAGACTGGATGGCAGTTCATTGCTGCTGGCCCTTGGCAGTCTGCCAAATGGCCCGAGAAATGAAGATGAGACCCATATTCCAGGTCTATGAAATGCACCAATCGCCTCCTCCCCTTCCAGCCAAGGATGCCTTTGTTTAAACTCTTTCAGAAGAGCTTGAGCCATGGTGCTCCCCCTCCTTTCCCCTGCACTGTTTATTTTTTAAAAATAAAAGTGTGTGTGTGTGTGTGTGTGTGTGTTTCCCTTGTGTTCCTGTGAGAAAGGTATTAAGTGCTGACCCTGTTGTAGCACCAGTAGTCTGAAGTGCCAGTCATGCCTGGCTTCGGGGGACGGCATTGTCAGGCACCTACTGAGGCCCACATCCCAGCAGGGGCCCATATCT
This sequence comes from Heloderma suspectum, assembly GCF_057233095.1. Taxonomy (NCBI): domain Eukaryota; kingdom Metazoa; phylum Chordata; class Lepidosauria; order Squamata; family Helodermatidae; genus Heloderma; species Heloderma suspectum. The sequence continues at coordinate 251,934,001 of NC_139459.1, forward strand.
GGCCCCCAGAGCCCTCCTCCTTGCTGCCTGTTCACCTGCCCTGTTGTGTGTGAGCAGTGACTAGAGGAAGGAGAAGGACAGCCACCTCCACTTGCCATCTGCTTCTGGGCAGTGATGTGGATTGGACCTTGAGGGTGAGGGCAGTGGCTACTGTGGCCAGCAGGGAGGAGGCCCACTGAGGACCTTGAGCCCACATCTTAGGACCGATACTGGTGCCAGTTGCCACAATGTGACCACATTAATGTGTGTGAATGTGCTTCTAGGCTTTTATGGATGCATCTGCCTGGATTTAGTTAGTTTAGGGTGTTCATTGTATTTAGGGTATCAGAAGTGTCTTGCCAAGTGTCTGATGTCCTTAGGGAGGATCCATGGCTCAGTAGTTAGAGCAGGTGTGGGGAACCTGTGGCCCTCCAGATGTTGTTGTATTACAACTCCAATCATCCCTGTCCAGTGGCCATGCTGGCTGGGGCTTAGGTGATTTGGAGTCCAACAAAATTTGGAGGGCCACACTGGTTCCTGACCACTGCATGAGAAAGTATATATTATATCAGATTCTTTTAATTTGTTATTTTTAAAGTATATCTCAGGTAGCAGGTCTGGGAAAGACTTCACCCTGAGACCTTGAAGGTCCAGAAGATCCTGCATTTCTATAGGTTTTGATTTACAGAGGGAAGGAAGGCAGCATGAGCCAGCAGATGAGTCTTGAAAATGGAAATACTTCAGCTGGGAATCTCTTCCCATCCTCTTGTTTTGCACCTGAGTCTTGAGAGATATGAAATGTGCTTTATGGACCTGCAACCGGTACAACGAAGGCTCCAGCCCTGGCCAGCTCAACATTATGTTGGCTCTCGTTCATACTTTGTATCGCCTTCTTCCTCCTCTCTCCAGCAGTTTACTGTTGATGATGCTAAGTAGGGCTGTGCACAGACCCCCTGCTTTGCTTTGGATGCCACTTCAGACCTTCCAAAGTGGCCATGCTTTCCTTCGGACCACTTCAGACCCCATCCACTTTGACTCGGATCCGAATCCCAAGTGAGATTTGGATGTCCAAATCACTCATTTTTTGCATTTTCCCATTGACTTGCATGGGAAAACACAAATGGCCATAACTTTTCCAGTTTTCATGATAAATGCATGAAATATGGGGTACTCTCAGCCCCCTGGAGGACATCCCACCTGCCAAATCTCACAGTTTGGTCCACTAGTTTTTGTGCTAGGCGCATGTGAAATTTGATTTTTTCAAGGAAATCCCTCAAAGCAAAGAGCTATAACTTTTCACTGGTTGCACAGAAGTGCATGAAAGTTGGGGAAAGCACAGCTGCTCTGGAGAGCATCCCACCTTCCAAATTTCAGGCAGTTTGGCCCAGGCGTTTTTGTGCTAGGCACAAGTAAAATGTGCTGTTCTCAGAAACTCAAACCAAAGTTCATAAAGGGATAATCAAGTTAGGTGTTGAAGTGGAGAGGAGGTCACTATCCCTAAACTCTGCTGTAGGTTTCTTCCAAGTGCAAATAGTACTACTTTCCTATTCACAGTCAATAACCTCAGGGTCTCTTTGGCTGAATTGCCTGGGAAAACACTGGCTGGTAGGCAGGAAGCAAATGAAGACAGCAACCCTGCCAGGTGGGCACATTTACATGAATGAAGAGCAGCGACAGTTGTCTGCTGGACTCACAGAGGCAGGAAGCAACACGGCAACCCTGCCAGGAGGGCACAGCAGCACCTCGCCCACCTCTGCCCCTGCCAAGACCCTGAAGATGCCTCAAGCCTCATACTGGGCTGGCTTGCTTTGCAACACATGGTGTAGTATTATATTATTTAAATAATAGCTGTTAATGTGTGTAGTCCTTTGTCCACTGTTTTTGGAAATGTGGACGGTGTGTACTCCTTTGACACACACTGCTTGCTTGTCCACACAGCACAAGTACACACACACACACAAACACGAGCAAAAGAAAAGCAAACACTAAACTACAAGCAAGAGGGGTGGGGAGTTAGCTATAATCCTAACAGAAGAGAAGGGGTTGTAGTTGTTGTTGTTGTTGTAAAGAGATCAAAAATGGGAAGGGAAGGAATACAGGAATTGAGACGGGGGGGTGGAGGGGAGTCAAGAACAAGGAAAGGATCTCTCTCTCTCTCTCTCTCTCTCTCTTTCTCTCTCTCTCTTTCAGATAGATAGATAGATCAATCTAAACAGAATCAAAGTAATGGCAAACTAATGATTGAGAGAGAATTGAAAAGATGTGTGTGCGTGTGGGGGAAGATAAGCAACTATAGTGAAATTTTCTGGATTTTTAAATGAACAAACAACAAGAATTAACACTAAACCTACTACAGAAGGGTGGGGTGGAGTGGGGAGAGACTAACATAGCTGTCATGGCACATGCTTTCTTTCCGGCTTCATTCTGCCAAAGGAGAGTGGGGAAGGGTTAATTTCCTTCCCACTTTCCTTCAGCCAGCTGCCGTGACTGGCAGAGACTGGCACAGTTGCTCTTGGTGGCCACAGCAAAGACAGGATAGGACTGGAACTGAGAGAGCCATGCCATGGAGCTTCGCTCTCGGCTCCCGTCCCAACTTGCTGCCACTGCCACCACCATCATTGCACACAATGGCAGTTCAGGGCAGTGGGAGGCTGCTCATGCATTCCGTGGATCGTCTTGCATTTCCCCTGCAGTGCGTGCACCCCACTTTGGAGACCACTGCTCTAGCCAAATAATATTCAGGCAGTCCTCTTCTCTCCAATAATGCTACCTCGCTCACAATGAGCAAATGGAGGCTGACTCACAGCAAAGCTCCTTCCCTCCTCCTCCTCCTCCTCATCTTCTGCCCCTCCCAGTGGCCGGATCTCTCTCAAATTGAAACATTTTGCATCTCCGCCTCCTCTTCCCTTCCCCCTCCCCCTCCGTGTGATCTTTCACAAGTTGATACATTTTGGAGACAGCTTCTCTGGGCTGCTTAGAAGGCATAAGAAGACCTACAAATCTCCGAGGCAGATGAGGCCCTTTGTCAATGAGCTACTTTGCTTCGGGGCACCTCTGATCCACTTCTGATTGTGATAAGGCACCTCTGAATCAGCCCATTTTGCCTTGTTATTCAGGCTTTGGACCCAAGTGGTGCACAGCCCTAATGCTAAAGAAGAGCGACCACTGTTCAGATCCACTTCTGTCTGAAAGAAGGACGACAGGGGACCCTACCTATCTAGTCCTATAGTCTCCTTCCTTCCAACCTCAGACAGCCTGGTTTGCTCTGCTGGAAATCTCCATCTCTTTTGGATTGGCTCCTCTCTGCAGATCCTAAGGCTGACCCTAGCTACTGTTTTTTGTAGTAGTAGAGTCTCCAGTGAGGAGTGCAGCTACACCTTCCCCCCACTACACAGACTTGTCATGCAAATGAGGTAGCCATCTGCGACCCAACAGCAAAACTGCTCCAGCCCAAATATTATTCCTGGCACTGCTCCCTTGATTCATGGCTTGCACTTGTCAAGGAACAGAATGGAGTCTAAGGATGCTCAAGGAATTCATGCAGTTCATATTTTGAGGTGAATTGACCTGCTCAGCACCTCCAAGAACAACGAGCCTATTGGAACGTGAGTTTCCTTTGGATTTTGCACTTCTCTGGCATGCGGTGGAGGCTTCTTTACAAACTTGTGGTTACACAGTCGCCCATCAGCTGCCTTTTAATTCCTCCCCACAGGCCAGCTTAAGAAAGCCTGGTTGCTGCCACGTGCATTCAAAACAGGGCTGCAAATTCCCCAGGGAGGGATGGGATGGGATGACGTCTGGATCTGGGAGGGCCAGCATGTCATCCCATCCCATTGCTCCTGGGGGCATTTGCAGCCCCATTTTGAAAGCGTGCAGCAGCCCAGCTTTCCATCTGCTTGGAGTGACCATTCCTTCATTGTCCTAGGATCGCTTCGTGATACTCTAAGTATGTCTATTAAATATGCTTTTTTTACGCATGCTTAAAAAATAAATTCAATAATGATATGGAAATGTGATGGAAAGGACTTGGAACACACACACACTGACATGGGCCAGAAATAGACTGATTGACCCATCCTTATTGGAGTCGCCCTTTAGATGGAACACACATTTCATGATACAGGTTAATGTGGAGCTGGCGGAGCAAAGAGCTGGTCTGGTACAGTGGCTCAGAAGCTGAGCTGTGAGCCAAGACGTCTTGGTTTAACCCTAAGCTGATTAGCTGGTTTTAGGCAAGCCACTTTATTCCAGCCTCAACTCCCATCTGTAACAAAGGGGTGGTGGTGATAATAATATCAGTGTAAAATTTAAAGTGCAGGTTGTTGTTACCTTTGAAGCCCTAAACTGTTTGGGACCAGATCATTTGAAGGACTGTCTACACCTGTATGAACCTGCCTGGGCCCTGAGATTGGCCAGAGAGGCTTTGCTCACATGCCTGCCACCAAAGTCAATTAAATTGAGTTTGACAGAATTCACTGGAAATTAATTTTTATTACGTTGATTAATTTTGGTTTTCCTATAGAATTTTTGAAGTGGGTTTAAATCTTATACTCAGCTCCAAGAGTGAGAGTAACGACTAACAGTTTATTTTTGGCTTTTTTTTCTACTTGAGCGGGGCACCTCTCAAGGTTGTCTTGAGACAAGGCTGTCCACTTTCCCCATTGATATTTAACTTATGTTTGGAACCCCTGGCACGTGCTGTTAGACAAAATAGTAGCGTTCATGGATTTGCCCATTTTAGAACTTAAAATTAGCCTTTATTCTGATGATCTCTTGTTGTTTATCTCAAGACTCCAGTTGTCGGTTCCAGCTTTGATGAAATGGATTAATACCTTTGGTGAATTGTCCAGCTATTCAATTAACTGGTCAAAGTCAGAAATAATGCTGATTGGAGATAGGGTATATTCTAGTGTATTAGCCAATTGGCAATTTTGACGGTGCCCAGAGTTTATTACTTATCTGGGAATAATTATCTCTATAGGCAGGACACAGTGGCACAGCGGCTTAATGATGCTGGAGTTTGCCAGCCAGAAATGGTTGACACTCCAACAGTTCGAGCCCAGCTCCTGCCCACCTAGCAGTTCGAAAGCATACCATCTGCGAGTAGATAAATAGGTACCCCCCATTTTGGTGAGGGGAAACGCTGGCAGCACTCTATGTGGGGAGCAGGAACCGGCGCTGGATCTGCCTGGATGCAAACGGTGGAGGAGCGGTGGAGAAAAAGCCCGGATGAGCCGACTTCCCTAAGAATGCTGCTGGCCAGCTGAAGCAAAGCTAGCTCTCCCTCTTGTGGTGCATCAGTGCAACAAAGACTAGCAACTACCGGCGCCAGAACATCTACTGTGTAAAAACATTGTAGACTCCCTGGCAATGTGTGCCATACGCTAAATAAATAAATAAAAATCTCTATCGGTATACCTCAAATGATTAGGTTAAATTTAAACATGTTGATTAATGATATTTCACGAGATATATTTAGATGGGCATCTTTAAAGTTGAGCTTATGGAGTAAAGTGAATACACTTAAGATGAATACCATACCTCAAATTATTTATGTTATACATGGGATCCCTATACATATACCGGGCAAATATTTCCAAAAACTTAATGCTTTGTTTCATAAATTCTTTTGGGGTTCCTTTCCACGAAGAATATCTTTGAAAAGGATGCAACTTCCAATTAATGAAGGTGGGTTCGGTTTTCCAGATCCAGCTATCTACCACTGGGGCTATCTGCTGACTTGTACTAAATTTTGGTCTTTTCCACTCAGATTAGATTTTCCACCTTGAACAGTGTTGGAATCGTCTTGTCTGGAGCCTCTCTTTAAATGGATGGCATTAGGTTCTCAGCATATTAAGGCAGGCAGAGCTCCTCCCACAATTTTGGCAGTTAGAGAAGTGTGGCGTATATGTCACATCAATTACAGTTTGATCCATTCTCCCATGCTATATTGACTTTATAGGGAAATCCAGATTTAAGAATTGGAAAGAACACGTTTTTATCGCAGACCTGGACAGATAAAATGATTTTTACTCTGGAACAATTAGCAAGGGTTGATGATGAGTTCTTGTTATTTTCAACTTGGCAAGATCAATTTGGTTTGCCTGCTACAGTGGAATGGCAGTATTTGCAACTGAAACATTTGTTAGTATCTAGATTCGGTCTTGCTGCTTTTACTGCTTTGGAGTCTCCTTCGCTACTGGAAATACTCATTGAAGCTGATCAGATATATCAACCTACAATTCATGTGTATAAATATTTATTATCAATGAATAAATATGATAGAAGTGGTTTACAGCAGGACTGGAACAGGGAATTGGAACATCCTGTTTTGTTTAATCAATAGACTGCTGTCTTGGCATCTGTATCGGACATTTCAATGGATATTCAGTTACACCTTATCCAGCAAAAACTTTTGTTTCAGGTCTATTTTAATAAAGGTTTGTCAAATTTGGCTAATTGTTGGAGGTGTAGTGCAGTCAATGCTTCTTTTATTCATAGGTTTTGAAAATGCCCAATGGTTGCCTCCTTTTGGGAGGAAGTTATCTGGATAAATGTTGTATTGGAAAGCTCTTTAATATTTACTGATGGAAATGTTCTTTTAAATTACTTACCTGCTTCTTGGAACGTAACACACGGTCAGCGTAAATGGATTTTTCACTCCCTTTTGGTTGCTAAAAGACTGATACTACGATACTGGAAGGATAAAAGCTCACCGCCTATAATGCAATGGATTGAAGACTTAACAACACTAGCAACATTTAAAAGAGTGGTATATAGGTGTAACTTGCAAATGGACTTATATGTGGATATTTGGTCTGCTTTTACTGAAGTTTATGTGTAACCTATCCCTCCTTTTTTTCTTTCTAGAATATTGTAATAATTGAAACTGAGGATTTTAGAATATGTTGTTATATTTTTCATATTTTTTTGGTTTTGTTATGTTTGTTTGCTTTGTTGAAATTCACAATAAAAATTGTGTTAAAAAAATTGTCTGGCACAAGAGTCAGGGCCTTTTCTGTAGTGGCCCCTTCTTTGTGAAATTCCCTCCCATGGGATGTATGTCAATGGGCCTTAAAGAGCATAAAAATATCAAAATAAATACATTTTTTTTCTTTACAGGATTGTTGCTAGTATTTCTGAACTGATGTATATAATGTATTTGAGCACCCAAAATGGCATTTAAACGCTGAGTGTGGTACAATGTTTCTTTGCTTATGCCACTTAGCCTCAAATCTGGTAACCTCCAGATTAGACTACCATCATACATTGGTTGTGAACCTGCCTTTGGAGATTGCTTGGAAAATGCAATTCATCTGCAGTCTAGCCACTAGGCCCCTAACCCAGGACAGGCAGGGATGGGAGGGAGTACCCTTGTCACCGCCCACATCTAAGCAGTGACTGAGATGGGTGTGTGTGCGTCCAATTTATCGGGTGAAGGCTTGTGGTAAACTGGGTCTGTATATGCCTGGGAAGACTGGGATCTTTCCTACATAAGGAAAGATTGTGTTCTCCTTTATTGTATGCTCATCGTCCCTACTCATAGTTGTTTACAGGTTCTTCAGATGATGTTGTGACTAGGGCTGTGCACAGACCCCCCAATCCACTTCGGATGCCACTTCGCATACTCTGAAGCAACCCCTATCTGCTTTGGACCAATTCGGACCCCTCCACTCTGACTTGGATCTGAATCCGAAGTGAGATTCGGATATCCGTATCGCCCATTTTTGGTGTTTTCCCATTGACTTGCATGGGAAAACACAACCGGTCATAACATTTTTAGTTTTTGTGATACGTACATGAAATGTGGGGACTTCTCCACCCCCATGGAGAAAAGGCCAGCTGCAAAATGTCAGACAGTTTGGCCCAGTGGTTTTTGTGTGGGTGGAGTTTAAATCTGATATTTTCCACAGAAACTCCCAAAGCAAAGAGCTGCAACTTCTCCCTGTTTCAGTGCACACCCATGGCACCTTAGCCCCTCCCAGCCCCGCTTGAGGGCATCCCACTTGCCAAATTCCAGGCTGTTTGGCCCACTGGCTTGTGTGCTAGGTGCAGGTTGAATTTGATATTCCCAGAAACTCAGACCAAACTCAGAAGGGTCTGTTGAAGCAGAGGTCACAATCCCCAATCTCTGCTGCAGGTTTCTTTGAAATGCAAAACAACCCTGATTCAGAAGAATCACCAGCTCAGCCTCTCTATGGCTGCATACACACATTACCTGGCAGGCAGGCTGGAAGAGGTTATTTTTTAATTTGCTTTTGTTTACTTCTAGCACACACTAAATTAGTATATTAAATGCATCTTGAATGAAAATGGTCAGTGCCTAGCCCAGAAGGGACACTGATTTTTGAATGCTGGAAACCTCCACCTGGTGGACCCATACTTCCCCCACCCCATCTCCTCCATGGTGGCCTGCCTAAGCCTCTTGGGGGTGAGAAACGGAGAGCTTGCAGGCGTTCCGGAGGCACTACTTGCCCCTGCTGCCGGCCTGCTGGGACGTGGGGGCCTCTCCCCTGAGCAAGACCGACTGGTGCTGCCTCCTTAAGTGCAGGAGCAGGCTGCTGGAGCTGGAGTGCCCTGGCTGTTTTCCCCTGCTCAGAGACGCCGTGCAGTGGCGGCACACGGCAGTCCTGGGACCCGCTCCCACAAGCAAAGAATAGGGAAAAACACTTCCTATGTTTTTGGAGGCTCAAGCCAGAAAAGACACAAACAGTTCACTTCTGAACTGGGGTATGTGTGTGTGTCAAAAAATAAGGCAAAGCACAGGCAGACTGCTATATTTCCTTATTCTGGAATTTTAAGAGAGAGGAAAAACTAAATGGTTGAATAATAATTAAAGAGGGGGAACAAGCCCAGAGGTAAATGTTTGTTTTGTAAGTTTTGCCCTGACTGCAGCTTGTTCTATTATTCCTCCCTCCTCTACTCTTTCTTTCCTCGATTTTTAAAAACACAGTCCTATCTAGACTTTTAAAAACAAAACAGAGTCCCCAACGGATGCCAATGGAATGGTGTGTGTGTGTGTGTGTGTGTGGTGTGTTGGAGCAAAGGAACGAGAAAAAAACAAGTGAGCTAATAATAATTACTGTTTGCTTTTAACAACCAAGGAAAGACAGCATTAGATAGAGATAGATACAGAACGAACAAGTTGGAATAGAACAAGGCAGCTGCAGAACTGCCGAATTTAGAACACAAACACACGCAGCCCTCTCCCGAGTTCGAACTGACCAATACAAGCAATGGAATGGCGGGTGGGGGGGGGAGCGAAGAACAAGCAAGCTAATTACTACCAACTGTTTGTAACAATTAAGGAAAGACAGAGCTCAATGGAGAAGAAAGAAGAATAAGCTGCAATGAGTGCACTCCCCCCCCCCCGATCTAACCAGGCAAACACAGTCCTTTCCCAACCAACCACCTTGCACAATAGACAAGCACAGCCTTTTGCCAAAGTATATATACCCCCCCCACTGTCTCTGATTGGAGACTGCTGGCTTAGGTTCAGCCCTGGAGTTCTGATTCACCAAAGCACACTCCCTCCTCCTCCCTTCGCCTCCCTCTCCCTCTCCTGCATGATCTTTGAGAAGATAATACATTTTGGAGACAGCCTGTCTTGGCTGCTCACAATGCATAAGAAGAGCTACGAATCTCAGAGGCGGATGAGGTGCCCCATGGAGGGGTCGCTTCGCTTCGTGGTGCCTTGGTGCTGGGCTGATCCACTTCGTATCATGCCGAGGAACCTCTGAAACAGCCTGCTTCACCTTGTTATTCAGGCTTTGTACCAAAGCGGTGCACAGCCCTAGTTGTGGCCCTCCAGTTTCACTTCTGTGTCTAAAGAACACTTTCGGCAAATTTTTTTAGAGCAGGGGAAATGTGGTATTATTTGTGAAAGCAAAAGAAAACACTTTTTTCACTTGTGTATCTGCACTATTCTGCTATACCACAGTGCCACCTAGAGGTTATGTAGTGGAAAAGCAGGAAAGGAAATGCTCTTACTGTAGTGCTTGAATCTCAATTCTGCAATGAAACTGAAAGTGCATACAGCGGATTAACAGCCTCACATAGAAAAGCCCTGTGTTGTGTCCCTTTCCTCTGTCTTTGAATTGGATGAAACACAGGTGATAAGGGAGAAACATCTTTAGTTCTGCAATCTGTATGGTTGATTTTCCTAGTGGCCTGTGTGTGTGTGTGTGGGGGGGGGTACCTGCAGAAACTAACCACTGATGTTTGGGTATTTCTTACCCAACTGCCTTTTCTGCCACTGATCAGTACCAAAACATGCCTCTATGTGCAATACTATGATGACTAGCCATAAAACCGTATGTTATACCTTATTCAACTTTATGGTTTTGCTACAGCATTTCTAGAAAAACAAAACTATTTTTTTTGGGGGGGGAAACAACTTTTACTATGTTTGTTCTCTTTCCCATGTAATAAAAATGAGGCAGCTTGATTGTGGTTTCAAGCTCAAGGGGTTAAGGCCTTCTAGGTCCTTGAGCAGTTATGCAGGCAATTCTGACTGACAGATGATCTGAGGCAACCTCTCCAGCTCTGGCAGTCCATTAACTAATCATATAAGGAGAGTTTAGATTGTGCTCATCGTGAACCTGAGCTACTGCTCATGAATCAGGCCACTCATTCCCAATGTGCCACACTTAGCCCACATCTGCATGGCTTCTCTCTCGCTACGTCCAGCACAAGCAAATTTGGGCTGCTCCATATTTCCTACATGGAAAGCCCTTTTATGAGGTAAAGAATGTGCAACACATCGACAGGGGCAAAAATAATACGTCACAAGCATGTGGCAAGCGGACATGTTGATTTCAATGTGCATGGCATACACACTGTATGCACTAGGCAAATTCGACCGCATGGTGGCAATGGTGGGGGTGGCAAAAAAGGCCAAGGAGGGGGCTCATTGCTCACCCCTGGACTAGGAAGTGATCATCAACAGCTTCCCAGCCCATATTCCAGCCTTCCCCAACCTGGTTCCCTCCAGATCAGCTGACTGGGAATGAAAGGAGTTGAGTTCTAACATATCTGACATGCACCAGGTTGGGGAACGCTGACGTATATGCTAGCCCTGGTCTGAACCCCTCTGTGAGTGCAGGAGGCTGTTATGCTGCTGGGTAGAATCGTCACATCCAGCCTTTGGTGCTCTTCATTGGGAGATCCAGAGATATATTTTTGCAACAGCTACTGTTAACGCTTGTGCCGCTCTTAGCACCACTCTCTCAATTAATTTAATAAAAATGGTTATACCCCACCTTTTTTTAAAAAAAGAAAGAATTCAAGGCAGTGTACAAATTAAAACATCATGCAATATATAAAAGGATATACACAACATCAAACACAAGGCCTAAAACAACAACAATAGAGGAACAGTGTTAACATAGCAAGCCAAAGAAAAATGAACCAATACAAGAAAGCAATTCCACTTCTCCTACCCCCAGATCGTTTCTACTTATCTAGAACAAAAGACCAGGCCAATAGTAGGCCCTGCAACATGCATGGATCCAGATACCCATTGGGACAGGCACATGGTTGTCATGGTGGCCATTAAATCTTGAGCTGCTCCTGAGAAGGCAACTTCCACATGGACATTGAAGTCTCCCCAAATACCAAGCCTCTGGAACTCCCTGGAGACCACCTCTGATTCCTTCAGTAGGGAGAGCTTTAGGCAGCGGGGTGGGTGGTACACCAACAGAATCCCTGTCCTGTCCTGTCCCCCCAACACCCGATGCAGGCATCAAACCCAGAAGGTTGTTGTACAGGATGTCTAGAAAGGTTAATGGTATAATGGCAGTTCTGCCTCCCCACCCATACGGTCTATGTTGAGGTAATTTTCCTGGTCAATTCCCGTTTCAGTGGGATGAGGAAGGGGGAGAAAGTTCTACACATGCAGCAGGATTTGAGGGTTTTCTGGGCCGTGGCTGGCATGGCATACATGGCTGGCATATGCACTAAAAATGTACACATACATAATCACACATGCATGACATGGTTGTGCATTGATTCCTACATGGAAGTGTTTTCCTTGTAGGGATTTAATAGAATGTGTGAAGCAGCCCTTCCTCTGGACATAATACAAACCTCTGCTGGGCAGACATACTGCTTTTCCATCCAGCTGGATAAAATGCAGGGAATGCATTTTATTGTAAAAAGCGCAGCGTGATATGTCATGCCAGGAATGACATCTTGAGCTTGCTTAATGTGTAATCTCTTTAGTTTGGTCTACACCATTTTGTCAGGTCCCTGAAGCCTAAATTGCACATGATATTAAATGCATGTTTTGGCATTTAGTGTATCTTTCCCCCCATTGTAAATAGCAGCTGCTGGTGCCCCTGATAAGGATCAGGACCACAGTGTGTGGGGATAGTGGATTCAAACTGTTCCTCCTACACCATGGTCCAGATGAATATTCCCCTTCCTCCAAGCTGGTCTTTGACACTGCTTCCAAAGAGTGTCCCATTGCTACCCATCAGCTCTCATCGCTACCAGTGAGTATTCAAGTAATTCCTGTAGGGATGTCAGAGGATTCCGCCACGGATCTCGGTGAGGCGGAATGCCAGTGCCTTCGGCCCCCCGAACTCCGTGGCGGAACGGCCTGCCCCCCCGCCCCCCGCAGATCCTCCCCGGGACAAGACTTACCTGGGGCGGATGTTCCGGACGGCGGCGGCTCTGGCGGCAGCTTCGGTGGCTGGTGTTCTGACTGGCTGCTGCCACCGCCGCCACCATTTGCAGTCTCCCCCCCATTCGTGATAGGCTACGTAAAGACTTACGTAGCCTATCACGTCTGGATTAAAAACAAAACACGTACGCAAATGGCGGCGGCTATGGCTGCCTCCATTTGCATTCCCTATTTTTGGTTGTCTTAGTCTACATAAATATTTATGTAGACTAAGACGGCAAAACTAAGGGGGAACGCAAATAGCACAGCGGATGCTATTTGCGTTCCCCCTTATTTTCGCCGCCTTAGTCTATGTAAATATTTACGTAGATTAAGACGGTGAAAATAAAGGGGAGCGCAAATAGTCGCCGTAGCCGCCGCCGTTTGCGTCCCTTTAGTCAGCCGTGATAGGTTACATAAAGACTTACGTAGCCTATCACGTCTGGCTTAAAACAAAAACAAAACAAAACAAAAAAACATGCATACGCAAATGGTGGCAGCTATGGCCGCCGCCTCATGAGAAATGCCGGGTTGGTTGAATCAGAGGTCGGAATTAAGATTGCTGGGAGAATTATCAACAACCTCCAATATGCAGACGATACCACCCTAATGGCAGAAAGTGAAGAGGATCTAAAGAGCCTCTTGTTGAGGGTGAAAGAGGAGAGTGCAAAAGCTGGTTTGAAACTCAACATTACAAAAACTAAGATCATGGCATCTGGCCCTATCACTTCCTGGCATATAGAAGGGGAAGAAATGGAAGCAGTGACAGATTTTACTTTCTTGGGCTCCAAGATCACCGCAGACGGTGACTGTAGCCATGAAATTAAAAGATGCTTGCTCCTTGGGAGGAAAGCTATGGCAAACCTAGACAGCATAGTAAGAAGCAGAGACATCACCTTGCCAACAAAGGTCCGTCTAATCAAAGCTATGGTTTTCCCAGTAGTAATGTATGGCTGTGAGAGCTGGACTATAAGGAAGGCTGAGCGCCGAAGAATTGATGCTTTCGAACTGTGGTGCTGGAGAAGACTCTTACGAGTCCCTTGGACTGCCAGGAGGTCAAATCAGTCAATCCTAAAGGAAATCAACCCTGAGTGCTCATTGGAAGGACAGATACTGAAGCTGAAGCTCAAATATTTTGGCCACTTAATGCGAAGAGAAAACTCTCTGGAAAAGACCCTGATGCTGGGAAAGACTGAAGGCAAAAGGAGAAGGGGACGGCAGAGGGTGAGATGGCTAGATAGCATCACCGATGCAATGAATATGAACCTGAGCACACTCCGGGAGAGAGCGGAGGACAGGAAGGCCTGGCGTGCTATGGTCCATGGGGTCACGAAGAGTCAGACACGACTGAACGACTGAACAACAACAACAACAAAATGGCCACCGCCATTTGCGTTCCCCCTTATTTTTGGCCATCTTAGTCTACGTAAATATTTACGTAGACTAAGACGGCAAAAATAAGGGGGAACGCAAATAGCATCTGCTACGCAATTTGCGTTCCCCCTTAGTTTCGCCGTCTTAGTCTACGTAAATATTTACGTAGACTAAGACAACCAAAAATAGGGAACACAAATGGTGGTGGCAGCTGCCGCCATTTGCGTACATGTTTTTTTTTTAATAACCCAGATGTGATAGGCTATGTAAGTCTTTACGTAGCCTATCACGGCTGAATACAGGGACGCAAACGGCGGCGGCTACGGCTGCCACCATTTGTGTCCCTGCTAGCCAGCGGCCGGAGACTCTGCAGAATCCCCATGGAGCGGAGCCGGCCGGCCAGGATTCTGGGGGGAGGGACAGAGCACCTCCCCCCCCCAGCGGAACCCGGTGGAGCCAGGTAAGGGGGGTTTGATACATCCCTAAATTCCTGATCTGTAAAACAATAATACCTAAATAAAAGTATTGACAAGAATGAATTGTTGCATGTGATTGACCCAGCATGACCATATCCTGTTTGATCGTTTGGCTCTTCTCATAAAAAGAGAAATACATCTGTATAACATATAATGTAAATGCCTTGTGTGTGTGAATAGATGGATGGATGGATAAAGATATAGATATATTCTTGCTGAATACTGAGGCAAATTGACTGAAGCAAGATGGAGCCTGTTGAGTCCTTACGAGTGTGTCATATCTTGCTTGTTCTGTTTCTTTGTTGCAGAAGTTTTAAATGTTTTATGACTGGGCCCTGCTCCGAATGAGGCGATGAAAAGAATTTGCATAAGGCCATTATCTTGCCATCTGTCTTCCTGTCAACAGGATGCCTTTTTGTTCTGCCTGATGAAGACTTATGCGCCCCTCCAAAGTGTTCATACCTTTCCATCGACGTACGTTGGTACAAGGTATCCGCTTAGAAACTCTTATTACTTATCCCTTTCCTTACATGGTCTGACACCTTTCCCCTGACCTGGCGCCCCACAGTTCTCCTGGACTACAAATCCCATAATCCCCATGCAGCATAGTCAATGCTGAACAGGGATTATGGGAGTTGTAGTCCAGCACATCTGGAGGGCGCCAGGTTGGGGAAGGCTGATCTATGATCATCTTTGATTGTGAAAGGAAGCAGTGGAAGTGGCATGATTGGCAAAGCAAGGCAGAAATCACCATCATCATCCTCCTCCTCCTCCTTCCCCCTCCCCTGTGACCAATGTGGAATGTATCCTGAATCAGGGATCAGGGAGCCTGCTCTGGTGTGGACAGCAAGAAGCCTGTCACCAACTTGTGACTCACCAGCCTTAATTCTTCATTACATATTGAGCCACAAAGCCACCCACAGTGCAGATGGCAGAAAACTTCGGAACAACTTTCCTGAATGGTGGGGAATTGGGGAGATGACATAACAAATGAAGAAGGCCTAACCCTGAGCACTGGGGAATTCTGGGCTGGCTTGGACTTCTGTTTTACTGATACAGGAGCACCAAGTGAAAGGGCAGAATTCTTCCTTAAGAATTTGTCCCTCCCAAATTAAGTGGGTGGCACATTCACCATATTACTGATTCCCATTCCCATTCCTTTTTCTTTTCTTTCCCCCTGGGGTGGGGGGAAACACTTATTAAACGGGAAAGTGGGTGTATTTTGCAGTCTTTAAAAAAGATCCATCACTGTAAAATATGTCCACCCTCACTCCAGTCTCCTCTCATCCATCTTGCTCTATTTTGGTCTTTCTAAAGAGCCCATCACCATGGCATCAGAACACTGAAACATTCTCCACAAGCAGCCTGCTTTGGATATCTCCTGCCCTGGCTCAAAATAGCTCCATGCTGTTCTACAAAAAGCACCAGCTTCATCATCTTTTTCCTTCCCCTCTTCCTGCTCTTAAATTCACGTGAGTGCATGTAAGCAAAACCCCTTGTTTTTGATTCTGCCACTCCTGTGTGTTGTCACAAGGTAGTGAGTGGAAACTGGTTCTAGGGCACTCATATTAAATTGGTGATGACTGGAGCGCATTCATCAAAGTTTTGGCATCCAGCTGATTATATTGACTGTATAAACTGGTATTTGTTCTATAGGTCACATGAAACTTTTCTTATTTCTTAGTAGGGTGGCCACTTATGAATCACCAAAAAAAGAGGACACACATCACCAAAAAAGAGGACAGAAGAAGGCACCAATTTGCAGATGCGCGCACACACACACACACACACACACACACACACACACATTTAGAAACAGTAACTATAATTTAAATAGAAATACATCTCCCCACTGGGTGAAGACTGTGACCAGGTGACCTGCGTGCCTTGCTCAGTCTGCTGTCTGGGTGCTGTTGATGGGCAACTTCAAGGCCCAGCTCTTTCTTCTGATGGTTCTTTATCTTTATACCAGACATGGACTGGACAGCCCTTCAAACAGAATGTCAGGACTGATTCTGAGCACAGGGAGGTAGCAGCTCAGATTCAGAAGAGGGACAGCCAGAACTGGGGGATGCATTTTCCCAAGCCAGTTCAGATATGGGTAGGCATGCTTCTCAGGTTACTAACTACCAGATGGCCAGGCCTGAAGCCCCCCCTTTGCCCCCCCCCCCGTGAGAAGCTGGGAGAAGGATGAGGATGAGGAGAGTGGGGGCTGTGAACTAAGAGATGCTAGACTATGGCACAGAGCTAAGAGGGAAATGTCAGGGCGGAGCTCAGACAGTCAACCGGGTTAGTGATGCATGAGAGGCGACGTAGGGAAGCATCACTGGAAGGGTAGGACATCCCTCCTTAAGTTAGTCTAACCAGTAAGCCTCACTTCAAACTGTAGACAACATTGGTGTTCCCATTTGAATGCCCTGGAGGCATGCTGTCCACTGCGCATGTCCCAGCAGGTTCCCGTCCGTACCCTCAGTTCTCTTTTGACTACCATAGTGGATAGCCTTCTTGGAGCTTCCTCTCTGTTGGAAAGAGAATTGCAGCATTCATAGCTGTTGCTGAGGATTTATTGTTCTATTTGTTGTTTGTCTTCCTTATCTTCATCTCTCTCGTCATCGTCGTCCACCAAAAAAAAATTCCTTCGTCATCTTTGTCATCATCTCTTAACTGTGGCTGCGGTGCCATCTTATGGTCGCAAAGGCACCTTTTCAGAAGTTGTGTCAAGTGTGGGAGTAAGTTGCCCCCCACTGATCCTCACTCCCTCTGCCTTTTTTGCCGGGGTGAAGGACATCTCCCTGATTCCTGCTCTCTGTGCCAATTGTTTACTAAACAGGCACGAGAAAACAGGGCAGATAGACTTAAGGCAGAGCTGTGGAGGAGAGCGTTGTTGGCCTCAGACCCAAAAAATGCTATAGGGTCCTCTCCAAGTGGCAAACCTGAGGTGACTATGTCTTCGTCCAAGCTGAAGTCTCCTCGTCCATCTACTTCAGTTGAACAGACTGCTACTCCGACCCCAGGGCATTCCTTAGCACCCTCAGTCGTGAGAAAAATCACAAAAAAGGCAAAGATTCCAAAGTCGGGATCGAATGCCCTGAGAAAGCATAAGAAAAAAAAGGCTGCTGACAACTCTTTGAAACTGACGATCCCAGCACCTCCACTGTTGCTGGACTCGCCAATTCATGTGCTCTCACTGGCCCCTGCCGCTCCAGATACCGAGCCAGTGTCGACCGTGTCCGAGGGTGAAATCTTGGAATTCCAAGATTTCACCCTCTGTTGCCAGCCTCTCGGGATCAAGAGATTTCTCCATCAGGAGACTGTCATTCACCAATGAATCAGGAAGCCCAGCATCGCCGTCTCCCGTCCCCACCTTGGGATTGAGAGCACTGGTTCTATTCAGGATCATATTATTCTCATCGGGATAATTATTTCAACCCTCACTACAGAGAAAGATCAGGGTTTCCCCAAGGCGACTGGGACAGATGCTCAGGAGGGTCCTACCGTCCGCAAGGATCTTACCATTTTGACGAATGGCATGCTACTTGGGATTGACAATACCTTTCAGAACACTCCAGGTATGCTGGCCCGTGCTCTCCTCGGTATCAGCTTCTTCCATCAAGAACCGTGTCCACAGCCCCCTGAGAAGGATGAGTTATTGGTACCTCCACCAGCGCCACCTCATTTCTCTTCACTGCTGAGGAGCCAATTGGAGTCATCTAAATCCGTGCACTCGGTCCCTCCTTTAGTTCCACAACCGATTCCATCAACAGACCGTGCACCACGACCATCTTCACATCATGATTCCGCTGATGACTACCAGTCAGATTCATTGTCTTACGCATCCATCCCACCATCCATCCCATCTCCAGATGATGTCGTGGGCTCCCACGACGGGGCATCCCCCTCTGAGGATATGCTTCATTTCACTGAGCAGGCCAGCAGAATGGCACATTCCTTGGGAATCAACAGGCAACAGCCGGAGAAGCATATACAGGATCCCATTTTCGACGCTGTCCACTCCAAGTAATTGAAACCGGTAGTGATGCCTTTCCTCCCAACCCTTTTACAGAACGTCCACCAGTCTTGGAAGGCCCCCTCCTCCATGGCTCCAACATCCAAGTGCCTTGAATCCCTTTATCAGGTGCAAGAGGAGGATGTGGCGTTCCTGCATTTACATCCATGCCCCAATTCCATTATTGTGGAATCGGTGCAGGGTCGATGGCAGAAATCTCATGCGTCACCTGTTGATAAAGAAGGGAGAAGATTAGACTTCCTCGGTAGGAGGATGTACTTGATGGCTGCTTTGGGGCTCTGAGTGGCCAATTATCAAGCCAGTTATTTTTGTGGGAGAAGATGGATTCCCTCTGTGCCTACCTCCCAGAGGATCAAGAGGAACTTGCCAGAGTCTTCCAAGCCGAAACTGTCAAACTATTGAGACACCAGATTAATACCTCTAGGCATGTTGCGGATTGCAGTGCCAAATCAATGGTCGGTTCCATTGTCCTCAGGAGACATCCTGGTTGAGGTCTACAGGGCTGACTCCTGAAGCTAGGTCTTGAATAGAAGACCCGTCTTTTGATGGAGAAGGGCTCTTCAATTCAAAGATGGATGAGCAGATGGACTCTGTCCAGAAAGTGAAGATAACCGCTCGCAAGATGGGCCTGGGTCCTCAACCAGTAAAAGGGCCGCAGGTGGTTTCGGTCCCAACTGCACACAACCAAAACCCAGTTTGACCGGTACCAGAGCTACCAACCTACTCCACCGCAGAAGGAACAGTCCACTTCATCTGCAAAGTTTCGTCAGGACCGCAACAGGACTGACTCAAATTCAAAGTGGTGACTTTGACTCCCTGATGTTCATTGCTTGCGACTCCCTCCCTTTTTTGGATCAATTCTCACATAATCCCTACCAGCCTGGAAGAGAATAACATTAGACACCTGGGTCTTGGACATAATTAGGGATGTCAGAGAATTCCGCACTGATTTTAAATGGGATTGAATTCTGACAAATCCGGTCCACGGAATCCTCCTTGGAATGGGGTGGCCCGGTCAACCTGGACCGGAGCTCACACAGACCCTTTTTTTTTGTCCACCGAACAGTGGATTTTACAAAAATAATCACGAAATCTGTAAATCGGAAATGGAAGAAGAATGCGAACCGCTTTACCCTTTTAATAAATAGGCATTTTCCCTGTGACCCGAGGCTTTCTTTCACTGTGGCTGAGTCGCAAAGTCCATGGAAATCCTCCATCTTTTCTGTTTATTGTCTGTGGAGGTGAGGTCAGGAGAGGTCAGGACAGGTCCGGTGAGGTCAAGTGAGATGAGGTGGGGTCCGGTGAGGTGAGGTGAGGTGAGGTCAGGTGAGGTCAGGTGAGGTCAGGTGAGGTCAGGTGAGGTGAGATCAGGACAGGTCCGGTGAGGTCAGGTGACTGGAGGTTACGTAGGGAATCCCTGCAAAGGGCTTTACCCTTACGGAGACTGACGGCGGGTGTGCAAAAAGGATTTTTCGGTGGTACTTAAGGAATTATTTTTGTAAGTCTGGGGAGCCGAAAAAAACTGGGTGAATTCGGGGCATGCGGATGGTGGAACAGGGCGGCCCTTGGCTCTACAGAATCCTTGCGGAGTGGAGCTGCTCTGTGAGGATTCCGGGGGGAGGAACAGATCCCCCCCTGCGGATTCCCCACCAGAATGGACGGTGGGGAATCCGTACATCCCTACATAATTGCTCAGGGTTATATACTAGAGTTTCACACTCTTCCCCGCCAGGGGCTGCTTGCGTCACACCACTGTCACAGGCCCTCCTTCTGGAGATGTCCACCTTGCTCCAAAAGGGAACTATTCAGAGAATCCTTCTATTCCAGACGGACAACGGTTTCTTCTCCCAGTACTTCACCATACCGAAGTGGGATGGAGGCCTTTGCCCCATCATGGATTTAAGGAACTTGAACAAGTTTATCAAGTCCAGAAAGTTCAGAATGATCAAAGCCACGATTCTCCCTCTTCTTTGACAGAATGTCCAGTTTGCTGCTGTGGACCTGAAGGACGCCTATTTCCACATAGCAATTGTGGATGCCCATCGTTGATACCTGCGCTTCATCTTCGGTACCCACATGTTTCAGTTTTGGGTCCTGCCATTAGGCCTGGTGACCGCCCTGGCTGTTTTTACCAAGTGTATGGCGGTCGTGTGCACGTACCTGAGGCTGCAAGGCATCGAACTTTATCCTTATCTCGATGATTGGCTCCTGGTCTCAGGTTTGAGGGGGGACCTTTGTCGTGCAAACCCCCTTACCTTGCCACCGCCTCCTCCGCCACCGCCATCACCGCCGCTGTCGTCCTCACTGCCACCTCTGCTGCCACCACCTCCACCACCATCCTCACTGCCTCCCCCACCATCCTCACCACCATCTTTGCTGCCTTCTCTGCCACTGCCTACTCCTGAAGCCTGGACGTGCGTGCCGACTCTTACTTCAGGGAGTCGCCATTTTCCAGGTGTGCCAAAGCTCTGAAGCACACGGAGCCTCACACTCTCAGAAGGGGCTAAAACTGACCTGAAGCAGCCCGCTTCGACTCGGGGTTAGGCCTCAGGCCAAAGTGGTGCACAGCCCTACTTCTCAGTGCATTGGGCCTCTATGTCAACAGAGAAAAGTCAACTTTAGAACTGACTCAACACCTCTAGTTTTTAGGAATGCTATTGGATTCGACAGTTGCACGGGCTCACCTCCCTCGGAACCGGCAAGAACAATTAATTGCTCTCGTGGAGACTGCCTCCACCCATCGCACAGTCACTGCTCACACCATCCAAGTTCTATTGGGCCACATGGCCACTACAGTCACGGTTGCCAGGTGGGCAAGACTTTGGATGCAACCACTACAAAACTGGCTGCTCCAAAATTTCAACTCCAGGTTGGATGCTCGGTGCTGTCGCCTTTCCATCCTGGACGGGATTCTAATGTCCCTCCTTTGGTGGATGCAGCCACACATCTTGGATTGGAGCATGCCTTTCGTTCACCAACCTCCTACACAAATCCTGACAATGGATGCCTCTCTTTCCAGATGGGGAGCCCACTGGGTTGAGGACTCAGGGTTTATGGTCTACAAAAGAAAAGACATACCAAACAACCCTTTTTGAGTTTCTTGCAACTTGGAAAGCAATGCGTGCTGTCGAGCCTTATCTTCAAGGCAGATATGTACAAGTCATGATGGACAATATGTCAGTTTTTTGGCACATCTGGAAGCAGGGCGGAACACACTCTTCATGACTTGTCAACCTCACATTGGACATTTTTCAACGGACCATTCAGCAGGCCATTCTCTTGAGTGCTCTTCATATTGCCGGGAAGGACAATGTCTTAGTGGATATTCTAAGCTGAAAGTACCAGTCTCCTCATGAGTGGCAGATGTCCTTTGGTATTCTGGATCTCCTCTTGATTGGATTGCATTGGGGCAATCCAGCAATAGACTTGTTCACCACTCCAGCAAATGCCGTATGCCCCCACTTCTGTACAAGAGCGGGAGTCCGTTGGTCCTCTCTGGGCGATGTATTCCAGATTCAATGGCGGGGAGAACTTTTCTACCTGTTTCCGCCATTTTCCCTTCTTTCCAAGGTGCTGTAGAAGATAGTGCACGACGGGACAGACTGCATTCTCATTGCTTCTTGGTGGCCAAGACAGCCATGGTTCCTAACTTTATTCCATCTGTCGAGGAGACAGTTTCTCCACCTTCCACGGGATCCAGACCTATCGGGACCGAGGCAGGATCCATCATCCGGATCTCAGCACATTGCAGCTTACCGCTTGGAGGATCCAGTTCTGATCACTCCTTCTCGGGTTCAGCCCGAAGTTCAAGCAATCCTCGATGCAGTGAGGAAGCCAGCTACTTGTCGTTCCTATTCTACAAAGTGATCATCTTTTCAGTCCTTCACGGATCTTCATACTTTCGACCCTCTTCAGGCTTCTTTGGAAGATGTTCTCCTTTTTCTTCATAGTTCGTTTCAGAAAGGATTGAAACTCTCATCTTTACAAGTTTATCTAGCGACTCTTTCTTGTTACAGAGGACCAGTTCAAGGTTTTCCCCTCTTTATGCACCCTACTACTCACCAGTTCCTGCGGGGTCTAAAGAACTTAGCCCCTCTAGTTAGGACTTTGGTTCCTCAATGGAGTCTTTCAGTGGTTTTATATACTCTCCTCTCGAAGCCCTTCAAACCTTTAGCCACAACAGACCTTGGCCTACTTTCGTGGAAAGTTGCCTTTTTGGTCGCCATCATGTCCTCTAGACATGTCAGTGAACTCTGTGCCTTGAGGGTGGACCACCTGTACATGATTTTTCATAATAACAAGGTTGACCTTAGGCCAGATATTGGCTTCCTACCAAAAGTGGTCTCTGACTTCTATGTCAACCAGACCAGATCACTACCGACCTTCTTCCCAGACCCTTCTTCTGATCTGGAAAAGAAATTGCATGCTCTTGATGTCAGGAGGGCATTGGCTTTCTATAGATCCAGGATGGCATTTTTCCATACCACACAACGCTTTTCTGTTTGCTACAGTGGTCCCAAGAGGGGTTCTCTTGTCTCCTCCCAAAGACCGGCTTCCTGAATTGTGCAAACCATTGGCTTGGCCTATGATTTGTCTGGGTTGGAGCACCCTCATCACCTCGGAGCGCATTCCACTCGAGCAGTAGCCACGTCTACAGCTTTTACCAGAGGCTTACTGCTGTTGGACTTGTTCAGGGCAGTGACATGGTCAAAAAGTCAACATTTGTGAAGCACTACAAACCCGATGTTCAAGCACATTTGGGCTGTGCTTTTGGGTGAGCCGTGTTATCATCAGTCTTGGCTTAAGACACCTACCTGCCTCCGGTAAATGAGCTTGTTAATTGCCCATATGTGTGACGCACAGAGACCATGAAGAAGAAATGCAGGTTGCTTACCTGTAACTGTGGTTCTTCGAGTGGTCATCTGTGCATTTACACAACCCTCCCACTGTCCCTGCTTTGGTGTCAATGTCGTATTCGATGTTGGTACTGAGGTGTGATTGTTTCCCTTGGGTCTGAGGCCACATTAGGCAGTCTCAAGGAACTGAGGGAATGGGTGGGAACCTGCTGGGACATGCACAGTGGGCGGTGGGGGAAGGGTTCCCAACAAAACGTTCCTCAACTGTGGAAGCTTCCCAAATGAGACTCAGCCCAGGTGCAGAGCCCATATGTGTGAATGCATAGATGACCACTTGAAGAACTACAGTTACAGGACTACAGCTGCATATACACACAGTTACTACAGTTACAGCTGCATATACACCTTTAGCCCCCCCACACACAACAGTCCCCCTCTGATCTCTCTTCAGCTTCTGCAGAGTAGCACTTTTTTGTGCATTCGGTTCATTGATTGTATGTTGAGCTAAGAAAAATACACAAAATGTTTCACGGCAGTGAAAGTTATGTAAATTGCGGCAGACTTTTTTTGGGCGTATTTTTCCCAAAGTACAAAAATATCCAATTCTGCCAATGAGTAGACACCAGAACAAAAGACACCTTACAATTAAACGAAATTCATAAGACTACATAATAGCAAAGACGCATAACATGGAATTGGTGGCTGTTAAGTTTAAGGAAAAAGTGCTTTTTGCTAGCTATGCTCCATTTTTATATTTTGATCTGTATTTTAGGAGTTCTGGTTCCCTGAAACCCTTATACCTGTCTTTGGGGGCTTAAAGTTTTCAATACTTCTGAAAGCTAAGTCCTCAGGGGCTTCTTTGAAATCTCTCAGCAAGACTGGTTAGACTTAGGACACAGAGAGAGCTTAGAATATTTCTGTTCAGTTATCTTATTTTAATCCCTTAGAATGAACATTTTGCTTTAGGAGCTACTCCCATAATCCCTTTCTGCCTGGTATTTCTGGAGGGTAAATCCACTACAACTGCAGGTTAACTTTGACCAATTATTATTTTTGTTTGCCTGAAGATATTGGCAAAATGTTTTGGGGTGTGTTCAACAGAATTCCGCAGTTTCAAGGTTGTTAGAGGGCCTAAAAAGCTATCTTTCCCTTGTCCTCTTTTTCGTATCTTGCCAGTTTTCCCTCACTCTCTAGGGGGAGTAGATAGCTGCTTCCCCCACTGGGGTAAAAAATACTTCACAAAAGAGATCTCAACAATATGGTATCTGGCAATATAGTCAGTTACTGTTCTTGTCCACAATTGTTGCATCAACCATGCCGATCTTACTTGACAGCCTAGGCAGAAACTCAGGCTCAGGGGCCAAATCCATCCTTCCTGGGATTCCCCAGATGGCCCCACCCACTTCCTCTGGCCCCACCCCTTTCCCTCTAAACACAAATAGTTTGGTGGCTTCCCAGCTTTTGTGCAGTCCCCCCCCCTTTTCAAAGGTTGAAATCCCTCTCCCAAGGCTTAGCTACTGGCAGTAAGAGCTTGAAGTGAAAATATGCTGTCCTTTTGCCTTCAGTCCTGCTCACCACTGGAATACGGCCCCAGAGTAGGAGTGCACGAAAGCCACTTACCTGGTCTCGCAGCTTTTCGCGGTGGGGGGGAGGCGCTTCGCTGCTCCCCCCGTGAAGTTCAGGCCAGGGGGGGGAGGCTTCCCGCCTCGCCCGGCCAAAATTCAGGCCGGGGAGGAGGCGCCTTGCCTCGCCCGGCCGTGAAATAAAGAGTTTTAAAAAAAACACGCCCCCGCGATAGGCTACGTGATGATTAACGTAGCCTATTATGGCTAGATCTGCAAAGTCAGCCGTGATAGGCTACATTAATCGTCATGTAGCCTATCACGGGTGACTTAAAAAAAAAAAGCACGTACGCTAATGGCAGCCCCCATAGGGAGCCGCCATTCGCGTTCCTTATTTGGTCGCTGTAGTCTACGTAAATGTTTACGTGGACTACGGCGAAAATAAGGGCAACGCAAATAGCGTTGCCCTTATTTTTGCCGTAGTCTACATAATCTTTTTTTTCTTTTTTTTACTTTTCTTGGAATGGCGGCGGCGGCGGCAGCCGGTCGAAAGACCGGCTCCGCTCCCGCCCCTGACGAAGACCCGACGAACCGCCACCGGGAGGGGCATTCGGGAAAGGTAAGTCCCGTCCCAGGGGGGGGGTGCGGGGTGCGGGGGGGTGCGGAGAATTTCTCCCCAAAACCTCTTCGGGGGGGCCGAACACGTTGGTGCTTGGCCCCCCGAAGTTTCGGGGAGAAATTCTCCGCCATCCCTACCCCAGAGAGTTTCTCCAAAATGGGATTTGGCTCTTGGGATGAAAGAGGTTCCTCACTCCTGACACAGAGAGATTAGAACAGTCCCTGTGTGAATTTGCAAGTTTCAGGCACTCTGTCACTTGGTGCTGGCCAAAGATATTCTCCTGCCAAATGGTGCCCCCCTCCCCACACCCAACTGTTAGGGACAAAAATCTTGTTGCACCATTCAGAAACTAATTCCTGCCTTTACCTATCCTCTCCTGCCCACCCCGCGCCCCCCATGGTGCACCCTGAAGCAAGTTGCTTCACCCTGCTGTGTGGCAGGGCTGGACCTGGCAAAACTTTGCTTTAGAAGTGGCCTGGTATCCTTCAAGTGAAAGGTGTCCCTCTCCCGGTGCCAGCTCACCCACCATCGGAGGCTATGGTGCAGTGCATGCAACTCACCTCAAGGTGCTCTTGTGTTCACGCACCCTTGTCCTCTACATCCAGACGTCTTCAGGCTTTTTCAGCCCTGGAGTACACCTTTGGCTTCAACCTGCATGGGACCCACTCTTAGTTGCTGATCTATATGGCTGTTCCCCCCCTCCCCAGCTAAAAAAAAATACCTCAAACTTACAAATAAGATGGTGGCAGTGCTGCTGGTGAGTCCCACAGGATTGCCCACTTTTGAACCCTGTCGCTGTCCCTTTAGCAGCAGTTTGATCTGCAGCAATTGGTAAGTCATCACTTTGATCTCCAGGCCCTGAAAAGCATCAGGTCCTGCTGCTATTGGCATATCACTCCTCTGTTAAAGAAACAGTAGCAGGCTGGATCAGGTTTTCTTCCTAAGCAGTTGGCAAGCCTAGTGAGATCCTCCCCTAAGGTTAGGGTACCACTCAGTTATAGGTTATAAACCACCAGTGAAATATATAATGTGGACAACACCTCCCTGCACCTTGAGTTCCATACTCATGATCAGTAATATATAGTCTCTACCACACACAGCTATGTACTGAAATGTTGAAAGAGTGGAAATAGTAATCTTTAGCCCAGCTTGATTGTTGTGAGTATATCAGAGTGCTAAAGAGAATTGCCGGGTACCCAAATCCACCTGATATTTCAGGCCCAGAAACCACAGGGCACTCTCGGACTCCCATCAAGAGGGTTCTGTTTATTCTTCTTGGGTTCTGTTTTCTCTTTTCTTGTGAGCCTCCTTGACTATTTTATAGAAAAAGGACCCATACACAGGTCACAGTTCCAGGGGAGCACAGAACAAAATAATACAGGATATGCCTACAGTGCAGGGTTGGAATGCTTGACCTGGCCTTTAGGCAGTTGTGAATTTTCATCTGCTGATCAGAGTTTTGCTTTCAACTGAGATAAACCTCACTGAGCACAACTATATCTAATGGAAAGGATCGCTTCCAAAACCTAAATAACTATTGCTTTTTGGGCATGTCATCCTGTTGCGTATTTTGGTGTCTTGGGGTTCTTGTGAATACAGCTGGCAGGATTCAGTTCTCAGAGCTGGACTTGGGATCTAGGAGACCTGTGTCCTAACCCAGCTCTGCCTCAGCATACAAAGCAATTCTCCCAGGATATGGCACTCTCAGCCTCAGTTCGTTTTCTGTAAAATGGGAACAATTGCAACCTAACTCACAGGTTGTGGAGGTGAGATAATGGGTTTAAAGCACCATGTAAATGGAAAGTGATGTATAAATGGCAAATCATAGCCACGCAGTAATTCTTGATAGCTCCTTCACCCATTAACTTAATCTATTCTGCCCTCTGGAGAATACTTGGTTTAGGAAGGCGGTAGGTTTTGTTTTTATATCTGCCACGGCAGCAGCACTGAACAGCTGCTTCTGTTGGACTGGGAAGGTTTTTGTTTTCAAATAACTCCTCTTGGCCAATAATTACAGTAGCATCTAGTAAGCGAAAGCCTTCTCAGTGCCAATGCTCCTGCTGGTTAAAGGCAAGCAGTCATAAGGTTGTCATGGTTTTGCATCAGGGCTGTCAGGTCTTTGGGCTCCATTGGATGCAGCAAAAGTGCCCCTCTGGATCTGCAAACCCCATCATCATCAAGTCAGCCAGCTTTGGCTTTGAAAACAAGCATGTTAATGCAAATGAATGAAAGGAGCGTGCTTCCCCCCCCCCTTCCAAAAGGCACTAAAATGCCAGCCCCACTTCTCTACGTTTTTTGTCTATTTTTCCAGCTGGCATCTACCCACCACTATTTTCAGTGAACATAACATTTGCCAGTGACTCCATCTGCATATTTTTGTTCTCGAGCAATGGCTATTTTTGGCCTAAGTGAGTCTCATGAATGTGCATATGCACATTTATATCACTGTATAGATAGGCAAGCACCCCAGATGATTCCCTCCACCCCAAGAGTTGGTTTCGGAAAGAGTTCAATGATGTGATTAGATGCTATTGTGGGCACTGAAGGAAGACTGATTATTCTTGTCTGATTATCCGTGGTGCAGGAATGCCTTTTTGTTCACTATGTTTAAAAAGAGGTTTGCTTGATATATTTTCCTCTTCCACAATATTCATTAGTCATTGGCCAAACTAGACGGGACGCCCTTTGTACAATTAGTAATTCCGTTAATCATGTGCCTTTCTTAAAAGAGTAAATAGCAAGAGGGGCATGATCTGGATTGGCACCCTGGTGTGTGTGAGGGGACTAGGGGGGCTTTAACTTTCTGCCTCCCACTGTGGTCCCAATCCAGATCACTCCTCCACCCACACCTGCTACTTGCATTGGAAGGAAAGCTCCCATATTTACCACTTTCCCATTTGTGTTATCCTGCTGGCTTCTACCTCTTCATGGATCACTGCCTTGTTGTGGCGAAGGGGCTTGCGTAACTCAGTGAAGCCATAAGCTATGCCGTGCAGGGCCACCCAAGACGGACAGGTCATGGCGGAGAGTTCTGACAAAATGTGGTCCCCTGGAGAAGGAAATGGCAACCCACTCCAGTATTCTTGCCAAAAAAACCCCATGGAACGTATCACAAGGCTAAAGGAGAAGGGGACAGCAGAGGATGAGATGGCTAGATAGCATCACCGATGCAATGAATATGAACTTGAGCACACTCCGGGAGAGAGCGGAGGACAGGAAGGCCTGGCGTGCTATGGTCCATGGGGTCACGAAGAGTCGGACACGACTTAACGACTGAACAACAGCTGGCTTCTAAGGCTAAAGCTGGCTGATCATTTACACATGTATAGCACACTTCTTTTGAAAGAAATATGTAAATCCGCATACACCATCAGGTGCAAACATGGTGGTGGGGGGTGGAACTGGATCAGGATCATAGTACTGGGGTTGTACACATAACGGTGGGCTTCCCTTCACAGGACAAAAAGCTGCATTGGGGGTGATTTATATCAGGGAAACGACATGGGGGAAAGGGTTAACTGCCATCTAGGACTGTAGTCATAATCCAGTTTGCCCCAGCAGCTGCTTCTTTAAAATGATACACTATAGTTTGCTTCTATGCCACATTTTGGCCCCAGAGGCCCCCAAGAGACAGGGGCTTTGATCACAGATATCCAGCATCTCATCTAGTTTGGCCCTCAATGGAGTGGACAGAATATTGGGGTTCAAAGCCCCACTTGGCCATAAAGCTCACTGGATGCCCAGGGACCAGCCTAACATGCTTCGCAAAGTTTTGAACACAGAATAAGATAATCTCGGTATGCCATGTTGTCTTGGAAGAAGGGCAGGCTAAGCTGTCAGGGCTGGCCCTGCCATGCAGCAGGGTGAAGCCACCTGCTTCGGGTGATGCCATGACAGGTGGCCGGGGAGAGATGATGGCAGTAATTGGTGCCTGAATAGCACAGCGAGACTTTTTAGAGTGTTGGCCTTAGTGGAACAGGGCACCGTTTCGGCTCCTCTCCAGGCAGCAAAATGTCTTGGGCCAGCACCAACAAACATGAATAATTTCTCCCCGTTTTGTTCCTATCATCTAGTCTGTGGTGCAGTCCCCTTGGTTTCTTCACACAGCAACGTAGACACTGGTGTGATTTTTCACACATTATTCTGTAGAGTTGTACATTGCCCACCCTCAGCCATCCTGCAAAAGTCATCTGCATATGAAAGTCAGGAGGGAAATGTATTAAGTGTCAATAAGAATCATCAATCTGTCTTTTTGATCTATGCCTGGTGTGTGTTCCATACATTGTAAACTCGCCCCTGCTCTGCAATGCATTGGGAAGGTTTCAGCGTACTTGACTTCGGCAAAACTAATGCGAGGAAATAACAGAACTGGCTTTGCACATAATATGGGGATTAATCTGGGGCCCAAAAGGTATGTTGAATTGGAAAGAGTGAATGATATTGCATTTTGCTACAAGTTAAAATGAAAAGGTGGTTGGTAAGTCACAATAGATCAGCCTTCCCCAAGCTGGTGCCCTCCAGGGGCATAGAACTACAACCCCCATCACTGACCATGCTGGCTGGGGGTGATGGGAGTTGTAGTCCAACTCATCAGGAGGGCACCAGCTTGGAGAAGGCTGCAACGGATAGTGCTGTCCATCCACTTGCTTGTGATTCCAAAGGAAAATGTTCTCCTCAGGTGCTCTTCACATGCTATATGTACACCACTAGCAAACATTCATTGTGTCAGTTTCATTGGTTTTGTGCACTCATCCAAGAATGTTGGCTCCCAACCTTTATTGAAATGACACAGCAGGAAGCATAACACAATCTCATGCTCCCTGACTTTGGCTGGAATGCATGGCCTTTGAACTAGCAGTGGGAACAAAATAAACAAAGCTCTATCATATAGCACTAATCTAAACATCAGTCACAGCTGGATTAATATGATACGGCATTCTGAGTCTGCTTATTGCTGAGGCTAGGTGGCCAGAGAGAATAAGAGGGTTGGGAATAAGCAAGCGTTGTGTGGATGAGGCCTGCTGAAGACAGGTAGGTGGGATGAGGGAAAAGAAAGGCCTTCTGCAGGGTGGGGTTGACCAGTCCTCCTATGACTTCATGCTGCTGGCTGTGTGTGGGGGCTGAGGGCAGGCAAAGAGTGGCTAGAGATTAGGAGGATCTAGATGGAAGCTAGATGAACAATGTGTTCTCCAATATGGTGGGCCTCCACTTCCAAATTAACTGTTCTTGCAGCCCACTCTTGCGTTTGTTTTCTCAGAAGTCAGTCCCACTGAGTTCAACGAGGCTTCCTCCCATGTAAATGATAACACAGGATTGTGGGCTTAGACCATGAATTTGTCCTGAAGAACAATCTGATGAACTTCTTGTATCTTAAAATATATTCGCAATTTCATATTTCTAATGGCATGGAATTGGTGTTGCTCTTAAATCACAGGGCTACTATAGATGCATGGTATTGTTGTCCACTATAAATACATCAATCAGCCAATCCATAAAAACAGGATCCAAAATACATGGTGGGGGAGACCTGGTAGATGGGTTGTGTTGCATGATCTCCCTTGATTAACTGTCTTTGAAGCTAGGAAACAGTTTATATTTCTAAAAAAACCCCCTGCATTCCAAATCATATAAACTCTAAAGTCTTTAAATGCAAACTGAGAAGTTAAACAAATTATAAAGGGAAGGTGAGGAAGAAAAGGTATTGTTTCATCCACTATAAAACTGAGTGAGACAGAGAAGGCCAAAATAGTCTGACAGTTTTCCTTTTGCTGCTTCCAGCTGTACTGTACTGGAACTTACTTTGAGCAATATGGCTTTCGAATAGTCCTCCATACTCATAATTTCTTCCCCTTCCAATCATATTTGAATCTACCTGTGGCAAAGGAATTCATTTCACATTGCCACTGTGGTAGTCTTTGCATATGGAGAGAAACGCACATCCACGACACACGCTTGTGGTTTGAACTGTAGTTCAAAGCCACACGAAACAAGACCCTTCCATACAATGTGGGTTAAGTGGTACCCAGTAATCATCTGTAGTTGTGTAGCTTCCTAACAGAGGGCCTAGCTCTTCTGTGAGATGCAAACTTTTTTTTAAAGGTGTTGGCAGATTGGACCTGAGATCTATGGCATATCTGGCTGTCATAGTTGTTGTTTACTTACAAAGAAAGAATTATCATAAATTTCCAAAGTGAAGCAATTTAAACGGGATTAACCTTTTCAGTTTTCAGCGATGCTATCGTACTTCTTTTTTTGTTGGAAAGGTCAGGTAGCCTGACTGGCCAGAAAGGTCCAGTGATGAGGTCTTGGGATGTGGCATCCTTCTTTGATGAACTGGACTAGAGATAATTCGGTGGGAATAGACAGCTGATATTTCGGGGCTCTTGTTTGCTTCTGGCTGCATTGCTTCTTTAATGCTTCCTTGCTCAGGTTTGCCATTGGACAGGTTCGGTGAACTGTGTCTCTTGGATGGTGGTGGGCTGTAGTTCTGAAATCTCACTGTTTTCACTTGCTGAAATAGAACAGATATCGGCAGTTATTTTAGTTCCGGAAGGTTGCCAGCACCACTGTCTTTGTTGTTTGCCCATCAAACAGTTTTGGAACTTCCCAAGCAATGTACTAGAAGACAGGCTAACTTGCCCTTCCCTCCCATAAAGTATTATGTATGAAGCTGTGCAGAGTGGCACATTGCCACACATTTGAAAGAGAAGTTAGCGGAATACTCATGCTGGTTTTATCTACAAAACGGTGTTCTCAGAAGTTATTTATCAACGAGCACACATTTCTGTAAAATACATCATGTAAGCAGGTTATATGGTTAGCATTGTTTCCTGTCACCTTTGCCTTCCCCACCATCTCAGTAGATAAACTCAGCTATAAATAGGTAGGTACTTTGAGAGAACCATAAACTCAAACAACATTTTAGATGAGGATTTTCAGAGAGTAATCAGACTTTCCCTAACCACTTGTTCATGCTACCCTCCCTTCTAGATGACAGCAATTAGTGTTGGGCCAAATATTTTGATTCTTCTGTTTCAGAAATTTGTGGGGGAGGGGGCAAAATGAAAGCTCCAGCAAAAGAGGCCGGGGAGGTAAGAATTTCAAATAATTTTCTCCACGGAGAGTGGGCAGGGGATCCGTTTACCTTTTTAAGTGTAGGAGGTGGCTGAGGGTCCTTCTTTCACTTTTTGTTTTTGTGTTACTTTAAAAAGTGTCCCGCACACTTGCAGCAATGCGGGACTCTTTACAGAGAGGCTTCTCCAGTGCAGCATCTCTTCCTGAAAGCCTATGAGAGCACGCAATGCCTCGTGGGAGTTCAGGGCCAAACTAAATGTTCTGCTAACCTTGAATAGAAGAGCTATGCATGCTTGGCTTACTTACCTCCATATAAGCGTGCACAGCCCTGATTTGGATTGGGAGCAAGGCAATTTGGGAGGGGGGATTTAAGCTTTCCCCCTCCCATTTTTGTGACAAAATTCTACTCCCAACCCCATGGGAGGTTAAAAAAAGAAAAGAAAAAAGTCTCCATTGGAATCCATAGAAACAGTTTTTCTTTTTTTAACCCCCCCATGGGAGAGGGTGGAATTGTAGCATGAAAACTGGAGGGAGAAAGCTTAAATTTCCCTACCTGATCACCATGGTCCTAATCTGAATCATGAGCTTGCATGGATGTAAGTAAGTCATAGCTTTCCTATGCGTCATTTAAAGAATGTCTAGTTTGGCCCTCAGAAGGAGCTGCTAGGCTGAAAGCCTTTGTGTAAAGAGCTCTGTGATCCTGCAACAGCACTAGGGATGTACGAAACACTTACCTTATTCCACTCTGGTGCATCCACGGTGGGGTGGAGGTGTCCTCCCTGGCTGGCTCCGCTCTGTGGCAGCTCTGCAGAGTCACCGGCTGGGGCCAGGTGCAGCCAGAGTTCCGGCCACTGCCGGGTTGCTCCAGCCGCAAATGGCAGCCGTTGTAGCAGCCACCATTTGCGTCCTTGCAGTAAGCCGTGATAGGCTACATAAGTATTTACGTAGCCTATCACGGCAAAGAGCAGGGGTGCAAATGGTGTAGCGGCTGCCATTTGTGCCCTTGCCTTTTGCTGTGATAGGCTACGTAAATACTTTCATAGCCTATCGTGGCTTCCTGAAAGGACGCAAATGGCGGCCGCTACGACGGCCACCATTTACGGCCACAGCAGCCCGGCAGCAGCCGGGAGACCAGCTGCATCCGCCGCCGCATCCACTGCTGCAAGGTAAGCTCTGTCCCGAGGGGATTCCGTGGGGTGGCGGGGGAGGGAGGCTGTTCCGCCACAGATTCTGGGGGGCTGGATTCTAAAGAATCCAGCCTCACTGGAGTTCGTGGCAGAATTCTCTGACATCCCTAAACAGCGCATGGGGCAATTTTAAAGTTAAAAAATGAAAAGAAGCCCCCCTCGGCCTCCACCTATACTTAAAAAGGTACACAGAAACCCTGCCCCCTTCCCCAATGAGAAAATTACCTGAAATTCTCCCTCCTTGTGAAAGATGCAGAAAAAACAATGCCTCTTTCACAGGGATGAAAATGTTCATGAAAATAGGGGGCAGGGTCTGGCAAAGCACTAATAACAATAGTTGGCACAAACATTTATTTTGTGTAGGATGGTGGCTCAGCCAGGCCCCCTTCAGATCGCCAAGCCAATACAGCCCTATTTAGACATTATGCCCGGAGAGGGTAAAAGCAACATACATATGCGAAAATCACACACACCAGCCCCAGGAAGTTTCTCCTTGTGTTTGCTTGAATTTGAATAGACGCCTCCACACAACCCGGACCCTGCTTTATCACGGTTCTATAGGGATGTCGGAGAAATTCTCCACAGACCCCAAAGGATCGTGGAGGATCGGATCTCCTACCTCAAAGTCTTTACGTAGCCTACCTTTACATAGCCTATCTTTACGTAGCCTATCGTGCGAAGGAACAGGGGTGGAAATACGCCATTTGCGTCCCTGTTTTTCACGCAATAGGTTATGTAAAGATTTACATAGCCTATCACGTCAAAGTGCAGGGATGCAAATGGCATAGCAGACACCATTTGCGTCCACAATACGTCAGTCCAGCCAGCGATATGGCAATGGTGGCCGTATCGCTGGGGCTTTGGAGCCAGCTGCAGGCAGGATCTGGCTGGCGAGGATTCCGGGAGGGAGGAATGGATCGCCTCCCCCCCCCGGCGGACCCCCTGCAGACGGCAAGGTAAGGGATTCGTATATCCCTAGTTCCCAAACACACAGAGGGCTCTACTTGCATTCAGGCAAATTTGTGTAGAAGCCCACTGCATACCTCCCTGCCCCATAGGGAGAGGTTGGAGACTTAGAGGGTGGGGTTGGTGCATCAAGGACATTAGGGGTTAGGAGGCCTTAGACAAGTTGTAATTCTTCCGATTTTGATCATGCGAGTAATACTAGCCTACCTTACAGGGTTCTTGTAAGGATCACTGAAATAAGCTATGTGAAGTGTTTTGAACCCTCAAAAATACTATATCAGTGCTAAGTACTTATTAGGGATGTGTATTAGGACCACAGGTTTTGGTTTGTACCTCAATTCGGCAATTCAGAAAACAGCCTGATTTGTTTCAGACATGCTGTCTGGGTCTCTGTATACCCCTGAATCTGAATAGCTAGTGAAGCTTCTGGAGGATTCAGATTTGGTCCACTTTGGAGAACCCCCACTTCAGTTTGGGCATCTGCCAAATCTTTCCGAATTAGCCCAGTTTGATTCAGAATTTTGCTGAATCTGAAGCACACCCCTGGTAATTACTGTTTTGATTTTGTCATGTTTGCTTTTGTCATGTCTGTCTACATGTGGTATCTTCTAGTTCCCTTTGGCCTGGACCTATGAAAAGATTGTATCCCAGAGTCTAACCTATAGGAATAAGGGAAATATCTTTATGCAGTGTCGGGTTTAGCCACTAGACTTCCTATAGCAACCATAAGTAGGGATGCTGGAGAAATTCGAGATGGATTAAAATGAGCTCGGATTTCTAAGAATCCGACCTGAGGAATCTGCTGCGGAGCGACCCCCTCAGGCCGCGCCGAGTCCCTGGACTTTTGGATGATTTTTTTACTTTCCTGAAATTTACGCATATAAATCTGTACGTTTCTGCTGAGGAAACGTTGAATGGAATGGGGGACAATACACTAAATGTTACGTACTGAGGTAAATTATGTGAATACTTATGTAAATACCTACATAAATATTTATGTAAATATTTCAGTATTTTTCCGCATGACGAAAAAAAAATCGCATCTGTCTGTAGGTGGATGACAGAACGAAAAGCATTTGACAATCCGTGGAACACAGACGGAGCGGATTTTATACAGTCCGTATATCCCTAACCATAAGTCACTTCCACATTTGCCATATTTCCATTTTAATCCACAAAGACATGGCTGACCTTTCTGCCTAGGTAACAGAGAGAGGTAAAGAAACATTTTGGTATGCTGGAAGGCAGCATCACTAGCTGGTGATGTTGCGTTAATGAGAAATAAGGGTGTTGTAACCCACTTGGGATCTACTCTCCAAGAAAACATGAATGATGCAGGCAGGGCATGATACAGATGCTGAACCGCCATATAGTTTTGTTCTGTCAACAAAAAAATCAGTGTAACTTTAAGTTCTTCTTCATGGTCTCTGTGCATCATACATATGGGCTCTGCACCTATGCGGAGACTCATTTGGGAAACTTCCAAGCTGCATAGTTTTTTGGTGGGAACCTCTCTCCCACCATCTCTGGCATATATAGCATGGGTTCCCGCCTTCCCCTCAGTTCCTTTTTGACCCCCATAGGGTTACTTCGAGGGGAAGTTCTTCCAACATTCTGTCACGCTGTATTTGTCTTATCTTATCTAAACCTAATTTCTTCCTTCATCTTATTTTTCTCCTTCATCTTCTAAATGAAAAAGAGCGGAGAAGAGAGAGAGAGAGAGAGAGAGAG
Source organism: Heloderma suspectum (assembly GCF_057233095.1). NCBI lineage: Eukaryota > Metazoa > Chordata > Lepidosauria > Squamata > Helodermatidae > Heloderma > Heloderma suspectum. The sequence goes on from NC_139459.1 coordinate 251,970,516, forward strand.
AGATTGTTTGGTGGTGTTGGGGAGTGCCGTTTGCCTCAGCGGCGAAGCATTTTTTCTTCCTCGGCCTATGGCCCCAAAGCCTCCATTTAGAAGGTGCACAGCCTGTGGCAGTAAGGTACCCTCCTTGGACAGTCACTCCTTATGTCTTCTTTGCCTGGGGGAATCTCACAAGGTTGAAACTTGCCACCACTGCCAATCGCTATCAAAACAGGCTTGCAAGAACAGGTCTGATCAACTAAAAGCAATCCTGTGGCAACGGGCCCTTCAGGCGGTTGACATGCTTAAGGCACAAACACCCAGGGACCAGCCCTCCGCAGCCCCCTCTACAAGTACAGAAGCAGTCATTGAGACCCATTCTTCCTCCCGCTCACCACTGAGCTGGTGTGAACAGACCCACCTACTCTGGGAAGGAGGTTGGCCATTTTGGTGGCAAAAAAGCTCTCAAAACGGGCAAAATGCCCTAAACTGGTGCCGGATGCACCGGAAAAGAAGAGGAAAAAGAACTCCTCAAAACAGGAAAAGGAGCAGAATCTCCCACCTCCTCCTCCTTTACTGGATTCTCCTATTCGTGTCATGCCCACCACACACACGACTACTTTGGAACCGGCCTCTACGGTCTCAGAGGGTGAGTTGAGGGATACACCAACCCCACCACCCTGTCCAACTCAGAAAGCCACAGAACAGAGATCCAGGTCTCCAACACTGTGTCTTTCTGACATCCAGTCACCTCAATATCGACCCACACTTTCCCCTTGACAGCCTTCTCGGTACCGATCTCCGGATCGATACCATCGGGATCACTGGACAGGACAATACGACCGTGATCACTCACGCTCTCTATCCCAAGATTGGGACCGTTTTTTGGCCTCGTCGTCTCCTCTCCACCAACAGCATTCGGATGTGGATAGGAGACACTGTAGGGACCACAATCTCTTCCTCGATCGCTCTCTCTCCCTAGGAGCTACTTCGCTATCACATGCTCACTTTCAGTCTGGACAATACTCAGGCTTCGACACCCAGGACATCTTCTGCCCTCCTCCTCCGGTACCAAGGCGCTTGACGTCCTTAGTGATACGTTAAACCAGTCGGGACGTTCCTCAACAAGGAAAAGTCTCACTTGACCCCCACTCGAACAGTTCAATTTATAGGGGCTGTCCTCGATCCCAAATCAGGCTGGGCGTACCTCCCGATGACTAGTGTCACACCCTCATCTCGCAAGCCATGTCGATATTCTCTGCCTGCTGTGCCAGGGCACATGATGTCCAATGCCTCCTTGGCCACATCACAGCCACGGTATCGGTCGTGGAATGAGCTCGGCTACAAATGAGACCTCTTCAACACTGGTTCATCTGGAGCTTCGACTTGACCCACAACCCTCTCTTTGTCACACTTTCAGTACTGGAGGTCGTTGCTCTCAGCCTGGACTGGTAGATGGACTCTAGGCACCTGACCCAAGGGATGCCATTCCTTCCCACTCCTCCATCCAGGGTTCTCACCACAGACACCTCCCTCCTAGGTTGGGGAGCGCATTACGGCCCCCTTCAAGCACAAGGTCTCTGGTTCTCTAAGGAAACATGGTCCCACATCAATTTCTTGGAGCTGTTGGCGGTTTGGAAAGCTCTCTGTGCCTTCGAACCGTGCCTCCAACATCGACACATCCAGGTCCTCACAGACAATACCACAGTTCTCTGGTACATAAGCAAACAGGCGGAACACACTCTTCCCGCCTCCTTTCTCTCACTCTACACCTTTACAACTGGATCATTGCCAAGGACATTCGCCTGACCACTCTACACATTGCAGGACAGGACAACTTGTTAGCAGACTCCCTCAGCCGCTTCCTCCGCTGCTCTCACGAATGGCAGCTGGCCGGGACAGTCCTACAGCTAAGTTTCATCCAGTGGGGCCAACCACAGATCGACCTCTTCACGACTCCAGAGAATATAGCTTGCGGACAATTCTGCTCCAGGGCCGGAACTGGACAAGGATTGCTAGGTGATGCCTTCGTCCTGGAATGGAAGGAGAACCTGTTCTACCTTTTCCCTCCATTCCCACTCCTCATGAAGGTGATCTCCAAAATCAGACAGGACACCACGAACTGCATCCTAATTGCCCCTTGGTGGCCCAGACAACCCTGGTTTACGACACTGTTAAACCTAGCGCACGGACGCTTCCTACCATTGCCATGGATAGACAACTTGATTTCCTGGGACCAGGGCAGAATCCATCACCCCCGATCTCCAAACTCTGAACCTCACGGCGTGGAGGATCCAAGCACCCAGCACATTCCCCCACTGATTCCACTGACAGTGCAGGCTGTACTTGCTGCAGCAAGGAAACCATCCACATGCCGCTCATACTTAGCAAAGTCGGCTTCATTCATTCAATTTGTGACTGACAACAACTGTAACCCTAATGACTGTTGTCTAGTGGACATATTGTTTTTCCTCCAACATCTTTTCAGCAAAGGCCTGAAGTATTCCTCCATGAGGGCATATGCTTCAGCGATTTCTGCCATGAGGGGCAACTTTGACAGGTGCTCCATATTCAGCCACCCATTATGCAAGCAATTCCTGTGAGGACTCAGAAACTTGGCTCCTCCAGTGACAGACTTTGTTCCTCAGTGGGACCTAACCCTAGTGCTTAACACCCTCATGTCGGTACCGTTCGAACCACTGGCTACCATGGACTTGAGGCTGCTCTCTTGGAAGGCTGCCTTCCTGAAAGCCATTACAACATCGAGGAGAGTGAGCAAACTCTTTGCGTTGCAAATCGACTCAACTTACATGGTATTTCACAAGGAAAAGGTTGTCCTGTGGCCGGACTTAGCATTCCTCCTGAAGGTGGTCATGGACTTCCATCTTAATCAACCAATCATACTCCCTGCCTTCTTTCCATCCCCAACTTCTGATTTGGAACGACGGCTACACACTCTAGATGTCCAGAGAGCACTGGCCTTCTATAAGTCATGGACCAAGCCTTTCTGCAACTCCCAACAGCTCTTCCTATGCTATGGGGGACCCAATAAGGGCTCTCCAGTCTCCTTTCAGAGGCTGGCATCCTGGATCGTACACATCATTTGACTGGTGTATGAGGTCGCTAGGGAACCCCTACCGACTCGAATCCAAGCACACTCGACAAGGGGAGTGTCGACTTCCACTGCCTTTGCAAGAGGGGTTCCCATCGTACACTTGTGTAAGGCGGCCACCTGGTCTAAGCCTTCTACCTTTATTAAGCACTACAGGATGTCCGAGCTCAAGCAGACTGCGCCTTTGGCAGGGCTGAGCATTCATTGGTACTACATTGAGACACCGACCCACCTCTGGTAAGTTAGCTTGTTATTCACCCATATGTGTGATGCACAGAGACCATGAAGAAGAAAGTCAGGTTGCTTACCTGTAATTGTAGTTCTTCGAATGATCACCTGTGCATTCAAACTACCCGCCCCCCATTCCCACTTCAGTGTCAACTGGACTGCTCGTACCGAGGTGTTCATCTCCTCGGTCTGGGACTACTTGCAGTCTCAAGGAACTGAGCGGAAGGCGGGAACCCATGCTATATATGCCAGAGATGGTGGGGGAGGGGTTCCTACCAAAAAACTATGCAGCTTGGGAGTTTCCCGAATGAGTTTCCGCGCAGGCGCAGAGCCCATGTGTGTGTGAGCACAGATGACCACTCGAAGAACTAGAGTTACAGGTAAGCAATCTGACTTTATTTAGTAAACACCTTCCCTACCAACCCAACAAGGTAATTTTTAGGGATGTTACAGAATTCCGCCACAGATTCCAGGGAGGCCGAATTCCAGTGAATTCGGCCCCCCGGAATCCGTGGCAGAATGGAGCAACCCACCCCACCACCCCGCGAAAGCTCTGCGAAAGGGAGCCCACCTGGTGGCGGTGGTGGCTCCGGCGGCAGCGGCTCCAGCGGCAGCTCCAGTGGCTCTAGCTGCTGCCGGGCTGTGGCCGCAAATGGCAGCTGCTACGCCGGCCGCCATTTGCATCCCTGGCAAGCTGTGATAGGCTACATAAGTACCTATGTAGCCTATCACGGCTCAGAGCAGGGACGCAAATGGCGTAGCCGCCGCCATTTGCACCCGTCTTTTGCCATGATAGGCTACGTAAATATATATGTAGCCTATCACGGCAATAGGAAGGAACGCAAATGGCGGCTGCCGTAGCTGCCACCATTTGCATCCTTGTCTTTAGCCATGATAGGCTATGTATATATTTCCGTAGCCTATCATGGCTAAAAACACGGATGCAAATCATTTGCGTCCCTGTGCAGCCCAGTGGCCAGATGTCTGGCTGCGGGCGGCCCCGGCTGGCGGCTCTGCGGAGTCGCCGCAGAGCGGAGCTGCCGCAGAGCGGAGCTGCCGCAGAGCGGAGCTGGCTGGGGAGGATTCCGGGGGGAGGGACGGAGCACCTCCCCCCCCACCGCGGATTGCCTGGTGCAGAGCCAGGTAAGAGTTTTGTACATTCCTAGTAATTTTAAGTTGACTGGGATTTGTCCCATCCTGCAATCCTAATTACATTTTCAAGGATTTCCATAATCATAACGTCTGACATATAAAACTACCCCTGTGTGGTGAATAGACCCCCAGGTTACCTTCTCCATGGTGTTTCTGGAGGTGTCTGGTTTCACCAGAATGGAGGGTGGAGCAGATGCAGGTGGCTTTAGAGTCAACTCGCTTTTCGTCAGTAATTCTTTGGTGTCCAAAGTTACTGAACTACACACAGAAGGCGCTCTGCTGTTTCCGCTTCGGGGCACTAGGACTAATGAAGAATCATGGGAGGAATTCAGCCTGGCTCCTGTGTCAGCTGTGCCAGCTCCACGTGGCAGAGTGGAGATTGTTTGATATATTGGAGATTTCTGGGGTCGTGTTTGGGTGGCAGGAGTCCGCCTAAGGGAGTTGATGAATGGAATAAGAGCTCCCGGTTGCAAAGGTTTCTGTAAAGATCCATCTGGGGAGGCAGAATTCAGGAAGAGATGAGGGTTAAGGTGACAATAAACCCTTAACAGTTCATTGCTGAAAATTCATATATCAAAAAGGATGGGAGAAAACTGCTGAACTGCAGTCCTTAGCTGTATATCTTCTCTCCGGGCTTGTTGGCACCATACTATACTTCTAGCATTTTAAGGGCTGACAGAAAGTGGCAAGGGAGCTATAACGCAGTGGTGCATGCAGAAAGTTCTAAGCCAGACTTTCCCAACCTGGTGCCCTCCAGTTGCGTTGGAGTACAACTCTCATCCTTCCCACTCAATTGCCCCCTTGCTGTCTATGGACAATAGGGTTTGTAGTCCAACACATCCTGAGGGCACCAGATTATGGAAGGCTGTTCCAAGCTCCTCATCCCTTCCTATCTGCAGTGAAAAGAACCTCAGAGAGCAGGGCACACCTCGTTTCATTGGAAGTGGTGGCAGTGGCAGGATAACCTGTAATGTTTCCCTCACATGAGGGTTTTAGAACTACATTCATTGGCTGCCACAGCATCTAACCAGAAGAAGCCCAGAAATACAGGACTCTACAGAATAGAATCCAAACAGTTAAGAATGCATACTTTCTTGACATAATATTATATGGCGACTCCAGTCACATGCTGAGAAACTGAGCATGACTTAGAGCATGATAAATATCTGTCAGTAAAACATACATTAGATCAATAATCTTAATAATGTTTGGAAGAAGTAACTATGCTGGGAATCTTACAGAGAGGGTTAAAAAAATTCTCCACGGCTTCAAAATTACCAGAAATTGTACATCTCTAGCCTTACATTATGTAGTTTTTAGACACCATTTTGGGGGAGTAAAGGTTAGGTGGCAATAGATGGTCATTTTATTCATCATTCTAAAAGAAATTACTTTATAATCCAAAATTTCCCAACTTTTTGGGAAAAAAACCTCAAAAAAAAGTCCTTGGAAAAATGGGAAAAAACCCTCATTTTCCCTCAGATTTTCCAGGAAATCTGAGCCCCCCCCCCCAATTTTCCCAGTTTTTCCCCCAGGCCTTCACAGTTCTTTACACGCAGATGGTCCAAGATTTCATCCCCAGCATCTCCAGGTAGGGTCAGAAAAACTCCTGTCTGAAACCCTGGAGAGCCGCTGCCACTCAGTGTTGTCAATACTGGACTAGATGGACCCAGGGTCTGACTCAGTTCAAGGCCGCTTCCTCCCTTCCTTCAAATACCTTCTTAAAATCTACCTTTTTCAGTGAAGCCTTTGATTTAAACCCTTTAAAGGCACAGTCCTGTGCATGTTTGGATGGAAAAAAGTCCTACAATTCCCAGCATTCCCCAGCCAGCTGGGGAAAGCTGGGAAATATAGGACTTTTTCCTGTCTAAACATGCATAGGACTGAGCCCTAAGTCTCCCAATAAAAGCCTAAATATGTGTTTGCATTTGCTCACATTCATCTAGGGATGTATGAAAGTCACTTACCTTTTCGACGGGGTGATTCGCGGTAGGGGGGAAGCACTCTGCACCTCCCCCCGAAATCCTGATCCGGCTGGCTCCACTCCATGGAGATTCCACAGAGCCGCTGGCCGGGGCCACCCGCAGCCGGACATCCGGCCGCTGGGCAGCCTTCCGTAACCCCCCCCCCCCGTGTACGCAAATGGCGGCAGCTATGGCAGCCTCCATTTGTGTTCCATTTTTTTCGCTGTTTTAGCCTACGTAAATATTTACATAAGCTATTACAGCGAAAAAAGGGGAACGCAAATAGCACCCACTACGCTGTTTGCGTTCCCTTTTTTTTTTCCGTAATAGCTTACGTAAATATTTACGTAAGCTAAAGCAGTGAAAAAAAGGGAACACAAATGGCGGCTGCCGTAGTCGCTGCCATTTGCACATGCAGGTTTTTTTTTGTTTTGTTGCCATGATAGGCTATGTAAGTATTTACGTAGCCTATCACGACAAAGGCAGCTATGCAAATGGCATGGTGGCCGCCATTTGTTTGGCTGCCTTTGCCGTGATAGGCTACATAAATACTTACGTAGCCTATCACGGCAGCCTGTCTGGACGCAAATGGCAGCCACTACGGCAGCTGCCATTTGAGTCCGCAGCAGCCGGCTGAGAGGCCAGCTGCTGCCGCCACCAGAGCTACCACCGCCGGAACATCCGCCCCAGGTAAGCTTCGTCCTGGGAGGGGGAATTCCGTGGGGGGGAGGCCGTTCCGCCATGGGTTTCAGGGGGCTGAATGCCAGTGCTTTCGGCCTCACTGAAAATCCATGGCGGAATTCTCCGCCACCCCTACATTCATCCAATTAAACTTGTATCTCCTTTTCTTTCCCTTTTGTTGTTGTCTCTCACTGTCACAGAGCATCTCTACACCAGCCTAAAATCCCGCATTTAAACCGGGGCTTTCTGCTTCCGTTTTAAATGCAGGATCACGATGAATTCCCTTTACACATGCTTCCTTTCCCCTCTCTTCCTTTCCCCCTTATCTCAGTCTTCGATATATTTCATTATACAGCTGCTAGATGGTGCTGTGGTCTAGTGTCTCATATTGTGGGTTTTCCTCTTTTCATGGAGGGAACTCAGGCGCTGTAGTCTGATAGCTCATTATCGTCAATCTTTTTAAGAATGGAATAAAGGTCATTTAGTGTGGGAGGCGCCCTGGATGGAGACTGACGTCATCTAAAGGACCTGCAAACTTCTGCGAGTGAGCAATCTCAATAGCAGGATAAAAGCTCTGTGTGAAGAAGCCCTGAATGTACACATGTCTTTTTACCTATGTTATACTGTAGGTGTGTGCATGGAATTTTATTTTGCTTCATTACTCAATTTGTTTCTGGTATTAGAGAAATCATTTATTTCATTCTCTATTCATAAAAAATCACATTCGTTTCCTTATCCATTTGTAGACATCTCATTTGTTTTGTTACTCACGATTGTTTTAGGTGTTCTAATGTTTCTTTTTTTGTACCAGTTTTTGCTGCTGCCTGGAGCAGATCTAACGTCAGTAGCCAGTCCTGGTGGCTGCCATTTTATTTACTCAGTGTCCTCAACACTACATTGTCCTGGGTCACTGTGGGGAAAAAAGGTCGCCAGCACACACACAAAAATGGTGCCCTGCCCTATGGGGTCTTCCATTTCCTCCCAGAATGCCACAACATCTAGGGCACAGTGGGTAAAGAAGGTGCTAGCAGGGGCCCCTGCTCTTGCTGCTAGCATCCTTGGAGAGATGCAAGAGCCTGCCATCCCACAAACAGTACGAAGACCAGAGCCAGCTCCTGGTTTTGGAGGGCCCTTGGGCAAGACCCCTTCATGGGCTCCCTCCATTCCCTGAGTCTACCGTCTCACTGCCATTGTCGCCAGCTGCTACTTTTCCTCATTCTCTCTCTCATCATTGCTACCACTCAGCGAGCAAGCGGGCAGTGACATCTACTGCTTCTCCCTCTCACCACCACCGTTGTCTGGATCAGTGTGAGAGGCAGGTGAAGCAGGTTGCCATGGTGAAGAGGAGCAGCAACTCCAGGGGGCTTCTGTTAGTGGGCTCCTGCTGGGGTGTGGGCCCTCGGCAGATGCCCGACCATGCTGACCCTCGATAACAGCCCTGCAAATGAGTACTAATTGGAGTCCTGAATGGGAGTCCAATTCGTTCCTATCCACACCTTTCTGCATTCGTTGTTTGGAATGAATGAAAATGGAACCAAATGGGCCTCATTCTGCCCAAATCGTCACTTGTTCTGAAATGAATGCACAGCTCTATTACTCTGTAGAGCACCATGTACAATAATGACGCTATATAAATAATGGTAGTTACTATTGTTATCTGAACACTTCGGTGTGCTATCAGATTGTCCTGTGCCAACACCATTCTATATAAAGATTAACATTTCAGATATCTTTCTGGAATAAACACTGCTCTGTTGAGACCTTGGTGAATCCCAAATAACTACATGACAGCAAATTTGCGAAGTTGCTGCCAAAGCTTCTTTTTTTACTCTCCACAATCTCAATTTCACTTAACGAGAGAGAAGAATTAATGAAGATTCTGAAAAATCCATTGAGAGTTACAACTTAAACTTGGATTTCTCAAGAGATGAACATTTATCTCCAGATAGCATGTGAACAATTAATCCTGTTACACACTTTTGGATTGTCTCAGGCTGTTGCAAGTACATCCATGCCTTTGGCAAGGCAGACTTTCAATCCAGCTGTATGCAGGCAATCAGGTTCGCAGCTCTTCAGGAAGCTTAGCGTAGCATTTATGTTTATTGCATCAGCCCTGAATTTCAGTGTGCTAATTAAAGGCTTCTAGTCATCTCTCTGCCACTTGGGAACAGGCTCACATCTTTCTCTCTCTCTCTCTCTCTCTCTCTCTCTCTCTCACACACACACACACACACTCACACAGACACACCCCAGGACTTACTCTTCCTATTGCTGCCACGTCCTCTCCTCTGTGATGCTGCTTGCCCCGAGGCACTTGGCACAGAGAGGTTCCTCACAGGTGAAGCCAAAGAGGTGGGCATGAAGGCAGATTTCAAAGGCCTGCTTTGCCTTGGGCTGTTCTCCAAGATGCTTCCCTGGGATGAAAGTGAGGAAGTGGATAATGTCCAAGTCGTGTAGAGGGAAGGCACTCTTGAATCAGGGAAGCTTGAGGACTTCCTGGTTTAGGAGAGGCAAATAAAAGGGAGGGAGGGAGACAGAAACTAATTTCAGATCATTAGAGAGCAAACGCAGCTGCACAATTCAGATCCAGCAGTTTTGTTATCTAATTAGAAAAAAATGGGCAAAGTGTGGAATCAGATCAGCAAGCATTCGTATGGTGTGAAATAAAATTTCCTTCTTTCTTTTTAATCTTGTATTTAAAACTTTTTCCATGTTGCTGATCAAACTCCAGAATTCTTTTTAACACTGCTGTGCCAGACTTCCACAATAATATTAAAAAGAGAGGCTGTGTTCCTCCAAAACAAAACAGTATTCACGTAATCTTTTAATTTTTGATTTATATATATATATACACACACACACACACACACACACACACACACGCGCTATGCAATTTGGCCCTATTATTATGAACGGCACATTACAAATGGGTATTTGTACTGCAAATCGGAATGTTAAGAGTTCAAGAATAGCCCTCACAATTACTTACCGCTCTGGTTCAAATCAAGAGCACAAATCTTTCTGTGGGTAAGCAAATTCAGCAAATGGGGAAAAAGCTTCCAGTGCTTGCATGACTGACAACAGCCCTACTCTTTTGAATAAAACACGAGATTATTTTAAGGGGCGCTATTCAACAGTTGGGTTTGCTCTCCTATTGTTGATGCCACAGTGCCTGACACTAGTGCTGTCATCCCTGCTGATCCTCTAAGTCAGCTGCGGTGCTCCTTGTTATTTTGCCCGCTCGCCCCCAGCCCTCTGTGCGGCATTTTCAGGGGGCTAGAGAGGCTGCCATGGGGAGGAGGGAACAGGGAAATCCACTTCCACCAGCCAAGTTGCAAATGCCTACATCTGGATTCAACCCAGTGACCATTTTTCTAACAGTGTATACGCAGTAACAGAAGAAACATAGTCATTGGGCTGTCTGTCTGTCTGTCTGTCTGTCAGGCATGGGGTGACAGCTTGGGTGGAGGTGGCAGTAGAGCTTGTCTTGCCCATTGCCATTTTCTGAAGTTGTCAAGTATTTACCTGAGAGCAAGAAATGCTAGATAAAAGGAAGCGGGGAGGGAAGTAAATAACGTAGACAGTCATTTTTATGTACAGATGAATCAGAAGCAAACTAAATAACTTGAAAATAAAACTCCAGGGAGGGAGAAATGTAGTGAAGGTAATAAGTATGTGCAAACACATCCAGAACTAATTTCATGTTTTCTAGTTTGTATAGAGAGGCGAGCAGGAGAGCAGCTGCAGGATTTATTCTGCCTACCAGAATGTAATATGGCAGGGAAGTAGATAAAAGGGACCCCCTCCCCCCCAACTGTGGCACTTGCTGTCGGGAAACGAGGAGAGGTCGCTGTGGCCGCTGAGAGAGGTCCCAGGTTTCTTCGCCCCTTCTGTGGCCAGTCTTGTGGTGGCTGGGAAATGAAAAAAGGTGGCAAGAGAGGCATGCAGTGGGATGCCTTGATGTTGGTGGCCTTACCACAAGATGTAGTGATGGCCACCAATTTGGAAGGCTTTAAAAGGGGGTTAGACAAATTCCTGGAGGAGAAGGCTATCAAAGGATACTTTTCCTGATGGCTATATGCTCTCTCCAGTATCAGAGGCAGTACACCAGTTGCTGGGGAACATGGGTGGGAGGGTGCTGTTGCATTAATATCCTGGGTTCCTCATGGGCAGTTGGTTGGCCACTGTGTGAACAGAATGCTGGACTAGATGCACCCTTGGTCTGATCCAGAAGGGCTCTTCTTATGTTCTTATGATGATGTCTTTTTGAATTGACTGTGCTGGAAGCCCCATTGCAGATACTGCTCATTTACCTTGGGGAGAATGTCCTTGGGAAAATATCTGGTCTTCAGCATAACCTGTGATCTTCATGACATGAAGAAACTTTTGCCTGATATAAAGATGGTATGAAGCTAAACCTCAGCACTAAAGTCCTAAGAAGATGGAATTCCTGGAGAAGCAACTATAACGGTGGTTGAAAACAAACTGAGGAGATTGGTGGGAACCTGCTAGGTCATGCACAGTGAGGCGTTGGGGAAGGATTCCTGCCAAAAACAGTGTTCCTCAGCTATGGAAGTTTTCTGAGTAGAGGCTCCGCGCAGGCGCAGACCCCATACATGTGATGCTCAGAGACCACGAAGAAGAACGTATGGATAGCGATGCCTCCGAAGCAGAGTTGGTCTGGGGCCAAAAGACCCTCTGCTATAAACAAGGTACAGAGAGGTGCAAACAGGGATATCCATAGGAATATGGCTTGCTTGTGGGGATAGACCATCAGGCAGCCAGCCATCATTTGAGGGGGTGCTCATCTTTTTCAGGGAGATGTCATAAAGAGTATGATCTTTACTTCAAGAATTTGGCCAAGGGCATCACAGGCTTCATCACTGGGCCAAGTGGATGTATGAAGGGAGTAAGTGGGACCCATTTCTTGTGGCAGATGGGGCAGTAAGTGTGTGTGCGGGGGGGTAGGGGGGAATAAAGCCAATACACTGGAGATATGCTCCTGCTAGTAACTAAGGGCCAGAAGGGGCTCCCTCAAGGAGTGGGGGTGCCTGTATTTACCTAGTGGGCAGAACAGTAGAGCAAGGGCTGGCCAGCTGGTCTTGGCAGCTGCTGCAGATAGTACCTGCTCACAGCCTAACTGGCCCACAAGGCTCAAGAATTTACAGGTGGTTAGACTCAAGCTTGAGCACACCAAACAAGGGAAAGACACACATGGTGTGGACAACCAGGCCAGTTTCTCAGGTGCAGAGAATGCTCCCCCCACACACACAAAATAGTCCCAGTTAATCTTTATGTGGTTGTATATAATAAAGGTTGTGACAGTAGTTCAATGCAATATCAGTATCCACCTCTTTATTGTCGCCACAAATGTGTACGTTGGATTCCAGCTATCATAAAGCCATGCATTTTTCAAGGAAGAGAACACCACTCCAGAGCAAATTAGGTTTAGTAAATCAACCTTACTTCATTTTATAAATGGCTGCTCTTTTTACTCTTTGTGGCAGGGGAAAAACCACCCCCCACCCCTGCTGTCCTATAGGCAAAAACAATGAGCTGTGCCCTTGAACTGCCTGAGCAACTAAGGAAGCTTTTAAACTCAAATAGGCATCTTGATGGGACACTGAGGAAGGCAGCGATCCTGAAGGAAAAGTTCGAGGGAGTTTTGGTACTCTTTGCTACTTGTAATCCCATTTCCCCAGCTGAGATTCCCCCCCCCCCGTGTGTGTTGCTGTCACTTCTGATTATTTCTTTCCTGCGAGGCTGACGAAGCCACATAGCTCTTTCACCTAAGTCCGTTAAACTGCTGAGAAGGCCACCAATCTTCCACATGAACAGGGTGCTTAAATAACCTTCCTAAGTGCTTCTAATTTTCTTGGAACCTGAGCCATGGAGAAATGTCTGTGCCAACTCCTTGGAGAGAAGGGGGAAAACAGCAACTCTTAGCTCTTTTTGTTATCTTCTCGTGCCTGTCCTGTGCTTTGAAAAATGATTTATGATTTAATAATGGGGCAGTGATTTATCAAAATAACCAAGGCATCAATTTATTATGAGGCGATTTCCAAAGGAAGACACACAATAGCAAGGCTTAAAATTGGTGTTCATGACTGAGGTACTTTATGAAGCTACTTCCAATGTCTCTAGGCTATGCTTTTGTTTGTTTGTTTAGTTTATGGGTGAGGTGGGGCCACGATGTTATCAGAGGCCAAATTATGGAGAAATGAGCCAGAGAGAGGAAGAATAATCACGGGCTCTCCTTAATGTGAGGGTTTTAGCGGATATCAGAAGGAATAACTCTAGGCCCAAAGTGGCAGTGGTGTCTCCAGTTTAAATGGTGCAATTTAACATGGTAAAATATAAGCAAGGGAAGAAATGTGTAGAAGTGTGTCTTCAGTAAAAAGCAATAACATGGATATTTAGGTTTCTGCTAGAGCATTCCATATTTCTGACAGCAAACTAAAAACCTGGCATTTTTCACTCTGTTTTCCTGCAGTTCATATTATCAAGGATTACAATGTCTTAGGGTTGTCCAAACTTTATGCCTCCAGTTGAGATGATGTCAATCATCTCACCATTCTCAAGCTACACTGTTCTGAAAAAGACAAATTATCCTCTCAAAATAAAGCAAGGTACAATTTACGTGGAGAGAACCATCCAAATTCAGGATGGATGGATTTGTCTGTTTCGCCTTCTCCCGCATTCGAATTTTTAAGATCTCAGGTTCTTTCTATCCTGAATATGAAGAAATGTATGAATTGTGGTAAATTCTTATCAGTTGTTTTCTGGGCCAAATTCAAGGTGTTGGTTTTGACCTTTAAAACCCTATATGGGTCCGGCCCAGCCTATCTTAAGGAGCACCTCCAGCAACACCAGACAGGCCGCTTAACAAGATCAGCCTCGGATGGCCTTCTCTCTGTCCCATCAGCCAGGACAGCTAGACTGGTGGGGACGAGGGAGAGGGCCTTTTCTGTGGTGGCCCCCACTCTGTGGAACTCCCTCCCTAGGGAACTCCGTCATGCCCCCTCTTTAATGAGCTTCCGTCATGCATTAAAAACGTGGTTGTTCAGGCAGGCATTTGGGGTGGGTTAAGGTATTTAAATTTTTTTTTATGGTAGAATTTTATTGTTTTAAATTGTTTTATGGTGTGTTGTACATCGCCCAGAGTGGCTGGGTGACCAGCCAGATGGGCGATTAATACATTTAATAAATAAATAAAATAAATAAATAAAACCGAACCAAAACAAAATTCTCACTCATCTCTAATCCAAACTAATTCTTCATTCAGCTATTATGGTAGAGATGCATTTGCCAAGTGCGCCTTTCCTTTTCCCTGCTGCGATTATGCATTCTCTCTGGCACAAAAGATGGTTAGGCATTGAACAAGCCTATTTTCTACTTAGCGGCAGCTTTTGTTTTTATTTGTGGAGTGTTCTGTAAAATTGTACATGACTTTAAAACTTTCATGGTGGTGCAACTTTGCATTTGTGTCTATAAACCTGGTCTATGAGAGAAGTAAATGACTGACATCCCACCAATTGGGGCGGTTGGGGGGTGGGTGGGAATCTATGGACAGCTATGTTTTAAAATAATAGTTTTCCATGCTGTAACTCCTTTGATATTTTGTTGTTGTTGTTCAGTCGTTCATTTATTTCTCTTTAAAAAACTATTTTAAATTATTGATTATTAAATTATTTTAGAGAGCAATTCTAGGTCCCTGGGAGGGTGTTCCAGGGACCATAGGATATGGCGGATTCCCCTTGTCCCAGTGCTGTAGACAGAGCTATGACCTGGCAGGGAGGAAATCCACCTTAATCCATAGGATTGCGTTCTTAAATGTGTTTACCATTGATTTTATTTTATTTGTTTTTATTATGTGCATTGCCCTGAGAGCTTCAGTTATAGGGTGACTCATAAACTAAATAATAAACAAATAAATACAGCCACACTTTAATAGTTCAGTAACAACAGAAAGAAGAGATAGCTAAGAAAAGATCACAGTGACACACAGCATTCATTCATTCTGATTCCCATTTACAAGAAGGCATTTAAGTGGGAAGAATATGACCTGCATGGGGGGGGGGGGGAGACGCTCCATCTCCACATCCCTATGGGACAAGTCCTATTTGCCTAGCATTGGTTGTCATCGAATGTTTGTATTCAGTTGGAAATAGAAGCGCTGATCAAACTGCATTGAGACTAGGACCACTTAACAGAGCTTGCCCAGCTTTTGTGTCTACTTATTTATTTGGCATGGTGCTTTACAGAGGATAAAAGGACAGATCCCTGCCCTGAGGAGCCTACAGTCTAAAATTTGACACAGGGGAAACAAGGGAAGAAGGGGAAATAGGCTTTGTATGCTATTTCATGTAAAACCCGGTCTACACTGGGTCTCTGATCTGATCTGAAACACATTTGTGAGGCAGATTTAGTGCTTTGGAGGTGTGAGAAGGGGCTAGAGCCACAACTTGATCCTGGCTGGTTCTCAAAGCTGACATGCAATTCTCTGAGCTGAGCACAGAGTTTATTGAAGGTGCTGGAACTCCAACTATACTGCCTTACAAGTAGGGATAGGTGAATCTGTCAAGCTTGATTTTGCTTGGGTTCTCATTTTTCTCACTTGTCAGTTCATCCTGTCTCATTTCTGCAATGAATTTTCTTTTCTTTTTTTTCATCTGCATGAAAATGTGTTTGGATTTTTGTGCACATTTTTAAAATATATGCGTTTTTGAAAATGTGTGCATTTTTGTGTGCACTTTTGCAAACGTATACAATTCAAAGTGATGTCCTAATGAATAAAGCATGTTTTGTGCTCAGTATTTCAAATATGCATATTTTTGTGTACGTTTTTTAGAAATGTGTGCATATTTGTGTCCTTTTTTGGAAACAAACACTTTTTTGTGCACATTTATTTTGCAAACTGCATTGCAAATGTCAGAAATATATTCTGGTTCATGCTTAAAATCAGGAAGTGCGAATTTGGTAAGTCTGCATTAAAATGGGATGCCAACAAATTTCTCACCCATCATCCCTGCTTGCAGACTACCGCTGAGCATCAGCTTCTAGGAGGATGGTGGGGGGAAAACAAAAACATACCCAAACACAGATGCTAAGGGCTACAGTCTGCCCAACTAAACCCATTTTTCCACTAATACCTGGGAAAAAACGTGTATGACTTTGCTGCAATATAAATGGCTGCATTTTCATATGGCTGATCCTCAAACAGGCAAGCACTGTATATTTCCCTTGCCAGTATTTCCCTTGCCAGATTGCAGGCAGAATTTTGTTTATTATTAAGAGGAATCCTTTCAAGGATTGGATAAGACTGGCAAAGGGCGCAATCCTATTGGATCTGCCCTTGATACTCATAAGCCTCCGAACTCGGAGGTTTATGATATGAGTATCCAGTTTAGCTAGACAAGCTTTTTTGCCCATCTAGCTGAAGCGTCGGGGAGGGGGAGTGAAGGAGGCTGGGGAGGCCTCAGGATACAGCATAAGCTGCCCCTTCCCCTCCCCCTCCCCCCCCACTGGCACGCCCCCTTTCCTTTTCCTCTGAGGAGGCTGGTGCGGTTCTCTCTGCACCAGCTGCAACAGGGAGGGAGCAGGGAGCTCGGACTCCTGGGTCTGAGGTCAGAACACTGTCTCCAACCTTGGTTCTAGGAATTCGAACTATCCCATGGCCCCCCAAACTCTGTCTAGGGGCCATGGTATTGCTGTCACAGTGAATCACAGCACAAGGAGGCTAAACGTCCAGTGTGGAATGACTCTGAATGTCACAGTTTTCCTTGGGATACTGTTTTAGAAATATATAGATTTCTCCATTAAAAAACAAACAACCATTTCCTCTCTTGCTTCCCAGCCTCCATTACCAGGTTTCTTCTACATGTAATCTTTTCACTTCCTTGGATTTGCCTCAACAGCTTACCTTTTACCATGGCACTCTAGCCTTCTAAAGATGTTTAGAGTAACGGTTTGCTATGCCCGAGAGAGAGAGAGCGAGAGAGCGCGAGAGAGCGAGAGAGAGAGCTGTGCTAGTTAGTTGTGATTTCACAGGAGCAGAGCGCAATGACCTGGGGCTTTATCCCCACAGGCCTTCAACTGTTCATCCTTGCCCAGTACTCTAGCCATAATGTCATCCATCCATCCATCCATCCATGTCTAACCTGTAATAACAAGAGCTATTGGAAGCTACAACAACCTGCAGTGAATTTTTCAGGAGTCCAACATGCTGGAACTGAGAACATTCCTAAGTTATTATTTATTGCAATTATCTGTCCCTTTGGGTGAACAAAAATACATAGAAAAACATTTATACTGCTTCTTCTAATCTAATTCATGGTATCACCAAAGATAAAAGGGACTCTCTGTCATAATTTCTTATTGTATCTGATTTTTAGCACATTTTAGAATGCTGACTTGTTTGGAGCATCCTTCCTCAAGCTGGTACCCTCCAGAAATTTTGGACAACAACTCCCAGTATTCCTGACCATTGGCCATATTGGCTAGGGCTGATGGAGGTTGAAGCCCAAAACAGCTGGAGGTCACTAGGTTGAAGAAAGCTGGCTCAGAGAAAGGTTTTGCTAATTTGCTTCCATTAAGAACATAAGAAGAGCCATCTTGGATGAGACTGAGGCTCTATTTAGGGGATCTCTACACCTCAAGTTTATTGCACATTCATGGTTGCTCACTCACTGAATTGTGCGGGTCCATTACATGATATTGTCGTTGTCCAGTCATTATTCCACTATTTCCTCCCACCTATCCCGTGTTTTCCTCAAACGGAAAAAATGGGGTATTTTTCCAGATAAGCGCAAATGGGGCGCCATGTCCTCCTTGTGTATTTCTCCCCTAGCGTCAATGAAGCGCTGAGTGTGGTTGTTGGGAGTGTGGTCATGATGTTGAAGGTGGTGACGAAGGTCTGATGGGCGTCTAGCCTTCCCGTGCCTGAGCCATTTTGGCTCCTCACCATTTTGAGCCTGCCTGTTCAAAACAGAGCGGCAGAATGGCAGTGCATGGTGGGGGGTGGGCGGTGGGCAGCAGAGCAGAGGAGCAGCAGAGGGGCTGAGCAGTAGGGATGGGCCAAAAGCATGGAAGAGGGAGGCGGGGCCCAGGAAGATTGAGGCAGGGCCCAGGAAGATGGGGGGGGCTGTCTGCATGTCAGCAAGGGGAGGGAAAGGGACAGGAACCCAGAAGCAAGTATTGCTGAACCTGGAGCTTGTGTAATGCCTCTCCACAGAAACATAACACTACGGGAACGACCATCTACAGAGAAGGAAGTGCATGTAAAGGGAATCAGTTATGATCCTGAATTTAATTTAAAATGGAAGCGGAAAGCCCCGTTTTAAATGCAGGATTTTAGGCTGGTGTAGAAATCCCCTTAGTCTGAGAACCTGCTTCCTCTATTGTGTGCCTCCCAGGATCTGGAATTGAGAGGTAAACTGCCTCTAAACATGAAATTCTATCTAGCTATCATGGCTAATAACCACTGATAGACTGATTAATGTATCTTGCTCCAGGCAAGGAGGACACAGTAGGCAAAACTTGGACGCAAACAAGTGATTTCTTTGTTTCTTTCCATTTGCAATGTTTCTTTCTCCCTCCTTCTCTCTCTCTCCCTCTCTCCCTCCTTCTCTCTCTCCCCCTCTCTCCCTCTCCCTCTCTCCCTCCTTCTCTCTCTCCCTCCCTCCTTCTCTCTCTCCCTCCTTCTCTCCTTCTCTCCCCCCCTCCTTCTCTCTCCCTCTCTCCCCCTTCTCTCTCCCTCTCTCCCCCCTTCCCTCTCCCCCCTTCCCTCTCCCCCTCCCCTCCCCCCCATGCGGCGGCTTCTGTAAGTCCACTGGCTGCTAGTAATGAACTAATGCTAGCAGTAACCACTATTTCATCTTTCAGACTGAGGTAATTGTCACTGTCTGTACTTTCTGCATTTAATTTCCCTTTGACCACCCCCACAATCATGTGTGTGTATATCTCTGCCTCTATCTACTACTTAGGATAACACTTCATGCATCTGATAAAGTGGACTGTAGTCCACAAAAGCTTCTGCCATAATAAATTCGATGGACTTTAAAGTGCCACAAGACCCTATCGTTAAGACTGAAGTAAAACTCATATATGGGTTATGTGATCACCTGCAAAACATATGGAATATGGAGTACTGTGCCGCATAAAGTGTAATTGACTATTCACCCAGCTCCTGGATGAACCACTGTGGTCTCTCGGCACTACCTATGTTCTCATGAACGAAATTAGTCCTGCCGTTTGCCCAGTGCTGAGCCACTACAAAGCTGCTTAGTATTAGACTGATTAACTACATAGCTGATCGGACCCTTAGGTAGTCTGTGGAGGCCTCCTCTGGCTACCCCCACCAAAGGAAGCTAGGCAGGTGGCTACAAGCCTTCTCAGTTATGGCACCCAGTTCACCAACTCTCATCTCCAAGGAGGCTTGCCTCGCGCCTACATTGTTGTCTTTTTAGTGCCAGGCCTCTCTTCTTCCCAGACATTTTAAAGTTTAGTTTTCTAGATGTTATGGCTGTCTTTATATGTTTTATATTCATTCCTGTGCTATTTGTCATTTAGTATTGCATTTTATTCTTTTAGCTTTTATGGTTTTATGGTGTATTTTATCCTTTTAGTTTTTATAATCTGGGCAGAGA
Organism: Heloderma suspectum; assembly: GCF_057233095.1. NCBI lineage: Eukaryota > Metazoa > Chordata > Lepidosauria > Squamata > Helodermatidae > Heloderma > Heloderma suspectum. The sequence goes on from NC_139459.1 coordinate 251,990,276, forward strand.
ACATTTGTTATTGGGCTGATTAAGAATATAATAAATTAATAAATACATAAAAAAATAAATGAAACATTAGTTGAGTTGACCTGATTCCTTAGAATTTGGGTACTGTACTAATTGATGAGGCTATTCATTGGAAAAAGAAGAAATAGAAATTCTTTCTTCAGCCCAGGACAACATGGAGGCCTGGCCTTAGGCTGTTTTGTAGGGTACCCTGGCTTTAGTTTATGGACCATCCTCTCTGTGACTACTGTGTACTTCCACACCTCATATATGAGTTCTGTATACTTGTACTATCTCGATATGGGTCCTCACCTGTTCATCCCCATTTATTCTAGGCAACATTCTTTCTAGGAGCTCTGGGTCCACTATTATTTCAGGCCATAGAAAAGAAGAAGCACATTGCATGATTGTTAGGAAGCCATAAGATGTGATCCTTTTCTCCACTCCAGGAATAAAAAGTCCAAGCATGCAATCCTATAATGGGGCCAGGAACTTAGTTTCTAAAATATATGTGGGCAGCCCTGCCACCCAATCATTATCCACCCATGTTGAGCCAATTAAAGTCTGGCTTGGGCTGTGGAAAAGTGCCCGTTGCCCTTCGTTAGTGTGACCTGCAGATATATTTCTCTCTATTTAGATAAAAGAAATTTTAAGTCAAACCTGAAAAGCGGAGTGACGTAATGGCTTGGGAAGATCCCAACTTTTCCTGTGGCCAGCGACAATCCTTTTAGCCAGCCTTCATGGTGTTTCCCCAAAACACGAACACCTTCTCCTTTCTGCAACTCTAGTTCATCGGGACTGTGAGCTGTGTAGGAGTGCAGAGCCACACACCTGGGGAAACGTACGAGATTAAAGAGCAATGCTAGGTACTCTGAGGAGGCAGTTCCATTTATGGAACATAATGAGGATATGACACAACAGTCTGCTTTAAAACCACACTGGGAACTGTTGCTGTGACTTCTGATACATCAAAAGCAACGTGTCTGAGGCCTCTTCAAATAACAATTCTGTCATACAATGCGGGAATGCCCCAGTGGCTACTGATTCAGATTAATAAACAGACAACTCATCAGGAAAGATGAATTAACGGGTAACAATGTATGGGGCACTCCCATGTGGGATGGTATAATGTGTACAATACTGAAGTAATCCCAAAATTCAGAAATGCACTAAGATCCTGGAGTGGGGGAGGGGAGGACACCACACGAAACAAGAGGAGTGGTGATGAACAAGACAAAGGGATGATATGAGGCAGAGTGCAGAATAACTGCATAGTTTGTTGGTAGCCCAGAATTTCTTTCAAAACCTGTTGGAGATTGCATCCTAAGGTTCAACATCAGCTCTTTTGGGCTTCAGACCCAGGTACTTCCTGATCACAGCACACTTCAGTAAGGAGCTGTTCCAAATTGCTCCCTCAGAAACGTCATTAATATTCTCCTACAACTTAAAAGTGATCGCACTTACTGTTGTGTCTAATAATTCTGGCAGTTGAATTTAAATGGAACTGTCTTGATGGAACTGGTTTTTCTTTGCTTGTTTTCATGTAGGATTCTCAGAAGCCAATTTAAATTGCATATTAACCAACCAAAGTGCCTCCATAAAGAGGGCTATCTCAATTTTAGTTAAACACCAATACATTATACTTATGGGAAGTTTTTATCATTTGGTACTCATTTCCAGGAGGTTTGGCCCAGCCTTTATTCCAGGCCGGGGGGGGGGGGGGCGGGGGGATAGCTGCATGTGCTATAGTTGCTAGGAAACAGCATCTCTGGCCCTAGCAAAATGCCCTCCCCACACAACAAATAAGGACTTAGTTTACATACATGTTCACAGATAGGTGCTGCTGTAAATGGGGAAGGGTGACAATGGCCGTAGAGTGCCCCATGGATGCAGGTGCAGAGTAATAGGAGGTGCTGACCTGTAAATGAGAAGAATTCAGATGAGTGCCATTATATTCTCCCTTCAAAGGAAATGTGCCTGACATCTAGGCAAAGTGGAATATCCTGTTAAATGGATACCTCATTAGTAGAACTGATTCACTCTGCTGTACATGTGGCCAAATATTTAAAGGGAACTTAAAGTTTTTAGTCACCCATGTAGCAATGAACATGTTGGACTGGTTTGCTTGTTGACAGTCAGTGATGAGGAGGGATGATTATTGGACATCCCTGAGAGACTTGAAATATCGCATCCCTCAAGGTTCCAGTCTGTCACCCACACTGATCAATGTATGCTGCCACAGTTATTAAGCACAAAACTAAGTGTCCTCCGTGTTTTGTTATAATTTGCAACTCTTAAGGAAATAAGGCAGCAAAAGTTACTTGTGTCTTAATTCCATTGAAATCAAGAGTTCTTTAGCATTTAACTAAGTATTTTAGTCCCATTTTCAACAGGATTTATATGTGATTAAAGTTCTTTTCATTGCCCTTTTCAATGAATGTGTATAGGGTGCATTGGCAGGTTCCTCCCCCCGCCCCCTGTAAAAAGCACACTTGTACTTTTAACATATGAAAAGGCCTTAATATTTGTCACTGGATTGGAGTGCAAATTTGTTGTCCTTGCAAGGATGTATATCAGTCTTCCCCAATCTGGTCCCATCTAGATGTTCTAGACTGCAACTCCCATCAGCCCCAGCCAGTATGACCAATGGGCAAGGACAAAGGGAGGTAGTCCAAAACATCTGGAGGGCACCACACTGGAGAAGTCTGATGTAGATCATAGGGTATAGTAGTCTCTTTAGTCCTACCAACTGTGACTCTTGGTGATATGAAGAACATGGAGTGCTGGTTAGGGTGTTGAACTGGGACTCCAGGTCCTAGTCCCCTCTTGGTCATGAAGCTCACTGGGTGACTTTGGGCCAGTCACTGACTCTCAGCCTAACCTACCTCACAGGGTTGTTGTGAGGATAAATCAGAGAGGAGGAGGAACATGTAAGTAGCCTTGGGTTCCTTGCAAGAGGAAAAAGGCGGGATATGGAGTAGTAGTAGTAGTAATAATAATAATAATAATAATAATAATAATAATAATAAAAATAATAATGAAGATACTCGTGTGACAGGGCCCTTTCTATTGCAGCAACCAGGTTGTGGAACTATGATTTCTGGATAGGTTGCTGAACATTCTCCATCATTTTGGAGATGTCTCAGATACACTGGAAGTTGCCTTCTCTGAGTCAATGTAAATCTGGGTCTATGTCTTTGGAGCCCAGTTGTGCCCTGCCAACTTCCTGAAGATCAGTTTTGCTTCCCTTTACTCCTCTGTAACTAGATACCTCTTCTTCGATTATCTTGCATTTACCTCTGCTGGGAAACACAGTGGGCAACCAGATGCCTTTAGGAAGCCCACAAAGAGGACATGAAGGCAAGAGCTATTTCCTGCTGTTCTCCCCAGCAACTAGTGTTCAGAGACATTCTGCCTCTGGTCCTGGACATTCCACATAGCTATCATGACGAATGGTAGCCACTGATAGCTCTATTCTCCCTTAATTTGTTTAATCCCCCTTTAAAGCCACCTAAGCTATACATTTAACTGTGTTGTGTGAAATACTTTCTGTCCTGCATTATATGTACTATTTCTTTTGAATAAAGCAATGTATGAAAGAGGTTTGGCACCCCTATTTTAGGCTTGGGTTATACGTGGGGCTGCCTTTGAAAATGGTCCGGAAACTTCAGCTGGTCCAAAATAGGGCAGCAAGATTGTTAACAGGGACTGGCCTGCGAGCTCATATTACGCCAGTACTTTTCCAGCTGCACTGGCTGCCAGTCCATTTCCAGGCCCGATCCAAAGTGCTGGTGTTAACATTCAAAGCCCTTAACGGCTTGGGGCCAGGTTACCTGAAGGATCGCCTCCTCCCATATGTGCCTGCCCGGACCTTAAGATCATCATCAGCGGCCCTTCTCCATGAGCCCCTGCCAAAGGAAGTGAGGCGGGTGGCTACTAGGAGGAGGGCTTTTTCTGTTGTGGCACCCCGGCTCTGAAATGAGCTCCCTAGTGAGGTTCGCCTGGCGCCTACATTGTATTCCTTTCGGCGCCAGGTGAAGACCTTTTTATTTTCCCAGGCATTTTAGCTTTCTAAATTTTTATCTTTGCTGTTTTAAATCTGTATTTTAAACTCCTGCACTGCTGCTAGGTTTTATTGTGGTTGTATTGTTATATTGTGGTTTTAATGTTCTGTATATTTTAAATTGTTTTATTGTGTGTTGTTTGGTTTTAATTTTTGTGAACCGCCCAGAGAGCTTCGGCTGTTGGGCGGTATAAAAATGAAATAAATAGATAAATAAAATTGGGAGCAGGGATGTTTTTTCAAATATTAAGAAAAATGAAAATGTATCATGGTCCAGAGAGTGACTGCTGCTTTTTTTTTTTTTTAACGTTGGAAAATGGAGAAGAAAAGATGTATGATAGAAACTGGAACACATTCCTTCTCTCCAGCTGAGTCATGACCAAGCTGTCGTGACCGAGGGTCTGATGCTACTTGTCGAAAATATCACAAAATAACTGCTGGCATCTCAAAAGCATTATGATGTTGATTTAAAAACCAGGAGTTTCTGAAACAATTTAAGTTTCCTTTTAAAAATTATGATTCTTAGGCATTCGCAATATGAGGATCAGTGAGAGCTAGAAATGTGTTGGGAAGAACAAAGGAACGAAAGAAAAAGTGTTCTTTGAATCCCAACAGAAATCTCAGATAAAAGTGCATTTAGTTTGTAGACTATATATTCTCCGCCAACACAGCTGCCTTTTCATCCACAGTAGATGCCTTATTTATCTCTCTCTCCCCCCTTCTCTCTCCCCCCTTCTCTCTCTCTCTCTTTCTCTCTCTTTCTTTCACCCTGCTATCTTGAAATTAAAGAGTACATTAAAAGAAGGTCCTAGTCGATGATAGGTTATTGCAACTGAGGTTGTAGAAAAACAACTCTGGTTGTCCTCCCCTCCTCCATTTGTAATGGGTTTTCACCCTCCCATTCCACCCTTATGTCAAGAGCAGAATTCTAATGCTTGAGGAAACACTGTGGGGGCCCAGCAAGCAAGCCCACAATACTGAGCAGCCCACATTTTCCTAGGCTGCAAAACATTTTGTAACTGACATGGGTTAAGGCAGCAACATTCCCACACATCCATTATATTGCATTCTTCAGATTCTAGTGCTTATTCAGCTGCACAGCCACTAAAAGGAAGAGGCAGCCCTTTCTCACCCCACATTCCTCAACAGCTTTTTACTGAAAATCATCCATCGTGAAATAGAGTGGATTCACAGTATGAAAGCAGTTTAGACACACTGATGGCAAATAAGCAGAAACTTATATTGAAGTGGTTATCAAGATAGCTTTCGACCTGAATGCTAGTAATACAGAACTAGGAATGTCAGAGAATTCCGCCACGGATCTCGGTGAGGCCTAATGCCAGTGCATTCAGCCCCCCGAAATCCATGGTGGAACGAAGCCCCCCCCCCCCACGAAAGGCGGCGAAACAGAGCACTTACCTGCTGCCATCTGTGCTGACTTGCTAATGGCGGCCGTGCTGCGGCCGCCATTCGCTTCCTCATCATAGCTGTGATAGGCTATGTAAATAATTACGTAGCCTATCACGGCTAACGCAGGGACACCATTTGCATCCCTGTGGAAGCTGTGATAGGCTACGTAAGTATTTATGTAGCCTATCACGGCAAGCTAAAAAAAAAAAAAAGCGTATGCTGGCGGCGGCTACGGCAGCCGCCATTTGCGTTCCCTTTTTTTTTTTGCTGTTTTAGCCTACGTAAATATTTACGTAAGCTATTACGGCAAAAAAAAGGGGAATGCAAATGGTATAGTGGGCACTATTTACGTTCCTTCCCCCCCCCATAATAGCTTATGTAAATATTTACGCAGGCTAAAACAGCGAAAAAAAGGGAATGCAAATGGCGGCCGCCATAGCTGCCGCCATTTGCGTACACTGTTTTGTTTTTTTGCCTGCAGGCTGTTGTTCAGTCGTTCAGTCGTGTGCGACTCTTCGTGACCCCATGGACCATAGCACGCCAGGCCTTCCTGTCCTCCGCTCTCTCCCGGAGTGTGCTCAAGTTCATATTCATTGCATCGGTGATGCTATCTAGCCATCTCATCCTCTGTCATCCCCTTCTCCTTTTGCCTTCATTCTTTCCCAGCATCAGGGTCTTTTCCAGAGAGTTTTCTCTTCGCATTAGGTGGCCAAAATATTTGAGCTTCAGCTTCAGTAGCTGTCCTTCTAATGAGCACTCAGGGTTGATTTCCTTTAGGATGGACTGATTTGACCTCCTTGCAGTCCAGAGGACTCGTAAGAGTCTTCTCCAGCACCACAGTTCGAAAGCATCAATTCTTCGGCGCTCAGCCTTCCTTATAGTCCAGCTCTCACAGCCATACATTACTACTGGGAAAACCATAGCTTTGATTAGACGGACCTTTGTCGGCAAGGTGATGTCTCTGCTTCTTACTATGCTGTCTAGGTTGGCCATAGCTTTTCTCCCAAGGAGCAAGCGTCTTTTAATTTCATGGCTACAGTCACCGTCTGCGGTGATCTTGGAGCCCAAGAAAGTAAAATCTGTCACTGCTTCCATTTCTTCCCCTTCTATATGCCAGGAAGTGATGGGGCCAGATGCCATGATGTTCGTTTTTTTAATGTTGAGTTTCAAACCAGCTTTTGCACTCTCCTCTTTCACCCTCAACAAGAGGCTCTTGAGATCCTCTTCGCTTTCTGCCATTAGGGTGGTATCGTCTGCATATCGGAGGTTGTTGATAATTCTCCCGGCAATCTTAATTCCAACCTGTGATTCATCCAACCCGGCATTTCTCATGATGTACTCTGCATAAAAGTTTAATAAGCAGGGTGACAATATGCAGCCTTGTCGTACTCCTTTCCCAATTTTGAACCAATCGGTTGTTCCATGTCTGGTTCTTACTGTTGCTTCTTGACCCTCGTACAGGTTTCTCAGGAGACAGGTAAGGTGGTCTGGTACTCCCATCACTTTAAGAATTTGCCAAAGTTTGTTGTGATCCACACAATCAAAGGCTTTAGCGTAGTCAATGAAGCAGAAATAGACGTTTTTCTGGAATTCTCTTGCTTTCTCCATGATCCAGCGAATGTTGGCGATCTGATCTCTAGTTCCTCTGCCTCTTCCAAACCCAGCTTGTACTTCCAGTAGTTCTCGGTTCACATACTGCTGAAGCCTAGCTCGTAGGATTTTGAGCATCACCTTGCTGGATGTGAAATGAGCGCAATTGTGCGGTAGTTTGAACACCCTTTGGCGTTGCCCTTCTTTGGAATCGGAATGTAAACTGACCTTTTCCAGTCTTGTGGCCACTGTTGAGCGTTCCAGATTTGTTGGCATATTGAGTGCAGCACTTTAACAGCATCATCTTTTAGGATTTTAAATAGCTCAGCTGGAATGCTGTCATCTCTGCTAGCTTTGTTGTTACTAATGCTTCCTAAAGCCCACTTGACTTCACTCTCGAGGATGTCCGGCTCAAGTTCAGTGACCGCACTATCATGGCTATCAAGGACATTAAGATCTTTCCTGTATAGTTCTTCTGTGTATTCTTGCCACCTCTTCTTAATCTCATCTGCTTCTGCTAGGTCCCTGCCTTCTTTGTCCTTTATCATGCCCGTCTTTGCACAAAACGTTCCCTTGATCTCCAATTTTCTTGAAGAGATCTCTAGTCTTTCCCATTCTGTTGTTTTCCTCGATTTCTTTGCATTGTTCATTCATTTAATGGGTCCTCCACCCCTGCGGAGGGGCTGTGGAACTAAGAAGTCCAACATCACCAGATAGTGATCTGACCATGACAAAGGGGTGGTGGATATACCCCCAACTTTCAGATCACTCCCAGCTTCTCTGGAAACAAACACAAGGTCTACTGCATGACCGGCTACATGGGTGGGCCCAGTTGGAATAGGGTGCAGCTCCCAGGCGGCCATGGTCTCCATGAAGTCCCGAGGTGCCCCCTTGAAGATGGCCTCTGAATGTACACTGAAGTCCCCCAACACCAATAAGTTACATTACAGTTAGCAAGACTGTCTAGCCCAAAATAATACCAGGCTAATGGGACTAGTGGTCTGAGTCGGTATAAAACAGGGGTGGGGAACCTCAGATGCAGGGGCCATCTTCTGGTCTCTGGGGTTCCCCAGATGGTCACCACCCTTCCCCCAACCACCATTTCTTTGGTTGTTCCCTGGCTTTGGGGCAGTTTTCGCCCATTCTAAAAGGTTGAAATGCCTCTCCTAAAGCTTCGTTAGTGGCAGTAGGGGCTTTAAGCTACAATATGCTGGATATAGCCTAGATTCAATTTCTTTTTAAAGTTGTGCCTTCTGAGAATGTTCTAGAAAAATGTATAAAAAGAGGACAGTAGAATTATTATTAGCACTTTGGCCAGAATAATACAGTTAAAAGCCAAGTCCTCCTGGATTCTCTGTTCTTTCTCACATGCTGGCATCACACTTTAGTATGACCAACAGACAGATTCTAGCCTGGGACCACAGAGACAAACATTATGCACACAGGGGCAGGCTCAGCTCTCTGTGGAGCCACTGACTTCCATGGGAAAAAGTAAACAGCAAGATTCTTGTGGAAGGTGCTCCTCTGAGAAACACGAGGGAGAAATCGGTCCTCCCATGAAAATATTAGTGAACGGTATTCTATGCTCTTTAAGGTACCCTTCCATAACTGCAGAACAGAGCCTGCCCAAGATATTTTGCTGCTTGAGAAAAATGACAAGGGGCACCCTCCCCATTTCCATGTACAGAAGTCAAACACACTGACAGTTCAGTCTTAATTCAACACTGGTGACACGGCAGCTTCCTCCACCGTCCCTGAGGGCAGCAGAGTAGCTTAGTAGGCGCGGGGCAGGCCATGAGGCACATAGATCTATGTCCTCCAACATCTTGCGTGCCCCCCTGCATCTGCTGCCTGCGGCAACTTCCTCTTCTGCCTAATGAGATGGCTGGCCCTGCTGCAGACGTTGCTGTGAATCCGAGCTCCCATTTTGCATTGCTGACTTGAACAGACCACTCCCACAAAGGAAGGACGACCACTCCCACAAGGGGCATAATATGTAAACTTGCCCATCCTTTCGTTGCAGCCATTAAACTAGCGATTTCTCACAAGGATACCCTCAATGGGGCCCGTATTTGCATCATGGTTCTTGAGAAACAAGGAAGGAGAGAAAATGAAACTTTAGCCCAACCAGAATGTTCCACTCTTTACTTGCACAGATCCAGTAGATTGGGGTCATCAACCCATGAGGTCGTGTTACTCATTTTCTTATCTGTATTTATCCCAGTGCTAGCATCGTCTGCTAAACCAGCCAGGACTTTCATTAGCTTTTAGCAGATAACTGATGTTGCTTGCCTGCCTTGAGAAAAGAATGGTCACTGAACAGTACAGTTAACTTATCAGAGAAGGCACAGGCAGATTCCAGTCTCTGAGATGAAGCTAAATCAAATATAAATTTCCCAGGAAATGCAGCTGAAAAACCAGTTGTATAAAACCATAAAGGATACCACCAATGTTGCCCTTTAGCAGATAACTAGAGGGCCTCAGCAATTACTCAGCTCATGAACTGCAGTGGTTTGTTTTGTGAACTTAAGCTTTAGGAAAGCTTACGCCGTATAAATGTTGAAGAAAAAACACCCACTCAAAGCCAAGATTGTTACAATGAATTCTGAATAGAGGATGATGTGATTCAGCATATAAGAAATGCAGTTTGCTATTGAAATGTATATCAGCCTTCAGTAGCCAGAACTTGGTCAGTGTGGTACTCGTACCCCTAAGACCTTGATAATGAGGACAAACTTGTCCACCACCCCTTGATTTAGTTCCCAGCACTATGGGGTGTGTGTGTGTGTGTGTGTGTGTGTGTGGTGGGGGGAGAGCCTAATAGAACCCAGTAGCTTGCCTAAGGATAGTTCACAATGCAGACTGGTTCAGTCAAATACATTATTATCTATATACCTCCTTGCCACGGCAAAGTCTGCTTTGAATGATCTTGGTAAAGTTGTAGATAGGCAAATTAAGTAGCAAATTAAAGCTCAGGAGGGCTCTTCACACATATATTAAATACAAGTGGTGGGGAGAGGGATCATTTCCAAGATTCCCAATTGCATGGACAGAACGGCCTGGTTTGCACATAATGCTTACCCATGGTTTACTTAACCCATGGTTTGTTGTCCTAAGGTTTGTCTGGGAAGCTATCAAGCAAATTGTAGTTTTGTTTACTCAACCCCTCGGTTGCTTGTTTCCCTCTGCCTTCGCCTGCTCCCTCTGGTATCCCAAAGGCCTTTGCATAGTACTGCTATGTAGAGTAGCTGACTTTTTTTGACCACCACTTCTGTAGCCTGGTGAAATAACCCAGGAACACCTCACAGTTCTGGCTTCACACATAACGACAACCCATGGTTTAAGCAACCCAATGTTTACAACCCAACAACAATCCATGGGTTCTCTTTCTGGGTTGTTCATGGTTAACAACTATGGTTTGTTAGCATGGCTGCATTCACACATCATGATAACCCAGAGTTCAACTACCCATACCATGGGTTAGTGTTGTGTGTGAACCAGGCTGCTAGCCTGTAGTTGTCCATGCCTCAGGTTATCTTCAGCTGAATGCATGAAGGTTAGGGACAGAACCTCCCTGCCACTACAACCTTGACCCCTTCATGTTAATGAATGATTTGCATGTGAAACAGTATTCCTGCCAGGTTACCCTTCAAATAAGATAAATGTGAGAAAAAATAATTTGGTTCTAAGAATTCTGGCTTTAGCTGGCTCAAATCCTACCTAAAATAGGCTCAGGGCTAAATTACATTTTGAACACAACTGCACATATCAAAGCCCAAACTCTCTTTACCAGAAGCTTCTATTCTGAGGAGAGAAGTGGCAGGGAAAGGGGATGCTCAACCCTTCTCAGGCAGCTATTTTTCCACTCAAAATTCTCCCAGCTGCTTTTTGGTTAAAAAAGAGAAGGTCAGGGCTTTATTACATTGTATGTACTGGGTAGTTTTGTCCCTCGGCTGCTAAAGCAGAAGTGTTGAACCTCCTTCAGCCTGAAAGCCTAATTTCATTTCAGAGGCACTCTTGGGGGCTGCAATGCCAGCGGTGGTGGGCAAGTTTGAAGGCAAATGGAGCAGGGCCACAAATACCAATAATACCAGCATAAAAAGGTAAAGGTGTCCCCAACCAGTCGTGTCCGACTCTAGGGTGTGGTGCTCATCTCCATTTCTAAGCCGAAGAGCCAGCGCTGTCTGAAGACGCTTCCGTGGTCATGTGACCGGCATGACTGAACACCGAGGTGCACGGAACGCTGTTACCTTTCCCGCCGAAGCGGTACCTATTTATCTACTTGCAATTTCTTGCTTTCGAACTGCTAGGTTGGCAGAAGCTGGGACTGAAGACGGGAGCTCACTCGGTCACGTGGCACTCGGGTCTCGAACTGCTGTCCTGCCGACCTTCCGGTCTGCATATTGTACCATAAAGCTCTTTCTGCCAGTATCTATACCTCAGGAAAGGCATTTCAACCTTTCAGAATGGGGAAAAAAATTCACAAAAGCCAGGAAACTACCAAATAATCAGTGGTCAGGGGGAAGGGGGAAGGGGGCAGGGCCAGGGCCAGGGAAAGGGAGCATGGTCATCTGAGGAACCCTGGAGGGCCAGATTGAGGCCCCAGGTGGGGCAGATTTGGACCCCAGGCCTAAGGTTCTGCACCACTGTGCTAAAGTGTCTGGGTTTATGATAAGTGTTTATTATTGTTTAATAAGTGTTTATTAAGTGTTTATGAGCATTTCAATTGCTCCAACATTTTAAAAAGTCAGTGTGCCATTAATATAGAAGGCCTAAGAACAGATGGGGCTATGTGCAGTTGAAAAAGCAGCAAAGGCTTAAATTTAAACTCCAATAACCCCCAGCCTCCGATGCCATTCTATTTACAAACTATATCTATAACCTTAACAATCTTACAGTTTAATAAACAACCTTACATTTCAATATCATATCATCAATCTTATATCCAAGAAACAGGTCTACAGTTCATTCCCAGTAGCCTAGATTATTATTATTACTACTACTACTGATGATAATATTAAAAAAGGAATATAGTTAATTATTTAAGGGGGAGGGAGAGGGAGGGGGAAAGGGAAAGAATCTTCTTTCTTTTTCTTCACATCCTTTCCTCTTCCTTTTGCCTTTTTTTTCTTTCTTTTTTCCTTCTCTTTTTGTTATTATGGTGTCCTCATCAGAATATTGTATTGTCGGGAAATTCTAGTATTGATCAGGTTGTTGGTATGTTTGGTATTGTATATTTCATTTATAAAGATAAAATAAATAAAAATATATTCAAAAAAGAAAAAAGAAAAGGCAGCAAAGGCAGTAAGCAGAACAAAGTGCTGTTCTACTGGTAGACTATTTGCTCGAGACTTTTGTGTGAGTAAGAAAGTGGTATGTGAATGGAATGTATGAGTAGTGTCTGTGTAATGAGTATTGTGTGTAACTATCCTTGTGAAGGAGCATATTCAGTGTACTGAATGGGGAGCATATGAGAAGGTGAAGGGTGGGGGGAATGGACAAAGAAGGTATCAAGCACCCCACATTTGTGAGTGCCTTATCACTGGTGTACATTTCAGTGGGACAAAGTCAACTCCAAAGGTAAACAACAATAAATGAGCAGCTGAATTCCATGGGCCCCTATTAATTCCAGGGTGATGTTAGTAATCGCTGTTGGTAGCATAGCTAGCAGCAATCGAAGGGCTGTGTCTGATATTAGCATTTTCAGTGCACACGTAAGTCAATCCCATGATAGAAGCTGTGATGTTGTAAGGCCTTATGCAAATGTCTGAGATAGGATGTTTTGTTTGTTTTAAATCTTATTTGGGGAGACACTTGCAGGCACACTCCCAGGAATGAAGACTGCAGCGCTTGAAGCAGGCATGTTTCATAAGGGTGATATTGTTTCTTCTGTCAGCAACTCCCTGTTCCTCCTAGAATGCTCCTCCTCCGCCCTAAGGCCTTTCCCGCTCCCACAGAGCGAATCGAATCGCTTCCAGTTCATTGTATGACACACTGTGTCATGCCATTGGTAATACTGTCACACACTTTGCTCTACCAGTAGGTTTACATTACTTCAGCACCACCTATTGCAGCAGTGAGGGAAAATACAGAAGCTACATTGTACCAGCCGAACTGTGTGCAGGAGTGGGGAGGAGTGAAGAGAGATTGCCAGCAATGGAAAATACTTAGGAATTTCTGATCAGCAAAAACAAAAAGGGGTGCGTGTGCGTGCGAGGTGGGGGATTTAGCCAGGACACCAGGGTTAATATCTTGCATACATTCTCTCCCTGGTCTCACTTCCTTTTTCTAATGCCAAGGTAGTTGGAGTCTGGCCTTTTGCCTCTCCTCAAAAAATGTGCCTTAATTATCATGCTGCTGCATTTGCTCCTTTCTGGCATTTGAAGCAAGTGCTTATTATTCAGTCACAAAATCTACTGCTTCCCTACCTACTGCTTGACTGGAGTAACAAAATATAAAGCTGTGAATCCCATTTCCTGTTGTTCTTGAACTTAGAGCAAGCCAAGATTAGGCAGCCTGCACTACATCTTGTATTCAAGAACGTTTAAGGGACTTATCTGAACCACCCTGCAAGAGTGGTTTGAGTTATTGGAGAACTGTGCAGAATAGTTCTCCAATAAAATTCTGTTGGGTTTATGTCTTCTTCCCAACAGTAAGCTTTTACACAAAATGGCAGGGTGCTAGTGCAAGGGAAAGGATTTGCTGGTATCCATCACTCTTTTTTTAAAGGGATGAGCACTCCAAGGTTTGAATAGGCTAACCGGAAAACACTCATTCTATTTACAAAATAACAACAACCATTTCACCAAATCTTTAAAATGGGTCAAAAATGGCATGACCAATGATGGGAAGAAGAGTTATATGGTTGGTATGGCCTAGTAAGTTATAGGCCAATAGGTCCCATGACACATGCACCGCCTTAATTCATAGAGCAGAGCACAATCACAATGGATGTGCTTAGATTTCCCAGTGATGGAATATTGATGAGCGCTGGAAACACAAAATATACCCAGCACAGAAGTGCAACCTTGAACAAAGATGTCTTGATGTTGAACAACAGCTGAAGAATTATTATTCCCTAATAACATCATCTAAAAAAAATTCAGAGTTGGGTGGCCGGGAGTCCTCTTTCATACCAAATAGTGCAGTATTTCAAAAACTGCCTAGGATGGTGTGTTTTTTCCTGTATGTCTGGTACCAGAATGCACGATGAGACAAGGTGGCCAGTGGTTGGCCTATCTTTCTTTGTTTTCTTTCTTTTTTACTTAAAGGTGCAATCCCATACATGTTTAGACAGAACAAAGTCCTACAACTCCCAGCATGCCCCATGGTGGCTGGGGAAAGCTGGGAGTTGTAGGACCTTTTTCTGTCTACGTAGGATTGTGCCCTAAGCCAAAGACAAGCCTATGTAGGGGCAGCCACTTCCTTTTCTGTACGATGTCCTGGAAAGGAAATCAGTTCCCAGGGGCATTTGTGGTCTCAATTCAAACAGCGTGGCACAGGGGTGAGCTGGCAGTAGTAGCTCAGCTGCCAGCTTGCCTTTAGCTTAATATTAAGTGAAAAAAGAAAAGAAAAACTACCTGCCAGCCACCTTGTCTCATACTGAGAATACACCCCCCCGCGAAGGGAATCATGTGCCCTGGTCATTTTAAATTTAATTTAGGGGGTATAATGATGTGATGATTGATGAATGGAGGTAATTAACTGAAGGAAAAATAATTCTGGAGTATGATCTGGACTGTCTGAGAAATTAATTGGTGGCAAATTAATTGAAGAAAATCTGGTTTGGGGTGCTCTGGGGTGGGGTACAAAGTAACTGAAGAATTTATTTGATGTGATTTGGATGGGAAATTAGGTGGCTTGTCTTCTCTGAAACTTAAATTCTAGTAATTATTTCTACATTTGCATACATACATACAAATTAGCCCATGCAAATCCTATGCACATTTATGTCATTGTTTCATCTCTTTTTTGGTGATGTGGCCACATAGATCAAACAAAGACAGTCAATTTTCTGGAGCTTTGTTTGCGCTCAATCCACTTTGGATCCATGTGCAATAAGATATAGCTCAGCTTCACTGGGATAGCTGAGCTAATAAGGGATAACTCAGTTCTGCTCTTCCTGCTTGGGCTTTAGGTCTGCAATGAAGATCTAATTCATCTACAAGGGGAAAATCAGCAATATATTTATCAAGTGGAATGTGCAGAAAAAAGCTGCAGTATCCCTCACTTCCTGGTAGGAGCGCTCCTATTCAAGGTTCTAGCTAACCAGCAGCCATGCCCTCTTTCAGGATACTATACTGGTGCTTCCAGATGGAGGGCTCTAGCACTGCCTATGGGAAGGCATTGTGCAGCTATTCCATCTTTTCTTTCTTAATGGATTTTCTACGATAAGAGAAAAGATGGAAGCATCAATGGGAAAACACAAGAAGATGACAAGTCGAAGACGATGATGTCTGGCCTCCCCTGTAAAATTCCATGAATGGAGCAGGATGATGGAGCCATAAAAACTTCATCTGGAAGCATGCTAAGTTGTAAGGAGCTCAGGACCTTACAATAATAACTATGATAATTTCTTCCACTGCTTTCCTTTTAAGTCTTTCCCTCAGATATACCTCTTATCTTCTGTTAACCCAAATACCTAAGGCCAACCTTTGTTTCTTTTAGCAAGTCAAATTAATCCGGCCTCTGTTCCTCTTCCATTTATACAGAATAACGAAACTAGGCCTCTGCCTCAAAGTGAGGAGGGGGAAAAAAAGAAAAGGCCACATATGAATACTTTCAAAACGTATTGGTTTCACAGAAGTGGTGAGCAGCTGCCACAGAGAAACCCAAAGGGTGCAAAAGACTTGTGGGCAGTGCTGGCTCTGGTAGTTTCTATCACTTATAGGAGCAAAGCTTCCTCTTTTGAGGTGTGGCACCCATGGGCAGAGAGCACACGTTGACTTAGAGCTTTAAGTGACACCCTCACCTATTCTGAGTGGGGATTCTCCCCCCGCCGCTCTGCCCCACTTTTTATTCTCAATCCCACAGAGGGAATATGGCTGTTGTGGACATATGATGCAGGATACTCAGGGTATTATTAAACACAGCATGCAGAATGACTTTAACACTGTCAACCACTCCTTTTGTTCTGAGCCTACTTCCCACTTAATCCATCTTAACCCTTTAGCAAAATGTAGGATTTCAGCAGTCCTCTAAAGAATAAATTGAAAACTCAAAGAGGGTAGCAAAGAACCACAAATTATTGTGATACCTTCCTTCCTTCCCTCCCCACATCTGTACCTCATTTTATTTTAGTATCATTTACTATAATTAAAGGGTGTATGTCCTCAATTTTGTTAAAGACCTATTTGTGTATCTGAGAAGAGTAGCCAGATAATTGTAAATTCATAGATGTTTTGCACTCAGATTCAGGTACCCAGTAGGAAATACACATGTATCTCATCAGCTATATATAGAAAAGCATGTATATAAACCATGGACTTTTCTTCTAAAATACCTGTGAGTGACCCAAAGCACGGCCTGAATGCAAACGATGCAGTGACCTCTTGAGGCTAAGTAGGTCAGGGCAAGATCCATGCCTGAATGGGAGATGGCCTGGGAACCCCATATATGCTACTCTGAGCTCCTAGGAGGAAAGGTGGGATACAAATTTAATAAATAAGAAAGGATTTGGCTTCCATTTATGCGTATTGTACACCTGGATGTTCATCGTATTTACTCAAGCCCTTTTCAGTTCAGTGAGACTTCCTATGAAGTGTGTTTAGGAATGCTAATTTATACCTACTAATTTATACCTGTTTGCCCTTCATAATGTGTTATGTCTGCATTTTGTACTTGTTATCCTTATGTCTCATAATATGGCCCTAAGGGCCAAACAACACATTCTGCTAATTACGTTGGTGTAGTTCAGCCTGCTATTTTTCTTTATTTTTGTATAAGCCTGTGCAGTCCCAATCCAGATTGGGGTCATGGTGCTTCAGGAGAGGAGGGTATAAGGATCCTCCCACAAGTTTCCCCCTGAAATTTCACCCATTCCATTGCTGGGGGTGGGGAGTATTAAAAAGGAAAAAAGTCTGTTGGAATTTAAAAAAAACTATGGGTGGGAAAGCTTAATCCCTCCTCTCCCGAAGTGCCATGGTCCTGATCTGGATCAGGACCATATATGCTTACATGAAAGTAAAGAAAAATTGTAGGCTTAACTACACCAACATGATTAGTCGAACATGTAGTAGCCCTGCGTCTGCTATAGCAGCAAAGAAGATAACGTCTGGGGCCATCTGAAAGACTAACAGTGCAATTTTGCACACGTTGCCTCAGACATAACTTCCGCTGCTCTCAATGGAGCTTCCTCCCTAGTTACTGTGTTCAGGACCACAGCCTAACTTAATCCTACCTGAGCTTTTGTTGACAAGAAACTGCTTCACGATATACCAGATGAAGCAGCTTCTTCTTTTCAAACATTTGTGCTGCAATAAAGCGATAGTGGCTTTCACAGGAGGTTTAATGTGCAGTTGAGCCCCTCCCCTGCTGTCTACCTGAATGTGTGGTCACTGTTCATGCCAAATAGGAGAGGCATTTGTAAGGTGAATAAGCACCTGGCCAATGCAGGTTTTTTATTTGCATTTCAAAGAAGCGAAACCCCGAACTCAGTAGAATTTGCTTCTGAGTAAACACATACAGGATTGGGCTTGCCCCTCTTGTGCAAATGCCACTAGGCTGCAGTCCTATGTCCTTTTACTAGAAAGTAATTCCCATTGAACTGCGGATACATGTTTTAGAATTATGCCATAGAAGAGTCTTTGCTTCCTTATTGCCTTGTAAGCAGTAGGCAGGCATCCCATAGCCCAGGAGTAGCCCCAGTATTATTGTGGCATTCTAAGTCATCATGCATAAGAAGATAGCAGCGTGTGGCAAATTACAGTAGATAATCTTGGCTCTAGCCAGGTGGAATGGAAAGGACTAATTGGTCCTTGACAGCAAGATGGGAAAGTATTTGAAAGTCCCTCTGAGATGGTTTGCGGTTTGCAAGTGGGTGTCAAGCAACAATTTCACAGCATATTCATCTGTCTCTTTTGCTTGGTACAGCTGGGAGAAGAGATGTGACAGCTGGCTAAACTGCGTAGAGAATTCTAATCAGAAAACAAATGGTTGTTTTCAAGAGACCACCTTCGGGATTCTTGAGCCAAAGGCAGAGATAATGGAGTCACAGCTGGTGTTAATTAAACAAAAGGAATGCCAAGGCCAAAGATTAAGAAATTATGAGTTACCCCCCACCCCACACACACACTTTTTAAAAGCATGAGCTTCAGATTAGAAGAATGAGATTTAAAGTGCACATTGAGTTTTTCATTTTGAATCTTGTCACTTATTTATGCAATTCTCTGCAACCATAAAAGTTGGAAAGTTAAACTTCTATTTTGAGTGAAAGCTGAAATTTTAGTGATAGCATTTTCACAGGGTAATCATGCTATAATAATTAGCACTGGCATTGTTAAGTATGCATTTGTCAAACCCCTTCTGTGTGGAATTTGTATCAACATCCCAGATCTTCCTATATTTACATAAACAGGTTGAGCATTAGGACATAAACTAGACCTTGTGCGACATCCATACTGCTGCTGGCCAACTTATATGCTTTTGTCCGATCAACTGTTCAGGCATTCTTAACCTGAATAGGGCAAACGCATGAGATGAAAGAGTGCTCCAGCCCCAGCCTTCTCCCACATTGCATTTGTCACCCTCAACTTGTGGAGGGTGACAATCTGAAGAGGAGAGCTCATTTATCCATAGAGGCTCTCCATGTGCGCCAGAACGCTGAAAAATCCATGTTCTGGTTCACGTGGAGAGCCTCCAGATATGGGAGCTCTCCCCTTCAGACTGTCACCCTCCATGAGTTGATGGCGACAAACACGAGGGAGAGGGGTGGGGCTAGAGTACTCCTTCCCGTCATGTGTTTGCCCGATTCAGATGCAAAACACCTGAATAGGGCTTGAATCTAATTGATTTGTTCCAAGGGAATGAACTCAAAGGCAAACTCAAATAGCACTAGCAGAGCTCCCCATGTCTTTCCATTTTGCAACTGGTTGTGCATTATATTTGCGCAACCGGTTGTGCGAGCAGTTATGTAACTGGTTACTGGTTGCACAACGGATTGCACAAGCACAGTGCACAACTGGTTGCACAAGGGTAATGCGCAATCGGTTGCACAGTGGGTTCCACAAGCATAAGGCACAACTGGTTACACAACAGGTTGTTCGAGCATAATGCAAAGCCACTTGCACAACTGTGTTTGCACAAACATAACTTTAGTTGGATTCTCTTCTTGTACATAGTTCAGAACCTAGTTTCCACTCATTCCAATGTCACTGGCACTAACGGAATGATACAGTTGGATACTGCCCCAGGTTCTAGAATGGCTAATGAAAGATGCAAGTCATACAAACTGAGATGAACATTGGTTCCTAAATTTGGTCTTCACGCAGGAGATGTCTAAAAGACCAATGTTCAGATGCAAAGCTCCATGTGCAATCAGAAGCAAGTATGGAACTCTCTTATGCGCATGGGCTATCCCATTAGTTACAACAGAAGAAGCTGCTCTGAGTGCACAAAGGGATGTATGCAGACCTGAAAGTTGGGCACCCTAGCTCCACCGCTGAACAGAGGCATTGTGGAGATTCCCTCTAGGGTGAGGGATACCTGACGAAGAATACAGGACACTGGGATGGGTGTAGGGTAGCCAGTTATGAATTGCCACAAAAAAAGGAAATGCATCACCCAAAATAGGTCACTGATTTGCATACAATTTGCATGTGTTAATTTATTTGTATAGATGCAAATTTAGAAGTAACTGTTGTAATTTAAATGGTATATGTTGTGTGTGTTGTTTTATGTCATTATGTGAATGGTTTTTATATTTTATATAATGTATTTTAATGGTTTTTATTTTTTGTGAACCGCCCAGAGAGCTTCAGCTATGGGGTGGTATAGAAATATAATAAATGAATGGAAAACGGAAATGCAGTACATCTCACCATAGCGTGGAAGGTTGTGACCAGGTGATTTGTGTGCCTGCCTGTTCAGTCTGCTGCACAGATGCTATTTGCTGATGGGCAACAATCTTTATGGTTTCTTCATTTTAAAATCAGAATTACACAGGACAGCCCTTCAAATAGAGAACGCCTTCAAAAAGAGGACAGTCTGCTGGCAGCTCTTCAAATGGAGGACTGTCCTCTTAAAAGCAGACACATGGCCATAGAAATCACAGCTGTGTTTCAGGTAGAAACAAATGCCAGTGAAAAAGAGTAGGAGTGAGCTTAAGATGTTTTCCCCCACTTGACTGGATTAAGCCATAACAGTTTATAAATAAACACAGAGTGTTAACTTGTGTTATCTATTTTTGTTCATGTTAATTGGATATTTTATGTATGCTTTAAAAACATAGCACTGGAATATGGTGGGCTAGAAACTGGAATGAGTAAATCTTTATTTATTACTTTCCTATACTTGCTGAAGCTCTCCTGGCAGTTTGCAACAACTGAGATGCCAGCACATGCCAACTAGCTTGCACCGTGGGCAAACAGTATTACAAATCTATCATGCATCTTGCTTTTTTCTAGAAACACGTGGGGTAGGGGGTAACTAGCTGTTGTTCATTTGCGTATACCCCAAAAGATGTGGCAGGAGGAGGAGCACCTAAGTCTGCAAGGTGCCCTGAATGCGGTACATGCACCTGAAAGGCCAACCTTGATGTTATCTTGGCAAACGTATAGACCCAACCCTACATAGGCCACAGTAACAGCAAATGTGAGAGTAGGGTGGGGAGGGGTCACTCATCAGGCTGAATCAGCCAATGGGAGAGGGGTGCTTAATCTCTCTGCAGCATCCAATTCTCCCCTGCTAATGACCCCCAACACCATTCCCCAGCCTTGCCCAGCTAGAGGGGAAACCATTGAAGAAGTCAGTTTTCACCTTTACTCCATCATCACAAACGGCACAGAGGGCGTAATCAACAGGGTAGAAGTGGTGGTTTGGCAAAGGGTTAAGTACTCCGCGCAGCCCACCAATTTCCTCCTGCAAATGGGCCCCTGCAGTAGTGTTGTGAGGGAAATATGGTGTTGGGAAGACTGAGTTTCCCTCATAACATCTAGTCTGACCCTAATGCTCGGCTCAGCCATAGTCCAAAAATCCTTGCGTCTGGCAAGGTGATCCCATACAATCATATGTGTATGATCCTGGTTACAGACCACTCACTTTCCAATATGTTCATCTACTGTCCTTCCACAGTGTTCTGTGGGCTCTTCAGTGATTCCTATGCCAAGTAATGTACAGAACAATCTGCTGTGCTGAAAAGTGAACACCCATCCTGTTTCCTTGCATGGGGCTTCTCTGTACTTCCTTGCAGCTCAGTATACAGTGGCTGCTCCCTCCATTACAAGTGCCCCTTTCCCCCAGCCTTCAAGCAACCTGGCCAGGATGATGAGAGGAACACTGTCTAATCCAAAGGATTTCAAGGGAAAACAAGATGATGTGAAGGTTTATGGGTGAGGGGTGTGTGTGGGGGTGGGTATCCCACAATAATGGCTCAACAAAGCATCCCCAGGTGCTTAAAGATCTGGTCCTGGATGGATCTTAACCCATGGAGCACTACGGATACCCTTTAAGTACAGTTCAAAATAAAGTATCACCATCCTTGAGAGGGAGAAAGTCAGGGGCATGTTTGGCTAGAATGGAGTTCTTTCATGCCGAGTCTATTCGGCATGTATTTTGACTCCCACACAATACAAGCCAATGCATGTCTACTCAGAAGTAAATCACACTGAATTCTGAAGTCCCACTGAATGGGACTTCTGGGCAAGAGTGATAAGATTGCCGCCTGAGCACTCCCAAGCACATTTCCTCCAGAAAGTAACAACCTCGATGACGAGGTCGAATACCAATCAGCCTTACTCTTCAGAGGCTAGGCAAATCAAGGCAAACACCGAATCAAGCCTTTGAAAATGGTTTCCTCTTTTCCCTTGAAATCTGAATCATCATATTACTTTCTCATTATATTTTTCTATCTATACACACAACTGCTGTAATAAAACACACAGACAGATACACAACTTTTGAAAGAAAAAAGGATTTGTGCTTAAAATCAACAATTGGTTATGAAAACAAGAACTAACCTCTCAGGAGAGCCAAGGGTGCCCATTCCATAAAGCTGACATCAACGTGGTCAGTCACAAGGTATGCTACTGGGGAGACTAGCAGGCTCACACTGCTCATCCGAGAACAAAAAACAATTCACCAAGTCCACACCCAAACCTTAGGAATGAATGCATTGAAGGCCAAACACCTCTTGAGTGCCTCCAGGAGGTAAGCTTCCTTATTAAATCTCCAAGGTAGCTGGGATTCAGAGGAAGCACCTAGAAGCAGCCTAAATAAGGTTCCCTCCCAGTTCATCCCCCCCTCCCCACAAGGGTTGTCTTGCCATCTTTTCCTAGTAGAACTCTTATGCATTTAACAGCTGTGTGACAGGCAGAAGTGGATCAGCTGAAGCTTTTCCTAGCAGGGAACCACGCCTGTTGATTTTCTGCACTTTGTGCAGCTGTTGAAGGCTCAGGAGTCCTACCAGAAAATCGGTTGCAGCTCTTGCCAGATCCAAGAAGGCATCTTCAGATCCGTGCAAAATTCAGGCAAGTTACAATCTGAACTCTGCTCCAGATTTTGGCATCCTTTTTATATAGCTAATCTATCCACCCCCAAATGTATTAGTTAAAAAAAGCAAGAAAAATCAACTGCCATTAATTTTCTTTGTATTATTTCATGGCTAATTGGTGCCTAGAGCTGGCATCCAGGCACAGAAGGAAATAACAAGGAGTTTCAAATGGGTCTGCTGGAAAGGACAATAATTTCCAACTGAGAATTATGTAGGTGGGAAGGAAGGGAGGAACTGAATACATTTATTTTCTGTTCCCCCCTACGAGCACCACACAAGTTGATCTTCTACAAGCTTCAGGCGCCTGACCACTGTGGATTTTTTAAAATGCGTATGAATTTGCTAGAGCTACTATAGTTATCATTGCATTTTATATCTGCATGCCCAGAAATGCTTCTGCAAGAAAAACAGTATCAACCTCTTCTACCACCCTTCCTCTTTCTTTTGAAATGACTGTAAGAAGTAAAGATTTGTAATTAAGGGGAATTATCTAAATGAGCAAAAATTGCTAGCCAAAGCATGAGTAAAGCTGGAATATGTATCTCTTGCTGTGTAATTACTGAGTCTTGTGAAATGCACCATCATGAGGCATGTGCTAGTTTATGCTGTACAATGATACCAAGACCTTTGTCAACAAGCTGGCTCCTTCTGTGCATTATCTTTTTAGTGGCCAAAATATCACCCGCTATCTTATTAGACATACAGCTCAGTTGTGGATTTCCCTACTTTGGGAGTCCTGAGCAGTAAAAGAGTTCATTCCGGCCTGCTCTCATTTCATTAATTCAGTTTAAGAAAGGGACTGCAATGACTGGAGTCTGAGAGTTTTGTCTTCTTTTTTTTAGGATCGCTGGGCCTGCCTAAGTGGGAGAGGAGTCCTGGCCTGCTAACTCTTTCTGCCAGCCCCTTACAATAGCTACTGTTTTAGAAGGCTACAGGGAACCATGATTTGGCTAAAATGGGGGAAGATTTAGAGCTGGGGATAATCACAGTGACACATGCCTTGATTATGTCCAGGTTAGATTACTGTAAGATGATCTACCTTGGGCTGCCCTTGAAGACTGCTCAGAAAGTATGGTTGCGACCAGGGCTGGCTCCACGTTTTTGAGGGCCCTTGGGCAAGACACCATCAGTGGCCCCCTCCCTCAATGAGTCTACTTCTCACTGCCACTGTCACCAGCTGCTATTGCCTGTCATCCTCTCTCTCATTATTGCTGCTGCTTGTTTCCTTGACAGACAGACAGTGAGCAAGCAGGCCATGGCATCTGCTCCTCTGCCTCCTCACTACCACCATTATCTGGGCCACAGCAAGGGGCAGGTGAACAACCAGGTTGCAAAGGTGAAGAGGAGGAGCAAACTCCAGGGGGCTCTTGTCAATGGGCCTTAATGCCAACCCTTAATGCTGGCTCTGGGTGGTTAAAAAAGGGTGGCAGCTGGAACACTTGTGAGATCTAGTGCTTGGATCATATTACACCTATTCTGCACTGGATACTTTGGCTGGTTTGGGCCTTAAAAGCCTGAAATGGTTTGGGGCCATGTTATCTGAAGGACTGCCTATAGGTTGTATCAGCCTGCCCAACTATTAAGATCAGTGTTGGAGGGCCTATTGTCTAACCCACCAGTGACAGTTATTAGGCTGGCAGGTACTAGGAATAGGGCTTTCTCAGTAGTGGCCCCACAGCACTGGATCTTCCTTCCCATGAATTTACCTATGGCCTCATCACGGCTGGCTTTTTTAAAAAGCACTCTGAAGGCACAATTGCTGCTACTCTGAAGACACAACTGGTGCTTGAAAAAACCTTTAGCTGCTGCTGTTTGTTTGAAGTGTAATTGTATTTCCATGTATTTTATAATTTTGTAAGCCGCCTTGTGAGAGCGGAGCATCCTGAAAGGTGGGTTTAATTAAAATATTTTAAATAAACAATTAATAATGGGTTTCATTAAGGGGACCATACCTTTCTCCCCATAACATGAGCACTGACATTGTATAGATGAGCAATACATCCACAGGTTGCTTTCAGGCAGAGTAATGAACTGCAAACCAAATTCTGGAATGTTACAATTCATGTGTCTCCTTTGGAGTCATTTGACTCCATTGGTAATGCGCATTTACCCATGAAGCCCCTGCATTCCTGGGGAGAAAATGGTAACATGTGAATTGCCCCAGGGGATGAAACCTTGTTGCTGATAGCATGCTAGAAAAAAGAAAGCCACCCACTTAATTGGCTATGCTCCATGACCTGCTTTAAGCACCAGGGGCAGAGAATAAGCATGTGCTCCCAAGCCCAAGCAGAGTGCCTTTCCCATGCACCACAGTAAAGGCCACACATCTGAGAGTAGGAAGCACCGCTTCTACGCATGCTAGAGTGGCTGCCACACCACACTTTCTAGTCCTTTAACCTAGGTAATGTTGCCTGACTGCAACCTGAAGGTTCCCCTTTACCTTTAAAATTGCTGATGATTTGGGAGAAGATGGAACTGCAGCTTCTCTTGTCTATTCCCACCCCCCCAATAGTCCCATCATTTTGACTCCTTGCTTCACCTACAGTATTAGACTTCAGGAGTGCCATACAGCTGGTGCGGTCGTTGACAGGACAAAGGGTTGCATCCATTGGTGTCCCCTCGCAGCTGGAAGGCTCTTTGATCCAGCATAGGCTTCCATGAGAAGAAATGGTGAGGGGGAAAGTCATTTTCTCATATTTGCCCCTTCTCTTGCAACCTCCCTGTACCATCCCCCAGACTGTTCCAAAGGGTCGCCCAACCCACTAGAGCAAATCAGGGTGGGGGGCACAGGGGGCTTCAGGGGGAAGGGGGAATTGGCAAAAAACTCACCCTCCTTTCCACCCACACAAAGCCTCTATTGGATCAAAAACTCTTACAGAGGGATACCACTGGACAGAACCCTGTGGTTGGATTACAGGACTATGGGGTGGAAGAGGTCCTAGCTGCCCTGTCTCCTGATTCAGCAGCAGATCTAAAGATAAAGGGAGGAAGCTCTGGGTTGAAACCTGGCACGCCTAATCCCAGTACTATCTGCTACCCTTGTGCCCATCGAGTGAGAGCCCATAAAGTGGGCTATCTGAGCATGACACATCTTCTTTAAATGCTATTGGGGAAATGTGGAGGGAAGATACAGGTCAGTGATAGCCACACATTCCTTGCAACATGTCGTTTTGGCTAAAGGTAAATAGGCTGAAAATAGTGTTAGGAGTTACGTTGCATTTCAAAGCCCCCCTTTAGTTTTAGCATAGTTTAATTGCTAAGTTAGGACTAATTAATGAGCAGTCGAGGCCTGCTAGAGATGTTATAGGTGGGTGGGAGTTGAAAAAATTCAAATCTAAACCTGAGGAGGACAAGAGTCAGTTTTGATCTGACTAGAAAAAAAAGAAACAGTTTAAGTTTTGGAGCTAGCTGGTAAAAAACAGAATGTGAAGAGCCAGCAAAGACATTGGTTTTGGTTTGAGGGAACCAATGCAGCTGTAGGCCTAACAGTGCTTGTCTCTGTGCATCCTAGCTCTGCCCCTTTTCCCCCAAACAGATGTTATAAAAGTACCTTGGTTTGGATTGGATTGGATCCAGAGATCTCTGCCTTCTATGAAGATTCCTCCGCCCAATTTGAGGGGATCCCCACTCTCTCCCCCATACCACAGCTCACCCCATTCAGCAGGGTCCCCTGTTTCTGCCTAAATCTGGATCCAACCCCTCAAGTCTCCATAGGTCCCTCTTCACAATGGACCTGGCCCTAGAAAGCTGCCTTGGAGCCGCCTGTTGTTTGGGGATGTGGGGAATGCAAAACAAATCGATCTTTCAGGCCATAATGGACTATCCTATTTCAAAACTTAATCTTCACTGTCTTCCCTTTCCATTTTTCCAGTCTTGTCAAATAACAAAGAAGAGCACAGATGAACAAAGTGCATTAGCCCTTAATTTCAGCTCCTCCTTTATGAGTCACTGGTGACTGGAGTGACTCATGAGGCAGAACTTTCCATTTCAATGGGTGCAACAACAAAAAAAGTGTCTCAGTTTTTGGATGGTACTGTTGTCTTGTCGGCATTGTTAATGTTAGTGATTTATCTCCCTCCCCTGTGTTGTCTGACACATACATCTTAAATGCAGTCTTTAATCTTTATTATTCTTGCTCTTGTGGTTTTAAGAATTAGAAATCAGCACTGATATAGAAGAGTGAGTTACCCAGCCCAAGACTCTTGCGATGGTTCGCACTCACAAGCATGAGTGGTATGTGCCTACCCATTGCTCTGAAATGGTGGCTGGAGCAAAGATGGTCCTCCCCCCCAGACCCCCCCCCCCATAACCCTTGGGCACTGAGTCCAAAAGCAACTGTTGCGAAGATATGAAGCTGCAAAAATGTGCGGAAGTGTGATTAAATAACTGAAAACTCTTCTCTGTGCCTCTGTAACTGCGCAGCTGCAAGGGGATGGGGGGAGTAAAGAGGCATCACAGATCTACGCAAGCACATGCCTACAACACGCCCACCGCAAAATGTGAAGTCAGTTCGGGGAAGGGAAAGACGGCCCGCAACCGCGGGGAAACCTGCAGCACGCCCCCCTAAATCACAGGAAAACGCCACCTCGGAAATCTGAAGTTTCCGAGAGAAAACCAAGTGGCGAAGTGGCGACTGCGTCATCTATCCTGAGGGACCTTGACTCACAGCTGCCCCGGAGAAAAAGGCTCATGTAGATGGGGCCAGGGTGAGATTATTCTACAGCAGTTAAGAGACTTCCAATCCAATGCATAAAATATATTTTGTTTGATAGTAACTACCATTGATTTCAGTGGAACTTATTTCTATGCAATACTCGCAGAGTTAGAAAGGACTCAAATGGATCATCTAGTACAACCTTCCTGAACCTGTTGGCCTCCAGGGCTTGATCACGGATCTGCCTTCCTCAAGAAGAAGGGCTCCACTCACATAAGGTTCCTCAGCCTGATTTCTCCCCACTACACCACAGCTCACCCCATTCAGCAGGATCTCCTGACTCACTGATCTGGTTTGGATGACATGACAAACCACTGTGGGTTGATTAACCCTTGGGGCACTGCATCACATGCTGTCTGCCATTATGCTCTTGCCGGGTGTTGCCATGGCTTGTTGTGTCGTCTGAACACAGGCAGTGGGGGTTATTTGAAGGCTAAACAACCCTCACATAATCCACAGTCTGTTTTAGGGTTACGTGGGGGTTGTTTAACCCTCAAATAACCCCCATTGCCCACATTTGTTGACAAAACAAGCCACGGGAATCCCCAGCTGGGATTTACATATAATGGCGGCCCGCATGCACCGCAGCTCCTTGTGGGAAATTAATCCACAATGGGCTGTCATGTCATGCAAATAGGGATGTACGAAAGTCACTTACCTTTTCGCAGCTTGGCTTCGCGGTGGGGGGGAGGCACTTCGCTTTCCCCCCCGACGTTCAGGTGAAGGGGGGGAGGCTTCCTGCCTCGCCTGGCCGAAATTCAGGCCAGGGGGGGAGGCTTCCCGCCTCGCCCAGCCAAAATTCAGGCCGGGGAGAAGCGCCCCGTCTCCCTGGCCGCGAACTAAAAAGTTTTTTTAAAAAAAAAACGCCCCTGTGATAGGCTACGTGACGATTTACGTAGCCTATCACAGCTAGATTTCCAAAGTCAGCAGTGATAGGCTACATAAATCGTCACGTAGCCTATCACGGGTGACTTAAAAAAAAAAAAAAAGCTCGTACGCAAATGGCGGCGGCCCATGGGCGCCGCCATTTGCGTTCCTTATTTTGGCACGTCTAGCCTACGTAAAGATTTACGTAGACTATGGCGAAAATAAGGGCAACGCAAATAGCGTGCCCTTATTTTCGCCGTAGTCTACGTAAATCTTTACGTAGGCTAGACGTGCCAAAATAAGGAACGCAAATGGCGGTGCCCATGGGCCGCCGCCATTTGTGTACGTGCTTTTTTTTTTTCAAAGTCACCCGTGATAGGCTACGTGACGATTTATGTAGCCTATCACTGCTGACTTTGGAAATCTAGCCGTGATAGGCTACGTAAATCGTTACGTAGCCTATGCACGGGTGTGTGTGTTTTTTTTTTACTTTAGTTTTTTTTTTTTGCAATGGCAGTGGCGGCAGCCGGTCGGGAGACTGGCCGTTGCCCCTTCCGGCACCGAACCGCCGCCGGGAGGGACATTCGCCAAAGCTAAGTCCTGTCCCGGGGGGTGGCGGAGAATTTCACCGCCGATTTCGGGGGGCCGAATGCGTTGGCGCTCGGCCCCCCGAAGATTCGGGGAGAAATTCTCCACCATCCCTACATGCAAACTGACCCCCTGTGTAGCATTTTCAGGGGTCTGGAGGGGCTGCTGTGTGAAAGAGGATGTGGGGAAGTCCACTTCCACCAGTGCAGTTGATCCAGTTTAAATCTATATCCAATCCCAGAAGTTCTGGACTACAACTCCCAGCATCACTGACCACTGGTCATTCTGGCTGGGGATGATGTAATCTATCTAGCTTTTTGTTTAAAGATGTTTAGAAAAGGAAACTCAGCAAGCTTATGCCATTGCTAAACAGCTCTTACAGCTAGGTTCAATGTTTTAATTCAGCGTTGTCCCTGAAAATTAAATCCAGTTGGCCCAATTCCACATTGAACCCTGTGCTTGATTGGATCTATGCATGTATCCCCTAATACATTGTCTGTGTGGGAGATTGAACCCAGGCTTCTCCTCTCAAAGAGGTGATTGGTGCTTTCAAGGCCAGCCATGCCTACCATCTGTTCAGAACATAATTCTTGCATATAAACAGAGGTATGTGGCCCACTTTTGCTGTCCTGTCTCATCATTCCCAAACTTTCAAGCCCTCTACTACTATTTTATAGGTAGCTATGACGAAATGAGTGTTTGGGGGGTGGGAGTGGATGAGATAATGGTTGATGTGGTAATACTAGTGATTTGGGGTGTGTGGGGGGTATAAGAGACATTTTGTTGGCCTAATATCCAAGTGGGTCCACTGAAACAAGCTAAGAAAACTACGTGCTCAGGGTTGGTGGGCTATATCTGCTAGTGCTCTGCACCAAGATAGGGCTAGTAGTAGTCACTTGTACAGGATTCAAGAGAAACTGAAGCCTCTCCCTGGTGACTCCCCCCTTGTGGTTCTTATTCCTTTCTGGGGCCTGCCTTAGGTAGCCTTGAAAGCCGTGACAATACTTATGGACATGGCGGATGTCGCTCTATCCTCTGAACATCTGAGAGGCCACACCTGGACTATACACTTCCCACTATGCCCTTGGGTTATCAAATGAGGCCCTTTACCCAGGTAACATCTCAGAAAACATGTAGCAAAGACCTTGTCAATTGTAGAACCCACCCTCTAGAATGTTCCTCTGTGAGACCTTAGGATGACTGCCCCCCACATACATTCACCCAACAGCTGAAGAACTTTCTTTTCCCCCAGGTGTCTGCTGGCTTTTGTTTCTATGTCTGGATGGGATTCTCTTTTGTTTTTAATGTGCGACTTCATTTCAACTCTGTTTTTATGGCCTTTTTGTTTAGTATCTTAGGCCGCAATCCTATCGGGATAGGTGGCTGCCTCTGAACTTGGGGGTGACCACCTATGCAATACAGGGCAGAAGAAGCGCGGAAGGAATCGTTCCCTCTGTGCTTCAGCCACCCTGCATTTGTGGCTAGACAGTCAATTTCGGCTGTCTAGCCGAGGGAAGGCGGAGCAGGGGAAGCGGCTGCTGGACAACACATAGGATGTGTTGTACTGGGATTTCCGCCTTCCCTGCCCTGGAACTCTGCCCTGTTTTTGCCACTCCCCACCCCTTTTCCAAGGGTGGAGAGCAGGGCCACTCTGTACTACCTACAAGGCAGTGCTGGGGTGGGGAGGAAGGTCGGTTCCCAGAAACTGAATCACGGCCATAGGATTGCTTCCTCCAACACTTTAAGTTGGAAAGGACACTCATTTTTTAAAATAACATATAAACATTATGGACATACCTTGTGAGAAATAAACAAATCTTTAAGAAAGAACAGCTGCACCCTGGGCATCATTTGAAATAGCCCAGTGAGTTTGCCACAGTTCCTTTGATGGTGATGCTATTCATCCTCCATTTGGAGGAGGCGGAGAGAGGAATCAACTTGTTATCTCCAATCACAGATCAGAGATAACAAGGGGATTCCTGTCCCTGCTTCCTTCCCAAGTCCCCAGTAGCCTCCAAGCCAGGGATAGGGATTGGGGTGGGTGGTGGGGCTTGGGGAGGGAAGGGGGCCTGTGGAGGGTGCCCTACCCTCCGTGGTTCAGACTGGGAACCTTCACAGGCTGGAGGTTCACTGCCCCACAAGAGAGAGAAATCTTTAGAAGCCAGAATTAATCCTTGCCTGGGAGAATGCTTCTATGGTAGATATGGTTGATTTTTGAAGCCACAACCTGCCTGCTAAGCAAAAACTGTGTCAGTGCAGTGTCTGCTCTTAAGCTTACTGTCTGTTCAGTGCTTTTGGTGTCTTCCAAGCAGCATGCCCCCCCGCCAATCTGGATTTACCTGACCAGGAGTGCTATTTGGCAATTCTATCTTCTCATAGTTCTGGGTGGCCACTGAAGGATTGCTAGAGCTGATGAGCACAGGGGAGCTGATATCCAGAGTCTGCCGTCCAGTGGGTGAATGGACCATCCTGTTGAGCGTATTTAAGGCTGTTGTGATGGAGAATTGCTTCAAGCTCTTCCTTCTAGATTCAGACCCTTTGCAGAAAGTGGGCGACTCCATGCCTTTTGCCCTGGACAAGGATTTTCGCAAAGGTGAAGCACATTTCAGCTGGGAAGATTGGTAACTTTGGCTTGTCTGAAGGAGTTGCCGTGCTGTTGTATTTGGCTGGAAGAGAAAGAAACATGAGACTTTGTTGTCATAGAAGATAAAATATTCTGACACACACACATATCTCCCAACTTCAGGAGTTGCTTGAATTAGTATCTTTTTTCTTTTTTTCTAGTGATTATCTTATTCAACATGCTAATGGCAAGTATTTTTTTTAATTTGAGGGGTATTTGTCCGGCAGAGTCGGATTGAACTGGGTTGACTTGGTAAATTCAACTTGGAAATCCTCGGGCGCATTGTGATTGTGGCTTGATGTGTCCTACTTCAGCCTACTTTTTCAAACACTTTGCAGGGCACAATGGCTGAGCATTCACAAGACCTCCCCCAAATCCCCTGACAAGCCAACCTGTGAGAATGTTTGTACAGAAATAATGCATATGCAAATCAGTGTCAAGTCTGGATTTGGGCCTGCATTCCATATTTATATTTTTTTAACTATCTGGGAATGTTTGTACAAGTCACATCTCAAGTTGAAAATATCACCAAGAAAGAGTTATTATGCTTGAAAGAGGTCCAAGTATAGCCAAGCTTCCTTTTCATCCTACCATATCTTTCAGAGCAGTAACATGTAGCAGACATACATTCAACTGGGTGGACTTATTTGATGCCCTGAAGTGTGTTCACATAGGAATTTCCTGGTTTGGCATGTTAGCAGAGCTGGATGTTCCTGTGTAAGGACTTTGTCCTTCCTACTAACAACAGGTAAATGTTGCATCGAAATTCTGCAGCTGGACACCATCTATTTCCTCTTTAGAAGAATGCACAGCTCATGACACAGTGCAGATATGAAGCTTACAGGAGTTGCATCGAATAGCCACAAAACTGTTCATGGGCACCACTGTTCTCCAGGCACCGTTTGTGGTGTCCACCAAAGTGTCCTATCTCTGCCACTTTGTTAGCTTTTAAATTAACACATTTTTTTTACTGGCAGCTGGGATTGCTGTGAAATAGGTTTCTGTTGGTGCTGTGGCTTCAAAAGTATTGTTTACTACACTGGGGCTCAGACCCTACCTCTGCCTTGTACTCAGTCTTTGGGGAAGGTTACTTGTTCTTTGTCATGCCTCCCATGGCAGCCATTTTGTGGTGGTGTCCAGGGCAGTTACTCAAATTGCCAAATGTGCCCATGGCCCCAAAAGCTTGCCTATCCTTGATAGAGGCATACCCTACATCAGGAACAGGCATCCTTTTTGCCCCAAGGGCTGAATGTGGTGGTGAGCAGTGGGTCAGGGAGTTTCATGCCACTGGTGGGATTGGCCAAAGGTGGCAATGGGTAAGTCCCCTCACCTCCCCCTGCCACAGATACACATACACAGCCTTCCACCTCTCTCTCTCTTTCTCTCTCTCATTCACACACACATAGTCTTCCTCCTTCACTGTCACTTTCACACAGACCCCCCCGAATCTAAGTGTCAAAATTCTTGAGTTTTGCCTTATTCTAGGGCCTTGCACATGGTTGGTGAGAATGAAGTTGGGCTGATTTGAGCCTAAGATCCATGTCCCAGAGCTTGCTTCCAAAAATAGGGCTGGGGTACAGGATATCACCTCAGCGCCATCTACTATCAGCTAGTTGATGGGCTTGCCAGAGTGCAATTCAGCTGAGAAGGAAAGCGCATGGGGATGACTCTCTTATCGCAGACCCCATCCCAACACACTCTCTCCAGCCTGCCAAACAGCTACCTGCAGAATAACAATACCTCTTGCACTTTTCCCATTAGCTTAGGGTTGGATACCATGCCAAATTTTGATATATTTATGTTAGTTCATTACCATCACCATCAGCAATTTCAGGAGCATTAGCCACAAGCAGGACATACATTTTTAAATGAAAATGATTGCTCCCACCCACAAGTTCCAACACCTCAGTCAATTGGCTGGTGGGGGCCTCAGTCAGCCTGTACTCTGTTTGTTCCTTACAACAGATGGGTGGTCAGATGGCCTCAAGCAGCTTGGTTGGATTGCTTCTGCTGGAAGCATCCTCCTCCTGACACTGACACTGCAGGACCATTGTCTGGAGGACTGTGCATAGACCCCCCCGATCTGCCTCAGAGGCCACTCCAGGGCTTCTGAGGCAGGCCCAATTCACTTCAGACTGATTCGGGGACCTCCAACCCACTTCGGCCTATGGAGCCAAAGCGGGATTTGTACATCCAAATCCTGCTTTGGGCTCCCCTGACGTGCCGCCCAGCCCCCAGCTCCTTACCTGGGCCCTTCCACTGCCAGCTGTCTTTTTCGGGGGGGGGGGTGCCCCCACCACTGCTCTGGGGGAGCTGCTGCCAGCCCTGGCGGGGGAGCCACTGCCACCAGGGGAGCCACCACTGCCAGCTCCTGGACCCTCCGGACACGTTCCAGCAGCTGTTGTGTTGTTCTGGGGGCCCCATCATTTTTAAAATGGAAATCCCCCTCCGGAACAACAAGACAGCTGCTGGTGTGCACCCAGAGAATCCAGGTAAGGAGCTGGGGGCTGGGCAGTGTGGCTGGGCTTCCGGATCACACCAAAGTGTACTGAAGTGCTTCAGAGCGCCCTGGCCTGCTGTATGCCTCTCCATGCCCCTCCTGCCTCGCCTCGAAGCAGCCCGAAGCTCCAAATCCTGCTTCAGCTTAGACCTCGGGCTTTGGACCGAAGCAGTGCACAACCTTAACTGTCTGTTACTGCTCATAGTGATCATCCCCAAGATCATGTGGCACAAAAACTTTGACTTTTGAGTATATTCAATACACTTGAATATACTTCCTCTTACCTCCACGAACAAGACTGGGAAAATTCCAGTTCTGTCCCCTATCTTGCCTTCTGCCCAGTTCTCATCCACTCGGCTGATTACAGTGATGATATCACCCTGAAAGATAATAATCACAGATGGGTTACCAACACAGTTGCCTGTGCTTCATAGGTAACAGGTGGGTTTGTCTCCTGAACTATAGTGAGAGATGAACTATGCTAACCTTGGGTTTTACATCATTAAAATAAGGAAGAATGCGTCATACAATGATCTTTGTAAAGCGAAGAAAACACTCACTCATGTTGTCTCTCGGTGACTTTTATGAATCTTACTTTCCTTTCAATTTAATAAGGGAGTAAAACAACAGCTAACCAAAGCAGTTTTACTAGTTTCAAAACTTTACATTCATTGTAATGACAGGTACATTTACATGTTGCAAAACTGATCCTAGTTTGGCCCGGCATATGTGTGTAGAATGAAAGTCTATTGGAGGCACTTTCAGCCCATCACAACTCCCACCATCTTTGGCCAAATATTGGAATCCTTGAATTTTGTCTTATCTTTGCACATGCTTGGTAAGACTGAAGTTGGGCTGGTTTGGGCCTCAGTTCCATGTCCCAAAACCTGCTTCCAAAAACAGAGTTATGGAGACAGGATAACACCTCCCACATACAATCATGTGACTTACTATGCAGTGGCCACGTTAAGTGTATGGCACATTCATGCACATCGGCTAGGATCCAAAGACTTGTTTAGGCTCCTGCAAGGGGCTTGCACTTGTATTGATTGATTCAGTGTTGGGAGCCCTTGCCAAGATCCCTCCTCTGAGTGGGCCCGCTTCATCACTGTCCCTGCTGCCCGTTTGATTGCTCTCTCCCTGGGGACTTAATTCCCAACACTGTTCAGAAGGAGAGTGCAAGGCAAGCAAACACCTTTCTTGGTGCCTGCCTAAGTGTCCTATCCCTCTCACTTGGTTTTTTTTTTTTTTTAATTAACACATTGTTTTTACTGGCAGCTGGGATTGCTTGAAATAGGTTTCTGTTGGTGCTGAAAACTGTGGGTTCAAAGGAGTTGCTGGGTGTATTGGGGCTCAGGCTGTCACTCCTTCTCCCTGCTCTTGTCACTCCTCTCATGCTTGGTGGGGGCTAGTAGCTGTCAGAAACAGTGAGGAAGAGGAGGAGGGGAGCCAGGTGGCTCTGGGGATCAGCAGTGGGCCATCTACTGGGGTGTGGGTCTCAGCAGGTGCCCAATATTGCCAACCCCTGGAGCTAGACTGGGATTGGTTGCTTAATTATATCCCGCTTCTTGCACAAGCCCCTTGCGAGTAGCTCACAATAAAAAAAATAGAGCATAGAACACTAAAGGATAGTGTTACAAACAAACAAACAAGAGGACAAAACAAGAACAAACTGATATTATTCTAAGGTCATCATATAAAATCCCATGCAATCTCACATTTACTCTCTGAAAGAGTACATGCCCTCTGGAAGGAATCCATGTCATATGGAAATGGTCTGTTTTCCCTAATCTTTTGGAAGGTTGAGAGAGAACCAGTTAGGTGGGCTTCCCTATGTGCCTAGGAAACATAGGAAGCTGCTTTACACCAACGCCAGATCTACACCTTGTGTCTTATCGATACGATCCTACACAATCCATCTTGCACATTTATACCTTGTAGCGCACACAATTACTTCTGTTGCAGTATTTTGGATAATATGGAACAAAAAGAGGGAAATAACACTAGAAAGGCAGGATATGGAATACATAATGTGCCGCACTTCAATACTGATAAAAAGCACTAGTGTAGATCTAGCCCAAGTCAGATCACTGGTCCATATAGCTCAGTATCTTCTATAAAGACTGGCAGTGGCTTTCCAGGGTTTCAGGCAGGAGTCTTCCCCAGCCCTACCTGATCTTGGAGATGCCAGGGATTGAACCTGAATTGTCTGCATGCAAAGCCTGTGCTCTACTATTGAGCTATGGGCCAGCCCTTCCCTGCATCAATGGGGCATCACAACCAAAAAGGTCCTAGATCTTGGAATTACGCCACTACACTTCAAACTGGGAGGGAGCACTTCACAGCAGGGCTTCTGGGATGACCGTAGAGAATGGGAGAGATACATGGGAGGAGGAAGCACAGCTTGAAAGAAGTGCCCAGTGGATTTTTAAAAACTTCTCTTTCTTTGAATATACCGTGTAACAAACTGCTTGTAAAACTCCCCTTGGTTTCTAAAACAATTTGGCATGCAGCGTGGATCGCTAGTAAATTCACTAAACTCAGGCCAAGGAGGCAGGATGGAAGGATGACTTCACAGTGGATTAGAGGACTTTCAATAAATAAAGGTCTTTAAATATGAGCATGACTCTGTGCTAGACAAGCAAATGCCATGCTCAAACGATGGCAACAGAATGCTAATTGCTAACGTTAAATAAGAATTTGTGATCTCTGTCTATATGGGGCGGGGGGGGGGAAA
Source organism: Heloderma suspectum (assembly GCF_057233095.1). NCBI lineage: Eukaryota > Metazoa > Chordata > Lepidosauria > Squamata > Helodermatidae > Heloderma > Heloderma suspectum. Next base: position 252,027,071 of record NC_139459.1, read on the forward strand.
ACGGACCCTGCATCTGGTTTAAGTCCTATTTTGCAAGACTTTCAGTAACCCTGACTCATGCAGCTCCACATAACCATATGTAGGCACAACACTTGAAAAGCATGAACAGAATTACACTGGGCTACAGTTCACTGGGCTGGGAAGCAGTGCCAGCTCCAGCTTTTTGAGGGCCCCTGGGCAAGGCACCCTCAATGGGCCCCCTCCTTCAGTGAGTCCACCTTGGCACCACAGTTCTCACCAGCTGCTATTTCTCCTCATCCGCTGTCTCATAACTGCCCCCACTTGCTTGCCTGACAGGCAGAGAGCCAGGAGCAAGTAGGCAGGGGCATCTCCTGCTCCTCTTTCTCACCAGCTCCTTTGTCTGGGCCAGAGCAAGAGGTAGGTGAACAAGCTGGTTGCCATGGTACAGAGGAGGAGCAACTCCAGGAAGCCCTTGTCACTGGGCCCCTGCAGGGGCGTGGATCCTTGGTAGGTGCCTGAACATGCCTACCCTTTATGCCAACCCTGCTGGGAAGCCACTCATAAAGATGACTGTCATGGTGTATTCTGAAGGATATCCTGCTGTGGTTGGCTGTGGAAACAGGAAATCATGAAGATGTCTTTACTGGGAGTTTTAAGAAAAGCAGTTGGTGAACAAACTCACTAAAATTGTCTCTTCATAACCTGCAAAGCTGATCTCATGTTGCCAACCACAGGTATCTTAATATGTTCCTCTGTCCTTGCCAAAATGGTGACCGGTTTTTTACGTGACACAGTAAATCCCAGCATCCTAACTGTGCTGTAGAAGTGGAGATGAACTCTGTCTATGGCAGCAAACAAACAGAACGAGTAACCACTGAAACAAAGACAAATAAAGGAAGCAAAACAAAAAAAGGGGAAAGGAGCAAAACAAAACAAAAGCAGATGGCATGAAATGGAGGCAATGTCTGAGGCTACCAAAAGGAATGGTCCCTTTTCCACATCCCCTGTGTTGTTGTCAGTGATGTGGAAAGCCACTTTTAGAAGTGTTGATACTCTCGAAATGAGCAGCAGCAGATGCCGCAGTGAAAACTGGCGCTCACAGCTGGTTCCTTCTCATCCCAGGCTGCGGTAACAACTGGCTATTCGATATCTGAACTGTCCTCCTTGCAGCTTTCATGCCCCACGCCAACCCTAATCTCAGTGCTGCTTGGAAACATCCTTTTTAAGTGTAACTTGGCCTCACCGTTCAATTTCCCACACTGCACTGGCATGTACCTGAACCATGAGGCTTGCTCATTATTATGAAATGAGCCCCTTGCTCATTAACCCTGCTAAGTGTCACTCTTGTCATCCTCCAGTTCACAAAATGCATAGAGATCTGTAGTTTAACTTAACCATCAGATTTATGGTTAAGAAAGCAGGCTGGTAATTCACAGCCTGCCTTGAAGCTGTTTATGCCAGCTAAATCATGTCAGCCTGAAGGAGGGATGAGGGTGAATTGCCTCGATTCTCACAGAAGATTTGGGAGACTCCCCCACCCAAAAGGCAATTAAATTCCCACGTTAAATGTTTCAAGAACCTTTGGGCAAGAGAGAAGCCCACGTTCTCTTGTGCGTGTGTTAGCCTGTTGGTTAGAGAGATGAGGAGGAGAAGCGTTGCTCATGGGCTAGAAGGGTCTAGCAGTGACGCTTATAAGATCCAGTTTGCTGGCCCACCGTTTGGTCTTACTCTAAGGAGGAACATGCATGCTACTGGCCTAGAGAAGTATGTGGCCCTAAGGAACCACCTTTCGTCTATTGAGGGGACCCCGATAAACACCCAGCTTGATTAGCTGGAAAGAGGTGTGAACTTTCTTTGCATGTACATATATATTCCACATCCATTTTCTATCAATAAACTGTCATCTGTTGCACAAGTGGTTTGTTTCATCTTGGTAATCAAAAGGCATTAGGTTCTCGGCAGAGCTCCTCCCACAATTTTGGCAGTTAGGGAAGTCTGGCGTATAATGTCACGTCAGTTACAGTTTTATCCATTTTCCCACGCCAAATTGACTTTATGGGGAAATCCAGATTTAAGAATTGGCAAGAAAATGTTTTTATAGCAAACCTGGACAGATAAGATGATCTTTACTTTAGATCAATTAGTGGGAGTTGATGATGAGTTTTTGGTATTTTCAATTTTGCAAGATCAATTTGATCTGCTGGCTTCAGCGGAATGGCAGTATTTGCAATTGAAACATTTGTTGGTATCTAGATTTGGTCCGGCTGCTTTTACTGCCTCGGAGTCTCCTTCGCTATTGGAAATACTTATTGAAGCGGATCAGGTGTATCGACCTACAATTCATGTTTATAAACATTTTTTTATCAATGAATAAATACGGCACAAGTGGTTTACAGCAGGAATGGAACATCCTATTTTCCTTAATCAATGGACTGCCGTTTTGGGGTCTGTGTCAGACATTTCAATGGATCTTCAGTTACGCCCTATTCAGCAGAAGCTTTTGTTTTGGGTCTATTGGACGCCACAACGTCTTTTTAGTAAAGGCTTGTCAAATTCAGCTAATTGTTGGAGGTGTAATGCAGCCAATGCTTCTTTTATTCATATGTTTTGGAAATGCCCAATGGCCGCCTCCTTTTGGGAGGAAGTCATTATACAGATAAATTTCGTATTGGAAAGCTCTTTAATATTTACTGATGTAAATGTTCTCTTAAATTACTTACCTGCTTCTTGGAACGTAACACACGGTCAGCGTAAATGGATTTTTCGCGCGCCCTTTTGGTTGCTAAAAGACTGATACTACGATATTGGAAAGATAAAAGCTCATCACCTATAACGCAATGGACTGAAGATTTAACAACACTAGCAACATTTGAAAGAGTGGTATACAGGCGTAACTTGCAAATGGACTTATATGTGGATATTTGGTCTGCTTTTACAGAAGTTTATGCGTAACCTTTTTTTTATTTCCTTCCTCCCCCCCCCCCCCCGAATATTGTAATGTTAGAATAGAAACTGAGGATTTTGAATATGTTGTTGGTATTTTTTATGTTGGACATAAAACATGCAAAGAAAAAAAAATCTTGGTAATCAGAAGAATCTGACTGATGACTGGGACATGACAGAATCAGAACCCAGATCCAACACAGGGCTTAAGAACCAATGGCAGCCCTGCTAATTGTGCTTTAGTATGAACACTGGTGGGACAGATGGCAAATATCCAGACGATATATGCAGAATGCATTAGAGGATGAAATGGCTGCTTCTAAGATGCCAATCTGTTCTGGAAAAACAACCAAGAATCTTCTGGCACCTTAAAGATGAACAAATTATTATGGCATAAGTGACGGGAAGGCAAACCACTTTTGAATCGGGGCCCTGCAAGCCCTGGCCAAGTTGGGATGCTCCTTCCCGTGCCGCTCGAGTCCTTATCAGGGCATGAGCAGTGCAGGAAGAGAGTCAGCCAGGGCTTTCAGGAACCAGCTCCTGCAAGCCCCATCTGAATGGTGTGGGGAAATCCTCAACTTAACTCCTATCTCTGATCAGGGAGGTAAAAAAGGGATTCCTCTTTGCACAGCTCACCCTCTAATGGAGGGTGAACAATGCAACGGAGAATACCTTTGTTATCTCTGGTCAGAGATAGCATGAGGATTCCTGGGCACATGGGCTAGAAGTTGCTCTCCCCTGGCATAAGCTTTCGTGGACACTGTCCATCAGATGCAGTCTCTCTTTTCTCATTTAAACCTAAACAGTTTTCCTTTATAATAGGGGTAGGCAACTTGTTACCCTCCAGATTGTTTTGGCCTACAACTCCCATCAGCCCTAGTCAGCATAGCCAATGGTGAGGGATCACGGGAATTGTAGGCGAAGACATTCAGAGGGCTGCAAGTCACCCACCCCTGCTTTATAACAATGTTTGATTTATTGCATGGAAAACTCTGTTTTCAGTGCTGGAACCCACTGTGTAGAGTGGATAATTACGCAGAAGGATACTGACATATGAAATCTGACCAAAGATAGCCCAATGTGTGAATTCACAGAACTAAGGGCCATGATATATACAATGAAGTAAAGATGGAGCAATGTGGTAATAGGAAGGAGAGACTGGTTGGCGAAAGTTGCGATTATATTTGAATGGCTGCCATGCCCACACTGGAGGAATCCTCCTCAAAGGAAAAGCTAGAGTTCCCAGAAACTGAGGGCACCCCAGATCAGTCACTGTCACCAGACCAGGAAAGGCCTGGGCCCTTGAGGGTGATGGCTGCAGATCCATCACTGTAAAGAGGAGGGGACTCTGCTTCTAAGGCAGAGGCAGAGCAGCCCCCAGGAGCTCGGTCGCCTCAATCAACAGACCAGTAGGGCTCCTGTGAGAAGGACTGCTTGCTTGCAAAGAAGGACTCCTCAGGAGAAAGTGACTCCTCATGAGTGGGGCTCTGACCAGAGAGCTCTAATGTATTGCAGCTGAGTCCTGGGTGGGGCTCAGCAGGCTTTAATGTTAAAAGCCTTCAGTATCTTTCTACCCAGTGCTGGAAACAATTACTAGTTCTTACTGTTTAATATCCTGTTTTCTTGACCTTGCTTGGAGACTAAATCTCCTGGCTACTGACCTCTGGACTCCTGCTTGACTCTGCTTCTTGGACTGTGTATTGTATCTAACTGTTTATCTGTGTTTTGACTTTTGCTGCCCTTCAGACCTCTCTTTTAGATTGCTCCCTCTTGTGTGATAAAACTGTGCTTTTGACTGTTGCCTGCTGACTGACTAGCTTTTGGGTTGCCTGAGGCTGATGCAGCCAGCCATAGCAATTGTAGAGGCCATAAGAGCGTTTTGATATAAACATATGACCAGAGAGGGGTAATTCAATCCCATATTCAATTGCTGTATTGCCTTGTGGTTGCTAATAAGCTGGCCTCTAGGATGAATTTGTGACACAGCGTTCCTGCCTCTATAAATCTGTTAGCCAAATGCTAATGCTTGTTTTGTGGAAAGCTGGTTAAAAAAAATTGGCAAGGTCAGTACTGGGCTTTATGGGAAATCTTCTCAGGCCCATCACAGCCCCTTTTTAATACTCCGAGAAGCCTGGGGTCTATATCTTCATTTGATGCCTCCCTTTCTTCTCACTGCACTGTTTATTTATTTAGTTTATTTACATGCTGCTTTTTTTTCTCCAGTAAACTGTACCCAAAGCATATTCTGAAAATATTCAGATACTCTGCTGATGGAGGAAGTTTGTATTTCTTCAGTAATTTCTGAAGGCCATTTTAGCAAGATCTCTCTTTTCAGAAGGAAGGGTGAGAGGAATGATATGCACTGCTGGCATGTTAGACTCATGGATAACTTCTTCACTGGTTTTGGAGTTAGTGAGTTCTGAGTCACCAGCACATATCTGCTTTTGAGAGGAGGATGACCCCTGAGAAGATACAGAGTCTTTACCAAAGGCAGTCCTTCCTGTGACAGGAGGCATTGGGGGTGGGAGTGTGTTTTGGGTAGGGATGTACGAAAGTCACTTACCTTTTCGAAGGGTGACATTCGTGGTGGAGGGGAGGTGCTCTGTCCCTCCCCCCTGAAATTCTGGCTGGCTGGCTCCGCAGGGATTCTGCGGAGCTGCCGGCCGGCTCTGCCAGCGGCTGGACATCCGGCCGCTGGCTAGCAGGGACACAAATGGTGGCGGCTATAGCCGCCGCCGTTTATATCCCTGCAGTCAGCTGTGATAGGCTACGTAAATGTTTACGTAGCCTATCACGGCTGATTTAAAAGAAAAAAACAATGCGCGTATGCAAATGGCGGCGCCCATGAGCGCCGCCATTTGCGTTGCTTATTTTGGCACGTCGTAGTCTACGTAAACATTTACGTAGACTAAGACGGCAAAAATAAGGGGAACGCAAATAGCGTAGCGTCTACGCTATTTGCGTTCCCCTTATTTTCGCTGTCTTAGACTACGTAAATGTTTACGTAGACTAAGACGTGCCAAAATAAGGAACAGAAATGGCGGCGCTCATGGGTGCCGCCATTTGCGTACGCGCATTGTTTTTTCTTTTAAATCAGCCGTGATAGGCTACGTAAACATTTACGTAGCCTATCACGGTGTTTTTTAAAAATCTAGCTGTGATAGGCTACGTAAATCTTTACATAGTCTATCACGTTTTTTTTTTTAACTGGAAATGGTGGCGGCGGCAGCTGGTCGGAAGACCAGCCGCCACTGCTGCCGCCGCCGCCAGGAAGATCTGCCCAAGGTAAGTCCCGTCCCGGGGGGGGGGCAGGGGGGTGGCAGACTGTTCCGCCACCGATTTCGGGGGGCTGAATGCTCTGGCATTCGGCCTCCCCGAGATTCGTGGTGAAATTCTCTGACATCCCTAGTTTCGGGTCTTTGTTTTTCCTTGAAATCTCTTGCCTTACTTCTGGCAGCTCCACTCTCACCTGTTGTGAAGACATTGTGGAGACACTAAACGACCTGCCAATAACAATTTGGGAAACATGGTTTCTACAAAATAGGGCAGGACCAAGGCAAACACAACCCTGCCACACTATCAGGCCAATTCAGGAAGACCAACCCCAGGCTAGCTCCCACCTCAGCTGATGTTCCGCTGCATCCCAGTCCCAGGCTGGATGCAGGCAGACTGCTGAGCAGGCCTTGTCGGCTGCTTCTCTTCAGCCACTCTGATGCCAAACTCACAAGAGGCACCCAAGCAGGGTCAGAATCAGTCGGAAGCAATCAATACCAGAGGTGACTTGGCATGATCTCTCTAGCCTAGAGACATGGCTCCTCTGGGCAAAGGCAGAAGGTGGGGAGAGACTAGAGAGAACCCATTGCTCTTGTTGCTGATGAGGTGTGAGAATAGCTGTTCCCACTTCGGAAACATTAAAGTCTAATTGGTGAAGCACTAGCCAGCACCTACAATCTGTGTTTCTAAGGTGTTTAATTTAATCTGTGGCAAAAGGACATTGCCACCCTACAGTGGAGTTTGTTTTGTGATTTCCCCATTAGGTTTATGGAGCTCAAATTAGTGGGATTCTGGGGGGGGAAATGGAACCGTGCAACAATGCCTCTCTATCAATGTTGATTGTCAATGGTGATGTGTACCCTTCATGTGAGAGGGGCCCACAGCATGCCCACCTCCCCAGGGCCTGGCTCTTCACCAGCTTTGTCAATGAGGTGGCTTCAGGCTTAAGTACTGATTGATTGAAGTTCTGAGACCCTTAGATGAAAAGGTTTTTTTTTTTTTACAGAGATACTAAGGGTATAATCCTATGCAATTTTAGACAGCAAAAAGGCATACAGCTCCCAGCATGTCCCAATGCTGGCTGGGGCATGCTGGAAGTTGTAGGCCTTTTTTCTGTCTAAACGTACATAGGATTGCATCCTAAATCTATTGCAATGAGGAACGATAAAGCAACTGTAGGAACATCAGTGTATATAGTCAAGTAGTATATAGTTAAAGGCAGCCGCTGGCGTGATCACATCACTCTGGTGCTGAAGGAGTTGTACTAGTTACCAGTTTACCAGTTGTTTTCCAGGCCAAATTCAAGGTGTTGGCTTTGACCTTTAAAACCCTATGGGTCCGGCCCAGCCTATCTCAAGGAGTGCCTCCAGCAACACCAGACAGGCCGCTTAACTAGATCAGCCTCGGATGGCCTTCTCTCTGTCCCATCAGCCAGGACAGCTAGGCTGGTGAGGATGAGGGAGAGGGCCTTCTCTGTGGTGGCCCCCACTCTGTGGAACTCCCTCCCTAGGGAACTCCGCCATGCCCCCTCTTCAATGAGCTTCCGCCACGCATTAAAAATGTAGTTGTTCAGGCAGGCATTTAGGGTGGGTTAGGGTGTTTTTAGAAATATGATGTTTTAAAGTAGAATTTTATTGTTTTAAAATTGCTGTACATCGCCCAGAGTAGCCGGGTGACCGGCCAGATGGGCGAGTAAGGAATTCAATAAATAAATAAGTAGTAGATGCTCATGTTCAGGATGCATTTATTACAAAGATGAAGGACATACCTAAAACACGGGTGGCTAACCTGAAGCACTGATGCAGCAAGTGGCTCAGGTACTAGAAATCTACAGCAGACCTAGGATTAGATCCCAATCCATTGTTCTGCCAGCAGAATGATACCGCTTCTGGACCAGGACTAAAATGCCCTTCAGCTGCTCTAGAGTGTTCCCCAGCACTTCGGAGCACATTACGAGGGCGTGCAAGGGGAAGAGAAGACAGGGAAGTCTTGTTCCGCAAGCAGTATCCTTATGTTGGCAGAACAGCAGATCTGGATCCAACTGTCAGGAATGTCCCTGTTGCCTTCTGAAATCCTCAAGTAGCCAGAATCAACACACAGACAAAAGGGCTCCTTTCCAAGGCTTTATTTCCATTCAACCTAATGATGCTTACAGATGCTAATTGCCTGAGCCTAAGAGGAAAACTCAAAGGAGCAGCCTACCAGGGGATTCTAAGCGTTAGGAACGTAAATTGGTCTCTGTTTGGAGAAAAGCATGGCAAGTCTCTGAACTTAAGGAGTAGAGAGTCCCCCCTCATCCTGTGGGGCCTCAGGGTGCAGCTGTTGTCGCGCTTGTTGAGCTGAGCACCTCTTCTCGGCGCCCGCAACCTCCCACTTGTCTCTGTGCCTGTGCCTCATGTCTAGAAGCTCAAGTTGTCCCTCCCTCTCCATGTTAGGGTCACTGTTGCTCCCAGGAATGTGAGCTGGGGGGGGCTCTCCCTCCAGCTGCACCTCTGAAAAGTGAGTGGGTTCTTCTCCCATGGATTGTATCTCTTCCTCAGAATCAGAGCTGCTTTGGGACTCTATGGGCTCAGATCCAACCCTGACACCAACCCCTACACAGGTGCAGCAGACTAATCTCAGCATCTCCAGTGTCACACTGATGCCTGTCCCTCAGTTCACCAGACTAGAAGCAAACCCATGTAGTAGATGTGGTTGTGTATATACTGTCAGGGCTGACATCAAGAGCAGGCATAGTCAGGCACCTGTCAAGGGCCTGCACCCCAGCAGGTGCTCACGGACAAGAACCCCCTGGGTGTGGTCCTCTTCACCACTGCAGCCTGCCTCTCACTCTGGCCCAGACAACAGGGGTGGTGAGAAAGATAAGCAGTTGGTGCCATTGCTTACTTGCTCAAGGGCTCTCTGCCATTGCTTGCCTGCTTGACAAGCAATGATGAAAAACCAGCATTGAGCAGGGGGCCCCGCATTGAGTAGGGGGTTGGAGTCAATGGTGTTATGTTATGGGCCCTTTCCAGCCCTACTATTCTATGATTCTGTGACAAAGAGGATGAGGAGCAAAAGCAGCTGGTGACAATGGCAGTGACTCCCTGAGTGAGGGGGGCCCATTGATGGAGTCTTGCCCAAGGGCCCTCAAAAACCTGGAGCTGGCGCTGTGTACTGTAGAGTGCATTAAAATTGCACTATTTCATACTGTAGATTTAACTTGTGGCACATTTTCTAAAAAGCTGGCCACCACGGCCTTATCCTGTAATAATCCAGACAGTGTTTGACATGAATGGTAGTGATTGACCTGGGGGTTTCTCCACATCAACGGAAGAGAAGCCAATTGTGGCTTACCTGGATTTTTCAGGGAGCCGGCTTTGTTCTGGGCTGGGCTCCACGAGTGAGTGTATCCCACCAGTAAAACTCGCTTCACAGAACATACTTCCAGGGGTGGGGGTGGGGGGGTTTGGAGTGAATGTCATCTTACTGGTAGGGGCTGCTCAAGCAATAAGAGAGGCTCCCCCCTTCTCCTTTGAGAATAAGAAAGGCTCCCCTGCATTCAGGGGACAAACCTCATTGACCACAATGGGAATTACTTCTCCATAGACACTAATTGGCTTATGTTGGAAAACACGGGGAGGGGGAGGAACAATCTTCTCTTCCCCCCCCCCCCGCCCCATACCTTCCTTCCTGAAATAAACAATCCTTTCTGGAAGACAGTGTTCTAGCTGCCCTGCTGTGATCGATCGAAGCTTCGGCCCCCTTTCTAACCCGATGCTGCACAGGAACGAAGGTCTGAAATAGTTACTTCTGAAGGCAATAAACCAAACAAGGGAGAATCACAGTTTGGGGAAAGTGCTTTACAGCCTTTAGGGAAGTAGTGCTTTAAAATATGTTATTTCAATTGAGAGGGATTTCTAGTGTGCATGTTCATAGGACAAGCCTAATTGACCACAATGGGAGTTACTTCTGAGGAGAGGCACATATGTTTGAGCTGGGAAAGATGCGGGGGGGGGGGGAAAGAGACCACAGGGATGGGAAACCAGCCCCCTTTCTAACCTCATGCAGTGCAGGGTCAAAGGTGTGAATTAGCTACTTCTGAATGGCAATAAACCAAACGGAGAATTGCAGCTTCGAGACAGCGCTTTACAGCCTTTAGGGAATTAGTGCTTTAAATGTGCTATTTCTATTGAGGGGGATCTCTGTAAATTCTGAAGTGTGCATTCAGGGGACAAGCCTCACTGACCACAATGTGAGTTACTTCTGAGTAGATACTAATTGGTTTGTGCTGGGAAACACAGGGACAGGACACAGCCCTTGACCAGGGTCAAGGTGAAAGGCACACCCCTGAGCAGGGCTAGCATACCCAAGGTAAATGCGGGGTTGGGGCACACAGCAACTATACCAAGGACAGCCCGACTGAAGGAAAATAATCAGACTTTAAGCAGTCTCAGGAAATCTGACTTTCCCTGAAAAGCTCCAGGGTGGCTGCTGGATGGCCACATCATGGCCACACCCTAGCGTCCTCCAAATGCAGTGAGCTTGGAGTAAATCGCTCATGGAGACACTCCCCCCCCCACCCAAGAGAGCCTATCAGCTATATTGCCCTCTTTCACTTTGCACTCTTTTGCTGTAACTTAAAGTATACATAAATAATTAAGACTAGGTATAGGCCATGATGAATCACTGATTGTCATCTGAACTGGGCCTGCTTTAATGAGATCACTGTTGTTGGCTGGTGAATGCCAGACTTACCTTATGAAATGGCAGGCAGTCAGTTTTTTCATTTTTATTCCTGGATTTCAGATCAAAGTTGTACAGTGCTCTGCAGAGGGGAAGTGGCTGTGGCAGCTGTTTGATAATTTGCACAGAGTTTGTTGGGAAAACGCCGCTGACCCTATTAATCTCTCCTAGGTACCAGTTTTCATCCAGCTGACGGTGCAATATAATGATGTCCCCTTTGTTGAACCTCAGTTCTCCAGGGTTGTGTCCTCTGTAGCTGTACAAGGCTTTAGCCCGGGGAACCTTCACATAAAAGAAACAGAAAAGTGAGTGAGCTTATGACCAAGCGACACAATGTTGAACCATGTGTGATTTCGGGCAGTTTATGTTGACTTCAAGATCATAGCCGGCAACACGGAAGCTAAAACACTTCCTCAGTCTGTTTAAAAAGACAGGATCTAAACTGGAGCCAATCTACATGGAAATGGATTTTGAGGCGGTTCCATTTAAATATGGATTTTCATGAAATTGTGTTAGCTCCCCCCGGGGCCAACAGTAGCCAGTAATGCGGTGTATACGTTAAAAAAATCAGTTTGCATGGGGAAAACGAGTAGAATTGAATGTCATCAAATAGTAGGTATGGGGAAGCAGGAAGGTGTGCTCTCGCCACCCCCTCCCCAAGCTTTTAAAATCAGTAAGGCTCTGCATACTATACATAACAGGTTTGTTATGCTCCCCCCCACTCAGAGAATATTTAAAGGGACAGGTAGTGATTGAGCATAGGGTCAAAACAGTGTCCTTTCAAAGCAGGTCCATGCTCCTGAGCTCAGTGAATATTTAAAGGGGCAGGCAGTGTTTGAGTGCACGGTCGAAACAGCATCCTTACAAAGCAGTGGGGCTGACTCCCATCCTCAAAGCAATGACTTACTTCTGGGCAGACGTAAGCCCCCGCCCCATGCAACTCTTCCCTTCTGCAAATCAGTGCCACTTCCACCAGCTCATGCTGAAGCCAACTGAGGACACATGGGCTCCCAAACTGCACTGAAGCTGCTGTGACTGGAAAACCTGCCACAAATAGAGTTTTAAAAATGGATTCCAGGCAAGAAATGCTGTGCTAGCTACAGGGAGGGGCATGTGTCATTTGACATGATTGACTAGGGGCAGAGCAGAACCAGAGTAAAAGCTTGGTATAGATTAGCCCCTGGTAATTCTTGATTCATATTGATGTCTAATGCCAATGCTACCGATAAGTAACTTATATCCTTCTCAAGCGATTTTGTGGAGCTGAAATTTCCCTTGTAAGCTTAAAGCTACTCTTATAATAGTTTGGAGTTTAACAAAATTGCTGTGTTCGGATTTTTGCTATTTAGTTTTAAACACTCTGTTTTTTTAAACTAAAATTAGAACTAGAAGTAGGCATTTTTAGTAGTGCTTTATATGAATCAGTGCTTTTATCTTCACATCTGCATGCAATGGCACCATTATAAGTAATAACTGTCCAATGGAAGCATCCTGAGAGCAGAACTTGAGCTTTCCAGTAAACACTAAGGGTGCTGGAAGGGGAATGCTGGGAGTTGTAGGGCTTTTCTCTGTCTAAACTAGCATAGGATTGCGCCTTAAATATGTTAACATAGTGCCTGTGCCTGTAATTATGTGGGGCACAATCCGAAGTTAAATACAATCCTATACATGTCTACTCAGAATTAAGCCCCACTGAATGCAGTGGGACTTACTCCTAAGTAAGAGGGTATAGGATTGCACCTTTAATTTCACTGATTTTCAGTAGAAGAATTGTCTGAAATGTCAGACTTTGAATTGTGCCATAGTTTCTTCTGCTTTCAATATTTGATTCCCCCGTATTTAACCCACAACAGAGTGATGAAGGACAAGAGGGTCGGAAGACATGGGGAGGAAGACATGAGATGTAACAGGTACATACAGAGTTAAAAAGCAGCTTACAGGAAATAAGGTAAGAACCACTGAGGTAGGTGAGTGTGTGTGTGTGTGTGTGTGTGTGTGTGTAAAACACAGATCATTGCAAGCCCTACCCAATCCTCCTTGGCTTCAGAGCCTTAAACAAACACTGTCACATCCTTCTCACCTAGCATTAGATAGAAGTGTTTTGTCACTGAAAGTTGAGGCACTCACATTGTTTAATTGGAGTCTTTGCACAATTCTTGTTTCAGGCATACACCCGGTTTCATAAGCTGTGTACACATGCTCTAGTACGTGCAGGCCTCCCCATTTACTGCCCTGGAATAGCAGCTCTGTGCCTGGTGCCTTTTCACTGATTATGGAGGTTTCTCCTCCACTGAAGTGAATGGGGCAGCTCCTGTGAGCGGGAGCTGCCCAGATGTGAATCCAAGCCCTTTTGTTGGCCAGGGATATTTGGAAGACAGCAACAAAAGTCTTGGCACTTCCTCACTGGCCTGGTCTGACTCAGATTGGTGTTTGTGTCAAGAGTGATAGAAGTGACTTGCGCTGTGGCAGGATTTATGCCTGCCAAGTAGGATGGAGGTGACCAGATCTGCCTTCCTTTCCAGGAAATGCCAGCCAATCACTGGCACAGGAGTCTGGGTCTGTCGTTTTTGCCTACGTTGCTTGCTACTGCATTAGTGCTGTGTCTTAAACTAGGAATGAGCTGCAAGGCCACTAATAATGTCCCAGGAAAACTTGAATGTGAACCCAGTTTTCAGTCCAAGACTGTTTATGTATCAAACCAAAATATGCTTTATATTTCATAAGGGGAGTGCTGTTGTTCACTATAAAAGCAGAGTGGGAAGAATTTCTTTACTAAAGTCAGGATGGTAGAAGGATCTGCCTTTTTTTTTTTTTAAACAATGCAAGTATTTTTTTTGCCAGTCTCTGTGGTAAAATGACTGTCAGGTTACAATATCTACTTTACTGAAGTAAATCCTATTTTATCCACTCCAAAAATTTCAATTTAATAAATGATAGGCCAGATCATTTGGACTGCTAGAGCAAACCCAGAGAGCCTACATTGGGTTCACTGTCCTTGTCGCAGCAACAATCTCAGAGCAGCTGTGCATCCCCTTTTCTCCTCCTGAAGAAGCATAGCAGAGATAAGCAGAGGGGTGCTGTTCACGACTACACGGTTCCAAGGGCAGGCCTCCCATGGCGCATCAAGCGGGTTGTACAAGTGGCAGCATTCACTCAGAAAATGAGGTTGCTAGTGCCAGAAAGAAGTGACTGAATGACACAGGTGGATGGAAACATTGGTCAGCTTCCAAGCACTTCTGGTATTCCTCATGAAAATAAATGGGCATGTTGCAGCTTCCCTTACATGCATCATATGCAGGGTGTTCTGAATGGAACCTGAAAATGCAGGTTGAACTATAAATTAGCTATGAAGTTGGAAGTGCTGCATGGAAGGTACTAACCACCGTGCACCATTTTCTGGCTATAAAGAGGATTAGACACACTGATCGCTTTATTTCAGGGATAGAGAACCTGTGGCCCTCCAGATGTTGCTGGACTACACCTCTATCATCCCTGATCATTGGCCCTGCTGGCTGGGGTTGATTGGAGTCCAATGCCTTCAGTGTCACAGGTTCCTCACCCTTGATCTATTAGGTTGTTTCGACTGTGCCTTTCTATGATAAACTGAAATGTAAGGTGGCGGATACATCTTTGGCTGGGCAAGCTCAATAGTGCTTTGAAATATCCACACTGGATGGGCTGGGGCTGCAGTTAGGTTTTAAGGGGTGTGTGTGTGTGTGTGTGTGTGTGTGTGTTTCTTATATCACCACAAATCAGATCTGAAAAGAGATGGGAGGAAAACACAGGAAAAGCTGGAATTTGACAGGCTGATAATGACATCGTCTGGACGCTCTGTAAAAAGTGAGTGAACCAGGGAGGGTAATTTCAGCAGGTGCTTCCAAGCTTTTATTGTGCAATCACCCTTCCTCATCATTGTCCATTTGTAACCCTCCCATGTTATCCCACCACTTTGGGTGCTTTCAGATGGATGGCTCTTAGCGCTACCCATGAGAAGGCATTGTGCAGTTATTCCACCTTTTCTTTCATCATGGGTTTTCTGCAGTAAGAGAAAAGGTGGAAGAACAGGTGGAAAAATACAGGAAGGTTTCTAGTAGAAGACATTGTCATCTGGACACCCTGTGAAATTCCATGAAGGCGATGGTGCCATAACAACCTCATCTGGAAGCACCCTTCTTCTGTCTGTTTTTCTCATCACAGAAAAGCTGTTGAGGAGGAAAAGACAGAATCGCTGCTAATAGCTGCACAATGTCCCTTGATTGGTAGTCCTAGGAGCCATCTGTCTGGAAGCACCCTGAGAAAAGGGTACTGGCTCTAGGTTTTGGGGGGACCTTGGGCAAGGTACCCACAGTGGGCCCCTCCCCCAGTAAGTCTATCTTCTCGCTGCCATTGTCAGCCGCTGCTATTGCTTCCCATCCTTAAGAAAGAGGATTATTGCCACTTGCCGGTGAGCAAGTAGGCAGTGGCATCTGCTGCTCCCCTTCCCAGCACCACTGATGACTGGGCCAAGGCAAGAGGCAGGCGAATAAGGAAGCTGGAATGGTGAAGAGGAGCAACTCCAAAGGGGCTTTTCCGTGGGCCCCTCTGGAAGTGTGGGCCCTCGGTAGGTGCCCCACCTTGCCTACACTTGATGCCAGCCCTGGATAGCATGGAAGCCACCCAACTCTCTAGCTGCTAGGTGACACTGGCATCTGAGCCTCTGAGCACAAGCTGTTACTTCCCAGACAAAGATCCATCCAAAGCAGTCTAGATCAGCAGTAGCAGGATCAAAGCACACTCCCTTCTTTCTTTCCAAGTAGAAAGTCCTGCAGGACCTAGAGACAGTAACTGGCCCAGCTTGTCCTGCTCTCCAAAGTCTTCCACAGTTTTCCCCACCTGTGGATTCCAGGTCCATCTGAAAATACGAGTCATGTGCTATGCCTTTAAAAGTCATTTGGATCTCAGGAGTGGCATAGGCTAAATATATTGTTGGTTCTACAAATGCCAAACTTCCCACTTCCTATGTTTTGGAGACCAGATTGATATTAACTGTTCATGCCAAAGACAGCAGATGCGAATGCCTCCTGCTTTTTATAGCTTAACTTTAATTTCCGAAGCCCTCGCACTTAACCCTCACCTTTCTTGCATTTTGCAGCTTGAGAGAAGAAATCCTTTTTTTCCGTATACAAGCACTGGCAGGGAAGCTTCATTTTCCATAGCATCAGGAAAGCTAAACCAGCGTATTCAGATATGGCAGTTACTTATACTGCTAGTCCTTTGTGTTTAAAACAGTACTGCTGCCATCATCCAAGAACCCCAGAAGTACACAAGGAAAATGGAATGCTTTGGAAGAAAGGACTGCCTGCTAGAAGAAATTGAATGCTCAGTCTGATCCCATGCCTTCATACTTGACTGGAAGTAAGCCCTCCTGAATTCAGGGAGGTTTACTCCCAAGGAAGTACATACAGGATTGCAGCCTTAGGGCAACTCCATGTATTACGATTCCTCCAGTAACACTGCTATATCTTGACACAAACATGTAATGTTTAGATGTAATATCCTGGGACATCGCTGGTTCCTGATCTCCTGCTTGTGGTCTACAGCAAGGGTAGGCAGAAAATAGATCTCCAGATGTTTTGGATGTCAACATTCAGCATTCCTGACCACTGGCCATGCTGGCAGGAGCTTCTGGGAGTTGAAGTTCCAAACATCTGGACATCTATTTTCTTCCCACCCTTGGTCTACAGCAGACTTCAGACTTGTAAGCTGTATCTTGTTTCTTAGTAGAATCCTGATATCCACCAACTACAGCCTGGTGCAAAAGACATACACCAGGGATGGAGAATCAGTGGGCTTCCAGATGTTGAACTCCAACTCCCATCATCTCTCACCATTGGCTATGCTAACAAGGCCTGATGGGAATTGCAGTCCAACAACATCTGGAAGGCCACATATTCCTCCCTGACATACACTTAGAATTAAAGAATATTGAGCTGAGGAATTTGTTCTGAGTACCAGAACTGAATGGAAATCACAGTTCTTCCACACAAAAATCCATTCCTGGTGACCCCTAAGTTTTCTTGATTTCAGATGCATAACAGGGTAGAAGAGAATAGTCATGATGTTACTACTATTGTTAAACAATCAGGAGTCAGAAATCCTTGATCTACTGCAAATCAGACAAAGATCTACCAGTAGATTCAGATTTACTATCTGCCCACCCCAGCTCTTGAGCACCTTGCTGTGACCATTGGAAATTGTGGTTATGAGCTCAAAGTTATCACCAAGGTACACATGGGGGATGGGGTATTGATGCTCACTGCTTAAAATGGATGAAGATGAATCAAATTGATTTTTTAAAAATTACAGCTGATTATTTTTTCCTTTAAATATTTCTAAGCTGCTCACACAGTGATTCACTGTTTCCAAATTGCCCTCCCACCATCCAGCACTAACACAGCCTGTCAAAACTGAAGCACAGTGCACAGGTTTTTGTTTTAAAAATAACAGTTCTTGAAAAATGAAACATTGTGCAGAACTAAACCAAATATGCCCAGCAAACTTTGAATCTGATGCATTTCACAACTCTGCAGGCTGGTACAATGGCTTTGTGCCAGTTGTTTGTATGATGGCCACCAACTTGGATGGCTTAAAAAAGGGGTTAGACAAATTCCTGGAGGAGAACTGGAATGGCTACTAGGCTTGATGGCTATGTGCTACCTCCAGAGGCAGTATGCCTATGTACACCAGTGGGGCAGGAGGGTGCTGTTGCATTTGTGTCCTGCTTGTGGTTTCCTGGTCGACAGCTGGTTGGCCACTGTGTGACCAGAATGCTGGACTAGATGGACCCTTGGCCGATCCAGCATGGCCCTTCTTATGTTCTTATAACTGTATAGTTTTTGAGTCCATGTTACCTGTTGATTTGATGGATGTTTTGGGGTCAACTTTTGTGATTTTAACTGTTGTCCCAAACCTTGGGAATTGCTGCAGTGAAAAAAGGAGTATAATCTTCTACATTAATAAAGCTGTAAAAAAATTTGGCATAGCCACACAAAATTTGGCATAGCCACACAAAATTTGGCATAGCCACACAAAATTTGGCATAGCCACACAAGTGGTGAGAGTGCTGCAAACTGCAAAGTATGCTGGAAGCTGGCTCGTATCAAGTCAGACCCTGGGTCCATCTAGCTCAGTATTGCCTACATTGACTTGCAGTAACTCTCCAGGGTTTCAGACAGGATTCTTTCCCAGTCCTACCTGGAGATGAACATGGGACCTTTTGCAAGCAAGACCTCTGCTTTACCACTGACCTATGGGCCTTCTCCGAAGGTATAGCCCTCCTCCCGCTGGTTGGAAAATGAAAGTACTTGGTGAGTTTCTGTCTTTGATTGCACACATTTGTCTTGGTAAAGCTATGCAAGCTTTCAAGTTGCACATGATTCTTTGTCAGGCAGCATGGTAATAGCCAAGGGTTCATTCATATGCTTGGTTAAATGGATATCAAATATGTGATTGGCTTGACCCTTCCAATGTTATCTTTGTACTACCTAATTGCCTGATGGAATATGAATGATCTATAGCATTTTAGCATTACCTGCACTGGCTCAAATTCCCAGTGGTTGGCCAGCACATGCATGCCAACATACAAATGACCAACACATTCTGTATTGTGCTATGAATCAGCTGGGTGCCAGACGCATGCCCTGAGACACAAGCAGCAATCATATCTTCACTGCAGATGGGTTCAACTGTAGCACCAGCCTCTGTACTTTTCTAGCGGTTTTAGTAGCAGGACTTCCTGTACTACACAGTTCTTGACTGAAGAACTGTCGTTAGTTCCAAACCAGAAAGTGGCTGGGATGCAAGCATGTCTACAAACTACACCCCAGAATCCCTTCCTATAATCACAAAAGGGTGAAGGCTGGCTCTCATTATCAGTGCTAACTGAATGAATGCTACACATGCTGAAATGCACTCTCTACCATTACTTCACACATTCCAAAACTGAGCTCTGACATAGGAAACACATTCTGGGGATGAGCTCATATCCCAGTTAAGCCGAGCTCTCCTGTGGCCCTCCTTTCTGCTTGCTCCATGTTAGGGCCTGCAATAGCTGACCTGACATGTTCTGACAGACATGGTTCCATACTGGCAACAGTTCCAACAGCATGGCATAGTGTAGAGCTGAGAGTTGGAACGCTGTTGGGTGAATAGTGTGAGCTATGAAGCAATAGGTTCATCTGTTTACTTGATAGTGACTTGCTTAAGGCCACTATCTCTCTCTTTAATGCAGGTGGGCCACTTCTGATCCCTATACACCCCACAAGCCGTATTCCAGCCGCTGCTGCCACTGCACTGCTGAATTTAGCAGTGGTGGCCAAACCCCCCAGTATCAAACCAGTACAGAGTGCTAAAGAGGTCAAATTTAGCTTGTTCTCAAGCCAAATTTGACCTTTTTGTTGCTTTGTACTGGTTTGCTGCACTTTTTCCCATTGCCACGAATTTCAGCGGCGAATTTCAGCCACGGGCCTTGTGTTGCCCACCGCTGTCATCTTCTTATTAATATTAATATTATTACAGGGTTGTAAACATAATATACATTGGGGTATTGAGCTTCTTTCCATTTGAGACCTGAATTCCATTTTGGAGAAGCTCAAGGGGGCAACATCCCAGTGGTGGATGGAGCCAAAGGCCAGGGCCCCAAATTCCGAAAATGCCAGCGTATTGTAGCATAAAGCTCTTACTGCCAGGAACAAAGCCTTAGGAGAGGCTTTCAGCCTTTTGGAATGGGGAAAAAAACTGCGCAAAAGCCAAGAAACTACCAAATGATTGGTGGTTGGGGAAAGAGGGTAGAGCCAGGGTGTGACCATATGGGGACCCTGGGAGGGCTGCATTTGGTCCCCAAGCCTGAGGTTGTGCACCCCTGATATACATCAATGCTACATATTTATTGTGATTGAAAAAATACTACATATCTAAATCAATGTTATATCTCTCTTGTGAATGTTTCCCTGTCCCAGTTATGTGCAGACCAAATGTACAGATCGGTAGAAATAATTTGAAAGATGACTCATGTGCATATTCAATTTTTTTGTCAGCACTGGGACAATCTAATGGCACTTTTAGCTGGCATCATTTCTCAGGAATGGTTGTGCCTTGAGAATTTATACACATGGCCAGGAAAGAGCTAGATCTGCAGAAAAGGAGTTGCCAAGGAGCCAGGCAGCACTAGTGCTACTGCAAACACATGGCTGCCATCTGCAGAGGAGGCAGGACAGTGACAATATCATGTCCTCTGGAGCATCACCATGTTTTATTTATGGGATGTCAAGTAGCTTGTTGTCCCTTCAACCTCTTCCTTCTAGATTAGGTGGGACCATGGAGAGGACCTCTTCAGTGGTGCCCCATCTGTGGAATACCCACCCCAGACAAATTCATGAGACACCGATTAGGATGTCGGAGAAATCCACAGTGGATTCAAATGAGTTCAGATTTCTATGAATCCGACCTGCAAATTTTGCAGTGAGCTGGCTTCTTCTGAGTCATGTAGACTGGAAAAAGGCGGTCTGGAATTGCAGAATGGTTTTTCTCTTTGGGGGGAATTTGTGCAAATTCGCAAATGTGCATAAGGGCAAGCGTGCATTAGCTCAAGTGGAATGAAATTCTTGTACATCCCTAAAAAAAAATCAAATTCCGTCAATCAGCAGATGAAGGAACGAAAGACGCCTGACATTCCATGAGACGCAGAACAGATTTAATAAAATCCATACATCACTAACACCAACGTTACTATCTGTTAGATAGCATGCTAACATCTCTTTATGCTCTAAACTTTTAGCGAGAGATCTGTATCTACTGCTTTTGTTTTGGCTTTTTATTCAGTTTTATTTAACTGCCTACCTTAATTCACCACCACCACCACCGCTCCCCAACCATGTGTGTTAGTGTGTGTGTGTATGCTTAGAACTCAAGATAACACTGTATGCATGAAATGGGCTGTAGCCCATGAAATTTTTTGCCATGATAAATGTGGTAGTTTTCAGGGTTCCACAAGACTCTTTGTTCTTTTTGCTGTAACAGACTAACACGGCTACCCCTCTGGAAATTGTTATATTGATTTTATTGGTGTGTGGGTTTGTTTTTGTTTTAACTTGACATTTTTATTGAAAGCTACTCTGGATATCTTTTAATAGAAAAGCAGCATAAAAATAGTTTGAATAAATGAACAAAAAGTTGAGCGGCTGAAGGTGAGGGCAAGTTTTAAAAGCTAGGAAGGGATTTTCTGCAGAAAAAGCCAGGAAGGGATCTGCACTTGACTAGCAGTAGTACTGCAGGCGAACGTGGACTTATGTATTTTGCGTAACTTCTATAAGATCTTCTGCCCTGGATAAAGGGAGATATGTGGGGCCTGCACCAAATAATGCAGTGTGGAGTGCTTCTGTTTAGGGTTGCAGCCACTCCGTTGTGTTTCCCCTGCAACAGCCAGTCAGCATTCCGTGGTCACTGACCATGCTCAGTCCTCACTGGGCTGTTTTTGAGAGCCCATAAGTGGGGTGAGGGCTGTCTAAAGTGCTTTCCCACCCGCCAACACTTGGGATTGCCCCAACCCTATGATACCTCCCGCTTTTGTGTGGATGGTGCCATTTTGACTACATAAGCATTGACACTCACAGCTTGAACATTGGAAATAAAGGGAATTAATGCCGATAACTTTTGAGCCTGCATGTAATGAAAACAGCCTGATACTTCAACTTTTGAAGCATACAAAAAAACTGGCAGAGCTTTAAAAATTTAGTAAAGTACCATGTAAAATCCTTAACCAATTCGTTTTACATGCAAATCTGGATATTAAAAGGACTAAAACTTGACAGACTTTAATTCACAACAACAAGGTGTTTGTAAGTGCAGACCTGAAGCAAGATTAGCTTTTAGACTATATTCAGTGGGGTATGCAAAAAAGCTATACGACCACAGAGGCAAGGAGATTTTGATAACTTATACCTATACCTCCTTGGAGATTTTAATCAAAAATTAGCTACCTTTCACTTATTCATAAATGGGATTAGCCATGCACTGCATTCCTAACATGGAGCTACATGTACAAGCTGTGTTTCTGCTTGGCCCAAATCCTTTTTTTCTACCTCACCCATTTTAAAAAAAGAGACCCCATGCTAAACTGTTTGCTCCAGTTTGGAAATGTTTAAATGCTTTAAACAATTTCTTCTCTCAAATCCTACACTGATGTTTCCAATCCATTATTGCTGCTGTTTTGTGTTGCTGATTTCAGTGGAACAGTACTTCCATTTTTTGCTTTGTATATAACATTTGTACACAAAGTTATACAAGATTTAGCAGCAGAATCTGAGAAATTGAACTAGTCGAACTTCTTTGAACTTCACAGGAAGCCTGATTTCAATTTCCCTTGCCAGCAGACCGCCACCACATCCTCTCCAATGTTAATTAGAATTCTGCAATTCATTCCTGTCATGCGTGTAATAAAACTGTCGCAGACGGCTTCTTCTAAAGAAGAGTGGCATTGGGATGGAGAAGCGGTGGTGGAGAGAGATGGAACTTAAACCCTTCCCTACCTGCCCACTTTTCTGTTGCAACATTATGATTCTTCATGTTTGTTTCTTCCCCACCCCTTTGGGGATTTGAGAAACACGTTTGTGCAGGCAAGTGGCTGGGCATGTGGGGAAGTGTTGAAGTGAGACAGTGAAACAGTGGGGAAAGGATTAAGCACCCCTCACCCATGAATCCAAATTGCCCCCTCCTGGAGCTGCTTTTTCTTAGAGCAGCTGATGGAGTTTTGCTGCAACTATTATTTATTTATTTGACTTGTACCTTGCCTTTCTATCAAAAATGGCACTCAAGGTGGCTTACAATCACTAATGAAACTTGAAAAAAACAATAAAAAAGCAAATGCATTCAACCCAATTAAAAACACAACAATAACAGAGTAAAAACAGCCTCCAACCCAACAGACCCACTTATGCACGAAAAGTCTACTTGGATACAGCAGCCTTTGCCTGCAGGCAGAAGGACAGCAGAGAGGGAGCAAACCTCGCCTCCCTCGGCAGGAAGTTCCACAGCCTGGGAGCGGCCACTGAGAAGGCCCTCTTTTGCATTGCCACCAAATGTGCCTCTGAAGGCAGCTGTCGCAAAAGAAGGGCCTCTTCAGCCATGAGTCATGTGTAACATGTAGAGCCACCTTTCCCAATATGGTGCCCTCCAGATATTTTGGACTTCAACTCCCATCAGCCTCAGCCAGCATAGCCAATGGTCAGGAATGCGAAGAGCTGTAGTCCAAAACGTCTAGGGTTGTGGGAGGCTGGTATGGCGTAACATGTGGCATAGAGTACTGGTATACTAAAAAGGGAGTTCTGGTATAAAAAACACATGTTCTAGCAGGCGGTATGCATCTGCACATACAGTGTAAGTTTGTCAAGAGAACCTTTTTATAACAGTCCTTGTGCTAGCTAGTGGAGGCTGTGAATGGATTCCCTAATAACTGTGATGCCACTCTTGATAATGGGATTGGTTCTCTTGAATGAATTATACTAGACAGAGTCTATGTAAATGTGTGTATAAAGTCTGGCAGATCGAAGAGGAGACTCGGCACACAAGATGGCCCCATTAAGAGTATCTAACGATATACTTAGGAAAATCTTTTTCGGTTTAGGAAAAAAAAAAGACAATTAAGGGAAGCCACGACAGAGGCATATAAGATTATGTCTGCTTTGGAAGAATGGCAAGACAGATTCTTCTCCATCTCTCACAATATTAACAGTTTGGGCTCCCCCAAAGAAACTGATGAGCAGTAGGCTGAGAAGAGACTAAAGCAGGGGTGGGAAGCTTGTAGGCTAAAACATCTGGAGGGCTACAACTCCCAATGAGAGTTGTAGGCCCAAACATTTGGAGGGCCATAAGTTGCCCACCCCTGGTCTCAATGAAATACTGTTCCACAAGATACATTGTTAACTTATGGAGTTTACTGTTATAGGAACTGGTGTCGCTGCTAGTTTAGATGGCTTTAAAGTGGGTTAGACAAATTCCTGGAGGACAGATCTATTCCCAGCTATTCCAAAATGAATAGAATCAGATTTGTTGAACTTTTCTTTGAAGACTTTTTGTTAAATTATAGAGACTTCAAGGTCGGCAGAGGAGCGTTCTGAGAAACTGAAATAGTCTCACTTCTGAAAGTTTTCAATTTTTTTTAGTATCTCATCTGAAAACCTTGTTAACAAGAATTTGATCATGTAAGTTTTGCTGTCACCTATACAAGCTTCCTGTGTCAGCTCGGTCTTTTCGGGACAGCTACTTCACACATTTCACAAAAGCAAACCTGGATTTATCACTAAGGCTATGTGCTGAACAGGTCACTCCAGCCAAGCAACAGCTTCCTGACAAATGTATATTTCGTTCACATTTACACTTTACTTTCTTTAGGTATACACTTCATTTTAAGTGTACACCTAAAAATTTAATGTGGCCTTTATTAATCAAAGGACTTCTAATCCTGCTGCTTATTGATGTTTCAATGCACCATAGCCCTCTATAATGATCTGGTGTACTCACACCTTCCTCCTCTTGAGGGAGAATGTTTGGAAAGTGCCTGTTAGTTACTTATGAACATGCTTATGCCACCACCTCCATTTTCTTCCTGACTCTAAGGCTGGTAGGGCTCCAATGCTATGGAACTATGATGCATATGAGAAACACCCTTTCCGTGCTTCCCTATCCCTGGAGTGTGAACAGTATGTTATGCGCCTGAGCAAGACAGATTCTGAGTCTATGAAGCCCTAGCCTGTCCCAAGTACTGATCCAAATATCTTTTATTAAGGATTCAAAATAAAGAGAAATAGATAAAGGGGAGGTTACATTCAAAATAACAGAACTATCATATTTAACTGGTGCTTTACACTTACAAATCCTAACTTTGTTCTCCTACCTTACACAAACTCCTTATGTAAGTTGTGGTCAGATCCCCTGTGTGCCAAGGCACAAGATGTAGTGATGGCCACAAATTTGGATGGCTTTAAAAGGGGAATGGAAAAATCCATGGAGAAGGCGATCAATGACTGCTGGTCATTGTCTGATTATTAATTAGCACAAATCTAAGGTTTTGGTATTTACCAAAGTCCGAAAGCAATATAGATGGACTCTACACTGCAACAATATAGAGCAAGTCCCTCATATAAGATATCTAGGTATACAAATGCAGAGTACTGGTTCTTGTTCTGAACAACAGAAGCAGGCAATTAAATCAGCAAACTCTAGCCCAGGCCATTTCAAGGTTTTTCTTTACGCAGGGTGGCTGCTTCATACCTTCTGCTATCCAAGTTTATAAAGCTAAGTCCTTGGCCCAACTGACCTTTGGTATGCCAAACTGGATTTCTGCGTTCAACTCTAGTTTCCTTAGGAAGGTTCTGGGTTTACCTCCCTGTGTGGGGAAGGCAGCTATTTACTTGGAAGTGCGTATTTGATCAGGCTTGGATTGAAATGTCTAGAAATGCAGCTACATGTGCATTTTTCTACAGCTCCTGCTGGTTATATTCATCTACTGCTTTCTGACTCCGTTGTTAGTCAGTGGATGAAGGAGAGGGAGAACAGGATTTTTAGGTTGGGTTTTTCTCCTGAGGCTTTGACCAATTATGCCTTAAAGAAGGCACAATTCTGTTATGCAGAGATTAGTAGATTCAGTTCTCCAGTGTCTGAGAGCCGCAGCTGATAAATCCTGTTCCCCATTATCTCGATGTAATCCTCTAAAATATGGAAGAGCTTTGTATCTGCATACACTGGCTGTTTCCAAATCCAGGACAGCATTCATGTTTGCTCATTTCGATGTGTTGCCTTCTGCACTGTTAAGCAGACAATTTAATAAGACCCCAGTTAACAAACATCTGTGTTGTGCGGAATGGGTGCAATAGATCTGTTGATCATGTACTCCTGTATCGTAATCTGTATAGAGACTGCAGAGAGAAGCTGATTCTTCCCTTATTAAGAACTCTCCTGGGATGATCTTCTGAAGATCTAGTGATGTTTTGTTTGAAGGATGACTCATCCTATATCACTGAGAACGTTGCAAGTTTTTTTTTTCTTATCTCAATGCAAATTAGGGAAAAATTATGTTGGTCCCCTCTTAAAACATATAGTTTTTATCTAATTGCTCTTAATCAGTTGTGTCTGCCTTTTGCATAAAAACTTTTACTGATCTGTGACCATAATAAAAAAATCATTCTACTAGTCCTGATGGATACATGCTGCCTCCAGTATCAGAGGCAGTATGCCTATGTACACCAGTTACTGGGGAACTTAGGCAGGAGGGTGCTGTTGTACTCATGTCCTGCTTGTGGGTTTCCGTGGGCAGCTAGTTGGCCACAGTGTGAACAGAATGCTGGACTAGATGGACCCTTGTTCTGATCCAGCATGGCTCTTCTTATGTTCTTAATGCAGGGTCTGCCCACAACAGGGGTGGGGTGCCTGCATAGTTTCTCCAGACTCCAGGTAAGAATGAGGACAAAGTTGAGTTGGCTCAACCCCCCTGATTTCTTTGGGGCAAACTTCAGAAAATGGGGGAGGAGAATTTTCCTGATAGTGGAAAAGTCACTGACCAATGAGGTGAGTCGCAGTAGGCTGAAGATGTTGAGAAAAGGGCAGTCAGCGCTAGAAGTGACTTCTTGAAGGTGAGAAATGGGAGGTGGCTGGATTTTGTGCCAGACATGCCTTGCCTGTGTAATGCTGTCCTTTGGAGAACATGGCTGAAGAAGGTCTTTTGGGTAGAAAAGGGGCAATTTACACCCTGACTCTACTTTCCCTTGTTTCACTTCATCCTTTCCTGCTTCGTGTTTTCCTGCCTGGCCCCTGTTCTGCTTCAGCTTGTTCCCTTCCCTTGTCCTTGTCTGAGCCATCTGAATATATCCTAATGAACCTACTGTGCTACAAGCTACTCTGGCTTTCATGCATCCTTGTCTCTGATGCTCCTTACTTGTGAAACCGTATAATTTGGGTGAATTGTCTCTTGTCATGGTGGTGAAGGAGCTATAGGTGTTAATTAAATTGACTTGCTCTCTAGTACTTGCTCCTTTGTTTTTCAGGCTTCCCTCTCATTGTTTAACATAAAGTAATTCTTTTTTCTACATTGGGCTCTCCTTCTTTTGAGCTTTAAATTACCCTTTTTTACATTATTCTTCCTGCTCCACTCCATCTCCTTTTTGTCTGACTCACAACTCAGTGCTCATTCTCTAGCTGTTTTACATTTGGGCATCTCTCACTGGACAAGGACTTTCCAAAGAACAATTTGCTCATACTCTTTAAGGGCTGTTCACACATTACACAGGCCGAACCTGGGTTTTCCACTGAGTGTACACTCAAAAAGGAGCAGCAGCCAATCTTGGCTCCCCAGTCACTCCATACAGACTGAAATATGCACTCAAGCAATGTGAAAAGTGAAAAGCTCTTTGATCTACCGGTTCCTTGTCACCCGAGAACCCAAAAGAGACTGTTTTTGCAACACACCCTTTAAAAAGTCCTGGAGGCAAAAACTTTCTTGAACACACCTGTGTGTCTGTGAACCAGATCAAAATCAGTTGCTAATTACATATCGATCCTCACAGTGCAATGTCAAGATCTACTGGAATGCAAATAATAATGGCGAATTAGGCTGCATTCCTAAGCATACATGCTTGGAAGCAAATACTATTAAAATAATAAGGCTTAACTTCTGAATAGTATCTCGGACTGGGCAGTATTGATAGTACATTTTATTTTCCACCACTTTCATATACACATCAGATGTTTGTACCATATCTTGCCCTTTAGAAAAGGAGACTTGTTGAGCTGGAGAGGATCGCAGTACAATCGTCCATAGTTTCTATCAAACCAAGCGCTAATGAGTTTGAAATTCAAACTGAGAAACAAAACTTTAAAGTATTCGTTCCACTTGAGCATGGCATTGCAAGAGGGAGAAACTCCAGGCAGATGAATGTGGATAAAAACATACCTGGAAGGAAGGGGAAGGTTAGTGCCGTCTTGATAAAAGGGATGCTACTGAAATGCCATGTTAGTAGTCTTAGAATAAGCATTTACCCAGCTTGTAATGTCTGGATGTATTGTGAGGAGAGCTGATCTGCTCTGAAATTCTTCCTCTTGCTGAAAATGTAAATTGGGATTGTTTGAAATATATATGCCAAATTTGCACCTGCAGAGCCCAAATTCATAAGACTAGGCACTCAAAGACAGCAGCCACTCTTGCTGCATCTCCAAAGTTGAATACTTTAACTCATTATTCTCAATGAAACTCTGGTTGATTGCTCAAATTGACTCCATTTTTTAAAAAGTGACTATTTTCAGTGAATAATTTACAGAAGCTTAGCTTTGAGCAATCAGTTTGGTCACAAGTTTAAC
Source organism: Heloderma suspectum (assembly GCF_057233095.1). Classification (NCBI taxonomy): domain Eukaryota; kingdom Metazoa; phylum Chordata; class Lepidosauria; order Squamata; family Helodermatidae; genus Heloderma; species Heloderma suspectum. The sequence goes on from NC_139459.1 coordinate 252,055,355, forward strand.
TCTTCATTAAAAACAAACACACACGTTGCCTCATGAACAACAAAGAAATGATTATGACGTTCAAAGAAGTGACATTCATGATGATGTCATCATGCCAATCAAGATATATGGGCACATGCGACTTTGGATTTGAACCTTGTCTACTTTTCTGCAATTTCAGTTATACGATTTATGGAACAAGCAACCATTTTGGTGGATATCTCGCCATTCTGGTGATTTGATTGGTGATCATATGATTCTCCTATGGCAATTTCACTCGTGGTTAAACCCTGCTTCGGGGAGGTTTCTGGGTGGTTACCAGAAAGATTCTCAATATTTGTGGCAGTTTTGCTTATGTGTGGAATTATAAGTCAATAAAAACTCCTGAACATAGTTGATCCCCCCCACCCTGTTCTCCAACAACACTCATAACTGCTGACCCAATTCCAAACTGAGGAGAGTTCAGCCATCGCTAGCTGAGAAGAAGGATATGTCTCTAATGCTTGTTTGGGTCTCACTGAGGACCAATCCAGAACTAATTACGTGAATCTGTTTTTAAACAAAGTCGACAGAAAATGCTGACCTAGTTTGGATCTTGCTTGTGTGCTTACCACTTTCCCAATCAGTGGGAAGTACCATTACACACATCTTTGTTTAGCCAAGTTCAAACTGCACAAACATTCCTTTTCAGTCCCAGGTAGTGTGATGCATTCCAGTAGCTTGGAATCACTGCTGTGAATCAGTAACCATTTCCTACCATACTTTAGCAAGTGCCAGGCTATACAAATATACAAATACAAGGGGCGACGGGCGGAGGGTGGGGGTGGATTTTATATAGAAGAGACAAGGTCTGTGAATTGGTCATTTCTGTGGTTTTCGATGAACCCAGTTAATTGGTCCCTTCACTCTAGGGGTGTTGCTAGGCACTTCAAAGATTCAGGTCCCAGGCCAATAAGACACAAGTCTGCATAAAATGTGCATAAGCTGATTTATATCTATATATGCACATTTAAAAATAATTACTAGGATTTATTTAAATTTCACAGAAGGCAAAGCCAGCTTGTGCAGAGTGCCTGAGTATTGGTGGGGGCAAGGCGATTTGATCACATAATGGCTATACTGCGCCAGCGGCACTGGTTACTGGTGCGTTTCCAAGCCCAATTCAAAATTCCGGTTTTGACCTTTAAAGCCTTAAATGGTTTGGGACCAATTTACTTGAAGGACCACCTTCACCCATATCAGCCTGCCCGCACTTAAGATTAGAAAGAGAGGCCCTTCTCATTTGCCCCCCGTGAGAGCAGTCAGGTGGGTGACCACATGTGAGAGGGCCTTCTCTGCAGTGGCCCCTCACCTTTGGAACAAGCTGCCATAGGAGGTCCACCATGCTCCATCATAGCAGACTTTTAAGAAGGCCTTGAAAACATATTATTTTACCTTGGCCTTCTATTGATATGACTGTTATTGTTGCTGTTACTGCTGTTAACATAGTTGTTGGGTTTATTGTTGGCTTTTATTGTTTTTGTTTTTATCACTTTTAATATTTTCACTGCTTTTATGTATTTTCTTGTTGTAAGCCGCCTTGGAAGGCTTCTGCCCTGAAAGGCGGCCAAGAAATGTCTTAAATAAATAACGAATAAATAAAGCCAGCAAATTAATTTCTCATCCAATCACCTCAAATAAAATAAATTATTCCATTAATTTACACCCCACCCCATCCCAAATCAGTAGTTACTCTTCAATTACAGTTAATTTGTAATCTCTTGTTGTCCCTGCCCATTCTCCCCCCCCCCAACACACACATTTCTCCTTCCTGAAGGAAAATCTCCCCCCCCGCCCCTTCATGCAATTAGGCTTGGAAGAAAAGCTCCCATTAACCCCAAGGAAGTTTTTTCCTCAGCTTAATTGCCATGTGGGGGCAGGGTTGTGGGGGTTGTTCCAGAAAGTGGGGACTGGAGGGTTAACTCTTCCCTCCCCGTCTGCATGGCAATTAAGCTGAGAAATAAACCTCCCATTGACATCGATGGACACCTTAGGCTCTGGGGAATAGATCAGGGGTCCTGGGAAGCCGGGGACCCATGGCCACTGCTCCACCAATGCCACTGCTTCATCCACAACTCATCATAGGTCTGCTGATGATCTGACACTGCAGAATACTGCTTGGGGAGGCAGCATGAGCATATCATTATGTCAGGGGTGGACAACATTTGTGGGTATGGGGGCCAATTCCTCACTGAATCCACTGAGGGCTGCACCCCTCCCATCCCATCCCATCCCATCCCATCCCATCCCATCCCATCCCATCCCATCCCATCCCAGAAATTGCCATCACAGCACTGCCAATTTTGCCACCAAAACTGGGTGGTGGTGTGGCAGCAGAAAGTGGCAATTTTCCCTTAAAACAAGGTGCACAAGGAGCACACATCTTGTTGGGAAGGACAATGCCTTCCATGAACACAATTCTGCTTCTCAAAAAGGGATAGGGTTGTTTTAAAATAAAATTGTGGCTTTTTTTTGCCACCATTGCCAATTCAGCAGTGGCGGAGGAGGGTAGCAGGGCTCACAAAAATGGCCAGGGAGGGGGGCTGCAGGCAGCTGTGTGTGCCTGCCCCCAGCTTTATATGCAACATTCCCCCCATAAGCCTCTCAGTAACTGACAACAATGTCTAATGCCATATTCACCATTTGTATGCTTTGCAATCACCGATAACATTAGTGGGGTTGTACCAAACAGTATTTGACTTGTGATTAGTGCAGCTGAAACAAAACTGCACAAGCATTCCGAATCTGACAAAATTCCCTATTTAAATGTTAAACCAACATTTAAAATCTGGAAGTTTTAGTCTTGTTAGTATGGCTTGATTGTGTTGCTGTTTGCAAGTATCAGACATGAACTGTCACAAGCAGTCAATTGCCCACTACCAAATAACATCTATCAAATACTGTCAAATATCAAATACTATTTCATGTCAACTATCCAATACTGTCCAATACTAATACATTGCAAGTGAATGGCCAACAACAGTCCAATGTTAAATCAGTATTATTGCAGGTCATCTATCTGGTATCGTTGCACTGTTGTTGTTCAACTGCCTAATATCAGAAAATGAAATCAAAGCCAAATATTAAAATAATATCATTGGATGTTAAATACAATTAACTATTTGGTAAATACTTAAAAAGCCAGAGACTATCTGGTGAATATTTGAATCAAAATTTGCAGAGGAGGCATTTTGGGGCCAAATTCTTTTCACCTCTACTTGTGCTTTTGTTTTGCTTTGCTATCACTAGTGGTTTGAGGCTTCCAAGGGAAACAGAACTAAATTTCCTGCCTCAACTGAGTTGTGATGATGATCCAATAAGCCTGGGTTTCCAGTCATAAAAATGGGAGGTGAGGAGGGATGAGAGACAATTACTGTGTGAAGAAAGTTGTTCAGAGCTTCTCTTCATAGCTGTAAGAAACATGCACTATAATTATGCTTAATGCGTTAGTTCTACATCCTGCTTTGTTGACATTAGTTTTATTATAAGATTTCCAGCTCATACTAGAATTAAAGAGATGGGAGGGTCACTAAATTAAGAAAGACAAAAAATAGAACATCCGTGTGGTGCAGAAAGAGAGCTAACTGGGCAGGTTATCCAAGAGTTCACCTGCAAAGTCCAGAGCAATTGTCCCTGACTGCCATCTCCATGACTCTGCCTGAGGTACTCTGGGATCTGAAGGAAGAAGCTGAGCTAGATGCACAATCACATGATGGAGAAATGTCTTCATTCCCTTGCTTATACACAGGGATGGCCCAAGATATTTTGCTGCCTGAGGCAAAGGACAAGATGGTGCCCATCATTCCACATTCTGAAGGCAACTAGACTGGACTGGCAGCTGAATCTTACTTTTGGGACACAGGGCAGGCTGAGCAGCATAAACAGCTCTGTTTTCCAACACCTCCCCATCATTCTCCACCTGAGGTGGGCACTTCACTATGCCTAATGGTGGGGCTGGCCCTGCTTATACAGCTTATTTCATGCCTTGCCACAGATTGAAGAAGTCGGCTGAGGTGGTAGAATTCTGATTTGTATCACCTGAGATTATATACATATATATAAAAAACCTCCCTGGATGTAGAAAGCTTTAGGCTGCAGTCCTATGCACACTTACCTGGGAGTAAACCCCATGGAATGCATCATTTCCCTCTGATCTCACTCTTTACTGCTCCCCCCTTCCCCCATGTGTATATATATCATTGCAGGTCAGATAAAACTTCATTCACTGATGAAATGGACACTAGTCCATGAAAGCTTGTGCCATAATAAATTTGTTAGTCTTTAAGGTGCCACAAGACAGACTATCATGACAGCCCCTCTGGAAATTATCCCATAGATTCCACTTCCATGATGAAGAGAGAGGTTGTTATTTACATTGTTTGTCTGATCAGCCTGGAAAACGCCCCCATCTCTAGTGTGGGGGAGTGGTGTTATTTTATAGCAACTTCATCATAATTTCAATTCTATCTTTCTGGTTTTTAGCTGCTGAGATGACTTCAATCTTGTCACATAGAACAATACTGTCAAAAAGTTAACTTGGCATTTCAATCTCTTCCTATAATTATATTTGGAGAACTCAAGGCAGTTGGAGTGTCTTTAACTTTGCTTTTTTGCCTGAGAAAAAACCCCCCTGCAGATCCTCCCCCAAGCAGACAGTAGAGAATAAAGCCTGTCCCTTGTGCATGAGTCTTCATATGGTGTACCAAATCTTCTAGTGACCCTTTGGTTCATTTTAGACCTAAGGCCAAAGCTGTAGGTACTGATGGGGACGCTAATAAGAGACACAAAGGAGTCAAGTTGGTTCCTTTTATTGTGCCAATTTCAGTCAACCTAGATTTCAGTCCAGTCTATGGAGCTCTACAGTTTCAAAGGTTCACATCCAAGGTAGCACAAGCAGAACTTTCCCTTCCTCTCCTCCTCTCCAGAACAGATTGGGGTGCATGCGTATGTGAGGGGAGGCTGCAGGGGGAGGGGGAATTGCCCCCCCCATTCCCCTAATGAATGCATTAATTGGATTTCACCCAGAGGGACTCGGACCAAAATTTTTGCATTTGTGTAAGGGTACATCAAAAGGTCTGATAATCATCTCAGACTAGGTGACTCCTTGGCTAAACAGGCATTCCCTAGGCAAGGGTCAGGGAACCTTTTTGGATCTGGGGGCTGGATTGCCCCCTCAGACCCCCCCTGCAAGTTGGATGACATGAAGGGGTGGGCCCCCTCCAGTGATATCAGGGGCATCTGGTCCCTGGCTGAAGCACTGGCTGGAGGTCTTCCACCTGGGGTTTCCTCAGCTGGGGAGCCTGCTTTTCTCTGCGCAGGCTTTTCCCAGCTGGGGAAAGCCCAGGTGGAACGAAGCTGGCTCTCAGACTGAGGCATCGGCTGGGGGAGCGCCCTCCAGCCAACACCTTGGGCAGGAATCCGTCTTCGCTCCACCTGGGCTCTCCCCAGCTTGGGAAAGCCTGGACGGAAGCTCGCTGAGGTGCCAGCTTCACTTCTCCTTCATATTCCCAACACAGAGAAATGGAAGAGGAGTGAAGCAGACTCAGCTGTGTGGGGAAGCTGAGGGAGGAGTGAAGCAACTGAGCCATATCTCAGTGGCTCTCCTGTGCCCTTTCCCTTCCTGTGTCCTTTCCCAAAGGGCAGAACCTCTTTCCAAAAGGTTATTTACCCCAGTGTTCATGTAGCCACATGGTAAGCTGGTCATTGGTAATGTCATGCCAAGCAATAAGGAGAACTCTACCACATATCTGCCCCGATCAGAAATCCAACTGAGCAGAGGACTGGTAACAGTTCCATGACTACTTGACAGAATGTCAGAGGCAATTAGATTGGTTAGATGAACACTGTGGTAATGTACCAGTTGTTAAAGTTTTGAATATTTATCCAGATGAAGGTTTACTACACTTAATGAAGACCTTGCTTGACTCCTCTACTTTTCCTCCCTGCATGACTGTGAATGAGTAGCATCCACTGGGGCTCATTCTGGATTTAAACAGCCTTCAGGATGCTTTTTCATCCAGCGCTGGCCCAAAACATATTGCCACCTGAGGTGAAGGACTAAAAATGCACCACATTCAATGCACAGATTCCAACTGGACTGGTAGTTGACTCTTACTTCAGTGCTGGTGACCGGACAATATCCTCTACACTTGAGGGCAACAGATTAGCTTAGGCAAGCTAGCTTACGGTGAACAGCATGGGAAGGGGTGCCACCCCACCCCACCCCACCCCAGCGTACTGAGGCAGCTGCATCACTCCGCCTAATGGTAGTGCTGGCTCTGTTGTCATCTCATCCATATCTATGATTTTCTGAAGTATGGACTATAGTTAAGTGAACGACACAAGACTGATGGAACGTGGTGGGATTCACTTCTGAATAAACCTGATAAGGATTGTGCTGTCAGAGTGTCATTTTTAAAAAGCAACAACCCCAGTCTGGTGATGAAACTTACTTTAAGGCTGCATTCCTATGAAGACTTACTTCGTGGTAAACTCCACTACACTCAGTGGGCCTTATTACGAATAAACGCGTAGCATTGTCCTATATTAGAATAACCCTACATTACAGCTGGGCAGGTTTCTATAGCCCTTATGATAGATAGGGTCTGCTCAGCATTTTTAATACTAACCATGTGAGAGCAATCCCATTTAAAGCTAACGAGTCTTGTATAACCACTGGCAATATTTCAGCAGAGGATCAAGTAATATATGGATGTTAGACACTGCATGTCAATGACAAAAGGTGATATATCATATTTCCTCCACAAGTGGCAACAAACAGAAGTCAGACCTACACTTAAGTGCCTTGTAGGATCCCCTGGACGCTTCCTAAACGTTATAAGCAACCAAGATATTAATGGATTATATAGTAACAGTGAACCCAATTCTCTGAGTGGTGCTCCTTATATAACCAAAAAGGCACCATCCACCACACACAAAAGGGAGGTATCAGGAAGCTTGGGGAAAACTCAAGATTTGCAGAAGTGCCCCCCCCCCATACACACACAAAAGCCCAGTGAGGATCAAGTATACTCAATCAGTGTCCATGGAATGATGGCTATTGGAGGGTGGGGGGATGGAATAGAGTGTACTGGCTGGCTGGCTGGCACCTTCCAGTCATTTTTCAAAAGTGGTCCCCAGGCTAAAGGCAGGTTAGACACATGAAAATTCTTCTCCCTGCCTGTCTTGCCAGAGCAACGAAATCTGAAAAATCAGGGTGCTTCCAGACAGAGGGTTCTAGTGTGAACAATCAAAAGGCATTGTGCAGATATTCTCTCTCTCTCTCTTTTTTTTTCCTTAATGGATTTTTTTCCCAGTAAGAAAAAAGCTGGACGAAGCAGTGGGAAAACATTGGAGGGTTACACAAATAGAGAAGGACGCTCTACAGAATTCTATGCGCAAGCCAGGGCGACTGCACAATAAAAGCATCTTCTGGAAGCACCCTCTGCCTGGAGAATGTAAACATTTTAGCCATGCAAATACGTGTTATCCACCAGGTGTGAGAGTTTGAAACTAGGACAGGGCAGGGGATCTACTAGGATATGGAAGATGGCTAGCCTCTTGCAGCCACAGCTAGCAGTTAGCCTAATATACATCTCTGTTACTACTCTTCCATTTCTGTCTTTCTGTCTGAGTCATTACCTTGGTAACGAATGAAACTCTTTTGTGTTTTTCAAGTCAAGGCTTTGTTTTGTAAAACCAGGGAAACCAGCTCCTGAGATTTTAACTATTCCAGTACTTTTGCTCCCTCTTTCTGCGCTTCGCTTCCTTGATACAGGCCTCCTTCCCCTATTTTCCTAAGTAGCCAAAGAGTCAGTCCACACAATCCTTTCAGTGTGGTAAGGTGCGGGTTCCCGGGTGAGTGTTAGCTGCAAGGCAGCCATCAGGTTGTTTTCTCACATATCCAGATGTCAACTACAAGCCACGGTCAGTCTGCATTTGGAAGACTGACTGTGGCATGAAAAGTGATTTACAATCCAGGCCCAAGTAACCAACGGACAGCTTCATCGTGGATCAGTGCATACTACTGAGCCATAGACTATCACACATCACATGCTGCTGCTGCTTCTCCTCCTCCTCCATCATCATCCTGGCCTTCATCATGGATCAGCACATACTACTCGGCCTGTTGTCACATACCACATGGTTCATCGTCTTCATCCACCTCCTGCCCTTCCTCCAAACAACTCAGGGTAGTATGCATGGTTTCCCTTTCCCTAGAGGTTAGGCTGATCCTTAGTGACTGAGCTTCATGGCTGGATGAGGATTTCAACCCAAGTTTCCCAGGTACCCACAGAACTCTAGCCATTATACCACACTGGTTCAATTTTTCTTTTGGTACCACAGCACAAAAGTAGCATAAACCAGGCATGAACCATTGACAATTTACTGCAAACAGGGACTTGGGAAGAACTCTGTGTCCCAGCCTCTAGTGTGCTCTCCTCAACTTGTCCCTCACTGCTGGGATAGCTGAAGTGGATGTAATGGTTGATCTTGTCCTATGAAGTCAGATGCTAATTCTGTTTTGGAGAGAAGCAAACCTCGAGGTACATACTGCAGAACCTCCAGGATCACGCAGCCCAACCAATAACTTTGCTGGCATCAGACCTGCCCACAAATGGTCTGTAGTGTAAACATATTGGTTATACAGACCTGCCCCCTCTCAACTTATAAACAGATTCAGATAACAAGCTGCCTTCTCCAAACTTCACCTACATTAGAGATGGGATTTGCTTTCTTTAGAGAGCAATCCTATGCTCCTTAGACAGTGTCTGGCAGACATAGGTTTCCTGGATATGAGGTCAGAGGCAGGGCTCTGACCTCATAGCCAGAAAACCATGCTCTCCGCTCCCCCATAGCCAGTGTGGAGAGAACTGTGCCGACTAGCTTTCTGTGCTCGGTAAATGGAGTGCAGAGGCGTTCCTGGGGGTGGGGAGGGGTAGAGACCAGGGCAGCTGGCTTACACCTTTTCCTATCACTGCCCCAGCCTCCTTCCCTCCCCCTCCCTGAAGCCTCTGCTAGACAAACGGAATTGTCTGTCTAGCTTAAATGCAGCGCAGGGAGCACAAGGTGCTTCCCTTTCTGCATAGGCTACTTGTAAGCCTCTGAGTTTGGGGGCTTATGAGTACCAAGGAGCAACCCATAAGACTGCGTCCTTAGTACCAACCAGGGTGTTGCTAGGCCCATGGGGTCTCAGTCCCAAATCTATTCGTCAGGGCCCCAAATCTATTCCACAGAGCCCTGAGTGTTCCTGGGTACCAATGTGAGGTTCGTTTCCTCACCTTAATTACAGGGGACAATTTTCAAGGGAGATTGCAGCTGGGAAGGGTTAACTCTTCCCTTCCCACATGCTGCAACAACTGCCCCCCTTCACACACACACACATCTTACCCTGCATGGCAATTAAGCTTAGAAAAAAACCTTTTTTTCTTTGGTTTAGGATGATTTGGGTCAGGGTGCAAATTAACTGAAGCATTTATTTTATTTGAGATTATTTAGATGAGAAATTATTTCGATCAGACTGGCTGTGCCTCCTGTGAAATGTAAATAAATCATAGAAATTCATTCTGAATTTCCATACACAGATATACATTAGCATCTGGAGATTTTATACAGTTTTGTGTCTTGGGCCCTCAGTATTTCAAGTGCATAGCAACACCTCTGGTGCCAACCAATGCCCCACATCAGAGTTTCTCCTTTAGACAATTTGGAATTGCAATTTCCAAACTGCAGCAATTTCATCAAAATGTGGGCGGCCCTTGTTTTACTTTTTTAAGGACCATTTTAAAGTATTTTAAAGCGTTCTTGCCAAAAAATGACACCACCTAATTTTGAGAACTGAAAAATTTGCCAACTAGTAGAATTGGGTTGGACCTTGGACACAGTGCCTTTGGTGTTCCAAGACCTGATGCTGAGAACAGTGAATCACTATTAGCCCGCCTTCTCACAACTCTCCTTTTTGAGAGGGCCACTCTCTATCAGTCACATACCACCAACACTTTTGTTTACTCAATGCTCTCTTTGCCTAAACATTCCAAATTCTACTATAACTAAAACTTCTGATCAGCCCAATGTACTAAAATTAGCACATCTGCCTATATACTGGCCTGGTTCACACAGAATGACAACCCATAAGTTGTTTAAACCATGGGTTGTCGGGGCCATGTGGGAGTGAGTGCGTGCGCTGCCTCCCGCCTGCTTGCTGCTTCCGCTTTGCCTCTGCTTCACTAAAAATTCCAGGAATTAGTTCCTGTTAGGCATCATGTCTGGTCCAAACATGGCACTCTGGGTTGTTGAGGGTTAAACAACCCAGTTTGAACTCATGGTTTGTTGTTGGGTTAAAAAACACTGCGTGGTTTGTCCCTCAACAACCCAGAGTTCTGGGTTTGCATGTCGCGTCAAGCAACCCAGGAATGGAGCATTCCTAGTTTGTTAATGAAAGCGGATACAAAGCGGAAGCAGTGATCAGGCAGGAGGCACTGTGCTCATTCACTTGGTGCAGCCCCACCAACTCATGGGTTAAACATGTGTTATGTGCAAACCAGGCCACAGCACAGTTTAGTTTTAGGCAGGCCGTTAAAACGTTTTGTTCTGCCTGGGGTTTGAGTGTTTTAAATGTAATTCTGCTTTCTGTTTTTAAAGATGTTTTCCCCCTTCCTGTTTTAATTTGTTTTGCATGTTGTTTTATTATGATATTGTTGTATATGTTTTAATTTTAACGTAATCTTGGGGGTCTTTTTGGGGCTCAACAGGGAACCAATAAATAACGTTATGAATAAATAAATATATCTGGACAGCAGAATTTAGGTTTCTGTTTATGTCATTTGGTTTTTCTTCTTGCAAAATGTGGTTATTATTTTGGGTGCTCTTTTCCCTGATGGCTACCTATTTTTTTTTAAAAAAAATATTTATATTGTCATGGGATTGAGCTGAGCTGGATGATCTCCCAGCAGCCCTTCTTACTTGACAGTTCTTGATGCTGAGAGACAGGATGAGTCTAAACCCTGTTGGGAAGGTTTGGTCCAGGTACATCTTGACTTGGCACATTCTATTGTTAAGTAAGGTGATAGGTTGTCACAGGGACTAAGAGCTAGACATCTTCCAGTGAGGAAGAAATAAAGAGAAGCCTCTGACTGCTACTCTCTGCTAAAAATGTAAGTCCCCTGCCACAGAAAGACTTTTTCAGAATTTCTCCAGACCACCTGAGGATGTGAAAAAAGAGCTCTCTTCATTTCTTCTGAAAGAACAAAATGATTCTGAGGTGTACCTCAACTCTCCATGTAGCTCTGTGATACTTTCTACAGTTTTCCTTATTTTCTAAAATGCAGAGGATGCAATTTGAAGGGGGAGACTAACATGAGAGGAGAGGGGATTCTTAAGCCTTTCCTTTCATGCTGTTTTCCCACTGAACTTGCCCCCCTCCCTGCTTTTTACAGAGAGTAAAACCTGCTTTTACTCTCTGCAATGGAATAGATACAATAACTATAGACATGTACTTCAAACTTCAAAGCCTGTGTTAAAACTCAGCACCAAATATTGCCTTCCTTCATAGAGTGATGTGCCTCAGTAAACTACTTTTCCAATCCTCAGGTTGTCACCGTTTCCACATTTCAGTGAATTCCGTCCTAATTACAGTACCCAGCAGTAACATGCCAAAATGGGTTGCAGGGAGAAAGAATACAAAGCAAACAGTGTTGGGATGTACATTGATATAATACAAATCAACTGTGTTGATTCTGAAGCAAAGAAATATCTGTCAAGCCAGATGTGCTGTTGTTGTCACGAAGAGGTCTTGGCAATAGTATGGGAAAGTGTTTATTGTGTGTGTCCTTTCCTATTAGTCCTCTGCAGCAGTGGAACAAAGAATGTTGGGAAGTAATCATGGTCAAAATGGTACTTGCCTTGACAATCTGTCTAATAACACCAAGACCAACCCCAAAGTCATTTGAGCACCTTCAATGGATTCCTGGCTCTAGCCATGTCACACAACTAGGATGGGTGAACCTCCTGGTCAGGGGAGGGGCATCCGCTGTGGGGAGGTCCGGGCCACTTAGGGCCCTGCAGATTTCCCCAGAGCCCTGCCGTGTCTGCTATACATAGTTCATGGGGCAGCTCTCTGGCTGTCTAAAAGGTGTGATAGGTTGAAGGAGGCTCCCATTAGCTTATTGTGGGAAAGTTACAGCTGTAAATTGCATCATTTACAGCCATAAAGCACTTCCTTCTATGTAAATTGCAACCTTTTACACCACAATTTACATAGAAGGAAGTGTGTTACAGCTGCAAATGCTGTAAAAGATGCAGTTTACAGCTGTAATTTTCCCACGATAGGCTAATGGTGGCTGCCTTTAGCCTATCGTGCCTTTTAGATAGCTGGAGAGCCACCCCGTAAACTATAGCGCTGCACCAGGTAAGGGGATGCCAGTCTGCTGCACAATCCAGAGGTCGGATTCCTGGGAATTTGGCTTCGTTTGGGTCTGCAGCGGATTTCTCCAGCATCCCTACACACAACATGTACAGGGAGTGAATGAAGGGCTTGTGGAGCCAGATCACCACATGTGCTGGCCCTGGTCCTGACCTCTGCATATTCAGTGGAAGGGCTGAATGGGGCCTACGCATGTACAACTATATGTGAGTAAGCTCTTTAAGCACGATTGTGAACCCTGTCTTTTGTAGAGGAAGTGTATAGGTATACAACTTGTACATGTGTAAGCAGCATTCAGACGTTCTACTCAACATGTAGAGGCAAGTGGGTGCAAGACCAGCGGGCAAGATCTTGCTTCCGCATCCTTCCCAGCATGTATTCTTATGTCCTCCATGTTACATGAACATAATGAAACAAACGAGAGGAAGGAGAAGGATCTGGAAGGTAGCATTACTCTCCTGGTCATACTGATATTGGAGAGGGTAACCCTCCTTCCTGTCCAAGGTTGATTTAAATCACTGAAAAGCAGTAGGTAAGCATGCTACTGTGATTACTTTATCCCTCCTTCAGACACCTTTATGTTCAGGGTGGCTACTTACTCATCACCAAAAAAGAGGATACAGAACTGTATAACATTTTAACATCTGTTAATTTATATGTAAAAATGAACATTTAGAAATGATTTCTGTCATTTAAACAGAAGTACAGCATGTCTCACCATAGTGGGGGAAACTGTGACCAGGTGGCCAGATGTGCCTGCTCCAACTGCTGCCCAGATGCTTCAAGGCCCTTCTTGCTCTCCCTTCTTATGATTCTTTATCTTTAAACTAGACTTGGGCTGGACAGCTCTTGAAATAGAGGACTGTCTTCTATAAAACAGAATTTTACCTGGCCACCCGATCTAGACCGGCACAATGACAGTAGCATTGTTTGGACAGCAGAAATGGAATAGTGGGCTTATCGCAGCAGTGTGCAGCGATGGCAGCTTTAACAGGATCAGAATGGGGAGTGGGAGGCATCCAAGGTTTCCTCACATTCTCTGGGAGGTTTAGACAAGGCAGGAGAAGTTACGTGCCAACTTTCCCAAGGCTAGAGGAAGGGCTCTGGACAGCTGTAACCTTGCCTAAATGGCCCCCAGCCTGCCCCTGGAGTAGCACAACTAAATTCTTAGATGATTAGCATGTATATTGCTGGTTGGCAATTGGTTTTTCTGGAAGGCTATTTTGATGGTGGGGCAAGGCCTAGCTTCTCAGACCTCCTTCGGCACTTCTTCTCTCCATATGTACTCCTCTCTCTTCTATGGCATGGTTCAGATGGCACACCGCCCAATCACTCCATCCTGGCTTTTGATTGGGAGCAATCCCAGGGTCGTGTACTTCTCCCCCCCTACTTCCCCCTCCGAATTCAGCACTCCTCCCCCTTCCCATTCCTGGTGGTTAGTGACAGCTATGGTTTATTGTGACAGCAGAACCTAGGTAATTGTAGCAACGTATTTTGAATGGTCGATAAAATATTGTATAACAATTATGTTTTGCAGGTATATTTTTAACAGTTCTTGCCTGCTACCTAGGATGTTCTGGGGATACTCTAGGAATGAGACTTCAGTTGCCAGAACTATGGAGTCTGTTCCTAGAGCAGTTCTTCTTTTTTCAGTGCCAGCAGAGTGAAGCGAAGGGTTAAAGCTGTGAGTAGGTGAGTGGATGTGGATGTGAGTGGGGGTTGTATCATGAGTAATGGAACTAAGTGGAGAGACTCATGATCTTGTAACAGAGCAGGAAGTGCTGGGACAGGAAGTTTGTGGGAGGGCCTCTCACTCACTGCAGACTGGTTGAGCACACCTATAAGTAAATAAAACCTTTCCTCTAATGTAAAGCCTACTTGAAGATCTCCTCTATTTGGTAGCCCTTTAAATAGAAGACACCTTCAAGTAGGACACAAGGCCATCCTAGGGAAGAGGGGTCCTGACGGTCAAACCATGAATCAGCCAGTAAGAAGCATGCTGTCTGCAACCAACCTATGCCCTAGTCTTCACTGGGATGGTAAACCTGTGGTGTGGACAGAACTTCAGACTGCATGTGGGGCTCAGATGATGTAATGCTCCTCCATTTAAAAATATCCTTCCATATAGAATAGTAGATGTCAGAGAGAAGAGTGTCAGGAGTGCCCTAGCTGCCTCTTAAAGTCCTCTCCAGTTGCCAAAACAAGACGCAGACAAAAGGGATTCTTTCCAAGGCTTTATTCCGTTACAACCTAATGACTCTTTCAGATGCTAATTGCCAGTGACTAAGCAAGGAACTGCAAAGGGTATCCTAACAGGGTAACCTAAGCTCCATGTACGCCGTTGGTTCCTGTTTGAAGGAAGGTGGGAAAACTCTGAAACTTATGGGTTAGGAGGAAAGGCTCCCACCCTTACCTGTGGGGCATCGGGACACAGCTGTTCCCGGAGCACCAAACGGGCTGAGCACCTCCTCTTGGTGCCCTCCACCTCGCACCTCTCTCTGTGCCGGTGCCTTGCGTCTAGCAACAACCGCTCTCCTGCTCTTTCGCTGCCAGGGTCACTATCTCTCTCAGGAATGCGAACTGGAGGGAGGGGGCTCTCCCTGCAGCTGTGCCTCTGACAGATGAGTGGGCTCCTCTCCCACGGGTTGTAGCTCTTCCTCAGAATCAGAGCTGCTTTGGGGCTCTATGGGCTCAGTTCCAACCCTGACATCAAGTTCTAACCTGGCCTTCTCCCTGACCAGCTAGTTTATTTTATATGCAGGTTTTAATAATAATAATAATACAACAGAGCAGTATTCAGTCATATCAAGCCTCCATTTGTGGGTGAAGTGGTAGAGCCTGTGTTTACTGCCTATGTCAGAAGCAGGCTATGCATTGGCAATGGCAACTGGAAGGAGCTGCAGGCAGGGTCAAATAGTTATTAGCCTTCCCCAACACGGTGCCCTCCAGATGTGGGCACCTGGCTGGGGGGTACCATGCTGGGGAAGACTCTATCTACACAATGGGCCCATGCTGTAATACTGGGTCCAGCTGCTCATTGCCTTCAGCTTTCTGATGTGAACCATTATCCTAGCTCAGCACCCATTTTCACTTGCATCAGCCTGTGATTTATTTATATGGTCAAAGGATGACTTGGGGGCTTAAGTGAGCTGAAAAAGTGTGGTAGAACTCTCGTTCATGCTAGGACTAAGAATTGAGATAACCTTATCATTGCCTGTGGTTCTCAGGTCATGTATGGCATCCCAGGTGCTTGATCAATGGTCCCTTGTTGTTTCAGTCAGACAAGCCACAGAAACAGAAGGTTTATCTGGCAGGTCCAATAGCCATGCATAGCTTGGGAGCTGCAAGTTGTGTAGTCTCTCTTATGTCAAGAATAGCAAGTTGTTCTTTCTAGTATGCAAAACTTGGTGAAGCACTGAGCCACATAGGCTGGCCACTTAAGAATTGCCAAAAAAGAGGGCAAAAGAGGGCAGTGATTTGCATAACATTTGCATATGTTAATTTATATGTACAGAATGCAAATTTAGACATAATTATTATAATTCAAATAGAAATACACCACATCTTACTGGAAGACTGTGACCAGGTAACCTGTGTGTCTGCCTGTTCAGTCCGCTGTTTAGATGCTAAACAATTAAACAATGACTGGGCAACAATTCTTATGGATCATTACCTTTAAACTGGAATTGGACAGGCTAGCATTCAAATACAGGATGTCTTCAAACAGAGGACCGTCTTCTGTAAAAGAGGGCACCTGGCCACCCTGGCATGCCAAGACTAGTAATCTGCGAAGGTTAGTTTTGGAGGCTAATTTTGGAAGAACAAGTTGCCTTAAAAAAAAGTTGGGGGGTTGGAAAGCTATTTTTGAAAGAGAAGTAAGTATTACAGTACATATCAAGAGATTTGTGTGAAGGTGGCAACGTTGGAGTTGAGTGTATTTTTATCTCGGTAGATGCATTACCCGTTTCATCAGCAGCATGGGAGGGATGCTGCTCTCTTGTTCATACGTGGAGAATGCAACATAGAACTTTTTATGAAACATTTTTATATCTCAAAGGATCTTTGATATCCCTCTGAGATTGCAGTGGGATTTTTTTTCTTTTGGACTGCTCCAGTTTGATCCAATGTTTCTTCTTGACCTATATAATGTTTATAACAACCCAAATAGCTCTTTGTAATTCATGAACCACATTCTTGGCAGGAAGAAGGGGGATAAAGGAGCGAACACTGCCATATCCACTGAGGCAATTCTTGTGCAGGGACCCTCATCCAGTAACATTTCTCTACATGTGCCATTCGTTTGTGTCAGAGCTGTATACCTTCTTCCCCCTTTCCTTTGATTTGAGGCTGTTCATCCTTAGAATGTTACTATATATTGCATCAGGAGAGAATGGATTTAATGGTTGGGAAGCATCATCTTTTAAATTATTTAAACTCCCTTGTGTTCTGCTCTTTCCAAACCCTTTATTCATCTTGGGTAGACAAACTGAGTTCCCTACAATTTACTTGTTTCTAAGGGGAAGGCTTTCTTTTGTAGAACACTTTTAAAAAGCAAAGTCCTGTTGCTCTGCCTAGGCTTTAAAGATCTAAAGAAGTTTTTTCGATTTGTTTTTGGTGACAGTTGATGATTGCCCTGATTTTTGTGTGTGCCAAAATTCCTCCTGTCCTTATGATTGAGTAGCAGAATGTGCATTATTAAAGGATCTCTGTCCCCCATTTAGAGGTGACTGCACATCCATGAAGTGAATATACTGATCAAAGCAGCACAAAAAACCAGGAAACTCTCAGAAAGGTCCAAATATTTTTCAGATTATAACCATGTATCAGAATAAAAAGCTGCAACTTCATTTTCTATGGAAGAAAAATTCGTAAAGTTTTTCTCCTCCCCCGCCCTCCTCCTCCTCGCATTTTGGGTTCATAGTGCTTTATGTATCTCCGTAATTTTACAACAACCTTGCAAGGCAGGTCAGTATTATCATTTCAGATAGGTGGTGGTGGCTGTGTCTGAGAAACACTGACTTTCCATATGCCAGTAACTTTCCATAGGCTGCAAATCTATACCATTTATCTAGAAGTAAAACCCCCTGAACACAGTGGCATTTACTTCTGAGTAAACACACACAGGATTGTACCATTAGTGAGATCATAGTAGAGCAGAGATTTGGCTTAACCTCTCTATACTGGCTCCCATATGTACTCTTGCAATAGTCAGTCAGATGTCTTAAGGGTCAGGTTGTCAGCAGAGCATGATGAGAATATCTGTCTTCTTTTTCCGAAATCCAGAAGCTGGTAGTCTCAGATATATTCTCTCAGAAAATTCAGCTATTTTTGCTATCAAGCTTAATACTTACTAATAGGCATTATCCTAGTGATGTTTGCCTATAGTATAGGCCCTATACAATGAGGAATGTCTTGGAACTACGAAACATAATATTCCATCAATCAAAACTTATAATGTACAATTTGCCTTTTCTTCTTGTGTCCAAGAAGTCCTTCTCCCACTTCTATTGTATTAATTCCTAGGGTGTACTAAAACAAAATCTGGCATTTCAGTTGGTTTTTAGCACTTTCTTAAAATAGTGTCAAGTTTTCAGAGGGCTGGCTTTTGGAAATTTTGAGTAGTATGTGTTTTCCCACATGAGCTACTGTTGCATGATGAAGTCAGTCTGTTCATTGTTACTATGTGCTGACATTATTTTCTCTTTACCAAAGAGACAGTGGAAAAGGAAAGTGACGGGAGGCAAAAGGAACAGCAGCGGTTCAACACAACAAGGCAGCCCAGCGTGAGGAAGCACAGAAAAATATAATGAGAAAATGATGTGACATCAGACAAGAGCTTGAGAATAGCTTTGTGGGAATTTGTAGGACGTTTCAAAGGTTTTTGACAGAGCCCAAATATTTTGGTTCATTCTAGACTATTGCAAAATCATTCAAATTGCACAAAAATGAACATCAACATTTGATCTGTTCCCAAATTAATTCCTCCAGTGTATCTGTAGAATGCAAACACATTCCTTTTCACCCTCCTTTAGGGCTAAGCCAACACTACTCACAGTTTTTTTGGTGAACATTTTCAGCACAGTGCTGAAAAATGCCTTCCCATTCAACAGTTTTTCAGCATTCTTATAAAAAATATTCTCCCATTTACTTACACTGCCTTCACTTGCTCTCACTCTCAACTGCATTCACTTGGCTCACTGACAATATCATGTAACCACATCTGATGGACTGCCTCATGTTATGATGATGGCAGCTTATTTACTATAGTCTGTGATCTCTGATTAGCTCATCTATGTAGCCACGTGGGAAGAGAAAGAAACAGTAGCTAAGGGAGAAAGATGGCAAAGCAGCAGCAACAGCCAGGTGAAATGATTGTACTAATAAAAAGGTAAAGGTGTCCCCAACCAGTCGTGTCCGACTGTAGGGTATGGTGCTCATCTCCATTTCTAAGCCGAAGAGCCAGTGCTGTCCGAAGACACTTCCGTGGTTATGTGGCCGGCATGACTGAACAGGAAAAATGTGAATATTTGCAGTAGCCATAAAAAAAGAATTCTGCTACACTGAATTTGCTATTGTTGATCCCAAAATAAAAAAGGGAGACTATTTGGTACAGCCCTTATTTCTAGGCTTAACAGTCCTCAGCTTTCTGACAGCTCTCTCCAACTCTGTCTCCTTACAAAACGGATCCTTACAAAAGGGAGAGCACTTTTCCAAGTTCTCTGTTGCTGTGAGAACCACTTCCATTTGTTTACATGTGTTTAAGCTACTTTCATTTTCCATGGCATTTCAGTAAGTCTACGTAGGCTTAAGTGGTGGTATAGTATAGTAATCTTGTAAGCATTTTGTGTTCCACACCTATGAAGCTGATGCTTTTGCAGCCTTGGTGATTCCTCAAGACTTTGAGTGCGTCCTGATATCAACAGTATTTTCAGTGGAAACAAAATGAGGATGAGCTTAACTCTCCACAGAGAGCTGCCTTCTGAGAAATCATGGATGTGTGCAGTGAATGTGGTTCCAGCTTGGTAGCACTCACTTTCACCCCATTGCTAAACTTGTGAAGAGGTCAATTTCCCTGATGTTGCTCTGTTCAAAGCTGTTCTCACAGATCTAGCCAGCAAGCTAGCAGCCTGCTGAGATCCAGGAAGGAGGTATTTCACTGCCTGCAGGGAAGTGTGGAGTCTGCATGATGCCAAAGACTGCGGTATGAAATATAACTTGGAATGGTGGAACGGAAGCTGAGTTTGGTGTGGTTGGAGCTGTCTTCTTGCAGGGTTGGAGCCAGGCAAGGAGAGGAAACAAGAGGGAAAAGTTGAACAAAGGGATCTTTAAGATTTCTTTAAAGCAGAAACCAGCAAGAGAAGCCAGGTGGGCAAATTTGCAAGGTTCCTCTCTACTAAAGTATATAGCAACACAGATGGCTGATGACCTTTGATGTGGTCTAAAATCAACTGAAAAGGCCCTGCCTTGAAAGGGATTTTGAAATATCTTGCATATGGTAGGCTCTTGCTTATCAGATAATTCAAGCGTTTGGAAGTTGTTCACACAGAGTTATTATGGGAGAGGACACACTGTGGATTAGATAACTAGAATTTTGGGGTTAGCAGTCACCCCATGGCAATGTGACTGGTAGGACTTTGTAGTGAGGTAATACCAATGGGTGAGGCAAAGTCCTGAGCACGCAGCTCCCACAGCTGATATGCAGGCAATGAAGCCAGGGTGCTTATTTCCTTTTAGCGATAAAATGCTCTTCTACTAGCTGTCCTCCCACCCAGTTTCCTCACTGGCCACCCACAGGGATGCTGGGACTCCTTTTGCTATCAGTTATAAGACAGAAGGTCCAGGGAGCCTTGCAATATAGCAACAGTTCATGGTCAGAACCTCTGCTCCTGCTTTGATGTGTTCCTCCATCCACCTAAGAGCTCCATCAAGAGCACAATTCTTCTCCCTACAGCCCAGTCTGCGATCCACAGAATGGCTGTGGATTGGCTAGCAAAGCTCTGCTTCACAATCGGTTCTTTGGTGATGGCTTAAAGGGAGTCAATGGCTATCGCTGAAAGCAAATCTGGTACCCTCTTTGATGCAATCACCATCACCTCCTCTTCCATGTATTCCTTAACTAGAGGAAATTATAAAAACTGACCTGTCATCTCCAAACATTACATTTTTGACTTCTGACCCATCCCCACAATTTAAAAAGGTATCTATGTTCCAGACATTTAAATATGAGGGCATTCATAGTGCCATTGAACAGAAATATTAATTTCACAACATGCTTCTCAGAAGTCATATTGCCTGTTCTCCCCCTCCCCCTTCTGTTATATGTTAGTCCTCTTTCAAATACCCAGGCCCTGTTTGTGTGTGTAGACCAGGGGATAGGTGGTGCCTGCGGGAACCAGTGCACCCCCAGACACCTTTCTTGGCGCAACCTCCCCCTCCCCCCTTAAAACAAAACACATTGTCTTATTGGCAGCTGGGATTGCTGTGAAACAGGTTTCTGTTGGTGCTGAAATCTGTGGGTTCAAATGAGTTTTTTTAGTGTGTTGGGGCTCCGATCCCACTTCTGCCTTGTACTTTTGGGCAGGTTGCCCATTGCAGTCATTTTCTGGTGGGACTGCTGTGAAATAGGTTTCTGTTGCTGCTGAAAACTGGGTTCAAAAGAGTTGTTTATTGTTTTAGGACTCAGACCTTACCACCGCCTTGTACTCAGTCTTTTGGGCAGGTTACTTGTCCTTTGCCATGTCTCCCATGGCAGCCATTTTGTTGTGGTGCCCAGGATAGTTTCTCAAATTGCCAGATGTGGCTCTATCCATGTACAGACCAGTGCACATTGAGTTTTTGTGACATAAAATCATACATGGGAAGATTGCAATTGCATGATAAAAGTACATGGGCACTTCGCATGTGTGAAATGGGCTATAGATTTCTTCCAAGGCAGCATGTTCTCTTTCTTTCCTCTAGACCTTGCCAACAAATTAAATATCCCTCTAAAGCCTAGATCCTGCAAGGACGTTTATGGAAATGAATACAACATATTCTAAATATGGAACTGCGGTTGGTAGTAGAATTCAGAGCACTGAAATCTTATTACATGCAACAGAAATTGTTTCTTTCTCTTGAGATCTTACTTTGTGTGTATCTAGGTAATAATTTGGGTCACTTACAGTGTAATCCTATACTTATGTTACACCAGCTGGGAGGGGACATAGGATTCAGCAGAAACCCTGCTACACTGGTGGAATGCCAGATATGCAACTACCATAAAAGTATGCTGGTAGAACTTCTCAGATACGCCAGCAGAATGGCTGAAATGGGGCAGGGACAGGGACATGGGCAGGATGTGAGTGGCACACCAGAGGAGCACATTTACACTATACATTGTACCCCTTTCATTGAAAGCTAGTGTGCCAACTTTGTAGACTGCACTGCAGAATTCTGTTGCTTGTTGCTGCTGCCTGATTGTATGTCTTTCTTCCATTGGGAGATGGGGGAAGATAAAATGTTTTGCCCAGGGGGGAATTCAAACCAGCAACCTCCTGAGTGTGTGTGTTGTTGCTTTAACAGACAGTGCCACAGGGCTCCCTTACCTGAGCTGGTGGCTGTTGCCTAGTTTCCCATGTTTCTTACATGTTGGGACTGTAGCAACTAGATGGACATGCCCCCAGCTCAGCCTGTGCAGATTGGCTTCCTCTGTCTGTGTTGCATGTGGGCTTCGAGGCTGGCGCAGTCTCTGATTGGTGGGCAGTGGCAGAATTTCCAGGGATGCTGAGAGGTGTGCCTGTTGTTGTTTTTCCACCATTTTTGTATGTTCTACTTCTGTATTTTCCTCCTACAGCAGGGGTAGGCAACCTTTTTGGGCCATGGGCATATCTGGCAATTTGAGAAGCTCTCCTGGGCAACACCGCAAAATGGCTGCCATGGGAGGTATGGCAAAGGACAAGTAACATGCCCAAAAGAATGAGGACAAGGCAGTGGTGAGCCCCAACACAATAAACAACTCTTTTGAACCCACTGTTTTCAGCACCAAGAGAAACCTATTTCACAGCAATCCCAGCTGCAGGTAAGAAAATGTGTTAATTTTTTTTAAGTGGGAGGGGTAGCCACTTTGGCAGGTGCCAAGAAAGGTGTCAGGGGTGCATTAGTGTCAGTAGGCACCACGTTGCCTACCCTACAGCATATCCCCGGTCCCGGCATAATTTGAGCATACAATTGCTCTGTTAAAGTTTCAACCGTTCTTACGGCTGCGGTCTGGTGCAATGACTTATTTTGTGCGAATGTGTATGTGCATCTGGGTCAGCATGCTGGCTCAAGAAATATGGGTTATGGAGACATGTATAGATAGCTACCAATCAATAATGCATTACAGTTCCTAGCAGTTCATAGCTCAAGTTCATCATCTATTTTTGCCAAGTACACGTATAAGCCTTACTGCTCTCTTGCATAATATAAGTCTCTATTCACCAAGCCAATCTACTTGGACTCCTGAAATGTGCTCTGGTTTTTTTTAGAAAAATCTTCTGTAATACCTTTATGTTTTCCTTCTCCTCTCCTGGAAATCTCTTCCACCACACTGGAAAATTGTCTCGATTCCCCACTCCTCAATTTGGTGTGCCTTGTTCACAAGTGACTAAACTATGGCACAGGTACAAGATGCCATTATCCTCTTTCCTGAGACTCCCAGACCCCTCCTTCAGTGGTTTATCCTTCTTTTGTCATTTTGACAGCTGATTTTTAAAAGCTCTTAATTTTGGTAGCTGAACAATATATAATTTTATGATGCAATTGCATATTATTAACAGGATATACTTGTCCTGATAACAAACATTAATTAGAGGCCCCAAAAATAAAATAAAAAACACAGGACTTAAATGGAATCCTCTGCACAACTATCTGGGAGTAAGCACCATTGAACACAGTGGGATTTACTCCTCAGTAAACATGCAAAGTATTTCCCTGTTAACACAGGGGTGTGAGAAGATAGGATTTCAAATGCATTTTGAGACTTTTTCTGCTTAAATCACCAGGTCAAATTTGGTCTTTAAGGACTGGGATTGAAAGCTAGTCCATTTTCATTATGGGTCATCTTATTTTATAACTTTATAACTTATAACCGCACCTTTCTCTTAACCTTGGCTCTTCTGCTATTAACATTTACGGTCATCTCTTTTTGGCCAGATGTTACATGGTAATAGTCTTCCAAGCCATGAGTTCCTTTGAATCTGCCCATGCCATGCATTGCTGGTGGATGTTTGTACAATGCTGCATCCAGTCTTCAATCTAGGCATTTTGAAGCATTTGACCTCAAAACCAATGTGAAATGGAGTTTTTTTTTATTTTCTAGAAGTAAGATGCTGGCATTCTTTATCTGTTCTAAATATCTGTTTATTAAAATGAAACCATGTTGTAGTAGGTTAGTCTGGCTGAACTGCATCTCTCTCGCCTTTGTTTTGTTCTGTTAAGCATCCAGTCTTCCAAACACTGTCATGTTTATTTCCATGGCACTCGCACAGGAGTACCATGTGGTGGATTCCACCCTTCATGAATAAGGAGAATTACACAAGGAAGATTGCAGATGCCTTTGCGATGGGAAAGCGATACAGTGGGTGAAACTAGATTGATAACCCATCAGTGACTGATCTAGGTTACAGATAGTGTCAGGTTTGACAGGTGTAGGGCGAAGACACTTAGTTGTTTTCATACCTTATGACTCGCTCTGATTGCTTATCTTGGCCAGCTGCCCCAATGAATTTAAATCAAAGATGGCATCACATCTTTGGTTAAGAGCTAATGAGCTAGCCTAACCTCACCTTACTGGGGATACAATAAAAAACGATTGAGGTTTCCTTAAAATGTCTTTCTTCTCTCAATAGAGATTTCTGGGACCCTAGATAGCCACTAATGAAAGGAAATTACAGCAGGACTCTTCAAGAGTCATGTACTTCCTAGGCATGTGCTTACCCAAGGCATAGCAAGCTGCATAAGGCAAGCTCCTTGCCAAGTCATGCTCTTCTGAAACTGTATAAGGAGCAGGCACAATCATAGGTAAGTATTAATCCTGATATTGAAGCCTCTGCCTTTGCCTGCCAAACACCCAAATCCACTCGCTCGGTGCCTTCACATATGTGTGAAATCACACATAGGGGAGGAAAAAGCTCACAATGAGCTTTTGTAAAAGGCCCTTGACAACAGAAGGACTGGTATGACTAGGAACAGGACGAATGCAGGCACAGCTGACCTACTTTTTAACCATATTCAGATCCAGTCACATCTCTTTAAAGGATCAAATAACTCCCCCCCCCCACACACACACACCTCATATTGTAACAGCAGAGGACAAAGCATTACTTTTTTTTTTAAGTGCTGTGAAAATCAAACCTTCCTCAGTCCTTGACAGGTGTGAAAATAGTTTTGCTCCCTCATATGTATAAATTCTCCATTCCCTGATTTAATCTAGGACTGGAAATCGAAGTACTACAATGTCACTTGAAAAGTCGCAACACAATTTCGGGCTCAGCTGGAGATGGCAATCCCTTGAAAACTCAGGAGCCAGATTCCTAGTTTGAAATTGTTCCAGCCGGAATACGTTTAAACTTAAAGGGAGACTTGCCAAATAAATCCAGTTAAGTTAGCTGGGTAGCTTGAGGAAAAATCAGCTAGCTCTGTAATTAAGTGAATTCATTCAACCCCTTAAAATGAAAAGTGGCCTAAAAATATCCTGCTAATAAAGTTAGTGATAGAAGAAACGAACCCTCCTTACCCCTTCCACAGGGATCCTGGGATTGGAAGTCAGCCTATACGGATTGAGTTGTAAAGCTCTTGGCTCTCCCCGGACTCTTCTGATGGAGGCAGGAGACGAGAGGACCCCCGATCTTTGGAGTGAGCCAAACTTCATCACGTTTGGTCCAAATTGGATTCCATCCAACAAGCGGATCAAAAACAAGTTGGCAGGAAGCTCTTCAATACTGCAGAGGACAAGGGTTCGACATTCAGGACACCTCAGTTCCTTGTGCGATTTCAAGATTCTCTGGAGACAGGGCTTGCAGAAGGTATGCTGGCATGGGAGCACCTTGGCTGAGACATCCAGCTTCTCCAGGCACACCGGGCACTCTAACATGTCAAATAAAGCTAAATCATCCATTTTTTTTAATGAAAAACTCCAGTCGCTAATAAAGCCATAAAAATCTACATGATGTTTCCTGTAACAAAGGGGGTGGCTCAGGAATGTTCCACGAAGGGTACTTGTAATTTTAGAATCTGAAAGTCACCATCCTGTGTGAAAAAAAGAACAGAGCGGTGGAAATTGCAGAACCTGACTACTTGAGTATTATGAAATGTATGCCACCACCTACAATATAAAGCAATGCTTCATGAGCCAATTTGTATGGTGTCTTTCCCCCCACACTCTTCTAGCCCAAGTTTAGCATTAGTCATTTGTGAATAAGTACTGGTAAGCAGAATTATACCCAACGGCCAACGTGCGTCAGGAGAGAGCCATGTTCCATTCACTTGGGCAACTAAGTACTGATCAAAATGTGAGGACCTTGTTCGTTCCATTCAAAGTGAGGTGAGTACACCAGGATGATATGTTCCTTTTGGGATGTATTGTAGATCAGTCTATCTTAAAAGAATGTGATACAAACAATAAATTGTGAATGCCATAAAAAGATCCCACCAGTTAAAGACAGAAGGTGCTCTGTTAAAACACACGGCTGCGCACACACGCCTCCACCCTCCTCTCCCCTTTTCTAAACAGGCCGGGTCTTACACACATTCTTTTGGAACCACCCACGGTGTTTCAAATTATCTTAAAAAGGCATGCCTGAGTTTTCTCTATTTCTCCCCGAATATAAGTCACTCTGATGGCAAACATTACTCTGGCATACCTGGAAGTAAAAGAGCCGTTCATGACTTCTGGAGAGTGGCAGTTTTGCAGCTTGCCTTGCCTTAGCTGACTTGATCATCCAAAAACAACCTGGGGAAAAAATCTATTCCTCCCACAGCATAAAAGTAACTCAACCTGTTTAGCACCTTTCACAACCGTAAGCCAAGCTGAAGTGAAACAGCCATTTAATCCCAAATTCAAGTCATGGCCTGTGGAAACAAGCACCATCCCAGATCACACAAAGGTGCATGTGTGTTAAGACTCAATAAAATCTACCCTGATTACATTTTCAAATATTGCTAACTCTGACACACTTCCCAATCCCTCCTCACCCTGAACCCTGAAAAATCCAGCTTTTATATACTTCTAATTATTACTCACTGAAGAAGTTTCACACTGAAGAGGAGGGGTCATAAGCTTTGGGAGCTAAACCTTCTTCCCGAGTGCTTCCTCTATCTGAAGCTGTGAAAAAAGAAACTAGAGCAAGCTACTAATTTTTGTGAATACTACTGACCTTGCGTTCGTGACCCCTTCAAAATGAGTTCGGCTCATGAAACAACAGCTCCTGATCTTGCTTTCCCCTTTCTCTCACTCTCCAAATTGCAGCCGCATTGAAAACTTTAACTAGGTGCATTACTCACTTAGCTCAACTTCAAATGCGCTGCCTTGTTAACTCATATGCTGCCAGGCTGCTACTCCTGCAGAGATTTCAGACAAGGGAGAATGGTGAAGTCTGAATACGAACCAGGAGGGGGTTGTTTGGTGGGATTTACAAAATGCAAAACTTTACTTGAGCTATTCTGGTTTTGTACCAGTGCAACTTGGATCAATTATTTGGCTCAGCTACTATTTTTTATGAAGCTGATCCTGTTTTAGGAACAGAGGAGGAGGAGTGTAAAAGGATGACAGAAAACAACAACAAAAAAGCACGCCGAGTCTGCGCACAAAGGCATAGAAAATAACAGGAATGAGGAATGCATTTTAATGGATTAAATCAGCAATCCTGTGCCCACATACCTGGGAATAAGCCCTGGCAGCAATGGCACTAACTTCTGAGTAGACATATAAGGACGTCACTGTAAGATGAAATGAAACTTGATGTGTAATTAGGACAATCTGCTGGAAAGAGTGTGTTTATATAGAATTCACTTTGCTTTTAAAAACTCTGCTTCTTGCAACAAATTCTAGCAGAATGTTTCATTTCAAGAGCTGGCAACCCTATACTTTAATTATGTGATGATTCAACTGTAGACCATCTTTTATATCCCCTAAGAACAGTAGGGGATGAAAATGGGTAAAAAGTTTCCAAGTGATGCAAATGAACTATCAGCTGTTCATCTTTCAAGATGGCACCAATAATGTTTTTTATTTGAGTGCTAATACTCATCTGGAAACTGTGCTATTAGGACAATATCCCATCCCTATACAAAACAAGGGAAGTAGTGTTTGTTTATTTAATTTATTCTCCACCTTTCTGCCATTAAGCGCCCAAAGCAATTAATGGCAGAAACATACAATACCAGAATAAAACCAGCATGTAAAAACCTAAATAAAAACATTATTATCATTGTTGTTGTTGGCTGGGAATGCTGGGACTTAACTTTTTTCTGTCTAAACATGCATAGGATTGCGCCTTAAGATGCTATATCTCATAGGAAGGCACACTACCCTCTCTCTCTTGCTGTCTCTACTCACTAACACACACACACCTTATATAAGCTTTATAACTTGTACTTTCATTCCTTCATTAGATGGTGAGCTTCTACTCAGGCTGTTTCGCTCTAGTTGTTCCACAAGCATATCGGTGATAGTCTATGCAGTATAATTAGTGAGTTTCTTTAAGCAATCGTGTTATATTATTATGTATGTTCTTCATTTTTTTTTGCCTTTATTTAAAAAAAATATTTCAAAGGAAAATAAAATTTCATGGAAAACTCTCAGCTTTCAAATGTGGTTTGCCATCCAGGGGGCGGAGGGGTAGGGATTCAACAGCACTGCTAGACAGAAGGTGTGAGCCCAGTTTATTTGAATGTGAATGATGGCTCCAAGTCAAAGTTCTATGCGTATTTGGAACTTCAGATGCACACAAGGAACTCCAGTGGAAGCTTCTTTCATCACTGGCTTCAGTGCCAGGAACCATTTCATTCAGACAGGGGGACAGAGGCATTGAATTGCTTCCAACATTGAAATCGGGGGAGAAGCTCTTGCACATACACAAATGCTGTGGGTATGTCAGAGCTCACATGTATGTAAAGAGGCCCTTGATTAGGCTTGCAGTGTCTAGACTAGCCTTCCCCAACCTGCTGTTCTTCAGATGTTTTAGACTACACTGCCTATCATCCCAAGCCAGCCACTAGTCAAGCTGGCTGGGAAGATGAGAGTCCGAAACATCAGCAGTGCCAGTTCCAGGTTTTTGAGGGCACTTGGGCAAGGCACCCTCAACGGGCCTCCTACCACAGTGAGTCCACTTTCTCACCACCATTGTCATCAGCTGCTATTGCTCCTCCTCATGTTTTTCATCACTGAGGCAGTAAGCAAGGAGGCAGTGGCATCTACTGTTCCTCCTTCTAACTACCTTGGTTGTCTTGGCTAGAGCAACAGGCAGGTGAACAGGTAGGTTGCAATGATTAAGAAGTAAAGCAACTCCAGGAGGCTCTGTCTTTGGGCTCTTGCTGGCTGTGCACCCTCCTCAGTAGGTGCCCAGTCATGCCTACCCTTGACACTGGCTCTGGCCACCAGGATGGGGAAAGCTGTTCTAGAGATTAAATATGTAGATTACATTGCTAGTAATAATGTTGCCTTCACACAGTGTTCGGCATGAGCTGTTCACCCAAATCTTCTAGCATACTGGTCACTTGTGGCTTCAGAGCCCTTCCATTAAAATTTAATGGAACCTACCCAGAATTCTGCTGAAGATGTTGTTGCTTCACAGGCTTGTTGTTGTTTTTATTGCTTTTGGTTGGGGGAATGGTAATGTGAGCTTTCAGTGTCCAAGCACCCTTGTCTGCCCAAAACTCAGGTAACATCAAGTCAAGATATTTGGAGAGAGGCTTGAAGTACAGAAAGGAAGATGACAGATAGTTTTCATCACTCCTTTCTGTCCCTTATGCAATCACGGATAAGTACATAGACAGATCAAAAGCTGTATCGTGTGATGTTTTCACTGTGGTGGGCCTGGGGAAATGCAACACACATTCTGAGATACTGCATGGGAATTCAAGTGTGAGCAGAAACATACTTGTTGTTGACAACTCATCATAATTTTGCAGTTATGATGAAAGGACATCTGAATATCTCCCAGAAATAAGTGGATGGTTGTTTTTGCAAATTCTTCGCCTCTGCTTTGTAATGTGTAACCTGAAGAAAAGGGGATCTTTCTGTAAGGGAGAGAGCTTGGTAATTATGATTTATTAAAAAAAAACCACCACACCACCGTCACCTTGTAATCCAGAGATTGTCCATTTCACAGTAGAAATTGTTCCCCCTACAGAGTCTTTAGTCCTGTGCATCTATTCCTTGTTCCTTTCCATACAGAAAAGAATATGTGCAAGTGGGGATTGGAGTTGTGCTGACTGGCCCTATTCTGCCCATTATGTATTCACTGTGCCATTTGTAAAGAAGCCCATACTCCTGAGTGTGTGGGCTGTCTATACAGGGTCAGGTGTATGCTCCTGTGCAAGTGTCACCTTGCTTGGATACAAGGAGTTCAGAGGGATGATCCCCACTCCACATGCATTCATTTCTACATGGAAATAAATGACCCAACAGGGCCTTTCACATACACCTTAGGTATGCCTTACGGCAGCAGTAAATTGGTTTTGACCTTGAATGAACTGGCCATCATAGAGAACACAATGGTGGGATAGGAAAGACAGCCAGGAGGGCATTTCTCTTGGGGATTTTATAAAAAAAAATATATTATAAAATGGTCCAGCCCTGTCTTTGGGGAAGTGTTAGCAGCCTTGTTCTTCTTTTCTGTTTTTAAAGATCCCAAAGGTTAGGATGTGTAGAGTGGTAGTTACAAGATGCTACAAATTACAGATCTAATGCTAGCT
This sequence comes from Heloderma suspectum, assembly GCF_057233095.1. Taxonomy (NCBI): domain Eukaryota; kingdom Metazoa; phylum Chordata; class Lepidosauria; order Squamata; family Helodermatidae; genus Heloderma; species Heloderma suspectum. The sequence continues at coordinate 252,085,728 of NC_139459.1, forward strand.
TGTCCTCCCAGCCATAAATAAACACTGCACACAAAGCCCTCTATATTTGTTTCCTTTGAAGGCTGGCAGGAAACAAAAGATGCTACTTACCTGTGTCTTCAGACTTTCTAACTAATGTCTGGGAGAGGAGCACTAAGTCATATTGGTCTGTATGAGCAATTGCTCCAGACTCTAGAAGCTTGTCATTTGGGTGTGTGTTTTCCAGTTGAAAATTATAACGCAGAAATAATATCGCATTTTACGGTGCATCTGCACTAGTCATGTGTCCCCCCCCCCCCCGCAATATGCCCAAGAAGTTGACTGGAAAGACCATATGAGCAACATTATCCCCTGCACGTTTCTGGCCTGAAATGGCAGCTTAAAACAGCACAACAAATCCATTTGTAGTGTTCTGTTAAGCAGCCAGCAAACTACAACACTTGTCTGTCAGCGGATGTACTTATGAATAAATGTCCCAGAAAAGGTAAATGCACTGTGGCTGGGTTGTTATTTCTATGGAACTGTGAATTTATGGAACTGGTTAAAGAACAGAAAGCAGAGTGGGAATAAATGGTAAATTATCGCAACGGAGGGATGTAAATAGTAGGGTCCCACAAGGATCTCTAATGGGACCAATGCTTTTCAACTTATTCATAAATGATTTGGAATTAGGAGTGAGCACTGAAGTGGCCAAGTTTTCTGATGACACCAAATTATTTACAGTGGTTAAAACAAAAAGGGATTGGGAGGAGCTCCAAAAGGATCTCTCCAAACTGGGAGAACGGGCATCAAAATGGCAAATGCAGTTCAGTGTAAGCAAGTGCAAAGTGATGCATGTTGGGGCAAAAAAATCTAAATTTCAAGTGTAACCTGATGGGATTTGAGCTAGTGGTGACAGACCAAGAAAGAGATCTTGGGGTTGTGGTGGACAGCTTGATGAAAATGTCAACCCAGTGTGCGGCTGCTGTAAAAAAGGCAAACTCCATGTTAGGCATAATTAGAAAAGGAATTGAGAATAAAATTGCCAATATCATACTGCCTTTATACAAGTCTATGGTGTGACCACACTTAGAATACTGTGTACAATCTTGGTCACCATACCTAAAAAAATATATTGTAGAGCTGGAAAAAGTGCAGAAAAGGGCAACTACAGTGATCAAGGGGCTGGAGCATCCTCCTATGAGAGAAGGTTACAACAGCTGGGAGCGTTTAGCTTGGAAAAAAGGAGGGTATGAGGAGACGTGATAGAGGTCTACAAAATTATGCATGGTGTGGAGAATGTGGATAGGGAGACATTGTTCTTCCTGTCTCAAAATACTAGAACCCAGGGTCATCCCAGGAAGCTGATTGGTGGGAGATTCAGGACAGATATATAAAGGAAGTACTTCTTCACACAGCGCATAGTTAAACTATGGAATTTGCTACCACAGGATGTAGTGATAGCCACCAATTTGGATGGCTTTAAAAGGGGGTTAGACAAATTCCTAGAGGAGACTCTCAATGGCTACTAGTCCTGATGGCTATGTGGTACCTCCAGTACCAGAGGCAATGAGCCTATGTACACCGGTTGCTGGGGAACGTGGGCGGGAGGGTGCTGTTGCATTCATGTCCTGCTTGTGGATTCCTGGTTGACAGCTGGTTGGCCACTGTGTGAACAGAGTGCTGGACTAGATGGACCTTTGGCCTGATCCAGCATGGCTCTTCTTATGTTCTTATGTTCTTATGCTCTTAATATCTTATGATAAGATTAGAGGCACCACAAAAAAATAGATCAGGAGTCCTCAACTGTTCTGGGCCTGCAGGCACATTTGCAAGTTTGAGAAAGTGCTGTAGGCACCATCACAAAATGGCCACCATGGGGATGTGAACAATCACATTATTAACAGCTGCAACAAAAAACCTGTTTCACAGAAGGCAAACTGGTGAGGCTAAAATTCGAATAACTTGCACCATAACCAGAGTACAAGGCAAAGGTGAGGTCTGAGCACCAAAGCACAAAAACACTCCTTTGAATGCCCATTGTTCTGGTCCATCAGAACAACCACTTCACAGAAGGTAAGTAAAGAAGTTCCCCAAATCACCTCTAAATATTCTTCTAAAATGAATTCTCCACTGATACAAAAGGAAGTGCTTCTTCACACAGTTCATAGTTAAACTATGGAATTCACTACCACAAGATGTAGTGATGGCCACCAATTTGGATGGCTTTAAAAGGGGGTTGGACAAATTCCTGGAGGAAAAGGCTATCAATGGCTACTAATCCTGATGGCTATGTGCTACCTCCAGTACCAGAGGCAGTGAGCCTATGTACACCAGTTGCTCGAGAACATGCGCAGGAGGATGCTGTTGCATTTGTGTCCTGCTTGTGGGTTTCCAGTGGGCAGCTGGTTGGTTACTGTGTAAACAGAATGCTGGACTAGATAGACCCTTGGTTTGATCCAACATGGCTCTTCTTACATTTTATGTAAGGTTATGTTCTTACCTTTATGGATCTGTGAAAGCAAACACCTGAACCACCTGGAAAACAGGCAGATCACTGCTTTGCTTTAGGCATGTGAAAACCCACACAGGATCCCTCTGCGTGTGCACACACACACACACACACACACAGAGAAAACATATATCATGCAAATCAGTAGAATAGACCCACAGAACTGTGTCCACATGAGCAACAGTATGCGTGTGGAGTAATAGTATGCGTGTGGAGGCAGCCATAATGGTGCAGTGCTGCTGCTGACTCCTCTATTTTCCCAGACTTGCTCAAGGTTTCACATCTGATTGTAGATGTGAAAGGCAGGCTCTCTAAACCAGTATCTGAATCCAGATCTTTGGCACAGCCCCTAGCAGTGGTTTTTGCTCTTGTTTGTAGAGCTAGGTATGCACAGCAGGTTCAGGTTGAGAGCAGCTCTGGATGGAGTCCTGAGCATCTTAATTTTAAAGCACAAGCCCTTGCTAGTGGTGATCAAAAGGAATCTCCCTTAGGTATCATAAAGCCTTCCCCAAGCTGGCACTCTCCAGATGTGTTGGGACTGCAACTCCCATAATGACCATGTGTAACAGGATGTCTAACATTCTGTTGAGCAGATGGTTGCATCTCCCATAAGGCATTGCATATACTTCTTAAGTCACCATCGGTGTTGCCCCGGCCGTGGGTGTTGAACTCTTAGGTCAGAGGTTCCAAGATAGTGATAAATCAGATTCAAAGGTTTACTTACAAGGAGACTTTATTGGGTAACTTACAGCACACAGGCATACCCAATGGTTGGATCAGACAGCTTCTCTGAACGAGCCATTGGGTCAAATGGGTTTTATACCATACATGTCAGCACAACACTAGAAAGCACTCTACCGTTCATTCCCAGCATAAACTAACAGCACTTGGTTCTCAGCACAGCCACCTGTAAACAAAGTTCACTTCCCAGGCAGAGTGCTTGATAACACTCTCACTCATTAGTATGGAATGTGCTAGGCTGCGCTGTCGACCCTTTGAATCATCTTCACATGCTCAGAGGCTTACTAGCAAGGGAATTGCAACAATAATGAACTTAAGCAAGCATTATGGATCTCTAGGCCCCTCTAACGCTACAAATGACGTGGCTATGCTCCTGGGGCCAATACATCATCAATCGCTAGTTTCTATGAGATGCAGATAGTGTGGGGAAATAGTGGCTCTGGGCATTCCATAGCCACTATGGATGCCAATTTTTTTTTCTAAAAGATTTTTTAAAATGAATTTGGGGTGCAGCAGGGGCACGTTCAGCCCATGGACTGTGTGTTGCCCTAATCTAACAGATCTCCGCAATCCACATAAGCACTAGGCAATTAATGTAATGTGTAGTTTGGCCCTCAGTTTCCCCTTTAGAGAAGTTCCCAGGATTTTGTAAAACATCCTCCATTCTGCACCTCGGTATCCTCTTGAGGCTCACATGGGGACTGATAGCAGACTTACATAGGGAAGCTCACATCAGATATAGTCTCATCTGGTAAGATCATGCCAGGTCATGTCTCAATAAGCAGGGTCACGTCATGTAAAACACATAATGTAAAATCAGGTTCCAGTTAATGTAGCTTGAGTGGGTCAGACAGGGCCAGATTCAGGAAGGCTTCGTCAGGACCACAGACAGCTCCCCATGAGCTCTGCTGGCTGTAGTTCTCTTTTTACTGCAGGCAATGGAGGAATGTCGTCTCAGCAAAGGGCTGAAGCCTTATGAAGGCAGTTGGCCCTGCTTCTCTGGAGGAGCTGGCCATGCTCCTTAAAGGGCCCTTCTCCAGTACTGTAACCTCTAGCTTCTAGGAGGCAGAGTTGCTGGAGAGGCTACTGGGGACTCATATCTCCTCCTCATCCAAGTCTTCCTCATGAACCCCCCCCCTCGCGCACACACACACACACACACACACACACACTCAGGACTGCGTTCCAGGATCATAACATTTACAGAGCACAAATTGGTCCTTTGGTTATGCTAGCTGGGTGTCCTGAGCTCCCCTGATGCAATGGACGGTAAGTGAACCAGGAAAGAGGGCCCGCCTCACTATAAGTGGCTAAAAATCTATTGAAGGAGGTAATTAGGGATAGCTTATTCAGTCCTATGGTGATTCACCTGATGCTTCTGAGTTTCTTCCCCTGCCGGTTATTTGTCTCTCTCCTTCAGGGCCTCAGCTCCAATACTCCATCTTTTTCTTTCCTCTTTCCCAACCTCCCTCTGTTTGTAGGAGGAAGTAGTGAGGTTTGGGATGCCAGTGCATGGCCCCTGCAGCTCAGCAAGCTGGCTACAGGGCCACAGGAGAGCCAATTCCCACACGGCTCCCAATGACCACCTCTGGTTGATACATGATGCAGTGTTAGAGGCCTGAGCAGGCCGATCCTTTCTCTTTCCCTCACATTTTCGTCCTCCCCACACAACTTACATCCTCAGCTTTCAGCACTCAGCCATTCTCAACATTTCATAGGTCCTAGAAGTACACAGGTCCTGTCCAGCCATTTTGAGGGTTTTCATTTTTTCCCCTTTTAACTGATAAACTAATATTATTGACATTTATATTCTGCCTTATTTTCTAAAAAGCCATCGTAGCGGTGCACAGCAATGTATAACGATAAAACGCAAAACAACTTTAGAACCTTAAAACAACTATATAATTTCAAAGGCTAGATTAAAAAGATGTGCCTTCACACCCTTTCTAAAAGCCAAGAGAGTGGAGGACAACTGTAGTTGTAGTTCTAGAAGGAGCACATTTCACAGCTTGGGAGCAGCACAGGAGAAAGCCCTTTCACACATGCCCGACAAATAGGCCTCTGCAGGTAATGCTGCCCTCAAAGGGCCTCTCCATGACACAGTTCTGTGTTTCTACAGGGTTCCTAAATATGCATGTGCTGTCTCCATGCCTACATGCCCTACACATAGACACTTTTCAGCCAGTTTAGTTCAAGCCTGTCTTGAAATCCAAAAAACAGTCTCATGGAACAGTCTCTTTCAATGGAACAAAGAAAAATGGAACAAATCCAACAAACATTCTTCATGGAACAGTCTCTTTCAATGGAACAACAAAGAAATAATAACTCACAGTCCACAGGAAATAAGGAGGTTGTCACAAGTGAGGGTTGTGTCCAGTTCTCGGTTCACATACTGCTGAAGCCTAGCTTGTAGGATTTTGAGCATCACCTTGCTGGAATGTGAAATGAGTACAATTGTACAGTAGTTTGAACACTCTTTGGCATTGCCCTTCTTTGGAATTGGAATGTAAACTGACCTTTTCCAGTCTTGTGGCCACTGTTGAGTGTTCCAAATTTGTTGGCATATTGAGTGCAGCACTTTAACAGCATCATCTTTTAGGATTTTAAATAGCTCAGCTGGAATACTGTCATCTCTGCTAGCTTTGTTGTTACTAATGCTTCCTAAGGCCCACTTGACTTCACTCTCTAGGATCTCCGGCTCAAGTTCAGTGACCGCACTATCATGGCTATCAGGGACATTCAGATCTTTCCTCTATAGTTCTTCTGTGTATTCTTTTCACTTCTTCTTAATCTCATCTGCTTCTGTTAGGTCCCTGCCTTCTTTGTCCTTTATCATGCCCATCTTTGCACAAAACATTCCCTTGAGATCTCCGATTTTCTTGAAAAGATCTCTAGTCTTTCCCATTCTATTGTTTTCCTCAATTTCTTTGCATTGTTCATTTAAGAAGGCCTTCTTGTCTCTCCTTGCTATTCTCTGGAACTCTGCATTCAGTTGGATATATCTTCCCCTTTCTCCCATGCTTTTCACTTCCCTTCTTTCCTCAGCTACTTGTAATGCCTCATCAGACAGCCACTTTGCTTTCTTGCATTTCTTTTTCTTTGGGATGGATTTAGTTGCTGCCGCCTGAACAATGTTATGGACCTCTGTCCATAGTTTCTCAGGCACTCTGTCTATCAGGTCTAATCCCTGAAATCTATTCCTCACTTCCACTGTATATTCATAAGGGATATGATTTAGGTTATACCTGAATGGTTTAGTGGTTTTCTCTACGTTCTTCAATTTAAGCTGAAATTTTGCAACAAGAAGCTCATGATCTGAGCCACAGTGAGCTCCAGAGTTCTCCATCTTTGGCTGCAAAGGACATAATCAATCTGATTTCGATATTGACCATCTGGTGATATCCATGTGTAGAGTCGCCTCTTGTGCTGTTGGAAAAGAGTGTTTGCTATGATCAGTGTGTTCTCTTGGCAAAACTCGATTAGCCTTTGTCCTGCTTCATTTTGTACACCAAGGCCATGCTTGCCTGTTATCCCAGTGATTTCTTGACTTCCTACTTTGGCATTCCAATCCCCTATGATGAAGAGGACATCTTTTTTGGTGACAGTTCTAGAAGGTGTTGTAGGTCTTCATAGAACCGATCAACCTCAGCTTCTTCGGCCTCAGTGGTTGGGGCATAGACTTGAATTACTGCGATGTTGAATGGTTTGCCTTGGATTTGTACTGAGATCATTCTATTGTTTTTGAGATTGTACCCCAGTACTGCTTTTCCCACCCTTTTGTTGACTATGAGTGCTACTCCATTTCTTCTAAGGGATTCTTGCCCACAGTAGTAGATATAATGGTCACCTGAATTAAATTCGCCCATGCTTGTCCATTTTAGTTCACTGATTCCCAAGATGTCGATGTTCAATCTTGCCATCTCATGTTTGACCACCTCCCGCTTACCTTGATTCATTGATCTGACATTCCAGGTTCCTAAACAATATTGTTCTTTACAGCATCGGATTTTCTTTTCACTACCAGACACATCCACAGCTGAGTGTCCTTTTGGCTTTGGCCCAGCTGCTTCACTCTTTCTGGTGCTACTTGGAAATACCCTCTGCTCCTCCCCAGTAGTATATTCGACACCTTCCGACCTGAGGGGCTCATCTTCCGGTGTCATATCTTTTAGCTTTGTGATACGTTCCATGAGGTTTTCTTGGCAAGAATACTGGAGTGGGTTGCCATTTCCTTCTCCAGTGGACCACATTTTGTCAGAACTCTCCGCCATGACCTGTCCGACTTGGGTGGCCCTGCATGGCATAGCTTATGGCTTCACTGAGTTACTCAAGCCCCTTCGCCACAACAAGGCAGTGATCCATGAAGGGGATGGGGTGAAGTGGAGAATGCCAAATGGAGGCCAGGATACCAACACAGTTGCTTCTGTTGACACTTGCAGTGACAGTGCAAAAAACAAAACCCCTTAGGAAAAAAAAGTTGTGCTATAACCCTTGCCAGCGGTGAGCCCAACTTGTACGAAATTGTTGAATCATTTCTCCTCCAACTTGAGAAATCCAGTGAAATGCCCCCCCCCCCCAATCCCAGTTTCTCTGCCCATGAATAGGTTGGAGAATTTTGAGAGGTCATTTGTGCACAGCTCTAATTTGAAGTCCTGTGCCACTGGATCCCAGCTGAATCGGCACCTGCAGTACCACTCTTTGGCCAGCTGTAGTGATGGTACTGGAGTGCTGAAGAGAGCAAGGCAAGACAGCAGTTCTGTCCTCTACGAAGCCGCCATGGTGGTGGAGAGAGTAAGGCCCCTGGGTCTCACTGCTAGTCACCAGTTTGAGACTCCTAGCACTTTTACTGTATTAAATAATAACAGTAATAGTAATAATAATAATTACAACATGGAATGCAACAGTAGGAGATTCAGATCGTACAGTATGCACAGGAAGCACAGTACAGTAGTGTCCATTTTAATGCATTAATTTATCCAACTTTTGATAAATTAGTTGATGAATAAGGCACAATCCTATGCAAGTTTAGACAGAAGAAAAGCCCTACAACTCCCAGCATTTCCCAGCTGGGAATTGTAGGACTTTTTCTGTCTAAACATGGGTACAATTGCACCCTTGATTGGTTAATAATAGACTAAAATGTAAATTTTCATCTGACCTGTAACCTGTGAAAGGACATTTATTACTGATAGCATTAATGTAAGCAAAATGCTTGAAATGATTTTCTAAATAAGTGACTTATCCATGTTGGCCAAGAGAGTCTGGGTGAAATCCAACATTGCATGAGTGGACTTTCCCCTCCTATCATCCCTCACTATTGTTGTGCTGGCTAAGCCTGATGGGAGTTGTAGGCCAAAACATCTGAAGGGCTACAAGTTGCCCATCCCTGCTGTAGAGCAAGGTTCAGTATTGGGGGAAGACAAAATACAGTTCATGATTTCTAAACTCATGGTGATCTTTATTCTAGGGATGTACGAAAGTCACTTACCTTTTTGCAGCTTGGATTCGCGGTGCGGGGGAGGTGCTCCGTCCCTCCCCCCGGAATCCTCCCTGGGCCGGCTCTGCTCCGCGGCGGCTCAACACCGGTCAGGGCCGTCCACAGCCAGAGTTCCGGCCATGGACGGGCTGCTGCGGACGCAAATGGCGGCTGCTGTAGCGGACGCCATTTGCATCCTGCGAAGCTGCCATGATAGGCTACGTAAGTATTTACATAGCCTATCACGGCAAGCCAAAAAACCCAAACAAACAGCGTACGTAAATGGTGGTGGCTACGGTGGTCGCCATTTGCGTTCCCTATTTTTAGCCGTTTTAGCCTACGTAAATATTTACATAGGCTATTACGTCGAAAAAAAGGGGAACGCAAATAGCGTAGTGGGCGCCATTTGCATTCCTTTTTCTTTCTCCCCGTTTTAGCCTACATAAATATTTACGTAGGCTATTACGGCGGGAAAAAAAAGGAATGCAAATATCGCCCACTACACTATTTGCGTTTCCCTTTTTTTCACTGTAATAGCCTACGTAAATATTTACATAGGCTAAAACGGCTAAAAATAGGGAACGCAAATGGCGGCTGCCGTAGCTGCCGCCATTTGTGTTCGCTGTTTTTTTTGGGGGGGGGCTTGCCGTGATAGGCTACGTAAGTATTTACGTAGCCTATCATGGCTATGATAAAGAAGCGAATGGTGGCCGCAGGGCGGCCGCCATTCGCAAGTCAGCGTGGACGGCAGCAGGTAAGTGCTCCGTTTCGCGCGCCTTTTGTGGGTTGGGGGGGCAGGGGCTTCGTTCTGCCACAGATTTCGGGGGTCCAAATGCACTGGCATTCGGCCTCACCGAGATCCGTGGCGGAATTCTCTGACATCCCTACTTTATTTGTTGAAATGGCTGTGATGTTGGAGGATGCCATTAGAACAGCTTCTGTTAAAGTGGAATACATGGTCTGTGTACCTAGCCTATTCTTGCGATCATTGCTTACTGTTCAGAACTACTCCTTCACACTCTGTGAATCCTGTCCTACCATAAATGTATGAAGGAGTTGAGTTAGTCATCACATGTTCCTCCTTCTGACTCAGTCTTCTGATGAATAAATGTCTCCCTGAAAGTTTTGTTTCTTAAGCTTAATTATTTTCTTTTGAGCACCACATTTGCAAACAAATCCATTCATCTGATACCTTTTCTTTTTCTTATATTCAGGCATTCTGTGATGATCCTGAATTTGCTTGACATGTCTACTGATATTTCACAGCATCCAAACTCCACTTGGGAAGCTAGCAAACCTTCCTCAGCAGTCAATCCAAATTGGAAAGTGTGTTTGTTTAAATCCTGGCTGTCACACATAGGGAGTAAGGTTGTGTATTTTGTTTAACCTCCCTGTCCCTCCTACGATTCTTTGAATCCATCAGTGTTACTTAACAGCCAGATATAACCAATGCCAGCCCAAGACACACACACACACACACATACTGGAAAGACTAACAACAGAGTATTTTAAAAACTATATTTTCAGCTAAATGTTTTGGCTTTCACCCTCATCAGTAGCTGTGCTGTTAAAAGGGTATTAGGAGATGCAGTTTTGATGCCTGGAGATGAAAGTTCCTTAGGAGAAAAAAAACAGAAGTATGAGTGGTATAATGCTTGTGAATTGTCTTCCAGATTAAGGCCATTGGGACTGAGTCTGTAGATCCAGAAGTTTCCCTTTTGTCAAGCATGTCAGTATTTTTTGTTTGTTCTATTGGAAGCAACTGTAAATCCAAGAGACTATGTGCAGGAGAATTGAAATATCTTGCAACAGGCTGTTTGTTTTTTGGTAAGAATCGCAGATTTGTGGTTATGGAATCTTGTTCTTAGGTCCGTTGTCGTTTCCCCTACATATTGCGTACAGCATCCATTTTTTACATTCAGTTAAATAACCCAAATTAGTGGAAGTGCATGTTACTGATTGTCTAATGCATGTTAGTAACTGTGCTCCTGAAAGAAGTGGTTTCTTGGAGGTAATACAACATGCTAATTTACAGTGGTGTGATCCTGGGTTGCAAATACCTTGTTTAAGTGCAGCTTTAGTTAACAATTTATGCACATTGGGTGGTTTTCTGAATGCGATGCATGGTGGAGAATTAATGGCTTCCGTTAAACAAGCACAATAGGATATAACAGGGTAACTATCTTTAATTATCTTGTGGTAATTAGGGACAGCAGGATGGTAGTCAACAACAAATGGCATGTGAGTTTCTTTCAGAGAGTTAGCCTTTGCTTCATAAAGGGGGATATCCCTGGATATTATTGATGCTCATTTGATATTGTAGTCAATAATGTGACTACAGTATCCGCATTGTTGGAGATGTGCATATCTGTGTGTGTGTGTGTGTGTGTGTGTATATATATATATATATATATATATATATATATGAATGTTTATGTAGAAAGTAGCTTCTGAGACCCTCAAATAATCATTCAGCCCCATGGTCTTGGGAGAGGCTGTAGCTTAGTGGTCAATCACATGCTTTGCATGCAGAAAGTCCCAGGTTCAATCCCTGGCATCTCCAAGTAGGCCAGGGGTGTGTTTCCACCGGCAATTTACTCCAGCCTGGCAGCGTGTTGAGTTTGCACAGTTTACATGATGTAGTAGCCATCCAGCAGGTGTCCCGGAGTTTATTGCAGAAAAACCGGTTCTTCTAAGACTGGTTATAGTCTGACTTTTCCTCTTTACTTCGGCTCAGTTACGGTCCTGTTGGGGTGTGTTCCATTACCCACATGTGAGTCGGTATCATAGTCTTGCCCATGGGGGGTGTCACTCACCTGCCCGTGACCTCACTGACCCAACCCTTTCCCTCCCTGCTTTCTGGAAGTTTCAATGCTGTTTTGGAGCAGGATGCTGAGGGACCAACTGTTAAAAATACATTGAAAATAAGCACAAGATCACTAGTGTGTATAAGCATGCTATCGTGGGCAAGCAAATGCCCCCACTACAGTCTGAAAATAAGTTTTATCTCAGGTCGTTTCCCCAGAACTACACGAGGGGAGGATCCATGGCTAATATTCCTTTGTGTCCTTCGGTCCCCTTTTGCAAGCTTCATAGTTCAGCTTTCGTATATTACATGCTAAGGCGCATACCCTCCATGTCAGTATCTTGCTATCACTCTATCACGAAATGGCACTAACACACATTTGCACTATTGCGTGATAGCGCTATCACACAATAGCTCATTAGTTCAGGGGCGTCTGCTGACTCCTGATTTGGTTTGTCCCTGAAAACGCACTATCCCGCATTGGTGCTATCGCCGATAGTGCATTTATTCAGGGGTGCCTGCTAATGCAGTAGCCTGGTATTTAGAGGGAAAAGGGGAAAAATGGGCAGAATGGGGCATTGGTCTGGGAAGTCTCCTCAGAAGTAAATCCCACTGTGGTCATTGAGGCTTATTCCGGAGATTGCCATTAAGGGGAGTAGAGCCTGGAGGAGGGAGCCTCTCCTATTGGTTGAGCAGCCCCTGCCAGTCTGGTGACGTTCACTTAAATTCCCCCAACCCACCTGGAAGTACATTTCCGTCAGGGATTTCTAATGGTGTGGTGGAGTCCTTCGTGGAGCCATGCTGATTTCATGAAAACTCCGGCATTCCTTTGTTTGCTTCGCCCTTCCATTTTCATGGAAACATGGCCCAGGAAAGCCCCTACCTGAAACCTTGGAGAGTTGCTGCCAGTCACCGTTGACCATACTGAGCTTGATGGACTAATGGTATGACTTACTCAAAAGTAAATCCCACTCTTTCCCATGGAACTTGGTCATATGCATAGGACTGCAGCTGTGGTTTCTTAAGAAAAAAAGGATGGCCATCCTAGGCACATTTATCTGGGAGTACAACTCAGATCGCCAGCTTTACAATACTAACACTTATTATTATTATTATTATTATTATTATTATTGCATTTATACCCCGCCTTTTTTCCTCTTGCAAGGAACCCAAGGCGGCTTACATTATCCTCCTCCTCTCCATTTTATCCTCACAACAACAACCCTGTGAGGTAGGTTGGGTTGAGAGTGTGTGACTGGCCCAAAGTCACCCAGTGAGCTTCCATGGCCGAGTGGGGACTAGAACCCGGATCTCCCAGCTCCCAGTCCAACACTCTTGCCACTACACCACACTTCCTTGGGATTAAGCCCCACTGGAACCCAGAAGGACTTACTTCTGAGTAAATATGCCTAAAATCAGAGCTGCCCATGAGGAGGGATGTGTACTGCAGGGCTGGGGCGGGGAGGGGGGAGAAGCACTAAGAATACAAATAATTAAGAAAATAAAGAGCTTCACAAAGCATTGCAGTGAGTGGGGCAGCAGCCCCTTGTAGACACTTATGAATGTTCTCAGGAGCTGCCTAACTGCACTGCATTTGAGGAGTAGAGTGTGCCGCCCCTAAATAATTACGATAACAATAACGAAAATTATTCTGTTGCTGTGCGCTCTCCTTTCTCTAGCCAGAGGATATCTATGGCCTCACCCACTCTGCATGCCTGTATACTTCGCTGTAACCAATTATGGATAACTGGAATTATTAGAGCCAATCAGGGCTGCTCTCAGAAGAGGAGCTCACTCTCACTTCCACCTCCTTTTAGGGACACGCTTTGCCTCCTAACAGGGCCTCATCTTGCCACAGGGAGCCACAGGGAACCACAGGAATCGTGATCTGGCATTAAAGGCAGACCATATCAAGCAGTATCATCTGTGAGGAGCCAGCAGGCCCTCACTTGCTCCATTTAGCCTCCCTAGTCATTTCTCTGCTTGCTCACCTGCCTTCCTACGCCTTCCGCCTCCTGGTCCAGGTGCTCTGCACGCAAAGCTCAACCAGCCAGTGCCCAGCTCTCCACACTCACTAGGCTTACTATACAAGGCTTTTATCATGCGCTCGTCATTCCCTACTCGCAGTTGTTTCTGGGTTCTTTAGACAACATCATAACCTGCCAGTTTCGCTTCTGTGTCTAACCAGCACTTTCAGCTAGTTTTTTTAGAGCAGGGAAAACGCAGCATTTAAATGTGAAAGTGAAAGAAACTGCTTTTTTTCATTTGTGCATCTGCACTATTCCACTATACCACAGGAAAGGTTATGTAGCGGAAGAGCAGGAAAGGAAACGCTCTTCGTGAAGTGCTCAGATCTCAGACCTGCGACACAATTGAAAGTGGATTAACAGCCATGTAGAAAAGCCTTGTGTAGAAAAGTTCACTGTGTTTCTGAAAGGGGTTGCACGGGCTCCCCCTCCCTTTGTGCTGCTGCAGTGAGGTAAGTGGAGCAATGGCTGCAGTGACTGCAACCCAGCTGGGAAGGCAGCTGGGTTTATTTTGAAGGGTGGAAACCGCTAGCCAGTTGGCAGCCACTGCATTTCAATTCAAGAGAAAGCCAGCTCCCAGCGGCCACTCCACAACCAACACAAACCCGTTTTTTTCTTGAGCAGGGTGTAGCCAGTGGCAGCAATGGCGAGCTGGGTGGACAGCGAGTTGCTGGCAGAAGCAGCAGGTGTCCAGGCCAGCAGCAACGGCTGGCAGGCACGTACTTGCTTCACTACCCTCACAATCTGCCACCTGAGGTAAGAGGCTCGGCTTGCTTTGTGGCGGGGCCGACCCTGAGTTTGCCAACTACTTACAGCTTGGGCTTGGACTAAATGTTTTACTCCTGGGCAAATGTACCAGGGAGTTTAAATGCAATTTTAAAAAGTGAGAATACTTGCTGCAGATGATATTTAAGAAAGGTATTTTATTTATTTACAACTTTTGTATACCACTCCACATCTAAACAGATTCTGGAGCAAAACATAAAAAGAAGAAACATCATATTAAGATTATTCTTTAAAAAACAGAGTGCCAATAAAACTGAGGCGCTAACCAAGGAAAGCGTTTTCAGGAGGCGCCGAGAACAACCCAGCGTTGGCCCCTGCCTGGCTTCCAGAGACAGGGAGTTCCATAGGACAGGAGCTGCCACACTGAAGGCTCTTCTCTGGTGGGACTCCAGTCAGGCCATATGTCCATGTGGAACCACCAGGAGCATGCCTCCCCATGACCTCAGTGATCAGTAGACCGGTAAGGGAGAAGGCGCTCTCTCAGGTATCCTGGTCCCAAGTTGTTTAGGGCTTTATACACTAGTACCAAAACCTTAAACCTGGGCCAGTAGCGAATAGGTATGAAGATAATGTACAAAGTGTCTTGTTTTCCTCAGCTATTCCCTTACAATATTTTCTGTATTTTTCCATCTTGAAGACTTTGGTTCAGGCCTGACACAAGGCCTTTTCTTCCACAATAGCCACCCAGCCCAACACACAGACACACACAGACACACTGTTTTAAATCATATGTGATTATTCCTCAGAAGCACTGTATCTCTTGCTATTATCAGGTATCAAAAAGCAACTACAACAATTGCTTTTAAAATATACTGCTTTTTAAAAATTTACCTTGGATATATTGAAACAGGCCTTTGAATTTTGAATCTTACTCTTGTTATCTCAAGGCATGGTCTGAAGGCACATGATGCCCCAAACCTCTCAGAAACTGACCAGGGCTGGATTGGGTCAGAGCCTGCATGAGAGATTCCCTGGGAAATACGATTTCGAATTCCATGGAAGAAATGTGGGATATAAATGTAATAAAATAAATTAATTACTGGTTCCCATCTGAAATGGTGCCCACATTTATTGTCCTACCCGAGGAGTGGGGAACCTCTTTCATCCTAAGGGCCAAATTCAGTTTTGGAGAAGCTCTTGGGGGCTGCATTACACTGGTGGGCAGGGCCAAAGGCAAAAGGGGTGGGGCCAAAAATCCAAAAAAATACCAGCATATTGTAGCTTCAAGCTCTTCCCGCCAGTAACAAAGCCTTAGGAGACTCATTTCAACCTTTTAGAATGGGGGGAAAATGCACAAAAGCCAGGAAGCCATCAAATGATTGGTGGTTGGAGGAAAGGGGGTTGGGCTAAGGGAAGGGGGCGTGGCCATCTGGAGGACCATATTGGGACCCCAGGAGTCCTGGTTTTGGCCCTTAGTCCGGAGGTTCCCCACACCTCTACTACCCTGTACATGTTTATTCAGAAATTAAATCTAACCGTGTTCAGTAGGTCTCACCCACAAATAATGGTGCATAGGGTTGACTTGCAGCCTTACAGCACAATCCTATACATGTCTACTCAGAATTAAGTTCCATTGCATTTACTTTCAGGTAAACGAGTATCAGGTTGCAGCCATAGCCCTTTTCTGTCTCTTGTGATAAAACCAAGAAATTGCTTTCCCCAGTGTTGATTCCTTCTTCTTTAATACTGTGCCATGTGCTCTTTTAATCCATTTAAGGTGAAATGACTCCACTTAGCCACTAAATAATGTGTAGGTACCATGTGTTTGGAATGATACCTGCCACTATGAAATGTGTGCACTCCTGTATGTATATGTCCTTTTCTTCTGGCTATAAATCCCTTTCCAATATTGTCTTTTAAAAGACAGTACAATTTTATGTCTTATAAACCAACAAATTCACCATTCACTTGAGTAAATTTCTCCTTGAGCTTCATCCCAGCAATTGTTTCTTCTTGTGAAGCTCTATCTTGTGAAGCTCTATCAATGTTTAATATCAAGGTATCCTCTTAAACTGTAATGTGAGAGGGCCTGAAAGAACCTTTGAATTATACATTGCCTAAGTGTGCAGCTTTTCCTTTTTTTTTATAAGTCCAAAGTGATCCTTGGTGAACCAATTTCTGGGAAGCACTGAGAAAAACCCATACTATGGATGAGCTTCAGAAGAAACTGAGCCAGAGGCATGATGCAAGATCCCGAAAAGTGAGATTCAAAATTTCATCAGCATACAGTGGTCGACTCTTGAAGCAGGTCTATGAAGATGGGCAGGAGCTTGAAATCCCGCAGGCAGAATATCCTCATACTTTTCGGCACTGGAACTCTGAACCCAGAGACGATTTCTTTGGGATTGGCGAAGCCTCCGTATCCGGGTCTGGTCCACCAGCTAAACTGAATGCACAGAGGATCAGTGTATTCAGAGAGGGAAACAAATATACCCTCACAGGGAGCCCTTCCATCCTAAATGACTACCAGGAAGAGGATAGTCATATGGTACGTAATGTTTCTTCCTGGTTCTGCTTACTCAAAATGTATTGTCATTGGAATTTATTGAAATTTTTAACAGAAGTCCAGTTGGCCATCTAATTGCTTGTGTAAATCATATTTGCCTGCTAGCTTTGCAGAAACATTTCCAATATTTCAATATATAAACAATCATGACCACAAAATCGGCACAAATAGTAGGTGATACTATTATGGAGAAGGACTACGGCTCAGTGAAAAAGCCCGTTAAAAGGATGTAAAACACAGACTTCTGCGTGGATAGCTGCTTCCAGTCAGAGTATGTAATATGAGCTACACCTCCTATTTTGTTGCCTGACCTGAGACTGCAAAAGCAGGGGGACAGGGAATTGTTAAGCACAATTAAGAAAGCCACATTACATGGCTGCATTCTGCTTGCTGGGTCACAAGTTGCACACACCATAATTTTCCCGTTATCGAGATGTTGATACGTTTAAACTGAAAAATGTGAGAGTGAAAAACAGCAGAGTCCATGTAACATATGCGTGTTATATTAATGCTTGTTTCTGCAGTGTTAAATGTTGCCCAGGTAGGGTTAAGAGTAGGCCAGAGAATGAATGAAAGGGGCCTGTGTGTGTGTGAGGATTCTAAGGTTATATAAGGAATTAACTGACAGCTAATTAATCAGATAGGGCCTTAGGGATCATGGAAGCAACATCTAGTTAGTGGGGTTTGTGTATAGGATTTTAGAAGGGGTAAGAGTAGGTAGGGAAGTTAGGACTAAGTATTAATGAATAATAATAACATATAACTTTTCTTGTGTTAAATACATCTTTGTTTGGGGTTTGGGTTTTTTTTTTTAAAGCCACATTCCTATGTGTTGTTTGATTTTACGCTATCTTTATTATATCTGTTTTCCCTGGTTACTTCTCCTGTAATGGGTTGAGAGAACCAATTGAGCATACTGAATCCCTCTGGAACCCAGACCCAGAGAGGGTAAAAGGGCTAAAGCTTGTGGGACAGTGGGTACAACTGTCCCCAAGTGAAAGCAGGCATTCCTGAGGGGTTTGGTTCTGAGTTTCTGAGGAGGAAGCTGGGGAAAAGGTAGAACCTCGGGTGGGAATCTCACAGTTCCCATGTTGGCCAAGCAACTATCCTTTTAAAACACATTTTCTGTTCCATGATGTTTAAATCTAGATCTGGAAGCAGAGTGCAAAATGAAGCAGTTCCTGCCTGTGTAGGAAATGGAAACTGTGACCGAAAATCTAGAAACAAGACAAGGAAAACTGGCCAGTTCAATAAGGTTGCTGTAATAGTCAAAGTGTACTAGCCCACTAGTACACTTGCTTGCTTGGTCCTTGCTCCTTGGGAGGAAAGCTATGGCAAACCTAGACAGCATAGTAAGAAGCAGAGACATCACCTTGCCGACAAAGGTCCTTCTAATCAAAGCTATGGTTTTCCCAGAAGTAATGTATGGCTGTGAGAGCTGGACTATAAGGAAGGCTGAGCGCTGAAGAATTGATGCTTTCGAACTGTGGTTCTGGAGAAGACTCTTACGAGTCCCCTGGACTGCATTGAGATCAAATCAGTCCATCCTAAAGGAAATCAACCCTGAGTGCTCATTGGAAGGACAGATACTGAAGCTGGAGCTCAAATATTTTGGCCACCTAATGCGAAGAGAAAACTCTCTGGAAAAGACCCTGATGCTGGGAAAGACTGAAGGCAAAAGGAGAAGGGGACGGCAGAGGATGAGATGGCTAGATAGCATCACCGATGTAATGAATATGAACTTGAGCATGCTCCGGGAGAGAGCGCAGGACAGGAAGGCGTGGCGTGCTATGGTCCATGGGGTCACGAAGAGTCGGACACGACTGAACGACTGAACAACTAGCCCACAGTGAACATTAAAATCAATAGCAGAGAAAAGAATGCAAGAATTTATAAAGCACTTTAGGGTGCAATTCTATGCATGTTTAGACAGAAAAAAAGTCCTACAACTCCCAGCATTCCCCAGCCAGGATGGCTGGATGGGGAATGCTAGGAGTTGTAGGACTTTTTTCTGTCTAAACAAGCATACGATTGCGCCTTTATTCACTCTTATTCCTTACTGTGAAAAGTGAAACCCTATTGGACATAGACAATGCTTTTAAGCTCTGCAGTGCTTTTCCTTGAATTAATAAGAGCCACTGCATAATTGGAACCTACAAAAATTAGTCCCACATAATTTTGGATGCAAACTAAGGATCCTGACCCAGTGGAGAACATAAGACATGGTAGAAGTGTTGCCTTCTTTGGATCAGTCCCCCTTCACTGTTCCCTCTTCTCAGGCTCACTATGAGAAGCAGCAATCACTTCTGCTGGTTGTGAGAGTTGGCAAAGTCTCTAGCGCTAAGACAACATATTGATGCTATTTACCATATTGTTTTTCTGCTTTATTCAGGACAGTTGGAATTTCCTTTCAGGTAAGTGGAGCTCGTGCAGTGTGAAGGCAAAGTTGAGTGTCACGATGGTGATGGAGTTGATGGACTCTGAAATCCAGGGTCAGAATTTTCCCCATCATGTCACATACATCCTTTTAATTGTTTTATTATGTCTATGACACCATGAGGTTATTTTGAATTTACATTTGGGAATTAAAGATGGAGTTGGACTTTACTGAGACACCATACAGTGAGTATGCAAAGAACTTGCAAGCCAGTGGGATGCTTAGGGATGTGTGAAGCAGCAAAGCTCGAGGTCACCGAAGTTCTCCAAATTCCACCTTGAATCTCTTTCCGACTAAAGTCCATATCAGATTCTGAGCTTTGTATTTTTCATTTCACATGAAAATCCATGTGTATTTTTCCAAATGCGCACATCAGTTGTGTGCATCTTTGAAATGTATGCATTCTTCTCCCTTTGAATAAAGCATATTTGTGCACATTTTTCAAAAGTACGCATTTTTTCATCCACATTTTTCAAATGTGCACATGCACTTGAACACATTGTTGTGGTTCTGCGAATCACATTGTAAGCTCAGAAATGTATGGATTTTGACTGCAGATTGCATTTGAGTCTGTGTTTTGTCCAGAAGGTGCGAACTGGGGAAATTCTGGTCAAAAACAAATTGAAATGAATTTATTATACATCCCTACCTTTGATAGAAAGCAATTTTGTAAGAACTGAGTGCTGACTGCAACTTGTTAAGATAATTTCTACTCTTTCTACTTTTTAGTAGAAAGGTCTTTAGTAGAAAGGTCTTTCTACTCTTTTAGACTTACTGGTACTCCATTCCATTTTAGCATCCCCCCATTTTAGATTTTGGGAAGATTATCATCTATACTAGCAATCTGAAAATCATTCAAACACCAATGACTAAGAAAGAGTTGGTGAGAAAAATCATGCAGAATGAAGGTATTGAGGACTGCTCCTTCATGTACCGTGAAGAAAGAAGAGGACACAGTAGCAACCACGGTGATGGGAACATGAAGGATACTGAAAATGAGCTTGCCCACAACCAGCATGTGCAGGTAAGGCAAGGTAATTCCTTCTCTCTTATTCAAGTTCCACTTCCACCTTGATGTGGCCAGAACCTCAGCCATTATTGAATCGTCATTCCATCTAATAGAGAATTTGGGTTGTTTAGTCCCTATACATTTGGAAGCAGAAAGGGGCCATTAAAAAGGTAAGTTTCTACATACTTAAGGGATGTCGGTAGTTAAACAAGTATAAATTTTTAAAATAAAAGAAAAAGGGAAATATTTAACCCCTGCCCCCCAAATGGCCTGATAAGGACCTGTGAGCTTCCAAGACACATGGAATGTTAATGGCAGCTGGCCTGTAGAGATACCATAACTCACCCCATTGTCTGGAAATAGAACTTCCAGGTTCACCCCACCAGAATTAATAAAGGTGAAGATGACACCTCAGAATGCATAAATTTGTTTCACATATTCACGACTGCTATCAAATGTTTTAGTAAAAACTATGCACTCATGGGAGAAACTTGCTGTTACACATGTTTTGCAACTACAAACAAATGTATTCGGAAGCATCTAACGGAAGCCTAATTATCCTTAGCCATATCCTTTTAAAGCATGGTATTGCATGTGCAGCTCTGTCACAATGGGTCCCTTTTGCACACACAGATGGCGAGACAACTGGTCTCTTTTATGTCCTTGTCATAGCCATTCATTCTGTTCCCTGTTTGTTAGAACAGAGCCTTCACAGAAGCAGGTGCAAAGTGTTGAGAACTAGGCAGCACACAGAGACCTCTTAGCACAAAAGCGGTTGTTCTTCCCCTGCCTAGGTAACATGCGTGTGCGCACGCGCGCGCACACACACACACACACACACACACACTGTCTTTCTGGGCAAGTACATAATACGGATCCAACTCACTGAGAAGTAGGGCTGAGCCAAGACATTTTTCTGCCTGACACAGAGGACAAGATGCCCCCCTTCATTCCACATACAGAAGCTGACTACACTGGCAGTTGAATCTAACTTCAGCACTCATGACAGGACAGCATCCTCCACTCTGGGCCGGCCCTCCCATAAGGTGGGGTGAATCCCTCACTTCACGCAGTGGAGCAGGAGGAATGGCAAACTCCGTACTCCCGCCTGCCAGGAGGGCCCGCTGGCCACTCTCACCCGACCTCTGTTTTGCTCTGAGGGGATCCTGTGAGCAAACAGGTCAGGTGGCTGTGTTCAGCCACCCGCCCGCTGGTTCATGCTGAGAACCCTCTCAGTGAGCCAGAAAATGGGTGGGCTCCAGGAGAGCACTGACATGGCTTTTCAGAGAGCCGGCAAAGCCCAAATGCCTGGCCCTGAAGGGGTCCTTCCTTAGAGCCAGGTATTGCCTGGTTGGAGAGGTGTCCCAGGAGATCGCCTGTGCTGCAGGAGATCTCCTGGGATGCCTCTCCTCCAGAGCAACGGCCCAGTCCTCTGTTTAGCCAGAGTTATCAGAGGATGGGCGGCTGCTCTGAAGGAGAAGTGTCCTGAGAGATCGTCTGCAGCGCTGGCATTCTCCTGAGACACCTGTCCAGGCAATGCTGGCTCTGAGAGGAAGGACCCCCTCAGAGCCAGGCATTTGGGCCCATGATGCGGATGGGGGTGGGGTGCAATGCAGTGGCAAAGGCAAGCTAGGTAGGTAGGTGGGGTGGGGATAGACAGGCAGGTGCACGGTGGTGGTAGTGGTAGCAGCAGCAGCAGCAGCACCAGCACCAAGGGCTGGGGGTGGGGTAGCGGGGGCATGGTGGCGGGGTAGGGGGGGCATGGTGGCAGGGTAGGGGGGCATGGCGGCAGCAAGGGGTGTGGTGATGTGTATTCCTGCCTCAGGCAGCAAAGTAGCTTGTGCCAGCACTGCCTCCATTGGACTTGAGGGCAGCAGGCTCACTTATGGGGCACAGGGCAGGCTGCATGGCACACAAAGGTCTATCCTCTAACACCTTGCCACTGCTCTGCTCCACCCGCCAGCATCTGTTGTCTGAGGCAGCTTCTCACTCTGCCTAATGGTAGGGCTGGCCCTGCTGGGAAGCATACATTGTGCACCCTTGACCTCACCCCTTTTGTCATCTTCCTTCTGTCTCTAGGGCCCATTCTAGGGAGGAAAGGTTCTGGTCCAGAAGGTTGCCACTGATTTTTTTCCCCTTGCTGAATGTATCAACGAGAGGGAGGACATGCTATGTAGATAGTAGCAACTTACTGAGGGAAAGGGAGAGGCTGGGGAAGACTGTGTATTGCTTGTGGATGTGACTGGCCTGTCCTAGACATGCACAGATAGCTAGTGTGTTTATCTGTGAAAACAAGTAATCACAACTTTAGAAGAATAAACCTGAATAAACACCTGCCTTTTCCCCTCCAGCTTGCAGTAAACCAGCCATCCTGCCTCCCTCAGGTAGGTGGGGTTGTAGGCTATTAAGCCTGAGGCCTCTGCCATTTGCAGTTACAGATCAGAATGAAAAACGCCTGTCGCTCTGCTCGTTTACATAACATGATGTGCTATCTCATTTTAGTGCTCTAATCCAGGCTGCTACGAAACTCCTCTTCCAAAGTGGCACTGTGTACAATTGCCTGGGTGTGCCTACTGGCGAAGCTGTCCCTACCAGACAAGTGCCCCAGGTTGTTTTTGAAAACACTGAGGCCAATGAGAGATGTGCTCTTCACAAACATAATGTTCTGAGTCCTAGATTCTCATTGAAATTACCAGATTATGTGTGAAAGGCTGAGCTCCTCCTCCCCCCGCAACTCACAGTACAACTGTGGCTGCCCAGTTTTATTCCTCCTACATTCTTTGCCTACCAAAAAGGGTTGGAGGGAGCTCAACTCTGTTTCACTTCTAACCTGTCCACCTACCAGCCTAGATGTACATACCCCTTAAAATGGAACCCCATCAGCTTTTGAACCAATCCCCCCCTCAACACACAACAACAAAATGTTGTGGTGTCATAGAGTTCTAGGAAAATCAGAGGGAAGGGTTCGAAAAGGCAAAAAGTAGTCATTATCCTAAATTTTAATGTAATGCTGGAGCATCAGATCAGTGTCAGCCATAATGTAATACCATGGCCACTCTCTCCTGTTATGCAAATAGATGTTTGGTGTGATCTGATTGTTGATGGGGAACATCAGTTGACAATTCATGCATCTGGCATGCCAGTCAAGCCCCACTGGATAGGTCTGAAACAGCTTCACCTCATCTGAGCCTAGAGCAGGGGTAGGCAACCTAGTGCTGTCCAGATGTTTTAGACCATAATTCCCATAACCCATGACCATTGGCCATCCTAGCTGGGGCTTATGGGAGTTGTAGTCCAAAATATCTGGAGGACATCAAGTTGCCCACCCCGATCTAGAGTGTATGTGAAAGGAGAGCTGAATAGGAACATTATGGATCAGGCTGGCAGACTGCTGATCTGGAATATGAGAGAAAAGTCTGAAGGTGCATTCATGTTCATGCATTCATAGCAGGCATGTTAGTCACAATGCACCTTCAGTCTTTTCTCTCATGTTCCTGCCTGTGTCTTTGCTTCTTTACAGTACCTCCATAACATCTGCTTATAATTTGTCAATAAACAGAACATGGCAATGACACTGTAAACCTTTAGCATTCCAACTTCCAAAGGAAACATGCCCTTTAAAGACTGTCCTGAGTTTCCCATCACTTGGGGAAAAGAAAAGTGATGAAGTAAATTTCTGCCCAAACTCTGCCACGGGCTTAATAAATCAGCTAAGGATCTGTGGTTCTGGAAGTTTGTACAATGTGGTAGGTCTCACTACACATGTGCAGAGATCTCCTCCTCTGATGTAGCACAATGAGATCAGTAAACTGCATTAATACAGGAGGCCTCTGCTCCCACATAGAGGGGTCTACTGTGCTGTAGTAACTGCTGAGCCTTGCATTCTGGCAAATTTAACAGATTCTGGAAGAGGTTTGTCACAAATCCAGTTCTACTGAACCTTTTCCAGAGCAGAAATGGGCAGCTCTGAACACCTTTACAGTCAATGTCTCCACCCCTTGAAGACAGCAAAGTGTGTATTATGTATGAGTAGTATTTTAAATTCTGAACTTAGAAAATAAAGGAAATATGCATTCATGTATTGTGTATAATTTGTTCAAGAAACGGGGTGGGGAAAGGTTGGCAAGGGACTCAGCTCAGAGAGAGGAATGGATATTAGCAGAATATGAATCAAGCAAACAGAAAAATGAACTGTTCAGGCCCCAAGAACCATCATATGTTAGAGGAATTTATTCTGCCAATTGGATTCAGTTTGGCTCAAGAAGGAATGGGGAAGGTGCGGCCCTCCAGGTGTTGTCGAACTGCAACTCCCATCATCCATCACGATTGGCTATGCTGGATGGGGCTGAGAGGAGTTGCAGTCCACTAACATTTGGAAGGCCGCACATTCCCCACCCCTTGGGCTAAAGGATTGTGTGAACTGGTATTAAGGAAGCTTGTCTTGATGGCTCCCTTCTTTTTCAGGAAGCGGAGCATGAGAATAGTTGCTCCCAGTGTAAGGGATCTGGTTCTGCACCCTGCTCTGTGTGCCATGGAAGCAAGTTTTCAATGTTGGCTAACCGATTTAAAGAGTCCTATCGAGCTCTGAGATGCCCTGCTTGTAATGAAAACGGCCGGCAACCCTGCCAGACCTGTGTTCAGTGACTGTACCGGCTATTGGCGTCTCTTGGCTTCTGTGTTTGTATGCTTTGTGTAGAAAAAGAATGTTCCAAACTGTTTGTGTCTATGTACCTCATTAACTACGATGTATACTCAGGCTACATTCTTATGCTTGGTGGTAAGATACTATGGGTTGAATCCAGATTTAGGCACATGCAACTGGGCTGGTGGAAGTGGGCTTCCCCACCTGCTCCTCCCCATGACAGTCCCTCCAGCCCCCTGAAAATGCTTCCCAGAAGGTTGGGGGTCTCTACTGAATGGGGTGAGCTGTGGTGCGGGTTGGGCATGGGGGATCTCCCCTGCCAAAATCGGGCAAAGCCACCTTCTGTGAGTGGAACCCTTCTGTCAACAGAAGGCAGATCCTGGATCCAACCCCTCATAACAGGAGTGCAGAACCTCTTTCACCCCAAGGACCAACTTTCATTCTGGAGAAGCTCTTGCAGGCTGCATTCCCATGGAGGACAGGGGCAAAAGCAAAAGGAGCAGGGCCCAGACCGCCTCAAATACCATCTAATTTTAGCTTAAAGCTCTTAGTCCCAGTAAGTAAGCCTTAGGGGAGGTGCTTCAGTTTCTTAGAATGGGGAAAAACTGCAAAAAAGCCAGGAAACCACCAAATGGTCAGTGGTTAGGGGAAAGGAGTGAGGGTAATCCCGGAGGGTTGCACTGGGACACCTGGAGGCCAAGATTTGGCCCTCAGACCTGAGGTTCTGCACCCCTGCCTTATAAGGGGTAGCTATTTTAAAGAGCACTACTGTTCCATGGCATTAAAAGTGCTGCTGTGTTCTATTAGTTTGTTAACAAATCAGGCCACGATCTGGCCAGGAAAAGTATTCTTAAGTCTCCCTGATTTCAGTGGGTGAGATTTAAGCTTCCTTCTTCAAGTGAAATCACTAAAATGTAATAAGGGCATAACTTTGGTTGGATCATGTCCTGTGTTCTTATTCTTTAGTTTTTACTTTGCTGTTGTAAATTAGGAATTCTAGCCTGTCTTGACAAAGAAGCAGTGTTGATTACTTATTATGGTACCACCAACTGCACCAGAACCCAGTGAGGAAAGAAATGAGAGGAAAAAGTTTTTCCTTGTTGCAGAATGTGGGTTCTTTTCAACAGAAATTATCGCATCCCCTTCGATGCCCGTTCTCCAGAGATACTGAAGTTGTGCATCTATTGATAGATAGCTGCCTTGCAACTCTTGAGCACATGTTTACCCAAACAATGTGCTTGTAATTTCTTGAATCTCTTGGTTTTAGGTTATGAGTACTGTAGGGCAGAAATTAATTCGCCTTCTGCAGCTTGCTAGAATAGGGACCTACCAATCCCTAAATCGGTATGGCTGATAATAAGAAGCAACCACTTCTTATCCCCTGAAATAAATCTAAGGGATTGTATGATTACAATTTCACTTGCCTAGCAAAACATCGTGTTATGTTTAACATTCACGGGCATTTTCAATTTACATACCATTTTGCAATTAGCTGTACATTTATCCCTCCAATGGTGCATGGCTTTTTCTGTAGATCTGGCTCATTTCAAATTTACTGTTATTAGAGAACACTGTTTTCTTCTGTTGTATGATTTAGGCAGCATTTCCCAATTCTAAACGTTACGGCAGAGAAAGGGAAAAAAGCAAAAACAGTGCAATTGAAAAAAGAGCAGGGGGGGGATGTGTTTCATGGCCTTATTCAGAGAGCTATTATCACCGATGTTAACGGAGAAGCTCTGCCTCTCCCAGGATTTGGTTGTTAACAAATGGAGCTCATGTTCCTTAAAATGAATCCCCAGTTGTAATTTCTAAACCATGAACCTTAATTAGTTCAGATGAAGAAGCAGTGCTGAATACTTAGCATGCTACCACTCACAGCACCAGAACTGTTACAAATAAGGAGACAAATGAGAGAGACAAATTTTCTCCCAAAGCCTGTAGTTTTAGTTTATTGTAACTCAGTTGATGTCAACACTAGCATTGCTTGCATACGAGATCTAAGGCTCTTGATGAGTTAAGAGATTTCTCACACATTTTATTTGCTGAGGTTGCAAGTGTAGCCAGACTAATTTATGGCCAAGTGTGTATTTTGGGATGTATATGTTAGACAGCCTCTCTGGAACAGCTGTATTAGTAGCTCTAACACCATCATATTTCTAAGATCTGCCTGGATTCTCTGATGTTGAAATTCACCAGCGTGTGTCTCATTGATATAAATACTACTTTGAAGATTGTCTTATAAATGTAAAACTACAAGGAAGACTTTTTTTCAGTTCTAAAAAAATGCATCACATAGAAATGCTTTGAATTTTAATGGAAGCATGGCTAGTACATGGAATGAGGGCTGCTTCAGATGTTACCTTTTCATCCACATAGTTCTTTAGGCCTCTATTGTATTTAACTCCTGAATTGTTCCATGTATGTCAGTTTCACTTCACTGCTGAGACTGAAGTAGGGATCTTGGAGAAATCCACCAATGGATTCAAATGGGTTTGGATTTCCATTAATCTGATCTGTGGATTCCGCAGTGGAATAGCTTTTTCCGAGTTGTGTGGATTCCATGGACTTGCAAACCTGTTCCCTCCCCTTTTTTTTGGTGTGTGTGGGGGAATTTGCACAAATTTGCACTTGCAGTAATGCGCACTTCCACAAGTGGAACTAAATTCTTGCACATCCCTAAAAAAATCTGATTCTGTCAATAAGCGGATGACAGAATGAAAAACGCCTAACAATCCATGAAACTCAGTTGGAAAGGATTTAACAACATCCATACATCCCTAGACCGAAACCTACTTCATTTTTTATCCCCATGGCCTGTGACTTTGAAAGTTGGAAGCACACAAGATTACAACAGAGGAGGAAATATCTATGTAAATCCTATGTGACTGTGGAAATGTCTTTCCATTAGCAGAAGCAGATGCGTCTTGTGCTCTTAGGGCCCAGTCTCTCATGACCATCAGGGCTTAGTACATGGGTAGTAGCCATGTGGGTGGGGGCAACTCTTAAAAAATACTGCCTGGGTTGGCTCCCAGCCAGCAGCAAACTGTTTGTCTGCTTTGATTGCTGTGTGCAGGATTCAGCTTTAGATATACCACTACAAACTTTCAAAAATATTTTTTTCTGTGGCATCCCTAATATGGAATCCTGCACATGTAACCTATAGAGCTTTGGGTTGCATTGACTTAGAGTCAAGAGGGGCAAGCTTTTCCTGCAGCCACACACCCTCAAACAGGCATTTGGATTTGGTTCTGTATAAATGTTGTTTTTGAATGACAGTTTCATATCAGTCCCATGTCCTGAACTGATGTTTAGGAAAAAGATGGGAGCCAGATTGTGCATCAGATGTTGTGACAGCAGAGCCATGTGTTCAGTTGTGGGTCTGCCCTACTTACATCTAAAGTCGAATGTACATGCGATTTAAAGCACCCAGCTATTCTTCGGATGGCATGGAACCGTCTCCTACCTGCCATGTTCTCCTCTGCAGCTCCTCTCCTCCAAGCACTCTCCCCCACCCAAGTCAGGCTCACTTCTGGAATTGGAGGTCAGCTGTGGAAATTGGAAGTCACTGGGGATGTGACAGGTATACTGAGCAGTGGACAGAGGGAAAGGTAGCAGAAGACTGCAGTGGCAAGAGCAGTGGACAGAGAAAGGATTCATGTGTTCCACTGGTGCTTTAAATCCCACTCCGACCCCTTGCTTAAATGTCATTGGGGCAGACCTGCTTTTGAAGACATTGGTCTGTTGCTGTCAGATCTAATTTGCGCCTCAGGAGAGAAAATACACATTTCACAGTAATCTAACTGTTCAGAAGTGACTCTAAAACATAGAATACATTATTGAATACAATAAGGGTAAGAGGTAGGCTAAGAGGTCCTAAACACAACTGTGAGCAAATTCCAAGGACATCAGTGCCATCCAGGTTGTATCAAGTTGTTTGGCTGTGATCCTAAAGCTTTATGGGAGCAAGAGTGTGTACACATGGGCTCCTCTCTCATTTAAATGGGGATAATTCTGCACACATGGTAAGGATATAAACAGAAAGCGGTCCCCATATGGAAAAACCTATGCTTATGTGGGAGTAATATTTGTGCACTGCATTCTGTATACCTAAGGAAGGTCTGGATCTGGGATCATATCTGCAATTGCCATTGATCCGATTCCTTCCTTTAATCATTGCTTAGATGACATTCTTACCATGAGAACATAAGAAGAGCCAGGCTGAATCAGACCAAAAGCCCACCTAATCCGGCATTCTGTTCACGCTGCTTCGGGGAAGCCACAACTGGACATGAATGCAGTAGTACCCCCCTGATCATGTTCCTAAGCAACTGGTATACAGAGGAATACTGCCTCTGATATTGGAGGTAATGTATAGCTATCATGGCTAGGAGCCATTGATAGCCTTTCTTGCACAAATTTCTAACACATGTGGGAATGCATCCTATTGAATTAAATGGGACATACCAAGAAATGTGTTTAGGATTGGCGTCTTAGTGATATTTTCTGAATGTCATTTACTGCATAAAAATAATTATAATGTAAGATTTTGTGTGAATGTGTTCTTTCAATGTAGCTAAACTGAATTTGTAAAATATATTTCCTTTTTTCTGCAACAGTCATATTATGCCTTTGATCCTTCCCCATGGCAACTATTTGACCTTGTACACCTCCCCAGGAATTTGTTGTAGGGCAGGATAAAAATCACTGTAATAATAAATGTTATTTATTAAGATGATTTATAACCCACCCTTCTATTGCAATCATATTTCAGGCTATTTCAACATGTCTTTGCACAGTACAGTTATATTACTTGTGATAGTAATACCAAGACTAATGTTTTGTTTTACCAGTGTCATATATAAGATTGGTTTCTGGCTTTCATCTCTTGGTCATACTGCAACATGACCAAAAGACACAGGAGGTAACATGGCTCTGTGCATTACCTCCTACCTTGATGTTTGCAAGACCTATGAGAATGAGGCAGAGCGGCAGGAGCCCTCCTCCTTCTCTACCCAAAGGTGGTGGCACTGCTAGGGCTGGATTAGCAGGCACCGATCCACTGCCCCACAACTCCCGAGGGCCCCCAGATGACAGTGGTGATCAGCACTTCTCATAATGGACGTGCTGCAGAGTGAAGCTCCAGTCATGCCTGCCGTCTTCATTAGCCCAGAGTGTATCTGGGACAATGGAAATTGCAGGTGCAACTGGAGCCCTGCTTTGCAGTGGTCCTGCTTTTTTTAAAAAAGGAAAATGGTGTTGATGCTGCTGCTGCAACCTGATGAGATGGGAAAGGAAGTGGGGAGGTAGACCAGTTAGGTGGCAGGAAAGGAATTAGTTGGTCCCTTTTATTTTAAAAAAATATTTTTACGGAGGTGGTCGGCCTGCGCAGTGCACTGAACAGCCTCTGTAAAAAGTCTTTGAACAGGGGACCAACGTGTTCCCTTCCTGCCACCTGGTAAGATGTGGCAGGAACAGCGCAAGTGGCCAGGGGGGAGAAAGCAGGGATGTCCAGGACGGTGCAGAGAGGGGCACTGAGGATCGCTTGCCCAGGGCCACCATAGCCCTGGCAGTGCCACGGCCCACAGGCCTAGACCCCCATCAGTGGAATCCTGGATGGTGTGTGGGTAGCATGTGCTTCGCAGCCTGTCATCTATGTCATTGGAGATACAGAACTAGCTATGGGTCCAATTCTGTATGTCAAGCACGCTCCATGCCCTCACCAGTGATGCTGGCAGTGACTCAGATGCCAGGCTGAAGAACGAGGATCCCCTCTCCATTGCAAATGATATTGCATTAGCAGGTTCTCATTGTTAGACCAAAACAGGGCCAGCCCAAGACATTTCGCTGCCTGAGGCAGAGCAGCAAATGGCACCTCACTCACCTACCCAGCTCAAAGTGCATAGTGTGTGTCCAAAGCCAGCCAAGTTATTTGGGTAAAGAGGCAGAAACTCCCACAAGCACCTTTCCACTTCGTTGGCAGTAGAAATACAATAAAAATCAAGTAACTAACTATTTGCTGCCCTTTCATGACACCCCAAATCCGCTGCCTCAGGTGACTGCCTCATTCTGCCTTATGGTAGGCCAGCCCTGGACCAAAAGCAGAACACTGTGAGTCTCACTGTCCCGTCTGTCTCCCCGCTGCATCTATAAAAAGCCACCACCCAACACACTCTATGAGACCAAGAAACAGAAGTCAGAATGGTTGCAAGTAAAGGGGAATTGGGCTGTGTAGCTAGGAGCAGGCTTGATTCTTAAGGGGGAGGGGTCACCAGAAGCAGGAAGCAAGGTAAGCCACCACTTTAATGGTGTCTCTGAGTAGATCCGCTTACTTTCTCCATGTAAGTAAATGGCTCCTGCCCACTTCTGAGCTCCGCAGTTAGGCTTTTGCTGCAATGAAGGCAAAACCTGACCTTCACCCTTGACTCCACCCTTGTTGCTGCTCTCAGACAGGGCTTCCCCTGAAGAGCGTATAATTCAGGGCAACAAAAATGATCAAGAGGCTGGAGCACCTCCCTTGTGAGAGAAGGGCACAACAGCTGGGTTTGTTTAGCTTGGAAAAGAAGGTAAGGGCAGACATGATAGAGGTCTACAAAATTATGCATGGTGTGGAGAATGTGGATAGGGAGACATTTTTCTCCCTCTCTCATAGTACTAGAACCCGGGATTATCCTATGAAGCTGATTGGTGGGAGATTCAGGACAGATAAAAGGAAGGGCTTCTTCACACAGTCTGTAGTTAAACTATGGAATTTGCTGCCACAGGGTGTACTGATGGCCACCAATTTGGATGGCTTTAAAGGGGGGTTAGACAA
The DNA here is from genome assembly GCF_057233095.1 of Heloderma suspectum. Classification (NCBI taxonomy): domain Eukaryota; kingdom Metazoa; phylum Chordata; class Lepidosauria; order Squamata; family Helodermatidae; genus Heloderma; species Heloderma suspectum. Next base: position 252,117,439 of record NC_139459.1, read on the forward strand.
ATTCCTGGAGAAGAAGGCTACCAACGGCTACTAATCCTGATGGCTATGTAGTACCTCCAGTACCAGAGGCAGTAAGCCTATGTACACCAGTTGCTGGGGAACATGGGCGGGAGGGTGCTGCTACACTCACGTACTGCTTGTGGATTTCCTGTGGGCAGCTGGTTGGCCACTGTGTGAACCGAATGCTGGACTAGATGGGCGCTTGGTCTGATCCAGCAGGGCTCTTCTTATGTTTTTATGTAATGTTCTCACTGCAGCCTCTGCTCACCTCCCCTGCCTACGTTATTGCCACACACAAACTCCATTTCCTTACACCTAGCACCCAACATGGGAATGGGCATTCTGCCAGTTGTATAAAATGAGTAACAGTGTGGTGAAAATCCAGTCATTAGGGAGGTCCAAAAGTGTGTATGACACATGACAGTGCTGGGTCTGATGACTGGATGCAGGATGGAGCTATGATGATAGAGTCTGCTACGGCTCAACTGCTGTCTTGCATGGCAAGGAATTGCTGACTGTAGTGAAAGCTGGAAGCCCAGGGTTCCCACACCCATTAAAGGTGTCTTCTATAAAATACCTCGGCCTGTATCTTTTTTCCTAGGGGTGGAAAGGCAGCTTGGGGGCAGGGGTGATTTTGAGTTAAGCAATGTTCTACCCCACTTCTCAGGCCTCGAGTCCAGATTGCAGCCTCTTGTGGCTGCTGATTTTAAAAAATGAACAGGGAAACATACATCTGACTGTATGTCACATGTAGTTTCTGCCTGAGTACGTAGCTCACTGAAAACATGTAACATCTATAAAGCAAGATGTCAGGATGGGGCAACAAAGGCAGGGCCAGAAGATCCTGTTCCTACTGGAACTAAACTAGTACGACTAAAAGTGGGCAGCGGCAGTGCAAGGAATACCCAATGCATGGAAGTTGATAACAAGGCCACAAGGGAACTCTGCAATTTAAGAAATGGTATAGTGTGGCGTGTCTTCTTCAAGGTGCCAGCCAGGCTCTCCCCCACCACCCCAGCCCAGTTTCTCCCTCACAACACTCAGCATTCCATGGGCACTGAGCATGCTCAGTCCTCACTGCGCTGTTTTCCCCCTAAAGATTTTTTATACTTTGGTTGGAATTCCCCTGAACCTGTTGCTACCTCCCTCTTGTGTGTATGTGGCGCCACTTTGGCTACATAACGACTGGCACTCACCCCGAAACATTGCTAATAGAGAGAACAATATTTTGGATAGTTTAATGTTTTCAATATTGTAATGTTTCCCTTGTTGCATTTATTGTTTTGGTTGTTATTTTATGCTTTTCGTTCTTTTATGATTGTAAACTGCCCCAAGGGCATATGCCAGTTGGGTGGTAAATAAACTTAATAAATAGAGAAGGTAATACAGACTTCCCTGGGAGTTGATCCCCTTGAAGTCAATGAGGCTTCTGGGTAAAAGATTGCACTGCACGTGGGTCTTTCTTTCTCTCTCTCTTTCTTTCTCCGCCTCGTGCTTCCCACGATGCTTGCGGGAAACGGGACACGCATCGATGGCTATTTTTAGTGACACATTTCCGTTTACGTTAGCCCTGGGGGCATGTTGTTACATTTTTGCCGAAGCCGCTGGGCAAACTTTGACCCTTAAAACTGGAGCCAGAGAGATGGGGAGGAAGAGGTGCGGCTGGAGACACGTGGGAGAAAGCGGCGACATAATTGGACTCTGACCGGGCTCCTCTTCCGTTCGAGCGCCATTCAGTCTCCTGCGAAGGAAGGAAGCCCTTTCGCGTTAGAAAGGACGCGCAAACCGAACGTTTGGTCGGTCGCGTCGCGCTATATAATCACACACGTGTCCATTTTGCTTTGTTCCGGCATTATTAAGTTACTGATGGCCACGGCTGCCCGAAGCAAACCCGCGCTCGGGGCTTACGCCGCGAAGCGAGATGCGCGTTGAATCCACCGCTTGTCGCCCTCCAAGCCTTTCCGTTCTCCCCGCCAATAAGACCTGAATTGCACCCGCCCCCACTCCGGTTTCGCTCTGGCCGTGTTTACATTGTGACCTAGGAAGGGGTTTCTCCGCAGGCCGTGCTGGAGAGCCCGCTGTAAACCTCGACGTGTTTCAAGCGGCGGCTGCTGGGGCAGCGCGGGGGAGGGGAGCGGCCAGCTGGCGGGCGCCGCCGGAGTTTGGAACAAGTTCGCAGGCGGCGGCGGCGGCTTTGCTCCCATCATGGGCGTGACCGTGGAGGCGCACAAGGTTTACAGATACCCCTTCGAGCAGGTGGTGGCCAGCTACCTCCACAAGGTAAAGCGGGGAGCCGCCGGCCCAGAAGCTCACGGGGGCCAGGCCCCGGGCCCTGCCTCCCACGCGGCGCGCAGCGCTCTGCCCGCTTTCCCCGCCAAGCTTTCCTAAGGCACGGTGGAAGGGGGGCATTGTTTGCCTTTGAAACAATGCAGCCCGGGAGCATCTTCCAGAGTAGGTTTATTCAGCAGGAGGAAGGGGAGAAATGGCGGCAGCGGAGTCTCCCTGGATCCCTCGCTCGCCTCCCTCCACATCCTTAGTTTTGTGTGCGTTCCTTCCGCGAAGCCCTTTTGTGGGTGCGGTTCCGGTTTGGCTGGCAAAGCTCCCGTTGGTTTCAGTGGAGCCTGCCTTTTTTTCTGGTACCCTCTGGTTTTCTCTTTTGGGTTTTTCTTCTCGCCTCCTTAGCAGCTTTCTGTTGCTGATGGTATAATATGCCATTAGCCCTTACTGCTCCGTGGGCTTTTGGGTCTTTGGGGTGCGTGGGGAGGTGACGATATTCCCTCTTCCATCCTCTTTGAGTCTTCTGTGTCTATTTGATGCGTGTGCACGTGGCTTCCTACCAGCTTTGTGTTGTGCATGTGTTCTCTGCAGCACGTTTTCCCCCGCCCGTCCCCGCGAACAATTTCTGGCGGGCGCAGTTTGTTTCTGGCATGTTCTGCCGGTGGCTTCTAACAGCCGCTTCATCGGATTTTATATTACCATGCCACCTGTGCCTCCTTCCCTTTTTGCAGATCTTTGTGCCTTGTCCAAGGTGTTTATCATATTGGAACAGTCAGAAACAAATGTGATGCATCCTGTAAATGTTATAGCGCAAAGGCTCCCTGGCTGAGTAGCTGTTTGCAGGTTAGACTCTCAATTGGCTACTGCAGTGTTAAAATGATGTACATAAAATGGTTTTCATTGTGACTGTGTGCAGAGATAAAACAAAGTGATCTCAGAGTGGAGGACTCATTTGGGGAAATGTATCCTCAAAAGCAGCCTGGGCCCACGATTTAGGGCACAATCCCATTCCAGTGCCCTTCAACCTCTGAACTTGGAGGCTAACAGGCATCCTAGTCAGGGCAGGAGGAGTAGGAGGTGATCATTGCCTCCACACTCCTCTTGCCCTGCATTTTCGCTAGAAGGGCGACTTTTAGATGTGGAGTGGGAGGGAAGGAGGCTGGGGTAGCTGGAGGATTCTTTGTAAGCCAGCTGCCCTGGTCTGCCCTTCCTGCCCACAGAACCACCCCCTTTCCCTCCTCTCCGAGCTCGTGGTTGTGAGTTTGTAGAGGCAGCTGGCTCAGTGCTCTCCTAGCCAGCAGGGAGGGAGAGGGTTGGGGAGCTCGGACTCCTGGGTCTGCGGTTGAAGCTCAATCTCTGGCCTCGGATCCAGGAATCTGAATTACCCTATGGCTCCCCAGACGCTGTCTAGGGGCCATAGGATTGCTCTTAGTGATTTAAAGGGTCAAAATTGGTGTCTTCAGTTGAGCTTTATGGGGAAACTGTTCCTTCACTGGGCAATCCCACCTATAGGGTTTCTTTTCGTTCCCCCCCCAAGTTTATATTTCAGGGCGTCAGGAACTCCCTGACAGTATAACTCAGAGTTCCACAAGCGGACCCTTTTCTGTTGACACCAATTCTCTTAGAATACTTTAAAATCTCCTAGTAGCTTGGTATAAAAGGTTTGGCATGAGATGCAGGGCCGGCCGTGCCATTAGGCTGAATGAGGCAGTTGCCTCTGGCAGTAGATGCTGGGAGATGGCAGCAAGATGTTGGAAGTGAGGGCTGTGTGCCCCACAGCCTGCCCTGTGGCTCCTAAGCTAGCTTGCTGCCCTCAGGTGCAGTGGAGAATGCTGCCCCATCCCTAGTATTGAAGTAAGATTCAACTGACGGTACAGTTGGCTTTTGTAGATGGAATGGGAGGGGGCACTGTCTTATTCTTTGCCTCGATCAGCAAAATGTCTCAGGCTAGCCCTGGTGAGATGAGCGGCACCACTAGAGATAAGATAAACTATTAAATAAGTTGGTTTTTAAAGGGATATTTTATGCATAAGGGAATACTGATATTTGCTTTGAGGGTTCCAAAAGAATCTTGCTGACACTTAAGGACTCAAGAGACACTGTTGTTAATACAAGCCTCTTAATGACATCTTTTACCTCAGGCCAAATTCCCCAAATATCCACCCCAGCCACATACACCCACAACCAGGTCCAGCTCTTGGGTACAGTCTTCCTCTGATGTCAGAGCTCCTCCTGTTGTGCTACTGGCAGCTTGGACAGTTTATCTGGTTTTTAATGCCTGCTTGTGTAACCTTCTTTTGGAAAGATCTTAGGGCAGCCTTCTGTCATAACACAGCCACCTGCACCCTGTTCCCGATCTTCACCAGCTGCATATGGTTATCACACAGAGAATAGCTTAATATTCAGATATTGGCTATCCACCTTACCCTCCTCTGATGCCGCTATAACACACCAGCCAACAGAGTCTCTCTGTGACCACCCACTGATAAGACTAAGTGTAATCCTATGGGTTGCGCCCTGGGTACTCGTAAGCCCCCAAACTCAGAGGCTTATGAGTATGCTGTGTAGAGGGGGAGGCGCCTCCACCTGCCTTTCTACATTTTAGCTAGACAGGCGATTGTGCCCATGTAGTGGAGGCTTCAGGGAGGGGGAGGGAAGGAGGCTGGGGCGGCCTTAGGCAAGATGGCAGGAATGCCATCCTGGTCTGCTCTCCTCCCCCAAGAACGCCCCCTTCTCCCCATCTCCATGCTCTGCTTTATGATGTGGAGAAGCAGCTGACATGCTTTTCTCCACGTTGGCTATGAAGGGGAGCGGGGCGGGGAGAGAGTGCGGTTTCCTGGCTCTGAGCTCAGTGACCTGCCTATGAGCTTGGAGCCAGGAAACTGAAAAATCTTATGTCCCCCAGATGCTGTCTAGGGGACATAGGATTGCTCCCTAACCAACTTACCGTCAACTCCTTAATTGTCATTTTCCAGCTGCCCATTTCCTCCTAGCTAGAACCCCCAGCCAGGCAGGTCTGATGTTTCCCAGACCAGTCAAAACTGAATTTACCTGATCCAGACCCCATCAAAAAAAATATTAAAAGTGATCCCCTCCCTCTTCTCCCTTCACCTTCAGAACTGTCACCAAGCACTTACTGCTAAAACAGGCCTTTAACACAGTAACCATGCTAGGCCTCAGGCCTACACAGAGACCACACAAATCATTCAAACATTACAGCACCACAACAGTTATTTACGTGGCATGTCTTCACAGACTTTGAAGCCAACTGGTAGTTAACTCAAGTAAGACTGATGTTATATCGTCCTACTGGATCACCTTAGGCAAGGAAGTACCTTCTGTACTAGCTGACCATTCTGAATACTTCAAGGGAAACCCCACAAAGCAGTAATGTAGCCTGGATGTTATAGAAGCATGGATGATGGTCCCCAAATCCCAGTGCTCAAGATAAAGCTGTAACCAATGAAAAATATGGAGCTGATAACAATCCACTCATGGCCTTGGCTATAATCTGGCAGCAAGCCATGGCCTGAGAGGACGTTAGCCTGCAAAAATTATCAACAAAGGACAGATTTGTGAATGTGGAAACTTTGAATTGTTTATGGGTTAAACAACCGAGAGTTAACTCATAGTTTGTTGTTGGGTTAAGTCTGGGTTGTCTAAAACTTGGCATTCAAACCGGGTTCTGGTTCTAAACCTTGGATCAAATTAAGCAGCAAACCTACACACACTTACCTGGGAGTAAGTCCCACTGAACCCAGTGGGACTTACTTCTGTGTAGAGATGCATAGAATTGCATTAAACCCTTTTCTTGGGTAAACTAAGAACACTGAGGCTAGAGACCAGATCTGATAATGACTATTTTTTATTTTTGTTTTGTATTTCCAAAGTGGGATTCTTGGAGCACGCTTATTAGGGAGTAAGCCCTGTTGAAATTAAACTGGGGGGCATAACAAAGAATGGCAGTAGAATTGGGTGTGGGCAGTTGGTGGGGAGGACTGATAGAAGCTGGCTATATTTTCAGAACCCTACATTACACACTATTGGCCATTAGCTTCTATGTTTTTATTCCTGTTCTCATTTTGTTGTTATCTGAATAGAAGTGTATAAGTTGTTTAATTATAGATGTTTATAATATCCTGACTTTATTGCCCTCTAGCTGTGATTTTTTAGAAATGAAACTGAAATTTAAAAATAATTACTATTACTCTGCCTGCTTTCCCTTCAGCATACTAAGGTTTTCTACTCAGCATACTAAGGTCAGATTAACTTGTTCAATACCATCCCTTCTCTGTTCAAGGTGTGAAAGCTTTTCACACAACCAGGCACCTTTGATTTTGTGGAGGTCTGCGTCTCATTTTAGCCTTCGCAGGCAATCTTGTATTTGTGTACTACCTTTGTTTCTTCCTATTACCTGCTGATGTTGAAAATATAAATGAATAGATATGTGCTGCCATTGAGATTTTCCCTCCATGTTACATCTAGCAGTGTAAGCTCTTACCACATTCATTTTTTATCCAGTCTTTTTTTCTTAATATCTTTCTCCATCTCAACATATGCATTTCCCTTTTTGTTAATGTGCCATCACGTTAGCAGATCACAATTATATCCTGCAGTGTTGTCCCATGTATCTTTTAGTTTCATCTACATCTCTCTGTGAGGCATTGTTAAGAACATAAGAAGATCCCTGCTGAATCAGACCAAGAGTCCATCTAGTCCAGCGTTCTGTTTACACTGTGGCCAATCAGCTGCCCATGGGAAGCCCACAAGCAGGAGTGCAATATCACCCTCCTGGTTGTGTTTCCCAGCAACTGGTATACAGAAGCATACTGCCTCCAATACTGGAGGTAATATATAGCCATCATGACTAGTAGCCATTGATAGACAGATTCATGGAGGATCAGGCTAATCCCCTTTTAAAGCCATCCAAGTCGATGGCCATCACTACATCTTGTGTTAGTGAATTCCTTAATTTATGTGCTGTGTGAAGAAGTACTTCCTTTTATCTGTCCTGAATCTCCTATGAATCAGCTCCATGGGATGATCGTGGGTTCTAGTATTGTAACGGTATTACGAGTTGAACAATTACATCACCTCAGTTCTTTCTGGTTTTGGTCATGCCTTTGCACTTTAGGCTACAAACTTGCTCATTTAAAATCAGTGAGAGTTTTGCTGTTGATTTCAGCACGAGCAGGACCCAAACCATTTGTTGACAGCCTCTGTCCCTCTCTTCTAGAATCTAATATGATTTGTAAATGCTAGATATGTAATCTGATTTAATTCTAAACAAAGTAAGTTATTTCTTGCTGCATTGTCTGTTTTGGTATACATTTCATTTTCTTTGTTCTAGTGAAGGTCATTTTTATTGGTTTCTTGAGTTGCAGGTTGGATTGCCATGTCTCCTGTCACGTGTGTATGTGGGTGGGGAAGAACCAGGATGGTAGCCATGGCTTCCAGCACCCCAGTTCAGCCCATTGGCGGATCTTTTCCTCTGCCATTTTTTCCCTAAAAAATATCATCTCCATTTTCTTTCTCATCAGTATAGAGATGTAGTGTGATTGCCAAGAAACAGTTCTGTAGTTTGGTGGTAAACGCAAAGTCTGACATCAACAGAAGTAATAGCATAAGCTATTCTTCTGTTTCAAGAGAATACACAGTGGTATGGTGTGCCTATTTTTGCTAGTTGATAAGACCCAGGGCCATTTGGTCACTGAGATAGTACAGTCTTCTTTTACAATTATAGCATATGGCAGAGTCATGAATTTAAAAGCACATCGACATGAAAATTGTGTCCCTTGTCAAAATATGCCACATTAGAGGAAAGGCTTTAACCCTGTCCTTCTCTTTGAGGTCTATTTTTGATGTATGTTTAGAGATGTGAAGGCCCGTGAAAAAAACCAGAAAAATTCAGAACCTGTTTTTTCCCCACAACTGTATTTGTTTTTTTCTGGAAAACTTGAACAGCTTTGGATTATGAAATATTTCCTTTTAGAATTTAAGACAAAGTATTTATATATTGTTACCAAGCCTTTACTCCCCACAAAATGATTTCTAAAAACTATATAATAAGAACACTTTTATAGAAAGACTAGAGATGTAAAATGTCTGGAAATAATGAAGCCATGGGGAAAACCATTTTTAAAATCTTTGTAAGGTTTCCAGCATAGTTAGTTCTTTCATTCCTTATTACAATTATTGATCTAAAGTATATTTTACTGATAGACATTTCTATTCACTTTCCTAACATGAGTAGAGTCACATTCTTGACAGTAAAATGTGCATTCTTGACAGCTTGGGTTTTGTTCTTTATTGTCCTGTGTTTCTGATGCTCTAGTTGTCATTTCATGTAGTTGTAATCTATTCAGACAATAATTGCAAATTGGCTAAGAGAGCAATCCTATGGCCACTAGATGGTGGCTAGATGGCCATAGGATAGGCTGTTTTCCGGGAACTGACCTCTGAGGTCGGTTCCCAGAGAACCAACCTCCCTCCATTTCCACGCTGCCTTGGAGGCAGTGCAGAACAGCCCCATCCTACGCACTCACAAGAGGAGTGCGGAGCAGCCAGAAAGGGGCGTGGCTGGGGGTGTTACGGGGCGGGGAGAGAGAAGCTGTGTGTACGACACATCCAAAGTGTCATACAGCAGCCTCCTCCCCCGCTCAGCCCTCCCGTGGCTAGACAGCCACAATTAGCTGTCTAGCCAAAAAAGCAAGGCAGGAGAAGCATGGAGGGAACGATCCCCTCTGTGCTTCTCCTGCCCTGCTTTGGATAGGTGGTCGCCTCTGAGTTTGGAGGCGGCTGCCTATCTTGATAGGATTGCACCCTAACTGAGTTTACTTTTAGAAGTTTTAAAATATAATGATAATTTTATGAGCAAACCAAGTCATACATAAAATAACTTCAGGCACAGCAAGGCTGCTGTATGTTCCTAAAGCAGCCCTCCCCAACCTGATGCCTTCTGGATGTTTTGGACTACAGTGCCCAGCATTTCTGACCTTTGGCCATGCTGCCTGAGGCTGATGGCAGCTGAAGTCCAAAATATCTGGAGGCCATCAGGTTGGGGAAGGTGGTCTTAAAGCAACAAAGTGACTTTAAATCTGTAGAGAGTGCTAAAAATGCATTGCTTGTTTTTCAATTTTTCCAAAATTTCCAATTTTTCTGAACCCAGAAAAATTGATTTCCAATTTTTTTTCTGCTGGGAAAAAACCAGTTTTTTTCCCTATGGCCTCAACATTTCCAGAAATTTTACATCTCTATATGGGCTGTTTTCAAAACAAGTAACTCCCCTCAGACATACATGATTTTACTAGTGCCCCCACCAAGGAAGCACAGTTGCCCATGATTGAGATGACTGACCTTGTACCAGCTGGCTGAGCCCAGTACTGCTTGGTTGCCCCTTGGGTCAGCTGTGACGCTACCTCTCCCCTGTCTCAGAGCAGTGTTTCAAATGTAAAAAACCTGTAAAAGGAGCTTTTAAAAAATAAAGCACTGAACAAATATTTGATCACATCAATATGCAAGGCACTTGACCAATCACCCCCCCTCCCCGTCTCAGAGGGGTAGCTCACCTGAAGCATGACAGGGGCAAAGACGAAGAGGCACTCAGAATTTGATTCAGAGGCTCTCTATGGGTTGTTCGAAGATTTCACACTGCAGCTGAAGAATTCATTTGTTCCTGTTTACAAGACACATCTGTAAATAGCCTGAGTAGAAAGGCTGTCATTTGAATTGATCCTGAGGACAGTCTTGCGCAGAGTTGATGGTATAGTCACCTGTGGTTTGACAACTTAAAATGGCTTGCAATTTTAATTTTTAGTCTTTGAAGTGGAGAGTGCAAAAGGTGGTTTGAAACTCAACATTAAAAAAACTAAGATCATGGCATCTGGCCCCATCACTTCCTGGCGTATAGAAGGGGAAGAAATGGAAGCAGTGACAGATTTTATTTTCCTGGGCTCCAAGATCACTGCAGACAGTGACTGTAGCCATGAAATGAAAAGACGCTTGCTCCTTGGGAGAAAAGCTATGGCAAACGTAGACAGCATAGTAAGAAGCAGAGACATCACCTTGCCGACAAAGGTCCGTCTAATCAAAGCTATGGTTTTCCCAGTAGTAACGTATGGCTGTGAGAGCTGGACTATAAGGAAGGCTGAGCACCGAAGAATTGATGCTTTCGAACTGTGGTGCTGGAGAAGACTCCTACAAGTCCCCTGGACTGCAAGGAGGTCAAATCAGTCCATCCTAAAGGAAATCAACCCTGAGTGCTCATTGGAAGGACAGATCCTGAAGCTGAAGCTCAAATATTTTGGCCACCTAATGCGAAGAGAAAACTCCCTGGAAAAGACCCTGATGCTGGGAAAGATTGAAGGCAAAAGGAGAAGGGGACGGCAGAGGATGAGATGGCTAGATAGCATCACCGATGCAATGAATATGAACTTGAGCACGCTCCGGGAGAGAGCGGAGGAGAGGAAGGCCTGGCGTGCTATGGTCCATGGGGTCACGAAGAGTTGGACAGGACTGAACAACAACAACAGAATGAGAACATGAAGGATTTAGTTCAGATGAAGGTGTATAGGTCTCCGTCCTCTGCTTTTATTGTTATGTTACAACTGTTCTTTCTTTCTCCCATCCCCCCCCCCCAAAAAAAAATTGAAAATGAAATTTTCCTAGGTTTGCTACTCAAGGTAAAATTTAACTGTGCCTGGCTGTGGGAAAATGAGAGAGAGCCAAAGGGTTAGGATTGTAGTAGCAATATTTCTGCGCGAAATCTAAGTGCACTGGTCATCCCTTTGTGCTGGGCAATACCAGCTTGATCCTTGTTGTGAGAAAATTGTGGTTTCCCAGCACTTATGATAAAAATTATGGTTCCTAAGAAAAGACATTTCTTCTCCAAGTAGCCCAGTCAGTGCTCTGGAGGATGAGATAGGTAAGGATGTTGTGTGACAGTCATGAGTATCACCTGCGTAGTGCATAAACATCACTATTGATGTGTGGCAAACCTCACACATACGTGATGCTCCTACAATTTGTGTATCTGTTTTTAAGGTGTTGTTTAAAAAATCTTTTTAAAAACATCTTCATTCCTCACAGTTCCAAATGAATGTTGACCTAGCTCTTTGTTGTTTGAAGGCTGCGTGCTTTCCTTCCCCAGCACTAACATGCTTTTCTTCTGTAGTTCTTTGAAGCAGTTGTTCCCAACCAGATTGTTGTAGCCCAGATATTGCTGGAATGCAATTCCCATGCTGGCTGGGGATGATAAGAATTGTAAACCAACAACAACTGAGGACCAAAGGTTGGGAACCATTTGAGGGACAAGCAGTCGTTTCTCCTATAGCAAGTTGTTACATTATGTTTGTACTTGTATCACTCTACTTGAGATAGTGTGAGGGCAGCATTATGAAGAAAGTTGGTTCAGTTGCTGGAAAAGAAAAAATATATAGAAACCCATAGTTGCACTGTTACACTACTACTGTATCAAGAATAAACTGTGAAAAGTGGGGTGGGGACTTCATTTTGAGTGAGATAAAGTATTGGACACTTTTGTCTGCTTTTGAAATTTTTTCTTTAAACTTGTTTTGGTTTTTTAAATCCCACCAGTTCCATTACTACTTCACGTATGTTCACTTACTAGTTTTGCCATGCGTTTACTAGAACTTATTTTACAAAGTATACAGCCATATGCTGTAATATTCTGGAAGTCTGAAATTGTTGAACTGATTTCTTTCCCTCTGGGATTTTAAAGAGAATGCTTCAAATATATATTGCAATATTGTGATGTTTTTCATTTTTTTCCTTGTGCCAAAGGATTTTAGTTATCACAATGGATTATATTAACCCATGCTGAGTTCTCTCTCCACTCGAGATACAAGACTAGAGGGTTGTCTTCTTGTGTTTTAATTTAAGCCTTGTTTTGGCAACCCTTATATAGTGTGCTCACTTTAGCATTAGATTTCAGTTTCTGTAGTATTCTCTCTTAAATTCCTTAGTGGATACCCTGCTTGAAAACTGAATTTATCCAAGTTTCTTGTGATACTTATTTTTATTTTGGCTGAGGGTGGGTGTTGGAAATAAATGCATTTTCAGAAGTAGAAGCACATAAAAGGATAACAACAGTCCTCTTCAGGTGTTCATTCTTCCATGTTGATGAACAAAGGAGTGCTCCAGCCCTGTCCATCATCACAGCCATCACCCTGTAGGTGTGGAAGGTGACAGTCTGAAGAGGAGAGCCTTCCATATCCATGGGGGCTCTCCACGTAATCAAGAACGTGATTTTCGAGGGTTCTTAATGGTGTGGTGAGCCTCCATGGATATAGGAGGTTCTCTTCTTCCGACTGTCACCCTCCATGAGTAGAGGGTGATAAAAAGCAACGAGGGAGATGGGCAGGGTTGGAATGCTCCCTCCCCTTGTATATTTAGTTTCTTCGGGCTTAGCACACCAGAACAGGGCTAATTTTAAGCAATAATTGCATACTGTACTGACACTATCTCAAAGTCATCCATCCTTTTGAACAGATGACAAAGCCAAGAAGATCACCATCATAGCTCATCATATGTCAGGACTGAGAAAATGAAACCCCCTAGCTCTTCACACCAACCAGTTTTTTCTACTCCCTACCCCCACCCCGCACCCCACCTGAAGACAGCCTCTCATCCTGTTCCATAAACAAGCTCTTCCTTATAATCTCAGGGGAGGGGAGTTTCAAAAGAAGTTTCTGATCTAGTACTTGGTAGAAAGGAGGAAAAAGGATTAGAGTCCTGATAAGTAATCCCAAACATTCTCAATAGCTGAAGAAATGTTCTGAATTATTCTCCCCCCCCCTTTAAACATATCACATTCTGTGAAATTGGCTGGGAAATTGTATCTTTTCAATCAGGGCACCCAGCAAAGTGAATTACGTAACACTGCTAATTGTGATTTATCAAACATATGCTCATTATCTACCATAATCCTTTCTGCAGGCGACTATTTAGTCTAGCCAGAAACTGGTGCTGTTTTACATGGATGGCGATGGTTTAAGAACTCATTTGCCACTGCCTGTGTGGTTATGGCATAGGGAAGCTATACATGAACCAGCGCCCATGACACTAATAAACTTTTGAATCTGGCCTTTTCCTTGGTCCGTAGAATGGAGGCTGGTGGCTCCAGTTTTGGAGAGGCGGTTATTCCATTCTGGGTTTCAGTTAGAACAAGCCAGATGTCTAAAAGTGATACCCAAGGTGCTGAACCCTATCCCCCAAATGGCTCCAGCATGTTGGATAGCACATTTGCAGTTCTGGCTGGTTCTAACTAAAACCCAGAATAGAATCACCGCTTCTCCGAAACTGGAGCCACCAGACTCCACTGGGTCAGTATAAACCATTATTTTATTTTGGATATCTGAAAGGAAGAGAGTTGTACCAAATAATATGCCTTATAAACAAAGTTTCAGAGTTGGTGATATAATGCATAATATGATTGATACATGATATTATTGTGATTGGTAGTTCATTTGTAGCAGATTGGAAGACTTTCTAGTTTATCCCAGAAAGAAAGAAGCAATAGAGTTTAAAAGCTTTGGTAGGCTGGCTGAGCAAAAGCACCACAGAATCTGCTAGCAATGGTTGGAATAATTCTATCTATAGTCACAGTGCATGTTCCCCCATTTTATTTTTCGCATTCATGCACATCTGTGTGCATATACACAGGCAGCCCCCCATCTTGTTCTTACATGTTTTGAACATTTCTATAGTTGACCACAAGGTGGCATTAAATCATTTTGATGGTGGTGATCTACTTAAAGAAGTTTGTGGTTTTGAAAAATGTTAACAGTGCTCTCCAATAAAACAGAAAACTTTTCACTAAGCTTGCTGATCTGTATTTTCCACCTATAGAAAGCAAATAAATGAATGTGGGAGAAAGTGAAACTGACAGATCCACCTGCCCCTAAAAACTGTGTTGTTGTAAATGGCATATTCCTGATCTACCGGGTTTCAAAAGTAGAAAGGATTGGCTTCGATAATGACTATGGATGTGCCTGCATGGAGTATTTTGGAGAAAGAGGCTGTGGGATGTGGCCTCTGCTCTGCTTCAATGAATTCAGCACAGATAACTTCCCTTGAGCTCTGTGACATGTTTTATACCCAGTCTGTGCTGATTCTCCAGTGGTCTGTGCAGCAGCCTGAGGGAATTGCAGCATGAAGGCATGTTTAAAGCAAACATAGTTTTATGGCTCATAGCAGTCAAAGAAGGGGATTGGAACCCCAATTTATGCCATTCTAAACCTCCTTGACAAAAGTGCAGTCATTAAGAATAATTGCACATTTTCATAATAGCAAAAGCGGGGAGGACCATAGCTCAATTGTAGAGCACATTTTATTTATTTATTTATTTATTTCATTTCTATACCGCCCAATAGCTGAAGCTCTCTGGGCGGTTCACAAAAACTAAAACCAAACAACACACAATAAAACAATTTAAAATATATAGAACATTAAAACCACAATATAACAATACAACCACAATAAAACCTAGCAGCAGTACAGGAGTTTAAAATATAGATTTAAAACAGCAAAGATAAAAATTTAGAAAGCTAAAATGCCTGGGAAAATAAAAAGGTCTTCACCTGGCGCCGAAAGGAGTACAATGTAGGCGCCAGGCGAACCTCACTAGGGAGCTCATTCCAGAGGCGGGGTGCCACAACAGAAAAAGCCCTCCTCCTAGTAGCCACCCGCCTCACTTCCTTTGGCAGGGGCTCACGGAGAAGGGCCGCTGATGATGATCTTAAGGTCCGGGCAGGCACATATGGGAGGAGGCGATCCTTCAGGTAACCTGGCCCCAAGCCGTTAAGGGCTTTGAATGTTAACACCAGCACTTTGAATCGGGCCCGGAAATGGACTGGCAGCCAGCACAGCTGGAAAAGTACTGGCGTAATATGAGCTTTGCGTGCAGAATGTCCCAGGTGCAAAGCTTGCCATCTCCAGTTTAAAAAGGGTCAGGCAGCAGGTGATGGGAACATAACTTTCTCTGCCTGAGACCTTGTTTACACTTAATAGAAGCAGCCCTCCAAGGCCCAACCTGATACTGGGCTAGAATGACAAATAATGTGACCTGGTATAAGGCAGCTTCATATGAGGGAATGAGCTGTAATCATCTAAAAGCAGTAGTAGAATCTTGAGAAAAGTACAATTTCAAGGAAATTGTATTCGTATCATCCAGAGAGCCCTGCAGCAAAGCAAAACATGCCAAAATCACCCCCTCAAAGGTGCTAGGTGGTATTTTAAGGCAAACAATGGCTTGGATACTAAGTGTGGCTTCCACGAACAGAAGGATCCCTCCCATTTGGAGAAGGGCTTTTGGGTCTGTTGGCAGAAGAGGAGAAAGTAACGTTCCCTGGTTTTCCATGCAGCCCCCAGCACCTTGCCCCTCTGTTCACGTTATGTGCGTTTCTCCAAACATTTAGAGCAAATGATGGGGCACAGGGATCTGCAAAGGTAAGAGAATGGCAGAAAGAGCCTCCCCTTCTATCAGTGGGATCATCCTGTGAGTGGAGTTCTACTCACAGAATCTCAGGATCCAAGCCAGTGTTTTATATTTCCAACTCTTACCTCCTGTCAAAAAGGGAATGTGGTAGGGTAGTTGTGCTAATCTACTTTCTCTGTAGCGCCACTGGATTCTGGCTTATGTTACTTTTTTCCAAGGTTCTCCTTCCATTTGGATGGGGCTTCCTACGTATTTCGAAAGATAGTCAAGTTGTGGGTGTCTTGCAAATTCCCATCAAACAGATCCCCAGAAATTGTGGCACCGATTTCACTTCACATTCCGCAGCCTTGAAATTCTCCTGGAAACTCTGCCTTCTTCGTAAGAGCCACATCCTGCATTTTCACAAAAGAGCCAAACTGGGAGCATGGGAACATACCCTGTGCATCTGAGAGAGCATTACTCCTACTGACCAGTCAGTGTATTTTGTCTTCCATTGTCAGTTTTCTGCAATTTGAGGATATAGCAGTTTAGGGAAAGCTAGACCTGGTTTTAAGGAGAGTTATGTGGAATCTGTAGTATTGCTTATAGTTAAATCTTCCACCTACTCATATGCTTTTAACTCATCTCCCTTATACTAGACTATGCACAAAATTGAGTCTATTCGTGGTTAAATAGTTGGGCAATAGAGTCTGCTATTTAGTGGAAGATTTATGCAAATGGCTTTTTTTGTTTCACACGAATGGGTCTTATAGCCCGTAAGTTTCATTGATAATGTAATTACACTATTACTTGCCATTTCAAAGCAGCAAGCTGCATGGAAGCATCCAATTTAACTGCCATATAGGAATGTTTAAACTCTTATACTTCACTTACTAAAGCTTTCCTGCAATAAATGTAGAAGTGCATATATTACTATTCTGTTCTGGAGTTTTACTAGGTTTTTTAAATGACATTCATGATTACTTATATATTTGGATTTTATCATCATTGTACAACTCATTTACTAGTACTAGCATAGATTTAATTTCTTCTCCATCCTTTGTTCCTTCTTGTTGTTCTTGATTGCTTCTTGGTGTACTGATGTGAATTTGCATAAGAGTCTATGCTTATACATTGGTGTGCTAATTTAGTGTTGTGAGGTATTGCTTGATTTATGTTTTAAAATGCATTTATGTGAACAGGGAAAAACTCTAAGTAATTTTTGAGATCACAAAGTGATTGACATAAAGAAGAACACTGCAAGGGAGAAATCAAATTGAGAGGGAATTAATAGACCCTCTAAAGAATCCTGCCCACAAATGTGAAATAATGGCTATGGGAGATAAATCACTTACTTTGTCCTCTTTGCACCGAACCTCAATTTTATGCACCGTTGTTAACCATTTTGTCTTTCAGGACCCTCAACGAGATGTATACCAGGGGCAAAACCCCATGTTATCAGTAACTGAATAACTGCTTTTCAGTTTCCAGGAAATGTACACTCCTCTTTTCCTAAACTATCACTTTTATAAGTTAAGCTTTGCAAATAAACAGTGCCACAAATACTGAGGCTATCTCAGTTACTATTGTCACATGAGAAACAGGCTTTATAACCTTTGAACAAATTCAAGCAAAGTGTTCACATGTTTCCTTATAGTAATGTAAAATGCAAGTTGACGGTGTGTTAAGTAAACAAATAACTGATGAAAAAAAATCCCCTCCCAAACTTCACTGTTGCTCATTGATATTCATAGGCACAACTAGGAGAAAGATATAAGTTAATTCCAAGAAAATGTAACAGTACTATTTAGGTGGCTGCAGTGAGTGTTAGTCCTATGCTCTTCCCCCTTTTGTTTGTCAGGGGAGGGTATTGGAAGACTTTACTTCCAATTTTAAGGAAACTACAGTTCTCCATGATGTCTGCAGGCAGGGAACTGTGGTTTGTTTACACGATGCTTAGAGAGAATAAGCCATGATGAAACTGTGTGGTTTCAGATCCTGGCTTGTTCTCAAAACATACATTAAACAAACCACGGTCCCTCCAATTTCAGACATAGGAAACTCTGGTTTGTTTAAAGTCAAAACTGGATGCTTCTGATCTGAAAAGAGGTCAGATCCATGTGCATTGAGAGATTCAAAACATATCCTGCATTCATGAAAGAATTGTGATTGACTGTGCACCCTGTAAAATAGAGACACTTCCCAGTCCAAATAGAAAGAAATGTCTGGGGGTTCTGGGGGTGGGGTGGGGTAGAGAATTACCATTCAAATTGTACTTTGAAATGGAAAGAGGTAGGTTCTCAATTTCGATATTCAAATTCAAAGTCTAGATATTCTCTTACAAAAACTGATTACTGACCATGAAGAACATCTTCACTTCTCTTATGATAAACTTTGTTGTTGTTGTTCAGTCGTTCAGTCGTGTCCGACTCTTCGTGACCCCATGGACCATAGCACACCAGGCCTTCCTGTCCTGCGCTCTCTCCCGGAGCGTGCTCAAGTTCATATTCATTGTATCCATGATGCTATCTAGCCATCTCATCCTCTGCCGTCCCCTTCTCCTTTGGCCTTCAGTCTTTCCCAGCATCAGGGTCTTTTCCAGGGAGTTTTCTCTTCGCATTAGGTGGCCAAAATATTGGAGCTTCAGCTTCAGGATCTGTCCTTCCAAGGAGCACTCAGGGTTGATTTCCTTTAGGATGGACTGATGTAACCTCCTTGCAGTCCAGGGGACTCGTAAGAGTCTTCTCCAGCACCACAGTTCGAAAGCATCAATTCTTCGGCGCTTAGCCTTCCTTATAGTCCAGCTCTCACAGCCATACATTACTACTGGGAAAACCATAGCTTTGATTAGACGGACCTTTGTCGGCAAGGTGATGTCTCTGCTTCTTACTATGCTGTCTAGGTTGGCCATAGCTTTCTTCCCAAGGAGCAAGCGTCTTTTAATTTCATGGCTACAGTCACCGTCTGCGGTGATCTTGGAGCCCAAGAAAGTAAAATCTGTCACTGCTTCCATTTCTTCCCCTTCTATATGCCAGGAAGTGATGGGGCCAGATGCCATGATGTTCGTTTTTTTAATGTTGAGTTTCAAACCAGCTTTTGCACTCTCCTCTTTCACCCTCAACAAGAGGCTCTTGAGATCCTCTTCGCTTTCTGCCATTAGGGTGGTATCGTCTGCATATCGGAGGTTGTTGATAATTCTCCCAGCAATCTTAATTCCGACCTCTGATTCATCCAACCCGGCATTTCTCATGATGTACTCTGCATAGAAGTTAAATAAGCAGGGTGACAATATGCAGCCTTGTCGTACTCCTTTCCCAATTTTGAACCAATCGGTTGTTCCATGTCTGGTTCTGACTGTTGCTTCTTGACCCTCGTACAGGTTTCTCAGGAGACAGGTAAGGTGGTCTGGTACTCCCATCACTTTAAGAATTTGCCACAGTTTGTTGTGATCCACACAATCAAAGGCTTTAGCGTAGTCAATGAAGCAGAAATAGACGTTTTTCTGGAATTCTCTTGCTTTCTCCATGATCCAGCGAATGTTGGCGATTTGATCTCTAGTTCCTCTGCCTCTTCTAAACCCAGCTTGTACTTCCGGTAGTTCTCGGTTCACATACTGCTGAAGCCTAGCTTGTAGGATTTTGAGCATCACCTTGCTGGCATGTGAAATGAGCGCAACTGTGCGGTAGTTTGAACACTCTTTGGCGTTGCCCTTCTTTGGAATTGGAATGTAAACTGACCTTTTCCAGTCTTGTAGCCACTGTTGAGTGTTCCAGATTTGTTGGCATATTGAATGCAGCACTTTAACAGCATCATCTTTTAGGATTTTAAATAGCTCGGCTGGAATACTGTCATCTCCGCTAGCTTTGTTGTTACTAATGCTTCCTAAGGCCCACTTGACTTCACTCTCGAGGATGTCCGGCTCAAGTTCAGTGACCGCACTCTCATGGCTATCAGGGACATTCAGATCTTTCCTGTATAGTTCTTCTGTGTATTCTTGCCACCTCTTCTTAATCTCATCTGCTTCTGTTAGGTCCCTGCCTTCTTTGTCCTTTATCATGCCCGTCTTTGCACAAAACGTTCCCTTGAGATCTCCAATTTTCTTGAAGAGATCTCTAGTCTTTCCCATTCTGTTGTTTTCCTCGATTTCTTTGCATTGTTCATTTAAGAAGGCCTTCTTGTCTCTCCTTGCTATTCTCTGGAACTCTGCATTCAGTTGGGTATATCTTCCCCTTTCTCCCTTGCTTTTCGCTTCCCTTCTTTCCTCAGCTACTTGTAAAGCCTCCTCAGACAGCCACTTGGCTTTCTTGCATTTCTTTTTCTTTGGGATGGATTGAGTTGCTGCCTCCTGAACAATGTTACGGACCTCCGTCCATAGTTCCTCAGGCACTCTGTCTATCAGGTCTAATCCCTGAAATCTATTCCTCACCTCCACTGTATATTCATCAGGGATATGATTTAGGTCATACCTGAAAGGTTTAGTGGTTTTCCCGACGTTCTTCAATTTAAGCCGAAATTTTGCAAGAAGCAGCTCATGATCTGAGCCACAGTCAGCTCCAGGTCTTGTTTTTACTGACTGTATGAAGCTTCTCCATCTTTGGCTGCAAAGGACATAATCAATCTGATTTCGATATTGACCATCTGGTGACGTCCATGTGTAGAGTCGCCTCTTGTGCTGTTGGAAAAGAGTGTTTGGTATGATCAGCATGTTCTCTTGGCAAAACTCTATTAGCTTTTGTCCTGCTTCATTTTGTACACCAAGGCCATGCCTGCCTGTTATCCCGGTGATTTCTTGACTTCCTACTTTAGCATTCCAATCCCCGATGATGAAGAGGACATCTTTTTTTGGTGTGAGTTCTAGAAAGTGTTGTAGGTCTTCATAGAACCGATCAACCTCAGCTTCTTCAGCATCAGTGGTTGGGGCATAGACTTCAATTACTGTGATGTTGAATGGTTTGCCTTGGATTCGTACTGAGATCATTCTATCATTTTTAAGATTGTACCCCAATACTGCTTTTCCCACCCTTTTGTTGACTATGAGCGCTACTCCATTTCTTCTAAGGGATTCTTGCCCACAATAGATGATGGTCACCTGAATTAAATTCGCCCATGCCTGTCCATTTTAGTTCGCTGATTCCCAAGATGTCGATGTTCAATCTTGCCATCTCATGTTTGACCACCTCCAGCTTACCTTGATTCATTGATCTGACATTCCAGGTTCCTAAACAATATTGTTCTTTACAGCATCGGATTTTCTTTTCACCACCAGACACATCCACAGCTGAGTGTCCTTTCGGGTTTGGCCCAGCCGCTTCACTCTTTCTGGCGCTACTTGGAAATACCCTCTGCTCTTCCCCAGTAGCATATTGGACACCTTCCGACCTGAGGGGCTCATCTTCCGGCATCATATCTTTTAGCCTTGTGATACGTTCCATGGGGTTTTCTTGGCAAGAATACTGGAGTGGGTTGCCATTTCCTTCTCCAGTGGATCACATTTTGTCAGAACTCTCTGCCATGACCTGTCCGTCTTGGGTGGCCCTGCACGGCATAGCTTATGGCTTAACTGAGTTACGCAAGCCCCTTCGCCACAACAAGGCAGTGATCCATGAAGGGGAGATAAACTTTAGGACAGTTTAAATGGGTAGATAGTGAAGAAATATGCATTTCAAATTCTCCCGTGCAACTGTTAGGCTATGTTCACACAATTGCTTTTCTGACACCACAAATAATATTTGAAGTACCCATATCCACCCTGATCACTTTCATATTGTAGCCCACAGATCTGACATAATTGTCATTATTTGAAGTTTTGATATGAGTAGAGTGGAATGTGGAGGATATGACAATGGTCAAAAATTCCCACCTCATTCAGTTACTGTTTTGAAATTATCTTGTATACTAGATGAGAATTTAAAAATCTATGGTTAATGTGTTTGCATGGTAATATTGTAGAGATTTAACTAACAAATCCAAATTCACTGTCACAATTATTTCTTAATTCACCCTCTTGGCAAACTTCTTAAACAGTCACAGCAAACTGTTGACATAAATCTGTTGTCTCTCCCCTCGCCCCCCTCCCACCAATCTATTGAGAAATACCAGGAAAATGCTTCTTGATTTCATAATGGAGTCTTCTGTTTAGGGGGAGGCAATCCTATAAAATTGTGCCCAAAGTAAGTGTTCAGAATTTTCTTCTACCTGCGTAATAATTTGTGATAAGTACTCTTTGCTTTTTCCTCTAGTATCCAAGTCCAATGGAGAAACACGTTATGGCTGTAAAAATGGTAGAAGAGAAAACAGGCAAGCTTGACATTTTCCTGTTTACTTACAATGCTTAACCAAGTTTTCACATACTTACAAGTGCTTTTGAAATCATATTCAGAATTATTTTGCTAAACCTCCTGGTTATTGTTCATCCACTTGTAGAATGCACACAGATGTTTTGATGGCCAGTGAATGAGGGTTCACTGTTGACTTCAGCTAGTCTTAAGAACGGCATGAGTTTATGCAGTTTGCAAGGTTGTTGTGTGGAAGGAAGCTGGTGAAAGCTCTCCCACACCTCTTACCCCACAGTCCCCCAGTCCTCATTGCCTGCCATCCCGATGCACAGGTATGTGCCAGTTGTTCTCCTGAACCTTAGTGCCTCTCCTTTCTTTAACCCAGAAGTGTCAAACCTCTTTCAGCCCAAGGGCCAAATTCAATTTTGAAGAAGTGCTCAGGGGCTGTATTCCAGTGACGGGCGGGACTGAAGGCAAAAGGGGGTGGGACAAAGGTGAAAGGGGTGGGGCCAAAACCGCAACATATTTTAGCTTAAAGGACTTACTGCCAGTGACCAAGGGGAGGCATTTCAACATTTTAGAATGGAAAAACACATACGTGAAAGCCTGGAAACTACCACATGGTGAGGGGGAATGGGCCATCTACTCCAGGCCTGAGGTTCAACACCCCTGCTTTAGCTTATGTCTGACCAGACAAGAGATGTTTTGGGGGTGCTGTCAGCCCACCTTGGCAACTGGCAGAGGGGAAGTGCAACAGGCATATTTTTCCTCTGTCAATTTTTGGCATAAACTGGTAACAGATCGCTAGTACCTACTAGTAACTGGAATGTTTTATACCTTGCAGCAGCCTTTAAAATGGGACCAACATGTTACTATGCACAATTCTGTTAAGATATGCATAAATATCCTATTATGTTCTTTGTGTAGACTCAGCCTCTGCATACTTTTGTAAGCAAGTCCCTGAAAATTCTGCTAGAGTAGAAATATCAGCAGAATTTCGGGAAAATTGGAGAATTCCTATTACCAGATTTTTAAGGTAGAATACCACATTCCTAAATTTGCATTCAGAATGAATATTCACTTCAGTCCACAGTTTCTGAAATTCAAACTCTGTGGTTCAGAGCAGGCCAGAAATAGCAATTTATTAACAGTGTCTCTGCATCATAGTCTTTCTCTCCATTGCACACAAGCCTTGACTGGCTCTTGAAGACAAATTGCCCAGTTACCCACCGTAGGCACGTTGTTTGCCACAAGTTACTGTGGTTGATGTTTCTCCTCCCTAGGCATCTGCCAGGGTGCTGTCTTTATTTCCTCCCCTGAGAGCCACCTTCTCATCAGTCTTTCAGATTGGAATGACAGAAGAGCAGAAAGTAGGAATACCCTGAGCAGAGGAAAAGGGAACATGTACTAGTGCCGCTCCCATGCAAACAGCAGTCAAGGACTGTATAAAAGGTGATCCCTGCTGTGAGGAACTGGAGCTGAGGTGGGCAGGGCTCCCATCATCAATTCCACCTCTCACTTTTTTCTCATGGATTTTGGTCTTTTTAGAGGCTCAGGAGACTTTGGGGGAACAAAGTTATTTTCTCAGCCATTCAAATTCTGTACTTTCCATTGCATATTATTATATATAGCAGTTTTATCCATCCTTTTCTCTTGGGAAATATCCATTTATGAACCCTTGTAAATGTGTCACATTGGGAAAGCCAAATGTACTGCCAGTGTGGTTATTTAAAATCTACTGCAAAATGCTGCCTCCCAGCAAAAAATCCAGATAAACTTTGTGTGAAAAAGGTTTGCCTCCTCCTAAGGACTGTTTTTTCAGTGGGCTATTTGCCCAGTCAGAACATCAATTAACATCATCCTGAGGCTTCTGAACTTGAAGGGGATCATTACGCATTAAATACAAAATGAGTTTGGAAGCCAGTCACGTTCTTATTGTAGCTCAATAACTCTAATTTGTTAAGGTGTGTGTGTGTGTGTGTGTGTGTGTGTGTGTTTAAAGTGAGCTTTGTTTTTGTCATGGGCCCAACTCAGTACAAAAATAAATTTTAATTGTCTAAGAGAATTGCTTTAGGCCTCAAACATTGACAGTGGTGGGCATCGGTGAGGTATTTTGTGCTCATAGGATGTACTTCAGAATGCAGAGTGAGCAAAATGAGCCATTTTTGATCTGACGTGCTGGCCCAGGAAGATATTTGAAGCTTGTAGCTTAGTGCCTTAGAAATTAACTCCCTGACTGCTCCATGCTAAATCTTACAGAGCTTTCAGTTCAGTCCCAGCCAGCTCTGTGAAGGCTTAATTTGGCACTGTGTGTTATGCTTTGCCTCCAGCACAGATGCCAATAAAATGTTTGATCCAAACCATCTGTTCCCAGGCTGGTAGGGGTTTTTGGTTTGTTGAGGTGGGCAAAGATACTACCCTTTTTGAACTAAGCATCGTTTAAACTTTTTCATCATGGTCCATCTGGCAGATGGGCTGGAATTCTTTGGCTGCTAAGATGGGAAGGGAAACTAAATCCCTCCTCCACATGTAAGCTTCCTAGCTTCCTGCTTATAGCTGCAACACAATTGTTTGACTTTGTTTGGTTGCTATGAAAACTTGCTTTCTTCTGTGCTCAGATTTGTCTACAGGAATCATATACCGGAGAAGGATTGCAACATGCCAGAATGTAATTCCACAGATTTTAAGGAAGGTAATTAATTTCAGTCAGTATTGAAACTTGCTGGGTTTTAAGGATATAGGGAAACTACCCAAGTTTGTGCTTGCACAGGAAAATTGTTCATTGTGCGTGTGAACTATGAAGGTTTATCTGCCTGTATGATCCAAGTGACTGAATAATAGGACTGCAAAAAATGTCATTTTCTAAAACAAGCCTTAACTTCAACATGAGAGCTTGAAAAATAAATTGTAGCAACATCCTTATAGTCTAAGGAATCTTGTTCTAGAATCATGACAAGATGATGATTTCTTCGCTTTAAACTTCTTGTTCCCTAAAGTTTCAGATTAACAACCTTTCAGATTTATGTTCTGCTATGCATCATGTTCCATTTTCTGAGCTGATGACTTTTAATCTTGATCCTATATATTGAAAGTTAAATAATTTATTTCTATCACATTTCTGTTTGCCTTTTCCATGCCTCGTCCAGATGGGAAAACATAAAATTTCCAGGTACTAAACAGAATGTAAAATGAACCAAATGTTTTGGCTGATTCTGTTTTGTGTGTAACTCTCTGCAAATGACTTCTGTTCAAAACCTTTTCTTTAAACAAAACATATAGGCAACTAAAATGACAAACACAAGTTGATGCTTTACTTAAAATGTTGCCGTTGGCAAAATCTAACAAGGCATTGAGCAGTGAGAATAAGTCTTTAAATGCTTGCATGATTTCATCACTAACTACTAAAGTTAATTTGTGTATTAGTGTCAAGGGATACATGTTATTGATGGTTTTTATCCTTAGTATAGCTATTTATTTTCATTGTATGAGGATGGAACAAATGCTAAATATAAATAAATTAGGGTGCAATCCTATGCCTGTTGAGATAGAAAAAAGTCCTAAAATTCCCAGCATGTTTCAGCCAGCCATACTAGCTGAGGCATGCTGGGAGTTGTAGGACTTCTTTTCCATCTAAACAGGCATAGGATTGCACCCTTATTCTTTCTTTCTTTCTTTCTTTCTTTCTTTCTTTCTTTCTTTCTTTCTTCAAATAGCTTGACATTATTGAAACATGTAATCATTATGTCCAACAGATCAGTGTTCTAAAAGTGTCTGAGGTCTACTTAGAAGAGGAATCTTGGCTTAATATGCAGGAAAGAATTATGTCTATGAAGACTCGGTGTCTTACTTGGACAGAATATGCCAGTCTAAAAGAAGAGTCGGTCTTCAGAGAAAGCTTAGAAAATCCAAATTGGTAAGATATAGATGCTTTATGTGCACATAGTTGTGCATCAGGGATGGGGAACCTCAGGCCTGGGGGCCAAATCCAGGACCCAACTCCTGGGGTCTCAATCCAGCCCTTCAGGGTTCCCCAGATGGCCATGCCCCCTTCCCTTAGCCCAACCCCTTTTCCTCCAACCACCAATCGTTTGGTGACATCCTGGCTTTTTTGCAGTTTTTCCCCATTCTAAAAGGTGGAAATGCCTCTCCTAAGGCTTTGTAACTGGCAGGAAGAGCTTTAAGCTACAACATGCTGGTATTTTTTGAATTTTGGCCCTGCCCCTTTTGCCGTTGGCCCTGCCCACCAGCGCAGTGCAGCCCCCAAGAGCCTCTCCAAAATCAAATTCAGCCCTTGGAATGAAAGAGGTTCCCCACCGCTGTTGTACATGGACTTCCAGTTAATTTTCATATATTGTGTTTGGCAGGTTATACCAGCAGGATCTGATGCTCTGTGCCTTGGAGATTATGGGCAACCATAATGCATCTGGTAACCTTCAAGGCATAATGTCACTGCTGATAGGTAAGTTAGGCCTGCACAATTTGTGACCCAAGCCAAGTGAAGCCTGTCTGCTGTGTTTGGATGCTGGGGGCAGGGCTACCTAAGACTTCAAGAACAGGCTCTGTGTTTTTGTCAGTACCTGGTAAGCCCTCCAAATACAGAGCTGCTGCATTGTGTCAGAAATGGGTGGGTCAGATCTTGTGCAGGCAAACATCGTATAAGGAGGCATAAGCAAAAGTGGGAAAGCATCTTTTAAACCACAGATAGGCAATGTATAGCCCTCCAGATGATGTTGGATTTGCAGCTCCCACCATCCTGTAAGAGAACCTGTATTCATATCCATGCCCATATTTGTTCTTATGGAACTATCCTGCATAAATTCAGTCTCATATTTCTCAGTCTAGAGCAGGGGTGGGCAACATGTGGCTCTCCAGCCCTAGCCAGCATAGCCAGCGATGAGGGATGACAGAAGCTGAAGTCAAACAACATCTAGACGGCTGCACATTCCCCTTCCCTGTTTTAAACATATTTGTTCCCTGGTTGTCTCTAAAGCCATGTTTCTACCTTTTTACTACCATAATGTGGTAGGAAATAGAAGAAAGGATTGCAAGTTGGGTTTTGCATAGTTGGCTCTAAAAAGAATAATGTTTGAAATTCTGGGTCCAAGGTAATCCTAATACTGTCTCCAGTATAACTTATGCAATATTTTTACATTATTTTCACTCTTTTCCATCACTTATTCTGATTTTGCTAAGTCATAGGGAGGGGCAAGTAAATTCTGCAGACCAATGAAACCCCACCCCAAACCAATGGAATTCCTATTCTACCACCTCTCTAGCTCCTTTCAGTTTTTTGGCTTGTTCAGGTTTTTCTCTCTCTCTCTGTCTCTCTGTCTCTGTCTCTCTCTCTCTCTTGTTGTAACTATTGTCTGTTTTCTGATAAAACTGCAATAAAAAATGACTTACTAGTAAGAATTACTTGTACGCTTTCAAAGTTGCCTTCTTAAACACAAGGCCAGAAACTTGCCGATTTTGTTAAAATGAGGTTCTCAGGAAGCAGCATCAAATAACGTATTCCTTTGGGTTTCTGTGCTCTCATTGACTTGAAGTACAAATAAATACAAGCCAAGGACTGGGAGGCATGGGAAAACCCAGTGCTAACAACAATGCTGAAAGTGCTTTAAGTACTTATATGTCTTGCCCGTTATGTGAATCTTCTGCTTTCAAGGTAGTTTTTTAGTTATTAAATCTGCAAACTACATTTTTATTTCAGAACTACTCAAAGCAGTGAATATAAAATATAGTACAAAAAGAAGAGATGATAAAAGCAATAAAATGATGTAGGACAGATCATAATGGGCAAAAAAGATGCCCAGCTGACTTATGCAAAAGCCCCAGTGCGGGTATCTCACAGGCAAGGTAGTTCAATAATACTTTAGCTGGTTTATTAAACAAAAATATTCAGTTGTATTGCATAATGTGTTTTTTAAAATCATAATATTTTCAAAAACACATACATTTAGACTCTCCTGGCTGGACTTATTTAGGCCAACTCAGGTTTTATTTGTGATTTATTTATTGCCTTTGTTCTGGTGAAAAGCAACAAATGTAACAAACACTTGATAAGAATAGGAATGGCACCCAGGCATAATTGCAGTGTTAAAGAAGACAAACGTGGTGAGCCGTAAAAGGATCTTGAATGAAATGATCTACTGGAGCATCTACTGACTCATTGCAATAATGCTTCTGTAGAAAGCTCCATGAAGTAAAAAAGAAACAAAACAATAATCTTCCCTAAGTTAATAAAATATATTGTGAAAAATTATAGGAGTTGGCAATGCAAAGACGCATGGAATATTTTTTGGATAGCTGTTCTTATGCTCAGTCAGTTTTATTCCAGGAATCTATTCGATAGCTTATTGGGATCTAAACTAAATACTTGTCACTCTTGCTTAGACTCGTATGCAAAGAGCTAGGGCAGCCTTCATTCAGGCACACCTTCGGTGGAGTGGGAGCTCTCTTTCCAAGGGTGTGATCCCATTCTGCTGAGGGATCATAGATATTCTAACCAGCTGGTTGGAGCAGAAACAATGCATCATTACTGTACTGGAATTTCTGAGGGTGTTAAATAAACACCAGCATACTCTTGGGATCTAATTGGTAAGAGGGCAGGCAGAATGGGCAACAAAATGTAGCAGGCTGAAGTGTGATTTTAAAAGAATGCTGATATACATTGGTGGAAAAATATGCGCAGCATCAAACAATATCTGGATTGGTATATGTGAACTAAGCATTGCTCTCTGAAATCCCCGGAGACTGGGAGAAGCAAACTGTGATCCTTTGGTTCAAAATCCCATGCAGTATTTTCTCATTCGGGTCTTGTGATGCATTTCTTCTAGCTAGCTGGTTTCCTTCTTAAGTTTCCTTCTTGTCGATAAATCACATGAGGTGATACAAAGTTGACCCACAGTCTCTGGTAAGCACATGAATCATCTTTTGTTGCTGTATATCCTGGAGAGATGCTAAGAGATTCAGTGAACCATTACGTTGCACTGCAGTTTGCAAATAAACACATCACTGGCAACTTTACCCCTCTCATCTGTGAGAATTATAAGGTGCTCCTGACCAAGTGCAATGGTCCTGCTGTTTCTCAGCATATGTAATGTTGGCAATATAAATATGCAATGCAAACATCAGGACGGTTATTAATTTGTGTTCTTCGGGTTATATAAGCTGGTGGCCAGCTGCGCTGAAGAGCAAACCTCTTCAGTGTTATTGGGGAGTACGAGTGGCCAGGTGCATTTCCCCCCTTTCAGCCTTTTCTCAGACATCTGGTGTATGTCATTATTGTGGGAGAAAGGACAGCTAATATTCTGCTAGTTTGTTCCAAGAGAGTGTTCCTACACAACACAAATGACATACACACAAATGCATAGATTCTGTCTGTAATATTAATAACAGGTGGGACCTGCAACAAAATGTTGCAGTGTATCCTCACCTCTTAACAGAAGTGCTCCTGTTCAGGGTTCCAGCCAGGCATTTCCTCCAAGCAGGGCCATTTCATTATGTCTTCCCTGGTTTTTCCATTTTTCTTTTCCAACTGGCACAAAACATTATGTGACTACTGAACATGCTCAGGTGTCATTGGGCTGTTCTTGAGGGTTTTTTTTTTTTTTTTGCCCCCTTACGTTTTTTTAAATGAAATGCTTTTTACATTAGTTCCTAAAGATGCTCAAGCTTGATAGGGAGAGAAACCTCCTGGCTGGAGAGTGGCCACTGAGCATTCTTTGTTGCACATACAGAAAGTTGCTTGCAGGTGTTTCCACTGTGTTGACTTTGATTCAAGGTACCTCTGCACTTGCATTGGCTAACTTCCAGCAATGGGAAAAGCCTTTGATGGTAAGGGAGAAATACTAAGCAAGTGGAATCATTGGAGGGCAACCCTGGGAAAAGTAGCCCTCCAAATAAGTTAACAAAAGTAATGGCAAAGTATACCGGTAGCCTCATGTGAATTGAAAAACAATTTTTTTGAAAAACTTCCTCAGGTATTAGAGGCAACCCTGGCACCTTGAGGTACCTTGGTGATGACTTACTTGGTCACCAGTTCATTTAGAAGAGCTGTGTGACAATTCTCAATTCCTGTGAAAATGTTTGCAATGTATGTTTACCAGATGTCTACAGTTCTTTTTGTTTATCTTATATCAGTGACTTAAACATTTGTGATTTATTTATTTATACAATGGCTTATACGCTATGGCTTATACATTTGGGGAGGGGGGGACGACACAGATTTTTGCAGTGTGAATTTTGCTTCCTTTTATTCTTCTCACCTACCCTGCTTTTTAAGGTATGCTGGCATCATTTTCGATAGAGTATCTGAAAGGCGCCCCTTGAATTTACAGCAGCAGCCCTTTGAAATTACACCTTGCCAAAGCTTTGTTCTGTGCTGTTAACTGAACTTTGCCTCTAATCTGCATTGGATAAAGTGATGTATCTTTCTCAATAGCCATAAAGAAACCCAGAAGATGGAAAGTCAAAGTTGATGTGCTCTGTGCTACGAAAGCTCACCATGTACCTGGATATGAAAGTAGAAACATATCTGATAGGAAGATCAGACAAACTGGCCTTTGATCCTTTTTCTTGGGAAGAAGAGTTTCTAGACATTCTATCCCAATCCTCAGGGGGAAGGTTTGCCTTGAAAATGCCAAACTGAGGACCAAACTGGATGTTGCTGTAGATCCAAAACTTTATAAGCTTGGCAAATGTCTGTTGGGCTGGTAGAACAACATGGAGCTGTTGTTTTTAAAAACTGAGGATTAAACTTTGGTTTGCCGTCAGTGCTGCTACAAAGGCTAATGGGTTTTTGTTGAATTTGTTGAGCATTCCACATTTTGTGATACATGAAGCAGGGGGATTGAATTTATTCTAGAACTTAATTCCAGTTTGCTTTTCATGTCATCAGATTGGTATTGAGTCTCCTATTTTTGTCTTCTGATTTTGTAATTGATGAAAGCATAGTGTATGACCAGCTACTGTATGTTAGATCACAACCATCACCGTTTGTACACCACAATTCTAGGGGTTCAGAAAAGGTGCAGATTGTGGTGTTCACAATAGAATTCAATTTTCTAAGAATCTCTGCTTTGATTTGTTTGTCTGTTTAAAAGAAAAAAGTTACTAGTCCTTACGACTGCAAATATGCTTGAAAGTTTATGGGCAGTGCCTGGCAAAATCTCAGAAGCTAGGGATGTGCATTAGATTCAGCCCAGTCCCAAGCCAAATTGGACCTCTTTGGGCCATGCCTGGTGCTTCCCAAAGCAGACAGTGTGTCTCCAAAAATAGCATATTTTGCGTTGAGAAATCTATTTCCTCAGTGACTGTTTGCATAAAGTTGTTTCCTTTTGCATCCCCTTTTCACTCCCCAATTTCTAGTTCAGGTGATAGAACCTTTTCTTCAAGCCCCCATGTTTTGCTCACATTGAAATGCCATTTGTCACCATACAACTTCTTGCATATAAAATGTTTATATGCAAGAAGAACTCTGTAAGGTTCCAAGAGTTGTATATTTCCCGAAATGCCAGTCTTTAAAAAAAAAAATCTAATCTTTTATTGTGAACTACACGTTAAAAAAAGAGTCGTATATTTCCCCAAATGCCAATCTTGTCTATTTCCTGATTTGTTTGGATAACAATATGTGCAAATAGTCTGCTCAGATGAACAGCAGGGAAGGAATGTTGTGGAAGACACAGCAGAAACTTTCTTGAGCAGGGATTTCCACTGCATTTTCCTTAAGGGTACAATCCTATGTGTGGCTGGTTAGAGCATGCTGGGAGTTGTATGACTTTTGTCTGTTTAAGCAAGCATAGGATTGCGCTCTAAGTTGCCTTTCCCTCCAGTTCTGTAGATCAAACAAATGGACTGCTAACACTTATCAGAACAATTTTATAACATGAAGCCGATGATGCACAATTCATGGTGGACAGAAGAGCCAGGGTGTGTTCAGAATCCACACTGAACATTTTATCGAGGGCTTTTTTTAATTGCTAAATATTTTAAAGCATTAAAAAAAAAAAAGACATCAATGGTGAGAAACTAAAATGCCAGCAAGGTTTTTATACCGAAGATACTTTAATTAAACTCCAATCACAAAAACAATTAAGCCAAATTTGCTATACTTCTAACGAGTCAATAATTTAGTAGTTGGATCTCACTAATAGACTTCTCTCTGTGACTGTGTTGTTGTAACTATGCAGCATCGCCCAGCTGTGTGCTGTGAGAATCAATCTGCGATCAATATTTTCTGTGAGCTTTTTGTCTCTTTCAGAGGCTATGAAAAAAGAAAAATAGCAACGTGGGGCTTCTTCTCATGTTTACTTTATCAGGTTAAATAACCTGCTAAAACCCATTTGCCTTCAGTTGCCACCTCTCTGAGGAAAAACAAAAGGTCATTGATTGCTTGACTAGATGGGCACTTTTAGTAGGCAAAGAGTATTACAGTCCTTATAACTCAACACAGCAATAGAAGCTGGACCATTATTGCCTACATCTTCAGGCCTGCTAGGGCTTGAATTGGGAGGTGCTGGGGTTTGGCTTTGAGATTTATCTGGGACTGGGTCATCTCAGAGCTCTGAGCCTCTTCATGTGCAGAACAACATGCAACATTGGCACATGTGGTTGGGAGGCAATATGAAGGCTCTGGATTGGCGATGCCTAATATAGTCTTCTGCCTATGCCTAGTCAACAGGGCAGAGCTGCTTGCAGCACTTCAGTCTTAAGCTCGCTCAAGCCACTGACCACAGGGTTCCAGAGCTGGAGGCCTTCCAGATCTAGATATTCAAGTACAGCCACTCATGGTGGCCATGACACTCTGGAGTTGGTTGGCCCAACTGCACAAGCAACCCAAGCAAGGCCTGGGGGGTGGGGGGATTTTTAGGAACATCAGTGGGAAAGTGTGAAGTTTGAGAGGTGCACCCCAGCGTTTCTTACATTGGCGGAAGGTTCTGGATGTCAACACCTGGTGTTGTGTGATGCAAACATCTGACCTCAGCATCCTTTGCTACTTTGCATAGGATGTCAGATGCACCACCCAGTTCACAAGGTTCATCCACATTAGGCAGCAGATTATATTGGGCTGGCATTCTCTTTGTTACCCGGAAGGGGATCTGGGGCTGAGACACAATAACTTGCACAGTCCTCTTACTACCACCACACTTCCCCTGTGTCCTCATGAGTTCATAGCTGAACAGAAATGTCAGTTTGGATCTCCAGAATCTAATTCCAACATGCCCACTTTGTGGCACTGGTTCGTACGTGTCTTCATGTAAATGTATGACTATCTAGAGAGTTTGATCCAATGTGTCATTCTGCCAGTGGAAGGGAAATGGCTGGTAGAACAGAGTTCTACTTCCCATTGCAGCCCCCCCACACCCCAAATCTGCTCTGGGGGTTAGGGGACCTTCGAAACCAGATTTAGGGGGCACACAAGGGGTTGCAAGGTGGAGGAGAGGATGGGGAAGTCCCATTGCATGAGCAGACTTCTGCTCACATAATGTTGGGCCCAAGCCATAGTATCCTGTTGCTTAGCAATGAACCAAAGTTAATCTACCCATGCAAATTTAAAATGTAACCTATTTTAAAATTTAGTGGTGGGCACTTCAATCCTGTGCAAATTTACTAAGAAGTCGAACTATGTTCAGTGGGGCTTACTCCCACATACGTATGCATTACCTTCCTTAACATTATTTCTGCATTAGGTGAAGTAAAAGAATCTAAGCAGCAAGGATTGTCCCTAAAGTAAGTGCTGAACTCTGCTATTCTCCTGTTCTATATGGACATATTGGCAATTAGAGATTATGCTCTCTGTATTTCTAGCAAGCCTACCCTATTTCATCCATGCCAAATAGATGTTTGAAAGTGCTAATTACTGACAGAGGTGAAAAACATGGGAAGAGATGCCTTCAGTCAGTCAGTCTGTCTGTCTGTCTGTCTCTCTCACACACACACACACACACACACGCACACACACGCTGACCACTGGTGTGTTGAGAGAGTGGGTCAGGAGGACCCATGCAGCACTTTTACCATGAACATCGCAACCCATATTTACTACCATGCTGCTTTTGGGAGAGAAGGGGCCTTGGAGGAAGAGTTGGGGCCATTAATTATGCCTACAGTGTGCAGCACTATTCATGCAAGAAGATTGCACATTCTGATCTAAAATGAGGATGAAAGTACATTTCACTGTTATATTGGATTTTTTGCAGGTACATTATTTAGTACTATGAGAATGGGAAAAACTCAATAAAATAGTCATTAACCTAGAACAGAGAGGAAATATTTATGGGTAGAAAGGTAGTGTTTATAAGGATTCTGTCTCTTACCAGTTGCCCTGTGAGATGAATATGATATGTATTGAGAGTGTGTGTACCTTACCTTGGGCACACAAGATAGGTTAGAGATTCTGTTGATGTACTGACTACTCTGCTTCCTAACCATCTCCATAACTGGAGGTGGTCTTGGGGAAGGTGTTTGAATCTTACAAGCTTATTGCATCAATAAGCCAGTGTGGTGTAGTGGCGAGAGTGTTGGACTGGGAGACCCGGGTTCTAGTCCCCACTCAGCCATGGAAGCTCACTGGGTGACTTTGGGCCAGTCATAGACTCTCAGCCCAACCCACCTCACAGGGTTGTTGTTGTGAGGATAAAATAGAGGAGGAGGAGGAGGACTATGTATGCTGCCTTGGGTTCCTTAAGGAGGAAAAAGGGTGGGATATAAATGTAATAAATAATAAACATTAGGACAAGACTAACCTTACAGGTATGGCTCAGGTGTTCATGACTGCCACGAGAACCATAGGATTTTTATAACATGTATCTGGGCTAATGCATGTTTCTAGTGATACACTTTATTTGGTCTTTTTGTTACCAGCATGTAGGTGGTGGGTGCTCCATTAGTGCGGACGCCTCCATTGTCTGTATTGTAATAGATGGATCACTGTCCAGTTAAGTTTGGTCTTCATGGCTTCTATTGGCCTTCTTGCTGGTGGAGGACTTACTAGGATGGGCTGACCTTGAAGACTTAGTGTACTTTGTGGTTCCAAGCTGTCCTTTAAGTGACTAATTTGACCAGCGCTCTTGCCAAAGACCTATTTCTTTCCTGGAAGAGAAAGTTGATTTGGGCAGTGCATGCAGTACCTAATGGGCATTCTCCCCTGGCTGCCAAAGCCATATTCTGGTCTCCGCTTTGAGAACTGTGGAATATGAGATGAGTAGGATGATGACTTGATTTGATGATGGAAGAAAACTCAAAGGAAAGCTCACAGAGCCCATTTGAAGGCCTACTTCGTGATGGTGATGGAAGGAAAGGTACTTTCTTTGCCATCTTTGTGTCTGCACAGCCTTGTCAAACAGTTTTTACAGGTTGTTAAGGGGCTTTTATATTCTGTGTCTCTTGCCATGGAAGTCTTGAGTCTGGTTAAAATCTCCTGCATCTAGTCCACGCTTGACTCTGTCATTGAAACTATGTCCTGTTGGGCTGCTGTGTTGGTGGTGTCTGGTTAGATTATCATTGTCTGATCAGATTCTTGTTGAGTGAATTTCAACTATTGACACTTGAAGTTGAGGACAGGATACTTGAGTATGTTCATGCCACAACATGTCTGCTTGATTCTTACCTGTGTTGGCTTGTTGGGGGAAGTTAAAGGCCTGCTTATTGGTCACTATTAATATGTTGCTGAGAAAAGGTGACAAGCCCCCAAGCTCCTACCTCTCAAGGAGGATTCAGAAGTTGGTGCTGGGGGACTTTTGTTCTTCCCAGTGGGACCTCACCTGTGGGGTCCCACAGAGGTCTAATTTGTTGCTCATGCTTTTCAGCATCTTCTTGAAATTGATGGGTTGACCAGAATGTTGGAGTGAGTTAACATAAGTATGCTGATGATACCCAGTTTTATTTCTCCTTTCCTTTCAACCCAAATGTGGTTGTTTCATCCTTGAATGGTGGTTTACGATTGGGAATATACTGGATGAGAGTGTTACATTTGAAGGTCAATCTGGACAAGACAGAGGTGTTGCGGTGGACAATGCCAGTGCTGGTGATGAATTGGAAATGTTGATTATAGAGGTGGTTTACACACTTGCAACCAGCAACTTGTTGGTATCTTGGGAGTGCTTCTGGATCTGAGTCTCTTGGATTCTAAGTTTGAGGTGATGGCCAGAAGTACGGTATATCAAGTTCAGTTAATATGCCAACTCTGTGCCTTCGTGGAAGAGGGGGATGTGATCTCTGTGTTGCATGTGCTGATAACCTTCCATGTATAGATTACCATAATGCACTGTACATGGGCTTGTCCTGGAAAATGATTCAGAAACTTCAACTGATTCAGAATGCAGTAGTCAGGTTGATTAGTAGACCTGATTATAAAGAACATACAATGCCAGTACCCCATGAACTTTGTTGGCTGCACAGTTGTGCATGCACATTGAGATTTAGCAGAGACAATTTATTGCAGGTGCACAGTACTGTAAAATTAGTTGTGACATTCCGGAAGGCTTTCACTGTTCTAGCCCTGAGATTGTGAAATAAGGTCCCACAGAAAATCTGTCAGATCCAGAATCATGCTCCATCTAAGTGGACTTTGAAAACCTCTTTATTTATGTTGACTGTTGGATATACCTATTAGAGTTATGTTTTTTGTTCGCTAGTGTTGTTCAAAATTATTTGGTGGTGGTTTTTGACAGTGCTAGAAGTAGTGCTTGGTGGAGGGAGACTAACATCAAGGGGTTGAGCATTTCCACCTGTCTCACCTCACCTTGGAGCCTGATAAAACGTGCTGCCTGAAGATAAGTGCTGGAAGGCCGGCTAGGTGGGGAAAGACTGAGTAAAGTCAACCCTGTGAGTGTATGTGGGACTTGAAGGAGGACTGGCAATTTTTATCTCCCCAGGTGAGAGCTGGGAGGAAGGCTGCTGCAAGTGGCTGCTAGCCAGTGTTGTAGATTAATTGTTGAGAATGCCATGCTGCCTTTGTGGAATGGAGAGCTATTTGTCCTTATAGGGAGTGTATTTTTTATTTCTGACGTACACTTTAACCTCTCTCCTGTTTAGTCTTAAGCTGTGGCCTTAGATAAGTTTATTTGTATTGCTTTATTCAATATGTTATGCACTGCTTGATATTCTTTATTATATAGTTACCTATTGACACTATAGTTATTTATAATGGTTCCTATTACAGTATTTTAAAAATTGTTATATTTATTGCTATTCATTGAATATGTTGTGAGCTGCTTTGGGCACAATCTTGTGGAAAAGCAGCAGATTAATAACTTGAAGAAGATGATGGTACTGATTTTATGGGGTTTATTATTTACATTGTTCTCTGCTTTGGAATATTTTACTAAAACATGGGTGAACATTTTCCCTACAGCATTAAATCCAGAGAACCATATTGTTTCCAAGACATAAAGCTGTCTTGGCATTGGGATGTGCCCTGGCATTCTCTTGTGCCCAGATAATTCAAA
Organism: Heloderma suspectum; assembly: GCF_057233095.1. NCBI lineage: Eukaryota > Metazoa > Chordata > Lepidosauria > Squamata > Helodermatidae > Heloderma > Heloderma suspectum. The sequence continues at coordinate 252,154,875 of NC_139459.1, forward strand.
TAAAAAAATAAGAATCTGGTTTTCAAGCCAGGATTGAGGATGAGTTCATACATGCATGTTCATCAGTCAGTGACCACTTCAACATGAATAGGACAGTTTACAAGTACAACAGATATGACATGTCAATCCCCACCGGCAGACCATTCATATGACCTTGCCTTGCCCCAAATCCATAATTTTTCAGTGGACGCAATTCAACACATCCACAAATGACTAATAATGGCATTTGGTAAGGAAAAAAAATCAGGTGAGAAACATGCATGTATGAATGAACCCAGAAGCATTGTTTTGAGATGGGAGAAGAAACCTTTTTCACCTTCTACTTTGAGAATAAAAATGCTGCTTCATGTGCCACTACTATAATGAGCTTTTAAAAATGTGTTTTAAATTGTTTTGTTAAAAAGAACTTGTACAAAAACAAAACAATCATACGTTCCTACCAAGGAATTCAAAACAATACTTACAAATTGTAGATGGTTATTCAGAATGATTGTTCCTTTTTTCTCATTTAATAAATTGACTAAGACCTTGTCTTGGCAGATTCACTTGCCTTCCCTTTTCCAAAATATATCTATAAGCAGTAAGTATTACCATAATAAATAACTCTCGGATCTTTTATGTCCAGTTTTTGAGGGGTATTTACAGATTTCCAACATTACCCAAAAACTATTCTAGCACACAAAGTAAAATGGGCCTGCATGATCTTCTTGGTATCTGTAACTCTGTTTAGTTAAGCAAATGGGCACAAACATTTTGATTCACCAAAAACGTGCCCCTGGTTAATCAGGCAGCAGCTTTAATTTTTGTAATTGTTTTAAATGCAATTGCTTATAAAAACTGCAGGTGGCAAGTGCTGCACATTGTAAGAAATTGGTACATTTTGATACTAGAGTATATTTGTAATGTCTTCTGTAGGGTGTAGTTTTATTACAGAACCACAGTACCTACTACTGGAGGAAAAGAGATAGCCCAGTTGCATTCTTCTTTCTTTGTAGGACAGAGTTCATTCAGAAAGGGAGAGTATCAATAAAAGGGGCAGGACTGCTGAATTGCTTCCTGGAAATTTTCGCACAAACTTTTCTAAATCAAGGGGTCAAAAAGGTAAGTGCTTTAATTTTATTTATTTTTTTAAAGATCTTGTACATGTTCTTGCCTTCTTATGTGTCTATGAATGTGCTCTTATGACTTCTCTCCAAAGCCTTGCTCAGTAATTTCCATTGATTGTGGAAGGCAGTTCCACGTACAAGAGAAACCCTATTATGTATTTATTTAAATTCATAGCCAACATGTACTGCTGTCTGAATTTCATTTATTTGAAATTTTGTTCAGATAGGGTTGGGGCAAATGTTTTGAAGCAGAGGTGCTCAACTAGGCGAGTGACCCAGTTTGAATGTCTCTGAGCAGAATCAAGGTGGGCATCTCCCACCTTGAGTGCTCCCCCCCTCCGATTCTCTTCACTGCCCATTCAGTGTTGGGTTAACTGGTAGAATGGTGTAAATGTTTTTTAAAACATTAATTCATTATTCGTCCTATGCCTGACGCATCTAGCAGGCAGCAAAATATGCAATGGAGGGGGGAAAGTACTATTTTATCTACATATATGCAACTAAATTAAGTAGATAGAAGTCCCTAGACACTATATACCAACACAAGCTTGTGTCTTCCATTGCTTGTTGGAAATACAGAAGATGACAGCTTGTGTGATCTAGTTGCTAGATTACTGAGCCTAAACCAGGAAGTCCACTTAATGGCCTTAGGGAAGCCGCGGGGGCTGTTCACACAGCATGACAGTCCGCTAATGGTTATTTAACCCACAGTGAGGTTGTGGGACATGTGTGGCGCATTTTGAATATGCAACTCCCACATGGGGGTTGTGTTGCGCAAATCCAGCGAGCACACACTATGCAAGGGTTAAACAACCCTTGCATAATCTATGGTCTATTTTAGGATTATGTGAGGGTTGTTTAACCCTCATCTAACCCTTACTCACTGGGTTCTGATGACATGACAACCCCTGAGCGGGGCTTGCATCTGCAGCTTGGTGCCCATGGGTGCCATGGCTCATTGTGGGTGAAAAGATTGACAACAAGCCACAGCATGTCATCTCAACCCGGTAACTCTCTCTCAACCTCAACTTGCCATCTTCAGTTTCACTCCCTCTGAGAGTGAACAGGTGGTGAATGCTGACAGAAACAGAACCAACATGGAGCTACTGAGAAACAAGAGGGAGATGTCAGCTGCTTAGAGGAACCACAAGGTTTGCCAGAAAAACAAAATACATTTTTTTTAAAAAATCCAAAACTAACCCCTACTATCCCCACAAAAACAACTCAGTGAGGACTGGGCGTGCTCAGTAGCCCTGGCATGTTGAATGTCAGTTGGAAAAGAAAAATGGGGGCTGGGGAGGAATAGAATAGAGAGGCCTGCTGGAGGAGAGCATGTGAGACTAGGAGTCCTATTAGGAGGTGAGAATACATTGGAACAATTTGTTGTAGTTCCCACTTTTGTAGATATTAATATTGACCTACCTTACAAGTATGTTGTAAGATTGCTGAAATAATGAAGGTGCAGTGCCTGGAACACTACAAAATAATAATAATAGTGCTATATAAATGCTATTTATTTGCTGCAATATTTTTAAACCTTTAGTAAAATGGATGTCTAAAGCTGGGAAGTTGTTGTATGCTCCTGCTGTTTGTACTTTGTTCAAAAGAAAGGTGCTGTGGAGTGGCTATTTTTGGCCAACTATGCTTAGTTTGGTAAGCAAACTGAAATAAAATAAATCATAAAGCCATGGAGAAGTGGCATAAAACAAATTCATCTAATTTTCTTTTACCTAGATAGCTAACTTGTTGTTGACATGCCGTTATGGTCTGTTAAAGGTGAAACCTCCAATGGTATTAATTGGAATTGTGTTGAGTCATTTTATTTCTTTGAAGCTTTAGTTGATGCTGTACTCCTACAGGTCCACAGAGGTTTTAGCTGGTTGGTAACCTAGCTGTGTGATAGAATGCATATTTTCAATGTCAGGTAAATACTCCATGAAAATAGTAAAACAGCAACAACTGAAATGGTTCTAAAGTTTTAATTTACAATATTCCCTAATCCGTGCTAGCCAAAGACATAAAAGATTATGTCCAAATTCTGCTACGTGACATCACTGAATCTGCAAGCAGAATATCTTCTCCAGAAGAAGAACATGTATAGATACTGTACATGGCTTTATCATATGGCACTGCTTGCACAACCTGCACCAGTGAGATGGTGTCAGGCTTTTAAGTACTACAGGGTGGGGGCATGGGACAGTGGCATCTGTATGTCCTGTTTAGCTAGGAAAAGATGTGGAATGTATTAAGGCAGGTAAAGGAAAGAATCAAATCCCCTTTCTTACCCTGTAGATTATATATGTATATATAAACAAGATCTTGTAGATTTCATTCATCCTCCTGGTGGCTGATATATATGAACAATTGAAAAGACTTGGCACTATAAATTGGAGAACTGAAAACAATTGATTTTGGCACCTTTTGGGGGTTCTCTGGATAAATGTCAGAATAGGACAGAATTTAAGATTGTGCAGCTAGAGCCGCTCTACATCATGAGTGGAAGTGATCACTGCTACATCAGCTCTTCTTTCTGTACTAAATAAAGACAATCATTGATTTTTTAAAAAACCCTCTAGTCAGACTTATGCTGTCTGTGCTGCCAGATAAACTTGGAAGCTCATTTTATTTGAACATTTACTTGGCATTCTTTTTTGTTGTAGAAGGTTCAAATCTTCTTTCAACCACAAGCATTTTCAGTTACTATTTTTGGATGGCTAGCCTTGCTTTTCATTTTCCCATTACGTCCATGCTCGGCACAAGCAAGATAAGTCATTCATGATTGACCAGTAGTTTCGGCCAGAAATACGTGGACACACTTGGACATACGTGGTACATACCTCGGATTCCAAAACAAAGTCACTTAATGCAGGTTTTATATGGAAACCAAATAGAAAGAATTATCTTGTATCAGTATCCATGTCAGAAAATATTTGCATTTACAGCCTTTCAGTGGTGGCATAAGTAACTTTGTTCATCAAATCATGCTGAAGAGTAGGGAATTGGTGTGGGAGAGGGCATGAGGGAAAGTCATTGGAGGATTAGAGCATGACATCCAAGCCAGGCAGAAGTGTGTGTGTATGTGTGTGTGAGAATCTTGCTCTTGAAAATCATCAAACGACTCCATGATTTGTTAGTCAGAAAAGCATCACAGAAAACATTACAGGTGATATTATGAATAATCAACAGCTCACATCCAAGAGAAGTAAAAATATTATTTTTTTAATTATCAAATTTGTTAAAAATGTGAGACAGGAGCGGAGTATGGGTGAACCAATTGAAGTCACTGACAGCTTTTTTAATAGATGGTTTATCATCTAATATAGAGCAAGGAAAAAATAAAATCTGGTGGGAACATGGGATATATAAATATAGGGATTTAATTGACAATGATAGGGGCGACACATCCTGTAGTGAACCTGAGATCCAAATGAATGGCTTGAGTCCCCTTTAGTTTGAGTGCTTTAGATTAGGGCACATTAGCTGTCCTTTTAAAGATCAAATGGACAAATCCAATACATTTTGAAAAGTTATTAATGATAGCTAATATACTTTCTCATGAAACTACAAACTCCTTTTGGAATATGGATATGAGTTTTAACAAGTGAGAGATTATATGGTAATTAACGCTTCAAGACGTTAGAGAAGATATACCACAATAAGCAGAGAATATTGATGGATATTCTGTTGATGGTTTTTCTTTGAATATGAACATTAGAGAGAATTGTTTTAAGACATTGTCTAGATGATACCTCACAGCTGAAATTTTGCATACACTGTCCTGGGATTAAGTTCATATTTATCACAGTGGGACTTCATTCCAAGAGGATGTGCATAGGATTGTGTTGTACCCCTCAGGATGTCTGTCTGTCTGTCTGTCTGTCTAAGTTGGGACTTAGTTGGTTATCCCTTTTTGACTGCCTTCCCATTGACTGATTCGCATGAAACATACTTCATTGGAAAGCTCTTGGCATGCAGATTTCATGAACAACAATGGTTTTCTCTATAATTCAAAGTCAGGAGTTTATTTATGTCCATAAAGCCAACTGCTTTTGTTAGATTTGCTTTATCTTGTGAATGTTGTTCACAGGTAACCAACTGCTTGTAAAGCTATAAATAAAAGTTATAGTTCAAATTACAAGTTTTCCAGAAAGTTCCAGAAAGGAAGGTGATTTTATCATTTAAGACAGATATGATCTTAAGACAGTTAAGATCAATTTATAACTTGATCCATCTATTTTGTCTTTTACTAAATGCAAGAGAGACAATCTTTCTGGAAACATCTGAAGTATAATCCTATGCATGTTTACTCAGAAGTCTTACTGTCTTCAATGGGGCTACTCCCAGGTTAGTGGCCATAGGATTGCAGTCTTAGGCTGCAATCCTAAACAAACTTACTACATAGCAAGTCCCATTGAACTCAGTAGAACCTAGTTACCTGTAATCAAGCATAGTGTCAGGGTGGACACTGAGCCCATAGAATCCCAGAGTAGTTCTGATTCTGAGGAAGAGCAGTCGCTCCTGGGAGGGGAGCGCGCTCCTCTTTCCCAGGGCCAACAGCTGACGGAGATTCCTCCCACCAACATTCCTAGCTTAGATAGCAGTCCAGGGAGTAACAGAGCGCAGATAGCAGACTTGGTGGACGTGCAACGCCGACGCAGAGAGCGGCGCCAGATGGAGGGCGCGGAAAGGAAGCATAGTGCCCGGTTGGCGCGCAAACAACGGCTGCGCCCAGAGGATCCAAGGGAAAAGGGGAGGGACTCTCCCTAGTCCTTAAGTTCAGGGGTCTGCCAGTAATTCCCTTTCAAACGGGGACCAACTGTTCCAACTTAGGGCATAGGTACTGTGCTGCTCAGATCTAGTTGCAAACGGTATAGTTGTTAAGTTGTAAAAGAAGAATAAAGCTTTGAAAGGAATCCCTTTGTCTGTGTCTGGACTTGGCTACTGGATTAGACTGAGAGAGGCCTCCAAGGAGCCCTTGACACTTAGGATCATGCTGTTAGACTCATGTGGTAGCTGTTGCAAGAACTGTATATGCCAGATACTGAGGACAAATGGAAATTCAAATGGTTAGTAATGGTTAGGTAAAGTATAATAATATGTTTCCATGGCAGAGGGAGAAATCCTACTGGGATAGGCGGCTGCCTCCGAACTCAGAGGGAACTGCCTATCAATTGCAAGGCAGGAGAAATGTGGAGGGGATTGTCCCCTCCGCACTTCAGCCGCCTTGCATGTGTGGCTAGACAGCTGATTTCGGCTGTCTAGCTGTAGGAAGGCGGAGCGGGGGAAGCGGTTGCCGGATGACACACTGGATGTGTCGTACCGGCATTTCTGCCTTCCCCACCCTGGAATGCCCCATTTTTGCCACTCCACGCTCCTCTTCTGAGCGTGGAGTGTGGGGGCTGTTCCACGCTGCCTACAAGGCAGAACGGGAGGGGGGAAAGGTTGGTTCTCAGGGAACTGACCTTGGAGCGTGGGCTCTGAGGTCAGTTCCCCGAAACCAACATATCCTATGGCTGTTTAGCCGCTGACTAGCAGCTGTAGGATTGTGCCCTGAATGAATTAATTAAATTAAATAACTTACATCCAGGTTCAAGAGATAAAAAGACAAATTGGATGGTTAAAAAATGAACTCAGTATGTTATGAACATTCTGAGTTATAAAAATGAGAACAGTTAAAGAAATAATGAATAAACAAACAAAATTTAAGCTATATGTGAAAAGGTAGGCATCTTAATGGTTAGGTGAAGTTTGTTTTGCATTTCAGGTACATCATTGCATTGTAAGTGTTGTACATTTAGCACTTCAAAGCTTGATCTCTTGGGCCAAGATTTAAACTTCATTTAGCATGGAATTCAGCTAGCTAGAATTCTGGCTGGTCTGTTTGGGTGGGCCATGTTAAATCAGTTTGGAAAGAACTACATTAGTTGCCTATTCACTTTGGAGTCTAATTCAAGGTGCTGGTGCTTCCTTTTAAAGCCCTAAACTGTTTTGGGCGCAAATATGTGAAGGAGTGCCTCCTCCCATCTCAACCTGGCCATGCATTAAGATTGTCAGGGGAGGCCCTTCTCCATGTTCCATCTTGAGGAGAAGTACATTGTGCATGTAAATAAGAGAGGGCCTTCTCTGTGATACCACCCTAAATTTGGAATGCCCTCCTGAGGGAGGTATGCCTGGTACAAACACTGTATTATTTTCAGTGCGTGGTTAAAACCGTTTTATTTGCCAAGGTGTTTTAAATTATTGTATTTTCAGCTGGTGGAATAGTTATTTCTCCCAATGTTGTTGTTTTATGTTTTTACTTGTAGATTTATTTATTTGCTATGCGAACAACCATGAAATCCATTTTTAAAATCAATGTTTGAGCTATACATTCTTAAAATAAATAGATAAGCCTAAGAACTTTAGTTGAAAGGACTATATTGATTAGACTTATATAACTGAAAAGAACAGTAATGCTGACTTACAACTGCCCTTTATTCCGTATTTATTTCATAAATTTCCCTCCTGCCCCAGCCCTTCTATCAAACAGTTCCCCATAAAACAGCTGTGCTATAAGGAACAAAGGAAAAGCAACTGACACACTTTGAACATAATTGATTCAATAAATAACATTTTAAAATTCCCAAGGCAAACCTCAGTTTTTCCACATGTCAATTAGTGCTCTACTTAGTAAATGGTGGCAAACTTAATGTAGGCTGATGGGCTGTGTTAGCAAGTTCTCACTTCCTGTGGAGATGAAGGAGACAGAAAAGGAAACCACTTGCCTGATTATTTTTTTAAAAGCAAAGTTTAGACCAATTTTGAATACATGTTTGCAAAGGACCACTCTGAAAACAATTGCTGTTTTAAACATTTTCTTGATGGGAAACCAAATTGAAAGACTGCCCGATCAGGTTGTTCAGGTTATTGGCATTGGTAGTGATCCAAAGTTGTGATGGTGTCTGCACTTGTATGGCTTACCGTACTCCTTTATAATGAGAGAGGAAACTTGGCTGTAGTTTTTGCGGGAGGGGGCATTCATCACGATAACTGCTGGAGTTTCCCTTTTGCTAGAATGGAACAAAGAGATTCTATGAGGCTTTGGCTCATGGCCACTGTTGAACACTCACCCAGATTTGTGATGTTGGTGACTAAGCAGTGTGGGGTAAACACTACAACCAAACTACCAGGTTCTGGTTGGCATGGTGGCCATGATGCCTACACACTTATCAAAATTGCCACAGTCCAGGGCTGAAATATTATTCCACGCAATGTAGGTGTGCAGGTAAATAAAGAGATCTTGCATCCGTACAATCCACAAATATCCACAAGGCAAATAGATGCTGCAGCTGTAGTTTCACTGTATTTTTTAAAAGTATGTATGAGTTGTGAGCATACAGCTCAGAACGTTCCAAGGTGTGGCCAGCTGGCCATCAGGACCTTCCAGCCCCATTTAAACTTACCAGAAGCCTGCCCAGCACTTTTGTGAAGGGACATGGAAGGAAGAGTCCTTTAGGAATGTGGGAAGCTGCTTATCACTTTGTTTGTTAGACAAAGATGTGGTTCCATCTGGGCACCTTTCCCAAACCTATTGGACAGGGTTGGACAGGATCTGCAGATTGGTGCCCACTCCTTCCATTACCTGCCCAACACTCTTGCGATAATTTCATGGGTTCCTAGATTTTCCCACTGTGTGAGCCAATAGGTTAGCTGTGGTGTGTGTGATATATAGGCCTGCAACTATGTGAATGCCTGGGGAAGTTAGGGTAAAAACAGACAAATTTGGGGAAAACATCCCCCCCTCATTTCTTCTGGTTTTGGGGGGAGCCTTCACATCTCTACCTGTAACATATTATGAATTTTGGAGGCTGGTTGCAACGCTAAAACATTTATAATCCTGAAAATTTATCCTTTTCTTTCCATGACTGTTCATGTGTGTTCTCCCTCTAGCTCTCCAAACACCCCATCTGCTAACCAATTAAATGGTGTCTCCTGATAGCCTCTATCTCAGGGTGCTACATGGGTAAAACAGCAGCTGCATGGGGGAGTAGAATGACTGATGCAAACAAGCTATGAGGCAAATGTGATTTCTTAGTCACCTTAATGGTGGCAATCCATTTTGAATACTAACGTAATATGCAGTGTTGTCAGCACAACATACGAAACTGCCTTACACTAGTTCAGACGATTTGTCTGTCTAGCCCAGTATTAGCTTTAATGATTGGAAGCAGCTCTCCATGGTCTCTGGTTCCCATCACCTGCTACCTGATCCTTTCAGTCAAGGATGTTGAGGATTCAAGCTGGGATTTTCTGTATGCAAAGCATGCTCTACCACTGAGCTATGGCCCTCCCTAAACGTGCACCTAAATGTGTTGTAGGACTTCTCTGTCAGCAGGATTCCAGTGCTTTATGAGTTAATTGCAAAGCAGTCAAGCCAGAGATAATTCTTCATACTGCTATGATTAGTCTCAGACTGCCTAGATGACCTCTAAACAGGGATATTCCATTTGTGAAGATATTGCACATTGGAGTATTGGTATCGGCATTGGTAAAATGTTTATAATGCGACATTACTGGCCTGTGTTCTTTTACAGAGTATTTCAATAATGGAGAAACTTCTACAAGAACAATTTGGGAGCCCATTTTTGTGATCAGGAAAAGTGAGTATCGATATACTATTCCTTATGTAATTCATGATAATGAAAATTAATAACATAGGGTTATATCGAGTGGTGTCATTCCACTAGCACAGTGGTCTTCACTATTTTTCAAGTGGGAGCCACTTTGGCAAAAACAGATTCAGTGTGAGAGCTGCCCTTCCTCCCCCTGCCCCTGCTGCATCTGTCTCCATTCTCCCCACACCCCCCTGTGCCTGTTTCTCTCCTGCCCTCCATTTCTGTCTCCTCCCAGGCCTGCCACAACTGTCTCCCTTCTCCCTGACCTGCTGCATCTGTCTCCCACCACTGTCTGTTCCTCTCCCGCCCTGCCTACTGCATCCATCTCCCTCTTTTCCCCACCCTCCATGTCTACTTCCCCCCTGCTCATTGTGTCTGTCTCCCCCCTCCCTGTCAACTGTGTCTGTCTCCCCCACCCTCTCTGTCTCCCTCACCCTCTGTGTCTGTCTCCCCTGACTGCTGCATCTGTCTTCCTCCTCCCCCCACCTCCCCCATGCCCACCTGCTGCATCTGCCTCCCTTCTCCCCTACCCACCCGTATCTGTCTCTCTGTCCCACGCCCACCCACTGTGTCTGTTTCTCGCCTTCTCTCTGCCCACCCATCCAGTCTTCCTGCCTTCTCCCTGACCACCTGCCTGCTACATCTGCCTCCCTCCTGCATTTCCACCACCACCGGTTCTGAAGGGCAGCCAAGCTCTTTGAAGAGCCATGTCAGCCGGAAAAGCAGCCAGCATGGCTCTTCAGAGAGGTGGCCGTGCCCAAATGCCCGGCTCGGAGAGGTCCTTCCTTAGAGTTGGGCATTGTGGGAGGAGGGGTGTCGCTGGAGATTGCCTGTAGTGCAGTTGATCTCCAGGGACACTCCTCCTCCCACAAGGGAGGGAGTGCAGCAGCAGGTCGTACTGGCGGGGTGGTGGTGATGGTGGGAGTGCTCAGTTCACCACTCCTCCAGCTCTGCCACCTGAGCTTTTGCGAGCTGCCCGTGGAGCTTTGGCGAGCCGCTAGCGGCCTGCGGGCCTTGCCGTGAAGGCCAGGGTGCTTGCGCAAACCTTCTGTCACTTGCAGAAACCCTGTCTTCCTTCATATGCATGTGTCAAATCCAGTACTTTGATCCTGCTTGCACAAGCACTTGTTCAAGTCATTGTGCAAGTGCTTTCATAACTCATTATGGCTCGGTTACACTGGGTGCTACTTTCTCTAGGTGCAAGAGTTGTTGCACTAGCACTTGCACAACCACTAGCAGAACATGCAACCACTAGTGAAAAGCACAGTCTCGTGTACTTTTCCCAATAATGGTTTTAGAAAAGTATTTTCCCTCAAATAGTTGTGGAGGGTTATGTCTTTTCTAGTAGTTCTAGAAAAGAAAGAAAATGCCTGTTGATTGGTTTGTAATAAATGTTCTTCTATGAGATACTTTTTTTTGTACCTTTCAGGAGAAGAAATCTCCATGTGTCTAAAGCTGAACCACAGCAATATGTCCTTTTTACCAACCGTGATTCTTGGTGAAGTTTACTGTATGGGTTATTTTAACGAAGAAGGAAAGAATGGGCAAAATAAGACAATAGTCTACAAACTACTTCAAATCACATAAATGGAATGACATCATTTAAAAGTGTATGCTTCAGTGTGATCATGGATAATAGAAGGGTGTTCTGAAAAATGCATCTCTGTGTACTTATGCTGCAATCTCCAAAGACTTAAGTGCTCACAGAAAATCACTGAGATGAAAAATAGCCCCCCATACCTTTGGACTTGTGGAGAAACTATCAGGCAAGAAGAACAGAATTTTCCTCTATTTTAATACATAGCCTTTTGCCCAGGACAGAGAATCTATTCCATAGCAGTGCAACTGAAACTGAGATGCTTTATTGGCAGGTACTGTGAATTTATATCACATGAAGACTCCACAAGAATTCAAGATTTTTTCAAAACTTTCTAACTTCTTTTATTCTGCGAAAACATTCTTTAAAAGCAAATACAAATACAATTCATGTCTTTTTGTTTGCCAGTATCTCTCTCTCTAAAATAGGAACTATTGTAAAACTTGACTAGCTTTCTCATTCTGTAAAAGCTTGTAACTAAAGATCTTTGAACTTTCTTTCTTACTACTGAACTCCAGTGGCAACATTTATTCTTAGACGGTAACCTTGGTCAGTCTTTCAGTGCTGATATGTTTAATAGGTAGGTTTAAAGTACTCTCAATATATATTGGCATCTAATTAAATGCTAGGTTGACTTGAGGGCTGAACTTCTGGCTTTCTAACTTAAACCTTGTCCGGTGTTTTTTTTCAGTTTGTGTTTGTAAACCATTCAATCTACATAAAGTGTGAAATTTTATGGGACTATCCTCATCTAAAATGAAAACAAACAAAGGCCAGATTCTCAAGCAATAATAGTCCATAATAGATTTTGCCCGGCTGATTCTAGTGGTGGTACCATGCTGCTAATAAGTATTTAAATGTCTCCACGTACAGCATTATGCTGTTAGCTGAAGTGCTGGGAGGAGTGTTAATATCTACCCAGAGCTGGTAACTCCTCTGCATTGGGTAGACGTTGTAAATATGATATGGTCTGCGGAGTTATGCTTAGGTAAACTCTCAGTGTTAGACATATTTAAGTCCTGGCAAAATAAAATTATGGCCTTGACTAGTAGGGAGGATTATGTTGTTTTGACATAAAATCATGTCCTTTTCAACCTTGTCACCTGCAGTTTTATGACTGAGATTGCTGGAGCAATCTGAATTAAATTTAGATTTACCAGGCACAGCAGTTATGTCAGGTCCCTTTTAATTCATTCCCCTCAGCAAAAGCCAGCCTAACCAGTCATTTGAACAACTATTTGATGACAGCTGGCTAATGGGACTGAAAAGTGTGCCAGCTGGCCGACTGGTTGCCTTCTCTTCCTGTTCTCTTGCTAACCGTGTTGAGGGCAGGAAGTGGGAAAGAGGGACACGTGATTCCAAGCAGTGCTAGTGTTGAGAAACAAGTGAGGCCTTCCGCCCTTGATCTACAAGGTTTTCTCCCCGTTTTTTCCATTCATGAGGTAAGGATTAACATAGGGAGACAGAAGACACAGAGCAAGCTTCATGTGTATTTGCACTGAAATGAAAGCAAGGCCAGGATATGAATGTTGCCACTGACAGTATTCCAGAAAGTATGGAGAGCAAGTGAAGGGCCCACTCGACTTTGAAACAAAATCACTTTTTTCTCTATCCAGTATCCAAAAACAAGGCAGAAGCAGCTTTCATGTGACTGAGCCCCCAGTGGAAGTTGTTAAGAAGTGAATTGCCTTGTTCAACAGATCTAAATAAATTTCAGTGCTGTACCAACAGTTGAATTATGCCTGTCAATTCATAGTTGATAGTAATGAATGGTGTATGCAACAGTTGCATATGCCTGTCAATTCATAGTTAATAGTAATGAATGGTGTGTGTGTGTGTGTGTGTGTGTGTGTGTGTACAGCGCCATAGGAACATAATATTTTTTTCCAAGTCATATCAATGGAAATATCTCTGCTGACCTGACTGGAGTAGATCACTACTGATGGTATGGCCATGGTCCTGTCTCCAGATGCTTTGGCTATGGCCTAAAGCAGGGGGGACCTTTACAGACATATGTCAGCAGGAGTTTACACAGCTTGGGACCACAATAACTGATGGAGTGCCTCTCCCAACATGAACCTACCCATACACTATGCTCAACATCTAAGGTCCTTCTCTGGCTGCCTACTCTGAGGGAAGCTCGGAAGACAGCAACACGGGAGAGGTCCTTCTCGGTGGTGGCCCCCCCAATTATGGAATGATCACCCTAGTGAGGTCCGCATGGTGCCAACATTGCTATCTTTTCGGCACCAGGTTAAGACCTTTCTCTCAGGCATTTGGCTGTATATGATAAGTTTAATTGATCCTGGATTGTCTTATGGTTATGGTTGCTTGCTTGAGATTGCTTGTTTGACGTCATTTTAGATATATGTTCTCTTGTGTATATTGTCTGTTCATGTGTTTTTATGTAAATGGCTTTTAATCTCTGTATACTGTATTTTTAATGTTTTTAATCTTTGTAAACCACCCAGAGAGCTTTGGCTATTGGGCGGTATAGAAATGTAATAAATAATAGTAAGAATTTACTTCAGGGATCCCACAGCCCAAGCTAGTCCAAGGACTATCCTGAGAAAAAGAACTCTGCAAGCCATCCGTTGAAAGAGAAATCCATCTCTAACTCTGCCCCTGAGGCTGATGTGTCACACTGCTGAACTAAAGAACTGCAATTTGCAGATCCACCCCCTTGGGAACCATCCAAGGTTCCTTATTCCCTTGTGAACTCCTGATAAAAGGGTGTGTGCTGAAGCCACATGGTGATGCTAGAGTGCATGATTTCAGGCAGACTTATGTCACTTTGGAAAACCTGGAGCTGAGAAGCCGCCATATGCTCAAGCACCTGGCCCAAGAATGGAATGTTAAGAGACTGGTCAGAAATTCTCCAGTATAGTGGGAGTAAGGGAGTTTTTTCCCCAGTAACTATCTCATCATAGCATTTTCAAACATGCAGGACCACACCTCTCACAATAAGGTATTTATCACTCCCATCAATCACTGCCTCTAGCTGCTCTTATGAGTCAGGCTGAGCAAAGGTCGATTACACATGTAGTTTGACCTCTCCAATAATCCTTTCCACATCCTTGGGCTGCATAAACTGAAATGTTCCCAATTTAACTGGACAAGCAGATGCCAGAGGTACATCTACTTGTACTGCTCTAACAGCAGCATCTAAGTTGGAATGAAGACATATGAGTGACTTTATCTGTAAAAGGCCTTGCAAATTGGTCACAGCAGGATACTGAGTAGTCTTTTGCTCCATCTTGTGACCCAAGATGTTAAAAACCTTGAACTCCTTGAAACGACTTCATTGGTTAGCTTAAAGCAGACGCAAAGTACAATTATTTACTGCCTTCACCGTCACAGAGTAGGCTCTAATATGGGCTCTAGCTGGAGTTGGATCATACTCATCATATGTCTTCCTCCAGTGTTGCCCTAGTTGTCTTCCCTCTTATTTCATTGTTGCCAGCTTCTCAGACCACCAAGGAGCTAGTTTAACACCATGTTCAGGGAGAGGTTGTTCAAAAGCAAGTTTGTCAACTATCCAAGCCATTTCCTCATTCCAAAGGTTGACCAGGGCTTCAACAGCTTGTGTTACAGGAAAATCCCCCAAAGCCATCAGGAAAACATTGGATCCATCCTAGAGTGGGCCATCTCTATAGGCTTCCTGCTCTTGTGAATGTTTTGGGTGCTACTCATTCTAAACCTGATCAGATAGTGATCTGTCCCATCTATCGTAAGATACCCCATATCGAGACACTGTAGTGATCTATACTAAGCTGCTGTACACTCAGATCACCCTCATCCCATCCAACAGGAAAACGTGGGTCTAAGGTATGTGCAGTTGAATGCGTGGGGCCAGAAATTACTTGGGATAGGCTATAGCAACCATGAATTCCTGAACCGCTCCTGATAGGGAGGCTTTGGCATGGGCATTGATGTTCCCCAGAACAACCACCGGGGTGGGGGGGAGACTCCAACATCATCTCTGAGACTACCTCAGCCAGCTCAGGTAGAGAGAATGCTGGGCAGCAGGGCAAATGGTACATCAGGATAATTCTTGTCCTGAATACTGAAATTCAGAAATACTTGGTGGGCATAACTGAGACAGTCACCTCTCCTACTTCATCCAACTTGGTCTCCATGGTATATGCCAGGTTGGTATGTTCATCCAGGATCAAGTCCTGGATGACATGTTTTCCCGGTAATCAAGCTGGCGTTCAGCAGCAAGACTTTGAAACCTTGGGGGCTACCACACAGGTTACCAGGATATGACTGGTTGGGAGTTATCCATAAGGCAAAGTGACCAATTCTTATTTATTTTATTTCATTTCTATACTGCCCAATAGCTGAAGCTCTCTGGGCGGTTCACAATATACAGTCAGACGGTTTTCCCATATGATAGCTTGACCATGTCCCGCTGCCATGTCTCTCCTGTTCTGTCAGTGGCTTTGCCCAGGTCCCCAAAATATATAGTCCTCCTTTCAGCACCATTCCACTTCTAAACAGCCTTTCCAACCAGTCAAGACTATCACAACAGTTCCAGTTGCATCATCCCTCCCTCCCCCCCAAAACCCTTCTGACACGGCACTCCCAAGTTTTCCTAGCTGAATGGCACCCTAAACTTCATAGCTACCTGAAGGGTTTTCCAAAGGGTCCACCTATGGCTGGTCCCTGGGTAAATAGTACTATCCACTGGAAATAGCTGCTTTAGGTGGCAGCTGCCTTAGTGGTCAAGGTTCTCCACCTGGCTGCTGGGCTTCACACACCAGCTGCCAGTCGCTCATTCCAGCTACTCTTTGATTTGGGTGGAAAATTGTCCAAAAGTATTTTCTGGATCAGCATCATTTTGTTATATCTAGGGATGGATGAGAAATTAGTTCATTTGTTTGTGACTAGGATTTACCCAGTGTGCATTCCCCTGGTCCCAATGTGGATTCAGATGCAATCTGTGGTTGAAGTCCTTTCCAAGCTTGCAATGTGTTTCACAGGCCAAAAGAAAGAGTTCAGCAACTTTTGAAAATGCTTATTTAAAAATGTGTTCTTTTAAAAAATACACACCAACACACTTTAATAAATGGGAGAAGAATGCATATGTTTAAAAAATGCACATGTGTACATCTGGAAAAATATGAAAATATGGTTGAATTTTCATTCAAAAAGAAAAACCCAAAGATCACAGTCTTGATATAGACACAAGTTGGAACAAGCTTTAAGGTGGAATTGAGAGAATGCCATGGAGCTCGAGCTTGATGATTCATGCATCTCTATATTATATCATTGTACCATCATTAAGGCTTTTAGGTTGCGTGAGATTCTTCTTCACTTCTTTAGTGTGCTGTAGCTAAAATCTGTTTTGCATGTACCATTTCACTCCAGGAAGGTAGAAATTTATATTTTTGTTTAACATCAGGTACTTCAGAGCTCAGAGAAGTTTAGTCTGCTTTTCATATGTGGTTCCCAGAGCGCCTTTTCTCCTCCTCCGAAATGGAGATTACTTTCAGTATTTAGAAAAGGGGTTATCTTGTACTATCTGAATGATGGCACAGATACGTTCACATATCAGCAAGCAGCTTTCCTAAGGGCTCATCTATACATTACAATCTTAAAATGACCTCTGCATAGCAGATGAAGTCGCTGTTATGTAGCTGCAGTCGCTGTAACAGTAGCTGTAATGTGTGGAGCAGTAGGTTGAGGGATGATCCATATGGCTCACCACATGGATCTATGTAGATTGCCCCCATCTTATTGACAGTTTTAGGATGGTGCTATAGAAGTATGCTGATATGAAGGCACGAAGATTCTTCCCACAATGGGTGTGAGTGCCAGGGTGAGCCGCTGTATGGCGTAATGCGGTGAGTCCAAGACATGTTGTGTGCACCAATAAATGCCTAGACTGGTATGTTCCGACAACAATGGCAACGCAATGGGCAGTATCCAACTGTGTCATTCCACTAGTGAAAATGATGATGTGCTAATGGAAACTAGGTTCCACAGTATGCACAAGAGGAGAGGGCAACTAAAGTTATGTTTGTGCAAACACTTATGCAATGGGAAGATTTGGCAGAGCTCTGCTAGCACTATTTGACAACATTGCATGTTGCCCAATGTCACCAGTTATTCCACTTAACCACTGGCAAGCAAGGTTGTGGGGGAGGCTTGTCAACTGCATGTTTGTTTGCAGTTCACAGTCTTGGCTGCTGGCTTGGACAACCTACATCCTTGTGGAATAGAACGTTGTGATGAAACACGCCACACACTTTGAGCTCTTGAGATGTCTAAATGCTCGCGAATTTGGTTATGCTGAAGTGCTTGCAGTGTCTGTTCTCTAAAAATGTGATCTAGAAAGAAATTCAAACTTTTTTCCATAGATGTTAAGCATAAATAATATTTTGAGAGTCTGATTCTTAAGCTACAAATCATTTGCAATATTTTAACATTATGCTAGAATTTGCTTTATAGCATGTATGTGCGGAAAAATCGATCACTAAGGAATGGCTAATGAAATAATAAATGATGTTTTTCACTTCCATTTCTATAATAAATGCACAGCTTGATTTAAAAAATGGCTTGTGATCCTTCATAATGTTTGCCCTTCAAATAGTCTATTGGTATTCCGTACACTCTGTTTCCCTGCTAAAATATGTAACAAAAAACACACAAAACCAAGTTTCAAAATGAGTTACTTAGAAATTATAGGCAAACGGCATAAAGGATGACTCCTGAGCAAATGGGAGGAGGGGTGAGGAATAATAAACTGGCCACAAGGTTATTCGAACTTGTCAGAATTATGGATTGAATATATTAACAAGGAAAGAATTTTACCTTTCTCAGAATTTCGGCCCTGTTTTTCATTTGATCTCATAATAATGTGTGTAAAATTATTCTGTTAAATATGCAATAAAAGCAGCATAAACGTACATCTGGGGGCTTAGTAGCCCTTGTTAATGTCTTGACAGTTTGGTAAGTAATAAAAAGGATTAGCTTTCTTAAAAAAAAAAAAAAAACTTTCCCAGTACAACATATCCCAAAATAATTTGGACGACTAAAGGTGATTAGACACACAAATGATAGGATTTCAAAAGGGTGTCTTAACTCCATTGTAAAATGGCTTAGTAATTAACCAACTGATCCTAAACTTGTGTACTCAAAAGCAATTCACATTGAATTCAATGGGACTTACTATTAAATATGGTTATACATATGTATTTAGGGGTAAGCCCCATTCAGTCACTGGGAATTACTTCTGAGTAAACATGTATAGGATTGCACTGCATTATTAATGTGTGGATCAGTCAATCCTAATGGAAATCAACCCTGACTGCTCATTGGAAGGACAGATACTGAAGCTGAAGCTCAAATACTTTGGCCACCTAATGCGAAGAGAAAACTCACTGGAAAAGATCCTGATGCTGGGAAAGATTGAAGGCAAAAGGAGAAGGGGACGGCAGAGGATGAGATGGCTAGATAGCATCACCGATGCAATGAATATGAACCTGAGCACATTCCGGGAGAGAGCGCAGGACAGGAAGGCCTGGCGTGCTATGGTCCATGGGGTCATGAAGAGTCGGACATGACTTAACGACTGAACAACAACAACAAATTAATGTGTGGGTCTCTCAAGTGGATTCCACTTAAGGAGATTTAGCATGTTGTAATTTTCAGAGACAGGCAGGCACTGGAGCATCCTCTTCACCTACTGGATGGGTTGGATCTAGATTTAATCTGGATCAACAGTGCTGATGGAATTGGACTTCCCTGCACCCTCCTTTCCATGGCAGCCCCTCCAGTCCCCTGAAAATGCTACACAGAGAGTCAGGAGACCCTGCTGAATGGGGTGAGCTGTGGAGGGGGGAGAGGGATCCCCCCAAATCAGGCAGAGGGATCTTCTGTGAGCACAGCCCAACTTATCATGGATGGACCCTTCCTGTTGAAGACAGCTCCTGGATCCAATCCATTGTGTGTAAAATGTAAGGGCATTGGCAGCTACTGGTAGGGGAAAGGAGAAGGACTTCGTGAGTTCTGAAATTTCAATGAAACTAGGAGCAAGCTAGGCACACATGAGATCTTGGCAAAGTAATAGGAGGGAGATGACTAATGTGAATGCTTATGCAGATTAGGGAGATCTGTTAGATTAAATTAGGGGTGTGCCCCTGCTGCCCCCTAATTCATTTAATTTTTTTTTAGAAAAAATGGCAACCATGGTGGCTACTAGCTAATTGTTTGCAAGCTAATTTTGACCCTTTAGGTGCTCTTTAGCCACTATGAACACCATTTTTATTTTTAAAATATTTTTTTGGCATCTGGGGGTGTGGCTGCAGGGTATGTGTGTGAAAATGGCCCCTGGACTTCCTGAAGTTGCCCACTTGGATTAAATCATTGCCTGGAGGTTTATGGCCTAAATGTGTCTGAATCAGTAGGCTTTAGTTTTGCTAATTCACTTCAAAAGCAATACGTATAAGACAAGTTGACAGTCTTCGGTATTAACTAATTAGTCTGTATTTATGTTCACCAGTTAATTTCTAGAAAATGTTTGGATATGGAAGATACTTCATTTCACCGAACCAAACCATCACCCGTTCTCACATACTGTAACAGAAAGTGTTACATATTGGTTACATGTGATGTATATATGAGAGACCACTTGAGTTCTCTGTCAGAGGGAGTGATGTTTGTCATCCTGAACTTGCAATTATTGAAGCTATTGTACGTTGGAATCACATGCACAGTGCTGCACAGTCCCACAAAGTCTACATTAAGCATGACAAGAGATGTAAACTGTTAGAAGGAGCCACAGCCTGAAGTTGCACATCTCTTCTATGAACGGTGCAAAAATGTACTGTTAGCATACATTAGGCCTGTATAATCTGTAACTCACCAATCAGCCCACCCAGTGATGTTTTCTGACCTGCCAGGTGTTTGAGAACTCCTATTTTTGTAGTGCCAGGCAGATAGCTGGCCAAAGGTTTATCAAGCTCTTGAGGGGACACCATCACCTTCCCCAGTACAGACCTGTGAGATCATTATGATCCTTGGAGGAAGACTTGCTGGCTCGCCTGGCTGCACCATGGTCTGCAGATTGCCATCATGCAGCAGTACGGAAGCAGGCCTTCTCCATGGTGGCTCCCACCTTATGCAATGACCTCCCCCTTGCTATTTGGGAGGCCTCAAATGTAGCATGCTGTAGGTGCCAATTAAGGACCCAACTCTGCACCCAGGCCTTCCCTCAGCGAGTGTGCTGCCCAGCTTGTGCATGGTGTTGTATTGGCTTTAATACTTTTAATTAATGTTTATATAAATATTTTAGCAATTATTATATATTGTAATGGTATTTTAATGTTCATCATAATGTATTTTAGTGTATTTAATTTTCTTGTGAACTGCTTAGAAACATTTTGGATATGGTCTGTTGTATATAAATCTATTAATCGCTATTACTACTACTACAACTACTATTACTACATACCAGGGGTGGGCAACTTAAGCCCCTCCAAATGTTTTGCCCTACAAATCCCATCGGCCTCAGCCAGCATAGCCAATGGTGAGCCATCATGGGAGTTGTAGGCCAAAACATCTAAAAGGACACAAGTCTCCCACCCCGATGTATACATGACTTAGGGTGCAATCCTATTCAGATAGGCGGCCGCCTCCGAACTCAGAGGCGACCACCTATCCAATGCAGCTATGCAGGGCAGAAGAAGCATGGAGGGGATTGTTCCCTCTGCGCTTCTCCTGCCCTGCATTTTCGGCTAGACTAGCTGATTGCAGCTGTCTAGCCGTGGGAGGGCCGAGTGAGGGAGGAGGCTGCTGTACGACACATTGGATGTGTTGTACAGGCATTTCCACCCGCCCTGAAACGCCCCCTGGAATGCCCCTTTTTGGCCACTCCATGCTCCTCTTGCGAGAACAGAGGAAGGGGCTGTTCTGCGCTGCCTCCGAGGCAGGCCGGAAGCGGGGGGAGGCCGGTTCTCCAGGAACCGACCTTGGAGTGTGGGCTCCAAGGTCGGTTCCCGGAAAACCAGATATCCTATGGCCATCTAGCTTCTGTCTAGGGGCTATAGGATTGCTCCCTTCATGTTTTAAAAAGCTTTACAGTGAATACTAAGTATGTGTACTGAGAAGTAAGTCTAACTATGTTCGATGGCATTTACCCCCGGGAAAGTGTGCATAGGTCTTAATTCTTTCTTCAAGAAACTCTTCCTTAGGGAAACAATGCCTTCTCATACAGAGGGATATCAAAGGCAGTGTAGGGATCATTTTGACAGTGAGCTTGATGTGCTATCTGGTTTAACCGTTGAGGTTAGACTGTAGCATGCAATTATATTAGTTTGTAACATTACTTAAGGGAGTGACAACCTGTCATGTAACAGAGCCAAATGGGAGAATGGAGGGATCCTGTCCATCACAGAAAACACAGAGAGTTTCGTGGATGAATAAGAAGTGGAAGTAAAATCGCTCTGAAAGCAGGATTTGCCAGAACATTTTTTTTGTGGGGAGGGGGAGGGGGGAAGAAAGCCTTATGTTAGAAGTATCTCCTCTTGGAAGATGGGAAGTAAATTATTTGATAACTGGGCTGGGCATCTGTAGGAGAGAGAGACAGAGAGAAAGAGGAACACCGAGGGGGAAATCTGACAAATAAATGACAAGCAATTTGAAACATGCTGGTGGACTTGGGAAACAAAAACATTAGCAATAAGATTGCCTTGAGTCATTTTCCTGGGTTCACATACATACACTGTGTTCAAATTACAGCCCTTGAATTAGAAAAGCATTCTGTACACCTATATTGTGTGAAGATACAAGCACTTTGAAATGCATGGCTAATTAGCACACACGTGTGCACAGAATCACACGTCAGCATTCATACATTATAATGGGGAGGCTGTATGACAGTCGAAGACATAATGGTCACATGATGACCCAGCCTTCCCCAACCTGGTGCTCTCCAGACGTTTTGGACTACAACTCCCAGCGTTCCTGACAGTTGGCCATGCTAGCAGGGCCTGATGGGAGTTGGAAGTCCAAAACGCCCATCTCAGATTGGAGTTAACAGCAGGGATGTGCATGGCAGGAAACTCAGCTGGTGCTGGGAAGAGCAGGTGCTCTTCCCAACGCTAGCCAAGTTGTTTCACATAGCTGAGTCTCATTGCCAGTCAAGTCCTGTTCTCTGTGCTGAAGCATGGAACTTGGTGCTTCTCTCAGCACAGAGAAAGGCTAAAATGGGTCGGGGTGGGGCAATCACATCAGTGGATGTGGTTACGCCTAGCAATGTCATCCAGCCCATGGAGGAACTGGTGGGTACAATCTGTCCCCTACCCATATCTACGTACAGTCAGGGCCAGAAATATCGGAACCAGGATAACTGTTTTGGCAGTTGGCCTCTGCACACCGCCACACTGAAGCTGAAAGGAAACACACCCAGATGGGAGTGAAGTCAGGACTTCCAGCTGTAATTCAAGGGGTTTGACAAAAGTGGGGCATGAACCATTCAGGAAGTACAGCCGGTGGCATGCACCCCCCCCATCGTTGGTGGCTCATAAGTAATGGAACAAACCAACATCATTTCAAATTTAAGGATCACCTTTAATACCTGGATGAAAATCCTTTGCAGTCAATGACTGCCTGAAGTCTGAAACCTATGGACATGACCAATGCTGAGTGTCCTCCCTTGAGATGCTTTGCCAGGCCTTTACTGCAGCTGCCTTCAGCTGCTGCTTGTTTGTCGGTCTTTCTGCCTTCAGTCTTGTCTTCAGTAAGTGAAAAGCATGCTCCGTTGAGTTGAGATCAGGTGACTGACTTGGCCATTGAAGAACATCCCACTTCTTTGCCTTCAGAAACTCTTGGGTAGCTTTTGCTGTATGTTTTGGGTCATTATCCATCTGCAATATGAAGTGGCGTCCTGTCAGTTTGGCAGCATTCAGCTGAATCTGAGCAGAAAGTATAGCCCTATACACTTCAGAATTCATCCTGCTGCTTTGATCAGCAGTCAGGTCATCAAGAAACACCAGTGACCTGGTTCCATTGGCGCCATACATGCCCATGCCATAACACTGCCTCCACCATGTTTGACGGATGATGTGGCATGCTTTGGATCATGAGCTGTTCCTTTCCTTCTCCATACTTTTCCCATCGTTCTGGTACAAGTTAATCTTGGTTTCATCAATCCAAAGAATCTTATTCCAGAACTGGGCAGGCCTTTTTAGGTGTTTGCTGGCAAAGGCTAATCTGGCCTGTCTGTTCTTGAGTGTTACCGGTGGTTTGCACCTTGTTGTGAAGCCTCTGTATTTACATTCATAAAGCCGTCTCTTGACTGTAGATGTTGACATTGACATGCCTACCTCCGCAAGAGCGTTCTTGGTAGGGATGTCAGAGAATTCCGCCACGGATCTCGGTGAGGCCGAATGCCAGTGCATTCAGCCCCCTGAAATCTGTGGCGGAACAAAGCCCCCCACCCCACTGACTGACAAGAATTCAGGACAAGAATGAATTCAGGACAAGAATGGCTGACGCGGCCGCCATTCGCTTCTTCCATATAGCCATGATAGGCTACATAAATATTTATGTAGGCTATTACGGCGAAAAAAAAAGGGAATGCAAATGGCAGCCACTATGCCATTTGCATTCCTTTTTTTTTTTTGT
Organism: Heloderma suspectum; assembly: GCF_057233095.1. Taxonomy (NCBI): domain Eukaryota; kingdom Metazoa; phylum Chordata; class Lepidosauria; order Squamata; family Helodermatidae; genus Heloderma; species Heloderma suspectum. The sequence continues at coordinate 252,178,865 of NC_139459.1, forward strand.
CGTAATAGCCTACGTAAATATTTACGTAGGCTAAAACGGCAAAAAAAAAAAAAAAAGGGAATGCAAATGGTGGCCGCCGTAGCTGCCGCCATTTGCGTTCACTTTTTTTTTCTTCCCCGTGATAGGCTACGTAAAGATTTACATAGCCTATCACGGCAAAATGCAGGGACGCAAATGGCAGCGGCTACGGCAGCTGCCATTTGCATCCCTGCAGGCTGCCCAGTGGCCGGATGTCTGGCTGCGGGTGGCCCCGGCCGGCGGCTCCACGGAATCTCCGCGGAGTGGAGCCGGCCAGAGAGAATTTCGGGCCAGAGAGAATTTCGGAGTGCCTCCCCCACCCGCAAATGTCACCCTTGGAAAAGGTAAGTGACTTTCGTACATCCCTAGTTCTTGACCTGGCTAGATGTTGTGAAAGGGTTCCTCTTCACCATGAGCAGAATTCTGTAGTCATCCACTTTATTTGTCTTCCATAGTCTGCTCTGCCAGGCCTTTTGCTGTTGCTGAGCTTGCCAGTTAATTCCTTCTTTTTCAGGATGTTCCAAACTGTTGTGTTGGCCACTCCCACTGTTTTTGCTATCTCTCTGATGGGTTTATGTTGTTTCCTCAGCCTAATGATGGCCTCCTTCACTCGCATAGACACCTCTTTGGACCTCATGTTGGGAGTTCCAGTGAACAGCTACCAAATGCAAATGTAACACTCAGAACCACCTCCAGGCCTTTTATCTGCTTGATTGGTCATGGGGCACCCAGGAAACAGGCCACACCTGGCCATGCAACTGCTTGTCAGCCATTCGTTCCATTACTTATGAGCCACCAGCGATGTGTGTGTGTGTATGCCACTGGCTGTCCTTCCTGAATGGTTAGTGCCCCACTTTTGTCAAACCCCTTGAATTACAGCTGAAAGTCCTGACTTCGCTCCCATCTGGGTGTGTTTCCTTTCAACTTCAGTGTGGTGGTGTGCAGAGGCCAACTGCCAAAACAGTTATCCTTGTTCCGATATTTCTGGCCCTGACTGAAATAGGCACTTTGTGAACTCCCAACAGGGCATTAATTAGTTCATATACAACAAACAATCGTAGATCTATTTTATGTATGTACGTATGTATGTATTTAAAACATTTGTATTCTGCCCTATATCATTAAGATTTCAGGACGGCATACAGATAAAATCAATTTTAACAGTATGAAACAAGTAATTTAAACAGCTAAAACATATTAAACCACTATATAAGCTAATACCATTAGAAAATCTAAAGTAATAAAACAGTTAAATCAGTGTGCTACTTTAGGGAATTCAGATAGCCTGCAAAGGCTTTGGTTAAAAGCTATGTTTTTACTTGGCACCAAGACGAAACCAATGTACGCACCAATCAGGCCTCCAAGGGGAGGGCATTCCACAACCAGGGTGCCACAGCAGAGAAGGCCCTCTCCCACGTCCCACCATAGTGTATGTCTCATACTGATGGGATGCAGAGGAGGGCCCCTTCAACAGATCTCAGTCCTTGCGCAGACATACATAGGGATACGCGCTCCCTCAAATTTTGAGGTCCCAAGCCACTGAGGGCTTTAAATGTCATCACCAGCACCTTGAATTCTGACCGGACGTGTATTGGCAGCCAGCGTAATTCCTGTAAAACTGGTGTAATATGATCTTTATGAGATATTCCAGTCAACAGTCTAGCTGTTGCATTTTGCACTAGCTGCAACTTCTGGGTCATCTTCAAGGGCAGCCCTACATAAAGTGCATTGCAGTAGTCTAACTGGGAAGTCACCAGCTCATGCACTACTGCGGCTAGGTCATCCCTGTCCAGGAAGGGCCGTAGCTGGTAGATCAGCCAAAGCTGGCCCCAAGTACTCTGGGGCACCTGGGACTCCAGTGACAGGGATGGATCAAGGAGTACTCCCAAGCTACGCACCTGCTCCTTCAGGACAGGTCGCTTACCCAATTCCTGGACTCACGAACCAGCAGTCCACAGAGCTTCCGTCTTGTCAGGATTCAGCTTCAGTTTATTGCCCTCACCCAGCCCAATACAGCCTCCAGGCAGTGGTCCAGTACTTTTACAGCCCCACCTGACACCAACGACAAGGTGAAGTAGAGCTAAGCATCCTCTGCGTACTGGTGACACCCCACCCCCAAACTCCTAATGATCTCACCCAACGGCTTCATATAGATGTTGAGCAGCACGGGGGACAGAATAGAACCCCATGGGACCCCACAGCTTAATTGCCATGACGTAGAACAGGAATCCCCCAATACCATTCTCTGGAATCAGCCCCGTAGGTTGGAGCAGAACCACCGTAACATATATCAGAAAGAAAACCAAACGAATACCACAGGCATATATGCTCAGGACTCAAAGGTGGGGAAGTTGGCTCAATGGTGTGTTTGGTGTTTGAACCAGGGGCTGATGTGTGTAGAAGGCTACGGTGCAGACATGCGTGACGGTTCTGGATTTAGATGGGCTAGGTTCTGGTTCTGGTAGTGCTATTGGGGTTAGCACTAAGCAAATCGGGGTTCTAACGCTTCTGGGGGAAAAGAGAGAGAGAGAGATTGGGGAGAGAACTACAGTCATGAGAAAAAGAAGAAGGATTTTGACAGCAGTTTGTGTGCGGCACCTGCATAGCCCTGGGACTAGCCAGTATACTGGGCCACAGTGACACAGTGGGGTGGGAAGAGCTATAGGGGAAGTGGGACTGGCCAATCTGGAAAAGTATAGAAAGGATAAATCCTGGGAACATATAAGGACACATTACTAGCGCATACGGGGAAGAAAGGAGAAAACCTATTTTCAGCAAATGTCTTTGATTCAGTGTAGGCTTATGTATTTTGCATGGGTGAACTTCTAACAAGCAAAAGATTGCAGGTAAATTATGTTTTAGGATACATATGACTGCAAGCGCCTTTCATTTATTGGTCCAAATCAACTGACTGCAACTGCAAACTCCATGATTGCTTTGTCCTTCAGTGAGCAACCTAAATTGCTTTCCTGTTTTAACTGTACCTTTTTTTTTTGCATGTGAGCAAATGGCATGGAAATCAAAGGAATTCTAGTCAACAAGGGCAGAAGGAGTGCCTGAGGAGGCTACAACGTGAGTTCAACAGAAAAATAGAAGATCTGACAGATGAATTCCTGAGGGTAAGTTACTTACCAAGAAGACAGGAGCTTGGTGGAAAGAGAAGGTACATTTCTCACAATATTGTTTATCGTGAACGCTTTAAAGCCTTCCTCCTGTAATATTTTTACAGTTAAAAGTGCAGTGAGTCTTGGTGGGGTTTCTTGGGATACACTAAACTGAGATCAAGCCGTAATGCTATAAAATGAACATTTTGGAGATGTGCAGCAGCTGGCACAGAAACACAGGGAAAAATTCCAAGGACATGCAGAAGGCACTGCACTGCATGGCACTGTTAGTTGAAAACCAGGGTCAGGAAAATCTTTGGGCGTGTGTGTATAATTTTTGCAAACTGGGAGGTTTTATAATGTTGCTATTGTAATGTCTTGTTTCTTTGTTGAGCAGTATAACATAAAAGAACAAAACAGAATCACAAACAATGACAAAGTTAAAAAGAATATCCACAAACAATAACATTCACAAACACACTTAAAATCAGTTTTAAAACATCCCTTAAAATATCACCTTAACTTAACTTGTGTCCACATATATGTTCATCTTAAACAGAGGAAAAGATGTTAACATTGTTCTCTTTTTTGGATTTTTTTTTTTAAGAAGCTCAAATAACTTCACTTTCAACAATTCCAAAAAAAAAATTAAAAAAATTTGTAAAATGGATATTGAAAATCCCCCCAATCCTTAAATATCTAGTAAATATTTACTGGTCATTTCATATTTGCTTTTGATATCTGCTGATATTTGATTTCAATATTTGATATGACAGCATTTGATAGGTGACATGTGATAGTGTTTATCAGCAGTGTATCAGCATCCTCCTCCATTGTTTTTACATTTAAATCATTAGGTTGCAAGCCTAAACCTAATAAGCATTCATTTCACCAAATTTCTCCAGGGGAAGGATAAATTCTCAATGGTTTCTCCCAGGTAGCTCCCTATTGGCCAGGCTTGCAGCACAGCTTCTTTCTTTTTTGGTAAGAGTTTTGGGTTTTTTTGTGCTGCAACAGCACCAGCTGTGTTGGCAGGCTGGCCCCCATTTTGCACCCACCATAATGCAGGTGTGTGTGTGTGGGGGGGGGGGCAGTGTTGTGTCAAGCTCCGGGGATGAGGTGGAGTTTTGGCTTTGCCAAAATCTGTCCTCCAGTTTCCAGAAAGTGTTCTTCCTCCCCCCATGAAAGGGGCTTCCATCGTTCTGCCTCATTCTCTGGACAGTCTATAATTTATGCTGCATTTCTTTTAGTGTGTGTTTGAGCTTGCCTATCACAGCCAGCCTCCCAGGCTGCCTGCACGTCCTGACCTGAAGAAGCCCCATGGGAGGAATTACCTCATGGTGCCTTCCACGGGGCTTCAACTGAAGCGTAGGGAGCTGCGGAGGCTACAGGCTGCCAGAGAGATGACTGTACAGCGAAAGACAGGGCACTCGCACTCACTCCTCGGCCACCTCCTACGTAAGGTAAGCCCAAGAAACCCTTGAGAATTTCTTCAGCATTTAATTTCTTTTCTAAAGCAATTTTGCTTCTATCAAATTGAATGAGAATAGTCAGAAAAAATGTGGGAGAAATTTTTGGCACAGCACTAGGTGGCACACCTTTAGTTCTTTATCTAGTTTAGGAAGCCATCCACCAGCAGATTGCTAACTGAAGCAAATCTGGGATGAAATTTCATTCAGTGCCTTGGGCTGCAATCCTATGCTTACTTCTCTGGGAATAAGTTCCAATGGGTTGAAAGCAGACTTTGTCATACTTAACAGGAGACCATTGAAATCAGTGGGACTCAATTCAGTTACGACTAACTTAAGTCCCGTTGATTTTAATGGGTCTGTCCAAGTATGACTAAGTCTGGATCCAGCCCATTGAATGGAGTGGGAGTTATTTCCAAACTAACGTGCATAGGATTATATGGTTACTATGTTTTTAAGAATGAAACCAAGTTTCTGCATTCTGGACACTGAACTAAAAATGATCGCATTCAGTTATCAGGTTGTAAAGAATCCCCACCCCCACCTCCCCAAGCCAATCCTCAAGGTCACAGTAAATCTTTATGTTTTTTCTTTTTATGAAGCAGTTGATGACAAACAAGCTGTCAGACCTGATGATGGTTTGTCAGAATCTGAAGTGCATGATCAGCCATGTATGAGGAAATAAACTTGAGCATGCCATTTGAATTAAAATACAATGAATTGGACAGTCTTTCTGATATTACTCACTTTTTGGAGTTTAACACATTTGCTGTATATGGATAAACAACAACTGGATATGAATTAAAAAGTAAATTATAGTTTTCTATAAACTATGGTTGTCTTATGGAGAGGGAATGGCGGCTAAATTGTTGTTCTATTTGAACTCCTTTAAGTGTGCAAGTATTCAAAAGTGTGTGGTTAGTTACCATACAGGAGTTGTCTTCTTTATTGCTCTAAATCTCAAGAATACACTCCAGAGAAAGCGTGTTTCCAAATGAAACTTTTACAGTGCAATCTGTGCCTCATTCACATAAATTTACAGGAGGTCCAGACTATGGTGTCTCCAGCTAGCAACTGTCCAGTGTTTTCCCACCACTTTTTCTGTCTTTTTTCTTTCTAGAAAAAATATGTTAAGGATTTCCCCCCCTTATCCTTAGCTACACAATGTATTTTGATTGGTAATGCTAGGGGGAGTCCTCCGTGTGGAAGCACCCAACAGGAAACATGCATGCTTAAGTCTTGAAATAAAACCATATAAGGCTGAAATCTTATGTACACTTGGGAATAAGCCCTATTGGAATCAGTGGGATGTACTTGGGAGTATATATGGATAGAGTCAGGTTGCATGGTTTTACTGTGCGCTTAAACTGAACTGACTTCCCCTTATTTTGTATTCCACCTCCAGAGTGGAAAACAATTTTAAATGGCCATTTAGGCTGGCTGGGGGATGCTGGAAGTTGTAGGACTTATTTCTGTCTAAACATGCATAGGATTGCACTCTTATAGGATGATAGAGTTGGTGGTGGGGGTCTTGTAGGCTATCTAGTACAACCTCCTGCTTGATGTAAGCAGATTTTATAGTGTGATCCTATGCATGTCTACTCAGAACTAAGCCCAATTGAGTTCAATGGGACTTACTCCCAGGTAAGTATTATAGATTGCTGCCTGTGTGTGTGTGTGTTAGCAACCAGCCATCATACTGTTTTAACAGTCTTCTAATCACTGAGTTTCAAATTTAGCATTAATCCAGATAATAAAAATCATACACTCTAAAAAATACACAGTTACAAGACATAAATAAAATAAAAATAAACATATAGAATTGGCCTAGTTTACACTTACTAAAATTAAATACACTGCAGAAGGAAGATTCCTAAGTACATCCTTAAGTAGATTAATTAAAAGTTTAGTGATCCCCCCATTGCAGTTTCTGTGAATTGTGCTGTTCTAAATGTGGCATACGTTAGTAAATACACTTAATTTCTCAAGCGCGGATTTCTTTCTGAATTTTACGAAGAATAGTTGAATATGTTTATCTCATAATTCCGTGCACATTTTACAGTCCTTTAGTAAAAATTGTGCAAGATGCTCCACCAGAGATGAATTCCACAGACACACCCCATCACTCCAGATAAGTTCCTCATACATCCAGTGTCATCCTCTAGGGGAAGCACATTTAACTGGGCTTGTGTAAAGGCTGCCCTGGGCTCTCTCCGCATCAGGTGCTCAAAATATTGAATGGTGCAAAAAATGATTTACAGAACAGTTATTTTGGAATGAAACATCTTCCAAATGTTGCCATAATACCCCTTTGGCCTTATCATAGATAGCCCCAGCTATGTAGACAGGGAATTGGAAACCCCAAATTCAGAACTGCAGCATGGAGTTTATGCCACCAAGAATGAGTGCCCACCTCCTCAAAGGCTTCTGCAGAAAATCCAGAGCTAGAACATGTCCAACAGATGGCTGTCTAACCTCTAACTGAAGACCTCCAGAGAGGGAGAATCGGCCTACCATCCCTCTAGGTAATTGTTTCCATTGTTGAACAACTATTACCATTACGAAGCATCTCCTAACGTTCAAGTGAAATCTACCTTCCTGTAACTTAAGCCCATTTGATCTAGGCCTACTATCTGGGGTAGCAGAGAACAAGACTTTGCCCTCTTCTATGTGACAGCACTTAATGTATTTGAAGAGTGCTGTCATGTACCCGCCCCCCAGGCTTCTCTTCTCTTCTCTTCTCTTCTCTTCTCTTCTCTTCTCTTCTCTTCTCTCCATTCCCAGTTCCTTTGTTTTCCATTGTGCAGACCATCTTTGCTGCCCTCCCCTGCACCTATCCAATGTATCAACGTTCTTCTTAAAATGTGGTGCCCAGAGCTGGACACAGTACTCAAGATGAGGTCTGACTGGTGCAGAAAAAATGTAAAATGATTACTTCTCACGACTTCCAAAATCCATAGCAGGGCAATACCTTTATTGGGACCAACCAAAATGTCACAAAACAGTGGGTAAGATTTCAAGTTCTTCACAAGTCTTCATCAGGCTACTTTTTTTATTGTGAGTTTTGCTAGGCAAGGCTACAATTCCCCCAGTTTCTCAAGTAGCACCCAACTCTCCATCTTTAGTGCTTACCTGTGAATTTACCTTTAAGGCAGCTATTGTTTCCATTCCTCACAGGACTGATAAGGTTCACCTTGCTTCTGCCAAACAGGTTTTTCCTAATCCTCATCAGGTGCACCCCTATCTGCATAGCCTATCATTCATCTGAAGTGTTCTTCCCTCTCTTCGTAGTCCTCTAACTTGTACAGGAAGAATTGACAAGAACACCACTTGCAGCCCAAGGCCCTTCACCTTCCTTCCCAGACCTTTGTTAGTTGTGCCTGGTAGTGTCATTCATTCCCATATGGATGACCAAGAAGGGATAATGATCAGTGGGCTTGATAAATTTTGGTGACTTGTCTATCAGTTTCTAGATCCACACATTGGCATACTTCACTAGTTAACAGATCTAGTGAGCTCACACAGCCACCTCTCAGGAGGCATTCCCTGGCTACCAGCAACCTTCTCCTCTTCCTGCAGGTGATGGTTGAGTCAACTGTTCCCTGAAGGGTTGAGAGTTTTCCTTCCCCCACCTAGTGTAGCCTGTTGCATCTGTTCCCCATCAAGATCCATGGAGCCACTCTCATCAGATAGACACTGAAAGCGATTTCTTCATTCCATTGGTTCAGAATGCCCCCTGAGTCTCCTGGTCCTTGCAGTCAGTGACTTCCATGCAGTTTCCTCCTTGCTACGGTTCTCATCTTCTTCCCTGACAGTCGCTTCCTGCTTTTGCCCTCACTGTAGTGCCCCTTAGTGCTCCCTGTCTGAAAACTCCTTGTCTCTATGAGACAAAGTGCAGAAATGTGCTCTTCCAATCCTCTTGCCTTCTCTTCCAGGCAAGCAACCAGCTTACACTTGCTGCAGGTGGAGTCTATGGTGGTTTCAGGCAAGAAAATGAACAGGGCAGCACGTTGCACGTCACAACCACAGAGCCTTCACTGTTCACTTTCTTAGCTCTTATTTATGTCCTAGCCTCTGTCTCAACTGATGAGGGACATCATGGCTTGGATCTAGATTTTTAAGCTAGATCAACTGCACTGGGTAAGTGGAATTCCTTTCCTCCTCTTTGCCAGGGCAGCCTCTCCAGCCCCCAGAAAATGTTACACAGGGAGTCAGGAGAACTTGCTGAATGGGGTGAGCTGTGGTGTGTGTGTGTATGTGTGTGTGTTGGAAAGGGTATCCCCAAAATTGGGCAGAGAGACCTTCTGAGAGCAGAGTCCTTCCTCTCATGGAAGGCAGATCCTGGATCCAACCTGTTAAGTTGCTATATGCAATGCTGTATACTCTGGAGAATGTGGTTACCAGGAAGATTAGCACAATTACAGCTAGGTAAATTGGTGAAAACTTGTATCAAATTATTTGAGAACAACAGACTTAAAAATAATCAGAAGCATAGATCTAAGATATACAAAGTTGGCAGGGTGGTGGAGGGTGGCAGAAAGAAAGTGAGAAAGGAGAAAAAAAAAGGAGACAATCATGTATAAGATACTCACTTTATACCAACATTATTTTATAAAAGCGATCCAAATTCTGGGTGTCATTGGAGTTGTTACTATTCATTCAGTGATTGTAGTATTTGATTGAATAGCAATTTTTACAGTAAAACAAATAGGGAATCCTCCCCAAACCCCAGCATATGTATTTATTCTGACAATCTGAAACATACAAATGAATTAAATCACTAGGGCTTTACAGTAGGCCAATTGACAGCCAGCACTTAAAGTGTTTGTTATTCTGCACTCTAGCAAGTACTGTCTATTTATGTCTTTTGCAAATGATGTGTTTTGTTTTTATTTTACTAATGACACAAACATTCCAGTGTGGAGTCAAGATGGAACATTTTAATATTAATGATCTTTTATTTAAGTCTTACTTAAATCAAGCATTCAAGCTGAGCCCGAGGTTATTGGATTTCCAGCTACCCTGATGGCCTTGAAAACTTCTCTCTCTCCAGGGAATACAGATAAGAAACAAGCCATTTGCCCTGTTTTCTAGCTGTGTGAGCTCAACAGATAGAGCATCAAATTGTGTAGCCTGGTTTCTGCCCCTGTACCATCCCCTCTTAGGGTTCTTCTTGATGGAGAATTGTTCAGGTGTGATGTACACTGAGTCAACGTGCCTGACACTAGCAAGATCTCACTAGGGCTGCCTTTACACTAAAGACCCCATCCTCCTGCAGTCCTCCCATTCTGGAGCCTTTCCACATTTATCGTGGGCTCCCAGACAGTGACCATGTGATTGCTGAGAGGGGAAGCTTTTAATTTCCAAGGTTCCATAGAACTCAATGAAACAGTGCCATCTAGTGGCTATTTTAATCATGTTACTTCCGAGTTTTAAAAATGGTTCATTAGTTCTAGATCTATTTGCGACAGAATAACCAGGAAATACCCTTGGATGTGCCCTGGAGGTTGACGACATCAGGAAAAGGACCCACAAACTTCCATGAGCGAGCAATCTCAACAGCAGGATAAAAGCTCTGTGTGAAGGAGCCTAGGGGCTCTGCCAATCCCGAAATTGATCCATATGTGTAGGCCGATTAGAGACTACCTTTATGGGTAGTACAAAAAAGATTAACTTCACTGCAGTTCCCCCCCCCCCAATTTGGTAGTTAGTCTAATGCAGGGGTGGGGAACCTCTTTCAGCTCAAGGGCCAGAGAAGCTCTCAGGGGCCACATTCCAGTAGTGGGTGGGGCCAAAGGCAAGAGGGGCATGGCAAAAGTACCACTATTTTGTAGATCAAAGCTCTTCGTGCCAGTAACTAAGCCTTAGGAGGGGCATTTCAGCCTTTCAGAATGGGAAAAAACTGTACAAATGCTGGGAAACCACCACATGATCAGGGGGAAGGGGTCGCAGTCAGCTAGGGGCATGGCCATCAGGGGGAACCCCAAGGGCCAGATTTGGCCCCTGGGCCTGAGGTTCCCCACCCTGGTCTCATCTAATGGCTTTGCGGTACTGCTTTCCCCACTTTCAGTGAAGTGCTACACTGGGTGCCCCTGGCTACTAGGCAGGTATACGGTTATTCAGCTGTAAACAACAGTTTCCTTGCCAGTGTCAGGGTGGACACTGAGCCCATAGAATCCCAGAGTAGTTCTGATTCGGAGGAAGAGCAGTCGCTCCTGGGAGGGGAGCGCGCCCCTTTTTCCCAGGGCCTGCAGCTGACGGAGTTTCCTCCCACCCACATTCCTAGATTAGAAAGCAGTCCAGGGAGTGACCCAGCGCCAATAGCAGACTGGTTGGATGCGCGGCGCAGATGCAGAGTGCGGTGCCAAATGGAGAGCGCGGAAAGGAGGCGTAGCGCCCGGTTGGCGCTCAAAGAACGGTTGCGCCCAGAGGATCCAAGGGAAAAGGGGAGGGATTCTCCCTAGTCCTTATATTCAGGGGTCTGCCAGTAATTGCTTTTCAAACGGGGACCAACTGTTCTAACTCAGGGCATAGGGATGCTGCTGCTCAGATCTAGTTGCTACCTGTAGAGCTGTTAAGTTGTAAAAGAAGAATAAAGCTTTGAAAAGAATCCCTTTGTCTGTGTCTGGACTTGGCTCCTGGATTAGACTGAGAGCCCTCCAAGGACCCTTGACAGCCAGTAGCTTGGGCACTACTCACTGACAGCCTTGGCTTTGGGAATGGAGTATTTGTATGAGGGGGCTAATTTATCCAAGATGGCAATTGATTCCACGCTGTAGCCTCCAGATCATGTTCTATGCATCTATTCCACTTTTGTACTTGTACTGTGGTTTACCATCTGCAAACTGTGTGTCATGCCTGCCTTAGAAGTATCAGGCTTCTCACTGGCTGTAAATGACATACTGAGTGTCGTTCCTTGCTGGGGATCATTGGGAAAAGATGCCCGACGCATCAGTTGCTGCCAAGGAGAGGCCCCATTATGCCACTCCTGTGTTGAGGGAGGTATGTGAGACCTGCTATGCCTGATGTTTGGGGAGAAAGGGAGAGGGTATCAAAGAAAGGGGAATACGTAGCATTTTTGAGTGCATCATGTCAATCACTTGAAAATGCTCGTATGATTTTTTTTTTAAGCGTTAATTGGATTTGAGCAACATCCTTCCTTGAAGGACCTCTCCAGACCTACATTTCCAATCACTGGTTCACACTGACTCGTATTTCATACATATCAGAAGTCCTAACTGTTCTCAGGTATATGCTCACGAGAAGAGCAATCAATGATGCAGCCAGTTTGGGACAATTCCCATGATTGTGCTGACAATTTCCTCCCAGGCACAGCAATTGCAGGAATTACTGCAGACCACATCCATGATGGCCTGGACCACCCAGTGGCTTGGATCCAGAGTTGGCTGTCTGTGGACAGAAGGGTTCCTTCCATTGGCCGAGGGAACAAGGAGACAATGGAGGTTCCGCACTAGAGGAAGGGGGTGGGGCAGTGATTTTAACCAATTCTTCCTTTCTACTGCAGTCTCCAGCACCATCACACAGCTGTTCTGGAGGTAGGGTGGCCACTTGTGAATTGCCAAAAAAGAGGACAAGTAGCACCAAAAAAAGAGGACAAAAGTGGATACTGATTTGCATAAAATTTACATATGCAAATTTGGAAATAAGTACGACAATTTAAATAGAAACACAGAACATCTCCCCATAATGTGGAAGACTGTGACCAGGTGACCTGTGTGCCTGCTCAGTCTGCTGTCCAAATGCTACTGATGGGCAACTTCAAGGCCCAGCTCTTCCTTTATCTTTAAACTGGAGTTGGACTGGACGGCCCTTCCAGTGGAGGACACCGTCAAAGTACAGGACAGTCCTCTGGCAGCCCTTCAAAGGTAGGGCTGCCCTCTGTAAAAAAGAACACATGACCACCCTCCCCAGAGCAGCTTTCCAGGGGCAGAGGGGACTGCAGGGGGGAGGGGGAATGGACAAAAATACCCTCCGTCCAGTTCATGGAGTTCTGCACTACACAACTCTGGATCCAACCCCTTGTGTTTGCATGGAGGATGGCAGCATATGCGGGAATGGTTGGGACTGCTTGCATATCCAAAATGTACAGTTTGAGCCAGTGGAGGCTGGTGGCTCCGATTTCAGTGGGGCTGCGATTCCATTCTGAGTTTCAGTCAGAACCGGCCAGAACTCTAAAGGAGTGATCCAAGGTGCTGAGCCTCACCCCCAAAATTAATTTTGCACCCTGGACAGCTCCTTTAGGGTTCTGGCCAGTTCTGACTGAAACTCAGAATGGATTCACAGCCCCACTGAAACCGGAGCCACCAGCCTCCACTGGTTTGAGCCAAACATAGGCTGATACTTGTGGAACAAAACCTTGTTTCCCGGCTGTACCGCACCCTGCAAATAAGCACCTCCTGCATTAGCATGAGAAGCACAGAATCCTGGCTGAAGTGGGCCCACAGGACTGCCAACACCTTTCTGTACTTCCCTCCCCCCCCCCCCCCGGAAAGCCAGCTTGAAAATGTGGGTGGACAGCATTAACTTGAGCACCTTCCTGTCAGAAAAAATAAAATAAAATTCTTTTATATTCCAGAAATGTGCAAAGAATAATTGTGGTTGATCTTGGAAGAAAACAAAATTATACTTGCTTTAAAAGAAGCCAATTATAAAGATTGATCAAAAGGAGACACTGCTATCAAGATACACTTTGAAGCACTCTGATTGTTTTGCTTTTTGCTTTTTAAAAATTGCACATTCCTTGTTACCTTGTAAACAACAAATACTTTAAAAAGCTACCACTATTCGAGGGGGGGCACCAATGAAATCGCAGGTCACCAATACTGTCTTTGAAGTGAAGAGGCTGTAAATTTCCACCATTTTACTCCTCCACCCCTATTTGAATATACAAGCCGCCTCCTAATAGCTCCATGAAACTGCATTTGTATCATGAGAGAAGCCCGGCTGCAAAAGAGGACAGGGCTGCTGCACCTTTAATCAGGGGAGGCTGGTGGCTCCGATTTCGGTGAGGCTGTGAATCAATTCCGGGTTTCAGTCAGAACCAGCCAGAACTCTAAAGGAGCTATCCAAGGTGCTGAGCCTATTTGGGGGAGAGAGTTGAGCACCTTGGATAGCTCCTTTAAAGCTCTAGCTGGTTCTGACTGAAACCCAGAATGGATTTACAGCCCCACCAAAATCGGATCCACCAGCCTCACTGCCTTTAAGGGTTGAGGCAGAGGTAGCTTCTCCTGCAAGCAACACCTGCTGAAAGTCCCTCTTCAGCACAGTTGCAGGACCTCTGTCCTCTTCTGCATCTGGACTTCCTAATCATAAACATCCTTCCTCAACCTGGTGCCCTCCAGATGTGTTGGACTACAACTCCCATAATCCTTGACCACCAGCCAAGCGGCCAGGGGCTGATGGGATTTGAAGGCCAAAACATTTGGAGGGCACCAGGTTGTAAAAGGCTGATAAAGGCAATGCTTCCCGGAACCCTGCTTTCCCTATTCCTATTCCCTACCACTCTGTACCCTGGAATTCTTGTCTTAGGTTAATTTCTCCCTCCTTCCTTTTGCTCCAGCCACCAATCCCCCCTCCCTCCATTCTCAGGTTAGAAATAAGCTTTTCAGGTTGTAGTGTTCAGAAAGGAAAGAGAGGTTTCCAAAATCGAATAGAATATAAATTAAGGATATGTTGCACCATTTACCTTTACCAAGATTCGGGGGACTTTTAGGGTTGCCAGCTTTTCAGCTGGGGTAGGTATCTGCCCCTTTAACAGCAGCTTGATCTGCAGGCTTTTGCAGATGATAAACCTCTCTCACCTGCTGATTTCTGAAAGTCAAGGATGGGGAACATGTGGCCATCTGGATTTTGTTGGACTGCAACTGCCATCATCCCTCCCCATTGGCTATGCTGGCTAGGGCTGATGGGAGTTGCAGGCCAACAAAATCTGGAGGGCCACAAGTTGCTCATCTCTGCTGCAAGCTGCTGCTAACAAGATAAGAACAGGACTGGCCATATTTTGGCAGCCCTGCTCAGGGCAGCCAACTTGCTCTGCTTTTTCTGGGAGGGCTCCTTAGCCTTTAACACTAGCAGAAACCGTGCAGTGGAAGCATTTCCTAAATTCCTAGGAAATCTTTTCCTAAATTCCTGCATCTCCATGACAGCAGAGCTTCACCAGGTGATTGTTTGTTTTGTTTTGCTTGTCACGCACTAGTTAAAGGCACAGGAACTCTGCCAGAAAAAAAAGGTGGCACCCCTAGTTATTTTAATTACACTTGGGATTTATAACGTCTGGTTTCCATTGAGTGATTTAAAGTGGTGGCTGTAAGGAATCTTCCATAAAAGAGAAAAGCAGTGGATTTATGGATCACAATTTATCCCAGGATGACTACAGTGACAAGAGTATGTTGTTCACAAATGTGTTAATTTCGCAAAGACACATTTTTTAAAGAAGTCCATAGGAGACGCTGTTTCGCTGTTTCAACAATCCTGCCAACGAGTCGTCCTTTTCAAGTTGATTCTATGCCATTTGGAAAACCAGGGTAGAGCTGTTCCAGGAAACACACCATCAAACGAAGAAGAAGAAAATGTTCCTAGGTGAGCTAAGTGTACCTTTCATCCTTGCTGGCTCTAATGATCCATTTGCAGCTGGAAGTCAGGAGGGCTCACCTTTGTAGTAACTTTCCACGTGTTATCTTTGTTGATAGAAGGACTCTTTTCTTGTAGGTTTAGAAGGAACTGACTTCATCCTTACAATCTGTTTTCCCCTGTTTTCTTTTCTGCAAATAAGCTTCTGTCCAGGCCTCTCTCTGATGGCTTAGGCAAGGGCAGATGAGCCATCACAGGCAGTGTTTTCTTCTAAATGGGACAGCCTCATGGGACATGGATGGTCATTCCTTAAGTGGATTGTCTGCCCTGACTAAATCTTCTCTTTTTCTGTGAGTCTGATTCAACCATCAGTTTGAAAGCATTGGTCAAATACGGAGTCTCGCCATAAATGAAAATTCTACGCTGTCCAAGGCGTCTATGGGGAATTTTATCTTTTGAATGTGCCAAAACAACTACCAAATCATGTTTGGTAGAGCCTAATGAAAACATTCTACAACTCGGGCTGATGCAGTTTGGGGGGGAATATGATTGTAGTGACATTCTCCCCCCAAAGGTCTTCCTGCCTGTCTAATACATTTTAATATTAGGTCAGCCCTTCCATGCTTTACTAATAATATTTAGAAAGTAAATCTTGTTACTCTAAAGTACTTCTACGATGTTCTAGAATTACCCCACACAAGGGGGTGTTTTATGAGCGAGGCTCTAGGAAGACTACAATGGTCCTCTCGCAAGTCTTTCTCCTGTCTGAACGGGCCCTGCCACTGGTCACCAATGGTCTCACCTCAGAAGGTGCAGAGGGGCTGGCTTGGAGGAGAGCCCCTGGGGATGATCTAAGCACCTGGGCAGCTCATGCAGGAGA
Organism: Heloderma suspectum; assembly: GCF_057233095.1. Lineage (NCBI taxonomy): Eukaryota > Metazoa > Chordata > Lepidosauria > Squamata > Helodermatidae > Heloderma > Heloderma suspectum. The sequence goes on from NC_139459.1 coordinate 252,194,926, forward strand.
AGGTGGTCCATTAGATATCCAGGTCCCAACCATTAAGGGCTTTAAAGGCGTTCACTGGCACTTCAAAATGAGGTCAGAAATGGAGTGGCAGCCAGTTGTTTAAAAGATGGTGAGATGTGTTCCAGCTGGCTAGTTTTAGTTACTGGCTTAGCAGTTGTTATTTGGCTTAACTGAACTTCCCAGCAGGTCTCTAAAGGCAGCCTCATGTAGAACGCATTGCAGTGGTGTAATCTGGAGGTTACCCGAACAGAGATAACTGTGACTAGTCAATCTCCGCACAAGAAGGGGTTGTAACTGGCACAACAGACTTAGCTGGTGAAAGGTGCTTCAAGGCATGGAAGTTACTTGGGCATGGAATACATTAGGTTCTTGCAGTTCCTGGTGCCCAGTGCATTTCACGGTGGGCTCCTTCCATGCAATGCTAATGTAAGGGCATCATTTATGACAGAGGTGGGCAACCTTTTTCCCTCCTGAGGGCTGCTCACTGGTGGTGGGTGTGGCCAGAAGGGTGATGGGTGGGACTTGGGCTCCCCTTCCCTGGCTTTGCAGTCTCCCCAGCAGCTTGCAATTTCTGGAATGCCTGCTAGAGGGCTTAGTGAGGGCTTTCTCTCTTGGTGCTTCCCAGTGCAGCTGCCTGCTGAGTGTCTGAAAGCTAAGCGAGGTATGTTTGTTTCTGTGATTAAAAGGACACCGCCACCACCTCCTCACTCCGAGGCTTTCAGGCACTCAGCAGGCAGCAGCACTGCAAGGCCCCAAGGGAGGAGGTCCTGGCTAAGTCCTCTAGGGGGCTTTTCAGAAAGCTCAAGCTGCCAGGGAGGCTGCAAAGCGCAGGAGAACGGGAGCTAAGTTGAAAAAGAAAGAGCACATGGATGCATACATTGGCCACCTCATTACAGTAATGCAAGCCCTGAAGCATTGCACATGAAGACATGTCTCCAAAATTCTCACGATCTCCGTAAAGGGATCAGAAGAACAATTGTCTGCTTCACAGGAAAGAAGAGGAGGTCGCAAAGGTCCGGGAGGGGACTTGGCACAGCGCTACCCAAGAGGGACCAATAGCATATGGCACCTTAATATGTTCATTGTGATTGGTGGGTGGCGATGTAATGGCCGTGGGAATGGCTGTTGTTGCTGGTACATGAGCTGTTTCATTCTGTGGCACTTTTTGTGCTTTTTGCTTTGCTGCTGGGGGAACATAGAATCCCAAGAATATTATGTGACGGCAAGCCTTGGGGTGGAGGCAACTGTCTTGGCTGGACCATAAGTTTGCAGTGTCACACTCTTAGAGAGTAATCCTGTGTCTCCTAGACAGTGTCTGGGCCTGGGTACATAGGATTTTTCAGTTTGCTGGCTCTGAGCTCATAGGCAAGGCTCTGAGCCGGGAAGCCGTGCTTCCCTCCCTCTCCCCCTCATAGCCAGTGTGGAGAGAACCATGCCAGCTGCTTCTCCACAGTCATAAAATGGAGTGCGGTGACAGGGGGAAGGGGGTGTTCCCGGGGAAGGGAGGAACACCTGGGTGGCATTCCTATAGTCTTAACTATGGCCGCCCCAGCCTCCTTTCCTCCTCTTTCCCGAAGCCTCCGTGAAATGTGCAAAATCACCCATCTAGCTAAAACGTAGAAAGGCAGGTGCGAGGTGCTTCCCTCTCTGCATAGGATACTTGTAAGTCTCCGAGTCTGGGGGCATACGAGTACCCAGGACACAACCCTTAGGCCTGTGCTCTTAGCCACTGCACTAACCCTTCACTACTGCTCTGTTTGTTGGTTATTACAATATTACAGGCTCTCATGGGACAACTGAAAGTTATTTACTGAAGATTCCTTTAAGAAAAGTTTGGCTTTCCTGTATGATATATACACATTCCAGAAATATCTGTCTTACTTGTGTATTGTTGGCCCAATGATTTTGGCCAGCTCATAGTTAAACATGATCGTATTTTTGTTTTGTCCCCCTTTTTTATCTTTCCTTAAAAAACCTCCCGAAGGCAGCCTTTTGACGAAGAAAATTGGACTGGATCCCTGAAGCTTTTCCTTCTCAAGTATAGAGCAACCCAAAAGAAGCTGGTCCAGTACAACCATTTGTGCTCAATCTCTCCAGCTCTTTTCTGGAGGGGAGCCCCTGGATGTGTTCACTGTCCCACACTGCTTCATTCTCATTAGAACCTTGAATTATGTATGTGCCGAAGTAAAGGGCATGGCTTTATTTTCTGGGGCTGCTTTATCTTTACAAAATTACATTTCAGCAAAAAGTTGGAAATGGAAAAGCTTTTAACCTTTGGAGACAGCAGGTGATCTTTGTCCAGCTGCATTAGTACAGTGACATTTCAATGGAACAGATGCCACATGCGGTAGAAGGTTCCTGCTACTGGCTCTGTTTCTCTGCAGTGACCAGACCTAATGGTAACCCCTGGACAGTTCTATCATGGAACACGATGCTGCTTTAACTTTCCATCTCTGTTCAAATTAAGAACAGTTTGGGATAAATTGCTCCCGCAACACTCAGGATACAGATGCTACAGGGGAGGGACATACCCTGCTAAGGATGGGCAAATCTGATGGTTTCGCTTTTTCCTGCATCCAGATTTTTTTAAGACCTCAAGTTCTTTCTTTCCTGAAGATGAAGGAATTTGTGAATTGTAGTAAATTCTGATCAAAAACGATCTGAATGTAGTTCTCACCCATCCCCATTCCCTGCTTGTGAGCTTCCTAGAGCGGGGGGATGGGGGACAGGACCCTGTGGCCCTCCAGATATTATTGGTCTCCAACCCCCATCAGTCCCAGCCAGCATGACTAATGGTCAGGGAGGATGGGAGTTGTCATCCAACCACATCCGGAGGGCCACAAAGGCCCCACCTCTGTCCTAGAGCCCTGTATTTGGCCACTAATGGGAACAGCATGCTGGGCTGGAACAATTTTGGCCTGATCTCACAAGGCAGGTTCTCCATACCACCCTGCTTTCTTAAAACTGAGTCAGTTTAGCTGGCATGTGTCAGTCTAGCTATAGATTCAGACCTATGATTAGTTATTAGGGATGTACAGATTCCTCACCATCCGTTCCAGTGGGGAATCTGCCTGGGGGCGGGGGGAAGGCGATCCGTTCCTCCTTCCTGGAATCCTCTGGAGCTGCTCCACAGGATTTTGCAGAGCTGCCCGGCTTGAGGGTCACTTACCTTGATGGCCAGAGCAGTTCTCCATGCCGATCGCCATTTTTTTAAAAAAATAGCAATTGGTAGGATGTGCCCATAGACTTATATGCAAAATAGAGCCGTGAATCTATTGTCTATGGGCACATAGACTTATACTCAAGATTCACAGCTCTATTTTGCATATAAGTCTATGGGCACATCCTGCTGATCGCCATTTTTTTTTAAAAAAGGCGATCGGCGTGGAGGAGAATGGCTGCGGTGGAACAAACAGCCGAGTGCCATCCCGTGTGGAATCCTCCTGGAGTGGAGGTAAGTGGGGCCTCATTTGAATTAACGGCGGATTTCTCTAACATCTAGTTACAGTGATCGTGAACCACATTAACTCATTGAGTCAAGCATCTGGAAGCTGGGCAGCTACTATACACAACTGTAGATGAGCCTGGCCCTTAACAACCAACCCTTTTACTCCGCACGTCACTGTTTTTAGACCTTGGGAAGTAGTGATGAGTGTACCCCAATATTTATTTGCTAACTAAACATTATCCCACCTTTCCTCAAGAGTTCAAAGCAGTTAACAAACTAAGGGCACAATCCTATGAGGATAGGCAGCCGCCTCCAAACTCAGAGGCGGCCACCTATCCAAAGCACAGCAGGAGAAGCACAGAGGGGATCATTCCCTCAGTGCTTCTCCTGCCCTGCATTTGTGGCTAGACAGCTGATTTCAGCTGTCTACCCGCTAGAAGGTGGAGCAGGGAAGGAGGCTGCCGGACGACACATAGGATGTGTCGTACCAGCATTTCTGCCTTCTCTGCCCTGGAACGCCCCATTTTGGCCACTCCACGCTCCACTTCCAAGCGTGGAGTGCAAGGCCGTTCTGCGCTGACTGCAAGGCAGTGCAGAAGTGGAGGAAAGGTCTGTTCTCTGGGAACTGACCTCAGAGCATGGGCTCCGAGGTCAGTTCCCAGAAAACCACATATCCTCTGGCTGTCTAGCTGCTGACTAGCAGCCATAGGATTGCTCCCTAAATGCCTTGCTTGTTTATTATATTTCTTAGTCTGCCCAATAATTATTTAAAAAATCATAGCAAAGAAATTAAAAAGCTAGGGGGGAAACAAACACAAGCCCAGCAGAAAAAGATGTATCCCTAAAACACAATTATAAAGCATTAGCAGAGGTTGGAAAATCTATTTGTTTCAAGCATAAGAAGAGCTCTGCTGGATCAGGTCTATCCAGTCCAGCATTCTGTTCCCACAGTGGCCAATCAAATGCCCACAGGAAACCCACAAGTAGGACATGAGAGCAACGGCAACCTTCCACTCATGTTATCTAGCAACTGGTATACAGAGGCATACTGCCTCCAGTACAGGAGGTGATAAATAGCTATCATGACTAGTAACCATGGATAACCTTATCCTCCATGAATTTGTCTAATTCCCTTATAAAGCTGTCCAAAATGGTGACTATCACTTCATCTTGTGATGACTTTGTGATGAGAGCAATCCACTGACAGAAACTTCTGGTGTGACAGAAAAGAAAAATAGCTCATGAATACAATCCTAAGCATAAATATAAGAAAGTAAGTCCCTTTAATTTCAGTCGGGCCTCTCTTTGAGCAAACTTGGTTATGACTGAGTTACTAGCTTCTTACAGTTATTTATTTCTTGGTGCTTTGTTGCCAAAACCAGTTAGCTGTACACAGCTAAAACTTGGTCTCTAAAATGGTTGCATATTCTGTGTTAATTAAAATGTATTCTTTCAAATAATTGCTTATAAGTGAAACAAAATGGTTGTTTGCATTCCAGTGTCATTGTTGAGATGAGATATTGTCACACATTTCAAGGACACTTCATATTCAAGGGCTGGGAGCTCAATGGCTTTCTTCATGCACAAACTTTTTTCAGAAAACTAAATATGATATTGATGAAGTCTTCATGCTTGATGTTGCCATCAGTATATAGTCTATTAGATTCAAACGACACATTATTTTAAAGATGGCAATTTGCATTGTAAAAAAAGAATCCATTTGCTTTACTTCCATGGATATTTTTCTGGCAATGCAAATTGCAGACACCCTTCTCTCCACAATCCAAATCAGGACTGCAATGTGCAGCAAAAGTTTAAAGCCCCCTACCCTCCCATGCCAGGTTCCTAATCTGGATTGGGTCCCCCATGCTTGGTTTGCGGTAAAGTTGTGGCATATGCCCTGGTTCAGAGATTCTCTCATATTCTCAGTACGTTGGCAACCACTGATCACCTGTCTACTGTGTATATAGTCAGATTTCTCTTACAACCAGATACCATCTAGAGCTAGTTCAATACTTCACTCTGATATGGGTAATACAGAATTCTAGTTCTTAAGAATCACTCTTTCAGACAAGATTTGTCTTTTTGTCTTTTACTACAAAGTATTAGCATAACAGTACTAAATACAAGAGCTTATGAATGCATAAATTCAAACACACGAAACATCTGATATCATTCTTAAACAAGGCTTCTAACCAGAGTCAAGTACATTTGCTAGTTCTCAATGATAATCGAGATCAAACTTACCAGGTTGATTCTACAGGCAACACATTGGGGAAAGCTGATCCTAAAGGATAGCTTCCACTGTTGTGTGTTCTGAGTCTCCTTTATATACTTTTTGGATGGTATAACATATGTCCAAACTATGTTTTACTATGGTTTATATTTCTTATGCAAGAATTCCAAAGATAATCTTTCTACTCTAAATCTTCATATATCTAAATAAGTTTATCGAATTTTGAAGTTTCTTATTGAGATTAATGTTCATACCAACATACTTATCTGAACATTTTAGCTTTCTCTTTCACGCTATAGGTATGTTTTTGACACAAACATATTTACTTGACATCCTCTCTTGTGAGCTTGTTTTTCTTACACATTTACAGTCTCCAGTGAGGCCTCTTGGTCACTTATCTGATGGCCCATCTGATCTGTTGACTTTACGAGACTCTACTAATTGAAAGTCATAAACCTAAATTTAACATTGACACCTCCTTATTTGGATTCCTTTCTAAACAGTAAAAGGATCTAATGATCTATTTATAATTGCCCGGTACAATTGTCTCTCATCTGGCAAACCTCAGAGCTAAGACATTTTAGTTACTCTTGGGTCAGAAGCCCCTACTGGGTGATATTAGGCATTGGGATCCCATTTTTAATTCCAGAATTCTCTTGGAGGCATTTGATTATAGAATTTCCTAATTGAGCAGCAGGGGTAAGATCATGCAAATATGAAAGATTTGCTTGATCTGCCACAAAGTAAAAAAAAAAGAAAAAAAGATGTAACTGCTATCTATGTTTTTAAAGTAATCATTAGTTTGAGCCTAAGTCTACTGGTTTGGTGGACAGAAGGGTGTTCTCTATTCTACAAAAATATTCACACATTTTAAGAGGGTAAAATGCCTGTAATCTTTTATAATAAGTCTTTATTAGCTTATGCTTAATGATATTCAACTTGTTTCCCTTTCACTATCATGTGGTTGATCCAACTGCTCCCCACTTCCCCCGAACACTGCGAATTTTATGGTTGGGTTGCCATTGGGTAAAAGAGCAGTGGCAACTTATGATGTCTTTGTAATATCTGGTTTTTGCAAATAGACAGGCATAGCACAGTGGAAGCAAATAGGCTCCTGCAGCAGGCAGCACAACTGCTAATTCCACTTCAAGTTTTCCAATGCAACACCATAGACACCTCCCGCTTCTTCCCAAAAGACCTGCTTCCAGTCCAGTTAAATTCACAACTCTCCTTGTCTCTGACTTTCCCACTTGAAAAATACCAACTGCTTTCATTTCTCACACAGCCCTATGGAGCACTTGCCTATTCAGGAAAAATATATCTCCTAACTATTAGCTCTTCCTGATCTTCTACTGATCACCCCTGACCATTAATAAGCAATCAGCTTAACAAAGGATAGTCTCCCAGCAGCTGTCAACCATTCTCAGAAAAATATTTCTTTCATGAAACATTAGCTTTTAAAGACATGTGGCTGCAAAGCTTCTCAAGGAAAGACAATTAAAAATGTTAACGATGATTAAGAACATACAAGATGAGACCGGACTAGCTGTTAAGATATTTACAAGGGTTTATGACCTCTTTCTGTGGCTAAGCACTTCAGTAACTCTATCCCAAGTTAACTGTGGGCTAAACTATTGCCATTCCAACCATTACTTCACAACATGAAAACTGTCATCCATGTTTACTCTTTGGGGGGTGGGGTGGTAAATTATACCAGTTTTAGTTTTGGTACATGCTGGTTCCATGATGGCAGACATCTTTTTAGCATCTACCTGTGCAATCCTATACCTGTCTTCTCAGAAGTAAGTACCATTGTGTTTAATGGAGCTTACTCTCAGATAAGTGAATATAGCATTGCAGTCCCATGTTCTTTCTTTCTGTTCCCAAATACAACTTAGGATTTCCAGAGCCTAGGTGGACAGCCCATCCCCACTGCCCTATTACCAGGCCAGTTTTCTAAGATGATTAAAGTCTGGACACAGATAGAGTCAGGATTGGAAGAATATATCACCTGTGCCATCAGAACTGCCTCCTAGAATGATATGCTCCAGTGTTCACCGAGGCATTCTAAATCCCCCCCCCCATCTGTTGTAGGGAACTAATAAAAATAGTCCTATTAAAACCCCAAACCCAGCAACCAACTACACATTTCTCCACACAAGAGAAATTAACTTCTGTTAGCAAAATGTGGCTCTTTATATTGGACCCCCTTCAAATGAATAACAGGAATTTCTTTATTGGCCAATTTTGTTAGGTACTTTCCCCACTAAATCTTTTGCTATTATCAATTCACCTATGTTTTCTTTCTGTTCCAACAAACTGAGAAATTTGAATCCGTCTCAAATATCAGGCACCTCATTAGGCTGTGGCACACCTCATTCAAATAAGAAAAGATTTGCTGGCTTGAGGTTTTTTGAGGGCCGTTCAGCAAGACACCCACAATGGGCCCCCTCCCTCTGTGAGTCTGCCTTCTCACTGCCATTGTCACCAGCTGCTTTTGCCCCTCCTACTCTTTGTCATCGTTGCTACCACTTGCTTACTTGACAGGCAGGTTTCCAGGGAACAAGGAGACAGTGGCATCTAGTGCTTCCCCTTCTCACCACTACCATTGTCTGGGGCAGAGTGAGAGGCAGGTGAACAAGCAGGTTGCCATGGTGAAGAGGAGGAACAACTCCAGGGGGCTCTTGTCAGTGACCCACTGCTGGTGTGTGGGCCCTTGGCAGTTGCCAAACTATGCCTACCCTTGACACTGGTCCTGCCCAGTGCCTTGATGAGCTGCTTTGCTCTTCATCCAGAGGCTATGCAGAAGGAATCCATTCATGTACAAATTCTCACTGACTGGCAAAAGGCTGTTGAGCTCCATTCCATGAAAATCATATGAACATCCCCATCAAATAGTCCCTCGGTGAAGTGGCCTGCCGCCAGGAACTTTCTCTGCTGGTAACTTAGCATGGCCAGCTTTCAGAACTCCTCAGATCTCCTGCCAATTCTATATAGGATCTTTATTTTTTTCCCCTAGCTGTTCCTACATTGGTGCTCAACTTGTGTTGACATGCCTGGATCCAAACGTCAGATCCGAGCCCTTTATCCAGGGGTTTATTTGGCTAGGTAAGCGGGGCTGATCTGCTCAGTGGCTGCAGATAATTTCTCTTTCAGTTTATTATCTAGATTCCTTATATTTGGGATAATCTCACATCAGGACAGAAAGGCTTTCCCTGTAGGAGTTCCCCTCATCATGGCTCCACTAAGCTGGTCCCCTCCAAAAGATGTGCTTCTAGTGTGGTCTGCTACTCTTGCTTTTGCATCTGCTTCTGCATCTCCCTCAGGTTTTTACTCTCACCTTTGCTGGCAGGCTCCAAATTAGTCAAACACCTTCTAATTGTCAGTTACTGATGGTAATATCCTGCTCATTCAACCTCTGGCCATGGATCTAATCTGGCCCACAGAAGTTCCCCATGCGACTGACAGAGCCTCTGTGGATTCCTCCATAGGTCAGAGCATAGCCTCCAAGCATCAGGTGCCCCCAAACAACAGTGTTGACTCCTGCAGCTTTCCCCACCCACCAGCTAAACTCAAAGTTCTCGCCATCTACCATGACTAAAAAATGGCCAACTCTGTGGAACACTGGTCTCTGCAGAGAAACTGCCTATCTAGGGGGAAAAGCTTCCAAACTGTTAGTTCCCAGTGAAGAAATATTTATGGACCATCCCTGATTGTTAGCAAGCAAGCAATCAGCTTAAGAAAGGAGGGTCACCCAGTAGCTATAGCACTATAATGCAGTTCAGGATTAGGAATAGAAGACAGAAAGGCTTGGACCCTAACATTTGCAAGGAGAATTGTGCTTATGGAAGGGGTCTTTCAGTGAGCGGGGGGTGTCCTTCTGTGAATGCAACTCGCTTTCCACGAATGGAGCAAAATGTTAGGATCCAAGCCTCTAACAGTCGGTTAGATTTTCACTGGCCAGCTGTGGGCTTTCTTTCATCCCAGCCAAGGCAAGAGCAAGTGCACAAGAGGCAGAATGACATTATTTTTGTGCTACAAGAGATTAATATCCTCCAAGGTATTTTCCTCCCAGGGGCTGGTGGCTCATTAGGAAACCATTAAAGTGTTAACATCAAGGTGGTTTTTGTCACCAGAGGGCTGCTTTTATTTCATCCTGAGAGCTTTAAGCCAGCACACAACACGTGCTCTACACCAGCATGCAACACGCCAGCGCACCACCAAGAGCAGCTCCCACCCCGCATCCAGCGATTAGCCTAGTTAGAGGGAAGGAAGACCAACCGCTGAGTGTCTGATTTGCAGAACAGAAGGCTACACAATTGATACCAAAGGCAACTCCAACACTGGGTGAAACACTGTTGACTAGGGGGTAACATAACATCTCAAATAACTTTTAATATTAAAAATGTTATTAAAAGAGTAGGCTGGGCTCCAAAAATATAACCACCCATCTAAATAGCCTGCAGGGATTAACAGATGATTTGATTTTGTAGCAGAATAACCTTTCAAAGAGACAGTGAACTGTGAGCAGGATTGCCAGCTTGCCACCTGGAGACAAATATAACTTCAAGATCTTGAAACTATGGCTTCTCTTGCCTGTCTCTCCTCCCCACTCCCATTGCTGCTGTTTGACACCCTCCCCTACCTGCTGTGCAAGGGAGGTACCTCACTGCATCAGGAGGCTGGAGCATCGCCCCTATGAGGGAAGGTTACAACAGCCGGGATTGTTTAGCTTGGGAAAAAAGGAGGGTGAGGGGAGACATGATAGAGCTCTGCAAAATCAGGCATGGTGTGGAGAAAGTGGATAGGGAGGCATTTTTCTCCCTCTCTCAAAATACTAGAACCTGGGGTCACCCTATGAAGCTGATGGATGGGAGATTCAGGACAGATAAAAGGAAGGGCTTCCTCACACAGCGCATAGCTAAACTATGGAATTCGCTACCACAAGATGTAGTGATGGCCACCAACTTGGATGTTAGACAGTTTGGGGGTTAGACAAATTCCTGGAGGAGAAGGCTATCAACAACTACTAGTCCTGATTTAGGGATGTTGGAGAAATTCTCTGTGGACTCCAATGAGGCCAGATTGCCAAGAATCCGACCTGCAGGGTCTGCAGTGGACCAGCCTCCCTTACCTGTGCATCCTCTGGATTTTGCATAGGGCATCTTTCCAGCTTAAAAAATGGCAAGATAATGGCTGCCATTAGCCTATTGTGGGAAAATTTTGGCCATAATTTGAGTATTTTACACCATTTGAGGCCATAAGCTCTTAGTTCTACGTAAATTGCAGCCATAAGTGCTTTATGGTTGCAATTTATGTAGAAGTAAGTGCTTTACAGCTGCAAATGGTGTAAAATACTTAAATTACGGCCATAATTTGCTGAAGATATGCTGATTGCAGCCTCAGTTAGCATATCTTGCCTTTTTTAAAGCCAGAAAAATGCCCTGTAAAATCTGGAGGACGCTCCAGGGAAATCTGGTGAGTCCCAAGTGGCCTGGGTTTCCCTGTGGTGGACTCCTTCCCCCCACTCAGACTAGACATTAAGGGAGTTCACCCATCCCTACTGATGGCTATATGCTGCCTCCAGTATCAGAGGCAGTATGCCTATGTACCCCAGTTGCTGGGAACATGGGCGGGAGGGTGCTGTTGCACTCATGTCTTGCTTGTGGGTTTCCCATGGTTGAATTCTGGTTGAACAGAATGCTGGACTAGATGGGCCCTTGGTCTGATCTAGTACAGTTCTTCTTATGTTCTTCTGATCCAGCATGGCTCTTCTTATAGACTAGATGGGCCCTTGGTCTGATCCAGCATGGCTCTTCTTATGTGGTGGAGAAGCAGTTCCGGCTCCAGGTTTTTGAGGGCCCTTGCACAAGACACCTTCAATGGGTCCCCTCCCTCATCTTCCCACTGTCATTGTCACCAGCTGCTGTTGCTTCTCCTCTTTCTCATCACTGCTACCACTTGCTTGCTCTACAGGCAGAGAACCAGTGAGCAAGTGGGCAGTGGCATCTATTGCTTCACCCTCTCACCACCACCGTTGTCTGGGCCAGAGTGAGAGGCAGGTGAACAAGCAGGTTGAGGAGGAGCAGCAAGTCCAGGGGACTCTTGTCAGTGGCCCCTACCGGAATATGAGTTCAACCATCCCTACCCTTGACATTGGCCCTGTGGAGAAGTGGGGAGAAAGGGGGAATGGAAGGCCTGGGAGAAAACTGAGTAGATGATCCTCTGGTTACCTCATTGCTCACTTCAGCAGGGATCTCAAAGGTTGTGCAACCTTTGGGTGATTTCTGATCCAAATTGCTTGCCTGGATTTACAAGTGACTGATAACGTAAAGCAACAACCTTGTCAATAATTGGCTTGAAATCTAATGTTAGAACACACCATGCAGACAGAGTTCTGAAATTAAAAAATAATAATGCCGTATCTCAGTATATATCAATGATGCATTAAATGAAATGAGTCTGGGCAATAGTCACTAACACAGTTGAAAATGACAATGTCTATTGTCTGTTCTTGCATTACGTCTTCATAGTAATTGATAGAAAAACCCCCCACACAGCAATAATCCAAGGAAAGCCTTTCGTACAGTTGCTGTGGGAACCACACTTTTGAATAGTGTATTTTACATTTAAAATTCTCTCCAATTACGATACATGAAGCTTTTGCAGTGAAGGTATATCTAATATGAGCCCCTCTTTGAAAATGCAGGTTGATTTTTGTCAATTCCCTGCTACTTGTGTGTGTGCTTATGTATATATTATTGGTAAATTTTCACACAAAGTTTCATGGAACACTCAGAAAAATGTTGATAGTATTATTATTATTATTATTATTATTATTATTATTATTGCCCTCCAAATCCAATTGCATAAAATAAATCCCCATTTCTACCTCTCCTTGCTAGATTTACATGCACTTAAAAGAGATTGGTGACATTTTAAGAGATGTCACTACTGGACTAATGGTGGTTATTAAATATTGTGTTACTTGTAAAAGCAGCAATTAATATTGCCAGTATTAAATATTGGGCAAACTCTCCTTGGCTTAATTCAGAACAAGCAGGGCTCAGTAAGTTATTTTCCAGATCCTCAGAAAATAACTCATAGCCACTATAAAGTTGGGGCTATGACATAGACCCCTGAGACCATCATTAGTAGTGTTTTGGGGTCTAGACACCTGCCTCCCCACAAATCTCCAAACCTTGTGAATCCTTGAACTCTTCCGTTTCCTTCCCCAAAACTTACCTGGTGGTGAGAATGACAATAATACAGCCTCTCTTCAAGGCTCCATTTCCTTCAATGCATCTTGAATGCTGAAACTGTAATGTCCCAAGTGACCACATGTCAACATTCCAGGTGTTAGGAGCCCTGGAATACATAGTTTGAAATCCATGCTAAGTATTCAGGTGCCATGGAGAACTACGTTCCTCCATGGTCCCTGGCACCGGGGGTGTTATCATGTCAATATTCAGGACAACAGGAAGTAATTGACATATCAAAAGGAGGCCTCCCTACCGCTGTAGTCACCACCAGGCAATTGGGGTGGGCGGGAAGGGCAGAGGATATCTACTTCCCGTGGTGCCTTTCATCTGGGATGCCACCATTTCAGTGTCCAAGATGCTAAGGGTAAATGAAGGCCTTGTGGAGATCCCTCACCATCTCTGCAGCGATCACTAGGGATGTTTTAGGGGAAGAGAAGCAGGACGGGGTGGTGGTGGGGAGTAATGAACTCAGTCGGGAAGAGCTCATTATGAGGCTGGTGTATGCTTTGCTGGAATTTGGACATGGCTTGTAAGAAGTTCAGAGAGGTGAATTCTTAAGTTTGCCACTGTGAGCTCCCCAGTTCCAAACAATAAGTGATGCTATTGTGTGTTTCATTGAAAGTAGGATGTGGCTGGCTTAAATTCATGTTCTCTAACTCATTTTGTAAAGCTGCTCATCACTTTACCCTATCTTTGCTGATTTAGGTGCCCCAACCCCTTTTTTTCTGATTGTGATTTAGATGTCCTCTAACAGTAGCCTCACCATCCCCTCCTTCATTCAGCTCCTTCAGCTCATCCTCAACTAGTGCCAACACCATCTTTTGTTGATTTCTTGCTCTTATCTTAGCAGGTTTTGTAGGAATGGTGACAGGGGCGTGGGTGACAATTTTGGGCCCCCGTATCTCATTACTGGATCCAAACGGCTGGATCCAAAATAAACTAAGAGCTTTTCCCCACTTCTAATAAAATCTTTTTTTTTCAGCTTAGCTTCTGAAATGACAATTTATCCTAAGTTGGCAGAACAGATGGTGAAAAAAATATTAGGAAAATTAGTTAAATCCATTAATACCATACAGATGTCTTTGTTCTATTATGATGCATTTTTGCAAAAACTAGAGGACATGGAACAAAAAGTGTCTGTTCTGTTTGTTTTTTTAAAAAAACATATTTCTTTTTAAAGCTGAAAAACACTCTGTATAATTTATCATCTTACAAATACTGGGTGGTTTATTACATGTCAGGAACCTTTGGATTTTTAAAAATTAAACTTTGGACACCCATAGCAATTTGGTTGTTTCTTGTAGACTTTGGGGCTGTTGCCCTCTTGCTGTGGGTATTTTATTATACTGACACAATATGAGCTCGCTCCCTGCATTTATAGTAAATGGGGTTGTTGCAAAGAGGTTAAGAAGCTAGAGTGTAGTGGCCATTATCTCTAATTTGTCTCTTTGGAATTAGACATAGCCACGACATTCTCAAAACCGGTGTAGATAGATTATTTCTTTATAGGTCTTTTGGGTGTGTGTGTGTGTCTGTTTTTCAGGGATGGATTGAGATTCCAGTAGTGACCTGACCAGTGCACATAAATGATCCTTTAAAAAATATCCTCCTCTTGTGACAGTGGCAGCAATCCCTTCTGATTCCCTACTGCTCAATCATGAAATTATGACTGCCGGCATCTGTCTACTACTCGTCTTCTCTTGCTCCCTAGCTAGAGCTGATTATGGGCAAGCCAGGTCTGCTTGACAGAGTGCAGCCCAATGGCATGGGGGTCTTTCTTCATGATGGCAGCAAGCATTCCTGCAGAATTCCATCCTGAGCATGTGCCTCTTTGGACACCTGGCTCACAGGTGATGGGTGGGTTTTCAGGAGGGTCTTTGTGTCATTATCCCTAGCAGTCCACAGGCCAAATGGGGGACCCAGCATTGTGCTATGGCTCTCTGATCTGTGTTTGGCAGGGGTGAGGGGCCTGTGGCACTTCAGATGTTGCTGGGCTTTGAGTCCCATCAGTCCTGGCCATTGATCATGCTGGCTGGGGCTGGCAGGGCTCAGAGTCCAACCATGCTGAGAGTGGTAGGACTTTTTTCTTTCTAAACCTGCATAGGGTAATTAGTACGGGCGTGCCCTGT